>NC_137279.1:66752500-69252500 GCF_054371585.1 Giraffa tippelskirchi
TATACCATTGTGGCAAATTGTACTGCTGACAAGACTACCTACTTACCACAGTTCGTGTTTCTTGCCTGCTCCCATTCCAAGCCATTTCACAAATCATCACCTCTCTCCAAACAGCTTTCTCAATCTTCTTTCCAAAAATATGTCACTATCTCCTCCAAGAGCTTACTGACTACTCCTCTTTCTTTGTGACAGTTTCAAAAAGACTTTCCAAAAAAGTTTAACTAAACACTCCATTCATTCCAGCAAATACTTTTGCTGAGGCTCTGCCAAATTCTCAAAGCTCTCTCTCCTTTGTCCTCTGTCTGAAGTTTATCCATTTATCCAGCTTCCATCCCTGCTCACATCTATCTTCACATACCTGATCACCCCAGTCTGCAGTGGTCCCACCCTCTCCTGAACTCTTACAGAATTTATTGTCTGAATAATTCATCCGGCAATGAATCATGTTCTGCCTTGTGATATCTCTTTTATAATTGTCTGGTGCTGTTATTTAAATATTTTGGTCTTTTTTTTTTCTCTCTTCACATGATCATAGATTTCTTTTCTCACAAAATAGCACTTATATATTTTATATTCTCCATAGCCCCTGACTCACCATATTGAGATATAGACATTTAGTAAATATCTGCTGATTTGAGTTGACTTTTATTATATTAAAACTCATACAAAGAAATTCCCAGCATTTTGCTTTTTATTTTATCTAAGGATTGTGAGTGATTAATCTGGTCCCTCAAAGAGCTCCTTCTGCTCACATCTATCCCATCTACAGATGATGTGATTCTGAAACAAAAGTGACATCAATGAACACAGGGGTAGAATATTAACAATAGGAAAGTTTCTCAGCGTAGTAGAAATCATGTAACAAGGTAAAGAGAGGTAAGATCATTATGTGTTCATAGGATTAGTAATTTAATATAAATTCACATGAAAAAATATATATGTGACAAGCATTAACAAAAATTTTATGTATTGTTGATTAAAAGAGATTTTGATATTCAAAGTTACACAATTGCTGTAACAGCTTATAGAATTTTGGCTTTTACATTACAGATAAAGAGTAAAACCAAGACCTGTCATTACAATGCTTTTTCATATTGTACCAGAGCTGATCGGTCACAGAAGTGTTATCCACTGTTTGTATCAGCTCTAGCCTAACATGGTCGAGGAGGAGATTGAGATAAATGGGAAGAACGACAGCACACTCAGGTGGTTTCATAATCGGTGATAAACTGTTCCACAAGTGCTCACCCATGAATCAGTGCCAGCCTGGAGACTTCATATAAAATCTCCTTCATACTCTTTGTACTTGTTCACATCTATTCAGTGACTTGGGCATTCTGAAAATTTGTGATTACTCAGAAGCAAGGAGAGATTGATAACATGGACCAATTGGCACTTGGGACCTAATTTTATAGAAATAAACTATATGTATGTGTTATGTGTATGTGTGTGTGTGTGTGCATAGTTGCAAAGACACAGTGAATTTGTATAAAGCCAACTCTGCATCTAACCTAGTTCCCAAGTACAAATAATATATATATATGTATATTATATATAATGTAAACATAATGTTTACATACTATACAAGTTGAACAGAGATAGGTGGAAGACAGAGAATGAAGGGCACATATTAAAATAACATGGAGGTTTGATAACCTAAGTTCAGTGTGAACTGGACGATTGCCATGAGTTATATATACTGCATTAAAATATTTTTGATTTAATTTTGTGTTGATTTGAATTTATTATTTGGCTTAGTTTTAATTTGAGTTTGTTTGTGGAAAATCCATGTGTATATTTTGGGGATGGAAACTGGTCACTTGGAAGATAAGGAAGGAGGTGAGGTTGTGGGTGTTTAATCTTTAGAATTTTTATCTCACTGTTGTGTGAAAATTGTATAAATCTTAATTATGTTGAATTGGTTCGTAGCGCTTTTCAGGTCTTCTGTAGCCTTATAGTTTTCTGTATATTTGTTCTATTAATTTTGAGAGTTTGATATTGAAACTCTAAATAAAATCTTAATTTTTACACTTTAAAAAATAATTGTAATATATAGTGGAGCAACAAGTGACTTTGTTATATATTTTCTAAGTCTCCTGTAAATGTGTAATCATGCTTTCATAATTTAAAAATAAAAAGAGAAAAAATAAATAAAATGAATAACCAATAAGGACCTACTGTGTAGCATGTGGAACTCTGCTCATTGTTATATGGCAGCCTGGATGGGAGGGGAGTTTGAGGGAGAATGGATACATGTATGTGGATGGCTGAGTCCCTTTGCTGTTCACCTGAAACTATCACATCGTTAATCAGCTATACCCCAATACAAAATAAAACGTTTGTTTGTGTGTTTAACAAAGAGAATACTTTGGAGGTCTACACCTTTGCACAGAGAAGAGGAATTCTAATCATTGTGCTGTGGCTCTGAGGGGTAGAGCAATAACCAAGCAATGGAAGCCATGAGGAGATGGATTTTGGTTACATTTAAGGAAGAACTACCCTTTAGAGTGAAGGTCAGAAAAATTAACCAATGGAAGTCCTCACATTCACTGAGGAGTATCTTCCAGGGGATCTATTTAACCAAAACCTATTGGATTAAATGATCCTTATACATTTGACACTAATCCTAGGACCACTTTGGTTTTCAAATGCATGTTGGACAGTATCATCTTCCTTTTTAAAATTTTTAATATATTGGGGTATAGTTGATTAACAATGTTGTATGTTTCACATGTACAGCAGAGTGGTTCATTTATACATACACATGTATCTGTTTTTTCATTTAAGAGTCTTACTGTATGAAAACAGAGCAATCACATACCTAGCATGGGTACCCTTCCTATGAATCAGAGTCTCCTTACAGACTATAAGCAAAACATGTCTAATTTTGTGGTTTTGCTTTAAAATGGCTTCTGTATGACTTCCCTGTGGCTCAGATGATAAAGCTTCTGCCTACAATGCGGGAGACCTGGGTTCGATCCTTGGGTGGGGAGGATCCTCTGGAGAAGGAAATGGCAATCCACTCCAGTATGCTTGCCTGGAAAATCCCATGGATGGAGGAGCGTGGTAGGCTACAGTCCTTGGGGTCACAGAGTCAGACACAACTAAGCGACTTCACTTTCTATATATTTTCTAAAATGCTATCGTTTTTAGCGTTTATAATTATCTTTTAAAAAATATAAAGTGAGACTAAGAGTAAGATAATCTCTCTGAATTGTCTTCAGGAAGATTTTCTGTTAGATTGTAAGTTTCTGGTCCCTTCAAACACTCAGTGGCATCTGATCATCATTTCAAGGAGTATTATTTAAATATGGCCTCTTGAACATTGGAATGTCTCCCTAACTGCTACTAATGTAGCTCAGGGCCTCACCTTTCCATGTTAGTTTTCTAACAGTGGCATGAATTCAGTTTTTCTTTCCTAAATTGACCTTCTCTATAACTAACTACTGATTGTCATTTCAATATTACTACAGAATAAGTCTCCCCAAGTTCAGTGGCTTAAAATAAAAACTACCTCCTGTTTCTCATGACTCTACCAGTTGACCAGATTTTTCTAGTGGTCTGGGCTGCTCTGAGAAACACTCACCCTTAGGTCTTTGATCAGTGGAGGGTCAGCAAGGTACGTTGTCCATCATTGCTAGGCTTGGTCACACATAACAACACATCTCACCTGGGCTGTCTGACTGACTTGGCTCTGTTCAATGTGGCCTTCCATTCAGTAGGCTCACTTGTCTTTATTCTCACGGAGGAATCAGGGTTTCAAGAAAGACAGTAGAAGTGTGGAAATCTGAGGCTTGAGGTTTAGTTCAGAACAAGCTTGCTGTCACTTCTTTTGCATTTCATTGGCTATAACAAGACAAAAACTAGCCCATATTCCAAGGCTCCACTTCAGGACAGGTAGAGCAGCAAAGCCACACTGCAAAGCATGTAGTTACAGCAAGGATGTGGAGACTTAGAGCAATTTTTGCAAGCAGTCTTCAATAGATTCATTGAGATTATACCAACTTTAAGCCAAAGAATTCACAGGGACTGCCAAATGTCTTAATTGAATCAAGTCCAAACTTTCCAACCTGTAATCAAGGACCTAACCCTTCCTACATAGGAAGGATTTCTCTAACAGCTTGCAGCAATGGGCCTGCTCTGCCTGTAAAATAGTGACATGGTTTGGTGGGAAGAGAAGTTATGGCCTCAGAAAAATTGACTATAACTTATTAGGCATGTGAGGCATTAAAGCCTATAATCTTTAATTTGCACCTTAGACCTATCTCATTTTTTGTTTTGTTTTGCTTTTACTGTATGTCTTGTTTACTAAATTCAGTTGTTTGGTGAGAATGCTTCTAAGATGGCTCCAGTGGTTCCTGCCTTCCTAAGTTTTCATGGCCTTGTGCAATAACCTTCTCTTGAATAACTTGCTTCTAGCCAGAGTACTAGAAAAGACCCTGATGCTGGGAAAGAAGGAAGGCAGGAGGAGAAGGGGGTGACAGAGGATGAGATGGTTGGATGGTATCATCGTCTCAATGGACATGAGTTTGAGCAAACTCTGAGAGGTAGTGAAGGACAGGGAAGCCTGATGTGTTGCATTCCATGGTGTCGCAAGGAGTTGGATGCAACAAAAGAGCAAGAATACAGTGGCATAGATGGACTTCACTTCCATGATTACGTTACTCAAGATTGTGACTTCCATCTTGCAAGCGTGGTCTCCCATTGCCTCCTCAGCTTGCACACATCAATAAAACTGCTGATATGTTGGAGAGGCTCAGGGGACAAGGACCTGAGGGCAGCTTCTATCCAACAGTCAGTAAGGAGCCGAAACCCTCAGTTCAATAGCCCATTGGGAACAGAACTGTGACAATGATGATGTGAACTTAGAAGCAGATCCTTCCCTAGTTGGACCTTAAGATGACTACAGCCTTGTTGACACTTTGATTGAGAGATTCTGCAACAGAAGACCCAGCGCAGTTGTGCTGAGGTCCTGCCCTATAAATGCTGTGAGATTATACATATGTGGTATAACCCATTACGTTTTGGGATTATTTGTTATGTAGCAAAGATAATTAACACAAATTGTAAGTATTTTCTATTAGAAATTTATTTTCATGAACAGAAGGGAGTGAGTCTGCCATACACCTCAATATTTAAACCTCCTAAGCATTCTCATTTTGGTGTATCCTTGACTCTGAGGGCTTCCCAGGTGGCTCAGTGGTAAAAAATCTGCCTGGCATTGCAGAACACCTGGGTTCGATCCCTGGATCAGGAAAATGCCCTGCAGAAGAGAATGGCTGCCCACTCCAGTATTCTTGCCTGGAGAATTCCATAGAGAGAGGAGCCTGGCAGGCTACTGTCCATGGGATTGCAAAGAGTCGGACATGACTGAGCAACTAACACTAAGCATGTGGGTCAAAGAGCAGATTCTATATCTATTTCATAGGATTGCTGTGAGAATTAAACAAAATAACAAATGAATTTTTCCTAGTACAGAATTGTGCCATGAATTTCATCTCCCTCCCTTTCTCCTCTTTCTTCATAGTGTTCTCTTTGCCATTTTCAATATATGTTTCTCTTTTACATTCCATATTGTTCAATGAATTGATTAAAGGAAGATATGAAATGCAGGTAGAGGGGGTAAAATTGATTCATTTTTACTGAATTAGTTTTATGATGGGTGGCAGATTATTTGTCTTAGCCACCTGAAAGTGGAGCCTGAAGCCAAGGGTTATATGCTGATATTTTTTAAGAGATTTCATCAGGGAAGCAGGGGTGAGTGACAGCGAGCCAAGCAAAGCTGTGTTACGGAACTGGGCTGCACTGAATGAAACAACCTGCTACTCAGCCTGAGAGGCAGGGAACTTGTGTGAGGTATGCAGAGGAGACGAGTTATTTGCCAGCTCCTGCCCCCCAGGTTTAGGTGTGAAGCACTAACTCATGTATCCTCCACCCTGTACATCATGTACAAATAGTGGGTCTCCTGTGATGTATTAGCTTGAGCACTAACAAAGAAATCTTGGGCTGGAGGTGAGAAGCAAGAAGCTTGGGCATGATATCAGCACTCTAAGACCACAGCTGCATCCAGGTGATCGGAAGTCACGCCAGAAGGGATGCCATATCTCCACCTTGGGGTGGAACCAAAGGTAGGAGAGCTGAGAGGACCCGGAGCATCACAACATGCATCTGGAGAGGGGTCGAGAGTTTCAGAGGCAATTTTCTGAAAAGGTGGTGCTGTAGACTGACTTTGTGTCCTCCTACCCCTAGATTCATATGTCGAAGCCTAATTTCCTATGTGATGTTATTAGGAGGTGGAGCCTTTGGGAGATGATGAAGTCATGAATGGGATTAGTCCCCAAATCCAAGAGACCCCTGCTGGCTCCCGAGCTCATCTGCTGTGTGGGGACAGTGAGAAGAGCCATCTATGAATCCAGAAGCAACTTCTCACTGGACCCCAGTCTGCCAGATGCCTTTACCTTAGATTTTCAGCCTCTGAAACCATGAGAAGAAAATTTCTGTTGTTTATAAGCCACCCAGCATATGGTATTTTGTTAGAGCAGGCCAAACAGACTAAGGCAGGTTGTTAAGACGACCTAGTTTTATTGCCTTGTATTATAAAACAATGTAATGTGTCAATCTAGGATGGATTATAGCATAGCTGTGAAGATGAAGGTAGGGTTTTACTAGAGACCAGGTAAAAAAGTGAAAAATGAAAAATGTCAATCACTTTTAAGATTAGGGGCCAGAGGGATCAGAAGTTGTGAAAACCACATTCTGTAAGAGATACAGGAGCACTTTGTGTACAGAAGAGCAAAATACTTTGAAAAAGAGGAAAATTTGACCCAAATCTGGAAAATAATGCAAAATTAAATATACATAGCCTTCTCAGTTAAAATTAATGAGGGACACAACTGCTACGAATATCTGAAGGGTGTTAACAGGAAGAAGGGAGCGTAATTACTTAGCACCATACCCGTAAACATAATTAGGGATAATGGTATGCAATTAAGAAAAGAAAAATTTAGTCACAACATGATGAGAGTTCCTCTGTGCTCGTGACATCTATTAAGCTATGGTATCATTTTCCAAAGCAACTGGGAGGAGTCCTGTTCTCTGAACCACAGAGGATAAATGAAACTAGGCAGCAAAAAGAACACCTCCTAGTGCTAACAGAACAAAACAAAAAGAGATGCTTAGCAGCCTGAATAGGTCTGTATCATGGATTTTATGTTTATCTTTGAATTGGCAGCTTAGAGAGGAGAGAAGTACCAGGGTTTCTGTTCTTAACTTGCTATTTACTGTGCGTGACCTCACTGTTTTGTGTTCGCATGAAAACCTGGGGCAGTTGCTGAATAGCCCTTTGTTCGCAAGGCGGTATCCATCTCCGCCCAAGCCTTTAAGGTCTCTCCTGTACTTCTAAGGTGAACCTGACAATGGAAACAGCACTTTTAGAGCAATTAGAGTATTTAGCATTCTTTTCTTCCTCCTAATACATCTTGGTGCACTCCTTTTTAAAATAGATGAGGATTAAGTAGTGATCTGTTGCTGGATAAGAAAAGGGCAAATGAGGGTGACTGCTCTCAGCTCCAAGATTCCAAAGCGATTACTGCAAAAGTGGCAAAAGAATACAGGAATCAGTTAGAGAGACTTCAGATTGTTAAATGGGGAACTAATAGTAGGAAGAAAAGGGTAAAGGAAATTGAATGGTAATTTTTTATAGTCTGCTTTAAAAAAATACCAATGCTCCAACTCTGGTTGCTTTAATAACTCACAAGACATTTAGGCTTTTGCAGCAATTGTGCACATTTAAGGAACAGGGGTTGACCACAGTGTAAATATTCTTTGACTGATTAGTATGAAAATGGCCCTTCCTTCCCATTTCCCTTTGTGATGCTGACAAGACAGTGACCTGATGGATGCATGAATTATGTATTTTCAGAAGACAGAGCTTCTAGAAATTGAAGAGAATACTTAATTTTATATTGTTTTGTGCCTTCCCTACAGAGGGAAATATGCTTAAATTGGCTGTGGTTAATTTATGAGGGCTGCCATCTCCGTTTAATCTCCAGTGCACAGAAATCTGTTCTTCGCACCTTTATTTCTAGATATTTTAGGATATTTCTGGAAAGCAAGCTGATCTGTGCCTTTTCATAGGAATATAAAGCAATCAGAATTGGTTATGATTTCAGTAAAGCTTAAAGATATAGATCCCTCTCAAATGTCTTTCCCATCGAGAATGTGACAGTGTTTAAATTCTCCTTTTTAAATTCGATTCTTTAGGTGAAGGTATAATTTCCTAAGTACCCTTTTAAAATCCAAATTTGTTGTTGCTACTTAATAATAATAATATTTATTCCATGGTATTCTTGAAAGGATTGTATAATTGACTTAATGCCTTTTAAGTGCTTAGCATAGAACTTAGCATAAAGATTTAATAAACATTATTTTATTATCATTATGAGTGCTATCATTACAATTATGATTATTGCATTTAACTGTATAAGAAATAACCTCACAGCATTTTAATATAATGGCAATCCTTGACTTGTGACTTCTTTAGCAGACACCAGGGCCCTGAGAAATAGTGGACAAGGTAGGAAATTATTCAGGAGGGTGTGGGAAGACCAATTTGAATGGTGCTAGAGGCTGGTCTCCTCTCCATTTTGCCGGGTGAGCCTAGAGGTGGCTCAGCAGGTGAATTTAGTTCAGCAAAATTCCTAGGCCAGTTCCAGTTACTGGGATAGCTGTTGGTGCTCTGACTCTGGGCTTCCCGGGTGGCTCGGTGGTCAAGAATTCGCCTGTGAGGCAGAAGACGCCATGGGGTCGATCCCTGGCTTGGGAAGATCCCTTGGAGGAGGGCATGACAACCCACTTCAGTATTCGTGCCTTGGAGAATCCCATGGACACAGAAGCCTGGCAGGCTATAGTCCATACTGTCGCACATAGTCAGACACGACTGAAGCCACTGAGCACGCATGCGCGGAATGACGCCACCTTTTGAACAAGGCCATTTTCCATAGTTACTGTGGAGTATAAATATTCAACACCACCCCTGCACTGCTGCTTCCTCCAGCCACATCTATTCCTGTAAATGTATAGACCATTACAGGTTCAGGACCTCTCTGTACAGGATGGCCAGCTACAATGCTGTGTGCGCAGCCTGGGCTGTAATGAGAGCGCTTAGGGGACCACGTGTGTTCCACTCCTTCTCTGCCTGTGAGTTTTGCCCAGTAAACCCTGTGTCTGTACCATATGACATTAATAGTGTAGCTCCATGGATGCTTTGCAGAACAGGTTGGGGTGGGAAGACGCCTCATTAAGAAAGGAACACAGGCTCTTTGGTAACTCCAGAGCATTATACCTTGTTAAGAGTGAACAGCGCAAAAGACTCAGAAGTTATTAGCTCTGCATAAAATTCACAGTGGTATGTGGTCTTTGTTACAAGCAACACTAGTGCTAATGCTGTAACATTTTCCAAAGAAAATTGATGCATGAAATTTTAACTTGGTTTGTTTCTCTTTTTCCCTGATCTCTGTTCCCTGATACAGTCTGCTAATCTCTAACGCCTTTTAGTTCAGTTGCCAATCAAAGAGGCCATTAAAAAGTTGGATTAATAATTAGTGCTTTTGATCAAAATGTTATTATGGTCATTTGAAATATTATATACAGAGGCATGTATATTGCTATTATCTGTTTCTAATTAGAAATTAATTATCTACCACTAATTAGAAATGAATGACACACTATTAAGTGAAGCTTTAAATATAATAGTCATACTAAATAAGAAATGAGAAAATGTCAAAAGAGATTCTCCTTCCCCAAATATATTGAAATTAAAAAAAATAATCAAGATGATCTCATATATTAAAGGAATTGTGTTTGAGATAAAGAGAAGAAATCTTTATTTCAGAAAATCACTAAAACAGAAAATATAAACAGAAATAAAACCACTCCCATCTGACATTGAAGAATGCCCATCTCTTAACAGCCAGTATTAAAAATAAGTAGGTCGTAAAGATGAGAATGTAAAATGCTATGATATTGGCTTCTTATCTTTAAATGAAATTCTAATTTGACTCTAGCACAAGGAAAAGGAATGAATACGATATGTTTTCCCTTGCGAGCTGTCAGAATGATAAAACTGAATACTCTCTAAATCAGCTTTTCCATGGACAGCTGGTTCATCATCATTAGTATGTATATCCTTATTAATATCTAGGCCACTCAACTATAGGAGAAAACTAGATTGATGCTCTTTGAAACTCTGCACTACTCCAATCAATTGCTAAGGTCTACACACAAATATCAAGCTATAATGAACAAAGAAATACTATTTGTTCTTACTGGTTTCTTCAAAAAAGGGACAATATTTTACTATAGTATTCTGTTCTAAAAATAGATAAAGATTTTTTAATAGCATAGACTATGCTTGTTTAGATGCCTACATATCTGGGCATGTCTTACTCCCCTTAGCTCTACAAGGAGCTAGACATACTGTGTGGGTTGATGCACTTTCTCAGATGGCCATGTGCCCTGCTGAGGAGCAGAGAGCCTTTAATTTTCAAGTGAACTGAATTAAAATAATTGACTATAATATCTGAGTTCCTATCTAAGAGTCTAGTTATATTTCTTGTGATCATTATCAAACTATATTTGAAAGTACAAAAATCAGGTAAAAGGACCATAAGTGATCAACTCTAACATTTATTACAAATGCAAAATCGAGTAAAAGACAATTAAGTGAATTACTGAAGGACAGAAAGCACAGCAAGGACGTGAATTTAGATCAAAAGCCCAGGGCCCTTCCCTAGACCACACTGCATGCAAGAACATAAAAACCTTTCCTGAAACTCTTATCAACATGCCCACACGATTTGCCCAGTGTTGCTAATTTTGTCCAAATTTGCCCAATTTCCGGTACTCAAACCCCAAAAATCCCTGGTGGCTTAGCGGTAAAGGATCTGCCTGCCATTGCAACAGCTTTAGGTTTGATCCCTGGGTCAGGAAGGTTCCCTGGAGAAAGAAATGGCAACCCACTTCAGTATTCTTGACTGAGAAATCCCATAGACAGAGGAGTCTGGTGGGCTGTGATCCATGGGGTTGCAAAGAGTTGGACATGACTTAGTGACTAAACAAACAACAACAATGCTCCAGTAATATACAGTAGTTTAGGCATAATGGAGTTTTCCCTGCGTCCCTTTGTCCCTCTCTCCTTCCCTCCTTTCCTTCTTTCTGCCTTCCTTCCTTTTCTTATTTCATTTATTTTTTCTTGTCTCATTTGATTTCTTTTTTCTCCACTAACTGGTGGTTGAGGCCATTTGAATAATAGACTCTGCCTGAGGAGTGCATTCCTCTGATAAACCATAAAATCACAGGAATTTTTCTCAACCAAATGCTGTTTCAGTCTTATTTCCTATTCTTGAGCCACAGAAGCAATTTACTTTTCAATCCTTAAAGATCCCAAATCTTGGACTTTATTCAGTTGCATTTATGCTCTCAAACCAGAAGCTCTTTCCTGAACTCATTCTTTACTGTAATACTCAAATATAAGGAGTGAGAAACCAAACACATAATGTTGTAGCTCTTATTGCCTCCTGAAGCAATTGGTTTGTATTCAGAGTTGCCAGAGTTTACCTAATGTTTTGACACATCTTATCAGGGTTCTCCAGCCTTTCAGCTTTGGAATGTATTTTCTTACAAGCCCTGACCTCTCAACTGTTGCCTCTCAATCCATTCAGTGGCTGTGTCTATGTTTTCCAGGCTTCTCTTATTATGTATAGCACCCTAATTCAAGTTTCCAGTTTCTGTATCACACATAGACTTCCATTGTTTTAATAACAAAAGAATTTTAAGCATTTATAAATTTAAAAAATCACATTTTTAATCATTCTAATGCAATATGTGTTATTACTCACCTAAGAATCAAAAGTGGTTGAGTGGGGTTGGCAAAGTAAAATCACACCAAAGTTAACCAGTGAGGAAGATTTTATTCAAGACTATTTCAGTAAGGGAGAGAGGTTGAACTTGACTGGAACAAATGGTTGGAGAGATTTTAGGCTCTGGAGTGATGAGAAAGTGCTGGAGGATTTTTTTGGGGGGTGTGGTGGTCAGTTATTCCTGTGTTTACAAATGTTTTCCCCTGAGATTAGGCCATCTGTGTTTGCTCATTGACCATCCATTGAAGTAAGACTTCCTCCCTCCCACCGGGACTGAGAGACAAGAGTATTATCTCTTTCTATCTTTATATTTCAAAGATAAAGTTCTTAGGCCCTTGAGAAAGATATGTTCTGAGTCATAAAGTTGGAAGGATGCTGGGAGATTTACATGCATTTGGAAGGGTAGAGAAAAATGGACACAGGCTTCTAAGGTCGAGCTTCATCACCAGCTGAGGGAGGAAGAGCATTGAGAATGAAATTTGGAAAGTATTTATTGGCCAGAATGGTGCACATCACTTTTGTTCACATCTATTCACAGTAGTCCCCCCATGGCTCTATTATCTCCAAAGGTGGCTAGTGATTGTGATCTTGCTCTGACCTTAAAGAAGAGAGAACACGGATTTTCCTAGCTGTTTTTACCACAACCGAATGTTTACTAGGATCTATGCCAAATCAGTAAATAGATATGATATTATTTAAATACTGTGAAAATAACCTGAGAAGCAAGTATTAGTGTCCTCATTGTGGAAAGAAGAGCTGAGACATAGAGAGATTAGTACTTTGCTCAAGACTCACTCGTGAGTAAAATAAAATTTGAATAAACTTTGAATAAAATTTCAAATTAAATCTTTAGGGGTAAATAGCCCACAATTTTTACATTTATGATATAAACACACACGCATAAGTACTCAGAGGGGAAGCAGGGAGAAACAGAGAATGTATATGTGCAATTGTGTGTGGAGAGTGAGAGAGAGAAAAATGCAATTTTCCATTGTTTGTTCCTCCTAACAGATGACCATATGGTGCAGTATCAATGGCATTATAATTAATCACATACATTTTATTATAGTTTCCCCTTGATTCTTCTTCAATACATTTCTAATTTCCTAAATGCCTCCCTCCTATTCTGTCTCTATCCTTGCCTTTCTCTCTCCCCACTTCCATTCTCTTCATTTTCTCATGGTGTTTAACCTCAGATTACCTCAACTTTATTGGAATAGTACCTTTTTCAACTCAGTTAGTATACCTTCAACAAATTATGCATTATATAAAAAAGACAGGGGCTTCCCAGATGGCTCAGTGGTAAAGAATACATCTGTCAATGTAGGAGCTTCAAGAGACAGCTTTGATCCTGGTTTGGGTCGGTAAGATCCCCGGGAGGAGGAAATGGTAACCCACTCCAGTATTCTTGCCAGGAAATCCCAAGGAGACAGGAGCCTGGCAGGCTAATGTCCATGGGGGTCACAAAGAGTTGGACATGACTGAAGCAACTGATCATGCATGCACGCATACAAAAGACAAGAAGAGTATAATATTTTGTAGCATGAATCTCAGGCTTGCCTATTTAATCTGATTTTTCATAAGAAAATGATTATGAAAGATGACATTGAAAAACAGAAGAAAAGAAAAAAAATGAGACATATTAAAACCTACAGGGGGATAAGAAGGGGATAAAACATACAGGGAAGAAGAAGACAGAAGAGAAGTAAAAGATAAGGAAAGTCAGGAATTAGATAAAGAAAATACAAAATGAAAGAACTGGTCTACAGTTAACTGTACTGCATCACTCTAGTAAATTAAAGTTTTAAAAAAGAAAATGAATATAAAGATTCCAGGATTTTTTTTAACCTTTTAACCAAAAATGAATGAAAGATGTTGAGTGAAATGAAAGATGTTTCTCAATTGTGGAGACATACTTTCTAAATTTTCCCTGTTGAATTTTATGTTGGGTGTATTTTATGTAACAGACTGGGTTCCATGTAATCAAAGTGTATGAAGGTCTTTTCCAAATTACATGCAGTGGTTACCTGCCACAGAATGAAGGTGCACTATACAACTCAAGGTAAAGCCTACCTTTTATCAAAGTGCAAGCGTTGCTCAAGTTTTCTATCTTTGGGACTGATTTTATATATGGTCAAAGATCCTTGAGCTTAACTGCTAACGATGAACATATAATGTTCATTTAAATCAGAAGCTACACACACACTTTCTCACTTATGCTTAATTTCTTCTATATAATGTAGATTTTCTCTTAACAATAATATGAGTCTACATTTACAGATATCCCATGCAGTGGCATAATATGAATGTGTGTGATAGCTTATGGTGAACAGTGCTGCTGGATTCGTGGTCTTCAAAGGAGAAGATTTAACTCCAGGACCAAAGACAGGTCTCAGTCACTCAGAGCTCTGTGTGCAAAATTTTATTTAAAGTAACAGGACAGAGAAAGCTTCTGACATGGACATCAAAAGGGGGTAGAAAGAGAACCTGCTTCACTAATTTAAGTGGGACCTTATATACTGCTCAACTAACTGCCAATAATAGATAAAAAGAATACCTCAAGGTTGTAAGAGTTCCACTAGACCCTTTCCCAAGGCATACATCCTGAGATAACCTCAGTACAAGATTAGCCAGGGAGAACGGGTTATGGGTAACAGGTCTCTGGGCAAGGGATACTGTTGCTGTGTAATCAGGGGTACACATCTTGAGAAACAGGTTCCTAGGCAAGACTTGTTACAATTATAATCATCAACATAGAGTCTGAGAAAAGACATTGTGCTGTATTAGTTCCAGGACCTAAAGAAAGGCCAGTTCTCGGGCAAGATCCATTGTTGCACAGGGCTTAAGGAAAGCTTGAGGGAGAATGTTCCCTCCTCCTTAAAGGGCCTTGGACTGCCTGCCGAAGCTTTTAACTCTTTCATGTATTTCAGTGGCAACCTGAAATAGCAATGGAGTCAGTCCTGGAGTTAAAAAAGAACATGATTTAGAATTGCAGTATGAAAATATTTTACACAGGGAGACTCTAATATTATAGATATGTGTGTGTCAATTCATGCAAAAGTAGTTATTGATCAAGCCCTGTTCTAGAGGATGAAAAAACAGTGGAGGCCAGAGCAGACAAAATCTTCATGAAGATCTAATCCTAGTCCTCATATAATTACCTGCCTAGGTTTTAAAATATGCACATCAGTTTAATATTGTTGTTACTCAATTGCTAAGTCGTATCTGACATTTTTGAACCCCATGGCCTGCAGCATGTCAGGCTCCCCTGTCCTTCACTGTCTCCTGGAGTTTGCTGAAATTCACATCCATTGAGTCAGTGATGCCATTCAACCATCCCATCCTCTGTCACCCCCTTCTCCTCCTGCCCTCAATCTTTCCCAGTATCAGGGTCTTTTCCGATGAATCAGCTCTTCACATCAGGTGGCCAAAGTATTGGAGCTTCAGCTTCAGCATTAATCCTTCCAATGAATATTCAGGATTGATCCCCTTGCTGTCCAAGAAACTCTCAAGAGTCTTCTCCAGTATCACAGTTTGAAAGCATCAATTCTTCAGTGTTCAGTCTTCTTTATGGTCCAAATCTCACATCCATACACAACTACTGGAGAAACCATAGCTTTGACCATATGGACTTTGTCAGCAAAGTGATGTCTCTGCTTTTTAATATGCTTTCTAGGTTGGTCATAGCTTTTCTTCCAAGGAGCAAGTGTCTTTTACTTTCATGTCTACAGTCAGCATCTGCAGTGATTTTGGAACCCAAGAAAATAAAGCCTCTCATTGTTTCCATTTTTTCCTTATCTATTTGCTATGAAGTAATGGGAACAGATGCCATGATCCTAGCTTTTTGAATGTTGAGTTTTCAGTCAGCTTTTTCACTCTACTGTTTGACCTTCACAAAGAGGCTCTTTAGTTCCTCTTCATGATAAATAGTATTAAATGTGGTAATTTATCATATATGGGTATATTTTGTACCTTAATAAAGCCTCATTATTTCCTCATTATGAAAATAATAAGAAAGCAAAAATGGTGTTACCCAACAGGGAGAAAAACAACAGGAAATACAGCAAATGAGTTAAGTCTCAGCAACATTTTCTGAAAGGGTGGAAGAGTGATACTTGAATGAATTATAAACTTGTGTCTTCTGTATTAGGGGTTATGAACCCTGCAGGTGGGGGAAAATGTTCCTGCAGAATTCCTAACATACCTTGCGGTTGGAAGTACCAGGTAGTGCAGAAGGCACAGGGGAAGAGCAGCCCTGAACAGAGGTGACTGCCAGCTTGCCAGGAGGTGAAAAACTTCATTCTTTGGAGAAATTGAGCAGGGGTGTTCTCATTTTATGGGCACTGAGCATAGTCTGGCTAGTAGAAGGCAGGCGTGAACAGATGGTGAAAATAGAAGAAATAAATGGAAATCCACAAGCTGCATGGGGTCTTCAGTCTTTCTTGCTTTTACTTCTCAGAGGGAAGATGACCAACCATAAAGTCCCCCTGGAGAGGTTATGAGCTTGTGCTCTGATGAGTCATCATCTCCCAGAGAGAAGGCCTGTGGTTCTTGGTGTTTCAGGGTTGCTGGCTGTCTGGTTATGAGAGTAGGAATCAGGGTGTCTCTCCTTACACTCTGTGCTACATTCAATCTTCCTGATGAAGACTTTGTTTTTGATACTCTCCATGACACCTTCCAGGTCTTACATTTTATAGTTCTGAGGTTTCCGAATAGAGAATGAGCGTACAAAAACATTATGCATAAAAAACAACTGAATTTAAGCATAAATTAAACAGTTCTATAATTTTCTTCAACTACCAGTTACCAATTAGACTAGAATTTAAGATTCAGTTTTTAGATTTGCAATAGAGACGCATCTTCAAAGAAGTAATTTTGAAGATAAGGCATCTTGCTTTATAGAACTTCCTCCATTCTAGTTTCAAAAGACCCATCATGACCCAGAGACTAGAGGGAACTTATCAGCTGCCCCTGATTTCAAAGTTCTGGGGACAAGAGAATATTTAATGTTCAAAAAACATTGTCATATTTGACCAAATATGATCATATGTTTTTGTTTAAAGGATTTTTTTTCTTTTCTGGATCTTTAAATGTTTCTCTCAATACTCTATGAATAAAATGAAAATGACAGATTTCTTTTTTCTCTATCCCTTGAGGCAATTCATGTATTACTAGTTAAAAATATTTTGATTAAATCAAAAATAAATTTTTCACAGAAATTTTTGGAAAATTGTCACTGAAGAAAAGTAACTTGCATTTCCAAAACTTTCTGAATGACCTTCTCCTAACTAGTGCATTGTCCAACTATGACAGAATGAGACTAGTTTTAAAGCTTAAACACTTTACCCTTAATTTTTTTCCAATTTTGTTGAAAACTAAGAGGAAAAAACTCTTGTATAATGCACTGCTGTGAAAGAAAAACTCTTAATTTTAGCCTTTTGGATACTTTAATCTGTACCCATCTTATTCACAACTATTATAACCTCACAGCTTTCATAACCTTATCTAATGAGAGATTTTCTGATTGATTCCATTACCTTGTCTGAGCATGTCATATAATTTATCAGCTCATTTGAAGTGTCCTTTATTAAGACTCTACTGCAAAAATGTCATGCTAATATAAACAAACATTCCTGCATATGACTCAAATACAGTCCTGAGGTGGTGTATCCCATTCTTTTTAGCTCATTTAAAATAAAACCCCAACCTAGCAGATGGCTAATAACAAAATCCTTAATTGTTCTGCAGAGAGACATGAAATAAAAGATGTTACTTTGATCTATCAGAACTTCTGTTTCTGATCACATCTTTAAAGATAACCTTAGGCTCTCTTTCAAATTATAGTATAAAACTTCCATTTGTAAGAGACTTTCATTTAGCACATTACTACTCTTTTATTAATTCCAGCCTCTGATAGTTAGCCTTGAATAAAGGTAGAGTCCAGTTGTTTTATTTGACTTATTTTTCCATACTGCTTCCTTCTAGAGTCTGATTTCATACATAATGCATATTTTTCCTTGTACAGTGCATTTTCTTTGTTTCCATATTTACCCACATATCATTCTTCAAGATTTCTTTTTCTTTTAATCCATTTCTCCATTATGCTTTGTATATATTGTTAACATTGAAATACACTGTTCAGTCTTGACCCACTTTTAAAATTCTTAGAGAATCCTATTAAGTCATCAATATCCTCTGTCTTTCGCCTAAATGTGATTTTTCAGAGTCTGTATGTTTAACTAACCTTTGGTGGATTTTTAAGGCACAGTTCAGGGAGATACCTGAGGCAAACCTGAATTTGAACCAACAAGGATGATGTCTGACCTGGGAAGCTATCACTGTAGAGTACCTTGGTGCGATTACCAGTGCCGTGATGATGGACAGGGTTAGCATGAGGTCTGTAGCAGAGAACTTGAAATCTTCACCCTGATCAGGTGTATCGCCATAGGGACGTATGACCACAAAGTTTCATTTATTTAGTTTAGGTTATGAATACATTTAAACTACTTCAGTATTTTCCTAAATATTGAATTGAATGGAAATTTCTGATGAGTAATATGTATGTGTATATATATATATATATATATATATATATATATACACACACACATAGTTTTTAAATGCAAGTGGAGGGGAAGGAGGAATTTATTATATATAATATTGATATATATGTAAATTTATAAATATACAATTTATACATATATAATATAAATGAATGATATCATCTGTTTGTACTTACTTCACCTTTACCATGATAATAGAGTGCTTAGGTGATTATCTTTACCCCTGCTAATCATTTTTGCGTTTTCTTCCCTGTATTCCTTATTTTAGATTTTCAATATTAGTTAAGTAATATTGACTTAGTAAACTATTTTTGATTTGATTATTTCTGGTGGTAAAATTAAGTAAAAAGGTAAGTAAAGCTTAGAATTAAGTGAAGAGAATAGCAATAAACAAAGCTCCATCAATTTCATAGAAGCATAATGCATTCACATATTTCTATTTTTTGAATGTCCCAGAACTATAGGTCTTTTTTCCATTTTCATTGATAGCACCTATGTTTTCTGAGGTAGGACACCTCCATGAGTCATTGTATTTTAACCTCCTCTGTCTCCTCATTCATTCCTTATTCTGTAACTATCTCTTGGCCACTTTTTAAAGAAGAGTCATAGGAAGAATTTACAGTTATTATAATGCTCCATGATGTGTGTTTACTTTCTCACAAGTGTAGTAAGTAAAAATTATTGCCAGTACTTTGTTGCTAAACTGATGTGCAAAACATATCTCAGGAGCAAGCACCTTTTAATCCTCTACAAGCAGCTACCTGAAGATCAGGTAGGTAGCTAGGATTAGGGAGTTGAAGTTAGTGAATGACTCGACTTTAAAATCTTTTTGGCAAGAACACTCCTACTGTAAGATAAATGAAATGAGTGCTGTTAAACATCTGTTGTATCCATCACAAAATAAAAACCATAAGGTACTCTTAAATATTTCTTTTAATTATTTACAATTATCCTAATTGTATGATCACAAAAAACTTTTTTAAAAAATTTGTTGTCTAGTGTCTAGTTTTCCTTTAATGATGGCATGTTTTTATCATTAGTATTCTAATACTTGTATAATATTTTCAATTTTATATCTTATTCTGATTTTATATTTATATCATGTGAACCTGGTTAATGAATCTTTCCTGGTTATGTTAATGAGTAAGTTTTCTCGTATTAAAAGTTTAGGAACTGACATGGTAACATGGCAGATTTACCAAGGTCTTGAGAGCTAATGTGAAAGATCACATGGCTATTTATTACATGTGTAGCCGTCCCAACACAGGCATATGGGTTAATGTATAAGGCTTTACAAACTTTAGAGAAATTGAAAATGAAGTCAAATAATAGTATTATGCTGTTATTTCTGTGATTTTTGCTCTTACTTGCTCTTTGTCAGTTCTAAGATTGGAAATGCAAAATCTTCTCACAAAGTGCTACACCCCACATAATTTCTAAGTTCCCACTGGGTATACTTAAGCTTCAAGCACATCCTATCAGCTAGCATATTTTGCCTATATTTTTCTTTCTGTGTCTTTAACTCCAGCCCAGACCTGCTTTGGGGACACTTGACAATGAGAATCATTTATTTCAGCGATTCTGTGAATGTCTTGAACTCACTGATGTCATTTTCACTCTGTTTCCACCTTCTTCTGCCTACTCTTCCAGTTTAGAGCCCAGGATTTGTGAAGATCATTACTACTTATTACTACTACCTATTACTCCTTTGCAAATATGCTCAAATATCTTTCTATTTTGCACTCATGCTGCTGAATATTGTTGGAGAAAACACACACACACGTCCATGGTGATGTCACTATACATGTATAATCATCAATTTTAAAACAAGACTATAAACTCTGTGAACTATAAGCTTTATAAAATCACTTTCCTACCAAATCATATCCTTTCATAACCTTTCAAACTTCTTACTCTGTATGTTTCTCTGATTTCAATGGTTGCCCTTTCCTTCTTGGGGGAAGGGGAATCTCATGTGTAAAGTCTCTCACCTTGCCATCACCAAGTCTTTCTATCTGTCAGCCCATCTTCCCTCATAATCTTAAAGAAGACACTCCTTATCAAAGGTCAGTGTATCCTCACTTTATTCTCACCAAATCCCTTTCTCCTTATCAGGATTTTTCTCCTGCAATTATCTCCACTCTTCCCTGTGTCATCTGTTACTACCTCATGGATGAATGGTTGTCCTTAGCATCCATATATGCTCCAGTAAGCACTAATATAAAATTTATTTTAACTACATACTCTTTCTTCATATATTCCCCACTTTTTATGAAAGCGTTTTTATATTCATCTCACTTCTTCAAATTCTTTTACATCCTCTCTCCATCTGGCTTTGTCAGCTTTCCTGATCATCCACTGAAAGGATCAACGAAAACCCCATTGTTGCTAATACCAACAAGTTACCACAAACGTAGTGGTTGAAATAACATAAATTCATTCTCTTACAGTTCTGGAGGTCAGAATGCCAAAGTGATCCTTATGGGACTAAAACAAAAATTCCAGCAGTTCTGACTCCTACAGGAGATTCTGGGAGAATCTATTCCTTGTCTTTTCCATCTTCTAGGATCTGTCTTGTTTCTTCATCCTGGTCCTACATCACCTTCTCTTTCCTCCCTCTGCTCCATCATCTGACTCTGCTCCTCTTGTGTTCCTCTTGTGAGAACCATAGTGCTTTCCCCAGGCCCACCTGGCTAATGCCACAGTCAACACCCTTAATTTAATTATGTCTGCAAAGCCTCTTTTGCTTCATAAGGTAACATTCATAGGTTCATGGGTTTATTACCTGATATATTGGGGGATCATAACACAATATTCTTAATAGGAGGATACTTTTCCTTTAAGTGATGATTCAGAATTTTTTCATTGCCCTTTTATTTTAATTGTCTTTTTTCCTTCCTTCCTTCTTTCCTACATTCCTTTCTCTCTCCCTCCATCTCCTTCTCCCTCTCATTCTGGGTCTTTT
The DNA here is from genome assembly GCF_054371585.1 of Giraffa tippelskirchi. Lineage (NCBI taxonomy): Eukaryota > Metazoa > Chordata > Mammalia > Artiodactyla > Giraffidae > Giraffa > Giraffa tippelskirchi. The sequence continues at coordinate 66,773,947 of NC_137279.1, forward strand.
TCACTCTTTCTCTCTTTTTCTCCTTCTCCCCTTCTTCCTTTCTTTCTTTGATCTCTGCCATCTGAAACACAAATATCCCAAACTTGCCATCTTTTCTTGCATCAAATTGGAAGGGGAAAGAGCAGAAAAGATCACAAATGGAAAGTGGTTAGGTGTGAAACTTCTCATATAATGATGAGAAACTTTTCATTTGTCCAAATATAACTGCAAAAACGACAATGGGAAACATAATTTACCTGTGTGACTAGAAAGAAAAATAAGCAAGGTTGATCATCTGTTTAGAATCTCTGCTGTATTATTCTAAGTAATAGTGTTTTTTAATGATATGAAATGAGAGTTTTGAATTTATACCTTCCTCCTTCCTAATAATGGGCACACGGGCTTAAATCTATTCATTGAGTGTTTTTCTTCTATTCCTTAACATCTTGTGGGTGTTATTTAGTTGTAATTTATTCATTCATTTATTCACTCAAAAATACCCATCACTTACTAGATATCAGGGACTCTAATAAAACACATGTATTGCTTTAATATTTAGAAAATAATGTTGGTTTAGTGTGAAGATGGGGAAACAGTGGAAACAGTGTCATACTTTATTTTTTTGGGCTCCAAAATCACTGCTGATGGTGATTGCAGCCATGAAATTAAAAGACACTTACTCCTTGGAAGAAAGGTTATGACCAACCTAGATAGCATATTTAAAAGCAGAGACATTACTTTGCCAGCAAAGGTCCATCTAGTCAAGGCTATGGTTTTTCCAGTGGTCATGTATGAGAGTTGGATGATGAAGAAAGCTGAGCACCGAAGAATTGATGCCTTTGAACTGTGGTGTTGGAGAAGACTCTTGAGAGTCCCTTGGACTGCAAGAAGATCCAGCCAGTCCATCCTAAAGAAGATCAGTCCTGGATGTTCATTGGAAGGACTGATGTTGAAGCTGAAACTCCAATACTTTGGCCACCTGATGCAAGAGTTGACTCATTGGAAAAGACCCTAATGCTGGGAAGGATTGGGGGCAGGAGGAGAAGGATACGACAGAGGATGAGATGGTTGGATGGCATCACTGACTCGATGGACATGGGTTTGGGTAAACTCTGAGAGTTGGTGATGGACAGGGAGGCCTGGTGTGCTGCGATTCATGGGGTCGCAAAGAGTCGGACATGACTGAGCGACTGAACTAACTGAGTGTGAAGATGGAATTGGAGAGAAGAAAGACCTTCTGCAGATACACTAACTAAAGAATGTTTCTGTAATTCAGAGGCGGAATCTTGGGTAAGAGCGGTGGGTGAAGGAAGATGAGAAGGATTAGAAATGGTACAGCAGCACACAGGAGTGTATCATCTAGGGGAGAAGTAGGAGTAGGCAAATGTTCTAATACTCATTTATAGAAAAATGGTGAATTGGATTACATTTGCTGAGAAATAAGAATATCAGAATTTTGTGAAAAGTGGATGATGAGTTTATTTTTGTTGGATGCACTGAGAATGAGGAAATCACGCAGGTTTATACACCCTGAAGGGTGTTGGACATGGGAATCTAAAGGTCAGGCGTGAGGTCTGGCCTGCAGCTGTGGGCTTGAGACTTGTCAACACCATGAGGTTATCTGAGCATATTCAGTCATCAGGGAAACTACATAGAACAAGAAGAGAGAAAGGCTCAGGAAAAGACTCAAAATGATAGTACCCAAGAGCAGGACTAGGTGCAATTTTTCTGTGTAGGGCCGAGCAATAAGTATTTAAAATTTTTGAAGTCTGTATGATCTCTGTTGTAACTACTCAATCCTGTCACTGTAGCATGAACACAGCCATGGACAATATGCTAACACACAGGCAGAGCTGTTCATTTTTTGAAATAACACTTTATTTACCAAACAATCCAAAAAGCAGGCCAGATTTAGTCCAAGGGTCATAGTTAGAGAGTGCTTGGTGAAGAAGATGGAAAAGAAACAGGAGAGCTAGAAAAGAAGAAAGAGATGAAACTTGAGAGAGTGTGGTGTCAGAACCCAATGGGGAAGAGTCCTCCAGGCTGTGGAGGAGTCTGAATTTTAAATGTGATGACTGAAGGTTGAAGACTTCCAGATCAGTCTGACATTCTCTACCCAATAGTGGACCTTAAACTGATTATGCTATATCCAAGAAGAAATTGACAGCTTTTTTTAAGGTGGAGTATAATTGCTTTACAATGTTGTGTTGGTATCTGCCATACAACAGCGAGCATCAGCCTTAAGTATACATATGTCCCCTCTCTCTTGAAACTCCCCCCCCCCCAGCACTGAGTTGAGCTCTGTGTTACACAGCAGCTTCCCACCAGTTATCTATTTTACGTAAGATAATGTATATGTTTCAATGCTACTCTCTCAATTCCTGCACTTTTGACTGTCCCTTATGCAAAATTGGAAGCTTAATTATTCCTAAACTTCCATTTTGTAAGACTTGTTAATTTATATAGATTATTAGATACATTTAGAAATCATTTTTATCTCTCGCATTTATAAAAACACATTCCTAGTATCTATTCAGAGATAACTCAGTAATCTAACTTCAGAGTTAACAGAATATCCTTTTTAGCTTGTGGTCAGCTCCCAGTAAATTTGGCAAAAATGTAGAAAACAATACATTTTTGTTTACTTGATTTTGAGTCATTATTCATCACTTAAGTGTGCAGAGTCACATGAGCTACCCAACTACTCAGTCTGTCCGTAGACTCTGAGCACAGCGTCCTGTCCCCAGGTCCCATCCACGTACATGGAACATTCCCAACATTATAACTATGTGCACTTCCTTCTGTAGACATGTACAATAATCATAGCTTTCTTTTGTGAGAAAACATCATGCATAGAAATATGTCTGTGAGTTTAGAACTTTGGGGTTCAGTTATTTTCTCAGGTTCTGCTTGTCTTCCAGTTTTTACTAGTGCTTTGGGCTTTGGTCTAAAAGTACACATCCTTATCTCATGATTTTTACTTCTTTCCTTTTCTTTTCATAACTAAAAAATACTTATGTGGTATAAATGATTACTCCATTATTTTAAAATCTATTATTTAATTCATTTGCAGATTGATGAAATATGTCTTCAAGTAATTTTCATGGAGTCTTTACATATCAGTGAATATAATTCCAGTAACTTCACAGAAAAATATTAACTTCACTGTGTATATTTTTGCCATACTTCTCTCTCTCTCTGTTAAACATCACTTGGTGTTTTAAAATTTTCTTAGATGTAGTATTAGGCGCTTAAAGCCTAGTTTTTCTTTCCTTATAAATAGCCTAATTATTTCTTTCCTTTTATCTTTGTAGAAATTTATTCTTTAAGCATTTACAAAAAGCATCATGTGTTTTTCTTTCATTTCAGCTTAGTTTTATCTTAAATATTTATGATTAGTTTTGTCCACTTTTCTAATTTCTTTCTGATAAAATGCCTATTGTCCCATCATTTAATCTTATTGTCCGTTTTACTCTTCATAACTAACTATATTTTCTGTGGTAAGATTCTAGTTCTTTGAGACTTCCAATAGAGAGATTGAAATCTAATTTAAAACTTTAATTTCTTTACTAAAGAAACTTCACAGCTTATTTCAGTCAGCTTCCTTTTCATTTCAGTTTATATACCAGTCTATTGCTTTCCATTTCATTTTTTTTCTGTTTCTTATAGTCCAAATTTTATCTTATATTTTTGATAATAGATTTAACTTTTCATTTTGTTTTGGGTATTAAACTTTGTAAAATATTATTTTATTATATATATAGACAGATATCAGATTGCAGAATTGTTTTTCATGTCTCACTTTCCTTTTTCCTTTAGTGGCCTTTGGATTCCTCATCGTTTATTTGAATGTTAGCACAATATTTTTTTCAGATTTTAAGCTGAGTGTCATTTATATGTAAACCCCTGTTTTAGTTTGAATTAGACTCATTTACTGAAACAGGCTTCCCAGGTGGTGGTGCAGCGATATAGAATCCGCCTGCCAACACAGGAGATGCTAGAGATGTGGGTTCAATTCTTCTTTCAGGAAGATCCCCTGGAGAAGGAGACGGCAACCCACTCCAGTAGTCTTGCCTGGAAAATCCCGTGGACAGAGGACCCTGACAGGCTACAGTCCATGGGGTCACAAAAGAGTTAGACATGGCTAAGAGTCTGTACACACACACACACACACACACACACACACACACACACACACACAGAAACAGAGACCACAAAATACAGTTGCTTAAATAAGACAGAAATTTGGCTTTCATGTAAAAGTCTGCAGGTTAGTTATTCAGGCCGACAGGGTCTCAAACTGACAAGAAGCCCAAGTTCGTTCCATCATTTCATTTCAAAGAATGTTTTCTTTATCTGTCAAGTCAAAGCTGGGGCACTACTGCACCATGTTTCAGTCTCAGAGAAGGGGAAAGACAGCAAGTGAAGGTCAGATAATTTTATCTTTTTGTTTTTATTTATTTATTTTAATTGGAGGCTAATTACTTTTCAATATTGTGGTGGTTTTTGCCATTCGTTGACATGAATCAGCCACAGGAGTACATGTATCCCCCATCCTGAACCCCCCTCCCCATCCTATCCCCCTGGGTTGTCGCAGAGCACCGGCTTTGAGTGCCCTGCTTCATGCATCAAGCTTGGACTGGTCATCTATTTCACATATGGTAATATATGTGTTTCAATGCTATTCTCTCAAATCATCCCACCACCCTCACCTTCTCCCACAGAGCCCAAAAGTCTGTTCTTTATATCTATGTCTCATTTGCTGTCTCACATATAGGGTCGTCGTTACCATCTTTCTAAATTCCATATTAATATACTGTATTGGTGTTTTTCTTTATGACTTACTTCACTCTGTATAATAGGCTCCAGTGTCATCCAGCTCATCAGAACTGATTCAAATGCATTCTTTTTAATAGAGTAATATTCCATTGTGTATATATACCACAGCTTTCTTATCCATTCGTCTGCCAATGGATAATTTTTTTTCAAGCTAGTTACTTAGGAGTCATAAGCATCATTTCCACTCACACATCCTGATTGAGAACTTTATATACCTTACCACCATTAGCTGGAAAAGAAGCTGGATAATGTAAGCTTTAACTAAGTAACTATGTGCTCAGTTAAAACCCTTTTACTATGGCAACAGGAGAAATGGAATTGGATGGAAAATTGCCCCAACCTTTAATGATTCTGTTTACAATTCTGTTTTTTTTTTTCTATAAGAAAAAAGTTTTCCTAGATAGTATGTATCAACTACCAACTTACTTTTCTTGGAAGCCCTGGAGTAAGTAAATGCTTCCTTAAACTCCACCTATCTCTTTCTAGACTTATTGCTGACATCACATCTCAGACTAGAATGCCTTGCTTTGTGTTCTCTTATGCCAGGCTCTGTCTTAACTGTAGTCCCTGAGTGTTCATAAAAAGAAGTTCTGAGAGAATGAGTTGCCTTCAGCCCATTCAAAGAATCACTGAAAAATTTACAGCAGACACGATGGAAGGTGAGAAGCAGAGGAACACCTGCTTTTGTGTATTAAATGACAGGAAAATGACACTATACAAAGTGGCTAAAGATATTGGATGCAAGGAAGAACTTTAACCTCCTTTCCTCTAGAGATGAAAGCATGTTATTGGAATCATTGAGGAAAAATGAGAACAGGATCAAAACCTCATAACTTAGTGTTCAGAATGGGAAGTCTTTTCTCACACCACACACTGGCAGTCACTCAGTGATTATTTTCTCAGGGTTAAGAGTACATTTACTGCATGAGGCCTTTCGGAGTTGCACATTTTATGTATGCAACTGTTGAAGTTATGGTTAGTAATTTATTTTCCCAGGAGGGGGTTTATAGAGAGGAGGCTGTGTTTTTCTTATCAGTATACATGACAGGGGGCTACATATTTTGAAACAAAAAAAGTCACAAAAATGTTTGTATGTTTTTCATTTAGAGAAATAGTCTTTGGTTTTACGATATGGTTATATTACTGTGCTAAATGCTTCGGGACATACAAAGATAGATAAATTGCAGCAACAAAGTAAAGGGATTAGTTTTGGTTTTCTTCACAATCATGCTGGTATTTGAATGGTGACAAAGAGACATGTCACCATTCTGCAGACATATTATGCAAACAAAATTCAATCTATGGAGTAATTTCCAATGGAGAATTTAGTACAGGTAGTTTCAATAGTAGTGTAATTTAACAAATAACATTTTAGAACTTCTGAGGATCTGGTTTTGCATTAGAACCGCATTCCTATTTTCCAAAGATAACTCATCCTTTTTTTTCTGTTGTTGGCAGTGGATTTAATATTGGTAAATTGCCAAAAGCATTCTTTTCAAGTTCACTATATGTAATATATGCAAGCACATTTAATATATGCAAGAACATTTGCTAATTCTATTTATAGTTACATGTGAAGTGACAACAATGTGAAGAAACCGACTACTTCATAAGGGACAACCTCAATGACTGATGCCCCAGGCTAGGCAATAAAGCATGTTAAATGTGTCAGTCCTTCTTAATCAATTAATTAATTAATATTAAGTTAATGAAATTTAATACAGTGCTTGCTTTAAGCTTAAAAATTATGCATCACATTTTATCTGGGTGAATCAATTGCCAAGGGATTTCTGAAAAAGGAAACAATGATTGGGAGCTAATTCAACTAATATGAAATTTTATGTATACATATATTAATAAAATCATTCTGACACAGTTGTAGATATAAAGAAGTCTGATAGGACACGATGAAGAGTAGGGAAGTAGAGCCAAGCATGTATGACATTACATAACAATTAGAATTGTAGAAAAAGATTTCTATTTCATACTATGTAAGAATAAATTCCTAAGTGTTCTCCTTAAGCTTTTAAATATGTGGTTAAATTTTCCTTTTAAAATATTGGAATCTTTGTATAAGATGTAAAAGGCTTTCTTTATTCCAAATAATGATGTATTATTATGTTTTTATAATTTAATGTTTTTAAAAACATTTTTACCTTTTTATAATTTTTAAGATGTTATTTCTTCCTTGTGAATAGTAAGATAAAAATTTTAAATGAAACCATAAAATTGAAAGAGAACAATTGGGAAAATAGATGCAACACTCATTTGTAGAAAATGAATTGATACTCATAGTGCCAAAATATATTTTATAAAAAAAGAAAATACATGCACCTATAGCTTATAATAAACTTTTTGTTTATTCAATTCAAATTATTTCCTCTTAACTTTATATTCAAATTTTAGATTTCATTCTTTGTTTTTAACAATGAAAGAAGAAGAAAATTGAATCAAATACCTCTTGCCATAAGAGAGAATTTTATCTCTATCTTGAGTCTCCTTTTCTTACTCAAATACACAGCAATAAATAGACTGTACATTTTTAAATGTACAATTTGATGTGTTTGCACCTGTGTATACACCCATGCAGTGATTGCCATCCTCAAAATGGTGAATGTATTCATCATCTCAAAGCTTCCTTAAACTATTTTGTAATCCCTCCCGCCCATCCCATACTCTCTCAAACAAAAAAGTCACAAAAGTTTTTGTGTGTTTTTCATTTGGAGAAATAGCCTTTGGTTTTACGATATGGTTAATTACGGTGCTAAATGCTTGGAGACATACAAAGATACATAAATTGCTTCTCTACCGCTAGGCAACCACAATCTCTTCTCTTTCATAATGGATTCATTAATTTCTCTAGAATTTTAGATAAGTGGGATTATATGATGTGTCCTTTTTTGGATATCTGTCTTCTTTCATTCAAAATACATATTTTAAGATTGATCCATGTAGCATGTATGAAGAGTTTATTCCTTTCTGTTGCTAATCGGTATTCCATTGTATAGATATACTAAAATTTGTTTTTCCAAATATTACTTGGTGAACACTTAGTTGCTTCTAGTTTGGAGGTATTACAACTTTCTTAGGTAATTATCTAAGAGGAGAATGGGTGGATTGTATGTTAGGTAGGTGGTTTAACCTTAAAGGGCATTGCCAAACTCTTTTACAAAATGGTTATAAAATCTTGCATTCCTTCCATCAGTGTATGAGTTCCAGTTCCTCCATAACCTCACCAATACTTGAAATAGTCAATGGTTTTAATCTTAAAAATTCTAATAGATGTACAGTGGTAGCTCATTGAGGTTTTAATTCACATTTCTCTGTCTCTTGATGTTGATCTTTCCTGTGTTGTTATGTATCTTCTGTATACTTTCTTTCATGAAGTGTCTGTTCAAATCTTTTGTCCAATTTCTCCACCATTGGCTTGCTTGTTTTCTGATTTTTGAGTTTCAATGGTTCTTCATATATTCTAGCCCTTTATCAAATATGTAACCTTCAAATATTTTATCACTATGTTTGCTTTTCTTTTCATATTCTTAACAATGTATATTGAGAAGCAGAAGTTTTCAGTTTTAATGAAGTCAAATTTGTAAATTTATTCCTTTATGGATTGTGTTTTTGTGTCATATGTAAGAAAATTTTCCTCATTGAAGTAAATATTTCTTCAATTTTTTTCTCCTAGAAGTATTAGAATTTTAGGTTTATATTTAGATATAAAACTTATTTTCATATAATTTTTACGTTTGGTATGAAGTATGGCTCAGGCTCCTTCCCTGGTGTCTCAGTGGTAAAGAATTCACCTGCCAATGCAGGAGACAGTTTCGATCCCTGGGTTGAGAAGATCCTCTGGAGAAGGCAATTGTTACCCACTCCAGTATTCTTTCCTGGAAATCCCATGAACAGAGGAGCCTGGTAGGCTATAGTCCATGGGGTCACAAAGAGTTGGACATGACTGAGTGACTAAATAGCAACAATGGCGCAGAATCCCTTTTTTTTCCTTTTCAACAGAGAAATCCAGTTTTTCTAGCACCATTTCTTGGAAAGACTATCCTTTGTTCTCTGAATTATCTTTGCAACTTTGACAAAAATCAGTTATCCATTTGTGTGTTAGTTTCTTGATCTATTTGACTATCTATCTGAAAACACAACGCTTCCCTGTATGCTGTATCACTTGCTTCGGGACTGAGCAAGACTGATGGGCAACATCTGAGCTTCCCCTCCTATGGCTCTGGAAACTCCCTTCAGGCATTTTCTGGGGCAATTGTAGTCCCTTCATTTGTTCACTTCTCCCAAGGATCACTGTAATGTGCTACTGTTTAATGTTTGAAATCTATTTCTTATCCACTTTGCCTGGTGTTATGATATTTTGAGGTGGGAGGGTAAACCCTGTGCCTTTTACTCCATCTTGTCCAGAAGTAGAAATCCATACTTATCTCTTTTGACAATCTTAGCTTTCAATTGGGATGTTTATGACGTTAATAGTTTAATTATTCATAATGTTTCAATTGTCATCTATAATTTTACTCTTTTCTCTGTTGTACCTGTTATCTGCATTCCCCTGTCCCTCCTTCCCTTCTTATTTTGACTGATTTAAATATTTGTAGAGTTCCATACTAGCTATACCACTTTACCTTTTCTGTTTTTCAGTAGTTATTCAATCATTTTTTAATGTTGTTTACAAGTCTAAATTATCTTTATATAAACAGTACAACAATCATCTGTTTCTTTTTTTAACATTTTTTCTTGATCTCTGATTTAAATTGAACTGATATAATTTTAATCTTATGTTACAAGTTCAACTAGTTGGACCAGTTTTATCATTTAGGATGAAGGATGGGATTAAAGATCTGAGCTGGTAATGGTTGTGTCTTGTGCATAGATTTTACATGAGGACACAGGATACGAAGATCAGACGGTTTCAGGATGATCCTACCTAGCTAGTGATGTTTATGATAATTCTTATTTTCTTAATAACTGCTGTGTAAACAGGTGAACCCTGATCTATTTCCTTCACTTGAGATGAGTTGTGCAGTGTTTCCTGGTTACTGTTGAAATTTGCAAGGCTTGATTGGATTCAGTCAATCTCTTTATGCCTTATTGAAAGTTAATAGCATCATATTTTTGACATATTATTTTTTAATGACATTTCATATCAATTTTACATTTCTACTCTGTATTCTCATAGCTGCATGACCTTGGGCAATTATTTAATTTCTCTCAGTCTCATTTTCTTCATATGTAAAGTGAAGATGGTAATAGAACAGGTTCAGAAAGATGCTATAAGCATTAAATGATGCAATACATGTCAAGTGCTTAGCGCAATGGGTGATGGATCATAATTTTAACCAAAATTGTTATTATTAAAAAGTGCTGCTATTGACCTTCATATTAATGCAAAGACTTTGAGCTTTCTTTCCTAATGAAGGAACTCCATTTGTGATGGTGTGTTCACACACGCTCAGTCAAGTCTTACTGGGATACACAACATATTTACAGTGGCTTTTCTTGCTAACTTATACACTTCTCAGATAGATTGCCCTAATGTGATCTGAAAACACCCTAGTGCATTGGTGTTTCATTCATTCACTGAATCTCTGTCATATATCTGTATTTGTTTATTTTACTACTGGATGTTGCTTCTACACAGATAAAGGGAAAATGACCAAATAGTTTTGTTTGGTTTGATTTCTTGAAATAATTTATCCAGCACTGACATGGCATCTTAACTAAGGTAGTAAAAGTGTGTGATGTGATTTACAGTGTTTATTTTGTAACATTAAAGGAACAGTCAAAGAGATTGAATTGAATTGAAGTGAGATGACAAGGGCTGTTTATGTTATATGCTTACTTTGTGGAATGCTAAAAATTAGGAACAAATAATAGCTACCCTAAAGTAAAATATTACTTTTGATGTTTTTCATTCTTCATAATTTGAGGTGCATGCAATATTTGTTTCATTGAAAACAATAGTTAATTTCTCTTGCAAACAGTCTTACCATTCATTAGAAATTTTAGTAATTTTCAATGGCACTTCAAAATCTGTCAATAGACTAATAACAATATTCCAAATATTTAATTTGTTAAAGCTCCCAAAATCACAGACTTGGTGACTGGATAGGGCACATTAACACCAAAGCCAGAGTCTTCATTTTTCATAAGAGCTGAGAGGAATAACCTGCCCATACTAGCTAATATGTTAAAAACTCTTCCAGCATAGACTATTATTAATTCTGTGTGAATCAGGAGGATGGAATACTTGTAAAAATTTTAATAACTTCTTTGTTAGCACACTTTCTAAGAATAAATTATAATTTAATGAACAAACTAGAGCAGTTTGGGATATCAGTGGAACTTTACATTTAAATCATTGAGTTCTTTTTTCTTGGCATTTTAGGCTTCACTGGAACAGACCAGTGAAAAGAATTTTTGCGCTTATGATGCGTAATTTTCTGTTCCCATATTGCATTAGCTTCAGCTTTAGATTTCCACATTTTTGTTTGTTATAAAACTATTCTTTTAATACTCATTTAACATATTTGACCTAATCATGCCGTCATGGTAATCTATACTTAAGTAAAGACAATGCAATTGACCTCACAGCTGAAATTTAATTTTGTTCCAGTCACTATACAAACAAAGCAATAAAACTTCAAAGTCATTATAAAACCTGGCATACTTATGTATATAAAAATGCACATGTATCATGTTAAGATTTTGCTTTTTCTTTTAGAATTAAAGCTATACTTCAATTAAAAACCACAAGTGATTGCTTATCATTTGTTAAAAAATAGAGATAAAATATAATACAGAAGTCCTTTTCCAGTTCTTTGACCATATATTTGTATACATTTTATTCTTACTATTTTTAGATATTTACCAATTTATAATGCTATTTCAACCTGGAGGGATACTTTATTAGAAGTCCAATTAATTTTGGCTAAATATATAATATCTTTTCCCAAGGATGTCTAATAAATTTTCATTTAAAATAGAATCAATTGATAATTAATTCTCTAGAATCTGTCATCATTAGGAGATAATTTATGACAGGGGTTTTATTTCCACTGAAACAGAGTTATGCATTCACAAAGATTCATCAGTGCCAGTGACTGAATGCAATGATGGCTTAGTTGTTTTGGAAAAATAATTTTTCTACAAACTAACTCCTGAATTTTACAATTCAGAAGTAGAAATAGCATCCCAGTGATTTTATGTTAATATTATGAAAACAGAAACCATTCTGATTCATGGTTTCTTCAGAAAATAACTTTACATGCTGCGCTGATAAGTATTTTGAGAACAGGCCACGCAAACTCTTAATCCATATACCGTGTGTGAATTTTCATGAAGGTATATGTAATTTCCACATATTCACATTCACCAGTTTACATTGTAAACCCCCTGACAGTTCAGCCCCTTCCTTATCTCAAATGCATCCCATTAAAGCAATCTCAGGATGGTTTATCAGCAGAGATGGGAACAGGAAGCCTGTCTGAAGATCCATATTTCAGGCTATCATACTTCTTTTCGAAGGCTATTCATGACATTCAAATGTGCATATGAGTGACTTTATCTGGGAGAAAAAAGAAAATGTGAGATATTAGAAAAATGTTAACACAAAATTCTCCTTCTTATGCCAGGTATTCTTATGCATAAATTGAATTCAATTATACTACATTGTCAGTATATTCTTTCAAAGGTATACCTCAACATTTTCTGCCTCTTTGATTATTTATCTAGTACATAGCTTTCTGACTAGTAGCAGGAATCTACTACTAGTAGATTCCTACTGAACAAATCTTGTTTAGATTTGCTTGCTTTTTCAAATATGCAATTCAATTATATCTTTTGGGCTGCTTTAAACAGTGAGTAATCTCGACCAAATTGATTTAAATGATAAAGAAATGTATTGTTTCTCATCAGAAGTAGTTGTAGTGTGATCTGTGTTTTCCCATCCTCTGTTGTCTTGGTAACAATGACTCCAGGTCCAGGTTTTGTATTTGGGTATTCGGGGAAGATGAGGCTGGGACTCTTCCTATATCTGTATCATAGGAGCAGTGGAAACTTTCCCAGAAGTCTTACCTACAGACTTAAAAATGGCCATAGGCCCATTATTAAACCAATCACCAGCCAGGGAAATGAGAGTCCTATGATTGAGACTCATAATTAGAGAAATTGGTTTGTCAATTTCTTTCACCACCTACAAGAGTATTTAAACATCCCAAAACATTGAGGACAATTACGATTTAATTCATACATTATTAATTATATTAAATTAGTTATATCAACTAATAATTAATATATATTTAATTCATATGGGCTTCCCTGGTGGCTCAGTTGGTAAAGAATTCACCCTCAATGCAGGAGACTCAGATTCAATCCCTTGGTGGGGAAGATCCCCTGAGAAGGAAATGACAACCCACTCCAGTATACTTGCCTGGAAGATTCCATGGACAGAGGAGCCTGGTGGACCACAGTCCATTGGGGTCACAAAGAGTTGGACATGACTTAGCCACTACACCACCACCATATTAATTATTATTAGGGAAAAGCTATTGAATAATGTTGGGACTTCACTGATAGCTCAGTTGGTAAAGAATCCACCTGCAATACAGGAGACCCTGGTTTGATTCCTGGGTCAGGAAGATCTGCTGGAGAAGGGATAGGCTACCCACTCCAGTATTCTTGGGCTTCTCATGTGGCTCAGCTAGTAAAGAATCCGCCTACAATGTGGAAGACCTGGGTTCGATTCCTTGTTTGGGAAGATCCCCTGGAGAAGGGAAAGGCTACCCACTCCAGTTTTCTGGCCTGGAGAATTTTGTGGACTACAGTCCGTGGGATCGCAGAGTCGGATACGACTGAGGGACTTTCACTATTTGAATTATGTTAGGTTTTACCTAATGGAAAATGATTTTTTATTTATTTTTGTCCTGTTTTGCCACTTGATGCAATTAAATAGTGATTCTGCAAGAGAATCTTTTGGCATTCCTTTTTATTTACTCTGCCATGTTTTATCATTTTGCTGTTTTTTGTTAATTGTATATCTCTTTTGTTAATGGTAGTGAAAAAAATGATTTATAGTTGGATTCTTATTGTTTTGATATTTTTAGTAGAGCCTTTTAGGTTTCTAATGATATATGATCTCATCATTTATCAAAAATGATAATGTTGCCTCCCACCTTTGATACAGGATTTTGTAATTCATTTTCAGTGCCTTCTCTCATGGCATGCTTAGAAACTTCCCATCACTCTTCAATATCAGAAGCAATAGGGGCAGGTCTGTCCTCTTTCTGATTTTAATGAAACTGCTCTTAGTAACTTTATATTAAAAGTAGATTTTTACTTTTGTTTCCTACCTCAATACTAACTGATCTTAGAAACTTTCTACAGTATCATGCTTAAAGATTGATTAGATGTGGCTGCAAAATTTACCAAGTTCTTTCTAAGTTCTTTCTTACCAGGTTCTTCATAAAATTTATCCTTACATATTTTAGTGAAAGGAATCTTGATAGATGTTCTAATGATAGAATCATCTTTTCATTCATGGAATAATTCCTAACTTTCCATGTTGTATTATTCTTTTAAAATGTTGCTGGGCTTTTTTCTTATTTTTTATTAATCATGTATTTATAATTTATCATTAGATTTTGTGAATACAATTGAGATTTTATTTATCAATTTGTGCTAAGAGGAGTATGTTAGCATTGCAAAATAAGTTGGGAAACAGTAGGCTATGTACTCTGATATATTTTTCATATCCAAGAAATTATCTACCTCTTGAAAATTAAGTTGCAGTCATTTTGCATTCACTAAATAAATGTGTGCTCAGTCTATCAGTCGTGTCCAACTCTTTGTGGCCCCATCAACTGTAACCCACCAGGCTGCTCTGTCCCTGGAATTTTTCAGACAATAATACTAAAGTGGGGTACCATTTCCTACTCCAGAGGATCATCCTGATCCAGAGTCCCACATCCTTATGTCTCCTACATTGGCAAGTGGATACTTCACCACTAGTTCCACCTGGGGAGACGCCATTAAATAAACATTATTGTTGTCCAGTTGCTAAGTGGTGTCCAACTCTTTGTGACCCCGTGGATTGCAACATGCCAGGCTTCCCTCTCCTTCACTATTCATTAAGTAATTTATAATAAAAAGTTTGACTCTTACTGAAACATTCAAATAATTTTTTCTTAGTAAATGCCTCTATTTCTAAATAATATAATTTTCAGCTCTTTTCTTATTTAAATATTATCTACTATCATTTCCATGAAAGATGACTTAGCATGCTTTCACCATTACTCTCTAGTTTTATTTCTTCTATAATCTCAGTATATTCACTATCATATATCTCTTTTGCTTGTTTATCCTTGTTTTAGAAATTGATAAGACTATATAATGAAGGACCTCATGAGTTTTTGTAAGAAAATGGATTTTAATCTATATGAAATAGGAAACAATTAGAGTAGATTTTTAGTAGAGAAATGGTGTAATCTGATTTCATCTTAAAAAGATCACTTCTTTTATTGCATGGAGATATTTTAGGAAGGCAAAAATGGAAGAAAGGAGTTCACATGGCAAGCTGTTGCAGTGGATTAGATAACGGATAGAAGTGGTTTGAATAGAGGAGTAACACTGGAGATGAAGAGAGTAAACAGTATTGTACGGTGTGAAAGTAGACTCAATAAGACATCATAACTGCATGTAGGGACTGAAGCAGAGTCCTCAGTGATGACTCCCGAGTTTTTGGTCACAACTGAACGGTGCTGTTATTTTCTCAAGTAGGAAAGAGTTGGGAGGAATACATAGAAGTGGGTTGTGGGTAATTCTGAATTCTGGTTTGAATCTATTTATTTTGAAATACCTATTGTGTGTTATAACGTCATTGAGTTACATGGCTGCTGTCCAGGTTTCCCAACACCACTTGCCAAACAGACTGTCTTTTTTCCATTGTGTATCCTTGCCCCCTTTGTCAAGGATTAACTGACTATAGGTGTGTGGGTTTATTTCTGGATTTTCAGTTTTATTCCATTTATCTGTAAGTCTATTCTTACATTGGTACCACGGTGCTTCTGTTACTACTCAGTTCAGTTCAGTCGCTCAGTCGTGTCCGACTCTCTGCGACCCCATGAATTGCAACATGCCAGGCCTCTCTGTCCATCACCAACTCCCGGAGTCTACCCAAACCCATGTTCATCGAGTCGGTGATGCCATCCAATCATCTCATCCTCTGTCGTCCCCTTCTCCTCCCACCCCCAATCCTACCCAGCATTAGGGTCTTTTCCAATGAGTCAACCCTTCGCATGAGGTGGCCAAAGTATTGGAGCTTCAGCTTCAACATCAGACCTTCCAATGAACACCCAGGATTGATCTCTTTTAGGATGGATTGACTGGATCTCCTTGCAGTCCAAGGGACTCTCAAGAGTCTTCTCCAACACCACAGTTCAAAAACATCAATTCTGCGGCGCTCAGCTTTCTTCACCGTCCAACTTTCACATCCATACATGACCACTGGAAAAACCATAGTTTTGACTAGACCGACTTTTGTTGGCAAAGTAACGTCTCTGCTTTTAAACATGCTATCTAGCTTGGCCATAACCTTCCTTCCAAGGAGTAAGCGTCTTTTAATTTCATGGCTGCAGTCACCATCAGCAGTGATTCTGGAGCCCAAAAAAGTAAAGTCTGACACTGTTTCCCCATCTATTTCCCATGGAGTGATGGGACCAGATGCCATGATCTTAGTTTTCTGAACGTTGAGCTTTAAGCCAACTTTTTCACTTTCCTCCTTCACCTTCATCAAGAGGCTCTTTAGTTCTTCTTCACTTTCTGCCATAAGGGTGGTGTCATCCGCATATCTGAGGTTATTGATATTTCTCCCGGCAATCTTGATTCCAGCTTGTGTTTCTTCCAGCCTAGCGTTTCTCATGATGTACTCTGCATAGAAGTTAAATAAGCAGGGTGACAATATACAGCCTTGACGTACTCCTTTTCCTATTTGGAACCAGTCTGTTGTTCCATGTCCAGTTCTAACTGTTGCTTCCTGACCTGCATACAGGTTTCTCAAGAGACAGGTCAGATGGTCTGGTATTCCATCTCTTTCAGAATTTTCCACAGTTTATTGTGATCCACACATTCAAAGGCTTTGGCATAGTCAATAAAGCAGAAATAGATGTTTTTCTGAAACTCTCTTGCTTTTTCGATGATCCAGCGGATATTGGCAATGTGATCTCTGGTTCCTCTGCCTTTTCTAAAACCAGCTTGAACATCTGGAATTTCACGGTTCACTTATTGCTGAAGCCTGGCTTGGAGAATTTTGAGCATTACTTTACTAGCATGTGAGATGAGTGCAATTGTGCGGTAGTTTGAGCATTCTTTGGCATTGCCTTTCTTTGGGATTGGAACGAAGACTGACCTCTTCCAGTCCTGTGGCCACTGCTGAGTTTTCCAAATTTGCTGGCATATCGAGTGCAGCACTTTCACAGCATCACCTTTGAGGATTTGAAATAGCTCAACTGGAATTCCATCACCTCCACTAGCTTTGTTCGTAGTGATGCTTTCTAAGGCCCACTTGACTTCACATTCCAAGATGTCTGGCTCTAGGTGAGTGATCACACCATCGTGATTATCTGTGTCGTGAAGATCTTTTTTGTACTGCTTTGTGCTAAATGTTGAAATCAAGATGTGTGAATCCTCCATCTTTGTTTTTCTTTTTCAAGATTGTTTTAGTTATGTGGAATCCCTTGCAATTTCGTGTGAATTCTCAACTCAGCATTAAATGTCTGCAAGAAAAACTTTCAAGATTTGATGATGATTGCATTATATCTGTAGATTGTTTTGGGTATTATTTCCACCTTAAAAATGCTAAACTTTCTAATTGATATACATGGATATATTTTCATTTATTTAGGTCTTTAATTCCATTAAGCGAGATCTTATTCTTTTCTGTACAGATCCTCTACATCTTTGGTTAAACTTATTCCTAAATATTTTATTCCTTGTTGCTGTTATAAACCATATTATTTTCTTATTTTGTATTCATTGTTTGTGCAATGAAATACAATTGCCAATTTTTGTGTTTTGGTACTGTAATTTACAACTATAATAAATTTGTTCATTAGCTTTAATAGTGAGTGTGTGTAAACTTAAGAATTGTCTGTGTATAGGACCTTGCTATCTGTGGTTAGATTAGTTTTACTTATACCTTTCTAACTTGAAGGTCTTTTATTCATTTTACTTGCTGAATTACCCATCTACAACTTACAGTAAAATGTTAAATAGCTGGGCCAAAAGTGGTCATTCTTGTTTTATATCTGATGTTAGGGTGAAAAAAGTCTTTCACCATTGAATATGATAGTAGTTGGGGATTTTCTTATTAATGTCTTCCATATTCTCCTATTTTGCTGAATTGTTTTAAATCGTCAAATGTTCAAATATGTCAAATGTATTCTCTCCATCAGTTGAGATAATAATGTATTTTTCCCTTAATTCTCTTAATGCAATGTATTACACTTATTTTCTTATGTTGAAATGTATTTGCATTCCTGGGATAAATATCACTCAGGCATGGTGTATACTCCTTTTTATATACTGTTGAATTCAGTTACTAGTATTTTGTTGAGAATTTTTTAGCTTTTATATTCAAAAGTCTTATTGGACTGTAACTTTTTTTCATTTGATATTTTGTTTTGTTTTTTGGCTTTGAAATCAGGGTAATGCTGATCTCATAGAATAAATTAGAAGGCACCCTCTCTTCCATTTTTTGGAAAGCTTGAAAAGGATTGGTGCTAATTCTGCTTATAATGTTTGGTAGAATTCAGCAGCAAAGACATCTGGTACTGTGTCTTTCTGTTTGGAGAGTTTTTAATTAATGAGTCAGTCTCCTTATGTGTTACAGATTTGTTTAGATTTTAAATTTCTCTTTGAGTCAATTTTGAAAGTTTGTGTAATTCTATAAATTTGTCAATTTACTTAAAATTATATATTTTTTTGGTACACAATTGTTTAGAGTGTTGTCCTATGATTGCTTCTATTTCTATAAGTTTAATAGTAATGGCTTCACTGTCACTTTTGATTTTAGTGATTTTCTTTCATTCTTCTTAGTTAATCTGCTTGTAAATTTACCAATTTTTTAAAAAAAATATTTTCTAAGAATCAACTTTTGTTTTTACAGATTCCCTCTTATTTTTATATTCTTAATTTTGTTTATGCATTAATCTTTATTATATTCTTCCTTTTGCTCCTTTGAGTTCAAATTTCCCTTCTTTTTCTAGTTTCTTATGATGAAAAGCCCTATTATGGACTTGAGAACTGCTCTCCTTTTCAATGTGTAAGGTAGCATTTATCAGAAGGCTTCCCATATGCTGCTTGTGGTCTTGCATAAATCCTTTGTTCCTCATAGCACCTGAATACAGGCGCTGGAGGAACTGCAGAAGTTCCCGGAATAATAGGAATTTATGCATCTCGTTCGTATGGATAGTACCTTCTCTATACAGCCGTTTATAACTCTCTTCCCTTCTGATATGGAAAGTAACTTTTACAATCCCCTCCCTTGAAAATGCTTCTAGCCTCCAGCTTTCTGAATAACTTGTAAGATTTTTTATCCCTGTCTCTGCTAAAAAGAGCTACCTTGGAAGACAGTATATATATGCCCACAATATGTTGAATAAACGCCTTTGTTCCACCAGAACTCTGGTCCCCGTGTCTTTCTTCATCTCTCTCTCTCTCTCTCTCTCTCTCTCTCCCTGTCCCCTTCAGGCTGTACAGCCTCTTCCTTCTTTTACTTTCTTATCGGTTGACTCTGTACCCCCAAGTTCCCGTCCATTAAAGGACCACAACATCAATGGACATTTAAAGCTAAACCTTTCCCTTTGAACACCGCTTTTGCCTCATCCTGTAAATTTTGTTATGCCATGCTTTTATTTTAATTTATCTCATTTATTTACTGAGATATTTAATTTATTCTCATTTTCTTTGTGATTTTTTTTCTTTGAATCATTTGTTATTGAAGAGTGTGCTGTTTAATTTCCATATAGGTGCAAATTTTTAGTTTCCCTTTTGTTATTGATTTCTGGTTTCATTCCACTGTGTTTGGAAAATATATTTTATATGATTTTAATCTGCTAAATATTATTTACATTTTCCTTGTGACCTAATATTTGTGATCTGTCTTTGGGAAATATTTTGTTTGCATTGAGGAGAGTGTGCATTTTGATGTTTTTGGGAGGAATATTCTAAATTTGTCTGTAGGTCTAGTTGGTTTACAGTGTTGTTCAGTTTCTCTTTTTTCTCACTGATCTTCTGTCTAGTTATTCTATCCATTACTGAAAGTGGGACATTAAATACTTCATTATTGTAGAATTATTTCTTGCTTCATTTCTGTCCATTTTTCCTTCATATATTCTGGGCTCTGTCAGAATGTTTATAATGGGTACATTTTCTCAATGAATTGAAGCCTTCATGTGTATGTGATATTTTTTTTGTCTCTTGTGCCAATTTTTGACTTAAAGTCTGTTTCATCTGATGTTAGTATAACTACTCAAGCTCTCTTTTGGTTACTATTTACATAGTATCTGATTTTATAGCCTTTCATTTTGAACCTGTTTGTATCTTTGCATCTAAATTGAATTTCTTGTAGACAGCAGATAGTTGGGCCATTTAAAGGAAAAAAAAATCTGATTTGCTCATCTGCCTTTTTATTGGAGAGCTTAAAAAGTTTTACATATGAAGTGATAACTGATAACGAAGGACTTCTGCCATTTTGCCTTTTTATATATATCTTATACAATTTTTATTCTTTTTCTTCCTTCATTGCTGCCTTCTTTTGTGTTTAACTTTTGTAAGGAGTCATTTCATTTCCTTCTTATTTCTTTTTTGTATATTTTTAAATATATTTTCTAAATGATTATGATGAGAACCATACATAAACCAACATAAATTTATTTAAAAATGCTTTGCATTAATACCTATTTAGATGGTACATAAGTCTTTGCTCTTATACTACTTCATCTCACCCTATGTGTGTTATTGTTGCAAGCTATATCTTTTATATGCTATGTGCTCATTAACTTGATTTATAATTTTTATGTATTCATTTGTCTTTTAAATATTATGGAGAAAAAAATGATTGCAAATCAAATATACAATAGTAGTACTTTTTTACATATACCTATTGGTTTCTTTGACTGGTGTTCTTTATATTTTCATATAGCTTGAGTTTGTGGATCTGTTTGATGCTTTTTTGAGGTTGGATCCAGTGCTAGTATTTCCTTCTGCTTTTATTTTTTCTGAGAATGTCCTTATTTTTCCTTTATTTTTTGAGGGTTAGTTTTGCTGGATATGGAATTTTTGGTTGACATTTTTTTCCCATTACTTTAAATAAGGGCATTCCCTTATGTGTCCTGCTATGAATATTTAAACATTCATTTTATTTGGGGTTCGGTGAGCTTTTGGATGTGTAGATTCATGTCTTTCATCAGTTTTGGATGGTTTTCAGACATTATTATTTTAAATATTATTTCTCCTTCAATGCTTCAGTTCAGTTCAGTCGCTCAGTTGTGTCCGACTCTTTGCGACCCATGAATCGCAGCATGCCAGGCCCCTCTGTCCGTCACCAACTCCCGGAGTCTACCCAAACCCATGTCCATCAAGTCGGTTATGCCATCCAACCATCTCATCCTCTGTCGTCCCCTTCTCCTCCCGCCCCCAATCCTACCCAGCATTAGGGTCTTTTCCAATGAGTCAACACTTCGCATGAGGTGGCCAAAGTATTGCAGTTTCAGCTTCAACATCAGACCTTCCAATGAACACCCAGGATTGATCTCTTTTAGGATGGATTGATTGGATCTTCTTGCAGTCCAAGAGACTCTCAAGAGTCTTCTCCAACACCACAGTTAAAAAGCATCAATTCTTCGGCACTCAGCTTTCTTCACCGTCCAACTTTCACATCCATACATGACCACTGGAAAAACCATAGCCTTGACTAGACGGACTTTTGTTGGCAAAGTAATGTCTCTGCTTTTAAATATGCTATCTAGGTTGGCCATAACCTTCCTTCCAAGGAGTAAGCGTCTTTTAATTTCATGGCTGCAATCACCATCAGCAGTGACTTTGGAGCCCCAAAAAATAAAGTCTGAAACTGTTTCCCCATCTATTTCCCATGAAGTGATGGGACCAGATGCCATGATCTTAGTTTTCTGAACGTTGAGCTTTAAGCCAACTTTTTCACTCTCCTCTTTCACTTTCATCAAGAGGCTCTTTAGTTCTTCTTCACTTTCTGCCATAAGGGTGGTGTCATCCGCATATCTGAGGTTATTGATATTTCTCCTGGCAATCTTGATTCCAGCTTGAGTTTCTTCCAGCCCAGCGTTTCTCATGATGTACTGTGCATAGAAGTTAAATGAGCAGGGTGACAATATACAGCCTTGACGTACTCCTTTTCCTATTTGGAACCAGTCTGTTGTTCCATGTCCAGTTCTAACTGTTGCTTCCTGACCTGCATACAGGTTTCTCAAGAGACAGGTCAGATGGTCTGGTATTCCATCTCTTTCAGAATTTTCCACAGTTTATTGTGATCCACACCATCACCGTGGGCAAGAATCCCTTAGAAGAAATGGAGTAGCCACCATGGTCAACAAAAGAGTCCAAAATGCAGTACTTGGATGCAATCTCAAAAATGACAGAATGATCTCTGTTCGTTTCCAAGGCAAACCATTCAATATCATGGTAATCCAAGTCTTTTCCCCAACCAGTAACACTGAAGAAGCTGAAGTTGAACGATTCTATGAAGACCTACAAGACCTTCTAGAACTAACACCCAAAAAAGTTGTCCTTTTCATTATAGGGGACTGGAATGCAAAAGTAGGAAGTCAAGAAACACCTGGCGTAACAGGCAAGTTTGGCCTTGGAGTACAGAATGAAGCAGGGCAAAGGCTAATAGAGTTTTGCCACGAGAACGCACTGGTAATAGAAAACACCCTATTCCAACAACACAAGAGAAGACTCTACACGTGGACATCACCAGATGGTCAGCACCGAAATCAGATTGATTATATTCTTTGCAGCCAAAGATGGAGAAGCTCTATACAGTCAGCAAAAACAAGACCGGCAGCAGACTGTGGCTCGGATCATGAACTGCTTATTGCCAAATTCAGACTTAAATTGAGGAAAGTAGGGAAAACCACTAGACCATTCAGGTATGACCTAGATCAAATCCCTTATGAGTATACAGTGGAAGTGACAAATAGATTTAAGATACTAGACCTGATAGACAGAGTGCCTGATGAACTATGGTCAGAGGTTCATGACATTGTACAGGAGACAGGGATCAAGAAAATCCCCATGGAAAAGAAATGCAAAAAAGGAAAATGGCTGTCTGAGGAGGCCTTACATATAGCTGGGAAGAGAAGAGAAGCGAAAAGCAAAGGAGAAAAGGAAAGATATTCCCATCTGAATGCAGAGTTCCAAAGAATAGCAAGGAGAGATAAGAAAGCCTTCCTCAGCGATCTGTGCAAAGAAATAGAGGAAAACAACAGATTGGGAAAGACTAGAGATCTCTTCAAGAAAATTAGAAATACCAAAGGAAAATTTCATGCAAATATAGGCTCAATAAAGGACAGAAATGATATGGACCTAACAGAAGCAGAAGATATTAAGAAGAGGTGGCAAGAATACACAGAAGAACTGTACAAAAAAGATCTTCATGACCCAGATAATCATGATGGTGTGATCACTCACCTAGAGCCAGACATCCTGGAATGTGAAGTCAAGTGAGCCTTAGAAATCATCACTACGAGCAAAGCTAGTGGAGGTGATGGAATTCCAGTGGAGCTATTTCAAATCCTCAAAGGTGATGCTGTGAAAGTGCTGCACTCGATATGCCAGCAAATTTGGAAAACTCAGCAGTGGCCACAGGACTGGAAGAGGTCAGTCTTTGTTCCAATCCCAAGGAAAGGCAATGCCAAAGAATGCTCAAACTACTGCACAATTGCACTCATCTCACATGCTAGTAAAGTAATGCTCAAAATTCTCCAAGCCGGGCTTCAGCAATACGTGAACCGTGAACTTCCAGATGTTCAAGCTGGTTTTAGAAAAGGCAGGGGAACCAGAGATCAAATTGCCAATATCCGCTGGATCATCGAAAAAGCAAGAGAGTTCCAGAAAAACATCTATTTCTGCTTTATTGACTATGCCTTCAATGCTTAGTCAGACTATTTGCATTTCTGCCTTATCCTATACTGACTGCTTAATGATAGCCAGAGGTAGAATGTTATGGTCTTCTCAGTTCTCTTCTGAGAATTCATCTAGCTTTGGTCATGTGTACCTGTCTTCTGGAATCCCCATATGGGAGGTCTTTAACATCTTTATTTCCAATGTATATCCCCCTACCCAAAATTCTTACTTTCTAGATGTTTTGGTATATCTTCTACTTGCTTCATCAGTTGGATCTTATCCCCAGGTGGCAGCAGGTGGCATATACCTTTAAAGGTTTTCAATAAATCTCACAGAAGGATCTTTCCATCCCTGACAGTGATCTCAAGGAGGTGAAACAAATCCTCGAGCAGATTCCATAGGGAACTACAAGTTAGGACTTAATGTATAATATTTTTTTGAGAGCAGGGTCTGTACTTTGTTTTTTACCTCAATGATACCAGGAAGTTTCACAAGAAACATTGTCTTACATCCCTATGGCCACCTGTAGTCTAGGTAGTGGGGAGGGTGGTAGGCAGGTTAGCAAAATTCCATGATATTCTCTTATAAAAGTTTAGCAGCTTCTTTCTTCATAAAACAGTTACTTGATTGTTGTAAGATTTTCATTATATTCCTATGTTTTGTAAAAGTTGATTCTGATATATTTTGCCAGATCAATCACTGTTTCAGTAGAGGATTGGAACTTAAGTTCTCTCTACACTTCCATTGTCAGTGGCAGCCCCCTAATAAGTAAATTATTGTTTATGTGAATGTTGCTTATTTACTTGCAATTATCTAATAGTCAAACAGTTTTAAAAAACTTAAATGTATAGAATTTGACCAGTACCCTCAGATTCTCAATGTATTTTCGTACATGGTAACTGACTAAGATGACTAGAGAATTTTAAAACTAGCAGTGCAAGTTGCCTGACACATTTGATCTAAAATAATACATTAAATACTCAGGAGTGATGCCATGAGGTCCCTCTGAAAATAAAGTGACTGGATATGGATACTTAAACAGTAAATATCAGTTGAAACATTGTTTAGTAAGTTGCTAGAAATTGGGATTATCCTTCTCAAACACACACACACACACAGTCAAATGCTAGCAAGAGTCTAGAGGTTTATTTTCTAGAGAATGAGTGAGTGAGTGAAAGTCGCTCTGTCGTGTCCAACTCTTTGCAACCCCGTAGACTATGTAGTCCATGGAATTCTCCAGGCCAGAATACTAGAGTGGGTAGCATTTCCATTCTCCAGGGGATCTTCCCAACCCAGGGATCAAACCTAGGTCTCCTGCATTGCAGGTGGATTCTTTACTAACTGAGCTATCAGGGAAGCCCTGTTTTCTAGAGGAGCTGATCTTAATTGAACTTGAACTACCAAACTATGAACTAGTCTGTACCATACACTAAAAAAAAAAAAAAAAAAAGATAAATTCCAAATACTGTAGAGTAAGTCACTTGTTTTTCTAGGCTTCCACAGTGATGGTGGTTTCCAGGTAGGAAATTGATAGGCTTTTCTTCTGAGAAATTGACTAGTTGCAAAGAAAAAATGTAAATGTACTATTATTTAGTGTTCTCATGCAAGTGACCCAGCAGGATCACTCTATTGTAAAGCCAACACATCAAAACATCATGGTTCTGCAACAGAGTTTCCTTATAGTATTTAACTGCTGCCTTAAATGTGGAAAGACACACATGGGTCCCTAAACATCTGAGAAAAGCTTTTAACCAGAAAGACCTAGATTAAAACAAAGAGAAAATATGTGGAAGGCATAGAGAAATAGTTATTTCCTGTGTATTTTTTTTTGTAAGAAGTATAGGCATGGCTTCTATATTTTAATGTTTCTTTGTACTCAGTGGGTTAAAATATTATTTTATATTGATGAATATTTAGTCAAAACCTGGAGAAGGAAATGGCAACCCACTCCAGTATTCTTGCCTGGAAAATCTCATGGATGGAGGAGCCTGGTGGGCTACAGCCCATGGGGTCACAAAGAGTCAGGAATGACTGAGCAAGCAACTTCACTTTCTTTCATTTAGTCAAAAAGTGTTTTTTTTTTAAATATTTATATCAGCTTTATTAGTTTTGGTGTTAAAATAATTCATTTGTAACTTCTAACTCCTTTCTAAAATTTTGTACATTTGTATGTTATGATGGAATTGCTGTAATTATTTTCCAAATATGACCTAACATAGTATTAAATACATCCAATCCTGGTTATTTTTGAATAGATGTAATGTGTGTGTGTGTGTGTGTGTAGGATAAAATTTGGATACTGGGAAGAGAGAATGTTCCTTAATGACTCTATTAGCTTTCCTAAACTCAGTCTTCTGCACTTTTTACTTATTAAGCTATTATGTTGGATTTTGGTTAGTTTAAATTTAAATTTTTAAAGTTAATTCAGTTTCTTGATGTATAAATACAATAGTTGTGCAGGATTTTTCATCACTTTAAAAAATTATTTAAATTTATTTATTTATTTTTTACTTTACAATATTGTATTAGTTTTGCCATATATTGACATGAATCCGCCATGGGTGTACATGTGTTCCCCTTCCAGAACCCCCCTCCCACCTCCCTTCCAATCCCATCCCTCTGGGTCATCACTTTATATATTCTTTCTTATCCACTTGTTAAATTTTACTTTTATTTCTAATTTTGCTTATTATACTGTTTCCTTAATTATATTTTTAAAGTTTAGCTTTAATTATGACTCTTTGTGACATATGAGAAAAGAGTGTGAATGATGTAAATTAAAAGAAAAAAAACTATTGCTCTATTTATTTTCTATGATTTTTGTCAACTGAAAATTGTATCTTAAAATCTCCTTTGAGATGTAACTAATGATTTTGAATATCAATGTGCATTAAGAGTCTTTTCCTTTCTTGGAAATTATTCCATGTTTGACATACTGATACAGGTTGTTTACCCAGTTTTTACTTGTTCCATCAGTAAATTCAGCAACTGTTTATAATCACAGCATAATAGTTTAGAACATGAAAGGAAGTCTACTACAGTTAAATGAAACCGCATACGAAGTTTAGATAGGCTGAACACTATTACCCATTTTGTACTACCTCCATCCTGATGACACTGATGCCTGTCATCCTGAGAAGTCCCTGTGATCTGGAGTAAACTGGTTAGGTGTTTAGTTTGCTTTCTTTAAACTTGCTTGTTCAATTTCATGTGTCATAATATGAAAGTCAGAATCATTTGTGGTGAAACTATTTTTCATTCTCACAAAGCATTTGCTACAGAAAGCCAGTGAAAATATTGGAGGTACATGATATCAATTTGTGGTATCATTTTTCAGTTACCAAAGCAGTTCTTCAGGTGAAATAGAACTTTGTGGCTTGAGAATCATATTAAAAACAAACTAGTGGGATAGTTGAAAATATACACACAACTGTATTTTAAAGAGTATGGAAGAGGAACCAAAGAGCCTCCTGATGAAGGTGAAAGAGAAGAGTGAAAAAGCTGGCTTAAAACTCAATATTCAAAAAGTTAAGATCATGGCATCTGATCCCATCACGTCATGGCAGGTAGATGGGGAAAAAGTATAAAAAGTGATAGGTTTTGTTTTCTTGGACTCCAAAATAACTGCAGACAATGATTGCAGCCCAAAAGATGCTTGCTCCTTGGAAGGAAAGCTATGACAAACCTATGCAGCATATTGAAAAGCAGAGACATCACTTTGCTGACAAAGTCCATATAGTCAAAGCTATGGTTTTTCCCATAGTGTATGGATGTGAGAGTTGGACCTTTAAAGCACTGAAGAACTGATGCTTTTCAGTTGTGGTGCTGTAGAAGACCAACCCTTGAGTGTCCCTTGGAGAGCAAGGAGAGCAAACCAGTCAATCCTAAGTGAAATCAACCCTGAGTATTCATTGGAAGGACTGATGCTGAAGCTGAAGCTCCAATACTTTGGCCACCTGATGCAAAGGGATGACTCATTGGAAAAGACCCTGATGATGGGAAAAATTGAAGGCAAAAGAAGGAGGGAGTGACAGAGAATGAGATGGTTACATAGCATTGCCAACTCAATGGACATAAATTTGAGCCAACTCTGGGAGATAGTGGAGGACAGAGGAGCCTGGCGTGCTGCAGTCCATGGAGTTGCAAAGAGTTGGTCACAACTTAGTCAGCAACGATAACACTTTCAAATACTTTTTAGTGAGGACAGTTAAAATAATGTTGATGGTTCTTAGTGTACAAATAATGTGATTCAGGAGAACATTGAGTACAAAGATACTTTCTTCCTACATAGCTCATGATAGATTTTAGATATGCAAGTTATTTTATTTTCAAAGAAAAAATATTTGCCAAATTGGATAAAAAACAATGTTGGAGAATTAAGTAGATTCTTGTCACAATGATAGCTAGAAAATATTAACAGATCCTATTTGTGACATCATATCATGAATGGTCTATACTTGATTCAGTTTTAACAGATACTGCTGAGGATGTATTTAGAAGGTGAGGAGTACCAATGCCCTCTCATTGACAGAGGAAAGAACTACCTCCCAATAAGTAGATATAATATTAGATGTTTATACCTCATATTCTAATGGGAGAAGATAAATTATGGTAGAATTGAGTGTGAGATTGCACAGTGAGAAAATGAGTGAAATTTTCCATTAAATTCTGAGTCATCGTGTGCTCCTCAGCTTTTTAGATATCCCCATTTTTTTGGTTCAGTTGTTGTTCTAGTTGGCTAGTTTTTATTTATCCTATCTTTTCTCAGTTCTTGCAAAGGCAATGATAGACATTGTGGCGTAATATAGAAAATTTCCAATGTTTGTTCAAGCAATGAAACCTCTTTCTCCTCCTCTAAATGCAATCTTATTCATAATGCCATATAGATTGTAATAAAAGGAGAGCCCAACTCATCCCCTGCTTACTGTTGCTTAATTAACAGTGTTTCATTAACTCTAAAAAAGAATCAGCTTTTCCTAGTAATAAAAAACAAGCAAACAAAAACCTGTATTTTTGTTTGTTTTGAAGCCGAGGTTTCCTCTGCAACTAACTGCAGCATTTAAATACAGTTTAGTAAGACATGTTTAACTTGATTTTATCCTTTTTTAATTTACATATTCTGTATGTTGAGGATCATCCATTTCAGTGTAAGTTAAATTGTGGTGCAATAGCTAAACAGATTTAGCATACTGAGAAGTATATAGATTTTTTTAACATGATATCAACTGCTTGGTTGTCTCACAATGTGTGCCTGTGGGTGACTACGAACATATACCAAAGTTCCATCTTTACCATGATGATTTTTTATTGTTATAAACGGAAGCATTTTGCTAGGTCAGACTGATTGACAGCTGAACATCTCATTACTTACAACTGTGCTATTGGTACATTCCTCTCTCATGCACTATTTGGTGATAATGAACTTAAAACTTCCCTGTTCTTTATAAATACTGGGAATTAGTTTTAATTTTCATTCCTACTTTTTATGATTTAAAAAAGTATATGTATCATCATTAGGGAGTTATTAGATGGTGAGACATATTGCAATAAAGACATACTGTTAAACTAAATTTTTAGCAAAGAATCCAAGTCAGTTGTAATTAATACAATTATATAAAATTCCCAATTGAAAGGTGATATTTTCAGTAAGGGTTACTGTGATGGCATCTCAGGCTCAGGTATTAGCTCATATTTGTTTTTTATTTAGAAGTGTGGAGAGGATAGACAAAGTTTAATAAAATAGTGCCTTTAAAATCAAATCCTTTAATGAATGACTTTTAAGATTTATTGTATGTTCTCTCTCCCCTTGATCTGCATGTACCCCTCTCCTACCATTTGCCATTTTTAAAAGTGATTAGATCCTTCACAGAGCAAATAGAACAGATTTGATTTCACTTTTTTCTGTGTCAAGTAATTTTATATCAAGACTAATGAGATGAATGTTTTCCTACATTTATTCTTAGTACTGCATATCATGTACTTGAATTGGTTTCATTAATTATGCATCCAGCATTCAAGAGAAGATGAGATATCCAGGAAAATAACATAATATTTGCTTTAAAAACTCTTATTAACTTAATATTGGGTCCAATTGAAACCTGTCTTAAAGTCTAGTAGTACTGTGTTGCCAAGAGGTTCATTGACACTAATCAGATCCTCTTTGTGCTAATGACAAACTACACTGTATTGTCTTCTCTCATCTGCTAATTCTAATTGAAATTGAGATTCTATACTTCTGTACTCATTTCTCATACTTAATTAAATATGTGTATGTGTGTTCAGTATTTCTTCCTGCAATATGAGAAATAGCAGTTCAGTCTTTTATGTGTGTTTGGATTCAGCACTATTTATATACACCCCTTCAAACTGAAGGCTCAAAAAATTTCTATATAATACTAAATCCATTATTGGTTGGTTCTAAGTTGTGCTATTTCAGGAAAAAAGCCTTAACTTAATATTAGCTTTCATTTACCTAAGGAAGGAAATACCTTTCTTTTTTGAGTTTGAATGACTTTTAGGTTTGACACATGATATCATCAGATATTTAGATAAAATTATCGCTTTAAAATATTTTAATACAAGACATTTGTTGTTTTTTTCCTGTAATTCACATTTCAAAAAAAAAACAGAGATGCAAAAACTCTAGAGAACATTTTTAAATTTTTATTTTTATCTGAAGGAGATATATTAGAGTAACTTGCTTGTTTATTGAAGTTGTAAAGTATTGATTCTTTAAAAATAACTTATTAAGAAATATTTGACAGATGTTATGCTTTTAAAACTGATAATGCAGGATCTATTTTGTCTTTTTGGT
Organism: Giraffa tippelskirchi; assembly: GCF_054371585.1. NCBI lineage: Eukaryota > Metazoa > Chordata > Mammalia > Artiodactyla > Giraffidae > Giraffa > Giraffa tippelskirchi. The sequence goes on from NC_137279.1 coordinate 66,804,746, forward strand.
TTGTTTTTTGTTTTGCTGTTAGGCAAATTGAGAGCTTACCCCATACTGCCAGAGCCTAATTTTGTCCAAATAAATGTTTTATATCTGCTGCTGGAAAACCCAGTGAAAGAGAACACTTGATTGAGTCTATAGGGAACAACTCCCCGCTGAGCCTTTACAGAAGAACAACTGCATAAAGAATGGAAAGTAGAACAGACACGAAGTTACAAAACAAATGTGCAGACTCCTGCTTGTAATGGTATTTCAGGGCTTAGCAAGCCATTAACTTTAGTGCGTAGAATTGCTGAAAGGAAGATTTAAAAATAAAAAATTGTGACTATCCAGGGATTAGATGCTGAAGGATCCAGAAAGATCGTTTGCTGTTGGAGAGGCTCTCCAAGCATGAAAGCTCAGGGTCAATTGAAATATTGAAATGGTAATTGATTCTGCCTGAAAATCTGGTGGCCAGTACAGAGAACAATAAAGAAATTGGCAAATCATTGATGTTTTAAATATTAGGAAAGCCACTTTCTTAATACCTAATCATTCCTAATATCACTAAATCTTTACAGTCTATCTTAAATTTTCTTTTATATTTAATAATGACAGTCGCACGTGTGCCCAGTTGCTTCAGACGTGTCTGACTCTTTGTGACCCTGTGGGCTGTAGCCCAGCAGGCTCCACTGTCCATGGGGATTCTCCAGGCAGAATATGGGAGTCGGTTGCCATGCCCTCCTCCAGGGGATCTTCCCGACCCAGGGATCTAACCCAGGTCTCACACATTGCAGGTCGATTCTTTACCATCTGAGCAACCAGGGAAGCCCAAGAATACTGGAGTGGGTAGTTTATCACTTCTCCATGGGAACTTCCTGACCCAGGAATCGAACTGGGGTCTCCTGCATTGCAGGTGGATTCTTTACCAGCTGAGCTACCCAGGAAGCCCAATAAGGACAGTTGCCTTTGTGCAAATAAATTATCAGTAAGTACTTAAAATGAAAACTGTCAGCATTGTTGAAGATTTGCTTATCAAGTACTGGGGACAGTTCCCCATGAAATACCATATTTTGTCCTGCCAAAGTATCAATCTCTGGTTCCCCTCTACATTTTCTAGAATAAGTCACCTTGGTGTATAACTCCTCAATACCCTCTATTACTCATTTCATCACTCATTCTCCATCTCTTGTGTGAAGTTTAAAGTATCACAAGGAGCTAGATATCTTGTTCTTTTGAAAATGAGACATCAGTTTTAATCCTGGGATTGTGATCAAATTTTCTAATGAAGTGACATTCTATTAGTGTTTTTGAGTTTTAAAAAATAAATTAAAAAAAATAAATGTGGTTTTCTTTTCAATTTTCATCTGCTATCCCCAGAGTAGAGAGGGGAATCCTATCTAGGTTTGATTAATTAGCACTAAAAATGGTTCACAATAAATCTTTGTGTGTGATTCTTCTTCATATAAAAGGAACCTGACTTGGAGCCAAGTTACCAGCAAGAAATAAATGTCTTTTACAGTTACACTTATTTAGAGATAAGTCTTGGAGTGAAGCCACATGTGAAAAAGGAACCATGCATGGTTCATGATGGAAGAGCATGCTGTAGATAAAAATGGAAACTTGCATCCTACCGCAGGATAGAGACTAGAAGAGCACTTAATGCCAGCCAGTTGATAGTTACTTCTGTACACATTAACACACTCAGTACAAAGTCAAATGCTCTAAAGCAGCAGTTCCCAACATTTTTGGCACCAAGGACCAGTTTCATGGAAGACAATTTGTCCATGGACTGGGGGTTTGGGAGATGATTTCAGGGTGATAAAAGCACATTACATTTATTACACTTTATTTCTATTATTACATCAGCTCCACCTCGTATCATCAGATATTACATCCCAGAGTTTGGGGACCCCGGCTCTAAAGTACCACGGAAATAATACCATGTATAAAGCAAGATGCATTACAATCTCAAGGTATAGTCCTAGAGTTAGACTACTTGAACTTGATTCCCTGCTTTGTCACATACTAGTTATACAATGTTGGCCAAATACTTATTTTTATGTGCCTGTTTCCTTACTTATAAAATAATAATACTGATGAGGTTTTAAAGGTTTTTAGGGTCAATATTTATATGGTTTTTAGAACAATGCTAAACATCCAACTGCTAAATGAAGGTTTGCTACTGCTATTTAAAAGGATAAAGATTTAATATCATAAAGCATTGCTTCATGTCTCATAATCTTTAAGATATTATTTGAGCATAGCTTGAAAAGGAAATGTAAATATCTTAATAGTAATACTAGTATTAATATTATTAGATAATGATCAATATCATTACAATTAAGTAATACTTAATAACATACTTGCTTTAATAGGTTGGTATTTATAACATTGCTTTCAGTATTAATAATGTGTTTGTGATAAATTGATTACATGTTATAGCAAGGTGGATGGTATAAACCTAAATAAATGACTACATTTTTAATTGGATTCTTCCTGATTTTTAGTTTGCTTCCTAGAACGTGGAGTTCAAGGACATTCTGATGCCAGTAAAAGGGAACGGAGGAGTTTTGTCATACTGTTTCTCAGATATTTTGGCTTTACAGATAAGACCTGGGAATCCACATTTAAAAAATTCCCAAAGAGTGAATATCAGTCTCAGTAGGTTGAAACATAAAGTACTTTTAAAATAAACCTACGTGAGAAGTGTTTATAGAAAAATTTCAAAAGATCTGCTGATTCATGTTGAGGTTTGACAGAAAACAGCAAAATTCTGTAAAGCAATTATCCTTCAATAAAAAAATTAATTAATTAAAAAAAAGATCTTGAGCCAGTAATACTGCTTTCTATAGACATTAACATATAACCAGAAAATAATTGTATAATATATACAAATTATAAAGTTATTTTTAAATGTCCAGCAGACCAAGGCATTCAACCCTATAAATAGTTTCAATTCTATAAGAAATTATGATGTATTCTATGACTGTGTGCCTTTGAATACCAATAAATATTTAATTTTTGTTTTATTGCACTAGTCTCATATCATATGAAAATATTTGTTCTCACACATGTCAGGTTATATTCTTCCATTTGAGAGCAATCTTTTTCTGAGTCCTATGGATTATTTCCTAAGTGAATCAAGAATGACAACTTCAAATAACTTGAAATATCTTCTGCTTTTGATGCTGAATAACTGCTGATGTTTGATTTTATAAATAGACTATTTTAAATATGGAAATTCATGGTTTTGTAGTAGATGAAAATGGGATCTTAATATTTTATAAGCAACTTATTTTTCCATTTATAATACAATAGTAAGTAGGCAATGAATTATTATTAAATTTCTTCAGTATAGCTGATATTGAGCACATTTAAACTTTTGTAACTTGCTCTTTAATTATTCTGTAATATTTTATGCATATAGATTAAGCTCTTAAATACATGAGAAGAGATAATAATTATTTTAATAACAATAATGCATGAGGTGATATTCTTCCTGACTATACAGCAGAATAAAAAAGGAAGTGATTTAAAATCTTTAATGAAAAATTATATCTGGGTTTAATATCCTTTTGCTTATGCACTAGTAATTACATTCATTAAAGTTTTAATTTCAAGCAATATTGCCTAGATAAAATTAGGTAAACATCTCCTGTTGGTATCTGTTTATATTCTGAATATCATTGCCTTTTACTCTTCATTTCTTATAATCTACATTCAATTATAATGATCTTTTCTCATTTAATGCTTACCCATGTTGTAATAATGATGTGTGTACTGCAAAATTATATAAAGAGCTTCTTAAAGATGTGAAATATTTATTATACATATAAAATAAGCTCTATATAGTCATCCTAACTTAGTTTCTATTTAGTAAGTACTATGTCTTCTTTAAAACATTTAAATTAATAATCCTTGGAATAATAGCCTGCTGTTTTAGATAAAGGTTTACATATCTTTTGCCAAATTCAGTCAATATATTTTATAATTATACAGATAATTCTTTTTTTATTGTAGTATAATTGCTATGTAATGTTGTGTTAGTTTCTGCTATACAACAAAATGAATCAGCTATATGTATACATATATGGAGATAGTACTTGGCAAATCCATTCAATAATTGCCAAAGTAGTTTCTTTTTTTAATGGAGTTGAGGCTGAGTGATGGTCATGAGCAAGCATGATTCATCTTTAAAAATGAATTTGGCTCAATTTTTTAAACCTGTATATAGGAAGAAATTGAATTTTTCAACTTCTTTCAGAATTTTCCCCATGCTGATATCCTTATTGTATAGTGTACACTCTTCATTCTAAGATATGTGAAGAAAGGAAAGAAAAGGTGGGAGAAAAAGAGATTTACAAAGGGTAGAACATGCAGTGATTATAGTAATGAAAATTATCTCCTGTAGGGATTTTTACACAATGATGTACATTCTTCAGTACGTCAAAAGAGGATATAAATGCCTGCAAAATACAAGTGGAATGCATTCTTGATGGCTTGGAATAGACTTGCAGTTTTCTGCCCATGGTTTTATTATTTTTTTAAGAATCCTAATTTTCAAATAAAACCTAATGAATAAAATGGATAATTCAAGTAAAAAACTAAAATCAACTTAATACAGAGGAAACACGATTGCAAAAACTAAAACAACAGAGTAGAGATTTACCTTTCCTGAACTGGCCCAAGCTGGTCAATTCATACTGATTGAATTTTCCCATCCTATTCTGATTTTTTAACTAGATATAACTTCCATCTTTGAAGGAGATCTCTACATTTTATTAGTTTTTTCAATGTAGTTATTATCAATCATTACAACATTCTTAATTTTGATGCAGTCTAAATGAAATGTGAGACAAAGTAATAATATTTACCATATTTTCTTAGCTATCATATTAGTATAATTGTTATTATTACTCTGTTATTATCCTTTTATACTGCATAGTCTACTGAATGATGGTAGTTTAAGTCAAGTCTCAAGAGTTTAATTTTATCTAATGTGGGAAATTAGAGCTTTGACGATGAAGAGTATTTTTTTTTTCAGTTTTACATGATTTTGAGTATCAATCAAAATAGGAAAACCATTTGTGGTATATTTGTAGAAAAGCCATCCCCAAATTAATGATGTCAATGTATTACTCACAGATAATGTAATTATGACCCAGAAATTAATGTATATCATCTTCCAAGTAGGGTGAGTGCCTCTTCATAAGTTAGAGAAATGAAGGAGGAAAAAAAAAATCAGGTCTTTAGAAAAAAGTTTGCCATACAAATAAGATGTCTTATTTTTTCCCATTGAGTCCATAATGTCTGAGTAGACAATTTCATAATATCAAGGATATGTGCTCATATATATTTTAGATTTTTCAGAAATGCTTGTAGGATTTCTTAGGCCTATATTTTAGGTCCACAACTCAGGCAGAGCAGCACATCAGGAAACTATAGAACTTAGTGAAGGAAGGTAAACAAACAAAAATTGTCTTAGCAAGATGATATACATTAATTTCTGGGTCATAATTCCATTACCTGTACTAATATTTTGGCCTTATTTGAAAATGGCTTATCTACAAATATACCACAAGTGGTTTTCCCATTTTCCTTGATACTCTTCATTCTCAAAGCTCTAATTTCCTGTAGGAGAAGGGGATGGCAGAGGATGAGATGATTGGATGGTATCACCGCCTCACTGGACATGAGTTTGAGCAAGCCCCGGGAGTTGGTGATGGTCAGGGAAGCCTGGTGTGCTGCAGTCCATGGGGTCACAAAGAGTTGGACATGACTAACAAAAGCAGAAGATATTAAGAAGAGGTGGTAAGAATACACGGAAGAACTATACAAAAAAGAACTTCATGACCCAGATAATCACGATCGTGTGATCACTCACCTAGAGCCAGACATCCTGGAATGTGAAGTCAAGTGGGCCTTAGAAAGCATCACTACGAACAAAGCTAGTGGAGGTGATGGAATTCCAGTGGAGCTATTTCAAATCCTCAAAGATGATGCTGTGAAAGTGCTGCACTTAATATGCCAGCAAATATGGAAAACTGAGCAGTGGCCACAGGACTGGAAAAGCTCAGGTTTCATTTCAATCTCAAAGAAAGGCAATCTCAAAGAATGCTCGAACTACCACACAATTGCACTCATCTTACACACTAGTAAAATAATACTCAAAATTCTCCAAGCAATACATGAACCGTGAACTTCCAGATGCTCAAGCTGGTTTTATAAAAGGCAGAGGAACCAGAGATCAAATTGTGAACATCCGCTGGATCATCGAAAAAGCAAGAGAGTTCCAGAAAAACATCTATTTCTGCTTTATTGACTATGCCAAAGCCTTTGACTGTGTGCATCACAATAAACTGGAAAATTCTGAAAGAGATGGGAATACCAGACCATCTGACCTGTCTCTTGAGAAACCTGTATGCAGGTCAGGAAGCAACAGTTAGAAGTGGACATGGAACAACAGACTGGTTCCAAATAGGAAAAGGAGTACGTAAAGGCTGTATATTGTCACCTGCTTATTTAACTTATATGCAGAGTACATCAAGAGAAACGCTGGGCTGGAAGAAACACAAATGGAATCAAGATTGCTGGGAGAAATATCAATAACCTCACATATGCAGGTGACACCACCCTTATGGCAAAAAGTGAAGAAGAACTAAAGAGCCTGTTGATGAAAGTGAAAGAGGAGAATGAAAAAGTTGGCTTAAAGCTCAACATTCAGAAAACTAAGATCACGGCATCTAGTCCCATCATTTCATGGGCAATAGATGGGAAAACAGTGGAAACAGTGTCAGACTTTATTTTTGGGGGCTCCAAAATCATTGTAGGCAGTGATTGCAGCCATGAAATTGAAAGACGCTTACTCCTTGGAAGGAAAGTTATGACCAACCTAGATAGCATATTTAAAACCAGAGACATTACTTTGCCAACAAAGGTCCATCTAGTCAAGTTTATGGTTTTTCCAGTAGTCATGTATGGATGTGAGAGTTGGACGATGAAGAAAGCTGAGCGCCAAAGAATTGATGCTTTTGAACTGTGGTGTTGAAGAAGACTCTTGAGAGTCCCTTGGACTGCAAGAAGATCCAACCAGTCCATCCTAAAGGAGATCAGTCCTGGGTGTTCATTGGAAGGACTGATGTTGAAGCTGAAACTCCAATACTTTGGCCACCTGTTGCGAACAGTTGACTCATTGGAAAAGACCCTAATGCTGGGAAGGATTGGGGGCAGGGGAAAAAGGGGACGACAGAAGATGAGATGGCTGGATGGCATCACCGACTCGATGGACATGGGTTTGGGTAGACTCTGGGAGTTGGTCATGGACAGGGAGGCCTGGCGTGCTGCGATTCATGGGGTCGCAAAGAGTCGCACACGACTGAGCGACTGAACTCAACTGAACTAAACTGAGCGACTGAACTGAATTCAGCTCCCATGCAAAAAATGAAGACATTATACAAGTTTGAAATTGAGTAGCCAAAAAACTGATGCCTGTAAAATCCACTGCCTAATTAATATTTGTTTTATTTGTATAATTATTCTTTAGAATCATATTTAACTAGAAATTGTTATAAATTAAAATGTCCACTTAGAAGATTATAGACAAGTATCATTAGAAATTGTAAATATATCTGTCATAGATTTATTAAAACCACGACTAAGGAAAAAAAGCAGTAAAAAGCAGTGATGATTGGTGGTTTAGTCACTAAGTCGTGTCCAACTCTTGTGACCCTATGGACTGTAACCTGCCGGGCTCCTCTGTCCATGGGATTTTCCAGGCAAGAATACTGGAGAGGATTGCCATTTTCTTCCTCAGGGGATCTTCCCAACCCAGGATTTGAACTCAGGTCTCCTGCATTGCAGGCAAATTCTTTACTGACTGAGCTAAAAGGGAAGTGATATGAAATCATTGGTTGTATTATGGAAAGAAAAAAAAAACAAAACAAGATGGACTAGTTACAACTAAAAGATAAGAGAGCTAAGGTAACTCCAGAAAACAATTCCAACAAGTTTCATTATAAAATATAGTATTTGATGTCATGAAGCATTGAGATTTGTGTATAGACATATCTGTGTGTATATATATGTGTGTGTGTGTGTGTGTGTGTGTGTGTGTGTGTGTGTGTACACATACATAGATATATATATACACATACATAGTTGCTGTTAGTTGCCTATTTGTGTCGGCGAAGGCAATGGCACCCCACTCCAGTATTCTTGCCTGGAAAATCCCATGGACGGAGGAGCCTGGTAGGCCACAGTCCGTGGGTTCGCTAAGAGTCGGACACGACTGAGCGGCTTCACTTTCACTTTTCCCTTTCATGCACTGGAGAAGGAAATGGCAACCCACTCCAGTATTCTTGCCTGGAGAATCCCAGGGACGGCGGAGCCTGGTGGGCTGCCGTCTATGGGGTCGCACAGAGTCAGACACGACTGAAGCGACTTAGCAGCAGCAGTAGCAGCCTATTTGTGTCCGACTCTTTGTAACCCCACAGACTGAAACCATCCGGGATCCTCTGTCCATGGAATTCTCCAGACAAGAAAACTGGAGTGGGTTGCCATAACCTTTTCCAGGGGATATTCCCACCAAGGGATCAGATTCAGGTCTCTTGCACTGCATGCAGCTTCTTTACCATCTGAGCTACCAGGGAAGCCTATATATATATATATATATATCCCATATATATATATATATGTGTGTATGTATATATGCATATAGATATATGTACATATATATGTGTGTGTATATGTATATCCCATATAGATATATAGATAGATATCAGACTATCAGATTTGTTTTCTAATTGGACTCAGGGGAGACATGAGTTTTATATCTAAATATTCAATGATTTATATCCGTTTTCACACATATCCTCACGTACACACAAATAATGTAAGTGACATATCCATGTATATGTGAGAATTATATATGTACAAACATATATGAGCATCCAAGCATGTGCATGAAGAAGTCGATGGATATGTGTATGCTTGCAGGTATTAGTATGTCACATGAATAGAAATAAAAGTGAAAATGCAAACTTTGTTGTAATCTGAAAAGTAATACAGACATAGACATAGAGTGCTGAAGACTGCTTTGAAGAATATTCATATGTAAGGAATGTGATGGACAACTGGAATTAGAGAGGAAGTGACTGATGATACAGCTAATGTACTGTAGCAGTCCAGTCAGATGGAGGCCAAAGGATGAGAAATTTTCAAAAAGGCTCAACATATTCTGGACTTCCCAGGTGGAGCCAGTGATAAAGAACCCGCCTGCCAATGTAGGACACATAAGAGGCATGGGTTTGATCCTGTGATTGGGAAGATCCCCTGGAGGAGGGCATGGCAACCCACTCCAGTATTCTTGCCCAGAAAATCCCATGGACAGAGGAGCCTGGCAGGATACAGCCCATGCGGTCACAAAAAGTCAGACATGACTGAAGTGATGTAGCAAACATGTTCCAGTAACAGTAAAATGAAGCCTCCATCACTACTGTTAGACTACTGAGAGTCAAATTACAGAGCATGAAGGAACAAGACGTAAGATATGGAGCTGGCTGTTACCGATTAACAGCCGGCTCCATATGGAACAGCCAGCTCCATATGGAAAGTAATGGAAAGCTCCATTTTGGAAAGTAATGCTCAGAATTCTCCAAGCCAGGCTTCAACAATACATGGTCTGTGAACTTCCAGATGTTCAAGATGGATTTAGAAAAGGCAGAGGAACCAGTGATCAAATTGCTAACATCCATTGGATCATTGAAAAGCAAGAGAGTTCCAGAAAAACATCTATTTCTGCTTTATTGACTATGCCAAAGCCTTTGTGTGGATCACAACAACTGTGGAAATTTCTTAAAGAGATGGGAATACCAGACCACCTGACCTGCCTCCTGAGAAATCTGTATGCAGGTCAAGAAGCCACAGTTAGAACTGGACATGGGATGACATAGTGGTTCCAAATCAGGAAAGGAGTGCATCAAGGCTGTATATTGTCACCCTGTTTATTTAACTTATATGCAGAGTACGTCATGTGAAATGCCAGGCTGGGTGAAGCACAAGCTGGAACCAAGATTGCTGGGAGCAATATCAGCAACCTCAGCTATGTAGAAGACACCATCCTTATGGCAGAAAGTGATGAAGAAGTAAAGAGCCTCTTGATGAAAGTGAAAGAGGAGCGTGAGAAAGCTTGCTTAAAACTCAACATTAAAAAAGCTAAGATCATGGCATCCAGTCCCATCACTTCATGGCAAATAGATGGGGAAACAATGGAAACAGTGAGCGACTTTATTTTTGGGGGTTCCAAAATCACTGCAGATGGTGACTGCAACCATGAAATTAAAAGACACTTACTCCTTGAAAGAAAAGATATCACCAACCTAGACAGCATATTAAAAAGCAAAGACATAAGACTGTTCTATGTATCTGTGTCTCTTATTCTGTCTCGCATATAAGGTTATCGTTACCATCTTTCAAATTCCATATATATGCATTAGTATATTGTATTGGCGGAGAAGGCAATGGCACCCCACTCCAGTACTCTTGCCTGGAAAATCCCATGGACGGAGGAGCCTGGTAAGCTGCAGTCCATGGGGTCACTAAGAGTCGGACGACTGAGTGACTTCACTTTCACGTTTCCCTTTCATGCACTGGAGAAGGAAACGGCAACCCACTCCAGTATTCTTGCCTGGAGAATCCTAGGGACGGCGGAGCCTGGTTGGTTGCCATCTATAGGGTCGCACAGAGTCGGACACGACTGAAGCTACTTAGCAGCAGCAGCATATTGTATTGGTGTTTTTCTTTCTGGATTACTTCACTCTGTATGGACTCTGAGGGAGAAGGTGAGGGTGGAACGTTCTGGGACAATAGCATTGAAACATGTATATTATCATATGTGAAACAGAACACCATTCCAGGTTCGATGCATGAGACAAATGCTCAGGGCTGGGGCAATGGGATGACCCAGAGGGATGGGATGGGGAGGGAGGTGGGAGGGGGGTTCAGGATGGGGAACACATGTAAACCCATGGCTGATTCATGTCAATGTATGGCAAAAACTACTACAATATTGTAAAGTAATTAGCCCCCAACTAAAATAAATAAGTTTATTTTAAAAACCAAACAAACAAAAAAACAAAACAAACAAACAAACAAACAAAAAGCAAAGACATTACTTTGCCAACAAATGTCTGTCTAGGCAAAGCTATGGTTGTTCCAATAGTCATGTGTGAATATGAGAGTTGGACTATAAAGAAAGCTGAGGCCAAAGAATTGATGCTTTTGAACTGTGGTGTTGGAGAAGACTCTTGAGAGTCCCTTGGACTGCAAGGAGATCAGACCAGTCAAACGTAAAGGAAATCAGTCCTGTATATTCATTGGAAGGACTGGTGCCGAAGCTGAAACTCCAATACTTTGGCCACGTGATCTGAAGAAGTGACTCATTGGAAAAGACCCTGATGCTGGGAAAAATTGAAGGCAGGAGGAGAAGGGGATGACAGAAGATAAGATGGTTGGATGGCATTACCGACTTTATGGACATGAGTTTGAGCAAGCTCTGGGAGTTGGTTATGGACAAGAAAGCCTGGCATGCTGCAGTCTGTGGGGTCATAAAGAGTGAGACACGACTGAGTGACTGAGCTGAACTGTTATGGATTACTCAATTTTAAAAGTTTTCCAGTGGAAGAAGTGAGTAAAAAATTGCATTTTAATTTTGTCCTTAATTTTTTAATAATATCTTACAATTTATGTTACAGTGGCAATATCATAAACCTTTCAGAGTATCCACTAATCTGAGAACTTCAAAAAGTGATTGAACTATATTCACAAAAGTCAGGTGCTGTAGTCTCACCTGACTCTGTAATGCATTAAAAAAAAAAAATTATTTATTTGGCTGGGCTGTGTCTTTGTTTCTGTGTGGGCTTTTTGCTAGTTACAGTGAACAGGGGCCACTCTTTAGTTTCAGTGTATGGGTTTTTAATTGTGGTGATTTTTCTTGTTTCAGAGCAGAAGCTCTAAAACATTCGGGCTTCAGTAGTTGCAGTGCATGGGCTAAGTAGTTGCAGGTCCCAGGCTCTAGAACACAGGTTCAGTAATTGTGTCACACGGGCTATAATGCATTTTGTTGCCAGTGTGTGTCTGTATTATGTTTACAGCCATCTCAAGACTCAGGGTTCCAATGTGCTAAATGTTAAATACACCCTACTTTATTGCAGAGTATTTATGAAGGTTAATTCCATAGATTAAATCGAACATTAAAATGTATTGCATTGACAACAAAAAGATTTGTCAGATAGGGTCTAAAATTTCAGAAATTAGTCCAAAAGTAAAAAAAAAAAAGGTGGAAATGGATAAAGTATAGGCCAGAAGGAAAGAACCCATGATGTGAAATAATTACTACTTTATGACCTAAATGGAATGTAAATGATTTAGCTCATAGAGAAAGCAATAAGGGACGAGATATGCATCATATTTTAGGAATTAAAACAACTTTCACTTTATTAACTTACGTTATTTTCTTTGACAAAATATATCTAAAAAATATTGACATTGTCTAGAGAAAAAGAGTCAATTAGATTCTGTTGGATTAAGATAGTCATTCAGGTTAATCTTGGATCACCAATGCTACATAAATATAAAATAAAACAGGTAATGCAAAATTTTATCACATCATGCACCTCTGTTTTAAAACTTTTCTTTTGAATTAGGCTGACTGATCCACATAGTGCATGCCTGTTTATATTGTTTTAAACCCTGGTTAGAGTTGGGTGGAATTGGTGAAATTAAAAGATACCCCATGTCTAAAGACAAGAAGCCACAGCAAGATGGTAGAAGGGTTCAATCACAATAAAATCAAATCCTGTACCAGCTGGGTGAGTGACCCACAGACTGGAGAATAATAATACCAAAGAAGTTCTTACATTGTTGTGAACATTCAAAACCCCACGTCAGGCTTTCCAGCCTGGGGATCTAACCAAGGGACTTGGAATTCAGGGAATATGGCCGGGAGGGCCAGTGGGATTTGATTATAGGACTTCCAGAAGACTGAGAGGAAGCAGAAACTCCAGTCTTGGAGGGCACAAACAAAATTTTGCATGCACCAAGACCCAGAGGAGAGGAACAGTGACCCTATAAGAGACCGAACCAAAACTACCTGCTAGTGTTGGAGGACATCCTGTGGAGGCATGGGTCAGCAGGGAGTCACCACAGGGACAGAGACACTGGAAGGTCTCCCTTGGCATAATCCCTCTTGGATTACACAACCCTACCCCAGGGCTGGGTCACCTCAGGCCAGACAAATACCAGGGATGGGGTGTAGCCCCACCCATCAGCAGATAGTTGGATTAAAGCTTTACTGAACAAGGCCCTGCCCACCAGTTTTTCCCATCACTAGTCTGATGGTGATTGCAGCCATGAAATTAAAAGACGCTTACTCCTTGGAAGGAAGGTTATGGCCAACATAGATAGCATATTTAAAAGCAGAGACAGTACTTTGCCAACAAAAGTCCGTCTAGTCAAGGCTATGGTTTTTCCAGTGGTCATGTATGGATGTGAGAGTTGGACGGTGAAGAAAGCTGAGCGCTGAAGAATTGATGCTTTTGAACTGTGGTGTTGGAGAAGACTCTTGAGAGTTCCTTGGACTGAAAGGAGATTCAATCAATCCATCCTAAAGGAGATCAATCCTGGGTGTTCATTGGAAGGACTGATGTTGAAGCTGAAACTCCAATACTTTGGCCACCTCATGAGAAGAGTTGACTCATTGGAAAAGACCCTAATGCTGGGTAGGATTGGGGACAGGAGGAGAAGGGGACGATAGAGGATGAGATGGTAAGATGGCATCACCGACTCGATGGACATGGGTTTGGGTAGACTCCAGGAGTTGGTGATGGGCAGAGAGGCCTGGCGTACTGCAATTCATGGGGTCACAAAGAGTCGGACACGACTGAGCAACTGAACTGAACTGAGCTGAGTCTCTCCCATCAAGAAGCTTACACAAGCCTCTTAGCCTCAGCCATCAGAGGGAAGACAGATGAATCAATAAGAAGCACAGTCTTACAACAGCTAAAACAAAAACTGTATTACAGAAAGTTAATCATGATGTAAAAAGCAGAAAGTTATGTCCCAGATGAAGGGACTAGATAAAACCCCAGAAAAACAACTAAATGAAGTGGAGATAGGCAACCTACCAGGAAAAGAATTCAGAATCATGATAGTGAAGATGGTCCAGGATCTCATGAAGGGATTGAAGGCAAAGATTGAGAAGATGCAAGAAATGTTTACCAAAAACCTAGAAGAACTAAAGAAAAAAACAGAGATGAATAATACACTAGAAGGAATCAACATCAGAATAACTGAGACAGAAGAATGAATAAATGACCTGGAGGACAGAATGGTGGAAATCACTGCCACAGAACAGAATACAGAAAAAAGAATGAAAAGAAATGAAGACAGCCTAAGGGACCTCTGGGACAGCATTAAAAACACCAACATTCACATTATAGGGGTCCCAGAGGGAGAAGAGAGAGAAAGGACCTTAGGAAATATTTGAAGAGGTAGTAGCTGAAAGCTTCCAAAACATGGGAAAGGAAATAGTCAACCAAGTCCAGGAAGCACAGAGAATCCCAGGCAGGACAAACCCAAGCAGGAATCAAACTGACAAAACATAGTAACCAAGCTGACAAAAAGACAGATATAAAACATTAAAAGCAACAAAGGAAAAATGACAACATACAATAGAACTCCCATCAGGCTGCCAGCTGATTTCTCAACAGAAACTCTATAAGACAGAAGGGAGTGGCATGATATATTTAAAGTAATGAAAGGGAAGAACCTATAACCAATAACACTCTATCCATCAAGACTCTTCTTCAGCTTTAAAAAATATATATACTTTATTTATTTTAATTGGAGGCTAATTACTTTACAATATTTTTTGGCTTCACCATACATTGTCTCCTTCAGATTTGATGAAGAAATCAAAAGTTTTCCAGACAAGCAAAAGTTAAGAGAATTCAACACCACCAAAACAGCTTTACAACAAATGCTAAAGGAACTTCTCTAGGCATGAAACACAAGAGAAGGGAAAGACCTACAGAAAATAAACCCAAAGCAATTAAGAAAACTGTAATAGGATCATACATATCAATCATTACCTTAAATGTAAATGGATTAAATATACCAACCAAAAGACATACTCTGGCTGGGTGGATAAAAGCATGTGCATGTATGCACTTCCACTTACCACATCACTCTGCTTGTTAGTTCAGTCACTCAGCCGTGTCCGACTCTTTGTGACCCCAGTGCTCCAGGCTTCCCTGTCCATCACCAAATCCTGGAGCATGCTCAAATTCATGTCCATCGATTCGGTGATGCCATCCAACCATCTTATCCTCTGTCATCCCCTTCCTCTCCTGTCTTGAATCTTTCCCAGCATCAGGGTCTTTTCCAATGAGTCAGTTCTTTGCATCACGTGGCCAAAGTATTGGAGTTTCAGCTTCAGCATCAGTTCTTCCAATGAATATACAGGACTGATTTCCTTTACGTTTGACTGGTCTGATCTCCTTGCAGTCCAAGGGACTCTCAAGAGTCTTCTCCATCACCACAGTTCAAAAGTGCTCAGCTTTCTTAATTATCCCGCTCTCACATCCATACATGATTACTGGAAAAATCATAGCTTTGACTAGACGGACATTTGTCAGCAAAATAATGACTCTGATTTTTAATATGCTGTCTAGGATGGTCATAGCTTTTCTCCCAAGGAGCAAACGTCTTTTAATTTCATGGTTGCAGTCACCATCTGCAGTGATTTTGGAGCCCCAAAAAGTAAAGTCTCTCACTGTTTGCATTGTTTCCCCATCTGTTTGCCATGAAGCGATGGGACTGGATGCCATGATCTTAGTTTTTTGAATGTTGTGTTCTAAGCCAACCTTTTCACTCTCCTCTTTCTAGTTCTTCTTTGCTTTCTGCCATAAGGGTGGTATCATATGTGTATCTGAGGTTATTGATATTTCTCCCGGCAGTCTTGATTCCAGCTTGTGCTTCATCCAGCCCAGCATTTCACATGATGTACTCTGCATAAAAATTAAATAAGCAGAGTGACAATATACATCCTTGACATATTTCTTTCCCAATTTGGAACCAGTCGGTTGTTCCATGTCTGGTTTTAACTGTTGCTTCTTGATCTACAGGGAAATTTCTCAGGAGGCAGGTAAGGTGGTCTGGTATTCCTATCTTTTGAGAATTTTCCACAGTTTGTTGTGATCCACATTTGGATTTGCACTGATTTTGTTAGCTCACTATTTGTCATACAATAGAGGTAATATTAATAAATTTATCTTATTGCTTTTTATTATGCTTGTGACATAATTTCTTTTTATTATAAAACCTCTTTGCTCTCATCCTAAAATTAGAAGTCTCACTAGAACCCAGAAGGATAGTATTCTGTTTATCTTATTTATCATATTTTCAACTGGTCACAAAATTCAGTTGTATTTATTATTGAATCAATTGTATTAGTGTATCATTCAGCATTACTGGCTGTAAGTTTTGTACTCTGTTACTCATACGTATTGATTCTGAATATATCAAATAAAGTCCTACTAGTCTTAGTGTTAAGTTTTTATTAAAATATGTCAGTTTTAAGAATAGCTTTTATGACAAATTAAAAGGAACTCTTTTAAACTATATTTTCCTTATCTCTGTTTATTACACAAAATTAATTCATGAAAGAATTGTTGAGTTCCTTAAGGGAAAAATGTTAAATCATGAAATGCACCACAACTCTTAAAATTTCTTACAATTACAAAATTGCTGGATTGGTGGAATTCACTTCAGTTTGTAATACACTTAATAAGCATTATGTGCTCCACAGACAAAATAATATATATATTTTTCAGTTGTCTGAGGTTCTATAAGAGAGGAATAAATTTAAAGAAGGTGAGAGATATAATTGTGACATATTCTTAACTGATTCATGTAAGCTGGGCAGGAGAAGGACATAGGAGTAGTATCTCAGCATATTTTAGCATACAAATCTTTGTGAATTACCACTCAGAGTCATTGCTTCCTTCTTAAATTAAACAGTTTCTTAGATGAGACAAGTAGGTAGTTGATTCATCTTTTATCCACTGGGTTTTTACTTGGAAGACAGGCTTTCATGACAAAAAAATCAGTTTCATGTTGCTTTACACAGTGAGGTTGTCCAAGACGTTTATTCTGGATGGTGCTGATTTTAGAATATTTTCCCTTTGTGATGAAAGAGACAATTGTTTAAATAGTTGTACAATGTTTATGAGATGGTGTCATTTTTTTATATAGAAAATACGTTGTCTATATCTGATGTTAATAAATTACAGTTTTATTGCACATTACGAGTAATTTTTTCTATGAACCCCTTATTTCCCTCTATTTAACACTGTATTTCTATTTCTCTTCACAGCCATATTTTTTTAGTTTCTTTGTTATTTCCATTTTTTTATATCTCATCCAAATTTCTACCGATTGAACTCTGCCTTCCAGCATAATCATTCCACTAAAACATTTCTCTCTGAAGTACCAACAGTTTCCTTATTGCCAAATCCAGTGAAAAACATTTCCTTCTCCAATTTTGAGGTGCTCATTTACATTGATAGATTTTCTCACTATGTTTAAAATTTTTCATTCCATATCTTTAAGCTGGCAGTGTATCCTGGGCTAATACCCTTAGGGAAGAGTCTGTAACATAGCAGAAAAGAAAAATGCAGACTTTGCCTCCAAAACCTTGTCTTAGATATGTGAATAACATAATAAAATGGATTCATGGGGTGGGTAGACGCCAAGCTTTGAAGAGGTTCTTGCAAAAAATTTTGCCTCAGTTTTGTACAAGGGAAAAGAAAGATCCGTGGATCCCAAGAGCCCCTAAAAAGAAGGGAATATATGTCACTATTTTCAGCAATACTTTGGGACAATTGGGATCACCCTGAACAGACATAATTATTTGGATTGTCTGGATTATTTATCCATCAGTAGCCTTGCACTATATTTGCATATTCTGAACATGACCCAAATATAACAGAGAACTCATCATGGGTATGTGAAAGGTTAGGCAAGTGTCTCAGATATACAATGTATAAACAGAAGATCCATCACAGGTGGTGTCAACCTTAGTGCTATAACACTAAATCTTGGAAACTAAGACATAGTTTTCAGAACTGAAGAAAATGAGATTGAAGAGTTCTGCCAATCTCATTAAATTATGAGTTCGGCATTGAAAGTAAAGCTTGTAGAAAATGTTTCTTGCATTTCTTAGTTGTTATGAATTGAATATTTATGCCTACCCCTAGTCCTCTGCAAATATATATATTAAAGCCCTAACCCCCCAGATGATATTCTATGACATTTTTTTGCAGTAGATCACTATATCTGCATGTTCAACTGAATCCTTGCAATAGAGTCATATATTCAAGTTAAAAAATGACCCTGTTCTGTCATGTGGTCTTAGCTTTAACTTGTACCTAGATTTAAGAAACTAATATATACTTATTTTAGAAAATGTGGAAAATAAACAAAAATAAAGATTTTTATGATTTTTAAGTAAAAGTTTAAATATTTAATTCCTGGTTTTTAAAAACTTTACCCACTATTATTTATATAAATGCAAAAGAGATAATAGCTAACATTTGATAACTGTTTACTATGTGGCACACTCTTTTAAGAGTTCTACATGTGTGAATTTAATGAATACTCATAATGCTATGAGGGAGATTCTATTAGTATCTATTTGTCTAGGATAGATTCCTAGAATATAAATCTTTGGAGCAAAAAATTGATAAATTTCATAACTCTTAATTTGTAATGTCAGATGGTATTCTAGAATATTAGATTAATTTATGCTTCCTTCAGGCTTATGTGAAAGTGTCTTTTTACTCTTGACAACATGATTTTTATTATTGTTTTTTAATCTTTTAAAATATATATGTATGTCTGGTAGGTTAGAAGCTCCATCTCATTTTGGGGTGGATGGTTCTGCACATCTATATCACAAGAAGGGGATCTGAAAATAAAAATAAAAATGCTTTGTTCATGATTCTTTATGGCAGACATTATTATTCTTTTAGGCAGGCATTATTACGGTCCCTTATTTCCTTATTCATTAATTAAACAGAAATAAATCATGGTAACCTCTGCTCTTTCTTTTCTCTTAAAACATTTATCTTTTCTAGTTATTATGAAAGATCTGTATAATTTTGATATTTGTGTAATATGTTATTACTGAAAACAGAGGAAGGAGTCAAGTTATGACACTGGTGACACAATATCAGGAGTCACCATATTTAGATGAAAAGTTTTTGATACTACTTAGATGGTGCCAATGACCACAGGTCTTCAGCCTCTGTTATAAATACAAGTCATCCTTCATTCTTCCCTTCCCCTCACCTCCCTATCCTTATTCACTCCATCATTAACTCCTATCAACATGGCCATCACAACGTATCCCAATTCTGTCTGCTTCCCTCTATTTCCTATACTGTCACTCTCAGTCAAGTCAAAGTCAGCTTTTGCCTAGAGTTCTTGTAACCTGGCTCACTGCTTCCACCCAAAGTCTTATTTTCCATTTTTAGGCCCTAAAATTCTTTACAGCAACTATGATTGTAGTAGGTTGTGTTAACTTCCCCAATTATTCATTGCCCCTCCCTGTAAAGGATTATGTACACTTCCTTGCCCCACGCTTTAGACTTTGCCAAGTGAGTCACTTTGCTTATTAAAATGCAAATAAAAGTGATGTGTGCCATGCCTGAGAGGGGTCTTTTAAGGGCATCATGTGGTGGTACCATCACTCTTTTTCTTTTCCTGTTAGAGCAGTGATGCCCTTGACAGAGCTTGTTCCTTCAGTCTGGTGTGGGTGCATGCTCAGTCACTTCAGTTGTGTCTGACTCCTCTCTCTTTTGGGATTTTCCAGGTAAGAATACTGGAGCTGGTTTCCATGCCCTTCGCCAGGGGATCTTCCCAAACCTAAGGACTAAAGCTGCCTCTCTTAAGCCTCCTGGATTGCAGGGTAGTTCTTTACGGCTACTGCCACCTGGGAAGCTTTACTCTGAATCTCAGCGCAAAGAAGGTAAGTGGTGTGGACCCATGACGTATTGTAACATAGATTCTGTGCTTGCATGGGGCAGCCTCATGTTTCAAAATATAAAACAAATAGCGTTGCTTTCCTGTTTCAACTCTGCAAAGGTTTCTTATGACATTCAGGGTTACCTGAAAACTCCTCACCACGACCTTGAAGGCTGTCTATTATAAGGAGCTGACTACCACCGAGATTTCATCTTGCACGGTTCTCACAGTTCTATGTTCAAATGCAATGAAACTCATCACAATCCCAGAACCAACAATCTTTCCCCTGCCTCGTGGCCTCTGGGATAGGTGCTGTCTTCTCACAGTAGTGCTCTTCCCTCATGTGTGTCTCTCTCTGTTAGTTCATCCCATTTTGTTTTGTTCACATCATTCTTTACTCTCAGAATATCTTTGTCTAAACTGATTATGTTCTTTCTCCTTCTCGAATCTGGAAGCAGGGGCTTAACGCATCCTGTATCCCTTCTGCCCAGATGAGACTTGCCCTGCAGGAGGTACTAAACAAACAAACTTTAAATGGGAAAATGAATCTAATTCCCGTTGTCAAGTGAAATTTGGTGCTAAGAAAATTACTGTTTCCTCTCAGCTTTTCTCATAGTATTTCCTTTTCACTGAATGTCTTTCAGTATATCTTAAATTACAAAATATGTGTGTGTGTATGTTAGTCACTCAGTAATGTCCAACTCTTTGCAACCCCAAGGACTGTAGCCTGCCAGGCTCCTCTGTACATGGAATTCTCCAGGCAAGAATACTGGAGTGGGTAGTCATTTCTTTCTCCAGGGGATCTTTCTGACCCAGGGATCAAACCTGGGTCTCCTGCATTGCAGGTAAATTCTTTAACATCTGAGCTACTTTGTGCAATAAAGTGAAGCAACTATGTGTATGCATATATCTGCTCCTTCTTGAACCTCAATGCATTGTTATATACACTAAAATTTTTCTTGTAGTTCCCCCACTGGCTGTGTGTTCGGGGACAATGAGAACCCAGTGCGATGGTGAACTGCTCAAGAGCTTAAGCCAGGATGCTCAGATTTAAGTCTTGGCTTTGCTGCGTATCAGCTACGTGCCCTTGGGAAATTCCCAGAATCCCTTTGAGCTCAGTTTTCCCATCTGTGAAATTTAGTTCGGGCAGCGAAAGCATGTTCCTTAAAGTTCACTGTGAAGATTAAAAGAGTTAATATGTGCCGAATGGTTTCAACAGGGCTTTCATGAAGTAAATTTATATAAGTTTGAGTAAATACAAAATTAAATTATGTCATATTCATTTTATTTCCACAATCCCAGAATGTAACTGCTGAATAAATACATTTAAAATAAATTGAACTAAGTTTTTAGGTCTTTAGGCAGAAACTTTGACTTTCCTTGTGATAAATTTATTGTTTCCATTTGAAAGTTAGTGATCCATAGCATTCTGTAGAAGTGTTGTACTAGGAAGAGAGAGTGAGAATCTGAGTTTAATATACTGTTTTTGAAGGTAGAGCTGATATGACTGACATGCTAAGAAACAGAATATGAGGTGTGAGAGAGAAATATCAAAGGTGACACAGAGTCTTCTCCCTGGTATTTGGAGGGTGATGCTTTATATCAAAAAGAGGAAGTCTTGGGGCTAGGGGGTTTGAGGCATGAGGAAAAATACTATTCTGTTTTGGCAACATCAACTCTGAGTTATGTATTGAATATTTAATTTCCATGTAATAATATTGAAATCTTGTGTATACTGTTGCACATAAACTCTTGAGCTCAAAAGTCCATGTGATACAATGAGATCATCATGAAATAGAGTAAATACAGATAAGCTCTGGGTGAATTTCTGAGCATTTAGACATTTAAAAGCCTAATGGAAAGGGTGGAAAGGTTATTGCTTCCAGACTAAAAAACAATCACCGGAGATGTTTAGAGAGTGAGTGTTAAAAACTTATGTAAGGATTTACTATCACTTTCAAGGAGTTAATAATCTAAAATGGAGCTCGCCTCCAAATCACAAATATTTTGAGAATATAGAGCATCTAACATTTGCAAATAGTGCTAACTTGTGAACTAAATTCTTTCATGTTCCTCCCTTATTAGCATTCAACCATATAGTTTTCCAAGTAAAGAAAGTTATTAAAACTTATTCTCATGCATTTTAATTGGTAAAGCATTTTCAGATGTTTCTAAAGTTCCACATTTTTTGATGGTATACAACATTGGTTTTTTAGTGAGGAATTAAATCAGCAATAATAATTATTTTCCTGTACAATTAAAAAATCCCTATTTTGAGAAAAAAGCCCTGGATGCTGCATGCTCCTCACTTGTTTTCCAGGCCATTACTTTCCATTTCTATAGCTTTTAGTGCTCTCATTTTTAGCTAAAATTGTGTCATGTCTATCAAGTGTAATTTCCATATCTTTAACTTCGCACTTCTGTAATCAGTCTCCTGTGAATTTTTCAATTTCAATTGAGGTCATTGTGGTCTGGATCACATCCAATTTGCTACAAATGTCTCTGGCATCCTTTCCATGTAAGTCTGACATGCCTAATGCACCCGTTCTTTGCCATGTTAGAAAGAAAGAGATCTTAAAATGTCTTCAATTTTCCTTCTTGGTTTGCAAACTTTGATGACAAATTTAAGATTATGAATGATCCAGTTTACTCTTTGCTTATTTTTGCATGTTTACTCTTCAATACTAATGATGTCATAAATCTATAATAGAATATGTTTCAGGGTCTGTAGAGAAAAACATTGTTGAAAAAATTTATATTCCCTTCTATGTATTGTGGACATGAAACAGTTCTTATAATTAAGGATTAAAACTATCAGCCCTCATTCAATTATGAATACCCTTATAAGCTTTGTATAAAATCTCAGAATTAATAGTCAGAAGCATTTTGTTATTTTTTTTAAAGAGCCAAAGTATAATAAGTTTAATATTTTAGAATGTTTATTTTTGAAATTGTGTTTTTAATGGCAATTAAAACTGCCTATATTAAGCAATTCTGTCTCTTGGAAGGTTATTATGTCAAGCAAACAATTTCTTAAGTCAATTTATTAAAGATTAAATACTGGGAGGGAATATTTTAAGCTGTTGAATTAGCTTTTCCACAGGAGCTAAAGGAAAGTAAGATAAATGTCTTTTTATTTATAAATCACAATCTCTAAACATGATTTCATTTTTTTTATTAACCAACAGAACCTTTTATGTGCAAAGATTTTACAGACAATAAGAAACATAATGCTAAGAGAAATCATATGTATGAATCCTAACATCTCACTAAAGTGAAAGTGAAAGTCACTTAGTCATGTCAGACTCTTTGCAACCCCATGGACTGTAACCTACCGAGTTCCCCTGTCCATGGGATTCTCCAGGCAAGAATGCTGGAGTGGGTTTCCATTCCCTTCTCCAGGGAATTTTCCTGACCCAAGAATCAAACCTGGGTCTCTGTATTGCAGGCAGATTCTTTACCATCTGAGCCACCAGGGAAGCCCCAGTTGACTTTATGTTAAAGTTTAGTAGGAAACTAAATGACTACCAGACATTTTTAAAATAGAAATTTAGTGTACACAGTTTGTAAATTCTCAGATGTTATTTGGGGATTATATTTTCCAAGATTAGTTTAAAATGAGATTAAAGTTCAGAATGTAGCATTTTTAAGAGGCTAAGGATTTTAACTTACAGGTAGATTTAGAAATTGATCCAGGCCACACTGAAGATAAAAGGAATAACTGTAACATGAAAGGAAGTATGTCAATTATGCTCATCATTATCTCTCCAGCACCTAACACAGAATCTGACACATGGAAAATAGACAAAATATATTTGTTAAATGAAGAGAAAGGCATGCACACACACACACACACACACACACACAGAGTCACTCATACACTCACACATGCATACACTTCATAAAATCATTATTTCTCTACAGAGTTGTCCCAGAGACCCTAAGCTGGCTTCCACAATACTTTCAGCAGAGCTAGTCATACTCCTAGAGAGAGGCTATCCTGCCTTTCCTCACTTATCAGAGCAGTTCCATCCATAACACTACAAACTGCCTGAGAAACTAGTCCCAAGTAAGAATTGAAATCCACTGAAACAATACTCAGGACTATAATGCCAACTAATCCTGTTTTCCTTAATCATCAGGAAAAGTCCAAGTTTCCACAGTCATTTCTCATTACCAGGACTTTTAGCCTCATATTCAAGTTGGCTAGATTCTGCATCCTTTCCTGGACTCTCAGTACTTCCAAGGTGCTCTCTAGAAACTCGAATTTACTTGTAACCTTACGTCTTCTTAGGAAATTCCCTTCACTTCCCATGGATTACTTAGCCTAAGTTTTAAGTAATAAGCAACCTTTGCTTATCACTCCACCCCAGGCTATTGTGACCACTTATGTCCTAGTGAATTCCTTGATACTCACACCACTAAGTCTGTCTCAGCTACAGTTTAATTAATTAGTCATCTGTAGTCCCTGGGCTCTGTATCTGTATTCCCTTCTCCACTTCTTTTATTGCGCCCATTTAAACTGGGACTTCCTTTGGTTCTACATCTGTATTCCCTTCTCCACTTCATTTCTTGCATCCATTTAAAATAGAACTTCAGATATTGCCATATCCAAAGTCCTATTCAGTCTACAACCTACTCCACTCTCAAAGATATACGATTCAGTTGATCATTCTCTTGTTCTTGAAATTCTTTCATTACTTTGTCATGGAGACTACATGCTCCCATTTTTCCCAACTTCACTGGTGGTTTCTTCCCTGAGCTTTAACATCTTCATCGTTTTGCATTATAAGTATTGTGATGTCCCATTACTTAGACAATGGACCTCATGTCCGTTCTCTAAGTCATGTCTTGGAGTCCCATGCTTTGAAATTCAATTTAAAAATTAGTAGCTCCCAAATTTATATCTCAAATCACAGCTTTTTCCCTGAAGTCCACATTCCTATATCCATTATTGAAGTTGATATCTTCATTGGTTGTCTAACAAGTGTCTTACACTCAACAGATCCAACCCTCATTTACTGAACCCTGAGCCCTGCTTCTCCCCATGTTAGTTAATCAAGGATGTCACCACTCTCCCAGCTGCACAGGGAGAGAAACTTAGAGATTTTCTTGTATCCCTTCTTTCTCATCCCTTACTTCTAATCCACCAACCACTTCTACTCTTTCTTCAAGATATTTTCTAAACCTATTTCCCATCACTTCCACAGCTTGTGTAGTGTTTCATATCATCGCTATTAATTGTTTGGACTATTACAAAGGCCACTTGACTAGGCTCCGTGTTTCCATTCTCAACAATGGATTTACCATTGAGTAGTCAGACTAACAAGTTAAAAATATGAGTGGTTTACCACTTGCCATAATTTTGTTGTTGTTTTTATGGTAGACAGTTCATTATTGTTTTGAAATATAGCTGATTTACAATGTTGTGTAGTTTCAGGTGCACAGCTAAATGATTCAGTTATACATATATATATAAAGATATGTTTTCTTTCTTACATTCTCTTCCATTATAGGTTATTACAAAATACTGAGTAGAGTTCCCTGTGCTATACATTAGGTCCTTGTTAGTTATGTATTTGTATATGGTAGTATGTATATTTTAATCCCAAACACGTAATTTATCCCTCCTCCCCCTTTCCCTTTTGGGAATCATAAATTTATTTTCTGTGTCTGTCAGTCTGTTTCATTTTACAGATAAGTTTGTATAATTTATTTTCAGATTCCACATAATGGTCATAATTTTTTGTAATAGAGTTCTAAATCCTTGTCATGATTAGAGGGTCACATGGAATCTAAGTCTGGCTGTTTCTTCTATCAAGACCTTCAACTTCTTTCCGAGCTTATGTTGTTTACCTTTTTGTAGTATCTCCAACAAGTCAACCACACTCTCATATCAAGGGCTCCAGAGGCTGGCAGTTTTATTCACAGATATCGCCGTGACTCATTCCCTCAGCTCATTCTCATGTCTGTACCCATCTTCTCTGAACACTCAAACTAAAATAGTAACCTCTATCACTGTGCTTAGCTCACTCACTTTTAGTTTTATAATCACTCTCCTTGGACTTCATTTGATTTATTCTTTGCTATAAGCCTTATACCAAGAACAGGACCTCACATAAAGGATCTCAATACTTGTTAAAATAATAAGTGAATAAAAATTGCATATTTTTCATACGACAAAAGTTTTTCTCCTAGGAATCATATAGTGAATTATCTATAGAGTAAGTGGTTTTTTTCTTTCTGAAGCATAGTACATATTTGACAAGTAGGGGGGACTTGAAATAAATCATCTGTAACAAATCTGTTCAGTATCAATAACTAGGAATCATTAGATGAGTAAAATATTCATTTTAATTTTTAAATGACTGTACTTTTAGAAAATAAAACATTTAAAAGTAACTCTATGTGACTACTCTATACTGTATTATTATTTTATCAAATCATTTTGTCACATGTATAGGGTGAACATCTCTGTTACTCTGCTGAAGCCAAAATGAGTGTACCACTGTTCTCATATGCTTTTATACTTACAAGGCTGTGCCAGAAGCTTTGGACACTAGACATTATCTTATTTCTTTTTGTTTTATTTCAATGAAACATGCAAAACCAAGATGCTTTGTGCAAATTAGACTGCCAGATACAGACTAGAGAATGGAATATTGAAATATCTCTTACATAGATAACTAGAAAGAAATATTCACATCATTGCACACAATAGATTTTATAATTGGACTATGAATCCAACAGCCACATGGTAGATGGCATGTTTTCCACATTGACATAATTTATCTCTACTTATATAATGGCCTTGCTATGTGGTGCAAGAATAACCATATGCCTTTTTGACCCATCAAGCAAGCTATTTTAAAATGTCTAACCTTTTGGCTCGTGTAGCTTTCTAAGATGCAAATGCAATGAGCTTCCTCATATTTTGTGTCTACATTTTATGACATAATGAAATCTTGTAAAGTATTTATGTTTGATTCAGGGCATTTATTGGAATATCAAGCAATTACTTCTCCCTCTAATGAAGAAAATGATATTTACACCCATAATAAATGAAACAAAAATAATGTGACTATTATTTGAGAACAAAATCAAGTTACCTACTGGGAGATAATGGATGTTTTAGATTAAAATCATAAAATATAGAACATGTGTCTTGGAAACTTTAGAAAGACATACTTATGTTAGATATCCTGATAGGATTGGGTTTTTCTACTTGCAGTCCAGAGATCTAGTTTAATAAATGTATTAGTTTTATTTGCTGCCTTAACAGATTATCTTGAATTTAGTTGCTTAAAACAATGCACTTCATAGTTCTGTATATGAGAAAGCCCAACACCGACCTCTCAAGGGTAAAATCAAAGTGTTCTCAGGGCTGTTTTCTTTACTAGAGGTTCTATGGAAGAATTTTCTTCCCAGCTCATTCAGGCTGTTGGCAGAATTCAATTCCTTGTGGTTCTAAGACTGAGGTTTCAATTTTCCTTGCTGGTTGTCAGACAGGGACGGTTCTTTACCCCTCGAGGTTACCCATATTTCTTCTCATGCTTTCCAGAAATCCTCTTTCTGGGCCTTGCACTGGGCCCCTACATCTCAGAGCCATGCATCCAGCTCCTCCCATACTTTGAATATCTGATTTCTCCTTTTGTCCAGTTTCTCTTTCTTCCACCATATCTCTGAGTCCATCTGAGGGAAACTCTCTGCTTAAAGGGATCCTCTCTGCTTAAAGGGATCACTGGGATTAGGTTGGCTTTACCTGAATAATCCAAGATAGTCTCTCTATTGTAAAGTTCATCACCTCTATTTCACCTCTGTTTCATCTCTTCACAGATTGGTGTTTGAATAATCAGGCGGTGGAAGTTTGGAGAGAATTCTACCTACTACACTGAGTTTATATTTTAAAACTGAAGTCCACATTTTTGGTTTGTTAGCTTTTGAAGCTATTACAGCGAGCCAATGTATTGCACAATATGCTAACTTTGAAAATTCAGAGGCAGACATATTCATCCCATGACTTGCTTTCAGATGATTTGACATCCTGAATGACTAACCAATGCTGTCTACTGAATTCCATTGAAATTATATTTTTGTAATGTTATGCAGTAACTTCTTGAGAAAATAATTTTCTCCTTCTCCTTGTCCTTCTTTTCCCTCTCTTTTCTTCCTGTTCCTCTTCCTTTTCCACTATTCTTCATCCTTTATGTCTTTTTTCTCCTCATCTTCCTTTTCTTCAATCCTCATTCTCTTATTTCTTTTTCCTCCTTCTCTGATCAATTATTATTTTAACTTATTTTTCTTGCTTTATTTTTGTACTCCTTATACACATATCTTATGTGATTCTCAAAAATATTTTTAGTGAGATAGGTATATTTGATATTATTACTGCCTTCTTAGTATAACAAAGTGGAAATAGAGTTGTTAATTACTTTACTAAGCCTCCATTTGTTGTGAGAGAGAAAAGTCTATAATACAGACATCTGCTCCTATTACAGTTTTCTAGCCAATGTATTATGTATTCTATACAATATTCTACCCACCATTCTATTATGGTTTGGTCTTTGAAGAGTAAAAATAGAAACATGTTGATTATTTATGCTATTAAATATGTAGACAATATAATTTACACAGAAACACACACACACACATATATAAAACAAAGTGCTAAAAAAGCTTAAAATCTAATTAATGAAATAAAATATGAAATGCAAAAAATGAAGTTTCTATTGTTAAGGGCTAAATGTAATGCTGTTAACTTTAAAGTGTAGAGGTTAAGATAAAGAAAATTTTCTATAGAAGGAAGGGTGTGATTAAATTCAATAAGGTGAGATACAACTTGGAGTGTTTGTGGAGAAGGGAAAGAAACTGTAAATACAGCAGATGTTAGGAAGTATAGAAAACCAGGTTAGAAAGATAATATCAGACCAGAATATAAATTTGAAGTAATAATTATCAAGTGAGAGCTTAATATTACCCAAAGAAACATGACACAGAATTTTATCTTACCTGTTTGGATAGTTCATGTAAGAGAGAAATCATACTTAAAATAAAATAACCTGTACTCTAGGGTGGAGGGTGTACCTTCAGAGAGAACTAAACTGTCTGTATTTAAAAGGTGAAAAGAGAGTATATACTATCTAAAAAGATTCTAATCCTAAATATATCTTCCCTAGACAAAACATAATGTTTCATCTAATTTGTCCACATAGTATTTTTTTAAAAAAATTTCTTTCACATGATATTTTTTTTTTACCTTTTGATTTTATTTGATGATATTGTAACATTTTTGCCATATCATCTATAACACATTGTTTCTTTTTTTTGAGATATAATTCACATTTAAAAATTTGTGGGTTTATTTGATTTCTCAAATGAATGTTTGTGTGTCTAAATATGTATATATATGTGTATATATATATATATATATATATATATATATATAGTCATCTAATTCACAGTCCAATTAAATCATAGAACATAGTCACTGATGTACTTGTTTTATCACTATGTTTCTAATCAGTGACATTTAACCCTGTTTTCTATCACAATAGATCACTTTTGCCTTTTCTAGAAAATCATCTAAATGACATCTTACAGTGTATGCTCATTTGCATCTACCTTACTTTGCTCAATGCAGTATTTTTGAGATTCATTCATGTTTTTGTATATCATCCCTTTCTTTGTTCCTTCTGTTGATAAGTAGTATTTCATTTTATGAATATACCAAAATTTGTCTATTCATTCTCTTGCTGATAAAGGACATGCTGTTACCAGGTTTTGTCTATTAGGGCTAAAGTTCTTCTAAACATGCTAATACCAGTCTTTTTATGGATGTATGTTTTCATTTCTTTGGGGCTCACACTTAAAAGTGATTGCTGAATTGTAGGATACGTATATGTTTAACTTTAAATAATCTTCCAAATGCTCTTATAAAATGACCACAACACTTTATACTTCCATCAGCAATCCTTAAACATCTGATTGCTTCATCTCTTCACCAATATTTTATCTCTTCAGAGTTTCAAAGTTTAGGCATTAGAGTGACTGAAGTAATATTTCATGGTAGTTTTAATTGGCAATTACTAATGATAAATAATCTTGAGCATTTCATACCTAGTTTTTTTGTGCATCTACCTATATGAAGTGTCCATTTCAGTATTTTGCTCCATTTTTAGTCAGGTTGTCGTTTTAAATTATTGAGTTGTAGTAGAAATTTATACAATTTGGATTTAATTTCTTTGTCAGACATGTAGACATTTCAAGCAGTTTATGCGAGCTTGAGATTTTCATTTTTTTTCCCAAGAATTAATGGGAATTTTAATTAAAATATTTTCCAGTTTCAGTTCAGTTCAGTTACTCAGTCATGTCCAAATCTTTGTGACCCATGGACTACAGCATGCCAGGCTTCCCTGACCATCACCAACTCCTGGAGCTTACTCAAGCTCATGTCCTTTGAGTCAGTAATGCCATCCAACCATCTCATCCTCTATCGTCCCCTTCTCCTCCCACCTTCAATCTTTGCCAGCATCAGGGTCTTTTCCAATGAGTCAGTTCTTCGCATTTGGTGGCCAAAGTATTGGAGTTTCAGCTTCAGCATCGGTCCTTCCAAAAAATTTTCAGGACAGATTTCCTTTAGGATTAAGTGGTTGGATCTCCTTGCAGTCCAAGGGACTCTCAAGAGTCTTCTCTTACACCACAGCTTAAAAGCATCAAATGTTTGATGCTCAGCTTTCTTTATAGTCCAACTCTCACATTCCTACATGACTACTGGAAAAACCATAGCCTTGACTAAACGGACCTTTGTTGGCAAAGTAATATCTCTGCTTTTTAATATGCTGTCTAGGTTGGTCATAGTTTTTCTTTCAAGGAGCAAGCGTCTTTTAATTTCATGGCTGCAGTCACCATTGCAGTGATTTTGGAACCCAAACTAAGACAGTCTCTCACTGTTTCCATTGTTTCCCCTTTTATTTGCCATGAAGTGATGGAACCAGCTGCCATGATCTTAGTTTTCTGAATGTTGAGTTTTAAGCCAACTTTTTCACTTTCCTTTTTCCCTTTCATCAAGAGGCTCTTTAGTTCTTCTTTGCTTTCTGCCATAAGGGTGGTGGTCATCTGCATATCTGAGGTTATTGATATTTCTCCTGACAATCATGATTGCAGCTTGTGCTTCATCCAGCCTAGCATTTCACATGATGTACTCTGCATATATGTTAAGTAAGCAGGGTGACATAATACAGCTAGCTTGTGATTGAGTGCAATTCTGTGGTAATTTGAACATTCTTTGGGATTACCTGTCTTTGGGATTGGAATGAAAATTGATGTTTCCCAGTTCTGGGGCCACTGTAGAGTTTTCCAAATTTGCTGGCATATTGAGTGCAGCACTTTCACAGCATCATCTTTTAGGATTTGAAATAGCTCAACTGGAATTTCTTCACCTCCACTAGTTTTGTTCATAGTGATGCTTCCTAAGGCCCAAGTGACTTCGCATTCCAGGATATCTGGCTCTGGGTGAGTGATCACACCATCGTGATTATCTGGATCATGAAGATCTTTTTTGTAAAGTTCTTCTGTGTATTCTTGCCACCTCTTCTTAATACCTTCTGCTTCTGTTAGGTCCATACCATTTTTGTACTTTATTGTGCACATCTTTGCTGGAAATGTTCCCTTGGTATCTCTAATTTTCTTGGAGAGATCTATAGTCTTTCTTATTCTATTGTTTCCCTTTATTTCTTTGTACTGATCACTGAGGAAGGCTTAACTCTGCATTCAAATGGGTATACCTTTCCTTTTCTCCTTTGCCTTTCATTTCTCTTCTTTTCGCAGCTATTTGTAAGGCCTCCTCAGACAACCATTTTGCCCTTTTGCATTTCTTTTTCTTGGGGATGGTCTTGATCACTGCCTCCTGTACAATGTCCATCCATAGTTCTTCACACATTCTATCAGATCTAGTCCCTTAAAATGATTTCTCACTTCCACTGTATAATTGTAAGGGATTTGATTTAGGTCATATCTGAATGGTCTAGTGGTTTTCCTACTTTCTTCAATTTGAGTCTGAATTTGACAATAAAGAGTTCATGATCTGAGCCACAGTCAGCTCCCAGTCTTTTTTTGCTGACTGTATAGAGCTTGTCCATCTTTGGCTGCAAAGAATATAATCAATCTGAGTTTGGTATTGACCATCTGGTGATGTCCATGTGTAAAGTCTTATACATGTCAATTTGATTAAGTTGATTGATAGTGATGTTCAAATTTTCCTTGTTAATAATGATTTTTTACAATAGGTTGTCTCAGTCACTTAGGGGAAGTATTTAATTTTTCAAATGTAGACATGAATTTGGCAATTTTACCCTTTATTTCTGTCAGCTTTTAGTTCATCAGTCTTGGAGCTCTGTTATTAGATACATGTAAAATTAAGGTTTTTATGTCATCTTTCTGAAGTGATTAACTCTTCGGCATGAAATCTCTCTCTATGTGTGGTTAAACATCTTCTCTAGACATCTTTAATAAGAATTAAAAAGCCCATATTACTTTCTTATGCCTAGTGTTTGCATGATATATATTTTTTGTACTTTTTCTTTTAACTTATTTAATATTTATATACGTAAAACACATCTATTGTGAACAGTTTGTAGTTGTATCTTGCTTTTTCCTTCAATCTGACCCTCTCTGTCTTTTAATTATAGTGTTTAGTTTATTTATATTTCAGAAAATTCTAGGCAATTTGGGACTTACATCTACCATTGCTATTTGTTTCCTATATTTCTCATTATTTTTATTTTCTTATTTTATTTTTTTCTGTCTTCTTTTTTATTAAGGAAATTTGTATTTTTATTTTAATGTTCAATTTATTTGCTATGGACTTTGAAGTCACAACTTTCTGTTTTATTATTCTATTGACTGTGGTAGGAATTGCAATTTAAATCCTTAACTTAGTATAAAAGTTAGTCACTCAGTTGTGTCCAACTCTGTGCGATCATGTAGATTGTAGCCCGATAAGCTAGACTACCACAAATTAATAAAGAAAACAGATACCTCCCACTGTTACTACAGTCATAACTTGAAAGTGTGTCAGAATAAACTATGTAATTTACTTATAAAATCACAGTAGGGCTTTTTTCATTTGATGATAATGAAATTGATATCATTTCAATTTTCAAGATGAGAAAAATATGAAATCTATTTAAAATTTTAAAAGTACTTATTTGACAACATTAGAGAATAAATGATGCTTTTTTCCAGAAAGGAGCACAGTTCATCAGTGTGAACACTACAGTTCATGCTACCTTTCCCATGTAGGGAATGCACCAATTTTTCAATGGCACACAGAGACTGCATAGATAATAGTGACCTAAACCTTGTGGTAGACTTACTAGATTGGAGAATTTAAAATAGAGTTTATGACTATCAGGGAAGCGAGAATTGGAAGAACCTATCATAAAGGAGGCAGTTTGTAAATTGAAAATAATTAAAATTTTAAAATATCAAAATCTCTATTAAGAGTGCAAAAAAAGCCAACTGCAGTTTGAGATTAAATATCTGGAAAAGTTTTTATATTAAGAATTTGTAATTTATTCTGACCAATAAGCCAATAAAAATCCAATAGATAAAAGGAAGACAACCCAATAGAGAAATGGGTGATGGATTTAAAACCATCACTGTGAAAAAGATAATGCCAAGTATTCAGTAATGACTGGAAAGAAGGATGCTACAGATATTCAATACCTTATGTTAAATTTGTGTATTCAGTCTGTAAAAATTTATTGGCCAGTAAAATAGTGATTTGTGTCATTTTCTCAGACTTTTTTACACTTGACAACAATGCTGTGAAAACATACATATTTTCCAATTACTTTGTCAGTGGAATGGTGTGCCTTACACAACATCTCTCTCTCTCTTTTTTTATTTTTTGTCTGCCAACTTAGGTAAGAATCCATCAAACTGAATTTTCTGTATCATAATTTTATTTTCTCTTTAATTATAATCTTGAACTCATGGCATTTTCAGGCCTAAATGCTTTCTTTTTAATTTTTTTATTGAAATATAGTTGGTTTACAGTGTTGTGTTAATTTCAGTGTACAGCCAAGTGATTCAGTTATATACGTTTACATATGTATATATAAATAGATAGAAAGAGATATAGATTCTTTTTAGATTCCTTTTTCTTATAGGTTGTTACAAGGTATGGAGTATAGTTCCCTTGTGCTATACAGTAAATCTCTGTTGATTATCTCTTATATATTTATATAGTAGTGTGTATATTTTTACTTCCTAAGTGGCTTAGTGGCAAAGAATCTGTTTGCCAAGCAGGAGGACATGGGTTTGATCCCTGAGTTGGAAAGATCCCCTGAAAAAGGAAGTTACAGCCCATACTAGTATTCTTCCTGGGGAATCCCATGGGCAGAGTAGCCTTGTGGGCTACAGTCCTTGGGGTTTCAAAGAGTCAGACATGACTTATCAGTTAAGCAACAAAAGTGTGTATATTTTAATCCCAATATACTAACTTATTCTCTCTTCCTCACAGTTTCCCCTTTGGTAACTGTATTTGTTTTCTATGTCTGTAAATCTGTTTTTGTTTTGAAAATAAGTTCACTTGTATCTTTTTTTTTAAGATTCCACCTGTAAGTAATGTCATGTGATATTTATCTTTGTCTGACCTACTTCACTTAGTATGATAATCTCTAGGTCCATCCATGTAGCTGCAATGGCATTATTTTATTTCCTTTTATGACTGACTAATAATCCATTTTATGCATGTACCACATCTTTACTCATTCTTCTGTTGATAGACATTTAGGTCACCTTTATGTCGTGGCTATAGTGCTGCTATGAAGATAGAGGAGCAAGTATCTTTTTGAACTATGCTTTTCTCCAGATACATGCCCAGAAGTGGGATTGCTGGATCCTATGATAACTCTTCTGTAACTTCTCAATTTTTGTTGTTCAGATTTTTAGTTATTAGCCATTAGTGGACTTCTCTCAAATCTGAAAAATCTGTCCTTGAATTTATCATGAATTGCTTCATACCTAGATATTATTTAAACACTTTTCCCGTCTGTTGCCAACTGAAGAATTTAGCCACGTTTATCTTAAATTTGACTGCCACAAACATTGAACAAGTTAATGACCACCCATTCAGAGATAAATAGTGAGAGGGGGCACATACCAGTCTTTGTATGTGGATACCTGGAATAATGGGGCTTTCCGAGGCACAGTGGTAAAGAATCCACCTTCAGTGTAGGAGACACAGGAGACTCACATTAGATCCCTGGGTCAGGAAGATCCCCTGGAGGAGTATCTGGCAACCCACTCCAGTATTCTTGCTGGTAAAATCCCATGAACAGAGGAATCTGGTGGGCTACAGTCCATGACGTCACAAAGAGTTGGACAGGACTGAGTAGCTAAGTACACACCTGTAATAATGCAGGTATACATGAAAAGTGCTTCGGTAATATAGCATAAAATTACATGTGTTTTTCAAAATGCTCTGAGCTCAGGATGATTTTCTAATCTTTTCTGAGCTCATTGTCTTTCCTTCTCGTAGAGTACTATTTCCATTTTCCCTCTAGTTCAACAACATACTGTCACAGTCATATAAATAATTGAGCAAATATGTTCAATTTTAGCCAAAATTCAAATTAATTTTGTTTCCTCCTTTAAGAAGCATTTATGAAGAATCTTCTATTTTACATCGAAATACACAGATCTAGATGAACTTCCTTGCCATTAGCAAGCAAATGGTCAAAAAAAATTCCATTCTGCCTCTATGAGAACACCAAATAATTTAGAGCCAGAAAATTTCCTCTGTCAGAGTTATATTTGCATATAATTATGAATAATATAAATGGAAACAAAAATAAAAAGATAAGATTTTGAGATTACTCTAGTAAAGTAATGCTCAAAATTCTCCAAGCCAGGCTTCAGCAATACGTGAACCATGAACTTCCAGATGTTCAAGCTGGTTTTAGAAAACGCAGAGGAACCAGAGATCAAATTGCCAATATCTGCTGGATCATCAAAAAAGCAAGAGAGTTCCAGAAAAACACCTATTTCTCTTTTATTGACTACACCAAAGCCTTTGACTGTGTGGATCACAATAAACTGTGGAAAATTCTGAAAGAGATGGGAATACCAGACCATCTGACCTGTCTCTTGTGAAACCTGTATGCAGGTCAGGAAGCAACAGTTAGAAGTGGACATGGAACAACAGACTGGTTCCAAATAGGAAAAGGAGGTACATCAAGGCTGTATATTGTCACCCTGCTCATTTAACTTATATGCAGAGTACATCATGAGAAACGCTGGGCTGGAAGAAACTCAAGCTGGAATCAAGATTGCCAGGAGAAATATCAATAACCTCACATATGAAGATGACACCACCCTTATGGCAGAAAGTGAAGAACTAAAAAGCCTCTTGATGAAGGTGAAAGAGGAGAGTGAAAAAGTTGGCTTAAAGCTCAACGTTCAGAAAACTAAGATCATGGCATCTGGTCCCATCACTTCATGGCAAATAGATGGGGAAACAGTGGAAACAGTGTCAGACTGTTTTTTTGGGCTCCAAAATCACTGCTGATGGTGATTGAAGCCATGAAATTCAAAGACGCTTACTCCTTGGAAGGAAGGTTATGGCCAACCTAGATAGCATATTTAAAAGCAGAGACATTACTTTGCCAACAAAAGTCCATCTAGTCAAGGTTATGGTTTTTCCAGTGGTCATGTATGGCTGTGAGAGTTGGACCGTGAAGAAAGCTGAGCACTGCAGAATTGATGCTTTTGAACTGTGGTGTTAGAGAAGACTCTTGAGAGTCCCTTGGACTGCAAGAAGATCTAATCAATCCATCCTAAAGGAGATCAGTCCTGGGTGTTCATTGGAAGGTCTGATGTTGAAGCTGAAACTCCAATACTTTGGCCACCTCATGTGAAGAGTTGACTCATTGGAAAAGACCCTAATGCTGGGAAGGATTGGGGGCAGGAGGAGAAGGGGACGACAGAGGATGAGATGGTTGGATGGCCTCACTGACTTGATGAACATGGGTTTGGGTAAACTTCGGGAATTGGTGATGGACAGGGAGGCCTGGCGTGCTGCGATTCATGGGGTCGCAAAGAGTCGGACACGACTGAGCTACTGAACTGAACTGAACTGAGAATATTACTGTTAAATTCTTTATTTTCTTGGAGAAATATAATTGTTTAAAAATACTTGAAACATAGACCTATAGCTATGCATTTTGCTGCTAATCATATAATATATTGAAGAATCATGCAGAGATATAACCTTAAAATACGCAAACTTGCCCTACTCTTTTATGGATGAATTCTCTCAAAATTTCAATTATCAGGTGATGACTCCATCTGACCTGTCTCTTGAGAAACCTGTATGCAGGTCAGGAAGCAACAGTTAGAAGTGGACATGGAACAACAGACTGGTTCCACTTAGGAAAAGGAGTACGTCAAGGCTGTATATTGTCACCCTGCTTATTTAACTTCTATGCAGAGTACATCATGAGAAATGCTGGGCTGGAAGAAACACAAGCTGGAATCAAGATTGCTGGGAGAAATATCAATAACCTCAGGTATGTGGATGACACCACCCTTATGGCAGAAAGTGAAGAAGAACTAAAGAGCCTCTTGATGAAGGTGAAAGAGGAGAGTGAAAAAGTTGGCTTAAAGCTCAACGTTCAGAAAACTAAGATCATGGCATCTGGTCCCATCACTTCATGGCAAATAGATTGGGAAACAGTGGAAACAGTGTCAGACTTTATTTTTTTGGGCTCCAAAATCACTGCTGATGGTGATTGCAGCCATGAAATTCAAAGATGTTTACTCCTTGGAAGGAAGGTTATGGCCAACCTAGATAGCATATTTAAAAGCAGAGACATTACTTTGCCAACAAAAGTCCGTCTAGTCAAGGCTATGGTTTTTCCAGTGGTCATGTATGGCTGTGAGAGTTGGACGGTGAAGAAAGCTGAGCGCCGCAGAATTGATACTTTTGAACTGTGGTGTTAGAGAAGACTCTTGAGAGTTCCTTGGACTGCAAGGAGATCCAATCAATCCATCCTAAAAGAGATCAATCCTGGGTGTTCATTGGAAGGTCTGATGTTGAAGCTGAAGCTCCAATACTTTGGCCACCTCATGCGAAGGGTTGACTCATTGGAAAAGACCCTAATGCTGGGTAGGATTGGGGGCGGGAGGAGAAGGGGACGACAAAGGATGAGATGATTGGATGGCATAACTGACTCGATGGACATGAATTTGGGTAGACTCCGGGAGTTGATGATGGACAGAGAGGCCTGGCATGCTGCAATTCATGGGGTCGCAAAAAGTCAGACACGACTGAGCGACTGAACTGAACTGACTGACTCCATTTATTTTCTTTCACCTACCCTAGAAGGTCATCGTTCACATGAATAAAATCAGTAGTTCTCTTAACTACATACATTGTCTTAAAACCATTAAAATTCAGTTAATTGTGGTTCTTAAAATCATATGAAACATAGTAAATCAATGCGGTAACAATTTAACATTCATCTCTTTCCCAAAATAACTTTTTTTTTTGCTTTTTAATTAGTTTATTTATCTTTTTTTTAACTTTACAATATTGTATTGGTTTTGCTATACATTGACAGGAATCCGCCGTGGGTGTACATGTGTTCCCCTTCCAGAACCCCCTCCCACTTCCCTCCCCATCCCATCCCTCTGCGTCATCCAGGTGCACCAGCCCCGAGCACCCTGTATCATGCATCGAACCTGGACTGGCGATTCGTTATCATATGTGAAACGAATCACCAAAAGAACTTTTAAAAGTGCTTCCTCTAGTCTATTAAAGTATGGAGGTTTCATTGATTAAATGTAGTTCCAATATTTCTACTGGAGAGTCTATTTCAAGAAAAAAACTTATTTCTGAGACCAGATTCCCAAATGCAGGTTTTCAAAACCAAATTTGTTTGCAAATTATAGAATTCTAAGTCTATGTTCCTTTTTGTAAGATAAGTTGTTAACATGGACCGCTACTTGCTGATCCAATATCTTATCTCCTTTTTATTACTTAAAACAGATATCATCCTAAATCTTTCAGTCTTTCTTGCAGCTAGGAAAGATCAATGGAAGTTATGTAAGTGGTGATTTAGAGCATTCTTAAATGGACTGGCTCACTTCAGTATTGTTACTGTTTTTCTTTTATTCCCATATATCATCTTTTTGCTTAGAATATTGGTGTGATGCTCACAGTATGTGAACAAGGATATACTGTACAGCACAGGGAACTCTACTCAATATTCTGTGATAATCTGTATGACAAAAAGAATCTTAGAATGGATATATGTATATGTATAACTGAATCACTTTGCTGTACACCTGATACTAGACAACATTGTAAATCAACTATACTCCAATAAAATTAATGTGCTTTTTAAAAGGCAAGCAAATAAATAGCAGCTGGCCCTGCACACATTAAAATGAAGCTGGTGAGAATTCAATCAATATGTTATTAATGTTTTTTCTTTCCTATGGGATCTACCTGCTTTTGCCTAATTCCTGCACACACAACACATTTTCTTTACAGAGCAAGCTAGAGAATGGACTGTTCATATGAACTTTTCTCTGCTTCAGTCTCACCCCTTTGCACATCTATAAACTTGGCAGTTATTCAATATTTGTCTAAAAAGTTGTCAGCTACCAATCTAGCTGGTGTTGAAGGCATGCTTTCACGACACACATTACTGTGGGTGATGTCTCCACCCCATAATATCAGGCTTTTTTTCCCTTAAACCCAGATTTCTCAGCTGCTCATTCCTTGTTTCAAAATTCCCTAGAAAGCCTCTAATGCTAGAATTCACAAGAGTAGTCTGAAAATTTTCACTCTGGTCATTTAAGATTGCTATTTATTTTCACTTCAAGGAAATAAACAGTTTGGGATCAAGGGAGAACTGGATTTAGGCCATTAAAGCAATTGCACCTTAATTTCCCAATAACAGTATTGTGATCTTTTCACAAGGCTGGCACAGCCTTTGATGACTCTTGGTTTCCCTGTGGTTTCTCCCCATCCCTCTCAAAACAGTTTATCTACTGACTCAGTTACATTTTGATGTCTTCAGCACAGTCACTAAGATACAGTGTTATGGAATAGAGTCTAGTGTAGTTGGAATGTGTGTATGCATATTCCTTATCAAGATTATTCCTAAATATTTCAAACATTTTGTTTTATTTTATGAGTAGAATTTCCTATCACAATTTTTTGATTAGTTATTGTTTGTTTGCATAAGAAAATATTTCAATATATTCAAATTTCTCTTCTAATTTGGTGAGTTCTCTTCTATTAATTGATTAAAATATTTTTTTCCAGTTTCTCTTCTTTTTTAGCTTTTTACTTTAATTGAAATATAGGTGATTAACAATGTAGTTTTAGTTTCAGTATACAGCAAAAGTGATTCAGTTATGCAATACATGTATCTATTCTTTTTCAAATTCTTTTCCCATTTTGGTTGTTTCATATTACTATGTAATGAAGTCCCCTGTGCTATAAGTAGGTTGATTATCCATTTTAAATATAGCAGTGTGCACCTATCAATCCCAAACTCCCTATCCCTCCTTTTCCTGCCTGCTTCCATAACCTTAAATTCATTCTGTAAGTCTGTGAGTCTGTTTCTGTTTCTCTTGATTTTCTTGTGAGGCAAGCCTATTAGGTGCAAATAATTGCAATTTCTTGTTTTATTTCCAAGAATTCTCTTATGGCATCGACCAGTATTTCCAACAGCAAATTGCAATCAACATCCTTATTTTGTTCATGAATTTAATGTATTATATTTTATTTTAAAATTTAATTCATAAATCTTTATTTAACTTTAGTTATAAATTTTATTTAATAATATTATTTTGAACAATACAGAAATAAAATTTTGTAGCAATACATTTATAAAGGTGGAATTCAGAGTGTGAAAATTGTACAACTAAATCTGAGGAAATTGTTATAATTGTATATGATATAAAAGCTTCCACATTCTATCTGCTTTAAAAAATCCACTGTATACTCCAGAATCAATCTCTCCTTATCAAAAGGTCTTACATAATCACAGGAAATAGATTCCCCTTATTTTATACAACTGTTTATTCTTTTATGTCTGTATTAGCAGTTATTGCATACTTAGTATTTTAGTTATTTCTAAATATTTATGTGCCATCACTGGATTGTAAAGTGTTCAGAACTATAAACAATAGTGTATAAACTATTATAAACTATATAAACTATTATAAACTATAAACAATAGTTCTGTGATTTGTGTTCATCACATAATCTAACTTTAGTGCCTTGTACATAGCAGGTATTCAATATGTGTTTATGATGGAGAATACTGTGTTGTTTATTTTGCAAAATTCAGAAAGAGTCGTATTATTGTTGTCAGCAGCAGTGTCTTTCTATCCAAATGTGTTGCCCAGTTAATCTTCTGTGAGTCTAAATGGTTCTGGCAAGTTCTGCAAAACCAGAATCATGAAAAATATAAAAAGAGTAGAAAATATTTTAGGGGACAATTATTTTTTATAAAATCCTACTTTTTAATGTGAGTTGAAATGAGAGTAGGTTATAGATTTTTCAGTTTTGCACAATATATTTAAAATAAAGTGCTCTTAACTAACATTTCTTCCAAGCTATTTTTAAAATACCAGGCAAATATTTTAAGTAAAACTGTACACTGTATTAATTATGATCTGAACAATAAATACAAGAGGTATCTTGCAGGAAAAAGATATATTTCTTTGTCCAGAGGCATTTATGTTTCTGGCAGAGAAAGTTTAGAGAATCAGGTCTTTCTGCTCAAGGGTGACTTCATTTTGTCAGAGATTTTAGGCTCTGAAACTGACCTCCTGCTAATGCGTCTGAGAGTGAATGGGTATCAGAAGGAGCAGCCACTTAAGACTAAGGAAATGAAAGACATAAATTATATTGCTCTTCCTTGTTCAAGAGACTCAGGGCAGAAAGAAGTGTAAAGCTTGTGTCATTTTTTGAACTAGAAAAAAAAATATATATATATACATATATATATATGTATGTGTATATATATATATATATATATATAAACTGCCTCTAACTGGCCCTTATGACCTTAGAGTTCTTCCTGACAAACTTTATTTTGACTCATTTTATACATGAGAAATCTGAGTTCCAATTAAAATGGCTTATCTAAGTTTAATATTGATAACGGGCAACATACCATTATTGATATAGACCTCAACTCCCCTGATTGCCAATACAGAACACTCTGTGTTAAATGAAGTTCATGGAGTATTGCTTCCACTGTTAATCATAATTACCATTTTCTGAAAAAAATCTCTGTAAGTAGTTACATAGATTATTTCATCGAATTTTCAGAACAAGTGTTACCTTGCATACTGATATACTATATACAGATGAAAAAAAAAATGTATTCCAAGAAATTGTAGTTAAAGTTTTCCAAAGCCACATAGCTGTAAAGTGGGAAGGTTGAGATACAGTCATAAGAAAAGTAAATAGCTTATTTATTAAAAATTTAAAATTTAAGTGTATCTGAATTTGGAAATTAAATACTACATATTTAATTTGCAAATTTCTATTACATGTATAAATAATAAGTCCTGAAAATTTCATTATTTTATGACAATACTGTGTTGCACACATAACTTTATCAGTCATGTGAGGTTTGCAGGAAGGGAAATTTGTTCTGAGTCAATTCTGTGGGAATACCATTTCTAAATTTATACATGCTGTAGCTGAGTGATTATAAGCAAGCAAGCTACAGAATGAGACTTTCTTCCTCATCAAAAGAACCTGACAAACTTCTAGCATATGGAAGCATTTCTGCACTACAAGTTATTCTGAGAGGGAGGCACATGATTTATAAATACTGTCAAATAAAATATGCATTTCCAAATGCTAGTAATATGGCAAAATATATAGCATGGATAAAATGCCCTTCCACACCTTCTTATAATAACTTCCTGATGCATTTTGCAGTTGGGCCAATTCAAGTTCATATCTGACTGCACCATTCATAATCCATGTGGTCTGGGGTGAGTTACCTGACCTCTCCTGGTTCCCCTCCTTTTTCTTATCTGTAAAATGTGAGCAACAGTAACTTCCATATATTGTTGTTATAAGATTCAAGCTAGATAATATTTGTAAGGCAACTAGCCCTTTGCCTGATATCTAGCATTCAAAAAGTGTTCATTCTCATCTGTCTTCTGTAAAGCTATTAAAAGTATTTCTCTTGCATATATACAGGAAAATCCAGGCTGAATAAGGTAATGTCAGTGTTTCTAGTTTTCTTGGTAGGGATCTTTATGCCTCTACTTATGATCGGTATTATCAACACACAAGATATAATCAACCTTCATATCTCACCTATTAGATTGGTACAAATCCAAAAGGTATTTGACACCACCTCTGTTGGTAGGTTGTCAGGAAAAAGCCCAGATCATAGAGCGTTGGCGTATGTAAAGTGTCAAACCCCTGTGGAGGGCAATTTGACACTTTCTGAAAAAAACTTAGAAATACATGCATTCTTGGACTCAGTAATAGCTATATCTCTATATATAGATATATGGAAATTGGCTTACATGATTATGGAGGCTGAGAAGTCCCATGATCTGCCATCTGTAAGCTGCAGACCCAGGAAAGCCAGTGATATAATTCAGTTTGCATTCAAGGGCTGGAGAATTAGGGAAGTAAGTGGTGTCAGTTCCAGACTAAGGACTAGATAAAATGAGGTGAGGTGTCCCTGCTCACGCAGCGAGGTAGGACAAAAGGGATCAATTCTTTCTTCTTCTGCCTTCTGTTCTATTTGGGGCCTCCATATTGGGAGAGATGATCTATTCTACTGAGTCCCCTGTGTGAAATGCCAATTTCAGCTAGTAACAACCTTATGCAAACTCACCCAGAAATGTTTAATCTGGGAACCCTGCAGCTAGTTAAGTTGATGGTTAGCAATCACAATATTTATCTGTGTAAAATATATACATATGTAAAAAGAAAAATATCTACATATGTATATAGATATCTCTCTGTCTCTATCTACCTATATTTATTGGAAGGACTGATGCTGAAGCTAAAGCTCTAATACTTTGGACACTTGATGCAAAAAGCCAACTTATTGGAAAAGACCCTAATGCTGGGAAAGATTGAGAGCAGGAGGAGAAGAGGGCAACAGAGAATGAGATGGTTGGATGGCATCACCAAATCAATGGACATGAGTTTGAGCAAGCTCTGGGAAATGGTAAAGGACAGGGAATCCTAGCGTGTTGCAGTCCATGGGGTCACAAAGAGTCGGACATGACTTAGTGACTGAGCAATCTATCTACTGTAGCCCTCAGGCTCCTCTGTCCATGGAATTCTCCAGGCAAGATTACTGATGTGGGTTGCCATCTCCTTCTCCAAGGTATCTTCCTGACTCAGGGATCAAACACGTGTCTCTTGCATTGCAGGCAGATTCCTTACTGTCTGAGCCACCAGAGAAGCCCCAGCCATCTATCTATCTGACTCCAAATGGTAACAGTGAAATATATCACAGTATGAGTGGAATATACCACAGTTTGATTCTTTACCAGCTGAGCCACCAGGGAAGCCCATGAGTGTGTTGTTTAGGAGAAAAAAAAAATAACTCATTTAAATTTTCTTGTTAATACAGAAAAGAATTTTGGGGAGAGCCACAAGAAATGAATGGGAGTGAAATACATAAAAAATGTGTGGGAGATAAGGATGGGAGAAAGTTTTCAGTTTGCCATTATAATATATAAGGTATTTGATTATAGGTGTATAGAATTTGGAGCTTCCCTGGTGACTCAGAGGGTAAAGCGTCTGTCCGCAATGCGGGAGACCTGGGTTTGATCCCTGGATTGGGAAGATCCCCTGGAGAAGGGCATGGCAACC
Organism: Giraffa tippelskirchi; assembly: GCF_054371585.1. Taxonomy (NCBI): domain Eukaryota; kingdom Metazoa; phylum Chordata; class Mammalia; order Artiodactyla; family Giraffidae; genus Giraffa; species Giraffa tippelskirchi. Next base: position 66,849,696 of record NC_137279.1, read on the forward strand.
CACTCCGGTATGCTTGCCTGGAGAATCCCATGGACGGAGGAGCCTGGTGGGCTACAGTCTACGGGGTTGCAAAGAGTCGGACATGACTGAGCAACTTCGCTTTCTTTTCTTTCTTCTTTCTTTCTATATAGAGTTTGAAGATTAAAGAGAGGTAGAAAATCAGTAAGAGGCCTCTCAAGCAGCATGCTAGAAGCCAGATACCTTACCAACATGGCCACTTGGATAGTAAATATTTTGTTTAAATCATGTGGATACAACTTAAATCTTTTAGTTTTCCTTTTTAAAAAATGAATAGTTTGAACATCATAGTGTGTTGCATATTATTTAAATACTTTAATTGTTCGAAAATGGGATTCTTTTTGGCACATTTTCTTTTTTTAATTTTTTTTTATTGTGGTAAAAGTCACATAATATAAAACATACTTTTTAAACCATACTTAACTGTACACTTCAGTGACATTAAATATATTCCCATTTTTGTGCAACTCTCATCATCCATCTCCTGAACTCTTCACCCTCCCAAACTAAAACTCTGTCTGAATTAAACACTAACTCCCTCTTCCCCCTCCACAGTCCCCCTCCTGAAGCCCCTGGCATCTGCTATTGTATTTTCTGAATCTATGAATTTGACTAGTCTAGGTGTCTTGTATAAGTGGAATCAGACAGCCCTTGTCTGCACCCAATATATATTGGGATGCATTTTTAAGCTTAATATATGTCCTACAGATTGCACCTTCTTCACTTTTCCCCCCTATGATACACAGTAGGTTCTCAGTAGTTATCTCTTTCTGACACATGTAATGTTTATACATAACCAAATGCAAGTATTCAACTCATGAAGATAAGATGTACATCTGAGGCAATGTACTTTTGTTTATAAAATGAGATATGTCTATAACTTGGTTAGTCCCTGCTGTAACTTTGTTAAGTCAGCGTTTGTTAAGTAGACCCCAGGGATGTTGGATGGTGAACTTGGGTTTAGTAAAATGCCACAAAGGAATAAGAATGCTTATTTGCTCAGTCACGTCTGACTGTGACCCCCTGGATTTTGACACCCCATGGACTGCAGCCCACCAGGCTCCTCCTGTCCATAGAGTTCTCCAGGCAAGAATACTGGACTGGGTGGCCATTTCCTACTCCAGGGAATCATCCCGACTCAGAGATTGAACCTGTGTATCTTGCATCTCCTGCATTGGCAGGCAGATTCTTTACCACTGCACCACTTAGGAAGCCCCTTATTAGTCAGAAGTCTTGGAGGAAGTACCAGTTAAGCCTTGAGGAGGGTCACATTGGGAGACCAAGGCAGGGTGCAGGCAGAGAGAGAGAGGACCTGGGGAGAATGCCTCATTAGGGTCCAAGGGTGGAAGACTTTGGACTTCCTGGGCTAAAGCTGGATTGATCAGTTCAAACCAAAAAGAGTGGGGCTCTGATAAGCAGTGTGGGAGTCTTATCCAAGAAGCACACAGGGGAGGGACCTGGGAGGCAGCAAGACCATTCCTCACAAAGGCCTTTGGGGAAGTCTTACCAGGAACTTGATTCCAAAGCCCACATTGTATCCTTAACCACTTTATAATGAATACAAAACAGAATGTTTATGTTGATATTCAAGAGTCAAAACATATTTTAAAGGCGCAACAAATCTCCAGACTTCCTTGGTGGCTCAGTGGTTAAGACTCCGGACTTCCAGTGCAGCAGGCGTGGGTGCCATCCCTGGTCTGGGTAGTAAGTTCTCACATGCTGTGCAGTGTGGCCAAAAGGTTAAAAAAATCTCTAAGACTCTGGCCATATTCTTTTTGTTGTTGTTGTTGTTGGAATATAGTTGTAACTCCTGTTCCTTAAAATAAGGTGGTCATTAGCTGCGATTACAGACATTGGACCATGCTGTAAATCCTGTTCTCTGTAATACTTGCGAGATCAACAGTGAAAGGAGGAAAATCAGTATTTAATAAGGGCCACTCTGAGACTAACATGATACTAAATATTTTTCAAGTCATTTCACTTAATGTTCACAATCATTTAGATAATATCTATTACCATTGTAATGAAAATTGATACAGAAAGAGGATAAGGAAGCCTCCTTAGGGCCTGTAGACTGTGGTGATGCAGCAGGAATTCAAGCTTATTTTCTATTAAAGCCTTGTTTCCACCACACTTCATGATATTCTCTATACATATGCAATAATCTTTTTCTTAATTTTCTACTCAAATATAAAGACATATAAAGTATGTTTTTTAGATAAGACACTTGAGAGTCCCTTGGACAGTGAGGAGATCAAACTAGTCAATCCTAAAGGAAATCAACTCTGAATATTCACTGAAGGACAGATGTTGAAGCTGAAGCTCCAATACTTTGGCCACCTGATGTGAAGAGGCAACTCATCATTCCCTGATGCCGGGAAAGATTGAGGGCAGGAGAAGGGGCAGCTGAAGATAAGATGGTTGGATGGCATTACCGACCCAATGGATATGAGTTTGAGCAAACTCTGGGGGAGAGTGAAGGACAGGGAAGCCTGGCGTGTTGCAGTTTATGGGATCACAAACAGCTGGACATGACTTAATGACTGAACAACAATTTAAAGTATGTATTTATGTTTCACCAAATAAGTAGTTTTAGAGACCAAATAGAACATGTTCTCAACTTTTAAAATTCCAAACATATTTTGTGGAAGTTGTTGTTTCTAGTTGTCTTAGAAACTTGGACCAAATTTTCTCAGAAGAAAAACATGACAAATCATAATTAAGATGTCTGGTTAGTCCACAAGAGCTGATAATGTAGCTGGCCAAATAGGCTCATAGGACCATAGAACTTAATAGCCATTTCGGAAAAAAACAAAAACTTCATATTCCCATTGTGATGTCTGGGGAAATGCCTTTTTATCTCATCCCTAAGTTTGGGAACCCATCTCTTCCCATCTCCATAGTTTTGTTCAGGGAACAAACTCCCTTCCAGGATAAGTATCTGTGAGAGCAGAGACGGAACATGTGTGTATCAGAGGAGAAGAAATGGAGGGCAAAGTGTCTCATTCTGATACTCATGTGTTTAGGTCTGATGAGTGTTTCTAAAATGTTCTTGTGAAAAACTATGATTATAAAAATGTTACTGTATCTGAAAGCTAAAAGTTAAAAATTTCAAGTAAAAATATATATTCCAGCAGCAGTGGCTTTCAGGAAGGGGCAGGCCCACTTAGAGGTGAAGTGTTCATAAAAAGAAGCCTGCTTGGGTTTATTTAATCTATTTTAAAAGCTTCTATCTGTTTTATGATTACCCAGAGTTTGGGTCAAGTAAAGGAATCGTATTATAGGTAACTGAATTTTCCTCCTTTCTACGAAAGGAACATATTGAGGCAATTAAATAGGCAATATAAAATAGCTGAGAAACAACTCAAAATGAAAAAAAAAAATACACTGAAAACTAGGAAAGACAGCATTCTTGGTTGCCAAATAGTTTTAAGTGTTATGGAATAAAGGCCATCGGAAACATTTCCTTTATAATGAACAGCTGCTAGCTGAAATCAAACTTTGTGTGTACACAGAAAGCTTTTGCCATGGTCCTGTGTGGGTGGAATAATAGTCAAAATGATTCTAATAATCGAAATGAAGTAGGCTGTACAGGTCCCAACTGCCACAACAGAAACATTTTAGAAAATTGGATCTCTCACACGGCTGAAACATGTAGCAATTTGTTTTTATGGAAATTACATTTATAAGCTCAGTGTTAAACTGAAAGCAAGGTCCTAGCCTAGACCTCTCTTCAAGATTTAACATATCCAAGTAAATTAACCTACTGAATTTAACCTTCATTTGTTTAAGTTGGTTCACTTAAGAAGTTGTAAAAGCCTTTATTAAAGAACTTTCTGTAAGGTTCTTTATATCTTTATATAGTCTGGGTAGACTCTATCATTCATTACCCTGTGGCCATGTTTCCAAATATAGTTAATAAGGAACAGACCCTACTATCACAGTTTAATATGTAAATATAACTGGGGCAAGGGGACGTATTTGTGTGTGTGTGAAAGAGCTATTGAAGCATTATAATTCATCAGAGAAACTAGAATTGTGAAGTGCTTGTTTTGTGTCTTCTAAGACCAACTTCTAAGGACAGAATCAAGCAGGGTCACTATCCAGTGTTAGTCACTGAGAGGGGACCAAGGACAAGGTGGGCTTCAGGTGGGCCCCTAATCCCCTTGTTTCTTTCTGCTGGGCTAGAGTTGCCAGTGGCTGGCTCCATTTCTCTGCCATAGGTTTCTGTCCCATGTCTCCAACTATCTCTGGGTCTGGTGTCTGCACAGAGGACAGTGTGAGGACCCAGGGAGGGGAGAGCCATCCGCAGGATGGGGAGAAGTTCCTGGAACCGGTCTTTCCCTCACAGCCTTCAGAAGGAACTAACCCTACTTGACCTCTGACTTCTGGCTTCCAGAACTGTGAGAAAGTTAATGTGTCTCTATCTGTAAGTTCTACATCAGCTGATTCAACTGACTGTGGGTCAAAAATTTTTAGGAAAAAAAAAAAATCCCAGAAATTTCCAAAAAGTAAAGCTTGTATTTGTCATGCACCAGCAACTATTTACATAGTCTTTATATTGTATCAAGTATTACAAGTCATCTAGACAAGATTTAAAGTATGTGGGAGGCTATGCATAGGTTATATGCAAATATTGTGCCTTTGTATATAAGATGCTTGAGCATCCCTAGATTTTGGTACCCGGTGGGAGTTCTGGATCCAACCCCCCAAGGATAGGAGAGATAACTGTGTGTTATTTATGTCCCTCAGTCTGTGGTATTTTGTTTTGGGAGCCTTTATAAACCACTACAGATTCTTCTCATTGCCCCTTCAGACCTAGGCATGGTAACAGATTTCCAAGTCAGAATGTTGAAAATGAACTTGACATAGGCTAATACACTATGAAAAGTTGTTGAACATGAACCACAACATGCAGTGTATTCATGTGCAAATGTTCTAGGAGAATGTAATAACCTAAGATTGCTTAAAGATTTAGGAGAAAGCCTCACAATACCTGAGTGTATTCATAATAAGAAAAAATTGAACTGTTAAACTTTGTTACTTTTCTAGAGAAAGCTTTCTGATATGTATGGTCCTCTCTTTTCAGTTTTTGTATTATTCAAAAGAAGAAGTTTTAAATTTCTTACAATATTTCTTAAAGTAATTTCTGTGTTCTATTATTTTGCTGCAGTGAGAAGATTTAGGGTTTGACTGAGTTAAAGGCTCAATTTGGGTGACTAAATGACATTTTCAAAAACTGATTAAAAGTTGTGAATAACAGTAAAAATGACCACATAGAAACTGCACTGTCGAAGTTTCTACCTTACGTCTAGATTTTGGAAGATTAAATCATTTCCTGATTGATTTACTTATTTGATTTTTTTTTTTTAAATTATAGGTGAAGTAAAAACATGCAGTCTGTATGTTAGGTTTGTTTCTGATGTTGTCCATAAAAGTAGAGACCTCTGTGAATGTCTGTTGTAAACAGGATATTACAGACTAAAGTAAATGCAAATAAAATTAAAGCAGACATTGTTAAAACATTTTAGGTATCAAAGTTTTGCCCTGACATTTACTTTAGGTGGTGTAGGGACTTGATGACCTAAAGGGTTTTCCTATTAAAAAGCAGCAATAACAGCCTCTTGGGGAAATAAAAAAATATTCTTTATAGTATATTGGTAGTCTTATGAAAATAAGTTAAAGAGAAAAAAAAAAAAAACAAATAAGGTGTTGTTGTTTAGTCGCTAAGTCCTGTCTGATTCTGTGTGGCCTCACGGACGGTAGCCTTCTAGTCCCTCTGTCCATGGGATTTCCCAGGCAAGAATACTGGAGCCGGTTGCCATTTCCTTCCCCAGGATATCGTCCCAACCCAGGGATAGAACCTACATGTCCTACATCTCCTGAATTGGCCGGCAGATTCTTTACCGCTGAGCCACCAGGGAAGCCCACTATAAAAGCAAAGAATGAAGGTAACAGAACAGTGAGCACTAAGCAATTGTATTTGTATTCAGTGATGATGGAGCCTTCCGACAGAGCGCCACAAGTCTAGGCGACCTGCGTTAGTCAAGAGAAGGCTCCAAGTGCTGTAAACATTTTGTAGGAAGGCAGAATACCTAGCTTCTGGATGAAACAATCACAAATTTCTGTGCATAAAAGAATGTTGCATTTAGATGCTTAGCATTCACACAAACTAAGATTACAGTATAACCACACATAAACTATTAATTTTTTTGAAGAGAGAGAAATAAGGGGGAAAAAACCCAGCTAAAATGAAAGATTTGCATTTATTGGCGAGATATGAAAATAAAAGAAGTCAAACTCTTAGAAATACAAAATCGAGATGCATTGGACATGTGAATAAAATGATGGAAAGCAGGTTAGATTTAGCTAAAAAGAAAACATTTTCATCAGAACATGAATCAGAGGAAATACTCAGAGCAGAGCTAAAAGAAATAAGGATATGTAAAATGTGGAAAACAGATAAAGAGGTACATAAAAACTCAACAACTTCTATATAATTCTTACCAAAATTGAATCAAGAAGAAATAAGAAAATCTGAATTATTCCTATTAAAGGCATTAAATTTGTAGCAATAAATAAAAATATTCCCAGGGAGAAATCTTTAGAATAAGGTGATTTCATTGGTGAAATCATTGGTGCATCTTCACAGACATTTAAGAAAGAAATAACATCAGCTTTGCAGAAAATCTCTAGAAAACAGAAGAAGAATGAACATTTTCTAGCTTATTTTATTAAACTAACATAACATCTATAAATAAGTTCGACACATAATGAAAATAAAAGAAAAATTACAGAGCAATATTACTATTCACATAGAAGTAATACATTCAACAAAATTTAAGCAAGTAAAATTCAGCAATATTAACAAGCCCTGATAAAAATAGAATTCATTACTAAATTTAGTAAAGGCACAGACTAGTGGTCAACAATAAAAAATAATGTTATTTCTAGATAGTAGCAAAAATCAATTAGGAAAAATATTGAGATGTACCAATAAAATACCATTAATACCATAAATTACTTTGAAATATAATTAATAAAGAAGTCCAAGCCCTTTACCCAAGACAGAATAAAACAATGAAGAATAAAGATGTTGTTCAGTCACCCAGTCATGTCCGACTCTTTGCGACCCCGTAGACTGCAGCACCCCAGGCCTCCCTGTCCTTCACCATCTCCTGAAGTTTGCCCAAGTTCATGTCCATTGCATCGGTGATGCTGTCCAGCCATCTCATCCTCTGACGCCCTCTTCTCCTTCTGCCCTCAATCTTTCCCAGTATCAGGGACTTTTCCAATGAGTTGGCTGTTTGCATCAGATAAGGAAAATACTGGAGTTTCAGCTTCAGCATCAGTCCTTCCAGTATTCAGGGTTGATTTCTCTTAAGATTGACTGGTTTGATCTTGTTGTCAAAGAATCTTTCAGAAGTATTCTCCAACACCACAGTTCAAAGGCATCAATGCTTTAGCATTCTGCCTTCTTTAGGGTCCAGTTCTCACAACCGAACGTGACCACTGGTAAGATCATAGCTTTGATTATATTTTCCTTTATAGGCAGAGTAATGTCTCTGCTTTTCAACACACTATCTAGATTTGTCACAGTTTTCCTGCCAAAATGCAATTTTATTCTGATTTAATGGCTACAGTTCCTATCTGCAGTGATTTTAGAGTCTAAAAAGAGGAAATTTGTCACTTCTTCCACATTTTTCCCTTCTATTTGCCATGAAGTAATGGGGTTGGATACCATGATCTTAGTTTAGTTTTATTTTATTTTTTTAATTTAGTTTTAAGCTGGCTCTTTCACTGTCTTCTCTTTCTGCCATTAGAGTGGTATCATCCACATATCTAAGACTGTTGTTTCTCCTATTTTGATTCCAGCTTGTAATTCATCCAGCCTGGCATTTCTCATGACATGCTCAGCGTATAGGTTAAACAAACAGGGTGACAGCAGACAGCCCTCTTGTACTCCTTTCCAAACTTGAGTTCTAACTGTTACTGCTTGACCCGTATTCAGGTTTCTCAGGAGACAGGTAAGAGGGTCTGGTATGCCCATCTCTTTAAGAGCTTTCTATGGTTTGTTATGATCCACACAGTCAATGACTTTAGTGTAGTCAATGAAACAGAGGTAGAAGTTCTTCTGGAAATCCATAGCTTTCTCTATGATACAGTGGATGTTAGCAATTTTATCTCAGATTCCTCTTCCTTTTCTAAACTCAGCTTGGACATCTGGAAGTTCTGGGTTCACATAATGTTGAAGCCTAGCATGCAAGATTTTAAGCATGACCCTACTAGCATAGGAGATGAGTGCAACTGTCTAATGGTTAGCACATTCATTAGTACTACCCTTCTTGGGTATAAATAAAATAAAGAAGCCTAAATAAATGGACAACTACACCTTATTTACTTTTTATTGTAATCAATAGTATTGAGTTTAGTATTCTCAAAATTGATCTATAGATTCAAAACTGTCTCTCTGCTTTAAAAAAAAAGGCCAACACACTTTTTTCTTTTAGAATTTGTTAAATGTATTCTAAAATGTATATGAAACTTCAAGACTTTCTTTATTTTGAGAAGGAACAATTTTGAAAAGGAATAAGGTTGTAGAATATATAAAACCTCATCTGCAGCTATATTTCTCAGGTGGCTCAGTAGTAAAGAATCTGCCTGTCAATGTAGGAGACACGGGTTCAATCCCTGGGCCTGGAAGATCACCTGGATGAGGAAAGGGCAAGCCACTCCAGTATTCTTGCCTGGACAATCTCAAGGAACCTGGCTGGGTATATCATGGGGTCACAAAGAGTCTGATGCAACTGAGCACTCATGCACACCCATCTGAAGCTGTGCCATAAAGCTATAATATATGGCATTTGTATGAGGATAGTCAGTTAGGTAGATGAAACAGAATTAAGTCCAGAAATTAACCCACACTTAATATGGTCAAGAAAAAATACAATGTTATCTATTTACCTAGGAAATGCAAATTAATATTACAATTAGATATCACTTCTCATCCACTAGAATTGATACAATTAAAAGAATTGGCAATATAAAATGCTGACCAAAACGTAGAGCTACTGAAACACTTGTATCAATGACCAGATTGTGAAATGATACAACTACTTTTGAAAATGCATTGGCAATGCCTTTGTAAATTTAAACTTATACTTACCACATATTTCAACAATTATACTTCTTGTAAATAACCAAAATAAATGCAAATGTGTGTCCACAAAAGGAATTGCACTTGGTATTTACAGCATCTTAATTCATAAGAGCCAAGTACTGGAAACAAGCCAAATGTACAGCACCAGGTGTATGCATAAGCAAATTGTGGTACATTCACACGATGGAATGTAAATGGGCGGTAAAACAAGTAAACGTTTGATAAGACAGCAATAACTGGGTAATGGAAATTAGAATTGGATTTTGCATATTTCATTTGAAATTTTATAATAGGTAAAGCTAATCTATTAAAAGCAAACATACCTGTGGTTAATTGGGGCACAGGTTTGGTGGAATTGATTGTAAATGGACAAGAAAATTTTTTTACTTAATAAAAATGTTCTATACATCTATTGAGCTAGTGGTTAGAGGGATTTAACCATTTGTCAAAAACTCATCAGACTGTAAACATAAAATGTGTTCTTTATATTGTATGTTAACTAAACCTCAATAGTGTTGATAAAAGGCAAACAGCTAAGGGAAGTAAGATAGATTCTCTACAAAGAAAGGACAGTTGTGCTAAGAGCAAACTTTTCAGTGTCAAAGAATGAAACTAGGTAAAGTGGAAAATAGCCTTAAAATCTTCTGAAAGAGTAACCATCAACTCAAATTGTGTATTCAGCAAAAGTATCTTTCAAGAACAAGGGCAATGAGGACATTTTCAGATAAAAACTAAGACCACTCACAGAGCTTTACTAGAGGAACTTCTAAAGGATATACTTTAGTAAAAGAAAGAAAAAGGAACAATGAGCCCTGAAAATGAGTCTGGAATTCTAGAAGCATTTTTGATAAAGAAATTGGTAACCATATGGGTATCAGAACACACATTATTTGTTTGAAGTAATGTTGTAATGTTCAAATTGAGCTAGGCTAAAGAGACCAAGATGACACCACCCTTATGGCAGAAAGCAAAGAAGAACTAAAGAGCCTCTTGATGAAAGTGAAAGAGGAGAGTGAAAAAGTTGGCTTAAAACTCAGCATTCAGAAAACTAAGATCCTGGCATCTGGTCCCATCACATCATGGCAAATAGATGGGGAAACAATGGAAACAGTGACAGACTTTATTTTTGGGGGCTCCCAAATCACTGCAGATGGTAACTGCAGCCATGAAATTAAAAGACACTTATTCCTTGGAAGAAAAGGTATGACCAACCTAGACAGTATATTAAAAAGCAGAGACATTATTTTGCTGACAAAGGTCCATCTAGTCAAAGCTATTGTTTTTCCAGTAGTCATGTATGAATGTGAGAGTTGGACTATAAAGAAAGCTGAGTGCCAAAGAATTGATGCTTTTGAAGTGCGGTGTTGGAGAAGACTCTTGAGAGTCTCTTGGACTGCAAGGAGATCCAACCAGGCAATCCTAAAGGAAATCAGTCATGAATATTCATTGGAAAGACTGATGTTGAAGCTGCAACTCCAATACTTTGGCTACTGAATATGAAGAACTGAATGTGAAGAGCTTCACCTTCCAGTGAAGGCCTTTTCATTGGAAAAGGCCTTGATGCTGGGAAAGATTGAAGGTGGGAGGAGAAGGGGACGACAGAGGATGAGATGGTTGGATATCATCACCGACTCGATGGACATGAGTTTGAGTAAACTCCGGGAGTTGTTGATGGACAGGGAAACCTGGCATTCTGTAGTCCATGGGGTCGCAAAGAGTCAGACATGACTGAGTGACTGAACTGAACCGATCTGAGAAAACACAGGAAATTTTCAAGTGGAAACAATTATTTATCAACAATAATGGGTAAAAGCACTTATCAAACAGAGATGGATCCCAGTGAAGGCAGTTCATCAAGGACTATTTTTTTTTAATCAAGGACTATTTCTTATAATACAGAAAGGAGTGGTTGTAGAAAAAGTAATAATGTTAAAATTTAGAAAACCTTTCATCCAAATTGAGAGTGGGAAAATAGCCTTATACTAATGATATAAATAACACATCACTATAACAAGAGAAGGAAAAGAAGCAGAATAGCTATAGAAGCTATTTTTCAAGTAGGAAATCTATAGAAACTCAAAAGAAGAAGGATGCGCAAGATGTGGAAGGAACCAAAGGTGAGCGTGGCTCAAGAGGTCAGGAGAGAACCACAGTCAGAAGAAGCAGAGAAAGAGGAGGGGAAAACAGAGGAGGGAGGTTTTCAAGAGGCAGACTCTGGGGGTTGGCGGGGAGACAGGTGGAGAGATGAAATACAAAGGTATTAGCACTTAAAAGGCTTAGTATGTTTTCATTCTTAAATTAGGAAGTAGGTAAGCAGCTATTCATTTTATTATTGCAATTCACGTGTTCATACTATGGTGCATATAATAGTATTTGATTCTTTTATTACACAATAAAAACATATTAAATGTAGGAGAGCTTCCATGTTCTCACCACACAGATCAATAAATATTGGATTTAGTCTTCCTTAGTAAACGGGCACGGAATGAAAATAGATGAGGAAATTTTTTTCTTACAACATTGGGTAACACTTCTCACAGGGCTTGATGAGTGAGAAGGAAAACTTCCACCCTCTGTGTGTGCTGTGTATTCATCATGAATTTCTACCTAGGGGCACAGGGAGATGGAGCCCAGAGATCAGCGGTTTCACTAGGGGGAAAAAAAAAAAGAAACTAGAACTTTCAGGGTCTTGAAAAGAAGGAGCCCAGAAATCTGCACAGGGTTTCCTTGAGTTTTGGCCAAGCATTAGGCTATGTTTGTTCATAGAGAGGCTTTTGTATACATTTATTTACAAATACATACGTATGCCAGAAAAAGTTGAAAAAAGAAATATAAAATATTAACTACAAAAAGAATCTCAAATTTGTATAAAATGTAGTGATATAACTGAAGTAAACATAACTGGAGAAGGCCATGGCAATCCACTCCAATATTCTTGCCTGGAAAATCCCATGGATAGAGGAGCCTGGCAGGATACAGTCCATGGGGCCACAGAAAAGTTGGACATGATTGAAGCAGCTGAGCACAAGAAAATATTAAATTATTGGAGGCAAAGTTTCAATATTTGAAGATTCAGTTCTTCTCCACATTAATCCATAAATCTAACTTGAAAGTGAAAGTGAAAGTTGCTCAGTGGTGCCCAACTTTTTGTGACCCCATAGACTATACACTCTGTGGAATTCTCTAGGCCAGAATACTGGAGTGGGTAGCCTTTCCCTTCTCCAGGGGATCTTCCCAACCCAGGTCTCCAGCATTGCAGGCAGATTCTTTACCAACTGAGCTATCAGGGAAGACATAAGTCTAACTTAATCCTCATTAAAATGCCAAAGTTCTTTTAAAAAGGTTGACAAAATGACTCTTTTATTCAGAAGGGTAAATATACCCTAAAAATCCAGAACATTTGATTTATGCTATCAGCATATCAAAATTTACTGTAAGGTTCCTTAACTAAAATATTGTACTGTCTGGCACAAGGACTCATGAATAGAATAATGAAACACAGACCATAAATTGAATCGTGCCAATGTGGAAATTTAATATTTGAGTAAATGGTATTTCAAATCTCTGATAAAATAACGGATTATTAAGATTACTTATGTATGTTGAATTGTGAGTATTTAACAATTCAATATATATTGTATTAAAGAAAAAGTACCTGTCTCATAACCTCATACTGTGGAAATATATCAAAATATGTTTGTAGTGGAAATTATTACATTAGAATAAAACATGGAGTTGGACTGTGAAGAAAGCTGAGTGCCAAAGAGTTGATGCTTTTGAACTGTGGTGTTGGAGAAGACTCTTGAGAGTCCCTTGGACTGCAAGGAAATCCAATCAGTCCATCCCAAAGGAGAGCAGTCTTGGGTGTTCATTGAAAGGACTGATGTTGAAGCTGAAACTCCAATACTTTGGCCACCTGATGCGAAGAGTTGACTCATTGGAAAAGACACTGATGCTGGGAAGGATTGGGGGCAGGAAGAGAAGGGGACAACAGAGGATGAGATGGGTGGATGGCATCACCGACTTGATGGACATGAGTTTGGGTAAGTTCCGGGAGTTGGTGATGGACAGGGAGGTGTGGCGTGCTGCAAATCCTGGGGTCGCGAAGAATCAGACATGACTGTGCGACTGAACTGAACTGAAAACATACATAGAAAAATTAAAATGTACAATATTTGGCCCTACCTATATTTATAGTCCCAGTCCTATAAATTTATCTTAAGGAAATTTTATTCTCAAAGTTATTTGTATGGTTTTTGAAAAGATATTGAAAAAGAATGAAGTAAATAAATATATGTATTGCCATGGAATTGAATTCAAGTTATAATATGGAGTAAAATACAGAGCTATATGTTATGAAAAGTATATTATATAGTATAAAACATAAATTTTTATAATATTAAAGAGATACTGTGTGTGTTTTTAAAATGTGTATAAAATGCCAAGAAAGGACACAAAATATTAACTGATATTTACTCTAAGGGTTATGAAATAAATGGTTTGGGGACCACGGTAGAGTTGAGAAAATGTGAACAGAGATAGGATTTACATCAGGGAAGGTATATGTCACTCTAAATCAAAGCCTATATAAAAAGTTTTAAATTGTTTCTCTGTATATGATTTATAATTTTAGAACTAACTTAAATAAGTGGTTATCACATATGCAAACTATATCCAGATAAAAGGCATTTTAAAAATAAAAGCACCATTTTATATAACCACACAGAAGAGAACATACAGAGGAAAGTGAAAGTGAAAGTTGCTCTATCCTGTCTGACTCTTTGCAACCCCATGGATTATATAGTCGATGGAATTCTCCAGGCCAGAATACTGGAGTGGGTAGCTGTTCTCTTCTCCAGAGGATCTTCCCAACCCAGGGATTGAACCTAGGTCTCCTGCATTGCAGGTGGATTCTTTACCAGCTGAGCCACCAAGGACGCCATACTAAAGCAAAATGGGAGCCATACCAGGAGCAAAATGCTAAAAACAAAACAAAACAAAAACAACTGTGCAAAACTTCAGCAAAATGCTAAAAAACAAACAAACAAACAAAAAACTGTGTAAAACTTCCATGAGGAAATCTTTAAAATATTCCTGGAGATCCCCAAAGTAGACCTGAATAGATACATATGTTGGAAGACATCCCTTTGTGAATCAGGGGTGCACATTTTCGGTTTTTAGATCCCACTTTATCCTGATTATTAGGCACTTTCTTCAGTGTCCACTTGACTCACATAGAAACGTATATGTTCTTGCTTCATTTTTCAATAGAATATAGAATGTCAACTGGGCACTCTTTTTCTGCTTCATCATCCCTTTGCTGCCAGTTTCACCATGTTTTAGCAGGCTTACTAGCACAAATCTGAACGGTGAACCCACTGGCTCAAGGATTTTAATAACAGAAATTATCATAGAGCAAAGATCTAGAGAGTCTGTGGAGAGGTGTGTAGGGGGTGAGTGTTATTATGTTAGCTCTGTTCAAAAACAATATGTCTCAACCGATCCCATGATTAGGGGCTGTGCCCAAGGCTGATAATTTACTTAGACATAGAATGCATTATTTAAGGGCTTTTGTTTTCAGCTGTGAATTTTAGTTAGGAGTTTGGGGAACAGAAATGACATCACTTGTTGCTGTAAATCATTACAGCACACACACACACACACACACACAGCCCTAACAATAATTTATCCAAATTGTATATGTAGAAACTGAAGCTTGGATAAGATGTTAATTTTTTTTAATTGAAGCATAATTGCTTTGCAGAATTATGTTGTTTTCTGTCAAACCTCAACATGAATCAGCCATAGGTATACACATATCCCCTCGCTTTTGAACCTCCCTCCCATCTCCCTCCCCATCCCATCCCTCCAGGTTGATACAGAGCCCCTATTTGAGTTTCCTGAGACATACAGCAAATTCCCCTTGGCTATCTATTTTACATATGGTAATATAAGTTTCCATGTTACTCTTTCCATACATCTCACCCT
This sequence comes from Giraffa tippelskirchi, assembly GCF_054371585.1. Lineage (NCBI taxonomy): Eukaryota > Metazoa > Chordata > Mammalia > Artiodactyla > Giraffidae > Giraffa > Giraffa tippelskirchi. Next base: position 66,864,862 of record NC_137279.1, read on the forward strand.
CTCTCCTCTCCCCATGTCCATAAGTCTGTTCTTTATGTCTGTTTCTCTATTGCTGCCCTGTAAATAAATTCTTCAGGACCATTTTTCTGGATTCTGCATATATGTGTTAGAATACGATATCTATCTTTCTCTTTCTGACTTACTTCACTCTGTATAATAGGTTCTAGGTTCATCCACCTCATCAGAACTAACTCAAAGACATTCCTTTGTATTTCTGAGTGATATTAATATTCTATTGTGTATATGTACCACAACTTCTTTATCCATTCATCTGTTGATGGACATCTAGGTTGCTTCCATGTTCTAGCTATTGTAAATAGTGCTGCAATGAGCAATGGGATACATGTGTCTTTTTCAATTTTGGTTTCCTCAGGGTATATGCCTAGGAGTGGGATTGCTGGGTTATATGGTGGTTTTATTTCTAGTTTTTTAAGGAATCTCCATGCCATCTTCCATAGTGGCTATATCAATATACATTCCCACCAACCGTGCAAGAGCGTTCCCTTTTCTCCACACCCTCTCCAGCATTTATTGTTTGTAGACTTTTTGATGATGGCCATTCTAACCGGTGTGAGGTGATATCTCATTGTAGTTTTGATTTGTATTTCTCTAATAATGAGCCGTGTTGAGCATCTTTTCATGTGTTTGTTAGCCATCCATATGTCTTCTTTGGAGAAATGTCTGTTTAGGTCAATGTTAAGTTTTTTAAGGTATAGTGTTTAATGAGTGATGGGATTAGAATTTAGCTCCAAGTCCATCAGAGGCAAAAGCTCATGTTATAACCTCCAAACCACAATGCCTCAATTTACTATGTTCTTTCCTAGCAGTATCAAAATGAAACATTATTGAAATTATTTTAGCATTTATTTTGTTTTTTTGAAATATTATTTTCTAGAATATTTTGCTTAAAGAGAACTCAAGAGATCATACATCAGCAAGAGACTGAGAGAGAAAAAAGAGAAAAGAAGAAAAGAGAGGGAGGGAAGGAGGGGGAGAAACAGCCCTTGTAAACAAAGATTCCAAGATTAGAAAACTTCTAATTTTAATTATTTCAGGAAATAAAATGGAGTAAAAAATGAATGGAACCTAAAAATGCAGAGGTAAATGAAAGTATAGGAAAAAAGTAGTGTTTTATGGAGCCAACAATAGCAAGAGTTTAACCAAGGTAAAGGAAATCAATGCTGACCAAAAGAGCCTTAAGGTCAGACAGATTGAAGGCAAAAACATCTTCATAAGAACAATGTGAGTTACTTTTAGTCAGCAACTCTATTTGCATTATCTCAGCAGCTTTCCAAGTTGACTTTTCCAACTACTTTACAAATATTGTATCTACTTTTGTCACTAAGATTTCTTTCAAGAGCACTTAAGGGCTTCTCTAGGGTGATCTTATCCTTAATTGTGTTTGTGATAGAGACACTAGAGGAAAGAGAAGGTTAAGGTCTCATTATGAAACTAAATTATCACCAGTGATTAAGTTTAGTGGTGCTAATATTCCAAAATGGGCTTCCCAAGTAGCTCAGTGGTAAAGAATCCACCTGCCAATGCAGGGAATTCAGGTTCAATCCCTGGGTCAGGAAGGTCCCCTGAAGAAGGAAATGGCAACCTACTCCAGTATTCTTGCCTGGGAAATCCCATAGATAGAGGAGCCTGGCAGGCTACAGTCCATGAGATCGCAAAAGAGTTGGACACAACTTAGCAACTAAATGACAACAACAATATTCCAAAATATTTAAGCTATGATTTATGTTCATAATAATTTATCTACAGATGTATCAAATTATTAAAGAGTTACTCTTCATAATTTGGTGGAGAAATGCATATGATACTTAAAAAACCATACATCCTAAGCTTATGTAGTATTCTCCTGTGATTCTGTGTTTTGAATAAGGGATGGAGAGACTTATTACTACACACTCTTTGGGTATGCAGAGGTCATTATTTCTTCCAATGTAAAAGTACTACTTTTTAAGTCTTAACTCATGAAAGATGTCCTCTGGGAGTAAAACTGTTCAGGAGAAAGTGATGAGACATGAATATATGAGTTGCTGAGCTGGTAAAGAGAGCAAGATATACATTCAGGTTCACTAAAATTTGTTACAGCAGTGAAAACGCTGGCTTTCATGTGAAAAGTTCATTGTGATTTTTCTAGATAAACTGGTAATCTGCCTTCTTTATGTTAGTATAAGGCAGATCTTTACCTGAACCAACTACCACACTATACACTGTTTTTTTGCCAAAGTTGCAGACCAAAAGAGAACACATTATGGAAGAATTTAAATTGGTAAATAAATGAGTGTTTCTTTTGATTTTTGTAAAATTGATTGTTAAATAGAGAATTTTTTACTTTAGGGAAAACATATTTCTTTAAAAAAACTTTGAGATATATTTCAGATATCATAAAATCCACTCATTTAAATTGTACAACTCAGTAGTTTTAATATATTCAGAATTATGCCACTACCACCCCTAAATTTGTTATGTTTTAATTACCCCCCAAAGAAACTGTGTCTGTGGCAGTCACTCCTTATTACCCACATATCCCCAGACATAAACAGTTATTAACCTACTTTCCTTTCTATAGATTTATCTATTCTCGACATTTCATATAAACAGAACCATGAAATGTGTGGTCTTTAGTGACCTGCTTTCCATTTAGCAAAATGTTTTTAATATCACTCATGGTGTAACAAGTATCAGTATTTTATTCCTTTATTTATCTTTTTTTTTTTTTTACTGAGGTATAATTTACATATAACTTTATGTTAGTTTCATGTCTACAGCATAATGATTCTATACTTGTATATACTGAGAAGGGATCACCACAATAAGTCTAGTTAACATCCATTGTCCCTTTTTATTGCTGAAAAATATTCTATTGTATGGGATACCACATCTATTCATCAGGACAGTGAATGGCTTTAACGTTTTTGACTATTATGAATAATGCGTTTAGTTGTGTACAAGTTTTTGTTGAATACATGTTTTCATTTCTCTTGGGTATATAACCCAGAGTGGAAATGCTGGGTCTTATGGTTACTCTGTGCTTAACATTTTGAGCAACTGCCAAACTGTCTCCCAGTGTGGCTGCATGAAAAGAAGGCCTGTCTGATAGTTTAAAAATAATTCTTTGGTGTACAAGGGAAGTCAGCAGAGTTCAGTAGAAATTAAGTAGGGAATGTGAAAAATTTGGACCTAGTCCCAGCTCTACCACTAATTAGCTGCTTGACCTTAAGCAACTCATTTACATTCCCTAAACCCGAGTTTCTTCATTTGTAGAATAACTCTGTTTTCTCAAACAAGCACAACTTTTGAATATAATTATATAATTATAGCTAATTTACATTGTTTTTTATTGTCTCTTTAAATTTGCTTTGTGGTCTGTTTCCTTGGCCCTAAAAAAAAAAAAAAAACCACAACTCAGTAGGGCCTGTGACATCTCTAACTATTATTAGGTATTATAAAGATTTCCAGTCACTTTCTGTCACAAAACATGACCTCAATTCAGTAACCGAATTGTCCATCCGTATGTAATAACAAACTCTGAATTTTATGTCAGTTAGAGATTTCTTTCAGCCTCAAATAAACAAGGAGGGCGAGTGATCTTGATCCCTCAAGGGTTAGAATATCAAGAGGAGTAGGAAGAGAAGGGAGCAGATAGTTTTCTCTTTGTCGTGATCTCTAGTGATGATATGACTTGGGCACACTCTGTATTGGCAGATGTTTAAAATTAATATTTTCTCCTGGTGATCTGTGATAAATCAGATTATTATTTCTGTATTAGTTTGCTAAGGCTGCTGTAACAAAGTACCACAAACTTGGTAGCTTAGCAACAGAAATGAACTATCTTGTTGCCAGAATCTTGGCCCTGTGTCCGATGCCAAATAGAAATACAGAGAAAGTTTGGAGGAGATGGAAAGATGGCTTTATTCCTCTGCCAGGCCCAAGAGGAAGACACAGCAAGCTAGAGCCTCCTGGTCAATAGAAATTGATCAGAGGCCAGACAAGAATCTTAGACAAGGCTTTATCAGGGCCCGTGCAGCAGGATGAAGGAGTGGGAACAAGCAAAATTTTCCTTGCTCAATCCCTGAAGAGGGTGAAAGTTCCTTATATGGGGTGAGGCTAGGGAGGGGGTCCAGCGGTTGGGCCAGAGGGGTGGCTTAGGTGGTTTGCCCACCTCTCTGCTGGTGTTGAGTGCAGGGATGTGCACAGTACCCTGCTTGTGCTCCCAGCTCTTCAGAAATGGCAACTGGATTTCTTTGCCCTTTCTGTATCTTCTTGTCTATAATTTGCCCCAACTGTTCATGCATGCAGTTATTTTTAGTCCCTTATAACGTTTTATTTTGTTTCTCAAGGAGATGTTTGTCCAGGTGCTAGTGCTGCAGCAAAGGGTCCTAGGTCCAGCCAGTCTCAGCAGGATTATTTTCTGGTGCCCTTTGTCATGTGACTTCATCTTCTTTTCCTATCGGCACTTCATTCTGGTGGCTGTGGTCTTGGCGTACACTTTTCTATGTCCATGCCAATGGGCAGGTGTGATGGTGTCACCATGTCTGAGGGGAGGTTGTACTGAGCATGTGTGTTCAGCTCCTCTCTTTGAGATCCTGTTGTCTGCCATGAGAACAGCAGGCACTCCATATTCCTCCACATTCAGGAAGAAGAAACAGATAGAAGAACTTCTGAGGTCTCACAGAAGTTAAGCTGTAGTGAAATTATAGACATCATGTAACAAGAATGAGAAATATGCTTTGTGATGATAAGCCATTGTGGTTTGGGTGTTACTTGTTGCCACAGCAGACTGTGGCTTAGCGAAAGTTTTAATTTGTATTTGAAGATACCTCCTCAGTGAGACCTCTCACTTAGGCCTCCTCGATTCCAGTGATGCATTTCTGGGTTGTTGTTAACGCTTTCTTCAACCCCTGTTCATTGATGATGTCGCTAGTCTCTTATCTTAGGTCTTTCCTAGCAGTCATCTTTGACTGACATATTTAACATCATCCCACATTGACATCATACCTTTCTGGCCCGTGCTTACCATGGAAAATGCATGCACATTCTTTGCCAGGACAGACTGTGGAAATGAAGACCATCCAGAGCAGTCAGTTCCCTTTTGACTCCTCCATTTTAATAGCTAGCCAACTTGTCTCCTGCCTTCTAGGTTCTTCAAAGGAGAGTCAGACATCAGCCCACAAGGTGTCTCCTAACTGTAGGAAATGCATATTAAGTGCTTCTAGTTTGTCTAGCAAGTCTGGGGCAGCCGATGTAACCACCCTGCTCATATCTCCTTCAGGATAATCTCCTGTGAGGAGTGAAGTTGACTGACAGTCACAGCTGCTACTTCTTTCATTCAGTTACAATGTTTGTATCAAGGCTCTACTTCCTTTCGCTGTTCCCACAATGACTAAGCACAGTGGGGTACTAGCACCATTCTATTCCTGCCTGCAAGGAATTCCAGTAAGTAAGGTTGCCAAATAAAATGCAGGACATCCAATTAAAATTGAATTTCAAATCAACAATTAGTAAGTTTTTAGTATAGATATGCACGTGGCGGGCTTTCTTGGTGACTCATCAGTAAAGAATCTGCCTGCAATGCAGGAGACCCATGTTTGATCCCTGGGTTGGGAAGATCCCCTGGAGAAGATTCTTGCCTAAAGAATCCCATGGACAGAGGAGTCTGGCGGGCTCGAGTCCATAGCGTCACATAGAGTTGGACACGACTGAAGTGACTAAGCAGCAGCAGCAGCATGCATGCAACATTTGGTAATATGTATTCTAAATACTATTTGCTGTTGTGCATTTGTATTTTTATTTGCTAAAGTTACTTATAATTACAATACAGTTGTTTTTCCATATGGGGGAGGGGGGATTGGTTCCAGGACCTGCCAAAGGTACCAGAATCTGGGGATGCTCAAGTTCCATGGTCAGCCTACTGCCTCCTGAGTCATACTCATGGTTCTGTAGCTGCAAATTCAAACAATATTGGATTATGTATTAAGTTTGCTCTCCACGGTTCATTGAATCCTGGGATGAAGAACCAGGGGATATGGAGGGTTGACTGTAGATTCACTGAAGAAAATCCTCATGTAAGTGGACCCTGGAATTCAAAAGCTTTGTTGTTCAAAAATCATCTCCATCTCTGCAAATGGCACAATTTCACTTATTTTTGTGGCTAAGTAATATTCCATTATATATAAATAGATATGTGTATATATATGTCTATGTATATGTATACCACATCTTCTTTATCAGTTTGTCTGATGATGGGCATTTAAGTTGCTTCCATGTCTTGGCTATTGTAAATAATACAGATGAATCTCCTTACAAAGCAGACATAGAGACACATATACAGAATAAACATATGGACACCAAGGTGGGGAAGGAGGGTGGGATGAATTGGGAGATTTGAATTGACATATATATGCTAATATGTATAAAACAGATAACTACTGCTGCTGCTGCTAAGTCATGTCAGTCGTGTCCAACTCTGTGCAACCCCATAGATGGCAGCCCACCAGGCTCTTTCGTCCATGGGATTTTCCAGGCAAGAGTAGAGGAGTGGGTCACCATTTTTTATAGCAGAAGAAACTCTACTCAGTGCTCTGTGGTGACGTTAATGGGAAGAAAATCCTAAAATGAGGAGATATATGTATACATGTAGCTGATTCACTTTGCTGTACAGCAGAAACTAACACAACATTGTAAAGCAACTATACCCCAATAAAATTTAAAAATTGAAAAAGAGGTCACCTTGAGCACATTCCAGGACCCTGGCTGAAAATTCCTTATAAGTGCATAAAACTCATATCCTATTCTTCTTTATTTCTCCCTTTTCACATGTGCCAAATCCGCATCATAGTTTGAATGTTTGCCCTGCCTATTCCTGCATGTTTCCTTTTATCCTTGACAGGCATTTCTCCATAAAAGCTCTTGGAAGTCTAATCACATCTTGGCATCTTCTCAGAGGACCTGAACTGACACATGGAATTTGATGGAATTGGTATATTTATCTGCACTGAAAATTCCACTATAGCTCTGTCATGTGGATATTGGACCAAATGATTGCTGATGCCCTCCAGCACTATCTCCTGATTCTGAGTTTCTCCCTCCTAGACAGAGAGATCACACTGTAAAAAATTCCACTGTGACTGTATGAAAAGTAAGACTGTATGAAAGTAAGACTTTTAACTTGTTGTAGATAGATTTCTTCCTCCTTTTTGTTGTTATTCAGTTGCTAAGTCATGTGTGATTCTTAGTGACGTCTTGGACTACAGTACCTCAGGCTACCCTGTCCTTCAATATCTCTCAGAGTTTGCTCAAACTCAGGTCCTTTGAGTCAAAGATGCTATCCAACTATCTCATTCTCTGACGTCCTCTTCTCCTCCTGCCTTCAATCTTTCCCAGCATCAAGGTCTTTTCCAGTGAGGTGGCTCCTTGCATCAGGTGGCCAAAGTATTGGAGCTTCTATAAAGTTCTATGATTCAGCATTCTCTAAGATTTTACGGAAATTCAGATCAGTTCAGTTCAGCCCAGTTCAGTCACTCAGTCATGTCTGACTCTTTGCGACCCCATGAACCACAGCACACCAGGCCTCCCTGTCCATCACCAACTCCGAGAGTTTACCCAAACTCATGTCCATTGAGTTGGTGATGCCATCCAACCATCTTATCCTCTGTCATTCCCTTCTCCTCCTGCCTTCAATCTTTCCCAGCATCAAAGTCTTTTCCAATGAGTCACTTCTTCGCATCAGGTGGCCAAAGTATTGGAATTTTAGCTTCAAAATCAGTCCTTCCAATGAACACCCAGGACTGATCTCCTTTAGGATGGACTGGTTGGATCTCCTTGCAATCCAAGGGACTCTCAAGAGTCTTCTCCAACACACAGTTCAAAAGCATCAATTCGTCAGTGCTCAGCTTTCTTTATAATCCAACTCTCACATCCATACATGACTACTGGAAAAACCATAGCCTTCAATAGATGGACTTTGTTGACAAAGTAATGTCTCTGCTTTTTAATATGCTGTCTAGGTTGGTCATAACTTTTCTTCCAAAGAGTAAGCATCTATTAATTTCATGGCTGCAATTACCATGAGCAGTGATTTTGGAGCCCCCCAAAATAATGTCAGCTATATTTCCACTGTTTCTCCATCTATTTCCCATGAAGTGATGGGACCAGATGCCATGATCTTAGTTTTCTGAATGTTGAGTTTCAGCCAACTTTTTCATTCTCCTCTTTCACTTTCATCAAGAGGCTCTTTAGTTCTTCTTCACTTTCTGACGTAAGGGTGGTGTCATCTGCATAGCTGAGGTTATTGATATTTCTCCTGGCAATCTTGATTCCAGCTTGTGCTTCTTTCAGCCCAGCGTTTCTCATGATGAACTCTGCATATAAGTTAAATAAGCAGGGTGACAATATACAGCCTTGACGTACTCCTTTTCCTATTTGGAATGAGTCTGTTGTTCCATGTCCAGTTCTAACTGTTGCTTCCTGACCTGCATACAGATTTCTTGGAGGCAGGTCAGGTGGCCTGGTATTCCCATCTCTTTCAGAATTTTCCACAGTTTATTGTGATCCACACAGTCAAAGGCTTTGGCATAGTCAATAAAGCAGAAATAGATGTTTTTCTGGAACTCTCTTGCTTTTTTGATGATCCAGTGGATGTTGGCAATTTGATCTCTGGTTCCTCTGCCTTATCTAAAATCAGCTTGAACATCTGGATGTTCACAGTTCACGTATGGCTGAAGCCTGGCTTGGAGAATTTTAAGCATTACTTTGCTAGTGTGTGAGATGAGTGCAATTGTGCAGTAGTTTGAACATCCTTTGGCATTGCCTTTCTTAGAGATTGGAATGAAATCTGACATTTTCCAGTCCTGTGTCCACTGCTGAGTTTTCCAGATTTGCTGGCATATTGAGTGCATCACTTTCACAGCATCATCTTTTAGGATTTGAAATAGCTCCACTGGAATTCCATCACCTCCACTATCTTTGTTCATAGTGATGCTTCCTAAGGCCAACTTGTCTTCGCATTCCAGGATGTCTGGCTCTAGGTATGTGTCAGTGATCACACCATCGTGATTATCTGCATCCTGAAGATCTTTTTTGTACAGTTCTTCTGTGTATTCTTGCCACCACTGCTTAATATCTTCTGCTTCTGTTAAGTCCATACCATTTCTGTCCTTTATCGAGCCCATCTTTGCATGAAATGTTCCCTTGGTATCTCTAATTTTCTTGAAGAGATCTCTAGTCTTCCCATTTTATTGTTTTCCATTGGCTATAGTGAAATGCTGTAAATGGTAGTTAAATGACCAGCAACCTACATTTTGCATTCAAGCTAGGGCCTCTCTCACTGTAAATGCTGAGATGGTAGAACCAGGTCAGAGAGTAAGTTTCTCTTACATTGGACTGCTGAGTCTCCAGGCTTGAATTTCAGCCTGTTGACCAAGTTCGAGGAGGAGCCAGCTCTTCTACAATCACACAGCTAAAAAATTCCCACTACTCAAGGGCCAGGCTGCTCTCTTAGAATCTACATCTGGTCTTATTGAATTGAAGTGGACAATGAGAGACAGATCCACTATTTTGAGGGGTGGGTTCATTGATTTTCTGCAATAAAGGCTTTCCAGCAGGCAACATGTATCCTCTCTGGCCATTGTCTTTGTGTTGTTGAAATCAGCACTATGACCAGAAGATTTATCTTGGCCTCCAATTTAGAAGGCTAGAAACAACTCAAGTGACTGAAAGTCAAAATCTATGTTAGGAGCGGGAAAAGCTGACCATTGGTTGGTGTGGTATGCCTCAGGTGGCCTACTGTTTCCACTTGCTACATAGGTAAGTAAAATGGGAATCACGACAAGGGGACACTACATCCCATGACCCATGTGACCTCCACCATTCCCATCTATAAATAAAGGAAACAACCCCCATGCAGACCAAATGAGTCAACAGAACTACCACGTGGGCTTGGTACATTTATTTCTGAAAAAAATGTGATGAAAATGATAGTTTGCCATCCTACTTAAATAGATTAACCACTTAATACACAAGATGTAAAGAATATTAGAAAAAGATACAAACAATCTGCAGGGTGGAGATGTGGAGACTCCAAAACTGTGTCCAAATTGTATTAGAATAGAACGGGGTTGCCTCTGAGAAGTTGTCTCCCTGGACCATGTTATCAGGCCATGGAGCCTTGGTGGATGTCATTGTTGCCCCACCCAGATCTTTATTACCAAGTTGGTATCTTCAGCCTCTGCTGCTTGAGTGTTGGCTCGGAACAGTTCAGAGTTCTATCTTTGAGAATTGTCCTTGACTAAAGGGAATAATGGGCTTCCCAGGTGGCGCTAGTGGTAAAGAATCTGTCTGCCAATGCAGGAGACATGAGAGATGTGGGTTTGATTCCTGGGTCAGGACGATCTCCTGGAGGAGGACATGGCAACCCACTCCAGTATTCTTGCCTGGAGAATCCCATGGACAGAGGAGACTGGCGGGCTGCAATCCATGTGGTCACAAAGAATGGGATACGACTGAAGAGACTTAGCAAGCACACGTGTGTGGGGATAATGCATCCAGAAATGCCAGGGATGTTACTGTCTCCCTCAGAGGCAGCCTATAGCCAGTTACTAATAGACACTGGCCGCAAAGGTCATCTCATTTGCCTCAACCTGGGGCAACTCTGTGGTGTTATTCATGCTCCAGCATTGCCCCCATTAGAACTGGCTATGGTTAGACTTCTGCTGAACCCACCTCTTTCCCTAACGTTCTCTTCCGTTAAACCCAGTTACCTGCTCCTGTGGGGCTTCCCAGGTGGCTCAGTGGTAAATAATCTGCCTTCAATACAGGAAATGTGAGTTCGATTCTTGGATCAGGAAGATCCCTTGGAGAAGGAAATGGCAACCTATCCCAGTATTCTTGCCTAGGAAATCCCATGGACAGAGGAGCCTGGTGGGCTACAGTCCATGGGGCAATAAGGGATCAGACATGACTTAGCGACTGAGCACAGCACACATGTGCCAGCTCCTGTACTACATTCAGCTGAGATCACTTTTTCCATCAATCATTTGATCAAGAATCCTTGTCTCAGGTATGCTTCTACAGAACTTGACCCAAGGCAGAAAGACTTATGTCCTCATGGCTAATAAATGGTGAAATAGAGGAACATGGCAGAGGGTTGTTATTTCTCAGGTCATGCTGCTGTTGGATCCCAGCACTCTTATCACAGGATGGAGGTTGGTATTTCCCCCACTGTAAAACTTACTCATCTCCATAACTTAAGGATCAGGATTGCTCTTCAGGAATCTGATGTCTGACAAGCCCTGCTAAATTTCTCAGTGTGAATTCAGAAAGTGATAGATAATGAAGGAACATGAGGGAACACAGAGCTAATATTGCTTCTGGGCCTATGATTTATCCCTAATAAACACTAAACCAGAAATTCTGATAAGAATCATGTATTATATATTCTTTGATCAACAGAACATAGTCCCTCCAGCCACCATGAAAAGGATAAGAATTTGGAGGAAAGTGACTATGGAACTTCCCAACATTTTGAGTCCAAATTCTTTAAGAATGTATGGAAAGGTACTACAGATTAAATTATTCATATTTCTATCACTTGAAATAGCTTAAACTTATTAATGTAATATTTTTTTCTTTCTGCATGATCAGCTTGTCACATGCTGCTTAGAAATAATATTCACATGCTATTACTCTCAGCAAACAAATGAGAAAATTGAAGTGGAATTTAAATCATGATTTCATGATTTCCCCAGAGTGCAAAGTGTGGGCCTAGTTTTAGATGTGTAACTTTAGAAATAGAGTAATTGCAATCTATAATTTTAGCCCGAGCTTTACTAATTAGGTTCTGTGGACCTCTGTGTGTGCAAATACTTTACTAAACTTTGTCAAAGGGCTACTTCTTATGTTTCTGTCAGATATCTCCCCAAATCTCTTAGGCTGTTATTACTTACTATTAATTTATTAATGAGAAAGGAAAAAAGAAAAGGAACTGACATTTAGAGACCTAGGATTACAATTAGAACATATCACCCTAGGTTGAGAAGGGGAGAAACACTTCCACATTTTAAAGAAAAAAATTGGAGCTTACCAGTGTATTTCTAGGTCTACATCATTGCTATGTTTGGTTGCAGAGAACCATGTAATCTCTTCTAATTTGTGTTAAACTTGTCAGTGAAAAGAAAGAAGACCTGTTACATTTGCTGTATGCCTCTTCTCAGGTACATCTTTTCTCCTTAGGTTACACATTCATACACCACCACTTACCAGTTTAAGGGAAATTGACTACATTTCTTTGTGTCAGATGTTTCCTCATCTGTAATATAGGAATAATGATAATATTTTCCTTAAGCAGTTACAGAAAAACCCAAACAAACTTTTTTTGCCAAACCAATAGAATAAAGCTATCAGCACATAGAACTAGATCAATAGATTATACCTATTTTATGTTTCTGTTTGCTTTTTATTGCTTTTACTTGTGTGATCTTTTGACTTAGTCCAAAAGGTCAAAACCCATATGACCACTTCAAAATATTTGGTAAAATAATGACTGTTTAATACTACTCTTTTTACTTTCACGTTATTTTCAAATATTAAAAAAGTTATTTTGAGCACGTTAAATATTCCATTCAGTAAACTTACACTGTTTAAATTTACTATGTAATTACTGCCTCTTTTTCTGCTTGATCTGTCCCTCTACCCACTGTACATTTTAGATGTGGCTCTGTAAGCAGAATATAGTTTCGTTTGTTTTGCTACCCAGTATTTTAACTGAAGAACTACATCTGTTTATCCTGTCTCTGTTTACTCACATATTTGGACCTATTTCTGTAAAGTTATTTTATACTGTCCCTGGGACTTTCTTTTTCTTTCTCTTTCCCTTGCTTCCCCACCCCCCCCCCCAATCTTTCTTCTCCTTTCTTTTGGATTGATTTAATTTCTCTCACATGTCATTTTTTTTTCTTCTGCTACCAGTATGAAAATGTACATTCGATTTCAAGTATTTTAAAGGTTACTCAAGTGATTTAAGCGTTCAGTATTTATATATCAGTATATAAATTTAATTCATATTTTACCACTTCAAGAATAATTTTATTCACCCACTCCTTTTCATCATTTATGACATGATTTTTCAGAATTTTTTTTATTTAACTTGGCTTTGTCCTTCAAGTTAGACATTAAACATTCATGTTTCATTTATTTTAGGAAATCATCTGTCTATTTATTATTCCCTTTTTCAAGTGATTTTCTTCTCTGTATGATTGAATTTTTATGTTCTTTTTGTTCTTGTTGTGTCACATTGTATGTTTAGTTGTGGAATTCTTGGGATTCAATGGGTTTATTAAATAGGAGAATGACATTTAAAATTATCTTTTAGAAAAACTTAAGCTATTATATCTTCTTTTATTGCCTCTTTCTCATAATTTCTGTCATCTCCTTTGGAATTCTGATAAGCTTATTACAGATCTTTTCTCTCTAACCTTGAAATATATCCACCTCTCAAACTCAAGAGGACAGTGTCTTATCTCTTAGTACCCTATCTTTCTATAGTACTGCCTGTATTTTCCAGCCCACTAACACTCTCTTTAGTTATGCCTTAATCTTCTGATTAAACATTTATTTGAATTTATGTTTTTAATTATAATTTTTCACATGTAATTATTTTAAAAATCAGCCTGATTAATTTAAAGAGAAGCTTTCTTTTGCAACCTGTTCAGTTTATTTTGTTACTGCAGTTTTGACTCTATAAACCATCCACTGATCTCCTTCATATGGAAACTTGTTCATGACATCTGCATTCCTCAATTAATGTGGGATTGTGAACACATGCTTATTGCACCTTGGTTTTGTGGAATTCTTTGAGTCTTCAATTTTGGGTGAGTTTATTCAGCAAGGATATGGATTTGCTTTTGCTAGGCTCCTTATTTTCTTGCCTGGTGGCTCAGATGGTCAAGAATCTGCCTGTAATGCGAGAGACTTGGGTTTGATCCCTGGGTTGGGAAGATCTCCTAGAGGAGGTCATGGCAACGCACTCCAGTATTCTTGCCTGGAGAATCCCCATGGACAGAGGATCCTGACACTACAGGATGTAGTCCACGGGGTCACAAACAGTTGGACACAACTAAGTGACTAAGCACAGGCTCCTGATTAGCAACACCAACCCAAAGCCAATTTATGAAATATTTGCCTCAAGATTTTACAGGTCACATATGTAAGATGAATTCTAGTTACAACCCCTTGAATGGAGGGTTCCTCTTAGAAATTCTCAGGGAGACTTTTATTTCTATTTTTTCTCTCTACCTAGAGCCTAGACTGCGGAGAAGGCAACGGCACCTCACTCCAGTACTCTTGCCTGGAAAATCCCATGGACGGAGGAGCCTCGTAGGCTACAGTCTACGGGGTCTCTAAGAGTCGACACGACTGAGCGACTTCACTTTCACTTTTCCCTTTCATGCACTGGAGAAGGAAATGGCAACCCACTCCAGTATTCTTGCCTGGAGAATCCCACGGATGGCGGAGCCTGGTGGGCTGTCGTCTATGTGGTCGCACAGAGTCGGACACGACTGAAGCGACTTAGCAGCAGCAGCAGCAGAGCCTAGACTGAAAAAAGAAAGGGTATTCTGCTCTCCTTTCACAGGAGAGATTTCTATTACATTTCTATTTAATAGAAAATTTCTATTAAATTTTCTACTACTGAAATCTACTGAAAAGTTTGGATGGTGCCCATTTTTCCCCATTTGCTTGTCCACATTCATCCTTCGGTCTTCTCTAAGCAGCTGACCTCCAGAGACCACATTATCCAAGCTTTTTTGCACATTGGCTTCTTCTTAGAGTCAGGCAGTGTATAGACCAGAAATGATTCAGAAGGTTGGAGAGAAGGATTCCTTCTCTTCTTTTTTCCTTGCCTGATGTAGATCTGGGAGTGGTGTTACATTCTCATTTAAAACGTGTCTTTTAAAAGGTTTTTTTTTTATTATTATTATTTTTTATTTTAACTGCCTTAAAAAAGAAAGAGAATGCAAACTAGTAGAGCCACTATGGAGAACAGTGGGGAGATTCCTTAAAAAACTGGAAATAGAACTTGCATACGACTCAGCAATCCCACTGCTGGGCATACACACCGAGGAAACACAAATTGGAAGAGACACATGTACCCCAATGTTCATTGAAGCACTGTTTACGATAGCTAGGACATAGAAGCAACCTAGATGTCTATCAGCAGACAAATGGATAAGAAAGCTCTGGTACATATACACAGTGGTATATTACTCAGCTATTAAAAAGAACTCTTTTGAATCGGTTCTAATGAGATGGATGAAACTGGAGCCTATTATACAGAGTGAAGTCAGAAAGAAAAACACCAATACAGTATATTAATGCATATATATGGAATTTAGAAAGATGGTAATGATGACCCTATATGCAAGACAGCAAAAGAGACACAGATGTAAACAACAGACTTTTGGACTCTGTGGGAGAAGATGAGGGTGGGATGATTTGAGAGAACAGCATTGAAACATGTATATTACCATATGTGAAATAGATCACCAGTCCAAGTTTGATGCATGAGACAGGGTGCTCAGAGCTGGTGCACTGGGACAACCCAGAGGGATGGGATGGGGAGGGAGGTGGGAGGGGGGTTCAGGATGAGGGACACATGTACACCCGTGGCTGATTCATGTTAATGTATGGCAAAACCCACAATATTATAATGTAATTATCCTCCAATTAAAATAAATTAATTAAAAAGAAAAGAAGAAGGATAGTCCTTGTTCCATGGCTTGTGCGTCTCTGGCCTTCTCTAATACCATTCCCTACAGATCCTGGGATAGGTGTAGTGTACATCTGTTGACCTCTGGGTTCTTCATGGTCCTTTTTGTTCCCTAATGTGAATCACCCCTGTGGACCAATGAGCTGCTACAGAGGCATTTTTGACTCCCTGAATCCCACCCCACTTCAATAATTAGTGCTTCCATTAAATCCCTTACCTTTGAGAATTTCACCTGTTTTCTGCTGGGACCCCGCATGATATTACAATTTTGTAGGTGAGGGAAGTGAGATACAGAAAAACAAAGTGCTTTTTTCTTTTATTAGACTACAATTGCTTTACAATATTGTGTTAGTTTCTGCTGTACAACAATGTGAGTCAGCTACATGTATACATATATAGTATATGTATACCTCTTAAGCCTCCCTCCCAAACCCTTCCCATTCTACCCTCTAGGCCATCACAGAGCACCAAGCTAAGCGCCCTGTGGTATACCATAACTCAAAAAGACACATGTGCCTGCATGTTCACTGCAGCACTATTTACAATAGCCCAGGATATGAAAGTAGCCTAGATGTCCATCAGCAGAGGGATGATAAAGATGATGTGATCCATATATACAATGGAATATTACTCAGCCAGAAAAAGGAAGTTGTTTTTTTTTTTTTTTAAAGAGAGACGTATGGTTGTTGTATTGTTTCAACCTGGGTAAACTGAGATCTCTGTTTTCAAGAGACTCCTTCTTGGAATGTTTCTAGATCAGAGTTGGCCAAGTGAAAACTTGCCCGGGACTTGGAAAGCATTAGTAGGGTAATGTTGGTCACTCCCTGAGGTTCCTGGTCCTAAGATAGAATGAGGGACAAACCACAGGTGCCTAGTGGTTCATGTCTTATCCTCACACTCTTCTGTACTTTTTCTGACTGCTGAGTCCTTCCACAAACAGGACCCTCAGACCAACCACCAGAGATTTCACTGCAAACTCACAGGGTAACTGCTACACAGGAGCAAAAACTTCTGTTTCTCACTGCGAAGATGTCTGGGATAAAAGACATATCAGTAGAGAGAGGCCCAGAGATCACAGCCATTCCAACCATCCTAGGGTTGGCCTCAGACTTGTGAGAGAGGTCATTATGTACCCTCCAGCCCCCATCAAGTCATCCAGGTAACTAGCACCGCATGAGTGACCCCAGGCAAGACCAACAGAAGAAACATACTATCAAACCTTGGGACAAAAAGTACATCATTATTATTTTAAGCCATTAGTTTTGGGGATTTTTTTAAATGTAGGCTGTAGGCATTAGTATATATAAGTGCTGTATTGCTGTAGTAATAATTGATAAAAGACCTTAAGACATGTGACATTGACTTTGGGACTGGAGGATGGGAAAAAATCTAGAATAGTTTCAAAGAGGCTGCTGCCAGAGACGACGAAGGCCTGGGGAAAACAATCAGAGGCAGAGAAAAGGCAACCTGTGTTATTTAGTGGTAGAAAATTGGCCTAAATGTTGCCTGTGGTAATTTGGAAACTAGTGTGAACTGTTGGATCTGCCTGCGGGCACTTTCAGGGAGAACGCTGAAAAGCTAATTGGCTTCTTTTAGTATCATGCGGTCAAATATAGGATGAAAGATGATACAAACATGGAACTATGCATTTTAAACAGAGTTGATGAAATAAGAAGGACCAATATTTTTATGTTGTGAAATAAAATCATCTCACCCCTAGTCTCTCCAGCCAGTAAACCATCATCAAAGTAATATGAGATCTAGGGCTACACATGAAACAAAGGTGCATTTCGAAGACCTCCTGCTAATACTTACAAAAGATGTAAGATGGTGTCAAGTATACACAGTCAGCTATGTAGTGACATAGCTTTTGTAATGCTTTACAAAGCATTACAAAAATAAGGATTATTGTCAAAACAATCTCATCTGCTCCCCCAAAATTGTGAGGTCATTTTGAACCCCCCAGCACTAGTTAAACTGTTAGATGCAATCCTAGGTGACAGGGGTAATCCCAAGTGATGCCAACAGAAGAGCTACTCAGATTTCCAGCAGTTCTCTGTTATGTGATATGTTATGTAATTACAGGGAACTCATGCAAGCTACTCTTCACAATTAATTGTAACCAGGGGTATGATTTAATGTGAGTCAACTATCCTTTTTGTTTGTTTTTTTGTTGTTCAGTCTCTAAGTCATGTCCAATGCTTTGTGACCCCATGTGCTGCAGCACGCCAAGCTCCTCTGTCCTCCACTTTCTCCCAAAGTTTGCTCAAATTCATGTCCACTGAGTTAGTGATGAGCTAGCTGTCTAACCATCTCATCCTCTGCTGCCCCCTGCTCCTTTTGCAGTCAATCTTTCCCAGCATCAGGGTCTTTTTCAATGAGTTGGCTCTTCGTTTATTTGTTTATAAAATGCTAAAGAACAACTTACATGATCAGCTCCTGCTGCTGCTGCTTAGTATCTTCAGTCGTGTCCTACTATGTGGGACCCCATGGACTGTAGCCCACCAGGCTCCTTTGTCCATGGGGATTCTCCAGGCAAGAATACTGGAGTGGGTTGCTATGCACTCTCCCAGGGGATTTTTCCAACCCAGGGGTCAAACCCAGGTCTCCTGCATTGCAGGTGGATTCTTTACCAGCTGCACACATGATCAGCCTACCATAGCAAAAATATGCAACACCAAAGCATTTTGTATTCTCCTCTTAAAATTGACAGATGAAGAAATTCAACTAGGAAGAGTTTAGAATTACATAAGAAGATATGGTAGTATTCCATGTAGAATAGAATATAGATAGAAAGGATTTAGCTAAACTTTCTTTTGCTTTGGGGTATTATTGTTTATCTTCATTTTGCCAGTTTATCCTTTTTCTAAATACAAAAAAAAAAAGTTGTGTATGTGTGTTCAATAATCTTATAGAACAAGTAAGCTTAGTCACTCAGTCGCGTCTGACTCTTTGTGACCCTTTGAACTGTAACCCACTGGGCTTCTCTGTGTGTGGGATTTTTCAGGGAAGAGTACTGGAGTGGGTTGCCATTTTCCTCCTCCAGGGGATTTTCCCAACCCAGAGATTGAACCCATGTTTCTTGTGTTTCTGGCATTACAGGCTGATTCTTTTTCAGTTGAGCCACTGGGGAAGCCCATAATAAAGTTAACCTGACCCCGAAACTCCATCTTAGAGCTAACAAATCATTTTTCTTTTATTCTTAAGCCTAGTCTTCCTGGGACAGTCTTACTCTCCAAAGGACTTATGACGTCAGCACCCATCATTTTTCCTCAGCACTGTGGCATGAACCCCTCTGGAGAGAGGGAGATTCATAATCATCATTTTTTTTTCAGCATGGTGGCGTCGGCCCTCCTGAAAGAAGAAGAAAAATCACTACCTGATGCTAGAGATATAGAAGCATGCTAGTTGGCACTCGTGGTAAAGAATCCACCTGCAGTGCAGGAGACCTGGGTTTGATCCCTGGGTCAGGAAGATCTCCTGGAGTAGGAAATGGCAATCTGCTCCAGCATTATTGCCTAAAAAATTCCATGGACTGAGAAGCCTGGTGGGCTACAGTCCATGGTGTTGCAAAGAGTCAGACACGACTAAGCAGCCAAGCACACACAGACACTACTTCATATCGGGAGAGGCATATTTTGGCTCTTAACAGTACATTCAGATTTTCCAGCTTTAGTTACCAGCACCATCATTCTCACTGCTGTGAGATAACCAAACATGTGGTCCCCTGTCTCACACTGGATCTCTCATCCCCACCCAGAATCAAGATCTCCTTGCCCTGTGCTTGGCGGCTGCAGGATGACAGCCTTGTGAGACTTGGAACCACACACAACTGGCAGGTTGTCTTGGAAACGCTCCCTGCTCAGCACTGCCAGTCTCTCTGCTCTCTCTGCCAAGGCACCGAAACCCATGATTTCTACTGAAGACAGACAGGCAGGCTGTTCCCCGTCAGCCCTAACCAGACTGTGATGATGACATTTGCGGTTTAGCAGTGTTTCTCGGGGTCCAGAAGGGAAATCTCAGCGGTCCCCCACTCCGGTGTTTAACTTAGGGATTGTTCCTTCCCCGAGCCACGCTTCTTAAAATCTGAATATCAGACTTATTTGTTTACCCTCTCTAACACAACTACTGTTTATGAGGCAGATCTGGAGTTATAGGTGTCTTAAGGCTACAGAAATATCTAGACTCAGCAGGAAGCTGCTCCATAGACCTGTCCTCTCTAACCAGCATTGAGCCCATCTGGATTTCTGTAAGTGATGAGTCCCTGCTTACAAGCTCTTAGTATCTACTTCTGTTGCTTAACATAGGTTGCACTATGTCAGCCTGGCACATGTGACCTAATATTCAGTTCAGTTCAGTTCAGTTCAGTAGCTCAGTCGTGTCCAACTCTTTATGACCCCATGAATCGCAGCACGCCAGGCCTCCCTGTCCATCACCAACTCCCGGAGTCCACCCCAACCCATGTCCATCAAATCAGTGACGCCATCCGGCCATCTCATCCTCTGTCGTCCCCTTCTTCTCCCACCCCCAATCCTTCCCAGCATCAGGGTCTTTTCCAATGAGTCAACTCTTCACATGAGGTGGCCAAAGTATTGGAGTTTCAGCTTCAACATCAGTCCTTCCAATATTATTATTCTAATATTATTGAACCTCAAAAGGGACAAAATCAGTCTTCCTTTTTGCTCGGTGGTACACCGGTTTATATGAAAATTTGTTCTTCCTAAGAAAACAACGCTTTTGAATTGACACTTTGGAACTGTGATGCTGGAAGACTCTTGTGACTCCCTTGGACAGCAAGGGGATCAAACCAGTCAATCATAAAGGAAATCAACACTGAATATTCATTGGAAGGACTGATGCTGAAGCTCCATTACTTTGGCCATCTGATGCAATGAGCTGACTGATTGGAAAAGAACCTGATGCTGGGAAAGACTGAGGGCAAGAGGAGAAGGGGGTGACAGAGGATGAGATGGTTTTATGGCATCACTGACTCAGTGGACATTAGTTTGAGCAAACTCTGGGAGATAGTGAAGGGCAGAGAAGCCTGGCGTGCTTCAGTTCATGGGGTTGCAAAGAGTCAGACACAACTTAGCAATTGAACAACAACAATAAAGCAAGCAACACATGTCTTCTACCTCTAAAAGAAGAGAAGTAATATAGTCAGCTATAACAAAATAAAATGTGGCAGAAAATTATTTCTGGTAGTTGGGCTGTCAGTATCAAAATTGATTCATTATTTCACCATGCCAGAGAAAGAATCAGAGCCCACTTAATCGTTTTATGCTGTAAGTGGGCTCAAGATTTTCTGCGTCTGTAGTGTGAGAGAAAGAAGTTCTTAGGGAATCTTTTAAAGGTGCGAAAGATGATGTAAGGATTTCCTGTCATAAAACCTAGAGTATGATTCTGTTTCTGAACTGTCAATCTAACTTTTGCTAAAACGTGTTGGCAGCCACTTCCCTCAGAGCTGTCAAAAGTGTCATTGATAAGAGTTTTGCATCACAGAAGGGAAAGGGGATATTAGGAACTTAATTCTTGACACTTGTCAGCAGTGTCATCAGCAGCTTAAAACAAGAAGTAGTCTAATTCCTCTGAACATGTAATCCCAAATCTTGCAAAGTGATGGAGTGTGAGAAGGGGAGAAAGGAAGAGGTGTTTATTGAAGATCTATGACTTGTTTAGTGTCTCTGTATTTCAAATCCTGCACAACCCTATGGGGCCAAATTAATTCTCTTCCAGTTTCATAAGAGAGGGATGAGGCAGGTCCCATAGCTGTGGGTGTCTCTTGGGAAATACCAGAGTGTCAAGCCATTCTGACTGAATCATGTTGCTGAGCACATGTTCAGGAACGTGTGAAAAGAGGGACTGTTAGTTTTCTGTCTCTCTTCATAAAAATAGGTAAATAACAAGTATGGTGATCAATGTTATTAGAAAATGGAGATCCCTAGTAATATAATCTATGTGTGTGTATGTGTGTGTTAGTCACTAAGTTGTGTCCGACTCTTTTACAACCCTATGGACTATATAACATGCCAGGCTCTTCTATCCATGGGATTTCCCAGGCAATACTGGAGTAAGTTGCCATTTCCTTCTCCGAGGGACCTTCCCGACCCAGTGATGGAATCCATAGCTCTTGCCCTGTCTCCTGCTTTGTAGGTGGATTCTTTACTGCTGAAACACCAGGAAAGCCCAATTAAAAGTCCTAAATGACAATATTACTATTTTATAAGCTGTTCAGTGCTACAATAGTTTGGACTGTCATAGGTAGAATTGCTGCCGCCAGTCAGCCTATCATGTTATCCCCAACAGGAAATTATTTTTAAAAATGTGATATGTTTATTGTAAAGCCCCTGGGCATAGGTACAAGAATGCAAACATCATTTACATATCTATTATCTATTAACTGACACTGCATTTGCCAGGCATTTGACACAATTAAGCAAATGCTTGACTGAACAGATGGGTCTTATAAGGATCCCTAAGGGCATGTCTGCATTAACTATGCCAAGGGGGGTTAATGCTCTCATTTGGCATCTGCCTGTATTTTCCCATAAGCTGTCTTGTGTTGCTGCAAATGGGTCCATTTTTGTCTCAGAGGACTAAGTGTAAATGAATTGAACTATTTCCAGTTAATTCCATTTTTGTCTTCTGTTTGAAATGTATCCACAACAATAGTATGTTACATTCCATGCTTGTGTCTTGTATTCATTTACTTGAAAATAGCCTAATGTTTTTATTTAGTTTACTAGTGATGTCAAGGAAATAGACCTTTTTTTTTTTTTTTTTTTACTCAAAAGACCTAGCTTTTGAACTTTATGCCTTGCTTTGTACAGTCTCTAATACTAGGTTATAGTAGGTAGAAGAAGGAAAAAAAAAAAAAACACAACTCAGATCTTAATAGTAAAAATAAAGAATTTTATATTATGAAAGCTGATAAGTATTTGTCTTTCATTAAACTATATCACAGGGCTTCCCAGGTGGTGCTAGTGGTAAAGAACCTGCCTGCCAATGCAAGAGATGTAAGAGATATGGGTTTGATCCTTGTGTTGTGAAAATCCTCTGCAGTAGGAAATGGCACCCCACTCCAGTACTCTTGCCTGGGAAATCCCATGGGCAGAGGAGCCTGAGGGCTACGGTCCATGGCACCACAAATAGCCAGACATGAGTGAGTGACTGAGCATGTACAAAAACTATTTCATGATGTCTGAAATAAAAATACAACCCCAGACGTACTTACTGACGTCAATACCGTAGACTCTCCTTGCTGTCTCCTGGAAATCTCTCTGGGAAATGATCTCGTCATGTCAGGTAAACTTTCTAATTTTTGTTCTAAGTCTTCAAAGCCTCCTTTAAAAGCTCTCTTAAAAGAAGAAGTTCAGGACCTACTCTGGGGGTAATGCATTTTGTTCATTGCAGGAATGATGTTGCTCCGTGAAACAAAACATGGATAGAATAAGTGTTGGGGTTAATTATATGTGAAGCTGTATAGACTATAGTCTTTGAGTTTTGCATCGATCTATAGCTATATCAGACATATTTGGTCCAGTAGGCTTTGTGCCATCCTTTATACCTAGTAGAGTTTAGCACGAAAAGTAAAGGAGTCATGAAAGTAAGTTGCACACTGCAGATCACTGTGTGAGAGGATAAAATTAAGCAGAAAACAAAATTGATGAAAATCTCAATATTTGATTCCTCTTTGTGAGGCAAGTAAATGTACAGAATTACTAAATTAAGTGACAGTCTCATCAAATCAGGCATTAGAAATGGAAATTTTTCTTTTCTGTGTTTAAAAAGAGTCAGCAGTGTTTTATCAAAATATATATTTGATTTATTAAATGGAAGATAATCTCACACAAGGAAGATCCCATATAACATTTTTTCCACATCCCATGCTTTTATTTCCTTATTTACTAAAAAGAAAAGGAAAAATTCCAAAAATCCATAAATATGACCAAAAGGATTTGCTTTTTTTGCACTGCCTAAGTTCTCAGGTTTTTCTATAGAGAAAACTGAAAAAGGTATTTCATTTTTTTAAAGTATATTCAGAAATTCTAGTGTATGCATTTTGAAAGTGAAAGTGAAAGTCACACAGTCATGTCTGACTCTTGTGAGCCCATGGACTGTAGCCTGCCTGGCTCCTCTGTCAATGGAGTTCTCCAGGCAAGAGTACTGGAGTGGGTTGCCATTTCCTTCTCCAGTGTGTATTTTAAATTTCTGTTAATACGCTAGCAACTGAAAGAGAAACAAGAGTTATCCAGGATTATTTTCATTGTTTCTATTTGTTACTGACATTGCAAGATATTTACTATTGTTTGGTTGAACATTTGGAGTTGCTGATTCTAGAATGAAAAGAGACCTTTGTATTTTTCTACTATAGCACAATTATTTGAGAAATTGAGACTTTTACAGCATATGAGTCACTCAGTCAAATAAGTAGTTAATGATATTCTAGTGTTAAAATTGACTGTATCAAAACTCAAACCTTTTTTTGAGTCTAGTACAATGCTACCCAGAATCCTACATGAATTTGGACTTTATTTTTTTTCAGATTAGTTATTACCTAGAGCATGGTTATTCAGTTGCTAAGCTGTATCTGACTTTTTGTGACCCCCATGGACTGCGGCATGCCAGGCTTCCATCCTTCACTGTCTCCCAGAGCTTGCTCAAACTCATGTCCATTGAGTCGGTGATGTCATCCAACCATCTCATTCTCTGTTGCCCTCTTCTCCTCCTGCCCTCAGTCTTTCCCAGCAGCAGAGTCTCTTCCAATGAGTCAGCTCTTCATATCAGGTAGCTAAAGTATTGGAGTTTCATCATCAATCTTTCCAATGAATATTCAGGGTTGATTTCCTTTAGGATTGACTGGTTTGACCTCATTGCTGTCCAAGGGACTTTCAAGAGTCTTCTCCAGCACCACAGTTTGAAAGCATCAGTTCTTTGGTACTCAGCCTCCTTTATGGTCCAACTCTCATATCCATACATAGTGCATAATACACGCAATAAAATAAATATTATATGCTCATGTACATGTATGCATGCTCAGTCACTTCAGTTATGTCCGACTCTGGGACCCTATGGACTGTAGCCTGCCAGGCTCCTCTGTCCTTGGGATGCTCCAGGCAAGAATACTGGAGTGGGTTACCGTGCTCTCCTCCAGGGGATCTTCCCAACCCAGGGATCGAACCCACATCTACTGCATTGCAGGTGGATTCTTTACCACTGAACCACCAGGGAAGTCCATTATATGCTCATATGAGCAACCAATTTAACAATTAGAATTTTAGCAATACTGTTAAATAAACCTTTATATTTATCCTCATAATATTAATTAAAATTTAGTATAAATTAAAGCATTAATCATTTCCCTAGAGATGTTATATCCACTGTTAACAATTTTATATACATCCTGAAAGCCTCTGTGTATTAGTATATGTTTAAATATTTAATTTTACAAAAAATGGTATCACACAACAGATGATAATTTTCAGTTTTACTTTTCACTTAACAATACATTGTAGATATAATTGTCTGTATAAGTATTCATTTTGAAATAAATGTTGCAGTGCCCTTTCTTATCTATATTTCTGTACTTACTTGGGCTAAGTACTTTTATATGACAGATTTGTAGAAAAGATATAATGCTGATGTTACTACATTAGACCCTCATCACTTTTGAGTTAATTAGTCAAGAACAGACATATGAGCACATCTTGAAGATTAGATAAAATTCATCTTTTCCTGGTTTATGCTAACAAAATATGGCTATAATTCTAATATTTTTATCTCAATTCTAACGTAGACCTTATATTAAAATTTAAGACCCACTCAACAAAATATTGAAAATGAAACTACCATATCTTAAAATATCCCACTTGATCCCTGGATGCTAAGGCCAGAACGTCATGATAATTAATCCGTGGAGCTTTGGCAGCGAATCTAGGGAGAGCTGTCAGCCCAAACGCCCAGCCTGCCTGGCACCGTGGTCTAAAAACTACATGGAGAGCAGAGGCTTTCAGTTATGTGACCTCCTTCCTGCCCTGGAAATACATCAGTGTCAGTCACGGCCTGGAGGTGAAGGCAGAGCATCTCAGGACTCAATCTAGCAAATCACACTCAGAGAGAGGCCAGCTTGCCTCTCAGGGACTGGATCAGGGATTTGCATTCACTGCCTCCTGAAGTGTTTCCTTTTTCCTATTTTCTCATTTACACAATATATTTTATATTTAATGAGCTCTTGGCAGAGATGATACACTTCAAAGTCAAAACCACACATTTCTCTCTTAGAGGCTCTATTAATATAGGTTAATAATGTAACATAGTACCTGAACCACATCTATTAACAGGCTTTCTTATTCCATGAGCTACATAGACCAAAGTGTGATAGCCCTACCGCCAGAACAAAGTTAGTTATAGTAGAATATCAGTGAACAGCGAATAAATTTTCAGGGTAAGTTCATCTATGATTTATCCTTTCTATTTGAACTATCACAAAGATACTAAGTGGTTACATTTGTTCAAGGAAAAATACTTATTATGCATCATCAGAATATACTGCCTAGTAGTAAGGGCTTCCCAGATGCCACTCGTGGTAAAGAATCCATTTGTCAATGCAGGAGAGATATGTAAGAGACATAAGTTTGATCCCTGGGTTGGGAAGATCCCCTGGAGGAGGGCAGAGGAAACCCCTCCAGTATTCTTGCCTGGAGAATCTCATGCACAGAGGAACATAGAGGGTTATGTGGGGTCACAAAGAGTCAGACACAACTGAAGCGACTTAGCATGTATGCAAGGAGTATCCTTCATTATTTGTCATAGATGGATAGATATTACTTATTTGATCATCTTGAGAGTACTTCTGGCAGAAATAGACCAGCTTCTCAGATAAATTTAGAGTTGATCCTGCAAAGTGAAACTATGGGCACAGTTTCTTCAATGGTCAGCCACGTGATTGCTTTCTTATTTTATTTGTCATCTTCTACACACACACACATACTACACAAAGTATGCATTATTTAAGAGTTTATAAAATATTCCTGATTAACTTATTAGGAGAGTTATACCCTGAATCCCATATAAAAATAGTTCTTTGTTCTACTCTATTTCTGATAAAACTTTCACTTTCCTCAAGATTAGTTTTGGGGGAAATCACTATACTACAGAAGCTGCAAACATTGTTCTGTTTATACTCAAGTCTGTAATGGAAATGAATGTCCAGTTAAATGGAATCTGCAGTTTTATTTTCCGGTTTCATTTTAGAGTCATTTCATAGTTCTTCTCTGGTTAAGTTCTAGCAGTGTAAGAGTTGTATAGAGTAGCTCAGAATTCATGCAGCACAGAGCACAACCATCATCTGCTCAGATTTCCTGTAAGAATTCTGAAGGAGCTATATGCCAAGGCAAGGAAAGAATTTGGTTGTATGTAGCTACCTGCATCTTGATCCAAGATATATCTTAGATTTTATCACAAAGTGCAAAACTGCAGATTTTTCAGAACAATGCCACAACCATCTCATTTAAGTTTTGTCAACTTAGTCTTTTCTTCATAAGTAATAATTTGACCATAGTATTTTACAAGCACATAGCACATTATTGAAATGAAATGATAAAATCAAACTGTTTCATTTGCCACTTCACTTCTCTTTCGGTCAGTAGAATGAAATAGAATCATGGTGAGCTAAATACAATTTACTTTTTCTTAAAATAAATCCTTGCTTTCAGAAAGAAAGTGCAGTGGTACAAAGTCAATCCACAGTAATTTTTCTGCCTCATTTGAAACTTTAAGTCAACTCTTCAGTAAAAAATTCTGTTCAAATAAAACAGCAGGTGGAAGAGTTGGAGCATTGTTAAAAGCTACATAAGGATATGTGATTTGTTCTATTTTCAAAATATGGTAAAGGGAAATCTATAGTTCTCTTCCTGTGTGGGAAGAAACCCAGTTGTTTCCCCCTGAGACTGTGTCACGTGTGTCCTTTACTCCTCACACAGGATGCCTGATTTTGGATGCTTCTGGTCACCACAAGTTTGAGGATCCATGCCCCCGTCCCCCGCCACACCAAAGCAATTCTCTGTGACACCATCTGAGCGTTTCACAATTTAGCTCAGTTCTGACTCTGTCTGTCTAGAAATAGCGTCAGATTCCACAGATTCAGGGCTTTGTCCCATGAGACTGCTCCCACCCTGCTTCTGTTGCCAGGTTACCCACAACTTCGGTCCAATTTGGCTGCAATCAGAGGTTCAGATCCTTTCCTTGGGTTTGACTGTTTCACTAGAACAGCTCACAGAGCTCAGGAAACATGTTCTCTTCCTTGCCAGTTTATTAAAGGATACGATAAAGGGTACAGATGAACAGCCAGGTGAAGAGATCCAGTACCTATCTTGCTGTTCGTAAGTATCCTTCATCTGGGGGGTCCTGGAGCATCATTGCAGGAGTGCTGTCCCTGTAAAGTTGGGCTGTGTCACCATCCTGGTGTGGATGCTCTCCAAACCCTATACAGTTCATGTTTTATGGATGCTTCCTCACATTGCAGTCATCAGCTCTGAACCTTATTTCTAGCTCCTCTCCTCTCTCTGAGGGGTGAAGGGTGGAGCTGCAAATGTCAAGCTTCTAATCCTGGCTTGTTCTTTCTGTTGAATAGCCTCATCCAGGAGCCTGGCAGGAGCCCACCAGGATTGCCTCATTAGAATAAAAAAGCTCCTAATGCTCTTATCAGTTAGGAACTTACAGGTTTTGGGAGCCATGGATCAGGAAATCGGAGAAGGACCAAATATTAGAATAAGAGATACTCTTATCAGTTAGGAAATTGCAAATGTTTTAGAGGCTCCATGCCAGGACCTGGAACAGAAACATATGCACGCACATATATATACATACATATGGGGTTTCCTTGGTGGGTCAGGTGGTAAAGAATCCGCTTGCCAATGCAGGAGACCCAAGTTAGAACTGTGGGTTGGGAAGAGCCCTTGGAGAAGGGAATTGCAACCAACTCCTGTATTCTTGCCTGGAGAATCCCATGGACAGAGGAGCCTGGATGACTATAGTCCATGAAAGAGTCAGATGCAACTGAGAGACTAACATTTTCACTTTTTTCATACATACATACCTTTATAGACAGGTTCTAATCTATAATTTATTTCTAGTCCTTTTAAAAAATTGTCTATGCTTGAGCCTTGTGAAAAAAAAAATGATCTGTTATCTTTTAAAAAAAGATTGTTTTCTACTTCAATATGTGACATTTAAATGACCACTAAATTTAATGTATTTTAATGTCACTTTCTCTAAAATGAATGTGTGCTATTTTCTTCTGCTCTATGCTTAATATTTATCTGTATTAGCATTATCCTGAATGTCAATGTTAAATTGCTGGAACAGACCATGTTACTATTTGCTTGAAGCAAATGAATAAGTGCCTCAACTTCCGTTTGCCCAAATTCTTACCCCTGGAGTGGTGATATGAGTAGCAGATGTAGTCCCTTCCATTGGAGGGGGGGGGGGGGCGCCTGTATGTGAAGAGCTGCAAAATGAGCCCAGCGTTTATACAGGAAAGAGAGGTGGCTCACCGTGCTCTCCTGTCACCTTGGAGACATAATGGAGATGATATTGATTCTTCACTCTTGGGAATGTAAGCAAGTTTCTCACGGAAGAAAGTAAGACTGGTGTCTCCAACTTAACCAAGCAAGGGATGCCCTTTTGCTCCCAAGTCTGCTCCCTCTTGAGATACAAACACATACCTCCTGGGAGGAATATCTCTCTGGAGTATTCACTCTTCATAGTGTCGGTCCTTTTAGCCCAGGTCCCAGGTTTTAATAAAATTTTCTCAGAAAGCTCTAACTATGTAGAAATATAAAAGAAAATATTTTCTTTGCAGCACCATGACTTCTGGGTAGTCACTTTCCGTTTGGTTTGTCCAGCAAATTTGTGGAGCGGCTTTTATTTTTCTTTTACTTATATATGATTAGGACAGATCAGATACCATTTCGGACATGACTGTGGAAAGTGACACTAAAATAGATTAAATTTAGTGGTCATTTAAATGTCACATATTGAGGTAGAAAACAATCTTTTAAAAAAAAAATAGACCAATTTTTTCACAAGGCTCAAGTATAGACAATTTTTTAAAAAGACTAGAAATAAATTACGGATTAGAAGCTATCTTTGTGATTTTATATATATATATTCCAGGTTGAGTAATTTCATGGTTAGCTAAAGTCAAGCAGGTTGAGGAACAATGCCCATAGGGCTCTGGTTGATGGTAAAGACCATCAAGTTTCAGAGCTTGGCCTCAGCACTTTTATCCTGCAGGTAAGTGAATGGTTCGCCCAGCGAGGTATCTTGAGAGTGATTGGTTTGAAGGGAAGTTGGAAAGCAGACTCAGTTTAGAGTACAGTCCTACCCTGAAGAATCATTTTGGGTAATAATGGTAGATGTTTTAAAGAGATTTCTATTCATTAGACATCATGGGTAAACGGTGAGAGAAGGGTAGACATTAAGTTCTGTGGGAACATTTATCATACTGACATGTGTGAGAATGTAAAGTCTGTGAGGACAGGAACTTCTGTTTTTTCAGTTGATGTATGTTCTTTACCCACAGAAATGCCTTGTTCATAGCAAGCGCCTAATAAATCTGTATTACATAAATGGATAAATGAATAAACAACAGTAAAACGAATTAGGGAATGTGAAAAAGACACTAGTATTATTTGAAGGATGCTGGTCTTTTGGTATCACCTTATTTTGATTACTTTTGGCAGTTAACACCTTTTTCCTTATTACCTTTATATCTGTCCTTTGTTTCCTTTGACATAATTTTTAAAACATTCATTCCATCTCTATGGACAACCGCTTACTTTAGTAAATTACAAACACTGAGCTCAGTTCTTAAAACATGAGGTTACCCCAGGCCCTGTCTTTGTCACTCCTTTCTCTGCCTTTTCCCTGGATGATGTCATCCCAGCCCTTGGCCTTGACCACTCACTATGTATACATACCTTCTAAACCCGAACTTTAACACAGACACCCCTGCTAAGCTGATCCTTAATGTTTTGTACTCTAGTGTATAAAGTTGAATTTATCATCTTTCCTGTCTAGTATGCTTCTTGTCCTAAACATCTTCCTTTTGTGTTTAGAACCAATATTTCTATTAGTGCACAAGCCCAAAACAAACTTCCTTCATTTCTTTCCTCTCCCTTAGAGTCTATTATTCAAAATCACTGGCAGAAGAGGTCCTAGAAGAGATGCAACCCCTAGTTTATCCCAGAGCTGACTTCCAGCAATCAAAGCCTCCTCACCCTCCCCTTGGAATGTAGTACTGCCCACTCTCCCTGCAGTGGAAGCTGTTTTCCAGAATGCAATGTGGAGAGAGCAGTGTTTTCCAGACCATCTGGATGAACCCAGTTAAAGCCTCTGTCTAAACTTTTACATTCCTGGCAGGCACACGGGGGAGATCTACTTAACTTGCGGTGCCCAAGACAAGCCTTGTAAGTTCCCTTGCTTAGTATACCTGCCACCTGCTATCCAAAGCTGTTGTTCCTCCATCTCTCCTTGTCTTCCATCTCTGAGGCCAGTTTGAGATTCACTCAGGAAATTCCAGGGTTTCTCACCGGCAATCACTCCTTTATTATAGTTTCTGTCACCGCTGGTGCTTTCTTATCTCATCCACCTCGATGATGTCCCTTTGTTTCTAGTTTTCCTTGCTTCCCTTCTGTCCTTTATGCTTCTGCCAAAGGGATCATTCTAAAAAATAAATATGATCACACAGCTAATTGAATTTTAATTAATAAATCTAACTAATAAAATCAACTTTTAAAGTATGTCTCAGATCTTCACTTTCTGTGCTCTACCTTCCTTGAAATCCTCAGATTTTACTCTGCCTACAGTTTTTTTGTTCCTATCAATAATATATTTGTTATTTTATTCAGAAGTTAAATGTTCATTTTTTTTCTCACTCAGCAATCATTGAATGAGAACCTATGATGACCCAGGGGTTTTACTAGGAGCTGAGGATGCATCCGAGCACAAAACAGTTAAAGTCTGTTTCTTTGGAATATAATACAAAGATTAGAGATTAAGAATCCAAGCAATGACACGTGTGATCATTGGTGTAAAGAAGAATTACAGAGTGCCCATTACAGGGATGCTTGATGGAGTCTATGATGGAAACCATAAATAAGGAGGAACAGTGAACTAGATATGAGGGGGGAAGCATCGTTTCAGAAAGGGGGAGGAGTGCTGAGAAGAGCCTGAGACAGGAACATATGTCTGGAGCAACTGGAAAGATAGGACGTCCATAAAGGAGGGAACAGAGGGAAAGGGGGCCTCTGTTCACTGTAGCATGCTATTCTATTCCTCCTTCCTTTACTGGGTAACTAATATTTCAGAACTTGTTAAAATAGCCCCACCTCCTTTATGAAATAGCCCCACACCTTTTTATTGGAGTACAGTTTATTTATAATGTTGTGTTACTCTATATTGTACAGAAAAGTGAGTCAGTTGTACATATGTATATCTCCAGTCTTTTTTAGATTATTTTCCCATATAGATCTTTACAGAGTATTGAGTAGAGTTCCTTGTACTATACAATAGGTCCTTATTAGTTATCTGTTTTATTTATTTGTTGTTCAGCCCCTGAGTCATGTCTGACTTTTTGTGACCCCATGGACTACAGCATGCAAAGTTCCTCTGTCCTCCACTATCTCCTGGAGTTTGCTCAAATTCATGTCTATCGAATCGGTGATGATACCTAACCATCTCATCCTCTGTTTCCCCCTTCTTCTTTTGCCTTCAACCTTTCCCAGTATCAGGGTCTTTTCCAATCAGCTGGTTCTTCACATCATGTCCAAAGTATTGGAGCAACAGCCTCAGCATCAGTCCTTCCAGTAAATACTCAGGATGGTTTCCTTTGACTGGTTTGATCTTGCAGTCCAAGGGACTCTCAAGAGTCTTCTCCAGCATCACGATTCAAAAGCATCAATTCTTTGGCACTCAGCCTTCTTTATGGTCCAACCCTCACATCCGTACGTGACTGCTCTATATAGTATGTATAGTAATATATAGAGTAGTGTGTATATGTCAGTCCCAGTCTTCCAATTTATCTCCCTCCCTACCCTCTTGGGAACTATAATTTCTTTTTCTTTATCTGGTACACTTTGATTTTTATCTGTTTCGTTTTGTGTGTGTGTGTGCTCTTAAAGCACCCTGTGAAGACTTTGGTCATAAATT
This sequence comes from Giraffa tippelskirchi, assembly GCF_054371585.1. Taxonomy (NCBI): domain Eukaryota; kingdom Metazoa; phylum Chordata; class Mammalia; order Artiodactyla; family Giraffidae; genus Giraffa; species Giraffa tippelskirchi. The sequence goes on from NC_137279.1 coordinate 66,897,845, forward strand.
TGCCATGTATTTCTTTCCCACTATGATTATTATCTCCTCATTGGAAAGAACTATCTGCATCCTTGAGGCTCTGCAGAGAGCCTGGTAGAAAGAACAACTGTTTGATATAGGAATGAGTGAGAGTCCTTAGGTGAGCACAGGCACTGTGGATGCTTGATGATGAAGTGCTAGTCGTAATAGCTCCTCTTATGACTTGATATGAACAGATTTGTTACAATAATTAATTAATATTAGAATCATACATGTCTGTAGTTTAAACCATGTATCAATCTGGCAATCTCCCTGCCATGTGTGTGTATATATATATATATATATAGATTTAAGCTCCCCAAATGTTCAGCATCTCTCTGAGAATCAAATGGGGTGAAAGCACAATTTTCTTTCCTTCAAGAAGTTCTACAGAAACTGGAGAAACTTTTCTCTGTGGATCTGCAGGGAATACATTATTTCAAGCATAGTTTTGCTCAGCACCTTGGAGACCAACTGCTGAGAAAGAAAGGGCCCTGTAGAAAGAAACCTAAATTCTCATCAAATTGCTGCAGTTGCTGTTATTAACTTGGCATGGCAGATCTTATATGTATTAAAGCAAACATACTTCATCTACCCCAGCATTACATTCTGCATCTCACATTGGCTTACTCTATCTTTTGAACTCTTTAAATTTGAAATTTCCTTAGCATCTATAGTGACATCTTTCATATAGATTAATAAAGCCTCATTGGTAGTCTGTATGCATTGTTTACATGACTTTCTCATACATGAATAGGATTTTGATTTTGTGTTTAGGACTCACTGGCCATGTACTCTCTTTAAGTAGAGGTATGTATTGTAATCAATCATGGACCACTCTAAAAGCATTTTCTAAAGGCACTATAGGGTTCCTAGCATAGCAGAAACTCAGGATTAAAAAAAAAACACCACCACCACCATCATTACACAACAAGGTTTCAATTTATATCTTCTAGCCTTTACAAACGAAACTTAAAGGTGTTAATTAAAGATGTATATTTTAATTTGTAAGAGCATTTATCTCCTTTATACTATGTGTGTGGTTTTTCAATATAAACACTCATGTGTAACAAAATTCTCTTAGAGTTGAGAGTTTGGTTGAGTAGTTTATATCTCTAAGGAGAACACCAATCATTGATGAGGTCTCCAAGCTACAGCCAATTCATACTACAAATAAAAGTTTTATTGGTTACAATTTTGGGTTATCCATTTACATGGGAATAGTGCTGGAGTGGTGCCATGAATTCCCAGTTAGGAAGGATGGATGCAAAATAGGTTTAAACAGTGCATTTACATCATGTGCATTGGATTTAATTCAGATTCTCTGTCCATGGGATTCTCCAGGCAAGAATACTGGAGCAGGTTGCCATTTCCTCCTCTAGGGGATCTTCCTGACCAGGAATTGAACCCATGTCTTATGCATCCTGTATTGGCAGGCAGATTCTTTACCACTAGCGCAATCTGGAAAGCCCTAACATGTTAAATTAAATATGATCTTACAATGTTACCTATTCTTCTTGAGTCTCCCTCAAATAATATCATCTTATGGGGTTGTTGAATAGATAAGTAGTATACCTCGTGTGCTTAGCAAAATACCTGACACATTGTAAATGCTCAATAAATGGTGATCACATTGTTATTATAAAAGAAATAATTATAGAGGAATAGCCACATATATGATGCTATTTTTTGGTGAATTTACCATTACTGCTGACTAGGACCCATTTCACCTTGCAGGTGTAGCCTCTGTAATTCCTTCCTTAGGTTGTATACTTTTGTTTCATTTAGTTGCCCTGGTTAGGGAGGAGATTGGTTTTGCTTAACCTAGGATACAAAAAAATATGAAACTAAAGTAGTTATGAACAAGTTTTTTTTAGGCAACTTTACTGAGATATAGAGTCTTTGGATTTGCCTTTTCTATACACTTCATGTAAAAAGATTCACAGAATATTTAATTCATGTGACTTGCTTTTTTTTAATTGTTGTTGTTCAGTTGCTAAGTTGTGACCTCTTTGCAACCTCATGGACTGCAGCACTCCAGGCTTCCCTGTCTTTTACTGTCTCCCAGAATTTGCTGAAACTGATGTCCATTGAGTCCATACCATCCAACTATCTCATCCTCTGTCACCCCCTTCTCCTCCTGCCCTCAGTCTTTCCCAGCATCAGGGTCTTTTCCAATGAACTGACTGTTTGCAACAGGTGGCCAAAGTATTGGAGCTTCAGCTTCAGCTTCAGCTTCAACATCAGTCCTTCCAATGAATATTTAGGGTTTATTTCCTTTAGGATTGACTAGTTTGATCTCCTTGCTATCCAAGGGACTCTCAAAAGTTTTCTCCAGCTCCACATTTTGAAAGCATCAATTCTTCAGCACTCAGCTTTCTTTATGGTCCAACTCTCACATCTATACATGACTACTGGTAAAACCACAGTTTTGACTATATGGACCTTTGTTGGCAAAGTGATGTCTCTGTTTTTTAATATCCTATCTAGGTTTGTCATAGCTTTTCTTTTAAGGAGCAAATATCTTTTAATTTCTTTCACTTGGTAGAATGTTTTTGATGATTATCTATGTTGTAGCACTTATTATAGTACATCCCTTTGAATGAATTCAGTTATATCAACATTGAATGAATATGTAACTATGTTCAGTTCAGTTTCATTCAGTTGCTCAGATGTGTCTGACTCTTTGTGACGCCATGGACTGCAGCACCCCAGGTGTCCCTGTCCGTCACCAACTCCGGAATTTACTCAAACTCATGTCCATTGAGTTGGTGATGCCATCCAACCACCTTATCTTCTGTTGTCTCCTTCTCCTCCTGCCTTCAATCTTTCCCAGCATCAGGGTCTTTTCCAATGAGTCAGTTCTTTGCATCACGTGGCCAAAGTATTGGAATTTCAGCTTCAACATCAGTCCTTCCAATGAATATTCAGGACTTATTTCCTTTAGGATGGATTGGTTGGATCTCCTTGCATTCCAGGGACTCTCAAGAGTTCTCCCCAGCACCACAGTTCAAAAGCATCAATTCTTCGGCACTCAGCTTTCTTTATAGTCCAACTCGCACATCCATACATGACTACTGGAAAAACCATAGTCTTGACTAGACGGACCTTTTGCAAAAACAGAAAAAGCAAGAACAACATGTAACTACATATTCAGTACTTATTCACAAGTTTATTTGTATTAAATGTATGGGTGTGAGTGAGTGAGTGAAGTCGCTCAGTCGTATTCGACTCTTTGCAACCTCATGGACTGTAGCCTACAAGGCTCCTCTCTCCATGGGATTCTCCAGACAAGAATACTGGAGTGGGTTGCCATTTCCTTCTGCAGGGGATCTTCCCGACCCTGGGATGGAACCCAGGTCTCCCGCATTGCAGGCAGACGCTTTAAGTATTTGTATTGTTTCCAGTTTTTAGTTATTATTAATAATGCTGCTGTAACATTTTTGTTGAAGTTTGTATGGATATATGTTTTCATTTACCTTGAATATATACACAGGAGTGGAATTGCTATAATAAATCAAAGATAATTCTTTGTTTAACTATTTGAGCAACTGCTGGGCTGTTTTCCAAAGTGGCTACATCATTTTAATTTCCAAAAGCAATGTATGAGAGTTCAAATTTCTGCACATTCTCACCAAAACTTGTTACTTTCTTTTTTTTTTTTTTAAATCAAGCCATCCTAGTGAGCATATAATTGTGGATTTGCTTTGCATTCACCTGATGGCTAATGATGTTAAGCCTATTTTCATGTGCTCATTGGCTATTTGCAAATTTTCCTTGAAGGTATATCTATTCAGATTATTTGTCCATTTTTTAAATTGATATTCCTTTCTTTTTATTATTGAGTTACACATGTCTTTCATGTATTGTAGGATGGGTCTTTCAATTCAAAGCCAGAGCTTTCCCCTCTCCAAGGAAATATTAAGGAATGAGTACCACTCAGATTGAGATTGCAGGGTCTACAAAGGGTCTGAGAGCAAGAAATTGAAATATTCAAGTCATGCAGAGTTTTTTGGAACAACCTGGAATTACAGCTATGAATTGTAATATAATATAATTAGTAAGTTATGTTCTGAGTTCTAAAAAACCTGACTTACAGATGAATGCAACTATTTTGTAATGTGTAGAAGGAAATGGCAACCCACTGCAGTATTCTTGCCTGGAGAATCCCATGGACAGAGAGTTGGACACAACTGAGCAACTAACACACATATTTTGTAATGAGTAGACCTAATTGATATGTACAAATTATAAAAAAAATCTCCCTTCCACAAAGTAATGTGAGTTTGCTTCCTGATATCTCATTGCAATTTCATTTTCAGTCAGCATTTTCAGACCATTAATTTGTCAAATACTGTGAGAAGAATTTATTACTTTTTAAATTCAGTTTTTAAGGCATTCTCCTAAATATTCAAACTTTCCAATTTACTAGCTATTTTCCTCACCTTCTTTCATTCAGTTTATGTGTTTGGATGTATATACGTATTTGTGTGTATGGAGACATTCATTCATGTACATGTATACATACATATTTAGTATCTTTAGTATTCCAGTTGGAGAAGGAAATGGCAACCCACTCCAGTATTCTTGCCTAGTGAATCCTGTGGCTAGAGGAGCCTGGTGGGCTGCTGTCCATAGGGTCACATAGAGTCAAACACGACTGAAGTGACTTAGCATGCATGCATGCATTGGAGAAGGAAATGGCAACCCACTCCAGTATTCTTGCCTGGAGAATCCCAGGGACAGAGGAGCCTGGTGGGCTGCCGTCTATGGGGTTGCACAGAGTTGGACACGACTGAAGCGACTTAGCAGCAGCAGTATTCCAAATAAGACCACTTATTCTGATCAATATGTATAATAGTATCCATTGCATACTTTTAAAAAATGTATTTATTTTAATTGAAGGATAATTACTGTACAATATTGTGATAGGTTTTGCTGTAAATCAGCATGAATTGGCCACAGGTATACATGTGTCCTCCTCCATCCTGAACCCTCCTCCCACCTCCCTCCCTACCCTATATCCCTCTGACCTGTTTCTGGGACACCCAGAACATTGCATGCTTCTTATCTTGATAGAATCCTTTCACTCACCCATCCTTTTGATCTTTGAAATTTATTTGAAAATATATAATAACATCAATTACTTCATTATTCTATATCTTCTCTTTCCTACTCTCCATGTTGTACAGAGACCATGGTTTCTCCTCCTAGATCCCAGTCATGATTTTTTATGTGCTTTTAGGGCAAAAATGGAGAAGGAAATGGCAACCCGTTCCAGTATTCTTACCTAGAGAATTCAATGGACGGGAGCCTGGTAGGCTGCTGTCCATAGGGTCACACAGAGTCGGACACGACTGAAGTGACTTAGCAGCAGCAGCAGCAGCAGGGCAAACAAAGGACCATTTGAAGGGAATAACACTGTGATCATGTTTTCACACTCTACACTGTCATTCACATCAGCCTGTGCACTGTCTTTTCATTTTCCTGACGGAATCTTTTACTCTGGTTATTTTAAAAAAGGATCACTGAGAGTGACAGAAACTGAGAATTCATGATCTACTTTTAAGCCAGTCTAGTGTAACTCCACAGTATTAACTGTTTGTTGTTGTTGTTGTTCACGATGCAGGAATGAAATGATGTGCATACAAATGAAGTTGCATTTACAAAATACACACATTTTGTAGGTACTGGAATAGCTTCAGGACCTTTGTCCTTTCCTCCAGCTTCTGCAACTGGCTCTGGGGGCGGGGTCACATGTATTTTATATAAGCCCAGGAAAAGACCCCCTCATGCCCTTTATCCTTGGTCTCCTTGTCATTATGTAGCATCCAAAGTTCAATGGAGGGAGCATTGAATTCATCACTCACTGCTGCCGGTCACCTCTATGAAAAATACCTTCTCTACCTATAGTGAAAGTGAAAGTGGCTCAGTCGTGTCCGACTCTTTGCGACCCCATGGGCTATATAGTCCCTGGAATTCCCCAGGCCAGAATATTGGAGTGTGTAGGCTATCCTTTCTCCAGCGGATCTTCCCGACCCAGGAATCGAACTGGGTCTCCTGCATTGCAGGCAGATTCTTTACCAACTGAGCTATGAGGGAAGCCCTATAGTGCAGTCTCCTAATTTCTTCTTTTCTGTTTAATACAGAAATGAGGAAAGGGTCCATTAATATCTTTGTCACTGTGTCAAACTCAGTCTCAACTAGTGTCTCATATAGGATGACAACTGCCACACTAAGCAGACTTTTATTCAAGGTAATTCAAGTAAAGAAAAAGTATAGTGAGGCTTTGCATTCTACATAGGAATATCACAAGAACTATCATTAACATTCATCTGGAGGAACTCTGCAGCCTGCTCTCCTCATACCATTGATCACAGTCTGAGAAACTAGATCTTGCAAGTCACCACTGGTGTGAATGTACTTGGGAAAGCACCAGCACTGGACATAATCAAGAGATATCAATTTGGATTTGGCTTGTCACTAACTAGCTTTAAGAATGTATGATGCCGGCTTATGTGTGTGTCTCAGTTTGCTCGTCTCCAAAGTAGTAATGATGATCTTTCTCGTGGGCAGTGTTGATCTGTGGCACAGCGTCCTGGAAAGCTGGAGGTTTGGACAAAAAATGACTTATTTTTGAAGGCAGGAGTAGCCTTCTCTATATGGATTAATTTGTCTCCAGTTCTCAGCTCAGTGTCTGAATGTGAACATGCCCTTCATGCTTAAGAGATGCTCTTGCTATTACTGTTCCAAAGGTCTTGAGTTAATGGAAGGTACTTTTTAAGTCATGCACAATTTTTTTATCTGAAATTTTGTATTAATCAAACTTGTTCAGAATGCATCTCAGATTGAATTAATATAATTCTGTTCTAAGTCTTTAAAGTACAATATAAATACCACATTAGTGAAAATGTAATCATACCATAACCATTAACAATCAAACATCTATAACTTCTCTCCCTGCTTCCTGCCTTGTTCCACTCAAATGCATTCTCCACATCTTCTCTACTGTAATCTTTTTAGAGATAGAAATCAAGTCATAATACCGATACTAATGCATATATATGGAATTTGAAAGATGGTAACGATAACCCTATATGCAAGACAGAATAAGAGACACAGATGCATAGAACAATTTTATGGACTCTGAGGGAGAAGGTGAGGGTGGGACATTCTGGGAGAATAGCATTGAAACATGTATATTATCATATGTGAAACAGAACACCATTCCATGTTCGATGCATGAGACAAAGGCTCAGGGCCGGGGCAATGGGATGACCCAGAGGGATGGGATGGGGAGGGAGGTGGGTGGGGGGTCCAGGAAGGGGAACACATGTAAACTCATGGCTGATTCATGTCAATGTATGGCAAAAACTATTACAATATTGTAAAGTAATTAGCCCCCAACTAAAATAAATAAATTTATTAAAAAAAAAAAAGAAATCAAGTCATTTCAGATTTTAATAGCATCCAGCAATTTCCCATTGCCTAGCCAAAAAAACCCTGGCTTTTCAGCAGGATATGCACATGTGTTTGAAATCTCGTAACCTTTTCTCTCTCCAGGATTTTTAGTGCCTACTCTGGATCATGCACCTACCACCCTAGTACCAGGAGACTGTTATCTAGACATTTTTTCCCAATGCTGTTTGTTTGCATATGCTACCTTTTTTCCATGATATGCTTCCCTTTCTGCTCCACTGACTACTTATACTTTAAAACTCAACACAAATCCTTTCCTCCTGACCCTTTTCTCTGAGTAGAACAGGCTCAGTTGAGGCCCTGCTTTTATGTTCAGTCGCTAAGTCATGTCTAACTCTTCGCAACCCCATGGATTGCAGCATGCCAGACTTCCCTGTCCTTCTCTATCTCCCTTCACTGTCTAATTTTGCATTTATCCTGTTTATTAAACGTATCTCTTAATGAATCCTGCTTTATGTAAGTTCGTTGAAGGCAGAGGCAGTCTCTCTCATCTTTGAGTAAGACTCCAAGCATTGTATAGGAACCCCACACACAGGCTAGGTTCTTTGCTAAGAACTTTATGTGCATTAGGTCATCAAATTTTCACAATCACATTATACGGCACTTCAGTTTTATTAACAAGGAAAGTGAGACTTGGAGAGAATAAATACTTCCCCAAGCTCATGCGGCTGAGCTTCGCTGGTGGCTCAATGCAGTGGTATATAATCTGCCTGCAACGCAGGAGGCGCAGGAGATGCAGATTCGATCCCTAGTTTGAAAAGATCCTCTGGAGGAGGAAATGGCGACCCACTCCAGTATTTCTTGCATGGGAAATCCCATGGACAGAGGAGCCTGGTGGACTACAGTCCATTGATTGCAAAGAGTCTGATATGACTGAGTGACTGAGCATGAACACAAGCAGACTCATGCAGCTACCATGTGGCTGAACCTGCTCTCGTGCATTTCACTTTTGAGCCAAAGTACTTACTATATATACCCTTGTACTGCTTCTGAAGTATCATTTTACATTAAACACTCAGATAGCCTCTCATAAACTTCACTAGTTCTGCCTGCAAATATGTTCCTTCCCAATCATTAACTAAGTCTTTGATTGAACCTATTTTAACTTACAAACTTTCATGTATCTCTTTATTCTTTTTTCATTTCTTGACGGATGTCTTTGTGGAATCCCGACACCCCCAGCTCTTTTCATCTAGGTCCTCTGAATTGTCTAACTCATCAAGGAACCACATTGTCAAATCTAACAGCTTTTTTCAAGATGGCACTGAGCATACACATTACATTCCTTCTGCCAGCAATACCATTTTCTTTCCATTCTGCTAGAAGAATCTTCACACAACTCAAATACTACTTTTTGGGTGAAACTCCCTGATCCCCTGGGCACTTAGCTGTCTGTGATCTGTAGTCCTGTTAATATACTAGGAATGGCTGAACTATAGCCACTGCCACACAGCAGCAAAACTGTCTTTCTTCCTAAATTGAGAAATACTAATGGGGAAGACTCTAAGGTACAATTCAGTTCAGTTCAATCACTCAGTCGTGTCTGACTCTTTGCGACCCCATGAACCGCAGCAGGCCAGGTCTCCCTGTCCATCACCAACTCCCAGAGTCTACCCAAAATCATGTCCATCGAGTTGGTGATGTCATCCAGCCATCTCATCCTCTGTCGTCCCCTTCCCTTCCTGCCCCCAATCCTTCCCAGCATCAGGGTCTTTTCCAATGAGTCAACCCTTCGCATGAGGTGGCCAAAGTCTTGGAGTTTCAGCTTCAACATCAGACCTTCCAATGAACACCCAGGATTGATCTCTTTTAGGATGGATTGATTGGATCTCCTTGCAATCCAAGGGACTCTCAAGAGTCTTCTCCAACACCACAGTTCAAAAGCATCAATTCTTCGGTGCTCAGCCTTCTTCACAGTCCAACTCTCACATCCATACATGACCACTGGAAAAACCATAGCCTTGACTAGACGGACCTTTGTTGGCAAACTAATGTCTCTGCTTTTTAATATGTTATCTAGGTTTGTCATAACTTTCCTTCCAAGGAGTAAGCGTCTTTTAATTTCATGGCTGCAATCACCATCAGCAGTGATTTTGGAGCCCAAAAAAATAAAGTCTGACACTGTATCCACTGTTTACCCAGCTATTTCCCATGAAGTGATGGGACCAGGTGCCATGATCTTAGTTTTCTGAATGTTGAACTTTAAGCCAACTTTTTCACTCTCCTCTTTCACTTTCACAAGAGGCTTTTTAGTTTCTCTTCACTTTGTGCCATAAAGGTGGTGTCATCTGCATATCTGAGGTTATTGATATTTTTCCCCACAATCTTGATTCTAGCCTGTGCTACTTCCAGCCCAGCTTTTCTCATGATGTACTCTGCATCTAAGTTAAATAAGCAGGGTGACAATATACAGACTTGATGTACTCCTTTTCCTATTTGGAACCAGTCTGTTGTTCCATGTCCAGTTCTAACTGTTGCTTCCTGACCTGCATACAGGTTTCTCAAGACGTAGGTCAGGTGGTCTGGTATTCTCATCTCTTTCACGATTTTCCACAGTTTATTGTGATCCACACAATCAAAGGATTTGGCATAGTCAATAAAGCAGAAATAGATGTTTTTCTGGAACTCTCTTGCTTTTACAGTGATCCAGCGGATGTTATCAATTTGATCCCTGGTTCCTCTGCCTCTTCTAAAACTAGCTTGAACATGTGGAAGTTCACAGTTCACATATTGCTGAAGCCTGGCTTGGAGAATTTTAAGCATTACTTTACTAGCCTGTGAGATGAGTGCAATTGTGCGGTAGTTTGAGCATTCTTTGGCATTTCCTTTCTTTGGGATTGGGATATAAACTGACCTTTTCCAGTCCTGTGGCCACTGCTGAGTTTTTCAAATTTGCTGGCATATCGAGTGCAACACTTTCACAGCATCATCTTTTAGGATTTGAAATAGCTCAACTGGAATTCCATCACCTTCACTAGCTTTGTTTGTAGTGATGCTTTCTAAGGCCCACTTGACTTCACATTCCAGGATGTCTGGCTCTAGGTGAGTGATCACACCATCGTGGTTATCTGGGTTGTGAAGATCTTTTTTGTACAGTTCTTCTGTGTATTCTTGCCACCTCTTCTTCATATCTTCTGCTTCTGTTAGGTCCATACCATTTCTGTCCTTTATCGAGCCTATCTTTGCATGAAATGTTCCCTTGGTATCTCTAATTTTCTTGAAGAGACCTCTAGTCTTTCTGATTCTGTTGTTTTCCTCTGTTTCTTTTCACTGATCGCTGAGGAAGGCTTTCTTATCTCTCCTTGTTTTTCTTTGGAACTCTGCGTTCAAATGGGAATATCTTCCTTTTCTCCTTTGCTTTTCACTTCTCTTCTTTTCACAGCTATTTGAAAGGCCTCCTCAGACCGCCATTTTGCTTTTTTGCATTTCTTTTCCATGGGGTTGGTCTTGATCCCTGTCTCCTGTACAATGTCCATGGTTCATCAGGCACTCTGTCTGTCAGATCTAGTCCATTAAATCTATTTCTCACTTCCACTGTATACTCATAAGGGATTTGATTTAGGTCCTACCTGCATGGTCTAGTGGTTTTCCCTACTTTCTTCAATTTAAATCTGAATTTGGCAATAAGGAGTTCATGATCTGAGCCACAGTCTGCTCCCAGTCTTGTTTTTGCTGACTGTATAGAGCTTCTCCATCTTTGGCTGCAAAGAATATAATCAATGTGATTTCGGTGTTGACCATCTGGTGATGTCCATGTGTAGAGTCTTCTCTTATGTTGTTGGAAGAGGGTGTTTGCTATGACCAGTGTGTTCTCTTGGCAGAACTCTATTAGCCTTTGCCCTGCTTTATTCTGTACTCCAAGGCCAAATTTGCTTGTTACTCCAGGTATTTCTTGACTTCCTACTTTTGCATTCCAGTTCCTTATAATGAAAAGGACATCTTTTTTGGGTGTTAGTACTAGAAGGTCTTGTAGGTCTTCATAGAACCGTTCAACCTCAACTTCTTCTACATTACTGGTTGGGGGATAGACTTGGATTGCTGAGATATTGAATGGTTTGCCTTGGAAATGAACAGAGATCTTTCTGTCATTTTTGAGATTGCATCCAAGTACTGCATATCAGATTCTTTTGCTGACCATGATGGCTACTCCATTTCTTCTAAGGGATTCCTGTCCACAGTAGTAGATATAACGGTCATCTGAGTTAAATTCACCCATTCCAGTTCATCTTAGTTTGCTGATTCCTAGAATGGCGACATTCACTCTTGTCATCTCCTGTTTGACCACTTCCAATTTGCCTTGATTCATGGACCTAACATTCCAGGTTCCTCTGCAGTATTGCTCTTTACAGCATCAAACCTTGCTTCTATCACCAGTCATCCACAACTGGGTGTTGTTTTTCTTTTGGGTCCATCCCTTCATTTTTTCTGGAGTTATTTCTCCACTGATCTCCAGTAGCATATTGGGCACCTACCAACCTGGGGAGTTCATCTATCAGTGTCCTATCATTTTGCCTTTCATACTGTTCATTCGATTCTCAAGGCAAGAATAGTGAGGTTGTTTGCCATTCCCTTCTCCAGTGGACCACATTCTGTCAGACCTCTCCACCATGACCTGTCTATCTTGGGTGGCCCCACATGGCATGGCTTAGTTTCATTGAGTTAGACAAGGCTGTGGTCCATGTAATCAGATTAGCTAGTTGTCTGTGATTGTGGTTCCAGTCTGTCTGCCCTCTGATGCCCTCTCTCAGTGCCTGCCATCTTACTTGGTTTTGTCTTACTTTGGATCTGGGGTATCTCTTCACGGCTGTTCCAGCAAAGCACAGCCGCTGCTCCTTACCTGAAATGTAAGAGATAGTTAAAAGGGCTACAGAATAAAGAAATATAAATGTGATACTTAGTACTGGTATATATAAATATATTCAAAACTAGTGCTGATATTGTGTGTGTGTGTGTGTGTGTGTGTGTGTGTGCTCAGTCATGTCTGACTCTGTGCAATCTCATGGACCGTAGCCCGCCAGGCTCCACTGTCCATGAGATCTTCAAGGGAAGAATATTGGAGCAGATTGCCATTTCCTTCTCCAGAGGATCTTCCTGTCTCAGAGATTGAACCCACTTGTCATACGTCTCCTGCATTGGCAGGTGGATACTATACAACTATACTATATAACTGAACCACCTGGGTAGCCAATGCTGTTATTAGTTTACTCTGTGTAATTTAAATAATGTGTGCTTAATCGCTCAGTTGTGTTTGACTCTTTGCAACCCATGGACTATAGCCTGCTACAGGAGTCCTCTATCCATGGGGTTCTCCAGGCAAAGAATACTGGAGTGGGTTGCCATGCCCTCCTCCAGGGGATCTTCCCAACCCAGGAATCCAACCCAGGTCTCCTGCATTGCAGGCGGATTCTTTACCACGTGAGGGAAGCCCAAACTTATATAATATGTAAAAGTAAATTAATAGTTGTTTATATCTGTATATAACACTAGTTTATTGAATACTAATTTATTCATATAATCTTAGGCTTACATTTAGACTCAAGGCAATTTCCTATGTGCTAGTGAGGTTTACAGTGGTATTATGTTGAAAATGTCATATGATTTTTGGATGATGAGATGAAAATTTGTTGACATTTGGATCTTTATTCCCTCTGCAAAGTTTAGGCTACTTCTTCCAAGCAAAATTCCAGAGAGTTTTCTTAAATATCAGAGAGTACTTCAATTATATTTTGTTTAGTAAGAGTGAAATATTTTAAAATTAATTTGAACTGAATTCAGAATAGTTGACTAATTGTTGATGCATTTGAAACAAGATAATTCAAATATAAATGCCATTTTAATGGTAACTATGGGTAGGCTAACTGTATGACCATAATTCTGCATAAAAATGACACAGTCTTTGATGTCTTGTGGACAGGTAGATTTTAGTTTATTTTCACATGTTAAGTACCAGCTATTATGCTAAGCAGTCCTATATCTGTCTGTATTCTTCAGTCTTAGAGAAAATGCAGTCACAAATCAGATCACTTTGGTGTGCATCACTTGCTGTAATACAGGGCTGATTTTGTTACAGCACAGATGCAGACAAACATTAGGGGTCTGGGAGTCTTGAAGACTCTGCAGAAAGACTCTGGGATGTTTGAGACGATCCAAGCAAAGTACGCTGGTGAAAGCGTGGACTCAACCATTTTTTACCTTATTAAAACTTTCCAGTAAAGCTTCTTATCATGTGGAAGTTCAGATATTTCTCTCTTACTTCCACCTTTCCAGATCTTGTAATTTCCTATTCCAAGGTGAGTAATTTATAAATGAAATTCCAGAATAAGTATGTCCTCCAAGCACATGACTATGAAATTTTAAAAAATTCTCATTTTTAATTTAATAGAATTGCATTTTATTTGGAAAGTAAGTTCTGATACTTACTGTTTTAGTTGTAACAGTGGATTAATATTGCTTATGAAAGTATACTTATATGGGGACTCAGAAGTAATTACCTATTATGAAAGGGATAACAAAAAAGTTCATGTCTGAGTTTTCTTTTTTTAAACACTTAATCAATTTTTTTTAAAGAAAGACTTTAGTGTCAGAGAGAACTAAATTGAATGTCTAATATTCTGGTAAAGACATTGTGAAGACCTAGAGCTTTTGGTTTTTCCAATCTCCATGTAGATAACAGTATTAAATCAGTAATATTTGTGTGTTGGTGATAGATAACATGTCACAGGGCTTCCTAGGCGGTGCTAGTGGTAAAGAACTTGCCTGCCAATGGATGAGACACAAGACACGTGGGTTCAATCCCTGGGTCACGAGGATCCCCTGGAGTAGGAAATGGCAACCCGCTACAGTATTCTTGCCTGGAGAATCCTATGGACAGAGGAGCCCAGTGGGCTATAGTCCATAGGGTTTCAAAGAGTTGGACACAAGTGAAGTGACTTAGCACACACACACGTACAATAGCATGTCAATATTATATTGATGCCTCATGTGAAAAATACGTTTATCTGATTTATTGTAGGAAAAGTTATATCAATATTTATGCCATAGAATCATTGCTAGGATTAAATTTACATTAAATATGATTCAGGAAACACTTAACACTATTTCAATGAAATATTCACTGATTCTCTGGTTAGAAGGTGCTCTTCACCAAAAATCTTCCCATTGTAACTTCTTGATAAGAAGAGCTAAGTTTCTGGATCTGAAATACAATTTAATTATATACTCTGTTATCTTTGGCATGATAATAACTTCCACAAAGAGTTGTTTTGGGTATATAGTCAGAGATAGAAGTAAAGCACTTCTTACATCGTTTGCCAGAAAATAATAAATATGTGGCAGTTTCATAATTATGATTATGATTTACTTACACATTTAAATTCAGTTAACCAAACCATCAGACTTAGAAAAATTATGAACTTAGGAAAATGTCTTTGGAAAAGCTCTAGTTTAAATCACAGATGACTGAATATTAAATCAGACATATTCTTCTCATCGCTGTCCTAGTAATCAGGTTCAGAGAGATTGTCCCCGGGTTGTACCTTACTTTTGACACCTGATTACTTGCTCCACATTCCTGTCTTTCCTCTTGACCTTGCAACTTTTCTTTCCCTGTTGCTCAGTGAGAGCCATCCTACCCAGAATCCTAAATCCCCTACCTGAGGTCCTGCCACCTTGAACCACTGGGTAATTTGGTTGCCCAATTTTCTGTTGCTTGATTGAAACTGTCTGAGCAGGGCAGTTTTTCTGAACTGATGATTTTGATTCTGAGTACTTATTTTGCTGGCTAACCACATGTGCCATTTTTGCCTGAGTGAACCGATTTCTGGTCAACATTATCAGGGGCGAGTTTAACTCCAGCCAGTCTACCATCATGCTCATGAACATGCACGCACATCTGTGAGTGTGCAAACACACACACACGAGGCAAATTTTTCCTGTTTTCCCAGCTTACCCTGATCACCAAAGTACATTAATTTGTGTGTATGTGTGTAATAGTAGATGTCAGCACTTAAGATAACTAAATCTAGATCCTTGCTGTGCAATGAAAATTTTTTTTTAATGAAAATGTATTTGTCAAAATCTTTATTTATTGAAAATTTTAAATTCAGTTTGAGATAAGTACAAATAGTACTTAAGAGTCTGCACTCAGGGGTAAGGTTCTCAAAGTCCCATCCCTGTTCTGCTGTTTACAAATTGTGATAACTTAGCTGAACCACATAATTTTTTCTGTGCTTTAGTTTTTTAATCTCTAAAATGAGGATATATTGCTTTCTTGATTAAATGAGTTAATTCTTACATTGCTGGGAAAACTGTCTGACACACAGTAAGCATTCAGTGAGAATAGACTAGCTTTATGTTGTTATGGTATTATATTCATGGAAGTAATCCTGCTCAAAAAATATTAACCTCAAAAGTAGAACCCAGATTTTTATTCTAATATTTAATTTTTTAACTTGACATATTCACACATGGCAGAATAGATTTGGATTTATGACCATGAAGTCCTTGGCATCCAAGGGAAACAATAATCAATCAATAAATTGGATTCAGTGAGTTTATGTAACATATTCACAAAAAGATGATTACATTTATTTCTGCTACTTAGAAAATATCTGAAAAATATGTATAAACATATTAAGTCATTATTTCTTCATATACTATATTAAATGGTCATATAACTAAAGTATATCTAGAAATGTTTACATTGATAGGAATTAAGTAAAATGTGAGTAAATATTAAGTAAAATATTATTAGTGATATTTATTGTGGTTATATTGGGCCAAGGTCAGTTTGTAAAATGTCTGTGAAGAACAGTGATGTGTCTATATCATCAGATTTAACTTTCACCATTAAACATGGTGAGTTATAGAAACCACCATAAATCTTGTATGGAAAAATACTTACCAATGAAGTCATAATGCAAAAATAAAATTAAGAGTGAAAAAATGATAAATTAAAACAAAACAAGAAGTAATCCACACTAAATACTTTGGAGAATGTAACTATTTGGATAGACAGGGAATTTATCAAACCATGAATGTATTTCAGCACAATACAGATGTGGTTGGAAGCAACACTTAAGAGTCAGAACTTTGGGAAAATCTCAGTGTTAGGAATGGTCAAGCTTGCTTGGAGCCTAGATTAAAGGAAGAAAATGAAGCACAGCTTCTGTAGAATTAAAGAAACTTCAACATCACAACTTTTCATTTTTATTATTATGAAGTAAGTTATGGAATTCTTAAATTCCCAAAGAGATAGGAATACCAGACCACCTTACCTGCCTCCTGAGAAACCTGCATGCAAGTCAAGAAGCAGCAGTTAGAACTGGACATGGAGCAATGGACTGGTTCAAGATTGGGAAAGGAGTGTGTCAGGGCTGTCTATTGTCACCTTGCTTATTTAACTTGTATGCAAAGTATGTCATGTGAAATGCTGGGCTGGATGAAGCATAAGCTGGAATCAAGATTGCCAGGAGAAATATTAATAATCTCTGATATACAGATGAGAGCACCCTTATGGCAGAAAGTGAAGAGGAACTAAAGAACCTCCTGATGAAGGTGAAAGAGGATAGTGAAAAAGCTAGCTTAAAACTCAAAAAATGAAGATCATGGCATCTGGTCCCATCACTTCATGGCAAATATATGGGATAAAAATGGAAACAGTGACAGACTTTATTTTCTTGGGCTCCAAAACTGCTGTGGACAGTGACTGCAACCATGAAATTAAAAGACACTTGCTCCTTGGAAGAAAAGCTATCACGAACCTTGAAAACACATTAAAATAGAGGCATCACTTTGCTGCGGTTTTTCCAGTAGTCATATATGGATGTGAGAGTTGGGCCATAAAGAAGGCTGAGCACCAAAGAAATGATGCTTTTGAACTGGTGCTGAAGAAGACTCTTGAGAGTCCCTTGGACAGCAAGAAGATCAAACCAATCTATCCTAAAGGAAATTAGTCCTGAATATTCATTAGAAGGACTGATGCTGAAGCTGAAGCTCCCAATACTTTGGCCACCTGATGGCAACCAACTCATTTAAAAGACCCTGATGTTGGGAAGGATTGAAGGCAGGAAGAGAAGGGGACAACAGAGAATGAGATAATTGGATGGCATCACCGACGCAATGGACTTTAAGTTTGAGCAAACTCCAGGAGATGGTGAAGGACAGGGAAGCCTGGTGTGCTGCAATCCATGCAGTTGCAAAGAGTCAGACATGACTGAGCAACAGAACTGAAGTGAAATTATGAAATAAATAGAAGATATATTATTTGCTTTCAAACTTTATTTAGAAAATAGTGACAGCCTGTGTCATATACTTTTCAACAATTTGATGAATGTTGATGATTTTAAAGATATTTTAGTTTAAATCTGAGTTACCAGGGAAACCCTCAGCTCAGATTAAATCCACTGTTGGAATCTTGAAGGCTGTTGATATTTTCAAAGTAGTGACGGGATTCTTGCTAAATAAATATAAATATTAAAAAGTCATATGCTTTGTGATATGATAAACAGTTTTCAGTGCTTGGGAACATTTACTCTTTATCTGTAGCAGCTCTATATATCTATATATCTCTACATCTATATCTCTGTTTCTTCATCTCTCTGTTCATGGAGGGGTGAGGGTCGTTGCCAGCACCACTATTTCTTAGAAATCCCTGCAGTTCTATATCCTCATGGATATTTGATGACCTCTTATTTTTTCCTCAAAGTTGTTATTAAAAAATCCTAGTGTTTTAGCTAACATATATTTTTCCTTATCAGTGACTTGTTCACATTATTAATATTTCTGGGGTTGTTTGGCTTCTCATACTGATCTGTAATCCTTTATATTTTCAAGATAGCAATCCAATGTAATTGATATATACTCCAGATATATAATTCTAGCTTTAGCTTCTGTTTTAATTTTCTCCAGGGTATCATCCAGCCAACATAAATCCTTAATTTTGAAAATAGCCAAATTTATCAAACTTTTCTTTAATTCATTTCTTTGTTCTAAGAAATTCTTTTTACTTGTTTTAATAAATCTGTTTCTATCTTGATGCCATATGTTCCTATATTTTATTCTAAAAGTAAAGTTTTTTCTTTCACCTTTAAAGGCTTAATTTATCTGTGATTTCTGTAAGAATGTGAGATAGGAGGCTAATTCCATTCTTCCCATAAGGATAACCAGTAGCTTCATTCAGATCATTTATTGAAAAATCCATGTTATCAAAGTACAGTAATGCAAGCTAAGTCATATATCAAGTTTCCATCAGTGGGTGAATTTGAATATAGCCTTTTAATTCTTTTCTAGTAATTTTTATTTTATATTTTGACATCATCATTGTACTACTTTTATACCAGCTTTATTATAAATCTTGATTTCTGATGAGGCATATTCTCCCTATTAGGTCTTGGATGTTCTTGAATCTTTATTACATCATATTATTTTTAGATTTTTATTGAATATCAGTTCAGTTCAGTTCAGTGGCTCAGTCGTGTCCAACTCTTTGCAACCCCGTGGACTGCAGCACGCCAGGCTTCCCTGTCCATCACCAACTCCCAGAGCTTACTCAAACTCATGTGATGCCATCCAACCATCTCATCCTGTCGTCCACTTCTCCTCCCTCCTTCAGTTTTTCCCATTGAATATCATGTTCTATCAAATAAAAAACCAGATAACTATTATATATGAATAAACAGACAGCTATTATATATGAATTGCCATTGCAGTGAATGTCTAGGTCCCTTTGGGAAGAGTTGATATTTTTAAAATATTGATAGTCATTATTTACAAAGATGTCTTTTGTGTATATTATTTTATGGTGCAGTATGTACAGAAATGCAATTGAATTTGTGTATGCTGATTATGTATTTTTGAAACTAACTAAATTTCTTGATTAATTTTAGTAATTTATTTTATTAATAGAATACTTTTCCTTTTCTATATACACAATCACATAATGTCATAATAATGACAGTTTGAGTCATTCTTTCCAATCCTTTTAGTCATGATTTTCCCTACCATTGACTAAGAATATTTAGAAGAAGTTTTAATTTAAAGAAGCATCTCCAATGTTCATCATTAAATTCTATGTGTCTATTTGTGTGCATATATCATGTATACAGTACATGCATACATATATACATTCATATGTGCATACATACACACATGTATATAGTTACTGAATTTCTCTTTTCTAATTTTTCTTTTAGTTAAAAAAATTTAAATTATGAATGAATATTGGATGCTAAGTGATTTTTTTGCTTTAATTTGTTAATCTACTATTGTGAGTAGATTACGCTAAGTACTTACCTAATAAATTTGGATAAGCCTAAGTTGCTTTTGATGAATTGGTTATTATAAATATTAATGACTTCAGTCTGATTTTATTTTATTTTTCATTTTATCCATGGTCAATGTGAAAAACTGATCATTTTAATTTCTTAACTTATACTTGTTTTAAAGTTTTATTGGCTCTATGAAGTGAATTCTGGGAATGTGCCCTCTTTTCCAATTCTCAAAGTATTTTTGAAAGGTTGAAATTCTGTCTTCCTGAAATTTTGATAGATACTCACCAGAAAGAAAACATTTTGGCCTGATATTTGACTCTTTAAATGTGAAAGGAATATCTAGGCTTTCTAATTTTACTTTGCTTCCTTTCATGAGCTACATTTGACAAAATTTTGTTCTAAGTTTTCAAATTTATTTTCATGTTTTTTTTTTGCAGTACCTTCTTATCTTCTTAAAAATCTCTTCCACCTCTGTATTAATGCCTCTATTTCATTCTGAATATTATGTAATATTCCTTTCTTTTGACTTTTTTGACCAATTTCTATCTGTGTGCTCTTTTTTGTATAATTCTTTTCAAACTCTTTTCTTTATCATTGTTTTCCTTAACATATGACTATTTATTTTGGAAGAGAGGGGTTTATTAAACAGTTTTTTTTTCTTGTCAAGTTCTAAATTTGAATGTTTAATTTACTCATTTTAGTCACTGTTTTAGTTTTATCATTCCCTCTTAAATCTCAGACTTTCTATCTGAAGTCATATTTATTCTGTCTCAAATGTAACCTTAAATATTAGCATTAATGAAACGTGTTTGTGGAAACCACAACATATTTTTGCTTGTTCTAAATGCTACCAAAGTTATTATTCCACTGTATTTTTAATTCCTTTCTGTCAAGAATCCAGTTAATTTTTTTCCTCGTTTTATTTTATGATCTCAGTTTTTTTGTTTAATATTTCTTCATAATATTATAGATTTAAAAAAAATTCTAACAATTTTACTTGGTACTTTAAAAATCTGCTTGTTTACCTGTTACTATTTTTGTCCTAGCCCATATTTTCAATCTTTTATCTTAATTTCTTTAAGCACATTTCAATTTCTTTTCATTTTGTGTCTGAAAATGCCGTTCTTTAAAGTATTTGCACATCTAATTCTGACAACTTTAAAAAATTACAAATTTCTAATTGAAACATTATATACATGTAGAAAAGTGCAACTATTACAGGTGCTGAGAAGGCTGAATTTTCACAAGCTGCATTAGTATCTTAATAGCACCCAGATCAAGAAGTGAGACATTATTGGCACCAAAGAAACCCCCTTGGTGCTCTTGGCCGTGACTAAGTCTCTCCTGAGGGAATTCCTTTCCTAATGGCTACACCAAAGGTTAGTTTTGCCTATTTTTAGTCAATAATGAGTATTTTGTGTCTATGTTCTTTCATCTTTTCATTCTTCTGCGAAATTCTTTCCTGTTGGCACCTCAGTTGTGGTTCGTGTCCACCGTCAAAGGATATTTCATTGTGTGTGTAGAAGTCTGTTCTATTCCTGATGGGCATTTACGTACTTTCTGTGCTCCGTTGCTCAGTCTCAGTCGTGTCTGACACTTTGCGACCCTGTAGACTGCAGCACAACAGGCTTCCCTATCCTTCACTATCTCCCAGAGTGTGCTCAAACTCATGTGCATTGAGTCGGCGATGTCATCCAACCATCTCATCCTCTGTTGTCCTCTTCTCCTCCTGCCCTCAGTCTTGCCCAGCAGCAGGGTCTCTTTCAATGAGTCGGCTCTTCTCATCAGGTGGCCAAAGTTTGGAGTTTCAGCATCAGTCCTTCCAATGAATATTCAGGGTTGATTTCCTTTAGGAATCACTGATTTGATCTTTGTAAAGATTGGGTTTAAATTTTAGCTTGTGTAGAAAATATACTTCTAGTTCAATGGAAATATTTTATTTCAATTTGCATTTTGCTGAGGAGAGGTAGGGAGGGAAGGAGAAAAATGAAGATGAGATGGGGTAAGGGTAACTTATTTTTAAAAAAAATGAGACTATAAAGGTTATCTTTCAATCAAAAAAAGAAGGTATACCACTGATACTAACCATTTTTAATGCATCTAGTCCTGATTTTTACTATTATGTTTATTGTATTTTAGCCCATTTTTGCAGTCAGAAAATTATCTTCAACCATTAAACATGTTTTGCTTACCATTGCCCCGAGTTTGTGAGCAAAAAAGTGGCATACTAACTATGCTACCATATGCTCTCAGAAGCACTATTGCTAGTTAATTAGAGAAAGGTGAAACATTATGCCATGCTCAGAACCAGTGTTCATACATGAAATGCGAATTGATGCTATTAATATTTGTTCTATAGCAATTATTTCAGTCATGAAATAACCAGCAAATTCAAACTTATTTATAAATTCTTACATCATCTTTATTTGATAAAATGTCATCACTTATTAATGCTCAGATGAGTTCAAGTAACCTTGTTCAATGTATCATAATTCAGTTCAGTTCAGTTCAGTTGTTCAGTCGTGTCTGTTTGCGACCCCATGAGCTGCAGCATCCCAGGCCTCCCTGTCCAACACCAACTCCTGGAGCCCACCCAAACTCATGTCCATTGAGTCAGTGATGCCATCCAACCATCTCATCCTCTGTCGTCCCCTTCTCCTCCTGCCCTCAATCTTTCCCGCATCAGGGTCTTTAAATGAGTCAGCTCTTTGCATCAGGTGGCCAAAGTATTGGAGTTTCAGCTTCAACATCAGACTCTCCAGTGAACACCCAGGACTGATCTCCTTTAGGATGGACTGGTTGGATCTCCTTGCAGTCCAAGGGACTCTCATGAGTCTTCTCCAGCACCACAGTATCATAATACAGTGTTCAAATTGGCCACTTCTTTGTAAGCTGTTGGCAAGTTACTTTGTTAACAGTGGGCCCATACAGGCATTGAGAGCATGACAATAACAAAATTCTGGTTTAAATACTACTTAGTAAGCAATAGGGACTGTCCAGTTCAATCTTGTGTAACTGATGAGGCATACAAATCCAGTGTGCCTATCTGTATTAAAATATCCATTATTTCTTAAGACATATGCAATGATTTTACTGAGCTCACTCATTTCCAAGCTCAAATGAGACTCTACAACTCGGTTAAACAAAGAAAACACATTGTGAAAAATAAAGGATCGTAAGAATTTAAATAAAAATCAAATTACTGTTTTATTGTGGCCAATTCCTTTTACATTATTGTGTAATCATGAACTAACTTGCAGTGATTAACGTTCTGTTTGAATAGGGAAACACTATATGCAGAATTATGTTTGTAATTCAACAACAATTATATGGATTATTATTTTCAAAACCCCCAACCACAATTTTCAAAGAAAATCACAGCAAATTTGTTGATTTTTAGATTCCCATGAAAGGGTGTATATTTTAGTCACTTAGTAAAATAAAAACAAAATCCTCCCATGTATGTATCCCTGATAAATGTGACCCATCTTATCTCCTATTATTTTTTGGAATGATAACATTAATTGTGAGAATTTTGGTGAATAAAGGGACTCATCATTTTCTTCAAACGGGCCAAGAATATGATTAGGTCCTCCTGGAACTCAGCCTTCATTCCTGAGAGCTGCTTGCTAATAATCGATGATGCTTCACATGACCATGCATTTGTGTATACAAACACACATATACACATATACACACAATTAGGGCTTTTTAAAGTGTTGGCATGGGAAAATGAAATAGGACTATATTGCTACATATTCATGTCATGATCTTTTTAAACAAATACTTTATAATTAGATTTATTTTAAAATAATAACAGAAATCTGATTGATTTCTTTTTAGCAACTCACAATATACTCTGGGAAAAATAGAAGAGACAAAAATCTTTATGGGGAAAGGTGCATCATGTAATACTATGAAATGAAGCTCAGGATTGTACAACAGAGTGAATTTATAGGTATTCTAGATTAGACTTTTCATTTTAAAAATGAGGAAATGTGGTTTTCAGAAGTTAGTTGGTTTACAAAAAAAAATAGAGAGCTGTCTGAAAGGTTACCTGAATTTCAGCTGGCTATTTCCATGTTGTTCTCTCTCCTGTGATATCATTTTTATAAAAGTTAACTTTATGGAACTAATACAGTATATTATCTCAATTGTTGATTTATCCATTCATTGTTTTTCTACTAGAATATAAATCGTATGATGGCAGAATTTTGTTGTTGTTGATCACTTCATCTTCAGTGCCTGAACAATGTCCAGCAAAAATATGTGTTTGATAAATGAATGTTGAGTGAATTCGCTTATGAATAAAACTTGCCACTCACTGCTTAAATTACCACACTCTACCTTTTATGCTGACCACACTATATATAGTACTCAGGCAAAGTTCACCACTGAATTTTGTGTCAAAATGAAAATATCTCCTTTCAGTATTTTTCCTACATCATCTTTGCTTTACATATTATTCTGGGAACTACAATT
Source organism: Giraffa tippelskirchi (assembly GCF_054371585.1). NCBI lineage: Eukaryota > Metazoa > Chordata > Mammalia > Artiodactyla > Giraffidae > Giraffa > Giraffa tippelskirchi. The sequence goes on from NC_137279.1 coordinate 66,922,084, forward strand.
TCCATAAAATAAAATGCATGAGTTTTAAGTATCCTTGAGTAACATTTGTAACCGCCATGTAATTATCATCCTTGTCAAATTCAAGAATATTTTTGTCACCCTAGTAGTTTTCCTGATGGTTATTTTCAGTCAGTCATCCTCTTCTCACAGGTAACCATTACTATGATTTCTATTATATAGGTCAATTCTATCTGTTCTTCTTAATAAAGTTTAAACTTTATTTAAACGGAATTACAGAGTGTGTACACATTTGTATCTGGATTACTTTGGTCAAATTAATATTTTGAAGTATATCTGTGGTATGCCCTATTTCAGTCATTTTTTATTTTTTATTGAAGTATAGTATACCATTGCATGAATATACCAAAATTTATTTATTTATTCATCTATTGAATAGCAACTTTGTTTTCCTGTTTTGAGCCATGATGATTAAACGTGCAATGTATATTCTGATACAGATCTTTTTGCCTGTACATATATTTTCTTATTCAAGTGCGTAACTGTCTAGATAAGGAATTCTTGGGGTATAAAGTGGTTTTATATTGAAATTTATTTATTTTTTTAAAATTTATTTATACTCTCTGAGATTCTTCCAAAATGGTTGTATCATTTTACATCCTCACAAGCAATAGCAAAGGAGTGCAAGTTATTGCATATTTTCTTCAATAGTTTATTTCATCTTAGTCTCTTAATTGAGTATTTAGGGACATCTCATTTTTGTTTTAATTTTCATTACTCTAATGACAAATGACAGTGGGTGGCTTTTCTTGTGCTTGTCCACCATTCATATATCTTCATTTTTAAGTGTGTTGTTCAAGTGTTCTAACCATTTAAATTTTAAAATTTTATTTTACTTTTTAAAAAAATTGTGAAGTGTAGTTGATTTACAGTGTTGTGTTAGTTTCAGATGTACAGTAGAACTGAATCAGTTATAATAGACATATATCCACTCTTTTTTAGCTTCTTTTTCCATTTAGGCCATTACAGAGTGTTGAGCAGAATTCCCTGTGCTATAAGCAAATCCTTATTAGTTTTATCTATTTCGTATGTAGTATTATGTATATGTCAATCCCAATCTAATTTATCCTCCCCACCATTTTTAATGATTTATTTATTCTATTATTGATTTATAAATCTATATATGTCTATATAATTATCAGTTCAGTCGTTCAGTTGTGTCCGACTCTTTGCGACCCCATGGACTGCAGTATGCCAGGCTTTCCTGTCCATATATTCAGTCGTGTCTGACTCTTTGCAAACCCATAGACTGTAACACATCAGGCTCCTCTGTCCATGGAATTCTCCAGGCAAGAATACTGGAGTGGTTTGCCATCCCTTCTGTAGGTTATCTTCCTGACCCAGTGAGCAAATCTGGGTCTCCCGCATTGCACAGATTCTCTACCATCGGAGCCACCAGGGGGGCCCCATACATTTCATTTATTTATGTATATATGTTCTTCATTGTGGCTTGATTTTTGCTTCCTCAATTTTAATTTCAGTGGTCCCCATTTTGCCATTGTTATTTATTTTACCTTTTAACTTAAACTTTTTGTCTGTTAAAGAAACCTCATCTATCTCAAGGTTTTGTAAATATATTCTTCTTTCTCATTTCCTATATTCTGTATAGTTTTAGGATTTGCATTTAGCTCTATAAATCTACTTTGAACAGATTTCTGTGGATAGTGTGAGGTAGGAACTGAAGTAAATCTTTTTTCATATGGATTTCTGTTTTTCAGCATGATTTATTGGAAACATCATCATTTCTCCCCTGACTTATTTTGATATCATTGTCAAAAATCAATTGACCATATATATGTGTGAATTGATTACTATGCTTTTTCTTTTGAGTCATTGATTTAAATGTTTATCCTTAAGTGAATAACACAGTCATGATAGCTGTAACTTTTTGGTAGCCTTTAAAATCAACTGTTGTAAAACTTTCAATTTTTTTTTTCCTTTTCAAAAATGTTTGGCTCTTCTAAGTCTTTTGCGTTTTCATATACAGTATTTATATAATCAACTTGTCTATTTCTATAACATAAATTTGTTGATTGGAATTGTATTGAATCTGTGTAACAATCTGGAAAGCATTTGTATCTTAACAGTGAGTCTTATTCATAAATATAGGTTTATGCATGCATGCCAAGTTGCTTCAGTCGTGTCCTCCTCTTTGCGACCCCAAGGACAGTAGCCCACAAGGCTCCTCTGTCCATGGGATTCTCCAGGCAAGAATACTGGAGTATGTTACCATGCCCTTCTCCAGGGTGTCTTTCTGACCCAGGGATCGAACTCACATCTCTTAAGTCTCCTGCGTTGGTAAGCAGGTTCTTTACTATGAGCGCCACATAGCAAGCCCAAATATAGGTATATTAGTTATTAAAATTATTCTGTTTAATTCATGAATGTTTGGAGATTTTATATTTTATAATATGTATTATATAAAATTATATTGTTATGCATTTTGTATTACATCTAATTTTTTAAGCAACATGATCTGTATGATTACATTCTGTGACAGTTTTTGATAACATTCCATTGCCTTTCTTATAGTCTGTTTTATGTTCCATGTGTATTTACAGAGAACTGAATGTTGAATCCTGCAACAGTTTTATTTAAGAATCTAAAAAAGATGATTAAGTCTTGATATTATTTACATTTTCTAAAATCAAACCTTCTAAAACCTTTTGCTTACTACTTACTAGGAATAGAGTGTAAAAATTTCTCTGCATGTGATTAAATATGTTTAAGAATTTTTGTATTTTTCCCTTTACTTCTGACATTTGCTTCACACATCCAGAAACTCAAATCTCTATTGTTAGGTACTTCCACATGGATAAATTCTATTGACCTGTCTACAAGATCAGTGACCCATTCCTCTGTAGTTTCCAGTCTATTACTAATCCCATGTAATATATTTTTGATTGCACATATTACATTTCTCACCCCTAGCATTTATTTGCATATAACAATTTTTAGAGTTTTCATATCTCTCCTGCATTTCCCAACTTTAACAGTTAAACTTATATTTTTCTTCAGGTTCTTTAACATAATTTAATAGGATTATTTTAAAGTCCTTTATTTGAGGTCATTTGTGTCAACTCTATTTATTGATTATTTTAAGTATGGGTTATATTTTCCCTTGTCTTCTCAAGTCTATTAACATTTGAATATATGATCATTATTATAATTTAGAGAAGCCAAATTATTTTATCTATCTCTAAAAAGTGCCTGCTCTGGCTTTATTGTAGCAGGTGGTTATATTAATGGTGGTCTACTTTCTTTAATGGAAACTTGGTTTTAGGCTTTATTGGGGCAGATCTGTTTTAGTTTTTTTCCTTACTTCTTGGATATACTCTTTCTGGAGTTTCAGTAGAAAATTTGAGATGATTAGTGAGCCTGTCCCATATTGGCAGAACTTGAACTTGAAATATTATTTTCTAACTATTGGGCGACTGCTGAAATCTCTAATCAAGTTTTTTAGGTCATTTGCTTTAGTTCATACCTTAGCTTACTAGAAATCTCTCCTTCACAATATAGACCAGAAGTCAGGCAGAAATTTGAGAGGAATTTGCTAATATGCTTTGAGACCTATCTTCTGCAAGTCTTTCCTTTATGGTATTTTTTCTACTTTTGCATTCCAATCCCCTATGATGAAAAGGACATCTTTTTGGGTGTTAGTTCTAGAAGGTCTTTTAGGTCTTCATAGAACCATTCAGCGTCAGTGTCTTCGGTATTATTGGTTGGAGCATAGACTTGAATTACTATGATATTGAATGGTTTGCCTTGGAAACAAACTGAGATCATTCAGTCTTTTTTTGAGATTACATGCAAGTATTACACTTAGGACTCTTTTGTTGACTATGATGGCTGCTCCATTTCTTGTAAGGGATTCCTGCCCACAGTAGTAGATATAATGGTCATTTGAATCAAATTTGCCCATTCTGGTATATTTTAGTTCATTGATTTCTAAAATGTCAATGTTCACTCTTGCTATCTCCTGTTTGGCCACTTCCGATTTACCTTGATTCATGGACCTAACATTCCAGGTTACTATGCAGTGTTGTTCTTTACAGCATCAAACTTTTCTTTCACCACCAGACACATCCACAACTGGTTGCTTATTGCACTTTTACTTAGCCTCTTCATTCCTTCTGGAGCTATTTCTCTGTTCTTCTCCATTAGCATATTGGACACCTACCAACCTGGGGAGTTCATCTTTCAGTATCATATATTTTTGCCTTTTCATACTGTTCATGAGGTTCTCAAGGCAATAATGCTGAAGTGGTTTGCCATTCCCTTCTATAGTGGGCCATGTTTTGTCCAAACTCTCCACCATGACCCTTCTGTCTTGGGTGGCACTTCGTGGCATGCCTCATAGTTTCATTGAGTTAGGCAAGGTTGTAGTCTATGGGATCAGTTTGGTTAGTTTTCTGTGATTGTGGTTTTCATTCTGTCTGCCTTCTGATGAATGAGGATAAGAGGCTTGTGCAAGCTTCCTGATGGGAGGGACTGGCTATGAGGAAATCTGGGTCTTTTCCTGGTGGCTTAGGCCATGCTCAGTAAATTTTCAATCCAATTTTCTGCTGATGGGTGGGGCTGTGTTCCCTCCTTGTAGTTTGGCCTGAGGCTGAAGGACTAAACAGAGCACACAGCACATGAGTGTTAGACCAGTTTTGAACTCATTGGTCACCAAGAATTTACTATATGAAATCTGAGTAGTTAAATATAAAATCACTTCCCATGTGTAAAGTAGCTAGCTAGTGGGAAGCTTCTGCATAGCACAGGAAGCTCAGCTCAGTGCTCTGTGATGACCTAGAGGGGTGGGGTGGAGGGTTGAGTGGGACAGAGGGGTTGGTGGATTGAGGGTATGGGGTAGAGAGGGAATGACGTGGAGGGCAGCTCAAGAGGCAGAGGGTCTCAAGAGCAAGGGGATATATATATATATACTTATAGCTGATGCACTTTATTATATTGCAGAAACTTCCACAACATTGTAAAGCAATTATACTCCAGTTAAATATACACACACACACACACACACACACACACATACACACATACCATATTTCAAAATAAATAAATAAAATCACTTCCCATTCTTATACATATGTTTCCACCTTTCAGGTTATATGGTAAAAAATAACTACTCTTGCAAGTGACGGCAGCTATCAGCTACACAGAGTGTAAGTGTTTGGATTTAAAATTTCAGCTCCATCATTTAGTAGCTGTGTACCACTGTTAAAGTAACAATGTATCTGACCTTAAAACTTTTCATCTATATTGAGAATAAATAGTAACACACTACTTTCAAGGCTGTTCACAATAAAAATAGCTAAAACTATTGAGTTTTAGCAATGTGTATAGCATGGGCCTTCTAAATAACTATCAAAACAATCCTCTGAAGTTATCATTAGCCCTAAGTTTACCAATGAGAGACCTGAGAACTAGTAAGATTAAGTAACTTGCTGAAAGTAAGAGTTAGGAAGCTGCAAAGATAATGTCTGAATCTGATATTTTTTTTTCCTCCAAAATCTATTTTCTAAACCACTAGCAAAATGAGAAACCATAAAACTTTCTCAATGTACTGGAGGTGTTTGATTAATGTTAGTAATTATTATATCTTTCTTCCTTTACCTTAAAAAAATTCTACCGATAATCTTCCATTTAAAATAATGACAAGTCAGTGTAGCAGAGACTCTTGTCATAGGAAAAAAATGGTTCCACTAAATTTATAAAACTCAAAAGCTTCCTTACAATAAAGAAGTGACTATATTTGATTGTTGATATAGGTCTTTCCAATTAACCTTTCAGTTCTTTGCAGTGAACCATATAGAACCTATTTCAAGATGTATAAAAATTCAATTGTTTTCACCTGTATTAGCAGACAGTTAAATCTCATAAGAAATAAACTATATCAAGAAATAACATATTGTCAAAGACTATTATCCATGTTAAAAGTAGATTAAAATATTTTAAAGATGTTTTATGCTTTTTTGTCTTTGAAATCATATTTTACAGGTAGTAAAAATATTTAGAAAACCAATGATTTGACTCACAGTGTGCTTAGTCAATCAGTCGTATCCAACTCTTTGCGACCCTCTGGACTGTAGCCCACATGGCTCCTCTGTCCATGGAATTGTTCAGGCAAAAATACTGGAGAGGGTTGCCATTTTCCTCCTCCAGGGGATCTTCCTGATCCAGGGATTGAACCCATGTCTCCTGTGTCTCCTGCACTGCAGAAGGATTCATTACCCGCTGAGCCATCTAATTGGGCTGGAGTGTCCTAGGTGGGGTTGAGAATGCCAGAACAGATGAAAATCCAGGAAAAATACCATTGTTGTTGTTTGCTGTTGTTCAGTCAGCCGTGTCTGACTCTTTGCAACCCTATGGACTGCAGCACGCCAGGCTTCCCTGTCCTTCACTATCTCCCAGAGTTGACTCAAACTCATGTCCATTGAGCCAGTGATGCCATCCAACCATCTCATCCTCTGTCATCACCTTGTCCTCATGCCTTCAATCTTCCCAGCAGCAGAGCCTTTTCCAATGAGTTGGCTCTTCATATCAGGTGGCCAAAGTACTGGGGCTTCAGCTTCAGCATCAACCCTTCTAATGAATATTCAGGGTTGATTTCATTTAGGATTGACTGGTTTGATTTCCATGCTGTCCAAGGACTGTCAAGAATCTTCTCCAGCACCAAAGTTCAAAGCATCAATTCTTTGGTGCTCAGCCTTTTTTATTATCCAGCTCTCACACCTAGCTCTCAAATCCTTTTAAAAGAGATGGCCTGACTCTGCAACCCCATGGCCTGTAGCCCACCAGGTTTCTCTGTCTATGGGGATTCTCCAGGCCAGAATATTGGAGTGGGTTGCCATGCTCTCCTCCAGGGGATCTTCCCAACCCAGGGATAGAATTCAGATCTCCCATATTGCAAGTGGATTCTTTAGTGTCTGAGCCACCAGGGGAAAATGTTTGCCATATTTACCACTGGCAACTTGTGATATATGAATTGCGTGTGTGCATATGAACATATACATACACACATATTAACATTGGGCCTTCAAATGTGTATAACTACTTGATTTCCTTTATTACACTTATAAATAAAATATCTGTCCACATCATGTGGGCTTCCCTGGTGGTCAGATGGTAAAGAATCTGCCTGTAATATGCAAAATCTGGGTTCAATCTCTGGGTTGGGAAGGTCCCTGGGAGAAGGGAACAGCTACCCACTCCAGTATTTTTGCTTGGAAAATCCATAGGCAGAGGAGACTGGCAGGCTACAGTCCATTGGGGCCACTAAGAGTCAAACATGACTGAGCAACTAACACTTTCACCTGAGTAATCCAGGCTACTTTCCACACCATTTTCTTAACACTTTATTTTTTTTTAAGAGTCGTTTAGGTTCATAGCAAAATTGAAAAGGAAATACAAAATTTTCTATATACTCCCTGCCCTATGCATACATAGCTTTCACTGTTTTAAAAATCTCCCTCCAGAGTGGTACATTTATCATGATTGATTAACCTACATTGACACATCATATTCACTCAAAGTCCATGGTTTACCTTAGCTTTCACCCTTGTATAGTCTTTGGAAAAGTATATAATGACATGTGTGTATCATTACAGTATCACACAGAGTGCTTTCACTGTTTAAAAAATCCTCTGTGCTCTGCTTCTACATCATATTAAAATTGGAATAAAAAGTTTACTTAGTTACTAAAATCTATTATTAATGAGACTATAGACATATGACTTCACAAATATTTTTCATCCCTTTAATCTTTAAAATTTAAATTAAAATAATTCACCTTCAGAATACATTGTGTGCCTTATTTTTGATATACTGAATATAAATGATATTTTTCTTCAAAGGTTATTTCTGGTTTAGCTTTAATTCATATCAAAAGAAAAAAGGTATATTATATTCCTTTTTGCAACCAATTTTTAAACCTAAAAGATGGGCAAGAATCCTCATCAATCTTCCTGTCCCTGTAGTTCATTATCATGCTTTTCTATTTGGTTCACTGATGGAAGGTCCACTAGGCTCAAAGTTTTCATTTTCAAATTGCAATTTGAATCCTTCATACTAAATCATTTTGATAGCAAATTTTTCCCCCTTTGGAGATTAAAGAACACAACTCTTGACTCAGTTTGAAGTCAATAATCCTCTTAATGAGAAGATGAACTCAGCCACAACATTTCTTTGATTTTTTTTAAAGGGGCAAGTGTGTTAATTAGAAATGAATCAATGGTAACAGTAAGGGTTGATACCCAATTTATTTACATTTCCTTGAAATAATAGAAGTGGGTCGCTGTAACACTATATTCTTCCAGATGGGCATTAAGAACAATTTTGTATTATTAATAAGAACTTACAGTAGTTCAAATAATGATTTAACTTGCATTAGATAAATCTTTTCAGATTTACTTCTAATTGAAGCATGATAAGTATAACATTCTTTCAGAATTTGTGTGATGCATTTGAAACTCTTTTAGAAAATGCAGAATTTTCGTTTAAACTACTATAAATGCAAGACAAAACAAACAGATTAATAAAATAGAGCAGTATCTTATTTTTGCACTAGTCAGATTACTAATCTTGAAAAGTTTTAAAGTCCCAAGGTGATTGGCTTAAGATCTCTGTATTAGTGGCTAATTTAGGTGCTAATATAATTATGTCCTCATATGTTCAAACATTATACATACACTGACTTGGTTTCAGTTACATTTGAGGAAGTAAACTTTAAATTTAATGTCACCTGTGAAACATTTTTATATTAACTCTTATTGAAATATATCTATTTCAGTGTCTGTAATTTGATTTTGTCAACATTTATAGGCTCTCTGTATTGTTTATTTACAACTTAGGAGAAATTTATGAGAAAATTTATCTTTATTTCTTCTCCCAAATAGTTCTTTTTCCTATAAATATCAATTGCTCTTCTAATAAAAATCTTCTTCTCTTTTGAAATTTGATTATCCCAAAGTATCACAGTGTTTCTCTCCTATCAGAAATATTTTTTATTCTAAGTTTAGGGGACCTGAAGGAAGATTAAATTTTCACTATAACATTGGCTAACATTCTTTATGGGATTTAGTTAAAATATTAGTGATGAAAAGGTACACTGTAAAGGGTAAGTAGATGAATAATGCATAATTTCATATCTGAGTGACCTAAAGAATCTCCAAAATAACATTAACATGTGACCCTAAGGATACAATAGATACTAGGGAAAATACACCTATTTCTTTGGTCAAGGATTATTTTCTTGCCTGGTATAACATGAAACAAATTTAAAACACTTCTGACTGTAAAATAAATGAGTGCATAATGTGTTGTTAAGAGCAATGAATTAAAAATTGTTTCCTTGAATAACGTGTTCTTATCTGATGTGTGTGTGTGTGTGTGTGTGTGTGTGTGTGTGTTTGTGTTGGTTGCTCAGTCATGTCTGACTCGTTGAGACCCCATGGACTGTAGCCTGCTAGGCTCCTCTGTCTATGAACACCTGAGCTGAGATATTTCTGAAAATTAATATATGATGACTTACTTGTGTGCTGGTTTTTGTGATAACTTCTTTTGTTATTTTGAAATATCACTTAAGCGATCTATTTGAGAGATACAGACTTGAAGCAGTGATCTGACTGTGGAAGAATCAACATTCACAAAGGACTTATTTTTACTCTAGAGACTAGAGAAATATGACATATTTAGAGCACTCTTTCCAAAACTATTGCAAAAGTAGGGCACAAACGGCTAATCAATACACACTTGACTAACATATTGCATAAGCTTTATTACTTTATCATGTAAAACAATGTTGACCTACAATAAGATTCTTATGTTTGAAAAAAAAAAAGTAGGGAAAGAACTTTTCCCCCTTTATTCTTTATTCATTTGTTCCTTTAATTGAATTTATTCATTTTCAAGGCCATTTATCATAAATAATTAAATATTAGCCATTAATTGAAACACAGATTCTAAAGGCATAGAAAAATAGCCAATTTTAGCCAATTGTTTGTATTTTTATGTTCACTCAGTTAAAAAACACTGAATTTAATTATATACTATTGTAAAAAAGGATACATTTAAGTACATGATACAAAATATATAGTATATAAAATGTACGATACATTATTATTGATATTATATAAGAACTATATATATTTTGTGCACATACATGTAAAATCTGTAGTTCTTTTTTAATTTTTAAATCCATTGTCTTTCAAACTTAATTTTCTGTACTCACATATAGCAGCCTATCTACCCAGTAATCAAAAACGTAGTGTAATAGTGGTTTAAAAATAGAAGTAAACTGTGGCCTAAGACTAAGAATGCCACATTGCGGTCCTGACCCTGGGAAATCTCAGTAAATTACTCATGCAAGTAATTTTTCTTCCTGATTAATGGTTTATTTTTGTGAAAAGAAGTTTGAACTAGTTTCTCTACCACATTTTAATGATATGAATTGATCATCAGATTTCAATAGTTAAAGAGAAAGAAGCCACAATTGCTTATTAGGTGCCTAGAGAATTTAGGGTTTCTACCAGATGTGAGTCTGTACTCAGCAGTTATAACTGACCTTGTTAATATTATACTTTGCTACTCAGTTTTAATCTAACATTTAAAACATGAATGATCACTTGAATAAGTTATAAATAGGAGTGCAAACTGGAAATAATAACAAGAGAGATTAATGTCCTATGTTTCTACCTTTTCCACTAAGAATTTCTGAGAATTGCAGAAATGCCATAAAATAACAGAATAAATTTGTAGTAGATCTGGAAACTTAGAAAATTATGCCATCAGCAGAAGAAAACTTTGAAAAATTCTTGGAGACTAGAAAGCAAGTGGAATCATATTGCTGGAGGGGGAAGAAAGCGGAGAAAAGTACAGGTCAAAGCAAGGTTACCAAGCAACTACTATGGAGGTAAAAGCAATTGCAAAAATATTCAAGTTCAGAGACAACATACACAAAAAAGAACCTGGAGGTTCAGGGCCAATTGTCAAAATAATTAATGAGGATTGCATTAAGGACTAATGGGTACTGCACCCACCCTATCAGGAGCTGTAAGCAGCTGTTCTAGATACACAGGTTAAATTTTGAAACTGCTTTCAAAATGTGAGCTGCTGTTATGAGAAGGGCTCTGAAGGTAAGTACCAGCATTTGGAAAGAAGCAGGAAAGAGCCTAAAGAAGCTCTAGATAACAGGACTGAAGGAGGAAAGGGGACCTCTGATTCTGGGGTTAGCCATCCAGCTAAAGTGTGTGCTGTTGCTCAGTGGAGTGGTGGCTTTCAGGGCTAAGACTTCAGCATTTGAATGGAGCTCCTGGCTAAATGACAACCCCAAGAAGGATGTAGGGTTATGGCATCCAGAAGTCAGGCCAGCTCATGTTCTGCTGAGATCACAGTGCAACCCTTTTGTTACAATCCTTTGGGGACCACTCATTCATCAGAGATACTCAATAAAACTGAGAAAAGACAGCAAAGAAAACACTAGTATTTTATGTGAAAAAATTCAACACTGTAAAAATCAAGACACCAAATTTAGCAAATGAGACTCAAAAAAAAAGTATGACATATGGTAGTCTATTTTTAGTTTTTTAAGGCCCCTCCATATTGTTCTTCTAGGGGGTTGTGTCAATTTACATTCCCAACAGTGCAAAAGAGTCGCCTTTTCTCTACAACCTCTCCTGCATTTATTGTTTGTAGATTTTTTTGATGATGGCCATTCTGACTTCTGTGAGGTGAGTATTATATGACCTAGTAATCACACTACTGGCTGTAGACTCTGAGAAAACAATAATTCAAAAAGACACATACACCTGTTCATTGTAGTCGTTTACAACAGCCAGGACGTGGAAGCAGCCTAAATGTCCATCAACAGATGAATGGATACAGATGTGGTACAATATATATGATGGAATATCACCCAACCATAAAAGGAACAATATTGGGTCATTTGCAGTGAACTGGAGGGACCTAGAGTCCATCCTACAGAGTGAAGTTAAGTTAGAAAGAGAAGAACAAGTATCGTATATTAACACATAAATGTGGAATCTAGAAAAATGATTCAGGTGAACCTATTTTCTGGGCAGGGATAGAGACACAGAGGGAGAGAACAGATGGGTGGATACAGGGAGGGACAGAAGGGGTGGGATGAATTGGGAAATTGGAATTGGTGTATGTGCACTGCCATATGTGAAACAGATAGCTAGTGGGAAACTGCTCTATAGTTCATGGAGCTCATCTGGGTGCTCCGTGGTGAGCTGGGGGGGTGGAATGGTTGGGGAGAGGGAGGTCTAAGAGACAGGGGACATATGTATACATATAGCTGATTTGCTTTGTTGTACAGCAGAAACTAGCACAACCGTGTAAAGGAATTATACCCCAGTAAAGAAAAAAGTGTGACATGTACCCATCCCTCCTTACCGGGCAGCCCTGAATTTTCAGTGATGAGAATAACAATGTGTGCTGGTGTGCAGTTTCATCCCTGAGCCTCTGATATTTCTCATTCTGGAAACCAGGCTGATGTAACAGCTACTATCTAGAACATTGCTACTCACAATTTTTGATGGGAAAAGAAAGTATCAAATTATCATCTGTATCCTAAAGCTTCCACTTAGATCCTACACATACCATTCAGCTCTCATTTCATTGGTAAAGCAAGTCTCCTGCTCACATTTCACTTCAAAGGGAGTGTGTAACTGATCTTACCACGTTTACCTGGGCACAGTCCTAAAGAGTAACATAGTAAGTGCAGTGAAATATCCTAAAGAGAGTCATGAGTAAATCACACCCATAAAAGAAGAATGGAGCACTGTGAAAAAATTCTGAATTCAAGAAAATTAAAATTATAAGCACTAAATTAATAATAAATAATTTAATAGATTCTTGATCATTAGAAAAGAAACAAGTTTACATTGGGTTCACGAGAATGTAAATTCAGCTAAGTGCAGCATAAAAAGATGTCAATAAAAGAAATTCATAAACAGTAATAGAAACTAAAACCAGAATTTCTAATACTTATCATACATGCTTGGTCACTCAGTCCTGTCCAACTCTTTCCTACCCTAGGGATTGTAGCCTGCTAGGTTCCTCTGTCCATGGGGTTTTCCAGCCAAGAATACTGGAATGGGTTGCTATTTCCTACGCTAGGGCATTTTCCCAACCCAAGGTTTGAACCTGTATCTCCATCTCCTGTACTGGCAGGTGTATTCAGATTCTTTACCACTAGCGCCACCTGGGAAGCCTTATCATGATGAACTTGTATTCTAGAAAGAAAAGAGGGAAGTAGGAGAAAATTTCCCAGAGATGTGTGTTTTCTGACCAGAAAATTCCACCAAGGAAAAGCAAAACTAATGAGAGAGAAACAGACTGAGATAAATACAATATTTTAGAGCTTCTAAAAAACTGTAAGGGTATAATTCAAAGAATTAAATATCCGTCTCATTAAATGGCCTGGAATAGATTTTGTAATCTGTAAGTGATCCACTTTACAAAAACCTTAATACTCCCTAATGTAGGAAATGTTAAATTATGGAATAATCATTCTATGGCCTATTTATTATGTGGTATTAAAAATAATATGTAAAAGTTATATGTATCAATATTGATATACAGATTATATCATTGTTAGTAAATTCAGAACAGTAGGAAAATGTGGCCTTTTTATTTAAAAGAAAGCATATTCAACAAAACCCCACAGCTAGTGTGTAAGTGTGCCTGTGTGTAAATGTTTTGAAGAATTTGAGTAATTCTGGTCAGAGAAGTGTATTTTTGAAAAAGAGCTCAAAGCTCTGATTTGTTTTTTCGCTATTTTTTTTTTTTTTAGTTTTTATAGAATATTCATACAATACTTAGTAACTGAACTATTTTAATGTCATGAGAGATCCCACATCATTCACAACCTTTTGCCATCATTCTAGCTCTCTCTTCTTATCTCCTAAGCCATTATTTGTCATCCATTGTGCTACTGTTAAATAGTTTAGCTTCTTCTCTAAAGCCTTGAAACCTGACAATCTCATATGTCCCACAAAGACAGCTAACAGATGGTGGCTTTTACCAAATATTTTCTCAGCAAAAGTGTTTCTGGAGACAATACTCATCTCATATTGTTCAATACCAACTGTTAAGAGACTAAGCCTCCTTCTGTGGTTGGAGGAAGAGGGGAATCCTTGTAGAGAGCTGTAACTTTAATTCCATCAACATAGAGACTTCACAGATGCTCTAGATAGCTTTGAAGTGACTTTAGTATATACCCATCACTGCCAGGGGTAATAATGTTAATATTACTCTATTTAAAGACTATCAACAAGAATGCTTCTGCTGACAAATAGCTAGTCTCATGTGATATTAGGGCTTCTCTCATAGCTCAGTTAGTAAAGAATCTGCCTGCAATGCAGGAGACTTGGGTTTGATTCTTAGGTCAGGAAGATCCCCTGGAGAAGGAAATGGCAACCCACTCCAGTATTCTTGCCTGGAGAATTCCATGGACAGAGGAGCCCAGCAGGCTAGGGTCCATGGAGTCACAAGAGTCAGACACAACTTAGTGACTAAATCACCATGTGATATCAATTTGAATCTTCTTACTAATTGAAGTACAATTAATTTATTTTATAATAAATATCTTTTATATACACTTTTATATTAATTTATTTTAGGTAAAAGACTTCTTAGTCTACAATATCAAAAAAAGTGTTACTTCTGTTGAGATTTCATGATGATGGCAGCTGTGGTATATTTTTCCTTAACATGGCATTCTAGAAAGCTTGTCATTGAAGTTGCTTAAACATTTCTGTTACTCTTCAGTCTTGTCTTAGAAAATATTGACTATAGGAGTAGAAAACAATCTTTCAACAAAAATGCATTTTTGTAAAAGAGAGTAAGCAAAATAAGAAAGGCAATGCCAAAGAATGCTCAAACTACCACACAATTGCACTCATCTCACACGCTAGTAAAGTAATTCTCAAAATTCTCCAAGCCAGACTTCAGCAATACATGAACCATGAACTTCCAGATGTTCAAGCTGGTTTTAGAAAAGGCAGAGGAACCAGAGATCAAATTGCCAATATCCGCTGGATCACTGAAAAAGCAAGAGAGTTCCAGAAAAACATCTATTTCTGCTTTATTGACTATGCCAAAACCTTTGACTGTGTGGATCACAATAAACTGTGGAAAATTCTGAAAGAGATGGACATACCAGACCATCTGACCTGTCTCTTGAGAAACCTGTATGCAGGTCAGGAAGCAACAGTTAGAACTGGACATGGAACAACAGACTGGTTCCAAATCGGAAAAGGAGTACGTCAAGGCTGTATATTGTCACCCTGCTTATTTAACTTATATGCAGAGTACATCATGAGAAACCCTGGGCTGGAAGAAACAAAGCTTGAATCAAGATTGCCGGGAGAAATATCAATAACCTCAGATATGCAGATGACACCACCCTTATGGCAGAAAGTGAAGAACTAAAGAGCCTGTTGATGAAAGTGAAAGAGGAGAGTGAAAAAGTTGGCTTAAAGCTCAATGTTCAGAAAACTAAGATCATGGCATCCAGTCCCATCACTTCATGGGAAATAGATGGGGAAACAGTGTCATATTTTATTTTTTGGAGGCTCCAAAATCACTGCTGATGGTGATTGCAGCCATGAAATTAAAAGACGCTTACTCCTTGGAAGGAAGGTTATGACCAACCTAGATAGCATATTTAAAAGCAGAGACATTACTTTGCCAACAAAGGTCCATCTAGTCAAGGCTATGGTTTTTCCAGTGGTCATGTATGGATGTAAGAGTTGGATGGTGAAGAAAGCTGAGCACCGAAGAATTGATACTTTTGAACTGTGGTGTTGGAGAAGACTCTTGAGAGTCCTTTGGATTGCAAGATCCAACCAGTCCATCCTAAAGGAGATCAGTCCTGGGTGTTCATTGGAAGGACTGATGTTGAAGCTGAAACTCCAAGACTTTGGCCACCTCATGTGAAGAGTTGACTCATTGGAAAAAACCCTAATGCTGGGAAGGATTGGGGGCAGGAGGAGAAGGGGACGACAGAGGATGAGATGGTTGCATGGCATCACTGACTTGATGGACATGGGTTTGGGTAAACTCCGGGAGTTGGTGATGGACAGGGAGGCCTTGCATGCTTTGATTCATGGGGTCTCAAAGAGTTGGACACAACTGAGTGACTGAACTGAGCTGAACTGAAGCAAAATAATAATTTGGAAGTTAAAATCATTTCGCTGTTTTACCTCTTGCATAAAAGACCCATAGTTTTTTCTTTTAGAGGCATCCATGTTCCTCTAGGGAATTACTGAATGGTTACTAAATAGTTTGAGAGGTGTAAAAACCAGTTAAGAACTTGGACTTCCCTGGTGGCTCAGACAGTAAAAAATCTGCCCACAATGTAGTATACCAGGTTTCAATCCCTGGGTCAGGAAAATTCTCTGGAGAAGGGCATGGCAACCCACTCCAGTACTCTTGCCTGGAGAATTCCATAGACAGGGGGCCTGGTGGGCTACAGTCCAAGGGGTTGTAAAGAGTTAGGCATGACTGAGTGACTAATACTAACTAAGAACTTGAAATATGCATAGACAAACTCTTGAAAGTTTGACCTTGGTAAAATTATACATGACATTTTTTTCTTAAAAATACATAGCCACTCCCCAAGGGACATTTAATTTTATTATAATCTAGAAAACTATTTATGATGGCTCAGAAAAGTGGACGTAATGGATGGGATATCTCTGCTACAAAAGAATACTAAATAGCTCTTCAATGTTTGTAGGTCATGGGAAAGAGAAATGAGTCGGACTTACAAGATGATCCATGTTATTCTTCTCTTTGCCTTTAGAACTAGAATCCTTCATTATTGGATCTGTCAGATAGGTTGGTGGGAAAGCTAAATGCGGAAGTGTTTTACCACACTCCCTCATTTCAACTTTAGGAGGAGATAACCATCCAGGCTGCTGCTGCTGCTGCTAAGTTGCTTCAGTCATGTCCGACTCTTAGCAACCCCATGGACTGCAGCCTACCAGGTCCTCCGTCCATGAGATTTTCCAAGCAAGAGTACTGGAGTGGGTTGCCATTGCCTTCTCTGACCATCCAGGCTAATTCAGCACAAACACAGCCTGGAAAAAACACATCTGTAGGTGAGGGAGATGATTATCCAGGTTAACTTTCATCACCCCCTCATCACATAGAAGGATCTGAGACATTTCTAGTATTTGACTGTGAAGCAGAGATGTTTTAGCAAATACTGTTGAGAATCTGGCTAGGGTTTCCAGCTGTGCTGCCAACGGGGCACACAGTAGCCTTGTGATCAGATACTTCAGGGCAGGCTGCCTAGATTACAAAGTCACAGCCAGATATCAGAGCATCATCTTTAGATCAGGGGTAATCCAGGTAGGTCTGAATTAGGAAATGCTGAGAAAGACCCAATGCTGGGTCCTGGTGCACACAAGGTTCCAAGAGTCTATTCCCCAGTCCTGTGTGAGTTCTGGAAATCATTCGTGAATATTCATTGGAAGGACTGATGTTGAAGCTGAAACTCCAATACTTTGGCCACTTGATGTGAAGAACTGACTCATTTGAAAAGACCCTGATTCTGGGAAAGATTGAAGGTGGGAGGAGAAGGGGGCAACAGAGGATGAGATGGTTGGATGGCATCACTGACTCAACGCACATGAGTTCGAGTAAGCTCTGGAAGTTGGTGATGGACAGGGAAGCCTGGCATGCTGGGGTCCATGGGGTTGCAAAGAATTAGACATGACTGAATGACTGAACTGAACTGAACTGAGAGCAGGATTAGCAAAAGCAGACTGTCGGTTCCCCAGCTCATAGTTAGGAGCAGAAACCAGTAGGGCTCCCAGAGATGAGAGAGTACTAAGCACTTCAGTGAACACCAGCGGGCACTCTCACTGAGAACAGACCAGCTGAGCCTCAGCAGAATCTGTCAGAATCCACCAGAGACTCATGTTGAAAGAAAGAGTAGAGGCAGGCAGACCTGATCCCTACCCTTCCACTTTATCTTTATGCGACTTTAAATGAGAATGTATTTTAAGGCTGAGAAGAGCTGAGATATCATTAAATGGTAAATGTCCACAGTGGGATGATTAAGTCATATATAGAAATAAAGAAACTGTCACATGTTTTTGTAGGGCTATTTAGAACAAATCTAATGCTATTGCCAAAATGATGATAAAAATGTACTATTTTAATTAAATATGTGGCTCTATACTGACTTTTCTGTTTGTGTGTTGAGTGGACCCTTAGCACAGCTTTGAGAAGAAAATAAAAATATTTTTATTTCAAATAAATTTAGGAACTATACAACAAAAATATATAGAAAATGTTTTATGAACAAAAATGCTAACTAAAGTGAATATCTATAGAACATTAGATAAATTCCTTTTAAAGAAAATCAGTGATTATGGTTCAAATACACTTAAATTTATAGATACAGAACATGCATTTCACACATAAAAATAAAAATCTTATAAAATTACACTGGTTTAATCCATAATTTTGGAGTAGGAAATGGCAACCCACTCCAATATTCTTGCCTGGAGAATCCCATGGACAGAGGAGCCTGGCTGGCTACAGTCCATAGGGTTGCAAAGAGTCGAAGACGACTGAAGTAACTGAGCATGCACAATCCATAATTTATAAGTGTAGTTTGGTGTACAGTTTTGCTGTCTGATTTCATAATCAAACATAATGGGGAAATATAGACTCTAGAGCCAGGCTGACTGACTCGACCTCCATGTAGTTGTTGGCCATTAATTAGCATTTTGTTCTTCAATTTCCTCATCTGTAAAATGGTAATAATAACAGTACTCACTTCACAGGATTGTTTGGCACAGTAAAATGAGAAATTATTCCAAATTAGGTAGAGTGATTAGGTAGTGCCTGCATATTGAGGCATTATATGAGGCTTGACTTTTATTATCTTCAACCAGTCTCCAGCAGAAAGAACCCATAACAAATATCAGATAATGTAAATTCCTGTAATACTAATTTCAAAATCAGATATAGTTAAGCATTTTCTTTCTCATTTCTGACCTTGGAAGTATTTAACATTCCAATTCCCTGTGTAGAAACACCAGGTCAGTGCATAATTGTTCCAATTTAAATTCTGCTCCTAAGTGATTTTAGCTCTTATTTTTGAAGCAGCTTATACAAAAATAGATTGAAAAATCATAAGCATTTTTGGTAAGCTGTGATACATGTTCTCCAGAATTATTCTTGAATACATTACTCAGAGTTCTTCGAGGAGTTTGTGAAATATTCCTATGCATGTAATGCTGCCTAGCTGTGCTGTGCTTAGTTGCTCAGTTGTGTCTGACTCTTTGTGACCCTGTGGACTGTAGCCGTCCAGGCTCTTCTGTCCATGAGGATGCTCCCGGCAGGAATACTGGAGTGGGTTGCATGTAATGCTATCAAAAGCTAATATGAAACATCTTCAGCTCAGAGACTTTACCAACTTCCATAGTAATGGGCAGAATCTGGAAACTGACAGTTATAAAGGCTCATCTAGGCATATGCAGGCCTGGATTTCCTCAATAATTAAAATCACCAAACTTATTTGAAAAACTCCTCCTCATTATGAGGGTACAGTGATACTTTTCTTAGCCTCAGCAGGCCTACTATGTTTAGTTAGAATGTATCATCAACTTGGTATTAAAAATTGTCCTCCAGGGAATTCCCTGTGGTTCAGTGGTGAGAACTCTGTGCTTCCATCACAGGGGCTGGGGTTCATTCCCTGGTTGGGAAACTAACATTCTACAAACTGTGCAGCATGGCCAAAAACAAAATTATCCCCCACTCTGAATGCTCTTGCACTGCTTCCAGAAAAGAAGGTATCTTCTCCTCTCCTTATATCAACCAGGAAAGCAAGGTAACTTACAAGATCAGTTTCTTGGGAATTCTCTGGTTGTCCACTGGTTAGGACTCTGCACTTTCACAGTCAAGGGCCTGGGTTCGCTCTCTGTTGGGGGAACTAAGATCCCACCAGCCATGTAGCTTGGCCGCCCCAAAATACATTTCTTAAAATTCTTCAGAAAGTTGAGGACACAAAGAAAAAAATATGAACAAAATCCACTGAGAAGCCACCCTGGGAGAGGTACAAAGCTTCTTTTAACCCCAAAGGAGGTAAGAAAAAAAACAAGAAATTTTGGAGAATTTGTATGGCTCAGTGGGGGCTAGCAGAAGATTTAGAGTCCCTGGGAGCACAGGCCGCAAGAGAATCTCCACCCCCAGCTGTTTCTGATGGGACTGCATCAAGGCTCAGTGGCATACGGGGTCTAGGAATCCTGGGGACAGGGCAGGAAGAAGCTCTCCCTGTCCTGGGATCCCCGGTTCTCCAGGCAGTGGCTTCTGAGAACTGGCATAAGAGCAGGACAGCTCATAGCAACCTTGCTTATGGTTCAGGTCCACACCTGCCAGCTGAGGGCAGGACAGCAGTGAGAAAAAAAAAAAAATTCTGTGGGAAAAACCTCTGAACTTTGTGTGTTACGGAATGCATGGCAGAGGCCACTACTGTCGGGCTAGGGCAGGAGTGTGGACAAAAATACTCTGAATTAGAGGCACACGTGATTTTGCTTAACTCTTCAGGCAGACAGAGGAAATGAGAAAAATCCTCTGTGTACTTGGGATCATCACGGAAAGATGAGGTGACTGTTGGTGGCTGGGCGAGGGGCAGGAGAGCTGAAATGCAACCTGTGGGACAGACACACAGGAGTGCTGATGGCTGAGAATATGAATGCAAAATTGAGAGGGGACCCCCACACCCAGGAAAGCAAACAAGCTCATACTTGTATGGACTGTTAAAAAATTATTCTGTATTTTGATCTGTTTATTTCTATAGTGGATTTATGGTGTTATATTAGTTTATGCTATACAGCAAAGTGACTCAGACATACAGAAATCAAACCAGTCAATCCTAAAAGAAATCAACCCAGAAATTCATTGAAAGGACTGATGCAAAAGCTGAAGCTCCAATACTTTGGCCAACCTGATGCAAAGAGCTGACTGACTAGAAAAGACTTTTATGATGCGAAAGATTGAAAGCAGGCGGAGAAGGGGGCAACAGAGGATGGGCTGGTTGGATGGCATCACTGACTCAATGGACATGAGTTTGAGCAAACTCCAGGAGTCAGCGAAGGACAGGGAAGCCTGGCATGCTGCAGTCCATGGGGTTGCAAAGAGTTGGACACGACTGAGTGACTGAACAATGGTAATGTTTTCTGGATTTCCTGCCCATGTAGGTCACCACAGAGCACTGAGTAAAGTTCCCTGTGCTATACAGTAGGTTCTCGTTAGTTACCTATATTTTACCTACATTATACACTACATTATAGTAGTGTATATATGTCAATTCCAATCTCCTAATCCATCCCACTCCCCCCTTACTCTCCTTGGTATCCATACATTTGTTTTCTACATCTGTGTCTCTATTTCTGCCTTGCAAATAGTTTCATCTGTACCATTTTTCTAGTTACTCTCATAAATTACACTTGAATTTTCACATCCTGACGTGTAGGCTCCCCATAATTCTAGGGACCTCCTCCTTCATACTAAGTCCTTTTATATGGAGGTCATGCTGTGAGTCTGTTTCAAAAGGCCACCCTTCTTATTGACCTTCAAGCTCCATACAGTTTTACCTGGCCTGCCAGTGCCAGGATGGAAGGAAGTAATAGATGCAAGGAAGAAAAAAAATTGGCACCCACCAGTATTTCCTTCCCTGGAGAAAATTCCACCACATCTCTGCCCCTCTGTCATATGCCCTAAAATGCATCAATGAATCCACGTCTTTTATATGACCCAGGCACTTTCCAACTGCTTCTCCACGTGGTGACTTGAAACAAGTGAGTTTGTGCATGAGCCTTTCAGGAGTAGGGTGTTGGTTTCCCTTAGCTCTTCAGCTGTTCCCAATGGAAGCCCACCTGGTTCTCAAGTCAGATGTTATCGGGGCTTGCCTTCATGGTGCAGGTCCTCTGTGCTGAGGAGCAGGGTGTGGGGCTTGTATACCTTACTCTGCAGGGGAAATCTTCATAGTTGTGACATCCTTCCCATTCCCTATGTTGTGGCCATGGGTTGAGAGTAGACCACATCTCTTCCTCTCCTACCCTCCCTGTGTGTCCTTTTCTTTATAGCCTTACTTATTTGTGTTCAGTCATTAAGTCGTGTCTGACTCCACAGACTGCAGCACTCCAGACTCCTTTATCCTCCTCTGTCTGTTGGAGTTTGCTCATGTTCATTGAGTGAGTGAGGCTCTCTAACCATTTCATCCTCTGCTGCCCTCTTCTTTTGCCTTCAATCTCTCCCAGCATCAGGTACTACTCCAGTGAGTCAGCTCTTTGCATCAGGTGGCCAAAGTACTAGAGCTTCAGTTTCAGCATTCAATGAATATTCAGGGTTGAGTCCCATTAGGATTGACTGGTTTTATCTCCTTGCAGTCCAAGGGACTCTCAGGAGTCTTCTCCAGCACCACAGTTCAAAAGCATCCAGCCTTCTTTATGGTCCAACTCTCACATCCGTACATGACTACTGGAAAAATCATGGCTTTGACTTTACAGAACTTCAGTTCAGTCACTCAGTCATGTCTGATTCTTTGTGACTCCATGGACTGCAGCACACCAGGCTTCCCTGTCCATCACCAACTCCCGGAGCTTGCTCAAACACATGTCCATTAAATCGGTGATGCCATCCAACCATCTCATCCTCTGTCATCCCCTTCTTCTGCCTTCAGGCTTGCCTGGCATCAGGGTCTTTTCTGATGAGTCAATTCTTCACATCAAGTAGCCAAAGTATTGGAGTTTCAACTTCAGCTTCAGTCCTTCCAATGAATATTCAGGACTAATTTCCTTTAGGATTGACTGGTTTGATCTCCTTGCAGTCCAAGGCATTCTCAAGAGTCTTTTCCAACACCACAGTTCAAAAGCATCAATTCTTTGACCATCAGATTTCTTTATAGTCCAACTCTCATAACCATTCACGACTACTGGAAAAACCATAGCTTTAACTAGACAGACCTTTGTTAGCAAAGTAATGTCTCTGTTTTTTAATATGCTGTCTGGGTTGGTCATATCTTTTCTTCCAAGGAGCAAGCATCTTTTAATTTCATGGCTGCAGTCACTATCTGCAGTGATTTTGGAGCCCCCCAAAAATAAATTCAGCCACTGTTTCCCCATCTATTTGCCATGAAGTGATGGGACTGGATGCCATGACCTTAGTTTTCTGAATGCTGAGTTTTAAGCCAACCTTAAATACAAATCTTACTTGTAGAAAATCTATTCCATTAGTCTTAAGGTCATTCTCAGTGACAGTTATTTTATATGTAATTGTAATTTTGGTGTGTATGTGGGAGGAAATTAGCTCATGGTCATCTCAGTCTACTATCTTGACCCAAACATGATTTTCCTGTGTTCAATTTTCACTGATTTCATCGATTTCAGTGATTTAATTCTGATCGTTATTATTTCTTTTTTTCTGCTTACTTTAGAATTGACTTGCCATTCTTTTTGTAGTTTTCTAAGAAGAAAGCTAAAATGATTGATTTTACAATGTTTCTAGAATATGCATTCAGTACTGTAAAATTTCCTCTAAGCACTGTTTTCAATGCATCTTGCATATTTTAATAGGTTGTGCTTTCATTTTAATTCAGTTCAAGTTGCCTGGCTATCTTGGTCAGTAGAGCATGAGTCTCTTAATTTGGTTTGAATATTTAAAATTTTCTCTTGAGATTTCTTCTTTGACTCACGTGTTATTTAAATGCATCTTGTTAAATCTCCCAATATTTTAGGATTTTCCAGTTATTCTTGTTTTATTTATTTCAAGTTTAGTTTCATTTTGTCTGAGGGCAGAAATCATATGGTTTCTACATGTTAAAATTGTTAAGGTGTGTTTTATTGCTCAATATTTGGCCTATTTTGGTGAATGTTCCATGTGAACTTGATAAGAATGTGTTCTGTTGTTGAAATGAAATAGCCTATAGCTGTCAATTATATCCAGTTGATTGATTTTGCTGTTGTGTTCAACTGTGTCATTTCTGATTTTCTGCTTGCTGGGTCTGTCCATTTCTGAGGGAGGCGTTTTGTGTCTCCTGCAGTGGCGGGAGGATCCTTTACTACTAGCGCCACATGGGAAGCAGATTACCTAATTGTAGTTTTTTTCTCAGCATTTTAAATATTTCACTCCATTCTGTTCATGAGCTTCCCAGGTGTCTCTGACAGTAAAGTATCTGCCTGCAGTGCAGGAGACCCTGGTTGTATCCTTGGGTTGGGAATATCCCCTGGAGAAGAGAATGGCTACCCACTCCAGTATTCTTGTCTAGAGAATTCTATGGACAGAGGAGCCTTGTGGGCTACAGCCCACAGGATAGCAAAGAATTGGAGTTGACTGAGTGACTAACACTTTCACTTTCTTTCTGTTCTTGCTTGAATGGTTTTGGAGAAGTTGGATGTAATGCTTATTTTTATTCCTCTGTAAGTAAAGTGTTTTTTCCCAGAAGCCTCTTTCAGAATTTTTTCTTTATTTTTGATTATTTTTATAGCTTAAACGTGATATGCATAAGGGTAGTTTTTTGGCATTTATTTTGATCTAGTGTTTTCTTGGATCTATAGTTTGATATCTAACATTGATTGAAAATTCTAAGTCATTTTTAGTTACATATTTCTTCTTCTTATTATTATTTTTTTTTTCTTTCTGGCCAGAAATACTGGAGTGGGTATCCTTTCCCTTCTCCAGGGGATCTTTCCAACCCAGGGATGGAACCCAGGTCTCCTGCATTGCAGGCAGATTCTTTACCAGCTGAGCCACAAGGGAAGCCCCTTTCACTTTCACCTTCTGGTGTGCTCATTCATGTATGGTATACCTGTTGTAGTTGTCCCCTGTTCCTTTGTGGCTCAACTAGTAAAAATCCGCCTGCAATCCGGGAGACCTGCGTTCAATTCCTGGGTTGCAAAGATCCCCTGGAGAAGAGAAGGGCTACCCATTCCAGTATCCTGGCCTAGAGAATTCCATGGGCTGTATAGTCCATGGGATCACAAAGAGTTGGACACGACTGAGTGACTTTCGTTTTCACTTTTCACTTTCACTGTCTCTAGATATTATGATTTTTCCAGACTTTGTTCTCTTCACTTTTCAGTTTTCAAGGATTCTATTGATGTATTCTTGTTAAATTAAAAGAGGCCAGCCTTGAAAATTCCCTGTGTAGACAAAATCAGTTTATTTATACAAACAAAGTTTAATTCAGCTTATTCCACTAGGCTAAGTTGACCAGGGCCATTTCTTGTATGCCTCTCAAAATTATAAGCAAAATGTAAATTTTTACCAAAGTTGGTATGAGGTAACCAGTGAGTAATTCTCTATCATTTAAGGAAATTTTAATATTATAAACAGTCATTGACTTCTCACTATGTAAACCACTTTATAACAATGGACCCTGAGCCTTATTCCATGTATTGATTAGAGTGCTTTGGTTCAGGAACTGTCTTTTTGGTGTGTGTACAATAAGCTTTTACTTATTACTGCTTCAATCATTTATTGATTTTATTTCAGACATGTATGAACTTTTGACATCCTCTAGCTCAGCGATTCTTACTTCAGCTGTGTCCAGTCTGCTAATGAACCCATAAGAGTCATTCTTCATTTCAGTTGTAGTGTGTTTTATCTCTTGATTTTCTTTTTTGGCCCTTTCTTAAGATTCCCAACTTTCTGCTTATAATGCCCTTCTGTTCTTGAATGTCGTCTATTAACCTGTTAGACCCCTTAGCAGAGTAATCATAGTTGTTTCCAATTCTCAGTCTACTAATTCCAATATCCCTGCCTTGTCTAATTTTGGTATTTCTTCTGCCTCTTCAAGCTGTAATTGCTGTCTTTGATATGACTTGTAATTTTTCTCTTGATGGTAGACTTGATGTCCTGGGTAAAATCAGCGGCTGTAAATGGGCCTTAAGTAAAGTGATGTGGAGGGTGGGGGAGGGGGAGTTTTCATAGTTCTGTAAGTAGGTCTCAGTCTTTATTACTTTTTTAAATACTTATTTGTTTGTCTGTGCAGGGTTTTAGTTGTGGCCCCTGGAATCTTTAGTTGCAGCAAGCAGGATCCAGTTTCCTCACCAGGGATCTAACCCAGGTCTACGCATTGGGAGCCTGGAATGTTAGCCACTGGACCAGTGGAGAAGTCACAGCCTCAGCCTTTTAATGAGACTATATATCTGCACTGTGAATTGCTTCCATATTTCTCATTCTCTCTTCCTTTTGGGGGACAGTGTAACTAGTATGATCTGCAGATGGGCAAGTCAGGTTCAAAAGCCAGCAGTTAAGGCCATGCTTAAATAGTTTCACCTGCTGGCAGCCTTATTTAAGAACAGTTAAGTTCAGGTGTTTTTCATAATAGTGCCTTTTCCTCTTGCCTGAAGCTCTGGAATCTTTTTCTCCAGTATTTACTGTGAAAACTTGGTCAAGTTTCTGAGGTGAAACAGTTTCATGAAGGGCCCCTTGGAGTTTTTTTAATTCTTGGACTTGTCCACTCTGAGCCTCCATCATTTAGTTACTTACAGTCGGGCCTTCTCACTCTGGGACGAGTTCTGGTGGAGTTTCAGCTCATGACTTTCTACTCCGGTAAGCTGTGATTCTTTGTGTGCCTTTCTGTCTCTCCAGTTTTGGGTCGAGTTGTTTGCTCTGTGGCCTTTTCTTTTAAAAAAGTTGTTGATCTTTTAGTTTGTTCAGGCTTTTACTCGTGTTTAGAACAGAGTTGCAACTTCCAATTTCCTTACAAGAAGATTGAAGATACATGAGAAAATTTTAATTGTTTTGTACATCTAAGACATTTAATAGATTACTGTAGTATGGGATATTTAACATTTCAAATTATAAAGATGATCATGTGGTTTATCCTTATAAAGCACTGAGGTTTCTCCATTAGAAATTTATATGTGCTTTCATATAAATTTTTCAGTTTATGTGAATTATATGCTATATTTAAAATATTTTAAATAATGTTTGGTTTTTCAGACCTTTTAAGATTTTATTCATTAAATATTTTCATGAACCTATTCTGAGCAGAAACTGTTAACTAGTGCTGTTTAAGCTGCAGTTTGAAGACAAAATGGCATGTTTTCATGGAGTGTCCAGTAAGATTTTTATTTAAATGATTTTTTATTTGTAAAATTTCCATTTTGCCTTTCTTATAAACTTTTATATTTCTTTGCTTAAAATTTCTACCTTTTTAAATGTATCTTAGTGTTCCTTTACCACATAAAACATAGTTTCATAATAGCTGCTTTAAAATCTGTATCAAATAATTTTATCATCTGAGTCATCCCAGAGTCCGTGTAGCTTTTGGTTGCCTTTCCCCTGAGAATGATTCATATTTTCCTCAGTTTTGGTGTGTTAAGAATTATTTTTTTTTTTAACATTTTATTTTATATTGGGATATAGCTGATTAACAATGTTTTGGTAGTTTTGGGTGAACAACGAAGGGATTTAGCCATACATATACATGTAAAGAATTATTATTAACATTATTATTATCACATCCTGGATGTTGTGAATTATGTAGACTTTGGGTTTTCTTTTAATCCTGTGGAGAAAGTTGATGGTTTGTTTCTGTAGGTGATAGAGTTTATTTTGTTCGAATGCCTGTTGTGTTTTACCTTTTGTTGCCATGGTTCAAATCTCAGTTGTTTTCTCAAAACGTTGGTCATGCATATTTTGGCCTGTAAAGCATGCTCATTTGAACCTGTGAGGTTCAGGGGTTAGGCTGATTCTACAGGTGGTTCAGATGTCAGCTGAGTGCTCAGAATTGTTGCTATGCTGATATGGGTTTGTGCAGAGCAAATGTGGCTCACACGTTAGGCTGGGAGTTTTATGTACTTCTCCACAGAAATGCCAGCTTCCCCTCCTTTAGGATTTTCTTGCATGCTCTGGCCTACCTAACTGACTTTCTTCCATTGTTCCCTGCGAGAAATATCTGAATTTTCTGCCAAAGTTTTAGCTGTGCATGCTACATACCCTTGTGCAATTGGTGTCTACCCTTGGTGATAACCATGCAAGAAGAAACAAAAATGCAAGCTGCAACTAGGTTGCTTCTCCACCTCTTAACTCATTCCCATCACCCCTCTGCTCTTGTTTACCTTCCAGGGTCCTCAAGTCGTGTTATTTGTTTGTTTTCTTCTCTAATGTACCCATATTTACTGTTGTGATTGGTG
The DNA here is from genome assembly GCF_054371585.1 of Giraffa tippelskirchi. NCBI lineage: Eukaryota > Metazoa > Chordata > Mammalia > Artiodactyla > Giraffidae > Giraffa > Giraffa tippelskirchi. Next base: position 66,950,292 of record NC_137279.1, read on the forward strand.
AGAGAGATGGGTGTTAGGGGCCTAGATCTCATAGGCAGAATGGGAACTCCCACAGAGTATACATTGATATTAAGCACGCATTTCCCTTGACAGTGAGACATTGAAGGAGTTGCCACTCACATTTTGAAAAGGAGTATGTTTGTAGCATTTCTGAAGGTGTGTCTGATGGGTCAGTGACTGGTATAGGCTTCTGAATCTGTACTGGATTCAGCACTAAACTGAACCCAACCTGGTAGTTAATTGGCACCAATTAGGTAAGTGTACCTTATGGCTGCCCAGCTGCTTGGCAAGAAAGTAAGACTGGGAAATCAACTTTCACCTTTGCTATTTAAAATCACCCATATCTATTATTTTTGAATTTAAGCAGCTGTTAACTCTTCTGAAAATTGAACAAACACATCTGTCTCAGTAAGCTGCTAGATTTAAACAACATAAAGTTTTCTCTTAAACATTTAAAAACAAATTAAATCCTATTGCTGCTACTATCAGGTACTCATATGCAACTTATGTTTTAACTGGATAATAATTTTACCCAGATTGTACACACTTTTATGCTTTAGTAATTTATTACTAAGTGGAGGCAAAAGATAATAGTTATCTATTAGTTGAGTGCTTCATCTTTATGTGATAACTGCCATAGTCAAACCCAAATTAATGATTAGATTAAAATTTTTTTTTTTAGTTTTCTTGCTGAGGGTAACCAGTCTGGTATCCTATATTTGGACCCTGTTGTTAAACATTTTGAACCAGCAAAATGTTTTAAAACACACAGAAATAAAACTTAACTATTGATTGAATTATTCATGTATATTCCCAAGATGGAGATGGGGAGAAAATCATGGAATCAATAAATACAGGATACAATTCTATTTTATTAGTCCTCTGAAGATATCCTGCAAGTCTGTAACAGTTTTCTTATTAATTCTATATTTGTGTGTTATATCCCTTGTATTGGGTAAATGGGAGTGTAACTGATTTTAATTTAGTATTATAACACCAAATTGGGTTCTCTATTTTTCTCATTCTGAGAGCTTTTTTTTGTTATAATTTCTTAAAGTTGATGTCATAAATCAAATACATTATGTACAAAAGTTTTGCTAGAATCAAATGGCATTTGCCATTTTATAAATTGCCTAGAATATAATGATGAAATAAATTATCTTTTTCTATGATAATGAAAAATAAACTTCACAAATAGGTTTAATGATTACATATACAAGCAAATTGAGAATTAGTGAGATGTTTCTAACACTTGACATTTTGATGAATTCTATGCTTTCAAAAGTATCAGTATTGACTATTTCATAAGGACAATAGTATTAAGAGCAAACTATTTTTATGTGGTAAAATAACTAGATATCTGGGCTCCTGTATGAGGTTGCTCAGGCTGCTATAACAAAGTTCCACCAGTTGAATCTCTTAAACAGTAGAAGTGCATTGCTTTACACTTGAGGAGACTAGACATCAGAGATCAAGGTGTCAGCTTGGTTGGTCCCTCTTGTGATCTGTACTTGCCTCTCTCCTAGCTTCTGGTGATTTCCTGATGATCATTGTCATTCTTTGGTGTAGATAGTGTTCTGCCTAAGAAAAATCTTCATCTTTATATGGCATTCTCACTGTGTCTGTGTCTGTGTCTGTGTTGTCCAAACTTCCTTTTCTTATAAGGACACCCGCCATATTGGACTAGCATGCTCACTACTGATCTCATTTAAACTTGATGATCTCCAATAAAATCACATACTGTGGTGCTAGGAGTTTAGACTCCAGAGTATCTTTTCTCAGTGGAAACAATTCAACCATAATATCCAAAATCAGGAAATATGTGCACTAGAGATTTATTTATTAATCATCCCCTTGCTTTTGAATATTTAGATAATTTCCAAGAATATAACAACCCACTTTTGTTTTGTTTCTCTCTATTCAGTTCCTACCTCTTTAGGAAAAACAAATACACTGATGAAAATTTAATAAAACAAATTATTTCATTCTATAAGGGCTTATGTTGCTATAAGAATAACTCATTCATTTATTTTCTCTTTCATTCAAATAAATACTTTGAGTACACTGGGGAAACAGACTTCATTTCATTGAGAAGAATTCAAAAGGTTCTGCCATGAGTTGGGTGTCTCTGGACTGGACTTGTACAAATTAAGAAGTAGCTGTCTAAATATTAAAAAAAAAAAATCAAAGCTTGAATTTTCTAATGGTTGCACTTCTCCAAGAAAATTTCATCTTGTATTACTGTGATGAAAATCCTACACCACAGGGCCAGAAACTATGAAACTCCTGTGATCTGAGTCAACAGCTGTCATTACTCTTACTGTTATAGATGATAATATATTAATGAAAGACTTGAAGCTCTTGAGTTCAATACTATTTCCCTGCATTACAAGCCTTGGTGTCTAAGAGCCTCATGTCTAGAAGCCCAAACTTATTAAAGTGCAGATTTAATAACATTGAACATATGCAAAGGCTTTGGGAAGCATGCATGGAAATGGCAGACAGAATCCAGCAGAGCAAATACATTGAAAGCCAAATGAAGACTTAAGCCACCACACACACAAAGGGAAGCAGAACTACGGCCTGAATGTGACTTTGAATATGTGCTGATGAAACAAAAGTAGATGACTAGCCTGACGGGCTGCCATCTATGGGGTCACACAGAGTCGGGCACGACTGAAGCGACTTAGCAGCAGCAGCAGCATCTAGTATAGAATTCACATTATCCAGAATATAATGCAGATGATTTGACATATAAGCAATAGGGGAGAATAAACAGTGACCATATGCCAATACTTAGCTGTTTCAATGTTGGAACTATTAGACAAAGGCTTTAGATCAGCTGTTATAAGTATGCACCATGAGGTAAAGGAAAACAAACCTCAGACACATAAAACAAGTTTATCAACAGTTACTCACATTTTATTATTCTAAATATTCCAGCTAATAAGCACAGTTCCTCAAAGAGGATAAGAGAACACGGCATCACTATTTTGCCTACCAAAGTAAAGAAATCCTATTTTAATAACATAAAACATCAAAATAATGATAAAATCAGTATTACACAATCAAAAAAGGAACTTATATACAAGACACATGTCTATGAGTCTCAAAACATAGAATAGAATTTTTGGCACCTGATTAATAAAAATTGCAAAAAATAAGTCTGAAAGATTTGAACAAGATCAGCAAATCCTTGATCTAGCTGACATTTTTAGAACAATATATTCACTAACTGGAGAATACTCATTTTCTTTGGAGTTCCCATTATGTATTCACCAACGTAGACCATAGAGCACAAGCTTTGCCATAAAATAGGTCTCCATAAACTTAAAAGAACTGAAAATATGCAATGCCTTCTGATCATAACAAAATTGAATTAGTATGGCATTGAGACATGTGTATTGTCATATGTGAAACAGAGCACCATTCCATGTTCGATGCATGTGACAAGGGCTCAGGGCCGGGGCAATGGGATGATCCAGAAGGATGAGAGGGGGAGGGAGGTGGGTGGGGGGTTCGGGAAGGGGAACACATGTAAACCCATGGCTGATTCTTGTCAATGTATGGCAAAAACTATTACAATATTGTAAAGTAATTAGCCCCCAACTAAAATAAATAAATTTATAAAAAAAAAAAAAAAAAAAAAGAAATCAACAATAATATATCTAGAAACATCCTAATATCTGGAAAGTAGCCAACATGTTTTTAAATAATTCATGGGCCAAAGATGAAATGAAAAGTTATAATAAGAAGTATTTTGAAGGGAATGGACAGACATCATCTAATACCAGTACTCATGGGATATAGGCAAAGCAATTCATAGAGGGGAAGACTGTCTACTATCTTTAGTGCTTCTAAATTCAGGGACCTAAGGATCTACATTTCCAAGCCTAGGAAGGAAAAGTAAAGTGAAACCAAGTAACTGGAAGGAAGTAAATAATAAAGAGCAGAAATCAATGAAATAAAAAAGCAGATACATGTTAGAGAAGTTAAAAGACAAGAACTAATTCTTTGAAGAGATCAACAAAGTTTACAAATCCTTAAAATAACCTGACAGACTAAACAGTAAAAGAAAAGAACAAAAATCAATAATATCATAAATACAAAAGCAAGGTTATCTCAACAGAGAGAATGAGTGCAGTAACATTACAAAAAGAGTTTTGACCTTCAGGGCTGGACGCAGTGTGAGAATCAGTGCTATAGAGGAGTCAACTATCAGTGTAATTATTTTTTCCATTGGAAATCAGATGTCTTTTCTTTCTGTATGTTTTAACATTCCTTTCTCCTTCATATGTCTCAATATAGATTTTTTTTTATATTGTTTAAAATTGGGGGAGCTATTCTTAAACGTTAGGATTATTATCTTTTCACCAGCTAATTAAATCCTTAGTCACTAGTTTTTTCAAATACTGTCATATTCACCATTATTTCCTTTTGAAATGCTAATTAGGCAATTGTTAGAACTCTTCAATATTTTCTAACTTATGTTTCATCTTTTCCATCTTATATTTTATGTAGTATTTTATATGTCTTCATATCTACCTTTCAGTATTTAGCCATGCACATGTCGCTTTCACCTAGACACTGACATTCTAATTTCAATTATTAAAATTTTATTTATAGACACTCTCTTTGTTCCACAGATCTCACTTATCCACTTAAAGAGTCTATTTTTTACTCACACAGTCAAAATATTCTTATATCTTTCAAAATGCCTAAAAGTCTTTTTATGACCTATGTACAGTTTTTACAGACCTGGGGCTATGATTTGTTGATTTTGCTAGTTAGTAATATTACTAATATTATAGTTTATATTTTTAACTATAGTTTTTTGTGTGTGTATTTACTGATTTGTTATTGCTTGTTCATATTCCATTAAATTTTATCTTTGCTGATTTTTTAAGTCCTGGTTTTAAAAATTGTCTCTCTAGAGAATATTTGAATTTGGTCCTTCCAGTTGAGTTGGCTGGTGGCTCAGATGGTTAAAGGGTCTGCCTGCAATGCGGGAGACCTGGGTTTGATCACTGGGTCAGGAAGATCTTCTGGAGAAAGAAATGGCAACTCACTCCATTACTCTTGCTTGGAAAGTTCCATGGAAGGAGGAGCCTGGTAGGCTACAGTCCATGGGGTTCCAAAGAGTCGGACATGACTGAGAGACCTCATTTTCTCTTTTTCACTTTTCTGTTATGTTTAGACTATATTTCAGTATGGGATTTCTAAGACCAATGGATATTATAAATCTGTGCTTGTGTCAAATTGTGATTACAAATTCTCCTGGCAAATGTTTATTCTTTCTTCCTGTGCAATTACGGCCAAGGGCAAAACAGGGCAATGTCTTTATTTTCTCCCTTGCTGAGACAGATTTTTGTTTGTTTGCTTGGGATTGTTTTCTTTTGCTACCCCGCCCCCCGCCCCCTAGTGACTCACTAAGGGTTGTACTTCTTGGAATTATTAACCTCAAGTTCTATGATGACTCATTTCTCTGCCAGGGTACCTGCCTTCTCTGTAGCTCTAGTGTGCAGCCGCATCTATGGATTCTTCTTTTTTTGGGGAGGAGGGTGTTTAGGAAGAATGGGGAGAGGGCTGCTGACTTGGTTCACTTTATTTTTTTCCTTATTATTTTATCCAGCACTTTTAGGTATGATGTACTCAAAAGCATTTTTTGAGCACTTAGTTTGCAGTATCGCTCATTACAGAAAATATAATATCATTTAAAGTCTTCAATTATTATGACATTTGGACAGTTTATCGCTTTTTTTTTCCTCTACAGACTGATTCAATATATTTACAAGTTTGCACATTATTTTACAATGCTCAACTGTCCAATTTAAATGATTTGTTAGTTTAAAATATGACTAATAGAGTCATATCATTTTACTTTTGCTTTTAAGATGTTAATGCCTATTTAGAAATATTATCAACATTAGTAAGATATGAATTTTTGTAATGCCTCATCTCCCCTCTATTAATGTCCACTGACTTAATTGCTTATGAGACCCATTAAAAGCTAGGCTGCATCCAACTTCCTAATATCTTTGTTTTCCTAGAGATGAAAACTATTTAGAATCCTTGTCTCTTCTCTCTGGGGAACTGAAATACACTACCCAGAACTAAATCTGGTGGATGTTTATTTACTGTTTTCCTCAGGCAAAAGGCAAGTCCTAAAGAAAATTAAAAAAAATAATAATAATAATGGAAAATTGTGGTAGAATAGATAAGAAATTAGTAGAATTGTTTTTTAATTAATGCATGTGTTTTAAGACCCCTGTTTAGAGAGTGTTAGTGGAGCTAGGTCTTTTAATTTTGAAAGCAAACATTTACTGAATTACAGTTACAGTGTAAAACATTTCACTATGCCTGTGATCTTTTCACTGTACAACAAATTGTGGCTTTCTTTTTGTCTGTCTGTGGCTCCTCCATGATCACTTTGAAAAGTGTGTCCCAAGAGATGGAAGTGCTAAGACCTCAAATTGCTCCTAACCCCAAAGATCAGAGTAGATCAATTTGTCCCATCTTGTATTCTTTTCTGAAAATAAAACCAAGCATGTTACTCTGGCCACAGATGATTAGGTCAGTGATTCACACAGCTATCATGATAAGTATGTATGGGCTCAGCAAAAAAAAAAACAAAACAAGTGTGGGGGGAGTGGGATCCAGCAACTCAGAACAGATGATGCTTTCCCAATATATTAGTCAGTGTGGATGCTGCCTCTTTCTCTTTGGGAAACTGTGACTTGTAAGTGAGGGGAGAAAGTCAGACATGAAAGCTGCCTTCCTTGTATGTAAACTTTGTATTTAAGTTTTTGGGGATACAAATAATAAATCTCAGAAAATCTCAAACTCAGAAGTCCAGATGGGTAATGAAATGACATCTATGCCATCTTTTCGTACTTTATTCTGTATTTGGTCTAAGATTCCTGAAGGTATTATTATGTATTTTCTTGGTAGAGGACGTGGTGACTTATACTTGAAACTCTTTGGATTTTCTGTTCATCCACAATAACTCCCTAATTTGTGTAGAATTGTTCCTTGTCCACATAAATGTATTTTCATAGTAACCATGATTGGATTTAGTAATTGTGTGTATTTACATTAAAAATTGCAAAATGTGTATAAATTGTTATGACTGAAAAAATAAGGTTATCTTTGGAATAGCCAAAATCTCCCTGGGGTCAGAGGCCTCACAGAAAACTCAGATTCTGACTTTCTTAGCAACATATAGGAGGTAACTGAATGGATAGATCATGATAACTGAACGGAGGCCAACAGGTGAATGTGGCGATAATGTTGCCAGGTAATAACATGGCAAGGAAATATTAATATTTATTGAATGTTTAAATACATGCCAGTCACTGTGCTAAATGTTTATGTTCAACAAATGTAATCCCCAGAAAAGACCTGGAAGTGATTCTAAGACATTTAACTTGTTTTTCATGACAGTAACCTTAGAACAAGTGAGCTAATCCTCATCTGAGTGATTTTAAAACCTATAATCCTAATGACACCAGCATTTTTTTTTTTGCTGTTTTCTTAATATGTTCGTGTATTTTCTTCATCAGGACTGAATCTTATTAAAAATCAAATTTCTAGTAATCATGAAAGTGAAAGTGTTGGTCGCTCAGTGGTGTCCAAATCTTTGTGACCCCATAGCTCACCAGGCTCCTCCATCCATGGGATTCCCCAGGCAAGAATACTGGAGCAGTTTGCCATTCGCTTCTCCAGGGGATCTTCCTGACCCTTGGATGAAACCCAGGTCTCCTGCATTGCAGGCGAATTCTTTACCAGCTTAGCCACCAGGGAAGGTCTAGTATCCATATTAGATACTAGTAAGATTAAGAATTTTACTCTCTGAGTTCCAGTGAGAAATTATAAATTTTTAAAAAGTAGGGAAAATCCTGTGTGATTATGATACCCAGATTCATGGAAATGTAGGTTAAATTCTAGCTGTAATAGGAAAGGAAACCAAAGCTAAGAAAAGTAGCTTAAATGGAAAATATGGCATAAAACAGAAATAGAAACAAGAGGTTTGGTTTGACCATGACTGCACAAGGAAATCACTTTAATTTTTCCGTTTAAGCCCATGCCTTGGCTCTACCTTAGACAGAGTAAGCCTGAGCCCTGCCAATCAGTACTAGTAGAAGGCTCCCCAGATGGTTTTCAAGGAGAAGCCAGCATACAGTTGTTCATTAGCATATAATTCTAACTAATTTTCAGAAGAGTTTCTGTTAAATGAGACTCAAAAATAATTTAAAGCAGCCCCTGTAACCTTTTCTGTTTCTGTTATATTTAGCAGACTCTTGGAATGCATTAGAGTGTCAGTCAGTTCAGTCACTTAATCTTCTCTGAATCTTTGCGATCCAATGAACGCCGCACGCCAGGCATCCCTGTCCATCAACAACTCCCAGAGTTCACCCAAACCCATGTCCATCGAGTTGATGGTACCATCCAGCCATCTCATCCTCTGTCGTCCCCTTCTCCTCCTGCCCCCAATCCTTCCCAGCATCAGGGTCTTTTCCAATGAGTCAGCTCTTCACATGAGGTGGCGAAAGTATTGGAGTTTCAACTTCAGTGTCAGTCCTTCCAATGAACAACCAGGACTGATCTCCTTTAGGATGGACTGGTTGGATCTCCTTGCAGTCCAAGGGACTCTCAAGAGTCTCAACCAACAGCACAGTTCAAAAGCATCAATTCTTCAGTGCTCAGCTTTCTTCACTGTCCAACTCTCTCATTCATACATGACTACTGGAAAAACCATAGCCTTGACTAGACGAACCTTTGTTGGCAAAGTAATGTCTCTGCTTTTTAATATGCTGCTGGGTTGGTCATAAGGTTCCTGTGAAGAAGTAAGCGTCTTTTAATTTCATGGCTGCTATCACCATCTGCAGTGATTTTGGAGCCCCAAAATAAAGTCTGACTCTGTTTCTACTGTTTCCCCATCTATTTGCCATGAAGTGATGGGACCAGATGCCATGATCTTAGTTTTCTGAATGTTGAGCTTTAAGCCAACTTTTTCACTCTCCTCTTTTACTTTCATCAGGAGTTTTTAGTTCCTCTTCACTTTTCCGCCATAAGGGTGGTGTCATCTGCATATCTGAGGTTATTGATATTTCTCCTGGAAATCTTGATTCCAGCTTGCGCTTCTTCCAGCCCAGCATTTCTCATGATGAACTCTGCATATAAGTTAAATAAGCAGGGTGACCATATACAGCCTTGATGTGCTCTTTTTCCTATTTGGAACCAGTCTGTTGTTCTATGTCCAGTTCTAACTGTTGCTTCCTGACCTGCATACAGGTTTCTCAAGAGGCAGGTGCAGTGGTCTGGTATTCCCATCTCTTTCAGAATTTTCCACAGTTTATTGTGATCCACAGAGTCAAAGGCTTTGGCATAGTCAATAAAGCAGAAATAGATGTTTTTCTGAAACTCTCTTGCTTTTTCGATGATCCAGCGGATGTTGGCAGTTTGATCTCTGGTACCTCTGCCTTTTCTAAAACCAGCTTGAATGTCTGGAAGTTCAAGGTTCATGTATTGCTGAAGCCTGGCTTGGAGAATTTTAAGCGTTACTTTACTAGCATGTGAGATGAGTGCAATTGTGTGGTAGTTTGAGCATTCTTTGGCATTGCCCTTCTTTGGGATTGGAATGAAAACTGACCTTTTCCAGTTCTGAGGCCACTGCTGAGTTTTCCAGATTTGCTGGCATATTGAATGCAGCACTTTCACAGCATCATCTTTCAGGATTTGAAATAGCTCAACTGGAATTCCATCACCTTCACTAGCTTTGTTCATAGTGATGCTTTCTAAGGCCCACTTGACTTCACATTCCAGAATGTCTGGCTCTAGGTGAGTGATCCCACCATCGTGATTATCTGGGTCATGAAGATCCTTTTGTACAATTCTTCTGTGTATTCTTGCCACCTCTTCTTAATATCTTCTGCTTCTGTTAGGTCCATACGATTTCTTTTCTTTATCGAGCCCATCTTTGCATGTAATGTTCCCTTGGTATCTCTGATTTTCTTGAAGAGGTCTCTAGTCTTTCCCATTCTGTTGTTTTCCTCTATTTCTTTGCATTGATCGCTGAGGAAGGCTTTCGTATCTCTCCTTGCTATTCTCTGGAACTCTGCATTCAAATGGGAATATCTTTCCTTTTCTCCTTTGCTTTTCGCTTCTCTTCTTTTCACAGCTATTTGTAAGACATCCTCAGACAGCCATTTTGCTTTTTTGCATTTCTTTTCCTTGGGGATGGTCTTGGTCTCTGTCTCACAAACCTCCGTCCATAGTTCTTCAGGCACTCTGTCTATCAGATCTAGTCCCTTAAATCTATTTGTCACTCCACTGTATAATCATAAGGGATTTGATTTAGGTCCTACCTGAATGGTCTAGTGGTTTTCTCTACTTGCTTCAATTTAAGTCTAAATTTGGCAATAAGGATTTCATGATCTGAGCCACGGTCTGCTCCCAGTCTTGTTTTTGCTGACTGTATGGAGCCTCTCCATCTTTGGCCGCAAAGAATATAATCAATATGATTTTGGTGTTGACCATCTGGTGATGTCCACGTGTAGAGTCTTCTCTTGTGTTGTTGGAAGACGGTGTTTGCTATGACCAGTGTGCACTTTTGGCAAAACTCTATTAGCCTTTGCCCTGCTTCATTCTCTACTCCAAGGCCAAATTTTCCTGTTACTCCAGGTGTTTCCTAACTTCCTACTTTTGCATTCCAGTCCCCTATAATGAAAAGGACATCTTTTTTGGGTGTTAGCTCTAAAAGGTTTTGTAGGTCTTCATAGAACTGTTCAACTTCAGCTTCTTCAGCATTACTAGTCGGGGCATAGACTTGGATTACCGTGATATTAAATGGTTTGCCTTGGAAACGAACAGAGATCATTCTGTCATTTTTGAGATTGCATCCAAGTACTGCATTTCAGACTCTCTTGTTGATCATGATGGCTACCTGACTATTTTTCTCAATCATGGTAGTTTACAGGTCATAAATAAACCATGCATATCTAGTCATCTTAGTATTCGTCTTCAGGAAAATAATAGTGATAATGTAGTAAACTTTTCTCTATTTGACATTATAAGGACAAATAATCATCAGTTCACATTACCTCACAATGATTTCTGCCATAATTCCTTGTCACTGCCCAAACTGAATATTCAGATTATAACCAAAGTTTGATCTAAGAATTTGAGTGGGAGCTAAACTTCATCACCAGAGTAAAACTATCCCATGTTCTGAAATGTATGCACGTAGTTCTGAGAAGTCTATATAGACATTTTAGTAAACAAACTTACTAGTCTTAAATTCATTAAAATGTTTCATTTCCTCTCCTTAAAATTTATTAGGACTATTTGTTCTTTAATTTGAAGATTCTGTATATCTGCCATTATGGAGGGAGGTAGAAGTGCTTAGTCGCATAGTCCAGTCTGACTCTTTGTGACCCCATGGACTGAAGACCGCCAGGCTCCTCTGTCCATGAAAATTCTCTGGGCAAGAATACTGGGTTGCCAGGCCCTTCTGCACGGGATCTTCCCAACCCAGGGATCAAACCCAGGTCTCCTGCATTGCTGATGGATTTTTTTTATCATCTGAGCCACCAGGTGGAAAAATGAAAATCAGGTAGCAAAACTGTAAAATTTTTAATAAAGGAAAGGGGATTCCTTTGCTTCTATTGGTAAAGAACATGCCTGCCAATGCAAGAGACTTGGATTTGATCCCTGAGTCAGGAAGATACCCTGGCGGAGGAAACGGCAATCCACTCCAGTAGTCTTGTGTAGAGAATCCCATGGACAGTAGAGCCTGGCAGGTATGGTCCACAGGGTCTCAAAGAGTCAGACACATTGCGACAACTTAGCATGCACTCATGAACAAGCAAATAGAATTGAAAGATCAGAAAGGGGAACTCTCACACCCAATGACACCTCAAAGCTCAGTAAGAAGAGGAAAGACTCGGGACTCAGCCAATGAAAAGCTATGACTTCCTTGTTTCCTTAGCCCTCCCAACATCCTTTTCCATCTATAAAGGCCTTCTTCTTCCTTCACTTTCTGGGGACTTGCAGGTGTCTTGCCATGGTTGCAGACCCTGAATTGCAATTCTCTGCTTATCCCAAATAAGCCTGTTTTTGCTGGAGAAATATCTGGCAGTCTATTTTCTTCAGATCCACAGTACTTTAGAAATAATAATTTTATTTGGAAACTCCCTGCTAAGGCATATGAAATAAAGTGTCTAACCAATAATTCATAATAATTTGGCTCTACTTTGCTTCACTTAAATGTCTGACAGATATTCAGCTTCATGGATTTTTTTCTTAGAAAACTACTAGAATTTGTAACCAAATAAATGTCTTTTAGATGAATATATAACTCTTTAATGCAACTATGGCTATGAATGGAAGACTAGGATAGACTTTAAATGTAATATATCTTATTTTTCTAAAGATATTTTATCACTTGAAATTGGTTGCAATTTATACACTTACAAAGGAGATAATAAACTTAATAGTGTCTTAGACTATCAGTTCAGTTCGGTTCAGTTCAGTTCAGTTCAGTCATGTCCGACTCTTTGTGACCCCATGGACTGCAGTATGCCAGGCTTCCCTTCACTATCTCCTGGAGTATACTCAAACTCATGTCCGTTGAGTTGGTGATGCCATCCAACCATCTCATCCTCTGTCATCCCCTTTTCTTCCCACCTTCAATCTTTCATCAGGCTCTTTAATAATGAGCCAGTTCTTCGCATCAGGTGGCCAAAGTATTGGAGTTTCAGCTTCAGCATCAGTCCACCCAGTGGATATTCAAGACTGATTTCCTCTAAGATGGACTGGATGGATCTCCTTGCAGTCCAAGGGACACTCAAGAGTCTTCTTCAACATCACAGTCCAAAAGCATCAATTCTTCAGCCCTCAGCTTTCTTTATAGTCCAACTCTCATATCCATACATGACTACTAGAAAACCCATAGCTTTGACTAGACAGAGCTTTGTTGGCAAAATGATGTCTCTGCTTTACTACGCTGTCTAGGTTGCTCATAGCTTTTCTTCCAAGGAGCAAGCATCTTTTAATTTCATGGCAGCAGTCAACATCAGCAGTGACTTTAAGCAAAAAAAAAAAGAAAAGAAAATTAAAGTCTGTCACTGTTTCCGTCATTTCCCCATCTATTTGCCATGAAGTGATGGGACCAGATGCCATGATCTCAGTTTTCTGAATGTTGAGTTTTAAGCCAACTTTTTCACTCTCCTTTTTCACTTTCATCAAGAGGTTCTTTAGTTCCTCTTCACTTTCTGCCATAAGTGTGGTACCATCTGAATATCTGAGGTTACTGATATTTCTCCCAACAATCTTGATTCCAGCTTGTGATTAATCCAGTCCAGCATTTCTCATGATGTACTCTGCAAATAAGTTAGATAAGAAGGGTAACAATATGCAGACTTGACATACTCCTTTCCTGATTTGGAACAAGTCTGTTGTTCCATGTCCAGTTCTAACAGTTGCTTCATGATCTGCATATATATTTCTCAGGAGGCAGGTCAGGTGGTCTGGTATTCCCATCTCTTTCAGAATTTTTAACAGTTTGTTGTAATCCACATAGTCAAAGGCTTTGGCATAGTCAATAAAGCAGAAATAGATGTTTTTCTGGAACTCTCTCACTTTTTCGATGAGCCATTGGATGTTGGCAATTTGATCTCCGGTTACTCTGCCTTTTCTAAATCCAGCTTGCACATCTGGAAGTTCATGATTCACGTACTGTTGAAGTCTGGCTCGGAGAATTGTGAGCATTACTCTGTTAGCATATGTTGCTGCTGCTGCTGCGGCTAAGTCGCTTCAGTTGTGTCCGACTCTGTGCGACCCCATAGACAGCAGCCCACCAGGCTCCCTCGTCCCTGGGATTCTCCAGGCAAGAACATTGGAGTGGGTTGCCATTTCCTTCTCCAATGCATGAAGGTGAAAAGTGAAAGTGAAGTCGTTCAGTCGTGTCCGACTCTTAGTGATCCCATGGACTGTAGCCTACCAGGCTCCTCCATCCATGGGATTTTCCAGGCAAGAGTACTGGAGTGGGGTTAGCATATGAGATGAGTGCAATTGTGTGATAGCTTGAGCATTCTTTGGCATTGCCTTTCTTTGGGATTGGAATGAAAACTGACCTTTTCTAGTCCTGTGGCCACTGTTGAGTTTCCAAATTTGCTGGCCTATTGAGTGCAGCACTTTCACAGCATCATTTTTAAGATTTGAAATAGCTCAACTGGAATTCCATTGCCTCTACTAGTTTTGTTCATAGTGATACTTCCTTAGGTCCACTTGACTTCACATTCCAGGATGTCTGGTTCTAGGTGAGTGATCACACCATCATGATTATCTGGGTCGTGAAGATCCTTTTTGTATAATTCTTCTATATATTCTTGCCACCTCTTCTAAATATCTTATGCTTCTATTAGGTCCATACCATTTTTGACCTTTATTGTGCCCATATTGGCATGAAATGTTCCCTTCTAGTCTTTTCCATTCTGTGTTTTCCTCTATTTCTTTGCATTGATCACTGAGGAAGGCTTTCTTATCTCTCCTTGCTATTCTTTGAAACTCTGCATTCAATTGGATATATCTTTCCTTTTCTCCTTTGCCTTTCACCTCTCTGCTTTTCACAGCTATTTGTAAGGCCTCCTTAGACAACCATTTTGCCTTTTTGCATTTCTCTTTCTTTGGGATGATGTTGATAACTGCCTCCCCTACAATGTCACAAACCTCTGTCCATAGTTCTTCAGACACTCTGTCTATCAGATATAATCCCCTGAATCTATTTGTCACTTCCACTATATCATTATAAGTGATTTGATTTAGGTCATACCCGAATGGTCTAGTGGTTTTCCCTACTTTCTGCAATTTAAGTCTGAATTTGGCAATAAGGAGTTCATGATCTGAGCCACAGACAGCTCCTGGTCTTGTTTCTGCTGTCTGTTTAGAGCTTCTCCATCTTTGGCTGCAAAGAATATAATCAATCTGATTTTGCTATTGACCATCTGGTGATGTCCATGTGTAGTCTTCTCTTGTGTTGTTGGAAGATGGTGTTTGCTATGACCAGTGCATTCTCTTGGCAAAACTCTATTAGCCTTTGCCCTATTCTGTACTCCAAGGCCCAATTTGCCTGTTACTCCAGGTATTTCTTGACATCCTGCTTTTGCATTCCAGTCCCCTGTAATGAAAATAACATCGTTTTTTGGGTGTTAGCTCCAGAAGTTCTTGTAGGTTTTCCTAGAACTGTTCAACTTCAACTTCTTCAGCATTACTGGTCAGGGTGTAGACTTGGATTGCTGTGATATTGAATGGTTTGTCTTGGAAACAAACAGAGATCATTCAGTAGTTTTTGAGATTGCATTCAAGTGCTGCATTTCAGACTCTTTTGTTGCCTATGATGGTTACTCCGTTTCTTCTAAGTGATCGTTGCCCACAGTAGTAGATATAATGGTCATCTGAGTTGGTTCACTCATTCCAGTCCATTTTACTTTGCTGATTCCTAAAATATCGATGTTTACTCTTGCCATATCCTGTTTGGCCACTTCCAATTTGCCTTGATTCATAGACGTAACATTCTGGTTCCTATGCACTATTGCTCTTTACAGCATCAGACCTTGCTTCTATCACCTGTCACATCCACAACTGGGCATTGTTTTTTGCTTTGGCTCTGTCTCTTCATTCTTTCTGAAGTTATTTCTCCACTGATCTCCGGTAGCATATTGGGCACCTACCAACCTGGGGAGTTCATCTTTCAGTGTCCTATCTTTTTGCCTTTTCATACTGTTCATGGGGTTCTCAAGGCAACAATAGTGAAGTGGTTTGCCATTCCCTTCTCCAGTGGACCATGTTTTGTCAGAACTCTCCACCATGTCTCGTCTGTCTTGGGTGGCCCTACAAGGCATGGCTCATAGTTTCATTGAGTTAGACAATACAGTGGTCCATGTGATCAGATTGGTTAGTTTTCTGTGATTATGGTTTTCAGTCTGTCTTCCCTCTAATGGAGAAGGATAGGAGGCTAATGGAAGCTTTCTAATGGGAGAGACTGACTGAGGGGAAACTGGGTCTTGTTCTGATGGGCGGGCCATGCTCAGTAGATCTTTAACCCAATTGTCTGTTGATGGATTTTCTGTTGATCTTAGACTGTTTCTGTTGATGAATTTTCTATTGATCTTAGACTACAGGTATTTTAAAAATAACCAGTATTTAGAAGACACAGTTTTTTAAATTTTATTAATTATTCCAATATTATTCAACATGTTTCATAAATTTGTCATATTCAAAGACTTCCAAGGAAAAATCAGTCTTTTCCCAAAGACAGTTCTTATCCCAGAGAGACTACTTATAACAAGTACTCTGCTAAATCTGAGCAGTAACTTTGATCATGTCATAGATCAAGGAACACAGATACCAATATTATCTGCTAATGTACATATTTTCTCCCATATATATATATTATTAATTTCTCTTTGATTAGACTGCATCTGAAATTGCTTTCACATAGAAAGTTAGTTTCTTTTGTGAGGGTAATGGTGGTAAGAGAGCTAATATTATCAGAGTTGAAGATGACATCAAAATCCATTTTTGAAACAGCACTTCATGGCAAATAGATGGGGAAACAATGAAAACATTGAGACAATTTATTTTGGGGGGCTCCAAAATCACTGCAGATGGTGACTGCAGCCATGAAATTAAAAGATGCTTGCTCCTTGGAAGAAAAACTGTGACCAGCCTAGACAGAACATTAAAAAGCAGAGACATTACTTTACCAATAAAGGTCCATCTATTCAAAGCTTTGGTTTTTCCAGTAGTCATATATGGATGTGAGAGTTGGACTATAAAGAAAGCTGAGCACCAAAGAATTGATGCTTTTGAACTGTGGTGTTGGAGAAGACTTTCGAGAATCCCTTGGACTGCAAGGAGATCCATCCAGTCCATCCTCAAGGAAATCAGTCCTGAATATTCATTGGAAAGACTGATGCTGAAGTTGAAACTCCAATTCTTTGGCTACTTTATGCGAAGAACAAACTCATTGAAAAAAAAAAAATCCTGATGCTGGGAAAGGTTGAAGGTGAGAGGAAAAGGAGACGACAGAGAATGAGATGGTTGGATGGCATCACCGACTCAATGGAAATGAATTTGAGTAAACTCCATGAGTTGGTGGTGGACCGGAAAGCCTGGCATGCTGCAGTCCATGGGGTCTCAAAGAGTGGGATATGTCTGAGCAACTGAACTGAAGGACAGTTTTTTTAAAGTAGATTTTTCAAAAAGCAAATAAAACCCTTCAGTGAATCTTTGCTAGGAAAACATTTATCAATTAAATTAATATCCAAGTATTTTCCCCTATTTTCTGAATGTTCTTTGTGATTTGATTGCATGGGGAAATTCTCTGATAAGTCGGCTACTCTTTGACTATATCAATCTATTTTACATTCCATACTTTTGAATAATTTTCGTTTTTCGGATGAATTCCAAGCGATATAAGGCATTAATAATTGATGCATATAAAACTTATTTATCAATCTCTTATTAGTATATACCTTATCATTGTATTGTTGTTGTCCAGTTGCTCAGTCATGTCCAACTCTTTGTGACCCTATGGACTGAAGCATGACAGGCTTCCCTGACCTTCACTATTTCCGTGAGTTTGCTCAAACTCATGTCCACTGAGATAGTGATGCCATCCAACCATCTCATCCTCTGTCGCCCCCTTCTTCTCTTGCCCTCAATCTTTCCTATCATCAGGGTCTTTTCCAATGAGTCAATCTTCGCATCAGGCAGCTAAAGTATTGGAGCTTCAGCTTCAGCATCAGTCCTTCCAATGAATATTCAGAGTTGCTTTCCTTTAGGATTTACAGGTTTGATCTTCTTGCTGTCCAAGGGATTCTCAAGAGTCTTCTCCAGCACCATAGTTCGAAAGCATCAATTCTTTGGTGCTCAGCCTTCTTTGTGAGTCCAACTCTCACATCCAAGCATGACTACTAGAAAAACCATAGCTTTGACTAGGTGGAACTTTGTAGGCAAAATGATGTCTCTGCTTTTTAATACGCTGCATACATGTTTCTCAGGTGGCAGGTAAGTTGGTCTGGTATCCCCATTTCTTGAAGAATTTTCCACAATTTGTTGTGATCCACACAATCAAAGGCTTTAGCCCAGACAATAAAGCAGATGTTTTTCCTGAATTCCCTTGCATTTTCTTTGATGCAACAGATGTTGGCAATTTGATCTCTATTTCCTCTGCCTTTTCTAAATCCAATTTGTACATCTGGAAGTTCTCGATTCACATACTGTTGAAGCCTAGTTTTAAGGACTTTGAGCATTACTTTGCTAGCATGTGAAACAAGTGCAATTGTGTGGTAGTTTGAACATTCTTTGGCATTACCCTTCTTTGGGATTTGAATGAAAACTGACCTTTTCTAGTCCTGTGGCCACTGCTGAGTTTTCCAAATTTGCAGGCAAGTTGACTTTAACAGCAACATCTTTTAGGATTTGAAATGGGTCAGCTGGAGTTCCATCAACTCCACTAGTTTTGTAGTTATGTTTTCTAAGGCCCACTTGACTTTGCACTCCAGGATGTCTGGCTCTAGGTGAGTGGTCACACCATCGTGGTTATCTGGGTCATTAAGACCTTTTTTTTGTACAGTTTTTCTGTGTATTTTTCCCAACTTTTCTTAATATCATCTGCTTCTGTTAGGTCCATACCATTTCTGTCCTTTATTGTGCCCATCTTTTCATGAAATGTTCCCTTGGTATCTCTAATTCTCTTGAAGAAATCTTGTCTTTCTCATTCTATTTTATTCCTCTATTTCTTTGTATTGTTCATTTAAGAAGGCTTTCTTATCTCTACTTGCAATTCTTTGAACTCTTCATTCAGAAGTGTATGTTTTTCTTTTCTCCTTTGCCTCTTGTTTCTCTTCTTTTCTCTGCTATTTGTAAGGCTTCCTCAGATAGCCATTTTGCCTTTTTGCATTTCTGTTTCTTGGGGATGACTTTGATTACTGCTTCCTGTACAGTGTTATGAACCTCCATCCATAGTTCTTCAGGCACTCTATCGGATCTAATCCCTTGAATCTATTTGTCACTTCCACTGTATAATCATAAGTGATTTGACTTAGGTCATACCTGAATGGCCTAGCGGTTTCCCCTACTTTCCTCAATTTAATTCTGAAATTTGAAATAAGGAGCTTATGATCTAAGCCAGAGTCAGCCCATGTCTTGTTTTTGCTGGTTCTATAGATCTTCTCCAACTTCAGCTGGAAAGAATATAATCAATCTGATTTCGGTGTTGACCATCTGGTGATGTCCATGTGTAGAGTTGCCTCTTATGCTGGAAGAGGGTGTTTGTTATGACCAGAGCATTCTCTTGGCAAAACTCTGTTAGCTTTTGCCCTGCTTCATTCTGTACTCCACAGCCAAAGTTGCCTGTTACTCCAGGTATCTCTTGACTTCCTACTTTTGCATTGCTGTCCCATGTGATGAAGAGGACATCATTTTTGCCGTTAGATCTAAAAGTCCTGTAGGACTTCATAAAACCATTCAGCATCAGCTTATTCAGCACTAGTGGTTGGGGCATAGACTTGGATTACTGTAATATTGAATGATTTGCTTTGGAAATGAACAGAGATCATTCAGTCATTTTTGAAGTTGTACCTAAGTACTGCATTTCAGACTTCTCCAACTTTTTGTGACCACATGCACTGAGCCTGCCAGGCTCCTCTGTCCATGGGATTTCCCAAAATAGTCTTTCCCTTCTCCAGGGAATCTTCCCAACCCAGGGGTTGAACCTGGGTCTCCTGCATTGAAGACAGATTCTTTACTGTCTGAATTAAAAAATGATTATCACAAAAATTTAGTTAATACATCCTTTGCTTCATATATTTACAGTTTTATTGAAAAGCTTTAGCATCTACTCTTTTGGTAGCTTGCAAATATACAAAAAAGTAGTGTTAACTACAGTCCCCGACTGTACCCTACATTTCCAGAACTTCTCTAGCATATTCTAGAAGCTTGCACATTTTGATCACCTTCACGCATTTCCTCCACCTATCCCTGTTCCAAACAGCCACCAATCTACTCTCTGTTCCTGTGTATTCACTGTTTGCAGAGGGTGCAGAGAAAACAAAAGTTATGCACGGTTGGTGGGTTGGTGTGAATGTTAATTGATGCAGCCATATTTGGTAATTGGTTTGGGAGTTCCTCAAAAAAAATAAAATAAAATAAAACAATAGAGCTACCATAAGATCCAGCAGTTTTACTTTAGATATAGATCTGAAGGAAGATTAAATCACTATTCTGAAGAGGTGTTTGCACCTCCACGTCACTGCGACATTATGTATAATAGCCAAAATGTGAAAACAACCTGTGTCCAACGACCAATGAATTGACCATATATATGTACACACACACACCACAATTTTTTGGTCGTTGGTCCAACGACCAAAAAATTGTGGTGTGTGTGTGTACATATATATGGTCAATGCACTGCTATGGTAGAAAATGTGAAAAATATAAAAAGGTATACGGAGAAATCTCCCCCTCTAATTTCCATCTTCTGTCTACCTAGTTCCTATCTTCCTTAACATTTTGATAGTAGCTACTGATCCTAGGACTTGAGAGTAATGGTTTTTTGGGAACATTTTTTAATGTTCTTTGCAAATGTGCCTGTTTAGATTTTTATCTCTACATATGACATTTATAAAGCATAGCTTTATATGTGGTGTTTTCGTTGTGGCTTATTTATTTTTCTTTACTTCCCCCAAAATGAAGATTGCTTTTGCTTTTTTAAAAAATGATAGTTTGAAGAGACTTTTCTAATTTGTAATTTTATACTATAATGATCTGAAATTTTTGTACTATTTCTTTTTTTTGAAATTATTGGAATAAACTTTGTTAACATTAAGTCAATTTTTATAAATATTGAATGAAAACCTGAAAAGATGTGCTCTATTTTCAGGTTCTAAATTATGATATATATCAATCATATATGTCCAATTAATTATATTAAATACTACTATATATTTTTTGTTGTATTCATTACTCATGGGTTAAAAGTCTTTGCTAGCCATTTCCAACAAGTTATTTCTTTCTCCTGCGTGAATGTCATTTGCTAGTATCTTCATTTTTAATATTTTTATTATTACATAATGTTATTATTGGTGTTATTTTATGTTTTTACCCAAATTATACCTATTTTGATATAATTTTCTTAGTTTTCTATTCTTGCACATTAAACCATGCCTACCCTTGATTTATTGTAATGTTCTGTGCAATGGCAATTTGAGCTAGCTTTAGCTGTGGAGGGGATATTTTCTGTCTTAGATGGCTTCACTTTGCTTCCATCCCAGGGTACCAGATTGGAGACTGGCACAGGTTGGAGGGCCTCATCTGGTCATCTGGATGTCTGGTGTCTTGTCACTGGCTTCTAGGTATCTCATCTTCCAATAGGCCAGGTCAACCTATTCCCCAAACAGTGAGACTCTTGCAGCTCTGTAGAAAGTGTTCCATAGGATGGAGCCAGCATTGCATCATTCCTGTGACTTCCTATCATCTCAGACGTGTCTCAAGACCAGTTCAGATACAAGAGGAGGGGAATAAACTCCACTGTTCGATGGCAGTAACTTTAAAGTTACACTGCCAAGGGTGTGTCTCTAGGAAGGAATAAAGAATTGTGGCTAATTTTACATGAGAATGTGTTGTGATCTGTGCGTTTATATCAGTGTACTACTCCTTTGTCTATTTTTAAAATTTTCATACTTACTCCCAGTATTTTGTTTTAGATGAATATCTTATATACAGCAGACACTGGCTTCACTTTGCATTCCAAACTGTCTTTCCCTCTTTCTTTCTCTCCTTCGCTGTTCCCTACATAAGTAGTTGTGAAATTAGTTTATGTTTTCAAAATATTTTATTTCTGCTTTTCAATTTGTCTTAGTTTATTCTTTTTACTATTAACATTTTCATAAAATATTGTGTCTTTTGTTGGCTTTAAATTATATTTTTACTGTAAATTCTTAGAGATAATAAATAATCTATTTTTTACTACTATCTTACCCTTCTCTTAAATTTTATTAGTTGTTTCTACATACTACACAAACACACACTCACATACAGGACATATGACATTTATATTCTCTATTGACCATCCTAAGTTCCATGCTTGATATAAGCTTCTTTTAGTTACATATATTTAATTTCATTATCCTTTTTGAATAATTTTCCTCATTTTCTTGTATCGGGTGAAACCCTCATTTTGTAATTTCCTAGGGAAGGAGGCAAAAGAAAATTTTCTTAAATATGTTCATATTTTAGTGTTGGTTGCCTTTGTTCTTAGAAGTTGGGTTCGTTTATTTCCCTAAGAGCTTTACAAGTGTTCTTCGCCTATGTTGTAGTGTTAGATGGAGAAACCTGTGACCAGTATTTTTCTCTCTATAATTTGGTTTGTTTTCCTTGTTGGATGTTCAAGAACTCTTACTTTACATTTGAAAAATAATACCTTTGATAAGGTATCCTTGTGTTAACTGTTATACCTCAGTGTTCCACACTATATGGTATTCTCTTTCAGTATTTAGAACTGAATTATCTTTTATTTTAGGTAAATGTTTTCAGTTCTAGCTTACTTTTTTCCACTGGAGACTCTAATCTGTCATATGTTGGCGTTCCTTACTGTATTTTTTATACCTATTTTGCCTCTAACACTTCTAACTCCTTTTAAACATTTTCTTTTTCTCTTCTGTCCTCATTCTCCTGTCCCTTTCCTTCCCTTTCCTCCTTTGTCTGTGTTTCTCTTTCTCTGTCTCTCTCCCTCCATCCTCCTCTCCCTCCGTCCATTCTGTATAACTGTCTGTCTGTCCATTTATCTATCCATCCATCAGTTGTCTATTACCTATCTGTCCACCTAATCTAAACAAACTCATCTCTCTGGTGTTGCCTACGATCTTTACCCCTGCTCTCTGTCTCACTCTTTCTGTCTCCACCATCCCTTCTCTCTGTCTACCTATTCCATATTATCTATCATCTTCCCCTCAGCTTCCTCCCTCCCTCCTTCCCACTCTGCCTTCCTTCCTTTTCTTTCCTTCCTTTTCCATTTTCTGTCTCTTGCTGTGACTTAACAGTGATAATTATTCTTCCCTATCCTTTCAATTTCCTATTTCTGTGACTATTTTTTTTTCTGTATTTCATACATTAGTTCTGTCATCTCATATTTTATCTGCTTCTGTTTTTCTTTTTACCCATTTCTTCCCTGAGCTCTCCTCATACTACCTTGTGATCTTTATAGAGAAAATTAATTTGTAGATCATATTCAAGTTTATTATAAATTTTTAATGAACCACATTCGTTTTCTTTTTGGCAGTGTTCTTTTGGCAAGTGTTCAAAAAGCAATGTTAAATTTTCTCATCTTGTCTTCATTTTTCTTATCCTTCTGAGCATGCTGCATCATTGTCATGTTTATCACTCATATTTGACTGTGTGTGTTTTCCTGAATCAACAATCATTGGCCAAGCTTCTTCTAGACAGAAAATGTTTCCAGGCTGTCTGGCATTTGCAACCCAGAAGGATTCTTCTTGTCTAATGCATCCAATGGAGATTATGTCATTAAAATTGTCCTGTCCTATTTGCTTTTGCTGTAGCCTAATTCCCCCCAGCTCCTCACTAATTCTTAAGCTATTAATTCCAATGTCTATGTATTTAATTGAAAATAAGAAGTAAATAATTTGTACATCAGGGCTTCTCCTACTAAGTGTGTTTATTTTTGTGTGGGTTTTTTTGTTTGTTTGTTTTCTAGTGTTTTCTGAGATCCTATTATCTGATCCTCTTACTTTACATGTTTCTTTTCTTTACATTCTTTCAAATGGATTCTACCATCTCTTCTAGCTGTGACACAAGTTAAAACTGCAGCTTTGACTGTTACCTACTCCTTCCAAAAATAGGTATATCTTTTTATATTTCTTATCTTTATTATATTTAAATGAATTATATAAAGACTGAAGGAATTAAAAATTTAGAATCCATGTCCCTGTTCACAACAATGTATTATTAGTCATATTTATTTCACAAGTGAGGGAATTAGAGCACACAGATGTTAAAGTATACACACTAAGTTAGGTAACCAGTTAGGAAGAGAGACAGGACTCTACTCAGGGAATTTGGCCACAGAAGCTACACTCAGACATAGATAATATTCCTGAGAATTCAGATATGAATCTAGTTCTAGGTTATAAGTAATTTCCCAATTAGAGCAAAATATTTTCTTCAAATAAAACTACTTGTTATTAAAGATATATTTCCAAAACCATACTTTATTTCATGAATTCTCATCTGGAAATTGTAGTAACTAGTGCTCATTCATTGCCTATTACACCAACTGGACAAATATATTTATAAAAATGTATGCATATTCTCTTATGTACGATTATATACATATCTGTTCTTTATATTTAAATTGGTTTAAATCAATTTTGTTTTACAGTCTTTTAAATTGGAACAACTGTGCTTATCTTGGTATGAATTTTGTTTAACTGCTGTTTCAAAAACAGTACATTTTGTCTTTTCTCATATCACCTTCATAGCTGTACTCATACCCTAGTCCTTGTATTCTGTTTTTTATTTTTCACATGAAAAAATTTTGTCACTGAACACTTTTTGTTTGTTTTTCATGTTCTGTATGTTATATTCTCTTTCTGTTCTATTATTCAGTTTATTTTCCAACTTTTCCTTTTCTCTGTGTTCTAAAAAGCTGAGAATTCTGTCATAAGTTTATGCTATTATTTAAAAAACTCACTCTTCTGTGGGTGTTGGGAGTTAAGTGCACAAGGAGAATGTCTTTCTGTATATTGACTTTGCTATTTGAGTAAAAATTCTATGTTTATTTCATTTTATTGTTACTTTTTCTTTATATTTAGCTTTAACTTCTGAATGAATGTGTCCTATGTGTTCTATGAGGTGACTTTATTTCAATTTATTTCCCAAATCTCACTCACCTATGATAGTTTATTTCCTTATGTTTTGCAGTAGAACTCATCCCAGTGATAAAACAGAGTAAATAAGTTGTAAACATTCTTTTCTTTTTCTATTTTTGAAAGTGAATAGTAATTATTCTAAGTTTTTAAAGATTCTTACATTTATTATATTTCTTACACCTAATATATTTCTTATTTTACTTTCTAGAGTTAAGCATATAGTTCAATAACAGAAAACTCAAGAGATTGTTTTAACATAAAGTCTCATTACTTTCTGTGTTAGGTTAAAAGTTTTCAACAGCTTGACTAAATACTAAATTGACTGATGTTGACTCAATGTACCTGCCAGATTTTCTGGAGATGTTTCTTTGATGGTTGATAAAGTAATTTTCCCCCCAAATGTAGCACTACTAGCTGCCTTAGTTTATACTTTTTCCTTTTTACTTACAGTATCTCATATGTACAATGTGGAAAAGTATCATTTTGAAATTTAAAGAAATATATAGTTTATGACTGTTAAAAATAATTATTGAAAATGTTGCAAATGGCATTGCTGAAACAATGAACTATATTTATTCAATCAGGACAGAAAAACATTTGGAAGTTGGGATCTAGGGGAGCTAAAATTTTTGCTAAGATATTCATAGTTTATACATATTTAGTGGTAAATGCTTCATTATAACAAAAACAATTACATTAGAGCTGAGAAAGAGAAAGAGTAAAATCTTCATCAAAAACATATGCTGACTCAGGGTAATCATTTGAAAAGAGGAGATTTTGATCTAGACTTACGAAATAAAGAGAATTATCAAGACCACTTTAATTTTGTGATAGGCAATATTATATTTTCCTCATCTGAGAATGAATTATTAAAATAATAATGCATAGTTCAGTTCAGTTCAGTTGCTCAGTCGTGTCCGACTCTTTGCAACCCCATGAACTGCAGAACGCCAGGCCTCCCTGTCCATCACCAACTCCCAGAGTTTACCCAAACCAATGTCCATCGAATCAGTGATGCGATCCAACCATCTCATTCTCTGTCGTCCCCTTTTCCTCCTGCCCCCAATCCTTCCCAGCATTAGTGTGTTTTCAAATGAGTCAACCCTTCGGATGAGGTGGCCCAAGTATTGGAGTTTCAGCTCCAACATCAGTCCTTCCAATGAACACCCAGGAATGATCTCCTTTAGGATGGACTAGTTGGATCTTCTTGCAGTCCAAGGGACTCTCAAGCGTCTTCTTCCAACACCGCAGTTCAAAAGCATCAAATCTTAGGCGCTCAGCTTTCTTCACCGTCCGACACTCACATACATACATGACCACTGATAAAACCATAGCCTTGACTAGAGGGACCTTTGTTTGCAAAGTAATGTCTCTGCTTTTAAATATGCTATCTAGGTTGGTCATAACCTACCTTCCAAGGAGTAAGCGTCTTTTAATTTCATGGCTGCAATCAACATCAGCAGTGATTTTGGAGCCCAGAAAAATAAAATCTGACACGGTTTCCACTGTTTCCCCATCTATTTCCCATGAAGTGATGAGACCAGATGCCATGATCTTAGTTTTCTCAATGTTGAGATTTAGGCTAACTTTTTCACTCTCCTCTTTCACTTTCATCAAGAGGTTCTTTAGTTCTTCTTTGCTTTCTGCCATAAGGGTGGTGTCATCTGCATTTCTGAGGTTATTGATATTTCTCCCGGCAATCTTGATTCCAGCTTGTGTTTCTTCCAGCCCAGGGTTTCTCATGATGTACTCTGCATATAAGTTAAACAAGCAGGGTGACAATGTACAGCCTTGACGTACTCCTTTTCCTATTTGGAACCAGTCTGTTGTTCCATGTCCAGTTCTACCTGTTGCTTCCTGACCTGCATACAGGTTTCTCAAGAGACAGGTCAGGTGGTCTGGTATTCCCATCTCTTTCAGAATTTTCCACAGTTTATTGTGATCCACATAGTCAAAGGCTTTGGCATAGTCAATAAATCAGAAATAGATGTTTTTCTGGAACTCTCTTGCTCTTTCGATGATCCAGCGAATGTTGGCAATTTGATCTCTCGTTCCTCTGCCTTTTCTAAAACCAGCTTGAACACCTGGATGTCACGGTTCACGTATTGCTGAAGCCTGGCCAGAGAATTTTGAGCATTACTTTACTAGTGTTTGAGATGAGTGCAATTGTGCGGTAGTTGAGCATTCTTTGGCATTGCCTTTCTTTGGGATTGGAATGAAAACTGACCTTTTCCAGTTCTGTGGCCACTGCTGAGTTTTCCAGTTTTGCTGGCATATTGAGTGCAGCACTTTCACAGCCTCATCTTTCAATACCTGAATAGCTCAACTGGAATTCCATCACCTCCACTAGCTTTGTTTGTAGTGATGCTTTCTAAGGCCCACTTGACTTCACATTCCAGGATGTTTGGCTCTAGGTGAGTGATCCCTCCATTGTGATTATCTGCGTCGTGAAGATCTTTTTTATACAGTTCTGTGTATTCTTGCCACCTCTTCTTAATATCTTCTGCTTCTGTTAAGTCCATACGATTTCTGTCCTTTATCAAGCCCATCTTTGCATGAAATGTTCCCTTGGTATCTCTAATTTTCTTGAAGAGATCTCTAGTCTCTCCCAATCTGTTGTTTTCCTCTATTTCTTTGCATTGATCGCTGAGGAAGGCTTTCTTATCTCTCCTTGCTATTCTTTGGAACTCTGCATTCAGATGGGAATATCTTTCCTTTTCTCCTTTGCTTTTCGCTTCTCTTTTTTTCCCAGCTATCTGTAAGGCCTCCTCAGACAGCCATTTTGCTTTTTTGCATTTCTTTTCCACTGGGATGGTCTTGATCCTTGTCTCCTGTACATTGTCACGAACCTCTGTCCATAGTTCATCAGACACTCTGTCTATCAGATCTAGTCCCTTAAATCTATTTGTCACTTCCACTGTATAATCATAAGGGATTTGCTTTAGGTCCTACCTGAATGGTCTAGTGGTTTTCCCTACTTTCTTCAATTTAAGTCTGAATTTGGCAATAAGCAGTTGATGATCTGAGCCACAGTCTGCTCCTGGTCTTGTTTTTGCTGACTGTATAGAGCTTCTCCATCTTTGGCTGCAAAGAATATAATCAATCTGATTTCGGTGTTGACCATCTGGTGATGTCCATGTGTAGAGTCTTCTCTTGTGTTGTTGGAAGTGGGTGTTTGCTATGACCAGTGTATTCTCTTGGCAAAACTCTATTAGCCTTTGCCCTGCTTCATTCTGTACTCCAAGGCCAAATTTGCCTGTTATGCCAGGTGTTTCCTGACTTCCTACTTTTGCATTCCAGTCCCCTATAATGAAAAGGACATCTTTTTGGGTGTTAGTTCTAAAAGATCTTGTAGGTCTTCATAGAACCGTTCAAGTTCAGCTTCTTCAGTGTTACTGGTTGGGGCATAGACTTGGATTACCGTGATATTGAATGATTTGCCTTGGAAATGAACAGAAGTCATTCTGTCGTTTTTGAGATTGCATCCAAGTACTGCATTTTGGACTCTTTTGTTGACCATAATGTCTAGTCCATTTCTTCTAAGGGACAGTAGTAGATATAATGGTCATCTGAGTTAAATTCACCCATTCCAGTCCATCTTAGTTCGCTGATTCCTAGAATGTCAACGTTCACTCTTTCCATCACCTGTTTGACCACTTCCAATTTGCCTTGATTCATGGACCTAACATTCCAGGTTGCTATGCAATATTGCTCTTTACAGAATGGGACTTTGCTTCTATCACCAGTCACATCCACAGCTGGGTATTGTTTTTGCTTTGGCTGCATCCCATCTTTCTCTCTGGAGTTATTTCTCCACTGATCTCCAGTAGCATATTGGCCACCTGCTGACCTGGGGAGTTCATCTTTCAGTGTCCTATCTTTTTGCCTTTTCATACTGTTCATGGGGTTCTCAAGGCAAGAATACTGAAGTGGTTTGCCATGCCCTTTTCCAGTGGACCACATTCTGTCCGACCTCTCCACCCTGACCCATCCGTTTTGGGTGGACCCACATGGCATGGCTTAGTTTCATCGAGATAGACAAGGCTTTGGTCCGTGTGATCAGATTGGCTGGTTTTCTGTAATTATAATTTCAGTGTGTCTGCCCTCTGATGCCCTCTCGCAACACCTACCGTCTTACTTGTGTTTCTCTTACCTTGGACGTGGGGTATCTCTTCCCGGCTGCTCCAGCAAAGTGCAGCCGTTGCTCCTTACCTTGGACAAGGGGTATCTACTCACCCCAGCCCCTCCTGACCTCGAATGTGGAGTAACTCCTGTCGGCCATCCTGTGCCCATGCAGCCGCTGCTCCTTGGACCTGGGGTAACTCAGGCAATAATAATAATAATAATGCATAAAACAAATTTTATTTCAGAAATTAATCTTCTCTTGTCAAGGTATTAAATATCTAAAATCTAATATAATGTATTACTTAATTAATTCCTAGTCTATGAAGAGTCTGTTTTCTCTATTGGTGATGATGGTTGAGTCAGTGAAGTTTTGGCTAATATATTTCTGAAGTCACCTGGCTAGCATGAGCTACAATTCCTGGTTACATCTACTAGGCATCGGTACACAATTTTTACAAAATGAAATAAGATGTTCTCAATGTGAGTATAATTTTTCTTTGACAGATATTATCAATCAGTTAATATAGTTTGTTTCTTATATAATCTTTAAGTATTTTCAAGATAAAAAGGCAAAACAGCAAGTTTTATGTTTAAGCTTGGAAATAAAATAGAAATTTACAGAATATGTAAGAATAAGATATATATGTATATAACTATGGTTAGTGGTGCTTTAATTGCTAAGTCATGTCTGAGTCTTTCAACCCCATGGACTGTAGCTTGCCAGGCTCCTCTGTCCATGGGATTCTCCAGGCAAGAATACTGCAGTGGGTTCCCATTGCCTTCTCCACTATATAACTATAGATATATGTGTGTATTACTATAAATATATATTACTAAAAAATAAAAACCTTTACTGGTAAAGGTTGAATGATTGAATAGATAAAGCACAATGATAACAAATAAGTTGGAAAGCCACATGACTAGTTTACTGATATAATAATGCAGCACAAAAGTGGTTAGGTGGAAAATATGGATAAAAAGCTATAGAATTTAGATCATTAGCTGATAAATTTAAGCATCTTTATAATGGAATTTTTAGCAGAAGAAATAGAGTGAATGGTTACAAACAATTCTAAGAAATGCTAAAAAGGAAAATTTTAACTTAAGAAAGCAGAATACCAAAAATTTAGAGTCCATTGAGTGCCAACCAAGCAAACTCCCTGTTGATGGTTTCCAGAACTAAAAAAGAGATGTGAGAATAAGAGTCATATCTCTAATTATCAAATTCAGATACTATAATTCAATAGAATATCTTTGCTGAGGAAAAACAACTCTCAACTGTGGTATGTCCACACCATGTAAGACATAGAAATTTGAAGTGAGTTGAAGATATTTTCAGTCATTCTCTGACTCAAATTTCACTACCCATGGAAACTACAAAAATAATTGTTAGCATGTATACTGCGGCAAGAATATAATGAATTCAGGAGAAGATAGTAGGGTAAATAAAGCAATTAAAATAAATAGAACAAAACAAAAAATAAAGTAGCAGGAAAATTGCAAATTCCAAATTGAATTCATGTTATATGACGATCACTAACTATATTGGTTGGAGTGTTTTTTGCTGTTGTTGTTTATTTTTTGTCTTCTACATCTCTCTCCAAATAGGCTGTTCCAAACTGTCATGCAAATAAAATGCTGTTTTAAAACAATGTGTTCTTTAAAATAACATATTTGTAGTAAATATGCCAACTGTACACTTGCTACTCAGATAGGCTTTCTGTGAGGCCAACATGTTATTTAGGATCCCACTCCTTGCTATTTTAATTTTCCCATTCTTTTTCTTTGTTGTTGGCTCCAGTCTCAGTTATAACCTTCTTTGGATAACCCTAAGATCATCTCTGTGTCTCTTTTCACATACAAAGGGAAAATCATGATGTGTTTTTATTAATCACTTTTTGAATTGAAGTATAGTTAGTTAAAATTGTTGTGCTAGTTGCAGGTGCAAAGTGATTCCAATTCTTTTCCATTATATGTTGCTATAAGACATTGACTATGGTACCATGCTATACAGCATGTCCTCGTTATTTATTTCATATATTTGTTGTTGTTGTTCAGTTGCTAAGTTGTTTGACTCCTTGCAACCCCATGCACTGCAGCACACCAGGCTTACCTGTCCTTCACTATCTCCCGGAGTTTGTGCAAACTCATGTCCATTCAGTCAGTGATGCCATCCAACCATCTCATCCTATGTTGCCACTTTCTCCTCCTGCCTTCAATCTTTCCCAGCATCAGGGTCTTTTCCAATGAGTCGGCTCTTCACATCAGGTGGCCAAAGTATTGGAGCTTCAGGGTCAGTCTTTCCAGTGAATGTTTAGGATTGATTTCCTTTAAGATTGACTGGTTTGATCTCCTTGCTGTCCCAAGGACTCTCAAGAGTCTTCTCCAGCACCACAGTTCAAAAGCATCAATTCTTCAGTGCTCAGCCTTAATTATGGTCCAACTCTCACATCCAATTTTATATACAGTAGTATGTATATGTTAATAGCTCAGCTGTAAAGAATCTACCAGCAATCCAGGAGATTCAGGAGACGCAGGTTTGACCCCTGGTTTGGGAAGATCCCTGGAGGAGGGAATGGCAATCCACTCCAGTATTCTTGCTGGGAAAATCCCATTGACAGAGGGGCCTTGTAGGCTACAGTCTGTGGGGTCACAAAGTGTCAGATATGACTGAGTACAACGTATGTTAATGCCACACCTCTAATTTATCTCTTTCCCCTACCCTGTTTCCCAATAGACTGTAAGTTTATTTCGTATGTCTATGAACTTATTTCTGTTACATAGACTATGCTCTTTTAAACCAATGTCTTATTTTTCCTAATTGTTTTCATTTTCATTCTGAGTCATTCCTGAATCAATCACATAGTCCAGTCTGATTTCATCTTTAGAGGCAGACGTACAGGTCAACCCCAACCAAATCAAAGACATGAAATATGGGTACCATAGGATAAGATGAGGGAGGTAATGGATTTGGGGAGGGACCCCCCAAAATCTGTCACTGTACTTACCTACTAAAGACAGAGAACTCAAAGTGGATTTAAAAAAACTGAATTCAGGCAATATGTTATTTTAAAGAGAAATATATATATTCACAAAGTAAATATTATGTAAAATAGTAATTGAAAACAATACAATAGGAAGATACTAGCCAAGAACAGTGAATGTATAGATATCAATACAGAAATACTATCATCAACCCCGAAATATTATGGAGGAAATATTTCATTATTAGTAAGAAGTAGTCTAAGAAGTAAATGTAATAATATTAAAATCTTCCTTACCACAAATATATAACTTAAAAAAATCCTCAGGCCTAATTGCATCATCTACTGTCACCATTTATATGAATTACCATAATTCAAACCAGAATCCAGGGTCATTTCTCATTTCCTGAATCTAATCAGTGTAGGGATCCTCAGCAAATTGGGTACCCCAAGCCTATTTCCTCTATATTTTCCTTCAATCTGATTTGCTGTACTTTTTGCAACATATAATAATCTCACAAATGATACTCACAAGTGATACTTATCTGTATCACTTTATTAGAGTATAAACTTCACATTGGTAAAAGAATAAGTAAATCAACAATTAAAGTAAGAATATAGGGAAGTTGAGTCAAACAATACAAGATTTTGTTAGAAATACATGTGCTGTGCTTAGTCGGTCAGCTGTGTCCGATTCTTTGCGACGCCATGGATTGTAACCTGCCAGGCTCCTCTGTCCATGGGGATTCTGAAGGCAAGAGTACTGGAATGGGTTGCCATGCTCTCCTCCAGGGGATCTTACCAACCCAGGGATAAAACCCAGGTTTCCTGAATTGCAGGTGGATTCTTTATCATCTGAGCCACCAGGTATAACCATAAAATATTCATATATGGCCACATAGTAAGAAAATAAATATTCAGTTCAGTCGCTCAATCATGTCCAACTCTTTGTGACCCCATGAATTGCAGGACGCCAGGCCTCCCTGTCCATCACCAACTCCCGAAGTTTATCCAAACTCATGTCCATCGAGTTGATGATGCCATCCAGCCATCTCATCCTCTGTCGTCCCCTTCTCCTCCTGCCCCCAATCCTTCCCAGCATCAGGGTCTTTTCCAACAAGTCAACTCTTCGCATGAGGTGGCCAAAGTATTGGAGTTTCAGCTTCAACATCAGTCCTTTCGATGAACACCCAGAACTGATCTCCTTTAGGATGGACTATTTGGATCTCCTTGCAGTCCAAGGGACTCTCAAGAGTCTTCTCCAACACCACAGTTCAAAAGCATCAATTCTTTGGCGCTCAGCTTTCTTCACCGTCCAACTCTCACATCCATACATGACTACTGGAAATTTTAGCAAATTCCAAAAGTTGTCATTCAGGATAAACTCACTGACCAGAGCATAATAAATTTGAAAATCAATAAAGAAAGTAAATTTCTTTAACCTGTTATTGATAATAGAATTTTTTTTGAACTATAAATATTAGATGTAAGAAGAAAAATGTAAAAAAAGAGGACCAAAACCTCGGTGGTGGTGGTAGTGGTGGTTTTTGTCGCTAAGTTGTGTCTGACTTCAAAGCCTTGGACATGAGACCAAATTAGCACTAAATGTTAGCAGAATTTTTTAGCAACAAAAATAGTTCAATTTTGAATTAAGTTATATAAAGAAAATAAAGAATAATACACAGAAATAAAAATAATGGAGGGGAATATGCTAAAGATAACAACAACACAAAATTATAAGGCAGGTACATGATAAAGTTAATAAATAAAATGAAGGCTAGTTCTTTTACAACTCAGGAAAATAGATAACATTTGATAAATAGAATCAAGAAAATTACAGAGAATCAGCTAATAAACCACAAAGATACACATTGAAGTGATTAACTAATTTTAGATATAGAGATTTACAAATTTATAGGTGACTCTCAGGACCAAGTATTTCAAAATGAATGTGAATAGGAAGATAAGAGGGAGATATTTTAGGGGAAAAATTACACATTAATTAAAGAAGAACATTTGAAATAGCCATTAGATACAGAAAAATTTAAATTATATGTTAAATGTCTTCATATCTGTCCCTTGGACCCTGGCAAAGGACTAGTACAAAACTTTTTTCGGACCTGGGTAAAATTAAACAAATTTTAAGAAACAGTTACATTCAGGCTCAAAACGAGAAAAAAACTAACTCATTTACAAGGGTAAGATAACTTTGATAAAAACACAAATATTATAGTGGAACAGGCAACTATAGGCCAATTTTGCTTTGACAAAATCATGCAAAAATTTTTAAGGTGATTCAGTAGAATAATTAGTAAAAATGCTTTAGGAATAAGTAGATACAAGGATGGCAAAAGATTAGATCATATTTGGACTCACTAAATTAATAGATTTAATTAGTACAATTTATGGCATTTAATGGGCTTCCCTGGTGGCTCAGACGGTTAAAGAATCTGTCCACAATTCAGGAGACCTGGATTTAATCCCTGGGTTGGGAAGATCCTCTGCAGAAGGAAATGGCAACCCACTCCAGTATTCTTGCCTGGAGAATTCCATGGACAGAGGAGCCTGGTGGGCTACAGTCCACAGGGTTGCAAAGAATCAGACAGAACTGAGTGACTGACACTTTCACTTTCACTAATGGCATTTAATTGGGCCTTCCCTGGTAGCTCAGCAGTAAAGAATCTGTCTGTAATGAAAGAGATGTGTGTTGGATCACTGGGCCAGAAAGACTCTCCAGGAGAAGGGAATGGCAAGACACTCCAGTATTCTTGCCTGGGAAATCCCATGGACAGAGGAGCCTGGCGGGCTATAGTTAATGAGGTTGCAGAATTGAATACAACCTGGTGGCTAAACCATCCCACCAACATGGCAGATAAGAAACATAAGCATCTTATAGACAGAAAGAAAGCATCTGTAAAATTTAGCAAAAGCAAGAGAGATTGAAGGGAATGCTCTTAGCTTGATAGAATCTAGTATCTAAAGAAGTTGTCATGCTGCTGCTAAATCGCTTCAGTCGTGTGTGACTCTGTGCGACCCCATATACTGCAGCCCACCAGGCTCCCCCGTCCCTGGGATTCTCCAGCCAAGAACAATGGAGTGGGTTGCCGTTTCCTTCTCCAATGCATGAAAGTGAAAAGTGAAAGTGAAATCGCTCAGTCATGTCCGACTCTTAGCGACCCCATGGACTGCAGCCTACCAGGCTCCTCCGTCCATGGGATTTTCCAGGCAAGAGTACTGGAGAAAGAAGTTGTCATGCTTGCTGGGAAATCATTAGAATCTTTCCCATCCACAGCCCCACCATCAGTAAATGAGGGTTCCCACAAACTTTAGCAATCTAGGATTTTGTTTTGTTTTTTCCAAGTCTGATAAGGATATAAATGTCTCTTATTGGAATTTTAATTTTGCATTTTTCTGAATAAAAATTAATTAAGCATCTTTTTACATGTTTATTTGCCATTGTAATTTATCTTTTGTGAATTTTGCTAGTTCATACTTTTGTGGTTTTTGCAATGTTTGTTTTTCTCATGAATTTTCTATAAGTTCAGTTGTTCAGTCATGTCCAACTCTTTGCGACCCCATGGACTGTAGCACGCCAGGCCTCCCTGTCCATCACCAACTCCCAGAGCTTACTCAAACTCATGTCCATTGAGTTAGTGATGCCATCCAACCATGTCATCTTCTGTTGTCCCCTTCTCCTCTTGCCTTCAATCATTCCCAGCATCAAGGTCTTTTCAAATGAGTCAGTTCTTCACATCAGGTGGCCAAAGTATTGGAATTTCAGCTTTAGCATCAGTCCCTCCAATGAATATTCAGGACTGATTTCCTTTAGGATGGACTGGTTGGATCTCCTTACAGTCTGAGGGACTCTCAAGAGTCTTTTCCAACACCACAGTTCAAAAGCATTAATTCTTTGGTGCTCAGCTTTCTTTGTAGTCCCACTCTCACATCCATATATAACTACTGGAAAAACCAAAGCTTTGGCTAGACAGACCTTTGTTGGTAAAGTAATATCTCTGCTTTTTAATATGCCATCTAGGTTGGTCAAGGAGCAAGTGTCTTTTATTTTAATATCTGTTTATCTCCTCCCTTTTCCTTGCATGCTCTGTTTTTGTCTCTCTTGAATCCTCTCATTTATATTGGTTGCAGACAGACTTTCCACCTTATAGATTGTCTTTTCACTGTAATATTTTTCTTTTTGTGAAGCAGACTTTAAATTTTTTGAAATGGTAGAACTTGTTACTTTTTTCCATTACACTTTGCATGTTTTGTGTTTTGCATTAAAAAAAAAAAAAAAAACCTTCACTATGTATATAATAATGCAGTGATTGAGAACATGGCCCGAAGGCAGGCAAACAAACTTTGAATTCTCACTCTCTTCTATGCTAGCTAAGTAACCTCAGGCAAGTTGTTTAAATCCTGTGTGGTAAGCAGAATTCTAAAATGGGCCCCCAGATGTCTGCCCCTTTAGCATGCATACTCTCTATGATCCCCTTCTCCTAAAGGTTTGGATATAATAGCTTACTAATCAATTGCCTTTTGGTTAATCATGAGGGGGATTACTTGGATTGGGCCCACCTAATCAGGCACAGCTTTGAAAGGGACTGGATCATCCCTGAGGTTAGATGGAATGAATTCTGACAGGGCTCATGCCTATGGGGAGGGTTCCATTAGTAGAGAGAAGTCAGAATGAAGTGTTAGAGGGCCTTCAGAGAAGATTGTGTGCCAAGGACCTGAAGGCAGTCAGTTCTAAGTCACTTGCTAGCAAGGCAGTGGGGATCTCAGTCGCACACACCCAAGGAAATGAATTCTCCCTACAACCAAGGAAACCTGGTGTGGGGATCTCTCCGTAGTTTTGTCTCCACAGGAAGAGGGAGTCAACCACCACCTTGATTTCTGTCTTGGAAACCTGGGAGCAGACAACCCACCTCAGCTCCTGACCCATAGAAAATTTGAAATAAGAAATTGGTATTATTTTCAGTTTAAGCTTTGTGATGGTTCATTAGCAGAAAGCTTCCTTGTTTCTAAAATTTAGGTAATAGGAGTGTCTCATTCATAGACTTGAATATTAAGACTGCATGAGTACATCAATATACACTCGGAAAGTGCTTAGCAGTGCACAAGTAAACACTGTATAAATGATTATTTTAAAGATACTATGAAGAATATTATCTTCCATATTTTATTCTAAATCCTTTTATAGTTTTATTCTTTAATTTTAGCTTTATGATCGGCTTGATATTTATTTTGGGGTAGGAAGGCTCAGAGGCAGGAATCCATTTTTCCTTCCTCCTTCCCTCCTGCCTTACCTTCCTCCCATGGAAAATAATTGGATCACTTGAAAATTACATACTTTGCTCAGTGATCTGAGAAATCATCTCTTTTATAGGTTAGCCATTCATGAATGCATTTATTTCTGTACTCTCTGTAGTGCTCCATTGGTTTGTTTCTTTTCTTGTACCAATAACTCACTTATTAACATAAGTCTTAATATCCAGCAGGGAAAATCTCATCAATTTACTCTTCATAGGTTTTTCTTCATTATTTTATTTGGAGGAATAAGACATACATATTAAAGTGCATTACTATTATTGTTCAGTCGCTCAGTCATGTTCTGACTTTGTGACCCCATGGACTGCAGCACTCCAGGCTTCCCTGTCCTTCACTATCTCCTGGAGTTTGCTCAAACTCATGTCCATTGAGTTAGTGATGCCATCCAACTGTCTCATCCTGTGTTGCCCCCTTCTCCTCTTGCCCTCAATCTTTCCCAGCATCAGGGTCTTTTCCAATGAGTCCGCTCTTCACATCAGGTGGCCAAAGTATTGGAGTTTCAGCTTCAGCGTCAGTCCTTCCAATGAAAGCTTAGGGTTAATTTCCTTTAGAATTGACTGGTTTGATATCCTTGCTGTCCCAGGGACTCTTAAGAGTCTTCTCAAGCACCGCAATTCAAAAACATCAGTTCTTCTGCACTCAGCCTTTTTTATGGTCCAGCTCTCACATCCATACATGACTACTGGAAAGACCATAGCTTTGACTACACAGATCTTCGGCGGCAAAATAATGTCTCTGTTTTTTAATATGTTGTCTAGGTTTGTCATAGCTTTTCTTCCAATGAGCAAGTGTCTATTAATTTCATGTCTGCGGGCACTCTCACAGTGCATTAATGTTAACTATATGGATCAGTAGTTTCTACATTCATGTACTTCAGGCTAACTATCAAACAGACCAAGATGTAGAATGTTAGCATGATGCATATTGTCTCTCATGCACAGTACAAGTCTCTGTAAAACCCCTTCCCAACCATAGAGCTAACCACTATTTGGGTTTCTAAAACACAGATTTGTTTTGACTGTTTTTGAACTTCACTTAAGTATTATTATACTTTTTTATATATTGTTTTTTGTCTACATTCTTTCATTAAACAGTGTTTTTGAGATCCATCTATTTTTGTGTGTAGTAGGAATCTGATTTTTTTTTTTTTTTTTGCTGAGTGGTATTCCATTGTCTGATTATACTGCAGTTTATTAATCAGTTTTCTTGTTAATAGACATTAAGGTTCTTTTCTTTTTCAATATTTTGAGAAATGCTCCTAAAAACAATCTCTTAAAAGTCTATTTTGGAGAAGGAAATGGCAACCTACTCCAGTATTCTTGCTGGGAAATCCCAAGGACAAAAGAGCCTGGAGGGCTACAGTCCATGGAGGTCACAAAAGATTCAGACACAACTTAGTGACAAAACAAGAAAGAAGTTTATGTATTTTTATATGCATTTATTATCTTGGATATACAGAGAAAATCAAAATAACTGAGTCATAAAATATGTACATGTTTAATTAGAAACTTCTAAATAGTTGTCCAAAATTGCTGTATAATTTAACTTTTACCAGCATTGTACGACAATTCTAGTGACTGTTTTCACAAATATTTATTAACATGGTAAGTCAGTTTATTTTTGACCAACCTATTTTATTTTATCCAGTCATTCCCTCATTTTACTTTCCATCTGCTTTTCCCTGGTAGTGAATATTTTATGTTTATGTGCTTATTCACCATTTAAAAACATTCTTAGTGAAATGTCTCTTCAGGTAATTTTTGAGTTGTTTGTCTTTTTACTGACTTTTCATTAGTTTAATATATGTACACAGTACATACCTGTGTATGTGTAAATATGCATATGTGCATGCTTAATCTCTCAGTCATGTCTAACTCTTTGTGACCCCATGGACTATAACCCGCCAGATTTCTCTGTCTATCAGATTCTCCAGGTAAGAATACTGGAGTGGGTAGCTATTCATATATATATATATATATATATATATTTAGTTTTTTTAAATATAAATTGTGGTCCTACATATGATTTTATTGAAATAAAGGATTTCATGCAAAAAAAGTTTGAAAGTCATGATACATTCAGTTAGCATTTATTGAATACATAATGACTAAAGACACAGATAATGTTTTGAGCACTGACTATTCTGGAGACCATACTTGCTAATGAGAATAAAGCAGTGAGGCACATAAATGCAATCCTGATCTCTTGAATCATAAAATGATAGACAATAAACAAATTAATATTTAATTGCAATATGTACTTTAAAAATGATGAGACCTCTCTTAGTAACAGTGTATCCTTATTAAGGAAGTCAGGGAAAGGAATCTCTAAGAAGGACCATTGAAGTCAAGGCCTTAACTGGGGCAAAGAAAGCAGCCA
This sequence comes from Giraffa tippelskirchi, assembly GCF_054371585.1. Lineage (NCBI taxonomy): Eukaryota > Metazoa > Chordata > Mammalia > Artiodactyla > Giraffidae > Giraffa > Giraffa tippelskirchi. The sequence continues at coordinate 66,990,061 of NC_137279.1, forward strand.
GGGTTTTTGATTATCTGATTGAAAAGACACAATGGTGTGTGATTCAAGATTATGATAGCAGAACTCCAAGTATCATGCACTTACAAAGAAAGAACAACCAACACAGTTTGGTTAGGAGTCTTATGAGAGGAACTGATGATAAAGCAGCTAACAAAGATATCTGATGTTTTTAAAATAATTTGTGAATATTAAATTTTTATTCCTATTGTACTTTGCTTTTCTGATTTATTTTCTTACATTTAGGAAATATCATGGTACTTAAGCTTTAGGTATATAGTATCTTTATGGTACATTAACTGCAAAAAATGTTAGGCCCTGGACTCAGGTACCATACTGCGGCTGAACTTGATGGAGTTTGTTACCACTTACCTGCAACCAGATGGACAAATATGTCAAATGGACCACATTAAAGTGATATGAACTGACCTAATATAAATTACAATGAAATAGATTATTTACTTTTAGCTTTTAACATAAATTTAAAGCAAGTTTGTGTCAATGTCACCAATGATTTTTGAACAAGGGTAGCATTCTTATTTAAGGGCCTTTATTTGAATTCTGTCAACCGACAAAGAAATTTTGCATGCCTGCAACACAACATGCACAATGAATTAGGACACAAATTAATCAACTGGGTAATACACAACAATTACCTTTTTTTACACACAAGGATAAATCATCAAAAACTGTCTTAGATTTGCTTTCTTAGTGTCTAACATGATTAATTATACTTTTATGATTTGAAAAGACAAATTATTTGCTGATATGGAGAATGACATTATTGGAGTTTTACGGCTGTACTCTTTCCCTCCATCTGGAAATTCTTTCATTCGATAACACCGATTGAAAGCAGCTTTCCAAGAGGTCTTTCCTCCCCCTTCACCCTTGTTTCACATCTAGCAGAGTGCTGGTTTCTATAAGCAATATTTCCATTTCATAAGATTTCAAATCATAGATAAATCATCATGTACTAGGATGAAGTTTAAGTGGAATAAATATTGTATAATCTTCTTGTTCCAAATGGATAGAACTGCTTCCTCAATTTAACAGATTTTGAAAATATTAAATGCCTTATAATTCCTTGAAAAGTAAGATACTTTTGTTCTAAGCCTATGAAAAAAACAGGTTGTTGTTGTTCAGTTGCTAAGTTGTGTCCAACTCTTTGTGACCCCATGGACTGTAGCATGCCAGGCTTTTCGGCCCTTCAGCACCTCTGGGAGTTTGCTCAAACTTGTGTCCATTGAGTCAGTGATACCATCCAACCATCTTATCCTCTGCCACTCCCCTTTTCCTCATGCCCTTCATCTTTCCCAGCATCAGGGTTTTTTTGTTTTTTGTTTTCCCCAGAGAGTCAGCTCACCCAGTCATAAAACACAGAGTAAATAAGTTGTAAACATTCTTTTCTATTTTTGAAAGTAATTAGGAATTTTTCTAAGTTTTTAAAGATTTTTATACTTATTGTACTTTTCACACCTATTATACTTCTTATTTTACTTTCTAGAGTTAAATATATAGTGCATGAACAGAAAACTCAAGAGATTGTTTTAACATAAAGTCTTGTTACTTTATGTGTTAACTTAAAGGTTTTATAAAGCTTGACTAAATACTAGATTGACTCTTGTTAGCTGAATGGAGGGCTTCCCTTGTGGCTCAACTGTTAAAGAATCCACCTGAGACCTGGGTTCAATCCCTGGGTTGGGAAGATTTCCTGGAGAAGGGAAAAGCTACCCACTCTGATATGGGAGCTGAATGGGAGAGTTGTTCAGTCCCTCTGTCATGTCTGACTCTTTGAGACCCCGTGGACTGAAGCACACCAGGTTTCCCTGTCCTTCACCATCTTCTGGAGCTTACTCAAACTCATGTCCATCAAGTCAGTGATGCCATCCAACCATCTCATCTTCTGTTGTCCCCTTGTCCTCCTGCCTTCAATCTTTCCCAGCATCAGGGTCTTTTCTAATAAGTCAGTTCTTCACATCAGGTGGCCAAAGTATTGGAGCTTCAGCTTCAGCATCAGTCCTTCCAGTGAATATTCAAAGTTGCTTTTCTTTAGGATTGACTTGTTTGATCTCTTTGCTGTCCAAGGGACTCTCAACAGTCTTCTCCAGTACTACATTTTGAAAGCATCAATTCTTCGGCTCTTAGTCTTTGAAACAAGGGAGACAGGAGATACAGAAAAAGAATATTTTTCTCAATTTTAGATTTCTCTCCTTCAATTTAAACTGGTAAAATACACGGCTTGCAATTTAATGATGACTTCTTTGATGACTTTTCTGAACACTTGATTTGAATTTTGGAAGCTGCCACTCTTTTACTGACCATTCGCAATTGGCACTAGTGGTAAAGACCCGCCTGCCAATGCAAGAGATGTAGAAGACATGGGTTCGATGCCTCGGTCCAGAAGATGTAAGAGCCACGGGGTTGACAGCTGGGTCAGGATGATCTCCTGGAGGAGGAAATGTCAACTCACTCCAGTATTCTTGCCTGGAGAATCCCATGGACAGAGGAGCCTGGCAGACTATTGTCTGTGGGGTCATGAAGTCAGACACAACTGAAGCGGCTTGGCCCACACAGCCCACTCTTTAACCATTTAAAGAAAGGGATATATATAACATCCTAATGCTGTTTATAAATATTTTTTATTACTCAATGTCAGATGATTTCTTGTAATGCTGAAATCAGTGCCAATGTTTTATATAAGCTGTGCTTGAGTAAGCTACAAATGATGAGTAAATACATGAAAACATTCTTCAGGAAAATTGACCTGAATAAAAGTATCTTTCTACTTACCAAATCTGGGCCTATACAACCAACACAGAAAGAGAGAAAACAGCTGCAGGAAGTCAGAAGCAGAACATTATAAATTCTGATTTCAGCAGCCAAGGGATCAGCTTGCAGGGTCATGTTGGAAGATAGCACTGAGGCAGGAATATTGGAAGGTGAACAGTATACTTCGTACAGAAAGTGGATGACAAAACTGCTTAATATTCAGTTCAGATTGAAATGGGTAGTGCAGAGTTAAGCATATTAAATAATTCAAAAGATAAGGCATCAGGAAAGAGGACCTCTTTTTATTACAATAGGATTCATATGTCTTTTTTATCATACTAAACAGACACTGAGTAAATCAGGAAAATAAATTTTTTACCCACTGCAGTTAGCAAATGCTTCTGCAGCCAGGAAAAAGGCAAATGATACACAAGTCAGAGGGCCCCAAGAAATGATAGAATAAAGTTCAAGGAGGAAGGACAATTTAATTAAGATGAAGAAATACTCCTTTTAATCTAAATATACTGGGATGTTATTAGTTTCAATAGGGAAGTCACACATGGAGATAATACATAGAGTGATTACAGATAAGGACTGTGACACCCACCTGCTGGTATCCTAGTCCATGCTTATCCACCTATAGTCTTGAACTCTCTTGTGTTAAGTCCAGTGTGCATATTAGCATCCTTTCTCTTTTTAAAATAAGGGTTACAACATCTAAGTTACGTATGTCGCATAAATCTGATAGAATATTTATATTGCATATCCATGCCTGATTCTGACACATGGTAGGCACTCAATAAATGCTTAGTGAATAAATAGATGGGTTATATAAGTTCCAGTAAATAAGATCTTATATTTATATCTATTGAATTTTAGTTCTATATTCCTTTGCTTTCAAATTCAATTAAATAATGCACTAATCTAGCACACCTCTCCAGTCTGAGCTACCGTTGTATATATTGAAAGTATTCCCTAAATGGCCTACTCATTATTCCTTGAATATACTCTAACCTGGTAATTTTTGCTTTTGCTCACCCCAAAATGACCCAGTTTCTTCTCATTCTCCTCCCCAAATTATGTTTATCCATAAAGTGAAAAATCTGATGAACTCTTCCATCACTGAACACTCACTTCCAAATAATGATATAATCATAACACTGTATTTTTGAGTAGTTCAGCTGTGTCTGACTCTCTGAGACTCTGTGGACTGTAGCCTGACAGGCTTCCATGTCCGTGGGATTTCCTAACAAGAATACTAGAGTGGGTTGCCATTTCCTCCTCAAGAGGATCTTCCTACCCCAGATTGGAAATACATCTCTTGCGCCTCCAGCATTAAAGGTGGATTCTTTACCACTGAGCCACTGGGGAAACCTATCATAACACTAAGACTGGTATTATGATATCTTATGATTGGTTTATAAAAGCATTTTAACATACAGTACTTTTCATTTTACATTAATTCTAATCCCTTCCTAAAGCAAAATAGTGATGTCTCTCATGATGTATATATAGTCTGTCTTGTTTGTAAGTTTGTAATTTTTCTAGACATTTTTCTTCTGGATGATGTATCGACATACGAATGTGTGTGCATGTATAACATTTCTTTTTGTGTTCCACTTTATTTTAATTGGTGTAAGTTTGCTAATATGAACTAATGAATCAGGAGCTTAGAAAAGAGCCTGGAACAAAGGTAACATAACAAATGTTTACTGAAAAATGACTTGAGGTCCCTTGCTTAAAGAATTCTTTTTTAAAAAAAATATTTGTTTATTTTTTGTTACACTGTGTCTTTGCTGCTGCACATAGGCTTTCTTTAGTAGTAGCGAGCAGGGGCTACTCTCTAGTTGAAGTCCATGGGCTTCTTATTGCAGTGGCTTCTCATTCTACAGACTCCAGGGTGTGTGGGCTTCAGTAGTTGCAGCTTCTGGGCTCACTTGCCCCATGGCATGGGGAATCTTCCTGGACCAGGGATAAAACTTGTATCCCCTGAGTTGGCAGGTGGATTCTAAACCACTGGACCACCAGGGAAGTCCTTAAAGAACTCGTAACTCATGATCTGATGAGATCTTCCAATGCAATTAGATACTGATGTATTGTCACCATGTGTTTGCAACCGGGACCTAATTGCTATATCCAATGTCACTGCTAATACAAGATGCACTTCTTTTCTATGATAATACCTTTATAAAAGCAAGTCCAGAGCTGAACATTATTACATTACACCACCATTTAATTCTAAGGGTGAAGAGGGCTCTGGTTTTATACCACAATTTCTTACTCTTCAAATCTGCTAGTGAGAGTCATTCATATTATTATTTTGTAAAATGGCCTTCTTTTCAATTAGAGGTACTCACTATACATTCTAACTCATCAAAATTTTACATAAAATGTAAACCTGGAATGATATGGATATATTTATTTCAGTTTTTAAATGATTTAAGAAAATATTGACAAATATTTATAGACTCTCTGCTTAACTAAGAAACTGGAGGTGTCAGAATTGTGATATAATATTTGCCAGACTCTTAGGACTTTATTAATAATGTGTGATTATTAGGTGATAATTATTCTCTTCACTCTGATTGAGGTGGAAGTACATTGTGAGTAAAGTTTCCCTTTTATGAAGGGGGATGATCAAAAAAGTCAGGACTTTATAATCAAGGGTACAATGTAGGTCATTGATTTCATACTAAATTCTTAACATTTTTTAAACAACTTTAGGTTTGTGTATACTCTTAGCTAACCATGAGTTGTCAGTATTGACTGACAGAAAGTTTAGAGTCCTTTAAAAATCTATGGCCCTTTCAGGAAAGTGCATTTCTAGGCTGTTATCATTTTAAATACACACACACACACACACAAATCAGGATGCTGAGCAGCTTCTAAACTATAATGATGTTAGACTACAAATGTCTTTCTTTCAGCTAAGGTCATTCTGCATGTCAGAATGGTCTTTCAAACTGTAAATACATGAGGATGACAATTTTAAAAATACTTTTTATCCTAGAACTTACAGTTTTGATATGACTTAGCCTCCTTCAATGCAGAAGATCCAGATTCGATTCCTGGATTGGGAAGATCTGCTGGAGAAGGGATAGCCTACCTACTCCAGTATTATTGGGCTTCCCTTGTGGCTCAGTTGGTTAAGAATCCTCCTGCAATGCGAGAGACCTGAATTTGATCCCTGGGTTGGGAAGATCCCCTGGAGAAGGGAAAGGCTACCCAGTTCAGTATTCTGGCTGAAAAGTTCCATGGACATATAGTTCATAGGCTCACAAGGACTTAGACACAACTGAGCTACTTTCACTTTTCACTCCTCCTTGGAGAACTGGGTTGGCTACAAATTTCATGTTATTCCTGTGCTATCCTATGTTCACAGTAGAATAGATATCCTCAAGTTAGGCAGTTAAAAAGCAGTAATATCTATTGAGTCTGACTTTGACTAGACTAAGGGGCCATTTAGGAGGTACCATTTCAAAAGTTCTGGTCATTTTTAAAATACTTTAATGGAAATTTAGAACTAAATGGACAGCATTGTCTGTTTTGCTTTAAAAATTTAGCCCAATAAATTTTCTAGGTATACTAATATGAATATAACTCATGGGCTTCCCATGTGACTCTGTTGTAAAGAATCTGCCTGCCAAGCAGGAGATGTGGATTCAATCCCTGGGTCCAGAAAATCCCCTGGAGAAGGAAATGGCAGCCAACTCCAGTATTCTTGCATGGGTAATCACACGGATTTACAAGCCTGGCTGAGTCAGACCCAATTTAGAGACTAAAAAAAAGAAAAATATAACAGTTAAGATTTAAGAATGCCTAACACCTTAAATCTATTAACTTTAAAAATTGAAAACTGTGTTTATGCAAATATTTATACTTTTACAGTAAGTGTTGGATTCTATCTTATTCTGTTGAACAAACTTTTAAGGTAGCTGGAGGCTTAGAAATAATTATTTTATAGGCATTTCAGTTTTATCTTTCAGATATTCCTGACACAAGTATATAATTTTGTGTGTTATCATATCTTTTAACTTTTCTAAAAAAATGTTAGCCTTGACCTGGGGTTCATTTTTTTTAATCATGTTTTTTATCTTGAGGCAACTCTTGGCTTTGTTGAGGAATACCAAAGACAAAAGCATCAACAAGCAATTGAACTCTTCCCTTTTTTGGTTATTAAATCCTTTTTATATATTGTTTCACTTTTTATTTTTTTGAATTTGTTTAACAAAATTCAGCTATTGCTTCCCTGTCAACAAGAGACACTCTTTAGAGGTCTTTTGGTTTCTCATAAATGTTTGTGATAATTTACTGAGGTGCTTTCACAATACATACATAAAATATTTTGTGATTTTCTATATCTTAATGTGTACTGAATTTGTGATAAAATATCTTAAACTTTTATGATTAGCTATTCCAGTGTATCTCATAACATTCAATAGCCATGCATAAAACATCTGACAATTATGCTGTTTGAAATCTAGCTTCAAAGATTGCAGTTTAAATAATTAGGAAATTGGTGAAATATTTTCTTGCATGTCATTTAACAACTTTTTTTCTCTAAACTTCTAAAACACATTTCTTCAGAGTACTATAATTGATGCCACCAACACATACCAGGTGTCACTTATGATTCTATTAAAACTGAGATTTCAGTTAGTCATTATAATAAAATATTCTTATGTGTAGATTATGTACAGAGCAATGTTTAGTGTGATAGGATGAGACAAGTACTATCAGTATATTGTCTATTGGACCCAATGTACAATAAATAAGATGAAAACTTAGCCCACATGCCACACTGCAGAAAAATGATAACCAGTCTTGGAGAGCTTGAGGTGTTACAAAAGTTGTTTTTTTTCTTTTTCCATTGTAGGAGAATAATTGTTTTAATCTGTCTTAACCATTTGAATTAATTTGTATATCTTATTCTCAAGCCACTGTATATCTTCGTGGGTGGAAATGGACTAGCATGCTTTCATTTTTCAAGAGAAGTTGGATGGGATGGGGAGGGAGGTGGGAGGGGGGTTCTGGAAGGGGAAAACATGTACACCCATGGTGGATTCATGTCAATGTATGGCAAAACAAATACAATATTGTAAAGTTAAAAAATAATAATAATGATAATTAAACTGCTGTGCTAAGTCAAAAATAAACAAATAAATAAATATTATTGTACAAAGGCAACACTTTTAGCAACCCAGGCACTCGTGCAATAAGGATTGAGTGTGAAAATTATAAGCACGTGTTTAAAGTATAATAGGACTTGATATAAGTTTAGATAAATAGCAGTGATGATTTGTATATAGAGAGAAAATTTAATATTATTGGCTTTAAGCAACATTAGTCTGCAAGGTATATACCATACCTCCCCTTCAGAAAGATGCCCAACAATATAAAATTGGTTAAAGTCAGAAAGAAAAACAGAAGTCTGAAATGTAGTTTCATGGGACTCACAGCTATAAGCCTTCTGATGTAATGTTTTCGGAAGAAAATGTCTTTTTAATTATAATATTTTTTTAATTCTACCCTTTAACTCAACCAGTATTTGGAAAGAGAAAGGTACTCTGTCACACTAGTTCACCATCCCATGAAAATTCCATGTGGTAGCCATGGTTAGAGGGGACTTCCCAGGTGGCACTAGTGAAAAACCTGCCTGCCAGTGCAGGAGGTATAAGAGATGTGGGTTCAACCCCAGGTCAGGAAGATCCCCTGGAGGAGGACATGGCAACCACTCTAGTATTCTTACCTGGGAAACTCCATGGACAGAAGATCCTGGCAGGCTACAGTCCACAGGGTTGCAAAGAGTTGGATACTACTGAAGTGACTTAGCACGTGCGCACACGGGTATGTTAGTGTCCTCCCCCACAGCCTATGAATTTAAATCAGCATTGCTTTATATTTCTGTTTAGATCATTAGGACATGAGCACCCATCCTTTTCTCAGATGTCTTTTATCCCAGTATTTTCAGTGAACCTAGGACTACTTGCATATGTTGAAAAAAAGCCATTGCTTTGGTTAGATTTTGCCATTTATCATTTGTTATCTAAGAAAGAGTAATTAGACTATCACCTAGAAGGTAAAATTCCTATATGATGGATTTCAAAAATAGTCTTGCCTTTAGGCCTTTGCTTTCTGGGCCAAATGGTGAGTATTGAGGCCCCTGTGTGGTGCTACAATACAGATTAAACCACTGTTTTAGATGTTCTTTTCAGTGCCATCAGGAACGTTCAGACAAGGGACTTACTTGGTGGTCCAGTGGCTAAGACTCTGTACTTCAATACAGAGGGCCTGGGTTTGATCCCTGGGCAGAGAAGTAGAACCCACACGCTGCAGCTCACATGCTGCAGTTAAGACCTGGTACAGCCAAACACATAAATAAATAAAAAAAGAATATTAGGACAGACATCTCTCAATTCAATTATAAGGATAGTATTAGTAAAATCATTTCTGCACTGTGGCAGGCGGAATTTTAAGATGTTCCCCAAGGTTCCACACCATCCTGGGGATTGAAAAGGAGGTTGACAGCATATTGTTCCTGTGATCTAATAATGTTATATGCCACAGTTGACTTCAGAAGATATTATGGGCTGGGTTAAATTAGTTTTAACAAGTTGTTTAAAAGCAAAGGGGGTTCTCCTGCTGGTTCCAAGAAGGGAAGTCAGAGATTTTAAGAGTCAGAGGGTTGTGACACAAGGACATTTTCCATTGCTGAGATGGAAGGGGGCCACGTGGCACAGACTTGAGAGCAGCACTTGGATCTCTGGACCAAGCCAGCAGAGCCTCAGTCCTACAACCACAGAAATGAATTCTGCTCACAACCTGACTAGACGTAGAAACACATCTTTGCCCAGTTTCAGGTGAGGATGCAGCAGACTGACGCCTTGATGTCAGTCTCATGAGACCCTCAGAACAGTTCAACTGGGTAGACTGCTGACCCTAGAAGATAAATGTGTTTTGTTTAAAACTGCTATAACTTGAGCCAGCAGTCAAATTGAACCTAGGTACTGAGTGTTTCTCTGTCTCTCTCGTTGAAGGTCCTCTCAGACTGCTCACATGTCCTTTGTATTAAGAGGTGTTCTGTCAGAGTCAGAGCCACTTCAGTCCACAGGCTAGTTCTGATAATTTGCAAGCTCAAAAGGAAGAGAAAGGGCTACATGTTCTTTTCACAAATAAGAATAGGGAATAAATTAAATTAAAATAGATGTGTAAAATAGGTACCCTGATAGGCTACCAATGTTTGCCTGTTTTGTTGTTCAATTCTAAAGCCCTCCACAGGTCATGCCATGAGCCCTGGCTGGGTTTTGCATTACTTTTGCTTCATAACAGAGTCTAATTAAGAAGGGCCCAGAAGTCAAATATATGTTGTTGTTGTTTAGTCGATATTGACTGTAAATGTTAAGATAGTGGTTCACAAAATAATAATAATGTTTCATGTTGTTGCTTGATTACTTATATCAGTTTTGGAAAATTGCAAGACATCTTTCAAATATTGCTTGTGTTCACTTCATTCTTCTCTGTCTGGCACTACAACTCTTTCTAAGATGTTTGTAGTCTATCCCTTAGATATCTTATTCTCTTTTTCATATTTTTATATCTTTGTCTATCTCTCTGTATTTTACTATGATTATGCTCTTCCACTTAATTTTCAGTTTCACAGTTTTATTCAGATGAGTCCAGTTGGCTGTTAAACCCACCTACTGAGCCATTAATTTTGTTGTATTTTTCATTTCTATAATTTGCATTTATCTTTTGCTTCACATTGGTTTGGCTTTTATTTCTTGACCAAAATTATAACATTGCCTTTTATAGTAAATATGGGACTTCCCAGGTTGTACTAGTGGTAAAGAACCCTCCTCCCAATGCAGGAGATGTGTTCAATCCCTGGGTGAGGAATGTCCCCTGGAAGAGGCATGGCAAACTACTCAAGTATTCTTGCCTGGAGAATCCCACATAAAGAGGAGCCTGGCAGGCTATGGTCCATAAGGTTGCACAAAGTTGAACATAACTGAAGCAACTTAGCACACACACACTTACTCACGGTGAGTATAGCTATTTAAAATCAATATTTGAACACTTCATTATTTGGATTATCTATGGATCTATTTTTTTTCTGTTTTTTCCTCTTGTATTTGTCTGATAATTTATCTCATTTCATATGTACATGCTTATCTTCTTAACTTTTATAAAGAAATGGGGGCATGGGATGGTGTTATCTCCCCTAAGAGAATTTAATTTTCATTCTGATAAAGTTGGATTACATTAATCCAGCTCTAAAGACTGAAATGATTCAAAGCTAGGTTGACTTCCTTTATGCATATGTCTGATTTTGATTAACCTATAGTTATAGTACTGCTAGTTGGAGTCCAAATTCAAAGCCTAGGTAGGAAGATTACCAAGACATCAACAGATTTTCTGGCAGCCTGTTAACCACAGTTTTGTCTCTCCTAGTCTCAGAAGGCTATCAACCTCTCCATATCTCTTGTCTGATTCTTACTTTTTCAGCTATCTCTTTCTGGCAGCTAGTTTATATCCTAATTTTTTATCAAAAGGAAGTTTATTTGAATTATATGTGACTGTCAATCCCAAAAAAACCAAATTGGTCTACCTATATTGTTATACAAAAGTGTTATTTGCTTAGTCATGTCTGACTCTTTGTGACCCCATGGACTATAGCCTGCCAGGCTCCTCTGTCCATAGAATTCTCCAGGCAAGAATACTGGAGTGGGTTGCCATTCCCTCTCCAGAGGATCTTCCCGACCCAGGGATTGAACCTGGGTCTCCTGCATTGCAGGCAGATTCTTGACCATCTGAGCCACCAGGAACTGAAATCTTATTGTTATATATATATGTGTGTGTGTGTGTGTGTGTGTGTGTGTGTGTGTGTGTGTAATTATATATACTTTATATATGTTATCTATTATATATGAGGGCTTCCCAGGTGGTGCTAGTGGTAAAGAATCCTCCTGTCAATGCAGGAGACTTAAGAGATGTGAGTTGGATCCCTGGGTCAGGAAGATCCCCTGAAAGAGGGCATGGCAAACCACTCTAGTATTCTTGCCTGGAGAATCCCATGGACAGAGGAGCTTGGCAGGCTAAAGTCCATGGGGTTGCAAAGAGTCAGACACGACTGAAGCCACTTAGCGTTTAGCATAGCATGAGTCAAATACAGCTTAGCAACTAAATAACAACAAATTATAAATACATATTTTATGCTTACAAAATAACTTTGATCGTAGGTTTAATGAAAAGTCCCTAAGCTTACTGTTCAGTATTTACCTGAATGTTAGGTTATGCAAACATTTAAAATATATTCTTACAGAATAGCTTATTTGAAATCTCTACTCTTTGTACACATCAGAGTTTTGGATAGTTGAAAAGGCATTAAAAGAAAAGTAATGCATTATATTAGAAGTTTTATAGTTAATAATGTTTATTATGTGCAAAAATTATAATTTGAGAAAAAAGAATAACCTAGTAAAACTGTCAAAAACACTGTAAACTGCAAACAGTTTTTTCCTATTTAGAAATTTTGCAATGAAAATTAAATTTTAGGTACAACATATTGGAAAGAAAGGCAATAAATTCATTTTTTATAATTTATTAATATACAAATAATATTTTTGATATTTGAATTCTCATGGTTACTGTACTTTTGTAGACAAATATATAATTATTGGCTATCTAAAAAAGCTCAAAAAGTAGTTTGTGTAGCCTCAGGTAGTTTTCCCTTTTGCTTTTGAAATAACTAACATACACAGGATAAATTTTTGATGCTTCAGTGAAAGTCTTAGTCGTGTCAAATTCTTTGTGATCCCATGTAGCTTACCTGCCAGTTTCCTCTGTCTGTGGAATTCTCCAGGCCAGAATACTGGAGTGGGTAGCTATTCTCTTCTCCAGGGTATCTTCCCAACCCAGGAACTGAACCCAGGTCTCCCACATTGCAGGCAGATTCTTTACTGTCTGAGCCACCAGAGAAGCCCTTGTGATCCTTAGGGATGATTTTTTTCTCTAATATGTGGTCCAGACTGCCATTCTTTCCCTCTAAACAATAATATCTTCCAAACCAAGTTCTTTTACTCTGAAAATAAACTGACTATGTATACCAATGTATTGGTACAAATATATCATTCATAGAAACTAAAGTAATGATAGAGCAAAGATAGAACACTGCAGTACTATATACTTAGAAAATAAGGCATATTCACAAATAATATAGCTATTTTTATTGGCATTATATATGTTCTTAAATTCATACATTGAGGTATATTATTTCTTCTAGCGATCTAATGATGCCTTTTAATTAAGAACACTAATCAGAGCCCCTAATAATCTTCATATTTCCTGGATATAATTAGATGTCACATGGTACAGATACATTGTCTTATTTTACCAGAATCCATCTTAATTTTTTATCTCATTTGGCAACTCTTCTAAGAATGTTCCTATGAAAATATTAACAATGAAATAAATATTTATGTGAATTAAAAATAGTTATATTTGATTATCAGTAACTCCTATTAAGACTAAGTAAACCCAGTGTGAGCCAACATATCTTCATTCTGAGAGCTATTTGTTTTAATAGACACATGCTATCCTGTGAACTTTGGTATGAAAACCCTAGACCCAAAAGAAAAATGCCATTATAAAAATATGGCCTGTTCTGGTGGTACTTTGTTATATATTCATACTCTTGCAAAGAAATTAAACTCAGAGGTAGAAAGACATGTAGAAAAAGATGAGTTCAATCAAGAATAAAATGAAAATTTCAAAATTCTCAAAAGATGCTATGATATTAGATTACTAAGAAACATTATTTATTGGGAAAGTAGGAAGTTTTTTTCAAAAGCAGGAGGTGTGTTCTGATTTTGTTTCATCTCAAATAAGAATTGTATAATTTATGCTTTGATATACTGAAACCATTTAAAATTTCTATTTATATAAAATTGTATAAATGTAAAATAAGTGCTTTTCTACTTAAGATAGGCATTTAAGCAAAAGGCAAAGGATTCTGAAACTTTTATTTACCGTACCAGAAAAAGCCTTAAGTTTAGATTTATTCATTAGTTCCTTCTTTCCTTTAACATGAATGTATTAAGCTCCCACACTCTATGCCAAGACTCCCTGGCCGGCAAGGAAGATGCAAAGATATATGATGACTACAATAAATATCTAACCTAAAGGATTTGATAATTAGTTAAAAAAAAAAAAAGCTAGATATATAACCAAAAAGGAAAGAATAAAAAGCCCTGAATGCAATGCTGGAGATGAGATGTGATATGGTTTTTTCTCAGGGGTGGGCACTGATGATTAAGAAGAGTTTCCTCATGGAGAAAAATTGGAAAAAAATGTGGCTTAAGAGGCTGAGTAGAACTTATTTGACAAGAAGAGCGCTTACATAACGTTACAGAGTCTAGGAAAAGCATGTGGTGAGAAAAGCTGCAGTTTGGTGCTGATCAGAGAATTGCAGAATGTGGGACCACCTTATAAAATAAGGTTTATTTTATGGCACCTTAAAAATCATGGCTTGTACATACCATGCACTGATAGAGCTTGTTTTTTATTCTGATGCCAAATATCAGGCAAAAATCCAAATCCTGTGTCACAATTTCATACAACATGGAAACTGAAAATTGCGGAAGGATTCTAAACCATTGCATTATATGGGTAAACTGGCCATTTAGAAGATCACACTGGAAGCTATTAAAAGACAGAAGGAGTTTGATGGAATGTCCTAGAAATAGATTTCAGCCAAGACAGTGTTACTGTTACTACAGTAACTGCAAGTTAGTGTTACTACAACTGCAGTGATTCTTAATGCCTACATTTTAGTGTGTCTATACATTCTAGAAGGAAGTGCCTTTGTGGCTCAGCTGGTAAGAATCCGCCTGCGATGTGGGAGACCTGGGTTCCATCCCTGGGTTGGGAAGATCCCCTGGAGAAAGGAAGGGCTGGATACCCACTCAAGTATTCGGACCTAGAGAATTCCCATCCATGGGGTCACAAAGGTCAGACATGACTGGATAACTTTAATTGGGCTTCCCTGGTGACTCAGAGGGTAAAGCGTCTGCCTGAAATGCAGGAGGCTCGGGTTCAATCCCTGGATCGGGAAGATCCCCTGGAGAAGGAAATGTCAACCCACTCCGGTACTCTTGCCTGGAAAATCCCGTGGATGGATAAGCCTGTAGGTTACAGTCTATGGGGTTGCAAAGAGTCGGACACAAATGAGCAACTTCACTTTCACGTTTCTTTTCTTGCAAAGCAACACCAACAGGGGAAAAAAGGTGCAAAGTTTTTTCCTTCCAAGAAAAATGCCCATGGCAGAGAAATGGGAAGACATCCAGAGAAACAGGAGAAAGGCTTCAGACTGATGTAGGACTAACTTATTAGAGCGAAGAGCAAAGGATCTGAAGAGTTGGTGGGAGTGATCTATATGGCTGCTGCTGCTAAGTCGCTTCAGTCGTGTCCGACTCTGTGAGACCCCACAGATGGCAGCCCACCAGGCTCCCCTGTCCCTGGGATTCTCCAGGCAAGAACACTGGAGTGGGTTGCCATTTTGGATTCTAAAATAGTTATGCCAAGGCTGTCAGCCAGTGTTTGAATTTTACAGTTAGGTATCTATATCTTTGTGGAGAAGGAAATGGCAACCCACTCCACAGTGTTCTTGCCTGGAGAATCCCAGGGACGGCAGAGCCTGGTGGGATGCCATCTATGGGGTCGCACAGAGTCGGACACGACTGACGCGACTTAGCAGCAGCAGCAGCATCTATATGTTTCTGGTTAATTGAAAGTGTAACATCAGGATCTAGATTCTTTTCTTTTTTTGCATGTGGATGTCCAGTTGTTTTATCACAATTTATTGACAAAACTACCTTTGCTCCACAGTATTGCCTTTGGTCCTTTGTCAATGATCAGTTGACTATATTTTTTGAATTTTTTTTTTATTGGGGTATCAAATATGCAGATGACACCATCCTAATGGCAGAAAGCAAAGAGGAACTAAAGAGCCTCTTGATGAAGGTGAAAGAGGAGAGTGAAAAAGCTGGCTTAAAACTCAGCATTCAAAAAATTAAGATCATGGAATCTGATGCCATCACTTCATGGCAAATAAGGAAACAGTGACAGACTTTATTTTCTGGGGCTCCAAAATCACTGCAGACAGTGACTGCAGCCATGAAATGAAAAGACCCATGCTCCTTGGAAGAAAAAGTATGACCAACCTAGATGGTGTATTAAAAAGCAGACATCACTTTGCCGACAGAGGTCTGTCTAGTCAAAGCTATGGTTTTTCCAGTAGTCATGTACGGATGTGAGAGTTAGACCATAAAGAAGGCTGAGCACCAAAGAATTGATGCTTTAAAACTGCAGTGTTGGAAAAGACTCTTGAGAGTCCCTTAGAAAGCAAGGAGATCAAACCAGTCCATCCTAAAGGAAATCAACCCTGAATATTCATTGGAGGGATTGATGCTGAAGCTGAAACTCCAATAATTTGGCCACCTGATGTGAAGAACTGAGTCATTGGAAAAGACCCTGATGCTGGAGAAGATTGAAGGCAGGAGGAGAAGGGGACGACAGAGGATGAGATGGTTGGATGGCATCATGGACTCAATGGACATGAGTTTGAGCAAGTTCCAGGAGTTGGTGACAGACAGGGAAGCCTGGTGTGCTGAGTTCATGGGGTCTCAAGGGGTCAGACATGACTGAGTGATTGAAGTGAACTGAAATTATTCTCCCTCAAACTTTCCTCCCATCCAGGCTGCCATATAACATTGAGCAGAGTTCCATGGGCTATATAGTAGGTCCTTGCTTGTTATCTGTTTTAAATATGGCAGTGTGCATATGTCCATCTCAAAACTCCCTAACTTTCCCTCCCCACCACTGGCAACTGTAAGTTCATTCTCTAAGTCTGTAAGTCTCTTTCTGTTTTGTAAGTAAGTTTAATTGCATCATTTGAGTATCATACTGAGTTGTATTCCATTGAACTATATGTCTGTTCTTTCATCAATACTTTCACCACACTGCCTTGATGATGGTAGCTTCAAGATGGGTAGCATCAGTCCTCTTTGTTCTCTTTCAATATTATGTTGGCTATTCTTGGTCTTTTGCCTCTACATATAGCCTTTAAAATCAGTTTTTCGATATCCACAGAGTTACTTGCTTGAATTTTGTTTGTAATTGCATTGAATCTGTAGATCAAATTGGGAATAACTGATATATCTTGATGATATTAGTTCTTCTTATTCATAAACATGGAATAAAGAGTACTCCTAAAGAGGTATGACAGATTCCAGAGAGTCCACAGGATATGGAGTTGGTTGAACCTGGTAAGTGATTTGATTGGCTGAGGGATATTTTATTATGAATGTATTGATAGCCTGAGATTCTTGCTTAACGTGAATCGGGTAACTGTGGCAGAGATAACTAATTCAGAAAAAGAAACTGGTTTGAGGCATGGATCTTGAGAACATTTTTGGCCATGCTGATTTCAAAGGGCGGTATGGTGACTGACTGAAGGTTTGAAGCACACAGCTGTATGGATGAGTAGGAATTTTGGGTGAGTGGCCTGTCCAGAAATTTAAAATATGTACTATTAGAACATTGTTTATTGGTCCATCTGAAATCAGTGATGTACAAATGCAAAATGGCTTTATTTTTTTCTAATTATTGCCTTTGACAAAGAAAAGACATAGCCCCTCAGTTGTCAGCTGAGAGTTGACCTTGAGATAACAGCTAGGACACAGTGTGCTACAGAACAAAATCATTTCGCTGAACAGCAGTATCAGACAAGGCCATTCGGTGACTGTGATGAGTGAGGCCCAAACAAGACCCCTCATGTGGTCATGAGCACAGATAAATGCAATAACACTACCCAGACCACGTAAAAGAGGAAACGTTGCCTTCTCCAGGCTAACATGAATGCCCACTTTTGTGCTGTCAATTCCAACACTTGCTGTGCTCTCTATAGGTTCTGCCTCCTGGTTCAAAGCATCTGATACCGATCCCAGAACAGTTCACTCTGAATGCCATCATCCAATTTAGAGCAAAGCCATGGTGTTCCTGTCAGATGATGTGTGTGCTGGTGGTACACACTGCAGCCTCGTGTTCTTTGGCATCTTTGCTAAAAAGCCTGTTGTGTAAGGTTTCAAACATACACTTCAGTTACAGTTGCCTTCCAGTGGAGCCAGAGACAACTTCTTGGTAGGCCAAAATGTAGGAACGTCTGTGCTTCACTGGTGCTCGCTGTGTCTGTTACAACATCATGTTTCTTCTCCTGTTTACTTTCTCCACTCAAATGGGCTGACAAGATGAGCTGAGCTGTTCTGTAAGAAGTTGGTATGGGATGTCAACCTTCCTTTCTTGCTCTCATCCCTGGTAACTGTTTTTGGACATCCACATTTCTGAGGATGGATCTCCCTTCTTTGATATTAATAGTGATGACAGAAAAATTGTACATTTTCACCCTGTGGGGAAAGGACAGGGATAAATACAATAGCACCATGCCTTAACTCTTCTGTCCAGTAGCTATTAGCCATATGTGGCTATTTACATTTTAATTCATTAAAATTAGATAAAAAATAAAATCAGATAAAATTCAATTTCTTAATCTTACTGGCTACATGTTAAAGGCTCAATAGTCATGAGTGGCTTGGTTACTGCTATACCTGATGGCTCACATGTAGAACATTTCCATCAACAGAGAATTCTACTGGACAGACTGGCCTAGAGAAGGAGACACGTCCTGGTTGAATGGAATAGGAGACCAGAGCGATTTCATTGGTGTATTCTTTTTTTTTATTGCTTTGTAATGGTTTCCCTGGTGGCTCAGTGATAAAGAATCCACCTGCCAATGCAAGAGGTGTGGGTTCGATCCCTAGCTCAGGAAGATCCTCTGGAGAAGGAAATGGCTACACACTTCTGTATTCTTGCCTGGGAAAACCATGGACACAGGAGCCTGGTTGGCTACAATTCATGGGGTCAACAAAGAGTTCAGAGTGACTTAGCAACTAAACAACAATAACATTTTAGCAGTGTAGGAGCTTGGATAAACACATTTTATTAACCTACAGTTTCCAGGAACCAGGAATATGGGCCTGGCTTAGCTGGAACCTCTCCTCAGGTCTCAGACTGCAATCAAGACATTGAACCAGCTGTGTTCTCATCTAGGGTTTGTGGTCCTATACCTGGCAAATTTAGGTGGTTGGAAAACTTCAATTTCTTGCAGTTATATGACTGAGGCTCTCAGTTTCTTCCCAGCTTCCAGTCAAGGACTCCTCCAAATGCACCTGTAGTTACTTGCCCTGTGCTTTCATAGACAGTTTTCAGCATAGCTGTTCCATTCTTCAAGGCAGTTCTTATTGTTGGTCAGTTGCTTAGTCATGTCCTACTCTTTGCAACCCCATGGACATCAGCACGTGAGGCTTCCCTGTCCTTCACCATCTCCTGGAGCTTGCTCAAACTCATGTCCATCGAGTTGGTGATGTCATCCAACTACCTTGTCCCCTGTCATCTCCTTATCCTCCTGCCTTCAATCTTTTCCAGCACCAGGGTCTTTTCTAACAAGTTGGCTCTTCACATCAGGTGGCCAAAGTATTAGAGCTTCAGCTTCAGCATCACTCCTTTCAATGACTATTCAGGACTGATTTCCTTTAGAATTGACTGGTTTGATCTCCTTGCAGTAGGAGTAGCTTATCTGACTTTTTCTCTGTGAGAAGCCTTCAAGGGCTCACCTGATTAGGCCAGACCCACCCAGAATAATCTCCCTTTTCCCATATAAAACATAATTATGTGAATTATATCTCATAGTTATAGGTCCCACCCAAACTCACCATGGTTATACAGGGTGTTTATTCTAGGAGAAAGGTACTGCCTGCCACAATTAACCTCTTTGTTCTCAAATGGGTGTTTTGGCCCCAAAGCACTGCAACTTCTTCTTCAATGTAAAACAGTTGACAGAACCTTTGATTTGATTTATAACTAGTTTATCAGATTTACAGTGGAAAATGTCTCCAACATTTCTTAAGGCATGAACGTGATTGAGATCAAGCAGAGAGATTGCTTAACACTGTAAGATCAGGGGGAGAGAGAAATTAATCCTGGAGGTCAGCAAATGTTTAAGGGATGAATGGAGGTCATGGAATGAGGCAAGAATAGCCAAAGAATCCAAAGAAAAGTACAGACAGTGTTCCTCTCTTAGGTCAGGAAAGCTAAAGGAATAATAAGTGTTAAGATAAAACAAGCAAAACATTTCACAACACAGTCACATGCAGCAGAAAGTTTGCATTTTAGGGAGACTCATTGCATTCATCACCGAGTTCAAGAGTGGCAAGTGGAGCAGAATCATGGTGGCAAGATACTTTAGACAAGAAGAAGGGGAAATTATATACCATGTCTGTTTGAATGAGGGTGTTATAGGAAACATAGTAAATGAGATCAACATATCTTAAGTTTGCATTGTGTTTTTTCTGCTTCTTTATTTCTAATATAGAAAGACAAGGTTGTATACTTGCAGGCACTAGGGGCAAGAAAAAACCAGGGAAACAAACACAAAGTTTAAAATTCCATGAGACACAAAGGATAGTTGATAGACTAGGAATCTGTAAGAGAAGAAAAAAGATAGTTCTTGGGAAGAATACTTTCCCTTCCTTTTTAGGTTCTTTGCCTTCCCTAATAAGTAAATTGACATAGGAGAGATTAAGAGAAGAAAAACACATCTACTTGTGTATAAGTGGGAGCTCATAAAATAGGAGACTCAAAGAAGTGACCAAAGAAGGCAGCTTTTATGCCTTTAGATAACAAAATAATAAAGTTGTCAAGAATTGACAAGACAAAGACATTTGGACTGGGAGTAGTAAATTAGTGAGGAAGTAACCTGGTTTGTTTATACAGCTTTCATGGTCCCAAATTCCTGGTTTCTTGTGATAAGGATGCCTTCTACTCTCCAGGTGCAAGGAAGATACCCTTCACATGGGCAATTTATTTCCTGCCTTCAGAGGCACAAGGACATATTTTGTTTTCTCTCAGTAGAATGAAGGATAAATGTATAAGCAAAACTAATCCAGGGATGCTTCAGAAGACAAACTTGGGTATAGAAATACAAATAGATACATTGTATATTACATGTTTTTAATTTTCTAAATGTAACAAACATAAAGAGCAATGTTATTTGTTGGGAGTAAGAGTTATGGTCATTGAGTAGGAAACTTCATTAACCTGATAAGGATTGGAAAATATATTGAAGTCATGAAATGATCATAGCTTTAAAAAAAAAAAGGAATGCCATGTGACACTGAGGCACAGTTGAAGCAGGGGTTAATGTATTTTATTGGCATCAGTTTTCATAATTCTGTGACTTTCCACAGCAAAAGTTTTTCAGTTTATAAATTAAAACATGAGTCCAATTGTAGCATGGAGAGAGGATTTGCACTCTCCTTCTTTACACAGGATTAAAGAGAGTTGGATTGTGGTGAACGGTAGGTGATTTGAAATAGGGAGAACAAAGCAGAGGATAAAGAAAGGAAAAACCAGGACAGGTAGATGGAGAGAAAATACCAAACTAGAAAGATGGCGTTTAGAAAGAGTTAGAAAGATTGGGCAAAAGTTGGATGGGAGGATGTCAAAGATAAAGATACTATTTAATGTTGTTAGAATAGTTATTATTTTATATAAATAGTTTTGTTTATTGCCCATGTAATCCTTAACAAGATTTTTTTTTATTTTAATTAAATAACAGTTTAGCTTTTTCCCAGTATGCCTGCAAAACCTGAAGAATTACTAGAATTCATTAGTATTTTCCCTAAAGAACTGAGATAATGTGCAGTTATCTATTTCAGTGTGACCTTCAATGTGCAGAAGCAATGAGACAAAACTTGCAAAGATGATAGTGTTCCTTTACCAAATAAATAGTAAAGAATGTGGAAATATGGCAATTCTTGATACCACAGAGTGTCATTTGGAGAGGAGTCACTCAGGTCTATGCTGTCAGTTTCGTTTACTGGTTGTCGGTCTAGAACCACTTTGTGAAAGGTGAAGGCTGACAGCTTGGGTAAATTATTGTGCTTCTAAAATCACTAAATGCTGTCTTCCTTTTTGAAGGAGAGCAAAATATACCACCCCAAAATATGCCACCTTGAAGTATTGATCACTTTGAATTAAAGATACTTAAGTAACAACAAGTACATGAAGACACCCTGATCCTTCTTTGTCTCCCTGAAAGCAGGAAATCAATCTCCCACATGAAGCTACCCTGCCTGCCCCAGGAGGATAAATGACATCCTCCTTGTCATTCCTAGGAATGGAAATAGGAAACTCAGGGCCAAGGAAGCTGCATGGACACATCTTGTTACTTCTTCACTAATCTGTCATCCCACATCCAAACCCCTGTTTTGGTCAACTCTTTTTTATTTTTTTATATTTTCAGCTGCACGGGTTCTTTGTTGCTGTGGATGTGCTTTCTGTAGTTGGGTCGAGCAGGGGCTGCCCTCTGGTTGCGATGCGCGGGCTTCTTATCGGGGTGGCTACACTTGGTGCACAGCACAGGCTCTAGAGCGCAGGGCCGGTCGTTGTGGGGCACGGGGTGTAGTTGCCCAGCATCTGGGATCTCCTGGACTATGGACTGAACCTGTCTCCCCAGCATTGGCAGGTGGATTCTTAACCGGTGGACCACTGGGGGCATCCCATTTTGTCATTTCTTTACAAATGTATTTTTTACATGTCTGAGAGGTGTAAATGGAGAAGGAAATGGCAGCCCACTCCAGTATTCTTGCCTGGAGAATCCCAGGGACAGGGGAGCCTGGTGGACAACAGTCCATGGGGGTCACAAAAAGTCAGACACGACTGAAGTGACTTAGCAAGAGGAATAAAATCTGCCTGCTTTGGTCACTCCTTTGAGTTTCAAATTTTATGAGCTCCTATTCCTGAAAAATTAAATTTGTTTTTTTTTTCCTGTTAATCTGTTTTATGTCAATTTAATTATTAGGTCAGCCAAAAAACCTAGAAGGGAAGGGACGCTCGGCATTCTATACAGTTAATGTCTCTCAAATTTTATAAATTTTTATTCTATTTAGGATGATTATTACTGTTTTAATGAAAGCTCATAAAATAGTTTATTTAGAAATTAGACATTACAGTTAAAAAAAAACTATTAAAAATAAATTCTGAACCTAAATTGACAGAATCACATTGAGAAAGCATATTAATTCATTGTCTTAAGAGACACTTTTATGGAAACTTCTAATGAAAAGCAAAACAACTACCTTTCATCTTGACTATGGAGCCTCATAAATGATAGTTATTTTGTATTTCAGTGAACAGGTGTCAGAGAACACCAACAAAGAAATTAAGTGTAAGAAAGCAAAAATAATCTGCTATCTGGAGTAGTTTAAGAGTCTATTTCTTATATGAAAAGGAAGACATTCTTATTCAAAAGCACATTTGTTTAGTTACACATGTATGTCTTTAAGCTTATGTCACTAATTTTAGAATATAAGATAATTTTTTCAATGTCTCCTATTTTATAAACACATAATAATTATTTAAACTGAAATCTAAATGACAGATTTCAGTTTCATTCAGTGAAATGTATGGTATATGCAAAAATATAAGTATACACACACATATATGTGTGTATATATATACACATATATGGGGCTTTCCTCGTTGTTCAGTTGGTGAAAAATCTGCCTGCAATGCAGGAGACCTGGATTCGTTCCCTGGTTTGGGATGAGCCCATGGAAAAGGGAATGGCTACCTACTCAAGTATTCTTGCCTAGAGAGCTCTATGGACAGAGGAGCATGGCGGGCTATAGTCCATGGGGTCGCAGAGTCAGACACAACTGAGAAACTAACACACACACTTATACACACATATGTGTATAAGTGTGTGTGTGTATGTGTGTGTATGTATATGTATATATGTATATGTATATTCCTTCTTTCCTGCATTTACTTGGTAACATCAGAAAAAATTTCGTTTGAAATTAACACAGTAAAAACTGAAATATATCTGACACCAGATTCTATTTTGTAATACAATTGTTGCTAAAGAACTTTTGCTTAAAAAATTTCTAGTATATTTTAATTTATTTTCTTAGCATGGCTTTTTAATATTGTGATTTATAATAAGAAGTGCATACCTGTTTCTTGTCCCTGTTTATGGCACAGAGCTCCTTAACCCTTGGAATTTCCTAAGTGCTGAGAGTAGTAAAGGTATCCTTTGTTATGTTAATTCTATGTTATGTTACTGTCACTGTTTCCATTGTGACAGAATTTATTTTTAAATAAAGTGACAGACTTTAATTTTGGGGGCTCCAAAATCACTGCAGATGGTGACTGCAGCCATGAAATTAAAAGACGCTTGCTTCTTGGAAGAAAATCTATGACCAAACTAGACAACATATTAAAAAGCAGAGACATTATTTTGCCAACAAAGGTCCATCTAGTCAAAGCTATGGTCTTTCCAATAGGCATGTATGGATGTGAGAGTTGGACTATAAAGAAAGCTGAGTCCCGAAGAATTGATGCTTTTGAACTGTGGTGTTGGAGAAGATACTTGACAGTCCCTTGGACAGCAAGGAGATCCAACCAGTCCATCCTAAAGGAAATCAGTCCTGAATATTCATTGGAAGGACTGATGCTGAAGCTGAAACTCCAATACTTTGGCCACCTGATATGAAGAACTGACTCCTTGGAAAAGACTCTGATACTGGGAAAAATTGAAGGCAGGAGGAGAAGGGGACAACAGAGGATGAGATGGTTGGATGGCGTCGCCAACTCGATGGACATGAGTTTGAGTTAGCTCTGGGAGTTGGTGATGGACAGGGAAGCCTGGTGTGCTTCAGTCCATGGGGTCACAAAGAGCCAGACATTACTGAGCGACTGAACTGAACTGATGTTATATTAATGAGGTAACTTTTGGACCCCACCTAAAGATGGAGGGTGATTGCCAGCAGAAACAACTAAGTAATTAATGAATTAACTAATTAATTAGCTTTCAGTCATACCTCCTGTATTCTGAGATGGGGAGGGTGGCAGGAGGTTGAATCAATTACCAATGGCCAATGAGTTCGTCAATCATACCTATGTAATGAAATCTGCTTAAAAACTCAAAACGACAGGGTTTGGAGAGCTTCCTGGTTGATCATGTGGAGATGTTGGAAGAGTGGCCCACCTGGATGTCATGGATGTTCTTCACTTTCCATACTTTATTCCCTGTGCATTTTTTCCATCAACTGTTCCTGAGTTATATCCTTTTGTAATAAGTGAGTGTTTAGTAAGTGAAATGTATCTCTGAGTTGTCAGTTGCAAATTGTTGTTGTTCAGTTGCTAAGTCATGTCTGACTCTTTGTGATCCTATGGACTGCAGCACGCCAGGCTTCCCTGTCCATCACCAACTCCCAGAGTTTGCTCAAACTCATGTCCATTGAGTCAGTGATGTCATTCAACCATCTCATCTTCTGTCGCCCCCTTCTCTTCCTGCCTTCAATCTTCCCAACATCAAGGTCTTTTCCAGTGAGTAGGCTCTTTGCATCAGGTGGCCAAAGTATTGGAGTTTCAGTTTCAGCATCAGGATTTCCATAGCCTTTCTTCCAAGGAGCAAGTGTGTTTTAATTTACTGGCTGCAGTAACCATCCACAGTGATTTTGGAGCCCAATAATATAAAATCTGCCACTGTTTCCCTTTTATCCCCATCTATTTGCCACAAAGTGATGGGACTGGATGCCATGATCTTAGTTTTTTGAATGTTGAATTTTAAGCTCACTTTTTCACTCTCCTCTATCCAAATTAATGAAACCCAAAAAGGAGACTGTAGGAACCTCTAATAAACAGCCTGATCAGTCAGAAGTACAGGTAACAGCTCAGGCTTATTACCAGCATCTGAAATGTGAGTAGGGCAGTTCTGAAGGAATGAATCTGTAACCTGTGGAATCTGATACTATTACCACATAGATAGAGTCAGAATTGAGTCAGGGTTCCAAGTCTCCTTTGTTGGTGTCAGGGAAACTATTCTTTCACATTGGAAATTGGATCCAGTAACCTGATTTAACACTTCATTATTAAGTGACTAAACTAAAAAGAAATTAATGTATGCAAAGTATAAAAAAACAAACTGTATAAAAGTTTAAATATTTAGTTAAAAAATATATTTCCTTATCCTAAATCTCTAGTTCAACTCAAGACATTTATTTTTATCCATTCTTTTGTTGGTCTTGTACTACCATGAAAGGAAATATCAAGCTTATCCTTCCCATATTACAATTTTTAGACAGATTCTTCTGAGTCTCCTCTGAAAAATGAAAATTTTTCTCACATCTCAACTCCCTTTATCTCAGTACCAAATAATTCATGCAAATCCTTTTACTACTTGTCATTAAGACTTTAAATATGATACCCAAATCTACATTTCTTGATAAATCAATTTTTAAAAATCTTAGCTACTCTAGATAAGGAAAACAGTACCTCTCAATTGCTTCTTTACACTTATTGCTTCCAATTTCCTAATTCTGTCATTTGTATATTATTATTATATAAATTTCAGATGTACAATATCATGGATCAACATCTCTGAACATTGCAGTTATCACCTCCACGTGTCTTGTAACCATTAGGTTGACTCTTTCCTCGCATTTTGTCTCACCTGAACACCATCCCCTCTGGTCTATCTTTGTTTTTACTTTGTTCATTTTGTTCATTTGTTTGTTTAAATTAGTACAGTGTTTAGTTTTCTCCATTTGACTCATTTCACTTACCTTGCAAGTCTGCCCATGTTGGATAATTTCATTGATTTTTTGTTTTTTGTCTACTTCATTTGTTTCTGCTCTAATATTGTATTTATTTCCTTCTGTTAATTTTGAACTTTGTTCTTTTTCTAGTTTATTTAGATGTAAGATTAGATTGTGTGATTGAGCTTTTTCTTGTGTCTTGAGGTAAGCCAGGTGTTTGAGGGTTGCCTCTCCTCTTTGGGGTCTAAGAACTATGGTGCATGAACAGGAAGCCCAAATCACTTGCTCCTCAGGAAAAAATAACTGTACCTTTGTGATCCTTCCCAATTATGGGTCACCAGCTTTGGGGTGTGGGTTTGTCCTTATAAGATTATATCTGTGTCTCCTGCTCATCTTGATGCTGTTGTTTTATCCCTTTTTTTGTGGAGACTCTTCCTCTATTTTTCATAATTTCAGAAGAAATTATTCTATATCTAGTTGTAGATTTGTTGTGCCCATGGGAAGAGCTGAGTTCAGAATCTTCCTCCATCATCTTGAACCCTTGGTCTGTATCCTTACTCCTAAATGAATAAAGTTCAGATTTTGAAAATATGTCTTTTGTACTGTAGCCCATGCTTCTGTGATATCTGTTGGTTGAAGCAAACATGTAAAGTCTGTTAATAATGCAGAATACTATTGACAGTGGATCCAGATTGATTTGACTCATACAGAAATGAGTTCTCATATCACAAGCATATGTTTCAATGGAAAAAAAAAATCTTATACAGGGTGAAATGATCTTTGAGCATAGGGCACTTTTATCTGTCAGTGCAACAAAAGAGATTCAGTCATCACACTGTATTCGACACCAGACTCTGACATCAGTCAATCTAATCTACCCTTTAATACAGCAGAAACGAAATAAAATAGCTGCTGAACAAATATTTGTAAGCTAACATTTAACGTTAGAGAAGGAAAGTGTCACAATGATATGAGAGCCTTTAAGGTGTAGTGGTTTGTGATTGAAGGCAAGAGTTTTAAAAAAACAAAGAGACCCAAGGAACAACAGAGGACGAGATGGTTGGATGACATCACCGACTCAATGGACATGAGTTTGAGCAAGCTCCAGGAGATGGTGAAGGACAGCGAAGCCTGAAGTGCTGCAGTCCATGGGGTCACAAAGAATCGGACATGACTGAGTGACTGAACAACAACAAATCAGAATAGGACAGTAAAGTCACTCAAAAGAGTACAAGTTTACTTGCCAATAAGTATAAAATGCATCCTCTAAATTGACAGATACTATACATCTTAATAAAGGTGAAAAACTGTACATTTCTAAGACACTTTATAAATTTTAGGTATATAAGAATCAGTCTTTAAAAATAGCAAGAAAAATTATCAACATTAAAAAAAAGAACAAAAGTCTTCTATATAGTTACAGGCCATAAGCTATTTCTATGATTAAGATATCAGTTCAGAATGCAGGAAAGCCACATGTGGAATCTAGACTGAAATTACCTGACCCAAAAGCAAAACAAGAAATTGAAAACTCTACCTTCTCTTACTGAGTCCAAGTTCACTCTGCTTGCCGCACGACAGGCCAATAAATTGGATATAAGGTGTTGAGGCAAGGAAGAGCAACTATATTCTGAAAGTTAACAGATGGAGAAGATGGTAGACTGATGTCTCAAAATAACCATCTTATTGGGGTCTGGATGCCAGGTTATTTTATGGAACAGAGAGAGGAAGGACATGAGGAAGTAAAAATTAGCATCTTTACTCAGAAAGATAACTGACAGTAGGAGGAAACCCAGCTGTGAGATGAAAGATGAATAATGTCATGTAAAAGAAGATGGATAGCTAAGGAAATATTTACATGAATAATTCTAACAACACAGAATGTTAAAATATGTATTTATGTAATGTCAACATTAAAAATAAGACAGCTGGTTATTTTACCGGTTATAGGTTTATCCAGGAACAGCAGAGAATTGCAATTCAGGACAGGCAAGCTATGGTGACTCACAGGCAAATCTGGAGAACAAAGGAGAAAGACTTGCTTTTATTAGGTATTGGGAGGAAAGTATGTTGTTCACTTTTGTCCCATGAACAAGAGTTCATGGGAGAAGAACAAGAATTCAAGGCTGTGGCAGCTTCTCATTTGTTGTACATGGAGAGAGGAACATTGCTGCTGGTAGAGGGAGGATCTTGCTTTTTCTTCAAAGCAGGAGGTGAAATTCCCATGTTATTAGTGTTTCCCTTGCCTACATGGTTCTCATCTTTCTCCTCTTCCTTTTTATGCCAGCTGCATGAGTGGTTCATGTGAGAGCCTTTCCCATGCACAGGGCCTCCTGACTTCATCTTAAATGAGGTTTGGTTTTCTTTTTTTTTTTTAAGTTTTTGGCCTCACCCTGCAACATGAGGGACCTTAGTCCCCGCATCAGGTATCGAACCCACACCCCCTGCATTGAAAGGCAGAGTTTTAACCACTGGACCACCAGGGAAGTCCTGAGGTTTTCTTTGTTTATTTCACAACAGTTCTTCCTCCATTTATAATGGGGTTACACCCCAATTAACTCACTGGAGGTGAAAATATCATTAAGACTGAAATGCATTTAATACATTTAAACTAGCAACATCATACTTAGCCTAGCTGATCTTAAACAGTCTCAGAACACTTAGGTTAGCCTACAGTTGGGTAAAATCATCTGTCACAAAGCCTATTTTATACTGAAGTGTTGAGTATCTTTGGAGCAGGAGATGGCAACTCACTTCAGTATTGTTGCTGGGATAATCCCATGGACAGAGAAGCCTGGAGGGCTACAGTCCATGAGGTCCCAAAAAAGTCGGACATGATGGAACAACTGAGCACGCATGCATGTTAAGTATCTCATGTCATTTCTAGAATACTGTACTGATGTGCAAAACAGGGTCCATGTATGGGTAGAGAGCAGTTTAAAAATATTGGCTTGTCACTCTTGTGGTCACCTGGCTGGCTGGGAGCTGTGGCTGCCACTACCCACCGTTAGAGAGAGTATCTTACTGGATCATGCTAGCTCAGGGGAAGATGAAAATTCAAAATGCAAAGCATATAACTTTCATGTCATCATAAAGTAAAAAATTTAAGTTGATCCATGATGAATCAGAGAGGTCGGATGTATGATTTTGCACTTTATCTGAACAGCTAACCACATTGTACCTAGACATAGCTACCAAACTATAGATTTTTTTTTTTTTACCAGAAAGTGATTAATATGCCTTATTTGAATTAATATGTATCTTCAATGTTAAGAATCATCACAGGGATGACTTACCAACTCAATTTCTTGTGATATAATTACAGTACATATTAAAATTGCAAAACATGAGAAAATAATTATACAATGCTTTATTAACATTATCTAGAAAGCAACCCTGCTTTTATTATGATAGAAGGAAATTATTGCTTTTCTTTTTTATGCAGCATATATCTTACATATTGTTCAAGGAATCAGCAAATACCATTCTTGCTAGGTGAAGAAATTTAAACACCTGAATTTATTTTGTAATATAACTAGGATATTCTTCATCATCAACTTAATGCCTATTTCCTAGCTAGCAAGAAGAAAAATATTAAAAAAATGAAAAAAAAATGAAACGGGTTGAGAATTA
This sequence comes from Giraffa tippelskirchi, assembly GCF_054371585.1. Classification (NCBI taxonomy): domain Eukaryota; kingdom Metazoa; phylum Chordata; class Mammalia; order Artiodactyla; family Giraffidae; genus Giraffa; species Giraffa tippelskirchi. The sequence continues at coordinate 67,020,177 of NC_137279.1, forward strand.
AGAAAGATGTAAAAAGCACAAGTTCTCTGAAACCTTTTTCTTTTTCATATTTATTTATTTCTGACTATGTGGATTTTTCTCTACTTGTGGCAAGCAGAGGGCTACTCTGCAGTTTTGGCGCATGGTCTTCTCATTGCTGTGGCTTCTCTTGTTGCAGAGCACAGGCTCTAGGGTGCGCAGGCTTCAGGAATTGCAGCATATAGGCTCCAGAGTTGTGACCCACGGGCTTAGTTGCTCTGTGGCATATGGGATCTCCCGGGGTCAGGGATCAAACCTGAGTATCCTGTGTGGGCAGTCGGATTCTTAATGCCCATCGTTGTTTATTGTGAGCTACTAAATGAGATTCAAAGTGAAACTAAAAGGTACAAACACTTAGACTGCTGCTGCTTGAAGCTGCACATGTAGAAGAATTTGAGGCACTCTTCCTAAGGCCTGGTTTGTCAGAAGCAGCAGTCAGCCATACAAGCGCCAAGACAGCCTTCATTACATGTGTGTGTGCTCACTCATGTCTGACTCTTTGTGACCCCATGGACTATAGCCCACCAGACTCCTCTGTCCATGGGATTTCTCAGGCAAGAATACTAGAATGGGTTGCCATCTCCTACTCCAGGGGATCTCGCCAACCCAGGGGTTGAACCCACATCTCTTGTGTTTCCTATATTGGCAGGTGGATTCTTTACCACTGAGCCATTTAGGTGGGTTTGATTAAACAAGAAGGCTGATAGACTGCTGCTGCTGCTGCTGCTAAGTCGCTTCAGTCGTGTCCGACTCTGTGCGACCCCATAGACGGCAGCCCACCAGCCTCCGCCATCCCTGGTATTCTCCAGGCAAGAATACTGGAGTGGGTTGCCATTTCCTTCTCCAGTGCATGAATGGGAAAAGTGAAAGTGAAGTCGCTCAGTCGTGTCCGACTCTCAGCGACCCCCTGGACTGTAGCCTACCAGGCTCCTCCGTCCATGGGATTTTCCAGGCAAGAGTACTGGAGTCGGGTGCCATTGCCTTCTCCGCTGATAGACTGAGGTGACCTTAATACATTAGCTGTGTACATAAGCACCCCCAAACCTGTAAATGCCTCAAAGTTAAAATTCAAAACCTACAGGCAACCAATCACAAACAAACAACTAGCCTTTTCCAAAACACTTAAGCTTTCAAACAGTGCCCTGGATTTGCTTCCTCCATGTCTGTCCCCAGGTCTGTTTGGTGGTGTGCTCTTCACTAATTCCAGTTTGGCACTGCTTGATTCAAATTGTATTTTGCTGAAATAAACTCTTAAAAGTTATCATTCCTCAGTTTATCTCTTAACAGGTGCTTCTTGGCCTTTGGACCTGATAAAAAGTTAGACTGTGGTCAGTCCTTTAATAAAAGTATTGGCATCTCCATGACTGTAAACAGCCACAGTTTCAACAGTGCTTAGATCTTCTCAGAAATGAGCTATTCCTGTAATTAGAGATCAAGCACTCCTGGTGCTATTAGATTTCCTCATACTGAAAAAATGCTGCTTTGAAAAAGTGAGATCAGAAAAGATGATAATCTAAAAGCAAGAACTCTGCATTGCACGTGGATCCCTGATATTGACCATGACTTTAACCCTAATTGTATAAACAAATCCCTAGAGAGAGCTTTGCACCACATCCTACACAAACCTCCAATATCACTCCCTAAGTATAAGTTATAAAGATTTCAGAGCTTGATATCCCTTATGTTTGGTGGTTCTGAGTAGAGAGTTGCAGAATATGCAGTGAAAATATGTCAGGGGAATTTGTAAAATGATTGTTTTAATAGGATATGCCTATTGATAACAGTATTTTCATTATGATAAAATTAACAGTTTAGTGGCATTGTGTATACACACACACATATACACATGTGATGTTTCAATGAGTTAACTTAAAACTAATAATTATTACTGATGACATCAGTGCCACAAATGATTGAATGCATGTTGCAGAAATTTAACAAGTACTACTAATAAGTGTTAATCTCCTGGGGAGCTGGAAGAAATATCATAGATCCTTGAGCTGAATTTGTTTTGTGATATGTCTTGGCTCCATAAAGGGAAAGTGATTATTATCTCTATTCAGTCAGTCAGTCAGTTCAGTCACTCAGTTGTGTCCGACTCTTCATGACACCATGGACTGCAGCATGCTAGGCCTCCCTGTTCATCACCTACTCCCGGAGTTTACTCAGACTCATGTCCATTGAGTCGGTGATGCCATCCAACCATCTCATAGTCTGCCGTCCCCTTCTCCTCCTGCCTTTCATCTTTCCCAACATCAGGGTCTTTTCCAATGAGTCAGCTCTTCATATCAGGTGGCCAAAGTATTGGAGTTTCAGCTTCAACATCAGTCCTTCCAATGAACATTCAGGACTGATCTCCTTTAGGATGGACTTGTTGGATCTCCTTGCAGTCCAAGGGACTCTCAAGAGTCTTCTCCAACACCACAGTTCAAAAGCATCAATTCTTCAGCACTCAGCTATCTTTATAGTCCAACTCTCACATCCATACATGACTACTGGAAAAACCATAGCCTTGACTAGACGGACCTTTGTTGGCAAAGTAACATCTCTGCTTTTTAATATGCTGTCTCCATTGTTTCTCCATCTATTTGCCATGAAGTGATGGGATGGGATGCCATGATCTTAGTTTTCTAAATATTGAGTTATAAGCCAACTTTTTCATTCTCTTCTTTCACTTTCATCAAGAGGCTCTTTAGTTCTTCTTTACTTTCTACCATAAGGGTGGTGTCATCTGCATATTTGAGGTTATTGATATTTCTCCTGGCAATCTTGATTACAGCTTGTGCTTCATCCAGCCCAGGGTTTCTCATGATGTACTCTGCATAGAATTTAAATAAGCTGGGCGACAACATACAGCCTTGACATACTCCTTTTCCTATTTGGAACCAGTCTGTTGTTCCATGTCCAGTTCTAACTGTTGCTTCTTGACCTGCATACAGGTTTCACAAGAGGCAGTTCAGGTGGTCTGGTATTCCTATCTCTTTCAGAATTTTCCACAGTTTATCGTGATCCACACAGTCAAAGGTTTTGGCATAGTCAATAAAACAGAAGTAGGTGTTTTTCTGAAAGTCTTGCTTTTTCAATGATCCAGTGGATGTTGGCAATTTGACCTCCGATTCCTCTGCCTTTTCTAAATCCAGCTTGAACATCTGGAAGTTCACAGTTCATGTATTGTTGAAGCCTGGCTTGGAGAATTTTGAACATTACTTTACTAGCGTGTGAGACGAGTGCAATTGTGTGGTAGTTTGAGCATTCTTTAGCATTGCCTTTCTTAGGGACTGGAGTGAAAACTGGCCTTTTCCAGTTCTGTGGCCACTGCTAAGTTTTCCGAATTTGCTGGCATATTGAGTTCAGCACTTTCACAGCATCATCTTTTAAGATTTGAAATAGCTCAACTGGAATTCCATCACCTCCACTAGCTTTGTTCGTAATGATGCTTCCTAAGGCCCACTTGACTTCACATTCCAGGATGTCTGGCTATAGGTGAGTGATCACACCATCGTGATTATCTGGGTCATGAAGATCTTTTTTGTATAGTTCTTCTGTGTATTCTTGCCACCTCTTCTTAATATCTTCTGCTTCTTTTAGGTCCATACCATATGTGTCCTTTATTGAGCCCATCTTTGTACAAAATATTCCCTTGGTATCTCTATTAATATTTATATAAAAATGACAACCCAGTCCAGTATTCTTGCCTGGGAAATCCTATGGACAGAGGAGCCTGGCAGGGTCCATTGTGCTGCAAAGAGTTGGATATGACTTAGCAACTGAGCATGAACCCACAAAAGTAAAACAGAGAAATCAAGTTAGTTGTGTGAGGTTGACTGACTAAAGTGAGGGAATGGCCCCTACACAGGTCAGGAACAGGAAAGTCACGAGCAGAACAATGAAAGTTATCAACTAATTCAACACATATTTCCAGAGAAACAGTTTGTACTGTAACCAGGAAACCAAGGGGTTCATCACTGTGGTTCCTCATTTTTAAGATTGGTCTGCATCAGTGGTTCTCAAGTTTTAGTGTGCATTAGAATGGCTCACAAGGCTAATTAAAACACAGAATTATGTGTCTTACCCCTAGAGTTTCTGATTCTGTGGGTTTAGGATTCGACCCTAGAATTGCACAGTTCTAACCTCTCGGGTGATGTTTACGCTCCTGGTCCAAGGACCACACTCTTGGAAGCAATGGAACAAATCATTTCTGTTCAAATTTATAGGAATGTAGGAATTAATCCATAGATCTTGTCTAACATCCTTATCCCAAGGCATGACTGCTCCCCTGTATACAATCTCATTATTGATTCTGGATGACCTCAACAATTTGTGTTCCTTTTTCAGACACCACGTGTGATTTTTATGATGGAGTAGGACTGTGAGACATAAGTCTAGATACCTGGGGTGAGGAGGAGGAACAGAAAGAGTGATTGGCTCTCTTTGCCAAACCCTGTATATTGGCAGCCCCTCAAGCTCAGATGGTAGCACTTTTTTGCTGAGGAGTCTTGTACATATTGGCTTCCCAGGTAGAGCTAGTGGTAAAGAACCCACCTGTCAATGCAGGAGACATAAGAGATATGGGTTAAATCCCTGGGTTGGGAAGATCCCCTGGAATTGTGCATGGCAACCCACTCCAGTATTTTTGCCTGGAAAATCCTATGGACAGAGGAGCCTGGCAGGCTGCAATCCATGGAGTCACAAAGAGTCAGACATAACTGAAGTGACTTAGGACTTGTACATATTGACCATCTTCATTTTCCCCATAGGCTTGCATTTCTGTCATGGTAGAGCTGTGGATTATTATTTTATATGCTTAAATAAAAATGACTTAGGAATGAAGCCCTTGGACACTCAGCAATCAAAACAACTTCTGTAATTCTTACTCATCTTGAAGACAGAAATTTTGTGTTTTGGAAGAGGATAATTGAGTTTGATGCTTTTAATTAGAAAGGTCTTCAATTAATAAACAGAATTTGTATCAAGAGAAAGCATACTTTTTTCATGCAGTTTCAATTCTGAGAGACTTTTTAGACAAGGTTTAACTGTAAGTGTTGCAATGGTTTTCATGATCCATACATCTTTACAAAAGTAGAGCACCTTTGTAAAACATCGGAAAACTGTGAAACTGTACACTCTTTTTTTTAATTTTAACTTAGTTTATTTGTCTATTTTTTAACTTTACAATATTGTATTTGTTTTGCCATACATTGACATGAATCCACCATGGGTGTACATGTTTTCCCCTTCCAGAACCCCCCTCCCACCTCCCTCCCCATCCCATCCCTCCGGGTCATCCCAGTGTACCAGCCCCGAGCACCCTGTATCTTGCATCAAACCTGGACTGGTCACTCTTAAATATCAAGATTTTTGTATATTTTTCTCCTTCTGATTTGAATTAAAGTAGTATACAGTGAATAAGAATCATTTAGAAAATAATTCAAATTTTAAAATATAAAATGATACTTATATATTGGACTTCCCAGGTGGCTCAGTGGGAATCCTGAGCCAATGGAGGAGATACGTGCAATCCAAGAAATGCAGGAGACACAGGTTCAATCCCTGGGTTGGGAAGATCCCCTGGCAGAGAAAATGGCAATCTACTCCAGTATTCTTGCCTGGAGAATTCCATGGACAGAAGAGGCTAGTGGGCTACGGTCTATGAGGTCTCAAAGAGTTGGACACGACTTAGCAACTGAGCATGAGCATTTATATATTAGGTAATTTGAAGGTATACTTTCTTTCTTCTTGATATGTGAGATCTGAATGTCACTTAAAGAAGGAATTACTGCCCCACACCTTCACAAAAATGCAATGAGATAGAGGATTTAAAATTGATTTTAGATGTGTGGTTGACAAAAACAGGGAAAAAAAACAGGAAGTGTCATTACATGTCCTATCAAAAATTTCAAAATATTATATGTAATTCCTGTTTCCTCTTAGAAAAACTGCTTAACGTAAAGTTTCTAACAGCTAATATGTAGCTCGTGTATTTTTAGTCATTCTTGTATTTCATAACTGGCAGTTCCTGAGGCAATATTGAAGTGGACAAATGCTACATCTAATCAGATATGACTGTAGTACAGTGTAGCACATGAAAAGCTAAGTGTGTTTTCTGTGTACATGCATTATTTCCACAACTCCTGTAAGAATAAATGCTTCTGATATAATAAGATTTTTCTGAGACATGTGTTAGTTTTCTGAAAAAATTCTTCATAATTTCAGGAATGTAATTAGAGTCCGCAAACAATTTCATACAATGGCAAATATCCACTTGAAGTAAAATTATAAAATTGAAAAACTAGGGAAAGAAAATCTGAACAGTCCATCAATTCAACAACATAACATAGAGTACTTTAAATACAAGACAAATTCTACTAAATACTCTGTAATGACCTATAAGGGAAAAGAATGTAAAAATGAGTAGATATTTGTATATGTATAACTAATTTGCTGCACTCCTGAAACTAACACAACGTTGTAAATCAACTGTATTCTGATTTAAAAAAAATTTTAAAGGCATTTTATAGATATGTGCACATTTTAAGTTGTAGAATCTTAGCGTTATTTTAAAATTGATAGAAATATGGCTATATGGCTTATCTGTCAGATTAATTATTCAAAGCAGGAGAGGTCTACTTCTTTAAGAACAAAATAATGCTGAAAAAAATAGTTAAATGTTCAGATGGATAATGTTACCAGGCAACTTAAAGATGGGGCTTCCTAGGTGAATGAGTAGTAAAGAATCTGCCTGCCAATACAGGAAATGCAAAAGACTTGGGTTCAATCTCTGAGTTGGGAAGATCCCTTGGAGTAGCAAAGGCAACCGACTCCAATATTCTTGCCTGGGAAATCCCATGGACAGAGGAGACTGATGGGCTATAGTCCATGGGATCGCAAAGAGATGGACATGACTGAGTGCATGTGCACACACACACACAAAACCTTAGATAATCCTTGATTTACTGAATCTTTTCATACACGTTTATTGAAACATACATTACTGTCACCTACACAAATAGTATATAATGAATACTATTCATGTCTTTAAAAATACCTCATTGTGACCATTGTGTAGAAATTTTGGCCATCGTTCTAGACATATGATTCAAGACAGGTTCTTGTGTAGTCTTGGATTAAGGGAGAAAATGATTGAATTGACATATAATACTACAGTTATTGGCATTAGACACTGGAAAAAATATATGAGGCAATTTATATTCAGGCAACACAGGACTGCAAACCCTCAGAGGGGAGAAGCTCACAAGGTGAGGCGATTTCCTCTTCTCTGCCTAAGCAGAAATAATTGCAAAAAAGAGGTGGAATCTGCACAGAGTGTGGTGATCCTACTGAGCTGAAGAAGCAGAAAATAAGATAGCTGCAGTTGGATTTTTTTAAATATGTATTAGCAGCAAAGAATTAGGAAATTTTGGATAGCATCTATTAATAACATCTATTGATAACTTAACAAGTAATTTTTGAAATTTAAAATGGGAAATTCTGGTATGTAGGCATGTGCATGCATGATCAGTCACTCCAGTCATGTCCAACTCTTTATGACCCTGTGGACTGTAGCCCTCCAGGCACCTCTGTTCATGGGGATTCTCCAGGCAAGAATACTGGAATGGGTTGCCATTTCCTCCTCCAGGGGATCTTCCTACCCAGGGATCAAACTTACATCTCTTATGTATCCTGCACTGGCAGGCGGGTTCTTTACCACTAGCACCACCTGGGATTTTCATGGTATGTAGTCATCTTCCTAGAAAAGTAACAATTTAGCCCCTGGGCCCTGTGTTAAGCAGTAGGTTTCTCTACTGTTTCCTAGGGATCTACTTCCCCCTCTGAGTTCATGGAATTGGTGTTTGCTTTGAATCTGTCTCTAGCACGGATAAAGCTTGAGGTTACCTATATTTCTGGATCTCTAAATATGTGTTAGTGTTGTTGTTATGATCAATTTAACCTATTTGTTCATAATTCTACTCTTTCTTGCTCTTGAACTGAATGAACGGTGATGGTCTGTAAACTTCTGGACATTGTAAATTGAGACTCTGGCTATTGACTACCAAACCTAAACCCCAAACCTGTCTTAAAGCTAGAAAATATGTCTAATGGTACAAACCAATCTCTGTGTAATATGACAAAACAGCATGCCTAAGTGAAAAACCCTAAGATTTTACAACTCTTATTCATAGCTGTTTTATTAACTACCTTTTACTGATGCCAATACACTTCACTGATGCTGGGAAAGATTGAAGGCAAAAGGAGAAGAGGGCAATGGAGAATGAGATGGCATCACTGGTGCAGTGGACATAAACAGGGCAAGCTCCAGGAGATGGCAAGGGACAGGTAGGCCTGGTGTGTTGCAGTTCATGGTGACTCAAAGAGTCAGACACAACTGGGCAACTGAACAACAATAACAATACACTCCATGAATATTTTCTGTATGAATTACAAACACCAAATCTAACATAGGTGCTTTCTTCTTCTTTTTTTTTTTTTTGTATCTGTCTTGTTTTATCTTTATGTTTTTCACTATCCACTGCTTGTGCTGCAGTTTCGAGATATAGTTTACTTCCATAACAGGTCTAGGTGATTTTTCTGTTAAATGATGGGTAAGGAGAATGGTAATGATCAGCCTTGGAAATCCATTCAATCCAAGAAGAAAATAGTCCTGGTTGTGACCATGTGATGCAATATGGATGGAATAAAAAAGTGAGAATTGCTAATATAGAGCCTCACAGATGTATAAACATCCTCATCAGTTCACACTCAATTTTTCTCTGCCACTTCGCTTACTGTTCTTACAGCTACTTCTCCTATCTATTGTCCTAGGTCCTCATATTGGAAATCTCATTGATGTCTTAAGTGCTGTAGTATTAAAAGTGAAAAAATACACTTAGAGATATTTTTACAAGAGAAATATGAAGGTTCATTAATTTTGGAATGCTTTATTATTATGTAGTTATTACAGCTGGTGTGGAAATGAAGATGCCAAAAATCCATAGAGCAAATGTTGTTTAGTATGAACCACTTTCATGAGACATACACGGTATTTTTTATTCATGAAAATTAGTTGTAAATAGCCTGGCACCAATTAGAACTAATTTTCCATTAAAACTCTTTAACATTTCATCTCTTTTGAAGCAGGACTCTGACCATTTCCATTGAAAATATCATATTTTATAAAGCAATTCTTCTTTTGGGAGTTTTCCTCAGAATTATGAACTAATTTTTTTAAATCCTATACTCATTCTACTCCCAATTTCTTTATGGAGATACATAGATTTATAAAGAAGAGTTAATGGTATGTGTAAAGGGACCTGAGTCATCTTTGTGTTTTGATCAGTTTTATTGGCTATTGTAGATTAAAGATATAGAACATAGGTTAAGACATGAAGTTAGACCATGAGAACTTTTTTGTTATTGTTCAGTTGCCCATTCATGTCCAACTCTTTGTGATCCCATGGACTACAACACACCAGGCTTCCCTGTTCTTCACTATGTCTCAGAGTTTGCTCAAACTCATGTCCATTGAGTCAACGATGCCATCCAACCATCTCACCCTCTGTTGCTCCCTTCTCCTCCTGCCCTCAATGAGAACTTAGTATATATCATTAATTAGAATATGCTTAGAGACAGAGCTTGGGATATGGTGATCAGGGCATAACCAGTGATCTATAATCTGGATTCTGAGGATCATTGGGTGTGATTTTGAATCAAGCAGGTAGGTAGTCCATGAAATGGGAAACACAAAGAGAAGGTCCTGTGAACAATGCATTAGAAGCCTGAGCACTGCTGTGAAGTTCTAAGAGGGTGACCTCGGGGGGCAAAAGGAAAGGAAATAAAAGAAAAAAAAATGTGACTCCTCCCACATCCTCTGTTTCACATGATCCCTTTACAATCTTCTTACTAGAAAGAGGAAGATATCTTTCAGAGTTTTTTTTCTGTGTTGACCCACAGTTCAGTTCCATGACTGAGCCCCACCCTCTGCAGACATGGGGAGAAAAAAGTGAAAAAAAAAAAATTGTGAAATTTAACCACGTACAGGTCCTAAAGTTTAGACTGTGCTCTCCTCTGTGAGACCTGCTATTATAAACTGATCTTTGTTTTCTAGCAGTTGCTGTTAGTGTTGTGCCCTCAGTTTCTAGTTTTAATGAGCAGCAGAAACAGGCTACAGGGATTTGACTCCATCTTGCCTGACATTGTTGCCAATCCCAAGGTTAGTGTATGAGTATAGTAAGATTTGTATAGACTAGCGGTACCAACTAGAATATACATGCATTTGGGTTGTATGGCATAGGGGAAAAATAAGATTGGATTTCTAATGAATGCCTTATATAAAGGTAAACTCCAGGTGAAATAAGATCTAAATGTGATCTATGAAATTGCCAATAGTATGGACAATGTGGAGGATATCATTGTGTCATGGGTAGAAAAATACCTTATATATACCTGAAAGCACAAAATATAAATGAAGAACCAAACCAAATAAATAAGATGACAATCAGAAGCAGTTTGCTTTTAGCTGGTAAGGCCAGTAAGACGCCTTCACTGTCCCACCTCTGGGGTATATCAGCTTTCCAGCTATATATCATGATTTAGAAAATGGAAGACTTGGTTGCATTTCTCTTCCATTGGCACCTTGCTTGCCCATTGCATTGGTAACATTATGCTGATGGGACCTAGTGAGCAATAACTAGCAAATACTGTAGAGACATCTGAATATAAGACAAAAATGCAGAGGCTCTCTTTCTTTAGAAAAACATCTAGAGATACAGTGGTATAGGACATGTGGAGATATCCCTTCTAAGGTTAAGCATGAATTGTTGAATCTGGTTCTTCTTATTTTCATTTCTCTTTTCCACTTTCCAGGGGATTATTTGAACATTTGAGTGGGGGGACGGGTCCCTGTACATTTATTTGTTATTATTAAATGTGTCTCTTTATATATTTGTTATCAAATTTGCTTTGGGTGTTGCAATACATGTATAGCATAATACATATACTACTTTCTTTCTTTTTATTGAAGTATAGTTGATTTACAATATTCTAGTTTCAGGTGTCGGCTTCCCAGGTGGCACTAGTGGTAAAGAACCCGCCTGCCAATAATGCAGGTTCTGTCCTTAGTTTGGGAAGATCCTCTGGAGCAGGGCATGGCAATCCATTCCAGTATTTTTGCCTGGAGAATCCCCACAGAAGGAGGAACCTGGTGGGCTACCGTTCACAGGGTTACAAAGAGTCAGACATGACTGAAGTGACTTAGCAGCAGCAGTTTCAGGTATACAGCAAAGTGGTTCAGTTTATACATATAGACATTTTCATTATTTTTAAGATTCTTTTCCCATATAAATCATACAGTGTATTGATTAGAGTTCCCTGTGCTATAGGGTAGATCTTTGTTGGTTCTATATCCTGTATACAGTAGTGTGTGTATGTTCATCCCAAGCTCCTGATTTATCACCCCACATTTCTGCTTTGGTAACCATGAGTTAGTTTTCTATGTCTTTGGGTCTTTTTTGTGAATTCATGAATTCACAAAATTTATGGATTCATTTGTATCATTTTTTTAGATTCTACATATAAGCAATATCATATGATGTTTCTCTTTCTACATATACTTGTAACAAATGTTGGTAACAAGAATACCCACTTGGAGTGAAATGTGGAAACCTCACGTCCATTTAGGTACCTTTTACTTTTCTACTTTTAAATATCATTGTCTTAAGTATCAGTGTTAAACATATTTATTTCAATTATCAAATATGATTACAAAATTCATGAGAAAAGAATAGATTATTATATATACTCGTCATTTTATTTTTTTCATTGTTTTTCTTTCTTGATGATCTAAGTTAATTCTTTTTCTAAAATCATATCTTTTCAATTTAAAGAACTCCCTTTAACCAGTTGTCAAGTATAGGTCTGCTAGTGATAAATTGTTTTAGCTTTTCTTCACTTGAGAATGTTTATTCCCCATTCATTACTAATGTGTAGCACTTGAAAAATACTGTGCCACTTTCTCCTGGCTTCCATGGTTACAGATGAGAAATTTTCTGTCATTTCAATTGGTATTTCTCTATGGGTAATGTGGTCTTTGGCCTTCTCTTGTGGCTCGGTAGTAAAGAATCTGCCTCCCAAAGCAGGAGATGTGGGTTCAATCCCTGGTCAGAAAGATCCCCCAGAGAAGGAAATGGCAACCCACTCCAGTATTCTTGCCTGGGAAATCCCATGGACAGAGGAGCCTGGTGGGCTTCAGTCCTTGGGGTCGCAAAAGAGTAGAAGACAACTTAGCGACTAAACAGCAATGTGGTATGTCTGATTGTAAAGATTTTTTCTTTTTTTTTAATTTTTAAAAGTATAATTACAGCATATCTTGGTGTGTATTTCTTGGGCTGATCAAATTTGCAGTTTTTTGTCTTCCTGCACCTGTAGGTTTCTGTTTTTGCCAAACTTAGGAAGATTTCTGCTATTACTTTCTTAAATATTCTTCCAGTCCCTCTCTTTTTCTTCTCCTCTTGAAATTCTGTTATACAAATGGATCTTTTGTTGTTCCATTAGACCCTGAGGCTCTGTTCAGTTTTCTCTTTTTCAGTCTATTTTCTGTTTTCAGAGTAGGTGAACTCTATTCCTCTGTCCCCAATTCACTCATTTTTATCTTATTTTATAAATATAATATAAATATAAATATAACTCTAATAAAAATTTCATGAGATTTTTATGTTTGCTTTATATTTTTCATATCTGTAATTTCCATTTGTTCTTTTCTATAGGTTTATTTCTTTGCTGAGTATTTGTAATTTTTCATTTGAATAGGAGAGTGTACTATTGAATGTTGAAAGGATTTTATGAGGGCTGCTTTCAAAATTGTGGTCAAATCATTTTAACCTCTGATTCAACTTGGGGTTGGTGTTAGTTGATTTTCTTTTCTCATTCTAGTTGTGATATTATTGATTACTGGTGTGATTGGGTCATTACTGTTTCCTGGACTTTTTTTTTATTATGTTAGGAGACTCTGGGTCCTAATAAAATCTATTATTTTAGCTGTTGATCACACTGTTTAGAGTTAACATGTGGGTATTGGCCTACTTCCGAGGTGGCACAATGGTAAAGAATCCATCTGCCAATGCAGGAGACACAGGTTTGATCCCTGGGTTGGGAAGATCCCTTGGAGTAGGAAATGGCAACCCAGTCTACTATCCTTGCTTGGAAAATTCCATGGACAGAGGAGTCTGGCAGGCTACAGTCCACAGAGTCACAAAGAGTTGGACACCACTAAACGACTGAGCACACTGGCCTACTTTGGTGATGTGTTTCCAGTGACGGTTTAATTTTCACAGCCCTTTGTTCTGCTTGGTTTTTCTGGTGCTGCTATTACTTCCGTGGGACTTTGGTGGTACTTTCATGCAGAGCAGAAAGCACGTCTCCTGTCCAGGTTGCTTGGTCTCTCTAGGTAAAGGAGAGGTTACCCTATCAGTGCCTGTCTGCTTCCCCATGTCCCTGAGCAGATGAAGGGATCTTCAGGTCTCTGAGAACAGAGAGGCTACCTGGATCATGCCGTTTGTTGCGACTTGGAGCTTTCTGTTTGTTTGACTCACTCGTCAGGTATGTCTGGACAGGCCAGGATGTCTTAAGCATGTAGGACAAATGGGCTTCTAGGGTGAGGCCATGTGTGTGACTGGATCCCTGCTTCTTGTCCCATGAACCCTCTCCAGTATCCCTTGGTGGGAAGGAGAGTCCTGGCCCGTAAGGACGCTCTTATTGATCGGGTTGTTTTCTGGATCTGGGTCTCTCTTGTGCCTGCTGCCTACACACCTTAGGTGCTCTTGTTCTAAACGGGAAGTCCCAGGCCCAGCAGCTAAAGAGAATGATTCCAACGGCCACTTACTGTTGGGCTCCCAGCAGATTTTCTCTGCCCAGTAGGTCTGGCTTTTTCAGAGGTGCTCAGAAAAATTTCTGTTCAAGCTGACAGAGAAATAAGGTTTTCTAGCTACGTTTTGTCACTAGATGGTGAGTTGGGATTAGGAGGTCTGAGTGGTCTTTGTTTGTTGAGGAGATAACACATTACCCTGTCACTGGTGGTTCTTCAGCCCTGAGGTTCTAAAGAAGTTTGCTTTCTTCTTGTTTAGAATTCTCCTTTAACCTTTAAGAATCTTCTGTAATTTCCTGAGTTTATAATTGTGATTAGCAGAATAGAGTAGAGAAAAAAAAAAAAGAAATTCTACATCATTCTTTCTAGACCAGACCCCTTTAATTATTATCATTAAAAACTTGATTATTATTCCTAGTTCATTCTTGTGAAATTTCAGTTGATCTCTGCCCATCATTTAAAAATATATAATATTTGCTCAATATCTTTATATGAATTCTGTGTTTGGTGTCTAGTTAATCTCATCTCACTTATCACTCACAATGTATTATATCTTCATTTTACAATGAAGAAAAATTGTATGTGACTTACTTAATTATGCTTAAGAAGAGCAAAGACGGAAATTCTAATTGGACTGAGTCCTGATAACCACTCTCTTCTCTTGGCTTTAAACAGCCTCTTTCATGAGTAAAGCTCACATAATTGTGTGTTTCTTCCTTTAATATATATAAAGTAATTAGGTCTCCTTGTGTGCTTTATTTTAAAATAAAATATTGGATGACACTCATTCATATTCTGCAGATAAAGCCCAGCGTACACTTTGTTAGGGTAGTAAATTTTAATAGTATTAGTGTTATTGCTTATGACAGCAGTATGCCCATTTTTGACTGTAGCAAGACTAATTTAATTACCAGAGGGACTTTCTGGTGTGTGTTTAACAATACAAACTACCACTGGACATCTGTGTATCTTAGTGAGCTTGTGGTGTAAAAGGGGGAAGTTATTTGCTTATCTCAGAGAATGATTTTTCTTGACTGTATTTTTATGTTTCTTCCTTTTAAAGAGTCTTTCTTGTTAATTGCTGTTCAAGTTTAAGCCAGTTATAAAATGTACCTATATACACTCAGGAACTCCTGCCATCTGGTGTTCAGTAAAAATAGCATAGAGATCACCTTGTGTACACTAATTATTTCAGGCTACCAATTCATCATTATACACTGTAGACAGTATCTATTGGAAGGAACTGAGTTCCTGAAAGATTCTTAGCATTTGAAGAAAGCAGCATAAAAACATGGTCTGTTTTTCCTTCCCTGCATATGGAAAATATGCAAGACTGGTTATGAGCTGAAAACTAATCATTTAATACCACTAATAAAGAGCATTTTGAGGAATTCTACTCCTAGCCAAGATAGAAAAATAGGGACTAGGTTTCTCCTTCTGATAAATCTTTATATTTAAAATGATTTACCATTTTTAAAAAATTAAAAAGTAAGTATGTGACATAATGTTTTTATCGGGTTGGTTATAAAGTTTGTTTCAGTTCCCAAACAAACTTTTTGGCCAACTCAATAGAAGTGTGATCCTTAAACACAGGATAAACAAACATGGTAGGTGAACAACTCCCCAGCTCACTGCCTTGAGAGATTTTTCAGACTGTGGTATGAGGAGCAAGCACCCAGGCAGGGCTTGGCTGACTCTCTGGGTTGAAGTGATGTCACTGAGGTCAGAAAAGCCCCAGCAGATAAAATTCCCAGGGCAGAGAAGTGGAAAGAAGAGGGATTCAGAGAGAGAGCTTCAGAAGAGTGCAGGAGGACCCCTGGGTATTGAGTAGAACAATGATGAGTTTATATAGCTCATACTACCTGAGAGCTGGGAAGGATCTACTTGAAAGGATCAAAAGAAACAGTGTTCTATACTCCCACAAAGTCAAAAACTGGGCCTGTTTTTAGCCCAAATTATGGAGCAATGGGAAAAGCACACAAAAAGAGCTTGTCCAGCAGTGGAGGATACTTAAACCTAGACTAGATGCTGCCCTAGACCTGCCTAAGAAATCTTCAAAACAAGACCTGGTAACTACTGAACAGTTCCTCACTGTTCAATGGACATAACTGTTTAGTTATGCCAGATGAATTTGTTGTAGAGATCTGTCCTACAGCACAGGGCCTAGAGTTACTAACACGGTATTGTGCACTTCACAATTTGTTAAGAGAGTGAATCTCATGGCAAGTGTTCACACTACCAAAAATGCAAACAAACCACCACAACAAACCAAAGATACCCAGAAACTCTGGTAAGCTTCTTTTACTATATGTAAAGTGGCATAATATCATTTAGAGACAGATGGAAAGTAGCTAACAAAGTGTACTAGAATGCATAGCAATTAAAAGGTAAAGGTGGTCAGATTGCATAAAAAGCTAAGGACCAACAATATGTTCCTTGAGGATATTATTTTACATACAAACACACACACAATTTAAAAGTAAAAAGATAGAATCAGATATAGTTTACTAATATTAATCAAAAGAAAGCTTATGTGGCTATTTTAATATCAGATATATTAGACTTCAGATCAATAAATAAGCCAGATTTTTTAAAGTTTATTTTATAATTGCAAACAACAATTTGTAAAGCGGTCATAACAGTCCTAACACTAATATTATTATATTCTTAATAACAGAGCTTCAAAAATAGGGAGCATACAATGATAGATCTCTAAGGACACATCAAACATTTGACAGAATATTCTGCCCATATTCTGGACAATAAAGCATATTTAATACATTTTTAAGAGCATTATATCATACAAAATGTATGCACTCAATATAATGATATCAAATTGGAAATTAACTTTGAAAATTTCCAAATATTTTAATATCAAATAATGCAGTTTTAAATTCAAAGACATCAAAAATAGAGTAACTGTGTAAAAGTAAAACACAACATACCCAAAGTTGTGCTATGATACTAAAATAATACTTAGGAGATGGCTTATCACACTAACACCTATATGAGAAAAGAAGAAAAGTCTCAAACTAAAGCACAACTTTTGTTTTAAAAAAACAGAAAATGAAGAGAAAAGGAAAGCCTAATAAAGGAGAAAAAAAAACAATAAAAATAAGGGTAAAAATAAAAGAAAAGGGAGAATCATAATAAGTAAAAGTTAGTTCCTTTAAAAGATCAATAATATTGATACATTTCTAGCCAAACTGATTAGAAGTAAAAGAAAGAAGACACACATGACAGACACCAGGAATTGAGAAGGCTGCATCACTACAGATTCTACAGAGATGACAATATTAATATAGGCTGATATATCATTAGAAATTTTATGACAGTAAGGACGACTATATAGAAAACGGACAAATCTAAAGGCCATTCCTAAGAAAAACTCTCAGCATGTATAAATACCAGTAAACTTCCTCAACTTGAAAAGAAGGTCTGAGAATAACTTACTGCTAGTATCATATGTAATGACAGCAACTAAGTACCCTGAAGATTAGAATAAAGGAAGGATGTGCACCCTCATTACTTCTATTCAAAATTGAATCAGTCAAGCCAATGCAATGAGAAAAGATGAAAATCAAAAGCACTCTAACTAGAAAGAAGTAAAAGTCATTATTAATGGAATACATTATCAAATAGAAAATCCTAAGAAATCTACAGCAAAAGCTAGTAGAACGAAAGGAAAAGTAAGGTTTCTAGATATAGGAAAAAATTAAAAGATTCAATTCCTAAATACAACAGTAATCACCCTTAAAATAAAATGTAAAATATGCAATATGCAATAGAACAAACATGGCTGATTCATGTTGGTGTATAGCAAGAACCATCACAATATTGTAAAATAATTAGCCTCCAATTAAAATAAATAAATTAATTTAAAAAAGCTTAATTCAAAAAAATAAGCTGATTTTAAACTTTACTTGAAAAGTCAGAGATTATAACACAGGCCAAAAAAAAAAAAACTTTGAAAACAAAGAAAAAACTTGAGATATATATGTATCTGACTTTATGACTTATAAAACTCTATTGTACAGTTGCTAAGTTGCGTCCGACTCTGCGGCCCCATGGCAGTACGCCAGTCTTCCCTGTCCTTCACTATCTCCCAGAGTTTGCTCAAACTCAAGTCCATTCAGTCACTGATGCCCTCCAGTCATCTCATCCTCTGTCAATCCCTGTTCCCCCTGCCCTCAATCTTTCCCAGCATCGGGGTCTTTCCCAATGAGTTGGCTGTTTGCATCAGGTGGTCAAAGTATTGGAGCTTCAGCATCAGTCTTTCCAATGAATATTCAGAGTTAACTTCCTTAAGGATTGACTGGTTTTATCTCCTTGCAGTCCAAGGGACTCTCAAGAGTCTTCTGCAGCATCACAGTTTGAAAGTCTCAATTCTTTGGCACTCAGCCTTCTTTATGGTCCAGCTCTCACATCCATACATGACTACGGGAAAAATCATAGATTTCACTATATGAGCCTTTGTTGGCAAAGTGATGTCTTTGCTTTTCAATATGCTATCCAGATTTCTCATAGCTTTCCTTCCAAGTAACAAGTGTCTTTTAAATTCATGGCTGAGGTCACCATCCACAGTGATTTTGGAGACCAAGAAAATAAAACCTGTCACCATTTCCACTATTTCCCCATCTGTTTGCCATTAAGTGATGGGACCAGAAACCATGATCTTAGTTTTTTGAATTTTGAGTTTTAAGCCAGCTTTTTCACTCTCTTCTTTCACCATCATCAAGGGGCTCTTTAGTTTCTCTTTGCTTTCTGCCATTAGAGTGGTATCATCTGCATATCTGAGGTTGTTGATATTTCTCCTGGCAGTCTTGATTCTAACTTGTGATTCATCCAGCTTGGCATTTCACATGAAGTACTCTGCATATGTTAAATAAGCAGGGTGACAATACTCAGGCTTGAAATACTCCTTTCCCAGTTTTGAACCAGTCTGTTGTTCTGTGGTTCTAAATGTTGCTTCTAGCCCTGCATAAAGATGCCCCAGGAGACAGGTAAGTTGGTCTGGTATTCCCATCTCATTAAGCATTTTCCAGTTTGTTGTAATCCACACAGTCAAAGGCTTTAGCATAGTCCCTGAAGCAAAAGTAGGTGTTTTTCTGGAATTCTTTTACTTCCTCTATGATCCAACAGGTGTTGGCAATTTGATCTCTGGTTCCTCTGTCTTTCTAAATCCAGCTTAAACATCTGGAATTTCTTGGTTCTGATACTGCTGAAGCCTAACTTGAAGGATTTTGAGCATTACTCTGCTAGCATGTGAAATGAACACAATTGTACAGTAGTTTTAATATTCTTTGGCATTGTCTTTCATTGGGATTGGAATGAAAACTGACATTTTTCCAGTCCTGTGGCCAATGCTGAGTTTTCCAAATGTGCTGACATATTGAGTGTAGCACTTTCACAGCATCTTCTTTTATGATTTTAAATAGCTCAGGAAATTCGTCACCTCCACTAGCTTTATTTGTAGTAATGCTTCCTAAGGCCCACTTGACTTCACACTCTAGGATGTTTGGCTCTAGGTGAGTGACCACACCATCATGGTTAACTAGGTCATTAAAACTTTTTTTGTATAGTTCTGTGTTCTTGCCACCTCTTCTTAATATCTTCTGCTTCTGTTAGATCCTTGCCATTTCTGTCCTTTATTGAGCCCCTCTTTGCATGAAGTGTTGCTTTGGTGTCTCCAGTTTTCTTGAAGAGATTTCTTGTCTTTCCCACTCTATTGTTTTCCTTTATTTCTTTGCATTTTTCACTTAGGAAGGCTTTCTTTTCTCTCCTTGCTATTCTCTGGGACTCTGCATTCAGTTCGGTATATTTTTCCACTTATCCCTTGCTTTTTGCTTCTTTTCTCAGCTATTTGTAAGGCCTCAGACAACCACTTTGCCTTCTTACATTTCTTTTTCTTGGGAGATGGTTTTGGTCACTGCCTCTTGTACAGTGTTATGACCCTCTGTCCATAGTTCTTCATGCACTGTGTCTATCAGATCTATTTCCTTGAGTATATTCATTACCTCTACTGTATATAAGGGATAAAACACCTCTACTGTGTATAGAACTGCCTAGTGGTGATTCCCTACTTTCTTCAATTTAAGTCTGAATTTTGCAATAATGAGTCAATGATTTGAGTCACTGTCAGCGCCAGGTCTTGTTTTTGCTGACTGTATAGAGCTTCTCCATCTTTGACTGCAAAGAATATAAACAACCTGATTTTGATATTGACCATCTGGTGATGTGCATGTGTAGACTCATCTCTTGTGTTGTTGGACAAGGGTATTTGCTATGACCAGTGTATTCTCTTGGCAAGACTGTGTTAGCCTTTGTCCTACTTCATTTTGTACTTCAAGGCCAAACTTGCCTGTTACTCCAGGTATCTCTTTACTTCCTCCTTTTGTGTTACAGTCCCTTATGTTGAAAAGCACATATTTTTTGGTGTTAGTTCTAAAAGTTCTTGTAGGTGTTCATATTTGGAAAAGGCAATGGCAACCCACTCCAGTACTCTTGCCTGGAAAACCCCATGGATGGAGGAGCCTGGTAGGCTGCAGTCCAGGCAGTCGCGAAGAGTCGGACATGACTGAGCGACTTCACTTTCACTTTTCACTTTCATGCATTGGAGAAGGAAATGGCAACCCACTCCAGGGTTCTTACCTGGAGAGTCCCAGGGATGGCAGAGCCTGGTGGGCTTCCGTCTATGGGGTCGTACAGAGTCTGACACAGATGAAGCGACTTAGCAGCAGCAGCAGCAGCAGCCAGTGTTCTTGCCTGGAGAATCCCAGGGAAAGGGGAGCCTGGTGGGCTGCCGTCTCTGGGGTCGCACAGAGTCAGACCAACTGAAGCGATTTAGCAGCAGCAGGTCTTCATAGAACCATTCAGCTTCAGCTTCTTCAGCATTAGTGGTTGGGACATAGACTTAGATTACTGTCATGTTGAATGGTTTGTCTTGGAAGTGAATCAAGATCATTTTATCATTTTTGAGATTGCACCCAAGTACTAGATTCCAGTCTCTTTTGTTGAATATGAAGGCTACTCCATTTCTAAAGGATTCTTGCCCACAGTAAATATAAAGTTCTGTATTCCATGTCAATGTGATATTAGGTAAAGATAGATAAATATATTGATTTATTAATGAATATACTAAACAATTCAGAGATATTTATGTGGCTATATATATGTGTGTGCGTGTGCAATATATGGAAATGAGGCAATCAACCCTGAATATTCATTGAATATTTTTTGGGAGAACTGATGCTGAAACTCCAATAATTTGGCCAACTGATGTGAAGCATTGACTCATTGGAAAAGTCCCTAAGGCTGGAATGATTGAAGGAAAACAGAGAAGGGGGAGGCAGAAGATGAGATGGTTAAATAGCATCACCAACTCAGTGGACATAAATATGAGCAAACTCCAGGAGACTGTGAAGAACAGGGGAGCCTGGTGGGTTACCGTTCATGGGTCACAAAAAGTCAGACATGACTTAGTGATATGATAATAACAACAAAGTGGAGGGAAAGTGTCTAGAGAAAGAAGACATGGTAGAAGAATCTTTTAAAAGAGACGCGTGTACCCCAATGTTCATCGCAGCACTGTTTACAATAGCCAGGACATGGAAGCAACCTAGATGTCCATCAGCAGACGAATGGATAAGGAAGCTGTGGTACATATACACAATGGAATATTACTCAGCCATTAAAAAAAATACATTTGAATCGGTTCTACTGAGATGGATGAAACTGGAGCCCATTATACAGAGTGAAGTAAGCCAGAAAGAAAAACAACAATACAGTATACTAATGCATATATATAGAATTTGAAAGATGGTAACGATAACCCTATATGCGAGACAGAATAAGAGACACAGATGCATGGAACAATTTTATGGACTCTGAGGGAGAAGATGAGGGTGGGACGTTCTGGGAGAATAGCATTGAAACATGTATATTATCATATGTGAAACAGAACACCATTCCATGTTCGATGCATGTGACAAGGGCTCAGGGCCGGGGCAATGGGATGATCCAGAAGGATGGGATGGGGAGGGAGGTGGGTGGGGGGTCCAGGAAGGGGAACACATGTAAACCCATGGCTGATTCATGTCAATGTATGGCAAAAACTATTACAATATTGTAAAGTAATTAGCCCCCAACTAAAATAAATAAATTTATAAAAAAAAATAAAAGGTGCTACAACATTTGTATATCAATATGCAAAAAATAGAAAGGAAGAATGGAAGAAACTTAAATGCATATTGTGAATGATATATTTTTAAAAAGTCATAATGTATTATCAACTGGAACATAAACTTAACATTTTTAAAATTCTAAAAACATTTGAGAAAATATTTGTCCTTTGCACATGTCAAAGTATGATTTCTTAAAAACAATAAATTGAACTTAATATCTGTTTTTCATAAAATATCAGTAACATTAAAAAATCAGGCAAGGAAAATATTTGAAAAATCACATGTCTAATAAAAGATTTCTATCAAAATATATACAGAATTTTTAAACCTGATAATAAAAAAGCACACATATCAATAAAAATAAGCAAATATATTTCAACAGGTTCTTCACTGAAAAGAAAACTACACAGATGGCAGGCAAACAAGTACATGAAATGTGTCCAAAATCATGAGTCATTAGGAAAATATAAACTAAAACTACAGTATTATATTACTACATATACATTAAAATGGTGAAAACAAGCAAACAACTGAAAAAAAAAAACTAAACTAAAAACCCTTATCATACCAAGTTTTTGCAATGATATGGAGGAATTGAAACTCTCATATAATATGGGTACAAATATTAAATCTTAGAAGTTTTTTCACTTGGAAGAAAATTTTGGAAGTTTTTAAAAATATGTTTTTAAATGTTAGATATAGAACTAACATTATCCTTGTATTTCTATGTATTTATCCAAGCAAATAAAAGCATATATCCCAACTCAAAGACGTGTGTATGAATATTCATAGCATCTTTATTTGTAATAGCTAAAACCTGAAAACACCTGGAATGTTGTAAAAGTATGAATAGATCAAGAAATTATGGTATAGCAATACAATGGAATACTGCCTAGCAATAAAAATTAATTATTAATATGTAATACAAAATGAATGAATCTTAATTATCATGACTGAAAAATCCATACAAAATCATACTCTATGATTATATTCATATGAATTCTAGAAAATTCAAGCAAATATATAGCAAAATACAGCTCCACAGATTAGTGATTTCCTGGGCACAGGGGATTGGTGAGGAAGGGCTGAAGTTTGTTCAGAGAGGAGGAGACTTTCAAGGGTGATGGATATGTACAGTGAAACATCATTGTTTCGTGGATATACATGCCAAAAGTCATAAAGTTGAACACTTTAAGTGCAGTTTATTTTTGCAGGTTATAAAAGCATTTTATTAATAATTGACCTTCAAAAGGATATGGAGCTGTGGTTTCCCATATGCATCACGTGTACTACCTCAACAAAGTTAAATGTTATTTGTAAAGTAATCTCAATCACATACTTAAACTTACAAAGCTTCAGCGTCTTTATCACCAGCATCTGTGTGCAGGTATTTAGGTAGATAATGTAGCTGATGTGATGTGTTTATTTAGCCCTGTGAGCACTGTTAACAATTATACTCCTCAAGCTAATAGAGCATTCATGTTTGATGTTTAAATAATTTCATTATCAAGATGAATAATAGCATTGACTTTGACAACTTTCTTAATTACTGATTTTGACAGGAAGCCAACACTAATTAGAATTTCATTTTTTTTTAAAAAATGAATACACTGTTTGTAATCAGCTAAACATCCCTCAATTAAATCAGAGCTCTAATATTGCCCAAGTTGTCATTTTAATTACTGCATAGTACATGTAGAAAAATAAGTATTTATGCCAATTTTAAAATACTGCTTTATAAATAGACCAATACATATGTGAATTTTTGGTGGTCTGCAATTTCTGCTACATGTGACAGAGACATAAAATGTATGTTTAGCACTTCAGTAATATTTAAGAAACACAAATTTCTAAAGATTAACATTTTCTCATCCTAGAAATAAAAAATATTATACTCTCCTATGGGAATGAGAACATTAAGATAACCACAACAAAACCCAAAGGCTTTCATTGAGGTTCCTCAAGTTTGACCTGTGGAATACTGGTTGACATTGTCTAATTTGCATCCCTCATCTAACTAGCTGGTAGACATATGGTTTCTAGTTCAGTTGGGATTGTTGAGTCTTGTCTGATTTTGGAGGAACTGGCTGAGAGAAGTCATTCTAGTCTGTCCTCTGTCCATGCTAACAGCTCGGTGACATTGCCACCCTATGAAATTACTGAGGTTGGAGGTAGTCTCATCTGAGAGCTCCCGACAATGGTGAATAACCTCTTCATTTTGGGAGACCTTGTATGTCATTGGGATTGTGTTTCTATGGAAAACCAGGTGTTAACTTTCATGTCCCTGTAAAAATAGTGCTTTGTACCTTAGGGTTTATCATGAGTCCAGCAAATGTTCAACCTCATGGTAAGCATCCAGGGTAAGCTGAATTGACAACCAATTGCCTGGACAATAGGCTGAATTGTTGTACCTATTGTCCAAGGTGGGATCTGGGCAATCTTGAATACATCCTGTTGTACTTGAATTTATAACTTGGTCCTATTGACCAAGTGGAAAAGTCAGTACAGACACTTAGGGAAAATACCACCTGGCTTTCTGAGGCAGACACTGATAGTTTGTAGGGTTTATTCACCTGAGGATGCAACATACCAGGCTGAAGTCAATAGTACAAGTTGTCATTTTGCTGTTAGGGTCTTGTTGATAGTAGCATTTAGTTAAATGCTGTATAAGATGTTTCAAACCCATTTAGTTCCAGCCCATCAGTCAAATCAGAATCAGAGTGGCTGACAGATGGCATATACCCATATGAGAAAATTCAGCAGTAGTGAAGTGGTCTAAAAATTATGATTAAGTATTGTTGGGAGATAATTCTCCATGAGTCTCATTCATTTCTGAATGACGTATGTTAAGTAGTGTTGCTTGGACTAACTTTTCAAGGATATTTGTACAACAGGCAGCATTGGAAGATATAGTATCTTTCTCCAGGCAGAGGGAACAGGAATTTACTGAGCAGTACCTAGCTCAGTTGGTAAAGAATCTGCCTGCAATGCAGGAGACCTGGGTTCGATCCCTGGGTTGGGAAGCTCCCCTGGAGAAGGAAATGGCAACCCACTCCAGTATTCTTGCCTGGAGAATCCCATGAACATAGGTCTGGCAGGCTACAGTCCATAGGGTCGCAAGAGTTGGACCTGACTTAACGACTAAACCACCCACTGCCACCTTTATTAGATGATGTATCTTCAACGGCAACAGGTAGGCAAGCACCCTGAGGTTTTTCAGCTGCAATGCAAAACTACAGCACTCATGCATCTAGCCCTTCTCCTATTGCCTTGTTGGCATGTCAGCCACAAGGAACTGATAGGAACGTGAAGCTCATGGTATCTACTGCAACATGAGTGATGAAGTCCTTTTGTCTCTAATGTCCCTCACCAGCATCTATGAAACTAGGATAGTTACTTATTTTGTACGCAATGGAAAAATCTCAGGTCTTTCACAGTTCTTGACACCCTTCCCACTTGCTGTAACTAAAGCATTGATTCCTGAGGACCAGATTGGTGAATCCTTGCATAAACAGACAAAAGTAATTGGGCAGCAGTCCTAGTTTGTTGTTTTGTTTTCTTTTTTTAAAAATTTCCATTCCATTTTTATGTTTTTAATTTATTTTTAATTGGAGAATAATAGCTTAACAATATTCTGTTGGTTTCTGCCATAAGACAATGTGAATCAGCCATAAGTATGCATAGATTCCCTCCCTGTTGAACCTTCTCCCACCTCCACCCCCGCCCCATCCCACCCTTCTAGGTTGTCACAGAGCCTGGGTTGAACTCCCTCTGTTATTCAACAAACTCCCATTAGCTATCTATTTTACATATGATAATATATATATTTCAATGCTGCTCTCTCAATTCGTCTCACCCTCTAGAGAACAGACTTTGGACACAGTTCTAGTTTTTAATGATTATTTGTACATTTGTTGTGTTACTCTATGAAAGCATCACTCCTCAGGGATCTAGAGAATTTATGTTGGCAAAACCAAAAATCCTTGAAATGTTTGGTATCACCATTTTCTGAGCATAAAATCATTCTAGCAAATTGCCATTGTGAACAGAATTGAGGGAGTCATTAGAGTGTATCTTTGCTATGACTTTGAATGGTCCTCCTCTCTTGGAACCTGGCCACTTCTTTAGTCAGTCAGTTCAATGCATGAGAACTGGTTCAGCTCTGAATTGGCATAAGCTGTGTTACTTGAACCTGGATGGGACACTAATTGTGAATCCTCTTTTATTTTGTATGGACTAAGCAATTGCTTTACTAGTTAGTTATCTATCTTATCTCGAGTGAATCTGTGTTGTCTTAACCATCCTCAGAGAGCTCTAAGAATGTATTTACCTGTCTGCCACTGAGATAATTCTATTCTTTACAGTAAAGTTGAGGACATATTTTTGCTTCTGATGGTTAAGCACCATCATTATTGCCTCTTTTATGTCATGCATGTTGCTATCTGGATAGTCAGATCTGTACTCGTGTCTCCCACCATCACCTCTGACCTACAGAGAACACCCACCACATTGCATCATCTCAAGAATGCCAGTTTTCCTATCACCCACGTGTCTTCAAGGCACTTCTGTGAATAATAGCCAATTTTTTTATATATGATTTTTATATATAAGGTTCTTTTTTTACATATAATTTTATTTATTTATTTATTTTTGACTGCTGGATCTTCATTGATGTGTGGGCTTTTCTCTAGTTGTGGAAAGTGGGGGCTACTCTCTAGTTGCAGTGCACAGGCTTCTCATTACAGTGGCTTCTTTTGTTGCAGAGCACAGCCTCTAGGGCACACAGGCTTCGGTAGTTGTGGCACACGGGCTCAGTCGTTGCAGCTCCCAGGCTCACACAGGCTCAGTTGTTGTGGCATAGTGCTCAGCCTCTCCATGGCAGGTAGTTTCTTGATGTTATATATTTATGTATATCCATTATACATGCTGAGTTTTATCAGTATTTTTACCATTTCCTCAACTTGACCTAATTTTTAGCAAATATTCTGATATTTCTACTTTACTTAGTGTAGACCATCACTTTCACCAAGCTTTCTAGAGTTTTCCTATCAGTATGATAGCATTGCCTTCTGCATCCTTACTGGGGTGTTTATTCATATTATAGGAGATTGCTCCCATGTTGATAACATTTACCAACTTCAAGTTCTGCCCTTTTTGTTCCAGCTCTTGTTAGATCCATTGTCTCCCACACCCTGCAGGCACATGTGGACCGAGTCCCACAGATCATTGAAAATACAGTGTTGTTTCTTCCTTAGTGAATATAACCTTTGCTTCACCAGGTTATGTAGTGGCAATCCTGGCTATGAATTTTATGGCCAGGATGGAAGCATGCTGTTGGAAAGACAGAGGAGTGGGCCACTTCTGAAAATCCTGTGAGTGAAGGAAACCTGAGATTCCAATATTTTCAAGTGCATTTTACTGCAGTTTATTAATCTCATACTGCAGAGCCTTAGTCCTCCCAAATCAGAGCTCTTAAGCTGGCATAGGGGACTTGCTGGGCTTGAGAACTGAGTCTTACCTTCAGCTCCATGGCTGACAAAGTGGATTTGTGATACAGTGTGCCAATCTATGTTAGCCTGAAAATAGAAAATCCAAACCAAATGGGGCATGGGAGCTGTATCCACATACTGACAGGAAGTGGAGGAGATGGAGTCTCAGTTTAGACTCCTGAGGAGAGCCTGGTGATCAGAGTCTAAGGTCAGAGTGACAGCAAGTAAATGTGGTTCCTCTTCAGATTCTGTTGATGTCAAATTTAGGGAGGTAGGAGGCAAGGTTAATTGGATCTAGCCAATGATTAAAAGAGGAAGGACAAACCTGAGTGTTCCTGAGGTGACCCAGTCAACTTGTTAGACACTAAACAACATATTTTAGTAACTTTGTTCCAAAATGAAAAGAAAGGGTAAGATAAAACCAGAGTGTGGGCAAGTTACAAAATATTGGACCTATAAGAACAAAGCCAACACTTTCTTCCTGGCTCTGTTCCTCCTCCCTTATTGCCTGCAAACCCTTTGTTTCTCTCAGCTTTTTGTTTTTAAGGTGCTCTTTGAGGATAAAGCATTCTGTTTAAATGGAATGTTTAGACAGCAGCATCCTAAGGTACTACCAGGGATATTAGGAAGAAAACACGGCTGATAAATGGGCAGGTAAGAGATTTCAAACCACTTTCATCCCCATTCTTTTGCAGGTGCAATGTGCTTGAATCAGATAACATCTCACTGGCTCAGAGAGAGGGATGGATTAGGCAGCAAGTGGAAGATGCACCCCTCGGAACACATGTGATGGAGGTAAAAATGGAGCAGAGCTAATAATCTTTCATCTATTAACAGGGAGAAATCAACCCTAGGAGCAAGGAGAATGATGGGTATAAATCTTTATATTGAAACATGTTGTCAGTAAAAGAAAGTATTATATATATATACATACATATATATATATATATATAGCCACAGAAGAAGACATATGTGAGAGAAGACAGGAAGATCAAAAAAATAGTAATAATTTATTGTTTACTTATTAGCCTGCTGAAGAATACTACATGGAATCAATCTATTATTTGATCGAGAATAGTATGTGGATAACAGTGCTTTAAGATGAAAGAGATGTATGTTTAAACAGTATTAGCAATTAACGTAAACAAAATGTTCATATTAAAGCCAATAGAGTTAAAAGTATATTTCCTTTATCCCTTTATTGATTTCCCCTCAGGAAAAAACTAAATGCTATAAAGTCAGTAAATGCAGGAACATTTCCTTTTAATGTTATAAGGGCTGTTGAATTCTTAGCAACTGGATTACCTTTCCGAAGCACAGAGTATAAAATGGACATAAATGTGATTGTTTTCTTCCTTTCTGAATACACATAAACATCCCATATTATTAATTTAGATGATTATTCTCATAAAGCAATTTCTTTCAACTATTTTTTTTTTAACTGAAGCATTCCCTAATAACAGGATTCTAGTATCTGGTATAGTTTAAAGAAAGAATGTATAGGACTTTAGAGAAAATTATCAACTGTCATAAAGAGATCTGAGTCAATTATTTTCTCAGAAATGATAATTTCTAACTATAGAAGGAAAAACAGAAAATTTTATATCTCATGTTATATGAACAGAGACACTGACTTAAAAGGATATATGTCATGCAGCTTCATCAATAATAGATGTTGGTGGTTTGGGATTAGCACATGCAAGCTATTATATTATATTATAGAGTGAGAAAACAGCAAGATCCTGCTATATAGCACAGGGAACTATGTTCGGTATCTTGTGATAAACAATCTTGGAAAAGAATATGGAAAAGGATAGGTACATATACATTGTTACTGTTGTTTAGTCTCTAAATCGTGTCCAACTATTTGTGACCCCAAGGACTGTAGCCCGTCAGTCTCCTCTGTCCATGGAATTTCCCAGACAAGAACACTGGTGTGGGTAGTCATTTCCTTCTCCCGGGGATCTTCCTGACCCAGGGAATAAACCCATATCTCCTGCATTGACATGCAGATTTTTTAGTGCCACCATGGAAGCCCTACACACACACACACACACACACACACACACACACACACACACACACACACACACACACACACACACCAGGCCTCCCTGTCCATTGCCAACTCCTGGAGCTTACTCAAACTCATGTCCATTGAGTCCGTGATGCCATCCAACCGTCTCATCCTCTATCGTCCCCTTCTCCTCCTGCCCCCAACTTTCCCAGCATCAGGGTCTTTTCCAATGAGTCAACTCTTCACATGAGGTGGCCAAAGTATTGGAGTTTCAGCTTCAACATCAGTCCTTCCAATGAACACCCAGGACTGATCTCCTTTAGGATGGATTGGTTGGATCACCTTGCAGTCCAAGGGACTCTCAAGAGTCTTCTCCGACATCACAGTTCAAAAGCATCAATTCTTCGGTGCTTACCTTTCTTCACCGTCCAACTCTCACATCCATACATGACCACAGGAAAAACCATAGCCTTGACTAGACGGACCTTTGTTGGCAAAGTAATGTCTCTGCTTTTTAATATACTGTCTAGGTGTGTCATAGCTTTCCTTCCATGCAGTAAGTGTCTTTTAATTTCATGGTTGCAATCACTATCTGCAGTGATTTTGGAGCCTACAAAAATAAAGTCTGTCACTGCTTCCACTGTTTCCCCATCTATTTGCCATGAACTGATGGGACTGAATGCCATGATCTTAGTTTTCTGAATATTGAGCTTTAAGCTAACTTTTTCAGTCTCCTCTTTCACTTTCATCAAGAGGCTCTTTAATCTTCTTTACTTTCTGCCATAAGGGTGGTGTCATCTGCATATCTGAGGTGATTGATATTTCTCCCGGCAATCTTGATTCCCGCTTGTGCTTCTTCCAGCCCAGCATTTCTCATAATGTACTCTGTGTATAAATTAAATAAGCAGGGTGACAATATACTGCCTTGACGGACTCCTTTTCCTATTTGGAACCAGTCTGTTGTTCCATGTCCAGTTCTAACTATTGCTTCCTGACCTGCATACAGGTTTCTCAAGAGGCAGGTCAGGTTGTCTGGTATTTATTCCCATATCTTTCAGAATTTTCCACAGTTTACTGTGATCTACCCAGTCAAAGGCTTTGGCACAGTCAATAAATCAGAAATAGATGTTTTTCTGGAAATCTCTTGCTTTTTCAATGATCCAGCAGATGTTGGCAATTTGATCTCTCATTCATCTGCCTTTTCTAAAACCAGCTTGAACATCTGGAAGTTCATGGTTCATGTATTGCTGAAGCCTGGCTTGGAGAATTTTGAGCATTGCTTTACTAACGTGTGAGATGAGTGCAATTGTGAGGTAGTTTGAGCATTCTTTATCATTGCCTTTCTTTGGGATTGGAATGAAAACTGGCCTTTTCCAGTTCTGTGGCCACTGCGGAATTTTCCAAATTTGCTGACATATTGAATGCAGCACTTTCACAGCAGCATCTTTTAGGATTTGATATAGTTCAACTGGAATTCCATCACCTCCACTAGCTTTGTTTGTAGTGATGCTTCCTAAGGCCTATTTGACTTCATATTCCAGGATGTCTGGCTGTAGGTGAATGATCACACCATCATGATTATCTGGGTCATAAAGATCTTTTTTCTACAGTTCTTCTGTGTATTCTTGCCGTATCTTCTGCTTCTGTTAGGTCCATATCATTTCAGTCCTTTATTCAGCCCATCTTTGCATGAAATGTTCCCTTGGTATCTCTAATTTTCTTGAAGAGATCTCTAGTCTTTCCCATTCTATTGTTTTCCTCTATTTCTTTGCATTGATCGCTGAGGAAGGCTTTCTTATCTCTCCTTGCTATTCTTTGGAACTCTGCATTCAAATGAGTATATCTTTCCTTTTCTCCTTTGCTTTTTGCTTCCTGTGTTTTCACAGCTATTTGTAAGGCCTCCTCAGACAGCCATTTTGCTTTTTTGCATTTCTTTTTCTTGGGGATGGTCTTGGTCCCTGATTCCTGTACAATGTCACAAACCTCTGTCCGTAGTTCATCAGGCACTCTGTCTATCAGATCTACTCCTGTAAATCTGTTTCTCACTTCCACAGTATAATCATAAGGGATTTGATTTAGGTCATACCTGAATGGTCTAGTGGTTTTCCCCACTTTCTTCAATTTAAGTCTTAATTTGGCAATAAGGAATTCATGATCTGAGCCACCGTCAGCTCCCAGTCTTGTTTTTGCTAACTGTATAGAGCTTCTCCATCTTTGGCTGCAAGGAATATAATCAATCTAATTTCGATGCTGGCCATCTGGTGATGTCCATGTGTAGAGTCTTTCTTGTGTTGTTGGAAAAGGGTGTTTGCTATGACCAATGTGTTCTCTTGGCAGAACTCTATTAGCCTTTGCCCTGCTTTATTCTGTACTCCAAGACCAAATTTGCCTGTTACTCCAGGTATTTCTTGACTTCCTACTTTTGCATTCCAGTGTCCTATAATGAAAAGGACATCTTTTTTGGGTGTTAGTTCTAAAAGGTCTTGTAGTTCTTCAAAGAAACATTCAACTTCAGCTTCTTCAGCATTACCAGTCAGGGGATATACTTGGATTACCTTGATATTGAATGGCTTGCCTTGGGAACAGAGATCATTTTGTTGTTTTTGAGATTGTATCCAAGTACTACATTTCAGACTCTTTTGTTGAGTATGATGGCTACTCCATTTCTTCTAAGGGGTTCCTGCCCACAGTAAGAGATATAATGGTCATCTGAGTTAAATTCACCCATTCCGGTCTATTTTAGTTTGCTGATTCCTAGAATGTTGACTTTCACTCTTGCCATCTCCTGTTTGACCACTTTCAACTTGTCTAGTTTCATGGACCTAACATTCCAGGTTCCTATGCAATATTGCTCTTTACAGCATTGAACCTTGCTTCCATCACCAGTCACGTCCACAACTGGGTGTTGTTTTTGCTTTGGCTCCATCTCTTCATTCTTCTGGAGTTATTTCTCCACTGATCTCTAGTAGCATATTGGGCACCTACCGAGCTTGGGAGTTCATCTTTCAGTGTCCTATCTTTTTGCCATTTCATACTGTTTATGGGATTGTCAAGGCAAGAATACTGTAGTGGTTTGCCGTTCCCTTCTCCAGTGGACTACATTCTGTCAGACCTCTCCACCATTACCCTTCCATCTTGGGTGGCCCCACAGGGCATGACTTAGTTTCACTGAGTTAGACAAGGCTGTGGTCCATGTGATCAGATTGCCTAGTTTTCTGTGATTGTGGTTTCGGTCTATCTGCCCTCTGATGCCTTCTCTCAGTGCCTACCATCTTACTTGGGTTTCTCTTACCTTAGATGTTGGGTATCTCCTCTCGGCCGCCACTCCTGACCTTTGACATGGATTACTTCATCTCGGCCACAGCTCCTGGCCTTGGACATGGGGTAAATGCCTCTTGAACGTATTGTTGGCTATGGAACTATGGATATACAGACCTTCTCTAGAGGAATTAATGTCGATTTCTTAGGAGGTAGCATCTGCCTGGTATCAAGAGCAAGGTGCCCATGTAGGTGAAATATGGCCATGCTGAAAAGAATCCTGTGGCCAGATTGTGTAGGGTATTTTGAAGCATAGTAAAGATTTCTGATTTTATGTGATGTGTGAGGGCTGAATGATTGTAAACAGTGAAGAGATAATAGTCAGATCTGTATTTTGCAGTGATTACTCAGATTGATGTATGGAAAATAGATTTTAGGGGGAATCCACTGTAAATTATAATAAAGAATACCAATATGGGGGCTATTGATTAGTTAGATAAGTGACAACGGTGACTTGGATTAAGACAACTTGGAATTGTTGATACACGATTATATTTGGGAAATATATTTGAAAATATCTGGCAGCATCTTCTGTTTTTATCTGGGATGAAAAGAAAGAGTCATGATGCTTCCAAAGTCTTTGGCTTGAACAACTACATGAATAAGATTGACATAATGAAATTAAAATTTGAGAGTGGAACGGGTTGAGTATGGGATATCAAAATTTCTATTTTAGATGTGAATATTTAGTGGAAGAAGGCTTCCCAGGTGGCTCAGTGGTAAAGAATCCACCTGCCAAGCAAGAGACCCACAGGAGACTCCGGTTTAATTCCTGGTCAGGAAGATTACCTTGGAGAAGGAAATGATAATCCATTCCAGTATTCTTGCCTGGTAAATCCCATGGACAGAGGAGCCTGGCAGGCTACAGTCCACAGGGCCACAAAAGAGTCAGACACAAACTAGCGACTAAATAACAAGAACAAATTTAATGGAAGAATATATAAATGTACATTTTGAGGGGATATTGGAACTAGAAAAAAATTGTGGTATCATCACTATATCTATGCCTTTGGAAATTATAGGATTAGCCTAGCAATAGAATTATTATTTATTCCAATCTAATCACAGTGTAGCAGTGAAGAAAAGAATTTCTAAGACAAAGCCTGAAGACACTGTATATTAACACGTCATTGACCAGAGACATACTACAGCCACAGGCATTAGATTCTGCAAAAATCCCCTAGTCGGTGATGTGTAAAAATGTTGATCTGGAAGGAGGGAGAAACCATCAGAAAGATGAAAAGGAGCAGGCCACAAGGCTCCCAATATTAAATCCTTGACTCTTCACTAAATAACTTTTCCTTTTCCTTCACACCTTTTTTCACAATGTTAATTACTTATTTATTTAGCTGCTCACATTATTAGCATCTGCATTAGAATGCAGAAAGTTTGGCAGTAGGGAGTGTGTTTTTTAAATTTATTTTTAATTGAAGGATGATTGCTTTACAATATTGTGTTGGTTTCTGCCATACATCAGTATGAATGAGCTATAGGTATACATATGTCCTGTCCCTCTTGAACCTTCCTTCCACATTCCACACCTTCCCATGCTTCTAGATTGTTACAGAAATGTGTTTCTTTAGCTCACCACTTTCTACCTAATTCCCACTACTGTGTCCAATACACTTAGAAGCTAAAAAATTTATTTTGTGATGAAATAAAATAATTATTTTGTAACATTATCCATAAAATATTTTTTTTATTTTTTTATTTATTTTTTTAATAAATTTATTTGTTTTATTTGGGGGCTAATTACTTTACAATATTGTAGTGGTGCCATACATAAAATATTCTTTAAATGCTTAATTTGAATGGTAAAAGTATTGCACTTTATATTTGAGATTTCTATTGAATTTTCTTTCTATGACTGTAAGTATATTTATGCCCAAATATTTGGTCACATTTTCATTGTTTTTCTGAGCATTTATACTTTTAAGGGTTTTATCATTAAATGTTAAATATATTTATTAATATAAATACTAATTTTATTTATTTATTTAAATTTTATAATTTTGTGTACATTCACTACTTTCCATAGTCTTTCATTTCTTGGTGATTTATGTTGTTCCATTTTAAAAATTTGTACAAAATCTGTTACATACTGACAGTCTATAATTAATCTCTCTTCTCTATACATTTTTAATAAATTTATTTTACATCTATCTCTTTAATGTTTCTCAAGTATACCCTGAAGGTAGTTGTGATGTAAAGAGAAAAATAAACTTTTTTTCCTGTCAAAAAACAACCCCATCACTTTTTATTTAGTACTTCTTCCTTCCAAGATATGCATAAGACATTATTTTTAAAATTTAATCTAGTAAAACATACTTACTCCAAGAAACTGGTCTTGTACAAACTCCAGTCCCTTTCTCTCCCCAAAGTAACACTGCCATCCTTAACCTCTACCAAGAGAGTTTTGAATTTTTAAACAATGGAATAAACTATACATTCATATATCTAGGGTTTCCTTTTTTTTTTTTTTCTTATCTCAGTACTGTGTTTGTAAGATTAATCCCTGTCATTGTAGACCTACAGTTCATTCTTTCTCATTGCTTATTCTGTGGTAATCTACTGTGTTAAATGTCATAATTTATGTATTCATCTTCTATTAATAAACATCCACATATTTATTGAAATTCAATAGTTATTCAAATTCTTTGTGATGTTAGTAAAAGTTAAGACATATATATATATTTCTGTTACATGTGTGCCCACAGTGAAATAGCTGAGTCATCTGCTTAGCTTCAGTAAACACACCAAATAATTGTAAACACACCAAATAATTGTAATGTTGTCTAGTCAAAGCTATGGTTTTTCCAGTGGTCATGTGTGGATGTGAGAGTTGAACTATAAAGAAAGCTGAGTGCCAAAGAATTGATGCTTTTGAACTGTAGTGTTGGAGAAGATTCTTGAGAGGCTCTTGGATTGCAAGAAGATCCAACCAGTCCATCCTAAAGGAAATCAGTCCTGAATATTCATTGGAAGGACTGATGTTGAACCTGAAACTCCAATGCTTTGGCTTTAATGCAAACTGACTCTTTGGAAAAGATCCTGATGCTGGGAAAGATCGAAGGCAGGAGGAAAAGGGGGCAACAGAGGATGAGATGGTTGCGTGGCATCACCAACTCAATGGACATGAGTTTGAGTAAACTCCAAGTTGGTGAAGGACAGGGAGGCCTGTCATGCTGCAGTCCATGGGGTTGCAAAGGGTTGAACGTGACTGAGCAACTGAACTGAACTGAATGTTGTACTAGTTTAAAATTTCACCATCAGTGCACACAATTTCTAGTTGCTATTTATTTTCAACAAATATTCTGTCCTTTAATCCATTTTGGTGATTTGAACAATATTTTGCTATGGTTTTTATTTATATTTACTTAGTGATTGATGAAGTTGAACACCTTTCCATATTTTTATCTGTTATTTGAATATCCTCTGCTTTGAAATGCTTGTTCAAATCTTTTACTTATTTTTCTACTATGTTGTCTTTTTCTTGTTAATATGTGGGGAAGATATATATGTTTACATACTGTCTCCTTTTTTAGATATATATATTGTACATATCTTTTTAAAAAATATGTTAAGCCCTGTGACTTACCTTTTAAACTGATTTATGGTGATTATCTATTTTAATGTGGTCTAGTTTATCATTTGATTTCTTTTAAAGTTAGTAATGTGTGTTTGTGTGTTAGTTGCTCAGTCATTTCTTACTCTTTTTAACCCCATGGACTGTAGCCTGCCAGGCTCCTCTGTCCATGGAATTCTCCTGGTTAGAATACTGGGTTGGGGTGACATTTCCTTAGCAAAAAGTTGGTAATATTAGTATCTTAATTAAAATATTTATTTATTCTTAAGGTCATATAATCTCTGTTTTCTTTTAAAAGCTTTATTGTCTTAAAGTTTACGTGTAGATTTATCATCCATCTAAAGTTGATATTATGTATGGTGTGTGGAAATATTAATAATCAAGATTTTTCCCTTTTTTTCTAGTCCCACCATATATATCTCTAAGTGACATTGCACCATTTATTAAAAAGACCATTTCCCCCCGTGATGACGAAGTGGTATCTCTCATAACTCAGTTGCAAGTCTGTCTTTATCAGTCTATTTTTTCCCCAGTGTTCTCTTTATTCTTATGCCAATATCACATTTTAATCACTGTAACTTTATAATTAGTTTTGATATCTGATATATAAATCCTCCAACTTGATTCTTTAAGATTGTTCTTGTCATTTTAGGTTACTTAACACTGCAATTGCAATTTGAAATCAGCATTTTGATTTAAAATTGCTGCACTTTTGATAGGAATTATGATAAACCGACACATAAGAGCTTGAGGTAAATTGACATCTTTATAGTATTGAGTCTTCTAATTTGTTGGATGGCATATTCCTTCATTCATGTCATTTTAACTTCAACTGAGTTTAATAATTTTAGATATAGAAATATTAAACATCTTATTTCAAGCTTTTTAATATTTTATAGCCTGTTACTATAGTATTTCTTTAATGAAAATTCTCATTCAGTTGTTCTGTATCCAAAAGTGTCTTTATTTCACTTTCATTTTGAAACATATTTGAATAAGTAGGCCTTTCTGAATTGGCTGTTATGTTCACATTTTAGGATGAAATCTTAAAACCCATCTACTTCATTCTTAATTTTTGTTTTTGTATTTTCTAGTTTTAGAAATATTGTTTGACTTTTTTATGGATTCTAATTCTTTGGAGAAAGGCTCTAAACTTGTACCTAGTTTGTCAATCACAGATTTTATTTCTTTGAACTTATTAATTACAGCATTTTTAAAGTCTTTGGCAACTTGAATATGTGGGTCACATATTGAATCAGTATGTGGTGAATTTCCCTTGGTAGTTTTTGTTGTTACCTTTGTGTGTGTGGTTCCTTTAGTTTGCTTGACAATTTGTTAAATTAAAAGACAAACATTGTGACTGAAAGTTATATAGGCTCTGGATGATGCAAATGTCTCTAGAAAAGTCGCCATTTTCTTTCCAAAAAAGGTCCATCTAGTCAAAGCTATGGTTTTTCCAGTAGTCATGTATGGCTGTGAGAGTTGGACTATAAAAGAAAGTTGAGTGCCGAAGAATTGATGCTTTTGAACTGTGGTGTTGGAGGTGACTCTTCAGAGTCCCTTTGACTGCAAGGAGATCCAACCAGTCCATCCTAAAGGAAATAATTCCTGAATATTCATTGGAAGGATTGATGCTGAAGCTGAAACTCCAATACTTTGGCCACCTGATGCGAAGAACTGAGTTGTTTGAAAGGACCATGATGCTGGGAAAGAATGAAGGTGGGAGGAGAAGGGGATGACAGAGGATGAGATGATTGGATGACATCACTGACTCAATGGACATGAGTTTGAGTAAGCTCCGGGAGTTGGTGATGGACAGGGAGGCCTGGCGTGCCACAGTTCATGGGGTCACAAAGAGTCGGACACGACAGAGTGACTGAACTGAACTGATACATACATGTTTGTATATATAAATTGTATGCATTTTATACACAATATACATGTACATTATAACTATCTCAGTTCAAATGTTGCAGAGATCAATATCAAGCAATATATCTTTGGAATATGTATATAATAGGCAGCAGCAGAATTTTATTATTTTAAAACTACCTTTGTTTATTTGGAAGAAAATTAAACTGTATTCTGTACTAAAATGTCTTTAGAAGTTTCCAACAGTTGATGGAAGAACATGCAACTAAATATAATTTAGTTTATTTTAAACTTTGGTTTATAAATGTTGTTACCAGAGTAATGACTCCATTTAATGAAAACAGATGAATCACACTGGGGACATTAAAAAGTTCAGTTAAATAATAATTTATTCAGTGGATGAAAACAGAAGTAACCTTTGCCTATTATGAGGTCTTTATTCATTTTTTTAAGAGGAGCTTTAATGGATTCCCAAAATGCATAATAGAGAAGCAATTTGGATCATAATAAGTAAGGATTCTGGCACATTTCATTTTTAAAGGTACAGAGATTTCTGTATTGAGAACTTTCAGGAGAAAAATGACTGACAATGGGTAATTTTGGAAGATGTTATCATGCTAATTAAATTATTAACTTGGTAATTACAGTTAGTTAAAATTTAAACAGAGTAGTAGTTAAGAGTCTAACATTATGGGTGAGTTTGCCTTGGTTTAAATTCCAGTTCTATGATTAACTAGCTGCAGGTTTTTGAAAAATTTACAGTGTCTCAGTTTCTTCATCTTAATAATTGAGAAAATAATGGTATTAAACAAAAGGATTAGTGTTGGAATGAAGTTACTGTACATGAGGTGCTTTGAGCAGTACAATGTAAGTTTTAGCTGTTATTATCATTTAGATCAAATAATGAATAGTTTCTGAAGAGCATAGGTAATATGTTCATTTCATTTTATTTAGAAGAAACTTTCTTCAATTTATTTTAACATTAAATTTCAACATTTTGAAAAGGTGCTGGAAACAAACCTTTGCACCTGACCACAGGATCTCAGTATTTGCCTTTTTGAATAGTAAGAATCAGTCATATTGTTGAGATTTTATTTTTCTTTTCCTAATTAGTATTTTATATGAGGTGTTTTCTCTATTATTGGAATTGACATCCTAAGCATAGAGTGAAAATAAATAGTTTTGTTTTTTTTTTAACAATGAGAAGTTCAGTCAGGCTCCTATTGAAGAGGGAATTCATAGGGCCTGGACTCCATCTTAGGCCTGTTCATGCTGATCATGCTCGGCCACCTCTCCAATGGACTCTAAACTCTGAGCTTAGTGCCTATGGAAAGGACAATAGAAGGATAAGACCCCCTCCAGACCGGGGAACCTTGAAGATAGTATCCAGGTTACTCATCGCCTAAGAGAAAATATACACTGATCACCCCTGTCTCTGGACAGGCCATAAATTTTTCTGTACCTATCGGAGTGTAACATCAGGCTTATTGCTGCTACTGCTAGGTCGCTTCAGTCGTGTCCGACTCTGTGCGACCCCATAGACAGCAGCCCACCAGGCTCCCCTGTCCCTGGGATTCTCCAGGCAAGAATACTGGAGTGGGTTGCCATTTCCTTCTCCAGTGCATGAAAGGGAAAAGTGAAAGTGAAGTCGCTCAGTGGTGTCCGACTCTTAGCCACCCCATGGACTGTAGCCTACCAGGCTCCTCCATCCATGGGATTTCCCAGGCAAGAGTACTGGAGTGGGGTGCCATTGCCTTCTCTGTCAGGCTTATTGATTATTGGCCAATTGTTTAACTGTTTGAACACATAACACATGAATGATTGAATTATTGTGAGTGTGTTTACCCTTCCTTTGTTTATGGAAGTCTCAAGGAATTTGGGGTGGTGAGTTCAGACACCTACACATAGGGTATAAAAGATTTTCACAAATGCTGGTCAGGGTCCTTGGCTAAGAGAAGACTCTGCCTTGGGCTCGCTGGTGTAATAAACCGCACTCCACTACCTGCATTGTCCTTCTGAGTGAGTTTGTTTCCCAGAATGTGTGGCTACAACACTATTATCATTAGATCTGTATCCATCAATCTTTGAGCAGTTTTTTTTTTGTAATAGCAAGATATTCCAGGCTAATTTTACATTGTCTTGGTTCTACTCCTGAGAGTAACAAATTCTCTATAAGACTCTCTGTTTCCTGTAAGGGAGAATAGTAATTAGAACCAAGATCTGGGAACTAGTATTTTCATTGCTTCTGGGTTTCATTACTTCTACACACCATCAGTAGACAGTTTATTATTATATTTGTGTCTCTATCTATGTATGTATTCATCCATTTATCTACCAACCTATATGTATGCATGTATTCAAAACCTTAGATACATATTAAAATCCTCCAATTCCAATACAATTAGCACAAGTTTCTTCTAGCATTTCATATATATATATAGGTACTCTCTCTCTCTCTCCCTCTCTCTCTCTACATATATATATATATAAAATTCCCTTGTCCAACAGTGAGACATTATTTATAAAAATTTGTTTCTCATTATTTATAAAAATTTCTTATGTGCTTAATCTGAGAATACAAATGAAGTACATAATTCAGATTCACTAATCCATATCACTGTGGAAAGCGAACCTGCTGGCAAGCATTTAGCCTAAATTGAGATTACAGTCGTTTGATTTTTAGCTTGAAGAACAAGAACTTTCCAGCTCTGTATGTGACATTTCCTGGTGATTTGTTGGCCAAAGCAAGGCAAATTCAATGCAAATAGAAAGAAATTTCACAGTTGCATGTATACAGAGAAGTATGATGTACTGTGGAGCAGTGTTACTGTAACAGTCCATCACAGAGTTCCACTGGACCCAGTGATTCATAATCCTTCACATCCAACATGCACACCTTCCTGCCAAGATCTCCAGAATCTTATCTAATTATGGCATCAGGCTCAAAATCCAAAATTTGTGAGCACATCGCCTGGATGTGAGTAGATGAAGCTCTTCTGAGTTCCCAAACTTCATGCAGAGACCTCTGAGTTGAACAGCAACAGGGGACTTCCCTGGTGGTCCAGCAGTTAAGCCTTCACCTTCCATTGCAGGAGAGTGCAGGCTCAATCCATCTTAGCTCAGAGAGCTAAGATCCTATATGCCTCGCCACAAAAAAAAACCAAAACAAAAAACCAAAAACCCATAAAACAGAAGCACTATTGTAACAAATTCAATAATAACTTTAAAAATGGTCGGCAAAAAAAAAAAAAACTTTAAAAATAAACAAGTTATCCAGCCCACAATGCTGATATGGTAGGCAGAATTCAAATGCCCTCAAGATTCGCTCTTCCTCGAATATATTCCCTGAGTGTAGATGAACAGTTAATAGAATATCTTTCTTAACAATTGTTGCTGTTATTTCTGTTCAGTCACTAAGTCATGTCTGACTCTTTGCAACCCCCATGGACTGTAGCATGCCAGGCATCCCTGTCCCTCACTGTCTCTTGGAGTTGGCCCAAATTCACGTCCATTGAATTGGTGATGCCATCCAACCATCTTAACCTCTGTTTACCCCTTCTCCTCCCGCCCTCAATCTTTCCCAGCAGCAGGATCTTTTCCAGTGAGTCAGTTGTTCACATCAGGTGGCTAAAGTATTGGAACTTCAGCTTCAGCATCAGTCCTTCCAATGAATATTCATCCAATGAAGGTTTGATTTCCTTTAGGATGGACTGGTTGGATCTCCTTGCAGTCCAAGGGACTCTCAAGAGTCTTCTCCAACACCACAGGTCAAAAGCATCGATTCTTTGGCACTCAGCCTTCTTTATGATTCAACTCTCACATCCGTAAATGACTACTGGAAAGACCATAGCTTTGCCTATACAGACCTTTGTTGGCAAAGTGATGTTTTTGCTTTCTAATATGCTGTCTAGATTTGTCATAACGTTCCTTCCAGGAAGTAAATGTCTTCTAATTTCATGGCTGCAGTCACCATCTGCAGTGATTTTGGAGCCGCAGAAGAGAAAATCTGTCACTGCTTCCACTTTTTCCCCATCTATTTGCCACAAAGTGATGGGACTGGATGCCATGACCTAAGTTTTTTTAATGGTGAGTTTTAAGCAGGTTTTTCACTTTTTCTTACCATTAGATTAACAATTCGTTCATCTCTAGTTACTCAAAAAGGCAATTATACTAAGTGGATCTGACCTAACGAGGTGAGCATTTTAACAAGAGGTGAAGTATCAGAGATTTCTGCTCCTGTTGACCTCAGAGGAAACAAACTACCAGTTTGTAAAGAGAACCATGAAACCCGGGATGACGAGTGTTCTTTAGAAGCTGAGGTCCTTCATCCTGCAGCCATGGAAAACTGAATTCTGCCAACAGTGATTTTGGAAGAAGTAACAGAAGAGGTCACAGCCCTGGCTAACACCTTGAATTTAGCCTCAGGAGACTCTCAGCAGAGGGTTCAGCAAATGGTACCCAGATTCCTAACCCACAGATATAATGAGACAATAAGTTGTATTATTTTAGGCAATGAGTTAGTGGTAATGTACAGTGTAGCAATTGAAAAGTAGTACAGAGGCCCACTTAATGTAAGAGAAATAGCATAATAACTGGTCCAGAGAACTTTTGAAATCCAGACCCTATTCTAGGGGCAAGGACTGGTCTCTGACTAGACTTCAGTTTTCCTCCCTGGACACAGCTCCTTATGCTGATTTTCTCTGTAGTTCTTGGCTCCACCCTTTAGATTACCCTCCCTTCAAAAATAAAACAAATGAAGAAATATA
Organism: Giraffa tippelskirchi; assembly: GCF_054371585.1. Lineage (NCBI taxonomy): Eukaryota > Metazoa > Chordata > Mammalia > Artiodactyla > Giraffidae > Giraffa > Giraffa tippelskirchi. The sequence goes on from NC_137279.1 coordinate 67,063,281, forward strand.
ACAAAACAGAAACAAACAGAAAAAAGAGAGCAGAACAGCAGGTACTCCTAGAAAAGGGAAGAGAGGAGGGGCAAAGTTAGGGTAGGGAATTAACAGGTACAGACTTCTGTGCATAAAAGAAATACGTGAAAAGGATATATTTTTACAGCACGGGAATATAGCCAATATTTTATATCTATAAAAGGACTGTACAAAAATATTGAATGAATATGTTGTACATCTGAAACTAATATTGTAAATCAACTATTCTGCAATTAAAAAAACATTAAAAAACAAACACAAACAAAAAAGATATAGTCCATGTTTTTAGCAAAGCATTCCTTCTCAGAATGCGTTACAAAAGTGGGGCCAAGAGGCCTCATTTAATTTTGAATCCTCTCAGTTCCTGCTTCTCCATCCAAGCTGTCAGGGTTTTTAGTAGTACACTTATTTAAAGACTTTTGTGATTTTCCTGGGATGTTTTGGAGAACTTACTTCGTGCCGCCGGAAGTCATTCATTTCATAATATACCTCTGTCTCCTTCTGGATGTTAGGCTACTGTGTAGCAATGTTAATATGATATTTTAACCCATCTTTGTCAGGCTGAACAAATCTTTAGGCATAGCCTTAAACCACTCTGAGATCTTAAGAAAAGGCCTTCTACCACACCCTTGCTTTGATCTTTCCCTTGAGGCCACTTACTGCTTTAAGGATTTTTCCCAGACAGACTGTAAATGCTTTATTTTCCAAACCAGCAAGTCACTTCTATTTTTCCTCTAAAACACTTACAAAATGAATGGTTCCTTTTTGTCTCTCCTCTTTGTCCTCATACCTTAGCAAACTCAGCTGAAAGAGGCCAGATTATACTTTCAAAAACTGCCAGGATGTGTCCTTAGCCAGATCCAACAATTCATTAGATACAGTGACTTTTCAAGGCTCTTTCATGCCGGCTAATTATTCTACCTCAGCATATATTGGTCCTCAGCGCACCACACCCCTCCAGCAGCCCTTTCTTCACCACTTTTACAGAAATAGTAGCAGTTTCTTTGCAATTCCTCCAACCTGACTCAGGCCTCCTCCTGGTTTTCTCCTCTATTGTTAGTCTCCTTATCTTCCTTCCAGCTTCTCTACCTGTTGGCTGCCCAAAGACAATGCCACATCATTTTAGGCTTTTGCTGTGACAGCGCTCCATTTCAAGGTACTGTTTCTATGTTGTTCTTGTTGTTTAGTTGCTCAGTTTTGTTCGACTCTTTGTGAGCTCATGGATAGTAGCCCACCAACCTCCTCTGTCCATGGAATTATCCAGGCAAGAATACTGGAGTGGGTAGCCATTTCCTTCTCCAGGGGATCTTCCTGACCCAGGGATTGAAACTGCATCTCCTGAATTGGCAGGCAGATTCTTTACCACCAAGCCATCAGAGAAACCCAAATCAAATATTTATCTGTAATTGCACACAGGCACAGCTCAGCTGGTAAAGAATCTGCCTGCCATGCAGGAGACCCCAGTTCAATTCCTAGATCGGAAATATCCCCTGGCGAACGGATAGGCTAGCCACTCCAGTATCCATGGGCTTCCCTGATGGTCAGAAGGTAAAGAATCTGCCTGGGTTTGATCCCTGGTTGGGGAAGATCCCCTGGAGGTGGGCATGGCAACCCACTCCATTATTCTTGCCTGGAGAATCCCCATGGACAGAGTCACAAAGAGTTGGACATGGCTGACTGACTAAGCACAACAAGTACAGTGCATACACACACACATCCCCAAAATTATTGGCTTAAAATTATTCTTAAATTATTATAAACATTTTCTCATGATCCTGTGGCTCAGAAATTTGGCCTGGAATCAAGTGGAGGTTGCCATGGTTGTTCTCAATGGGAGATATCATGTGGCTTCAGTCACTCGTTTGAGGCCATGTGGCCTCTCTGCACACTAGGTGGTTAGTGCTACCTGTCTTCTAAGACTCATGTCTGTAGCTTATTAGCCTGGGCTTCTTCACATGCAGGAAGTGTGAATAGAGTTTAAGCTCCAATGTAAAAGAGTTTTTTATGTCAATGCTTATGTTAAATTTCTTTTTGTCCTGTTGGCCACAGCAAGTCACACAGCCAAACCTAGAATCAACATGGAGGTGACTACAGAAGGCATAGATATAGCAGATTCAGGAAGCTCCAGTGGGAGGCGTTATTCAGATAACTTTCAGTCTTTAAATAGAAATATCCTGTGCTGTTATGCCCATGACTTGAGAATTCTATCACCCCCAAAGTTACTATTATTTAAAATTTTGGATACCATGTGGGGTTTGCTACATGTATTTCTCAGTGTTCATTGGACCATCTGGTTGCTCTCATGGAGGTCACTTCTGTTACAAAACTATTCTCCTTAGTCCCACTAGATCTGATCTGATTTTTTCCCTGCCGTTCTATTAGTCTGCACTGATGAGGTTAAGTGGTTGTCTCAATGATTGCACTTGAGTTTCTAGAGGCACTCTGTTCTCTTCACATAGCATTCTCCTCACACCATGTCCTGATATTTGATATCATATATATATATATCTAAAACCTAGAATATATGTTCTATTACCCTCAGGTATAAAGTACCTTCTCCTCTAAAAGAGATATACTGCATATTTTGAGTTATAATAATGCCTATGATTTCTTTTTCTCAAATAAGTCATATTCTAATTTAAAAAGAAGATTTCCAAACAACTTAATTTTATATTAACTCTAATTTAACTTAAGAAGACATGATTTTGAAGAAGTCTTGAAAGAATTCTTTTGTCTTTCTGTCATGATTTCTTAATAAAAAGTTATTGTGAGCTAGAGGCATAATAATAAGAATGCTTTTAACTTAAACCGATCCTATCAGTTCATGGCCTCAGTGTATTTCAGACTGACTCAAAGTAAAGAAACCACTTTTATTTTTGATGCTATTGGCATTAGAGCATGATCTCTGAATTCTACAAGCTATATGTCCTTAATACTGGGTGGGGATGAGCGTTTGAGAGGAAACAAAATAGAGAAAGAAAATCCTAGTGACTTTTGAATCATTTTTTTGGTCAAGTGAAAATGTGACTACATTTTTTCCCTGGATACATTTATTGATAATTTATTTATTTTGATAATTATTTAGGAATATTTTCCTGTCACTTGCAATCCCTGATTAATATAAAACCTAATAAAGGCATTGACTCTTTTAGTTAGGTTATTGAAAGAAAAATTCAATTACAATCACATACAACCAAAAATTAATGATATTCTTTCTTTGTGCTATGTAATAAAAGTAGTATTTTTATATATATAGTATGTTCAGTCTCAATGGATATCCTTTCTATAAAAGTCACCACCCTGTCATCTTCCATATCATCTATTTAGTCTCCTTCATATTAGTCATTAATTTTGCATATGAGCATTTGTCACTTACTTTGATTTAGACACTACACTTTGTGATGTGGAATAATCATTAACAAATATACTGCCTTCCGTCAAAGAGTTTTTATCCACTTTAGGAAGAGAGACAGTCAACTTAAGTACAAAATAGTGAAAGTTGACAGGGGGACTTTCTGGCATTATGAAAATTTATTAATCTTAATTGTATAGTGCAGGTGTACACATCTATCAAACTCATGGAAATTTAAAAATAAAATTGAAGTATTTTATTTGATATAAATTATATTTGAAAACAAAATTTATTGTGATGAGGGGCAGTCATAGGAGTAAATAATAAAAAAACATGTATTTTGGGGTTTGCACAGCTTTGAACCAAGGCCATTTTCACTTTATATCCATCCTACAGTATTCCAGTTTGCCTTGCAATTATATTTTTCTTTCTATATTTTCTTCTCTTTAGATTTCTTCCTGTGACCTTCAACAAACTTTAGCTATTAACTTGGATTTGATCAAATACTCTTCTAGTGGTCATGAACCTTCTGAGTGTCACAGAAAATTACACAATATGCTTGACTGTAAGGGGGAAATATAGTAAAAAAGGAAAGCAAAAATAAAAGTAAAATAATGGGAAATGTTTTGGAAAATATTTCAGGAAAAGATTGATAAGAGTGAGCAGTTAATAGAGACTGAGGGAATAAGTGTCAAAAAATAAAAACTATTCAGCTTAAAAAAACACAATTCATTTGTGTTTAGATTTCAACTTAGCATTTCTGTATTTTGGTTTTGATCTGTTTGATAATTAGTTTCTTGAATTTCTCTTGATCTTTCATTTAAGAAATGAAACATATTACTCAGAGGAAAGCTAAATAACTCCAGATGAGGAGCAGTGAATTTGACCACCATCTAGAAGAGTGAGCCAAGCAAAGACCTTTAATGTACGTGTTCCATGTTCTTTAATATGAACCTAGAATCTCTCACCAGAAGAAATTTATATGCAGAGAAATGACTTCAGTGCAGCTCTAGGGGACCATCTTCCTTTATTTATCCACCTTGCATGTCTTTTTCATGGGGATTTCAATAAAAAAATAAGTAAACAATATTTACATATTTATATTGCAGTTAGTTTATGAAATGAAGATTTCGACTTCTATGTCCTTGCCAAGATTATTTTAAGTGCCAGGATCTAGATCTTAATTTTAGCCATTAAAGTATCATTAATATCTTTAATACTATTTAAATGAAGTACTTTGTAATAGTTCTCTGCTATGTGCTTTGAACACATATTCATTTCTCACCCTGTTAGTACTTCAAAAAAGCCATACATGGGCCTTGTTGCTGTTCAGTCACTAAGTCATGTCCGACTCTTTGCAACCCCATGGACTGCAGCACACCAGGCTTCCCTGTCCTTCACCATCTCCTGTAGTTTGCTCAGACTCATGTCCGTTGAGTCAGTGATGCCATCTAGCCATCTCATCCTCTGTTATCCCCTTCTCCTCCTGCCTTCAATCTTTCCCAGCATCAGGGTCTTTTCCAACAAGTCTGCTCTTCACATTAGGTAGTCAAAGTACTGGAGCTTCAGCTTCAGCATCAGTCCTTCCAATGAATATTCAGGGTTGATTTCGTTTAGGATTAACTGGTTTAATAAGATGTACATATACAGGTTTTTTTTTTTGTTTTTTTTTTTTAAAGAAAGACTGCATTAAATTGGTAGGCCCAGGTCTTCCTTCCCCTTTTGCCAGTGCCTGCTTGAGGTTTTTTCTTGTGTTATTTAATCCTTTAGTCTTTTTTGACCCTTTACAACCCCATGGACTGCAGTCTGCCAGGCTTCTCTGTCCATGGAATTTCCCAGGCAAGAATACTGGAGTGGGTTGCCATTTCCTCCTCCAGGGGATCTTCCAGACCCAGGGATTGAATCCATGTCTCTTGAATCTCCTGTGTTGGCAGGCGGGTTCTTTACTCTTGAGCCACCACAGAAACCCTTGCTTTAGGTTTAAGGAACCACATCCCCAAGGTTGTCAAGATTTAGTAGGAGGAAAAAGAAAATGAGTTTGTATTTTCTTTTCACCGTAGATAGAAAGCGATTTTGGAAATAGTTTATAGATTGGAATTTGTAAGGATTGACTTTGAAAAATATTTCTCTTTCTCATAAGCAATGATCCTGAAATTAAAACTCCCAAAAACCTATATGCTCTCAATATTCTTGTGTGTGTGTGTGTGTGTGTGTGTGTTTTGGTTTGTTGCATGTGGGATCTTAGTTCCCTGACCAGGGTTTGAACTTGCACCCCCTGCACTGGAAGCACAGCACTTTAACCACTGAACCACCAGGGAAGTCCCTTTTTATATACTCTAAATTAAATTTAAACAGAATGATATTATTTGTAAGCTATTATCAGATAATTGCCACACAACTTCCATTCCTTTGTTTTCAACTTCTAATTAGGAAAGCATTTGATTCAATAGAGAAATAGCTTGAATTTAAGTTGAACTCACAAAATTTATGTATAAAGTAACTGATTTACTAAATCAAATTTGTTTGTATCCATCAATCTATCATCTATTTAAGTACGCATTTTAATAATGATGTAATTTAGCAAAATAATCTACTTAAAATATTTTTCTGAAAAAGTGCAAAGTAACATCAAATAACAGCAGTAATCCTCTTTCAAATTGTTATGTGGGGAAAAGAAAATAGATTTTCTAAAGAATAGATACTTTATTTTACATCCAAAGTGTCTCATCTGGAAGCTTTTGGAGATCAATAAAAAAAGAAAAAAGATTAAAAAGTAAACTGTGAAATAGAACAGTTTTTTATGTGGCTGTATAGACCTATCACTTTCTAAAAGTGGTTGGTTTAAGGATTATTTTAATATTTTAAAATCAATACTATTACACAGAAGAAAGGGAAGGCTTGGGGTGATTTTATTTTACTCTAAATAGGCAAATAATGTACTTCCAATGTCCTTTGCCATTTTGTTAGAATGTTTTATTGGTAAAAATTTTGACTACATGCAATTTTAAGTGGTATACATTTTTCTGTGATGGATAATACAACATTATTTGGCCAGTGTCACTCAATTTGTCTGGTTTCTGGTGTTCCCAGTATATATTGTGTGTTGTAAGCCACCCCCAAATCAAATGACCTAAATGATTTTATTATTCCTATCAACTCCGTGAGCCAGAGAGGGGGCAGTGGGGCCCAACCTTCTTAGCCAACAATATCTGGGACCTCATCTGGATAGCCTGAATGGCTAAGGGTGACTTGTATAGATGGGGCCAAAATACTTGAAGCTGGAATATCTGATTCTAAGATGGCTTTTTATTTTATTTATTTATTTATTTTTTTTTTAATAAATTTATTTATTTTAGTTGGGGGCTAATTACTTTACAATATTGTAATAGTTTTTGCCATACATTGACATGAATCAGCCATGGGTTTACATGTGTTCCCCTTCCTGGACCCCCCACCCACCTCCCTCCCCATCCCATCCTTCTGGATCATCCCATTGCCCCGGCCCTGAGCCCTTGTCACATGCATCGAACATGGAATGGTGTTCTGTTTCACATATGATAATATACATATTTCAATGCTATTCTCCCAGAACGTCCCACCCTCACTTTCTCCCTCAGAGTCCATAAAATTGTTCCATGCATCTGTGTCTCTTATTCTGTCTCGCATATAGGGTTATCGACCATCTTTCAAATTCTATATATATGCATTAGTATACTGTATTGTTGTTTTTCTTTCTGGCTTACTTCACTCTGTATAATGGGCTCCAGTTCCATCCATCTCAGTAGAACCGATTCAAATGTATTTTTTTTAATGGCTGAGTAAATATTCCATTGTGTATATGTACCACAGCTTCCTTATCCATTTGTCTGCTGATGGACATCTAGGTTGCTTCCATGTCCTGGCTATTGTAAACAGTGCTGCGATGAACATTGGGGTACACGCGTCTCTTTCAATTCTGGTTTCCTCGGTGTATATGCCCAGCAGTGGGATTGCTGGGTCATATGGCAGTTCTATTCCCAGTTTTTTAAGGAATCTCCACACTGTTCTCCATAGTGGCTGTACTAGTTTGCATTCCCACCAACAGTGTAAGAGGGTTCGCTTTTCTCCACACCCTCTCCAGCATTTATTGCTTGTAGACTTTTGGATAGCAGCCATTCTGACTGGTGTGAAATGATACCTCATTCTGGTTTTGATTTGCATTTCTCTAATAATGAGTGATGTTGAGCATCTTTTCATGTGTTTGTTAGCCATCTGTATGTCTTCTTTGGAGAAATGTCTGTTTAGTTCTTTGGCCCATTTTTTGATTGGGTCGTTTATTTTTCTGGAATTCAGCTGCAGAAGTTGCTTGTATATTTTTGAGATTAATTGTTTGTCTGTTGCTTCATTTGCTATTATTTTCTCCCATTCTGAAGGCTGTCTTTTCACCTTGTTTATAGTTTCCTTTGTTGTGCAAACGCTTTTAATTTTTATTAGGTCCCATTTGTTTATTTTTGCTTTTATTTCCAATATTCTGGGAGGTGGGTCATGGAGGATCCTGCTGTGATTTATGTCGGAGAGTGTTTTGCCTATGTTTTCCTCTAGGAGTTTTATTGTTTCTGGTCTTACGTTTAGATCTTTAATCCATTTTGAGTTTATTTTTGTGTACGGTGTTAGGAAGTGTTCTAGTTTCATTCTTTTACAAGTGGTTGACCAGTTTTCCCAGCACCACTTGTTAAAGAGATTGTCTTTTCTCCATTGTATATTCTTGCCTCCTTCGTCGAAGATAAGGTGTCCATATGTGCGTGGGTTTATCTCTGGGCTTTCTATTTTTTTCCATTGATCTATATTTCTATCTTTGTGCCAGTACCATACTGTCTTGATGACTGTGGCTTTGTAGTAGAGCCTGAAGTCAGGCAGGTTGATTCCTCCAGTTCCATTCTTCTTCCTCAAGATTGCTTTGGCTATTCGAGGTTTCTTATATTTCCATACAAATTGTGAGATGATTTGTTCTAGTTCTGTGAAAAATACCATTGGTAGCTTGATAGGGATTGCATTGAATCTATAGATTGCTTTGGGTAGTATACTCATTTTCACTATATTAATTCTTCCAATCCATGAACACGGTATATTTCTCCATCTGTTTGTGTCCTCTTTGATTTCTTTCATCAGTGTTTTATAGTTTTCTATATATAAGTCTTTTGTTTCTTTAGGTAGATATATTCCTAAGTATTTTATTCTTTTTGATGCAATGGTGAATGGTATTGTTTCCTTAATTTCTCTTTCTGTTTTCTCAATATTGGAGTATAGGAATGCAAGGGATTTCTGTGTGTTAATTTTATATCCTGCAACTTTACTATATTCATTGATCAACTCTAGTAATTTTCTAGTAGAGTCTTTAGGGTTTTCTATGTAGAGGATCATGTCATCTGCAAACAGTGAGAGTTTTACTTCTTCTTTTCCTATCTGTATTCCTTTTATTTCTTTTTCAGCTCTGATTGCTGTGGCCAAAACTTCCAAAACTATGTTGAATAGTAGTGGTGAAAGTGGGCATCCTTGCCTTGTTCCTGACTTTAGGGGAAATGCTTTCAATTTTTCACCATTGAGGATAATGTTTGCTGTGGGTTTGTCATATATAGCTTTTATTATGTTGAGATATGTTCCTTCTATTCCTGCTTTCTGGAGGGTTTTTTAAAGTCACACATCTGGTTTCTGCTCGGAAGGCTGAGGACAGACTTGGCTCCCACTGGTTTTTGTTTGTTTGTTTTGTTTTTTAAAGTATTTATTTATTTACTTGTCTATGCCAGATCTTAGTTGTAGTGTGTAGAATCTTTTAGTTGTGGCGGGTAGAATACTTAGCTGTATCATGAACTCTTAATTGCAACATGTGAAATCTAGTTCCCCCACCAGGGATTGAACCTAGGCCCCCTGCATTGGGAGTAGGGAGTCTTAGCCACTTAGCTGGATGACACCATGAAAGTCATCCAGCTCCCATTGGTGACTGGGGTGTTCCATAAACAATATGGAAACTGAATAGTGTGTAGGATACAGCTTCACTATGCAGCTTTCACAGTGCCAGCTAGAACACTTTTTCTAGAAATACTTCTACTTGGAGCCCTGATACTCCACTCTACAGAGGTCATAGACATTTTAGTCCATAGTCAACAGTCTGTGCTCTACCTGCCCCTCAACCAACACAGCTCAAATCCAAAGCCCTACATATGATACATCTTTAAAATAAATCTCTTGAAACCAATGCTTATATTTGTACCAATCTGCTAAGTATATATAATTATTGAAAAAATGCTTTAAATATTCAAGCCCTATCCATTTTTATTGTCAGCTATGGTAAGCCCATTACATTATTGCCTATGATATTGTAATTGTAATAGCTATTCTTTTTGAAAAGGCATATTATTTCCTAATTTGTGACCATACTCATTTTTGAAGTTTCATATTTTTCCACAGAGAATAATTGACACTGTCTATGTTTTGTGCTATTTTCTGCACATCCATCTATCATCTCCCTAGGGATGAGTTCATTTAAAGTTCTTTTTAAAAAAATCTTTAGTGGAGTAGAATTGTCTTACATTGTTATGTTACTTTATGCTGTATTGCAAAGTGATTAAGATAAACATGTATTCACTTTTCTATAGATTTTTTTTTTCCACATAGCTCATTACAGAGTATTGAGTAGGGTTCCCTCTGCTATACAGTAGGTCCTTGTTGATAATCTATTTTATATATAGTACTGTATATGTATCAACACTGATCTCCCAATTTTTCCCATCCCCTCTTTCTCCCTTGATAGTCATGTTTGTTTCCTACATCTGTCACTCTGTTTCTGTTTTGTGATCAAGTTCATTTGTATTCTTTTTAATATTCCACATATAAATAATATAATATCATATTTGTCTTTGTTTAACTTCACTTAGTATGGCAATCTCTAGGTCCATCCATGTTGTTGCAAATCACATTATTTTGTTCTTTTTATGGCTGATTAATATTCCATTATATATATATATATATATGTATGTATGTATGTATGTATGTCCCACAGCTTCTTTATCTATTCCTCTGTCAATGGACATTTATGCTGCTTCCAGTCCTAGCTATTGTAAATAGTGCTACAGTGAACACTGGGGTGCAGGTACCTTTTTGAATTATAGTTTTCTCCAGATATATGCCCAGGAGTGGAATTGCAGGATCATATGGTAGCTCTGTTTTTAGTTTTTTTAAGAAACTTCTATACTGCTCTCCATAGAGGCTATAACAATTTACATTCCCACCAAGAATGTATTAGGGTTCCCTTCTCTCCACACTCTCTCCAGCATTTATTATTTGGAGATTTTTTGTTGATAGCCACTCTCATCAGTGTGAGGTGATACCTCATTGTAGTTTTGATTTTCATTTTTCTAATAATTAGTGACATTGAGCATCTTTTCATGTGCTTTATGGCCATCTGTATATCTTCTTTAGAGAAATGCGTATTTAGGTCTTCTGCCCATTTTTTGGTTGATTTTTTTTTTTTTAAATTACTGAACTGCATAAAGTGTGTGTGTATTTTGGAGATTAATCCCTTGTCAGACACTTCGTTTACAAATTTTTTTTCCCATTCTGAGGATTGTCTTTTCATTTCGTGTATGATTTCCTTTGCTGTGCAAAAGCTTTTGAGTTTAATTAGGTCCCATTTGTTTATTTTTATTTTCATTACTTTAGGAAGTGGGTCAAAAAAATCTTGCTGTGATTTGTCAGAGCGTTCTCCCCATGTTTTCCTTTAACGCTCTCATAAGATTTTAGTTTCAAAACAAACCCTATTAAGGTAGCCAATTCAAGGGAAACTCACAGGTTGGTGTTATCCCCTAGATATTCAGTTCCACCTTACTCAGTGTTTAACTGAGCAAAATCTTTCCAGTCTTTAAACTGAGGATAAACACTCAGTTGGGTAAGGAAATGACAACCCATTACATATTCCCACAGAGGAGCTTGGTCCAAGGGGTTGCAAAGAGTAGGACACAACTGAGTGACTAACTCACAACCATTCAGTATGTAAACTGAGATTTCCCAGTTCCCTTTTACTGAGGATAACCCATTCAGTGCCTAAATTGAGCAAAATTTACCTGGTCCTTCAACTGAGGATAACCCAGGTACCTCTTCTTGAAACTAAGTTTCAAGGATAACCTACTCCCTCACTTAATAAAACAGTATCATCAACCAATAACAGTAAAGCCTAGAGCCAGGAGAGATTCACCGAAATTCATCTGAACTCCATGGAAGTGGATGGGTACAAGAGGCCTCTGCTGGTACCAAGGCTCCGGATCCTTGTAGAGTTCAAGAAAAGTAAGGGAATCTGCTCTGGTCCCTTTGTTGGCTGGTCATAATTGTCGACTAAAAAATATTTTGACAACCTCAAAATGGAAAGTTATGTTTTAGTTGATGAAAACTTTTAATACCTCAAGCCCAAGAGGCAGCATCTCAAGTGACCCTGAGAGAACTGCTCCCTAAAATTTTTAATTATAATTTTTGTAATTTATAAGAATTAAAGAAGCGTTCGAATGAAATACAACTAAATTGATGCAGCTTATCCATCAAGATGATGACTTGAGTATATATCTTTGTTTTCTGTTCTTTAAAGAGACAACGTAATGACAATAAACAGACACAAAAGGAAATGACTGTATTCATTGAAAAGGATTCTTTGGATGGTTAAAGATTTTAACGCATTTCTAGAAGAAAGAGAGGAAAGGATGATGATGAATGAAACAGAGCCAAGAAACTCGAAGCCTAGAATTGCTCACTCTGGAGCAGGAGTGAGGAAAGAAAACTAATCTACACAGTAAACCTCAGTCTCCAAATTTAGAATCAGGAGGAAAGAAGGGGTGGGAGTAAGGTTGGGGGAAAAGTAGGCCTCAAAATAGGTCAGTTGACTAAAATAGGTCCATGGAATGTTAAACCTGTATGGGTCTGTTTCCCCTCATCCTTTAACTATTATTTTTAGCATTTCCACATTTTTTTCATTTTCTTCCATTAAACTGAGTAACTTATATTAAAAGGTGGATCATTGACTTAACTGAGAAGGCGGTGGCAACCCACTCCAGTACTCTTGCCTGGCAAATCCCATGGATGGAGGAGTCTGGTAGACTGCAGTCCATGGGGTCGCAAAGGGTCAGACATGACTGAGCGACTTCACTTTCACTTTTCACTTTCATGCATTGGAGAAGGAAATGGCACCCCACTCCAGTGTTCTTGCCTGGAGAATCCCAGGGACAGCAGAGCCTGGTGGGCTGCCGTCTATGGGGTCACACAGAGTCAGACACGACCGAAGTGACTTAGCAGCAGCAGCATTGACTTAATAACATATGAGAAAACTCACTTTCTTATTGTAAGATTATACTACCTACATCTAAAACTACAGAAAAATTATGTATAAACTGACATACCAAAATATTCTCTTGTTAGTGGAAGGGAGAAAGAATGAAAAATTGCCAGTGAAAAGCACAATTATGAAATTATAGATTTCTTTTGGCTTTGGGTATATTAATAATTCACCAAATTGTATCTCATGCAGTAGAACTTATTTCAATAGTATATGCTGCCAGTTAAGTTTCAATTCCATACTAAGTCCAAAGATTCAGAATTATTTTTAAAAGAGAGAAACAGAGAGTATAAAAGTAGATGTGATAATCTCTTAATAGCCAACCATTGTTTGTATTTCGTTTCAAGTTAGAAATTCAGAAGTCAGAGAAATGTCTGCCATTAAGTTATCTTATTTTATTGACTGGAGAGAATACACAATGACTGAGAGACCAACAATGCATTGCACAGTTGACACAACTGAATGCTTGCTGGGTGACAAATCAGCAAAGCCAATGATGGCACTGCCACTTTCCAATAAGAGAGCAACTTTTAAAATTTCAGGTTTAACTGCAAACAGTAGGTTAATAGCTGATCTATGGATGAATTTATGAATGAAGTATACCTGGACTTGATGTTTTTGTATCATCCAGAGTTAAGTCCACATTTTTCCTGAAGATGTGTGTGTGTGTTTGTGTGTGTATAAATAATGCTCATCAACAACAACGAGTGTTGACATAATCCAGTGTGGAATACATTCTTTCAAATTTCCTGATTTATCCTAGAACAACTCTATGTGATAACATTTACTCTGATAGTGTGAAATCATAGACTGTAAAATTGATGGTACCTTAGTGCAAGTCAATGCAGTACACCAAAACATGGAAGTAGTCACTGTTCTTCACTGGCATGTACTGCTCCCCCTACAAAAGAAAAAAAAATCGAATTTCACTTAATAAAATTTCCTTAATAAAAATGAATATCTTTGAACGTTATTAAATTTGCACACTTGAATATATGTCAATTTTAATATGTCTACTGAGATTTAATTGGAATATCATAAATTTCACATATTTAGGGCATGCAGTTTGGTATATTTTGACTAAGGTATACACCTGTGAAACCATCACCTCAATCAAGATAATGAACAAATCCATCAGGCTCAAGTTTCCCATGCTCAAGAGCAAACGCTTCTTCTCTCTTTCAGGCCAGCTGCAGGACTATGTCCTGATGGTGAATGATTTGCTTCACTGTAGTTTAGTTTGTATTTTCTATATGTCTACAATCTTGTCATCTGTTTATCTTCTTTAGTGAAGTATCTGCCCAAATTGTCTGTCATTTTTTATTCAGTGGTTTGGTTTGTTACTGAGTTTCAAGAGCTCCTAGAGTCTAAATTCAGTTCTTTTATCAGATTGTGATTTTCATTCTTTTCTGTTGGTCTTTGTGTCTAGCCTTTTCATCTTCTCAATGGCATCTTTTAAAGAGCAGAATTTTTAAAAATTTTAATGGAGTCCAGTTTATCACTTCTCTTCTTTAAGAAACTACCACTTAATGAGTTTTGGTATAGTATCTAAGAATAAGATCTAAGATCATCTGAAATGATTATTAAAATAATGCTATCAAAGTACTGTAAGATATGAATTCCTTCATAAACTTCAAACAAAACAAAGTATAGCAACATATTAAAAGCTGAAGCAGATAGAAGAATTCAGCTCTCTTCTATCAATCTAGACATTAAGGAACTTGTAAAAATGTAATTCACTAGGTTTATAGTTGTTTAAAAAATGCAACTAATTTTTATAAAATATGTCTTTATATTAATATGTGGCAGGTTTATCACAATTATTTTAAGTAAATTAATATATACACCTTTAAATTTTTTTCTCAGTTCCAATTTCCAAGATGGCAAGTGTACATCTATTAAAATTTTTCTGACATAAAATCTATTTTGGGGGCCCTGATAATTTTTAACTGTGTGAAAAATCTAAAAACCAAAATATTTGAGAAATACAAATTAAGACATATTGAGGTAGAGGTAGACAGGCTCCAGATTGGACAATTACAATCAGCCAGCCTCCTCTCTGCCTTTCCTGAGATAAAAGATTGGTGGGCTTCAATTGAGGAATTTACAATCAGCTCCCTGTTGACTGGTAAATAGCCAGTCTTAGGCAACCCACTCCAGTATTCTTGCCTGGAGAATCCCATGGGCAGAGGAGTCTGGCTTGCTACAGTCCATGGGATTGCAAGAGTCAGACACAACTTAGTGACTAAACCACCACCACCACCAGTCTCTTGTGAACATCTCAAGGGAATAATCACGGCAAGGACAGAGGAGGAAAAAACCCTGAGTAAAGGTAAGGGAGATATTACACATGCCCAGCACTGATACTGAAGTTGAAACCCCAATACTTTGACCACCTGATGCGAAGAGCTGACTCAGAAAAGACCCTGATGCTGGGAAGGATTGAAGGCAGGAGGAGAAGGAGACGACAGGGGATGAGATGGCTGGATGTTATCACCGACTCAATGAACACGAGTTTGAGCACAATCTGGGAGATGGTGAAGGACAGAGAAGCCTGGAGTGCTGCAGTCCATGTGTTGCAAAGAGTCGGACATGACTGAGTGACTGAACAACAACACCACCACATGCCCAGAAAGGTTCCTTGGACTCAGAAGTCAGAGGATAATCCAGGCTATAATGAATCTTGCTCCTCCCAGAAACGCTCACTTTGAGATCCATCTTGGCTAAGGTGTGCACATGCACCCCAGGAGGGTCCTAAGACAAATCAACCGGGGTGGGGGGAACAAAGCAAGGTACTTGGCCAGAGAGAAGACAAAGACTCAACCTGGAGAAATGCCCCCGTATGAAGGATTTAAACTTCGCAAAGGCGCGACTCGCTCTTTGAGCTCACCCATGTGCCTTTCCGCATGTACTGTTTTTTTCAATAAACTTTTTACTTTACTTTTTACCTTTTGCCTTCTTGCCTGAATTTGTTCGTGACTAGGCAGGCAAGACTAGGGACCTTAGCCATTACAGCTGGCTTCTGTGGTCCATTGGTTAGGACTTCTGGTCTGGGAAACTAAGACCTTGTTTCCAGCTACTGCTTGCTGCTATTTGCTGCAAGCTGCCACTTACTGCTAAGTGCATCTGAAATCAATGTAACTAAAACATACATGGGTAGAGTTATCACTTTTCTTCTATTCACAAGATAATTAATTCTCAGGTAAATCAAGTAATCTGTCCTGTGCCATCCAGTTAGAATATGTAGAGCTTGGATTTTGACCCAGGCTTTGATTTAGGAAATGAATTTGGAGAATGATGGAAAATATCAAGAATGAAGAAAAAGGAAAAAATACATTTAAAAAAGGAAACGTTGAAACATGATTGAAACAGGAGAGAAGTGGGTAGGGCATAACCTTTAAGAGAAGGATATAGCCCAAGGACATGACATAAACTGATTAGATTAAATAGGAAGAAGATGGCAGACAGTCAACTTCCACTAGAACCTGAGCCTCAGTATATGCTCATTGGAACACATCGGCAAGCTAAAGGACACCCACAGGTGCCATGACAGTTCCAAGGCCCATCAGAAAGGTTAAAGTGTGGGCCATGACCCCTCCCCCAAAATAGCCAGAATATTCCTCCCACTTATTAGCCTATGAAATTTCTCACCCCTATAAAAACTGACAGTACCATACCCTGAGACCACTCTTGCCTTCTGAAACAGCCAACACTCTGTGGAGTGTTTCTCTCTAAATAAATTCACTCTTTGCCATCAGGGCTTCCCTGATGGCTCAGGTGATAATGAATCTGCCTGCAATGCAGGAAACCTGGGTTCAGTCCCTGGATTGGGAAGATCTTCTGGAGAAGGGAATGGCTACCCACTCCAGTATTCTTGCCTGGGGAATTCCATGGACACAGGAGCCTTGTGGGCTATAGTCCATGGGGTCACAAAGAGTTGGACACAACTGAATGACTAACACTTTCATTTTCACAGACTTTTACCTATTACTTTGTCTCTAACTGAATTCTTTCTGAGACAAGACATCAAGAACCTGAGCTTCATTAAGTCCTGAGACCAGGTGTGTCTCAGTTAAAGACCGAGTTTAAGTCCCAATCTAGATTTTGGCTGGGTTCAAGTCTTGACCCATGGGTTCAAGTCCCAGCCTGAGTTGCATGATTTCAGCATCATGAGAAAGAAGAGGGGATTATGAATTCATGCTATTAGACCCTGTTTTGGGAGTCTAATGTACTTCCAGAAACTGCACTTTCTTATACTCTACTTATTCTGCTGAAATTTCTGGAAGATTTTTCAGTTCAGTTCAGTCGCTCAGTCGTGTCTGACTCTTTGCGACCCCATGAATTGCAGCACTCCAGGCCTCTCTGTCCATCACCAACTCCCAGAGTCTACCCCAACCCATGTCCATGGAATCGGTGATGCCATCCAACCATCTCATCCTCTGTCGTCCCCTTCTCCTCCCGCCCCCAATCCTACCCAGCATTAGGGTCTCTTCCAATGAGTCAACCCTTCGCATGAGGTGGCCAAAGTATTGGAGTTTCAGCTTCAACATCAGACCTTCCAATGAACACCCAGGATTGATCTCTTTTAGGATGGATTGATTGGATCTCCTTGCAGTCCAAGGGACTCTCAAGAGTCTTCTCCAACACTACAGTTCAAAAGCATCAATTCTGCGGCACTCAGCTGTCTTCACTGTCCAACTCTCACATCCATACATGACCACTGGAAAAACCATAGCCTTGACCAGACGGACTTTTGTTGGCAAAGTAATGCCTCTGCTTTTAAATATGCTATCTAGGTTGGCCATAACCTTCCTTCCAAGGAGTAAGCGTCTTTTAATTTCATGGCTTCAGTCACCATCAGCAGTAATTCTGGAGCCCCAAAAAATGAAGTCTGACACTGTTTCCACTGTTTCCCCATCTATTTCTCGTGAAGTGATGGGACCAGATGCCATGATCTTAGTTTTCTGAACGTTGAGCTTTAAGCCAACTTTTTCACTCTCCTCCTTCACCTTCATCAAGAGGCTCTTCAGTTCTTCTTCACTTTCTGCCATAAGGGTGGTGTCATCCGCATATCTGATGTTATTGATATTTCTCCCGGCAATCTTGATTCCAGCTTGTGTTTCTTCCAGCCCAGCATTTCTCATGATGTACTCTGCATATAAGTTAAATAAGCAGGGTGACAATATACAGCCTTGACGTACTCCTTTTCCTATTTGGAACCAGTCTGTTGTTCCATGTCCAGTTCTAACTGTTGCTTCCTGACCTGCATACAGGTTTCTCAAGAGACAGGTCAGATGGTCTGGTATTCCCATCTCTTTCAGAATTTTCCAGTTTATTGTGATCCACACAGTCAAAGGCTTTGGCATAGTCAATAAAGCAGAAATAGATGTTTTTCTGGAACTCTCTTGCTTTTTCGATGATCCAGCGGATATTGGCAATTTGATCTCTGGTTCCTCTGCCTTTTCTAAAACCAGCTTGAACATCTGGAAGATTTTACTGTTGTTCAATTTTGAGTGTTGACTTTAGAATACATGATGCTTTTTTTATGTTTTTGCCTTCAAAGCTTCATTGAGGGAAGTTAGGGTTAGATATAATAACCATTTGTTTGTAGCTAGTAATGACTTCAAGAGATTGTAAAGAAACTTTTACCTTACTGTTCTTCTATTATTTCTTCTCTCCCATTAATTTCTGTTTCTTTTAAGTACTGGCACACAGTGCCCTTAATTTTTTTTTTTTTTGACAGCTCTTTTCAGAAGATGTCTGAAAAATGTCAAATTTCTTCTAACTCCACCTTTCATCATTATTCTTTTTCCTAATAACTTTAATATTTTGTTCCATCTTCTCTATATTCTTCTCACTTAGTTTGGGGATTCATAACTTGCCTTTAATAATTTGGTAAGGAAAAGCAATGACAATGATTTATGCTGCCCACAGACGTGTATTTCTGCAATGAATATGATTTTTAGAAGACATTATATTTACCATAAATCCTTTCATTTATACAAAGTGCTTTTTTCATTTATTATATTTATTTTTGTAAAATTTTCATTAAAACCTATTCCAAATATATATTGAGTTGTTTAATGAATGTCAGACACTGATCAGGTATTGTGAAATAGTTGTAAAAAGGCAAATAAGGTCTCTATTTTCAAAAACTTTATATTTAGGTAAGCACAGGCAAAGTAATTTAATTTAATTATTAATTAAATAAGGCTAGTGTAGATAGTATTTCGGAGAAGACAATGGCACCCCACTCCAGTACTCTTGCCTGGAGAATCCCATGGACGGAGGGGCCTGGTAGGCTGCAGTCCATGGGGTCGCTGAGAGTCGGACATGACTGAGCAACTTCACTTTCACTTTTCACTGTCATGCATTGGAGAAGGAAATGGCAACCCACTCCAGTGTTCTTGCCTGGAGAATCCCAGGGACAGGGGAGCCTGGTAGGCTGCCATCTATGGGGTCGCACAGAGTCGGACACGACTGCTGCGACTTAGCAGCAGCAGCAGCAGATAGTATTAAGAATTATTATGAGAGTAAAATAGGAAAGGGATATAAACTAAATGACAGTAAGTTGTGTTTTTTTAAAATAGGACAGAGAAGCCTTCTAAGGAATTTGGACTGAAAAGTAAACTAGTGAAGGATCTAGTTGTAAGGGAGGAAAACTTCCTGATCAAGGTGGACCACAGTGCAAACATTCATATGCAGAACTAATTTAGCTGCTCTAAGAAGAAAACTATGCTTACCAGTTCACATGAGAATGGTAGAATAAAGAGACCAGACAGATGGAAATCAAGACATACTTTGGTGGAAGAGACTCGCTGAGGAATGATTCAGGCTGTTACTCAGTGTTTGGCCTCTACTTGTCTGGGGGAGGGCAATAACAAGATGGGAAAAATGGAATTGGAGATATCCACATTATGTTTGTTGTTGAAACTGTCAATGCAGACTTGTCCATAGCAATTATATTTACACTCATCCCATACAAATACACATCGATGGAAAAGAAGCAGTGCAGTTTTATATATGTTCATATGAGTCTTTGCTAATTATTTTTGGTTTGTTTAAACAACTTATTATTTATAATGATTGCTTTCATATCTTGGAGATATTCTTTAACTTTTCAGTAAAAGATGTCCAACAGTTAGTATACTAGAACTCTTTTTGCTGTTATTAAAACCATACTTTTCAATACACACCCTTTAATGAAATTAATTTTTCTTAATGTTTTAGAATGTTTATAATTTATGGTCTCATAACATATCTTGTAGTATTAAGTTTCAAGATCTATTTGATTTTTTAGTAAGTATTTTAATTGAACTTACCATTTGAAAACATCCCATATTTTCTTTTTATTTTTAATGTTGTTACCATGGTAACAATAGCTGTTTCTCATCTAACAATTTCACCTCAATGAAAAAGCCATGCCATTTTAGACAGAAATGATAGGGTGTATAGTTTCCTGATCATCATGATGACAGAATGTAATGCTTATTTTGAAATTCTGATTGTGCAATGCCGTCTTGCTCTAAGGTTTATAGCAAGTCTTAGTTCTCTTTGTTTCATGTTGCTGTAATGTACATGCTAAATGGCTACCTGATTTTACCACTTAAACAATAATCATCCTTCTATTATAGTTTTGTGCTGTGAAAATTGACTTACAAAGGTGAAACTCCTGCTGGAATACTCAGTGTATTTAAGCTTTGAGCTTTGCAGTGTGCTGTCTCTGCAAGTCTAACTTGAAAGTGGGTACCCTAATGCAAGATTTTGTTTTATTTGAATCAAATGCCTATTTAAGCTCATTTAAAATTTTAAACCCCCCTTTTTTGAGAAAACCTCATATAGGAGCTATCTGCTACTTGACTATCCAATATCTATTCTCCCTTTAAAATACTGCACCTTGGTTTTATTATGTGCTATGAAAGGATGTCAGTTGAACTGTCTTCTGGGAAACCATGAAAGGTTCTGTTTCAGCTGTGATGTACGCTTGTTTCTCTTTTCTTCTTACATTCTTTCTGTAGATGTTGACCAATCATTTCAGAGACCATATTGGGCCATGAAGAAGTAATTTGAGCATAGGCATCATGAGGTAAGGATGGCCAGGGAGAAAGTTTAAAAAAAAAAAAAAAGACCAAGCTTCTTCTGTCATTTTGGACCCTCCATAACAGCCCTGTACTATCTTCCTCTGGATTTCATGTTATGCAAAGAAAGCTGAGCGCTGCAGAATTGATGCTTTTGAAATGTGCTGTTGGAGAAGTCTCTTGAGAATCCCTTGAACAGCAAGGAGATCAAACCAATCAATCCTAAAGGAAATCATTCCTGAATATTCACTGGAAGGACTGACGCTGAAGCTGAAGTTCCCATACTTTGGCCACATGATGAGAAGAACTGACTCTGGAAAAGACCCTGATGCTGGCAAAGGCAGGAGGAGAAGGGGACCACAGAGGATGAGATGGTTGGATGGCCTCACTGACTCAATGGACATGAGTTTGAGCAAGCTCCAGGAGCTGGTGCTGAACAGGGAAGACTGGCGTACTACAGTCCATGAGGTCACAAAGAGTTGGACATGACTGAGTGACTAAACTGAACTGAAACAACATAAACCTTTATACTTTGCTTAAGTCATTAGATCTTCTATTAGTATCTTTCAAATGTATTGCTTAACTCATGTGCCTTATATAATAAAGCCAACTGTGGTGTCTGCACACATTGATATTCAACATCTGATAATATTAATAATTCTCTCTGAGATTTCATTTATATTAATCCTGTATGAGTTAATTTAAATCTTCCATTTGACCTTCACAACAACTCTATGAAGTATGTATTATTAACTCTAATACTCTGGCCACCTGATGAAAGCTTCTGACTCATTGAAAAAGAGGCTGATGCTGGAATGATTGAAGGCAGAAGGAGAAGAGGACCACAGAGGATGAGATGGCTGGATGGTATCACTGATGCAATGGACATGAACTTGGGGAAACTCTGGGAGATGGTGGGTTACAGGGATGCCTGGCATACCGCAGTCCATGAGTTCATGAAGAGTCAAACATGATTTGGTGACTGAACAACAATGAACAACTATTATCTCCTTTGTTTAGATGAGAGAACTTAAACATATGGGGTGGGTAAGAGTGCTTACCAAGGCCACATGGCTTCTGGGTTGTGATGGCCACTGAATCCACTCAACTTGCCCCAGAGGAACATTCTTGACTAATAACTTTATATGCCCTCTAGAAAGCTGTCATCACTGACTCAATGGATATGAGTTTGAGCAAACTCCAGGAGATAGGGAAGGACAGGAAAGACTGATGAGCTGCAGTTCATGGGTTCTCAAGGAGTAAGATAGGACTTAGCAGCTGAACAAGAAAGCTGTAGGTCTGTATTGAAATAGGGCCCTAAATGGAGTCTGAAAGAATATTTTGCCATTAAAGGGAAACAGCTCTAAATCCAGTTAATAAAGTCACAATAGTTTGCAGTTTTACTCAACATCTTATTCTTTTTTTTAATTAATTTATTTTGAATTGAAGGATAATTGCTTTACAGAATTTTGCTGTTTTTTGTCAAACCTCAACATGAATCAGCCATAGGTATACATATATCCCCTCCTTTTTGGAACTCCCTCTCATCTCCCTCCCCATTCCACCCCTCTAGATTGATACAGAGCCCCTATTTGACTTTCCTGAGCCATACAGCAAATTCCCGTTGGCTATCTATTTTACATATGGTATTGTAAGTTTCCATGTTACTCTCTCCATACATCTCACCCTCTCCTCGCCTCTCCCCATGTCCGTAAGTCTATTCTCTATGTTTGTTTCTCCATATTCTCTAATTATCTGATTTAACATACACTTGTGGTTATTTGTTTTAAGCATTGTGTTTCAAGGATAGGCATTGATGTTGAGCAAATACTCTGTAGAAGAATGTTTCTTCTCCCATTAAATTACCATTAGTAGTCTATGAGTCAAAGGAGTGAAATTCAGTCTCAGAATCAGAAATAAAGGAAAACAGTAATGTCTTAATAAAGAATAAAGACTCTGTCTAGAATTCTATGGGAATTACTAAGATGGGTCCTAAAATCACAGGGATATCAATTACTTATTGACTAAACTATCTGCTGTAGCATATGCAAAGCTCAGTATAGAAATTGTCATATTTAATTTAAGTGACAGCATTATGTCTAGAGTACAATACTTTTCCCATTTTATAGATGGAGAGATGGAAAACTAAATGAATATTAGGCAATTCAGAACATTCACACTCCATGAGTATATAAACAGCATCTTACTTGATGTTGTATTGCTTCTCCTAAAACAGTGCCTGTCATATGGTAGATACTCACTAATAATGGTCTTGAATAAAAATCACACATCTGGAAAGGGATGGTGCTGGTTTTAACACTCCGTGTTTATACAACGAAACCTTACACCACTATTCTGCAGTGTTTAATTTGGAGAGAAGTTGAAAAGTCTGTTCTTAAGATAGAATTCCAAAGAGATAACAGTTTAAAAGATGCTTGCAAAGTGCATTGCTTTGGGGGCAGAACCCTCTGTTACTAGAAGAAAACCAGGAACTTTAATGCCAGATCAACATGAAGCAAATTATTTATATTTATATATAGTTATTCCTGTTGTTGTCATCAACTCATTTAAAGATATAACTATGAATGTTAACTTTGAAACCTGTATTTCTCCCTTGGCTCTATTTTGTTAGGAGCATGATTCATTATCAATATCATTAAGTTCAAAATTTTTCTCAACTACTAGGCTTATAACTAAAAAAATTATTGGCTATAAATTTATAGTGTTAATGATAATAACTCAGGAGTACACTTACTCTGTGTCTTTTCTAATTCCCCATACTGACTCTGATGATGTATTGTGATAATGCATACAGAAGCATTAAACTCATGCTCTTGATTAAACTTGTGCTCTAAATACCATTTTAATTACACGAATGTATGTTTGTGTCTGTGTGAATTGATGCAATATTTTTTTTATGATTGTGTGAAAGATTTTGGTTGAATTAACCATATAATCAGATAATTGCTTCTTAAAGTATTTAACTGAACTATACCTGACATATGTAAAAATGTTTCAATAATTAGACAAATTAAATCTCTAACTATCTTATTAAGGCAGAAAGAAATTAAATCATTTCTGTTTAACCTGTTTATTCTATTATTAACCCTACCAGGAGTTCTTAGACATTATTTTTCTAATTACTCTCATGTGAAGTTTTATACCACAGTATACTGTGTATTTCTATATTTTATGCATATATGATTTATACATTAAAAGGTAAATAAGTTTCACTACCCCCACCATCTGCTTCAGCATCCTTTCCCAGGTGGTGCAGCGGTAAAACAAAAAAAAAAACTGCCTGTAGTGCAGACGACTTGGGAGATATAGGTTTAATCTCTGGGTCAGGAAGATCCCCTGGAGAAGGAAATGGCAACCCACTCCAGCATTCTTGCTTGGAAAATTCCATGGATGGGGAAGCCTGGTGGGCTACAGTCTATGGGATCACAGAGAGTTGGACATGACTGAGCATGAGCAAGCACATACATGCATAGTAGCATTAGTAAGAACTTCACAATAATTAAAATAAATGACTTGATGCAGACTGAATGAGACCCACTTTATTATTGGATCATAATAGTGAGACTGAAATTTGAAGTGTTTACAAGATATGTGCACAAAATTTTTGATAGCTCTCCTTTCAGGAAGTAGAGCTTGATTCTCCTTCCTTTCAGTGTGGGCTGGATTTGGTGGTAGTGGTGGTGGTCAGTCACTCAGTCATGTCCAACTCTTTGCAACCCCATTGACTGCAGCACACCAAGCTTCCCTGTCCTTCACTATCTCCTGGCGTTTGCTCAAACTCATGTCCACTGAGTTGGTGATGCTACCTAATCGTCTTATTCTCTGCCACCCCATTCTCCTTTGCCTTCAATTGTCCCCATTATCAAGGTCTTTTCCAGTGAGTCAGCCCTTCACATCAGGTGGCTAAACTATTGGAGCTTCAGCATCAGTCCTTTCAAAGAATATTCAGAGTTGATTTCCTAAAGGATTGACTGGTTGGATCTCCTTGCTGTCCAACAGACTCTCAAGGATCCTTTCCAAAACCACAGTTCAAAAGCATCAATTGTTTTGTATTCAGGCTCCTTCTCACATCCATACATGACTACTGGAAAAAACCATAGCTTTGACTAGACAGAGCTTTGTAGGTAAAGTGATGTCTCTGCTTTTTAATTCTCTGTGAAAGTTTGTCATAGCTTTTCTTCCAAGAAGCAAGCGTCTTTTAATTTCATGGCCGCAGTCACTGTCTGCAGTGATTTTGGAGGCTGTCACTGTTTCCATTTTTCTGTTTCTATTTGCCATAAAGTGATGGGACTAGATGCATGTTCTCTGTTTTTTGAATGTTGAGTTTTAAGTCAGCTTTATCACTCTCTTTTTTCACCTTCATCAAGAGGTTCCTTAGTTCCTTTTCACTTTCTGCCATCTGGGTGGTCTCATCTGCCTACCTGAGTTTATTGATATTTCTCTGGCAATCTTGATTCCAGCTTGAGCTTCATTCATCCTGGAATTTCACATGATGTACTCTGCATGTAAATTTAATAAGCAGGGTGACAATATACAGCCTTGGATGTACTCCTTTCCCAATTTTGAGCCAGTCTGTTGTTCTATGTCTGGTTCTCATTGTGGCTTCTTGACCTGCTTGTAGGTTTATCAGGAGATAGGTAAGGTGATCCATATTCCCATCTATTTAAGAATTTTCCACAGTTTGTTGTGATCCACACATTTAAAGTCTTAAGCATAATCAATGAAGTAGAAGGAGATAATTTCCTGGAATTCCTTTGCTTTTTCTATGATCCAGCGGATGTTGGCGATTTGATTTCTGGTTCCTCTGCTTTTTCTAAATCCAGCTTATACATCTGGAAGTTCACGGTTCACATACTGTTGAAGCCTAGCTTGAAGGATTTAGTGAGTTGCTTCTAACAAGTTGAATACAATAAAACTGATGGTGTTAAACTTGTCAGATTCAGTCATTAAAATTCTCTCAGCCTCCTCCTTACTATCTTCTTGAATCACTGGCATTGGGGAAAGACAGCTGTCATACTGTAGGAACACTCAAGAAGTACTTTAGAAAGGTTCCCACGGTGAGGATCTGAGGCCACCAGTCGACAGCCATGTGAATGAGTCATCTTGGCACAAGATCCTCAAACCTTCAAGTCTTCAGCCTGCCCCAGCCACAGCCGGTACACTAACTGCATCCTGGTGAGACTTCCAGATGAGAACCACCCAGCTTAGGCTTCTGGAGAACCACTCCCAGAATTCTGACCCACAGAAAATTGAGATTGAAAGTTTGTAATTTTAGGGAATTCCTGGGTGGTCCTGTGGTGAAGACTCTGCGTTTTCATTGCTGAGGGCTGGATTCATTTCCTGGTCAGGGAACTAAGATGCTGCAAGCCATGCAGTGTGGCCAGAAATAAAAATGTGTGCATATACACTCAGTTGAATTCAACTCTTTGTGTCTACATAGTCTGTAGCTCCCCAGGCTCCTCTGTCCATGGGATTTTCCAGACAGGAATACTGGAGTGGGTTGCCATTTCCTCCTCCAGGGGATATTCTCAACCTAGGGATTTAACCTGTTTCTCTTGTATATCCTTGATTGGCAGACAGATTCTTTACCTCTGTGCCACCTGGGAAGCCTGAAAAAAATTAAATAGTTTGCAATTTTAAGCTGTTAAATTTCATGGCAGTTTGTCATGCAGCAATTGATAAGTAATGTGCCATGGTTAATTATTTTTTGCACATATTTGCTTTCCTTTTGATATAATTATTTTCACTGTGGGAATAGGTTCTATTAGATTGTGTTATTACATTTAAGTCATACCCATAAATTACCTCTTCTAATATTCCAAACTTTTCGCTTCAAGCATCTGCAAATACCCTAGATTTTAAGGCTGTGGTCATAATGAAATTTAATTTTATGTTTGCATGTTATTAAGAGTTTATAAACACTTTAACAAGTATTACTAGGTTTAAATCTTAAATAATGCTAAAAGATGCATTAATCATATTTTCTGACTTTCTAAGATTAAAACACAACTCAGCACTTTTATATACTATGTTCTCAGAGTCACACAGCAGGTGAATCAGTGCCGGGTCTTTGATTCAGTAATAATGTTTTTTCCAAGGCTTCGTGTTGTAATGGTTTCTAATGTATGCCATGTAAAGATGAAAGAAAGGGATATTGGCTACTGTGTTGCCATGAATAAAATGTATCTGTCTGAGACATGTTTTATTGAAATGTTAAAATGTACATTTGTAGTATGATCATTTTAAAGAAATTATCAAAATTAACATGTATTAAAACATTCTAAAATGTGATTAACTCATTAGAAGTACATCACTTATTTTTGATTGAGTTTCATTATAAGGAGAGACTAAGAATGAATCACAATGTCAGAGCAGCTTCTCTTTACTGTATCAAGGATAAATAATTAGTTTTAACATAACAGAGTGAAGAGACATAGCTATATCTTTATTCACTTGCTGTTTGGTTTTAGATACTTTCTTTTCCCTCTGTGTTATTTTTACATTTTAGTGGAATGTTTAGGGACTGTGGGACAATTTTGGTACTGCTTGTTATTTGATAGCTAAAAATATAACTACGTAGATTGTGTTAAACAGTGATTTTTGAGCAATACTAATTTTTGTAATTAAAAATAACTACAATATTGAATTGCTCACTATAATTAATTAATTTTAATCATATTAAATATTTACTTATCTGATGGACTTAATTGTAAACATAGAAACAGCATCATATTAACTTTAAAAATAATGGATCTAAGTTTTGTAAAAGAATCTTGTATATATTAAATTTGCCTTCTGAATACCTAAAGAAGATAATCAGCCTTGAAAATGACATAAACGATATATGAAAGTGGGGCTTCCCAGGTGGCACTAGTGGTAAAGAACCCACCTGCAAGTGCATGAGACCTAAGAGACGCAGGTTGGATCCCTGGATTGGGAAGATCCCTTGGAGGAGGGCATGGCAACCCACTCCAGTATTCTTGCCTGGAGAATCCCATGGGTAAAGGAGCCTGGTGGGCTACAGTCCATAGAATCACAAAGAGTCAGACACTACTGAAGTGGCTTAACACACATATTGAAAGTTATTGTCTGTTTTTTCCAAGAGGATCCAAAGGTGAGACGTATAAATTAGGTGGGATATGAAGACTATACCAGATATGAAGCAGTAATGAAGATATGCCAGATATGAAGATATGAAGGAGAAATATGATCAGGTAGTTCAGCATGTGGGTTTAGTTGACAGACTATATGAGTTTGAAATCTAACTCTACCATTTACTGTATGTGAGATCCTGGACAAGCTACTTGAATTTAATTTTCTATATCTTTCTTAAGCCACTGGATTTTCTCTTGTATATTAATGGTTACAGTTTCTAACAAATGAATGTGGTATTATATCATCATTTTTGCACAATTTGTTATAATATTTTTTTACTATTAATAATGCTAAATGTTAGTACCTAGAACAGTAGCCTACACAATTAGGTCTTCAATACTATTAGAATTATAAACAGCACAAGCTACCTGTATTGAATCCATACTAGTGATAGAATCCACCCATGTTACAATTTCTCCTTCTAAGATTTATGTCCGTAACTTGGCATTTTATATTTCCAAATGCTACTCTAGAAAATTTTCTTTCCCTTTAGGCCAAACAGGCTCAAAATGAAGGTTTATTTTTTCTTTCTATTAGTAGAATATTAAATTTTAAAATTTTAGTAATATTCTACTAATAGAGAAAATAAACCTCATAAATAAATAAATTATATTTATATATAATTCTTTTATATTATTTTCATAAAAATTTTTGCTGGTTTTACACTGTAACAGGAGAAGGAAATGGCAACCCACTCCAGTATTCTTGCCTGGAGAATCCAATGGACAGAGGAGCCTGGCAGGCTACAGTCCATAGGGTCACAAAGGGTCAGACAAAACTGAGCGACTGAGCTCTAAACACAATGCTCATACTATCAAAATGTAGATTAACTTGCTGGTCACACACTTGGATTCTGCTTTTACTTGTTCAAATCTGCAGGATGAATGGGGCCCTAATATTACCAACCATGTGACTTACTTTAACCAATAGGAAGTGAGTAGATATGATGGCAGCAGAGGGTTGATACACTTGTGTGGTCATGATGCCTCTCTTGCACATCTGACACTGCAGTGAGAAGTTACCCCAGCTAGTCCATTCCTCCAAGGAGTTAGACAGATGGAACAGACCCAGACCCAAACTGAAGCAGAGAGCCAGGCTGAGCCCAGTCTGACTCAAAATCTTTCAACCATATGATGCATAGACACATGAGGCTATTTTCTAATGCTTTGTGTATAGTATTGTGGCAATAACTGCTTGACACACCCACTTATAAGGATGAGTCAACTATGCAGAAAATAGATGATAGGAATATGAGGAAGTTAAATACAGGGGCTTAATCCTGATGTTATTTAAAATACGTGTGTACTAAGTTGCTTCAGTTGTGTCTGACTTTTTGCGACCCTATAGACTGTAGACTGCCAGCTCCAAGGAAGAATACTGGGGTGGGTTGCCATGCCCTCCTCCAGGGGATCTTCCAGACCCAGGGATCAAACCTATGTCTCCTGCGACTCCTGCATTGCAGGCAGATTCTTTACCACTGAGCCACAGAGGAAACCCTATTTAAAATACAGTTGATAAAGTAAATATGTTTGTGAAAGTAAATATGTTTTCCCCTTCAAACAACAGAATGGTGTTGGTGCTGCAATATGTCATCAGGCTGGGAATAGTTGTGATTAGCCTTTGCTGTCACATCCATTCTCTACCATTTCCAATTGATAATTTTTCCCAGAATGCAACTTAGAAATTTAACTACAAATGATATGTTCCATTGCATGTTGGTCTCTGACGATGTGTAGTGATCCTACTGGCTAGGAGTGCCTGAGGCACTCACAGGGCCATACTGCTTGTACAGAACTCCCACAGATATTCAGACAGTAGGAGCCAAGCTTGTGGTTCTTTGTATTAGTGCAAGATATTGTAAGATGCACCTCAGTAACAACCAGAAGGTAATTGAAAAAACAAGGCTTATTCTCCCAGGTCCTGGAGGCCACATGGTGGGTCTGAGAACACATAGGGAGGTCCTGTAGGGGTGGGAGAGAAAGAGAGAGATGCCAAAATTGTGGCCTCTGTGTTGTTCAGTTGTTAAGTTGTCTACAACTCTTTGCAACCCCATGGACAGCAGCACACCAGGCTGCCCAGTCCACATCTATCTCCTGGAGTTTGCTCAAACTCATGTCCATTGAGTTGGTGATGCTATCTCACCATTTTAACCTCTGCCACCTCTGCCTATCAGTGCCAAATCAAATCTTGGAGACAGTTTTGAGTGAAATAGAAAAAAAAAATAGATTTATTGCTTTGCTAGGCAAAGGGGACACAGTAAGCTTTTGCCCCCCAAACTGTGTCCCAACCTAGGAGGATTTGATGAGGAATTTTATAACAATGGTTCTTCAAGAGCAGGGATACTCATAAGATTAGGGTGTGTTCAGGGCCATTATTCCTTTGTTGTTGTTGTTGTTGTTCAGTTGCTAAGTTGGGTTTGACTCTGCGATCCCAAGGACTATAGCATGCCAGACTTCTCTGTCCTTCACTATCTCCTGGAGTTTGCTCAAACTCATGTCCATTGAGTCATCGATGCCATCCAACCATCCCATTATCTGTCGTTCCCTTCTCCTGTTCTCAGTCTTTCCCACTATCAGGTCTTCTCTAATAAGTCAGCTCTTTGCATCAGGTGGCCAAAGTATTGGAGCTTCAGCTTCAGCATCAGTCCTTCCAATGAGTATTCAGGGTTGATTTCCTTTATGATTGACTGGTTGGATCTCCTTGTTGTCCAAGAGACTCTCAAGAGTCTTCTCAAGCACAACACTTCAAAAGCATCAGCCTTTAGTGCTCAGTCTTCTTTATCGTTCAACACCCACATCTGTACAAGGCTACTGGAAACAATCATAGATTTGACTGTATGAATCTTTGTTGGCAAAGTGATATCTATGCTTCTTAATATGTTATCTAGGTTTCTTATAGCCCTTAATCCAAGGAGCAAGTGTTTTTTAATTTCATGGCTGCAGTTACAGTCAGCAGTGATTTTGGAGCCCAAGAAAATACAATCTGAGAATGTTTCCACCTTTTCCCCATCTATTTGCCATGAAGTGATGGGACTGGATGCTGTGATCTTAGTTTTTTGAATTACTCCTTTAATTTCATCTAATTTTTAAAGATTTTTTTTATGTGTACCATTTTTAAAGTCTTTATTGAATTTGTTACAACGTTGCTTCTGTTTTAGGTTTTGGTTTTTTTGGCCTGGCAGCATGAAGAATCTTATTTCCCTGGCTAGGAATTGAACCCACACACCCTACATTGGAAGGCAAATTCTTAACCACTGGGCTGCCAGGGAAATCCCTCAAGCAATCTTGATGAGTTCCTCTGGTTCTTTTAATGTAGCCTCACGTGGTCTTTCTCTGGTTTGGAGAATGCTAATACCTTAAAGAGCTCAAAGATACTGTATCCCTTGAGGAGGAACCAGGACCTGCCCCAAGACTGCACCTTTGTTTCCTGGCTACACTTCCCTTATCTCTGCATCCCATCCCTTCCAGGATAGCAACTGTCCTAGAGTATGCCCTTTGGAGCTCAAGGAAGGTCATGGAGGCTGGAGCCAAGAAACAAGAAACTGAAAGGCTTTCATACCCAGAAGCCCACAGGACCCGGCTCGGTTTCAAGAGTGTGTGTGTGCATATGGACCTGGAATTCTGCTCTTCCTGGGGTCTAGGATGGGGTGCCTAGGATTTTGTGGGCTCACTATTATTGAATTTAAAGTTTAAGAGTAGGAATTAAGATGAGGGAAGGGAAAAGCTTTTTGTTATCTACATCACTGAGAGTTTTCTACAAAGGAAACTTCATGCATGGGGTAGCCTGGTTCCTTATCTAGTTGTTTTGTTAGTAGTTGTGACTTGAAGTTGTTAGTTGCTCAATGGTGTTTGACTCTTTGCAACCCCATGGACTGTATCCCATCAGGCTCCTCTGTCCATGGGCTTCTCCAGGCAAAAATAGCGGAGTGAGTTGCCATTCCCTTCTCCAGGGGATCTTCCTGTTAGGTAATTAGAATAGGAAAAAGGAGTCCAAAATGGCAGTGGCTAAAAGATAAAGAAGGGAAAAGCTTGCAAAAACAGAACAAAGGAAGGTCGGAGGACTGGAGTGAGAACCCCAGGTAGAACAAACAGCCCTCCTGGCTAGCCAGATTTACATAGGGCAGACTCAGGGGGAGGAGAAATGGCATATAAAAAGAGGAGCCAAAATTGAGCCAGGGACTTCTCTTCTCTTCCAGTCTTTTGGGTCAGGCCACCCTCATGCCTCAAGGATGTATTTCCCTTTGCTTGCCAAATAAAACTGAGCTGTAACATGGAGCTGTAACAATGGTCCATCCATTGCTTCAAATTTTTGCTGTGGCAAGACAAAAGTGAGGAAATTACAAACTCCTCCAACATTCCCAACCAAGGGGTTGAACCTGGGTCTCCTGCATTGCAGGCAGATTCTTTATCATCTGAACCACCAGGGAAACCCATACAGCTGGCAATATATTTGTTAAAGAAGGATGTCTTTGAAATGGATTTCTCAGCAATCTAAAGCTTAACATCAGGCACATACATTACAATCAAAAAAGCTTATTTTTAGGCACTTACAATACTTGCTTATATAATTTTAAAGAATGGCATGTCTTTTAAATTGTTTTGTTCATAGAATGCTATGAAAATATGTGTATGTGTATACATGTATGCACATAATATTTAATACTTACCAGGGAAATCTGTATGCAGGTCAAGAGTCAACAGTTAGAAATGAACATGGAACAACAGACTGGTTCCAAATCGGGAAAGGAGTATGTCAAGGCAGTATATTGTCACCCTGCTTATTTAACTTATTTGCAGAGTACAGCATGCGAAATACCAGGCTGGATGAAGCACAAGCTGGAATCAAGAAAGCCAGGAGAAATATCAATAACCTCAGATACACAGATGACACCACCCTTATGGTAGAAAGTGAAGAACTAAAGAGCCTCTAGATGAAAGTGAAAGAGGACAGTGAAAAACTTGGCTTAAAATTCAACATTCAGATAATTAAGGTCAAGGCATCCGGTCCCATCACTTTATGGCAAATAGATGGGTAAACAATGGAAACAGTAGGAGACTTTATTTTTTGGTCTTCAAAATCACTACAGATGGTGACTGCAGCCATGAAATTAAAAGACGCTTACTCCTTGGAAGGAAAGTTATGACCAACCTAGATAGCATGTTAAAAAGCAGAGACATTACTTTGTCAACAAAGGTCCATCTAGTCAAGGCTATGGTTTTTCCAGTGGTCATGTATGGATGTGAGTGTTGGACTATAAAGAAAGCTGAGCACTGAAGAATTGATGCTTTTGAACTGTGGTGTTGGAGAAGGCTCTTGAGAGTCCTCTGGACTGCAAGGAGATTCAACCAGTCCATCCTAAAGGAGATCAGTCCTGAATATTCATTGGGAGGACTGATGCTGAAGCTGAAACTCCCATACTTTGTCCATGTGATACAAAGAACCGACTCATTGGAAAAGACCCTGATGGTAGGAAAGATCGAAGGTGGGAGGAGAAGGGGATGACATAGGATGAGATGGTTGGATGGCATCACCAACTCGATGGACATGAGTTTTAGTAGGCTCTGGGAGTTGATGCTGGAGAGGGAAGTCTGGCATGCAGGAGTCCATGGGATTTCAGAGTCAGTGATAACTGAGCGACTGAACTGAGGGAAATATTTATATAATAGGTTTTCAACCCCTACAGTTCATAATTAGAATTTATACATTTCAAGTTCTCCTAATAAGAACTTGAGGTAGCCCCTTCACAACTCTATTCTAATGTTTGAGTATTTTGTGTTTTGTGATATTTTCTAACTCTTCAACCAGGGGTGATTAGAATACAAGTATAGTATATTCTCTATGTCTTTTCTTTCCCTAAATGTACCTCCTAAACCTTTGTGAACACTGCATTGTTTAGAGAATAGCTTATTACATTTGGAGAGAGATTTTGAAGATAGGAGCTCACGATATACTGTTGGGCTGAACCCCACAGGTCTGTAAGACCTGCACTTGCCCAGCTTCAAGGTCAAGTTCAGTTCAGTTTAGTTGCTCAGTCGTGTCCAACTCTTTGTGACTCCATGAACTGCAGCACACCAGGCCTCCCTGTCCATCACCAACTCCCAGAGTTTACCCAGACTCATGTCCATTGAGCTGGTGATGCCATCCAGCCATCTCATTCTCTGTCGTCTGCTTCTCCTCCTGCCCTCAATCTTTCCCAGCATCAGGGTCTTTTCCAATGAGTCAGCTCTTCACATCATGTGGCCAAAGTATTGAGGTTTCAGTTTTAACATCAGTCCTTCCAATCTACACCCAGGACTGATTTCCTTTAGGATGGACTGGTTGGATCTCCTTGTAGTCCAAGGGACTCTCAAGAGTCTTCTCCAACACCACAGTTCAAAAGCATCAATTCTTCGATGCTCAGCTTTCTTTATAGTCCAATCTCACATCCATACATGACTACTGGAAACACCATAGCCTCGATTAAATGTGCCTTTGTTGACAAAGTAATGTCTCTGCTTTTTACTATGCTGTCTAGGTTGATCATAACTTTCCTTCCAAGGGGTAAGTGTCTTTTAATTTCATGGCTGCAGTCACCATCTGCAGTGAAGCTGATTGCAGATGGCGGTTGCAGCTTCAAGGTCAAAGAAACAGTCAAAGTCAGTGACAGAGACATCAGTGGTTTAATGGATGGGGGACAGGGTTTGCATGTCTGAAGCAGGCTCCTGGATAGACACTCCACAATGTATAACACACAACAGGCAGTGCATTGTTAACTACACATTGGTGCTTGCCAAGGGCATTTACATTCTGCCTCTGCTGGACTAAATCCTGTGTTGCTCTATTTGTTGACTTTTGTCATGCTCTGAAAGGAGTTCAGGGTAGAGAACAGAAATGAGGCACTTGTATTCCAGGAAAACTGGTGGAACAGGTCTTTAGATAGTTAAATATTTTTAGGAACTGATTTTGTGAGCCCAATCCTTGCATCTCCTTATAGCTAGAAAAGCACTAAATCCATTCATGGTGACATTAGCTCCTTGTGAGTAGCAGAAAACCTTTTGTAGGATAAGTGCTTGATTGCATTGAACTCCCTCTTCACCAAAGTCACTTATATTTACCTTCCTCCTCTGATTCTTTAGAACAGTTTCTCAGAGCTATCCAAGGTGCAGCCTCTCAGGCTGCAGTCTTCATTTTGGCCCAAAGAAAACTAAAGTCGCAACTCTCACATTGTGCTTTTTTTTTTTAAGTCCACAATATGGTGGCAATCTTTATTTGAGGAGAATGGAAGATTACCAGTTACCAATTACGGGGGAATTGATGTCAAGTGGGCTCATTAGTTACCAGGGAAACAGTGGAGGGACACATCCCTCACTACCCTTTTGACAAGAACCATCACTAGTTGGGGTCTAGGACAAATACATAGGAAGGTCAATCATTTGAGTAGGGTGCAGTTGAAGCAGGCGCTGGTTGGACAAGGAATGTACAGAGAACAAAAGGACAGCTATTTTGAATATGCATATAATTTTTTTTCTTTTCAATTAAAATTATTTTGATTAAATATGAAATCACAATGTATTCTCTTTTAATTGAAAAGCATAAATCTAGGAAATGTTTGTGTGTGTGTCTTTTAGTTGCTCAGTCATGTCTGATGTTTATGTCTATATAAATCATCTTCCTCAGGTATATAAATCAAATACATTGAAGAAATAATTCTTTGCTTTTGATCAGAAAGTAATATTTTCCATGATTAATCTTTCAAGTGGATGAAACTTTTCAATTCTACAAATTTAAGGATAGAATAATTATGTTTGCAAAGAATTTCTTAACCTGAGTTTGGCTTCCCAGGTGGTGCTAGTGGTAAAGAATCCACCTGCCAGTGCAGGAGATGCAGGAGAGGTAGGCTCGATCCCTGGGCTGGGAAGATCCTTCAGAGTCAGACACGACTGAGCGTCTAAGCATGCATGCATAAAACTGAATTTTGACACAGTTATTTTTAAAGATTACTGCTTAGAAATATGTATGAAAACTGCCAAAATGTTCCTTTTCTTTTTCTAAATACATCTAGAAGTGATTCTAAAAGGGGATGGATGGTCATTCTTTTCCCAGAAGGGCCATTTTGAGAATGATTTTTGTTTATAAACAATGTTTTTCTTGTCCTAGTAGTGGACATGTGTTATCTGCATGAACTGGTATATTGGAAGTCATATAAAAATTGTGATAGTGGTAAACAACAAAAATATTAGGGTCCCTGAAAATGTTACAATGATGACAAAATTTTGGCATTTCAGAGGCTGATGTACCATATGTAGTGATTATCATCACAGTGATTCTGTTTGCACATCATTGTATCTTCTGCCCTGGTGGTGCCTAAGAACTACTTTTATCATGAGATAGGTATTCATTTATTAAAATTTGATTTCCTTTTTATCCTTCATACTAGAATTATAAGGCAGAATGATAAAAATATATTTTAATATTTAGATCCAGTGACACTTTGATTTTGGTGTCAGGTCAATACTGTCCTCATAATGAGTTCAGAGTATTCCTTCTTTTTCTAGTTTCTGAGTTTGTCTAAAATTGAAATTATTTTTTCATTAAATGTCTGGAAGAATTTAGCAGTTTACCCACTCAGAGTTTTCTATATACTGAGATATTGCATAATGAAATGTATTTTATATAAATACTATTTAGACTATCGATTTGTTTCTTCGAATACCTTTCTTAGTTTGTGTCTTTCAAAAAATTTGCCCCATTTATTAGTTGGGAAATATATTGGCATAAATTTTTTCATATGTCCATATTATCATTGTAAGGTCAGTAGCATCTATAGTGATATCCCCATTTCATTTCTGATGTTTCTTTGTATGTTCTCTGCTTTTAATTGTAACAGTCTGCTCTGAAATTTATCAATTTTCTTAGCTTTTCAGAAAACTAAAGGGTTTTGTTCATTTTCTCCATTCTCTTCCTTTTTATACTTTTAATGTTACTGATTTCCTTTCTTATCTTTATTATCTTCCTTATTTTTTGTTTTGATTTACTTTTATTTAGTGTTTTTAGAAGCTAGATATTTCATTTGAGACACTTCTTCACTGACATTATGTACTTATTTTAAATATATATAAATTATGCATTAATCAATGCTTTAGGTACATCCTGCAAGTTTTAATATGTTGAATTTTCATATTAATTCAGTTTAAAACCTTTTGTAATATTTCAAGTGGCTTCATTTATTAATGTATTATTTCTTTTGCAAGTTTTTGGTGGGATCTTTCTCTTGTTAATTTTATTTTAATTCCATCATTATTATAAAATACAGTTGATCCTTGAACAACATGTGTTTGAACTGCATAGGCCCACTTATACATGAGTATTTTTCCGTAGTAAAGACTGTGGTAATACATTCACAGTTACTCGAATTGCTGATACAGAACCACAAATAAGGAGGGTAACAATAGATACTGAGAAACCACGTATACAGAGTACCAACATATTATAGGGGAATTTTTGACTCTGTAGACAGTCAGCATCCCAGTTCCTATATTGTTTGTTCAAGGGTCAACTGTATGCTTCATATAATTTAACTTCTTTTAAATATGCTTAAACTTCCAGGACATAGTCTACTTTGGTGAATATTCCTTATGCTCTTTGGAAAGAGTATATATTCTGCTCATCTTGGGTGGAACATTCTAGAATTTTCTATTTAATCTATAATTACCCATTAGTTCAAGTTGGTTAATAGTGTTACTAAATATTTCATACTGTTACTGAATTTTTAACCTCATTGTACTGCTTAATAAGAGAAGTTTAAAGAACAACTCTATAATTTTGGGTTTATCTATCCTTTTAGTTTTATCACCATTTTTTATGTATTTTGAAATTCTGTTGTAAGACATACACATATTTGGATTAGCATGTCTTTGTGAAAAATTGACAAACTTTTCACAATGTTAATGTTCCTCTTATCTCTGGTACTATTCCTTGTTCTGAAGTCTATTTGGTCTAGTATTTTAGTCACTCCATTGTTCTTCTACTAAGTAGTTAGACACTATATTTTCCATTCTTTTTTCTTAACCTACTCATGTCTTATTGTGTTTATATAATTATACACTAGATGGCATTTTCTTTCTACTGGGGTGTTGTAGAACATCTGTATTTAACCAGATTAAGATGTTAAATTTTACCATTTTGCTACTTAATTTTGTTCGTTTGTTTTTGTTTTTTCTCTTTCTCTATGCTTTTGATTTATTCAGTAGTGTTTAAAAAATCATTCCATGTTGTCTACCTTTTTGGCTTACTACTTATATTTAATATAGATTAATATATGACTTTGGATTGGGGCACCCCGTATGGAACATGAGATGTAAGTGACTGAAAAAGTTTGAAGCAAAGCTAGTTATTATAATTTAAGGGACTCTGCAGTAGTGAATTGGCCCCTCAGGGAACTTGGGAGAGCTCACACCTGTGCTTTGTGAGAACACCAGCATTTGGACACCTGCTACAAAGAGGTTATTATTGTGAGTCAGACCTTCCCTGATGGTTCACTGGGTGAAAAATCTGCAATGTGGAAGACAAAGGAGACACAGGTTTGATCCGTGGGTTGGGAAAATCCCCTGGAGTAGGAAATGGCAAACCACTCCTGCATTCTTGCCTAGAAAATGTCATAGAGGAGCCTGGAGGGCTACAGTCC
Organism: Giraffa tippelskirchi; assembly: GCF_054371585.1. Lineage (NCBI taxonomy): Eukaryota > Metazoa > Chordata > Mammalia > Artiodactyla > Giraffidae > Giraffa > Giraffa tippelskirchi. Next base: position 67,101,923 of record NC_137279.1, read on the forward strand.
ATAGGGTGGCAAAGATTCGGACACGACTGAGTGACTGAGCAACCAGCAACCAACATTGTGAGTCTGAGAAAAGTGATAATCAACTCAGACCTAAATACAAATGTTAATTAAAAATGTGTCACATATTCACACATTCTTACTCTTAGCATTTCAACATACCAGAGGTGAGAGAACAGATTTTTTTTTTAATAAGGCAAGAAATTAGTTTATTTGTATTTGAGGATATTTGACCCACTAGCATGATTAGCCGGAGAAGGCAATGGCACCCCACTCCAGTACTCTTGCCCGGAAAATCCCATGGACGGAGGAGCCTGGTAGGCTACAGTCCATGGAGTCGCTAGGAGTCGGACACGACTGAGCGACTTCACTTTCACTTTTCCCTTTCATGCACTGGAGAAGGAAATGGCAACCCACTCCAGTATTCTTGCCTGGAGAATCCTGGGGACAGCGGAGCCTGGTGGGCTGCCGTCTATGGGGTCGCACAGAGTCAGACACGACTGAAGCGACTTAGCAGCAGCAGCAGCAGCATGATTAGTAGTGGAGAGAGATGTTTTAAATTAGATAGAACATTATGGTTTTAAGGTGGATGAACATTTAATAACTGAAATGAGAGTTATACAGTCTTCCCAAGATATGATAAAATATCTGCAACTGGGGAAATAGAAGATTTCACTTAGTACAGTTGGATGAAATAAATGAAGAAAAGTGATAGGACTTTATGCATTGGTGAACTGAGGTTTTCAGTATGCTTGTCTCATGTTTCTTTAACTCTCCAATAATTCTCAGGCTTTTTTTTTTTTCAGTTGCCTAATATACATAAGGAGAATAGCACACTCTAATCAGTAATATCAACTGACACTAGCCGTGATTATTACTTTAACCTGTATATGCAGAAGCCTTGAAATTTAAGCCAGTTATCTCAGGATATCTAAGTTAAGAATACATATAATCAGAAAAAGTTTCTCATGTGATTCTTAAGATTAACTCATTGAGAATCACATTTTATGCTGCAGAAGGAGAAAAGTAATAATGAGACAAAAAAAACCTCAGTGATAGCCAGTTCAAAAATAGTTTACAGTTTGCTACTGGAGGGAATATCTTTGAAAGGTTAGGATGAAAATGTAAATGCTACTGAGAAATCATGAATGATGATCTTTGGATTTAGCATTTAGTAAGCCATTGTGGTACTGGAGAAGACTCTTGAGAGTCCTTGGACTGCAAGGAGATCAAACTAGTCAATCCTAAAAGAAATCAACCCTGAATATTCACTGGAAGGACTGATACTAAAGCTCCATTACTTTGGCTACCTGATATGAAGAGCTGACTCATTGGAAAAGACCGTGATGCTGGGAAAGATTGAGGGCAATAGGAGAAGGGGGCAGCAGAAGATGAAATGGTTAGATAGAATCACCAACTCAATGGATATAAATTTGAGCATATAGTGAAGGACAGAGGAGCCTGGCATGGTTCAGTCCATGGAGGTTGCAAAGACTTGGGCATGATTTTGTGACTGAACAACAAAGATATCAAAGATGGTCAAAGATAATAGTTTCAGGGTTCTGATTATCATAGTAATAACTTTATAGGTTTTGCAGAAATGTTTTTGACTAAGATCATTTATTCAAAATATTTGTGAAGGTAATATGAAAAAAATCCTGCCTAATAAATAAAGGCAAAGTGGCAAAAGAAATAAATCAGAGTAGATCTGTGGATATAAAAGGATAAAGAGGAGGAGACTGAAAACTGAAGGTTTATCAATAGTAGGGCATCTTTGAAGAAACAAAGAATTAGGCAAGTGGGATAAAAAGGAGGAATCAGTAATTAGTTCCTAAATAAGCCCCTTCCCCTTCTTGGGCCACAAGGATAAGAAAAAAGAATGGGAAATTCAACTTTATCCATGGATTGAAAATGAAGTTGTAATGCATGTGTTATTTTGGAGCTGTATTAAAACCCTGGCCTTTTTGGAAAAACCCATTAATTTCTTTATCTTGTGGTTCCTCTGGAGAAGGCAATGGCAACCCACTCCAATACTCTTGCCTGGAAAATCCTGTGGATGGAGGAGCCTGGTAGGCTGCAGTACATGGGGTCGCTAAGAGTCGGACATGACTGAGCGACTTCACTTTCACTTTTCACTTTCAAGCATTGGAGAAGGAAATGGCAACCCACTCCAGTGTTCTTGCCTGGAGAATCCCAGGGACGGCGGAGCCTGGTGGGCTGCCGTCTATGGGGTCGCACAGAGTCGGACACGACTGAAGCGACTTAGCAGTAGCAGCAGCAGTGGTTCCTTTGAAAGGTAAAGGATCTGGAGGAAAAAAAAAAGTCATTCTCTTTACCACCAGAGTTGAAGCCAATAATTCAGGCGCATTGGCCTCTTCAAAACAGATCCTTTAGGACTGCAGAACTGAATCTCCAGAGATCAAACTTATCAGCCAGACTTGTCTTTCTGATATTGTATTCAGATTGGGTTTCTGAATTCTGAAGAAATCAAACTGAAATCAACAGAAATCCCATGGGTCATGTAGCATTATTATGTTCACTTTTTATGTGTTTGTGCCAATCATTCACCTCCCAGTTCACCATATTCAACTGTCCATTCTGGCTGCAGCTAGTATCCCCTCATGTATGTACATGAGAGGCTATCTTCTTAGAATAGTGAAGTTGTAAGTAGATCCCATAATTCACATAAGATATTCAGATTCTTTCTACAAGGTTAAATGATATTTAATTTGCATTTGTACTTCCAGGCTTTTTCGTTTGCTGGTGAGCATTTTGAAATGCTTGTACAATCTTTTAAAAACAGAAAATCTTGCACAAGCCTCCCAACAATTCCGCTCACTTACCATGATAGTAGGTGGTAATCGTTTTAACTAAATATTTCATATTGGGAGTAACTAGCACTAGATTATTTTCCCTTTAGTATTTTGTCCATCAAAGTCTGTATTTGTTCTTTCTCCCACCCTCCCCCCATGTATTCCAATATGTATTTCTAAGGAATATGTCTCAGGCACTCCGTTAAATATTGGGAAGACCACAGGGAGTCTAGTTCATGGCAGCTTCTCATTTCACAGAGTTTACAATCTAGCTAATAAAATTTAAATGTGAGATTATAGTTGAGATTGTGTGTAAAATGTACTGTGAAGCACATAACACGGTGCTTATGGTAAGTCAGGATACTTATTTGCAAAAACAGAAATATTTTAACTTAAGCAGCAAAGGAATCAGTTTCAGAAGATACCTAGTAGTTCTGAGAATGGCAGGGAAAGCTGGAGGAAACCTGTCTCTGACGGGAACCGCAGGAGGATGGACACAGACACCACCCTGCCACAGGCCCTTCGTTCAGAATTTCCACATTGTCTTTACTCTGAAGGTGCCATTCTGAGTCATCCAAAGGATCTCACAACACTGAATCACTCCACAGGATTCAAAGTCCTGTAACAGGAATATTTTTAATTACCAAATCTGATATTCATCATGTGCTACTGGCTGTTCTAAGTTCCCTATATATTTTAACTCAAAACTCATCATAACCTGGCATCGCTGACTCAATGGACATGAGTTTGAGGAAACTCCAGGAGATTGTGAAGGGTAGGGAAGACTGGCATGCTGCCGTCCATGGGGTCACAGAGAGTCGGACACAACTTAGCAACTGAACAACACCATAACCTAAGGAGCTGGAGAGTGTTACTGTGTCATCTTATCTACCTTTTCCACTGGAGGAAGCTGAGGCAGAAGGAGAAGAGAATTCCTCTGGTCGTTACACAGCCAGAAAATGACAAGGCCTCCTGTTGTGCTGTGTTGCCCCAGCTGACTGATGTCTGAAGTCAAGGACATGTGCAGGGAGAGGGAATTTCTGACCACTGTGCTTTCCTTACAAGGAAGTAGCACTTTGTCTCCCATTTATCTAGGGGTTCACCTCAAGTTGGGATTTGGATCCTGGACAGCCAAAATGAAAATTGTTCACTAACCAGTTTGGAAAATAGGGAGATGATATGTTGTAGGGTTTCTGGGGATTCTGAGTAGAGTAATTGTAGAGCACTGGTGCTGTGTCTTCTGTGGGGAGGACTCAATCTCCATCCACTTTCTTTACCTACTCCTGACTCAATTTTCAGTATATGCCTTGTGTGTGTGTGCGCACGCTAAGCCACTTCAGTTATATTTGACTCTTGGTGACTCCTTGGACTGTAGCCTTCCAGATCCCTCTGCCACGGGATCCTCCAGGCAAGAATACTGAAATGAGATGCCATGCCTTCCTCCAAGGGACCTTCCTGACTCAAGGATAGAATTCGTAGTGTTTTACATCTCCTGCATTGGCAGGTGGGTTCTTTCCCACTAATGCCGCCTGGGAAACCCCCAGTATGTGCCGTATATCTCCCTTTCTATGAAAAGATCATTCTTGAAGGGATAGAAGCTCCTTTTATATGTAATCATCATGCCCTCAAATAGCATCATAACCTCTCATCATTACCAAATTCCTCGGTTTTCACATTTTAAAATGTAGAAGGAATAGTTTGGGTGAGAAGAAAATCATATTCTTTCATTCTTGACTTTGCCATTTATAAAATACAGATTTAATGTTTTTATTGTGCTGTGTGGTCAGTCACTCAGTTGTGTCTGACTCTTTGCAACCCCATGGACTGTAGCCCACCAGGTTCCTCTGTCCATGGGATTTCCTATGAAAAAATACTGGAGTGGGTTGCCATTTCCTACCCCAAGGAATCTTCCTGACCCAGGAATTGAATCCTTGTCTTCTACACTGCAGATGGATTCTTTTACCACTGAGCAATCAGGGAAGCCCTCAATGTTTTTATTAGTTTAATAATAATTGTCAGTGTACTTACAAATTGAGTGGCATGCATTCCAAATCAGCAGAAAGTAAAGAACACATGCCATAGAATAAAGAGTTCAAATCAAACTAAATGCACAAAACAAGATGATAAAATCATGCATGTTATAAAAATATATATAAACACTTTCAACTCAGAGTGAATTAAAAGTAATTTTTAATTGGATCATCAGGTACAGTGCCAGGCAAATAGTAAGCCCTCAGTAAAAACCTGCTGAATGCACAGACTTTTCAACTTACAAAAGATTTATAGTAGACAATAAGTAAAAACAAAAGGATGATATAATATTGACTAGAAAAGCTCAAATTAAATGTTTATCATTGAAACTTAGTTTTATACAAAGTTAAATGAAAGGTATAGAGAAAATTTTAGTTGTAAAATGGACACTTACATTTAAGAACTAATAGTTCAAAATATTTAAGTGGCAAATTACATGTCATCAAATATAAAGTGAAAATTGTTAGATTGTCTGGTTGATCTCATTAAAACTCCCAGGCAATTTAAACATGTCAGTAGTGCTTATCACAACCTGGCAGAATCATCTACTAAAAAACACCATCATTATTTTTAATAATCCTTATTGCCATCTTTGTAATCTCTTAGAATTACAAAGTTATGTAAGAATATTAGAAAAGAACAGCAAAGAAGTCAATACATGTTAAGATTAAATACTAAGAAGTGATACAAAAACAACTGCAACATTTTTTGGAAGAGGCAATTTATTTTCTGCCCTAACACTCTTCCCTTTTTCCTTTCTAATAACCTTCCTATTGGAATCCAATATATACAGGTAAAAGACACTTTTTGGAGATCATTGAGAGTTGATTGGGTAATGTGACTATTACCTAACACATGGAATAAAAGCTAAACCTATTGGAAAGTTTGTGGATGATTCCATAAGAGGTGGTTGTAGGTACAGACAGCTTGGAAGATTACATTTACCCTTACACTGATACCTGGTACCTGGAGTACAGATGTGTAGATAGAGCTTCGTCAACTTATTTTGAGCCATGAGGATAGAACTTGGAGTCAGAAGAGAACGTGAGAAGCATTGTTCTTGATAAAACCATTGATCTACTGCAGCAAACCTAAACTCCAATCTGTAGACATTTTTGCATGAGGAAGAAATACATTTTATCCTGTTTAATTCACAGTTGTTTCTCAGAATTCTTAATATCAGTTTATTATAATTCTAAATAAACAATGCTACACATTGTAAATATGTCAATAGAGCATCCAGATAAAAATAAAAAATAGTAGATTTTAATGTATCATTAATATTTGTTAGGTTATATAACGAACAAACGAGCCCATTCACTTCCATGTCTTCACAATTATAAATAGTGATACAGTAAACATTGTGGTGCATGTATATTTTTGAATCAGAGTTTTCTCTAGATATATGCTGAGGAGTGAAATTTCTTGATCATGTGGTAACTCTATTTTTAGTTCTTTATGGAACCTCCATATTGTTCTCCCTAGTAGAAGTACCAATTTATGTTTCCACCGGAGTAGAAGGGTTCCTTTTTCTCCACCGCCTCTTCCAGCATTTATTGTTTGTAGACTTTTTGATGATGGTCATTGTGACAGATGTGAGGTGATACTTCACTGTAGTTTTGATTTGCATTTCTCTGATAGTTAGAGATGTTGAGCATCTTTTGATCATGTGGATTTTATTCTTTAATATGTCAATATGGTATATCACACTGATAGATTTGTAGATATTAAAAAAATTGTTGTATCCTTGGGATAAATTCCACTTAGTTATGGGATATGATTCTTTTAATGTATTGTTGGACTCAGTTTGCTAGTATTTTGTTGAAGATTTTTGTGTGTATGTTCATCAGTGATATTGGTCTGTAATTTTCTCTTTATTTTTTTATTAGTTTATTTTCTATTTTTTAACTTTACAATATTGTATTTGTTTTGCCATACATTGACATGAATCCACCATGGGTGTACATGTTTTCCTCTTCCAGAACCCCCCTTCCACCTCCCTCCCCATCCCATCCCTCCGGGTCATCCCAGTGTACCAGCCCCGAGCACCCTGTATCATTCTTGAAGTATCTTTATCTGGTTTTGGTATCAAGGTCATGTTGACATCATAGAATGAGTTCAGAAGGGTTCCTTCTTCTGCATTTTTTCAAATGGTTTCAGAAGAATAGGTGTTAACTCTTCTCTAACTGTTTGGTAGAATTTGCCTGTGAAGCTACCTCGTCTTGGACTTTGTGGCTGGGAATTTTTAAATTAGATTCAATTTCAGTACTTGTAACTGGCACATATTTTCTGTTTCTTTCTGGCTCAGTCTTAGGAAAATGTACCTTTCTAAGAATCCGTTCATTTCTTCTAGGTTGTATTTTATTGGCATATAGTTTATTGTGGTAGTTTCTTACTGTCCTTTGTATTTATAAATTTATTTCAAATACATTTAATATTTGCTATCATGTCAGTGATTCAGTTAATTCAATGATGAAACTCTTGAGAGAGCAAATATAGGTTGAAGAAGCTAAAATCAAAATCTGTCAAAGATCTGTTACTATGACAGACTCAGAATCATGTAGATAGTTAACATATTTTAATGCGTTGTAAGTACAAAATTGTGACACACGTTTAAAGTGACATGTTATAGTGTTTTATGATTATTTTTAAACATTTTATGTAAAAGCTTAGATAACGTAATTTTTATAATCTTCTATAATCTTTCATCTGTCAGTGTTTACATTTTTAATGACAAGTATGCTACTTACTTGTCATTAAATATATTTGAAATGGTCATGCCAAAGTCATATCCCTTCAAACCTGGGAACATCTTAGTATATGAGTAGCATGTCCTCTGTGTATAGAGCTTAAATGTCTTCCTTTCCCTTCCCATTGTTTTTGGGTTTTGTTTCTTTGTTTGTTTGTTTTCAACTACTTTTGTGGATAATTCATAGATTACTTGAAAGGTTGACAGCAAAATCTTAGATTAAGATGAAATATGTGACACTGCATATTACTTCCTCTGGATCACTATGTTGGGAGTGACCTAACTGTATCTAATCAGGATGAATGTCAAAAGTTTGCCTTACCAAGATATTTAATTTAACTTGGATATAACCCATTTTGTTTAGAATTCTAAATGAAATCAGCCCTGAATATTCATTAGAAGGACTGATACTGATGCTTTGATACTTTGACCAATTGATACAAAGAGCCTATTCACTGGAAAAAATCCTGATGCTGGGAAAGGTTGAGGACAGGAGGAGAAGGGGGCGACAGAGAATGAGATGGTTGGCTGGCATCACTGACTCAATGGACATGAGTTTGAGCAAACTTTGGGAGACAGTGAAGAACAGGGAAACCTGGCGTGCTGCAGTCCTTGGGGTTACAAAGAATTGAACACAACTTAGAGACTGAAAGTAAAACAAAGGAAGCCACTCTGAGGAGGAAGAGAAAAAAAATGGAACCTGAGATCAGGTGATGTCATGCCCAATTTATCTAACTGTGCCTGTAAATAGCACCAGTGATTTATTCCTCAGAATTATTCAATTCCTACAGATCATAGTTGTAGTTTAAGGGTACTTGATTTGGATTTTCTGCAACTTGTAACTGGAAATTATAATTGGATTTATATTCTTTGAAAATGATGCAAAGCACTAAGCATATAAAGTGAAAAAGATAGTTTACAAGGGATCAGAGACCTTAGCCTAGTTCTCTTGGTGAAGATATTAGACTAAACAAACAGGTCTGGGTGGTTAGGGGAAAACACTAGATGTTCCATGGGAGGCACACCATGGGAGTTGAACATGATAGAAGAGGAAAATGCCAGCAGAAGTAAAGTTGGGTGTAGTGGGCTGGGAGGGAAGTTATGGAGAATTTTGAACCAAAAAGAATATTCAGATAATGACTAAGTTCCATGGTTACAACTTGCTGAATATTTATTGAGAAAGTGTTTAATCACTCAGTCATCTCTAACTCTTAGGGACCCCGTAGACTGTAGCCCACCAGGCTCCTCTGTCCATGGGATTTCCCAGGCAAGAATACTGAAGTGGGTTGCCATTCCCTCCTCCAGGGGATCTTTCTGACCCAGGGATGTAACCCAGGTCTCCTGCATTGCAGGCAGATTCTTTATCATCTGAGCCACCAGGGAAGCCCTGAGTATTTATTGTTTTTGACAAATTTTGAGCAGGTAATAGATCTATGTGATACAATTCAGACCACGTCACAAGAGTGTACAAGCCAGTGGGTGGTTAGGCATAAATTTGTGTTTCTACTGGCTTTTTATAACAAAATATACTTGAGGACAGTGATGCCTGACATTGGTGTGGAGGAGGTAAGTAAAGAAACTTGAAGGTTTTCTTGCTGATTTTTATCATCTTATTGCTAAGCAATAAATATCCCTCCCTGTAGATTAGCTGTTTAGCCAATTAAAGAAGCTGCAATAATCTATTCCAGGAATAAATCTACATTAGCCCTTCACCCCTGCCATACTTCTTCATTTCATTCTCTCAATGCCCCATAAGCAGGATTAGAAAGTGGAGTCACCTAAGGATGAGACTGACATATAACTCCCAATTCTGAACCAGAACAAGGTGACCCGAGGAAGAGATTATCTCACTGCCCCCCAATTCTACTGGGATCCTGAGGTCTTGGACAGCTGTGGTCCCTGTAACATTCTCACTCCCCAATCACAGATGTCTCTAACCCTGGAGGATTATTACAGGTAGCATAACTGGCTGACCATGAACAAGCATATGCTCAAAGCTTCCTCAGCATGAATTTTGGACCCTCTTGACAATAAGCTTTTATAATTTTTCAAGCCTCTTAAACAAATTTTTCTTTTGTAAAATGAGGATAATAAGAACAGTATGGCATCAGATTGTTTTGAGAATTGTTTAATGCATATAAAGAGCCCAGCAAAGGTCCCTAAAGAAAATATTTTAGCTAAAGATCCTTAACAATTCTTTTTTCTATTTAGGAATTATTCCTTAAAGATCAATAAGTATAGTTTTACAACCACTTGATGATTTTTGTGCTCATTGGGAAATGAAATCACATGAAAATTCATGTCCAACTGTGACTTATTGTATTTCTACTTAGTTGATGGAGGTATTTATTCTACAGGATACCCCAATATATTAGATTTTCATCATGAAAATCTATGCTATTACTACTGAATTGTCAGAGAAGTTAATCAGGGTAAACAACATTGTAATTTATTCTGATTCATTCTAGAACACCTAGCAGACTCTAGAACACATAGAGTCTATTGTATTGTAGACTCTGGAATACATCCTAGAGAATACACTGATAGGATAAAGGATGTGTTACTTCCAGTATGCTCCTAAAATTCAACAAGTGGTATTGGAAATACAGTCTCTTTGAAAAAAATATTTTACTAATTGTGACATAAAACAAATATCTTTAAAAATACTAAGAAAATTTAAAAATATATAAGAAATTTTATAATGCTTACTTTATAAAAACTGGTGAAAGAAATACACAGTTAGTATTTAACATAAATGTATAGGACTAGAAACAAAAAGTCCAACCTTGATAACAGAGTATAAAAATAATATTATATATAAAATTGATAAAAGCATTTAAAAGCTATTTTTTGCTCACCTCTGGGAATACTATAGTTATGATTTCTCATTTATTACCTATAGGAATATAAAAAAGAAGAGTCTTTTTAGAGTGAAATTTGGTAGATTTTAAAACTATATTTCCATTTTTAAGATCATGATAAACTATTAACGTAGGAAGAAAAAAATTTTTCTATTCCTTATTTGTAATTGTAAAATAGTATAAACTATAGCCAGGTTTAACAGTGGTTAATTGCCTTATATATACCTATTGAAAAAATAGCCATTAGCAACATGGTTTTGACAGAGAAGGCACTGGCACCCCACTCCAGTACTCTTGCCTGGAAAATCCCATGGACGAAGGAGTCTGGTAGGCTGCAGTCCATGGGGTCTCGAAGAGGCAGACAGGACCGAGAGACTTCACTTTCACTTTTCACTTTCATGCATTGGCGAAGGAAATGGCAACCCACTCCAGTGTTCTTGCCTGGAGAATCCCAGGGACGGGGGAGCCTGGTGGGCTGCCGTCTATGGGGTCGCACAGAGTTGGACATGACTGAAGAGACTTAGCAGCAGCAGCAACAAGGTTTTGAAAAATATTATTGACAAGGGAAATATCTGGCATAATAAATTAAAAGTTAATATTCAACACTTTGATTCAAGTGTGTAGGTGTGTGTGTATGTGTGTGTATGTGAGCGTGCATGTGTGTGACTTTGCAATACCACCCCTGTGTCTACTGTATTGGCCAATCATGATAATTCCACTGCCTTTCCTACCTGCAGATTAAGGGACAACGATGTGGCTTAAGTCCGAATAATGCATCTGGAGAAAACCTGGGGAGTTCCTGGAGAGTTTCCTGACTCCCAAGGGAGCCACACAGGAAATGACACACTCTCCTCCCTCTAGAGGCCATTGTGCTTAAATTCTAGCAGTTGTGTCTGTTTCAGCAACTACTACAGTCTTTCTATCCCATAATTAAGTCAACATTATAGACTGCAGGACTTCTGAATGATTCAGTTTTGAGGTCCATCTACCTCTGAACTTGATGTTATTTTTGTATTTTCTTTATTTAAACTAATTGTTAATTTTAGCCCAATATGTATCAATTAACACTTCCTATATCATCACCTATATATTAATCTGTACAGAAAAATACTTTTTAAAAAATATATATATATTATACTATATATATTTAAAAAATATATACTGTAGTATATGTTTCAGATTTGGTTATGTAGTATATATTTCAGATGTGGTTACGTGGAGATAGGCCATTCTTTTGTCATTACTTGGGATTTTCATTTTGATGGACTTGAGTTTTTCTTCAATACTTTTTACTTGAATTCCTGTTTTGAAAAACTGGTTTACTTATCCTTTTTTGAGTATATCATATTGATTCCCATTTTATTATTATTTTCTTTTTTAATTGTCTTCTAGTATCTAACAGTTCTGAATCTTGTGTCAAATCATGTACTTTTAAATTTAATATTGGTTCATTAAGAGACACAGGCTGCTGCAGCTGCTGCTGCTGCTAAGTCGCTTCAGTCGTGTCCGACTCTGTGCGACCCCACAGATGGCAGCCCACCAGGCTCCCCCATCCCTGGGATTCTCCAGGCAAGAACACTGGAGTGGGTTGCCATTTCCTTCTCCAATGCATGAAAGTGAAAAGTGAAAGTGAAGTCGCTCAGTCGTGTCAGACTCTTAGCAACCCCCTGGACTGAAGCCCACCAGGCCCCTCTGTCCATGGGATTTTCCAGGCAAGAGTATTGGAGTGGGGTGCCATAGGCTACTATGTATAAATTTTGTAAGCAACAACAATATATTGTACAGCACAGGAAAATATAGTCATCACTTTGTAGTAACTTTAAATGAAGTATATATAATCTATAAGAATATCAAATCAGTATGTTGTACACCTGGAACATAAGCCAGGTATATGTCAATTAAAAATTAACAAAAAAATACCTTCAGATTTCTTCTTAAAGAAGATGTTGAATGGTATTATGGCTTACAGTAAAGTTGTGATGACTCTTTTTATAAACCACAAAGACCACCCTCTAGAGCTACACTGAGAAAGCAAAAAGTTAATCCATATATGTGGGCAAAGAAATCAGCTAAGGAATGGTATGCAACCAGAATACTATTCTCATCTTTTCTCTGTTTCTTTTTACGTATCTGCTTCACTTTTAACGTTGATTACAAAAGAGCTTCTCCTTCACTTCCATCCAGGTTACAGTACCACTGTGTTTACTTTTTCTTGGCAGCAGCAAATTGGATTCAGCCTTTGGATCTCATAGTTTCAATTCCAGATTGTCAGAGTGAACACTGCCATTAAATCCTGGACTAATCAAATATGAGATAATGTGCATTCTAATTTGTGCAAAATGAGTCAAAGAGCTTGCCTTATAAGGATGTTAAAAGAAGACACAGAAAGGTTTCTGTATGTGTGCAGCAGAGGAGGACTGGATATACAGGCACATAAGTGTCCACTAGATAGTATTATTATGTGCAAATAGAGGGAACATTGTCCTGGATTCCAATCTTCCACTTGCTGTTATCCAGATGTACATTTTTGGAAAGTCATTTACTGTCTGTGAAATAATTTTTCCTTCATAAAATTTTGTGTTGGACACAATTCTAGCTTGACTTCTTATATTAATGTTATGTTTTTCTCCAGGTATATAATTTATTTTAAAATTCTTTTCAATTCCTACCCATTGATATGCATTACAGTTTAATCTACTGCTTTTTTGGTTATGTTGTATAACATTTGTTACCATTAAGATCAGTTCCTAATAAATAAACTGTAAATACCATAGGGCACAGACTGTATATAAACTTGATAGTGCCACCAACACACACATATGTATATAATACGTATATATACATATATAATATGTACTTACATATATAAGCATATATGACTCTGTGTGTTATATATATATATACACATACACACACATACATATATATTCAAAAGGCTAGAGAAGACACTGTGCATATATTTGAGAAAAATCTTGATAATTATTTTGAAATGTATAATATGAAAAAAGTCCTATACAATTTAAAATCTGTCAACATCATTACAAAATTTTTCAACATTTATCCAAGAAACAAAAGAGTCACTAAAAGAATAATTACACACATATAATAAAAATAGATTGAACTCTTCAAATTGTATTAAATTACAAGAAAAGAATTTGTTAAGTGGTTAGAAAGGAAAAAAAGCAGTCATATCTCTCTTGCAGTTTGCTCTTAACCTATCTGTGTGAGAAAGCTTCTTATTGATGCTGTCAGAAATTCTAGACAGCGACATTTAATATTATGATAAAAAATTATAGATGATCATTTTAACTGTTAAGGTTGATGTTAATTATAGTTAAGTATCTCATTAAAATTTAAAATTTTTTCATTTGAATATTGTAAATGATTTTAACATACATCGCCATTAACTTTTATTTTTTGATTACACAGTTTGTATAAAGATAATATAATTATTTTTTCAAGAATTCTATAAATATCCTTCAAAATCTCTCTAGTTAACTCAAATGTGCTGTGAAAGTTTTATTTTGTTGTGTAGTATCATATGGAAATGTTAGCTACCTCTGGTCTGCTTGGTCTGGAATAAGTAAGGTACATAACATTGTGGTTTTCAAAATTAACTGATGAACACACTTTGATACATAATCAAGGCAAGCTCCATGCAGCTGTAAAAAAAATATAATGATGATTCTATGTTTCTTTACACTGATATGATATAATATATAATGGCTTGTCAGGTATATTTTAAGTGTGAAATGTTTGTGTCAGACAATAGAGCAAGGCAAATTTATGTACACACAACAAAATTTTACATACACACAAATATATACATACATGTATGTGTATGTTTATATAGATGTAATATATGTGATATATGGGTTTCCCAGGTGATGCAGTGGTAAAGAATCTGCCTGCCAGTCCAAGAGATGCAAGAGACACGGGTTCAATCCCTGAGTCAGGAAATGGCAACCTACTCCAGTATTCTTGCCTGGAAAATGCCATGGACAGAGGAGCCTGACAGGCTATAGTCCATGGGATCACAAAGTGCCAGACATTACTGAGCACCATCATCACCATATTTGATATATATGTGCATATGTATTTTATATTTACATTTGAAAATGAAAAAATGGTAATAAAAGCCTGAATTAATCTAAAGTTATCTAAATGAGAAAAGAAAGTGTGGTATTGGGTGGAAAATGAAATGTACCTTATAGTATAATAAAATTAAAAAATGAATTGTACCTTGAAGCCATATAACTATTTTAAATGAAAATGGTAAAATGCTATCTCAAAGGATGAATAAAAATCAATCCTGCTTAACTGCAAACAAGCAGAGGAATCTCAATATATGTCAAATCAGTGGAATAATAACCCAGAGAAAAGATGAACTTCAAGTGACTTTAAAAAAGACTTTTTTGTGTATGTACTCACTCTTTTATATCCTGGGCACAAAAAGAACCTCAGAGAAATTCTATCATGATTTTAATAACCTTAATATTGGTAGTGATATTTGTATTATTATTTAGAAGTTGTTTTAAGTGTATATTATAGGCATATGTTATATTGGTTGCAGAATGAAGCAAAAAGAGTTGATCCTCATTATTTGCAGAATCTTTATTTGTGAATTCATCTACTCATTAAAATATATTTGCAACCTCAAAACCAAACAGTGCTTTGGTGGCCGTTTGAGGGCAAATGCAGAGTGGTCATGAATTTGAGTCCCTGGGCACATGTTCCCTGCTGGGGTCAAACCAGGTGATACTTTGCTTTCTCTCAGCTCCCTTACTGTAAATAAGGGTCTTTTTTGCAGCCTGTTATAGTTCACATTTTGTTATAGTTCACATTTTGTGCTCTTTGTTGGTGACTTAGCTATTTATAATGATCTACACATGTAGTATTAAAATGCTTCCTAGTGTTCCTAAGTGCAGGAAAGCTGTGATGTGTCTTATGCAGGAAATAAAATTTGTTCCATAATTTAAAAACTTTAATTTTAGATTCCCAAATATCAACTAGGATGATGAATTCAATTGCTATTTTCATTTCTATATTATATGAATTTACTAGTCTTTATATTCACATCTCCCTTCACATTTTGTTTTTAACTTTTGAATCATATTAAGTGAAGTTTGATGTACAAACATGAAAGTTAAAAGAACATTGTCATGCATTTTTAGAGCAATGTGGAATAATCCAGTTTTTTGTTACAGAATGTTCTGTAATGAATTTCTTCCTATTGAATAATTAATTGGAGAGAATAATTTATTTTTGTCCTTTGGAATATATATTTTTAAAAACATAAAAAAGCAAATTAATTTCAAAATAAGAGAAGTAGCATCCATAGTCCAGTTTTGGGTAGGGATTATTAAGTAAGGCCAAGGTAAACACTAGTTGTGCCTACATGGTGTCAGATAGAATAACCAAATACTCGATGGGGAAAAGTGGAGAATTTTTTCTTTGTAGAATGGTTTCACCTAATACTTGAAGAAGAAGTGATAGCTTTTCTTATAGTTACAAATTTAACTCCCTATTGGAGTTCATACATTTATTTAATATTTCTACAACCAGGTGAATGGTTAATGGTTAATTTGCGATAAAGGAATCAAGTCAAAACCATCTGGGCTTATTGATTTGTTGTAGCATCACCAGTTATGAGACTGACAACACATAATATTGTATATGTCTCCTAATGGGAATGTTCTAGAAATGAAAAAATACCACCTGTAAGTTATTCTTGCCCCAATCCTGAATTTTAACATATTTGAGGCTCTAGATATTTTATAGTGGATGTGGGAGTGTCGGAATCTAGAGATTCTGATTTAATTTCCTTTTGGAAAACCGCTCAGAAGTGAAATTGCTGAATCACATGGTAGTTCTATTTTTAATTTTTTGAAGAACTTCCATACAGTTTATTATAATGGCGGGAAATTTTTCCATAAATTATATTCTTGTCAACACTGCTTATCTTTTGGCTTCTTTGATAATAATAAAAATCCTAGGCTCAAGTTGACTTCTCACTGTGGTTTTGGTTTTTATTTTCTAATGATCAGTGACACTGAGCTCATTTTCACATATCTGTTGGCCATTTGTATGTCATCTGCAGAGAAATGTCTATTTGGTACTTTGCCCATTTTGAAACTGAATTATTTGTTTCTTTGCTATTGAGTTTTAGAAGTAATTTATGTATTTTGAATGCTAACTTCTTATCAAATATGTTTACAAATCTTTTCTCTCATTCCATGAGTTACCTTTTCTTTTATTGATTGTGTCCTTTGCTATGCAGAAGCTCTTTAGCTGGATGTAATCAAGCTTGTTTAGTTTTGCTTTTGTTTTCTGTACATTTGGCATAGCATCCAAAACTATCATTGCCAATATCAACATCAAGCAGCTTCTTCCCTGTTTTCTCCTAGATTTATGATTTCAATCTCATGTTTAAATTTTCAGTTAATTTTCAGTTTATTTTTACATATGGTGTGACATATGAATCCAATTTCATTCTTTCACATCTATCCAGTTTTCAGAACACCATTTATATGAGAGACTATGCTTTGCCCATTATTTATTCTTGTCACTCTTTTGAAAATCAGTAGACCACATATATGTGGGTTTAATTCAGAGCTCTTTATTTTGTTCTGTTGGTCTATGCATCTGTTTTTATGAGGACTTTTTTTTTGTTTTGTTTGTTTTTATGAGGATGCATAGAACAATAGAACAAAATAAAGAGCTTTGAATTAAAAACTGACTTTCATTAGAACCTAATTTGAATGCACTAACTATGAAGATTATTTGAGGTATTTGGGGAAATGTAACCATTAAGATTTTATTAGATGATGCTGAAGAATTACATTAATTTTGGTAGGTAGTAGTGTATTATGGTCATTAATATATGCATAGTAATATATAAGATTATTATGTTTTCCATGATGAAGTATCTGTGGGTAATATAACATCTAGGATTTTTTTTTTCAAAATACTGGATTGGCCAAAAAGATCCTTAGGGTTTTACCATAAGATGTTACAGAAAAACCCAAATGAACTTTTGGCCAATTCAATACTTGTGATTAAAAAGTTGTAGATGGATAATGCATTAAATGAATGAAAAACTGCTTATGTTTGAAGTTGAGTGATAAGTAATTAGACATTATATCATTCTTTCTGTGTTTTGTTTCTGAAAATTTCTATATTCACAAATTAAAAACAGTATCATGAAAACACTATTTCTTTTTACCTTCTTTAGAAATAATCAAACTGTGGTAATATAAGTAATGTGAACACTGAATATTAAAAAGCAAAAATTTTTCCAGTTAGGGTTAGTATTTTTAATAGGGTTCTTATTCTTGTCAGTTTGCTCATTATTTTTCTTTTTTATCTTCTCCATTCTATGAAATTATTTTTTTTAGAAAAAGAAGAAATCCTGCTTTAGAAATTATTTTCTTCATTGTATTCTTCATTTCTTCATTCTATTTATTCTGACTAGTTTTCTAACTTTGTAAATATCCTTCCTCCAGCTATCTCTTCAGTCTCACATTGTCATTTTTGGTTTCAGAAATCTTTAATAAAATATTAAGGACTAGCCTTTTGTTTTGCTGAAAATGAAAGTATTTCTTAATATTTCTTTGAGAGTCACCTGTGATTTTGCCCCATGAAAATTCTGTCAGTCTTCCCTGCCACCGTGTTTTCTGCCTTCATCTCTAAATATTAACTGGCTCTGAACCACTGACCACAGCTTTTGTTTGTCTTTGCCACAAATGAGGAAAGGGTCTTTTCCATCTATGCTTTCTTGCTTTCTAAAGTGTATAGCAGACTTTTAATTACTCATAGTCATCCTGAGATAAAGTTGTAAAAGTTTATAGGATTTAATGGAACCCTTAGGAAGAACAGATATGAATTAATTACATAACACAGAGTAACTTACACCTGCTGCTCGATGTGAATTTTTTAGAGCCTTCTGGTCTAGATGAGGGCTCTGAGAATACATTTTGTTCTTGTTTCTGATCTCCCTGTGTATAGTAGATCCCACCTGTACTGCTTCATCACAAGGGAGCATATCATGCCTAGATACTTCATAATTTAACTTGCTGTAATGTCCAAAGATGATGACATTCAACCCCGGTACACCATTAGAAGCCAAACATCTGTCCCAGGAGCCTAAAATGTAGCTGGGGATGGGAAGGCAAATGCAGCGTGCGTGACAGAAGACCCTGGTCCTGGTATATTCTTTGGAAGTGGTGCTTGTTACCACGTGTGGTAACACTTGGGCTTCCCTGGTGACTCAGCAGTAAGGAATCTGCCTGCAGTGCAGGAGACCCTGGAGAGAGGAGTTGATCCCTGGGTCAGGAAGACCCCCTGGAGGAGGGCATGGCAACCCACTTCAGTGTTCTTGCCTGGAGAATCCCATGGACTGAAGAGCCTGGTGGGCCACAGTCCATAGGGTCGCAAAGAGATGGACATGACTGAAACGACTGAGCACAGAATAACACCTTAGGGTAACACATGGATGTGATGAGTATGAAAATAAAAGCTCTAGTGGAAGCCTTTGAAAACAAGATTGTGAAACTCTGAGAGAGGTTAGTCAAAGATGGAACCTACATTTTATTTCCTTGTGTAAACCACTTAGGTGTTATCTAGCAAAAGCTTGTTTTACTCATTCAGGCATTAGAACTTGGTTAAGTATAGGTGGTGTTTCTTCCTAGAATTGGTGATAACTGTTATTTTTCAGAGGTGGGTTTAGGCTTGACAGATTTCTTCTGAGCCTATGATATTCATCAGCATCCTCAAGGTACTCAAAATGTGTAGACTACTTGCATAAAAATATGTTTGTGTGTTAAAAGTACAGCTTTATAATGAATATCTAAATATCCCTTTGTCTTTCTGCCGCATAGACTGCTTCTTTTGCAATGATTTTGCTCTTCGTAAACTAGCCTGTGGAAATCCTGAAACACAGTGGTCCACTACTAGCTCATTTCTCAAAGTTTTCAAACAAAAATAAGTTTTGATATTTAAAATGTATTACTTAATTTCTAAACATTTGAGAATTTTCTGCTCATCTTTCTCTAATTGATTTTTAGTTCAATTTTACTGTGGTCAGAAAATATCATCTATGATTTCAAATATTTGAATTTCCTAAGACTGGAGTTACACAGTAGTGTATCATAAAATTTGATAAATGTTTGAGGTATACTTTAAAAGAATATGTATTTGTCTTTGGGTGTAATAGTCTATATCTTATTCAAGTCAAGTATCTTTGTATGTTTAATTCTTATATCATGTTACTGATTTTTATTTGCTCCTTCTTAAAGTTACTGGATAGGAATAATAAAATATTCAAATATTTTTGTACATGGATCTATTCCTCCTTTATATTGTATCAAATTTTCATAATAACATTAAAATTATGTTATTCTTTGCATGCAAATTTAGGGCAGTATGTTTGTTCATTTCTAACTGAATATTTGCTAATTTTCTTTCTTTGAATCTAGAATGATTATTAGCTAAAAATATTATTTTTTCATCAATTTAGCTTCAAAGGTCTTATTTAGGTAAGCATTCACATTACATAGTGGCTCAGTTGTGTCCAACTCTTTGTGATCCAAAGGAATCTAGTCTGCCAAGCTCCTCTGTCCATGAGATTTTCCAGGCAAGAATACTGGAGTGGGTTGCAATTTCCTGCTCCAGGGAAGCATTCACATTATATATATATGTGTGTGTGTGTGTGTGTGTGTGTGTGTGTGTGTGTAGAGTCCTGGAAAAGGATAATTTTAATTCCAATGCCAAGAAAGGCAATACCAAAAATGTTCAAGTACCACAAAATTGCACTCATCTCACAAAATAGCAAAGTAATGTTCGATATTCCCCAACTAAGGCTTCAACAGTACGTGAACCAAGAGCTTCCAGATGTTCAACTGTATTTAGAAAAGGCAGAGGAACCAGAGATCAAATTGCCAAAATCTGGTGGATCGTAGAAAAAGCAAGAGTTCCAGAAGAACATCTACTTTTGCTTTATTGACTCTGCCAAAGCCTTTGACTGTGTGGATCACAACAAACTATGGAAAATTCTTAAAGAGATGGAAATACCAGAACACCTTACCTGCCTCCTGAGAAATCTGTATGCAGGTCAAGAAGCAACAGTTAGAACCGGACATGAAACAACGAGCTGGTTCCAAATTAGGAAAGGCTGTATATTGTCATCCTGCTTATTTAACTTATATGCAGAGTGCAGTTCAGTTCAGTTGTTCAGTCGTGTCCGACAATTTGTGATGCCATGAATCTCAGCACGCCAGGCCTCCCTATCCATCACCAATACCCGGAGTTTACTCAAACTCATGTCCATTGAGTCAGTGATGCCATCAAGCCATCTCATCCTCTGTCATCCCCTTCTCCTCCTGCCCCCAATCCTTCCCAGCATCAGGATCTTTTCCAATGAGTCAGCTCTTCGCATGAGGTGGCCAAAGTATTGGAGTTTCAGCTTCAACATCAGTCCTTCCAATGAACACCTGGGACTGATCTCCTTTAGGATGGACTGGTTGGATCTCCTTGCAGTCCAAGGGACTCTCAAGAGTCTTCTCCAACACCACAGTTCAAAAGCATCAATTCTTTGGTGCTCAGCTTTCTTCACAGTCCAAATCTCACACCCATACATGACTAGAGGAAAAACCATAGCTTTGACTAAATGGACCTTTGTTGGCAAAGTAATGTCTCTGCTTTTTAATATGCTATCTAGGTTAGTCATAATTTTCCTTCCAAGGAGTAAGCGTCTTTTAATTTCATGGCTTCCGTCACCATCTGCAGTGATTTTGGAGCCCAAAACAATAAAGTCTGACACCGTTTCCACTGTTTCCCCATAAATTTCCCATGAAGTGATGGGACCAGATGCCATGATCTTAGTTTTCTGAATGTTAAGCTTTAAGCCAACACTTTCACTCTCCACTTTCACTTTCATCAAGAAGCTTTTTAGTTCCTCTTCACTTTCTGCCTTAAGGGTGGTGTCATCTGCATATCTGAGGTTATTGATATTTCTCCCAGCAATCTTGATTCCTGCTTACGCTTCTTGCAGCCCAGGGTTTCTCATGATGTACTCTGCATACAAGTTAAACAAGCAGGGTGACCATATACAGCCTTGACGTGCTCCTTTTCCTATTTGGAACCAGTCTGTTGTTCCATGTCCAGTTCTAACTGTTGCTTCCTGACCTGCATACAGGTATCTCAAAAGACAGGTCAGATGGTCTGGTATTCCCATCTTTTTCAGAATTTTCCACAGTTTATTGTGATCCACACAGTCAAAGGCTTTGGCATAGTCAATAAAGCAGAAATAGATGTTTTTCTGGAGCTAATCCAGCAGATATTGGCAATTTGATCTCTTGTTCCTCTGCCTTTTCTAAAACCAGCTTGAACATCTGGAAGTTCAAGGTTCACGTATTGCTGAAGCCTGGCTTGGAGAATTTTGAGCATTACTTTACTAGCATGTGAGATGAGTGCAGTTGTGCAGTAGTTTGAACATTCTTTGGCATTGCCTTTCTTTGGGATTGGAACGAAGACTGACCTCTTCTAGTCCTGTGGCCACTGCTGAGTTTTCCAAATTTGCTGGCATATTGAGTGCAGCACTTTCACAGCATCACCTTTAAGGATTTGAAATAGCTCAACTGGAATTCCATCACCTCCTCTAGCTTTGTTCGTAGTGATGCTTTCTAAGGCCCACTTGGCTTCACATTCCAGGATGTCTGGCTCTAGGTGAGTGATCACACCACCATGATTATCTGGGTCGTGAAGATCTTTTTTGTACAGTTCTTCTGTGTATTTCTTGCCACCTCTTCTTCATATCTTCTGCTTCTGTTAGGTCCATACCATGTCTGTCCTTTATTGAGCCCATCTTTGCATGAAATTTTCCTTTGGTATCTCTAATTTTCTTGAAGAGATCTCTAGTCTTTCCCAATCTGTTGTTTCCCTCTATTTCTTTGCATTGATCACTGAGGAAGGCTTTCCTATCTCTACTTGCTATTCTTTGGAACTCTGCATTCAAATGGGAATATCTTTCCTTTTCTCCTTTGCTTTTCACTTCTCTTATTTTCACAACTATTCATAAGGCCTCCTCAGACAGCCATTTTGGTTTTTTTGCATTTCTTTTCCATGAGGATAGTCTTGATCCCTGTCTCCTGTACAATGTCACGAACCTCTGAATATCGTTCATCAGGCACTTTGTCTATCAGATCGATTCCCTTAAATCTATTTTTTACTTCCACTGTATAATCATAAGGGATTTGATTTAGGTCATACCTGAATGGTCTAGTCGTTTTCCCTACTTTGTTCAGTTTAAGTCTGAATTTGGCAATAAGGAGTTCATGACCTGAGCCACAGTCAGTTGCCAGTCTTGTTTTTGCTGACTGTATAGAGCTTCTCCATCTTTGGCTACAAAGAATATAATCTTACATCATATGAAATGCCAGGCTGGATGAAGCACAAGCTGGAATCAAGATTGCTGGGAGAAATATCAATAACCTCAGATATGCAGATGATGTCACCCTTACAGCAGAAAACAAAGAGGAAATTAAGAGCCTCTTGATGAAAGTGAAAGAGGAGAGTGAAAAAGCTGGCTTAAAACTCAACATTCAGAAAAATAAGATCATGGCATCCAGTCCCATCACTTCATGGAAAATAGATGGGGAAACAATGGAAACAGTGAGAGACCTTTATTTTCTTGGGCTCCAAAATCACTGCAGATGATGACGGCAGCCATGAAATTAAAAGAGCAAGCCCGCCTTGAAAGAAAAGCTATGACCAACCTAGACAGCATATTAAAAATCAGAGACATTACTTTGCTGAAAAAGGTCAGTCTAGTCAAAACAATATTTTTTCTAGTAGTCATGTACAGATGTGAAATTTGGACAATAAAGAAAGCTGAGCACCAAAGAATTGATGCTTTTGAACTATGGTGTTGGAGAAGACTCTTAAGAAGCCTTCTTGGACTGGAGAAGGCCCTTGGACCTCAAGGAGTTCCAACCAGTCAATCTTAAAGGAAATCAGTCCTGAGTATTCATTGGAAGGACTGATGCTGAAGCTGAAGCTCCAATACTTTGGCCACCTGATGCGAAGAACTGACTCATTGGAAAAGACCCTGATGCTGGGAACCATTGAAGGCAGGAGGAGAAGGGGACGACAGAGGATGAGATTGTTGAATGGCATCACTGTCTTAATGGATATGAGTTTGAGCAAGCTCTAGAAGTTGGTGATGGACAAAGATTCTGGTGTTCTGCAGTCCATGGGATCGCAAAGAATCAGACACAACCAAGCAACTGAACTGAACTGAATAGAGAGTCCATTTATTTTAAAATTTCATTATATTTTTATATTATCATAAATTTCGTCTTAAAATTTCTGGATTTTTCAGTTTATATTTAGCAAAACTGTGTATATGTATCTGTTTAAGTCAATTTTGCTGTTTGATTTCTATTTGTTTCTTCTTTGTTAATTTTTCTTCTGTCTGGGTAATATTTTTACTATTTTATATATGTCACCTTTTACATCTCATGGATTTATATACATTTTATATGTACAAATACTTATTATTTTGTGGTTCTTGTGTAGTAGATCCAAAATATGAGCCATCTGTGACATTGTTTCTAATGTCTTCTTCTTCCTATTGGCTTTAATTCACAGGTTTTGTTTTTAGCTTAAAAATTATGAAAACTCTAAAAAGCATCTTCTTTTAAATAGGGACTAATTTTTCTTTAGACTTCTATGCTCCTGGGATGTCCAGTCAGAGGTTGGGCACCTAAAGGAAATACCTACCTACCTTCCTACAGGTGGGCCTACCAGTGCCTACCTGACAAAGAAATCAACCTAGCTTTTGAGTAGGTGGGCAGTTGCCCCTCGATAGGATTGACATGGTAGGTATCACCACCATAGGAAGGAGATTGGAAGGCCCGGATGAAGTACATTAAGGAAGAAGAAGCTAGAACTAGTGCCCTTAGTTCATCTGATATCACAGTGCGAGTCCAAGGAGCTGGCCTGTGGCCACACTATCAGTAACACTGGGCATAAGTATTTCTGTCCATCAAGTGGCACAAGCAACCATCCCACTGATGATCAGAAAGATCCTAAAAATATAACTGTTAGGGTCTTGGATCTCTGTGCTCAGATTTGGAATGCATTTTTGTGGCTTACACCAGTCTATGGACATTTGAGCAACTGGGCATCTTGTCTCTGGATACAGAAAAATCATTCTAAACAGAGTTAACCCAACTGTACTGGGCATATAAGAAGTGTATCCTATCACTCTAAAGGATAGCAACTGATTTTGCATGGATGGGTTGTACCATTCAGGTATTTGTTGGGTCCACCTGAATGGGACCCAGTGGTTGTATAGCACAAATCTTTGGCTGTACCTTCCACCTGGGAGGTTGGGATGCTGTATTCTGGGTTTTTCCTAGGTACAGAGAGAATATACCCCACAGTAACAAAAATTGCCAACCTCCTTCTCTACAAGGCCAGATGGCACATTCTTTTTTGTGTTGGTATGATCATTTTGCTGCCATCTTTGTTACCCTCATTGGCCTGAAGGACATCAGCAAATACATGCCCTGACTAAATTCACCCACCAAGTCTTAAATGATGGTTGGCCAAGCCTGTCTTTACTGAAGACTGATGTATGTCTAATGAGGAAGCTGTACTCCAAAATACAATGCCCTTGGCCATTTTTATGACTTTGCAAGGAGGCTGTATGTTCATACCTGATGAGTGTGTTAATAGTCATATTTATTAAATCACATTGGGCCACAAATGAACATCTCAAGTGATCTGACCTCAAGTTCAGGGGAATTAACACATCAATGATTTGGATCATGGAGCTCCTATTGGAAAACAAAGTTTTATTTATTTTGGTAATCATATTTTAATCTGTTTCTTCTTACACGTGCCTCTATTATTGCTCTGACATCTGTTCCAAGGCAGTCAGATAACCACCAAATGAACCAGCTCCCCTCACCCCCCCCAACCCCGATGAAACCCCTTGCTGAACTCTCCATTGCATGGCAGAGGGGGAGGCGACATGTGGGATTGGCAGAGGAGGTCCCCAAGGGCAGGGTGTTGGGAGAGGTCATCAAGAGAATGTGACTGATGGTTGAACTGAGAGCTGAACTTGGGCAGTTGGAGAATGCTCACCCTCTCCTGTGGAGAAGACAATGGCAACCCACTCCAGTACTCTTGCCTGGAAAATCCCATGGACGGAGGAGCCGGGTAAGCCCATGGGGTCGCTATGAGTCGGACACTACTGAGCGACTTCACTTTCACTTTCATGCATTGGAGAAGGAAATGGCAACCCACTCCAGTGTTCTTGCATGGAGGACGGGGGAGCCTGGTGGGCTGCCGTCTATGGGGTCGTAGAGTTGGACACGACTGAAGCGACTTAGCACCAGCAGCAGCACCCTCTCCTGTCCTTGGCATGTACACTCTGCCTCCTGTTCCCATAGCAGGGGCCTTTTTCAAGAGCCTTGAGAGAGCAATGCATTGTTGAGACCATTCTGCATGGTATTCCAGACAGAACCCAATTAAGGCCTCTGTATAAATGTTGAAGATTCTAGTGGTTAGATGAGAAGGTCTCCTCTTCTGCCTGTGATTGCCCTAGAGAAAGAATTACCAAGCTCAAACATTTATTTACATTTTTAAACTTTGTATTTTGTGTTAGGGTATGGCCAGTTGACAATGTTGTGATAGTTTCAGGTGGATAGCAAAGGGACTTGGCCATACATATATGGGTATCCATCCTCCCCCAAGCTCCTCTCCCATTCAGGCTGCCACATAACATTGAACAGGGTTTTCTATGCTGTCCAGTAGGTCCTTGTTGGTCATCTCTTTTAAATATACCAAGCTCAGAAGTTTAAATAAGTATTCCAAGGAAACCTATTGGCTGAGCTAGTCATCTTATTTCTAGTGTTTCTACATTTACAATAAAACTGAAATAAGGATCTGTGTTAGTTCAGTGACTTTTGACATTTATAGTTTGGGAAACGAGTATGTATGTGTGAGCATAGTGCATGTGTGTGTGTTTCCTTCCCATGTTCGATATGTATATCCACCTAGTGTGCATGGTTGTATATAGAATAATTCTCTATACAAGTGCTGTATGCATTAGGACTAAGAGAGCAACTCTTTCCCTAATACATTTTATTGAATGACTAAATGTATGCCAAAGTTTTAAAGCACAGATAAAATTATTTGTTAGTAATTCAATCTTGTTTAAATTTTAAAAGAAGAAATTCATATTCTCTATAATCTTAAATATATTTTTATGAAAATCCTCTTGGAAAAATTACATGTCCATACAATATTCCCAACTATTGTGTTGGCCAAAAGTTCGTTTAGGTTTTCCAAAACATCTTATGGAAAAACCCAAATGAACTTTTAGCCAACCTAACAGCTTGAGAATTAGACCTATGATTATAAAAACATTCTTATGATTCAAAGTTGAGACTGAAAGCTTTAGTTTAAGGCCAAGGAAAAACATATTTCTTTAAAAAAAATTAATTACTTTCTAACAAATTGAGTTTTGGTGTAAATTGTGCAGTATTTGTGGCAATCAAACTAAGTTACCATTTTTATTATGCACCATGATATGAAGACTTTTATTTCTTTTTAAATCTCATTCTAAGAAATTTACCTTCACTAGTTACTTAGATTTTGTGATGTGACAAACTCTGAAATAGCCTATCAGTCTCTAAATTACATTGACTACTTTCTGCTAATAATGAAGGACTTTTCCACTAATCAATAAGGTAGTACTTCAACTTTCAGTTAAATCTTTATATCCTCTTTGATTAATAGGACTCTACTTAATAAGACATAGATAATCAAGGTATTTAGAGTTGTCATAGATTTTAAAAAACTAAAAGTAGAAGTGCTTAATATAAAATATAATCATTTTTTAAAAAGAAAAAAATTAAACGACAGAATAAGAGACACAGATGCATGGAACAATTTTATGGACTCTGAGGGAGAAGGTGAGGGTGGGACGTTCTGGGAGAATAGCATTGAAACATGTATATTATCATATGTGAAACAGAACACCATTCCATGTTCGATGCATGTGACAAGGGCTCAGGGCCGGGGCAATGGGATGATCCAGAAGGATGGGATGGGGAGGGAGGTGGGTGGGGGGTCCAGGAAGGGGAACACATGTAAACCCATGGCTGATTCATGTCAATGTATGGCAAAAACTATTACAATATTGTAAAGTAATTAGCCCCCAACTAAAATAAATAAATTTATAAAAAAAAAAAAAACAAAAAACCAAAAGCAATATTTTCCTCAGCCTAACGACAGGTGATTATCCTGGTATTATGCAGTTAAACAAGAATAAATAAAAGGCAATACTTTATGCAAGATACCATCCTATCCTTTACACAGTGTATGTTGTAAATGGGGCTGGAGAAGTTTTACTAGCCTGATCATTCATTCATTTTATGTTTGTGATACTCATTTGTGAACACAATCTTTGATTGTCTTGAAAAAATAGTTGCTTGATTAAAATGTATACTCCTGAAATGAGGGGCTTTTCTCTTCCTTCTTTCATATCTTTAGTTGGTACATAAGAGAATTTCTGTTATGAAATTGCATCTGTAGATGTGGTTTCACTAACTGAATTAGGGCTTAAATAATATCTGCTTGTCAAGACTTGATGTTATACATGTGTATGTGTTTTATGTGAAGTGCTTAATGCTTATGTGGATTTATGTGGACTTCTTAGGTAAGTTAGATTTAAATAAATAATATTTTCCTATTAATTAATGTTGTTGCTCGGTCACTAAGTTGTGTCCAACTCTTTGCAACCCCAGAGCTACACACCCGGACTCCCCTGTCCTTTGCTATTTCCAGGAGTTTTCTCAAACTCATGTCCATTGAGTCAGTGATGCCATCAAACCTCTGTCACCCTCTTCTCCTTTTACCTTCAATCTTTCCCAGCGTCAGGGTCTTTTCCAATGAGTCAGTTCTTCATATCAGGTGGCCAAAGTATTGGAGCTTCAGCTTTAGCATCAGTCCTTCTAATGAGTGTTCAGGGTTGATTTCCTTTTGGATTGAATGGTTTGATCTCCTTGATGTCTAAGGGACTCCCAAGAGTCTTCCCCAACACCACAGTTCAAAAGCATCAATTATTTACCACTCAGCCTTCTTCATGGTCCAGCTCTCACATCTGTACATAGCTACTGGGAAAATTATAACTTTGATTATAGGGACCTTTGTTGGCAAAGTGATGTCTCTGCTTTTTAATACACTGTCCAGGCTTCTCATAGCTTTTCTTCCAAGGAGCAAGCATATTTTAATTTCATGGCTGCAGTCACCATCTTCAGTGATTTTGGAGGCCAAGAAAATAAAGTCTGTCACTGTTTCCAGTTTTTCCCCATCTATTTTCCATGAGTAGATGGGATCAGATGCCATGATTTTCATTTCAAATGTTGAGTTTTAAGCTAGCTCTTTCACTCTCCTCTTTCACCTTCATCAAGTGGCTCTTTAGTTCCTATTTGCTTTCTGCCATTAGGATAGTATCATCTGCATATCTGAGGTTATTGATATTTTTCCCAGTAATCTTAATTACAGTTTGTGAGTCATCCAGCTTGGAATTTCACGTGATGTACTCTGCATATAAGTTAAGAAAGCATCAGTCAATTGTTCCATGTCTAGTTCTAACTTTTGCTTCTTGTCCTACATATGGGTTTCTCAGGAAACAAGTAAGGTGATCTGGTATTCTCATCTCTTTAAGAATGTTCCACAGTTTATTGTGATCCACACAGTCAAAGGCTTTAGCATAGTCAGTGAAGCAGAAGTAGATTTTTTTTAACTCCCTTGCTTTTTCTGTGATCCAACTTTTTCTATGGTAAAATTGATCTCTTGAAGAATTGTAAGAAGGCTTTATGACAGATTCTCAGAGGTAGGAATTAAAACGTTAGTTAGCATTTACCAGCTATGCAGAAATGGACATTTGGAACTGGTTATATAAACTGCTAAAAAATTGTTCTTTAGAAGAGGAAAGCCTGAACTTGGTATAGCAAATCTGTTGATCAAGAGGGTACATGCATATGTCCATTTCAGTTGCTAAGTCATATCTAACTCTAAGAGACCTCCAAGGACTGTAACTGAAGTTCCTCCGTCCATGGGATTTTTCAGGCAAGAATATTGCAGATGCTTGGCATTTTCTCCTCCAGGGGATCTTCTAAACCCAGAGAATGAACCAAGGTCTCCTGCATTGGCAGGCAGATTCTTTATTGCTGAGCCACTGGGGAAGTCTATAATAACACTAAGATTGGTATATATTTGTATGTATATATTTGCCTACTCTGGGTAAAGTAATTGAAAACTGACATAGACTATCTAGCATCTTTTATGATCTCACATCATTTGGAATATTGCTTCTTTCAAAACCTAAATGCTTCCTTGAAATCCCAGAAAGCATCCTTTGCCTCACAAATGTTATCTTTGTCCTCACAGCATATTTCATTCTAATGCCTTTGACTTATTTATTTTTCTATAAAAGAAATATAATCATATTAAATGCATCACCACTGGGAACAATAAGATATGATTTAATCAAAAATGCCTTTATTAAGAAGAAAGTTAAATAAGTAAAGCAATTCTTTATTTCTCAACATCTAATAAGTATGGAACATATTTGTATGTTTTAGAATGTTTTGATGAATAGTATTTTTGACATCTTAGATTTGTATATAAGTACTGCCATAATGGCAACCCTCTCCCCTTTTCTTGCCTGGGAAATCCCAAAGAAAGAGGAGCCTGGCAGGCTACAGTCCATGGGGTGGCAAAGAGTAGGATGTGACTGAGCAAATAACACTCACTTTCAAGGTCTACATATTAACACATTTCATTGATAAATTATGTGATTTCTGAAGACTGAAAAGTCTCTGATCGATTCATTGGTTTGGAGAGTCTTTATGAGAGGAAATAATAAGTATTTCAAAAATATCTGCATTTGCTGAAATGTTGAAGATTTTTTTTTTTCTTATAAATACTATAGTCCTAAGGTTAGAAAGCTTTTCCTGATAGCTCAGCTGGAAAATAAAAAAAAAAATACTTCTAACATTTTCCACTCTTCCTACTATTCTCACTCTTTTAAAGCATTTCTTGCTAATATTATGACATGTCACATCATATATTTCAAGTTTCTAAGCATCAGAACAAAGCCCTGAAAGATGTTCTGTTTTTGAGACTTAACATAGAACTTTTTGTTTCTTTCCAAATTGTTATTTTTTTTTAACTTTCAACTTTGCCATTTTAAATTAGATAAACTCCCAATACTGTTTTAACTGTACAGCAATGTGAATTTTGTAAGAAAGAAAACATCTGTGTTGGCCACCCACATCAGTAAATGGAAAATTACAAGCTCCTCAGAGTCCAATTACTCATCTCTTCTTATTCCTATCCCACAAAGTACACTACCAGGCTTTTTTTTCTGTGTGCGAATCCTTTGTACTTTATAGGTGTTTTCTTCTATTTAAGTATGAATTCCTAAACAGTGTCATTGAGTTTTGAATAATTTTGAATCATGTATAAATGGAAATGTAGGGTAAATATTATGTTTGTAGTTTTCAAGGTTTTTTGTGTGTAATTCACCTATGTTGTCTGTATCTATAATATGCTGATTTTCATAGTACTTTGTTAATATAGCACAATTTAGTCATTCATTCATTTCTCATAGAAAGTAGCCTACATCCATATTTGGTCACTGCAGAAATGTCTTTCATGTTGCATATGCATTGCTGTTATGTAGTTCAATTTTGGTATTAATAGTTCAGCAGCTATTATATTTTTCATCTCAGAACTCCATTTCATTCTTAAAAATTATAGAGAAACTGAAGACCTTTTATTTATTTGAATCGCTTCTATTGTTTTTTGTATTGAATTTGATATTGGTAGTTACTATATTATAAATTAAAATGAGAATATGTATATTATAATGTATACATTCCCTAACAGCAATAACATTAAACTCTATAAAAAAAAATAAAGTGAAAGTTAAAGTCACTCAGTTGTGTCCCATTCTCTATGACCCCATGGACTGTAGCCCACGAAGCTCCTCTGTCTATGGGATTCTCCAGGCAAGAATACTGGAGTGGATAGCTATTCCCTTCTCCAGGAGATTTTCCTGACCCAGAAATGGAACCAGAGTCTCTTGCATTGCAGGCAGATTCTTTATCATCTGAGCCATATTTATTCCCTTAAAAGCAATAACAATAATCTCATTATCATTTATTTGCTAAGTCGTGTCTAGCCCTTTTGTGACCCTATGGTTTGTGGCCAGCCAGTGTCCTCTGTCTATGGGATTTTTCAGGCAAGAATACTAGAGTGTGTTGCCATTCCCCCCACCAGGGGATCTTCCTAACCCAGGGATTACCCACATCTCCTGCATTGCTGGCAGATTCTTTACCACAGAGCCACCTGGGAAGCACAAATAATATATTTTTGTGAAAAAATTTATATATTTTCCAAAGAAATTAAATACTGAGTAAATGGCATTATTTTTTGCATTTTTGCAAATCTCATTAATGTTCTGGTCTTAGGTCTGATGAAGACAGGTGACTCCCAGCTCTGCTTCTGCCTATTGAAATTTTACACATCATGGAGCCTCTGGACTCTTCACTATTTACCCCTGAGTATATAGAGTGAAACAGGAAATCATGTCTTAGCTTTGTGTAAACATTCTTCACCACACAGACCTTAAAGAGAGGTCTCAGGAACCCTCCAGAGATCTCAGGACTATCCTATGAGATTTGTGGTAGATAGTGTCCAACTGATATGTAGATGAATTGTACTCTCACTATTGATAGCTTATGGATTCATAATCTCTGTAGAAGAAGATTTAGCCTCGAGATTAGGGACCAGGCTTGATTACTCAAAACTTTTGTGTGGCAGAAGTTTTGTTACAGTGAAAAAGGGCAGAGAAAGCTTCTGACATAGACATCAGAAGGGGGACAGAGGGTGTCCCCCTTGCTAGTCTTAGCAAGGGAGCTATATACTTTTTCAGTTGCTTATTACAGAATCAAAAGAATGTCTAAAGGTTGTAAAGGTCTTGCCAGACCCACTCCCACAATTTACCTTGTGTTTTATTATCATTCAGTTTCTTGTTCTTATCCTATTCATTAACTTCATTTATTATATATTTCTGTACTTTTGATTTTTTATTGTGTGTATTATACTTTGTGTCTTCTACCTTGTACTATCATTTAGTTGATAAAATGATTGTTATCTGGAATTCTTCTAAATATATTTTTATTTTTTATCATTCCAGCTCTTATCCACACATTTCTGATTATTTTTCTTATTTGAAAGATACTGCATTTTAAAAATTGTCTGTAGAAACTATTTGAGGTTAGAGATTATGTTATTTTCCTTCTGAAATGTGCAAGTATTTGTGTTTGAGTCTATTGATATCAGATTCATAGGATCACTGGCAAAGAGGCCACAACTCAGCTGCTGATGTTTGCTTCTGTGCTTCTAGTTTACTGATACTATACTTTACATACCTTTCTTTGAACAGCTTCTCATCTACATTTTGTATTATCAACATTACATATTCTGCCTTGGACATGTTGTTTTAGAAGTGGAATAGCCATAGGAACTTGATCACGCTTCCTTACTTAAAACCTTGGACTTCACCACACTTCAGTCTCTCCCACGGCAGTATCTTCTTGCCATCAGTCTTTTTATTAGCTCATCTCTCTGATTTCTCAATGTTGAAGTGACTCAGCACCCAGTCTTTGACTCTTCTGTTCTTTATCTATATTCACATCTTTGGTGGTTTAATCCCATCTCTTGGCTTGAAAAACTATGTCTTGAAGAAATACCAATGTATTTCAATTTTTTTTCTATTTCATAAATGGAAACTTCATTCCTCTAGTTTTTCAATCATCTTTGACTATTTTTTCTTTCTCTTACACATATATCTAGTTCTCCAGGCAATGCCATCTCTAAGTTCTTCCAAATATATCTAGGTTGTGACCACTTTCTGGGATCTCTCTTTAGTAATCTTGTCCAGGTCATCAGCCCTTGACTCCTGATTGCAAGTTCAATATGGCAGAAATGGCTCTATCACTCCTGACCACTCACCTAATGACTATTATGTAAAAAGTGAACTTTTATCTACTTTAAGCCATCTTATTTTTGAGGGAATTTTTCTAAAATACATGCTTAGCATCTGCCCTAAATAATGCAAATGTATAGATACCACTTCTGTGTACTTACCTAGTTTCATTTTTTTTTAGTTAAAAAAAAATGAGATTCATGAATAGATTTTTCAGAATTAACCCATTCAAAAGCATATTTGCTTCAAATTTTCAAAGACCTTTTTCTTCTACTTTCTTGGTGGACTGACAAGCTAAAGCCAGTTGGAAATTACTTTGGAAAGAGTTTGACAGCTGAAATAAGCCTTACTTCCACTCACCTGGATGAAGAAGGTAACACTAACTGGCCTTGGTCTTTGTGATCAGTATGCTGGGATACATACATTAGTTCCCCAAAAGGAGACAGCAACAGACTTAACTCTTGAGGAAACATAAGCACAATTGACTATTAGAATTAAAGCCCTGTAATAATGAGCCAGGAAAATTCCCACTACCACCATAATATCTCATCACCCAATTTGAGGGGCTGTATAAGTATGAATCTGGAACATCCAGAAATTTAAATGAGAGAAAAAAATTAGGTCAAATGAGGTTTTCAATAAAATCCAAACACCTTGCAGTTAGTAAGACTAGAGTTTCTCTGTCTCAAGAGAGTAGGAAAATTGAGGTTGTCACAGGGGAAAGCAGCAGGGAAGAATTTAATTTGCTATGAATCTTGTTCCTTTCCTTCTTGTATTTGAGAATTGAATGGTTCTGCTGCAAGAGTCCCCACTCCAGTACTCTTGCCTGGAAAATCCCATGGACGGAGGAGCCTGGTAGGCTACAGTCCATGGGGTCGCTAAGAGTCGGACACGACTGAGCAACTTTACTTTCACTTTTCCCTTTCATGCACTGGAGAAGGAAATGCAATCCACTCCAGTATTCTTGCCTGGAGAATCCCAGGGACGGCAGAGCCTGGTGGGCTGCTGTCTATGGGGTCGCACAGAGTCGGACACGACTGAAGCGACTTAGCAGCAGCAGCAGCTGCAAGAGTACACTGTCTTTCTATGCACTTTTAGAAAGAATTTAAGGGAGAATGACAAGTTATGGCATTTACCATTTTGGAAGATAAGTCAAAGTTCACATTGCTAGGAAATGTGGAGCTCATTTGAGGATCTTCAACATTTCACTTTCTACCACCTCAATTGTTTTTCTTACTTTTTTTTGTTAGCAAGAAATGAATATCATTCTTTTTATCAAGCTTGTGATGATGGAACTGACATTATTTTAGAGACCATTAGTTCAGGAGGAAGTTTTGGCATGAAGACCCTCCTTTAGAAAGTTGACATTCTGGGCGATACATTGAAGAAGAAGTTTTATTTTTTTTCAGTCACTCAGTTGTGAAGAAGAAGTTTCATTTTTTTTTAGTCGCTCAGTTGTGACTGATTTTGTGACCTCATGAGCTGCAGCATGCCAGGCTTCCCTGTCCTTCACCATCTCCTGAAGCTTGCTCGAACTCATGTCCATTGAGTCGGTGATGCCATCCAACTATTTTATTCTCCGTTGTCCCTTTCTCCTCCTGCCTTCAATCTTTCCCATCATCAGGGTCTTTTCTAACGAGTTGGCACTTCGCATCAGGTGGCCAAAGTATTGGAGATTCAGCGTCAGTCCCACTAATGAATATTCAGGGTCGATTTCCTTTAGGATTCACTGGTTTGATCTTGCAGTTCAAGGGACTCGCAAGACTCTTCTCAAACACCACAGTTTGAAAGCATCAGTTCCTCAGTGCTCAGGCTTCTTCATGGTCCAACTCTCACATCCATATATGACTACTGGAAAAACCATATCTTTGACTATTCAGACCTTTGTTGGCAAAGTGATGCCTCTGCTTTTTGATACACTGTCTAGATTTATCATAGCTTTTCTTCCAAGGAGAAAGCCTCTTTTAATTTCATGGCTGCAGTCATCATCTGCAGTGATTTTGGAGGCCAAAAATAAAGTCTGTCACTGTTTCTATTGTTTCCTCATCTATTTGTCATGAAGTGATGAAACCAAGTGCCATGACCTTAGTTTTTTGAATGTTGAGTTTTAAGCCAGCTTTTTGACTCTCCTCTATCACCTTCATCAAGAAGCTCTTTAGTTCCTCTTCATTTTCTGCTTTAAGGGTAGTGTCATCTGCATATCTGAGGTTATTAATGTTGCTGCCAGCAAACTTGATTCTAGCTTGTGTTCCATCCAGCCTGGCATTTCTCATGATCTACTCTGCATGTAAGTTAAGTAAGCAGGGTGACAATATACAGCCTTGAAGTACTCCTTTCCCAATTTTGAATCATTTGGTTGTTCAATGTCCGGTTTTAGCTGTTGCTTCTTGGTGTGCATACAGGTTTCATAGAAGGCAGGTAAGGTGGTCTGTTATTCCCATCTCTTTCAGAATTTTCCACAGTTTATTGTGATCCACACAGTCAAAGGCTTTAGAGTAGTTAGCGAAGCAGAAGTAGATATTTTTCTGGAATTCCCTTGCTTTTTCTATGCTCCAACAGATGTTGGCAATTTGATCTCTGGTTCCTCTGCCTTTTCTAAATCCAGCTTGAACCCATGAAAGTTCTCACTTCATGTACTGGTGAAGCCTAGCTTGGAGAATTTTGAGCATTACTTTGCTAGTGTGTGAAATGAGTGCAGTTGTGTGGTAATTTGAACATTCTTTGGCATTGCCCTTCTTTGGGATTGGAATGAAAACTGACCTTTTTCAGTCCTGTGGCCACTGCTGTTTTCAAATTTGCTGGCATATTAAGTGAAACACTTTCACAGCATCATCTTTTAGGATTTTAAACAGTTCAGCTGGAATTCCATCACCTCCACTTGTTTTGTTTGTAGTGTTGCTTCCTAAGGACCACTTGACTTTGCATTTCAGGATGTCTGGCTCTTGGAGAGTGATCAAACCATTGTGGTTATCTGGATCATGAAGATCTTTTCTGTACAGTTTTTCTGTGTATTCTTGCCACCTCTTCTTAATATCTTCTTCTTCTGTTAGGTCCATTTTGTTTATGTCCTTTATTGTGCCCATTTTTGCATGCCCTTGGTATCTTTAATTTTATTGAAGAGTTCTCTAGTCTTTCCCGTTATATTGTTTCCTGTATTTCTTTGCATTGTTCACTTAGGAAGGCTTTCTTGTCTCTCCTTGCTATTCTTTGGAACTCTACATTCAAGTGGGTATATCTTTCATTTTTCCTTCTCCTCTTTCCTTAACTATTTGTAAGGCCTCCTCAGACAACTATTTTACTTTTTGCATTTCTTTTGGAAAGCATATGATGCTGGTTCTACTTACCTGTAGTATCATTATAACTTAATAGAAACAGTTGTAGAGTATATAAGAGATTAATCAAACTGTAAAATGTAGAAGTCTTTACTTCTCCCAGTCTCCTGTTGCATGAGTTTGCTGAAAAACAGCTTGAAAAATTAGTATCTTACCTAACAAGCATTTTGCTTACTCATGAATCTAGAGGTCAGCATTTTGGGCTGGGCTCTCCTGGGTTGTTTTCTATTAGTTTTATCTGGAGTCACTTATGTGACTGTAATCACTTGACAGCTCCACTGGGAATGAATAATCTAAGAGGCTTCATTCCCATGTCTAGTAGTTCTTGATGGCTATTTGCTACATGGCCTAGTTTGTCATTTACTTTTTTTAAAATTAATTTACGTTTTACTGAAGGATAATTGCTTTACAGGATTTTGCTGTTCTCTGTCAAACCTCAACATGAATCAGCCATAAACTCTTGATTACATTGTCTTTACTAATGATCCATTGACCAGAGTAATCATATAACCAAGCACAACTTGAATGTAAGGAAAAAGACTATGTAAGTGCTTGGTAAATCCTTGCAGAGAAGTGATTCACAGGGGGCTATTGTTGTAAAAATCTACCATGCCTCCCTTCATGAGTCAAGAAGGTAAATCCAATTTCATTCCAGGAATCATAAAATTAAAATTAACACTGTATAATTTAACCATAAAATCATAATTACTTCATCATATTTGTTCTTTTGTGACTTTATGTTACCAAACCAAACTTGGATCTGCTCATCCACATACAATAAAACCAATCTACCGACACTGGGTTATGTTGAATGAAAGTGAAGTATTTATTGTAAGGTGCCATAGAAGGAGTCCAGGCCAGCTAGTGTTCAAAAAAGCCTGACCTCCCCAGTGGTTTCAGGAAAGCATTTTTAAAGTAGGTGAGGGAGATGCATCTCAGGGTATGTGATGAGCTCTTGCACAATTCTGATTGGTTGATGATGAGGTAACATGGTGGTATCACAGGGATTAACATCATCAGTCCTCAGGCTCAAGTATGCCTGACTATGTGCTCATTGTCATCAAATAATTATTGTCTTTCATTTGGTGAAAGTTTTAGTCCTTGATGGCTCAATGCAGGAGACACAAGAGAGACAGGTTTGATCACTGGGTCAGGAAGATCCCTTGGAGGAGAAAAATGACTACTCACTGTGATATTCTTGTCTGAAAAATCCCATGGACAGAGGAGCCTGGTGGGATACAGTCCAAATACAAAGAGTTGGACACGACTGAGGGGCTAAGCAGAAAAGAACTCAGGAAATCTGTATCAGATACTATTATCTAAGTACTTTTTGTTAATTTCTCAGTTATGAGAATTTTTTTTTTTTTTCCCTTCAGGCTCCTCTGTCCATGGGATTTCCCAGGCAAGAATACTGGAGTGGGTTGCCATTTCCTTCTCCAGGAGATTTTCCTGACCCAGGGATGGAACCTACATTCTCTGTGTTGCAGGTGGATTCTTTACTGTCTAAGCCATCAGGGAGGCCCATCAAAGTACTTTAGAAAGGAGCCAAAGCATAGGATATGGGCGAGGAGTCTGTCCAGGGATGGCCTTGTAGGGTCCTGCTCAGTTAGGTTACACTTCCGTGCAGTGCTAAGTCACTTCAGTCCTGTCTGACTCTGTGACTCTATGGACTGTAGACTATCAGGCACCTCTGTCCATGGGATTCTCCAGGCAAGAATACTGGAGTGGGTTGCTGTGCCCTCCCTCAGGTGACCTTCCAAACCCAGGGATCTAACCTGTGTTTCTTAAGTCTCATAAACTGGCAGGCAGGCTCTTTACCACTACTAGCTTCACTTGAGAAGCCCCAACTTCATAAAGGGTCCTTCAAAACACAAGAGTCATTGAAAATATTATGAGGTTTCCATTAAGACTCTTACAAATTTCTGTAGTATGCCCCTTTCCTGAACCACATGGTTAATTTATGAATAATTTAAATATGTATTATATTGTGCTTCTTAGTTGTCTGGTTTCTTAACACTTTGGGTATATTACATTTGATGGTTTGAAATATGAATATGGCTATTCTTCCTTGAACCATGGCTCTTCTCTTTGAAGAATCAAAAAACTCACATGTCTGATTCCAAAATTCTTGAGAAACAGTTTGGATTTTAGCTATTAATATAATGTAGTCTTGTCAGTGAGGCTTACTCTGACTCCTTATTTAAAACTGTTTTCGCCAACTTGATACTTATTACAATTTAAAACATATTATATTTAACTTCATAAAATGTGTTTATCTGTCTTTACCCTCTAGAACATAGGCTTCAAGAAAGCAGACATTTCTGTTTCTGACCTGCTTTATTCTAAGAATCAGAATAATGAACATCATGTTTTTGTTGCTCAATAGTCTTGTTTGAATGAATGAGTGTATGATTGAATTAATAAAATGCTACCTCAAAAGGATAGTTTAAGGGTTTAAAATCAGCATACTATAAAGGCAACATCCTAAATCCACAAACCAACAGAAACCTTAAATGTTGGCAAATGATGTAAATATTTTAAATTTTTGTAAGGAGATCTAGTCATTTTAATTGAGTTGTCAAGGAAAGCCTCTCATAGGAGACACATTTAAACTTAAACTTTGAGTACAAGAAAAGTCACAGGTTCAAGTTTCACTCCAGGCAGAAGTCACAATAAATACAAATGCCAAAGATGAAACTTAGTTACTGTAACTGAGAAACATGTAAATAAGTGTATCCTGTGCAAAATGGCATAGACGAAACTGTTATAAAGTTATCAAGTGTTCATTGCTCAGTCGTGTCCAACTGTTTGCAACCCCATGGACTGTAGCCTACAAAGCTTCTCTGTTCATGGGATTATCCAGGCAAGAATACTGGAGTGAGTAGCCATTCCCTCCTCCAGGGCATCTTCCCAAAGAAGAGTGTATCTTGCACGAAATAGCACAGAAGAGACTAAAGTTTACTAATTCTGTTAATTTTTATGGAACAACAACTCTTTCAGGAATTGTGTATGAAACAGGAAACAAAGTAAATGTCATGTTCTCATAGAATTCAGCTAATATTTTAGTGGGAAAGAGAAGTGAAAATCAGGTCATGTGAGGCCTTGGGCACAGTTGGAAGAATGAAGTTTATTGTTATGATCAGAGCTTGATTAGTAAATTTGATTTCTCTTTAAAAAATAAATCACTCCAATACGTAGCAAATGGAATGTAGAAAGGCCATGTGAAGGCATAATGAGGTGAATGTATAGCTGATGTGACTTGGAGAGAGCTGTGGGAATGGACAGGAATGGTCCCTGAAGGTAATGAGTCAGAGCTGGCATCCACAACACTGACTGTGGATTCTGTGTGGGCCGAGGACAAAGTGTAGCCAGGCATGACTGAGTTTTCCTTCCTGTTAACAGCTCAACCATAACTTGGCTCTTTTGTGTCCTACTAAAGAAAAGGTAGCTTCCATTCTGAGGACACTGTAGTTATGAATTTCTAATCTTCAAATGTGTTTGCTAGTATGTCCCAGAAGTCTAGCAGTAGAATTGTTTTAACCAATTTTCTATGTTGGTGGATGTTATTAAGTTTACTAATTTAAGAATTTGAA
Source organism: Giraffa tippelskirchi (assembly GCF_054371585.1). Taxonomy (NCBI): domain Eukaryota; kingdom Metazoa; phylum Chordata; class Mammalia; order Artiodactyla; family Giraffidae; genus Giraffa; species Giraffa tippelskirchi. Next base: position 67,142,373 of record NC_137279.1, read on the forward strand.
CTAATTTTTAAAATCATATCAAAATTTAACGAGTGAGGACTCTGTTGTAGGCATTATAAAATATCTTCTTTAATCTCACAGCTGAAAAACATTTTGCCATTGTTATTTCAGTCTGCTTCTCTTTCATTATGAAACTAAATTCCTTTTATATATTTATTGTTCATTTACGTATTTTTCTTTGTATGTCATGCCTATTGTCCATTTTGTTAGGTTATTGTTCTTTTCTCATAAATGATACTAATAGTTGTTGTTGTTTTTTTTTTTAATCTTGGAATTAATTTTTCCAGTTGGTTGTTTTTTGTCTGGGAACACTTTGTTTTTTTTTAATAAATTTATTTATTTTAGTTGGGGGCTAATTACTTTACAATATTGTAGTGGTTTTTGCCATACATTGATATGAATCAGCCATGGGTTTACATGTGTTCCCAATCCTGAACCCCCCTCCCACCTCCCTCCCCATCCCATCCCTCTGGGTCATCCCATTGCCCCAGCCCTGAGCATTTGTCTCATGCATCGAACCTGGAATGGTGTTCTGTTTCACATATGATGATATACATGTTTCAATGCTATTCTCCCAGAACGTCCCACCCTCACCTTCTCCCTCAGAGTCCATAAGACTGTTCTATGCATCTGTGTCTCTTATTCTGTCTCGCATATAGGGTTATCGTTACCATCTTTCAAATTCCATATATATGCATTAGTATACTGTATTGGTGTTTTTCTTTCTGGCTTACTTCACTCTGTATAATGGGCTCGTTTCATCCCTCTCAATAGAACTGATTCAAATGTATTCTTTTTAATGGCTGAGTAATATTCCATTGTGTATATGTACCACAGCTTCCTTATCCATTCATCTGCTGATGGACCATTTTGAACTTCTAGTTATCAGTGATTTTTAATGGCTTTTTAATATTCTATAAAACATTGCCCAACACATGTAAAATTAAAACAAAACAAGTTAGGCTTTTTTTTCTAGTAACTACACAGTTTTTCTGTGTATGCTAAAATTCTGATGTATTGGATATTTATTTGTTTCAAGGACCAATTATTAATAAGTATGCTTTCCTCTCTCTTTCCCTTCTCTCTTTATTCCTACCTTTCCTGTTTCCTTCCAAATAACCATTGGATTGTCAAAGAATCATTTGTCTCTAACAAGAAATGCTACTTTCATGTATCATAAATTTGCATATTCAATTTGATCTATACCTGGACCAACCTGTGTATTAGTTTGTTTATATTCCATTACTAAATAGTTTATTTTCCTGCAGTTTCATAATGCATTTTTCATAAAAAATGTGTCTACTCTTTACTGTAAATATTTTCATTATATATATTTTCTAGTATTTTTGAATGTCTAGGGTTGCTTCTTTTAAATTCAGAATCAACTTATGGAATTCAAAAAAATTTAAAAACTATAGGTAGTTTTTTATTACAGTGCTTTAAATTTAAGTGGAAATTTCAGTCAAATGCACATATTCACATTATTGGATCTTCCTAAGACAAGCTATGATTTTTTTTTCATATTTTCACTCTTGATAGAAATTTTAACAATTTTCTCATAGAGAATATATCTGCATATTTATTCTTAAGTATATTTGTGTGCTTTGTTTTCATTTTAACATGTATATAAGTAACCTACTGAGTTTCGTATATTAATTTTTAACCATCTGGCATAGTAAATTCCCATGATTTCTGTCATCTGAATATAATACAAAAGCATAAACCAATTACTATTAATATGTCATTAAAAGTTTTAATTGAAATAAGTAGGGTTGTACAATAATATACACATGCAGTGTATAAATGTTTTTTATTTAAATACATATCCACACATGAATAATTAATACTATTACTATTAAAGTTTTTAAAGTTACTGGTGCTGAATTGTATTGATTGTATTTGAATGAAACTTATAAGGAGAATAGATTGATTATGTATAATCTATACTTTTAACATAGATACACACACATATAAATACACATGTATTTATAAATTAATTTAAGGCTTCCCTGGTATTGCGCTTTAAATAAATTTACTGTGCCTTAATCACAGCTGAACTTTATCAAAGGTTATTTCTGTTTCTCTGGAATTTGTCCTAGGGCTTGCATTTTTTTGCCTGTCAATATATTTCATGTTTATGAATACAAAACTCCTTTGAAATCTATTTATTGGCATATTGATCTTGCCTAGTACAAGTGGAATCTATTTGCTGTGACTTGTATTTTCACATTCATGGTCAAAGTGGATTGGTGTGTAGCTGTCATTATTTTGTACTCCTTTATTTAAATTAGGAAATCAATATTTTGCTGATTTCATATTTGAAAACGCCCTCTTAAATAATGGAATTATAGACATAGATTTGGTATAGTCTGTCTTCATAAAGTGATAATATCCTTCTGTGATTCATTCTGTATTTAATACTTTTTTTGATATGAGTGGGTAAGTTGTTAGATGAATTAATCATCAAAATTTTACATGTGAATTATTTGGTTACATTTTCTTTTATATTTCTTTTAGTGTCATTGTTTAGTAGTCGACGTTTTCCTAAAAATATCTCGTAACATGCAAGATTTCAATGTGTTTTATTCATGGGATATTATACTTCTATCATTCTTTATATCAGTCATCATTTATTCAATGTCATATCTAATTTTGTAAAATTTCTCTTCCATTTCTTAAGTAAGTTTTTTATGAATCTTTTTTTGTTCTTTCCTTTTCCTATGACTTGGATCTTTGATATGTTTTTCAGATTTCATGCTATTTGTAAAAATAGATTTTGTGTAATCTTATAATTTCCTTATCATTCTTTTTGATAATTATAAAAAATTTCAGCTGAATGTTAATTATTTATCTTTCTTGGTTTGAACTATTTATGACAATTTTTCTGGATTTTTAAAAAGTCATCTTTGTAGGTCATGAAGTTACAATTTGACTAAAATTTGTTTCTAGATATTTTATAATTGGTATTTGTCCCCCTTTTTGGCACAGGTTGTTGAAGGATCTTTGTGTATATTGATGTCATAGAAATAACACAGTAGAGAGCTCCAAAATTTGGTCCTTCTGCTGAAATGTTAGGCTGGCAAAAGCTGACAAAATCAACTGTTTCATAAGTCTGGAACCAAAACAAAAAAACTTAGATAACCATGGGTCTGTTTAAATGAAGAAGAAGGCTACTAAATTTTGATGAATTAGCACACCTCCCATTTCCCACTCCCCAGATTAACACCAACCATTGCCCATGTTCCTGGGGCAGCTTGCTGGTAGTGGGTGGTAAGGAAGGTTTAAGAGGGGAAACAATGTATAATCTTGATCTAAAAAAAATGTTTTTCTGCATTTTGATTGGTCTGGAAGTCCCTTGGAGACCAGTGTAGAGGTTGACCTTTTTTTCAATGCCCTTTTGAGCCACAGAAGCTTTCTTAACAGCAGCTTAGGTAGCCTGAAAAGGCATATCCCACCCAAAGCTTACTGGAACAAGGGAGACAGGCAGAATAAGTAGTGGTTAAACTCAAACGCATGGAAAGGAGGAGGCTGAGAAAGATGTTCTTGAAGGAATAATGGCTTAGAAGGCCTGCCATGTATACCAGGGAATCTGGCGTACCACTCACATGCCCAGGGCTGGATGCATACTCTGAAAATATCTGAGGAGCTTAGGTTTACTCGAGTGTTGATCTTTGTGTTGTGTGTAAGTGGACATGAAAACTGAAGCAGGGTTGTAGATGACTAGGCTTAGCATTATAGAAGTGCCCTGCACAGAGCCATTCTGCAAAAACCAGAACAGAAGATTTTCTTTGCTCTCACAAGCATTTAAGGAAATCTTTGTCAACTAGCTAACCAATGAAATAATGGAATAGGCACTTCAGTGACCACACATGAAAATAAATAGTCTTTGAAAAGATAATTTTGAAAAGTCACTAAAAACTGATACTTGGACACATAAAATTCTGAGTAATCAACAAGAACAAAGTCTGGGGAGGGGGAAATTTTGATTTCCAATATTATCACATTATAATATATAAAATGTCTAGATTTTGACAAAAAAACTTAAAGTATGTGAGGAAATAGGAAAGTATGATCTATTCACAGGACTAAAATAAATGGACAGAATCTATCCCTGAGCAAGTCCAGATATTGAATTTGATAGACATTTAAATCAGCTGTCTTAAATTTGCTCTAAGAGCAAGTATTGATCCTAAAAGTTTTATGAAGTTAAATGAGTCTTATATTAATTAAGAAATGAGAAAAAAAGAACAAGATTGTAGATGTTACATGTGAGTAGTGATCCAACATAGAGTCATGTATTAGAGGAAGGAATTATAATTGTCTTACATTTTGAGAAACTTCACCCTAAAAGTAGATACCATATAGGCATTTCTTAACTTTCTAATCAATAGAGCAAGTTTTCCTACCCACAGTCTTTTACTGGCCTGATCAGTATAGATCACAAAGGAAGTCATATAACACATGCTATCAAGAACCAATGAGGATACACCACTGAAGTGTACATTCCTAACTCCCATAAGATATCCATTGTCTGTTAAGTTGGGCTTTACATAACTTTCCTTCTAAAATCTAATGAAAATAACTACAAATGCATTCCAAGATAAAGATGTGTGGCCATATTCATGCCTTTCTCATGAACATTAGTCTTGCACACCCTGCAGTCATTCTTCTGGCAAATATAAATGAGGACAAATAGATATTTGGTACTACTCACTAAAAGTTAGGTGCCTAAACTTGCTGAGGCTAAGAGTATATTATCATAAAATAAGTCACATTTTTGTATAGTTTATTATTTATTTCATAGCTTGTCATAATTGCATAAAATAGAATATCAACTTAGATGTGGTAAAGCTAAAATTTTAAAATAATGACAGCATATAACATGATTTTTTAGCATTATTTGAATTTAAAGAAGGTGTCATGCCCTGACTAACTAGATATTTATGTGGTTTCCTAAATATGTGGATCATGAGGTACCCGCTGTAATCAAATCACTGTTGATAAGAATGTTGTGCTGAATCAGTGGTACATTAATAATTAAACTGCTATTTCTACTCCTTATCACTTTGGAGAAAATTGAATCATACTTTCCATAGACACATGTGAAAAGGAATTATAGTTAGTTAGAAAGTGAAAGTGTTAGTCACTCAGTCGTGTCTGACTTTTTGTGACCCCGTGGACTGTAGCCCACAAGCCTCCTCTGTCCAGGGAATTCTCCAGGCAAGACTATTGGAGTGAGTAGCCATCCCCTTCTCCAGGGGATCTTCCTGACCCAGCAACTGAACCTGGGTCACCTTTATTGCAGGCAGATTGTTTACTGTCTAAGCCATCAGGGAAGTGAGAATCTATGCTAAATGTAATGATGCTGAAATAGATTTTACACCCATTAAAGCTAGGAAGCATATCAAATCATTCTGGACACATGTGCTGCTTTACTTACATTATTTTGAAATGTTTTCAGAATAGAACAAACAAAGAAACTACCATTCCATCATCTCCTGGTTGTCATAATTACATTACAAAATGAAGATACATTTGTAATCCTCATTAGTTTTAGGAGAAAATGGAGTTGTGTCATTTGATGAAAATCTGTGCCAAAATGTTCTGTGAAATTTAAGTGTTATTCTCAATGTGCAGGTACATAAAATGCTAGCATTATTTTATCTATCAGTATGATGTTTCTTAGACTTTGAAGTGCCAGGAAAAATATTTTATTACAAAATAAAAGGTGGATCAACTTTAAAAAAAGCACCTTTGTACTACTGAATTTGTTTCTTAATCACTTAACTTGGAGAGAAGACCTAAGAACCTCTAAGTTCAAGGTCATCAGAATCAAGACTCTAAGGCTACTGAAAATTGAATCAAAGCAAAACACTTTGAAAGAAGTAAGGTGAATGTTGTCCTGAGGTATTGATTCAAACAGAAAATGCTACTTGAAGTTTATTTTTATGAGGCCAAGCAGGTGGGAAAGTCACTGAGGGAACACTGCCAAGAAAAGGTACAAAGGAACACTGACCTTTCTCAGGCCACCTTTCATGTGTCTAGTTTCTCAGGCTCTCCCAGTAGAAAGTCATGATGTGCTCTGGATTATTTTTGAGGATGGAGGTCTGTTTCCACAAAGGCTATTCTGTTCTTCCTGTTCTAACTACAATCCTGTTAGGCCCATTGTGATGGATTGCAGGTATTTCTTACTGTCTGCAGTTTGCCATATCATAATAATGAAACAGTGAAGACAAGGTGAATCTGCAGAGAGAGTGGCCATAGAGTCAAAATGTAGTGTTTGGTTGCCCTCTTTTTATTACAGCCTTGATTGGTAAGATGCCCAAGTCTCATACAGATTCAAAGGTTAGCAAGAATGAGGACTTGGGACTTTTCAGTCAGTTTCAAGACAGATAAATAATCCCAAGTTATTAACTGGACAACAGTACAGAGAACAAATTGATACATCTTCTGTGATGAGCACAGTAACTCATAGAGTGGCCAGGTAGCTTGCTGAGAGTGAGAAATCAATTAAGTTTCAGTAACTCAAGAGTCGTGGGCTTGCTTTCTGCTATATAATTAAGCAGATTGAGAAGTAATGCTTTATCTCACTTACTGCTTACTGACTCATTTGATTAACTGCAGGCCTGGCTGTGTGTGGAAATGAAGAGTGTAGTTTGAATGTAGAGGAAGATAAACCAGAAGGTAGCTTCACTCCATATTTATCTCTTGTTGTCCATTGCCTGTTTCTGTGTACATCATTCTGCCTCTTGATGAAAGCAACATGTAACCCGTACTTATAGAGTATATCAAAGGCCCTCTAAATAATGATCAGCCACTGGATGGTAGTAAATTATAGTCTAGGGAAATAACAAAAACAGCCAAGTATATGCTGTTCAGGTGGATTGATGGAATAAAATAATTTGCTTATGATTAATACTTGAAAATGCTTGGGGCTGACAAGTTTCCACAAGATGAGTAGATAAGTATTATAAAAATATTATTCCAGAATCAATGCATTCTCTCTAGTCACTGGAAAGGTAAATGCAGATACAGCTTGATATGAGGACATAATTATTAGTGATAAGCTACAAAACAAATGTTAACCCCAAACTGACTCATCTATACAATGTACTTGTTGATTTTACATACAAATTAAATCCAGCAGCTCAAAGAATTTCATGACAGGCCCCCTCAACCCACATCTGAATGTGTTTTGTTGTTTCAACGGAATCATCAGCCTTCACAGGGTGACTGTTGCTCCATTGAGAGTGTCTGAGACATTGCTTTGTAATTAAATATCTGTAGTGTCCTCATGGGGCTTCCGTGGTGGCTCAGCTGTAAAGAATCTGCCTGCAATGCAGGAAACCTGGGTTTGATCCCTGGGTTGGGAAGATCCCCTGGAGGAAGGCATGGCAATCCACTCTAGTTCTCTTTCCTAGAGAATCCCATGGACAGAGGAGCCTGGCAGGCTGCAGTTCTTAGGGTCGCACAGAGTCGGACGTTACTAAAGCAACTAAGCAGCGGTGTCCAAATACATCACATAGTCAAAATTTATCTTCTAGAGAAAAAGAGAGAGTCTCTTTTGAGAAATCTAACAAAAATCCTACATTCCACTCTCTTTGGTTGGACAAAACTCAATTAAATTCTCATACTTGAACAAGTTACTGTTCCTGCTGCTGCTGCTAAGTTGCTTCAGTCGTGTCCGACTCTGTGCGACCCCATAGATGGCAGGCTCCCCCGTCCCTGGGATTCTCCAGGCAAGAACACTGGAGTGGGTTGCCATTTCCTTCTCCAGTGCATGAAAGGGAAAAGTGAAAGTGAAGTTGCTCAGTCGTGTCCGACTCTGTGCGACCCCATGGACTGTAGCCTACCCGGCTCCTCCGTCCATGGGATTTTCCAGGCAAGAGTACTGGAGTGGGGTGCCATTGCCTTCTCCAAAGTTACTGTTACCAAAAGGGAAATTTACTTAATTATCTTAATTCATAGAGCTAAAGGAGGAAAGTTTATTGCTATGGAATTTATGACTGAGAATAGGGGAGTGGTAAAGGGAGTAAAAAAGGGGGAAAAAAGAAAGAAAACTAATGGGGGCATGTCAGAAGGGCACAGACACTACCAGTGGCCAAAGCGGAAGTAATTTAAACAACTTTAGAATTGATGATAAATGGTATTGGATTATAAGTCAAAGAACAAAATAAATATTCATGACTCTGACAGTATAATAAATAATCAAGTAGTATAAATAAATAAATAGGAAGACTACATAACTCTTTATTAGAAAAGAATTTCAAGTAATTAATGTATAAGAAATAAAGGAAGAATAAAATCACCACTAAAACTCCACAGCAATATTTCCCACAGGTAAGATCCAAAAATGTGTATTAAGATAAAAACAGAATATATACATGTTCTCAAATTATCTCCCTTTAAGTAAATATGTTTAATTACAGAGAGAATAATGTAACTATTCAGTGGAGAAACCCTGCACTCTCTTAACCAAATATCTAAGTTAGTCTTGCCAGAAAGGGGACTTAGCATCATGTACTCCTGACAGGCACTGAGAGAGACACATCAGTTTGGTGGTTTTCTTTCCAACAATGCGTAATTTGAATGCAATTATAAAAAATACCTTCACAGTCAAACTGAGAGTCATTCTGAATAATGACTTAGCAGTACTCTTTAAAATTTCAAGATCATGAGAATCAAGAAAAGACTGAGGAACCATTACATATTTCAGCAGGCTAAAGAGACATGACAACAAAATGCCGGTGGACTTGAGCCAGAATGCTCGGTGGCTCCACGTCAGCCCTGGAAGACATTCAGGTCAATCTTGGTTCACCGTTCAGGGTGGTTCTGGGTGACAGGGGGACCTTAGTCTTCCTCCTTATGGGGTGGTGTGCAGTCCATAAATCTCTAACACATCCCGCAGTGCCTAGATAAATACCTCAAATCAGTGTCAAGGTTAATACTAAATCTTTGGGAGACTCTAAGGTAGACCTTGAAGGCTTGCAAGATATGTTCACAATTTGTTCACAAGTTTGTGTTCAGGTCCTGGGAACACTGGTCGAGGTCAGTACTTCGAGGTGACTTATTATTGCTGCTTGGAGTGCTTTTGATAGGTTCCTTATTTAAATATTATATAGAGAAAAATAAATAAATTTGGTTCTAGATTCTATTGGTTAGAATAATTATATTGGCCAACAGAGTGGCATACTTATGGGAAAATCCCCCAAACCCAAGAATGTATAGATAGAAGTGGATATTGCTGGACAAGATTATGCTGGATAATTCTTGCAGAAAACTCAAATTAATATGTTTGAAACTGAACTTACAATCTCTGTATTTTAACAGTATTTTGTTATTTTTTGTTTTCTCATTAGCTGCAGCATGATACCTGAAAGTTATCTGGTTTTCTTTTATACACTATATCTTACCAACTACCTACTTCTGAAATTTTCAAATTGTCCCTATTTTTTCCACGTCCATCACTATGGCCCTGGGTGCAGCTTTCATCTGCTCTTTTTTGTGTTTGTATTGTGGTGCTCAAAGTTAACTTCTTTGTTGCTGCTATTAATTTATCTCCTAGTTGATGCCATGTCTGTGCTGTGCTTAGTTGCTCAGTCATGTCTGACTCTTTGTGACTCCCATGGACAGTAGCCCACGAGGCTTCTCTGTCCATGGGGATTCTCCAGTGGGTTGCCTTGCCCTCCTCCAGGGGATCTTCCCAACCCAGGGATTGAACCCAGGTCTCCTGCATTGCAGTCAGATTCTTTACTGTCTGAGCCACCAAGGAACCCATAAGATAAAAATTAGCTCATGATTCAAGTACCTCTGTAAACTGTTCCCTGTCTACTTTCCAATTTTGTTTTGTGCCACTTCTTATTTTGAAGTCTGTGGTCAAGCATTAGTTAACTAGGAATTTCTACTCCAGTCCTACAAACATATAAATACTCTTTCAACTCCCAGATCATACTTGTAATGTCCCCTGGAATACTCACACAACTGGAATAATTCCATTTTTACTGTGTTTCTAGAAAGGGCAGTTTTTCTTTTGAGAATCAGGACTAACTTCAGAAAATCCCTTCAGTCTTAATAATTCACTATTATGTGGTATTACGTTACTTATTTTTGGTACTCTCACAATATGTTGTGAATTTCTTTTACTGAAACTATAGATATTTTTGATCATGTTTGTCTTTCTGTTTTCAAGTTGGTGGATTCCTTAAGGTGAGGTGAAGTCAGGAAATGTGCCTTTTCCATCTTTTTTTTTTAATTGTTTTTGTCAAATACAATGACTGTTGAAGGCTCATGGATGAAGCAGTTGAGTAAAATGAACAAATGCAAATCATATCTATATCCACATCTACCTACCTGAATGCACACACATACAAATAACATCTGCTCATCTATAACTAAAAATTGTTCAGTTGCTCAGTCGTGTCCAACTCTTTGATCCCTCATGTGCAGCAGCACACCAGGCTTCGCTGTCCTTTATTATCTCCCAGAGTTTGCTCAAACTCATGTCCATCAAGTCGGTGATGCCATCCAACTATCTCCTCTTCTGCTGTCCCCTTCTCCTCCTGCCTTCAATCTTTCTCAGCATCTTGGTCTTTTCCAATGAGTTGGCTCTTCACATCAGGTGGCCAAAGTATTGGAGCTTTAGCTTCAATCCTTCCAATGAATATTCAGGGTTGATTTCCTTTAGGATTGACCGGTTGGATCTCCTTGCTGTCCAAGTAACTAAGGTGTTTTTGGCTGCTCTGAAGCAATTTTTGGCTGTTCTGAAGCAGTATTTATTAAATGATAGCAAAGCCCTCTCTGGATTGCACTTTCGCAGAAGCAGCAGAATTCAGTGTCTATATTTAGCAAACTGGCTTAAGAGCCTATGTGAAGCTACTTCAGACTCATTTCCAAGTCATTTATTTTAACAGCGAGAGCATTTCTTTAAACCATTTCTACCTTAATTCTTTCCTCCTAAGCAAATGTGGGTTCCCCATTAAGAATGACATACCCTGGTAGCACCATGAACACCTCCTGCTGTGTGCTTAGTTGCTCAGTCATGTCCAACTCTGGGACCCCATGGACTGTAGCCTGCCAGGCTCCTCTGTACATGGGATTCTCCAGGCAAGAATACTGGGGTGGGTTGCCATTTCGTTCTCCAGGGGATCCTACCAAACCAGGGATCCAACTCGCATCTTCTTTGTCTCCTGCATTGCAGGCTGATTCTTTACCAGCTGAGCCATCAGGGAATACAACATAATTCTTGTCTCCTATGTACCAATTATGAAAGGAATAATTTACGTATTCTTTTTTTGTTTTTGACTGAACATTACATAATAATTTAAAGCATACCCACTATTGAACATTAACATTGAAAAATATATGCGTATTAGTAATAGCATAGATTCTGTAGCTTCAGACATTATTATGGCACACATATATAATACATAATTTCCAGTAAGTAACTGATATTTGTCTCTTTTTCAAAGCCACACTATAGAATTCTACCTTCTAGAAAAGACTATTTCATAACCCCTTCTTATATTTTTAGGTGCCACAACACATTTCCACATGAGAATGTTTGAAAATGCCACTAGATTTCTGCCAGATTTCTAGTCATATTTTGGGGCAGCTCAATAATGATAATACATTTAAATGCTACTAATGTTTAAAAACAAGTATTAGTCAAGTATTGTTTTTTCAAAACCTCAAATCCAGATAAATATCAACATTCATTGACTCTCAAAGTACTTGTATGGCTTTGCACTAGCTCCTCAAATGGCTAACATTATGACCAAATTGGGATCATGGAACAAAAATAGAAAATATTTTAACAATAAAATTTTATCTAGAAAAAACCATAAATTTTAGATTGAGTAGTTTCAAATATTTAATCCAACTAGACTTCTCTTTAGATATGAGTGTTTAAAATTATTATTTATTTACAAAGGTAATACATACACATCATTTAAAAATTAAGAATTATTAGACTAATAAAAATATCAGATCCTTATCTAATCATTCCTGAATATAAATTCCCACTTCTTTGATTATATAATTTTTAATATGCTGAATTCTTTTTTTCAAGTTTTCCTCTACATATGTCATTATTTTTTAATATTTCTGTTTTAGAAATAGCTTTAACTTCTTATTTTGAATAATAATTACTGTATAGCAATTCACTAAGGGGCTATATGCTGCTGTATTTACCCACTCTACCACTGGATATTTGGGTAGCTCCTAGATTTTGTTTTGGAGAAGGAAATGGCACCCCACTCCAGTACTCTTGCCTGGAAAATCCCATGGACAGAGGAGCCTGCTAGGCTACAGTCCATGGGGTCGCGAAGAGTCGGACACAACTGAGCAACTTCACTTTCACTTTTCCCTTTCATGAACTGGAGAAGGAAATGGCAACCCACTCCAGTGTTCTTGCCTGGAGAATCCCAGGGACGGGGGAGCCTGGTGGGCTGCCGTCTATGGGGTCACACAGAGTCGGACACGACTGAAGCGACTTAGCAGCAGCAGCAGCAGCAGCAGCAGCAGATTTTGTTTAGTTTTGTTATAAGTAGTCCTGCTTAGATGTTTAGTGTTAGTGCTCCATTTCTTTTACAGATTATTGTTACTAATGAAAATTTATTGTCATTATGATTCCTGTTTTCTAAAAATCCAGTGGTTGGATGTGTATGTTTTCATCATTGTATACTGTACACAGAAGTTATTTCAGCGTCAACATTCATAACTTCAGTACTCAAAAATGCTGCTGCTGCTGCTGCTGCTAAGTCGCTTTAGTCTTGTCCAACTCTGTACAACCCCATAGACGGCAGCCCACCAAGCTCCCCCGTCCCTGGGATTCTCCAGGCAAGAACACTGGAGTGGGTTGCCATTTCCTTCTCCAGTGCGTGAAAGGGAAAAGTGAAAGTGAAGTTGCTCAGTCGTGTCCGACTCTTAGCAACCCCATGGACTGCAGCCCACCAGGGTCCTCAAAAATAATGTGTTGTAATTTATTTGATAGCTTACATCTATTTCATTTCTTTTTAAAATTTGTTTTATTTGTACAGTGAATCTCTTAAAATAATTTTCTAAATTTCTTATCTCTTTCACTGATATTTCATTGCTTTTTAATTTTGTCTTTTTTTCTCAGAAGATTTCCGTAATCATTTTTCTATTTGTTTTTCTGAATTTGCCTTTTTTGAGCTCATATTTTTATTTCAAAAGCACTTTATATTTCTAATTATTTGGTCTTCTCTTTTCAGTAGACTCCTGTGTTTCAATAATGAAGTATCTTCTTTTTTAGAAAAAACATATATTTGAAATTTCAAAATTTTTTTTCTGTCCTAACATTTTAGGTTGATTTTTTTTTTCCTTTTTGGCCTTGATCTGTTACGATAGAGATTTTTCACAAATATTTGTTATTCTTTGCTTTCATATTCATATTTAATAATGAGGACCTAACATTTTGGTATGGTGGTTTACCACTGGGTACTGAAAATGCCATTGAGGAATTTTAAAGACATGTAACTTTAACAAGTGGTGCTGAGAAATACTGGTCAACCACCTGTAAAAGAATGAAACTAGAACACTTTCTAACACCATACACAAAGATAAACTCAAAATGGATTAAAGATCTAAATGTAAGATCAAAAACTATAAAACCCTTAGAGGAAAAAATAGGCAGAACACTCTCTGACATAAATCACAGTAAGATTCTCTATGGTCCACCTCCCACAGTAATGGAAATATAAACAAAAATAATTTGGACCTAATTAAACTTAAAGCTCTTGCACAATGAAGGAAACTATAAGCAAGGTGAAAAGGCAGGCTTCAGAATGGGAGAAAATAATAGCAAATGAAACAACTGACAAAGAGTTAATCTCCAAAATATACAAACAGCTCATGCAGCTCCATACCAGAAAAATAAATGACCCAATCAAAAAATGGGCCAAAGAACTAAGCAGACATTTCTCCAAAGAAGACATACAGATGACTAACAAACACATGAAAAGATGCTCAACATAACTCATTATCAGAGAAATACAAATCAGAACCACAATGAGGTACCATCTCACGCTGGTCAGAATTGCTGCCACCAAAAGTCTACAAACAGTAAATGCTAGAGAGGGTGTGGAGAAAAGGGAACCCTCTTACACTGCTGGTGGGAATGCAAACTAGTACAGCCACTATGGAGAACAGTGTGGAGATTCCTTAAAAAACTGGAAATAGACCTGCCATATGACCCAGCAATCCCACTGCTGGGCATACACACTGAGGAAACCCGAAATGAAAGAGACACATGTACCCCAATGTTCATTGCAGCATTGTTTACAATGGCTAGGACATGGAAACAACCTGGATGTCCATTGGCAGGCAAATGGATAAAAGTAGTGCTACATATACACAATGGAATATTACTCAGCTATTAAAAAGAAAGCATTTGAACCAGTTCTCATGAAGTGGATGAGACTGAAGCCTACTATGGAGAGTGAAGTAAGTCCAAAAGAGAAACACCAATACAGTATACTAATGCATATATGTGGAATTTAGAAAGACGGTAATGACGACCCTATATGCAAGACAGCAAAAGAGACACAGATGTAGAGAACAGACTTTTGGACTATGTGGGAGAAGGTGAGGGCGGGATGATTTGAGAGAATAGTATTGAAATATGTATATTACCATATGTAAAATAGATGACCAGTGCAAGTTTTGATGCATGAAGCAGGGCACTCAAAGCTGGTTCTCTGGAACAACCCAGAAGGATCAGGCGGGAGGGAGGTGGGAGGGGGTTTCAGGATGGTGGGACATATGTACACCTGTGGCTGATTCATATTGATGTATGGCAAAAAACACCACAAATATTGTAAAGTAACTAGCCTCCAATTAAAATTAATTATTTTTTTAAAAAGACCTGTAGCGTTTTTATTTTATTGGAGATCCATTTCCACAAAGAATTGTACTTCTCTTTCTTCTTACAGTGGTTTGGTTTGAGCATTCTGTGTGTCAGGGGGAGCAGATGGGTAGAGGGTTGGAGATCTTGCGGTATATGTACTTTTACTTAAATTCACTGTTTTCAACATGCTTTCCACCATTATAGCGCTTTCCAGCTCCCAAATTTTTTGAAATATTTCTATTTCCTTCTATTATCTCTCACTTCATTCTTTTTGACCCTTAGTCTATGCCTTTTAAAAAATGTAAATATTTAGTAGCAATTTTAGTGAAGCTTTAGAAGGAAAGGGAGCTGGAGATAAAGTACTTTCAAGCCACCATGTTTAATTTGAAGATCTCATATCACCTCCAAATTCAATAGCACTCCTGAAAGGTAAGACGAAAGGATTCATGAAAGTTTAGTTATTTAGTCATATTTTACTTTCTCGTTGATCTTTTTATTCAATCATCTAATAACTATTTATTGACAGTTTAGGAGCTGTGCTAAAAATTGTTTTACAGTAGTTAAGAAAAGAGACATGACCTTTACCTTTAAGATGGCCCTCAGCCATCTCCCATGGTATTTAAAAGAGAAGAGTATTTCCTGATGGAGGAGATTGAGTGAAGGAGCCATTTCATCCATGGCAGAGTAGTGAAAAATGAATGAGTTTGAAAGAGAAACTAAAGACCTGAGGTTCAAGGAACAGGCAGCAATAATCTCCTAGGATGAATTCTAGACAACTTGCACCTACCAGGATGAAAATCTGGCCCTAGGATGTATATAAGTCACTGGGTGTTTTTGTATGGATTTGTGAGTGAGTGCCAGTGTGTATCTGTGTTTGCATGTAATTGTTTCCTTTTCTCCACCTACTGTGTGAAATGCACTAAGCTAACTGAGTTCATTGTTCTTTCTTAAAAACTGTCAGGATGAAAAGCCTGAGGTAACTTAGGATCAACCATATAATGTGTACTCATTGCTACATCTGTGGTTCTGGGAGTAAGGGACAAAAAAAGTCAGCTGAGGATTTTAGGCCTCAGTATATCAAGTGAAATGTGTATATCAAAAAAATTAATAAGAGCATCTTACTATATGTGAAGTTGAATAATCAAATCTTGGATACCAGGGTGGTTTTCCTAATATATCTTTGGTTAACATTTTACCTAAAGGGTGAGTAAAAGTAAACAGTGTAAATCTGGGAGCACTTCAGATATGAGGAGAGATATATTAGTGATTTTAAGGTGAAAAAGAACTTTGAATATTTCTAGAAATTTAGAGTAACACCTTTTCCTGATCTTTTGACTAAATGTAAGTAAACCCTTAGAAATTATGCATAAAATAAACTTAAGAAAACTCTAAGAGGTGGAGCAAAATAGGCAGACCAAACAGGGGCTCTGGAATCTGAGGAATGATGTGATGAACTCCCTAGGTTTTTAAAGAAAAGAAAATTATCAGAGATGAGAATTTTATATAAAAGAGTCAATCAACCAGGAAGAGTAACCCTACATGTATATGCACTTAACAACAGAACTGGAAAATGTATGAATCTGAAACTGATATATCTGGAAAGAGTAATAGACAAATCCAAAATTATGGTTGAAAAATTTAACACTCAATTCTCAACAGTTGATAGAGCAACTGAACAGAAAATCAGCAAACATATAGAAGAATGCAACACCTCTATCAACTAACAACATCTAATCAACATTGATAGAGCATCCCACTGAAGAATGACAGGATATATCTCTTCAAATACCCATTGAGTATGTAATAAGATAGACTCTGGGGTCATAAATAGTTGGACACCACTGAGTGACTAAGCACAGCACACATAGGGTCATACAACATATCTGAACAGTTTCAGTTCAGTTCAGCTCAGTGGCTCAGTCTTGTCCGACTCTTTGCAACCCCATGAATCACAGCACGCCAGACCTCCTTGTCCAAAACCAACTCCCGGAACCCACCCAAACACGTGTCCATTGAGTTGATGATGACATCCAACCATCGCATCCTCTGTCGTCCCCTTCTCCTCCTGCCCTCAATCTTACCCAGCATTAGGGTCTTTTCCAATGAGTCAGCTCTTTGAATCAGGTGGCCAAAGTATTGGAGTTTCAACTTCAACATCAGACCTTCCAAAGAACACCCAGGACTGATCTCCTTTAGGATGGACTGGTTGGATCTCCTTGCAGTCCAAGGGATGCTCAAGAGTCTTCTCCAACACCACAGTTCAAAACCATCAATTCTTCGGCGCTCAGCTTTCTTTATAGTCCAACTCTCACATCCATACATGACTACTGGAAAAACCATAGCTTTGACTAGACAGACTTTTGCTGGCAAAGTAATGTCTCTGCTTTATAATATGCTGTCTAGGTTGGCCATAACCTTCCTTCCAAGGAGTAAGAATCTTTTAATTTCATGGCTGCAGTCACCATCTACAGTGATTTTGGAGCCCAGAAAAATAAAGTCTGACACTGTTTCTACTGTTTCCCCATCTATTTCCCATGAAGTGATAGGACTGCCATGATCTTAGTTTTCTGAATTTTGAGCTTTAAGCCAACATTTTCACTCTTCTCTTTCACTTTCATCAAGAGGCTCTTTAGTTCTTCCTCATTTTCTGCCATAAGGGTGATGTCATCTGCATATCTGAGGTTATTGATATTTCTCCCGGCAATCTTGATTCCAGCTTGTGCTTCTTCCAGCCCAGCGTTTATCATGATGTACTCTGCATGTAAGTTAAATAAACAAGGTGAGAATATACAGCCTTGACGTACTTCTTTTCCTATTTGGAACCAGTCTGTTGTTCCATGTCCAGTTCTAACTGTTGCTTCCTGACCTGCATACAGGTTTCCCAAGAGACAGGTCAGATGGTCTGGTATTCCCATCTCTTTCAGAATTTTCCCCAGTTTATTGTGATCCACACAGTCAAAGGCTTTGGCATAGTCAATAAAGCAGAAATCAATGTTTTTCTGGAACTCTCTTGCTTTTTCGATGATCCAGCGGATGTTGGCAGTTTGATCTCTGGTACCTCTGCCTTTTCTAAAACCAGCTTGAACATCTGGAAGTTCACAGTTCACATATTGCTGAAGCCTTGCTTGGAGAATTTTGAGCATTACTTTACTAGCATGTGAGATGAGTGCAATTGTGCGGTAGCTTGAGCATTCTTTGGCATTGTCTTTCTTTGGGATTGGAATGAAAACTGATCTTTTCCAGTCCTGTGGCCACTGCTGAGTTTTCCAAATTTGCTGGCATATTGAGTGCAGCACTTCCACAGCATAATCTTTCAGGATTTGAAATAGCTCAACTGAAATTCTCTCACCTCCACTAGCTTTGCTTGTAGTGATGCTTTCTAAGGCCCGCTTGACTTCACATTCCAGGATGTCTGGTTCTAGGTGAGTGATCACACCATCGTGATTAACTGGGTCGTGAAGATCTTTTTGTACAGTTCTTCTGTGTATTCTTGCCACCTCTTCTTAATATCTTCTGCCTCTGTTAAGTCCATACCATTTCTGTCCTTGATTGAGCCCATCTTTGCGTAAAATATTCCCTTGCTATCTCTAATTTTCTTGAAGACATTTCTAGTCTTTCCCATGCTATTGTTTTCCTCTATTTCTTTGCATTCATCACTGAGAAAGTCTTTCTTATCTCTCCTTGCTATTCTTTGGAACACAGCATTCAAATGGGTATATATTTCCTTTTCTCCTTTGCTTTTCGCTTCTCTTCTTTTCACAGCTCTTTGTAAGGCTTCCTCAGACAGCCATTTTAAGAGAACTGAACAGTTTAAGGGAACTGAAATCTTACAGAGTGTGTTCTCAAAACCACAAGAGAATCAAGCTAAAAAATCAATGCGGAAGATATGAAAATTTCCAAACACCTGAAACTAAACGTTTCCGAATAATATGTGAGTCAAAGAAATGAAAGAATACATTGAACTGAATGAAAATTTCAAGGCTTATCATATACACAAGACTGTCTTATAGGCAGAGGTATAAACATATAAATCAAAGTAGAAGAAAAGATAACCCACATATACTATATGTAAATATCCCACATATCCATGCAAATATCCACATATCCATGCAAATATACTATGTTAACTTTTGGATAAATTTTAGAAGCAGTACACTGAGAAAGTATGGCATTTTCCACAAACAGTGTGACATCAATTGGATATTTATAGGCAAAATGTGAACTATGGCCCTTGACAACTTATACAAAAGTGAATTCAAAATAGATTATAGACATAAATGTAAAATTTGAAATTCTGAAATTTTAGCAAAAACAAGTAGAAGAAAATCTTTAGAACCTAAAGCTAGGCATAGTATTCTTACACTTGACACTAAAAGACTAATATATAGAAGCAGAAAATAATAAATTAGATTTTACGAAATTAGAAACTTTCCCTCTCTTAGAGAGATAAAGAAACAAGATGTTAAGGAGATAAACTTTAAGGTGAGAGAAATATTTTCAAGCCACACATCCAACAATGGACAGTATCTAAAATTTATAAAGAACTCTCAAAACTAAGTAATAAAATGAAGATGTTCAGTGAAGCGGACCTACAAGTGACAAATAAGCATGTGGAATGGTGTTCAATTTAATTAGACAGTAGGGAAGTTCAAATTAAAATTTACATTCTTATAGGTAAAACAAAACAAAACAACATCAAATACTGCTGAGGATGCAGTAAAATTGAGTTATATATACATCAGCATAATTTAGTATAAAAATAGTATAGCAACTAATAGTATAGCAAAATAGTATAGCAGCTCTGGAATATACATTGTATTTTTCTTTCCAAAAAAAATGTAATTAATATATGGTCCAGCACCTAAAATCCTGAGAATTTATCTCAAGGAAATAAAAACTTATGTTCACACAAATTCCTTTACAGCAATGTCTACGCTAGCTTTGCTTGGAGCAGGGATAAGTATAAAGAACCCAAATATCCTTCAAGATATGAAAGGGTCTATAATACATCCATTCTTTCAAATATACTTAAACTACATTGGAACAAAATTGATACATGCAACAATTTGCATGGACACATTCCCAGAAAATCATATTATATAAAAAGGCCAATCCAAAAAGGTTCAATATTCTATGATTCCATTTACATAACATTTTTGAAATCTTAGTATATTATAGTAAAAGTGAAGGTGTTAGATGCTCAGTTGTGTCCAACTCTTCATGACCCCATGGACTGTAGCCTGCCAGGCTCCTCTGTCCATGAAATTTGCCATGAAAGAATACCAGAATGGGTTGCCATGCCCTTCTCCAGGGGTTCTTCCCAACTCAGGGATCAAACCCCAGTCTCCTGCACTGCAGGAAGATTCTTTACCATTTGTGCCACAAAGGAAGACTTATACTGTATTAACATGTTTAAATAGTGTGAGATGCTAATATACTATAATTATATTCTTGAATATAATTATAGAAACAGATAACAGTTTACCAATTGCCAGAGTTTAAAGAAGTCGAGTGGTCAGGAGGGAAGTGAATGATACAAGGAATCTTTGTGGTAATAGAAATGTGCTGTGTCTCAAATGTATTAATGCCAATATCCTGACTGTGATATTGAACTATTATTTTGCAAAATGTTACCATCTGGGGAGACTGAGCAAAGAGTACATGAAATCCCTCTATATTATTTCTTACAGCTGTATATTTATGATTATCTTAAGAAATTTGCTTAAAAAAGAAATGAATGGGTGAACCAATCCCCACGTTATATGATACACAACTCCTGAAACTCATTGTGCTGCTTTCTGTTCCCAACGTAGTGTTAGCTCACTAGCTATAAGCTAGCAGTTCTACTATGAATGTATATATACAAGTGCATAAGCATACCCACATCACACACACATCATGTTTTTAGGATAAGAAGCAGCCCAAGCTGTTTTAAGCTATGCCAACCTGGACTACTCCAGTTACTTCCTGAAGTAATAATGTTCAGAAATTCATTTATTCACCTATTTATGTATTCATATGTTTTTATGTGTTAATGCTCTGGTAAACAAAATTATATAGTGGTTTTGAGTGGTCTACCATTAATCTGAGACTGACTCAAACTTGCCCATGAGTGTCCAGGAGTCTCCAGTGGGTTGAGAGTGGCCTGCTGCAGGGTCGGGGGCATTCAATGAAGCAGTGAATGCATGGGACCTTTTGAAAGAGGTCACCATTATCTTCATTACCTCCACCATAGTTTGGCCTTAGATCAAAGGGAGGGAACACAGCCCGTCCATCAACAGAAAATTAGATTAGAGATTTACTGAGCATGGCCTTGTCCGTCAGAACAAGATCCAGTTTTCCCCATAGTCAGTCTCTCTCATGAGAAGCTTCCTTTTGCCTCTTATCCTTATCCATCAGAGGGCAGCAAAAATGAAAACCACAATCAGAGAAAACTAACTAAACTGGTCAAATGGAACACAGCCTTGTCTAACTCAATGAAATTATTAACAATGCGCCATTGGGCCACCAAAGATGGATGGTCATGAGGGAGAGTTCTGACAAAACGTGGTCAACTGGGGAAGGGAATGGTAAACCACTTCAACATTCTTGCCTTGACAACCGCATGAACAGCATGAAAGGGCAAAAAGATAGGACACTGAAAGATGAACTCTGCATGTCGGTAGGTGCCCAATATGCTGTGGGAGATCAGTGGAGAATAACTCCAGAAAGAATGGACAGAGCCAAAGCTAAAACAACACCTAGTTGTGGCTGTGACTGGTGATGGAGGTAAAGTCTGATGCTGTAAAGAGCAATATCACAAAGAAACCTGGAATGTTAGGTCCATCAATCAAGGCATACTGGAAGTGGTCAAACAAGAGATGGCAAGAGTGAGCTTCAACATTCTAGGAATCAGCGAACTAAAATGGACTGGAATGGGTGAACTTAATTCAGATGACCATTATATCTACTACTATGGGCAAGAATCCCTTAGAAGAAATGGAGTAACCCTCATTGTCAACAAAAGAGTCCAAAATGCAGTACTTGGATACAATCTCAAAAATGACAGAATGATCTCATTTCATTTGCAAGGCAAGCCATTCAATATCACAGTAATCCAAGTCTATGCCCCAAACAGTAATGGTAAAGAAGCTGAAGTTGAATGGTTCTATGAAGACCTACAAGATCTTCTAGAACTAACACCCAAAAAAGATGTCCTTTTCATTATAGGGGACTGGAATGCAAAAGTAGGAAGTCAAGAAATACCTGGAGTAACAGGCAAATTTGGCTTTGGGGTACAAAACGAAACAGGGTAAAGGCTAATAGAGCTTTGCCAAGAGAACTCACTGGTCATAGCAAACACCTTCTTCCAAAAACACAAGAGAAGATGCTACACATCGACATCACCAGATGGTCAGTGCTGAAATCAGATTGATAATATTCTTTGCAGCCAAAGATGGAGAAGCTCTATACAGTCAGCAAAAACAAGACTGGGAGCAGACTGTGGCTCAGATCATGAACTCCTTATAGCCAAATTCAGACTTAAATTGAAGAAAGTGGAGAAAACCACTAGACCATTCAGGTATGACCTAAATCAAATCCCTTACCATTATACAGTGTAAATGACAAACTGATTCAAGGGATTAGACCTGATAGACAGAGTGCCTGAGATCTATGGACAGAAGTTTGCAACACTGTACAGGAAGCTGTGATCAAAAACATCCCCAAGAAAAAGAAATGCAAAAAGGAAAAATGGTTGTCTGAGGAGGCCTTACAAATAGCTGAGAAAAGAAGAGAAGCTAAAGGCAAAGGAGAAAAGGAAAAAAGGAAAGTTATACCCACTTGAATGCAGAGTTCCAAAGAATAGCAGGGAGACATAAGAAAGCCTTCCTCAATGAGCAATGCAAAGAAATGGAGGAAAATAATAGAATGGGAAAGACTAGAGATCTCTAAGGAAATTAGAGATACCAAGGGAACAGGGAACATTTCATGCAAAGATGGGCACAATAAAGGACAGAAAGAGTATGGACCTAACAAACAGAAGATATTAAGAAGAGGTGGCCAGAATACACAGAAGAAGTATACAAAATAGATCTTCATGACCCAGATAACCATGAGGGTGTGATCACTCACCTAGAGCAAGACATCCTGGAATGTGAAGTCAAGTGGGCCTTAGGAAGCATCACTATGAACAAAGCTAGTGGAGGTGACAGAATTCCAGTTGAGGTATTTCAAATCCTAAAAGCTGATGTTGTGAAAGTGCTCCACTCAGTATGCTAACAAATTTGGAAAACACAGCAGTGGCCACAGGACTAGAAAAAGTCAGTTTTCATTCCAATCCCAAGAAAGGCAATGCCAAAGAATGTTCAAACTATCGCACAATTGCACTTATCTCACACGCTAGCAAAATAATGCTCAAAATTGTCCAAGCCAAGCTTCAACATTACGTGTACCGTGAACTTTCTGTTGTTCAAGCTGGATTTAGAAAAGGCAGAGGATCCAGAGATCAAATTGACAACATCTGTTGGATCATCAAAAAAGAGAGTTCTAGAAAAACATCTACTTTTGCTCTATTGACTATGCCAAAGCCTCTGACTGTGTGGATCACAACAAACTGTGGAAAATTCTTAAAGAGATTGGAATATCAGAACACCTTACTTGCCTCTTGAGAAATCTGTATGCAGGTCAAGAGGCAACAGTTAGAACCGGATGTGAAACGGGACTGGTTCCAAATTGGGAGTAAGTCAAGGCTGTATATTGTCACCGTGCTTATTTAACTTATATGCAGAGTACATCATGTGAAATGCCAGGCTGGATGAAGCACAAGCTGGAATCAAGATTGCCAGGAGAAATATCAATAACCTCAGATATGCTTTGATACCACCCTTAGGGCAGAACTTGAAGAACTAAAGGGCCTCTTGATGAAACTGAAAGAGGGGAGTGAAGAAGTTGGCTTAAAACTCAACATTCAGATAATTAAGATCATGGCATATGGTCCCATCACTTCATGGCAAATAGATGGAGAAACAATGGAAATGGTGAGAGACTTTATTTTTGTGGGCTCCAAAATCTCTGAAGGTGGTGACTGCAAACCTGAAATTAAAAGATGCTTGCTCTTTGGAAGAAAAGCTATGACCAACCTAGACAGCATATTAAAAAGCAGAGACTTTACTTTTCCAACAAACATCCATCTAGGCAAAGCTTTGGTTTTTCCAGTAGTCATGTATGGGTGTTAGAGTTGGACTATAAAGAAAGCTGAGTGTGAAGAATTGATGCTTTTGAAATGTGGTGTGAGAGAAGAGAGACAAAATGTGGTGTGGTGTGAGAGAGTCCCTTGGACTGCAAGGAGATCCAACTAGTCCATGCTAAAGCAAATCAGTCCCAAACTTTCATTGGAAGGTCTGATGCTGAAGCTGAAACTCCAGTACTTTGGCTACCTGATGCAAAGAGCTGACTCATTGGAAAAGACCCTGATGCTGGGAAAGATTGAGGGGAGGAGGAGAAGGGGATGACAAAGGATGAATTGGTTAGATGACATCACCGACTTGATGGACATGAGTTTGAGCAACCTTTGGCAGTTGGTCATCGACAGGGAAGCTATACATGCTGTAGTCCATGGGGTCACAAGGATTCGGACATGACCGAGTGACTGGACTGAACTGAACATGCTCACACACACACACACACACACGCACACGTATATATATATATATATACACACACAAATCTGTGTGTGTTTGTATATGTATATACGTATATACATATACACATATACACATATGGTAAAGAATGGTACCATCTCAGATGGCAAAGAATCTGCCTGCAACGCTGGAGCCTTGGGTTTGATCCCTGGTTGGGAAGACACTCAGCAAAAGAAAATAGGTGCGTACTTCAGTATTCTTACCAGAAGAATTCCATGGACAGAGGAGCCTGGTGGGCTCCAGTCCATGAGGTCGCAAATAGTTAGACATAATTGAGCATCTAACACTTTCACTTTCACATATATACATATACCTATATGTGTGTGTATATATATGTGTATATATATAATCATTTAATATATATAAATAATTATTTAATATATATAATTAAGTATAATTATAATTTGTATATAAATATATATGATTATATATATAATTTTTCAAAAAATCTGGAGTTAAATCACCCACCTGGATCAGCATCCAAGCTACTTGTTCATGAACTACATATAATTTCGTAATAAAGTAGGTTCAAACATTAATATCCACAAATCAATCAATGTAATACACCACATTAACAAATTGAAAAATAAAAACCATGTGATTATTTCAATAGATGCAGAGAAAGCCTATGACAAAATTCAACATCCATTTATGATAAAAACCCTCCAAAAAGCAGGAATAGAAGGAATATATCTCAACATAATAAAAGCTATATATGACAAACACAGAGCAAACATTATCCTCAATGGTGAAAAATTGAAAGAATTTCCCCTAAAGTCAGGAACAAGACGAGAGTGCCCACTCTCACCGCTACTATTCAACACAGTTTTGGAAGTTTTGGCCACAGCAATCAGAGCAGAAAAAGAAATAAAAGGAATCCAGATTGGAAAAGAAGAAGTAAAACTCTCACTGTTTGCAGATGACATGATCCTCTATATAGAAAACCCTAAAGACTCCACCAGAAAATTACTAGAGCTAATCAATGAATATAGCAAAGTTGCAGGATATAAAATCAACACACAGAAATCTCTTGCATTCCTATCCACTAACAATGAGAAAACAGAAAAAGAAATCAAGGAAAAAATTCCATTCACCATTGCAATGAAAAGAATAAAATACATAGGAATATGTCTACCTAAGTATATATACCTAAAGTATATATACCTAAATCAGTTCAGTTCAGTAGCTCAGTCATGTCTGACTCTTTGCGACCCCATGAATTGCAGCACGCCAGGCCTCCCTGTCCATTACCAACTCCCGGAGTTTACCCAAACCCATAACTCGATGGACATGGGTTTGGGTAAACTCCGAGAGTTGGTGATGCACAGGTTATCTACCTAAAGAAACAAAAGACCTATATATAGAAAACTATAAAACATTGGTGAAAGAAATCAAAGAGGACACAAATAGATGGAGAAATATACTGTGTTCATGGACTGGAACAATCAATATAGTGAAAATGAGTATACTACCCAAAGCAATCTATAGATTCAGTGCAATCCCTATCAAGCTACCAACTGTATTTTTCAGAGAACTAGAACAAATAATTACACAATTTGTATGGAAATACAAAAAACCTTGAATAGCCAAAGCAATCTTGAGAAAGAAGAATGGAACTGGAGGAATCAACCTGCCTGACTTCAGGCTCTACTACAAAGTCACAGTCATCAAGACAGTATGGTACTGGCACAAAGACAGAAATATAGATCAATGGAACAAAACAGAAAGCCCACAGATAAATCCACGCACCTATGGCCACCTTATCTTTGACAAAGGAGGCAAGAATATACAATGGAGAAAAGACAATCTCTTTAACAAGTGGTGCTGGGAAACCTGGTCAACCACTTGTAAAAGAATGAAACTAGAACAATTTCTAACACCATACATGAAGACAAACTCAAAATGGATTAAAGATCTAAACGTAAGACCAGAAACTATAAAACTCCTAGAGGAAAACATAGGCAAAACACTCTCCGACATAAACCATGGCAGGATCCTCTATGACCCACCTCCCAGAATATTGGAAATAAAAGCAAAAATAAACAAATGAGACCTAATTAAAATTAAAAGCTTCTGTACAACAAAGGAAACTATAAGCAAGGTGAAAAGACAGCCTTCAGAATGGAAGAAAATAATAGCAAATGAAGCAATGGACAAAGAATTAATCTGAAAAATATACAAGCCACTCCTGCAGCTCAATTCCAGAAAAATAAACGACCCAATCAAAAAGTGGGCCAAAGAACTAAACAGACATTTCTCCAAAGAAGACATACAGATGGCTAACAAACACGTGAGAAGATGCTCAACATCACTCATTATCAGAGAAATGCAAATCAAAACCACAATGAGGTACCATTTCACGCCCATCAGAATGGCTGCTATCCAAAAGACTACAAGCAATAAATGCTGGAGAGGGTGTGGAGAAAAGGAAACTCTCTTACACTGTTGGTGGGAATGCAAACTAGTACAGCCACTATGGAGAACAGTGTGGAGACTCTTGAAAAACGTGGAAATAGTACTGCCATATGACCAAGATATCCCACTGCTGGGCATACACACTGAGGAAACCAGAATTGAAAGAGACATGTGTACCCCAGTGTTCATCACAGCACTGTTTATAATAGCCAGGACATGGAAGCAGCCTAGATGCCTATCAGCAGATAAATGGATAAGGAAGCTGTGGTTCATATACACGATGGAATATTACTCAGCCATTAAAAAGAATACATTCGAATCAGTTCTAATGAGGTGGATGAAACTGGAGCCTATCATACAGAGTGAAGTAAGCCAGAAAGAAAAACACCAATTCTCCACTGTATATTCTTGCCTCCTTTGTCAAAGACAAGGTGTCCATAGGTGCGTGGATTTATCTGTGGGCTTTTTATTTTGTTCCATTGATCTATATTTCTGTCTTTGTGCAAGTACCATACTGTCTTGATGACTGTGGCTTTGTAGTAGAGCCTGAAGTCAGGCAGTTTGATTCCTCCAGTTCCATTCTTCTTTCTCAAGATGGCTTTAGCTATTTGAGGTTTTTTGTATTTCCATACAAATTGTGTAATTATTTGTTCTAGTTTTCTGAAAGATACCATTGGTAGCTTGATAGGTATTGCATTGAATCTATAGGTTGCTTTGGGTAGTATACTTATTTTCATTATATTGATTCTTCTGATCCATGAACACGATATATTTCTCCATCTATTTGTGTCCTCTTTGATTTCTTTCACCAATGTTTTATAGTTTTCTATATATAGGTCTTTTGTTTCTTTAGGTAGATATATTTAGGTATATACACTTAGATATACTAACGCATATATATGGGATTTAGAAAGATGGTAACAATAGCCCTGTATGTGAGATAGCAAAAGACACACAGATGTGTAGAGTAGTCTTGTGGCTCTATGGGAAAGGACGAGGGTGGGATGATATGGGAGAATGGCACTGAAGCATGTAAATTATCATATGTGAAACAATTCGCCAGTCCAGGTTTGACGCATGATACAGAGTGCTCGGGGCTGGTGCACTGGGATGACCCAGAGGGATGGGATAGGGAGGGAGGTGGGAGGGGGGTTCTGGATGGGGAACACATGTACACCCATGGCAGATTCATGTCAATGTATGGCAAAACCAATACAATATTGTAAAGTAAAAATATAAATAAATAAATTTAAAAAAAGGAAAAAAACATAAAATTACACAAAATGTTGGCATCATTTGTGGAGAATACACGTTCTTTTCAGTCACATGCAACTGTCTGAGTGCTTGGCCAAGGATCAGAAAACAGAGCGGGTTCCAAAAAATATGACAAAAGCAGGCATCGGTGGCAACAGTGAAATAATATTAAAAAATAAATTACTAAAGGAAGCCTAATAAATCCACTCAACAGTAAATTTAAATTATAAACTACAGAAACTACAAAAATGAAACATAAATGGACACAAGTGACCCAGCCTGCCTCATAGGCTGTAGGGTGTGTCCAAGCAGTGTTCACAGGAGATAAGCCATCTTGATTTACTAGAAGATGAGTGAGATTGAGAATAAACCAAGATTTACAGCTGAAGATGCTGGCCAAGAATAACAACCCTGAGAAAGGTAAAGGGAGGAGTGTGATAAAACCAAACAGAAATTAGTGAAAGAAAAAACAGCCAAGCTAAGTTCAACTAACAAGTAATACCAAAAATTTGAAAAAATTTTTCATAGTAAAATAGACAGACTTTTGACAAGTTTTGCCAATAGCAAAAATAAGTCCAAAAAAGTTGAAAAGGAAGACAAAAATGAAACAAAGAGATAAAGATCACAAAAGAACACTATGCACAGCATTTTACCAATAAATGGAAAAACATAGTTGAAATGGAAAATTTTCTAGGAAATTATAAATGACTCATGGAGACTCAAAAAAAGAGTAAAATACCATAGAAGAAATGCAAAAACTATGGTGAACTTTGCACAAGAATATTTTCACATATTATATTTGTACTACAAAAAAGCCAATGAAAATATGAAGAAAAAAAGATAAGCAAACAAAAGCAACAGCCATGACTGGGGAATGACCAGGGCCCATTGCATCTGACCTCCTCTGTCCAGTTGCACAGAAGAGTTCATTGCAAATTTAAAGGAATAAAACATTAGGAAATAAAAAAAATATATAGGTTTTTGTTTCCTTATTCTTTACCATTATTTGTAGCACCAAGTAGATTCTACTTGCTGTGTGGCCATGCCTAAATTAAATGCAATAATTTACATCTTTGCCATATAAAACTTATTTGATGCAGTTAATCTATCCTAATTAATTTTTCAATGTTTCTATATTACCCAAAGATTTTTGAAAGTCAGTGTTTGTGTACAGATCTTTGAACTTAAGATGAAAACATCAGTTACATTAAGATTCTGGCTTCCAGAATGCCGGATCTTTTAGCTCCTAATAGATGACAAATGTATAGAGTTTTGTAAATATATTTGTGTAAGGGAATTTGTAAGTTTTACCTTTATATATTTCTTATGTTTTTCTTATGCTTTATATATTTCTTGTGTTCTTATATTTCTTATCTTTATATGTTTCTTATGTTTTAGATTCAGTAATTTGAGGTACTATCTGGTTTATGAGGCAATATGCCAATATCCAAATGAAAATAAAACTCCAGTTTGAGACCATATGTGTGATATAAGTGGAAAGGTTAATGATTGGGTGTGTGTATGTGCTGATCAGGGAAAAACTGGTGGAGAAAAATATAGAGAGTCACTAAATTTGAGCAACATGAAAGCTTAAAATTGGAATTTAGCAGGCTAAGATCAAGATTAGTAGAGACTGATAAAGGAGCCAAAGAAATTAATGTAACACATAGAGGAAATGTAAAAACTAACCTAGTTGTCTTCTTAATTTTCTGCAACTCTATGCCCATCTTTCGGAGAAGGCAATGGCAACCCACTCCAGTACTCTTGCCTGGAAAAATCCCATGGACAGAGGAGCCTGGTAGGCTGCAGTCCATGGGGTCGCGAAGAGTCGGACACGACTGAGCGACTTCACTTTCACTTTTCACTTTCATGCATTGGAGAAGGAAATGGCAACCCACTCCAGTGTTCTTACCTAGAGAATCCCAGGGACGGCGGAGCCTGGTGGGCTGCCGTCTATGGGGTCGCACAGAGTCGGACACGACTGAAGTGACTTAGCAGCAGCAGCATGCCCATCTTTGGCAAGGTCTGTTTAAAGTTCTATCATTTATTCCTTATTTTTATCACAAAAGGGTCAAACTCTGCTTTCAGATTCTTGCAGTCTCTGTTATATTCTGTTCTGTAAATTTCCTATTTACCTTCCCTGCTACTCGTCATTGTACATCACTGAGATAACTTTCCTCAATATCAGCATCTCTGCTCTCTTCCTATCTCTAAGTGGAGCAGTTCCTACTTAAAAAAGATACTTTCCATTCTATGCTTTGTATATTTTAATTCAGTATTAATAGTGGGATTTTAAAGCATTGAAAAAGAATAATAACATGAATATATTCACAAATACCAATAGCAGCAAGAAAGGACTTTTACATTATCTTCCTGAGGAAATTAAAAAACATGTGACTTTACAAGTTATAATGGTTTGCATGTTCTTATAAGGAAATGCATGTAATTTATTCAGAGGAAGATATCATATCATACCCAAAATAAGGCAGCAATTAAGAGCAATTTACAGAATGAAAATGCCCTATTTTCTCTTGCCAAATTATATTTGGAATTCTTCTGGTAGTGACATGAGTATTAATGTTCTCTGGAGCTACTCATGTAGAACTATGGAATCAGAAGATGAAGATAATAAAAGTTGCAGGTATAGAGAAATATTGTTACATTAAATGAGATAGTTTAGAGTATTCCAGACACTTAAATCCAAATAACTGACTCTTAACAGTTCATTTCCTTTTCACTTTATACTCTCCAATTTTAATAAGACTAAAATAATATTGGTGCAAGGAATCAGTATTACCAAGTATCATTGCTGATTTTCCTATAAATACTTTTAACAGTGTCAACATGGGCGAAGCTCCAAATGTCTCTCTAACAATGGAATTAGAATAGTACAAGACCAGTATGAAATAAATCAAGAAAATGAACAAAAATTTGTTTTAAAAATATGTACATATTGGTATTGTGCTTATTAATATCTTGAAGATACAATTTGGCCATACCTTGAAATCAGCTATGCCACAGAAGTAGGGAAATCTCAGTTCCCATCTCACTTCAATTAGCAGTTTGGTGTAAAATTCTGGCAATTCACTTCCCAGATATCTGCCTTAGATTTCCATCTATACGTGAAAATGTTTTTGTCTCCACAGAAATGCTGTGAGGGTCAATTTCTGATTTTTAAATCAATATAAGGAATAAACGACATTAATTTTGCAAGATGGCAAGTCATCAAAATATATTTTATCTCAATACTGGACTATGTTTTATTAAGTTTGTATTTGGGACTTCTGACTTCTGGTTTTCATGGTAGAATGTGAATGATTTCTGATTCCTCTGTACTATCAATCTCATTAATGCTCAGAAAAATATGCACATATTTATGCCTGTGTTTCTGTTCTCTCAGGGTTTACATTCCCTCTCCTAGAAGTATTCTCTTTCAGTTCAGTTCAGTCGCTCAGTCGTGTCCGACTCTTTACAACCCCATAAGCCACAGCACGCCAGGCTTCCCTGTCCATCACCTACTCCTGGGGTCCACCCAAATCCATGTCCATTGAGTCGGTGATGCCATCCAACCATCTCATCCTCTGTCATCCCCTGCTCCTCCTGCCCTCAATCTTTCCCAGTATCAGGGTCTTTTCCAATGAGTCAGTTCTTCGCATGAGGTGGCCAAAGTACTGGAGTTTCAGCTTCAACATCAGTCTTTCCAATGAACACCCAGGACTGGTCTCCTTTAGGATGGACTGGTTGGATCTCCTTGCAGTCCAAGGGACTCTCAAGAGTCTTCTCCAACACCACAGCTCAATAGCATCAATTCTTCAGTGCTCAGCTTTCTTTATATTCCAACTCTCACTTCCATACATGACCACTGGAAAAACCATAGCCTTGACGAGCTGGACCTTTGTTGACAAAGTAATGTCTCTGTTTTTTAATATGCTCTCTAGGTTGGTCATAACTTTCCTTCAAAAGAGTAAGCGTCTCTTAATTTCATGGCTGCAGTCACCATCCGCAGTGATTTTGGAGCCCAGAAAAATAAAGTCGGCCATTATTTCCCCATCTATTTGCCATGAAGTGATGGGACCAGATGCCACAATCTTAGTTTTCTGAATGTTGAGCTTTAAGCCAACTTTTTCACTCTCCTGTCTCACTTTCATCAAGAGGCTCTTTAGTTCTTCTTCACTTTCCACCATAAGGGTGGTGTCATCTGCAAATTTTGGGTTATTGATATTTCTCCCCGCAATCTTGATTCCAGCTTTTGCTTCCTACAGCCCGGCATTTCTCATGATGTACTTTGCATATAAGTTAAATAAGCAGGGTGACAATATACAGCCTTGACATACTCCTTTTCCCTATTTGGAACCAGTCTGTTGTTCCATGTCCAGTTCTAACTGTTGCTTCCTGATGTGCCTACAGGTTTCTCAAGAGGCAGGTCAGGTGTTCTTGTATACCCATCTCTTTCAGAATTTTCCACAGTGTATTCTCTTTAGTATTACTCTATATAGGTTCTGATGGTGAAAATAAACAAACAAAAAAAATTCCTGGAAAACATTTGTTTATTCTCAACATTTAGCGACACTTTTGCCTAATTTTAGAGAATAGTTTTTTCTCTATATCCCTTTTATAATTATTTCACTTATGTTTATAACTATTTTTTATTGCTCTCATTTTTGCCATTTCTGTTAAAAAGTCAGTCATCAAACTTACTTTTGCCTTTTTTAGGATAATACACCATTTCCCTCTGTCTGCTCTTATGAGTGTATGGGTTTTAATTTTTCTGGATTTTAATTTAGTTAAAACAAGTGATGGTAGGATATCTTTATTGTTGTTGCTTTTGCTTGTTATTGCATTTATGCTGCTTGAGATTGTTTGAGACTCTGGAATATCTAATATGCTGTTGAAGCTACCTATTAAGTTCTTGTTGTTCAGTCAGTAAGTCATGTCCAACTCTTTGTGACCAAATGGACTGCAGAACGTCAGGCATCCCTGTCCCTCACTATTGAGTTCTTAGCATCAGGTATAACATCTTTCAGTTTTAGGATATCAGTTTTGCCTTTTTTCTAGATTCTGAACTCTTGAAATTTGCCATACATCTAAGAGCTTTTGCCATTTATTTTTGCTTTCCTAAACTTCCTGACATTGTTATTTTTAAGTTTGTATGTTATTCACATACTTTATACAGTCTCTTTTGGCAGAAGTGTCTAAATGGGAGAAAATAAAGTTATGAGATCATAAGGGAGAAACTCGGTCCTGGTGATAAAGTGTTCTACTTTAAAGAAAGTTTGCCTGAATCATTATCATTATCTGTGGATTCTTCAGTTATATGGGCAAAAATATTTACTATATATTTCCTATATACAGATTCATTCTGGTTGTGGTGTTCTGCCAGCTGTGGCAGTTGAGTAGCAGAATTAAGGTTAAATAAGTATTGAGACAGTGAAGAGAAAGAACCAAATCACTGCAATAAAAACTGCTGGAGTCCTGTGGCATTTTCTATCCCAGGACATGGAAGGTTAGGGGCAGAACAAAAAGTATTTTCCTGTCACCTCAAGGTGTAAGGAGATCAACCTGAGAGCACAATAATACAACAAAATTTCCTGGAGTGTGGGGCTCACAGTGCTTTCTAATATACATGTCAACAATCTAAATATAAATTTGTGACTATAGGCTCAGTGGCAGGCAGAAGGGCATGCATCCCCCATTTACCAGATATGATGTCTAAATTGTGCTCTAAGACAAGAGTATTCTTTTGCTTTTTCCTACTTACTGTAATAAAAGTAGATATTTTTGACAAGGTGATGGGGCATATAATGCTGCACTTTTCTCTAAGAGGGAGATTTCACAAACTTGTGTTTACATTATCGGTAAATGACTCTAGACACCCGACTTAGATTCACTCTCATTCTTGCAAAGTTAAAAATTGTTTCTCTCTTATCTTCTTTCTACTAAGCATCAATTCTTCATTGATCAGCTTTCTTTATAGTCCAACTCTCACATCCATACATGACTACTGGAAAAACCATAGCCTTGACTGGACAGACCTTTGTTGACAAAGTAATGTCTCTGCTTTTTAATATGTTGTCTAGGTTGGCCGTAACTTTCCTTCCAATGAGTAAGCGTCTTTTAATTTCATGGCTGTAGTCACCATCTGCAGTGATTTTGGAGACCCAAAAAATAAACTCTGCCACTGTTTCCACTGTTTCCCCATCTATTTGCCATGAAGTGATGGGACCGGATGCCATGATATTAGTTTTCTGAATGTTGAGATTTAAGCCAACTTTTTCATTCTCCTCTTTCATTTTCATCAAGAATCTCTTTAGCTCTTCTTCTCTTTCTGCCATAAGGCTGGTGTCATCTGCATATCTGAGGTTATTGATTTTTCTCCTGGCAGTCTTGATTCTACCTTGTGTTTCATCCAGCCCAGCACTTCTCATGATGTACTCTGCATATAAGTTAAATAAGAAGGGTGACAATGTACAGCCTTGACGTACTCTTTTCCTATTTGGAACCAGTCTGTTGTTCCATGTCCAGTTCTAACTGTTGCTTCCTGACCTGCATAGAGGTTTCTCAACAGGCAGGTCAGTTGGTCTGGTATTCCCATCTCTTTCAGAATTTTCCACAGTTTATTGTGATCCACACAGTCAAAGGCTTTGGCATAGTCAATAAAGCAGAAAGAGATGTTTTTCTGGAACTCGCTTGCTTTTTTGATGATCCAGCAGATATTGTCAATTTGATCTCTGGTTCCTCTGCCTTTTCTAAAACCAGCTTTAATATCTGGGAGTTCACGGTTCACATATTGCTGAAGCCTGGCTTGGAGAATTTTGAGCATTACCTTACTAGCATGTGAGATAAGTGCAATTGTGTGGTAGTTTGAGCATTTTTGTCATTGTCTTTCTTTGGGATGGGAATGAAAACTGACTTTTTCCAGTCCTGTGGCCACTGCTGAGTTTTCCAAATTTGCTGACATATTGAGTGCAGGACTTTCACAGCATCATCTTTTAGGATTTGAAATAGCTCAACTGGAATTCCATCACCTCCACTAGCTTTGTTTGTAGTGATTCTTCCTACGGCCCACTTGACTTTACATTAGGGTGTCTGGCTCTAGGTGAGTGATCACACCATTGTGATTAACTGGGTCGTGAAGATCTTTTTGCACAGTTCTTCTGTGTATTCTTGCCACCTCTTCTTCATATCTTTTACTTCTGTTAGGTCCATACCATTTCTGTCCTTGATTGAGCCCATCTTTGCATGAAATGTTCTCTTGGTATCTCTAATTTTCTTGAAGAGATCTCTAGCCTTTCCCATGCTGTTGTTTTCCTCTATTTCTTTGCATTGATCTCTGAGAAAGACTTTCTTATCTCTCCTTGCATTCTTTGGAATTCTGCATTCAAAGGGGACTATCTTTCCTTTTCTCCTCTGCTTTTCACTTCTCTTCTTTTCACAGCTATTTTTAAGGCCTCCTCAGACAGCTATTTTGTTTTCTGCATTTCTTTTTCTTTGGGATGGTCTTGATCCCTGTCTCCTGTTCAGTGTCACAAACCTCTGTCCATAGTTCATCAGGCACTCTGTCTATCAGATCTAGTCCCTTAAATCTATTTCTCAGTTCCACTGTATAATCATAAGGGATTTGATTTAGGTCATACCTGAATGGTCTAGTGGTTTTTCCCACTTTCTTCAATTTAAGTCTGAATTTGGCAATAAGGGGTTCATGATCTGAGCCACAGTCTGCTCCCAGTCTTATTTTTGCTGTCTATGTAGAGCTTCTCCATCTTTGGTAGCAAAGAATATAGTCAATATGATTTCGGTGTTGACCATCTGGTGATGTCCATGTGTAGAGTCTTCTCTTGTATTGTTGGAAGAAGGTGTTGGCTATGACCAGTGGGTTCTCTTGGCAGAACTCTATTAGCCTTTGCCCTGCTTCATCCTGTACCCCAAGGCCAAATTTGCCAGTTACTCCAGGTATTTCTTGACTTCCTCCTTTTGCATTCCAGTTCCTTATAATGAAAAGGACATCTGTTTTGGGTGTTAGTTCTAAAAGGTCTTGTAGGTCTTGATAGAACCATTCAACTTCAGCTTCTTTAGCATTACTGTTTTGGGCATAGACTTGGATTACTGAGATATTGAATGGTTTGCCTTGGAAACAAACAGAGATCATTCTGTCACTTTTGAGATTCCATCCAAGTACTGCATTTCAGACTCTTTTGTTGACTATGATGGCTTCTCCACTTCTTCTCAGGGATTATTGCCCACAGTAGTAGATATAATGGTCATCTGAGTTAAATTCACCCATTCCAGTCCACCTTAGTTCACTGATTCCTAGAATGTCGACGTTTACTCTTGCCATCTCCTGTTTGACCACTTCCAGTTTGCCTTGATTGATGGACCTGACATTCCAGGTTCCTATGCAATATTGCTCTTTACAGCGGATCTTGCTTCTATCACCAGTCACATCCACAACTGGGTGTTGTTTTTGCTTGGGCTCCATTCCTTCATTCTTTCCGGATTTGTTTCTCTACTGATCTCCAGTAGCATATTGGGCACCTACTGACCTGGGGAGTTCATCTTTCAGTGTCCTATCTTTTTGCCTTATCATACTGTTCGTGGGGTTCTCAAGGCAAGAATACTGAAGTGGTTTGCCATTCCCATCTCCAGTGGACCATATTCTGTCAGACCTCTCCACCATGACCCGTCCGTCTTGAGTGGCCCCACATGGCATGGCTTAGTTTCATTGAGTTAGACAAGGCTGTGGTCCGTGTGATCAGATTGGCTAGTTTTCTGTGACTGTGGTTTCAGTCTGTCTACCCTCTGATGCCCTCTCTCAGTGCCTACCATCTTACTTGGGTTTCTCTTACCTTGGATGTGGAATATCTCTTCACGGCTGCTCCAACAAAGCACAGCTGCTGTTCCTTACCTTGGATGTGGGTTTTCTCCTCTCGGCTGCCGCTCCTGACCTTGGAAGTGGGTTATCTTCTCTCGGCCGCTTCTGTGCTGGTAGCCGCCAACGTATGCTTTAGTTGTGTTATGCTCAGTCTAGGTAAGCCCATTTGTTCTAGTCAGAATTTCATCCTTCATGATTGCTCTGCTAGCCTTTGATCACAATAACCACACTCTAGAGGCAGTTACTAAACAACTCAGTTATCTTTATAGGCAACGAATATCTGAAGCCTTTCTATTTAACATAAGAAATATTACCTTTTAAAGTTTCATTGGCTTCCCAGGTGGCTCAATGGTAAGGCAGCAAAAGAGACACAGATATATAGAACAGTATTATGGACTCTATGGGAGAGGGCGAGGATGGGATGATATGGGAGAATGGCATTGAAGCATGTAAATTATCATATGAGAAACGAATCGCCAGTCCAGGTTCGATGCATGATACAGGGTGCCGGGGGCTGGTGCACTGGGATGACTCAGAGGGATGGAATGGGGCGGGAGGTGGGAAGGGGGTTCTGGAAGGGGAACACATGTACACCCATGGTGGATTCATGTCAATGTATGGCAAAACAAATACAATATTGTAAAGTTAAAAAATAGATAAATAAACTAATTTAAAATTAAAAAAAATATAATTCACATGGCAATGCAGGAGCCACAAGAAACATGGATTCGATTTCTGGATTGCAAAGATCCTCTGGAGAAGTAAATGGTAACCCACTCCAGTATTCTTGCCTCAAAAATCCAATGGACAAGGGAACTTGGTGGGCTATAGTCCATGGGGTCACAAACAATCGGATAAAACTAAGTGACAGAACACACACATAGACGCAAACTTTCATTGATGAAATTAGTGACTAGCTTCTTTGCATAGTGAAGGATAACATGACATCATGGATAAAATAAGTGATATTCAAGCTAAGTGTGTTAACTAGTACATTTTAGCATCACTGCTTAACAGTTCTGTGTACAAACGAAGCCCTGTGGTTTGTACTTTTTAGGGATAGAATCCAAAGCTTGATCCTTGAATAGTCTAGTGTTCAATTATTGGGTGAAAGAAAAATTGAAGGGATATAGTTGTCTGTAAATAAGGTAATGGAATACTGACTCTAGAATAAGATTGCATCTTATTTGAACAAACTTATTCATCAATACGTTGGATTACCTGGCGGGTCAGTGAACTGGAGACTGTTTTATGTCTGCTTAATGCTGAATTCATGTGTAATAGATGATTGGGCATTTGTCTTGGAAACAAGTTTTGGAGACCAAAACTTTTTGCACCTATACTTTTTAACCAAAAGCATTTTAAATTTGTGATTACCCTGTTGTTTTAGTTCAGTTAACAAGAACAGTTATTCCACGATTACTTATTTCATGAGATGATATTAAATAAAGTAAAGAACTTAACACAGTGTGAGTACATATGAAGTGCTCAATAAAATTCTAGCTCTTATTATTTGAATTAGAAGATAGATTGCCCATTTTGTTATATTATCTGTCTCGGAATCTCAGCAGGGTGGGCAAAAATCTAGAAGATAGTTAGGATAAGTGAATTTTGTGAAGCATAAATTAGAATAATCTTGATTAATGACTTAACTGTGCTCACTTCACAACTTCCTGAGGATACATAGTGAGTGAGTGAAAGAATATATGTGTGTGTGTGTGTGTGTGTGTATACACATGTATGTATGTATAAATATATATATACACATACATGTATTTATTTATACATGATGTGTATCTATTTTTTCAATTCCTGTAGATCTTATTTTAAATCTGAAAGTTCTACCTACTCAATAAACGCCTCAAATAGACTGTTATACAAGATTTGTGTGTCTTTCTAAAACTCCCCATTGTATCAACACCCTTCACTTTAGGTCAATAACAATAGACGTATTTGTCCATCAGTTGAACATCTGCTTTTCAGTTTATTAAGGTTTAATTAGTTATGTGACTCTGAGTTGTAAGCAGTTATGTTAAAGATGCATTAGAGTTTAAAAAATAGCTTTGAATAAGCTTTTTTTTTAAACGACTAGTGGGGTGATTATTGTGTTTTTTTCTTCTTTCTTTCTACTAGAGAAACATGAGACAGAGATTGATTAATAAAGCCATTGATTAATGAAGTCGTTCAGCTGATAAAATATTGAGCTAATATTTAAACTATTCAGGGTTTTTCTCCTCAAAAACTGTGTGCTACAAAGCACATCACATGTTACTTCTTTCTTATGATGTTTAACAGTTTTTATCACTTAAAAATTCATTTTTAAATATTAGATTCTGTGAGTCTTGAAATAGGAGTGAATCATTAGAATATTTTTCTTACTAATATATTTTTGTTATATAACCTATATGTTCAATCTAGCTGGATAATTAAATGTTTACAAACCATACATGTGCCACACGTGTCTGCCGTTTTGCATATTATTCATTTTATAATATTTTAGCAAAAGCTATTATTTGCATCTTTTAAGAATAGAAATAATTGCAAAGAAATTGAATTTTCTTATAGATAAAATGTGGAACAGAGACAAAAACTTCCAGAAACATTGGATTATTACTTTGCCATTCAAAAATGTTCTGTACAACTTCAAAAGGATGAGCAAACTTTTAAACTGAAAGCTTTATAGAAAAACAAACCAACAAAAATTTCATATACTATAGAACAGTTTTAATAGTCTTCACTCATTTTGTAAAATGGTACCTCAAATACTCTTAACTGATTAGACAATTTTTGATATTTTGAACACTATAATCATGTAGCAATACTTGCTAATGAGTTTACTATACATGGCAATATATTTTGGATTCATCTTGTGCATTTAAACTCTGATTTTAATGAGATTTTATCTTTTAATAAGATATGATTTTATCTCATGTAATTTTTCCAACAAGCTAGAAAAAGGAATTTGTTCTGATTTTTTTTAATAAAGTCACCCCCCTCCTTTTAAACCAGTGCTTTAAAATGTCACCATTAACACTGCCTCTTATAAGTGTTAAAATTGTAATGGGCCCACACAAATAAGTGGGAGGTGCTAATGGAAAATTTTATTTTTCTTGAATGCAAAGTATCTATTAGAAAAGAGATGCTGTGTAGCTTTTAAAAGCTTAGTGGTTTCTCTTCTTATTAACTGAATTTTACGTGAATATCCAAAAATGTAATTGCAGTAGACTTTTATGTTATGCAAAATAGATACAAGATATAAATGTTATACAAATTTTAATATAAATTATAGGCTTTTTTTTGCATAAACGATTCTTTTGTCTGGGTTTATATGTTTGTAGACCCCAAGACTTATTGCATGTTCATGACACACCAGAGAAAAATCTATGTATATATTAACTTTCACTGAGAATAACATAAAGAAATAACATGGACAATAATAGCTTTAAATTGTTTTGTGATGCACTATACCATATGTTTCTATCTGGACTTTTCAGAATCCCAGTCATCCAAAAGCTTGAACAGCTGCTGCCATTTTGCAGATAATTGCTGTAAGATGCATTCTGTCCTTCCCTGTGTTGATTTCTCCTTCTGTTTCCATAAGTCAAATTGGATGCTTATCACATCCTCCTTCTAAATGTGTCTGCTTTCCTCCCGAGTTCACTTTGAAAACTAAATATTTTCATCCAAGAGAAATTTTTTCCAGGTATTGTCTTTCCAAGATATATGAAAACCTGTGATAAATATTTATCCTTCTGCTTATACTGCCTTCTCAACAAATATTTAGATTAAGTCTAAACTTTAAAAACATGCCATCCTTTTTCTCCGTAATAGATTATGATGTTTTTTTCAGAGTTATAAGCATTGAGAACTTGTAAGCCAAAGCGGAGGAAGTTGTCTGGTTTTGTTTTTTGGTTGGTTGCTTTTTAAAATTTTAAAGAACATTTGTAAATATGAAATGGTTTTGTTTAGATATTAATTTTAGGGAGATAAAACAGAAAATTTGCGAAAGAATAATGGTGATATTAAATAATTAGTTGTTCTTACAAAGCTTTTTTCCTTAAGTATTTCTTACCTGTGAGTAGCAAGTTTTATAATCATATTTTATATAGATGTTTATAATCTTCTGGTCATTTTTTTGAGAAAGGTTTGAATATCTGTTTTTTCCTCTTTAAATTTCTTCTCAACTATTAAGTTTGCATTTGTAGAAATACAAAGTGATTGGAATAACATAAAGAAGGTGAAATGAATTGCTTTTCTAAACCTATAAGATCATTGAAAACTATACCTATAAAAAGGGTGCTTGTTTATTTCCCTTTAAGAAAAGTCTACCTGTAATATTCCTCCTTCTCTGTCTGACTTAACTTCATTCAGTATAACAATCTCTAAGTCCATCTGTGTTGGTTCAAATGGCATTATTTCATTCTTTTTAGTGGCTGAATAACATTCCATTGTATATATGTACCACATCCTCTTTAATCCATTTCTCTGTTGAGGGGCATTTATGTTGCTTCCATTTCTTGACCACTGTAAACAGTGGTGCAGTGAACACTGGGATCCATGAATGATGTCCCTTATACGTGGAATCTAAAAAGAAATTATACAAATGAACTTACTAAATAGAGACTCACAGAAAACAAATTTATGGTTGCTGATGGGAAGGATGGGGAGAAGGGATAGATAAGGAGTTTGGGATGGACTTTTGCACACTGCTATATTTAGAATGGATAACCAACAAGGACCTACTGTATAGCACATGAAACTGTTCGATATCATGAGGAAGCTTGGGTGGGAGGGGTGTTTGGGAGAGAATGGATATATGTACATATGTGGCTGAATTCTGCTTGCTGTTCACATGAAACTATACAACCTCCTTAATTGAGTATACCCCACTACAAAATAAAAAGTTAACAAAAAAAGAAAGAAAGAAATGTCTGCCTGGAATCCAGGGTTCTAGAGATTCTTAAGCTGTATCAATCAAGCTAAGAAATTAACACTCACCAAAAACATGACTTTGGCAGGGACGAGTAATTTCTTTCTTCTCTTGAAACACCTCCTTTAGCATGGGAAATAGGATGCTGTCTTCAATGACCTTTTATCAAGTATGCATCTTAAGCTTTTGTGAAAAAGGTTACATCCGCAGAATTATTTCCATTTAATGTGCTGATCAATTTTGTTGTAATGCTCATCTTCCCAAGAGAATTTACCTATCTGAAATGGATGAGAGTTTGGAAAAGACACAAAGAATGTGGCTCGTTTGAAAAGATAGGTTTGCAACTGCTTAAATCATACGGTCTGGTTAACAAGCTTTGATTTGTCTCACTGTAGTTCCTTATCTTTCATCAAACAATAGCATTGCATTTTCTTTTCTTGATTGACATTTTTTGCTTTGGCTATGTTTCTCTGAACTTAAGATAATGGTTTACAGTCACACTATCTAGAAGTTATAAAGGGTGATAATTGGAGCAAATTGTAGGCTTTCTTGTCAAGTCTGTTAGTTGGTGGATTTCATGACACCCACATGATGTTTAACCTCTAAAAGGATGATAACAAGGGTAGAAGGGAGAACAAGTGTTTTTCTGATACAAAGATGAAATGTTACTGCTAAATAAAACACCGATTTGTAGCTTCAGTATTTGTGTTATGAAGGATATTATCGATGCGGGCTAACAGGAAAATTTAATGCAATTATCTAGATTCAAGAATACTTCTTTCTACTTTATGTAGGGAAATCTTGCTAAAATCAGTGAGGAGTTACCTTTG
Organism: Giraffa tippelskirchi; assembly: GCF_054371585.1. Classification (NCBI taxonomy): domain Eukaryota; kingdom Metazoa; phylum Chordata; class Mammalia; order Artiodactyla; family Giraffidae; genus Giraffa; species Giraffa tippelskirchi. The sequence continues at coordinate 67,185,217 of NC_137279.1, forward strand.
ATTATTTATAGCCCATTAAATATCTAAACAAAGACACTTCCAGTTGGACTACAGATAAATAATTCTTTCTACTATTAATGAAATTAAATATAAAGTGAATTTTTCTCTATCATTGTTAGATACGTAACATATTTTTCTCCAAATATCTAATATATAACCAAGCAATTATACCAAAGGCCTGATTTGATGTTATAAAAATATGTCTAACATATTCTCATAGATTATAATTAATATATATTAATGCAATAATTTCATATCTAATTCAGATAATTTATGTAAATATATTACAATTGTTTTATACTTATTTTTGTGGATTTCAGATGCACAAAATTAACTTATAATCTGTGGGTTTTGATTTACTATTTAGTTCGTGTTGTCCTCTTATTTTATTGCACTTAGTCATTCATATCTTATTAACATAACAGCATTACATTGGGTTGGCCAAAAACTTTGTTCAGGTTTTCTATAAGATGTTATGTTCTGGGAGAATGGCATTGAGACATGTGTATTGTCATATGTGAAACAGAGCACCATTCCATATTAGATGCATGTGACAAGGGCTCGGGGCCGGGGCAGTGGGATGATCCAGAGGGATGGGAGGGGGAGGGAGGTGGGTGGGGGGTTCGGGAAGGGGAACACATGTAAACCCATGGCTGATTCTTGTCAATGTATGGCAAAAACTATTACAATACTGTAAAGTAATTAGCCCCCAAGTAAAATAAATAAATTTATAAAAAAAAAAAAAAAAAAAAGATGTTATGGAAAAACCTGAATGAACTTGTAAGCCAACCCAGTGTTATGCTATATTTTGTTATGTTATGATATGATATTAATATCCTGACAAAGATAGACTTACCATTCCCCTTGGCTTGATGAAACTTTAGATTTTCCTGACTTTCGGCCCTTTGACCTCCCTTTTCTTGGAGGCTTTACTTTAGAAAATAAGACTATAAATGCTCTCTTCCCTTTTATGATGTAAATCTTCTTCACACTTTTGAAGTTTGGCAACCCAGAAATGTCTTCCTCGGGGACCTCTTATTGATCCCTTTGAAATGTAATCATCAAGACAGTGCCCCTGACTTCTAGACTGTAGAAGGGTGGAAGTCTAACTTCAATAAGCACCACTCAGCAAACTCAGATGCTCTAATCCCACTGCTGAGCCTGCCTAATATCCCCAGAACTTTTTCACTAGATCAGCCCAGTTCTTAAAGTATCTCCAGGCCCTTTTTTCAATAGAATTGAATTAAATTTGTTTTCCCTATTGCAATAGTCTTGACTTCTATTGTAATTATCTTGAATAAAGTATTCTTTGCCTTTCTAACTTTATCTTGTGCAATTTTTCTTTGAGAGTCCCAAGAGCTAACATCATTTTTAAATTAACTTTTCCATTAATGCTAATTTTATTATTCTTATTAATTTTAATAAGACATACAGTATTGTATTAGTTTCAGGCATATAGCATAGTGACACAATATGTTTATGCATTACCAAATGATCACCACAATAAGTCTAATTACTGTCTGTCATTCCTGGTCAAAAGATCCCCTGGAGCAGGGCATGGCAACCCACCCCAGTATTCTTGCCTGGAGAATCCCCATGGACAGAGGAGCCTGGCAGGTAGTCCATGGGGTCACAAAAGGATTAGACATGACTAAAATGACTTAGCACGCAAAAATGTACCATACAGAGGTAGTACATTTTTATTGCCACTGTGCATTTTGTCCTCAAGACTTCTTTACCTCATAGCTGGAAGTGTGGATCTCTTTTTCCCTACACCTACCCTAACCCCCAGACTCACTCCCCTCTGACAACTAACAGCTTGCTCTCTTTATCTATGAATTTGTTTTTCTTTTGTTCATTCATTTGTTATTTTTTTAGATAACATACAAGTGAAATCATACAGTATTTGTCTTCCTCTGACTGATTTCACTTAGCATAAAACCCTCTAGATTCATCCATGTCAACATAAATCACAAGATTTCATTCTTCTCAGGGCTTCCCTGGTGGCTCAGACGGTAAAGCATCTGCCTACAATGAGGGAGACCTGGTTTCGATCCCTGGGTCGGGAAGATCCCTCTGGAGAAGGCAATGGCAACCCACTCCAGTACTCTTGCCTGAAAAATCCCATGGATGGAGGAGCCTGATAGGCTACAGTCCATGGGGTCGCAAAGAGTCGGGCACGACTGAGTGACTTCACTTCACATGGCTGAGTAATAGTCCATTGATGATAAATATATATATATATATATATCATCAATGGATATATATAGTCCCTTGTGGCTCAGCCAGTAAGGAGTCTGCCTGCAATGCAGGAGACTGGGGTTTGATCCCTGGGTTGGGAAGGTCCTCTGGAGAAGGAAATGGCAACCCACTCCAGTATTCTTGCCTGGAAAATCCCATGGACAGAGGAGCCTGACAGGCTGCAGTTCATGGGATCGCAAAGAGTCGGACACTACTGAGCGACTTCACTTCACTTCACTTCATATATATATATGTGTGTGTGTGTGTGTGTGTGAGCACATGTGCATGTGCTCAGTCATGTTTGACTCTTTGTGGCTCCATGGACTGTAGCCCACCAGGATCCTCTGTCCATCGGATTTTACAGGCAAGAATACTGGAGTGGGTTGCCTCCAGGAGATTTTCCCAATCCAGGGATCGAACCCATGTCTCTTGCATCTCCTGTGTCTCCTGCACTGGCAGGCAGATTCTTTATCCCTATTACCATCTGGGAAACTATATATATATATACATGTATATACATATATATATACACACACACACATACATACATATATATATATATACACACATATATATGTATACATGTGTGTATATGTCATTTTTTTTTATCCATTCATCTTCTCAATGGACACTTATTGGTTCCATATCTTGGCTATTATAAACACTGCTGCAATAATATAGCTGTATACATACATTTTTTAAAATTGATGTTTTCATTTTCTTCAGATAAACAATCAAAAGTGGATTGCTAGATTTTATAGTAACTCTATTTTAATTTTAAAAGGAACCTCCATACTGTTTTCCATAGTAGCTACACTTATGTACCTTTTTATCAACAGTGTACAGGTGTTATCTTTCTCCACATTCTCACCAATATGTGCTGTTTCTTATCTTTTTGATTATAGCCAGGCTGACTGGTGTAAGGTGGCGTCTCATTTGCATATTTCTGATAACTCATGATTTTGAGCATGTTTTCATGTGTCCGTTGGCCATCTGTGTCTTTTGTAGAAAAATGTCTATTCAGATCTTCTGTCCGTTTTTAATGAGATTGTGTGACTGTTCTGATACGGAGTTCTATAAGGTTTTTTGTGTGTATTTCCTACACCAAACCCTTATCAGATATATCAGTTTCAAATTCTTTTCCCATCCAGTAGGTTAACTTTTGTCTTGTTTGGTCCTATTTGATTATTTTTGCTTTTGCTGCCCTTGCCTGAAGAGATAGATTAAAATATATATATATATATATGCATATATATATAATATATATGCATATATATATATGTATATCTTGCTCTCACCAATGTTAAAGAGCATAGGGCCCAGGTTTGCTTTGAGGAGTTTTTAGGATTTCTGGTGTTGTATTTAAGTCTTTCCTTCATTTTGAGTTTGCTTTTGTATATGGTGTAAGAAAAGGGTCTAGTTTCATTCTTTTGCATGTGATTATCCAAATTGTATAAACCATTTATTGAAGAGACGTTTTCCCATTTATATTCTTGCCTCCTTTGTCATATTGTTGTATAAGTGTATGTTTGTATCTAAGCTCTCTGTTCTGTTCCACTGAGCTGTAGCTGTGTGACTGTTTTTGTGGCAATACCATGCAGTTTTGACTACTATGGAAAAAAAAAAAAAAAGAAAGTGTTATCTTTAATCTTCATCATTTTAATTATACTGTATCTTTCTTTTTATTTCTTTGGCTTCATCTTATTTGGAATTCTCTGGACTTCCTATACCTGGCTGTTGCCTTCCCCAGATTAGGTAGGTTTTTAGCTATTTCTTCTTCAAATAATTCTGTGGCTCTTTCTCTCTCTTTTCCCCTTATGGGAGCCTCTGTAATGTAAGTGTTATTCCATTTGATGTTGTCCCAGAAGTCCCTTAAAGCATCCTCACATCTTTTAATTATTTTTTGTTTAATTTCGCTACTTTGTCTGGATGCTTTTAATTGCTTTGTCTCCCTACTTGCTGATTTCTACTTCCGCTTCATCCATTCTGCTGTTGAATACCTCTTGTGCATCTTTCAGTTTGGTTATAATTAGTTTGGTACTCCCTGTTTTCTCCTTTCTTCTCTCCAGTCCTGGGGGCAGGGTCTTACTCTGTGCTCTCCCCTCCCTTATGGACCCAAGCATTGTTGGTTCTTCAGCCTGTGCATTTTTTAACTTGTTACGATGGATCAGCAACTTCCAAGCTCCTTACATGTGGGCCTAGAAAATGGAAATGTGTGTATTTTTTGAGAAGGTTTTAACTAATAAAAGGGATTGCATTTCAGAAAGGAGAGGAGGAGGATGAAAGGAATAGTGTGCAATGTTTACGAATGGGGACCAGGAGGCCTAATGTCAGAGATTTGAATCCCAGCTTTGCCATATACTAGCCTGTCTGTGATTAGTCCTCTTTGAGTATAGTATTGGATAATAGGAATATATACTTTTAGAGAACTGAGGTTTAAGATATCATAAAACTTGTATATTTAGCACTATGCCTGGTGCATGCTATGTATTCCATTAGAGTTAGCTGTTTCTATAGAATTTATATAAGCTGTTAGTACAGTGATAATTTGGTAACAGTTGAATAGTCCAACTCCCTATCTTTAAACATATGCTTGTAGAATTCCAGAAAGTTGTGCATCATTCATTTCTAGTATGTTATTATTCATACTAAGTCTCAGCCTCATTCACATTTATACTCTGTTAATTGAAATTCCTCCAAATATTTTATATGATAGTGTAATTTCAGGAATAGAGCAAGATCTGAGATCCTTATCTAACTTCCAAACCTAAACAGAAGGTCATTTATAATACATAACATTATTATATATTTATAACTAGAAAAATTCTATATGACAGAATTATCTATCTCTTCAAGAAACCCATGCAATTTTGTAAATACTTACTTTATACCATGCACACATCTGTGCACACACACTCCTGTATTTTTAAAGTAGCATTAATTTTTTTTTTTTTTGGCTAGATAATCAAATATCTTCTAACATCATTTAATGCAAGTATGTAACTAATTCTAATTGGAAGTTTTCTCCACCATCCTTGTACCCTTTAATAGTGTATGTTTTTGTATTCAGCTTGTACAGGTTATCAGAGAACAAGGCCTTTAACTACCCTCTCTCCTGATTCAAGGACAAAAGTATTAAAGATGTAGCTTAGACGCAGTTAAGGTAAGGAGTTATTTTTCACTTTAGAGGATTAATCCACAGATCTTTTAGCAGTTAGCAAGAGAAGAGATGAGACAATATAATTCCAAAAAGTAGATAGTACAAAAATTCAAAAGAGAAGTGAAGAACTAGAAAAAGTTCAAGATAAAAACTTACAAAAAGTCAGTGCATGGATAGAGCAATATAGAGTAACATAGCTGCCTGGGGGCAGAGATACTCAGATACTGCGTAATTTAAGTAGCCATTTTACATAATTCAAAGTATCATTCTTAAAGTGTTCCATATCCTCCCTATATTTATCTCTGAGTATTTCTCTTTGAATAGTTTAAAATAAAACTTTTGATTTTTGAGTTTTATTTTTTCTGAATGTTAAAGTTCTATATCTTTATGAGCACATGCTTATCAGGAATTAAACTATATATTTGGGATTCAATATTTCCTATTCACTATATCCTTTTTTTTTCCACAGCTATTTGTAAGGCCTCCTCAGATAGCCATTTTGCTTTTTTGCATTTCTTTTTCTTGGGGGTGCTCTTGATTCCTGTCTCCTGTACAATGTCACGAACCTCCATCCATAGTTCATCAGGTATTCTGTCTAATCAGATCTAGTCCTTTAAATCTATTTCTCACTTCTACTGTATACTCATAAGGGATTTGATTTAGGTCATCCCTGAATGGTCTAGTGGGTTTCCCCACTTTCTTCAATTTAAGTCTGAGTTTGGCAATAAGGAGTTCATGATCTCAGCCACAGTCAGCTCCTGGTCTTGTTTTTGCTGACTGTATAGAGCTTCTTCATCTTTGGCTGCAAAGAATATAATCAGTCTGATTTCGGTGTTGACCATCTGGTGATGTCCACGTGTAGAGTCTTCTCTTGTGTTGTTGGAAGAGGGTGTTTGCTATGACCAGTGCATTCTCTTGGCAGAGCTCTATTAGCCTTTGCCCTGCTTCATTCTGTACCCCAAGGCCAAATTTGCCTGTTACTCCAGGTGTTTCTTGACTTCCTACTTTTGCATTCCCGTCCCCTATAATGAAAAGGACATCTTTTTTGGGTGTTAGTTCTAAAAGGTCTTGTAGGGCTTCATAGAACCATTCAACTTCAGCTTCTTCAGCATTACTGGTTGGCGATAGACTTGGGTTACCGTTATATTGAATGGTTTGCCTTGGAAACAAACAGAGATCATTCTGTCATTTTTGAGATTACATCCAAGTACTGCATTTTGAACTCTTTTGTTGACCGTAATGGCTATTCCATTTCTTCTAAGGGATTCCTACCCACAGTAGTAGATATAATGGTCATCTGAGTTAAATTCACCCATTCCAGTCCATCTTAGTTCGCTGATTCCTAGAATATTGACGTTCACGCTTGCCATCTCCTGTTTGACCACTTCCAATTTGCCTTGATTCATGGACCTAACATTCCAGGTTCCTATGCAATATTGCTCTTTACAGGATTGAATCTTGCTTCTATCACCAGTCCCATTAACATTGGGTGTTGTTTTTGCTTTGGCTCCATCCCTTCATTCTTTCTGGATTTATTTCTCTACTGATCTCCAGTAGCATACTGGGCACCTACAGACCTGGGAGTTCATCTTTCAGTGTCCTATCTTTTTGCCTTTTAACACTGTTCGTGGGGTTCTCAAGGCAAGAATACTGAAGTGGTTTGCCATTCCCATCTCCAGTGGACCACATTCTGTCAGACCTCTCTACCATGACCCATCCGTCTTGGGTGGACCCACATGGCATGGCTTAGTTTCATTGAGTTAGACAAGGCTGTGGTCCATGTAATCAGATTGGCTAGTTGTCTGTGATTGTAGTTTCAGCCTGTCTGCCCCCTGATCCCCTCTCTTAGTGCCCACCCTCTTACCTGGGTTTCTCTTACCTTGGACGCGGTTTCTCTCTTCACATCTGCTCCAACAAAGCGCAGCCACCGGCCCTGACCTCTGACTGCAGATAGTGACTGTAGCCATGAACTTAAAAGACGCTTACTCCTTGGAAGGAAAGTTATGACCAGCCTAGACAGCATATTAAAAAGCAGAGACATTACTTTGCCAACAAAGGTCCGTCTCGTCAAGGCTATGGTTTTTCCAGTGGTCATGTATGGATGTGAGAGTTGGACTATAAAGAAAGCTGAGCACTGAAGAATTGATGCTTTTGAACTGTGGTGTTGAAGAAGACTCTTGAGAGTCCCTTGGACTGCAAGGAGATCCAACCAGTCCATCCTAAAGGAGATCAGTCTTGGGTGTTCATTGGAAGGACTAATGTTGAAGCTGAAACTCCAATACTTTCACCACCTGATGCAAAGTGCTGACTCATTGAAAAAGACCCTGATGCTGGGAAGGATTGAGGGCAGGAGGAGAAGTTGATGAACGAGGATGAGATGGCTGGATGACATCATCCACTCGATGGACATGAGTTTGGGTGGACTCAGAGAGTTGGTAATGGACAGGGAGGCCTGGCGTGCTGTGGTTCATGGGGCCGCAAAGAGTCGGACACGACTGAGTGACTGAACTGAACTGATATCCTTTTTTGTATTAGCCAATTAGGAAAAGGCTCATATAATACCACAGACAACTAATATTTATATCTCCAGACTCTAACTTTTTTAAAAATAATAGTTATACCATAGATTACATATTTAAAACTTCATGTTATTCCTAAGATTTTTTCTTTAGCCATTTTTCATTATTGCAGCATAGTTAATCTACAGTGCTGTGTTAGTTTCAGGTGTATAGCAAAGATTACTTGGACTGCTTATTTAATGCTTTAACCATCATTATGAACCTTCATCACTGCATTTGCAGTAATCTTTCTCCAGTGACTACTTGAAACATTTTTCATCTCTGATCTCTTTGTCACTTGTCATCCTCGTGTCTCTGCCATCACCATTCCTGCTTTTAAGAGATAAGCCTATATACGCAGTATTTACTAGCACTCACAAAGTTAAAAGCTATTGACAACTGAGTATTATTTTGAATGGTCAGAGTTCTTTTCATGAAAGAGTAAACTTGTAAAAAGTAAAATAGATGGCTAGAAATCTGCTCTCTGAGTAAGAAAACATCATTCTTTGTTATGTTTTTTAAGTGAAACAAAGATGAATATTTTCAATGATAAAAGTTACAATTCACAAAGAAGATAGACATCATAAACCATTAGATACCTTAACAATAAAGAAATAAGCATACATAAAACAAAATTAAGAAGACATATAAGTGAAAAGAAAAAATATAAAATTGTAGTGAGACGTATTAATATATTTCAGAGAATATGTTATCAATGCAGAAAAAATAAGAATAGAAGCATCTTGAATGTTGTCAATAATTTAAATATAATATAGTTATATTTGATTTATTAATCATATCCTACACAGAAGCTCATCTCAGTTGCTCAGTCATGTCCGACCCTCTGAGACCCCATGGACTGCAGCACGCCAGGCTTCCCTTTCCATCATCAACTCATGGAGTTTGCTCAAACTCATTTCCATCAAGTCTGTGATGCATTCCAACAATTTCATCCTCTGTCATCCCCTTCTCCTTCTGCCTTCAATCTTTCCCAGCATAAGGATATTTTCAAATGAGTCAGTTTTTCACATCAAGTGGCCAAAGCATTGGAGTTTCAGCTTCAGTATCAGTTCTTCCAATGAATATTCAGGACTGATTACCTTTAGGATGGACTAGTTGGATCTCCTTGCAGTCCAAGGGACTCTCAAGAATCTTCTCCAACAACACAGTTCAAAAGCAGCAATTCTTTGGTACTCAGCTTTCTCTATGGTCCAACTTTCACATCCATACATGACTACTAGAAAAACCATTGTTTTGACTAGACCAAATTTTTCGGTAAAGTAATATCTCTGCTTTTTAATATGCTGTCTAGGTTTGTCATAGGTTTTCTTCAAGGATCAAGTGTCTTTTAATTTCATGGTTGCAGTCACCATCTGCAGCTATTTTAGAGCCCAAGATAATAAAGTCTGTCATAGTTTCCATTGTTTCCTCATCTATTTGCCATGAAGTGATGGGACCAGATGCCATGATCTTAGTTTTCTGAATGTTGAGCTTTAAGCCAGCTTTTTCACTCTCTGCTTTCACTTTCATTAAGAGGCTCTTTGGTTCTTCTTCAGTTTCTGCCATGAGGGTGGTGTCATCTGCATATCTGAGGTTATTGATTACTCCTGGCAATCTTGATTTCAGCTTGTGCATCATCTGGCCTGGCATTTTGCGTGATGTGTCAGCATATAGGTTAAATAAGCAGGGTGACGATATACAGCCTTGAAATACCACTTTCCCAATTTGGAACCAGTCTGTTGTTCCACATCCGGTTCTAACTATTGCTTCTTGACCTGCATACATATTTCTCAGGAGACAGATAAGGTGGTCTGGTATTCCCATGTCTTGAAGAATTTTCCACAGTTTGTTGTGATCCACATAGTCAAAGGCTTTGGCATATTCAATAAAGCAGAACTAGATGGTTTTCTGGAACTCTGTTGTTTTTTCAATGATCCAGAGAATGTTGGCAATTTGATCTCTGGTTCCTCTGCCTTTTCTAAAACCAGCTTTAACATCTGGAATTTCACAGTTCACATATTGCTGAAGCCTGGCTTGGAGAATTTTGAGCATTACTTTACTAGTGTCTGAGACGAGTGCAATTGTGTGGTAGCCTGAGCATTTTTTGGCATGGAGGCGCCTGCGACGGTCCACGCAGAAGCGAGGTGGCTGCGACAGTCCGCACAGAAGCATGGCCGAGAGGAGCTACCCTGGGCCAGAGGCCAGGGGCGGCGGCCGAGAAGCATTACCCCAGGTCCAAGAAGTGGCGGCTGGGCTGCGTGGGCAGAGGAGGGCCTAGAGGAGTTACTCCACATTCAAACTCAGGAGAGGCCATCGTGAGTAAATGCCCCTTGTCCAAGGTAAGGAGCAACGGCTGCACTTTGCTGGAGCAGCTGTGAAGAGATACCCCACGTCCAAGGTTAGAGAAACCCAAGTAAGACGGTAGGTGTTGCGAGAGGACATCAGAGGGCAGACACACTGAAACTATAATCACAGAAAACTAGCTAATCTGATCACACGGACCACAGCCTTGTCTATCTCAATGAAACTAAGCCATACCGTGTGGGGCCAACCAGGACAGATGGGTCATAGTGGAAATGTCTGACAGAATGTAGTCTACTGGAGAAGGGCATGGCAAACCACTTCAGTATTCTTGCCTTGAGAACCCCACGAACAGTATGAAAAGGCAAAAAGATAGGACACTGAAAGATGAACTCCCCAGGTCAGTAGGTGCCCAATATGCTACTGGAGAAATAACTCCAGAAAGAATGATGGGTTGGAGCCAAAGCAAAAACAATACCCAGCTGTGGATGTGACTGATGATAGAAGCAAAGTCTGATACTGTAAAGAGCAATATTGCATAGGAACCTGGAATGTTAGGTCCATGAATCAAGGCAAATTGGAAGTGGTCAAACAGGAGATGGCAAGCGTGAACGTCAATATTCTAGGAATCAGCGAACTAAGATGGACTGGAATGGGTGAATTTAACTCAGATGACCATTATATCTACTACTGTGGGTAGGAATCCCTTAGAAGAAATGGAGTAGCCATCATAGTCAACAAAAGAGTCCGAAATGCAGTACTTGGATGTAATCTCAAAAATGACAGAATGATCTCTGTTTGTTTCCAAGGCAAACCATTCAATATCTCAGTAATCCAAGTCTACGCCCAAAACAGTAATGCTAAAGAAGCTGAAGTTGAACTGTTCTATGAAGACCTACAAGACCTTTTAGAACTAACACCCAAAAAAAGATGTCCTTTTCATTATAGGGGACGGGAATGCAAAAGTAGGAAGTCAAGAAACACCTGGAGTAACAGGCAAATTTGGCCTTGGGGTACAGAATGAAGCAGGGCAAAGGCTAATAGAGATCTGCCAAGAGAATGCACTGGTCATAGCAGACACCCTCTTCCAACAACACAAGAGAAGACTCTACACATGGACATCATCAGATGGTCCACACCGAAATCAGATTGATTATATTCTTTGCAGCCAAAGATGAAGAAGCTCTATACCGTCAGCAAAAACAAGACTGGGAACAGATTGTGGCTCAGATCATGAACTCCTTATTACCAAATTCAGATTTACATTGAAGAAAGTAGGGAAAACCACTGGACTATTCAGATATGACCTAAATCAAATCCCTTATGACTATACAGTGGAAGTGACAAATAGATTTAAGGGACTAGATCTTATAGACAGAGTGCCTGATGAACTATGGAGAGAGGTTCATGACATTGTACAGGAGACAGAGATCAAGACCATCCCCATGGAAAAGAAATGCAAAAAAGCACAATGGCTATTTGAGGAGGCCTTACTAATAGCTGTGAAAAGAAGAGAAGCGAAAAGCAAAGAAGAAAAGGAAAGATATTCCCTTCTGAATGCAGAGTTCCAAAGAATAACAAGGAGAGATAAGAAAACTTCCTCAGCAATCAATGCAAAGAAATAGAGGAAAACAACAGAATGGAAAAGACTAGAGGTCTCTTCAAGAAAATTAGAGATGCTAAGGGAACATTTCATGCAAAGATAGGCTCAATAAAGGACAGAAATGGTATGGACCTAACAGAAGCAGAAGATATTAAGAAGAGGTGGCAAGAATACACAGAAGAACTGTACAAAAAAGATCTTCATAACCCAGATAATCACGATGGTATGATCACTCACCTAGAGCCAGACATCCTGGAATGTGAAGTCAAGTGGGCCTTAGGAAGCATCACTACGAACAAAGCTAGGGAAGGTGATGGAATTCCAATTGAGCTATTTCAAATCCTGAAAGATGATGCTGTGAAAGTGCTGCACTCGATATGCAAGCAAATCTGGAAAACTCAGCAGTGGCCACAGAACTGGAAAAGGTCAGTTTTCATTCCAATCCCAAAGAAAGGCAATGCCAAAGAATGCTCAAACTATCGCACAATTGCACTCATCTCACATGCTAGTAAAGTAATGCTCAAAATTATCCAAGCCAGGCTTCAGCAATACCAGAACCATAAACTTCCAGATGTTCAAGCTGGTTTTAGAAAAGTCAGAGGAACCAGAGTTCAAATTGCCAACATCTGATGGATCATCGAAAAAGCAAGAGAGTTCCAGAAAAACATCTATTTCTGCTTTATTGACTATGCCAAAGCCTTTGACTGTGTGGATCACAATAAACTGTGGAAAATTCTGAAAGAGATGGGAATATCAGACCATCTGACCTGCCTCTTGTGAAACCTGTATCCAGTTCAGGAAGAAACAGTTAGAACTGAACATGGAATGACAGACTGGTTCCAAATAGGAAAAGCAGTACGACAAGGCTGTATATTGTCACCCTGCTTATTTAACTTCTATGCAGAGTACATCATGAGAAACGCTGGGCTGGAAGAAACACAAGCTGGAATCAAGATTGCTGGGAGAAATATCAATAACCTCAGATATGCAGATGACACCACCCTTATGGCAGAAAGTGCAGAAGAACTAAAGAGCCTCTTGATGAAGGTGAAAGAGGAGAGTGAAAAAGTTGGCTTAAAGCTCACTGTTCAGAAAACTAAGATCATGGCATCTGGTCCCATCACTTCATGGGAAATAGATGGGCAAACAGTGGAAACAATATCAGACTTTATTTTTTGGGCTCCAAAATCACTGCGGATGGTGATTGCAGCCATGAGATTAAAAGACACTTACTCCTCGGAAGGAAGGTTATGACCAACCTGGATAGCATATTTAAAAGCAAAGACATTACTTTGTCAACAAAGGTCCATCTAGTCAAAGCTATGGTTTCTCTAGTGGTCATGTATGGATGTGAGAGTTGGACGGTGAAGAAAGCTGTGTGCCGAAGAATTGATGCTTTTGAACTGTGGTGTTGGAGAAGACTCTTGAGAGTCCCTTCGACTGCAAGGGGATCCATCCAGTCCATCCCAAAGGAGATCAGTCCTGGGTGTTCATTGGAAGGACTAACGTTGAAGCTGAAACTCCAATAATTTGGCCACCTCATGCGAAGTGTTGCCTCATTGGAAAAGACTCTAATGCTGGGTAGGATTGTGGGCAGGAGGAGAAGGGAACGACAGATGATGAGATGGTTGGATGGCATCACCAACTCGATGGACATGGGTTTGGGTAAACTCCGGGAGTCATTGATGAACAGGGAGGCCTGACGTGCTGCAGTTCATGGGGTCGCAAAGAGTCAGACACTACTGAGTGACTGAACTTAACTGAACTTCTTTAGGATTAGAATGAAAACTGACCTTTTCCAGTCCTGTGGCCACTGCTGAGTTTTCCAAATTTGCTTGCATATTGAGTGCAGCACTTTCACAGCATCATCTTTGCGGATTTGAAATAGCTCAACTGGAATTCTATCACCTCCACCAGCTTTGCTTGTAGTGATGCTTCCTAAGGCCCACTTCACCTCTCATTCCAGGATGTCTGGCTCTAGGTGAGTGATCACACCATCGTCATTATCTGGGTCATGAAGATCTTTTTTGTACAGTTCTTCTGTGTATTCTTGCCACCGCTTCTTAATATCTTCTGCTTCTGTTAGGTCCATACCATTTCTGTCCTTTATTGTGCCAAGCTTTGCATGAAATTTTCCTTTGGTATCTCCAATTTTCTTGAAGAGATCACTAGTCTTTTCCACACTATTGTGTTCCCCTATTTCTTTGCATTTATCGCTGAGGAAGGCTTTCTTATCTCTCCTTGCTATTCTTTGGAACTCTGCATACAAATGGGTGTGTCTTTCCTTTTCTCCTTTGCCTTTCGATTCTCTTCTTTTCTCCGCTATTTGTAAGACCTCCTCAGACAACCGTTTTGACTTTTTGCATTTCTTTTTCTTGGGGATGGTCTTAATCACTGCCTCCTGTACAGTGTCACAAACCTCCATCCATAGTTCTCAGGCACTCTGTTTATCAGATATAACTTAAATCTATTTGTCACTTCCACTGTGTAATCCTAAGGGATTTGATTTAGGGCAAACCTGAATTTTCTAGTGGTTTTTCTACTTTCTTCAATTGACGTCTGAATTTGTTAATAAGGTGTTCATGATTGAGCCACAGTCAGCTTCCAGTCTTGTTTTTGCAGTCTGTATGAAGCTTATTCATCTATGGCTGTGAAGAATATTATCGATCTGATTTAGGCATTGATCATCTGGTGATGTCCGCGTGTAGAGTCTTCTCTTGTGTTGTTGGAAGAGGGTGTTCTCTTGGCAAGTTAGCCTCTGTCCTGCTTCGTTTTGTACTTCAAGGCCAAATTTGTCTGTTTCTCCAGATATCTCTTGACTTTCTACTTTTGCATTCCAGTCCCCTATGATGAAAAAGACATCTTTTTTGGGTGTTATTCTAGAAGGTGTTATAGGTCTTCATCGAACTCTTCAATTTCAACTTCTTCAACATTACTGGTTGGGGCATAGACTTGGATTACTCTGATATTGAATGGTTCCTTGGAAACAAACAGAGATCTTTCTGTCATTTTTGAGGTTGCATCCAAGTACTGCATTTTGGACTCTTTTGTTGACTATGATGGCTACTCCATTTCTTCTAAGGGATTCTTGCCCACGGTAGTAGATATAATGGTCATCTGAGTTAAATTCACCCATTCCAGTCCATTTCAGTTCACTGATTCCTAGAATGTCGACATTCACTCTTGCCATCTCCTGTTTGACCACTTCCAATTTGCCTTGATTCATGGACCTAACATTCCAGATTCCTATGCAATATCGTTCTTTACAGCATTGCACTTTACTTCCATCACCAGTCACATCCATAACTGGATGTTTTTCTTTTTTCTTTTTGCTTTGGTTCCTTCTTTTCATTCTTTCTTATGTCTCCACTCTTCTCCAGTAGCATATTGGGCATGAACCCACCTGGGGAGTTCACCTTTCAGTGTCCTATCTTTTTGTCTTTTCATACTGGGGTTCTCAAGGCAAGAATATTCAAGTGGTTTTCCTTTTCCTTCTTCAGTGGACCACATCTTGTCAGAACTCGCCACCATGACTGGTACTTCCTGAGTTGCCCTAAAGGGCATGGCTCATAGTTCAACTGAGTTAGACAAGGCTGTGGTCCATGTGGTCATTTTGATTAATTTTCTGTGATTGTGGGTTTCATTCTGTCTGGCCTCTGATGGATAAATATATGAGGCTTATGGAAACTTCCTGAATGGAGAGACTGACTACGGGGGAAACTGGGTCTTGTTCTGATGAGGGCGGGGCGGGGGGGGGTCGATATGCTCAGTAAATTTTTAATCCAATTTTCGGTTGATGGAGGGGATTGTGTTCCCTCCCTGTTGTTTGACCTGGGGCCAAACTATGGTAGAAGTAATGAAGATGATGGTGACCTCCTTTGTGCATGCACTGCTGGACTCAGTGCCCAGGAGCATCAGCAGGCCACTGCCAACCCCCGCCTCCACTGCAGACTCATGGACACTCATGGGCAAGTCGGGTCTGTCTCTTGTTGGGTCACTGCTCCTTTCTCCTGGGTCCTGGTGTGCACAAGGTTCTGTTTGTGCCTTCCAAGAGTCTGTTTCCCCAGTCCTGTGTAAGTTCTGGTGGCTCTATGGTGAGGTTAATGGCGATCTCTTCCAAGAGGGCTTATACAGAAATATATTTAAAATTTTGTGTCTCATACGTTGTTATTAGATGTCCACAGGACATTTAGAAAAACTGGTGAAAAGATAAATGTTACTAAATTTCAAAATTTAGAATTCTTTTTTGTATGTGATTCAGTTATACATATACACATATATTATTTTTGAAATTATTTTCCATTATAGATTATTATAAGATATTGACTAGAATTCCCTGTGCTATACAGTAAACTTTTGTTGCTTGTTTCATATCTAATTTTTTAATTAGAAATCTAGCATTCTATTCATACTAAATTTAACAAGTGGAATCAAAATGTCATGAATTTTTTAGTTAGGCAAAAATTCATAAGTTCTCTAAAATATATATAATGCCTATATATATATATATATATATACACACACACACACACACACACACACACATACAAAACCTTTTCTACTATGCTTGTTAAAGTCTTGAGAAAGAACATCAAAAAAAAAAGAGATGGAGAAATTGCTCTTTGTTATTTTTAATTAGTTATCACCTTGTCACATTAGGCAATATTAAAAAATGAGTTATGATTTAAATTATTCTCTCTACATTTCCAAATTTACTTAAATAAATATCATACAAGTTTCTTCTGATTTGGAAACAGATGTAAGAATTAGCTAAGGGATGTTAGCAGGTTTCTTATATTTCAAATCAGTCTGAAATGACTCAGAAAGATGATTAGGATCTGCTTTAGCACAAAGGATATAATTAGGGCTTGTCAAATCAACCTGCTTAAAATTACTTTACAATAGAAGGGGCATTTATGATTCTTCAGCTGAATGTTATGTAATGGTTTAAAATAATACATCCTCCATCAGTGCCATGGTAATCTGTCAATAGTTTATTATAAGCATATAAATTCATATTCAAACATTATTACCACACAGTCATTTAATATATTTTAGTTTCTTCCCAAGCAGTTACTTTTTCTTTCCCCACCTTCTCACTTCTTTTTAATCTTCTTATTTTTCTCTTTGATTCTTGAATATGGGTGGGTGTTCTTACCCACCATATCAGAAAGGCCATATTTATTTTCTTTCTTTTCATGTGCACCAGCTTGAGTAGTGTTGGCTGCAGAGTCCTCATTTCTGGTGATTTTACTCAAAATCTTCTCAGGATCTTCCTGCCTTTATTTAATCTTCATACTACTTATCACCATGTTTCCTCACATCACTAAAGATGAAGATTTGGGTCTCACTCTCTGGTTTTTTTCCCCTTTCCTTGTTGTTGTTGTTGTTTGTTTTGTTGTTTTAGAGAAGAAAAATAGTAAAGAAACTTGCTATACAATCTTTAATATAAAATCCTAATTTTGTAGCATTTATTATAAGTTGTCAAAGCAGTATCAGAAACACTTTTCTTCTAGTGATATTGTCCTTAATAGGTAAGATCTTACACAGGTACTTTTTCTTCTTCTTAAAGAATAACACCCTAAGACAAAAATTTTAATAGTAACTAAAAGTTCATCCATACATATAAAGGGAAGACGCGTATGTCTTGTTAAATAGTTTTTATATTGTACTGTATTTTAAAGACAGCTTTAATAGAAATATTTACTTGGGTTTAACTTCATTTTGTAAGAGTGGCAATATTTTTAGGAGATTCTTGTAATCAATTGTATCACTGACATCAGTAAAATATAAATATATGTCACATGTCCATTCTCAAACAAAGCACATGGAGGGACTTCCCTGGTGGTAGAGTGGTTAAGATGTGGTGCTTCCAACTGCAGGGGTCACATGTTTGATCCCTGGTCAGGGAACTAAGATCTCTCAAGCAGTACACTTAATAACATAAAAGAAAGCATGTGGAGAATCTCTGCAAGCATGAAATTCAATCAATAATCATTTTGTGAATACTGGAGAGGCAGTTATAAAACATACCATTCTGTTTGTAACTTAAATATGACTTTGCCTCTGAAACCCTGGACTATCATTTTGTAAATAGTTTCAATAACCCCTTATCAGCTTAAGTGTATTAAAATTGTCCTGGATATCAAGAATATTAGAGTGGCTACTTTATATTTAGTTTATATAATATTTCCATGTGGTCGTGAAGAGTCAGACACGACTGAGCAACTTCACTTTCACTTTTCACTTTCATGCATTGGAGAAGGAAATGCAACCCACTCCAGTGTTCTTGCCTGGAGAATCCCAGGGATGGCGGGGCCTGATGGGCTACGTCTATGGGGTCGCGGAGAGTCGGATGCAACTGAAGTGCCTCAGCAGCAGCAGCAGCAGCAGCAGTATGTATTTATTTTCAGGTTCATTTTCTAGTTCAGTACCAACTATATAGAATCAGAGCACCACAGTTTGAAAATTAAAAATTAAAGTTTTCTAAAATAATAACAGAAAGAAAAATACCAGCTCATATATATATTATGGAGAAGGAAATGGCAACCCACTCCAGTAAGAGGATCCTGGCAGGCTAAAGTCCATGCGGTCACCAAGAGTCAGATAGGACTTAGCGACTAAACCACCACATACGTATATACATATATATATGAAACAGAATACCAGCTCAAATATATATATATGTGTGTGTATATATATATCTACATACATACCTATGCATAGATACATACATACAGACACACATACATTTTTAACCAGCTATTTTTTTAGAGCTTAAAAATTGTTCAAGAGATGATGTGTATGCCTTTGTCTTAATTTTAAATATGAAGCACCTGAGTCTGAAAGTGTCAGTTTGTGGAGGTCATACAGAGGGTTTTAATCCTCATCTATCTAATCATCAGGCCAACTCTTTTATTATAGTAATATAATATTTCCCTGTTATTCTTTTAATGTTATATACTATTTTTAAAAAACATATTCTAAAAGCCCTTATAAAATCCTAAATAAAAGTTAAAAAGCTAATCAAATCTCGATTTGGTGGCAAGTTGTCATTAATTGAAAAAGAAAAGTTCGAGATGTTCAGAAAGCAAGGGCCTGTATCTGTGTGCCTGTATTTTATTGACAGTCTATAAATTTTAATGAGAGCTTCTTAAAATACT
Organism: Giraffa tippelskirchi; assembly: GCF_054371585.1. NCBI lineage: Eukaryota > Metazoa > Chordata > Mammalia > Artiodactyla > Giraffidae > Giraffa > Giraffa tippelskirchi. The sequence continues at coordinate 67,204,243 of NC_137279.1, forward strand.
TTATAACCTATGAATTTATGAGGGAGATTTGTTTTAAAAACATCAAGAGCTTATCATTTAGAGACAGCAACTGTTATATTTCATATGTATCTTCTACCATTTCCCTCTTTTTAAATATGCAAACACAAACAGCTTTTAACTGAGATCATATGTTGAGGTTTATAACCTGAAGGCGGATGGTAATTAAATTCAACCATAATAGTTTTTTCTGTAACGAATGTCAGAAAACCCATCTTAAACAGCCCATACTGTCCTGTTTTATGGATACATTTTAATTGATTCAACGTTTAATATGCCATCTATTGTTTTCCTCCAGAGGTATCTGTATATACATGATATATTTTGCATGTGTGTCTGTATATATGCATGAAATAAAGTCTTATTCAAGAATGTGTACATAACATTGCTTAATTTCTAAGATAAACTTTTACAAAATTAAATACTGAGCAAAAAATGTAACTATTTCTAAACCTTTTGATCTATATTTTAAACTTTCTTTTAGAAGAGGTTTTGTCTATATACCATTCCACAAGTCATGAATGCATTTAGTAATTTTGCTGCATCCTTACTCTAGTTATTATTTTTAGTTTTGAAAATCTTACTCATTATTAAGACATATGTTTTCATAGTAGTATGGCTGAACATGTTTTTTCATGTTTACTAAGTATTGGTATTTTTATGATTTCAGTTTCCCTAAATTTAAGTCACTTGTCTTTTTATCTAGTGATCTTTTGAGTAAATATGCTTTTAATTCTATCTCCTTGTTATACATACTTGCATTTTAAGTGCTCCATTCCTTGTGAGAGAAGGCAAAAGAAAGAGAATCTGTGGAAGTAGATTATAGAAAGTACATATCTTCATTTTCCAGCATACCACCAAGGTCCTCTGCTCAAATTTTTCATAATCTGAAATAATGAAAGTCCCTACCAAATTATTATAACCATTTATAATCAGGTTAACACAGATTATTTAGACTTCTACCTCAGGTGCTTTGTGACTACAGTTTAATTGAAAGAAAATCACACTGTCAATTAAAAATAGAGTAAAAAGTGGATCGTGACTGAAATGTAGTTTCTTAAGAAGCAAAAGGAAATAAGGTATAATTAATAGAATACTAATTGGACAATGTGAAAACATATAATTTTTCTTTTCTTTTGTTCTTCTGTAATTCAAGATACATCATTTGAGTAAAGACATAAACAAAAAATATGCATAAAATTATATTCCGATGAAAACAATTAGTAAAATTGTACTTTTAAATTAACTTAATTTTCTTCAAAATCAATGCTAAGGATTCTAGTTTAAAATAGGATCTCCTTCAGGGGTAAGCATGAAATGTAAGATCAGATATCTCCTGACATGTGAAAAGTAAAGAGAAAGAAATAATTCGCTAGCATTGTTAAACTCAGAAATATAAGTCTTTTTGAGACTAGCAGTAAGGGAAAATGAACCCTGAATTGAGACCAAGTGCCAGTCACCACTGGGAAACAAGCAAGCACAGCAAGTCCCCCTTGGGAATATTGTTTGTGTGATTATAATTCAGTAGGCAACGCTGTAGCTGAGGTACATCCTGAGTACTCATGTGCTTTATCAATTTAAAGAATTAGAGAATTCGAAAATGCAGTTAAGGACATAGTCTACCTTGAGAACATTGGAGACCTAACAAATGATAGGATTCTGGAAAAGGGATGTAATTTTCAAGCTGTTTGTGGAAACATACATGAAATTGGAATTTGACAAGCCCACCGATGTATTAAAAGTAATTCATGAGGAGAAAAAAGGGAGAAGTCAATTGAATAGAAGCAGAAGGGAAAAGAAGAAAGGTTTGAATTATTTGATTTACCTGGAATAAAACACAGTATTTTAGAAGTATGCCAAAGACATATTTTTTTACCCTTTCATCTTCACACAAAAATGTTTACAATAATTTACAAGGGTTAAGAAAACATGTGGGCATGGTAGACCAGCAATATCTTTTGCAGAATGATTTTCTGTCAAAAAGTTGTCATCAATTCTTGTGAAATGAGAAAAGGAGAACAATGTATCCCCTTTTCTAATATGTGCAGTGAAAAGGTATTCATAGCTCAGACTAAACAACAGAGAGTGCTTTATTTTCTTGTCCTGGAAAATGACTTCGGAAGTTGTTTTTTATTTTAAATAATTAAAAGGTTGCATGTGGCTTGCTATTATCCTTGTGCCGAGCTTCCTCCCCACTGAGTCCACCTCTCTATCATCTGAGTCTGCCTCTCTACCGTTCACCCCAACCTCCTCACCTTCTAAGAAGACACTTTGCTCAGGAGCCACTGAGAGGTCAAGGCCTTTTATTTTAATGATGGAAATAATGAGCAAAGACACAAGAACCTGGAGTCAGGGAGGCTAAATGGATTTATTGCACCGTGAAATGTGGAAATTATTTCTAGAGAAAAATAGAAGACTCCAAAAAAGCAGGCAAGAAACTTCATGTTTTTATTTTTGCTTTTCATTTTAGCTTTTTATTTTGGGGGGGAATTGAGATGAGAGTGAAGAAAATCAGGGAAAGAAGTTTTTCTCTGAAATGTAATTTTAAGAACTGTGTGAACATAATTTAAATTTCAAGTATAATGATATACAAAGAATGAAAGTTGAAACTTAAAATGCTCTGTATCTCTTATAATTACATTCTCCAGCTTTGAATCCTAATATTGTATATTTCTAAAGTAATAGTACTTTATTGTTATTCTTCTCAATCATTTTTATATATAAGGGTGTCTTGAAAGTCTGTCCCCTGAAACTATCAATGAATTCCTTTCTAGCTATGACATGAACAGATATCAGAATAACCTATTAGGGTAATGATCTGATGCACTTTCAGTGGTACAAAGTAAGCAGTTTGGGATATAGTTTATTATAATTTTTATTTTTTGTGCTTCCTAAATTTGTATATATTCATGGTTTTGTATTGAAAACATATTGTATTTAAGAAAAAATTCACCATCTCTAGAGAGAAAATATCTTCCAACTTTAGAGTTCACATTGTTCATCACTCATTAACAAACGATTTTTGTGTGATTTAGAAAATATAGTTAAGAAAGCTCCACTACCTAGAAATAACCTATCTTGACTTGCAATTCTCTCAGTTTTAGCTTTCTGTATTTTGATATGTAATTCTTAAGTAGATAAAGTTAAGGATTGTTTTATCTTCTTGGAGAATTTGTCCTTTTTTCTTTATATAATGCAACTCTTTATCCCTGGTTAATTTCCCTATTCTGAGCTCTGCTTAGTCTACAATTAATATATTTGGATTAGTTTTAGCTGTGTGTTAGTCTGCCCATATACTGGTGGCTTGTACAACAGAAATGTACTGTCTAAAGTTCTGGAGGTAAGAAGGTACCTGTGAGGACTTGGGGAGGAGGGGGATAGGGAAGGGGAGAGATAGAATTTTCCTGTCTCTTTACAGAGTCAAGATGGGGTTGGAATTTTTAACAGGTCATTTTCATATATATTGTTCAAGGACCACAGAGTGGTTGATTAACTTGTCAACACACAGCTAGTAAAGAGCATGAAGTGGCATTTCAATTCTATATACCATGCTTATAAATACTATCCACATATGGATAATTGTAAATGACTCTAATTACATTGGCCAAAAAGTATGTACTTTGAAACAAGATCCCTAAAACTATTAATGTGATAAAGCAGCTACTTTTATTTATATACTTCCTTTAAAAAGTAATTGAAAAATCTTAAAAATGTAGTTTTTTAAACAAATATTTAAAGATTAAGCAGGTATTTAGATTGCTAAATATTTAAGCAAATATTTAGATATATAATCTTTTGGATATTAAAAGTACTCTAAGATCATATACTATTTCAGAAATTTAAGAACAGACATAGAAATTAATAAAAATTAGCACAAAATTAGATATTTGCATTAATGTATGCCCAGTTCTAATTTTCAATTCTTAATCTATTGAAAACCTACATCTTAAATTGAAACTTACATGTTATTAACAGGATATAAACATGTTAGTAAAACTATATATTTTATCTTAAAACTCCTATTAGTAACATTTTCCAGACATTTAAACTTTACATACATGCAAATTTCTAATAAAAGAAAACAACCTCATAAAAATGCAGAGAAATAAAAAGCCAAATAAAAATGGATTTATGTTTCTTCAGTGAAAATTTGCAATGACTGAAAAATGGAAAAGAATCAGTCTTGGAAACTGCCTGATAAAATTAAAACTTTCAAGCCCTTTTATAGAAAATATAATTCGTTATAAACTTTTTGGAACCCAATTATTTCCATCTGTTTATTTTCTAATATAAATATTGGGGGTAAAATTTCCTTGTGGGACTATTGACACAAGATCAAATATTTCTAAGTGATACCCTCATCAATATAATACAGAAAATCATCACTGTTTGAAGAATGGATCTCAAATTTAAGTCACCTGATTTATCTCTGTTCTGAAAGAAAGTAGTTTTCCTTCTGTCTTATATACTGTTGTGTTTAGACAATTGTAATTAACAATGCTCCTAGTAAATTGGTACAGCATGAAAGTGAAAGTCACTCAGCCTTGTCCGACTCATTATGACCCCATGGATTATACAGTCCATGGAATTCTCCAGGCCAGAATGTTAGAGTGGGTAGCCTTTCCCTTTTCTAGGGCATCTTCCCAATCCAGGGGTGGAACCCAGGTCTCCTGCATTGGAGGTGGATTCTTTACCAGCTGAGCCACAAGGGAAGCTAAGAATGCTGGAGTAGATAACCAATCCCTTCTCCAGTGGATCTTCCTGACCCAGGAATCAAAACAGGGTCTCCTGCATTTCAGGTGGATTCTTTACTAACTAAGCTTTCAGGGAAACCCTGGTACAGTGGTAAGTGGAATATATATCTTCTGTACAATATAATACTTACAGTGTCCTAAATTTAATAGCAAAAAGACATCTAAAAGCATCTAAAAGCAATTTTGTCATTCACTATGTGTTTATGATTGAGTCTGTTTTCCACATATTTGTCATAAGTAAAATATACTTGAAGTTAGTGAAAATCAGTAAGTTGATGATACAAATACACATTTTAAACTGTAAATCATTACACATATTGTAGGTGCTCTTTTTTGAATGTCTACTTTAATAATATCTACTTTAAAGAGTTAAGAAACAAATAAGTGCTCAAGATATAAACCATTTCTTTAATGCTATTAATAATGTCACATCTGCAGAAGGCAATGGCACCCCACTCCAGTACTCTTGCCTGGAAAATCCCATGGATGGAGGAGCCTGGTAGGCTACAGTCCATGGGGTCGCTAAGAGTCGGACACGACTGAGCGACTTCACTTTCAGTTTTTCCATTCATGCACTGGAGAAGGAAATGGTAACTCACTCCAGTATTCTTGCCTGGAGAATCCCAGGGATGGCAGAGCCTGGTGGGCTGCCGTCTATGGGGTCGCACAGAGTTGGACATGACTGAAGCGACTTAGCAGCAGCAGCAACTTTAAAGCGTTAAGAAACAAATAAGTGCTCAAGATATAAACCATTTCTTTAATGCTGTTAATAATGTCACATCTGCAGAGTCCATTCTTTGCAAGAACTTAAAAACATGCTTACACTAGAGGCCCACTGCTTTCAGCTGGAGTTTATTTACGCTGTGCCTGGTTCACAACTTCTATAATGTAACAATATTCAATACCCATGTTTTTGTTAGGTTCATTTTGGAAGAGTTAAAAACAAGAATATTCTTGAATTAATTGTATTTGGAAGACTGTTACGACATGTGTTTGTTGTTGAGTTGCTAAATCGTATCCAACTCTTTTGAGATTCATGTACTGTACCCCTTCCAGGTTCCTCTGTTTATGGGATTTCCCAGGCAAGAATACTGGAATGGGTAGCCATTCCCTTCAGGAGATCTTCCCAACCCAGGGACTGAACCTGCATCTCCTGCATTGGCAGGTGGATTCTTTACCACTGAGCCACCAGGGAAGCCCTGGAAATTACCAAAATGTTGACTATCATTTTTATAGGATTTATTTTCTTACTATGTATGAGAAATCTAAAAGGCCAAATAGCTTCTCATCACTTTATTAAAGGTAGACTTTCACGCACATGTAAATCACAATAGGTTGTTTTAAAATCTTGGTTACAGTAAGCATGTAAGATTAAGTCAGTGAATAAGGAAGATGCCAAGAGAGACAAGCTGTTCTGATGTGGAACTCAAGTTGGAAAAATGTTATTTCATAAGCATAAACCTGGCAATTTATTCTGAAGACCCTTTGTGAAAGATTTTTCTTTTTCCTGGATTACCTGCATGGTCCCTGCATAGATTTGTGTTTGAAAAAGTTACATATAGAGAGGCTGAGTCATTTTTAGACACTAACCTCCCTTTAGAATAGCCCCATGGAGCCCACTGGGTAAATAACCAAATCTTAGGCAATTTTCTGCACCATCTAGTCAACTATCTTTCCTGTAATACACAATTATCAACGTAACAGGATAGGATTTGATTAATCATTGTCTTAGTGCCAGCTTCCTTTTTTTTTCAATTTTTCAGAAAAAAATGGAGATTTACATTTCTTAATATATATGCACTAAATATACAGTGCAATATAACTTTAAATACATAAAAATTACCAATAACTCAATGAACAATAACAAAAATGTTAAAGGCTTCCCTGGTGCCTCAGACAGTAAAAAATCGGCCTGCAATGCAAGAGACCTGGGTTTGATCACTGGGTTGGGAAGATGCCCTGGAGGAGGACATGACAACCCACTCCAGTCTTCTTGCCTGGAGAATCCCATGGACAGAGGAGCCTGGCAGGCTACAGTCCATAGGGTCGCAGAGTTGGACATGACTGAGCGACTAAGGCCACGGCACTCTAAATTACCAGTTTTGTAGTTTTTCCAATCCTGCTGGTTCAGTTCAGTTCAGTTCAGTTGCTCAGTCTTGTGCAACTATTTGCGACCCCATGAACTGCAGCATGTCAGGCCTCCCTGTCCATCACCAACTGCCGGAGTCCACCCAAACCCATGTCCATTGAGTCAGTGATGCCATCCAACCATCTCATCTTCTATCGTCCCCTTTTCCTCCCGCCCTCAATCTTTCCCAGCATCAGGGGCTTTTCCAATGAGTCAGCTCTTCACATCAGGTGGTCAAAATATTGGAGTTTCAGCTTCAACATCATTCCTTCCAATGAACACCCAGGACTGATCTCCTTTAGGATGGACTGGTTGGATCTCCTTGCAGTCCAAGGGACTCTCAAGAGTCTTCTCCAACACCACAGTTCAAAAGCATCAATTCTTCAGTGCTCAGCTTTCTTTATAGTCCAACTCTCACATCCATACATGACCACTGGAAAAACCATACCCTTGACTCAACGGACCTTTGTTGGCAAAGTAATGTCTCTGCTTTTTAATATGCTGTCTAGACTGGTCATAACTTTCCTTCCAAGGAGTAAGCGTCTTTTAATTTCATGGCTGCAATCACCATTTGCAGTGATTTTGGAGCCCAGAGAAATACAGTCAGCCACTGTTTCCACTGTTTCCCCATCTATTTGCCATAAGGTGATGGGACTAGATGCTATGATCTTAGTTTTCTGAATGTTGAACTTTAAGCCAACTTTTTCACTCTCCTCTTTTCACTTTCATCAAGAGGCTCGTTAGTTCCTCTTCACTTTCTGCCATAAGGGTGGTGTCATCTGCATAGCTGAGGTTATTCATATTTCTCCCGGCAATCTTGATTCCAGCTTGTGCTTCCTCCAGCCCAGTGTTTCTCATGATGTACCCTGCATATAAGTTAAATAAGTAGGGTGACAATGTATAGCCTTGGCGTACTCCTTTTCCTATTTGGAACCAGTCTGTTGTTCCATGTCCAGTTCTAACTGTTGCTTCCTGACCTGCATACAGATTTCTCAGGAGGCAGATCAGGTGGTCTGGTATTCTCATCTATTTCAGAATTTTCCACAGTTTATTGTGATTCACACAGTCAAAGGTTTTGGCATATTCTAAAATGCAGAAATAGATGTTTTTCTGGAACTCTCTTGTTTTTCGATGATCCAGCGGATGTTGGCAATCTCATCTCTGGTTCCTCTGCCTTTTCTAAAATCAGCTTGAACATCTGGATGTTCACGGTTCATGTATTGCTGAAACCTGGCTTGGAGAATTTTAAGCATTACTTTACTAGCCTGTGAGATGAGTGCAATTGCGTGGTGCTTAAGCTCTTATTTTTTCTAGGAGAAACAAGGACAAAGTACATATTTCAACTTATCACAAACATCTTCTTAGATTGATGTTTAGAATGTTTGAGACCAAAACAAAAAACATCACACTAATTCATATCCACTTTGTTGGACACTTTCTTTTGAATTTATGCTTTCGGGAAGGTTTAAATTCTTTAATGTTAACAGTTAATTATAACTTTTTCATTTTTTAGCTTAAGAGGATTCAGTATTGAGCAGACACTAAATTTAATCTGTTTAAATAAAAATTAATAAACTCCTCAGGCTTGTACCATGGTACCGTGTCTCTTGCTTTACCACTGCAATTCTTACCTCAGTGTGTTCAAATATTTATGTAATTCATAGATAGTGTTCAATCCCTGGGTCAGGGAGATGCCATGGAGTAGGAAATGGCAACCCACTCCAGTATTCTTGCCTGAAAAATTCCATGGGCAGAGAAGCCTAACAGGCTAGAGTCCATGGGGTTGTAAAGAGTTGAATATGACTGAGCATGCATGAAAGGCAAGGTTTCTCTTTAAAAACATTTTCCCCTATCCTTAGAGTAGAGGGACCCAAGATACTACCTTTTTATGGGGGGTGAGTTATTGCACAATTATTTTATAGGTAATTATAAATGCAAATTCCAGCCTATATATTTCTAGGCTATAAAATTTGAAGCACAATCCTGCTCACATGCAATGTATGCATAAAAGACACAAGCTGATTATATGCCCATTATCTGTCTGATCAGTTTTCAAGCCTGATGTCTGTGTCATTGTTGTTCAGTTGCTAAGTCATGTCCAGCTATTTGCAACCCCATGGACTGCAGCACACCAGGCTTCCCTGTCCTTCGCTATCTTCCAGATTTTTCTCAAACTCATGTCCGTTGAGTCAGTGATGCTACCTAACCATTTCATCTTCTGCCCTCCTCTTCTGTGTCCTATCTGGCATCAAATTTGCTGTTTATCTTCAGAGAAAGAGCCTTGCCTTTATCTGTTTTGAAGAGAGAACGTACGTTAATAATTCCCATCATTACTCAAATCTGCTATTATGGTGTTTTGCTATTTTTCCACATGTTCTGCATGTGTGCACACATACAGTTGAAATTGTTTTCATCTTTTGAGATACTGCACTTTCTGATAGTCATACAACTGATTAAGAGACTGCTAGCCCCTTAATACTGTGTCTGTGCCCTCCTTATTTCAAGAAGTTGTATCACCATTCTCTTAAATTTGAGTAGTCATTCTGAACTTCTTGTCTTTTATTCCATCCCTCTAACTATTGAATCTTATTGATCATGTATCTTAAAAACAAGTGAATTTATACCACCATTTCCTTAGGACGAAGATGTAAAATGAGACTTCAGTAGTTGTCTCAATTTAAGATAATGGACCATGCTATTGAAAACTGGTCAAATAATTGCTTTCATTTTCCAAAAAGATACAAAGTACAGTTTCAGTGCTTTCTAATGAGACCCCTCAGACCCATCAACCTTCCTCCATCCTAGATGAGAAAACAATTCATCAGAAAATTTTAGGGGGGTGTTTTACAAAAAGCTTTTCAATTACCATGGCTGTTTATTCTTGTGTTCCAACCCCTTCTTCAATCTCAAACCAAGAGGATTAGATTCAAGGAATCTTTATCAGAGTCTTAAGACAACTATTTAGATCAAACAACCCCATCTGAAAAAGTCTGTGTATAGTTTTCCCCTAGGCTATTTCCTCAGGGAAGAATAATAAGAGACAGTCACTCTGACACTGAGTAACTATGATTGCCTTGATAGAAAATGGATTGCAACCATGAGGTCTGTAGGGCATGGGTAGAGATATTCTGAATGTGCAAAACAGCTCTTCAAGGAGATGACCAGCCTGGAGCACCTGCCCCACAGACATTGGCTGCACCAGCTCTAGGTGATAGCAACACTAGTCAAGCAGGCCTCTTTTGATCCCTTACTATTCTTTCCTTCATTCATCCAAAACCTGGGGGAGATATGACTGCCTCTACTTCCCCACTATTTAGAGAATTTCCTGGACAAGAGAAATTAGGAAAATCAAGTGCTCATTTGGGTGAGATTGATATTTTGATATTGCTGTGACCTTTCTCATGTTGAATACGGTATTGTTATTTACCACCTTCAAGTGCTTGGGAAGATATAGGATCCAAGCAAGATGGGTTTTGGGATGAGGAAAAATATGACAAGAGCAAGCTTGAATATAAGGTGAAAAATAAATAAATTTGTTTCCTTCCAAACGATTGACTTTAGCTCATTCTGGTTATGTGAATTTCACCAGCAATGTTTACTGCAGTGGTCTACTTTAATAGTATATTCACTTCAAATTTTCCCAGCTCTAAGAAAAAAAAAAATGACCTTACGGCAGTGCAAGTGATCATTTTTATATATAAATATGTTTATGTCTGAGTCATCGTTAATACTGTTTGACTGTTTCCTTTAGCTTAAAGATAAATGATGAGATTCTTAACCTGGGTCTCCTTCCCTCTTTAGCCTCATCTTTTTCACTGTACCCACTTCCCAATTCATATTTCCTTTTCACCAACAGTTGACATTTTTTATAGAGATATAACTGACATATAACACTGTGCAAGTTTAAGATATACAACATGTTTAGTTGATACATTTATGTTGTGCAGTATGATTACCACTATAGCATTAGCTAACACTTCTTTCACATCACATGATTATTTTGTGCACATACGGTGAGAAAAATTAAGATCTGATCATTTCATTTTCTGATGTAGCCAGTCTTTTACAATTTCTTCTCCATGTGTAATATCTTTTTCTAACACTCCCACTTATTTATCTGGCCCACTTTTCCTCATGCTCCAGTTGCAGCTTGAATAACTCTTTTTGCATATTTCCCTAAAGACTTAAGATTGGATCAGATTTTTATATTTATGAGACATGCTTCAAACTATATACGTTCACAATCAGAGCTCTTATAATAGCTTTGTGTGGTAATGTTAATTTTTGGTATCATTTAGTAATCTGTAAGGGGACTTCTCTAGTCAACTACTGATGCAAAGGGATTGTGGTTTCTCTAATGTCTGTCATTGGCCATTGCAGTGGCATTTGATATATTTCTGAATGACTGTTTGAATGGAAGATGAAAAAATCTGGAACAGCAGAATCACGTAGACAGCTTGATATTGTCCTGCCAATAAGTTTATCAGGCACAGTGGCAGACTATCTTACTTTTTTAATGTTTTATTTTATATTGGGATATAGCTCATTAACAATGTTGTGATAATTTCAGTTGAACAGCAAAGGGATTCAGCCCTATATTTATATTAATGCATGTATCCACTCTACTCCCAGTTCCCTTCCCATCCAGGCTGTCACACAACACTGAGCAGAATTCCGTCTGCTATACAATAGGATCTTGTTGGTTACCCAGTTTTGAATATAGCAGTGTATACCTGTTCATCCAAACTCCCTATCCCTTCCCCAATCCTTCCACCTGCTTACCCACCTCTAGCAGCCATAAGTTCATTCTCTGTGTTGCTGAGTCTGTTTCTGTTTTGTAAGTTCATTGGTATCATGTTTTTTTAGACTATCTTGTGTTTTTAAGAATATTTTTGACTTCATTGTGTCTCAATTAAATATAAACATACTAAAGGAGAAACATTAGTATGCATTGTCTCTGGAAGCCTCACAAAGGCAGATATGTTGTCTTTATTGCAATGGAAAAGTTACTTTGTCATTAGAGATAATAGAAAAATAGAAAAAGATGATAAGATAGCTGAAAATGAAGCAAATAAAAAAAACTTTGTCAAGGAAGCCTAACTTAATAATGTATTTTATGGGTATTTTTGGAAATTTTGCATGATATTTTTTATTCTTTCACTCCTTTGTGGGCTTGTGTGTAGGTTAGTCCCTGCTAATTGCACCTTCTTGTAGTCTTGACTCCTCACTGAGGTCAGCCTTTGGCAAGTTTACAATGGTCCCTTTGTTAACTAAAGATCAGAGATTTAGCAATCTTGGTGCATTACTCTTTTAATGTAATGTAATGATGCTTATTACTGTGGCTTTCTTAGTTAATATCTAAAGACAGGTCTTTGACAATCATACTAACCTCTCTCATTTAAAAGGCAAGATTAGATTACTCCATTTGCCTTAGTTCACAACACATGGCCATTAGGCTTCTTAATGGATTTGGAAAACTCAATAATTCCTTGCACAGATTAGATTTTATTAGATTTGGATGTCTTTTGTACTAACTTTTAAAGAGCTGTAGACAGTATAATCAGATTAAAGTCCCAGACTCAATGGCTTACAATATATTACATTTTTATTGGCTCTTCACAAGCACCTAAAGTCACATTGAGAGCAATATGGTACTGAGACTTCACAAAATTAAATTCAGAAGGTGAAAAATTGTCATATCCTTATATTGTAGAGTTATTTTTCCCTTTTCAGGACATTTCTTTGTTTTCACATACTCTCAAAATTATCAGGAAGAAGAAGACATATGTTGTTTATAAAATAATAATAAAAAGATTATACGTGTCTTACATATGTTATCTATTACATAAAATAAGAAAAGTTAGTATGTAAAATAGAGAAATTACTTCTCATTTTGTACATAGCTTTTATGATGCATATAGGGTATTTAAGTGCCATATCAGTGCTATCATAATTGAAACCTACATCTTTGATTAAATTACCAGGAAATAAAGGCCATGCCTTACAAAAATTTTCCTATATACTGACTACAGAGACAATGGCATTTTAAATACATGTTTTACAGTAAATGCCAGAGAGGATGTGGAGAGAAGGGAACCCTCTTACACTGTTGGTGGGAATGTAAATTGGTATAGCCACTATGGAGAATAGTATGGAGGTACCTTTAAAAACTAAAAATATAGCTACCATTTGACCCAGCGATCTCATTCTTGAGCATATAATCAGAGAAAAACATATCTGAAAGGATATATGCACCCTGATGTTCATTGCAACACTGTTTACAATAGTGAAGACAAGGCAACAACCTAAATGTCCATCAACAGAGGAATAGATAAAGATGTGGTACATATATGCAATGGAATATTATCAGCCATTAAAAAGAATGAAATAATTTCATTTGCAGCAATATGGATAGACCTAGAGAGTGTCATATTGAGTGAAGTAAGTCAGAGAAGGTGAAATATTGTATGATATCCCTTATATGTGGAATCTAAAAAGTAATGATACAAATGAACTTACAAAATAGAAACAGCCTCACAGACATAGAGAACAAACTTATGGCTGCCAGCGAGGTGGCAGGGGAAGGAATATTTAGGGAGTTTGGGATGGACATGTGCACACTGCTATATTTTAAATGGGTAACCAACAAGGACTTACTGTATAGCACATGGAACTCTGCTCAATGTTTTGTGGCAGCCAGGATGGGAGGGGAGTTTGGGGGTGAATGGATACATATATATGTATGGCTGTGTCCTTTTGCTGTTCACCTGAAACTGTCACAACAAAATAAAGGTTCAAAAGGGGGGAAAAAAAAGAAATAGTCAAGAAAACAAATACAACTATTTTAATAGCTCACTTTACTTCTGGTAGTAAAGTTTTCTTGAAAATGAAGATTAGAGTTCAGTAAGTGACAAAGACAACACAATAAAATCAACATCAATAATAATTTTAAATATATAAAGCAAATGCTATATCTTAACTGTGTTGAACTCATTAAAAGTAATATGTCTTTGTAACATTGAAAGACTTTGAATCTCTATACATTTAAGAAATATCTTAAATGGGTGGGAGGTGGGAGGGGGGTTCAGGATGGGGAACACATGTAAACCCATGGCTGATTCATGTCAATGTATGGCAAAAACCACTACAATATTGTAAAGTAATTAGCCCCCAACTAAAATAAATAAATTTATTAAAAAAAAAAGAAATATCTTTATCAAATTCTTTTTTTCATTCTTATGGTATTTAATTTTTCATCTTGTATTTCTAAAATTAATTTTTATTGAAATATAGTTGATTTACAGTGCTGTAAATGTTACTTCTGTTGTACAGCAAAGTGAATCAGTTATACATGTAGACTTCCCTGTTCTATACAATAGGTCCTTCTTAGTTATCTATTTCATATATAGTCATCCTGTGTATGTGTCAGACTCAACCATCCCAGTGTAAAATGAATATTCCTATAGCATGTGTGTCTCACAGGGTCCATTTTCTCCTGGGAATAGCTCCTTTAGGGCTTGCATTTCTTTACTGTCAACTTAACTTTGATTCTTTAGGAGTTTGGCTGATCATCTTTGCATAAGTTTCACTTGAACCATAAACATCTGATGTGCTTAATTTCCTGGGTTACATTTGGAACTGTCTGCCTTTTTGTCCTTGCTGGGAGGAAAGCACTGGAGTGAGAGGGAGGGCAGATGAGGCTGGATGAAGTTGGATCATACTGCAAACACTCTAGGAGAAAGTGTCCAATGGTCCCAGATCCAGCCACTTTATCTCAAATTAAAACCCCCTGACCTGTTCCCTAATATGGTAGTTCTTGTCACCTCAAGTCTTATAAGCATTTGAATTTTTCTAGTTTATCTGGGTGACTACTTTCTCCTTCTATAATCTGAAATATGACCTTTTTGTTACATCCCATGCGTGTCTCTTTGAATAGAGTATAAATGATCCCAACTATAAAATAGATTGATTCCCTGATGGCTCAGACAGTAAAGAATCCACCTGCAGTGCAATAGACCTGGGTTCGATGCCTGAGTTGGGAAGATCCCCTGTGTGAGGGCATGGCAACCCACTCCAGTATTCTTGCCTGGAGAATCCCCATGTACAGAGGAACCTGGTGGGCTACAGTCCATAGGGTCACAAAGAATCAGACATGACTGAGCAACTAAGGAGCATAAAATATGTTAAATGAACGTTTTGTGTGACAGTTGATCATAGTTAACTTATTTAGTAGTTTTTCTCACTTGACTAAGAACAGCAGGTCTCCTCTGAGTTATA
The DNA here is from genome assembly GCF_054371585.1 of Giraffa tippelskirchi. NCBI lineage: Eukaryota > Metazoa > Chordata > Mammalia > Artiodactyla > Giraffidae > Giraffa > Giraffa tippelskirchi. Next base: position 67,219,420 of record NC_137279.1, read on the forward strand.
CCCTGGGACCACACAAGTTGTTATCCAAATCGAGATAAAATTGTGACTAGAAAGGACAGTATTAATAATTATGCTGGGAAAAATGGGTGTAAACTACTACTGTCCCAGGCAAACCAATATGTATGGGTATATTCTAAGTATAATACTTTAGGATTTATATATTTTTTTAAAAAGTTATATTGCACTCAAGGATGCAACTATTTGTATTGATCTATTTTTGTTTGTAAACATATTTATTGTTGTTCAGTCACTAAGTCCTGTCAGATTCTTTGCACCCCCATGGACTGCAGCATACCAAGCTCTTCTGTTCTCCTCCATCTCCCAGAGTGCATATATATATTCTCACAAATGAGAAGAGCAACTCTTAGAAACCTAAGGCTATATTTTATGATTATTTTCATTTTCTCCAAGGTACAAAATCAATACTTTTTCTAAGTAAATGTCTATAATTGAAGTACCCATGACATGAATTGTTTCATAATTATTCTGACCATGAATTAAGTAGTCCAGATTAAAATAAAGCAGTTGACATTTTAAGTGTACACCAGGAATGTATTAATCTTCCAACAGCTGTGGGGGTTTTATACATTATTCTGTTTGAGTGTTAACTAGTAAATGGGATGGCTTGATTGAAATATATGCAATACATTTTCCTTAAACATAGTGTTAATTGCTTCTTTCTACCAAGCTCTCAATTTACTGAGCTCTTTTTATGTATTGCTGTTTACTTCAATTATTGTTAATCTCCACATTGCATTATCTATGGTGTTATTACTGTTATTATTATCAAAATTATTAGATAAAGGAAACTGAACAAGTTGTAGTTAACAAATGGGTTGGCATTTCCATCTAGAACTAACAATAAAGTGGAGATTAGGAGACATTTTACACAGAAATGTCAAGATGGCAGAGAAGAAGGAAATTCGCTCATCTTCTCCTGTGAGAACTCCAAAATTACAGCTTGCTGCTGAACAACCATTGAGACGAGAATGTTGGGTCCCACCAAAAAAAAAAGATACCCAACATCCAAGGGCAAAGTAGAAGCCCCAGCCAGATGGTAGGAGGGGTGAAATCACATTTGGAATCAAACCCCGTACTGGCCAAAGAGGCTCAGAGGGCTCAAAGAAAAACTTCTGTGCACCAGGAGACCCCACAGAGACTGAGCCAGACCTGCCTTTGAGTGTTTCTGTGTCTCCTGTGGGAGTACGGGTCAGCACTAGCCTGCCACAGGGGAAGGGGCATCAGATCTGGGTGTGGCATAACCTCTCTTGGAGGAGGTCACCATTAACCCCACCATAGAAACACCAGAACTTACAAAGGACTGTGGAAACAGACTCTTTGAGGGCACAAAACCCTGTATGCACCAGGACCCAGGAGAAAGGAACAGTGACCTCACAAGAGACTGACGCAGACTTGCCCATGAGTATCCAAGAGTCTCTGATGGAGGCGTGGGTCAGCATTGGCCTACTGCAGGATCAAGGGCACTGAGTGTAGCATTGCATGCACAGAACCTTTTGAAGGAGGTTGCCATTATCTTCATTACCTCCACCATAGTTTGGTCTCAGGTCGAATAACTGGGAGGGGACAGCCCCACCCATCAAGAGAAAATTGGATTAAAAATTACTGAACATTGTCCTGCCCATCAGAACAAGACCTGATGTCTCTCCCATCAGGAAGCTTTCATAAGCCTCTTATTGTTATTGGTCAGAGGCCAGTCAGAATGAAAACCACAATCACAGAAAACTAATCAAAATGATCACATAGACCACAGCCTTGTCTAACTCAATGAAACTATGAACCATGCTGTGTAGGGCCACCGAAGGCATACGGCTCATGGTAGAGAGGTCTGACAAAATGTGGTCCACTGGAGAAGGCAATGGCAAACCACTTCAGCATTCTTGCTTGAGAACCACATGAACAGTATGAAAAAGCAAAAAGATAGGACACTGCAAGATGAACTCCACAGTTCGGTAGGTGCCCAATATGCTACTGTAGATCAGTAGAGAAATAACTCCAGAAAGAATGAAGAGACAGAGCCAAAGCAAAATCAACACCTAGTTGTGGATGTGACTGGTAATGGAAGTAAAGTCTGATGCTGTAAAGAACAATATTGCATAGGAACCTGGAATGTTAGGTCCATGAATCAGTGTAAATTGGAAGTGGTCAAACAGGAGACGGCAAGAGTGAACATCGACATTTTAGGAATCAGTGAACTGCAATGGACAGAAATGGGTGAATTTCCCTCAGATGTCCATTATATCTACTACCGTGGGCAAGAATCCCTTAAAAGAAATGGAGTAGCCCTCATAGTCAACAAAAGAATCCAAAATGCAGTACTTGGGTACAATCACAAAAAACAAAATGATCTCTCGTCATTTCCAGGGAAAACCATTCAATATTATAGTAATCCAAGTATATGCCCCAACCAGTAACGCTGAAGAAGCAGAAGTTGAATGGTTCTATGAAGACCTACAAGACCTTCTAGAACTAACACCCAAAGAAGATGTCCTTTTCATTATAGAGGCCTGGAATGCAAAAGTAGGAAGTCAAGAGATTCCTGGAGTAACAGACAAATTTGGCCTTGGAATACAAAATGAAGCAGGGCAAAGGCTAACAGAGTTTTGCCAAGAGAACGTACTGGTCATACCAAACAGTGACTTCCAACAACACAAGAGAAGACTCTACAGATGGACATCACCACATAGTCAATACCAAAATCAGATTGATTATATTTTTTGTAGGAAAGATGGAGATGATCAGTACAGTCAATAAAAGCAAGACTAGGAGGTGACTGTCATTCAGATCATGAACTCCTTATAGCCAAATTCAGATTTAAAATTGAAGAAAGTAGGGAAAACCACTAGACCATTCAGGTATGTCCTAAATCAAATCCTTTATGATTATACAGTGGAAGTGACAAATAGATTTAAGGGATTAGATCTGATAGGGTGCCTGAAGAACTACAGACAGAGGTTCATGACATTGTATAGGAGGCAGTGATCAAGACCATCCTCAAGAAAAAGAAATGCAAAAAGGCAAAATATTTGTCTGAGGAGGTCTTACAAATATCTGAGAGAAGCTAAGGGCAAAGGGGAAAAAGAAAGTTATACCCATCTGATTGCAGTTCCAAAGAATATCAAGGAGAGATAAGAAGGCCTTATTCAGTGATCGAGGCAAAGAAATAGAGGGAAACAATAGAATGAGAAAGACTAGAGATCTCTTGAAGAAACTGAGATACCAAGGTAACATTTCATGCAAAAATGGGCACAATAAAGGACAGAAATGGTGCGGACCTAACTGAAGCAGAAGATATTAAGAAGAGGTGGCAAGAATACACAAAAGAACTATACAAAAAAGATCTTCATGACCCAGATAACTACGATGGTGTGATCACTCACCTAAAGCCAGACATCTTGGAATTTGAAGTCAAATGGGCCTTAGGAAGCATCGCTACAAACAAAGCTAGTGGAGCTGATGGAATTCCAGTTGAGCTACTTCAAATCCTAAAAGTTGATTCTGTGAAAGTGGTGCACTCAATATGCCAGAAAATTTGGAAAACTCAGCTTTGGGCACAGGACTGGAAAAGGTCAGTTTTCATACCAATCCCAAAGAAAGGCAATGCCAAAGAATGTTCAAACTACCACACAATTGCACTCATGTAACATGCTAGCAAAGTAATGCTCAAAATTCTCTAAGCCAGGTTTCAACAGTATACGAACTATGAGCCTTCAGATTTTCAAACTGGTTTTAGAAAAGGCAGAGGAACCAAAGACCAAATTACCAACATCCGTTGTATCATCGAAAAAGCAAGAGAGTTCCAGAAGAACATCTACTTCTGCTTTATTGACCACGCCAAAGCCTTTAACTCCTTGGATCACAACATATGGTGGAAAGTCAAAGAGGAGAGTGAAAAAGTTTACTTAAAACTCAACATTCAGGAAACTAAAATCATGGCATCCAGTCCCATCACTTCATGGAAAATAGATGGGGAAACAACGGAAACAGTGAGAGACTTTATTTTTTAGAGGTCCAAATTCACTGCTGATGGTGATTGCAGCCATGAATTTAAAAGATGCTTGTTTTTTGGAAGAAAAGCCAAAGAAAAGACCAAAGTAGATAGCATATTAAAAAGCAGAGACATTGCTCTGCCAACAAAGGTCCTTCTAGTCAAAGCTATTGTTTTTCCAGTAGTCATATATGGATGTGAGTGTTGGACTCTAAACAAAGCTGAGCACCGAAGAATTGATGCTTTTGAACTGCGGTGTTGGAGAAGACTCTTGAGCATCCCTTGGACTGCAAGAAGATCCAACCAGTCCATCATAAAGGAAATCAGTCCTGAATATTCACTGGAAGGACTGATGCTGAAACTGGTACTCCAGTACTTTGGCCACCTGATGCAAGGAAGTGACTCATTGAAAAAGACCCCGATGCTGGGAAAGATTGAAGACAGAAGGAGAAGGGGACAACAGAGGATCAGATGGTTGGATGGCATTACTGACTCAATGCAGATGAGTTTGAGCAATCTCTAGGAGTTGATGATGGGCAGGGAAGCCTTGCATACTGCAGTCAGACATGAGTCAAACATGACTGTGAGACTGAACTGAAATTAGAAAGTCAAATAATAAAATTTTTAGTCTTTTTATACCACATACGCTTTCTGTTATGTATTCTTTATTAATTTTTCCTGTCCCTTTTAAAAGGAACTTGAGGAAGCCCATGGAATGCAGTTATTCCCCCAATTCTGTAATGCACGGCATAATTTCTCTATGCCATACATAGTAAAATAAATATTTTATGATTCTATAAAACACATATAAATAACATACTTACTTTGTGACTTCAAAATCTCTATTTCTGACAAACCTGACTAGAATTGTTTCAAATATATGCATATTTATTTAGCCTGATTCACAACGCCTGACCACATTTTGTAGAGAACCATTGACCATGGAATACCCTTCCTATTAGTTTTTTTATTCCTTTGGGTCACTTCACATCTCCAAGGAACAGGAAGGTGGGCTGCATGTGTTCTTAGCTTCGATTTCTATGCCTTCCTGGTCATTTATTATCAGTGTAATCTTGGGTGAGTAAATTGACTTTGGTGGTGGTTTAGTTGCTAAGTCGAGCCCCCATTGACTGTAGCTCAGCAGGTTCTCCTGTTCATGGGATTTTCCAGGCAAGAATACTAGAGTGGGTTGCCATTTCTTTCTGTTTACTGTGCTTCAAATTCATCATCTTTAAAAGGTGACTAAATGATACAACCAAACTCTCTGTGTTGTTCCAGTTTAAACAATGTTAAGCACATAGTAAGCCCTCAGTAAAGCTATTATTATTATCTTTATTATTTTAGTTCTAGCTAAAGTCTACCACTAGAATCATACCTACTAGAATATTTTCAATTTCTTTCACTTCAGTAATAATGTACTTAACTATAGCAACATGAGACACATGCTACCAGATTCAAGGGATTTGGTGTATCATTTTTAAATTAATAAGGCAGTGTCCCTGCCTTGTCAACATATAAAGTAATTATCTGAGTAATTATAATATCTGACTGGATATGATGAATGGTATTGTGGTTAAAAGTAAAGCTGTGTTAGTTTTCTCTATTAGAAGGAACAGCAAAGGCTTCATAGAGAATGTATAATGTGTGAAATATCTTTGAAAATTCGGGAAAACAATTGGGAATGAGTAGAGGACCATTGTAAAATTTTCAAAGAAGGATGACACGAAGTGTTATCCTGAATGGTGAGATATGCCTTGACAAGCTCTCAGGAAACATTGAACATACAATACATAATTTTGTAGAGAGTCACACAGTGTTGAGATGTTTGATCTGACTAGGGAATGGTTCATAGCCAGGATGGTTCATAGCCAAAGGAAACTGCATGCTAAAAAGCTATGGCAAAAGTGTAAGTGGAGGGTAATCTAGATTCAAAAGAGTGTGATGGTAACAGAAAAGGTGAGATTAACTGCTGCTGCTGCTGCTAAGTTGCTTCAGTCGTGTCCGACTCTGTGCGACCCCATAGACGGCAGCCCACCAGGCTCCACTGTCCCTGGGATTCTCCAGGCAAGAATACTGGAGTGGGTTGCCATTTCCTTCTCCAGTGCATGAAAGGGAAAAGTGAAAGTGAAGTCGCTCAGTCGTGTCTGACTCTTAGCGACCCCATGGACTGCAGCCTACCAGGCTCCTCCATCCATGGGATTTTCCAGGCAAGAGTACTGGAGTGGGGTGCCATTGCCTTCTCCGGAGATTAACTAAAAAGGATAAAATTTCTACTGGTAGCTTCCACCAACTACACATTTTTTGTGTGTGTCAACCATATGTAATCAAAGGTTAACATCTGGCTTAAACCCTTTTGTAATAGGGATAATCCTGTACCATTAATAGGGGTTGGGAACTTAAATGGAAAATTTTTAGGAAATGGAGGAACTAGTGGAAGAGCAGGCAAAAAAAAATAGGATTGCTGGACAGAAAAGTAGAGAAATGGGGACTCATTTAATAAATCATAGTGAAATCTTATGGATCTCAAAATTCAACTCAATAGCAGAGACTTAGAAAAAGAAGCAGGAGGGATACCAACACTGTTTTAGGAAGGATTGTGTACCAAAAATGAGAGCGTTAAAAGAAATAACTTCAGAATTAGTAATGTCCAATCCAAAAAAATGTGAAGAAGGAAACTGACATATTCTGTCACAGATTAACTGTTTTATCTTTATTCCCTATCCCCGAATTCAGAATTTTGGTTGTGCTGCTGAGTGACAACCTGAACTGTGAGTTCTAACAAATACAGAAGCTATGTGAGAGTATTAGGAAATGCTAATCAATTAATTCAGAAAGACCTATGACAGTTAATTCTCGGAATCTTAATGATACTTAAATTTAGGTTTTAAATTCTGTGTGTGATGGGTACTAGCCCAGTCCCTGGAATATGTCAAACATTGAAAACCTGCTGGTCATCACATAGTCATCCTCACAGACATTCATTCTCTTGCTGTTATTCCTTTTGGGATATTTAATAACATCATGCCGTTTGTGCATCCAAGAAGTGAATGGTCACTGGCAAGCCCTATTTTATTATCATATTGACTATGTGGGATCCTAAAAATATGCTAAATGATGGCAGCCATAGGCATCATTAACAAGAGTATTAGTTAGCTACTGCCGCAAGAACCCCAAAACTTAATGTTCTCAAACAACAGTAATGTGATCTTCTGTTCAGTATCTTATGTGGCAGTTACAATCAGCTGTATTCTATTCCTCAGACTTTAGATTGACCTGGATCTTCTCTCTGTGTCTTCTTGTTCTCTTTAGAACAGAACTTACCAGGAGTGTGTGATGTGTTCCAAGTTTTCTACCCTGAAGCACTGGTTACCTGGGTACTGCTCTTATAGAAAATCATCCATGTAAAAGAAGTGAACCCCAAACTCACTTTTTTAAAGGTAAAGTCATATTTGTTGATATGTCATTGGCTAAAGCAAGTCATATGGCAAAGCACACAATCCAGTGGTAAGGAGGCTAACTAATAAGCGGACACAACAAGACTCAAGCGTATGATACCATCTGGAGAGTAAAGTATGAGGATCAGTCACAACACAGGATCCCTCATCCCTACCTCCTCAACTTTTCCCTTTAGTATTTTTCTTAACGGATTCAGTATTATCATTATTCTGTTTGACTATGATCACCAAATGGATCACACTGCCCTTTCTTTAATAAATAATTCAAATATCTCAGAGCTGGTTAAAAATCAAAACTGGTACAAATAAGATTTTGTGGCTTGTTTAATACATGCTAATTTATCAGCATGAAGACTAGAGGTCTCTTCAAGAAAATTAGAGTTACCAAGGGAACACTTCATGCAAACATGGGCACAATAAAGGACAGAAATGGTATGGTACTAACAGAAGCAGAAGATATTAAGAAGAGGTGGCAAGAATACACAGAAGAACTGTACAAAAAAGATCTTCACGATGGTGTGATCACTCACCTAGAGCCAGACATCCTGGAATGTGAAATCAAGTGGGCTGTAGGAAGCATCACTATGAACAAAGCTAGTGGAGGTGATGTAATTACAGTTGAGCTATTTCAAATCCTAAAAGATGATGCTGTGAAAGTGCTGCACTCAATGTGTCAGCAAATTTGGAAAACTCAGCAGTGGCCACAGGACTGGAAAAGGTCAGTTTTCATTCCAATCCCAAAGAAAGACAATGCCAAAGAATGCTCAAACTACTACACAATTACACTCATCTCACGTGCCAGCAAAGTAATGCTCAAAATTCTCCAAACCAGTTTTCAACAGTATGTGAACCGTGAATTTCCAGATGTTCAAGCTGGATGTAGAAAAGGCAGAGGAACCAGAGATAAAACTGCAAACATCCACTGGATCATTGAAAAAGCAAGAGAGTTCCAGAAAACATCTACTTCTGCTTGATTGACTATTCCAAACCTTTGACTGTGTGGATCACAACAAACTGTGGAAAATTCTTAAAGACATGGGAATACCAGACCACCTTACCTGCCTCTTAAAAAAACCTGTATTCAGGTCAGGAAGCAACAGTTAGAACTGGACATGGAACAACAGACTGGTTCCAAATTGGGAAAGGAGTACGTCAAGGCTGTATATTGTCACCCTGCTTATTTAACTTATATGCAGAGTACGTCATGAGAAATGCCGGGCTGGATGAAGCACAAGCTGGAATCAAGGTTGCTGGGAGAAATATCAATAACCTCAGATATGCAGATGACACTACCCTTATGGCAGAAAGTGAAGAACTAAAGAGCCTCTTGATGAAAGTGAAAGAGGAGAGTGAAAAGTTGGCTTAAAACTCAACGTTCAGGAAACTAAGATCATGGCTTCTGGTCCCATCACATCATGGAAAATAGATGAGGTAGCAATGGAAACAATGACAGACTATATTGGAGGCCTCCAAAATCACTGCAGATGGTGACTTCAGCCATGAAATTAAAAGACACTTGCTCCTTGGAAGAAAAGTTACGACCCACCTAGTCATTAAAAACCCACCTAGATATTAAAAACCAGAGACATTACTTTGCCAACAAAGTCTATCTAGTCAAAACTATGGTTTTTCTAGTAGTCATGTATGGATGTGAGAGTTGGACATAAAGAAAGCTGAGCACTGAAGAATTGATGCTTTTCAACTATAGTGTTGGAGAAGACTCTTGAGAGTCCCTTGGACTTCAAGGAGATCCAAGCAGTCCATCCAAAAGGATACCCTGGGTGTTCACTGGAAGGTGAAACTGAATGTTGAAGCTGAAACTCCAATACTTTGGCCACCTGATGTGAAGAGCTGACTCATTAGAAAAGACCCTGATGCTGGGAAAGATTGAAGGCAGGAGGAAAAGGGGATGACAGAGGATGAGATGTTTGGATGGCATCACCAACTCAATGGACATGAGTTTGAGTAAACTCCAGGAGTTGATGACAGACAGGGAAGCCTGGTGTACTGCAGTCCATGGGATCACAAAGAGTTGGACACGACTGAGCAACTGACCTGAACTGAACTGAATTTATCAGCAAAGAGGTGTCTTTTAATCTAAGCTTAAAGAGGCTCTGCAGTTCCAAATAGCTTATATCCCCAGCATAGACTGGTCATGGATTTTGTCACACTTTATATCTCTACCAATAAGATTTTGTTATCAAATTTGTTTCCTTTTTCTAAAAGTGATCATATCATTACTGTTCAATTAATATTTATCAAATAGAATATAAAGTAATTCTTTGAATCCCTATATATACACTAAGCACTCTATGTTTGATAAAATTGTAAAGCACTAACATATGTATTTTATCCTGATTTTACATTTGTCATGTAGTGGACATTAACTGTATTCCATAGTGAGATATACACAATTGTAAATACAAATATCCCTGCTTATTAAATGTGTGCCTTTGGGAAGCATATTAAAGCTCCTCTTTATGCATAAAATGAAGATAATAATATCTATCTCATAATTTTTTATGAATACTTAATAAGTAATATAAATCATGTGGCCCACTGTACAGAACATATAGTTACTAAGTTTTTTTCACCCATTCCCCAATAGATTTAACAACAGCTTAAATGCTTTTCAGCAACAATAATCAATAAATCCAAGAGTCTATTTTTATCTCAGTTTTCAACTTATTGAAGTCCCAGCTAGAAGAGTGTATCTCTTTTTTTCCATTAAAGTTGTATAATAATTTTTTTTTTAATAAATTTATTTATTTTAGTTGGGGGCTAATTACTTTACAATATTGTAATAGTTTTTGCCATACATTGACATGAATCAGCCATGGGTTTACATGTGTTCCCCTTCCTGGACCCCCCACCCACCTCCCTCCCCATCCCATCCTTCTGGATCATCCCATTGCCCCGGCCCTGAGCCCTTGTCACATGCATCGAACATGGAATGGTGTTCTGTTTCACATATGATAATATACATGTTTCAATGCTATTCTCCCAGAACGTCCCACCCTCACCTTCTCCCTCAGAGTCCATAAAATTGTTCCATGCATCTGTGTCTCTTATTCTGTCTCGCATATAGGGTTATCGTTACCATCTTTCAAATTCCATATATATGCATTAGTATACTGTATTGTTGTTTTTCTTTCTGGCTTACTTCACTCTGTATAATGGGCTCCAGTTTCATCCATCTCAGTAGAACCGGTTCAAATGTATTTTTTTTAATGGCTGAGTAATATTCCATTGTGTATATGTACCACAGCTTCCTTATCCATTCGTCTGCTGATGGACATCTAGGTTGCTTCCATGTCCTGGCTATTGTAAACAGTGCTGCGATGAAAGTCTACAAGCAATAAATGCTGGAGAGGGTGTGGAGAAAAGGGAACCCTCTTACACTGTTGGTGGGAATGCAAACTAGTACAGCCACTATGGAGAACAGTGTGGAGATTCCTTAAAAAACTGGGAATAGAACTGCCATATGATCCAGCAATCCCACTGCTGGGCATATACACCGAGGAAACCAGAATTGAAAGAGACGCGTGTACCCCAATGTATAATAATTTTTATTTTAAAATGTTCTGCTTAAAAATTAAGCATGATGCTCTAATATTTCTCAAATTTTGATCTAATAATTATATAAAAACTATGTAAAATAACAACCACTCTTTGGCTCTGAATGATGTTGTTCTTCTAGCTTATTTCATGCCTAATGTTCAAATAAAATAATTTTATTGCTATCACAAAATAGCATGTTATCTTTAATTAAAGTTAATCAGTTGGATCAGTTGGTTTCTAAAAAATGTCATTCTTCTCCTGCAAGAATAAGTACAATGTCTTTATCAACAGTACATTATAACCTATTTTTTTCATAATACCTTCTCCTAAGAAGCTTCAGAGAACTTCTGAAGTACAAATGAATAAAACATGTGTTTATCACAGTGGGTGAAGAGACAATGACAAGTTTCTCATCTTTCCATAGCTGCTGTCAGACAGGGGAGGAGTTGAGACGGCCAGAAAATAGAATGACCCATTGAAATGCATTTAGATGTGATTGCTTTATTTTGCTTTTCTGAGGAAGTTTAAGTCATGCTGCAAGTGAAAATAAAGACAGAAAATTACATGCATAGGAACTACTTGTAATTATAGGTATCATGAAAATGTAGCCATTATAGATGAAAAACTGAAAAAAAAGTTGTATATCTTCGTACTGTGGCGTATTAAGCATACTCTTCTAATTGAGATAACAACACATATAAAAACATGTAAAGTTTCATGTCCAGCTCTGTTTGGAATTATAACTGTACAAGTCAAGCTGGAGTTAGGATTCCATGTTCTAGCAGCTACAACTCTATACATTTGGGGAAAATGGCACGAGGAAATGAGTACAAAGAAATGATGACAAAAGTAAGAAAAATCGGCTTAAGTAAACAATGTGATATGTTCTGTTTTAGTGTATTAGTAAATGAAAATTCTTTCTGTATGTTAAGGTGGATGAAACTGGAGCCTATTATACAGAGTGAAGTAAGCCAGAAAGAAAAACGCCAATACAGTATACTAACGCATATATATAGAATTTAGAAAGATGGTAACGATAACCCTATATGCGAGACAGCAAAAGAGACACAGATGTATAGAACAGTCTTTTGGACTCTGTGGGAGAGGGCGATGGTGGGATGATCTGGGAGAGTAGCATTGAAACATGTATATTATCATATGTGAATCGGATCACCAGTCCAGGCTTGATGCACGAGACAGGATGCTCAGGGCTGGTGCACTGGGATGACCCAGAGGGATGGGATGGGGAGGGAGGTGGGAGGGAGGTTCAGGATGGGGAACACATGTACACCCATGGCTGATTCATATCAATGTATGGCAAAGACCACTACAATATTGTAAAGTATTTAGCCTCCAATTAAAATAAATAAATTTATATTTAAAAAAAAACTTACAGTAACTTCCCACGGGACAAAGGCAATAGACACAAAGTAGAAAGAATGTCTGTGTTTTATAGTGAAAAGCAATAATAATATACACACTTAAAGATATGTTAGTATATATTTTTAAATTATGTTTTAACCTTTTTATTAAGGTGTAGTTGATTTACAATGTTGTGTTCGTTTCAGGTGTACAGAAGAATGATACAGTTATATAGATGTGTGTGTGTGTGTGTGTATATATGTATACATTTTCAGATTCTTTTCCATTATAAATCATTACAAGATATTGAATATATTTCCTGGTGCTATAAAGTAGGTTCTTGTTGTTTGTTTCATACATAGTAGTGTGTACCTGTAAATTGCAAACTCCTGCTTTACCTTTGCCCCTGCTCACTACCACCTTTGCTATACCCTTTGGTACCAAAAGTTTTGTTTGTTTGCTTGTGAATCTATTAAAATTTTCTCTGGGTATGTGCCCAGGAATGGTATTGCTAAATCATGGTAAATTCTATTTTTAGTTTTTTAAGAAGCCTCTGTACTGTTCTGTAGTGCACAGTGGCTGCACTAATTTTATATTCCTATCAACAGTGTAAGAGGGTTTCCTTCACTCCCACTCCAGTATTTGTTACTTGTGGATTTTAATGATGGCCATTCTGACTGGTCTGACCTCAGTATATTTTGATATACATTTCTCTAATAATTAGTAATATTGAGCATTTTTTCATGTATGTGTCTTTGGGAGAAATGTCAATTAAGGTTGTCTGCCCATTTTTTGAGTTGTTTGTTTTTTGATATTAAGCTATATGAGCTGTATGTATATTTTGGAAATTAATCCCTTGTGGGTAGCATCATTTGAAAATATTTTCTTCCAGTCTGTAGATTATTTTTGTCTTGTTTAAAATATATCATTATATTTTATTTTTTATTTATTTATTTATTTTTTCTTTTTTTCTCTCTTTATTTTTTTACTTTACAATATTGTATTCGTTTTGCCATACAATGACATGAATCCACCATGGGTGTACATGTGTTCCCCTTCCAGAACCCCCTCCCACCTCCCTCCCCATCCCATCCCTCTGGGTCATCCCAGTGTACCAGCCCTGAGAACCCTGTATCATGCATTGAACCTGGACTGCTGATTTGTTTCACATATGATAATTTACATTATATTTTAAAGTGAGGAATGTCTACTTATTGTATGACAAGATACTGCCTACTATCCACTTAATGCAATCAAAGATACTAAGAAGTCTTTCAATAAAGTCATTAGCTTTAGCCTGACATATTCCCATAAACCTATTTTTCTTTTGATTGTATGTTAAGATGTATAATTTAAAAGTATGTAATAAAATAAAAAATATCACTTAGGTAGGAGAAGAAATACTTTATGGATTCTTATTAGTGTTCTTCATGTATATGAGGATTTCATTAAAAGAATGGGGGACAGTGATTATTTTCTTTTCTTTTCCAAGTGACTGTGAAAGTCATTGAAATATTTGGAATAGTGTTAAGTATAGCAATACATTCTGAGGAAAAAACACATAGTGAATATACAGTATTGAAGAAGTAAGTAACCTATAGGGCCTTTTCTTTTTAACATATATGACAGTTAAGGTAGAAGTTTGCTCATGAGCAGCGAAATAGCTAAATTATCTACCAAGTCTCTTTACTTTGGATAGTTGATATCTACATCAAGAAATTTAAAGTAATATTAGATTAACTTCCTCAATTTTCTTCTTATAAATCAAACAGTTAAGCACTTATTTTATGTGTAAATTGCAGATTTAAAATGTGAAAGTATAGGCACAGCATCCCTTCTCAATGTTATGTCACTGTAACAGTGGAACTTATGAGACACATTACTAAAAAGTGATAAAAAAGAACCTAAGTCATAACATCATACCTTAGCTCTCATGAAACATTTAAAATTGGCTTATAAATGGCTGGAGCCCAAAGTCGTAATAAACGGAAAGATTATGCATTTTTAATAGCATCCTGATGTAAGGTGCAATGGTCTCAAAAACCAGTAAGTTACGAGGGGTTATATGTTTCCCATGGCTTTCAGGAGAGTCATTGATTGTACCACTTAAAAAATTTATTAATACCTGGAGATTTTTGAATAGGATATAAAGTGTGTAAATGTGAAATGAGTCAGTTATAACCATTTCAATGGCAGGTGCAAGAGGATTATGTATTAACTACAAAGGAAGCTAAATACAGTTATTGAAAAACACGGGCCCTTAAAAAGCCTCATACCCAGAATTCCAGAAGGAAAACAAAAACAAAAACCAAAAAACAGAAGAAAGAAGAAATTGAAAAAAAATCTAACAAATTGACTATTTTGACTAATAATGTTATTAAGCATAAAGTTTTATAGTGTAATCAGTTCAGTTCAGTTCAGTTCAGTCGCTCAGTCGTGTCCGACTCTTTGCGACCCCATGAACTGCAGCACACCAGGCCTCCCTGTCCACCACCAACTCCCGGAGTCCACCCAAACCCATGTCCATCGAGTCGGTGATGCCATCCAACCATCTCATCCTCTGTCGTCCCCTTCTCCTCCCGCCCCCAATCCTACCCAGCATTAGGGTCTTTTCCAATGAGTCAACACTTCGCATGAGGTGCCCAAAGTATTGGAGTTTCAACTTCACATCAGACCTTCCAATGAACACCCAGGAATGATCTCTTTTAGGATGGATTGATTGGATCTCCTTGCAGTCCAAGGGACTCTCAAGAATCTTCTCCAACACCACAGTTCAAAAGCATCAATTCTTCAGCGCTCAGCTTTCTTCACCATCCAACTCTCACATCCATACATGACCACTGGAAAAACCATAGCCTTGACTAGATGGACTTTTGTTGGCAAAATAATGTCTCTGCTTTTAAATATGCTACCTAGGTTGGTCATAACCTTCCTTCCAAGGAGTAAGCGTCTTTTAATTTCATGGCTGCAATCACCATCAGCAGTGATTCTGGAGCCCCAAAAAATAAAGTCTGACACTGTTTCCACTGTTTCCCCATCTATTTCCCATGAAGTGATGGGACCAGATGCCATGATCTTAGTTTTCTGAACATTGAGCTTTAAGTCAACTTTTTCACTCTCCTCTTTCACATTCATCAAGAGGCTCTTTAGTTCTTCTTCGCTTTCTGCCATAAGGGTGGTGTCATCTGCATATCTGAGGTTATTGATATTTCTCCCTGCAATCTTGATTCCAGCTTGTGCTTCTTCCAGCACAGCGTTTCTCATGATGTACTCTGCATATAAGTTAAAGAAGCAGGGTGACAATGTACAGCCTTGACGTACTCCTTTTCCTATTTGGAACCAGTCTGTTGTTCCATGTCCAGTTCTAACTGTTGCTTCCTGACCTGCATACAGGTTTCTCAAGAGACAGGTCAGATGGTCTTGTATTCCCATCTCTTTCAGAATTTTCCACAGTTTATTGTGATCCACACCATCAAAGGCTTTGGCATAGTCAATAAAGCAGAAATAGATGTTTTTCTGGAACTCGCTTGCTTTTTCGATGATCCAGCCGATATTGTGTAATAATGGGTACTAATATTTATTAAAATTAAGTTCTAAAACATAAAAACTCAGATTCCTAGAAATATCTTCCACATACAGTCCTATGCTCAGGCCTCTCATCTTTTCTTACTATTTTTCCTTGATGATCTGTTTTAGTCTCACAGTATCAGAACGTGTGCAGATATTTTACCTTTGAGATTTGTTTCCATGACATCCTAACACAGATATGCTAACCTGTCTTCCCATTGCCACAGCTCTAACCTGGGTTTTCATTGCTTCTAATGAACGTGAGCGCACACACACACACACACACACATCTTTCCCCTCCAATTAAAGGCTCTTATATATCTGTAATTCATCTAAATTAGATATCTCTGGTGTTGGAGAAGACTCTTGAGAGTACCTTGGACTGCAAGGAGATCCAATCAACCCATCCTAAAGGAGATCAATCCTGGGTGTTCATTGGAAGATCTGATGTTGAAGCTGAAACTCCAATACTTTGGCCACCTCATGCGAAGGGTTGACTCATTGGAAAAGACCCTAATGCTGGGTAGGATTGGGGGCGGAAGGAGAAGGGGACGACAGAGGATGAGATGGTTGGATGGCATAACCGACTCGATGGACATGGGTTTGGGTGAACTCCGGGAGTTGGTGATGGACAGAGAGGCCTGGCGTGCTGCAATTCATGGGGTTGCAAAGAGTCGGACACGACTGAGCGACTGAACTGAACTGACAGCTTCTGATCACTCTATCTCCTTACTTTTTATATTATTGTAAACACTTTCTCTATTCTCTCTCATCAAATATCAAACACCACCCATTCAAATTTCTTCAAGAAGACTTCTAGAAAAAATATTCCATTTTTTTGTGTTGATAGAATATTTTGCATTAAATAGTTATGACACTTGCCACATTCTGCCTGTATTTCAATGCTATTTGTACTTACCTCTGCTCTTAGGTTACAACTATGTAAGATTATTGTTTTCATTATTATATTTACCAAAATAAGAGGTATTTTGTGCAGGTTTGCTGAACTGATATGAAATGGCAAGATAGAAAGTTAAACAGTCTCAACTTGGCGATTGGAGAGTAAGAGACAATTGAAAAAAAAATAGACCTTTAGTGATTTTGATACTCATATCATTTAACAATATAAAAAATGAAATTAGTGTCTAAAACATTTTTTGCACATACTCAACAAGTATTGATTAAGTATATATGCTATGTCAGAAACTGTCAGTGTTGGGATATAAAGGCAGCGTTCAAATTCCTCCATAAGTGGGAAAATGGGCTTCCCAGGTGGCTCAGATGATAAAGAATCTTCCTGCAATGTGTGAGACTGGGGTTTGGTCCCTGGGTTGGGGAGATCCCCTGAAGAAATGGCTACCCACTCCAGGATTCTTGCCTGGGAACTTCCATGGACAGAGGAGACTGGTGGCCTACAGTCCATGGGTTCACAAACAGTTGGACATCACTGAGCAACTAACACTTTAACTTTCACTTCAAATGAGAAAATGAAGCATGCATGAGAACAGTCAGTGACAGAGCAATGTTACAAACACAGTGATCCCGCCAGGCAGGAGAGTCTCTGGAAGCATAGAGGAGGGGGTTCCTCTCCTGATTTGGGGTGTGAAAGGACCGGGGAAGTTCATAGTGACTTCACACACAAACTCCTGACATTTTAAACTTCTTGCCAGATAGGAATTCTGCTGAAGTAATCAATAACTTTAAACACACCCATAAATATTACATCAGTCATCTTTAAGATATGAATCTTGAATAGCTACTGAAAGGGCAATTCAGTTACTGAGGAAAGTGAATAAATAAAATATTAAGAATACAAGGTGTCTTCATGTTTATTTTAAAAATGGAAAAAGACATTTTACCATATAGAGAAAAATCAACTGAAAATGATTTAAAGACTTAAATGTAAGACATAAAGCTCTAACACTCCCTGAAAAAAACATATAGGAAAAGCTTCTTGACTTTGGTATTGGTAATAGTCTCTTGGATTTAATACCAAAAGTACAAACAAAACTAAAATTAGACAAGTGAGACTGCATCAGACTAAAAGCTTCTATACAGCAAATAATCAACAGACTGAAAAGGCAAGCTGTGGAATGATAAAAAATATTTGCAATGATACCTCTAATAGTGGATTAATATGCAAAGTTTATAAGAATCTCTTACAACTCAATGACAAAAAATACAAATATTTTGATCTAAAAATAGGCAAATATATTAAATGAGTGTTCCTCTAAGAAAACATACAGTTGGCCCAGAAGTATATGAAAAGGTGCTCGACATCACTAGTTACCAGAGAAATGAAAATCAACCCACATGAGCTATCACCTACACCTGTAAGGATGCCTATTATAAAAAAAAAAAAAAACAACAAAAACCCACAAGTGATAAGTACTGGTGAGGACGTAGAGAAATTAGAAAATATATACATTGTTTCAGGGAATGTAAAATGGTGTGGCCACTATGGAAAACAGTTATGGAAGTTTCTCAGAACAAAACTATAACCACTATGTAATCCAGCAATGCTGTTTCTGGGTATCTATCCAAAGGAATTGAAATTGGAATCTCAGAGAGATATCTATACCCCTATGTTCATTGTAGCAGTAGTCACAATGGCTAAGATATGGAAGCGGTCAGAGTGTCTATCAACAGATGAATCAAGAAAATGTGCCATATTTTACATGTCCTCAGGGGTGTTATTCAGCGTTAAAAAAAAAAAAAAAAAAGGTGTTACTACTTATGTCAACATGGGTGGCTCCAGACGACTTTATGCTATGTGAGATGAGCCAGTCACAGAAAAATACTGCATGTGTCCACTTATATAGGATCTAAAACAGAGTGTTAGAGGCAGAGAATAGAATGGTGATTGCCAAGGATGAGCAGAATGGGAAATAGGAGTTTTTGCTTAGTGGGTATAAAGTTTCAGTTATGGAAGATGAGTAAGTTCTAGAGGTACACTGTAAAACACAATGCCTAGAGTTAATAGTATGATATTGTATACCTCAAAACTTATTGAGAGGGTAGACATCACGTTAAGTATTCTGACCACAAAATACACACACAAACACAAGTACATGGGCATTTTTGGAAGTGATAGATGTGTTTAGTGCCTTGATTATGGTAATGGTATCATGAGTGTGTACTTAGGTACAAACTCATCAAAATGTATCTATTATATAAGTACAATTGTTTGTGTCAATTATACCTAAATGTTAAGAAAAAGAGAAGAGTAAATGTAGGGTATTTCATCCTGGTCTTTCCCCACCATGAGGCCATGGCTCTGTTTCTCCCCTGAAGGCCACAGCTGCTCTCAGATGCATGTGCTCTTCAGTCACTATAACTACATCTTTTGCTGGGTTCAGAGATACTCTTTCCCCTTATTCCTTTTTACTTTGAGATGATAATTTCATGCTGTAGCTCCCTCCTGGAAAACTCCATCTTCCCTTGTTTATTTCTCCTAACTGCCAACATCTTCATAAATAGTTCCTTTAGTCAACACTACTCAATGAACCTATTTGAATGTGCCATCTCTTTCCTGCTGAGGTATGTGTGCATGCTAAGTTGCTTCAGTCATGTTCCAGTCTTTGTGATCCTGTAGGCTGTAGCCCACCAGTTTTCTCTGCCCATGTTTTCTCCAGTAAAGAATACTGGAGAGGCTTGCCATGCCATCCTCCAGGGGACATTCCCAACCCAGGGATGGAACTTGTGCCCCTACCTGCATTGGCAGGTCGATTCTTTACCACTAGTGCCACCTGGAAAGCCCTGATAGGGTATAGTTTTATACTTTTATTTGACTAAAATTGTTAATTATATTGGTACCTTTTATATACCATAGTTTTTTTGTAGGCAGGTCAATTATTAACAGCAAGGTCTTAAGTGGTAAACATACTAATGGGAGGATAGCTAATTTACCATTTTAACTTCTTGATTACTTCTTTACTTTCATGTAGCCATCCTATTTAGAATTCATTGTTTTTTGTTGTTGTTAGTTCACATCATAAATTTTTACATTTCAAAGTCTAATTTAATACAGTAAAATTCATATACTTTTGTACAAACTCTATGAGCTATAAATAACACCAAAATCAAGACTTACATTAGTTTTATTGCATTCTCCCTAAGCATTCTCTGTTTCTTTTTTAAATGAAATATAGTTGAATATTATACTGTGTTAGTTTCAGTGGCATAGCATAGTGATTCAGCTATATATATATTTATACATTTTAGCTATATCTATTTCAGATTACATTATATTTTGGGTTACTGTAAGATATTGAATATCATTCCCTAGCTAAAAACTAAGTCCTTGTTTCTTATCTATTTTAAGTATAGTGAATTTTATCTACTAATCCCAGACTCCTAATTACCCTTCCCTCCCTCTCCCCTTTGGTAACCCTAAAGTTTGTTTTCTATGTCTGTGATTTACTTTCTGTTCTGTATATAGAATCATTCATATTATTTCTTAGTCTCCACGTGTAGATGACATCACACAGTATTTGTTTTTCTCTGCCTGACTGACTTCATTTAGTGTAATATTTCTAGGTCTGTCAATGTTGACTGAAATGGAAATATTTTTTCTTTTTTAAAGACTGAGTAAAATTCCATTTATATATATATATATATATGTGCATATATATATATAATATCACACTGTTTTAAGTGTGTGTGTGTATATATATATATGTACATATATATATACACACATATATATATACACAACATATTTTTAAGCCAATCTCTGTTCATGAGCATTAGAGTTGTTTCCATGTCTTGGCTATTATAAATTGTTGTTATTCAGTCATTCAGTCGTGTCCAACTCTATGCAACCCCATGGACTGCAGCACGTCAGGTTTCCCTGTCTTTCACCATCTCACAGAGTTTGCTTAAACACATGTCCATTGAGTCAGTGATGCCATCCAAACATTTCGTCCTCTATTGGTTCCTTCTCCTCCTGCCCTTGATCTTTCCCACTATCAAGGTCTTTTCTAATGAGTCAGCTCTTCACCTCAGGTGGCCAGAGGATTAGAGCTTCAGTATCAGTCCTTCTAATGAATATACAGGATTGATTTCCTTTAAGGTTGACTGGTTTGATCTCCTTGCAGTCCACAGGACTCTCAAGAATCTTCTCCAACACCACACAGCTCAAAAGCATCAATTCTTTGGCATTCAGCCTTCTTTATGGTCCAATTCTCACATCTGTACATGACTACTGGAAAACCATAGTTTTGACTAGACAGACCTTTGTTCGCAAAGTAATGTTTCTGCTTTTTAATATGCTGTCTAGGTCGGTCATAGCTTTTCTTCCAAAGAGCAAACATCTTTTAATTTCATGGCTGCAATCACCATCTGCAGTGATTTTGGAGCCCAAGAAAATAAAGTCTGTCATTGTTTCCCCATCTATTTGCTATGAAGTGATGGGACCAGTTGCCATGACCTTCATTTTTTGAATGTTGAGCTTTAAGCCCAACATTTTCACTCTCCTCTTTCACTTTCATCAAGAGGCTCTTCAGTTCTTCTTCACCTTCTGCCATAAGGGTGGTGTCATCTGCATATCTGAGGTTATTGATATTTCTCCTAGCAGTCTTGATTCCAGTTTATGCTTCATCCAGCTTCTATATAATAAGATAATTATATATAACATACATATTCTGATTTATGTTTTTATATATAATATATATATTTATATAATGTTTAGAGCAACACTGTTTACAATGGATTGACATATATCCATGCAATATAAATAGTGCTCCTCTAAACACTGGGGCACAAGAATTCTTTCAAGAGCATCCCCACTCCTGGATGTATATCTAGGAAGAACAAACTTTCTTCAGAATTTCTTATTTTTCTAGTCAACTTCCCTCTCTCAAAACTTTTTCTGACATATTTCATGCCCCTATAACTTGTCTTTCCAAGAATGTTATGTAAATCCAATTATACATCACATTGCCTTTTAAGTCTAGACTCTATTCTTGGCTTAGTGCATTTGGGATTCCTCCATGCTGTTGCATTTATCAGTAGTTTGTGCCTTGTGTTTTTTTATTGCTGAGTAGTGTTCGGTTGTATGTATAAAGCATAGTTATGTACTTACCAGTTGATGGGTATTTGGATTGTCTCTATATTTTCCTAATTACGAATAAAGCCATTTTAAACTTTTGGCACAAAATGTAAAAAGATTCAGTATCAATTATTTGATATTTTGGTAATTTTCAGAGTATTTATGTTATATATAATTATAATAATATATTCAATATATCTAAATATCTATTAACATGCTATAAATATCCATTTCACTTAAATTATTAGATATTTGGCTTTAATCATAGTAAATTTTTAAATGTGTAACTATATATCAATAACCTTATATTCTTTTTATTGAAACTGTTTCCAAAATAAGCAATTGTGTATATTTAATCAATATGGATAGGCTACCCACTCCAGTATTCTTGAGCTTCTGTGGTGGCTCAGAAGATAAAGAAACCACCTGCAATGCAAGAGACCTGAGTTCGATACCTGGGTTGGGAAGATCTCCTGTGTGAAGGCATGGCAACCCACTCTAGTATTCTCACCTGAAGAACCCCTATGGACAGAGGAGCCTGGCGTGCTACAGTCCACTGGGTTGCAAAGAGTCAGACACTACTGAGCGACTAAGCACCGGACAATCAATGAAGAAAATTTAAGTAAAACTTACTCTAGGTAGATTATACAAAATGCAGTAATAGAAAAGGGAAATTATATAAAATAAAGCTAAATTGTATTGAAATTTGGGTCAATTTGAGACTCACAATGATGGGAGCATACATATAGTCCTTTATTTCATACATAACACTGGAATATTGTCAGAGAAGCAAAATTGTTAGTGACATTTTCTTATAAGCCTATCCCCTTTTTTTCATTTCATTATGAACTTACAAGAATGATTTTGAAAGGCCTTAGAAGGAACAAACTGTGTTCCTAAAGTGAGTTCTCCAAATTACTATCCCTGAAATTAATCATGATGAAAATGTGTCGTCAAGACCTAGTTGTTTTTAACAATGGTTAGGTAGCAACAGTTATTTAAATAAGTTTTGCCCAGAGTTGCTAATTTGGTTTTCTTTCAAAGTTGATAAGCATCCCAGTGCAGATTTATGATAGACAGAAGGTCTGATAAATTCTCTTTATCAGTGCTTATTAACGAAACATCAACTATTTCACCATTTTTTTGATTTATAAAAACATATAAAATTACTCTGTAACTGCTTAAAGTGACTAGCAATTTCTGCCCTGGTATCTGAAAACTCTCTTCTCTTTATGGTATACTTCATTTGGCCATTTGAGATTATATATGTCCTGAAGTGTTGTTAATATTAAGGAGAAATTCATACCAAAAATAAATTAAGAATTCCATTTTAAAAGAAGTACATATGCGGCTGTTTTATATTTGTTTTATATCATTTTTTTAAATAGAAGTATAGTGAATTTACAATATTGTGTCAGTTTTAGGTTTATAGCAAAGTGATTTCATATATATATATATATATATATATATGCCAAATTTTCTTCCAGAGTGACTATATCATTTTCAATTTGCATCAAGAATGAATAAGAGTTCCTGTTATCCCATATCCGTACCAGATTTGATTTTGTCAGTGTTTTGGGTTTTGCATATATATGTAAATACAACTTTCAGTCCAGAAATTTATACCCAGAAAAAATTTTCCAAGAAAATTTTTGAGGCAAACAAGAATTGGGAGAACATATTGCCAATAGACCACCCTATAAGAAATGCTAAAAGAAATTCTTCAAGAAAAAGTTGCATATAACTCTAAAACTTGGAGCAAGGTTCCAACAGAAAAATGAGTTTTGAAAACATAAATTAATATAAAATAAAATGCATTATTTTTACTTATCGTAATTGCTCTAATTAATAATTGACTTTTTAAAGCAAAGTTAGTAGCAATGTGTTGTCTTCATAGAACATGTAAAAGTAAGATATATGACAAATATAGCAGAAATTACATCAAGGAAAAATGCTATTGTGCAGTTTTAAGGACTTTCTTTTATATATGAAATAGTATAATATTATTTGATAGTAGACGCAAGTTATTAAAAATGTATATTTTGAACTATAAGACAACACATTAAACTTTTTAAAAGCATAAAGATTAGTCAATAGAGATGTGAGATAGAATCATTGAAATGCTCAATTAGGTCCAGATATGGGGGGAAAACAAGTTAAAAGAAATGAAAAATAAATATTAAAATAGAGCACAAGTAGAAAGATGGTAGATTTACTTCAATTATGAATTATAAGCTTTGTAAAGAGGATTTATGTTGTTACAGTCAAACCTCGGGGATATTGTGGGTTCAGTTCCAGACCACTGTAATAAAGCAAATTACACAAAGTTTTTGGCTTCCCAGTGCATATAGAAATTATGTTTACACTACACTATAGTCCGTTAGGTATGCAATAGTATTATGTCTAAAGATCAATGTACATACATAAATTTGAAAAAAAGTTTAACTTCTAAGAAAACTAACCATCTGAGCCTTCATCAAGTCATAATCTTTTTGCTGTTGGGAAGTCTTGCCTTGGTATTGATAGCTGCTGACTAATTAGGGTGGTGGTTGCTGAAGGTTAGGGTGCCTGAGGCAATTTCTTAAAATACATAGACTTGGAGTTTGCCATATCCAGATTGACCCTTCCTTTCACAAAGAATTTCTCTGTAGCATGTGATGCTGTGTGATAGCATTTTACCCACAGTAGAGATTCTTTCAAAATTGGAGTCAATTATCTCAAACCCCGCTGCTGCTTTGTCAACTGCTGCTGCTGCTGCTGCTAAATCGCGTCAGTCATGTCCGACTCTGTGTGACCCCATAGACGGCAGCCCAGCAGACTCCTCCGTCCCTGAGATTCTCCAGGCAAGAATACTGGAGTGGGTTGCCATTTCCTCCTCCAGTGCATGAAAGTGAAAAGTGAAAGTGAAGTCTCTCAGTCATGTTCGACTCTTCGCTACCCCATGGGCTGCAGCCTACCAGGCTCCTCTGTCCATGGGGTTTCCCAGGCAAGAGTACTGGAGTGGGGTGCCATTGCCTTCTCCAGCTTTGTCAACCAAGTTTATGTAATATTTAAATCCTTTGTTGTCATTTCAATAGTCTTCACAGAATTATCACCAAGAGTAGTTTCCATCTCAAGAAACCACTTTCTTTGCAAATACTTAAGAAGCAACTTCTTATCCTTCAAGTTTTATCATAAGGTTGCAGAAATTCAGTCTCATCTTCAGGCTCTAATTTTAGTTCTCTTTCTACTTCTACTGCATCTATAGTTTCTTTCTTTCTTTTTTCTTTTTTTTTTTTTTGGTTAAGTCTTGAACTCCTCAAAGTCATCCATGAGGGTTGAAACCAACTTCTTCCAAATTCCTGTTAATGTTGATGTTTGACATCTTCCCATGAATCATGAATGTTCTTATGGTGTCTCGAAGCTAAATCCTTTCCAGAAGATTTTCAATTTACTTTGCCAAGATCTATCAGAGGAATCACTAATCACTATCTATGGCAGCTGTGGCCTTATAAAATGGATTTCTTAAACAATAAGACTTGAAATTTAAAACTACCTTTTGATCTATGAACCGACAGAATGACTGTTGTGTTAGCAGGCATGAAAACAACATTAATCTTGTACATTTCCATCAGAGCTTTTGGGTGACCAGGTGCATTGTCAATGAGCAGTAATGTTTTGAAAGAAATCTTTTATTTATGAGCAGTAGGGGTAAGCAGTAAATCATCTTGGAAATGAATGTGCTGTTATACAGGTTTTATGGTTCTATTTATAGATCATGGACAGGGTAGACTTAGCATAATTCTTTTAAGGATCCTAGAATTTTCAGAATGGTAAACAAGCATTGGCTTCAACTCACTGTCACCAGCTTCATTCAGTTCAGTTCAGTTCAGTTGCTCAGTCATGTCTGACTCTTTGCGACCCCATGAATCGCAGCACGCTAGGCCTCTCTGTCCATCACCAACTCCCGGAGTCTACCCAAACCCATGTCCATCGACTCGGTGATGCTATCCAACCATCTCATCCTCTGTCGTCCTCTTCTCCTCCTGCCCCCAATCCTACCCAGCATTAGGGTCTTTTCCAATGAGTCAACCCTTCGCATGAGGTGGCCAAAGTATTGGAGTTTCAACTTCACATCAGACCTTCCAATGAACACCCAGGATTGATCTCTTTTAGGATGGATTGATTGGATCTCCTTGTACTCCAAGGTACTCTCAAGAGTCTTCTCCAACACCACAGTTCAAAAGCATCAATTCTTTGGCACTCAGCTATCTTCATCGTCCAACTCTCACATCCGTACATGACTACTGGAAAAACCATAGCCTTGACTAGACGTACTTTTGTTGGCAAAGTAATGTCTCTGCTTTTAAATATGCTATCTAGGTTAGCCATAACCTTCCTTCCAAGGAGTAAGCGTCTTTTAATTTCATGGCTGCAATCACCATCAGCAGTGATTTTGGAGCCCCCAAAAATACAGTCTATCACTGTTTCCACTATTTCCCCATCTAATTCCCATGAAGTGATGGGACCAGATGCCATGATCTTAGTTTTCTGAACGTTGAGCTTTAAGCCAACTTTTTCACTCTCCTCTTTCACCTTCATCAAGAGGCTCTTTAGTTCTTCTTCACTTTCTGCCATAAGGGTGGTGTCATCTGCATATCTGAGGTTATTGATATTTCTCCCGGCAATCTTGATTCCAGCTTGTGTTTCTTCCAGCACAGCGTTTCTCATGATGTACTCTGCATATAAGTTAAAGAAGCAGGGTGACAATGTACAGCCTTGACGTACTCCTTTTCCTATTTGGAATCAGTCTGTTGTTCCATGTCCAGTTCTAACTGTTGCTTCCTGACCTGCATACAGGTTTCTCAAGAGACAGGTCAGATGGTCTTGTATTCCCATCTCTTTCAGAATTTTCCACAGTTTATTGTGATCCACACAATCAAAGGCTTTGGCATAGTCAATAAAGCAGAAATAGATGTTTTTCTGGAACTCTCTTGCTTTTTCGATGATCCAGCGGATATTGGCAATTTGATCTCTGATTCCTCTGCCTTTTCTAAAACCAGCTTGAACATCTGGAAGTTCACGGTTCACGTATTGCTGAAGCCTGGCTTGG
Source organism: Giraffa tippelskirchi (assembly GCF_054371585.1). NCBI lineage: Eukaryota > Metazoa > Chordata > Mammalia > Artiodactyla > Giraffidae > Giraffa > Giraffa tippelskirchi. Next base: position 67,246,515 of record NC_137279.1, read on the forward strand.
AAAATTTTGAGCATTACTTTACTAGCATGTGAGATGAGTGCAATTGTGCAGTAGTTTGAGCATTGTTTGGCATTGCCTTTCTTTGGGATTGGAACGAAAACTGGCCTCTTCCAGTCCTGTGGCCACTGCTGAGTTTTCCAAATTTGCTGGCATATCGAGTGCAGCACTTTCACAGCATCACCTTTGAGGATTTGAAATAGCCCAACTGGAGTTCCATCACCTCCACTAGCTTTGCTCATAGTGATGCTTTCTAAGGCCCACTTGACTTCACATTCCAGGATGTCTGGCTCTAGGTGAGTGATCACACCATCGTGATTATCTGGGTCGTGAAGATCTTTTTTGTACAGTTCTTCTCTGTATTCTTGCACCTTTTCTTAATATCTTCTGCTTCTGTTAGGTCCATGCCATTTCTCTCCTTTATTGATCCTATCTTTGCATGAAATTTTCCTTTTGTATCTCTAATTTTCTTGAAGAGATCTCTAGTCTTTCCCAATCTGTTGTTTTCCTCTATTTCTTTGCACTGATCACTGAGGAAGGCTTTCTTATCTCTCCTTGCTATTCTTTGGAACTCTGCATTCAGATGGGACTATCTTTCCTTTTCTCCTTTGCTTTTCACTTCTCTTCTCCTCCCAGCTATCTGTAAGGCCTCCTCAGACGGCCATTTTGCTTTTTTGCATTTCTTTTCCATGGGGATTTTCTTGACCCCTGTCTGCTCTACAATGTCACAAACCTCTGTCCATAGTTCATCTGGCACTCTGTCTAGCAGATCTAATCCCTTAAATCTATTTGTCACTTCTACTCTATACTCATAAGGGATTTGATCTAGGTCATACCTGAACAGACTAGTGGTTTTCCCGACTTGCTTCAATGTAAGTCTGAATTTGGCAATAGGAAGTTCATGATCTGAGCCACAGTCTGCTCCCGGTCTTGTTTTTGCTGACTGTGTAGAGCTTCTCCATCTTTGGCTGCAAAGAATATAATCAATCTGATTTTGGTGTTGACCATCTGGTGATGTCCACATGTAGAGTCTTGTGTTCTTGGAAGAGGGTGTTTGCTATTTCCAGTGCGTTCTTGTGGCAAAACTATTAGCCTTTGCCCTGCTTCATTCTGTACACCAAGGCCAAACTTGCCTGTTACGCCAGGTGTTTCTTGACTTCCTACTTTGGCTTTCCAGTCCCCTATAATGAAAAGGACATCTTTTTTGGGTGTTCATTCTAGAATGTCTTGTAGGTCTTCTTAGAACCGTTCAACTTCAGCTTCTTCAGTATTACTGGTCGGGGCATAGACTTGGATTACCGTGATATTGAATGGTTTCCAGCTTCATTAGCCCTTAACAATAGAGTCAGTCTGTCCTTTGAAGCTCTGAAGACGGGCAGTGACTCCTCTCTAGCTATGAAAGTCCTAGGTGACATCTTCTGCCAGTAGAAGGTTTTTTTGTATACACTGAAAATCTATTGTCTAGTGTAACCACCTTCTTTAATGATCTTAGCTAGATATTCTGGATAACTTGTTGCTGCTTCTACACCAGCACTTTATTTTTTAAATTTATTTATTTTTTATTGAAGGATGTTTGCTTTACAGAATTTTGCTGTTTTCTGTCAAACCTCAGCATAAATCAGCCATAGGTATACATATATCACCTCCCTTTTGAACCTCTCTCCCATCTCCCTCCCCATCTCACCCCTCTAGGTTGATACAGATCCTGTGTTTGAGTTTCCTGAGTGGTACAGAAAATTCCTGTTGGCTATCTACTCTACATATGGTAATGTAAGTTTCCGTGTTACTCTGATAGACCATATCTTTGTAATAAAATATTAGAAATTATATACAAACTGGTCTCAGGTTATATGAAAACAAACTAAAATTAATTAATAATATATATCTGGGAAATCCACAATTGTTTAACAAATTTAAAAATACACTTCTAAATAATTCAAGGTTCAAAGAGTCAGTTTTAAGAAACTTTAAATTTGTCTACCTACCTCATAACTACCCACCTACCTATTTATTCATATTCAACTGAGGGAAAATTAAATGCAACATATGAAAATGTGTGCCAAAAATATAAAGCAATGCCTCGAAAGTAGTTTACAGTGTAGCATTTTAACTAATATTAGAAAAGGAGAAAAATCTAATTTAAGCTTCTAACTAAATAAAATAGAAAAAAATATCAAATTAAACCTAAAACAAGGAAACGAAAAGGAATATAATAAAAAGAAGAAATAAATAAACACACAAAACAAGGAAATTAATGAAAACAAAAGCTCATCCTCTGTCATCCCCTTCTGCTCCTGCCTTCAATCTTTCCCAGCATCAGTGTCTTTTCCAATGAGTCAGTTATTCGTATCAGGTGGCTAAAGTATTGGAGCTTCAGTTTCATCATCAGTCCTTCCCATGAATATCCAGGGTTGATTTCCTTTAGGGTTGACTGGTTTGATTTCCTTGCAGTCCAAGGGACTCTCAAGAGTCCTCCAGCACCAAAGTTCGAAGACATCAGTTCTTCAGTGTTCAGCTTTTTTTATTGTCCAGCTCTCATATATGTGCATGACTACTGGAAAAACCATATCTTTGACTGTATGGACATGAGGCAAAGCAATGTCTTTGCTTTTTAATACGATGTCTAGGATTTTCATTGCTTCTCTTTCAAGGAGAAAGTGTCTGCTAATTTTGTGGCTACAGTCACCATCTGCAGTGATTTTGGAGTCTAAAAAAATAAGGTCTGTCACTGTTTCCACTGTTTCCCCATCTATTTGCCATGAAGTAATGGGACCGGGTGGTATAATCTTAGTTTTTTGAATATTGAGTTTTAAGTCCGTTTTTTCACTCTCCTCTTTCACTTTCATCAAGAGGCTCTTTAGTTCCTCTTCACTTTCTGTCTTAAGGGTGGTGTCATCTGCATATCTGAGGTTATTGATATTTCTACCAGCAATCTTGATTCCAGCTTGTGGTTCATCCAGTCTGGCATTTAGCATGATGTCTCTGCATATAAGTTAAATAAGCAGGGTGACAATATACAGCCTCCCTGTATATATGTACCACATCTTCTTTATCCATTTGTCTGTCAGCTGACACTTAGGTTGATTCTATTTCCTGGCTGTTGTGAACAGTGCTGCAGTGAACTTTGGGGTGCATGCATAACATCCCTTATATGTGAAATCTAAAAAGAAATGATACAAATGAACTTATTTACAAAACAGAAACAGACTCATAGACTTAGAGAATGAACTTGTGGTTGCCCTGTGGAAGGATGGGGGAAAGGTATACTTTGTGAGTTTGGAATGGACATGTATACACTGCTATATTTAAATGGATAACTGACATGTTGTACTATATAGCACAGGGAACTCTGTTCAGTGTTATGTTGTAGCCTGGATGGGAGGGAAATTTGGGGGGAATAGATACATGTATATATATATGGCTGAGTCCCTTTGCTGTCCACTTGAAACTGTTGCAACATTTTTAATCATCTATACTCCAATATAAAATAAGGTTTTTTTTGTTTTTAAAGAATGAATAAGTGATAATAAAGAATGAATAGTCACTTACTGGGCTTCCCAGGTGTTGAGAGTGGCAAAGAACCCACCTGCCAATGCAGGTAGACATAAGAGACCCAAGTTCCATTCTTGGGTCTGGAAAATCCTCTGGAGGAGGACACAACAACCCACTCCAGTATTCTTGCCTGGAGAATTCCATGGACAGAGGAGTCTGGTGGTCTACAGTCCATAGGGTTGCAAAGAGTCAGATACAACTGAAGTCACTTAGCACTCACAGCATGTACTTACTGATGGGACAAAGGTGGATGAATAGATATTTTAAGCAAGAAACAGTATATTAAAGTGAAAAAAAATTCAACAGTTTGACACTATAAAAATTTCTCCAAATAAGAGTAGAGGCAAATGAAGTTGGAGAGAAAGGCAAGGGGCAGGTCTTCTTAAAATGCAAATATTTTGCCTCATCTAAGCTTCCCTCATTTTAGAACCAGGAAGATTGTGATAAAAGTACATTTATACTTATTTTCTACTTAAATGGCTGGCCTTTAGTCCTTGCCTATGGCTTACCTACATACTTGTGTTGTCTTGCTAATTTGAGGGAAAATAGTTAAGCAGGTATTTTATAAGCTTCTTATCAAGAAAAACAAAGTCAACAGCATCCTTCTGGGTATGTTACATGTGAGAAGACAGTAAATGAAGAGCTATAGTCCATATTCAAAGATATTTATTTGAGGTTTACTAGTCTTTAAGAATTAGAACATCATTTAACTTTTAAAAATACTCGAGATAAATTAATTCATAATAAAGGTCATTACCTACAATTGGGATATTTTCATTAACATTTTAAATTATTTGCTGGAATAGTTAACAAAACTGAAAAGACAGCTTAATGAAAGCTTACTCTTTACCAAAAGCCAATTTACTAAACATACTTTTAAAATTTCATATTTACATTACACAGTCTATAATTGTAATGATTTAATGACTACTAGCAGCAGAAAAGAGTCGGACATGACTGAGCGACTGAACTGAACTGAACTGAGCAGTATCAAAGAACTGAAGAATTTGTAAACATAAAACATAAAATATTTACACAATGAATCATTCAATCACAAAAGAAGCCATTATCCACATTTTTTTAGGACAAAGGATACAACTAAAAGATGTGGATAGTACATATCAGCAAAGTGAAATTTAAACAGTTGTTTACTAAATTTGGTCAAACTAGTTGTTGCTGTATAAGCTCTGCTTAAAATAACTGTATTTACTTGTTTTCCTCTCTTTCTCTCTTCTTTCAAGAACAATATATTTATTAATAAGTGAAGTCATTCTAATTCCTGTTCTGCCACAACTAGTTATGTGAAGCTAAGCTATTACTAATGTTGGTTTGAGGGAAAATGCCATAATGTATGAAAAATGTCACAGAACTTAAGTACTGAATAAATATTATTCTTCCTCCCTTATGCTAACATTCTCCCTTCCTCTTTTTTTCCTCTCAAATGCTCTTTTCCTCAAGATACTCCTCATAGATAAAAACAAAATTCAGTCATTAATCTACTATTATTACCTTCTGATATGACTAGGTTTTCAATGAACATGCCTTGATTGAGTGATATAGTAGGAATTATGATGATAACAACTAAAACTCAATACTAATATTTCCAGGTACTGGCCTACATATTTTCTTATATTAATATGTTTAGTGTTATTAGCAACTTCTTTTTTTTTTTTTTTTTTTTTTTTATAAATTTATTTATTTTACTTGGGGGCTAATTACTTTACAATATTGTAATAGTTTTTGCCATACATTGACAAGAATCAGCCATGGGTTTACATGTGTTCCCCTTCCCGAACCCCCCACCCACCTCCCTCCCCCTCCCATCCCTCTGGATCATCCCACTGCCCCGGCCCCGAGCCCTTGTCACATGCATCGAACATGGAATGGTGCTCTGTTTCACATATGACAATACACATGTCTCAATGCCATTCTCCCAGAACGTCCCACCCTCACCTTCTCCCTCAGAGTCCATAAAATTGTTCCATGCATCTGTGTCTCTCATTCTGTCCCGCATATAGGGTTATCGTTACCATCTTTCAGATTCCATATATATGCATTAGTATACTGTATTGTTGTTTTTCTTTCTGGCTTACTTCACTCTGTATAATGGGCTCCAGTTTCATCCATCTCAGTAGAACCGGTTCAAATGTATTTTTTTTAATGGCTGAGTAATATTCCATTGTGTATATGTACCACAGCTTCCTTATCCATTCATCTGCTGATGGACATCTAGGTTGCTTCCATGTCCTGGCTATTGTAAACAGTGCTGCGATGAACATTGGGGTACACGCGTCTCTTTCAATTCTGGTTTCCTCGGTGTATATGCCCAGCAGTGGGATTGCTGGGTCATATGGCAGTTCTATTCCCAGTTTTTTAAGGAATCTCCACACTGTTCTCCATAGTGGCTGTACTAGTTTGCATTCCCACCAACAGTGTAAGAGGGTTCCCTTTTCTCCACACCCTCTCCAGCATTTATTGCTTGTAGACTTTTGGATAGCAGCCATTCTGACTGGTGTGAAATGATACCTCATTGTGGTTTTGATTTGCATTTCTCTAATAATGAGTGATGTTGAGCATCTTTTCATGTGTTTGTTAGCCATCTGTATGTCTTCTTTGGAGAAATGTCTGTTTAGTTCTTTGGCCCACTTTTTGATTGGGTCATTTATTTTTCGGGAATTCAGCTGCAGAAGTTGCTTGTATATTTTTGAGATTAATTGTTTGTCTGTTGCTTCATTTGCTATTATTTTCTCCCATTCTGAAGGCTGTCTTTTCACCTTGTTTATAGTTTCCTTTGTTGTGCAAAAGCTTTTAATTTTAATTAGGTCCCATTTGTTTATTTTTGCTTTTATTTCCAATATTCTGGGAGGTGGGTCATGGAGGATCCCGCTGTGATTTATGTCGGAGAGTGTTTTGCCTATAAAATTACTAGAGTTGATCAATGAATATAGTAAAGTTGCAGGATATAAAATTAACACACAGAAATCCCTTGCATTCCTATACTCCAATAATGAGAAAACAGAAAGAGAAATTAAGGAAACAATACCATTCACCATTGCATCAAAAAGAATAAAATACTTAGGAATATATCTACCTAAAGAAACAAAAGACTTATATATAGAAAACTATAAAACACTGATGAAAGAAATCAAAGAGGACACAAACAGATGGAGAAATATACCGTGTTCATGGATTGGAAGAATTAATATAGTGAAAATGAGTATTCTACCCAAAGCAATCTACAGATTCAATGCAATCCCTATCAAGCTACCAATGGTATTTTTCACAGAACTAGAACAAATCATCTCACAATTTGTATGGAAATATAAGAAACCTCGAATAGCCAAAGCAATCTTGAGGAAGAAGAATGGAACTGGAGGAATCAACCTGCCTGACTTCAGACTCTACTACAAAGCCACAGTCATCAAGACAGTATGGTACTGGCACAAAGATAGAAATATAGATCAATGGAACAAAATAGAAAGCCCAGAGATAAACCCACGCACATATGGACACCTTATCTTCGACAAAGGAGGCAAGAATATTCAATGGAGAAAAGACAACCTCTTTAACAAGTGGTGCTGGGAAAACTGGTCAACCACTTGTAAAAGAATGAAACTAGAACACTTCCTAACACCGTACACAAAAATAAACTCAAAATGGATTAAAGATCTAAACGTAAGACCAGAAACAATAAAACTCCTAGAGGAAAACATAGGCAAAACACTCTCCGATATTAGCAACTTCTTAAGTGAGTGTACTTGTTATTTCCATAAGGTAGATGAGAAAACTGAGACATAGTACATTGTGTCATTTCTTTTTTCACATACAGCCTTTAAGTGGCAGAACCAGAGTTTAAATACATGAAGTTCAGCTCTGCAGTCTATGATTTGAGTGTTGCACCCACTAGAGGGAGAGGATCAATCTTACCTGCAGTAGAAAATTTTATTCTCAAGAGAGGGAGATATTTTCAGTACCTCTGAAAAAAGCCATCCTGATACACTTATTTAACCATGAAGGTCATCACTGTTTATTCTCATAATACAATTCTTTCCTGTAAGTGTCATTTCATTATAATTTCTATAAAGTTCAACATAATTGCCCAGAATTATTATTTAGCTTTCATAGGGATATGATTTCTCCAACAAATCAGAATATCTCCAAAGATGGTTTTGATACATGTTAGAGTATAACATCTGTTGGATCATTAAAAAAAAAAAGGCAAGGGAATTCCAGAAAAATATCTGCTTCATTGACTACGCTAAAGCCTTTAACTGTGTGGATTCCAACAAACTATGGAAAATCCTTAAAGAGATGGGAATACCAGACCACCTTACCTGCCTCCTGAGAAACCTGTATGCAGGTCAAGAAGTAATAGTTAGAACTGGACATGGAAACGGACTGGTTCAAACTTGGGAAAGGAATACATCAAAGTTTCATATTGTCATCCTGCTTATTTAACTTATATGCAGAGTACATCACGCAGAATGCCAGGCTGTCTGAATCACAAGCTGGAATCAAGATTGCAGGGAGAAATATCAATAACCTCAGATAAGTAGGTGACACCACCCTAACGGCAGAAAGTGCAGAGGAACTAAAGAGCCTCTTGGTGAAGGTGAAAGAAGAGAGTGAAAAAAAAAACAAAAAACAACTGACTTACAGTGCAGCATATAAAAAATGAAGATAATGGCATTCAGTCCCACCACTTCCTGGCAGATAGATGGGGAAACAATGGAAACAGTGACAGACTTTATTTTCTTGAGCTCCAAAATCACTGTGGATGGTAACTGCAACCATGAAATTAAAAAAGGCTTGCTCCTTATAAAAAATGCTATGAAAAACCTAGACAACATATTAAAAAGAAGAGATATCACTTTGCTGACAAAGGTGTGTATAGCCAAAGCTGTGGTTTTTCCAGTGGTTATGTATGAATGTGAGAGTTGAACCCTAAAGGAGGCTAAGCACTGAAGAACTGATGCTTTTGAACTGTGGTGCTGGCGAAGACTCTTGAGAATCCCTTGGACAGCAAGGAGATCAAACTAGTCAGTCCTGAAGGAAATCAGTCCTGAAGATTAATTGGAAGGACTGATGCTGAAGCTGAAGCTCTAATGCTTTGGCCACCTGATACAAAGAACTGACTCATTGGGAAAGACACTGTTGCTGGGAAAGATTGAGGGCAGGAGGAGAAAGAGGCAACAAAGGATAAGACGATTGTATGACATCATTGACTCAATGGACATGAGTTTGAGCAAACTCTGGGAGATAAGTGAAGGACAGGGAAGCCTGGTGTGCTGCAGTTCATGGGGTCACAAAGAGTCAGACATGACTGAACAACTTAACGTCCACAGAGTACATTTTAGATATTTTCATTACATGCACCTGCCAATATGGAAGATACAAGAGACATGAGTTAGATCCCTGGGTTGGGAATATCCCCTGAAGAAGGAAATGGCAACTCACTCCAGTATGCTTGCCTGTGAAGTCCCTTGGACAGAAGAGTCTGGCAGGTTCTAGTCTACTCTCAAAGAGTCCAACATGACTGAGCACACACACACACACACACACATACATAACAATATCTTATTTATTTCTCTGAGCAAATACAATGTTGAATGGGGGGTATCCATTTTAATGTTCCTTATAAAAATAAAAATCTAGCCCTATTTTGGAGTCAGGGGTAATTTCCTAAGTGCTTTACTTTTATCTTCCTTAGAAACATGAAACATGTTATATAGTGAATGGGCACCAAAAGAGTTTTTACAGACAAAAATGGGAAGAAAATTTGGAGGACTTTTTTCAAAGTTTGGATTCTGGGCTGCTGGATCTTGAATTGTGAGGCCAACACAGCAATTTCAACTTCCACGTGGTCACTTAAGTCCCTCCTTGTACCACAACATCACAGGCAACAAACATGCTGTAGTCAAGATGCAAGCTCCAACGTCCAGTGAAAATCTGTCTGCCTGTGCAGTTTTTCTTCTCATGCTCAGCCAAGTTCCAGAGGTTAATTTTCCTGGGCTACAGGATAGCTTCCTAAAGCATAATTTCCAACACGTGTCTCATGATAGACCACATTCAAGTGTCTAGATACAGTTCCAGATCTGGTCAGGAGAGTGAACTGCTAATATGGAGAATAAACCTGTTTAAATATACTAGCTTTATGTATTCAGAACCAAAAATTAACACCATAGCCAATGAGTACAAAAACCTAGATTCACATTCCAGATAAACAGCAACAGTTTGTCCAAATCAGGGGAAAACAAAACAAAAAACATGGCTGGGAAGATGATTAAGCCAAAGCCTTGGCAGCAGTAGCTATGAAATGCATTAGGCATTGGACCAATGGTGGTAACAGTGTGAAGAACTAATACTGAGTTGGGCAAAATGTTTGTAACAACTTATTAAAAAACCCAACATATTAAAGGAAAATCCCAAATGAACTTTTTGGGCAACCTAGTAAAAGTTGGCAGGAACTCAGTCCTATGAAGAAAGAGGCACAGAGACACAGGGAGGAAAGATGAAGTCTAGGGTGAATTGGGCATAATGGGGAACTTGGTGATCAGTGATGAAGTGAAATAGTAAGAGAGGTTTATTCCCCCTGGACTGGTTTTCTGGGCCAGTGTGCAGATGCCCTGCATAATCTGGATGAAACTTTGGGTTGAGTTTTCAGCATCATGATGGCCAAATTGTGGAGGGCAAAGTAAATTCGAAGAAAGGGACTAAAACTAACAAAAACCTTTTTCATTTGGATTGAGGTGGTCCTTCTCCTTCCTGGTGGAAGGGATGATTTATATTTCAGAATAAAAAGTTGCCCTCAGCCCAGTTTCGCACTCCTTCATCAAAAACTGAGAGTTAGCAAAAAACTGTCCTTACAGTTTTAGAGCTGTATTGTATCTGTAAGCATAGAAAGAACAATAGCTCATTTTACACTTGGAAATAAGACTGGGTAGGTGATTTTTCTATGTTTCTCTGTGCTTAGAATCTGAAATTCTACTTTCCTCTTATCCAGCAGTGGACTCGGGTGAAAAATATTCACATCCTGCTGATATTCATGAATAATGACAAGCCCAGAGAGAGATCCCTAAACTAGAAAGAGTTGGAGGAAAGTAGGACAGATAAAATAATGGAAAAAATTAAAGGGAAATAGAATAAAAGAAAGGTAGGTATATGAAGGAGAATAAAGACATCCCTGAAGAAGGACAAAAAAGCTTCCATATGAAAACACATAGAAAAGATCATGTCTCAATATTCTGGCAAAAAAATGTGCCAGCCAGGCTGTGAACATCAAAGGTAAATTACGTGATATTACTCCCATCTCTGGCCACCTGTCCTGACACACCCCTAGCATCAGCAGGCTAGAGAAATCCCTTAACAGTAGCTGCTAGATGACAAAAATTTGCAGGTTTCAGTCATTTGAGCTATAAACTTATATAATTATTTCTCTGATTGTTTTTCTTGGTTAAATCATTTCCCCTTTTGGCACTTATAATCCTTTGCTTAGATTTGTCATTTATTTGTTATGACTCATAATAAAGATAATACTTTGAAAAATCATTTACTTTTCGATTTTATGTTCCCTTGTCTCAGGATTATTCTTTAATCTGCCAGAGTCATCCATTTGCTACAGATTTAAATAGAATTTGTAAGAGGAATTCAATGAGAAATAAGGAACAAATATATTTATGTTTTGATATCTAGATAACATTCAATAGTAGTCTTGAAAATAAAGCTTTTTCAGAAGATTTTCTTAGTTCATTCATTTTCCATTGACCAAATAAATAACATTTCTTGTTGATTAAATCATAGAAATTTAGTAAACTCAAGCTTCAGAAATAAGGATTTGAGGACTTCCCTGGCAGTCCAGAGGTTGACTTCACCTTCCAAAGCAGGGCATGTGAGTTCTGTCCATTGTCAGGGAACTAAAATCCCACATGCCTCATAGCCAAAAAATCAACACATAAAACAGAAGCAGTATTGTAACAAATGCAACAAATATTTTAAACCAATGCTTTAAAAGAAGAAGTAAGGCTATGAAATATTAAAGTCCCCTAATGAGTGAAGGGAATAAAAAGGGAATGGAAAGTGAAGGGAATAAAAAACTAATAGTTCTGAGTCCCAGAAGACTGGGAAAGGAAGGGGGTCAAACCAGTGAAACAGTGCTTATCTCCTGGACACAGAGATGGGTTCAAAGGCTGAAGAGGACGCTCAGAGGAGCAGGGCTTTAGTCTACTTTTCTCATAGAAGCTTGGGAAGAGCCAGGTGTATAAAGTGGCTTTATTCCCAGGTGAGAACTGGTAGCACAGCAGTTGTAGCAGCCACAGAGTGTGGCATCTGATGTGTGAGTCTGATTCAGTACTCCTGATGCACCACAACCCTCATGGCAAAACAAAACAACAGAATTAGGACGTTGTTTATGTCTACTGAGGAATTCCCTGGTGGCTCACATGGTAAAGTGTCTGCCTATAATGTGGGAGACCCAGGTTCGATCCCTGGGTCAGGAAGATCCTCTGAAGAAAGAAATAGCAACCCACTCTAGTACTCTTGCTTGGAAAATCTCAAGGATGGAGGAGCGTGGTAGGCTAAAGTCCATGGGGTCGCAAAGAGTCGGACATGACTGAGCGACTTCACTCACTCACTCACTTTACGTCTATTGAGGTCATGAAAATGTGTCTCTTCTTTCTTTTTTTTGAGAGCTAAATTGAAGTGCATCCCCAACCACTGACACTCTTTATTTGCCACTGACTTTTTACCTAGTCCACATGTTCACAGGCTTCTCCAGGCATGGGAAGTGGTAATAAGGCAGGCCCACTTCTATGAGGTATCAGGTATTCCTAACAGGCAACTTTGGCTCAGGGCCCCCTGTGGCCACAACTCAGAGAGTCTTAGAACCGAACTGTGATGTAAGACTCTTGCCAGCAGTCCTCCCTACTTTCTCCTCTCCTTCTCCGGGGGCAGACTTGTATGATAAACTAAAGGGTCTCTGTGTCCCCCCGCAAAAGACAAATGGCTCCATCTGGAGCCCCATTCCACAAAGAAGGAAGCACAGTGCCTGGCAGTCTGCCTTGGGTTTGGGAGGCAATGCATTCTGTATTCGGAGAAGGCAATGGCAACCCACTCCAGTACTCTTGCCTGGAAAATCTCATGGAAGGAGGAGCCTGGTAGGCTGCAGTCCATGGGGTCACTACAAGTCAGACACGACTGAAGCGACTTAGCAGCAGCAGCATTCTGTTTTGGAAATTAGGCCATATTTGAGTGAGTCTCAGAACAAGAAAGGGCTGCATAGCCAATGTGGATCTTGAGGAAAATAACCCTGTCATGTGGCTATAAAAGCCAGTGAATGTATGGCAAAAACTATTACAATATTGTAAAGTAATTAGCCCCCAACTAAAATAAATAAATTTATTAAAAAAAAAAAAAAAAGCCAGTGAAATCTATGGTGTCAGAAATGTCAGTGATAGGAAGCAGTGCGATGAGGAACTCACCACGAATTCCAGAGGGAGGAGTAGAATGCAGGCCCCTGAGATTCCAGAGAGAGGCTAAGAATTAAACCCCTTGTGATCCTCAGCTTCAGTCTTGTTAGTGGTTCCTGAAGAGACAGGATAGTTAGCACCAAATTACCATGCATCTGGAACTGCACGCTATGACTTTGGGTCTGTCAGTCATGAAATTGGTCAGGCCTATGCTGGGGCTTCCCTGGTGGCTCAGATGGTACAGAATCTACCTGTAATGTAGGAGACCTGGATTCGACTCCTGGATCCAGAAGATTCCCTGGTGAAGGCAATGCAACCTAGTCCAGTATTCTTGCCTGGAGAGTTCCATGGACAGAGGAGCCTGGTGGGCTATAGTCCATGGGATGGCAGAGTCGGACAGGACTGAGCAACTAACACACACACACACACACACACACACACACACGCACATCCATACTCCATCACAAGAGAGTCCACTATCAAGTTCAACCAGTACCAGAGGAACAAGGAAGCCACAGAAGCACAAGGTAGCCTAGACTGCCATATCACCCACCCCAGTGGCCCCAAGGCCTCTCCCTTGGCTTATACCCATGACCATATGGGGAAGTCCCTTATTAACAGGTAAAGGAATGAAAAGCCTAAGTTGGAATTATGGATGAATTGGCTCTGGAGATCAGTGCCAGTTGGTAATGAGCTATTTTTACATCACAGCCACATTCAGTAGTGACCTTGAAAGATAGTAGTGAGGAAAAATCTTCTCCTTGAATGGAGGTAGGGGTAAGGGTAGATAATCATCTACTTTGTATGGGAAGAGAATTGGTCTGTGATGAGAATACATATTCATTTTTGGATAGGTAATGAAATGGTCAACAAAAAGGTCACACATGAGGTCCGGAGCCACAGCCTGAAGATCAACATGAGAGTGAACACAAACTCTGGAGCATTTCACATTTTAACACCAATGAGAAAGCACTCACCAAGAAAGAGACATTGAATAACTAAATATGAAAATGCCTGGTCTACTAGACATTAGCCAGCTTTTGTCAATGGCCACAATGAAATGGGTAAAATGGCGCAAGAATAAATTGATTGTGAGATCAGGAAGACTTACCACAGCCAAGAGGAGCACACTTTTCTCTCAATATCAAAGAGGGATTTGAGAGCAGAAGAGGGATAAAATTTGGAATTAAAAATTGTACTGAGTTTAGTTGTCCTGCTTCTGTCCCTCCCTAGCTCACCAGCCTCTTATCCTGGGAGCTTGGGTTTGTAATTGGCTGATTGTAGCAATTAGAGAAAATGATAAGTTGCATTTCCTCTTATAGCTATACACTGAGTTAATTTGTCAGCTTTCTACACATGGATTCCAGGTATTAAGATGTTAACATGTGTGTGTATATATATATATATATATATATATATATATATATATATATATATAAAATATGATTTGCACAATTCCTGTGACACTGTCTTTTATTATTTTCATTCATTAATTGCTGTAAATTTTCAGTTCCTGACTTGATTTTTTTCAAGATACTCCATAATCTTGCCCTACCCTACTAATATCTATTTTCCTTCAAATATCCTACGTCAGTTTTCACATATACCCAGTAAAGTCTGGGTAAACTTAGCTCTGCCTAGATTGGTCTATTCAAGGTCTTGTGGAGGCAGTAATCGTATGTTATACAGCAATAACTGTTGAATTTATAGCCTAAATGCTTGGGTTATGATGCCTGCATATGAATGCTGTGACCTGGGGCAATTAGAAAAGATTACTGAGATTCGGACTCTTCTGAAAAATGGAAATTTTAATACTTTCTTTTTATATATTGAATTGTTGTAAAGATCAAAATTAAACAAGGTAAAGGATAGGCAAGCACACTGTAAGGTGGGAAAACGCTAAGTAAATGTAATTAATTACTGTCATTAAACATCCTTTTCTATTGTTTTTGTAAGCTTTGGTGCTCAATCTATATGTCAGTGGTTAAGTTTCACATTATCCCTGAAGAAGGCACTTTTCTTCAAGACTTTTGTAGAAACACCTGGAGAGTTTTGAAAGTGCATAGTGATGTCTTGTCTCCCAAAAATCAATTACATGAAAAACTTGAGTGTTGTGCCTGAGCATCAGAATATTGTAAATATCCCTCTATGACCATAATGTACAGGCAGTATTGACCTGCAAGTGTGATCTCTTTTCTAGGATCTCTTGATAACTCATCTGAAATGCAGATTCTCTGGCTCTAACCCTGGGGTTTGGAGACTCAGCTGGGGGGAGGGTAGGTGTGGAACAAATGGCCAGTAATCTCTATTTTAACAAATGAGTCTCATGCACATTAAGATTTGAAGGCCACTATTTTTAATAGAAACATCTAGCTTTTGTTAATAGTTTTATATTCTATATTTTAAACTGTGGCTGAAGTATTTGAGGATTTTAATACAAAGTTTCATGAATTTTATGAAAGGAGATTTTTCCTCTGCAATATTGGTCATCTGTCTTCTCTGAACTTTCCTGAGGCCATCCTAAAATTATAGATACATTTTACTGTCTCTTATTCTCCCTTAAAATTATCTGGGACTAGCTATTATTTGTATATAAAAAGACAAGTGTTAATAGTAACTATTAACAGAGTAGGGAAAAGCCCTCTAGTTACATATTTAGTCAAAGACAAAATACCTCAAAAACTATATTCACATATACTTTCACCTTGTTAATATACCTTCTTGATGAGGGAGAAAGAGAAGAGTGAAAAAGCTGGCTTAAAACTTAACATTCAGAAAACTAAGATCATGGCATCTGGTCCCATCACTTCATGGCAAATAGAAAGGAAAAAGTAGAAGCTGTGACATATTTTATGTTCTTGAGCTCAAAAACCACTGCTGATGGTGACTATAGCCATGAAATTAAAAGATGCTTGTTCCTTGGAAGAAAAGCTATGACAAATCTAGATAGCATATTAAAAAGCAGAGATCTCACTTTGCCAGCAAATGTTCATAGAGTCAAAGCTATGGTTTTTTCCAGTAGTCATGTGCGGATGTAAGAGTGGGATTATAAAGAAGGGTGAGCACCATAGAATTGATCCATTTGAATTAGGATGTAGGAGAAGACTCTTGAGAGTCCTTTGGACAGCAAGGAGATCAACCAGTGAATCCTAAAGGAAATCAATTCTGAATATACATTGGAAGGACTGATGCTGAAGCTAAAGCTCCAATACTTTGATCACATGATGCAAAGAGCCAACTCTTTGGAGAAGACTGATGCTGGGAAAGATCGAAGGCAAAAGAAGAAGATGGCAGCAGAGGATGAGATGGTTAGATAGCATCACTGACTCATTGGACATGAATTTGAGGAAACTCCAGGTGACAGTGAAAAGATAGGGAAGCTTGGTGTGCTGCAGTTCATGGGATTGCAAAGAGTGAGACATGAATTAGTGACTGAACAATAGCAACAATATGCCTTTAAGTGTTTCCCTGTACAATTTGTATTTATTTTAGTGCAACAGAATAGCTTCTGGGTGGCAATAACTTTTCTTATTGTATTAAGTTATCTTTTATGTCAGTTAAATGGAAAACACCAATCCTATCAGTTGATCAAGAGATGAAATAACACTGGTCAAAATGACTCAAATTATTGACTTATACTTAGTGTTTAATAAACATATATTCAAGACTCATAGAATTTTTTTCCCAAGAGAAACAAGCAAACTTTGAGTTAAGGGCTGAATTTACAATTCCAGAGGTATAGAAGATATGGATTCATGTTATTATTTTACTTCAGAATTTGACATCAAATGTACATTTTAGAGATTTAAGTTTAATTAAGAGAATCCCTAGATGATGTCAGCAATATTAATATTGCACAGAATTTTGATTATATGAATACAAATTCTGATATTTGTGTGAAGAAATCAGAAAAATAAAATGTTAGTGAATTGCTTAGCAGTGTAATGATTGGGCTAATATTGGTATCTGAGTATAGTAAAGCTATAATTTATGTTTTTATATTACATTAATTGGTAATGATTAAAATTAATATTTGCATATGACTATATACAAATTTTAAATGTCTCACCATCTGAAAGTCTCTATTTATTCGTTTTCCACTTTTCTCATTTAATAGGATAAATATAGGTTAGATTTTATCTCAAGTTGTTACCCGGTAACAGAATTTGTGGGCTTTTAAGGAAAATTAAGGTTTTAAGGAAAATTAAGGTTTAGACCATTGAAACTAAAATATAGAGACTATTTTCATCACCTGAAGCCTAGTGTTAATATAATCTATAACTTTCAATGACAGGGTTAATGCTTTAAAATCTTAGATACCAGGGTATCTAAGCGTATCATTTGTATTTCCTTTCATCAGAAGAAATGAATAAAAATTGCAGTGTAAAACACCTGCTGTAAAATGTTTATATCAAATGTAAAATATAGACTGCAATAAAATATACACTATGAAAGATTTAGTCATGTTTCTTTTATTTCTTGTCAAACAGCAGGAAAATATTTAGCGATAAGAAGCAAAACTTACACTGAGTAACAGGAAAATGGTCCTCACTTTTATTTATTTGTTCTTGGCTGCATGGCTTGTGGGATCTTAGTTCCCGGATCAGGGATGGAACCCTGGTCCTCAACAGTGAAAACTCCAAGTCCTAACCACTAGATTGCCAAGGAATTCCCAATCCTCACTTTTAAATTATTTGGAAGTAGACCCAATCCTTGTTTTCTGATTATCTAGGAGTTTAAACTTCCCTTTGATTTAAATGAAGTTGCACCATTGTAGCATTAAAGAAATACAATGATATCAACCTGCTCTTCCTTGCAGTTAGTTCTAGTGAGTGATGATATTTGTAGATGCTATGATGGAGGAAGCACTGGAATGTGTAAGAGGAGGTACTTTGTGTCACAATCCCAGAAGGAACACTCAAGATGTGACTGATACATTTTCAATTTGAAAGATCCAATCCTGTCCTTACTCCTTCCCTCCATCTCTCCCTTCTTTTCTTTCTTTCTTCCTTCCTCTCTCAACACGTCTCTCTCTCTCCATTTCACTCTTTCTTTCTTTCACAGTGTTTACTTAGTATGTAATATGAAGAGTGCCTTAGTCCTAATCAGAACAGATATCATGGAACGTCTTTACATGAGCCAAGAGGCTTTGGGGGCTTCCCAGGTGGTTCAGTGGTAAACAATCCACCTGCTAATCCAAGAAACACAGGAGATGTGGGTTCAATCTCAGGGTTGGGAAGATCCCCTAGAGTGGGAAATGGCAACCCACTCCAGTATTATTGCCTGGGAAATTCCATGCATGGTGGAGCCTGGCGGGCTACAGTCCTTGTGGTCTCAAAGAGTCAGACATGATTTAGCAACTGAGTGTGCTCACAAGAGGCTTTACCTGCAGAAAGCAAACCACATAATCCCAGTAATTAAGATCTTCCAGGCATTGGTTTTCCTGCTACCCCATAGGATCTAATATCACATTATGTATCACATAACCTTAAATCATCATGCTAACTGCTTGTCTTTTAGAAGACACAGAGGCAAAACTAGTTATAGCACTGTTTCTCCATCTGCAGGAGGATATAATCCTCTTTAAGATTTTCTTTGTCATTTTGGTAATAGTGTATAAGGAATCCCATAGCCTATAGAAAACAAAAAGAAGTAAGATGCTGATTCCACAGATGCTAAGGCAATTTGACCCTATTTTCAGACCCTACTTCTGAGAATGATTTCATTATTTTATGATAGACATTTTAAAGCACCTGTTGAGTGTCGATCATTGCAACAGGCAGTGGAAAGAGAGAGATAAAGAAAGCCAGCTTTTTCTAATTAAGGACGTTCCAGCATAGTAGAAGAGACAAACCACAGAAAACAGATAATTTCCACAGTCTTCCAAGTAAAGATATTATAATGGTGTGTTTGGGTTGTATAGTCATAAGGGAAACTCAGTCCATCTCAGAGGTCCAGGAAAGGAATTATAAAGAATATATTTGATTTGATTCTCTGAAGATAAGTAAGATTTTTTTCATTAAAGAAGCAAGATGGGAAAAATCCTTTCTTATCAGAGTACTAGGAAAATCATAGAGATGGGAAAGAGAATATTGCATGCAGGATATTCTGACATATTCTACATCACTTGCACTAAAATAGATAACTGAGGGCAAAGAGACAGTTGAATGTGGGTAAGTCATAGGGTACCTTGTATCTTGGTGAGAGGTTATCAGTATTATCACTTGAATTATGATTTCCTGGATATCTGTATGGAGCTTCATAATTTTCCCAAGATAGCCTCATATTCTTAAAATTGTAGAGTTCTAGATAGAATTATGATTTTTCAAAACAGTTTCAAATTTTCACTTGGGTTACATGATTCTTGAAGATGTAAACCAAAATACTTCATGAGTTCTTACTTGGTCACTTACGAAATTATCCATAGGAAACTTGTGTTTTCCAATGTCTTAGTTCCTTTTCAATTACTTACTCATTTATCCAGCTTTTAAAGCCAGAATTCTTTGGCCCTTCCTCTCAAATTTGTTGTCTGTTTTCTTTTTCTTTTTTCTAAATTTTGTGGAATTAAAAGATAATAATAACAAAGTGCATTTTAAAGCTGGAAATTATTTTTCTTTTTTTCTAAATATAGGCTAAAAGAGTTTCAAAATGTAGATGTTTGTTAAAGTTTTTTATTAGATCATATTACTTTTTTGTTTTCCACTTAAGATAAAAAGAGTAAATGATTTCAATGGGTAGGAAACAAAACAAAACAAAACGTAGAAATGTAAGGGACGTAACATTCATCTCATGGGCTTCTCAGGTAGCTTAGTGATAAAGAATCCATTTGCCAATGCAGGAGATGTGGGTTAGATACCTGGGTTGGGAAGATCCCTGGAGAAGGAAATGGCAACCCAGTCCAGTATTCTTGATTGCGAAATCCCATGAACAGAGGAGCCTGGAGAGCTACAGTACATGGGGTCGCAAAGAGTCAGACATGACTTAGCGACTGAACAACAACAACAATGGCAAGTAGGGTTGATATTCATGTGAGAGGATCTCCTTCAAGGAAAGAGATAAGATGTCAATGCACATAGTCCTTGCTTGAGATCTCCTTTTCTGGAATTGCTTCTTGATCTTTTTGTATGTTCTATCACAAGAATTGATGTTTGCATTTTCTTGTTTACTCACCTTTCAATCTGTCTATTCACATACATGTCATAGGAAGAAAAGTGACCATGTTTTCTATGTAACAGTTTGAATTTATAGTCTGAAAGCAAAAAGTAGTAGTTTCCCCTTATCTGTTATTACATTATTTTTCATCATTGGAAATTTAATTAAATAATGTTTCTTCTTTCAAAGTCATTGTCACTGAATAGCTTTCCTAACATGAGTCTCAAAGGAATTTGGCAAAGCTGTATCTCTTTCTGTCTTTAAAATTGTATTCCTTTCTATTTTCATCAGTCACTTATGACATAATAAGTATTAAAAATGGCAGGTGATATATTTTAACTGCTACTGATAAAGTATTGTTTTGCTATAAATAAACAAGCTGTTTCTCTAGAGCTTAAATAAGAGTAAAAATTTGACACACTGTCTTCCCCCATCAAGCAGCTGTGGCAAGATGCCATTAGGGAGTTGTTAGATTTGCTAGAGGTTTCCATTATACCAGATATTAAATTAACTGTCATATGTGTTCTGGAGTATATGGAAGGTTGTAATCTTATGAGGATGTTTAAACATACTGGCATTTTCATTGCCCTGAATATAAGAAGATGTAATTATTGACACTTGCCATAGGTTTTTACATGATGTGTTGACCAGCAGCAATTAACATGATTGTGAAGACATTAAACATACACAAATAATGTGATGTTTTTTCAAGAAATGGATCTTAGTACAAACATAAAGTGCTTTGAGTTATTCTGTACCAATAAATTAATGGTGGGGTATAGGTTACAAATATCCATTGGAAGGACTATTACTGAGGCTGAAGCTCCAATACTTTGGCCACCTGATTCAAAGTGCCAACTCACTGGAAAAGACCCAGACTTGGAAAGACTGAAGGCAATAGGAGAAGGGGGTGGCAGGAGAATAGCATCACTGACTCAGTGGACATCAAATTTAGCAAACTCTGGGAGACAGTACAGGACAGAGGAGGTTGGCAAGCTACAGTCTCTGGGGCTGCAAAGAGTTGTACACAACTTGACTACTGAACAACAACAAATAGGTTACAAAAACTACAAGGTTTGAAGTAGATACTGTATGAGAACAGATGTGTTGGAATGAGAGCAGACCAGCTGTAGTACTAGCCATAGTACACGTGCCCTGTAATATATACACATTTGACAGTGCTCACAAGCTGATAGTGGGATTCACAAGCCTTAGTCCCTAGCCTATTTTCCCCATGTAATATGACTGTCTTTATGCTTTTACTTTTACATCCGAGCTCCCATTAATCTAATTTTCTTATATACTATATATACCGAGACTGGATAACTATCACTCAGCAAATACTTAGTAATTTATAGGTTGTGTCATTAGTAGTTGTTTTCTACTTGTTATACAGGATATCTTTTGCTTATTTTTTCTGCCATATTTTTCCAGAATTTCAAATATTGCTTTTAAAGTCTAACTTGATATGATGGAGCTACTTTTCCCCTTGGTGGATTTCTGAATAATTTTCTTCTTAAATATACCATAAAGATCACCCTGGCTCTTTTGTATTCCCATTATTTAATGAGAGAAAGCCTTGCAATTCTGAAGAGAAATCAGGAACTATATACCAATTTTTAGTTCAAAAGTTGTTTTTGTAATAACTGATCTGGCACATAATTTTCATAAATGCATAGGAATGAAAAGACTATCCTCATTTCTGATTGAATATTCAAACATCTACAGATGTTTAAATATAACTCTAGAACTTTGCTTTTCAGAATCATTCATTCACTATTTGAGTCATTCATTCATACTTAAAATAACTTAATGAGAACCAAATATTTGTCAATCTAGTCTAGTCTTTTGGGATGTATCTATAAAAAAAATTTCTGTAAAACTATAAAATGTAAGTGCATAAAAATTTCCTACCTTGAGGATTTTGCACTTTAAAAGGAAATACCAGTGAAAATATATTAAGTTAGTAAATTATGTACTATTATAAAAGTGTATAAAGCTTATGAAAAAAATGAAGTGAAGTTTGGCAATGCAAGTATGTGTGTTGTGTAGCAGAGATAAGAAGCAGAGCAGAGTCCTGGTGCGTTCTTGTGTTTTAGCATCAGCAAGGGGGCCAATGTGAACAGAAAGGAGTGAAAAAGGAAAGAGTAAGTGGAGATCAAGTAGAGTGGAAAGGAGGCGGGAATGTTTAAGGTATCGTGGCCCATGTAAGCAGCTACAAAGATGGAAGTCTCTACTCTAGTGAAGGAACCATTGTAAGGTACTGAGTATAAGATTAACCTATCTCACTGGCACTTTATGGGGATTATTCTAGAGGCAACATTGGGAATGCTTTGTGGATAAAAGGTAGAAGCTGGGAGAACTCTTTGAATGTTCCAGGTGAGACTCTTTGAATGAGATGATGGTGAGACGAGGCTGTAGCAGTGGAGACAAAGAAAACACATTTTGAGAACAAAGCCAAAATGATTTTGTGATAGATAGTACTTGAAATGTGAGAGGAATAGAAAAAGAATTATTTATGTAGAGTTTTTGACCAATTATCTGGATCTCATCCAACAGTTAAGAAAGAATTAATTACACAATCTGCAAGATAGTGAAAAATAATTTTATTTTTCTCACAAAGCTTCAGATCAAATTGGAGTAAAGAAATATTTATAAAGAGTAGTAAAAAAGTTGCATATCTGAGCATCAAATGAAGTTGAGGTGTGGACTGTGAATACAATAAAATTACCAAAGTCCTTGGATATCAAGACCAGTTCTTATTAAATTATAATTGTATACCCAATCTTGGAATATGTGATGCTCTCAATTAACTAACTTTTGAGAACAGAAGGTAAAAGATTAAACATATTTCATGGATGAAACGTCAACTTTTTCTTTTTAAAATATAAGCAGGGTTTTTAAAGCAGAAATTCTTATAATGAAAGGGACACAATAGGGAACAACAGGAATGTATTCAGTAAAATGGGTCAGTTCTCGCCAATAAATGTTTATTGATAATCAACTCTATGGCAGGCAAGAATGAGGAAGAGACTTTGGTGGGAAGAAAAAAAACCAAACTCATACAAGGAAACACACACACTTTGAAACATCCCTAAACATCATAAAATATCAGTTCAGTTCAGTTCAATTCAGTCACTCAGTCGTCTCTGACTCTTTGCGACTCCATGAATCGCAGCACGCCAGGCCTCTCTGTCCATCACCAACTCCCGGAGTCCACCAAAACCCATGTCCATCAAGTCGGTGATGCCATCCAACCATCTCATGCTCTGTCGTCCCCTTCTCCTCCCGCCACCAATCCTACCCAGCATTAGGGTCTTCTCCAATGAGTCAACACTTCGCATGAGGTGCCCAAAGTATTGGAGTTTCAGCTTCAACATCAGACCTTCCAGTGAACACCCAGGAATGATCTCTTTTAGGATGGATTGATTGGATCTCCTTGCAGTCCAAGGGACTCTCAAGAGTCTTCTCCAACACCACAATTCAAAAACTTCAATTCTTCGGTGCTCAGCTTTCTTCACAGTTCAACTCTCACATCCATACATGACCACTGGAAAAACCATAGCCATTGACTAGACGTACTTTTGTTGGCAAAGTAATATCTCTGCTTTTAAATATGCTATCTAGGTTGGCCATAACCTTCCTTCCAAGGAGTAAGCGTCTTTTAATTTCATGGTTGCAATCACCATCAGCAGTGATTTTGGAGCCCCCAAAAATAAAGTCTGACACTGTTTCCACTATTTCCCCATCTATTTCCCATGAAGTGATGGGACCAGATGCCATGATCTTAGTTTTCTGAACAGTGAGCTTTAAGCCGACTTTTTCGCTCTCCTCTTTCACTTTCATCAAGAGGCTCTTTAGGTCTTCTTCACTTTCTGCCATAAGGGTGGTGTCATCTGCATATCTGAGGTTATTGATATTTCTCCCTGCAATCTTGATTCCAGCTTGTGCTTCTTCCAGCACAGCGTTTCTCATGATGTACTCTGCATATAAGTTAAATAAGCAGGGTGACAATGTACAGCCTTGACGTACTCCTTTTCCTATTTGGAACCAGTCTGTTGTTCCATGTCCAGTTCTAACTGTTGCTTCCTGACCTGCATACAGGTTTCTCAAGAGACAGGTCAGATGGTCTGGTATTCCCATGTCTTTCAGAATTTTCCAGTTTATTATGATCCACACAGTCAAAGGCTTTGGCATAGTCAATAAAGCAGAAATAGATGTTTTTCTGGAACTCTCTTGCTTTTTCGATGATCCAGCGGATATTGGCAATTTGATCTCTGGTTCCTCTGCCTTTTCTAAAACCAGCTTGAACATCTGGAAGTTCACGGTTCACGTATTGCTGAAGCCTGGCTTGGAAAATTTTGAGCATTACTTTAGTAGCATGTGAGATGAGTGCAATTGTGCGGTAGTTTGAGCATTGTTTGGCATTGCCTTTCTTTTGGATTGGAACGAAGACTGACCTCTTCCAGTCCTTTGGCCACTGCTGAGTTTTCCAAATTTGCTGGCATATCGAGTGCAGCACTTTCACAGCATCACCTTTGAGGATTTGAAATAGCTCAACTGAAATTCCATCACCTCCACTAGCTTTGTTCATAGTCATGCTTTCTAAGGCCTACTTGACTTCACATTCCAGGATGTCTAGCTCTAGGTGAGTGATCACACCATCGTGATTATCTGGGTCATGAAGATCTTTTTTGCACAGTTCTTCTGTGTATTCTTGCCACCTCTTCTTAATAACTTCTGCTTCTGTTAGGTCCATACCATTTCTGTCCTTTATCGAGCCTATCTTTGTATGAAATGTTCCTTTGGTATCTCTAATTTTCTTGAAGAGATCTCTAGTCTTTCCCAATCTGTTGTTTTCCTCTATTTCTTTGCACTAATCGCTGAGGTAAGCTTTCTTATCTCTCCTTGCTATTCTTTGGAACTCTGCATTCAGATGGGAATATCTTTCCTTTTCTCCTTTGCTTTTCGCTTCTCTTCTCTTCCAAGCTATCTGTAAGGCCTCCTCAGACAGCCATTTTGCTTTTTTGTATTTCTCTTCCATGGGGATTTTCTTGATCCCTGTCTCCTGTACCATGTCACGAACCTCTGTCCATAGTTTATCAGGCACTCTGTCTATCAGGTCTAGTCCCTTAAATCTATTTGTCATTTCCACAGTGTACTCATAAGGGATTTGATCTAGGTCATACCTGAATGGTCTAGTGGTTTTCCCTACTTTCTTCAATTTAAGTCTGAATTTGGCAATAAGCAGTTCATGATCTGAGCCACAGTCTGCTCCCGGTCTTGTTTTTGCTGACTGCATAGAGCTTCTCCATCTTTGGCTGCAAAGAATATAATCAATCTGATTTCGGTGTTGACCATCTGGTGATGTCCACGTGTAGAGCCTTCTCTTGTGTTGTTGGAATAGGGTGTTTGCTATTACCAGTGCGTTCTCATGGCAAAACTCTATTAGCCTTTGTCCTGCTTCATTCTGTACTCCAAGGCCAAACTTGCCTGTTACGCCAGGTGTTTCTTGACTTCCTACTTTTGCATTCCAGTCCCCTATAATGAAAAGGACATCTTTTTTGGGTGTTAGTTCTAAAAGGTCTTGTAGGTCTTCATAGAATCGTTCAACTTCAGCTTCTTCGGCATTACTGGTTGGGGCATAGTCTGGGATTACCGTGATATTGAAGGATTTGCCTTGGAAACGAACAGAGATCATTCTATCGTTTTTGAGATGGCATCCAAGTACTGCATTTCGGACTCTTTTGTTGACCATGATGGCTACTCCATTTCTTCTAAGGGATTCCTGCCCACAGTAGTAGATATAATGGTCATCTGAGTTAAATTCACCCATTCCTGTCCATCTTAGTTCGCTGATTCCTAGAATGTCGACATTCACTCTTGCCATCTCCTGTTTGACCACTTCCAATTTGCCTTGATTCATGGACCTAACATTCCAGGTTCCTATGCAGTATTGCTCTTTATAGCATAAAATATCACAAGTCATCAAAAGCAAAACACAATTAAGTTCAAGTTTGTACTTTTCTTTGGTTATCCAGGCTGTATGTTTATTCATTTTTTTTTTTTAGGACATGTTTGCTTGGTAGTACACTGCTTATACATATAATTTGTTCCTGAAAGCAAGTAAAGAGCCTACTGTGATAATTTCAGTAGACTTAAAGTTGTAGTTATTATATAGATGGCAATCATGGGAACAACAGCAAAGGAAACAACAAAGAACAATAACAAAATTAAAAATGCTAGTTATTCAGCAATATTTTGTCTGTATACTTTTCAATTTTGTATATTTTTCCCTACTCAATTGGATTGTAACCTAAGTGTCAAATTATAATCCTATCCGATTGTTTGAAATTTTGCTGGGTTAAGCATTTAAAAATAATCTAATAATATAGTGTTACATGTCAGTTGTACCTCAGTAAAAAAGGAAAGATTCAAAAAAAGAAAATTAAAAGAAATCATTAGAGAGAATTCCTTCTATGATAAACTGATCAGAAAATTTAAACAATCAGCATGCAACATGACAACCTGAAACTTTAAAACACTGTTAATAGGCTGACATATATAAAAGAATTAATCTGAAAAAAGAAAACAAGGAAACAAAAAAGACAAACATCCAATTTTGTTATTACTTTATCATGTAATGACAGATATATTGACTATTCATGTAAATACGATTTTTCCATTTTTTTATTTTTATAACATAAATTCTTAACATTACTTGCTGAAACACACACATGCACACACACACACACAATCACAGAGTGATGGTGAAGTTGCCAGAGCAGAAATGTTGGTCAGCAGGGACCATCCACATAGACTCTTTTTTTTTTTGTCTTAATTTATTTATTTATTTTAGTTGGGGGCTAATTACTTTACAATATTGTAGTAGTTTTTGCCATACGTTGGCATGAATCAGCCATGGGGTTACGTGTGTTCCCCATCCTGAACCCCCCTCCCACCTCCCTCCCCATCCCATCCCTCTGGGTCATCCCATTGCCCCAGCCCTGAGCATTTGTCTCAT
Organism: Giraffa tippelskirchi; assembly: GCF_054371585.1. Lineage (NCBI taxonomy): Eukaryota > Metazoa > Chordata > Mammalia > Artiodactyla > Giraffidae > Giraffa > Giraffa tippelskirchi. The sequence continues at coordinate 67,273,704 of NC_137279.1, forward strand.
GCATCGAACATGGAATGGTGTTCTGTTTCACATATGATAATATACATGTTTCAGTGCTATTGTCCCAGAACGTCCCACCCACACCTTCTCCCTCAGAGTCCATAAGACTCTTCTATGCATCTGTGTCTCTTTTTCTGTCTCGCATATAGGGTTATTGTTACCATCTTTCAAATTCCATATATATGCATTTGTATACTGTATTGGTGTTTTCTTTCTAGCTTACTTCACTCTGTATAATGGGCTCCAGTTTCATCCATCTCAATACAACTGATTCAAATGTATTCTCTTTAATGGCTGAGTAATATTCCATTATGTATATGTACCACAGCTTCCTTATCCATTCATCTGCTGATGGGAATCTAGGTTGCTTCCATGTCCTGGCTATTGTAGACCGTGCTGCGATGAACATTGGGGTACACGCGTCTCTTTCAATTCTGGTTTCCTCGGTGTGTATGCCCAGCAGTGGGATTGATATGGCAGTTCTATTCCCAGTTTTTTAAGGAATCTCCACACTGTTCTCCATAGTGGCTGTATTAGTTTGCATTCCCACCAGTAGTGTAAGAGGGTTCCCTTTTCTCCACACCCTCTCCAGCATTTATTGCTTGTAGACTTTTGGATAGCAGCCATTCTGACTGGTGTGAAATGGTACCTCATTGTGGTTTTGATTTACATTTCTCTAATAATGAGCAATGTTGAGCATCTTTTCATGTGTTTGTTAGCCATCTGTATGTCTTCTTTGGAGAAATGTCTGTTTAGTTCTTTGGCCCATTGTTTGATTGGGTCATTTATTTTTCTGGAATTCAGCTGCAGGAGTTGCTTGTATATTTTTGAGATTAATTGTCTGTTGCTTCGTTTGCTATTATTTTCTCCCATTCTGAAGGCTGTCTTTTCACTTTGCTTATAGTTTCCTTTGTTGTGCAAAAGCTTTTAATTTTAATTAGGTCCCATTTGTTTATTTTTGCTTTTATTTCCAATATTCTGGGAGGTGGGTCATGGAGGATCCTGCTGTGATTTATGTCGGAGAGTGTTTTGCCTATGTTTTCCTCTAGGAGTTTTATAGTTTCTGGTCTTACGTTTAGATCTTTAATCCATTTTGAGTTTATTTTTGTGTATGGTGTTAGGAAGTGTTCTAGTTTCAGTCTTTTACCAGTGGTTGACCAGTTTTCCCAGCACCACTTGTTAAAGAGGTTGTCTTTTCTCCATTGTATATTCTTGCCTCCTTTGTCAAAGATAAGGTGTCCATAGGTGCGTGGGTTTATCTCTGGGCTTTCTATTTTGTTCCATTGATCTATATTTCTATCTTTGTGCCAGTACCATACTGTCTTGATGACTGTGGCTTTGTAGTAGAGCCTGAAGTCAGGCAGGTTGATTCTTCTGGTTCCATTCTTTTTTCTCAAGATTGCTTTGGCTATTCGAGGTTTCTTATATTTCCATACAAATTGTGAAATGATTTGTTCTAGTTCTGTGAAAAATACCATTGGTAGCTTGATAGGGATTGCATTGAATCTATAGATTGCTATGGGTAGTATACTCATTTTCACTATATTAATTCTTCCAGTCCATGAACACGGTATATTTCTCCATCTGTTTGTGTCCTCTTTGATTTCTTTTATCAGTGTTTTATAGTTTTCTATATATAAGTCTTTTGTTTCTTTAGGTAGATATATTCCTAAGTATTTTATTCTTTTTGTTGCAATGTTGAATGGTATTGTTTCCTTAATTTCTCTTTCTGTTTTCTCTTTGTTGGAGTATAGGAATGAAAGGGATTTCTGTGTGTTAATTTTATATCCTGCAAATTTACTGGATTCATTGATTAGCTCTAGTAATTTTCTGGTAGAATCTTTAGGGTTTTCTATGTAGAGGCTCATGTCATCTGCAAACAGTGAGAGTTTTACTTCTTCTTTTCCTATCGGGATTCCTTTTATTTCTCTTTCCACTCTGATTGCTGTTGCCAAAACTTCCAAAATAATGTTGAATAGTTGTGGTGAAAGTGGGCATCCCTGCCTTGTTCCTGACTTTAGGGAAAATGCTTTCATTTTTCACCCTTGAGGATAACGTTTGCTGTGGGTTTGTCATATATAGCTTTTATTATGTTGAGGTATGTTCCTTCTATTCCTGCTTTCTGGAGGGTTTTTTTTTTTTTTATCATAAATGGATGTTGAATTTTGTCAAAAGTTTTTTCTGCATCTATTGAGATAATCATATGGTTTTTATCTTTCAATTTGTTAATGTGGTGTATCACATTGATTGATTTGCGGATGTTAAAGACACCTTGCATTCCTGGGATAAAGCCCACTTGGTCATGATGTATGATCTTTTTAATATGATGTTGGATTCTGTTTGCTAGATTTTTATTAAGGATTTTTGCATTTATGTTCATCAGTGATATTGGCCTGTAGTTTTCTTTTTCTGTGGCATCTTTGTCTGGTTTTGGAATGAGGGTGATGGTGGCCTCATAGAATGAGTTTGGAAGTTTACCATCTTCTGCAATTTTTTGGAAGAGTTTGAGTAGGATAGGTGTTAGCTCTTCTCTAAATTTTTGGTAGAATTCCGCTGTGAAGCCATCTGGTCCTGGGCTTTTGTTTGCTGGAAGATTTCTGATTACAGTTTCGATTTCTGTGCTTGTGATGGGTCTGTTAAGATCTTCTATTTCTTCCTGGTTCAGTTTTGGAAAGTTATACTTTTCTAAGAATTTGTCCATTTCTTCCAAGTTTTCCATTTTATTGGCATATAGCTGTTGGTAGTAGTCTCTTATGATTCTTTGTATTTCTGTGTAGTCTGTTGTGATCTCTCCATTTTCATTTCTAATTTTGTTGATCTGATTCTTCTCCCTTTGTTTCTTGATGAGTCTGGCTAATGGCTTGTCAATTTTGTTTATCTTCTCGAAAAACCAGCTTTTAGTTTTGTTGATTTTTGCTATGGTCTCTTTTGTTTCTTTTGCATTTATTTCTGCCCTAATTTTTAAGATTTCTTTCCTTCTACTGATCCTGGGGTTCTTCATTTCTTCCTTCTCTAGTTGCTTTAGGTGTAGAGTTAGTTTATTTATTTGATTTTTTTCTTGTTTCTTGAGGTACGCCTGTATTGCTATGAACCTTCCCCTTAGCATTGCTTTTACAGTGTCCCATAGGTTTTGGGTTGTTGTGTTTTCATTTTCATTCGTTTCTATGCATATTTGTATTTCTTTTTTGATTTCTTCTGTGATTTGTTGGTTATTCAGAAGCGTGTTGTTTACCCTCCATATGTTGGAATTTTTAATAGTTTTTTTTTTCCTGTAATTGAGGTCTAATCTTACTGCATTGTGGTCAGAGAAGATGACTGGGATGATTTCAATTTTTTGGAATTTACCAAAGCTAGATTTATGGCCCAGGATGTGATCTATCCTGGAGAAAGTTCCGTGTGCACTTGAGAAAAAGGTGAAATTGATTGTTTTAGGGTTGAAAGTCCTGTAGATATCAATTAAATCTAATTTGTCTATTGTATCATTTAAAGTTTGTGTTTCCTTGTTAATTTTGTTTAGTTGATCTATCCATATGTGTGAGTGGAGTATTAAAGTCTCCCACTATTATTGTGTTATTGTTAATTTCCCCTTTCATACTTGTTAGTATTTGCCTTATATATTGTGGTGCTCCTATGTTGGGTGCATATATATTTATAATTGTTACATCTTCTTCTTGGATTGATCCTTTGATCATTATGTAGTGTCCTTCTTTGTCCCTTTCCACAGCCTTTATTTTAAAGTCTATTTTATCTGAAATGAGTATTGCGACTCCTGCTTTCTTTTGGTCTCCATTTGCATGAAATATGTTTTTCCATCCCTTCACTTTCAGTCTGTATGTGTCCCTAGTTTTGAGGTGGGTCTCTTGTAGACAGCATATATAGGGGTCTTGTTTTTGTATCCATTCAGCCAGTCTTTGTCTTTTGGTTGGGGCATTCAACCCATTTACATTTAAGGTAATTATTGATAAGTATGGTCCTGTTGCCATTTACTTTGTTGTTTTGAGTTCGTGTTTAAACATCCTTTCTGTGTTTCCTGTTTAGAGAAGATCCTTTAGCATTTGTTGGAGAGCTGGTTTGGTGAGGCTGAATTCCCTCAGCTCTTGCTTGTCTGTAAAGCTTTTGAATTCTCCTTCATATCTGAATGAGATCCTTGCTGGGTACAGTAATCTGGGTTGTAGATTATTCTCTTTCATTACTTTAAATATGTCCTGCCATTCCCTTCTAGCCTGAAGAGTTTCTATTGAAAGATCAGCTGTTATCCTTATGGGGATCCCCTTGTGTGTTATTTGTTGTTTTTCCCTTGCTGCTTTTAATATTTGTTCTTTGTGTTTGATCTTTGTTGTTAATTTGATTAATATGTGTCTTGGGGTGTTTCACCTTGGGTTTATCCTGTTTGGGACTCTCTGGGTTTCTTGGACTTATGTGACTATTTCCTTCCTCATTTTAGGGAAATTTTCAGCTATTATCTCCTCGAGTATTTTTTCATGGCCTTTCCTTTTATCTTCTTCTTCTGGGACTCCTATGATTCGAATGTTGGGGCGTTTCATATTGTCCCAGAGGTCCCTGAGGTTTTCCTCATTTCTTTTGATTCTTTTTTCCTCTCTGCTTTGTTTATTTCCACCATTCTATCTTCTACCTCACTTATCCTATCTTCTGCCTCCGTTATTCTACTGTTGGTTCCCTCCAGAGTGTCTTTTATCTCCTTTATTTCATTATTCATTCTATATTGACTCCTTTTTATTTCTTCTAAGTCCTTGATAAACATTTTTTGCATCTTCTGAATCCTTGTCTCCAGGCTATTTATCTGTAACTCCATTTTGTTTTCAAGATTTTGCATCATTTTTATTATCATTATTCTAAATTCTTTTTCAGATAGATTCCCTATCTCCTCCTCTTTTGTTTGGTTTGGTGGGCATTTCTCATTTTCCTTTACTTGCTGAGTATTTCTCTGCCTTTTCATCATGTTTAGATTGCTGTGTTAGGCGTGGCCTTTCTGTATTCTGGTAGTTTGAAGTTCCTCTTTATTGTGGAGGTTCCTCACTGTGGGTGGGGTTGGATGGGTGGCTTGTCAAGGTTTCCTGGTTGGGGGAGCTTGTGTCGGTGTTCTGGTGGGTGGAGCTGGATTTCTTCTCTCTAGAGTGCAATGGAGTGTCCAGTAGTGAGTTTTGAGATGTCTATGGATTTGGTGTGCCTCTGGGCAGCCTGTATATTGATGCTCAGGGCTATGTTCCTGCGTTGCTGGAGAATTTGCGTGGTATGTCTTGCTCTGGAACTTATTGTCTCTTGGGTGGAGCTTGGTTTCAGTGTATATGTAGAGGCTATTGGATGATCTCTTATTAATTAATGTTTCCTCTGGCTTTCAGTCTTATTCTTGCAGTAGCCTCAAGACTTCTCCATCCATACAGTATCAATAATAAAACTTTTAGGTTAATGGTGACAAGACTCTCCACAGTGAGGGATACCCAGAGAGGTTCACTTAGTTACATGGAGAGGTGAAGGGCGGGGGAGCGGGGGGGGGGCGGTGTTGATGTGACCAGGAGGAGAAGAGGGGGACTCAAACGTGAAGAGAGCAGTCTAGCCAGTAAGCACTTCCTTCTGTGCTCTCCACAGTCTGGAACCCTCAGAGAGGTTCACAGAGATACATAGAGAGCGGGGAGGAAGGTAATAGAGGTGAGAATGAGTAGAAAGGGAGGAATCAAGAGGGGAGGGAGAGATCTGGGCAGTATTCTGTTCCCAAAGTGTTCTCCGGTACCCAGAACACCCTCAGAGATTCACAGAATTGGGTTGAGAAGAGAAGGAGGAGGGTGGGAGATAGAGGTTCCCTGGGGGAGAAGAAAGAGCGTCAATAGGGGGAGAGAGTAATCAAGCCAGTAATCACACTCCTGAGTAAAAATGGGTACTAAAGATTGTATTCGTAAATGTACAAAATTGATATCAAATATGTAAAACAAAGATTAAAAATCTAGAGTAGAGGTTAGACTCTTATAAAACATACAATATAAAAAAAAGAAAAAAGAAAACAGTATAAAAAGAAAAAAAAAACAGTAAAACAGTAAAAAAAGAAACAGGAAAAAAGTAAAACAGGAAAAAAACAGTAAAAAAAGAAAACACAAAAAGTATAAGATATATGTATGCAGTTTGCTTTAAAAATAGGGTGTTTTTTTTTGCAAGGTAATAGTGGGTTATGAAAATGAAAATTAAAGGTGTAATAGAGGACTTAAAGAAGAAAGAAAGAAAAAAAACTAAAAAAAAATATGATAATAGTAAACATATATATCCTGGACTTTCTCTGGAGCTGTTTTGAGCAGTGTGGGGTCTGTTCAGTTTCAGATAGGTCCTTGTTCCTGCTTATACTTTTCAAGATCTATAGGCCGCTTTCAATGCAGTCGGTGTTAACTACAGGGATTTTAATCTGTTGGCCTGTCACTTCCAACGTGCTTCCCTCTGCTTATTTGACTTCTGTTTGGAGGTCTCTTCAGTGTCTAATTTCCACTCTGCCACAAAGGGGCGGAGGTGGTCTCTTTAGGTTCACTTGTTCAGTCGTGCTGTGGGGAGGGAGGAACACTGCAAATCAATATCATTGGCGTGTGTGTGGAGAGCTCACAGTGTCTCGGCCACACTGGGTTTGCCCCCGCTCACGGCGTGTGTGCTTTCCCAGTCTACTCTGCTCAGGCTTCAGGTTGCTTGGCCAGGGAGTGGGCCCTGAGATGCGGGCACTTCCCAGGTCCAAGCTGCTCAGGTTCAGGTTCCTGGGTACTCCACAAGGGCGCAGACTCGGTTGGGCCCGCGGTTTGTGCCGTTCCCGGTTGGAGCAGCTCAGGCAGCCAGGAGTTTGGCGAGTGCACTCTCCCCTGTTGGGGCGGTGCAGCTTATCACCTCCCTGGTCCCTGCCTCGGTTTACGGGCGTGCCCGGCTCCGGTGTGCTTTGTGTCGGTTCTGGGGAGCTGGTCTCTGGCTGCGACCCTCCCGGCGGCTGTCGACCCTCCAGAATCTCAGGCAGTCTTTGCTTAGAAACTGGGAGCCTGTTTGCAGTTTGGTAGGGGGTGCCCTCTCTGGAGCCGAGTTTGCCCCTTTCCAGCTCTGGCTGGGCCCACCTGCCTGCTGTGTCCGGCGGGGGATGGGGCGGTCCGCAGCCGGCTAGCTCTTCTCTGGTATCGCTCAGCCCTTTGTTCTGTGAGCAGGCTGGCAGTGCCTTAGGTTTGGGCTTTTCGCGGGATAGTTCTCTCTCTCTGGCTGTCCCATAGTTTAGGTTGCTATCTCACGTTAGCTCCCTCAGATTGCCCTCAGGGCATTCAGCCTGGTCCTTACCCTAAGCAGTGCCACCCCCTCCTCTCCGTTCAGCCCCCACTTGCTGGTGGCAGATGTGAGTGTCTGGGGTTCTTTGCTGGGAGTTGCCTTTAGGCACGTAATCTGTGGGTTTTATTTATTTTTTCTCCCAGTTATGTTGCCCTCCGAGATTCGAAATCTTCTCCCAAACCCACCGGTGAGAGGGTTTCCTGGTGCTTGGAAATTTCTCCTCTTTTACAACTCCCTCCCCGGGACGGGTCTCCGTCCCTAACTCTTTTGTCTCTCTTTTTATCTTTTATAATTTCTCCTACCTCCTTTTGAAGATAATGTGCTGTCTTTCTGGATGCCTGACGTCCTCTGCCAGCGTTCAGAAGTAGTTTTGTGAAGTTTGCTCAGCGTTCAGATGTTCTTTCGATAAATTTGTGGGGGAGAGAGTGGTCTCCCCGTCCTATTCCTCCGCCATCTTAGCCCCGCCTCCCACCTAGACTCTTAATGTCAATGCACACTTACCTTATGGGCACTCACAGAATATAACACAAGGGAAAGTTTTAAAAAACATACTTATGAAGTTTGGTGATTTCCTTGCAAAATGTTTGAAACACTCTACCACAACCAAAGAATTTGTGCTAGCTCCAGTGCATATTTCAAACTCATCTTTCAAAAAATTTTTTCATTGTAAATGCCATGAAACACAAATCTAGGCATTATTTTCCACATCATCTCTATGATAATATTCACATTTCCTTACTGAGGCTGTAGATATTTGTAACTATATTGTTCTTAGGTGTAGTTTTGGACATTTGCATCCTAAAGATGAAGGGAATAGTCCATGGGGTCACAAACAGTTGGACACGACTGAGCCACTTCACTTTCACTTTCCATGTTAACAGAACGAGCCATGTGATTAGAGGGTTGGAATCGTTAATCTTACTTTTCTGATTTTGGGGAAGGGGAAAAGTGCTGGAGGTTGAATAAGTCACCAACTACCAATGAGTTAATAATGCCCATGTAGTGAGGCCTCCATAAAACCTCCCCAAAAGGGGTTTCAAAGAGCTTCCAGGCTGGGGAACTAGAATGCTTCCACATGCCCCAGTCATAACAGTCCCAAATTCTACAAATACAAAAGCTCCTTTGTTCAAGACGTTGCCCAATGTATCTCTTCATGTGGTTGTTAATTCTCATCCTTTAATCACCCTTGTAATAAACCAGTAATTTAGTCAGTAAAGAGGTTTCCTGGGTTCTATGAACTGGTCTAACAAATTCATCAAACCCAAGGAACTAAAGAGACACTTGATGAAACCGAAAGAGGAGAATGAAAAAGCTGACTTAAAACTCAACATTCAAAAAACAAAGATCATGGCATCTGGTACCATCACTTCATGGCAAATAGATGGGGAAACAATGAAAACAGTGAGAGAATATTCCCTTGGGCTCCAAAATCACTGTGGACAGTGAATCCAACCATGAAATTAAAAGATGATTACTCCTTGGAAGAAAAGCTATGACAAACATTCACAGCATTTTAAAAAGCAGAGACATCACTTTGCTGACAAAAGTCCATCTACTCAAAGCTATGTTTTTTTCAGTAGTAATGAATGGATGTGAGAGTTGGACCACAAAGAAGGCTGAGTGCCAAAGAATTGATGTTTTGAACTGTGGTGCTTGAGAAGACTCTTGAGAGTTCCTTGAACAACAAGGGGATTAAAGCAGTAAATCCTAAAGGAAATCAATCCTGAATATTTATTGGAAGGACTGATGCTGAAACCGAAACTCCAATACTTTGGCCACCTGATGCAAATTGCTGACTCATTGGAAAGGACCCTGATGATGAGAATAATTGACAGCAGGAAAAGAAGGGGATGACAGAGGACAAAATGGTTAGATGTCATCCCCGACTCAATGGACATAAGTTTGAGCAAACTCTGGGGGATAGTGAAGGACAGGGAAGCCTGGCACGCTGCTGTAAATGAGGTCACAAAGAGTCAGACATGACTTAGTGACGGAACAGCAACAACAAAGGAAGTGGGTGTGATAACCTCTGATTTATATAGTCAATTGTCAGAAGCAGAGCTGACAATCTGGGGCTGCCTTTCTCATCTTCCAGATGATCATTGGCTCAGTTTCTTTTTTTTTAATTTAATTTATTTATTTTAGTTGGGGGCTAATTACTTTACAATATTGCAGTGGTTTTTGCCATACATTGGCATGAATCAGCCATGGGTTTACATGTGTTCCCCATCCTGAAACCCCCTCCCACCTCCCTCCCCATCCCATTCCTCTGGGTCATCCCATTGCCCCAGCCCTGAGCACTTGTCTCATGCATCGAACCTGGAATAGGGTTCTGTTTCACATATGATAATATACATGTTCATTGGCTCAGTTTCTATCTCCATCACTTCATCATGACTTCTTCTGATTCTGCCCTCAACTTGACTCTATGTGAACTTCTGGATTTGGATATTATTTATTGTTTTCTTAAAGATTGCTTTTCAAAATGGCTTTGACTTGATTAGTTCCTTTTGTTTTCCTGGGACAGAACTTTCTGCATCAGACTGAATCCTATATTCAGCCATTAAGGTAGTTCCTTCATTACAGGGGAGAATAAAGTTTGGATGAGATGGAAGTGGAATTAAAAATTCTTAGGAATTTATGTGACCACACTCAGAAAATTGCCCTCTAAGATAATAATTTCTAGACATTTGGAGTTTAAAGAGCAGTGAAGCAATCTTTGGTGCATTAATATAAATTTAACAACATTTACAAAAGAAGACTATTAAAGCAGAAAAGTTGTCATCTAATATAATTTCCTTAAACAAAAAAAAAGTAAACCACAATGGAAAAATATCATTGTTCATGTATTTGTTCCATAAATGTTTCCTGGGGATGAATTAATTGCCATGAATATTTATGGGCCCCGGGGCCTTTCTCTGTTTGAGGGTCTCCTGCAGAGGTATAGGTCACCAGTTTGCCTTGGGGACAGGAGCTCTGGCAGCAGCAGTCCTGAGAGGCATGGCGTGTGGCATAAGTCCTCATGGAGGAGGTCACCATTATCCCCACTATAGAGCTGCTGACTGAGAAATACACAAACTGGAGAACAATTATACCATAGAAGTTCTCATACTGTTGCAAAAGTTCGAGGCTCCACAACAGACTTCCCAACCCCCTGGAGATCTGGCAAAGGGACTGAGAATCCCCAGGGAATCTGACTTTGAAGGTCAGCAGGATTTGATTACAGAACTTCCACAGGACTGGGGAAACAGAGACTCTTGGAGGGCACCGAGACACAGGAAAAAGGAGCAGTCACCCCATAAGAGACTGAGGCAGACATGCCTATGAGTGTTTGGGAGTCTCCACTGGAGGCGTGGGTCTACGGTGACCTGTCATAGGGTCAGGGAAACTGACAGGAGCAGTACTGGAAGGCGCAGCTCCCTAGCATAAGTCCTTTTGAAGGAGGTTGCCATGACCCCTAACATCTTTTGGCCTCAGCTAAACTATAGGGAGGAAGCACAGCCCCACCCATCAATAGAACATTGGATTAAAGATTTACTGAGCATGGTCTTACCCATCAAAACAAGACCCAGTTTTCCCCACAGGCAGTCCCTCCCATTATTACGCTTCCACAAGCCTCTTGTCCTCATCCATCAGAGAACAGACAGAATGAAAGCCACAATCACAGAAAACTAACTAAACTAATCACATGGATCACAGCCTTGTCTAACTCAGTGAAACTATGAGCCATGCCATGAAGGGCCACCCAAGATGGACAGGTCATGGTGGAGAGTTCTGACAAAATGTGGTCCACTACAGAAGGGAGTGGCAAACCTCTTCGGCAGTCTAGCCTTGAGAACCTCATGAACAGTCCTTTAAAGTAAATAAATGTAATTATACTAAATATTCGGAGAAGGCAATGGCACCCCACCTCAGTACTCTTGCCTGGAAAATCCCATGGACGGAGGAGCCTGGTAGGCTGCAGCCCATGGGGTCGCTAAGAGTCGGACACAACTGAGTGATTTCGCTTTCACTTTTCACTTTCATGCATTGGAGAAGGAAATGGCAACCCACTCCAGTATTCTTGCCTCGAGAATCCCAGAGACAGCAGAGCCTGATGGGCTGCCGTCTGTGGGGTTGCACAGAGTTAGACATGACTGCAGCGACTTAGCAGCAGCAGCAGCAGCAGCATACTAAATATTAAGTTGTTCTTTTAGTCTTTCTGATTTTGGTAAAACCATTGCCATGGAATAAGCTTTACAGATTTGCATCTATGGTTCATTTTTAAATCAATTTCTTGAATTGGGTGAATTTAGATATCAGTAAATGACACTTTTGAGAAAGCATGCTTATATTTAAATTGATCTCTTATGTGAGAGTGGAGTAGACCCATGGAATTCCATTCAACAATCAAGATGTTTTATAGACAGCTTTCCACCTAATTAAACTGATAAGAACAGATACTACATTTGATCTTAGCTAAAAGGCCGAGAAACCGTTTCACAAGATGGTGAAGTAGAAGGACGTGCACTCATCTCCTGTGAGAACTCCAAAATTACAACTTGCTGCTGAACAAACATCGACTGGAGATTGTTGATGCCACCAAAAAAAGATACCCTATCCAAGGGCAAAGGAGAAGCCCCAGAAAGACGATAGGAGAGGCAAAATCATGTGTTTAGAATCAAATCCACATCTGCCAGAGAGGCTCAGTGGGCTAAAGAAAAGCTTGTTCACACAAGGAGACCCCACAGTGACTGAGCCAGACCTGCCTTTGAGTGTTTCAGTGTCTCCTGTGGAGGTACAGGTCAGCAGTGGCCTGTCTCAGGGGAAGGGGCTCTGGGTTTCCCGGACCTGTGTGTGGCATAAGCCCTCTTGGAGGAGGTCACCAATAACCCCACCATAGAGCCACCAGAACTTACAAAGACTGTGGAAGCAGACTCTTGGAGGGCACAAACAAAACCCTGTGCACACCAAGACCCAGAATAAAGGAGCAGTGACCCCACAAGACACTGACCCAGACTTGCCTGTGAGTGTCCAGGAGTCTCTGGCAGAAGCGTGGGATGGCGGTGGCCTGCTCCAGGGTCAGGGACACTGAGTGCAGCAGTGCTTGCACAAGACTTTTGAAGGAGGTCTCCATTATCTTCATCACCTCCACCATAGTTTGGTCTCAGGTCAAACAACAGGGAGGGAACAGAGCCCCGCCCATCAACAGAAAATTGGATTAAAATTTACTGAGCATGGCCATGCCCATTAGAAAAAGACTCAGTTTCCTCCACAGTCTCTCCTATCAGGAAGCTTCCATAAGCCTCTTATCCTTATCCCTCAGAGGGCAGACAGAATGAAAACCACAATCATAGGAAACTAGTCAGTCTGATCACATGGACCACAGTCTTGTCTAACTCAATGAAACTATGAGCCATACCATGTAAGGTCACCCAAGATGGATGGGGGATGGTGGAGAGTTCTGACAAAATGTGATCCACTGGAAAAAGCAATGGGAGATAACTTCACTATTTTTGCCTTGAGAACTCCATGAACAGTATGAAAAGGCAAAAAGATAGGACAATGAAAAATGAACTCCCCAGATTGATAGGTGCCCAATATGCTACTGGAGAAGAGTGGAGAAATAACCCCAGAAAAAATGAAGAGATGGAGGCAAAGCAAAAACAACGTCCAGTAGTGGATGTGATTGGTGATGGAAGTAAAGTCCAATGCTGTAAAGAGCAATATTCCATAGGAACCTGGAATGTTAAGTCCATGAATAAAGGCAAATTGGAAGTGGCCAAACAGGAGATGGCAAGAGTGAACATCGATATTTTAGGGATCAGTGATCACTCTACACATGGACATCACCAGATGGTCAACACCAAAATCAGATTGATTATATTCTTTGCAGCCAAAGATGGAGAAGTTCTATACAGTCTGTGAAAACAAGAGCAGAACCCCTTATACCAAATTCAAAACTAAATTGAAGAAAGTAGGGAATACCACTAGACCATTCAAGTATGACCTAAATAAAATCCATTACAATTATACAGTGGAAGTGACAAATAGATTTAAGTGATTAGATCTGATAGACATAGTTCCTGAAGAACTATGAATGGAGGTCCATGACATTGTACAGGAGACAGAGATCAAGACCATCCCCAAGAAAAAGAAATGGATAAACCCCAAATGGTTGTCTGAGGAGGCCTTATAAATAGCTGAGAAAAGAAGAGAAGCTAAAGGCAAAGGAGAAAAGGAAAGATATACCCATTTGAATGCAGAGTTACAAAGAATAGCAAGGAGAGATAAGAAAACCTCCTCAGTGACCAGTGCAAAGAAATAGAGGGAAAAATAGAATAGGAGACACTAGAGATCATTTGAAGAAAATTGGAAATACCAAGGGAACATTGCATGCAAAATGGGCACAAGAAAGGACAGAAATTGTATGGATATAACAGAAGAAAAAGATATTAAGGAGAGGAGGCAAGAATACACAGAAGAACTATTCAAAAAACAATTTTATGACCTAGATAACCACGATGGTATGATCACTCATCCAGAGCCAGATATCCTGGAATGTGAAATCAAGTGGACCTTAGGAAGCATCACTACGGACAAAGCTAGTGGAGGTGATGGAATTCCAGTTGAGCTATTTCAAATCCTAAAAGATAAAGCTGTGAAAGTGCTGCATTTAATATGCCAGCAAATTTGGAAATCTCAGCGGTGGCCACAGGACTGGAAAAATTCAGTTTTCGTTCCAATCCCAGAGAAAGGCAATGCAAAAGAATTTTCAAACTACCACACAATTGCACTCATCCCACACGCTAGCAAAGTAATGCTCAAAATTATCCAAACCAGAGTTCAACATTACGTGAACCATGAACTTCCCTCTTTCAAGCTGGATTTAGATAAGGCAGAGAAACCAGAGATCAAGTTGCCAACATTTGTTGGCTTATAGAAAAAGCAAGAGAGTTCCAGAAAAAACATCTACTTCTGCTTTATTTACTAGCCAAAACCTTTTCCTGTGTGGATCACAACAAACTGGAAAATTCTGAAAAAGATGGGACTATCAGACCACCTTTCCTGCCTTCTGAGAACTCTGTATGCAAGTTAAGAAGCAACAGTTATAACTGGACATGGAACAACAGACTGGTTCCACATAGAGAAAAGCATACATTCAGGCTATATATTGTCACCCTGCTTATTTAACTTACATGCAGAGTACATCATGCGAAATGCTGGGCTGGATGAAGCACAAACTGGAATCAAGATTGCCAGGAGGAATATCAATAACCTCAGATATGCAAATGACACCACCCTTATGGCAGAAAGTGAAGAACTAAAGAGCCTTCCGATGAAAGTGAAAGAGGAGAGTGAAAAGCTGGCCTAATACTCAATATACAGAAAACTAAGATCATGGCACCCGGTCCCATCACTTCATGGCAAATAGATGGGGAAACAGTGAGAGACTTTTTTCTTGGGTTCCATAATCACTGCAGATGGTAAGGGCAGTCATGAAATTAAAAGACACTTGCTCCTTGGAACGGAGAAGGCACTGGCAACCCACTCCAGTACTCTTGTCTGGAAATCCCATGGACAGCGGAGCCTGATAGGCTGCGGTCCATGGGGTTGCTAAGAGTCGGACACGACTGACCGACTTCACTTTCACTTTTCGCTTTCATGCATTGGAGAAGGAAATGGCAACCCACTCCAGTGTTCTTGCCTGGAGAATCCCAGGGACAGGGGAGCCTTGTGGGCTGCCGTCTATGGGGTCACACAGAGTCGGACACGACTAAAGCGACTTAGCAGCAGCAGCAGCAGCTCCTTGGAAGAAAAGCTATGACCAAATGAGACAACATGTTACAAAGCAGAGACAATGCTTTGCCAACAAAGGTCCCTCTAGTCAAAGCATTGAGTTTTCCAGTAGTCATGTATGGATGTGAGAGTTGGAGTATAAAGAAAGCTGAGCACCAAAGAACTGATGCTTTTTGACTGTGGTGTTGGAGAAGACTCTTGAGAGTCCCTTGGCTTGCAAGGAGATCAAACCAGTCTATCCTAAAGGAAATCAGTCCTGAATATTCATTGGAAGGGCTGATACTGAAGCTGAAACTCCGATACTTTGGCCACCTAATATGAAGAACTGACTCATTGGAAAAGACCCTGATGCTGGGAAAGATTGAAAACAGGAGAAGGGGATGACAGAGGATGAGATGGTTGGATGGCATCACCGACTCAATGGACATGAGTTTGAACAAGCTCCTGGGGTTGGTGATGGCCATGGAAGCCTGGTGTGCTGCAGTCCATGGGGTGGCAAAGAGTCAGACATGACTAAGCAACTGAACTTAACTGAACTTCCAGCTAATTATCCTGCCCCTCTATGCTTTTAAAGTTGAAAAAATAGCCAAAGGTTAAAAAACAGAAGACAAGCAATCAAAATAGGAAAATTTTGTTATCTGGAAAAGATGATGAATCTTTGGAATAGTACTGAAGGAATGTATATAAAATATGTGTATTAAAAATAAGTTTGTTCATTCTCTAATTAAACAACATACAAAAGTTACAACATACCAACCACATATTTGAGAATATTAATATTAATGATATATCCTCAATATAAGCCTAAGTTATCTTAATATGTTTAAAAATATTTTTATCTTGCAAAAAAAAAAAAAACCTACCAATTTTCATTTACACTCTTCAGAAAAAGCCAATTGTTTTACAGGAAGAGCATCTAGTCCCAGAGAAAGCACTGTATATAGATCTCACAAGAAAGCCTAAAATTAGATATACTTTCTTAAGAGGGAAAAAAAAAACAAGTAAAGCTAATTTATTCTTGCACTTCCCTGTTTAAAGACACTACATCATGGCAGTTTATTTGTAGTTTCTCATAAGGTTTTAGGGAGATTTAAAATGCCATTGTCAAAGAAAAACAACTAGCATTTATTAAGGATTCCCACTCCAGTGTTCTTGCCTGGAGAATCCCAGGGATAGGGGAGCCTGGTGGGCTGCCTTCTATGGGGTCACACAGAGTCAGACACGACTGAAGGGACTTAACAACAGGAGCAGCTCTGTGCTGCAAGAGTACAAGGCTAAACCCGATGGCAAAGATAAAGATGATAAGACTCGGGCTCTTTGTTCACAACATAATGTGGTAGAAACATTAAAAAATTTTAAAAATCACAATTGAGGGCAATGGGTGCTGGACATAATAATACACTCTCTGAAAAGAGAAACTGAAAATACTACTTTTTTTCCTATGAAGTAGCAGAATCCTTCAAAGAGTATGTGCATTTTGTGTTGTGTTTTGAAGGAGCAGATTTGTTATAGAAAAGGGAGCAGCTATCAGAGAGAACAGGCTAGAAAGAGAGAACCACAAATTCCTCTAAAAGGTGTCATGGAAAGAGATTTAGTGGAGTGCTTTGGGTGTTAAGGATTGAAGAATTAAGAGTCATGTCAGAGAGTTGGTCTGCAAAGCTGTCCTGTGATTTAAATAGTCTAACTGACCATGTAAATCAAGAAAAAAGGAGCTGAAAATAGTGCCTAGAGGTTTGTTTTTCTTTTCTCCCCTTATTATTTTTTAATCTGAAGGGAAGAGAAGAGCCAGTAAAATGGGCTTATAATTTATAATTTCAGATACAAGAGCAGTGCATTATTAGACAAAACAATTGAGAAAAGTTTTCTAGAATAACAGTGTGAAAGAAAAAAAAACATGCAGAACGTGGTCAGAGGAGTGAAATATTTCAGAAGGTTTAACAAGATGATAACTGATGACAGATCAGAGGAATTAGCAATGAAAGTGGGTACTGAAGAACTTTAAGGAAATACAGTCTTGTTTGGATGAATATCAGACTTTAGGTATTTAGGTATAAACTTAGAGGAAAAAAATGCTGTGAAACTATAGACTACTTCCAATTTGAGTTTTTATGCAATTTTCTGTTCTTCACCAGAAGAGTAATTTGGATAATAGAAAAGATCTTCGGATTTCTTCCTTTAATTTAGTATGTCCTTACTTCTGCATCACTTAATAGGGTTTTTCTCACCCTTGTGTCATTTATATTATGCATTTTATGGGCAATTTATGTTGGCCAGTGGAGGTCAATCATTCAGACACTGAAAATTGTTGATTTCTGAACTGTGGAGCACTTCATTTTACAGCTTCTTTTCACACTTTTAACTGACCTTCAGCTGAGCTATTTCTTAAGTGGGAGCCAATGGATGGAAACCAGTCCAAATCTATGCAACCTTTTTCTCTCATTGAGCCTATGAGCGCTTGAGACTTGAAATGATCCCAAACAAAAACCTGACATACACTAAAGCTGCCTGCAACTGTCTCTGAGGTCCAGAGATAAACACAAAATTTGTCTTTCTGTATATAATGAACACTTTAAAAGTGCAATTATCAGGTTAAAAAAAAAAAAAAAAGATCCTGGGCTTCCCAGGTGGTGCTACTGATAAAGAACCTGCTTGCCAATGCAGGAGAAACAAATGATGCGGGTTTGATCTCTGGGTTGGGAAGATGCCCTGGAGGAGGCCATGGCAGCCCACTCACTCCACTATTCACGCCTGGGAAATCCCAGGGACAGAGGAGCCTGGGGAGGCTACAGTCCATAAGGTCACAAGAGTCGAACAGGACTGAAGCAACTTAGCACGCAGATTGATTAGAACATTCTTCATTTCTTTTTTCTGAATAATATAAATGCCAAATTTTAGAATAATATTCTGGCAGCCTGGAAAAAAATAGAATTCCCTACTTGTTTATTTTAATTGACTGGCAGCAAAGAGACTATTATGCCATTAGAAGTGCTCTAAATAGCAGATGGTTACCATTATAACAGATATTTGAAAGAACAACCAAAATGACGATGCCCTTGAGATTTAAAAGTCAAAATGATAAACAGGAAAAAGGCTAGTGAAAGCTAATTATTTCAGTTCAGAGAACAGAGAGGAAGAATAATTAATATCTTAGGAGACACCTTTTCTAAACTTAAGGTACCTAATTTATTTGTTTTTTTAAATTAAACTGCAAATGTTAAAATTAAAGGGAACCACATGATTTCTTATTCAGTCCTCCTCTTCCTTACGCTTCTGTGGCATCACTGTCTTTCATTGAGAACTCTATCTTGTCTCTAATATTATATTATCTTGGCTAGGTATGCAATAATTTCTCAGTGTTTTTTCTCTGAACTCATCCCCTAAATGTGAGCATGAGTCTAAAGAGACAGCAAGCTAAGAGTACAGATGCTGATGCCAAGTGCCTGACTGTTCCTGCTCTGCTACATGTTAGCTGTGTGAACTAGAATAAATGACTTACACTCTCAGGATTTCCAAGTTCTCTTTCACTTTCCTTTGTATCTATGCTTCTATCACTCTGACTTAGAGTGTATTAACTGCTTTATTAATAAAAATGATAAAAATCAAAATGAGTACAGTGCACACTTTCTACAATTGAGTGATTTATTAGGTAACATCTTATTTGTGTAGCTCTCTTGGAAATTCCACCTCTCTTGTAACCTTTACAATTACCCTTACATATCTTGTCCCATCCTTTGCTCAGTAATCACCTTTTATACTTTCAGATCTCCTGGAGTTTTTCCTCCCTGGTATCTGGCTAAAATTTAGTTGCTATGTTTGCTCTTCAATCATCTTTTTATATGCTATTGGTACTCACAGTCATATGACCTGATAATTGGAATGAATTTTTATATGCCACCTGTCTCAGTGACCAAACTTTCTGAAGTTTTTCTTCCAAGTAGCTCTGATATGCAATCTTTGATTTTTTTCACTTTTTTTCTTTCTTTCTTTCTTTTTTTTATTTGTTTTGCCATACATTGACATGAGTCCACCATGGGTGTACATGTTTTCCCCTTCCAGAACACCCCTTCCAACTCCCTCCCCATCTCATTCCTCCAGGTCATCCCGGTGCACCAGCCTCGAGCACCCTGTATCATGCATTGAACCTGGACTGCTGATTCGTTTCATATATGATAATTTACATGCTTCCATGCCATTCTCCCATATCACCCCGTCCTCACCCTCTCCCATAGAGTCCATAATATTGTTGTATTTATCTGTGTCTTTTTTGATGTCTCGCATACAGGGTTATCTTTACCGACTGACTAAATACCATATATATGTGTTAGTATACTGTATTGGTGTTTTTCTTTCTGGCTTACTTCACTCTGTATGATAGGCTCCAGTTTATAAGTATTAAGTATTTTCCAAGTGCCTGGAGAATTCCATGAACAGAGGAGCCTGGTGGGCTACAGTCCATGGGGTCACAGAGTTGGACACAACTGAGTGACTAACACTTTCACTGAGGTTTCTGATAATGGGGAAGCAACAATGAAACAGATCAGATAGACTCTCTCATGCAGATTATACTCTAGCAATGAAGAACAGCATCTGAATTTGGCTAATACCATAATGGTGATATTACAGGATGATTAAGGAGGATAAACAGGAATATTGTATTTTGGGAAATAGGGTGTGTGGGTTAATTTTATGTGTCAGCCTGAGCCATGGTTTTCAGATACTGGATCAAATATTACTCTAGATGTTTTGCTGAATGTTTTTTCTGTTGTTTTTGTGTAATTAACAGTTAAATCAGTAGGTATTGAGGAAGACAGATTGCCCTCCATAAAGTGATGGGCCTCATGTAATCAGTGAAATATCTTAGAATAATTGACCTTCCCGAAGAAGAGAATTCAGCCATTAGGCTACAAGAGGACCTGAGCAAGTCTTCCCTGCATCTTTTGCCTGCAAGCCTAAAATTCAACATCATGCAGATTTTGGACTTGCATCTACATAATTTCATGCGCCAGTTCCTTAAAATCATTCTTTGTCTTCCTCTCTCCCTCTGATTGTCTTACTCTCTCATTTCTGTCTCTCACTCTCTCTCTGTATACATGCGTGTGTGCTCAGTCGTATCCAACTCTTTGTGATCCTACTGACTGCAGCCCAGCATCCTCCTCTGTCCATGGTATGTTTCTAGGTAAGAATACTTCAGTGGCTTGCCATTTCCTCCTCCAGGGGATCTTCCTGACCCAGGGATCAAAACCACATCTCCCATATCTTCTGTACTATAGGCTGATTCTTCACCACTGAGCCCCTTGGGAAGCCCTCCCCAACACTCAATTCTGGCTTACCTGGTGGCTCTGATGATAAAGGTTCAGCTTGAAATATAAGATACCCAGGTTCAATTCCTGGGTCAAGAAGATACCCTGAAGGATGGCCTGGCTACCCATTCTAGTATTCTTGCCTGGGAAATCTCATGGACAGAAGATTCCGGTGGGTTACACTCCATGGTATTCCCATCTCTTTTAGAATTTTCTACACTTTATTGTGATCCACACAGTCAAAGGTTTTGGCATAGTCAAAAAAGCAGAAATAGGTGTTTTTCTGGAACTCTCTTGCTTTTTAGATGATCCAATGGATGTTGGCAATTTGATCTCTGGTTCCTCTGCCTTTTCTAAAACCAGCTAAAACATCTGGAAGTTCACAGCTCATGTATGGCTGAGGCCTGGTTGGAGAATTTTGAGCATTACTTTACTAGCGTATGAGATGACTACAATTGTGTGGTAGTATGAGCATTCTTTGACATTGCCTTTCTTTGGGATTGGAATGAAAACTGACCTTTTCCAGTCCTGTGGCCACTGCTGAGTTTTCCAAATTTGCTGACATATGGGTGTATCACTTTCATAAAATCATCTTTTAGGATTTGAAATAGCTCAACTGGAATTCCATCACCTCCACTAATGCTTGCTAAGGCTCAGTACTTCACATTCCAGGATGTCTGGCTCTAGGTGAGTGATCACACCATCATGATTATCTGGTTCATGAAGATCTTTTTTGTACAGTTCTTCTGTGTATTCTTGCCACCTCTTCTTAATATCTTCTGCTTCTGTTAGGTCCATACCATTTCTGTCCTTTATTGAGCCCATCTTTGCATGAAATGTTCCCTTGGTATCTCTAATTTTCTTGAAGACATCTCTAGTCTTTCCTATTCTATTGTTTTTCTCTATTTCCTTGCATTGATCGCTGAGGAAGTCTTTCTTATCTCTCTTTGCCATTCTTTGGAACTCTGCATTCAAATGGGTATATCTTTCAGTGTTCTCCTTTACTTTTCACTTCTCTTATTTTCACAGCCATTTGTAAGGCCTCCTCAGAGAGCCATTTTTGCTTCTCTGCATTTCTTTTTCTTTGGGATGGTCTTGATCCCTGTCTCCTGTACAATGTCACGAACCTCCATCCATAGTTCATCAGACACTCAGCCAGATCTAGTGCCTTAAATCTATTTCTCACTTCCACTGTATAATTATAAGGATTTGATTGAGGACATATCTGAATGGTCTAGTGGTTTTCCCCACTTTCTTCAATTTAAGTCTGAATTTGGCAATAAGGAGTTCATGATCTGAGTCACAGTCAGCTCCCAGTCTTGTTTTTGCTGACTGTATAGAGCTTCTCCATCTTTGGCTGCAAAGAATATAATCAATCTGATTTCAGTATTGGCAATCTGGTGGTGTGCATGTGTAGTCTTCTCTTGTGTTGTTGGAAGAGGTGTTTGCTATGACCAGTGCGTTCTCTTGGCAAAACTCTATTAGCCTTTGCCCTGCTTCATTCTGTACTCCAAGGCCAAATTTGCCTGTTACTCCAGGTGTGTCTTGACTTCCTACTTCTGCATTCCAGTCCCCTATAATGAAAAGGTCTTATAGGTCTTTATAAAACCATTCAACATCACCTCTTAAGCATTACTGGTTGGGACATAGACTTGGATTACCATGATATTGAATGGTTTTCTTGGAAACGAACAGAGATTATTGTGTCGTTTTTGAGATTGCATCCAAGTACTGCATTTTGGACTCTTTTGTTGAATATGATGGCTACTTCATTTCTTCTAAGGGATACCTGCCCACAGTAATAGATAAAATGGTCACCTGAGTTAAATTCACCCATTCCAGTCCATTTTAGTTCTTTGATTCCTAGAATGTTGATGTTCACTCTTGCCATCTCCTGTTTGACCACTTCCAATTTGCCTTGATTCATGGGCCTAACATTCCAGGTTCCTATGCAATATTGTTCTTATACTATGAGACCTTGCTTCTATCACCAGTTACATCCACAAGCTGCATGGTTTTTTTTTTTGCTTTGGCTCCATCCCTTCATTCCTTCTGAAGTTATTTCTCCACTGATCTCCAGTAGCGTATTAGGCACATACCAATCTGGGGAGTTCATGTTTCAGTGTCCTATCATTTTGCCTTTTCATACTGTTCATACTGTTTCATACTGACCTGTATGCAGGTCAGGAAGCAACATTTAGAACTGGACATGGAACAACAGACTGGTTCCAAATAGGAAATGGAGTACATCAAGGCTGTACATTGTCATCCTGCTTATTTAACATATATGCAGAGTACATCATGAGAAACGCTGGGCTGGAAGAAACACAAGCTGGAATCAAGATTGCCGGGAGAAATATCAATAACCTCAGATATGCAGATGACACCACCCTTATGGCAGAAAGTGTAAAACTAAAGAGCCTCTTGATGAAAGTGAAAGAGGAGAGTGAAAAAGTTGGCTTAAAGCTCAACATTCAGAAAACTAAGATCATGGCACCTGGTCCCATCACTTCATGGCAAATAGATGGGGAAATAGTGGAAACAGTGGCTGACTTTGTGTTTTTGAGCTCCAAAATCACTGCAGATCGTGATTGCAGCCATGAAATTGAGAGACTCTTACTCCTTGGAAGGAAAGTTATGACCAACCTAGATAGCATTTTGAAAAGCAGAGACATTAGTTTGTCAACAAAGGTCCATATAGTCAAGGCTATGGTTTTTCCAGTAGTCATGTATGGATGTGAGAGTTCTACTATAAAGAAAGCTGAGCACCAAGGAATTGATGCTTTTGAACTGTGGTGTTGGAGAAGACTCTTGAGAGTCTCTTGGACTGCAAGGAGATCCAACCAGTCCATCCTAAAGGAGATCAGTCCTAGGTGTTCATTAGAGTAACTTATGTTGAAGCTGAAACTCCTATACTTTGGCCACCTGATGCAAAGAGCTGACTCACTGGAAAAGACCCTGATGCTGGGAAGGATTGAGGGCAGCAGGAGAAGTGAATCACAGTGAATGAAATGGTTGGATGGCATCACCGACTCAATGGACATGAGTTTCAGTTTACTCTAGAAGTTGGTGATGGACAGGGAGGCCTGGAGTGCTGGGCTTCATGGGGTCGCAAAGAATTGGACACAACTCAGCAACTGAACGGAACTGAATTGAACACTACATGGGGTTTCAAAGAGTATGACATGACTGAGTGACTAGCTGTACACACACACACACACACAGATATATAGACACACACATATGCATATATATATATTTTTCATTTTGCCATGTTTCCATAGACTTACCCATTTTAACATCCGCCACCACTGTGGCACGTTTGTTAAAACTGAGGAACCTATATTGACACATTAAAATCATCTAAAGCTCATAATTTACATTAAAATTCACTCTTGGAGTTGTGCATTCTATGAGCTTGCACAAATATGTGACATTTGCCCATCATTATGGTATCACATAAAGTGTTTTTATTGTCCTAAAAATTCCGCATATAAGTTCTTCCCATCCTCCTGGAAATCCTGATATTTTTACTGAATGTTATATCCTTGAAACTACACAGTATTTAGTCTTTTTATCTGGCTTCTTTCACTTAATAATGTGAATTTAATGTTTTTCCATGTCTTTTCATGGGTTAATGTTTCATTTGTTTATAGTATTGAATAATATATCATTGTCTGGATGTACCACAGTTCATGTATTCACCTACCATAGGGCATCTTGATTATTTCCAAATTGTCACAATTATGAATAAAGTTACTAAACACAACCATATGCAAGCTTTTTTTTGTGGACCTAAATTTTCTGCTTTGAGTAAATACCAAGAAATGTGATTACTGGATCATATGGTAAGAGTATGATTAGTTTTGTCAGAAATCACCAAATTGTCTATGCATGTGATCATACTATTTTGCATTCCCACTGGCAACAAATGAGAATTCTTATTGCTCCACATCCTCACCAGCATTTGGCACTATCACTGTTCTGTATTATTGGCTTTTCTAATAGATATGTAATAATATCTCATTTTTTTAAAATTTCATTTCCTTGTGACATATGTTGTAGAGCACCTTTTCGTAGGCTTATTTCACTTATTTGCCATCTGTTTATCTTCTTCAGTTCAGGTCTTTTGTCCATTTTTTATTTATTGGTCTTACTCTGAGGTGTAAAGATATTTTGTACATTTGGGATGAGTCCTTTAACAGGCTTTGGCAAAATTTTTCTCCTTATTTGTGGCTTATTTTCTCAGTCTCTTGGCATTATCTTAGAACAGAAGCTTTTAATTTCAATGAAGTCCAACTTATCAGTTGTAACATACTTTTACTTGCAAAACTTCTGCATTTTTTAAAACTGAAAATCTGCTGCTGCTGAAGACTCTCAATCATTTTTTGCCTAAAAATTGTTTCTATTTTGCCTTCATTTTTGCAGTTTTTTTTTCTACTTGTATAATTCTTTGTTGGTTTCTGTTATTTTTCTTTCAGCTCTTGAAAAAAAAATCATCACATGGTCTTGTTTTCCTCTCATTTATGTTGCTGAGTCAATTGTTATTATTATTATTTTTAAACATATCTAGTAGTTTATAATATTTTCTTTTCGACATTTTAGATGTTTTTATATAATATGTGTTATTTTCACTTTATATATTCTATTTGAAGTTTGAAAAATGTCTTAAATCTTTGAATTGTGTAATTGACTAGTTTTGGAAATCATCAGCTATAATTTTTCAGTTAACTTTTCTATCTCATTCTGTTTATCCTGCTAGGATTCCAATTATATGTATGTTAGACCTGTTCATGATAACCCTTTTTCTGTTTTCCTCTCTCTGGATATTTATATTTGACTTGTTATTCACATATCCAAACTTGTATTTCGCTGTGCCTCATCTGCTTTCTAATCTAGCTCTTTAATTACTAATTTCACCTACAGCATATTTCTCATTCTCCAACTTTCTAAAATCATTTTATATAACCCAACTTCCTGTTTTAAAAAATTCCAACTTCACCTCTATTGTTTTTAAATACTAATTTAACTTACCTTAAAGACTATGTCTCAAAATTCCAAGCTTTCATCTGGATCTATTTTTTTGTCTTTTTTTTTAATCTTCATCTTTATTATTATCATTATGATAATCCTATTTATTTTTATCTCTTCTTAGTCAATTTTAAAATTGAATTCTGGACATTGTAGAGGAAAATTTCTAGAAATAATGTAATATATTGGGTCATCTTCTTTTATTGAGGTTTTATTTTGTTTCTCACAGGCATTTCAATACAGACCATCTCACCCAATATGAAATTCAGCTTCTTTAAAGCCAGATATCAGAGAAGGCAATGGCAACCCACTCCAGTACTCTTGCCTGGAAAATCCCATGGACAGAGGAGGCTGGTGGGCTGCAGTCCATGGTGTCGCTATGAGTCGGGCACGACTGAGCAACTTCACTTTCACTTTTTACTTTCCTGCATTGGTGAAGGAAATGGCAACCCACTCCAATGTTCTTGCCTGGAGAATCCCAGGGACGGGGGAGCCTGGTGGGCTGCCGTCTATGGGATCGCACAGAGTCGGACACGACTGAAGCGACCTAGCAGCAGCAAAGCCAGATATCAGTCGTTTTGGAAGCTGCTTGCATCCCTTGACATTTAGTCTGAAGGCAGCTTAAAGACTACTGTCTTCATCAAAAATGCCCCACCTCTGCAAGCCCTGGATTCCACAAACTCCATCTTTCTTCCAGGTCTAGTAAGATTACTGACAGCTATCTTCAGTTTCCAATCTCTGGGCCTTGATATAAGTTATGGGCAAATTACCATAATTCAGTCAGTTATTGAGCTCATCTTTGTTGTGATTTCAGTCTTAATGAGAGCTCATCTATTTATAGACTGCCATTACATTTGCAGTTTATTCCTCCATACCTTATAAATGAAAAGCTAAACTCGAGTACTCCTTTCCCTTAGAGGAGGACTTGGCAACCCACTCCAATATTCTTGCCTGGGAAATTCCATGGACAGAGGAGCCTGGTGGGCTACGGTTCTTGGGGTCACAGAGTCAGACATGAGTGAGTGACTAACACTTTCACTTTCCCCCTTGAAGGATCTTACATTTAATTTCTCCTATCCCACCTTTTCAGAGATTGTGAAAATAATTGTTCAGCATCTTGGCTTCTACAGCACCACAGGTGGATTGCTGGGTGCCTCAAGGTAGAGGCACTCAGGAAGTCCAGGGCAACCCCTCTGTTTCCCTTCTGTCCAGGATCCTGTGTCCTCAGACCTTGGCAGCCTTGAAGTAACAGTTTAAAAGAAAGTATCTGTGTTTTCTCGTTTGGGTTTGGAAGATTTGTAGTATACAGGCTAATTTGATATCACTGGAAGAAGTACTTCTGTTATTTTTATCCCTAAGAACTTACGTATTTGTTCCCTAGAAAAAACTTTGGACCCTTATCAGTGGAGAAAGCAAAGACTTAAGTCTGTATAACAAATATTACCCTCATTTACTATGCGTTTCCTGGTAGTCTCTCTGTAACTGTCTCCCCTAGCCCCACAAATACTTATTTTTTTTCCTGTTGTCTTTAGGTGATGATATTAATAGTATTTAGCTAGAGTTCTAAAACACTTCTTTTTTAAAAATTATTTATTTTTTAATTGAAGGATAATTGCATTACAGACTTTTGTTGTTTTCTATCAAACCTCAACATGAATCAGCCATAGGTATACATATATCCCATCCCTTTTGAACCTCCCTCCCATCTCCCTCCCCATCCTGCCTCTCTAGATTGATACAGAGCCCGTTTGTGTTTGTGTTTCCTGAGCCATACAGCAAATTCCGATTGGCTATCTATTTTACATATGGTAATGTAAGCTTCCATGTTACTCTCTCCATACATCTCACCCTTTCCTCCCCTCTCCCCATGTCCATAAGTCTATTATCTGTCTATTTCTCCATTGCTGCCATGTAAATAAAGTCTTCAGTACCATTTTTCTAGATTCCATATATATTTGTTAGAATATGATATTCATCTTTCTCTTTCTGACTTACTTCACTCTGTATAATAGGTTCTGAGTTCATCCACTTCATTAGAACTGACTCAAATGTGTTCCTTTTATGGCTGAGTAATATTCCATTGTGTATATGTACCACAACTTCCTTATCCATTCATCTGTCGATGGCCATCTAGGTTGTTTCCATGTTCTAACGATTGTAAATAGTGCTACAATGAACAATGGGATACATGTGTCTTTTTCAATTTTGGTTTCCTCTGGGTATATGCCTAGGAGTGGGATTGCTGGTTTGTTTTTAACTATTCCTAATTTTTTAAGGAATCTCCATGCCATCTTCTATAGTGGCTGTATTAATTTACATTCCCACCAATAGTGCAAGAGCATTCCCTTTCCACCACACCTTCTCCAGCTTTTAGTGTTTGTAGACTTTTTGATGATGGTAATTCTGACTGGTGTGAGGTGATATCTCATTGTAGTTTTGATTTGCATTTCTCTGATAATGACTGATGTTGAGCATCTTTTCACAAGTTTGTTAGCCATCCATATGTCTTCTTTGGAGAAATGTCTGTCTAGGTCTTTTTCCCACTTTTTGTTTGTTTTTCTGCTATTGAGTTGTATGAGCTGCTTATATATTTTGGAAATTAATCCTTTGTCAGTTGCTTCATTTGCTATTATTTTCTCCTATTCTTAGGGTTGTCTTTTTGAAATATTCTTTTTCTCTGGGTATTACTCTAGTATTCATAATATGTTAATACATGTTAATAAACATGATTCATACATGTTAATAAACATCTGTATGTTATTCTCTTTGATTTGCCTTTTATTATAGGAATTTCAAGTCAGAATTCAGAAGAGTAAAGGGAAAAAATAGTTTTCCTCCCCTGAAGTATGAAATATTAATTTATATTTATTTAGTATTGTAAGCTAATTTCATTTAGTATTGGCTGTGATTAACTGCAGTGGTCAAACCCAGAATTTTCTATATGCCATCATGTAGAATGAGCATATCTGTATTAAATACTTTAAAAGTCTTTTATAGTCATAGATTGTAACTTATCAACCTCAGAAATATGTTTAAGTAGCAAAATTTTATTATGTATTTGTCAAAGGACAGTCACTGCTTCAGCCGCTATGTTTGACATAGAGCTATGATAACTCACTTCAAGACCACATGGTCTAATCAAAAACAAGTAATTAATAATACACTTAAGAACAATTCAGGTAACTCCCAGCATTATGGGATTTGGAGCTTGACTTCTTAATTCAGACAAAGTGAGGATAGTGGGATTTCAAGGGAATAGAAAAAAACAGAGGGAGTTAGAAATAACATGAATTATGGATGAGTTACAAATAACTCATGATGGCTGAATGTAGAATGCAGAGACCTAGAGAGAGATAATAAAGTGTGAAAGATAGCATACAGCAAATACAACTGTTAGTAGTGAAACTCAAGCACCTTACTTGCTTCCTTTTACCCTAAAACTTATGTTAAAACAGGTCTGAAACTGAAAGTGTTAGTCACTCAGTGGTGTCTGACTCTGAATTGCAACCCCATGGGTTGTAAGCAATTTATAGAAGGAAAGGATCTTGATGCCTCAAGTGATCAGTAACATAAAGGAGCTCTAGAATCGACAGCATCAGGAGGCTACTCTTTCTGGGATTTTTAGTAATTGATTTTTTTAAGTAATTTTATTTGTTTTTGACTGTGCTGGGTCTTCATTAATATGTGGGCTTTCCTCTAGTTTAGGTAAGCAGGACCTACCCTAGTGGAGGTGTGCAGGCTTCTCATTGCAGTGGCATCTCTTGTTTTGGAGTATGGGTTTCAGGGCACGAGGGTTTCACTAGTTGTGGAACATGGGCTTAGGTGTCCCATGGCATGTGGATTCTTCCTGGATCAGGGATCAAACCTGTGTCTGGATTGATATTGGCAGTGTCCAACAGGTTGAACACTAAGCCACCAGGGAAACCCAATAATTGGTATATTTTTATCATGAGATATTAATTTACAAATATTCTTCACAAACCAACAAATGAAATAAAAATATTAGCATCATTTACAAATTTTTACTTTAAATTAGACTCAGTATGGCAAACTGTTGCTATAGAAACTGAGAAAATCAGTATATATTATTTATTCTAACTTTAACTTCTTTCCAATCTTCCATCTTCTGATTTGTTACTTAGAGTGTTGATTTTAAAATATAAAGGTTAATGGCTTTTATATTCTGTTCTTTTTTTCAGACATATTTTTTCTGTTCCTTCCTAAACATGTTTGATGCTTAACAAAAATCTTTTTTAATGTATTCATTCTGCTTTGTTTTGAATAATATCCTGTCCTGAGAATTGATCTTCATATAAAATTTTAATAACTTTTTGAATCTGTTTCATTTTCTGAATTCTGGTATGATGCAAACATCTGTATTTTCCCATCATACCTGGAAGATCATTTGGATATTTATGACATACTTGCTTCATTATTTTTATCAGATTTTGTTAGAATTACACTTTTGTCATCTGGAGATCAGTAGAGTGTGCCTGCAGAAATTCTGAGGCCTGATTTTCCACATGTCAGTTATACATTATTATTTACTTTTACCTAAACTCACATTTGATTTCATCTTTATGATTAATTCAGTATAACACAATCTTTAAGTAAATGCTTTTATTTTTCCTCTTAGACACATGAATTTTTTTTTTTTCATTTTTGTTTATTCTATAGAGATAACACTTATTCATGATAAATCTTATTTATTGGTTTACATAATTAATCAGTAAACATTCTCGTGTGTTCATCCTACTCCATTCTATGCCTTATGCTCTCCTCAAGCCTAATATCAACTACTGTATCAGTTGCTTTAATTTTTAGTTTGATGCTTATCATGAGGCTTTCAGTGCAGTTTAAATTCTTGAATTTATCATACTTTTTTTTCCTAGGATGTTAGTCTGATGCCTTTAATACTCTATATTTTTCCTTAAACTGTTCTGATTTGATGTTTTAGAAGATAGCTAGTGTTACTTATAAGCCTTTTCATATTTTGATGCACTCGCCTTTCTTGATTTGAATGAGGATGCTTGTGAGGTTTCTTTAGTATTATCTGTCTGTTAATGTTGTCCTTTTCTCTACTTTCGTTTTTAATGTCTTAAGACAGATGTCTCCTATTGGTTCATTCGTGATTATTTCTCAATTTTGAAAAACAAATAGCTTCTGCTCAAAACTTTGTCCTTGAATCAAAATTGCTTTCCATGGATGTCTCTTACCATCAGACAATCTACATACCCTGCAGAACTGCTGGTGGTCAGAGATAGCATCACCAGCTCTTAGCCTCGGACTGCCATTAGAGCACCAGCCATGCTGTATTATCACAGTTTGACACTGAGGCAACTCTCCATCCTTCTATGTATTTCTTGTTGCTGAGTTTTGTAGGGTACAAAAGAAGCAAATAAATAAGACTTTATTCCACTGTCTTGAAACAAAAAAATCTGCTTCATAAAATATTCAAACTAAATGGACCCTTCGTAGCCATTTCGTTGAAACACTCTATTTTACAGATTGGAAAATGGAGTCCCAGGACTCAGTGGTAGAGCTAGAACTAGAAGTCAAGGCTCCTGACTTTGAATACATGCTTATATCACTTTATCTGACTGTCTTTCTGTAGAACGAACACACCTGCCCACAGCGGATATTCCGGTTACGTTCACAGGCTGAAGAGT
This sequence comes from Giraffa tippelskirchi, assembly GCF_054371585.1. Taxonomy (NCBI): domain Eukaryota; kingdom Metazoa; phylum Chordata; class Mammalia; order Artiodactyla; family Giraffidae; genus Giraffa; species Giraffa tippelskirchi. The sequence continues at coordinate 67,304,776 of NC_137279.1, forward strand.
TTCTGTTCCACAGTCATCTCAGTGTCATCACTATGGCTCCTCTTCTTTTAGACTATGAGCCACAATTGAACTTCCTACCTTTCTTTGATTTTACTGAGGAAATCTGTTTTGGATGGAAAGCAGGAGGTGCAGGTGGAATCACAAGCCGTATGTTGTTTAGTTTTTCTTGGCTGGAAAAAAACTCTTAGGCAGAAGTAGTAATAAATGAATCAAGAGTATTCACATTCAGTATAAAATTTATTTGTGAAGCTAGAAGGTCAGTGGTAGTTTTTGAATCTGTAGTCTAAGTGGAATAAATATCTGGTTATTTATTTATATGTTTTTGGGTATCATCCTGTCAGAACTGATGTACCAGACCCAGCTGCAATACCTCCTTTGACATACTAGGGCTCTGACCTTCAGAGATGCAGATCTTTATGATTTTTAATCATCCACATCCATCAGGGTAAACAGAATCACATCTGAGAGGAAGGAGCCTGTGCCCTAAGACCAGAGATTAAAGCCTTATTGTTCACATTGCTATTCTCTGCTTTTCACCCATTTTTCAACATTAAGTGCTTTAAGTCTAACAAAGTAGAATTTAGCTACTTGTTCTAATTTGAAAGTTCTGACTGAATCTTTGCAAGGCCCCATCAACCTTGATCAGGACTCTAGCCTCACCTGCCTAACTACCTGGGTCTCAGTACCGGCATCCTCTCTGGGTTGCATTTGCCCAGGATTTGATTTATTGACTGGTTAAAATGCTACTGTTTCTGAGTCCTTCTCTACAAGATGCATTACTCTGCTGGTCTTCTTTAATCTGTTTCAGCCCAAAGAACATGACTTGTTTCCAAAAGAATAAACCCAGTCTATATTTAGAATTTTACATTCTTTTGGGGTTTTTTTATATTTATCTTTTCAGAGTTCTATCTAAACATGTTGTTTATGATACAACAACCACTTAATTTTGGGGGGTTATAATTTCAATCAAATTAATGATGGCTAATATCCCCTTTCTCCTAAATGATTTTATAAACTTAGTAGAATGTGAGTTCTCAAAAATTTGAATTTCACTTTTTAAATCTGTCTTCTTCTTACAAATCTTTATGATTCAGTTCAAGCATAAACATTTCCAAAATTATTGTTCTGACTCCTTCAGGCTACCCTTTGTAATTCAACAATTCCTATTCATAGCTTTATTTGCGTATTTAGTAATTTTATAATAATCATATGCTTATTTCATTTCCTTCACATTGCTGTACATTCCTGAAAAACTTATTCATCTTGATTTTCCTGACACGTAGCATAATGTGTAGTATAGAAAGCATTTAATAAGTGTTTGATGGACAAATGAATGTCATATAAACTGAATTTTCAGCTATGCCATTTCTATAGACAAAAGAGGCTTAATTAGGTCAATTGTAATGTTCATGCCAAATCAGAAATTCCATTTTTCATTTTTCAAAAGTTTGGAGTATAGAAAAAAATTTGAGAAATTTAGAATGTTAGAATCATGTCCATTGAGTAACTTATCTAGACACAAATCTTCATTTTGTAAGCCAGAAACAGAATTTCACTTGCAGAGAATACAAGATTAGAGTTACATTCTAATTCTTACAATCATTGTGATGTATTTTTTTAAGTGACATGTGGCACTTTTGAGGAAGTAAGAACATATTTAAAAGTTAGCAAAAATGTATAATGACAATTATAAAGTCTAAGTAAGTGAAGTAGGTATTAAGGAAAGTAATTATGAGAGATTATGGATGAAGTGGGATAAGCATTAGACTCAGAAATTTGGTAGGATTTAGATACAAAAGGAGATGGCAAGAGTGAACGTCTACATTCTAGGAACCAGCGAACTAAGATGGACTGCAATGGGTGAATTTAACTCAGATGACCATTATATCTACTACTGTGGGCAAGAATCCCTTAGAAGAAATGGAGTAGCCATCGTGGTCAACAAAAGAGTCCAAAAGGCAGACCTTGGATGCAATCTCAAAAATGACAGAATGATCTCTGTTCATTTCCAAGGCAAACCATTCAATATCACGGTAATCCAAGTCTATGCCCCGACCAGTAATGCCGAAGAAGCTGAAGTTGAACGGTTCTATGAAGACCTACAAGACCTTCTAGAACGAACACCCAAAAAAGATGTCCTTTTCATTATAGGGGACTGGAATGCAAAAGTAGGAAGTCAAGAAACACCTGGCATAACAGGCAAATTTGGCCTTGGAGTACAGAATGAAGCAGGGCAAAGGCTAATAGAGTTTTGCCAAGAGAACGCACTGGTCATAGCAAACACCCTCTTCCAAGAACACAAGAGAAGACTTTACATGTGGACATCACCAGATGGTCAACACCAAAATCAGATTGATTATATTCTTTGCAGCCAAAGATGGAGAAGCTCTATACAGTCAGCAAGAACAAGACTGGGAGCAGACTGTGGCTCAGATCATGAACAGCTTATTGCCAAATTCAGACTTAAATTGAAGAAAGTAGGGAAAACCACTAGTCCATTCAGGTATGACCTAGATCAAATTCCTTATGAGTATAAGGTAGAAGTGACAGATAGATTTAAGGGACTAGATCTGATAGACAGAGTGCCTGATGAACTATGGACAGAGGTTCGTGACACTGTACAGGAGACAGGGATCAAGACAATCCCCATGGAAAAGAAATGCAAAAAAGCAAAATGGCTGTCTGAGGAGGCCTTATAGATAGCTGGGAAGAGAAGACAAGGAGAAAAGGAAAGATATTCCCATATTAATGTAGAGTTCGAAAGAATCGCAAGGAGAGATAAGAAAGCTTTCCTCAGCGATAAGTGCAAAGAAATAGAGGAAAAAAACAGAATGGGAAAGACTATAGATCTCTTCAAGAAAATTAGAGATACCAAGGGAACATTATATGCAAAGATGGGCTCAATAAAGGACAGAAATGGTATGTACCTAACAGAAGCAGAAGATATTAAGAAGAGCGGCCAGAATACACAGAAGAACTGTACAAAAAAGATCTTCATGACCCAGATAATCATGATGGTGTGATCACTCACCTAGAGCCAGACATCCTGGAATGTGAAGTCAAGTGGGCCTTAGGAAGCATCACTACGAACAGTGGAGGTGATGGAATTGAGTGGAGGTGATGGAATTCCAGTTGAGCTATTTCAAATCCTCAAAGGTGATGCTGTGAAAGTGCTGCACTCTATATGCCAGCAAATTTGGTAAACTCAGCAGTGGCCACAGGACTGGAAAAGGTCAGTTTTTGTTCCAATCCCAAAGAAAGGCAATGCCAAACAATGCTCAAACTACTGCACAATTGCACTCATCTCATATGCTAGTAAAGTAATGCTCAAAATTATCCAAGCCAGGCTTCAGTAGTACGTGAACCATAAACTTCCAGATGTTCAAGCTGTTTTTAGAAAAGGCAGAGGAACCAGAGATCAAATTGCCAGCATCTGTTGGATCATCAAAAAAGCAAGAGAGTTTCAGAAAAACATCTATTTCTGCTTTATTGAGTATGCCAAAGCCTTTGACTGTGTGGGTCACAATAAACTGTGGGAAATTCTGAAAGAGATGGGAATACCAGATCATCTGACCTGTCTCTTGAGAAACTTGTATGCAGGTCAGGAAGCAACAGTTAGAACTGGACATGGAACAACAGACTGGTTCCAAATAGGAAAAGGAATACGCCAAGGCTGTGTGTTTTCACCCTGCTTATTTAACTTATATGAAGAGTACATCATGAGAAACGCTAGGCTGGAAGAAACCCAAGCTGGAATCAAGATTACTAGGAGAAATATCTGTAACCTCACATATGCAGATGACACCACCCTTATGGCAGAAAGTGAAGAAGAACTAAAGAGCCTCTTGATGAAAATGAAAGAGGAGAGTGGAAAAGTTGGCTTAAAGCTCAACGTTCAGAAAACTAAGATCATGGCGTCTGGTCCCATCACCTCAGTGGAAATAGATGGGGAAACAGTGGAAACAGTGTCAGACTTATTTTTTGGGGCTCCAAAGTCACTGCTGATGGTGATTGCAGCCATGAAATTAAAAGACACTTACTCCTTGGAAGGAAGGTTATGGCCAACCTAGATAGCATATTTAAAAGCAGAGACATTACTTTGCCAACAAAAGTCCATCTAGTCAAGGCTATGGTTTTTCCAGTGGTCATGTATGGATGTGAGAGTTGGACAGTGAAGAAAGCTGAGCACTGAAGAATTGATTCTTTTGAACTGTGGTGTTGGAGAAGACTCTTGAGAGTCCCTTGGACTGCAAGGAGATCCAATCAATCCATCCTGAAGGAGATCAATCCTGGGTGTTCATTGGAAGGACTGATGTTGAGGCTGAAACTCCAATACTTTGGCCACCTCATGTGAAGAGTTAACTCATTGGAAAAGACTCTAATGCTGGGAAGTATTGGGGGCAGGAGGAGAAGAAACGATAGAGGATAAGATGGTTGGATGGCATCACTGACTCAATGGACTTGGGTTTGGTAGACTCTGGGAGTTGGTGATGGACAGAGAGGCCTGGCGTGCTGCAATTCATGGGATCGCAAAGAGTCAGCCATGACTGAGCAGCTGAACTGAACTGAAATGAGATGATTTTGTTTATAAATCCTGTTTCTTTTTTAATGAAATATATTAGATTTATACCATTGTGTTAATTTCTGCACAGCAAAGAGGTTCAGTATACATGGATATATTATTTTTCATATTCTGTTCCTTAAACCTGGTTTCATTTTTAAGGCACAATTGTATGTGTTAGCATGTAATTGTTCTTGAAAATATTTAATATTTAATAATTGTCTGCTTATTTTATGCTCTTAAGGTATGCATATATTTCCAAAGTACCAAAGTTTTGTTACTATTTTTACTTCCATTGTGTAACCACAATATATGTGATTGTGTTTGCAGATAAGACAAACATTTAAAAGAAAATACATAAGTAATTAAAAAATTTTGACATGCTTCTGATTTCAAACTTTCTTGCTATTTCTTTTTTTCCTTGCTATTTCTAAATGCAAAACTCTTTACTAAGACTCTACCTTCATATTTTTCATGAAGTTATACCTCCTCCTGTTCATGGTTGAATTTTGTCTTCCTAAGACAGATAATTTTGCTCTTGAGATATTAGGGCACTCTCTGACATCCTGTGAAAGAGCCCACTTCCATTCAAACCATGAATGCAAAATCCCATGTAGATATTCATTTGTGGGAAAAATATATATCCTCACATTTGTAATTTAATTTTTCATTCAAGCGTGTTCTATTGTTACAGCTAAAGTGAGGACCAACCTCTTCCTTATCCTTGTACAGGTGGAATAGTGGTAAAAAATTCGCCTGCTTATGCAGGAGACGTAAGAGACATGGGTTCGATCCCTGGGTCAGGTAGATCCCCTTGAAAAGGGAATGGCTACCCACTCAACTATTCTTTTCTGGAGAATCCCATGGACCAGAGGAGCCTGGTGACCTACAGTCCATGGGGTCGCAAAGAGTTGGACACGACTGAAGCAACTTAGCATGTACAAAGAAAAAATACAGTATTTTTATGGGATCTACAGCCAGAAAATGACCTTTTAAAAATGCTAAGTGAATATTAGAGGCTATCACAAAAGAGACACAGACGTAAAGAACAGTCTTTTGGGCTCTGTGGGAGAAGGCTAGGGTGGGATGACTTGAGAGAATAGCATTGAAACATGTATATTATCACATGTGAAATAGATTGCCAGTCCAGGTTCAATGCATGAGACAGGGTGTCGGGGCTGGTGCACTGGGATGACCCTGAGGGACTGGATGGAGAGTGAGGTGGGAGGGGGGTTGAGGATGGGGAACACATGTACACCCATGACTGATTCATGTCAATGTATGGCAAAAACCACTATAATATTGTAAAGGAATTAGCCTCCAATTAAAATAAATTAATTAATTTAAAAAATATTAGAGGCTCTCAGACTTTCTCATTTTCTGATTTAGCCCCTGAAAATATACTTGTGTATACTTGAAAATATACTTTGTGTTCTTTTATAACTTGGGCACATTTTCTCCATTGATTTTTCAAAATTAACTAGTCTTGCTTAAGTTGTTGATTTTTTTGTTTCTTAAATGACCAAACTGCAAAAGTAGGGGAAATCAGCATTTTAAAATTTTCCACGGATCATTTCTAGACAAAAAGATTATTGGAAAATATATTCCCGTATCATAATGACTATCCAAATTATTATGCTTACAGAAAAAAATAGATAATTGGTCAATACAGTGGAAAAATTTTTTGTTTTTTCAAAACTGCAAGTATTTATTGTGTACATATATACCAAGAAATATTCTAGACTTGCACATTCCAATGTGGTAGTCACAGACACATATACCTATTTTAATTTAAATTTAAACCAATCAAATTTAATAAATTTCAATAGTCTGCTCATTTTTTGTAGTCACATTTCAAGTATTCAGTAACTACATGTAGTTAGTAGGTACCATATTGAACCATGCAGAAACAGAACATTCCTATCATGGCATAGAATTTCATTGGACACCACTGTAAATATTAACACTGAAAGTAATTACTTTTAAAAGCTTACCTTTTGACGAGCTCACTGAAAATAAGAGAATAGATGCAACTACAAAGAACTACAGTAGATTGTGAGTATTTTGATAGGCAATATTGCCTACTTTTCCAATAAAAAAGCCATATACTAGCTAATTATTGAATTAGTTCTAATAGGGATTTTCTGTTTGTCTTGTTTTATACTTACTGCATAGTAAATTATCATTTTCAAAGATATTATAGATAGTGATACTGTCTGTAGTGTAGCTACATATACTACCCCTCAAATTAGAAATAGATAGGAGGGCGGTCCTAAAATGGTGGAGAAAAGGACAGGGGGATGACTTTCTCTCCCACAAATTCATCAAAAAAACATTTAGACGCTGAGCAAATTCCACAAAACAACTTTTGAATGCTGGCAGAGGAGATCAGACACACAGAAAGGAAGATCATAGTCTTCAAAAGGAGGTAGGACAAAATATAAAAGACAAAAAGAGAGACAAAAGAGGTAGGGGTGGAGATCCGTCCCAGGAAGGGAGTCTTAAAAAAGAAGTTTCCATACACCAGGAAACACTTTCTCCGGCAGGTCTGTGGTGAGCCTTGGAATCGCAAAGGGCAAAATAACCGGGAGGAAAAATAAATAAATAATTAAAACCCACTGTTTAGGTACCTAACAGAAAATCCCAGCAGACGCTCAGCACAGACGCGCGCATCCCCAACTAGCAAGCGGGGGTTGGGCAGGGAGGGCTGGGCTGCATTGTTTTGGGTTAGAACTGAGCCTGAATGCCCCACGGACAATCTGAGGGAACTAGATTGAGACAGCAACCTAGACCATGGGATAGCTTCGCCATGAAAAACCTTAACCTAAGACACTGCCAGGCCCACTCACAGAACAAAGGACTGAGCATAGTAAACCGGCCGTGGTCCGGCCCATCCCCAGCAGGAGACAGGCAGGGGAGAGCAGCGAGAGCTGGAAGGGCGGAATCATGGCCCCAGAGAGGCATTCTATACCAAACTGCAAACAGACCTCGCTGCTAACCGGGACTGCTTGGGACTCTGGAGGGTCGACACTCGCCGAGAGGGTCGCAGCCAGAGATCAGCTCCCCAGGGAAGAGCATGGCACTCCTGGGAAACTGTGCCCATTGTACACCCAGAAAACCGAGCGGCTGGGATGGGGAAAGGGAAAAAGACACAGCCCCCGACCGCGCTAGCCAAAAACCTGGTCACTGGAGCTGCTCAGACCTGGGAAGGGCACACAACCCAGGCTCAACCAAGTCTGCACCTTTGTGAAGTACCCAGGAACCAGAACCTGAATGGCTTAGACCTGGGAAGTACAGGCAACCCCAGGGGCCTCTTCAGACAGTTCCCACCAGTGCCACCTGGAGCCTGAGCAGTGTAGACTGGGAAAGCACACACGCTGTGAGCGGGGCAAACCCAGTGTGACCGAAACATTGTGAGCACACACCAGTGAGATTCGTTTACAGTGTTCCTCCCTCCCCACAGCATGACTAAACAAGTGAGACTAAAAGAAAAAAAGTGACCAACACCGCCCCCCTTGTGTCAGGGCGGAAACTAGACACTGAAGAGACCAGCAAACAGAAGAAGCTAAAAGAAACAGAAGAAATCACTTTGAAAGTGACAGATGCAACAGATTAAAACCTTGTAATTAGCACCGACTACATAGGAAGGGACCTAGAGACCTTGAGAAGTACAAGCTGGACACAGAAACTATCTGAAAATGAACTGACCCCACACAGTCCATAACAGCTCCAGAGAAAGTCCGAGATATATTTTCACTAGTATCCTTTTTTACATTTTTAAAACTTTTTTAAATTATCTTTTTGTTAATTTTTTTAAATTTTATTTTATTTTTAAGTCCCCTATTACTCCTTCAATTTTCATTTTTATAACCTACTATTACCTTGCAAAAAAAAAAAAAAGACCCTATTTTTATTTTTTTCTTTCTTTAAGACATTATTTTTAAAGTAAACATCATTTATATATATGTTATAATTTTTGTGACTTTGGTGGGTTTTTTCTTTTTCTCTTTTTCTTTTATTTTTTCTTTCTTTTTCTTTACTTTTCTCTTTCTCCTTTTTTAATATGGTATTTTTGAGAAACTAACCTCTACTCTAGATTTTTAATCTTTGCTTTTTAACATTTGTTATCAACTTTATATCTTCAAGAACCCAATCTTCTGCACCCATTTTTACTTGGGAACAAGATCACTGGCTTGATTTCTCTCTCTCCCTTTTAACTCTCCTTTTTCTCCACCAAATCGCCTCCATCTCCCCACTCCCCCTTTTCATCTCTACTCAATTCTGTGAATCTCTTTGCGTGTTCTGTGCTGTGGATAACACTGAGAGAACTGATTACTGGCTGTACTGTCTCTCCCCTTTGGGTTCCCCCTTTTCTCCTCCTGGCCACCTCTGTCTCCTTCTTCCATCTTCTCCTCCCTGTGTAATTCCGTGAACATCTCTGAGAAATCAAGACGGTGGAGAGCACACAGGGAAGTGATTACTGACTAGCTTGCTCTCTCCCCTTTTTATTCCCCTCTTCTCCTCCTGGCCACCTCTATCTCCCTACTCCCTCTTCTCTTCTCCATGTAACGCTGTGAACCTCTCTGGGTATCCCTCACTGCAGAGAAACCTTTCATCATTAACCTAGATGTTCTATCATCAGTGCTGTATAGATGGAGAAGTCTTGAGGCTACTGTAAGAATAAGACTGAAAACCAGGGACAGGAGACTTAAGTCCAAATCTTGAGAACACCAGAGAACTCCTGAATCCAGGAAGCGTTAAATGATAGGAGCTCATCAAACGCCTCCATGCCTACACTGAAACCAAGCACCACCCAAGGGCCAACAAGTCCCAGAGTAAGATATACCACGCAAATTCTCCAGCAACACAAGAACATAGCCCCGAGCTTCAACATACAGGCTGCTCAAAGTCACACCAAACCCATTGACATCTCAAAACTCATTACTGGACACTTCATTGCACTCCAGAGAGAAGAAATCAAGCTCCACCCACCAGAACACCAACACAACCTTCCCCAATGAGGAAACCTTGACAAGCCACCCATCTAACCCCACCCACAGCAAGGAACCTCCACAATAAAGAGGAACCACAAACTGCAAGAAAACAGAAAGACCATCCCAAGCACAGCAATCTAAACAAGATGAAAAGGCAGAGAAATGCCCAGCAGGTAAAGAAACAGGATAAATGCCCTCCAAATCAAACAAAAGAGGAAGAGATAGGGAATCTACCTGATAAAGAATTCCAAATAATGATAGTGAAAATGATCCAAAATCTGGAAAACAAATTGGAGTTACAGATTAATAACCTGGAGACAAGGATTGAGAAGATGCAAGAAAGATTTAACAAGGACTTAGAAGAAATAAAAAAGAGTAATTATATAATGAATAATAATGCAATAAATGAGATAAAAAACACTCTGGAGGGAACCAACAGTAGAATAACGGAAGCAGAAGATAGGATAAGTGAGACAGAAGATAGAATGATAGAAATAAATGAAACAGGAAGAAAGAAAAAAGAATTAAAAGAAATGAGGACAACCTCAGAGACCTCTGGGACAATGTTAAATGCACCAACATAAGAATCATAGGAATCCCAGAAGAAGAAGACAAAAAGAAAGACCATAAGAAAATACTCGAGGAGATAATAGTTGAAAACTTCCCTAAAGTGGGGAAGGAAATAATCACCCAAGTCCAGGAAATCCAGAGAGTCCCAAACAGGATAAAGCCAAGATGAAATACCCCAAGATACATAATAATCAAATTAGCAAAGATCAAACACAAAGAACAAATATTAAAAGCAGAAAGGGAAAAACAACAAATAACATACAAGGGTATTCCCATAAGGATAACAGCTGATCTTTCAATAGAAACTCTTCAGGCCAGAAGGGAATGGCAGGACATACTAAAAGTGATGAAAGAAAATAATCTACAGCCCAGATCACTGTATCCTGCAAGAATCTCATTCAAATACGAAGGAGAAATCAAAAGCTTTACAGACAAGCAAAAGCTCAGAGAATTCAGCACCACCAAACCAGCTCTCCAACAAATGCTAAAGGATCTTCTCTAGACAGGAAACATAGAAAAGGTGTATAATCTCGAACCCAAAACAATAAAGTAAATGGCAATGGGATCATACTTGTCAATATTTACCTTAAATGTAAATAGGTTGAATGCCCCAACCAACAGACGAAGACTGGCTGAATGGATACAAAAAAAGTACCATATATATGTTGTATACAAGAGACCCACCTCGAAACAAGGGACACATACAGACTGAAAGTGAAGGGCTGGAAAAAGATATTTCATGCAAATAGAGCCCAAAAGAAAGCAGGAGTCACAATACTCATATCAGATATAATAGACTTTAAAACAAAGGTGGTGAAGAGACAAAGATGGACACTACATAATGATCAAAGTATCAATCCAAGAAGAAGATATAACAATTATAAATATATATGCACCCAAAATAGGAGCACCACAATATGTAAGGCAAATGCTAACAAGTATGGAAGGGGAAATTAACAGTAACACAATAATAGTGGGAGGCTTTAATACCCCACTCACACCTATGGACAGATCAACTAAACAGAAAATTAACAAGGAAACACAAACTTTAAATGATACAATAGACCAGTTAGATCTAATTGATATCTATAGGTCATTTCACCCCCAAACAATGAATTTCACCTTTTTCTCAAGCACACATAGAACCTTCTCCAGAATAGATCACATCCTTGGCCATAAATCTAGTCTTTGTAAATTCAAAAAAATTGAAATCATTCCAAGCATCTTTTCTGACCACAATGCAGTAAGATTAGATCTTAATTACAGGAGAAAAACAATTAAAAACTCCAATATATGGAGGTTGAACAACACACTGCTGAATGACCAACAAATCAGAGAAGAAATCAAAAAGAATTCAAAATATGCATAGAAACGAATGAAAATGAAAACACAACAACCCAAAACCTATGGTAAAAGCAGTGCTAAGGGGAAGGTTCATAGCAATACAGGCTCACCTCAAGAAACAAGAAAAAAGTCAAATAAATAACCTAACTCTACACCTAAAGCAACTCGAAAAGGAAGAAATGAAGAACCCCAGGTTAGTAGAAGGAAAGAAATCTTAAAAATTAGGGCAGAAATAAATGCAAAAGAAACAAAAGAGACCATAGCAAAAATCAGCAAAGCCAAAAGCTGGTTCTTTGAGAGGATAAATAAAATTGACAAGCCATTAGCCAGACTCATCAAGAAACAAAGGGAGAAGAATCAAATAAACAAAATTAGAAATGAAAACAGAGAGATCACAACAGACAACACAGAAATACAAAGCATAATAAGAGACCATTATCACTTGCTGCTGCTGCTAAGTCGCTTCAGTCGTGTCCGACTCTGTGCGACCCCATAGACAGCAGCCCACAGGCTCCGCCATTCGTGGGATTCTCCAGGCAAGAATACTGGAGTGGGTTGCCATTTCCTTCTCCAGTGCATGAAAGGGAAAAGTGAAAGTGAAGTCGCTCAGTCGTGTCCGAATCTCAGCGATCCCATGGACTGCAGCCTACCAGGCTCCTCCATCCATGGGATTTTCCAGGCAAGAGTACTGGAGTGGGGTGCCATTGCCTTCTCCGCTATTATCAGCAACTATATGCAAATAAATTGGACAACTTGGAAGAAATGGAAAAATTCTTAGAAAAGTATGACTTTCCAAATCTGAACCAGGAAGAAATAGAAAATCTCTACAGACCCATCACAAGCACGGAAATTGAAACTCCAATCAGAAATCTTCCATCAAACAAAAGCCCAGGACCAGATGGCTTCACAGCTGAATTCTACCAAAAATTTGGAGAAGAGCTAACACCTATCTTTCTGCTTTATTGACTATGCCAAAGCTTTTGACTGTGTGGATCACAATAAACTGTGGGAAATTCTGAAAGAGATGGGAATACCAGACCATCTAACCTGTCTCTTGAGAAACCTGTATGCATGTCAGGAAACGACAGTTAGAACTGGACATGAAACAACAGACTGGTTCCAAATAGGAAAAGGAGTACGTCAAGACTCTATGTTGTCACCCTGCTTATTTAACTTCTATGCAGAGTACATCATGAGAAACGCTGGGCTGGAAGAAACACAAGCTGGAATCAAGATTGCGGGAGAAATATCAATAAACTCAGATATGCAGATGACACCACCCTTATGGCAGAAAGTGAAGAAGAACTGAAGAGCCTCTTGACGAAAGTGAAATAGGAGAGTGAAAAAGTTGGCTTGAAGCTCAACGTTCAGAAAACTAAGATCATGGCATCTGGTCCCATCACTTCATGGGAAATAGATGGGGAAACAGTGTCAGACTTTATTTTTTTGGGCTCTGGAATCACTACTGATGGTGATTGCAGCCATGAAATTAAAAGACGCTTACTCCTTGGAAGGAGGGCCAACGTAGATAGCATATTTAAAAGCAGAGACATTACTTTGCCAACAAAAGTGTGTCTAGTTAAGCCTCTGGTTTTTCCAGTGGTCATGTATGGATGTGAGAGTTGGACGGTGAAGAAAGCTGAGTGCCGAAGAATTGATGCTTTTGAACTGTGGTGTTGGAGAAGACGCTTGAGAGTCCCTTGGACTGCAAAGAGATCCAATCAATCCATCCTAAAGGAGATCAATCCTGGGTGTTCATTGGAAGGACTGATGTTGAAGCTGAAACTCCAATACTTTGGCCACTTCATGCGAAGGGTTGACTTATTGGAAAAGACCCTAATGCTGGGAAGGATTGGGGGCAAGACGAGATGGGGACGACAGAGGATGAGATGGTTGGATGGCATCGCTGACTCGGTGGGCATGGGCTTGGTAGACTCCGGGAGTTGGTGATGGACAGAGAGGCCTGGCGTGCTGCAATACATGGGGTCGTAAAGCATCTGACACGAATGAGCGACTGAACTGAACTGTACTAACACCGATCTTACTCAAACTCTGCCAGAAAATTGCAGAGGAAGGTAAACTTCCAAACTCATTCTATGAGGCCACCATCACCCTAATACCAAAACCTGGCAAAGATGCTACAAAAAAAAGAAAACTACAGGTCAATATCATTGACGAACATAGATGCAAAAATCCTTAACAAAATCCTAGCAAGCAGAATCCAACAACATATGAAAAAGATCATCCATCATGACCAAGTGGGCTTTATCTCAGGTGTGCAAGGATTCTTCAATATCCACAAATCAATCAATGTAATACAGCACACAAACAAACTGAAAAATAAAAACCGTATGATTATTTCAATAGACGTAGAAAAAGCCTTTGATAAAATTCAACATCCATTTATGGTAAAAACCCTCCAGAAAGCAGGAATAGAAGGAACATACCTCAACATAATAAAATCTATATATGACAAACCCACGACAAACGTTATCCTAATTGGGGAAAAACTGAAAGCATTTCCTCTAAATTCAGGAACAAGACAAGGGTGCCCACTCTCACCACTACTATTCAACATAGTTTTGGAAGTTTTGGCCACAGCAATCAGAGCTGAAAAAGAAATAAAAGGAATCTAGATTGGAAAAGAAGAAGTAAAACTCTCACTGTTTGCAGATGATATGATCCTCTACATAGAAAACCCTAAAGACTCCACCAGAAAATTACTAGAGCTAATCGACGAATATAGTAATGTTGCAGGATATAAAATCAACACACAGAAATCCGTTGCTTTCCTATACACTAACAATGAGAAAACAGAAAGAGAAATTAAGGAAACAATTCCATTCACCATCACAATGAAAAGAATAAAATACTTAGGAATATATCCACTTAAAGAAACAGAAGACCTATATATAGAAAACTATAAAACACTGGTGAAAGAAATCAAAGAGCACACAAATAGATGGAGAAATATACCGTGCTCATGGATCGGAAGAATCAATATAGTGAAAATGAGTATACTACCCAAAGCAATCTATAGATTCAGTGCAATCCCTATCAAGCTTCCAATGGTATTCTTCAGAGAATTAGAACAAATAATTTCACAATTTGTATGGAAATACAAAAAATCTTGAATAACCAAAGCAATCTTGAAAAAGAAGAGTGGAACTGGAGGAATCAACCTGCCTGACTTCAGGCTCTACTACAAAGCCACAGTCATCAAGACAGTGTGGTACTGGCACAAGGACAGAAATATAGATCAATGGAACAAAATAGAAAGCCCAGAGATAAATCCACGCACCTATGGACACCTTGTCTTTGACAAAGGAGGCAAGAATATACAATGGAGAAAAGACAATCTCTTTAACAAGTGGTGCTGGGAAAACTAGTCAACCACTTGTAAAAGAATGAAACTAGAACACTTTCTGACAGCATACACAAAAATAAACTCAAAATGGATTAGAGATCTAAACGTAAGACCAGAAACTATAAAACTCCTAGAGGAAAACATAGGCAAAACACTCTCCAACATAAACCACAGCAGGATCCTCTATGACCCACCTCCCAGAATTTTGGAAATAAAAGCAAAAATAAACAAAAGGGACCTAATTAAACTTAAAAGCTTTTGCACAACAAAGGAAACTATAAGCAAGGTGAAAAGACAACCTTCGGAATGGGAGAAAATAATAGCAAATGAAGCAACGTACAAACAATTAATCTCAAAAATATACAAGCAGCTCCTACAGCTCAATTCCAGAAAAATAAATGACCCAATCAAAAAGTGGGCCAAAGAACTAAACAGACACTTCTCCAAAGAAGACATACAGATGGTTAACAAACACATGAAAAGATGCTCAACATCACTCATTATTAGAGAAATGCAAATCAAAACCACAATGAGGTACCATTTCACACCCGTCAGAATGGCTGCTATCCAAAAGACTACAAGCAATAAATGCTGGAGAGGGTGTGGAAAAAAGGGAACCCTCTTACACTGTTGGTGGGAATGCAAACTAGTACAGCCACTATGGAGAACAGTGTGGAGATTTCTCAAAAAACTGGAAATAGAACTTCCATATGACCCAGCAATCCCACTGCTGGGCATACACACCGAGGAAACCAGACTTGAAAAAGACACATGTACGCCAATGTTCATCGCAGCACTGTTTATAATAGCCAGGACATGGAAGCAACCTAGATGCCCATCAGCGGATGAATGGATAAGGAAGCTGTGGTACATAAACACAATGGAATATTACTCAGCCATTAAAAAGAATACATTCGAATCAGTTCTAATGATGTGGATGAAACTGGAGCCTATTATACAGAGTGAAGTAAGCCAGAAAGAAATACACCAGTACAGTATACTAACACATATATATGGTATTTAGTCAATCGGTAAAGATAACCCTGTATGCAAGACATCAAAAGAGACACAGATAAATACAACAATATGATGGACTCTATGGGAGAGGGCGAGGGTGGGATGATATGGGAGATTGGTATGGAAGCATGTAAATTATCATATGTGAAACGAATCGCCAGTCCAGTTTCAATGCATGATACAGGGTGCTCAGGGCTGGTGTACCAGGATGATCTGGAGGGATGGAATGGGGAGGGAGGTGGACGGGGGGTTATGGAAGGGGAAAACATGTACACCCATGGTGGATTCATGTCAATGTATGGCAAAACAAATAAAAAAAAAAGAAATAGAATTCAATTTTAAAAAACAGAAATAGAAATATCTCATAGAATAGATCTGTGATATTATTTTATTAAATATTTCATTTCTCAAAGGAGAAAGTTACAAGAATTTCAAGTTCAAATAAATTTTCTTTTTTTAATCTCATAGATTGCTTTAAATTATAGCATATTTTAGCTTACTTCCTGTTTGTACTAAGACATTTTATACAACTTTATTTTTATCCTAGAGGTTATAATTGCCTTAATTTCATATCTTTTCTTAAATAGCTAAGAAAATATTTACACCCTCTCACAAAGATGATCCAAATACTTTTTCTTACACCTTTTTAAAATGTAAGAAATTTTATCAGAGCTCTTATTTCTAACTATTCTTCTATTCTTTCTTCTGAAACTTTCTCCTTTATTGCATTGCTGGATATTTGTTCCTGCCCTTAAACTCAGTGTTTCTTCCAATACTACTTGTGTTTCCACAAGCCTCATACAGAATGGGAAGTGTGCTATAGATAATAAGTGGGAGGTGCCTGATCTTTTGAGTGTGTATCATGGAAAGCAGCCCATGAATGTGTTCTCCAGCTCAGAAGCACTAGTCTTCACTGAAACCCCTGTTGTCCTCAGTTTTACTCTTTAATTTCTTTAGACAGCTTGGGGCCCATTCCTCTGATTCCTTTCTTATATGCAGATGGCGCCAAAGTTTTAAGGACTGTCAAGGGGGTTATTACCTCCTTTTATTACTTGAAGACTCTGTGCAGTCCCCATTTGCTCTATGCTTCAGTGAGCTTGGGATTCTCCAGAGTCATAGGTGAGAAGGACCACTCACATCTCTGGGTCTCCTGTATTAGGTTTTTGATCCTGAGGTTCTACTTCTTTGTCCTTCAATGAGACTCCTTCCCTCTACATCCTGTAGAAACAGATCCAAATGACAGCTGCAATACTATACTCCATGTTCTCAGGCTTCTAATAGAAACCATGCTTTTGTTGATTTCAATCCCTTTTCATTGTTATTGGAATTCTTGGAGGGTAAAAAATGAAAGAAAAATAAAACATTATGATTTAAAATACACAGTTCATGGTGCCTTTTTCTATCAATGATGAAAATGATTCAATTATTTTTTAATACTTTTATTAAGGTGTGATTGGTATACAAAATCTGTACACATTTAATGTATATATTTTTAACAGTTTGAATTGAAATTATCACCATATACAGTGCCCTAAGTTGAACTATTATCTCTAAAGTTTCCTCTGTCCTCTATTTTTTTGAAAAGAATATTTAACATAAATCAATTCTTACAATTTCTTCCCATTTATTGGAAGCATTCACTGCCTCCATTTTCCCCTGCAATCTTCTATATATTGTGAAATCACTTGTACATTTTTTAACCTGTTCACTCTATGTTGAAAAAAAAGGTAACATTTGCAGTTTTATTAACCAGTTTTATTTTTATTATGTTACCTGTTGGTTTGCTTGTCAATGTTTTCTCACAGAAATATCTTTTATCAATATTTTGTTCTTCAATTAGAGAAACCTCCTTATTTTACCCTTAAACTTGTTACTTTCATTTCTTTAACATAGAATCCATATTAAAAATTATTTTTTTCTTCAGAACTATGAGGATTTAGGTCCATCATCTTGCTTTATTCTGGAAATAAATAAGAGGCCAATATAACAAGTACTCATTTAACAGGTTACCTGTTTGCTATTTTTATTGTTTTGTTTTCTCAAAAATTTTGATTTTATATTTAATTATTAGAGTTTGTACATTTTACTATTTTGTATCTAGGTAGGATTGGGGGCTGGAGGAGAAGGGGACGACAGAGGATGAGATGGTTGGATGGCATCACCGACTCGGTGGACATGGGTTTGGGTGGACTCCGGGAGTTGGTGATGGACAGAGAGGCCTGGCGTGCTGCAATTCATGGGGTCGCAAAGAGTCGGACACGACTGAGTGACTGAACTGAACTGATCTAGGTATTTCATTATTTTCACTATGTGCCAAGAAAGTCTCCTTTCTTATGATATTACTTTGATGATGTCTACTTCTTTTTTTGTAATTGCATTCTTAAATTGCTCTGAGACAAAGGTCGGCACTTTGGTATATTTATAATCTGTGACATTTTCATTTTACAGTATGTTTACTTCACATTTGCTGCCCAATGACTTAAATTGAAGCCATCCTTCTGTGCTATTAGGTTCAAATACTGAGTTTTAAAATGGTTTATTTTAGTTTAAAGAGGTTTATTTATATATTTCAAAACCTCTTAATTTTTATCAAAATTTTTATCAAAGCCTCTTTTACTGTGGATAAATATCCTCATGATATTTTTGTATATATTAATTTTTCTTATTTTAAAGTGTTGTTTCTTTAGCTCTTTTGTTGTTAGGGAAAACTTTCCAAATGCTTAAGCAAAGGGCATCCAAACTGAGGGCAAACATTGTCATCAATATTTAGTGTTCAGGATCAACACATCTTTTTGCTGTTGTTGTTCTACCATCCAGTTATAACTTTTACCCTTTTTTAGTTTAAATTTTATTTATTTATTCATGTATTTTTGACTGTGCTTGGGTCTTCATTACTATGTGCAGGCTTTCTCTAGTTGTAGCAAGTGGGGCTACTATTCACTGAGGTGTGTGGGCTTCTCACTGTGGTGGCTTTTCTCGTTGCCGAGCACGGGTTGTAGGGTGCAGGCTCAGTAGTTGCAGCACATGGGCTTGGTTGCCACACAGCATGTGGGATCTTCCCTGACCAGGGATTGAACCTGTGTAAACTGTATTGGCAGTCAGATTCTTAATTGTGAATCACCAGGGAAGTCCCTAACTTCTACTCCTAATCATACTTCTCAGTAAGAAATTAAATCTTTTTGGAAGTTACTTCTGATAGCACCTTTTCTTCTCTGTAGCACTGCTGTAAATTTATATCCAGTCACTGTCTTTTCTCCAATGATATTTGGAAGGACAGAAAGATGAGGGCAGGATTTGTTGATCTAACTTTTATTAACTTGGTTATCACATTCTCCCCGGGAGCTGATGCATAGATAGCACACATGTAATAGGGTTGGAAGTTGTTGTTATTGTCAACCTTATCTTTGTGATTTTTGAATTATCTACTTCTTTTTTTTGGCAGTAAATTCATGTAGTTCTATTAAATTAGTTTCTTAGAAGTGCACATCCTGATTCTAAATTACAAGTCCCTAATTATATACTTATTTTCAATACTAAACCTATATCCAGAAGGAAAATTAAGCACAATAACAGTAATATATGCTTCCCCTAATCTGCAGGGATGATGGTTTATGGAACCTATGATGGAATGTGATTGTTTTCTAATGAAAAACTCATCAGTTATTATACTTTAAAGTCTTTCCTCAGATTGTTCTTATGAGTTAAGGAACAAAAAAATGAATCTTAACTTCATTTGACTTTCAGAAAGTAGTAATTGGAAGAGACTTCTTAACATTATAGCTATTACTCAGTGTTATCAGTATTTTATTATTGCTTTTCAGAAAGCAATATATCTCCTGTTGAGGAGATGGAGTGAGAGAAATCAATTGAATGCTTCAAAGGATGTTTCCTAAGTTTTTCTTGAAATTCACTCTTTTTTTTTTAATCACTGCACTTGACAAGTGAGACTATTAAACAGAGACCAATGAATATATAACATAAATGATTACATTTTAGCATAAAAGTCCTTCTGACAGTGGAAACTTTTAAAAGGTAAGTCATGTAAAAGAAAAAAGTTGAAAACGCATTTAGCTTTACCAAATATATGACTATCTATCTGTTATGAAAAAAAATCAACACTTGGATAAATATTCATTTTATGATGCCTATTTGTGTTGCATTTAAAAATATAGCATCTGGAAATAAGGACTTGTAAATTATAGTCTCTTTTGCAAAAGAGTAATAAATAACCTCATCTAGAATGAGACAGAAAATCAAATTAAAGAGCTTATAGAAAATGCATGAAGTTCTTTTAAAAGCAAATTTATAAAATGTAAATCTAAAGAAGTAGACTATCTAAATTAATAGTTCTTTTTGTTGAAAATCTGCTTCCTCTTCTCAAGCATGATCTGCAGCGTGAATATATTTTGAGGTAATATGGATTCAGGTCATTTTCTAAGTGGGTCAGGACAATTTTCAGAAGGCTTTAGGACCTTGGAAATCCACAGGACACCCACCAGGATATTGGGTAAATAAGCTGAAGAAGATTCAAAGAGGAGCCTTTGGGAGGGATTGTTAGTATTCTTCTGTATTCCCTCAAACCACTGTCAAGATATTTATGGTGATTCAAGTAACTCCCCAGTGCTTACCAGTAGAAGTCTCTCCCCTTGCTTCCAAATAAGTAACCTCCAAGCTGTGAGTCTGTGGTGTTTCTACACATAATGAGGGTAGAGGATTTCTAATCACAGCATGGAGATATTGTAATGTGACTCCAAGACCTTGGGCAAGTGCACTGGTATTTGAGTCTTACTTTATGAATTCTGAAAGAGACCAAGTAAAATTCCTGTTATTGTTGTTTGTTTGCTAAGTCATGTTCGACTCTTTGCAACCCCATGGATTGCAGCACACCCGGCTTTTCTGTGCTTCACTATCTTCTGGAATTTGCTCAGACTCATGTCCATTGAGTTAGTGATGTCATCCAACCATCTCATCCTCTGTCACCCCCTTCTCCTTCTGCCCTCAATTTTTCCCAGCATCAGGGTCTTTTCCAATGAGTCAGCTCTTTTCATCAGGTGCCCAAAGAATTGGAGCTTCAGCTTCAGCATCAGTCCTTCCAATGAATATTCAGGGTTGATGTCCTTTAGGATTGACTGGTTTGATCTTCTTGCTATCCAAGAGACTCTCAAGAGTCTTCTCCAGCACCACAATTCAAAAGCATCAATTTCTGTTAAATGGGGCCCATTAGTTTTTTAAGGCTGCTGTAATAAACTACCATGGATATTGTGGCTTAAAATAACACACATTTATTCTTTTACAATTCTGGAGGCCAGAACACTGGAGACAGAATCCCTGGGCCACGATCAAAGTATCAGTAGAGCCATACTCCTCCCAGAGGCTCTGTAGGTGACACCCTCTTCCTTGTCTTCTCCTGCTTTGAGGGCTGCCATTCCTCCTTGGCGTGTGGCTGCCTCATTTCTATCATTAAGGCTAGAACCTTCAGATCTTCTGCCTTAACGTTGCCTTTCCCCCTTTGTGTTTAAAATGCCCCCCCGACACACACAACTTTGTCTCCTTTTTACAAGAATGCATATAACTGTACTGATGGCCCACTCATAATAAGAATAATGTAGCTCAAGATCCTTAATCTAATCTGATGAAAAGGCCCTTTCTTGCCAGATAAAGTAACATTCATCAGTTCCAGAAATTAGGACTTGAATATCTCATGTGATGCGGTGGGTGCAGGATCAGTTTCCACCTATCACTTGCGGTAGAAGTGATGGCACAAAGAGAGATATTCTGCCTTTATAGCCAAGGACAGAATGATGAGGCAGGGACCCACTTGAGGAAGGCATCTGGACTTCTTTGCACTGAACAAAACAAAACAAAACAAAAACAAAAATCACATATTATGTCCTTTAAGCAGGAATTGGAGTTTGCCTAGAGGCAGAATTGCCATAAAGTATATGAAGATCAAACTTCAGGACCTGCTTGAAGAGTCCAGGCACTTAACGTGCTCAATGCATATGGTCAAATATATTTTTTTCTTACAACAGATTTCCCCAAATGTGTAAGTGGCATGCCCCACTAATCCTGGACTTGCCTAACTCTGTCTAGGAGCCATTAATTCCACCTAAGGAACATTACTTCCATCTCTATATTCAATGAGCCATTGAAGTGTGTTTGTAAAAATCTTAAGAGATAAAGCAAATACTGGACTCATTCATATAAAAACAATAAATTGTTTAAAAGGGAAAAGGCATAGTTGAAAACTGTACAAAAATTCTAGAAGTAAAAATCTTGTAATGAAATTAAAATCTCAGTACACAAATTAATGGAAAAATAAAAATTGTTTAATGGTATTTATATAAAAAATAATGAATTCTTTAAATTATACTGAACTAACCCTGTTCCAAGACAGATTATTTTGATTTATTTATTTTAATTTCTAAAGAACTTTTTATTTTGTGTTGGAGTACAGATGATTGACAATGTTGTGATGGTTTCAGGTGAACAGTGAAAGGACTCAGCCATACATATACATTTTCCATTCTCCCCCAAACTGCCCTCAAATCTAGGCTGCCACATAACACTGAGAAGAGATCCATGTGCTATATAGTAGGTCCTTGTTAGTTATCCATTTTAAATATAGCAGTGTGTACCCATCCATCTGAAACTCTCTATCATTTCCCCTCATCCTTCACATCTGCAACCATAGTTTATTCTCTAAGTTGTGAATCTTTCTTTTTTGTAAGTAAGTACATTTCTATCATGAGTTTTTGTTTGTTTTTTTTTAAGATTCTGGACCATATGGTGTTTCTGCTTATCTGATTTACTTCACTCAGTATGACAATCTATATGTCTATGTTGCTGTAAATGGTATTATTTCATTCTTAATGACTGAGTAATATTCCATTGTATATATGTATCACATCTTCTCTATCCATTCATCTCTTGATGGACATTTAGGTTGCTTCTGTGTCCTGGCTGTTGTAAACAGTGCTGTAATGAACACTGAGGCACATGTATCCTTTCAGACCATGTTTTTCTCTGCATATATGCCCAGGAAAGGATAAATAGGAAAAGATGACGGGGACAAAGAGAAAAGTAAGACTTCACTACTTCTATCTTGTTTTGTTTTGACTTTTAAAAGAATGTAACTTTAAAAAAAAAAGAGTGGAATTGCTGGGTCATATGGTAATCTTGTGTTTAACTTTTTGAGAACTCACCAAACTGTTTTCTGAGGAGGTGAGTTTTTAATTTTATGTAATTTTAATTAAAAATATAATAATTATTAAATCATTTAAATCTTGAAAAAAAAAAAAAGAAAGAAATAAAAATATCCAAAATGACTATTTCTATTCAACTACAAAAAAAAAAAAAAAAAAAAGAGTGGAATTGCTGGGTCATATGGTAATCTTGTGTTTAACTTTTTGAGAACTCATCAAACTGTTTTCTGAGGAGGTGAGTTTTTAATTTTATGTAATTTTAATTAACAATATAATAATTATTAAATCATTTAAATCTTGAAAAAAAAAGAATGTAACTATTTTATATATTTTAGAAAGCAGTAAGGAAAGAAAAAATATAATTTCTAAACTTTGAAAATGAATGGGGACACACTACATGAGCACATGTAAATTGATGGTAAACCTAGGTGCAGAGTGTAAACAGATATGTAAAAAAATGTGAGACTTCACTCAGGAGTCTTATTTTAGCATTGATATCATTATTGTCATTTGAAAGTACTGTATGTATACTGCAGCATAAAGCAGGCAAGAAAATATGCTGATGTTTTAAGAGCCAAGATTTTCAGCATAAAAAATAAAACCAGAGTAGAAATTGTTCAAAGTTTAAGTACTGACATTGTCTTCAAATTCAAGTTACTTTTGAGACACATATATTTCTTAGCTCTCTACTGGAATTGACTGGAAAATGATGTTCTAATAATAATTTGCATCACACATACCCAGAATATAGTTTCTTAATGCCATTTCTTCCAAAAAGAATTGGACTTGTTGGGGGGAGTAATGGGGCAAGGTGGAGATGGTGAAATGTTTCAGCTATCATACTGAAAAGAACAAGGAATCTTATACCAGAAAGCAAGAAGCTACTGGGATTATGTTAAAAAAGACAGAGAAACACACTTGAAGGGGGTTCCCCTACCTGAGAATGGAACAATTTGAGCTTTAACATGAATAATGACTGATACTTATTGAAATACATCAAATATATCAAATCCATTTTGAGGTTCTAGGAAATCAGCTTTTTACTCTCAAAATTAATAAGGGAAAATATATTCACCCTTTCTTATAAACATACAGAAAGTGGAGAAAACATTCTTCTGCACAATAAATGAAGAAAGATGCCTCCTATAAAGCAATAATAGTTCTAGTCAATTATCATGAGTGGATTCTGCAACAATAATGTTAAAGGTTAATAAGAAATGTTCTAATGATTAGATCATACTGCCAACACCTGAACTCTCTAATCAGTCCTCAATCTTAGCAACCTTAAAGTCATACCAAATATGTTTTGTGTATATTAATATGATGCAGTGGGAGAACGGAATGTCACTTACGAATTGTGCTTGCCCCAAAATTTCCTCATCTAAGCAAATCCCTAGATCTACCTACAAATTACTCACTTATTTTAACAGGAAGATTTTTTAAAATTTAAAAATTAAAAAAATGAGTTAGCAAGTTTAAGGATATTATAAGGAAACAGTCAGATACATCCAGAAAGTATCAGCGTAGTGATTCAGTTTCTTCAGCACATAAATGACATGGGAAAGAAAAAATAAAGCAGCTGATACATATTAAGAGAGTTAAGAGATATAGCATACAAATGCATTTTGTGGCTCTTATTTTGGTTCCTATTTGAATGAGTCAACATTAAAAGGCATTTTAATCAAAATGTGTATGGACTATGCATTAAAATATGTTAAAGTATTATTATTATTATGTATTATGTTAGGTTGATAATGGCATTGAGATTACCATATAACAAAACAAAAAGCTTAGGCATTGTAATGTATATTGAACTACTTTAACGTTTATTTGTGGAGTCCTGTCCAACATTTTTGAGACCGCATGGACTATAGTCCATCAGGCTCCTCTGTCCATGGGATTTCCCTGGCAAGAATACTGGAGTGGGTTGCCATTTCATTTTCCAATATTGAACTACTTACCTGTTTGAAAAAAAAAAATGCTGAAAAATACTCCAAATAGGAAAAAAAAAAAGGAGAGAAAAACATTGATAAAAAGATTGGAAAAATGTTTATAATTCTTAAAGCTGGGTGGTGAATGTATGGGGTTCATTATACAATTCTCGCTATTCATTTGTAAAGTAAAATTTTCATTGGGAAAAAGAAAAAAACAGAAAATACACATTACCACGTAGGGAAACAATGATTTATCACTTAGTGGACAGTAAATTTCACAGCTGCACTAATAATGGCCAAAAGATAATGGAATACTATTTTCAAAATGCTGATGCTGCAATTCAGGAATGATCAAGGATCCCATGGGTAAATGCATAATATCTAGTCAAAGATGACATGAAATCATATCAAAAACTTAGGTGGGAAAATTAATCTTGAACTGTGATAGTACATCTAGTCCTGCAAGGCTGGAGAAGAAAAATGAAGTAAGAGCAAATAGAAAGTTTTATATATGAGCAAGCATGGGAGTGAATGCATTTCCCTGTGAATTAGAAAGCAAGGATATAGGTTAAACAACATAGGACCATATGAACATATCTGATAGGAGTTCAGTTACTAAGACACGCTTACCAACCTACTGAAGTTATTAAACTTGTTTTGTGTTTTTCTGCACCACAAAATGAATGCCTCCAGAAAGCTTGAGAATAAGAGTGGAGACTTTGGGTAGTAGCCCCAGAGTAGGGGATTTATACTTTAGAAGCAGCAAAGAAAGGGGTGATGAACTGAAAACAGTGAAAAGGGTGGTTAAAAGGAGACACCCTTGATAAGAGTGTGAAATAGATAAATCCTGTAAAGATGAAAGGAGAGTTTTCCATGAGAACATAGAGTTGATTATATGGGACCCAAACTGTGTGAAACTTAAGATAGTTTTTTTTTTTTTTTAAGAAAAATCATTCATGAGTTTTTGAAGAGAAATTCAGTTGACTGTCTGAAGGGACTCACTCCCTTCTTGGTCCACTTTCCTCAGTTTTCACTGAAATCTCACATAAGAATTAGATTTGGGGAGAATTATAGACAGAGCAGGTATGAATAATGATCTATTGCAAATGATGGATGCAATTCTGGTACCCTCAGAAACAGGGTCAGGGAAAAAGTGGTAACACTTCAGTACATTTCTGGCATATGTAGAAAATCTGTGCAAAATGAATGTCTCTGTGTCTGGAGCAGATTTTCCAAAAAATAGTCTGATAAGCCCTAATGCCGGGAGCCAGCTCACGAGATCCCACCCATGACAGAGTCATGAGGAGAAGGACTGATCGAGCATGGCTTCTCAGGTCTCAGGGATTCTCGGAAGGCTGCCTCAGCGCTCACCTTAAAGATGATATCTATCTTTCTGATATTTGCTACAATAAACCTCTTCTTATTTTTTGTGACTTAGACAAAAGGCCTTTTCCTGATTCTCTTCTAAAATAGATCAATCTGAAACCTCAATCGACAAGGCCCTTGAACAGTGACACTCTAATAAAATTAATCTGGGATGTAGAGTATACTAATCCAAATTCCTCTTGCTGGCATATTGGTTTGCTTAATAAATATACCTGTGTCTTTGGAGCCAATGTGCTGATTGCTCCTTAACAATAAACAGCATTGAGAGCCTCCACACAAAAAGCCCCAATGGGCACAGAAACCTTTCATAGGAAAAAAGATTTGTTAGGAAATATAGGAAATATTACTTTATAAAACTGTTACTTAGTTTATATTTACTCACTATGTTTTTGCTCTTAAAGTATTTAGCCTATATAATAAAAGCATAACAGTTAAAAATTTATATAAATAAAAGTTTAGTTTTAATACAAATAATAAGACAATTGATGATTCTTACTTAGAGCTGAACTTCAGCTTCCTGTACTATGACTTTATGGAGCCACATTCTTTTCTGTTAGGCTCAAGGTGTAGGATAGATTACCAAAGACAGATTTTACTTTGTACTTTGAAACTTTCTGTTAATGAATTCTTTCTTTGTCGTAATTTACTGTGTCTGATACAAAAGTGTTCTGGCTGATCAATCCTTATCAATAAAGAGTCACAAGATGTTAGCAGGCCTCCAGGCCAGAAGATGATGTAGATAACTTGAAACTTTGGTAATTAAGATATGCAAATAGTATCCTGGTTTCGATAAAGGTCAAAATTGCTGACCCATTAAACAGATTTGGTATGACTCTACACTTTACATTTGTTTCTATGTACCACTAAAAATATAAAAGCTGTCTTAAAAACAATAAAGTCGGGAGACACTTGGAAATGCCAAGATTCGCTGTGTCTTCTCATTTCGCATCGCTGATGCCGTCCTTCCTGAGGGAACCCCTGGACCAGCTGGAGCTGGACTCTGGCACCCTAAATTACAAAAAATGTGAGTACATGTATAAATACTTATGAAAATTTCTATGCCAACAATATATCCAGGGAGGTGAAAAATAGCTGGTTTGATTATCTATTTATGTGTGCATTTGCATAATTATGTGTTTGTACATTTTCCATTTGACTATGATTTTGTAATTATTTATTAATTGAGACTCAGGGAAGAGACCATGGGTAGTTGATCCAAGGCAGGAGGTTTACAGCTTAGAAGCAAAGACTTTTAATTGTTAAAATTAATTAATTTATTTATATTTTGCCTTATATATGAGGTGGCACTAATGTAAAGACCCTGGCTCCCAAAGTAGGAGCTATAAAGTGATGCAGGTTCGATCCCAGGGTTGGGAAGATCCCCTGGAGATGGAAATGGCAACCCACTCCAGTATTTTTGCCCGGAGGATCCCTTGGACAGAGGAACCTGGTGGGCTACAGTTCATAGGGCTGCAAAGAGTCGGACACAACTGAAGCGACTTATCACACACAAACACACAATAATTATGATGAGGCAATGGGAAATTATAATGGTTAAATATGTCCTTCAGAGTTCACTAGAGTAAGTTCAGTTCTTGCCCTTGATTTGATTGACTCCATGCAGGTCCCCTGACATCTATGAGTCATGACTACCTCATCTGATGAAAAATGCATCCTCAGTGGCGGTGATATGAGCCTTGGAGGGTGGTGACAGAAATCTTACGCTTTTATGCATGAAGCTCAGGTATGCATCAAGTACATAAAAACTGTGCAGTATATGTGATATTAAAATTCAATGGAAAAAGTGATTAGAAGAAAAAAATATGAGATTACTCCTGGTGAGAGGTGGTGGATAAGAAAACAACATTGATAAACACTCTGATGAATTAATGTATCTCTACTTACTGAAGATCAGTTTCAGTTCAGTTCAGTCTCTCAATCGTGTCCGACTCATTGTGACTCTATGGACTGTGAATGCCAGGCCTCCCTGTCCATCGCCAACTCCAAGAGTTTACTCAAATTCATGTCCATAAAGTTGGTGAAGCCCTCCAACCATCTCATCCTCTGTTATCCCCTTCTCCTGCCTTCAATCTTTCCCAGCACCAAGGTTTTTTTCCAATGAGTCAGTTCTTCACATCAGGTGGCCAAAGTATTGGAGCTCCAGCTTCAGCCTCAGGCCTTCCAATGAATATTCAAGACTGATTTCCTTTAGGATGGACTGGTTGGATCTCCTTGCAGTCCAAGGGACTCTCAAGAGTTGTCTCCAACACCACAGTTCAAAAGCATCAATTCTTTGGTGCTCTTCTTTGTTTAATATCCAATTCTCATATACATACACGACTACTGGAAAAACCAGAGCTTTGACTAGACTGACATTTGTTGGCAAATGTCTCTGCTTTTTAATATGCTGTCTAGGTTGGTCAAAACTTTTCTTCTGAGGAGCAAGTGTCTTATAATTTCATGGCCGCAGTTATCATCTGCAGTGATTTTTGAGCCCAACAAAATAAAATCTGTCACTGTTTACATTGTTTCCCCATCACCTTGCCATGAAGTGATGGGACCAGATGCCATGATCTTAGTTTTATGAATGTTGAGTTTTAAGGCAACTATTTCACTCTCCTCTTTCACTTTCATCAAGAAGCTTTTTAGTTCTTCTTCGCTTTATGCCTTAAGAGTGGTATCATCTGTGTATCTGAGGTTATTGATATTTCTCCTGGAAATCTTGATTCCAGCTTGTGCTTCATCCAGCCCAACATTTCTCAAGATGTACTCTGCATATAAGTTAAATAAGCAGGATGACAATATACAACCTTGACGGACTCCTTTCCCTATTTGAAAACACTTTGTTTTTCCATGTCCAGTTCTAACTGTTGCTTCCTGACCTGCATACAGATTTCTCAAGAGGCATGTCAGGTGGTCTGTTATTTCCATCTCTTTAAGAATTTTCCACAGTTTGTTGTGATCCACACAGTCAAAGGCTTTGGCATAGTCAATAAAGCAGAAGTAGATGTTTTTCTGGAACTCTCTTGCTTTTTTGATGATCCATCAGATGTTGGCAATTTGATCTCTGGTTCCTCTGCCTTTTCTAAAACCAGCTTGAACATCTGGAAATTCATGGTTCACGTATTGCTGAAGCCTGGCTTGGAGAATTTTGAGCATTACTTTACTAGCATGTGAGATGAGTGCAATTGTGCGTTAGTTTGAGTATCTTTGGCATTGCCTTTCTTTGGGATTGGAATGAAAACTGATCTTTTCCAGTCATGTGGCCACTGCTGAGTTTTCCAAATTCGCTGGCATATTGAGTGCAGCACTTTCACAGTATCATCTTTTAGGATTTGAAATAGCTCAACTGGAATTCCATCACCTCCTCTACCTTTGTTCGTAGTGATGCTTTCTAAGGCCCATTTGACTTCACATTCCAGGATGTCTGACTGTAGGTGAGTGATCACACCATCATGATTATCTGGGTCATGAAGATCTTTTCTGTACAGTTCTTCTGTGTGTTCTTGCCACCTCTTCTTAATATCTTCTGCTTCTGTTAGGTCCATACCATTTCTGTCCTTTATTGTGCCCATCTTTCATGAAATGTTCCCTTGGTATCTCTAATTTTCTTGAAGAGACCTCTAGTCTTTCCCATTCTGTTGATTTCCTCTACTTCTCTGCATTGATCGTGAGTAAGTCTTTCTTATCTCTCCTTGCTATTCTTTGGAACTCTGCATTCAGATAGGAATATCTTTACTTTTCTCCTTTGCTTTTCGCTTCTCTTCTTTACACAGCTATTTGTAAACCCTCCTCAGACAACCATTTTGCCTTTTTGCTTTTCCTTTTCTTGAGAATGGTCTTGATCACTGCCTCCTGTACAATGTCATGAACCTCTGTCCATAGTTATCTCAAATCTAAAATTTCATATTTTAAGAGTATCCATAGCTTATAATAGATACTCAATTGTTATTATCTATTAATGATTAGTTCATTAAAAATTAATCATTTTAAAATTGTGTTTTTAAAAGTTAAAAATTAACGTTTTTTTAAATAAGCAGATGGATAATCTAATTAATTCAATAAGAGATTTACTAACACATTTCCTAGTATGGTTGAACACAAAATCAGAATGTGTTCAGAGGTTAGAAAAGTTTTTCAAAGATTGCCAAGGCGGGAAAAAAAAATGATAAAGGATTAAGTATCTTAATCATATTTTTTAGAACAAGATATTTAGAGAAATAGGATTTATAGGGTATCATATACAATGACATATGTAGTAAAATTTTACATTCTTTGGAACATAGAGGGGATATTTGTAATTCCTTAAAACTTTAATTAATTTTGTTAAGCCAATTTTGTTTATTTGTTAAGCCAAATAAAAATATATTCTATCACCACGAATTTTGTTAACTTAAAAATTATTTTTTGAAGAGTGACATCTCCTGTACCCTAGTTTCTCTTCCCTAGGTTAATAATTTGCTAATAATTTTTGTGTATCATTTTAGAAATTTGTATAATATATATTAGATTAAGGAGATCATAAATGCCCAACCAGATAGACACGTTATTGTTAATTAGGAAGGTAATATATACACATTCCTAAATCTTCTATACAGATGTCTTTAAAAAGAAATATAAATATGATGCAAAAATGAGAAATAAAAATATATATTTTTTCAAATACAGATATACTACTTTTCTAGGTGCAATTGATTATTAAAGAGCATATACTCATTTTTCAAATGTTTCAAATTCACAATTTAAACAATGAATACCTTTGATCAGCATTCATGTGACACACTGTTTTTCATTAGGTTAATGTTACCAAGATGTAATATAATGTATACTTACTAACTGACATCACTTTTTCTTCATATGATACTGCTTCAAGTTTTAAACCACATAAATAAAAGTAATAAATTTATTCCTCTGGAGTTCTAAGCCTGTTTACTCTATTTCTTAAAACTTGAATAGCAGAGAATAAAATGATTTTAGGGAGTTTATATAATAATTAAAATATCTGTGGGTTTTATACAGGAGAAAATACACATTCATTACTTTAAATTGTTTGCAGACTTGGTGTATCTCAAAGCCCTTGGCTAAGTGCCAAGGTCAACTTTAAATCTTACCATATGATATATATCCAATAAAATACTATAGGGATTAAATAAGTAAAAGCACAAGATGTATGGTATGTAAATCAATATGTCTGTGTAGGTTATCAGTAACTAATAAAATTCACTTTAAATTCTAATATGAAAAGACTTATCAGATTGTAACTATTGGAGGAAACTATAGTTCTTTAGTGCTTGTGGTCACATTGTCTTTTTTTTTTTTTTATTAAATTAGTCTATTTGTCTATTTTTTAACTTTACAATATTATATTTGTTTTGCCATACATTGACATGAATCCACCATGGGTGTACATGATTTCCTCTTCCAGAATCTCCTTCCCACCTCCCTCCCCATCCCATCCCTCTGGCTCATCTCTGTGCACCAGCCCTGAGCACCCTGTATCATGCATCGAACTTGGACTGGCGATTCATTTCACATATGATAATTTACATGCTTCAGTGCCATTCTCCCACATTGTCTTTAGACTGTCCAAGATCTATTTGACACTTAAAAACATATTGAAATATTTATGAAAGGATTAATAAGTCAATGAGTGAGTTATTGATACTATTTAATAGTCATATAAATTAATTCTTCATCTGTGAAAAGTAATGGAGATTCAGGAACTCCTGTGATTGGGTACATGCCATAGATAATTCTGCTTCTTAGATCATCACATTTCCTATATTTGATGGTTAGTCGTTCTCTTTAGGACATTTGTGGAAAATGTGCTTGCATGTAAAGATTACATAAGTTATTAGAAATATAAATTTCCCTAGAATTATAAGACTACTTTTCTATATATCATGAATGCTATGCTTTGAAAACATATTCAGAGGTAATAAGGAATGGAAAATAACTTTATTAGTATTGCACTAAAAATCATATAATATTAATTTACATTGAAAATGATATTTTTAATTATAACTTTTGTTTGCATAGTAAGATGGTGGAGTAGAAGGACATGTGCTCATTTTCTCCTGCAAGAACTCCAAGACTACAACTCACTGCTGAGCAACCATCGACAGAAGAATGTTGGATCCCACCAAAAAAAGATACCCTATGTCCAAGGGCAAAGGAGAAGCCCCAGCAAGATGGTAGGAGGGGAGAAATTGCATTTAGAATCAAACCCTATACCTACCACAGAGGCCCAGAAGGCTCAAAGAAAAGCTTGTGTGCGCCAGAAGACCCCACAGAGACTGAGCCAGACCTGCGTTTGAGTGTTTGAGTGTCTCCTGTGGAGGTAAAGGTCAGCAGTGGCCTGCCTCAGGGGAAGGGGCTCTGGGTGCAGCAGACCTGGGTGTGGCATAAGCCCTCTTGGAGGAGGTCACCAATAACCCCACCATAGAGCTGCCAGAACGTACACGGACTGGGGAAACTCTTGGAGGGCACAAACAAAACTTTGTGCACACCAGGACCCAGGAGAAAGGAACAGTGACCCCACAAGAGACTGACCCAGACTTACCTGCAAGTGTCCAGGAGTCTACGGTGGAGGCGTCGGTTGGGGGTGGCCTGCTGCAGGGTCGGGGCACTAAGTGTGGCAGTGAATGCAAGGACCTTTTGAAGGAAGTCTCCATTATCTTCATCACCTCTACCATAGTTTAGTCTCAAGATAAACAACAGGGAGGGAACACAGCCCTGCCCATTAACAGAAAATTGGATTATTTACTGAGCATGGCCCCACCCATCAGAACAAGACCCAGTTTCCTCCACAGTCAGTCTCTCCAATCAGGAAGCTTCCATAAGGCTCTTTTTCTTATCCCTCAGAAGGAAGACAGAATAAAACCTACAGTCACAGAAAACTGATCGGTCTGATCACATGGGCCAGTCTTGTCTAATTCAATGAAACTATGAGCCATACAATGTAAGGTCACCCAAGATGGACGGATCATGATGTAGAGTTCTGACAAAACGTGGTCCACTAGAGAAGTGAATTGCAAACTGCTTCAGCATGCTGAAGAACCCCATGGACAGTATGAAGGCAAAAAGATACGACACTGAAAGAAGAACCCCACAGGTCAGTAGGTGCCCAATATGTTACTGAAGAAGAGTGGAGAAATAACTTCAGAAAGAAGGAAGAGATGGAGTCAAAGCAGAATCAAAGACCAGTTGTGGATGTGACTGGTAATAGAACCAAGGTCCGATGCTGTAAAGAACAATTTGTATAGCAACCTGAAATGTTAGGTCCATGAATCAAGGCAAATTTGAAGTGGTCAAACAGGAGATGGCAAGAGTGAACATCGATGTTTTAGGATTCAGCAAACTAAAATGGAGGTGAATGGGCAACTCTAACTCAGATGTCCGTTATATTTGCTACTGTGGGCAAGAATCCCTTAGAAGAAATGGAGTTGCTCTCATAGTCAACAAAAGAATCTGAAATGCAGTTATTGGGTGCAGTCTCAAAAATGACACAATAATCTTTGTTCATTTCCAAGGCAAATCATTCAATATCACAGTAATCCAAGTCTATGCCCCAAACAGTAATGCTGAAGTAGGTGAAGTTGAATGGTTCTACATAAGACCTTCTAGAAAAAACACCCATAAAAGATGTCCTTTTCATTATAGGGGACTGGAATGCAAAAGTAGGAAGTCAAGAGATACATAGAGTAACAGGCAAATATGGCCTTGGAGTACAGAATGAAACAGGGCAAAGTCTAATAAGAGTTTTGCCAAGAGAACACACTGGTCATAGCAAACACCCTCTTCCAACAACACAAGAGAAGACTCTACACATGGACATCCCCAGCTGGTCAATACCAAAATCAGATTGATTATATTCTTTGCATCCAAATTGGAGAAGCTCTCTACAGTCAGCAAAAATAAGACTGGGAACTGACAGTGGCTCAGATCATGAACTCTTTATTGCCAAATTCAGATGTAAATTGAAGAAATAAGGGAAAATCACTAGACCATTCACATATGACCTGGAAGTGACAAATAGAATTAAGGGATTAGATCTAATAGACAGAATGCCTGAAGAACGAATGGACGGAGGTCAGGAAGCAACAGTCATAACTGGACATGGAACAACAGACTGGTTCCAAATAGGAAAAAGAGTGCGTCAAGGCTGTATATAGTCATCCTGCTTATTTAACATATATGTAGAGTACATCATGAGAAATGCTGTGCTGGAAGAAACACAAGCTGGAATCTAGACTGCCGGGAGAAATATCAATAACCTCAGATATGCAGATGACACCACCCTTATGGTATATAGTGAAGAAGAAATAAAGAACCTCTTGATGAATGTGAAATAGGAGAGTGAAAAAGGTGGCTTAAAGCTCAACATTCAGAAAACTAACATCATGGCATCTGGTCCCATCACTTCATGGGAAATAGATGGGGAAACAGTGGAAACAGTGTCAGACTTAATTTTGGGGGGCTCCAAAATCACTGCTGATGGTGATTGCAGCCATGAAATTAAAAGACGCTTACTCCTTGGAAGGAAAATTATGGCCAACCTAGACAGCATATTTAAAAGCAGAGACATTACTTGGCCAACAAAGGTCCGTCTAGTTAAGGCTATGGTTTTTCCAGTAGTCATGTATGGATGTGAGAGATGGATGGTGAAGAAAGCTGAGCACTGAAGAATTGATGCATTTGAACTGTGGTGTTGGAGAAGACTCTTGAGAGTCCCTTGGACTGCAAGGAGATCCAACCAATCCATCCTAAAGGAGATCAATCCTGAGTGTTCATTGGAAGGACTGATGTTGAGGCTGAAACTCCAATACTTTGGCCACCTCATGTGAAGAATTGACTCATTGGAAAAGACCCTGATGCTGGGAAGGATTGGGGGTACGAGGAGAAGGAGACGACAGAGGATGAGATGTTTGAATGGCACCACCGAATCGATGGACATGGGTTTGGGTAGACTCCTGGAGTTGGTGATGGACAGCGAGGCCTGGCGTGCTGCAATTCATGGGGTCACAAAGAGTGGGAAACGACTGTGTGACTGAAATGAACTGAACTGAACTGATAGAGACTGAATATTACAATTTAAAGCACTGAGTTTTTTTTTTTTTTCATACAGACAAAAGGGGGAGTCTTATTTGGGACTTTGTTTCATGAATATATCTTTCTCTTTTGTCTTCTGAATCTTTACTCTTTAGATTATCTCCTTGAGTTTGTATAAACATATTAAATCCGAGCTATTCTTTGATCGTGATTATCATTTCTTCACAATCTAGGTAAACAATGAGACCCCTCATATACAACCTTTGCTCAACCATATTTTCCAATTCACTTTCAGTTCATCACTACAGAATGGATCATGAAGATGTGGTGAAGTTTGCACCTGAATTTCCCCCATCAGCAGGGATGCCACTCCCTGTGGTATAGCCTACATTTGACTTGAGAATGATTGTGTAGATGACGGTCCACCATCCCAAACCCCATCACTGACTCATGCTGGACAAGCAGTTAGAGAAAACCAAGCAAATCTTTGTGGTATTAAGCTATTGAGGTTGCATGGTTAATCTGTTAGTACAACAAATGTGTTCATAATTTATCCTGTTTCATCAATGATCCATAGTTCACTGTATCTGAGGATATTCTGGGGGCAAAGGAGTTATTTGGTTTGAGTAAAATCCCAGTTGTTTTATTCATTTATGCTAAGAAAGATATTTAATGTCTTTACTTCTCAGTGTTAATGGGCTTCTTCTCAGTAGCATTCTATAAATTGGTAATGTTAATCACTAAAGCATAACTTTGTTGTAAAAAAAAAAAGAGTGGTTAAATAAATATTCTTGTCTTTCTTCTTTCCCTTGAATAATCTGGTTTCTGTATCATTTTAATCTCCAATGTGCCTAAGTTTTCAATTTTCTCTGCTGCCTTGAATGACTCATATACCCTTACTCAGCAACTTAAAATAAACAGCACCAAAGCACCACTCTCAGAATCTCTCTTTATTACATCTATTTTTTTCCCTGAAAATTCTGATTTCTTTTCGTAACTTGAACTGACATTTCTATGATCTTATTCTCCTATTTTTCCAGTCAGGACCCCTCTTCTGACACCTCTTCTCTTCTTACTTCCCATTAGTGCTTTCTTGTATTGCTCAACAGCCCAGCGTGTCCACTTGTTTTTACCCAGATCTACCTCCCGAGGCAACCTTTCCTTCATGCTCCTTGTTAGCACACCTCTTCTCAGATGAATTATTAAAATGTTCTCTTCAACCAACAGATTATAAACTGTTCAATTACTTTGCTGCTATTTTATAATCATTCTCCTCTTTCCTCATGTTTGCTCCATTGGTTCAAGCTCTATTAGGCTTATACTTAACAGCCCACATTGCATACAGTATAAACACACACACACATACACACATACACACACACAATTTAACACTTAAAATCTATCACAGTAGAACCTCAAATCTCATCTCCCAAATCTTGGCACATACTTCTATCCCACACTCTGTGGACACAGGGGACTCCAGGCTGGAAAAGTGTGAGAATAAGATCATAGAAGTTTGATTTTTCTTATTTTCCTCCCTGCAACATCTGAATACAAATCAGCTGCATGTCAGCCGTGCAGTATAGATAGATTATTTCATACAACAGACAGTCATCTCTCCCTAACCTCCTACAGAATCTGGTTCTTTCTTAATCACAGTATGGCTTACCTGTTACTAACCAAACTCTTAATGTATACTCTATTAATAGGCTGCTCATGCAGAACAGCAAGGAAGGTCTAATTTCCTTCTATTTCTCACAATACCCAGAACAGACTGGAGAAAGTTGCTAAGGCTATAAAATTGGAGCAAACATCTTTATTATATTATGTATTAAAATGTGGTCTTATTTATCATAATTGTGTGAGCAGCATCTATAACCTATTAATTGTAGTTTATGGATGTAGTCTGTAAACTTTGTGTAGAGCCGATGCCTGGATGCATTTTACAACTTCCCACCCTGGCAAATGGAACAGATAATGCTGTTTTTGAAAGCAAGTTATATTGGAGCACTTTGGAACATAAAATTAATTTATTTTTATATTAGAAAGCCCATCTGTCCATGTTTTATTAGCATTATTTCTGTACATGTCTACTATTTAGCCAGAGCATATACCTTTCTTAATAATATGCTACACTAAAAACATGGCACAACATAAATTTAAAATTAAAACCATTGTGAGACACCACTCCACATGCTCCCACTAGAATCAAAAAGCAATACCAAGTGTAGTAAGGATATTTCTGTTCAGGGTGTTCATATTGGCATTTAAAATGGGTAATTGATGTTTTACTCATATAGTAGTAGAATGACAATGTTTGTTGACTTTACTGCTAAAATCAGGGATCATGTTCTGTATTTAGCATTCTTCTGGTAATTCATTTTTATTATATATAAAATATTGTTCCATATTGGAGAGCATAATATAAAATATATTATGGCATATCATAATAAATATTTTAATAGATACATATACAGCATTCTTGCCTAGATAATCCCAGGGACAGAGGAACCTGACAGTCTACAGTCCACGGGGTCACAAAAGAGCTTGCCATGACTGAGTGAGTATAAAAATACAGAATATAATACATAATACAAATCTGACCTTTTACCACCCACGACTTGGAAGCACTCCTTACACCCAGTGAAAGGATACCCATATGGCAGACACTTGCAAACAATTATTGCAGACAGAGACCAGACATTCTGGGATTTCACTGACTGGGAGTGAGTTTGATACTCAGCAAATATCACTAAAGAAGAGACTCATGTGCAGTGGTGCTCTTTTAATTATGGGAGGCAGTATATTTATCTGAGTCATTTACCTTGTACCTAGAAAAGTTGCTCATATTTAAAGGAATTCATAGGGACACATTTTTAGCAGGTCCAGGTTCCCCATGACTCATCTGATTATGAAGGGTTGGAGTTAGTGACACTCAATCACATGCAATGACCCACTTTTAAATGAGTTACTTGATCCTCAGAATCATGATTTCTGATAATCTGGAAGTTTTGTGACTATTGGTGGGAGTCTAGTCAGCTGGAAGTTTCAGGCTTCTCATGTCATTAGAAGAACAGAAATAAAAGAGACCTACAGTATGGTTTGAGCTCATAAGATTTATAGGCAGAGACCAACAGGCTCCAGTTCCTCCTTTTGAAGTTACTATAGTGAGAATTAATGGGAGAACATTGCTGTTATATGCATAATGGGTGCTGAGAATCTCTGAAGGTGGAGGCTAGGTAAGGGGAGTCACTTGAAAATTCGCCAGAAGGCAAGAGAAACCTGGAGGTGGTAAAAGAGGAAGGAAAAAATAAGATCCTGGCACTGTGATGGATGTGGTTGTAGGCTTAAATCTCACATTAGTATTCTTTCTGTTACTTGTTGTTTAGTCACTAAGTCATCTCTGACTCTTTGTGGCCCCATGGACTGCAGTCCTCCAGGCTCCTCTGTCCATGCGATTTTCCAGGCAAGAATACTGGAGTGTGTTGCTGTTCCCTTCTCCAGGGGATCTTCCTGACTCAAGGATTGAACTCAAGTCATTGCACTGCAGGTGGATTCTTTACTGCTGAGCCACAGGGAAGCCCCTTTCTGTTACTAATGAGTATGATATTTAGGTACTTAGAAATTACAGGGAATATTTACTGCCTGTTTTTATCTTTACTGATCAGTATTCACTGTATTAAAGCCTTTACCATTTGATGCACAGAACAAAATATAAGAATACTGGAACTGAAAGAAATTACAGAAATACTATAACAAACGGTTGCCAGCTAGTCCAGAGGTTGCAAACTGGCAAAAAGTAAGCCAATTAATGGGATCGTTATCAAAAAATTGACACAAGTTGACATTGCCATGTGATAATGGACTCTGAGCCTTGAAAAATCACTTCAGGTGACTAAACATCTATAACAACCTGAATTAGATGCAACTTTTGAGCTGCAATAGAGACCACTACATAAATTGAAGGCAACTCTGTATGGAAATACAATGAAGACATTATGAATGTCAGCGCCAGAAGCAATCAGTCACTATTTTCCATTTGGAAGTATTTTTCAGGAAAAAGAAAATGAGTAAAATCCTTCTGCTCAGAATCACTCTCCTTGGTTAGGAGGTGATTGACTATGCCTGTGTGTGAAGAATTCTTAAACAGAACCACTGCTACTCTGCTAATTCCTTTTCAGCCTCCTGTATCTTGGCATTGAACTTCCATTGTTGTAAATGATATGAGTATAACTTTATCTCAGTTTCTCAGCAGCCTGACCAGAAAGTTCATGGGAATACTGATGGGTACATATAAGAAAGTAAGAAATATATTAAATCAGTTGTGAGTTTTTCTTACTCATTATTTCCTACTGAAGGAGAGAAATCATGTCTTTTTAAATATATCATCCTCATTTCTGAGAACATTTTCAGCTGGACCATATCAATGATTCTAGACTTCACTGAAAAAAATGGAAAATACAAGTAACCTAGAATACTTACATTTGTAACCTTTGTCAATTTCCACAATGGAAGATTAGGACTAGGAGTTGGAAATGATTGAATTTGGGAATAAATTTAAACATGGGAGAACATGTATGGAGGGATAGAATAAAGCAAGAGGAGCTCTGTTGGATGCTTCCTTGTCTGTATCTCTTGATTTCAAAGTTATAATTGCATGTAATTCCTCCTGCATGTACTTTCCCACAAAATATATCCTATACAAACAGAGCCTGGTACAGAAAAGTAGCTCCCCAACTAATTTTAGACTAATGGATAGATACAGGAAGAAAATAAAATCAATAATAAGAAGAGAAACTGATAGAAACAACTCGGGAGAAAAAAAATCAGGGGAAATGTTCTAAAGAAAGAAATGGAGGAAAATTCACAGTGAAGGAGATGGACTACATGGGATTCCACATAATATATTGACTTTCACATACTAAATATGTTAAGGTGAAGGTATTTTTATATGCTTACAGGAACAGGGGAGAGAGAGTATTATTTTGAATATTGAGAATTGGGAATAGAAATATTTTATCTCCTCACTTGGAGGAAATTTGGCTTATGAATGTGACAAACTTGTAAAAGAAAAGTAGATTTAAGATTTTTTTTGCCTCACTTTCAGATTTTTCACTTTATCTACAGTTTTGCTTTAGAAATTTATAGAATTTTTAAAATGTATTTTCCAAGATGAATTTGTTCCATGCTTGTTATGTATGTTTTGTATTACAGTAGACATGGCAGGATTGGATGTCTTGGATTTAGAAAATCTTCTGCTGTTGCCTCCTAATCTTAATTAGTTACCTGCTACATTTGTTCATTCCTGCACTATCTTTTCCACTCTGTTGCCTTACAGTGACAAGCACTGATGCACCATGCCTGCCCAGGGCTTCACTTGTCAAATTGAAGTCACAGAAAGCACAGCACCTTGTTTTGGATGGAGCAGGATAAGATAAATTTTGTTTTTCTCTTCTTTCTGTTAACAGCTAGCTGCTTTTGAAAAAATTGGACTCTTTCAAACTGAATACATAAAATCAGGAAGGTTGAAGCTGCCGAGGTCAGCTTGCAAAAGCTAAAGCCAAATAAACCACACTCTGTTGGGATAACAGCATGTAGGAAACTTATGGTCTTTTTTGCCCCTTGTATTGGATTTAGATCAAAGAAGGATGGAGTGAAACTCTAGCTCTCGTGGGTGAAGAGGGGCTGATGGCTGTGAGTGTTTTTTGGTTTTGACAATGACGTGACATTGACAATCTAGGTTAAGTAATAGGTCTTTAAAATGAACTTCTCCTAATAGATTACAAAATATGATAATGATAAAGAAA
Source organism: Giraffa tippelskirchi (assembly GCF_054371585.1). Taxonomy (NCBI): domain Eukaryota; kingdom Metazoa; phylum Chordata; class Mammalia; order Artiodactyla; family Giraffidae; genus Giraffa; species Giraffa tippelskirchi. Next base: position 67,346,012 of record NC_137279.1, read on the forward strand.
AAGTGTCGTTATCACATAAACATCTTGAAAAGAGTGAAAGTGTTAGTCTTTTAGTCATGTCCGACTCTTTGCAACACCATGGACTGTAGCCAGTCAGGCTCCTCTGTCCATGGGATTCTTCAGACAAGAATACTGGAGTGGGTTATCATTCCCTTTTCCAAGGGATCTTCCTGACCCACGGCTCAGTCCTGGGTCTCCCGCATTGCAAGCAGATTCTTTACTGTCTGAGCCCCCACAGAAACCCCCATAAACATCTTGGTTGTTCTAAATTTCTATAAGAATAAAATACATAAAAATGGTAAGCAACTTGAATATTATACAATGTGAAATAAATTTTAATTTTACAGTATTTGTCATGTTAGTCTTTGATTCTATTGTCTGTGCTTTATGCTTAAAGTTGAAATGAGAATGATGACAATGAGATGCATGTATAGACCTTTATAGGTAACATAGCATATTCACATATATTTTCTTAATTGTAGTAATAAGGCTGGCATAAGACTGTGACTGAGACCTTTTGAGAGGGATGGTGTAAAGGCACAAGTACAAAATAGGAAGCAGTTAATAGGAGCCCACGTCATAAGAACGTGTTCCTTCTCCAAACCATTGTCTCTGGATAAGAAATGAAATAGCCCATTTTGCATATAGCAAAAAAAGGATGTGGAAATAAGGAGAATACACACAAAAAAATCACTTCTTGATAAGCATTATAATGAATTGCACAATGGTGGAGGACCATAGAAAAGATAAGTGACCTAGTCTTGAAGGTAAAAGACTACCAGGGAAGTAGCTAGTAATTTGGGGTGAAACCCTCATGAGATTAGGTGATAAGTTTGAAATTTGTGCGAAAGAATGGAGGACACAAAAGAAAAGATCCGAATAGTTCTCTTACTGATTTGGTCACAGTGTCAGCAAGTGAAGTAGTAAACAGGGCAGCATCTCACAAGTTATAAATATTGGCATCTCTGCCTTCGAAACAGTCTTGTTGGGAAAATGAACTTCATTTTCCTAATGATCTGCATAATTTTATTAAAAAAAAATTAGCACCTATAGAGTGAGGTTTTTTACATTACTCAACCAGTAAGTGGTTGAGTCAATATGAAACAGATTCCCTTGCCCTAATACTCTACAACATCAAAAAAATTCAAATTAAAAAAAAATCTTAAATATAACGACATTGTAATGTTCTTCAAATCATTTTGCTACCAAATTAAATCTGTTTGATAACAGATAAAAACTTATAACTAAGTTGATAACTGCAACCAAACTATTTCCCCTTACATTTAGCAAAAATGTATAGCAGTCAGTCTACGATGACTTAGAGCCTGCTCAATAAAAATATTTTTGAGATTATTCCATGGTTCTTGTATGCAAAGTGTCTTCAGTTGTCTGACTCTATGCAACCCTGTGTACTGTAGCCTCCCAGGCTCCTCTGTCCATGGTATTCTCCTGGCAAGAATACTGGAGTAGGTTGCCATGAGCTTGTTCAGGGAATCTTCCCGACCCAGGGATTGAACCTGTGACTCTTACATCTCCTGCATTGACAAGTGCATTCTTTACCACTAGTGCCACCTGGGAAGCCCATGGTCCTTATGGGCTAATAATTCATAAAGTCTTTGTTATTAGTTAAATGGAAACAATAAAGAATCATAACCCAAGAATGAGGTATCTAAAGGAATATTAGAGGCTCTTAATTCAGCTCCTACATTTTAGACTTTTATGTGGAAGATTTGTGTGAATTGTTTTCATTTGAAATTTTGTTTTGTTTTGTTTTTTGTCCTTTAAGAAAATATGCAGTCACTCAATATACTACTTGTCAAAACCTGCCAGAATAATTCTAGTATGTTGTTTTACAGACAGACAGTTTTTAAATTTTAAATCAAAGAAAGACTGTTGTTGAGAACTAAATGTAGAAAAGTATTGGTTGTGTTTTGGTTTTGTTTTTGCAAGAAGAGGAAAACTAAAGTACACAGAGCATTTGTTCATTAAAAGTGTCTAAAACTTAAATAGGAAAAAAAAAAAGAATGACTTCCGTTCTCCTGGTCAGACTCCAAATTGGGTAATTGTATTTTGCTTTCTTACAGTTCCTTGCCAGCTTCTAGCACAGCTGTCATCCCCTTCTATTTCTATGCTAAACTACAATGCAGTGTTTTATGCATAATGGGAGGCAGCAAATTGTTTTACCCTCCAGAGAGAGGTGAGGTTCTGAAAAGGGATGGATTCGTTACTTCCCTTCTCTGATTCCAGGAATGTTATATAAATATTTTGAGGAAAAAAAGAAGTAAAAAATACTGTTGTGTATATAATATTTTCCCGTTGTTATCATGCTCTGCCTCCAGGCACTAGCTCTAATAAAAGGACATACTATAAAACAAAACATAAGGTTAAATACAGCTTCAACCAAATGATCAAATACATATGTATAGAACACATAAAACCCTATGGAGGCATATAATTGAGTGAGCTTAAAGTGTACATATAAATGTTTCTTAGATGAGGTTTTAAGTAATTTTTTTTTAGTATATAGAGGCTCTTTAACTGTGAGAATTGTGAGATCCTGTAATGCATAGATGTGATTTTTTTTTTTTTTGCATAGAGAAGAGTGGATTAAAAACCCTTAGACATCATCAGTCTGCCTAATTACTTATATTTATATATATAAATAACTTTATTCCATAAACTTAATAAAGCTGAAGATGTGCATACCTGTACCTCACAGGAAACGTATACAGGTGTGCACCAAAAAATATGTGCAGCTAATGATCATAGCAATAGAAAAATAAACTATTATTACATGCAACAGAAATAAAGTTATGCAGATTACATAAATCCATTGATATAAATTTCAAAAAGAAATAATACTACTTTAAGGTGTTACAAGAATATGATGATGACTGGACCAGGATTGTGGGATTTTTCTGGGCTATTATTAATATCCCATAATGCATCTGGCTTTGGTTACATGGCTGTGGTTTACCAGCAATATACTTATGGTTTGTGCTTTCTAATGCATACCTTCTTAAAGAATATGATATTTTAAAATTTGTTAATATTTTCAACAATTCCAGTTTATCAATCTGCTAAAAGTTTCCCATCTATATTTCATGTAGTGCTAGTAGTATTGATAATTGTGGCTTGGATTCCATGATTTTCTTTGGAGATGATCAAATATTTTCATTTTTGACTCAACAGCACTGGGCATAGTACCTAACAAGAGACAATACTCAATATTTGTTTTTTAAAGAAGGAACCTTTGCTGACAAAGTCTGTATAATCAAAGCTACGGTTTTTCTAGTAGTCATGTATGGATGTGAGTATTGTGTGCTGCAGTCCATGGGGTTGCAAAGAGTTGGACAGACTGAGTGACTGAACAACAAGTGTGGAATCCAGACTCTGAGAGTTTAAAATCAGAAAATTAGAAGTGAAGTTTATTGTTCTACAGACAGGTTTCAAATAAGCAATGAGAGAAAATAATAAAATGAAGGCACGAAGAGCAAAGGAAAAGAGAGTGAACATGGAAAAGCAAACAAGAAATCTAATGAAACAGGAATATGTAACCACTTAGTTTAGTGATAGATATTACAACACACTTCTATGGACCTTACAGATATCTATCTCTAAAATAAACACACTGGAGAGATGGAAATGATTAAATTAATGGAGGACGTTTGGGTTTTGTGTCTATTTTTAATGGCACTCCCTCCAATATGGACATATACAAAAATGTATGATATGATGGTTTTACTGCACATTGCTTTATTTTTCTGTTTAGAAGGGATTTTATTGGGTGGCATCTAGAAATGTCTCTTTTAAGCCGTTGTTCAAGATCAAAGATATATTTATGGAAAAACTGAGACTATACTTTCCCAGTGAATTCCTCCCCCAGGTTAGTTATCCATTCCACCGTGTCCACATTTCTCCTTCAAAAAATCCTTGTGTTTTTTAGTGGTTGAATTAAAATAGTGTGTTTGTGTATTTAATGACAGTGTCTGTCTGCCTCACTGAACTTCAAGTTCCTGGACAGCAGTCATAGGTTCACTCTTGTATCTCCTGCTTTTGGGATAGTTTGGGGGACATAGAACATGTTTATAAAATGGGTTAACCCAGTGATATTTTGTGTTAAACCTGAAAGTTACAGTGGACAAATTCTATACAACTTCAATTATCTTATAATTCTGACACATAAAGAGAGTTTGCTGTATTTATTTACATTGTTGAAAAAGTGAGTTTTCTATTGTCAACAGGATATCAACAACATGGTCATTTTGGAAAAATGTTTTAGCTGCTATTTGGATGTTGATGTTATTAGCATTCTAACCCAATCAAGTCTCTATATAGAAATATAAATAAATAGCTAATTGTAAATGTGTCGATCAGAAAACCTTAGCAACATTCAGTCTGCCAATAATAATGTTTTTACATCATTCTATAAATACACTAAAGCCAAAGATATGCATACTCTTAGCTCAACAGTCCTACTCTTAGCTATATACTAAACATTAATGTGTACATCTGTGCACCAAAATATGTACCACGATGCTGAGGGCAAAGGATTTGTAAACAGTTGGATGAGATAGGAAACTACATTCTCAGTTCAGCCTAGGTCACCATGGCTCCACCCAACACTGTACTACATTTGTTATTTCCATGTTATTTACTGACTGAAACATATATTTATACAGTTATCCAGGTCACTATTTTTTTTAATTATATGTAGTGTCATTTTATTAAATGATGATTGCACATGGGCTCTGAAATCAAACTTCTGGGGTTTGAATCTCACCCAGTCACAGTTCTCCCTGACTGTGTAAATTTAACTTTCATGCCTTCCTTCACCTTCATCTACAAAATGAGGAAGAAAGCTCACAAAAACCTAGGACAGCTGTGAGGGTTGAATGAAAAAAATAGTTGTGTGGCACTTAAGCAGTGCTACGCATAGCAAATGTTCAATATGATCTATATTATGGTGACTATTAGGAATTTTATTGGCATATACAACATCAATGTCTATTTGAAACTATGATGTATAGAAAAAAAAAAAAGGTAGCGAAAAAGCCTTTATTACATAGAGGAAGAACTCTAAATGTGAGTTTCTGCTCTGACACCCAGGGTGTGTGATGTCATTAAATTTAATTAACCCCTTACACCCTCAATACTCCATGTTTAAATGAGATTCAGGTCAATTCGGTCACTCAGTCGTGTCCAACTCTTTGTGACCTCATGAACTACAGCACACCAGGCCTGCCTGTCCATCACAAACTCCTGAGGTTCACCCAAACTCATGTCCATTGAGTCGGTGATGCCATCCAACCATCTCATCTTCGGTTATCACCTTCTCTTCCTGCCCTCAATCTTTCCCAGCATCAGGGTCTTTTCAAATGAGTCAGCTCCAACACCACAGTTTAAAAGCATCAATCCTTCTGCATTCAGCTTTCTTTATAGTCCAACTCTCTCATCCATACATGACTACTGGAAAAACCATAGCCTTGACTAGACAGACCTTTGCTGACAAAGTAATGTCTCTGCTTTTTAATATGTTGTCTAGGTTGGTCATAACTTTCCTTCCAAGGAGTAAGTGTCTTTTAATTTCATGGCTGCAATCACCATCTGTAGTGATTTTGGAGCCCCCCAAAATAAAGTCAGCCACTGTTTCCCCATCTATTTGCCATGAAGTGATGGGACCAGATGCCATGATCTTAGTTTTCTGAATGTTGAGCTTTAATGAGATTAATAATTTCAATTCCATAGAGTTCTTACGAGAATCCCTTTCTTCTTTTAAATGCACTTGTTTCATAAATGCAAGGATTTCTTTTTTTAATTTTATTTATTTATTTTTGACTGTGCTGGCTCTTTCCTGCTGCATGGGCTTTTCTCTAGTTGTGGAAAATGTGTACTCTCTAGTCACATTGCATGGGCTTCTCATTGCAGTGGTTTCTCTTGTTGCAGAGCATGGGCTCTAAGCTCATGGGCTTCAGCAGTTGCAGCTCCCAGGCTTCAGAGCACAGGCTCAGTAGTTGCAACACACGGGCTTAGTTGCTTCATGGCATGTGGGACCTTCTCAGACCAGGAATTGAACCAATGTGTCCGCATTGGCAGACAGATTTTTTACCACTGAGCCACCAGAGAAGCCCTGCGGATTTCTTAACATCAATGATATGAATGTGTTTGACACATAAAAGATATTTAAAATGGAAGAATCCCTTCTGGTAAAAACACACTGTGGGACATGAACAAATGTGATGCAAATGTTAATCTCCTTTGTCTCCCTTTGATATTATCCTTTATGGAAATTAAGTTTTCCTGATTAAATAAATACATTCTGCTTTATTATGAGTTAATAATATAGACTCCTAGACCCAAGGACATTATGCATAGAATGAATAAACTCACTGACAATAGGAAAAAATAAAAGAGAAGAGTCCAGGGTTAGCATGAGTAACACCGAGATGACTGCTAACAGTCCTGAGAGCAACAGAAAAAGACGGCTACCTGACAGTGTTTCCTCCTGCTTGGGCTTGACTTTTGGAAAGTACTGAACCAAAAGAACTGTTACAGCTCCTCACCGACCAGTCTGGACAGAATGTTGTGTTGTTTGTGTTTTTACCTTTACAGACTCTGCACATTTGCCTCAAGAACAGGGTATGGCATGGGTGTCTGGCCAGACCATGTCTCGCCAGTTTCCACACCCTTGAAGGCCCTGCTATTACTTTGCCTGACAGTAGAGTTGCCTGTCAGTGCTTTTCTTTCAGTTGACATCACACAGAAGATATTTGTCAATCCTCTATTTTCTGTGAGGTTTTGAAAACCTTGAGGAGATAGACCCAGAAAAATCACAGAATCATCTTTCACAAGGAAGAGTTGTGAATATAATTTTGCCAAATGGGTCATTGACATATCCTCCCCATTGACAGAATGAACAGAATCAGAAATAACTTTATAAATGCAGAATTAAATGTTATTTTGCTGAGAATTCCAGAGTTATAAAAATGAAAGTAAAAACAGAGGAGAAATATGAATATGAATATGAAAATTCTTTCTTTTTAACAAGATATTGAATATAGTTCCCTGTGCCGTACAGTAAGGGCTTATTATCTGTTTTATACATAGTGTGTATATATGTTAATCCCAAACTTCTAGTTTATCTCTCTATTCCCTTTGGTAACCATAAGTTTGTTCTCTATATCTGTGAATCTATTTCTGTTTTATAAACAAGTTCATTTGTATCATTTTTTAAAATGCTATACATAAGTGATGCCATTTGATGCTTGTCTTTGACATTTCATTAGTATGATAATCTCTAGGTCAATCAATGTGGCTGCATATAACATTATTTCATTCTTTTTTATTGCTGAGTATTTTATTACACACACACACATGCCGTATCTTCTTTATTCATTCACTTGTCTATGGACCTTTATGTTTCTTCTAAGTTTTGGCTATTGAAAATAGTGCTGTAGTGAATATTGGGATGCATGGATTCCTGTGAATTAGTTTTCTCCTGATATATGCCCAGAAGTGGGATTGACATATCATATGCTAGTTCTTTTATAGTTTTTTTAGAACCTCCATACTGTTCTCTATAGTGGCTGTACCAGTCTACATTCCCACTAATAGTGTATGGAGGGTTCTTTTTCTCCACATCATCTCCAGCATTTATTACTTATAGACTTTTAGTGATATTCTGACTGGTGTGAGATGATACCTCTTTGTAGTTTGGATTTGCATTTCTCTTATATCAGTGTTGTTGAGCATCTTTTCATGTGCCTTTTGGCCATCTGTATGTCTTATTTGGAGAAATGTTTCTTTTGGTTTTCTGTCCATTTTCTTGATTTTTTTTTTGTATTAAGCTGTATATTTTGGAAATTTAATTAATCCCTTGTAGGTAGCATTGTTTGCAAATAATTTAATTTAATTGTTCCTTTATTGGTACCATTGATCACAAATATTTTCTCTCAGTTCATAGGTTTTCCTTTGTTTTTTGTTCCTGGTTTCCTTTACTGTGCAAAAACTTTTAAGTTTACTTAGGTCTCATTTGTTTATTTTTGGTTTTATTTCCATTACTCTAGGCAATAGATCAAAAAAAATATTGCTGTAATTTATATCAAAGAATGTTCTATGTTTTCCTTTAGTTTTATAGTGTCCAGTCTTACATTTAGGTCTTTAATTCATTTTGAGTTTATTTTTTTGTACAGTGTTAGAAAATGTTCTAATTTCATCCTTTTCCATGTAGAGGTCCACTTTTCCCAGTACCATTTATTGAAGAGACTTTTCTCTCCATTATATATTCTTGCCTCCATTGTCATAAGTTAATTGACCATAAGTGTTTGGGTTTATTTCTGGGATCTCTGGCTTGTTCCATTGATCTATATCTTTGTTCCTGTGCCAGTATCACACTGTTTTGATTACTTTAGCTTTGTAGAATAGTCTGAAATCAGGAAGCCTGATTCCTCCAGCTTTGTTCTTTCTCAAGATTGTTTTGTCTGTTTAGAGGAGACTTTCTATCACCAATTTACAATTTTAGTTTGAAAATAACACAAAAGAATATGTGGATAAAAATCTTTAATCTGCTTTATTTTGGAAAGAGGTATAAAAAGATGTTATGTTGTAGACATTTTATAACATAATTACTTGAATAAATAATACAAACTTGCATATTTTTCTTAAAATCATATATGTACAAATCAGTTCATCTGCCTTTTGTTTTAATACTTTAAATTACAGGTAGAAATTCCATTTTAGATTGTGTGATGCTGAATTTTTTCTTAATTATTTCTTAATACAGTTTATTCTTAACATGAACAGACCAAAAAGCTGGATTCTGATTGTATTCTGTTTCTCTACTGAGTATGAGCTTATTTTATACTGATATTTAATGTACAATCCTGGTACATATACCAACTTCTACTTGGACACACTAAGGCATTGCTCTGCTTCATATCATTGTAATCATTATGTAAAAAATATTGACTCTGCATTTCATTCTTATTTTTTGAGGGTTTGCATTGGGTCTTTGTTGCAATGTGCAGACTCTGTTGTCACACGCAGGCTTTTCTAATTGTGACCTATGGTCTTAGTTGCCCGACCAAGGATCAGACCCATGTCCCCTGCATTAAAAAGCAAATTCCTAACTACTGGACCACCAGGGAAATCCCTGAGTCTGTATTTCTTGTTCAGAGTCAGTACAGCATAATGATTAAATACAATAATCAATTAAATACAATGTGTTATTAAATACAATTATTTATTTTAATAATAAATTAAATAATGATAATAAAATGTATTTATAAAATATCCCAGTCTATTGCCATTATATTCCTCCAGCAATACTTTGCATATGTACTAATTGCTTTGTACCTCTAACCATGTAAATCTTACCTAAGTCCTATAATCCTGAAAAACAGCAAAGATTAAGAGATTCCTCAACCCTTATACTATAGAAAACCACTTATTCTAAACAAACACCTTTCCCCATATGATTTTATATAAAGACTTCTAAGTGCCCACTTTGTTTACGTAGGGCAAGACTAAAATCAGACCCCCCCAAATTTCCATTCTCTGGTTCGTAAATGATTAGCTGAACTGCTTGTCTTCATTGATTAATTGGAATATATTCTTATTATTCAAACTGGTTAGGATAATCTCCTACACCCAGACTCTGGAACCTCTGGCTCACCCTCACCCTGAGCCAGCAGACAATCCACCCTCAAGAGGTCTTCTTGGGAAATAGGCTGGCTTTAGGGTAAGATATTCTCAGACTCGCTTTCTGATTACACCATCCTTTCTTCCCAGTTCCCACACCTTTCATTCTACTTCCAAACACACAATTCTTTTCAGCTTTGTTGACTTCTTTCTGTAAAAGAAAATACTTGTTTTTTTTTAATAATCCTTGACTCACTTGATGATTTATGATCAGAAAAAGCCCCTTGTTACAAGAGTCCCCGTCCTTCTGTAGGTTTTTCCCACATAACAACAATTCCTTTGAATAAAGTCTTTCCTTACTAAGTCCAGACTTATTTTCTTTTTGCTTTTGTTTATTTCAAAGTTCTCATATTGCTTCAATTTGACTTAAGTGTGTAAATTATGACACCTTGACTCAGCATCTCTTAAAATGTGAATTCTATTTTCTAAGGGTGGATGACTATTTATTTGCTAGTATATATGATAGAAAGAGTATACATTTCCAAGATTTATGCATGTAATAAAACTTGAATCATCCTTGCACATTTCGCGAGAGCTCAAATATTCTCTCATTCAAACAGTCGAAACCCGAAATCAGACTTGAGGAAGGAAAAAAAAAATGATGCATAGAATTAAATAGCACAAAGACTTTATAATTCAAGAATTCTAAATGCTTCATTTTACAAAGGAGATAATATGAGAGTACAGAGGTGAACTCTGTCACCCAAAACAAAAGAGGTAGTAAGAAGTGGAATCCTGGAGAAGACATTGAAAATACAAGCAAAAATTATTATATACTGCATCTGGCACTAAAAATACCTTTCTGCTTCCTTTCAGAACCTCTTAGACACATTCAGTCAACCTCAAAGCTCTCATTCATTTTATAACAATTTGTATTGAAGTACAAAACACATTCAGACAAATCCACATGTCAGAATTGTATAAACTAGCTGAATTTTCACAAACTGAACCCATCTGTTTAATTTTAAAGCCAAGTCTTGAAACTGTCAATGAATAAAACCTCTGGAGGAGCAAGAGAACATAATTACCTCATCATGAGCTGTGGTTCTAAGCAAACTTGTGTCTGAATTAGGATGCACCACTTAGTGACTGTGTAACATTGGAATGCTGATTAACCTTTCAGAACTCAGTGTAGCCATTTCTAAAAGAGATTGTAACCCCCTCCACAGATTCCTTATGGGATAAAAGAGATATTGTGAAATGTAGAACACAAGTTTAGCACATAGTAGACATTTTGAAAAATTCTTAGCTATCAGTATTGATCTGAAAGTGAAAGGAAGTGTTAGTTGCTGAGTAGCATCCAACTCTTTGTGACCGCATGGACTTTGTGGCCCTATGGACTGCAGCCCACCAGGCCCTTCAGTCCATGGAATTCTTCAGGCAAGAATACTGGAGTTGGTTGCCATTTCCTTCTCCAGGGGATCTTCCCCACACAGGGATCGAACCTGGGTTTTTTGCATTGCAGGCAGATTCTTTACCATCTGAGCCACCAGGAGAGCCCGTTAGTATAGGGGAAATAAAACCTGATGAAGGAGCATTCAGCAGGAACGAGGGCAAAGAGAGAGGGATGGTGAGGTTATTTTAAGGACAGGGTGTTTTTAGTTTCTTAAGTCACTCTTCAGCTGATTTAGAGGGTCCTTCTAAGGCCCTTTTAAAATGATCTTTCCATCCCTCTCTCTCTGTATGCTCTCGAACATGATGAATGCTCCTTCATCAGATTATATAACCCCACGCCTCTGGGTAGCCAAAGCCTCACAGCGAGAAGTGACCTAACGGTGTTAATTGCCTCATCAAAATGTATGATTTCTCACCTTGGATAGGTGTGCAGTCCTACTCAGCAATCTTATTTAGCCCTAATTGGCTTCTTTTCCCATTTTCTATGGTGCCAATTAATTTTTTTACTCCTCTCAAACCCTTCATCTTCTTTCAGCCACTTTAGGTGCATGTGGATATTCTTTCTCACAGGTCCCTAAGAAGATCAAGACCAGCAGCCCTTTGAATTCCTTCAGCTCTCCTGGTCCCATCTGTCTGATGGCCCGTATCTTTTCTAATGGCCCTCCGTTGTCCTTGCCTGCTCATTTGTTTAGAATCATCTTTGAATCCACATTATTGTGTGCGTCTCTCAATCTTTTCCTTTAATTAACCCTACAGGTTTCCAGTAACTCATATTTTCTTATATTTGATGTGTCAGTCTCTTCCAATTTGGCCTGACCCAAGATGACCTGCCTCTCTTTTTCCATTTACTATTTTTCATGGGGTGGATTTAAACCTATGAAATTAAACCCAGGATACTTGGTAAAGGAAATAAATTTGGAATGCTCCCTGTAAATGTTCAGTAACTACTCTTTTAAAAAAAAATTTTTTTTAATTACAGGATGATTTCTTTACAGCATTTAGTTGTTTTCTGTCAAACATCAGTAATGACTCTTAAAGCATAATAGCATAGCTGTCCTCTTCAATTGTTTACATAAATAATATGTGAAAAATAGTCTGGAGTTGTCTATTTTTATAAAAAGATATGGTTCAGAAGCAAATACTATGATAGCTCTTTGGAATTTTGAAGTTGCAGCTGAGTGATCTGAGACTGGAGAGAAATTCACTGTTTTAACTCCACTGATGTTACAGGAGCTGAATACTGTTTTGGTGTTATACAGATTCAGAGTGACAACTGATTAAAGTGCCACTGGGTCATGGGACTCCATTATTTATTTTTATTTTTTTAAATTTTCATACTAGGTGTGAAATATCATTTTCTAACAGTAAAGACAAAATCACAACGTGTACTGATGAAGGAGTTCAAACTTTGCAAAATCATTATTAAGAATTTAACTTTTCAAGTGCATGCAGGAAAAAAATAACTTGACCATGCTGTTGTAATATAAATAAGAATTTCCAGTCATATCTGTGACTGCCAGTGTGAGCAGTTAAGGATAATGAGAATGTGTCGAGGGAAGCTTGGGTTGGGGGTGGAGAAGTGATGAAGTGGTGACAGGTGAACAGCATGGGAAAGCTGAGAAAACAGGCCAACTTTCGGAGATCTCCGACATGACGGTTCTTAGATCTGCCTAAAGAAACTCATCTTTTATACTTTGGGAACTCACTTGCTCTATTTTATAGTTTTTCTGTTCTTTTGCTTTTATCCCTGCCATTTTAAAGCCATCTCTCAGTTACAGCAGTTGCCATTTTTTGTGGATACAATACCATTTTGATTTGAAAGAATAATTTTATATAGCTTCTCTGTGTTGTACTTAAACTGATATAGAAGCATGAGAAAGTTAACTTGATTCATTGATTAATCCACTACAGAAAGTGGATTCAGTAAACAAATTTAATTCTTTACTTAATTTAAATGATCATTATGAAGGAGTAGTTTGTGTACGCAACTTTTTTTTTTGTCAAATACTTATGACAGAAAATCACCTTCTTTCAGAGTTTCACTTAAGAATGTCTCTCATCAAAGATTAGAATAAGTTAGACTCTCCACTCCAGACAGCTGTGGCAGCGATGAGTTTCCTTCTGTCTCTGTTCCTACTCAGGCAATAGAGAACTTCTCAGTCTGCCGTGTCTGCAGAGGCAAACATTCAAGTAAAGGAGGTTGTGAGGGCTGAGGGCTCCTATCCTCCACCCAGCCCCTGCTGAAAAGAAGGGAGCTCTATGCCAGTCATGGCAGGATGACAATACTGAGGCCCTGATTTCTTACCCAAGCTTGCTTGTCAGTCAAAGTCTCTAGTTCAAGAGAGACAAGCTCAGAAAAACTGATGCTACCACCATCACCCCCCTCCCTTCTCATAACGCAGGGAAATCTATCTCAGAGAACTTAACCACTTCTGTGCACTAGAGCAGTGATTCAGATATTATGGCTGTGGAGTTAGGCAAGATATAAACAGGCATCCATGGGTCAGGTAACTTATCACAGAATACCAAGGAATGAGATAGCTAAAAAGAGTTTTCAAAACATGGCCTCAAAAACTACCCGTGCAAAGGGACCCATATTTGATTGGATTAAACTATGGAGAAAGGATGCCACAATCGAGCCCTTGATTGATGGTTAGTGGAATTTAACATCTTGGCATGATACTGACAGAGGCAGAGAACAGAGACATGAAGAGAGGCAGTGAAGAAAGAGAGCCTGGCTGAAACCACTATCATTGTGTAGTGTTGTAGATGCCCATGGCTGATACCTTTGAGGAGCAACATGACAACCTCCACACTGTAAAGATAGTTAGGCTGAGTTACAAGTAAATGGATAACCAATAACAACAGCAACAATGATGAGCCCCACAAGGGAAGATGGAATGGGCATGCAGCCTTGGTGATCATCTAAAATGTTCTAGTTTCAAAAAATTACAAAAACTGAAAAATAAAAAACATGAAAAGTATGATACATCACAGAGGGAAAAAGAGCAGACAAAAGAAATCATCTGCAGGAAAATAAAGATGTAGACTTAGTAAAGAAAGTGTTCAAAGCAGCCATTATAAATATCTTCAAAGAACCAATGAAACCATGCTTAAAGAATTTTAAAAGTTTATATGATAATAACCCATCAAGCAAACACTAGCACTAAAAATTAGAAATTATAAAAAAGAATCAAATGGAAATTCTGGGATTGAAATATGCAATAACTGAAATGAAAAATTCACTAAAGGGACACAGCGCACACAATAAGAGAAAATATTTGCAATCATGTTTCTCATAAGGGACTTTTATCTAAAATATATAACAGACTCTTAATACTCAATTTCAAATAAGATTCAGTAGTAGTTAAATCTTGTGGCTAAAGTATCTAAATAGATATTTTCCAAAGAATACATACAAATGGATAATAATCACATAAAAATATTCTCACCATCATTAACTATCAATACTACAAGGAGATACTACTCACATAACTAGGATGTCAGTAAATGAAAAAGACAGATAGTGAACATTATAAACAACAATGTAGATTCACTGGAATACTTATACACTGCTGGTGGGAGTGTGAATAGGGATTTACAGTCTGAGGAACAGGCAGTTTCTCAAAGGTTGAACAGTGTTACCACACAATCCAGCAATTTCAATCCTAGTTATATAAACAACATAAATGAAAATAAATACATACAAAAACTTGTAAAAGAATGTTTATAGCAGTAATATTTATAAAAGCCAAATTTTGGCTGAACAAAATCAGTCAACTAATGTATAAATAAGAAAAATAATAAATTAACACAGTGGAATATTGTTTACCAATCAAAAGCAATCAAGTATTGAGACAAGCAGCAACTTGAATGGACTTGGACATGTTAAGTGAAAGAAGGCACAGGAGAGGTTACAAAAGACCATATATTGTAGGAATTAATCACAAAAGATCACATATGAATTCACATGTAGGTAATACCCAGACAGGCAAATCTATAAAGCTATGAACTAGATTAGTGGTTGTGTTGGTCTAAAGAGGGGCCACAGAGAGGAAAAGGGAGTGATAACTGGTTTGGAGCTTCCTTTACGATACTAAACATCTTCTAAAATTGATTATGGGCATGTTTACACAATTCCTCTAATATACCAATAAATAATTGAATTTGCATTTAAATGTATGACAAGTATATGAATTATAGCTCAATAAAATTGTAAGTATATTAATTATATCTCAATAAAATGGCTTCGCTGGTGGCTCAGATGGTAAAGAATTTGCCTGCAATACAGGAGGCCAGGTTTGATCGCTGGGTTGGGAAAATCCCCTGGAGAAGGAAATGGCTACCTACTCCAGTATTCTTGCCTGGGAAATCCCATAGACAGAGGAGCTTGGCAGACCACAGTCCATGGAGGGTCGTAAAGAATTGGACATGACTCCACAATTAACAATATCACTTTCAAACATATAAAGAGCATATATCAAAGAACAAATAAAAATAAGACCTGTTTATTAATTAAAAGTTAAATACCAACAATTATTTTTATAAATGGGTAAAGCCTTCGGAAGATACTTTATGGAAGCTGATTGATATCCAAGCACCAAATGCAATGCAATTTTGTGAACTTCATGACTCATTTAGTTCAGCTCAGTCACTCAGTCATATCCAACTCTTTGCAACCCCGTGGACTATAGTACTCCAGGCTTCCCTGTCCATCACCAACTCCTGGAGCTTGCTCAAACTCATGTCCATCCAGTCAGTGATGTCATCCATTTCAGCATCAGACATTCCAATGAATATTCAGGACTGATTTCCTTTAGGATTAACTGGTTTGATCTTGCAGTCCAAGGGACTCTCGGGAGTCTTCTCCAACACCACAGTTCAAAAGCACCAATTCTTTGTCACTCAGCTTTCTTTATGGTCCAACTCTCACATCCATACATGACTACTGGAAAAACCATAGCTTTGACTAGACAGACATTTGTCATTACTAATTAGGGAAATATAAATGAGATAGTCTACATTGTCTCTATGAGTCCGCATTGGCTAAAATTTTTTTTAGTGTATTTTACCCATGTATCCAATGTATGTATAGCTAGGTTGCTTTACTCTTCACCTGAAACTGTCATATCATTGTTTGTTAGTCAGCTATACCCCAATACAAAGTAAAAATTTAAATATATATATATATATTTTAAAATATATTCAAGAAGATTTACAAGAACTTGACCTCTGAAATTGTGTTGATAGGTAGAAATTTTACTTAGTACTAACACTTTGGAAAGTTGCCTAAATATCCCTACTGAAACTGAACTTTTCAACCTAAGATATTAATATTTAAATTCCATTTGTAGTAATAGATCCAACAAAAATGTGTATCATTTTCACCAAAATGCACACATCAGTTTTCTTCAAAAAATTATTCATGTGTCCCTAAACTGGAAGCAAGCCAAATATCCATCAGTTGTAGGGTGGATAAATGCATCTTTGTGTATTCACACGATATAGTATCATAAAGTGATGAAAATCAACAAGCTTGCTATAAGCAGTGATATGGAAGCCTCTCACAGAAATAATGCTGAGAGAAAGAAGCCAGATGTAAAATAGCATTTATAGTATAATCCTGTTCACATGAGATTCAAACACAGATAAAATCAATGTGTTGACTAGAGGTCAAATAATGCTTACCTCTGGAGGGTGATGACTAAGAGGAGGCAGTGGTGAGACTTCTGAAGTGTTGCTTAAGTTCTCATCTTATCCTAGATAGTGATTACATAAATGTGTACATTTTTTGAAATTTCATTTGAATATTTAAGATTTGTATATTGAAACTACATATTTCTAGAATGGTCTTCATTTTCTACTTCTTCCAAATTTGAATTAAAGGTGAAACTATGAACCATTAAGTTTTATATCATAAGCATTTTTAAGTGAAAAAGTGACAATGCTGAATGGCAATATCAGAAATATGAAAGACACAGTCTTTTCATAGCAATGAGGTGAAAATGAATAGCGATACAAATAATGAAAATTTGATATGTTCTATCTCGTTTGGTTGCTTTAATACCTGAGTTGACTTGAGGTATTAAAGCAACCAAATGAGGCAGAACACATCAGATTTTCATTGGCTTCCCTGGCGGCTCAAATGGTAAAGAATCCGCCAGCAACATGGGAGACCTGGGTTCAGTTCCTTGCTTGGGAAGATGCCCTGGAGAAGGGAATGGCAACCCACTCCAGTATTTTTGAATAGAGAGTCCCATGTACAGAGGAGTCTTATGGGTTACCCCATGAGTCCATGGAGGTCTCAAAGAGTTGGACACAACTGAGCTATTGACACTTTCACTATACCTGACTTGAAGTCCTTAAGTCTCATCATAACTCCTCCTCTAATAAATTCTTTTCTATTAAATATATCACATATGAGACCTAAAAACATGACTTTAAATTGAACTAAATGAAGAAGCATTAAAAAGTACAGTATAATAAAATTTAAAAGGTCAGTGTGTTTTAAAGTAGGAATTTCTTTACTTGAGAAAACTCTCATTTAAAATTTCAAACCCCCTTTCTTCATATATTAAACACTTTTGTTGGCTTAAAACTATTAAAGAATATTATAAATTTCATTGTCTTGACTATGAAATTATAGTATCCAATGGCAAGATTTTTATATAATGCATAAACAAGGATACTTTCAATAAGACCTTACTTGGCCATGACTTATTAATTTTTGTTATGAATATAAAGAGATAAACTCTGAAGCTGTGTCAGTGTTGTCTTTAAATATTTACTGGAAACTAAGTAAAAGCAACATGAATATGCTATAAACAAAATGCATCTGTTTCTCTCACTCTTCAGCAAAATATGAGATATATTTTTGAGAAATTCTCTTCAACATTGGTTGTTAAAAGTTCTGGAAGTCATTGTGAATTCAGTAGACTGTTCAACTCCTTGTTGTACATTTCATTAAAAGGATTGCTTATTATTTTATACATTAGGTCATTGACTATTGTATATGCTAGACATATTATAATCAAACTTCATATCACTGCTTTTAATTTAAATATTAGTATCCAGTACATATATATCTATATTTTCTGAAAATAGGTTATACTTTTGTTGAAAAATCAGTCTTCTTATGGTGGTGTTCTTACAACTATACTATTATATTTTTCTGAGAAACTCTACATAGTGAAGGATAAGGAAAGAGTCTACATTTTCTTTGATTGGCTTTATAGGTGTTATAACTTCA
Organism: Giraffa tippelskirchi; assembly: GCF_054371585.1. Lineage (NCBI taxonomy): Eukaryota > Metazoa > Chordata > Mammalia > Artiodactyla > Giraffidae > Giraffa > Giraffa tippelskirchi. Next base: position 67,364,355 of record NC_137279.1, read on the forward strand.
CTTTTGTGAATTGTTAGGTAATATCCAAAAGCAATTATGAAAATGAAAGCAAAATATATAGATCCGTAGGTTCACAAATTACTGAGATTGTCTAGGGGAAAAAAGTAGATATTTCACCATATACTGTAAAGAGCACCAATATTCATTTGGAATTTAACTCTATGAGTATTATTTTTCTTATATAGGAAAGTACAGTATTGAATTAAATGATCTCTGAGATTCTATGGTTCAAAGTTTTTAATGTACTATAATTTTATATTATCAGTGTGATAACAGAGCCTATGTATTGTGAACTCTTGAAATGCAAATACAAGATAGAATTTATTTTTCTCATCACCTAGTATAGTACCTGGCATATTTAATTATTCATTGTTCCATTAAATTTTTCCTTAAATAAGCATAAATTGAAAAGTTATATCTATAATGATAGAAATTCTTCCCCCTGGTAGCAATAAGTTCATTTTATAAGTTTTGGAGTCTGTTTCTGTTTTTAAATGAGTTCATATATATATAGATAGATAGATATAGATATAGATAGATATGTAGATAGATATAGATATTTAAATTCTGCATATAAGCAATATCACATGATATTTTTCATTCTCTATATAACTTACTTTACTAATGATGATAATTTTCAGGTCCATCCACATTGCCAGGGTGGGGAGGAAGGGATAGATTTGGAATTTGGGATTGATATATACACACTGCTATATTTAAAATAGACAACCAACAAGGACCTGCTGTAAAAAAATAAAAAGAATTAAAAGAACTGAAACTCATTCAACATGAAGCGAATTTTGAAACATCTCAACTTGTATCACTGACTGCTGTTTATTCAAAGTGGTCAGAAGGCAAGGAAATATAATCATAGGTGTCTTCCCAGAGGAATTAATGGCAGAAAATCTGAAGGCTAGAGGAGTAAAAACACTACTAGGACGAGGGGAGAATGATTTGGTTGGGATGCAGCTAACCCATGGTGACCTGGCAGGAAAGGACACAATTTAGCAAATAGTCCTACTGCCTCATGCACACACCTTGAAATACAAATACAAGATATAATTTGTTTTCCTCATCATCTAGTATCTGGCATATTTAATTACTCATTGTTCCATTAGGCCTCCAATCTTCTGTGGGATCTTCCTGGTGGTGAAATCTAATGGGAACCAAAAGACACTGGAGCTCATGTGAATGTGTTTGTGTGTACGTGTGCATGTGCATGTGTGTTGCAGGAACCAGAAGATACCCAAACACCAAACATATCATTAACAGCATATTTTTATGAATGAAGCTATAAAATCTCATTTTTCAAAATTTTTATTCTCAAAACAGCATTTTGGAGACGCCTCATATGTTTGAGATACTTGGGTAGCTTCCTTGTTTGTTTTTTCAAAGTTTAGTTACAGGTTGTGTAAGGTAGTAAACACGTTCTTTAATTTGTACATAATTAACCTAAATATTATTTTTTGTTTATAAGCTTATTCCTAATTATCTTGAGAACTTGACACAAGTGACAGGTAGGAATACTGGAGGAAAGAAGAAGGATAGACCCCATTAATGAAAGGCACATTGCTTGACTTTGATTAAGTTAAAAGAGATGATCGCCTGATTGTGTTTAATTGGGCAGAAATGACTTTTATTTCTTTGTATATTTTTGTAAGAGAGATATATTTCAAAACTCTAGTTCTCTTTCAAACCTTATGTACTGTGATTATTAGCTTCTGGTTTTCATAATTTAAAAATATTACTATAAATATGAATTAGAACATAATATTTTTGATGTTTTGTAGCTGGAAAACATACTGTAATTTTCCTACCATATCTTGGAAAAAATACTAGTGAAAGTGATTCAGTTGTTTGTGTGTGTGTCCCTGTATGTCTCTGTACATTTATGTGTGCACATACATACTAGTTTATACCTCAAAACAACTGTACAATATAAGCAGTTATTATTTGTCTTTGATAGATAAAACATTTAAGGCATAGAGGGTTAAGAAACTCACTCTATTGTTAGTTAATGGTTGGGAAAAAATTGAAATGAGCCCAGGAAATCTTGCTACAGAAATCCAGTATTGGAACTCTACACTGTACTGCTTCAGTTGAAAATATAAATAAAATAAACTCTGTAGATTAAAAAAAGCAAGACACTCATTATAAAGAAGTCAAAAAGTAAACATACGTGCAATGTCATTCCATGCACTGCATGCATTAATGTTTTCAAGGATTCAGAAAAAAGTATCAAAGAATAGAGGGAGTGGATCTAAACTAGGAGCTTCAAGTAGCAAATTCCAAGTGTAATCTGAGGACCCCTATGGGAGACCAAGAATACTGCAGGGGATCTGCCAGGTTCTCTGTGTTCTGTTATGTATCTGTGTGAGGCTGGGTTTTCTCATACTCAACCAAGAAAATACCTTGTAAAAGATTGAACAATTATGTTTCCGGTTTCAGCTTCTAAAATAGTAAATGTAATTATATTAAATCAACATAAACAAAAGGTTTTAGGATCCTTAAACCAAAAAGGTGGATAATGGAAGGACTTAAATAGCCAAAGCAATAGGGAATGGTTCTTATTCTTTAGTCGCTCAGTTATGTCAGACTCTTTGAGACCCTGTGGACTATAGCCTGCCAGGCTCCTCTGTCTGGGATTTTCCAGGCGAGAATACTGGAGTGGATTGCCATTTTCTCCTCCATGGGATCTTCCCAAACCAGGGATTGAACCCACATCTTCTGAGTCTCTGGCACTGGCAGATGGATTGTTTACCACTGAACTCCCAGGGAAGCCCAGGGGAAGAAGGTTCAGTTCAGTTCAGTTCAGCCGTTCAGTCATCTCTGACTCTTTGCGACCCCATGGACTACAGCACACCAGACCTCCCTGTCCATCACCAACTCCTGGAGCTTACTCAAACTCATGTCCATTGAGTCAGTGATGCCATCCAACCATCTCATCCTCTGTTATCCCCTTCTCCTCCCACCTTCAGTCTTTCCCAGCATCAGGGTCTTTTCAAACGAGTCAATTCTTTGTATCAGGTGACCAAAGTACTGGAGTTTCAGCTTCAGCATCAGTCCTTCCAATGAATATTCAGGACTGATTTCCTTTAGGATGGATTGGTTTGATCTCCTTGAAGTCCAAGGGACTCTCAAGAATCTTCTCCAATACCACAGTTCAAAAGCACCAATTCTTTGGCACTCAGCTTTCTTTATAGTCCAACTCTCACACCCATACATGACTACTAGAAAAACCAAAGCTTTGACTAGACAGATCTTTGTTGGCAAAGTAGTGTCTCTGCTTTTTAATAAGCTGTCTAGGGGAAGGTTAGACAAGACTAAAGCAAGGATGAATAATGAAGACAAAGGTGAGCATGACATATATTGATCATGTTGAGAGGTCGGTCTGATAGAATTATTGGAATGAATGGCTTATGTCTAAAGATGGTGGGAAATATGATTGCTGGGGTAGGGCAAGGACATTTCTAAAGTATTTAAAACAGTAGAGTGAAATGTTTGTTATGATCTGATAATGATATTTAAGACTCAAAAATGCTGTTTTTGTGTGTGTGTGTGTGTGGTTTAAAGACTGACTGTATCCTGCTTAAATGAGGAGCTAAGAATTCCTTCCCGTGAAACTTAAAGGATTTTGCAATGAAAATCAAGATACAGAGTGACTTTGAATAGCATAAATATGATGATGATGGGGTTATAGAAAGATGGCCTATTCTAGACATATGAAAAAGTAAAATTTGCTAAAACTTGGCTGAGTGTGGCCGGTGCAAATGAAGTAAGAATCAAAAGTAAATATAGGATTCTGAATATTGACTATTGGAGTAGACGTCAATACATTTTCCTTATTCCATGTGCAATATCTTCTAACACACCTCACAAGTCTTGAAATATTTCTTGACTTCAGAGCTATCAATATGTGCTTTGATATTTCATAACACGTTTTAGAATTTCTCTTGCCTAAGGATATAAAAGTTCAAGCAAGGTGTTGATTAAAATATTTTCTTCAAAGAGCAACACATTTATATGTTGTACAGCTAGTCAATGATATTTTGGTATATGAGGACTCAGCCTGTGAAGTAGGCAAAATGACTAGATACTTGAAGTTGAACCTAAGGTTTTACTAAAAATATGTAACAATTTGTAGAACAGAGAAACAGAAAAACTAGAACAGAGTTTGTTTAAGGAATCTGCATATCTATGTCAAAGTATACATTTGAAATTATCTATTAGCCTCCAGATAGTTTAGCTCTGGAGAAGGCAATGGCACCCCACTCCATACTCTTGCCTGGAAAATCCCATGGACGGAGGATCCTAGTAGGCTACAGTCCATGGGGTCGCTAAGAGTTGGACACGACTGAGCGACTTTACTTTCACTTTTCCCTTTCATGTGCTGGAGAAGGAAATGGCAACCCACTCCAGTATTCTTGCCTGGAGAATCCCAGGGATGGAGGAGCCTGGTGGGCTGCCATCTATGGGGTCGCACAGAGTCGGACACGACTGAAGCGACTTAGCAGCAGCAGCAGTTTAGCTCTGTGTTATATATTTGAGGACATTCAAACTAACTGAAGGTTTTAATTCTAATGTTGTCACGAAATAAGAACACGTCATATGACTGAAGGTCGCAATGTAACAGGTTCCCTAATGGTCCTGAAGTTGAGTTCAAGGTCGTTAAATTCCATGAGACTGAGAACTGAGTGATGTTCCTTGTTCAGATGTGCATAAACAAATTAACAGTAGTTTGTGAAATGTAGGACTCTGATGGAAACCTTTATTACCTTACGCGTGTGTGTTTTAGTCACTCAGTCGTGTCTGACTCTTTATGACCCCAAGGACTGTAGCCTGCCAGGCTCCTCTGTCCATGGAATTCTCCAGGCAAGAATACTGGAGTGATGAGCCATTCCCTTCTCCAGAGGATCTTCTTGACCCAGGGTTCAAACCTGGGCTCGTGCACTGCAGGCAGATTCTTTACCATCTGAGCCACCAAGGAAGCTTGCTACCTTAGAAAGTAACAAATATATTTTGTTTTACTTCTATCTATGTGTTAAAGGAGATGGGGTGAGTGAGTGCTTAAGTGAAGTTGTTCAGTCTTGTACGAGTGTTTGTGACCGCATGGACTGTAGGCTGCCAGGCTCCTCTGTCCATGGGATTTCCCAGGCAAGAATACTGGAGCGGGTTACCATTTCCTTCTCCAGAGGATATTCCTGACCCAGCGATTGAACCTGGGTCCCCCACACTGCAGGCAGACTCTTTACTCTCTGAGCCACCAGGAAAGCCCTGTGAGTGCTTAATTACCTTTTCAATTCTATCTAAAGTACAGTTGTGTGTTGGTGAAATTCAAAATCATTGTTCAAGTTTATTCAATGAAGAAAAATATCTGAGATGATTTATTTCCTGCTTCTAGCTCTCCTAGATCTGAACTATTTATTAGTTTTAGAGCAGATAGATGTAACAATTGGTAACCATCATTATGTCACTCCATTGGTAGAGTAAACGGAGTACACATGGTTATTCTGCTTCAGTATTTTAATTTGAGATAGTTTACTATTGAGAGTCAGTAATGGCACAGATGTTACAAGTGGGGATATTTTATTCATGCACCCTGAGGTTAAAAGTCATAAACACTGTATGGTCTTAAATAAACCATGTAATCACTCTAAACCCCACTCTCTTCATCTGTAAAGTAAAAGTGATGATAGTACCTACCTCATAAGTTAAGGTGATGAATATATTTATTTATAGTATATACCTATAAAGAATTTTAGATAGATATACATACATATTAATATATGTACTTCCCAGGTGGTGCAGTTAGTAAGGAATCTGCCTGGCAATGCAGGAGATGTAAGAGATGTGAGTTTGATCCCTGGGTCTGGAAGATTCCCTCTAATAGGAAATGGCAACCCACTCCAGTATTCTTGCCTAGAAAATTCTATGGACAGAGGAGTCTGGCAGGCTACAGTCCATGAGGTCACAAAGAGCAGGACAAGACTGAGCACACATAGACACATATGCCATATGACTGATAATTTAATCAACATTATTCTATAGAAGTATTTAAATATTTTATGTTTTTTGATGAAAACCAGGCAGTACAATAATCATTGTCAAAAACATTATAATATGCAAACTTGTAGCCATTTTTCATTTTTTTGTGATTCTACTTCTTCCTCACTCTCTCTGCTCCTCCATTTACCCCGCAAGACTTAAAGTCCCCTCACCTTAAGTAGCAGGTATATAGATAACATTTTTAACAGCAGGATCTTGAGATTCTTGCTGTTGGGAGAAATGTAAGATATAGTCACTGTTTCTGAGTTTGGCTGGAGGTACCAATACGTAGTGAAACAATCTGCCTTCACGTGTAGTTATGTTCAACAGATTTAAAGATAGTGCTAGAACAAAATAACAATAAAAATATCTGACTGCCATCTTTCTACCATCTGCATAGACTGGCATCCAGGAAGCCATATGTAAATTTCTTTCTGTAACAACTTTGTTACATCTGTGCTGTTAAAGAAAAATCCAGTAATATTTTCACCAAGTTCTATAGGCTAAGTCCATGATTAATGAAATTCAATATAGTTTGTGTATATTATGGTCAATACAGAAATCAAATTGATAACATTCTTTCTAGCCAATAATGGAGAAGCTATACACAGCGAGCAAAAACAAGACCAGGAGCTGACTGGCTCAGATCGTGAGTTCCTCATAGCGAAATTCAGGCTTAAACTAAAGAAAGCAGGGAAAACCACTAGGACAGCCAGGTATGACTTAAATCAAATCCCCTAGAATATGTGGTGAAGGTGACGAGTAGATTCAAGGGATTAGATCTAATAAACAGTATGCCTGAAGAACTATGGACAGAGGTCTGTAATATTGTACAGGAAGCAGCAAACAAAACCATGCCAAAGAAAAGGAAAAGCAAGAAGGCAAAGTGGTTATCTGAGGAGGCTTTACAAACAGCTGAAGAAAGAAGAGAAGTGGAAAAAAGAGAGCAGGGGAAAGGTACACCCAACTAACGCAGAGTTCCAAAAGATGGAAAGGAGAGACAAGAATGACTTCTTCAGTGAAAAATGCACAAAAATAGAGGAAAACAACAGACAGGGAAAGGCTAGAGATCTCTTCAGGAAAATTGGAAGTATCAAGGGAACAAAGATGCCAGGGGCATGGTAATGGACAGAAATGGTAGAGACCCTAGTAGAAACAGAAGAGAATACATGAGAAGGCATGAAAGAACTGTACAAAAAAGATCTTAGTGAATCAGATAGCCACAATGGTATGGTCAGTTACCCTGAGCCAGACATTCTAGAGTATGAAGTCAAGTGGAAGCACTGCTGTTAATAAAACTAATGGATGTGATGGAATTCCAGTAGAGCTATTCAGAACTCTAAAAGATGATGCTATCAAAATGTTGTACTCAATAATATCAGTAAATCTGGAAGATACAGCAGCGGCCACAGGACTGGAAAAGGTCAATCTTCATCCCAAGCCCCAAGAGGGACAGTACTAAAGAATGTTCAAACCATTGGACAATTGCTTTCATCTCCCATGATAGTAAGGTATTGTTTAAAATCTTGCATGCTAGACTTCAGCATTATGCTAATCAAGAGTTTCCAGGTGTCCAAGCTGGGTTTAGAAAAGGAAGAGGATTTAGAGACCAAATTGCCAACATTCACTTGATCACAAAGAAAGCAAGAGAATTCCAGAAAAAAATCTACCTCTATTTCACTGACTACACTAAAGCCTTTAACTCTGTGGATCATAACAAACTGTGGAAAATTCTTAAAGAAATGGGAATGCCAGGCCATCTTACCTGTCTCCTGAGAAACCTATATGCAGGTCAAGAAGGAACAGTTTGAACCCTGAATGGAACAACTGATTGGTTCTGGTTTGAGAAAGGAGTACGACAGGGCTGTCTGTTGCCACCCTGTTTATTTAACTGAGCACATCATGAAAAATGTCAGGTTGGATGTGTTACAAGTTGAAATCAAGATAGGCGGGAGAAACGTCAACACCCTCAGATATGTGGATGATATCACTCTCATAGCAGAAAGCAAAGAGGAGCTAAAGAACCTCTTGATGAGGTTGAAGGAGGAGAGTGAAAAAACTGGCTTAAAACTAAATATTAAACAAAGATCATGGCCTTTGACCCCATTACTTCATGGCAAATGGAAGAGGAAGAGGTGGAAGCAGTGACAAATTTCCTCTGCTTGTGCTCTAAACTCACTGAGGATGGTGACTGCAGCCATGAGATCAGAAGAGGATTGCTTCTTGGCAGGAAATCTATGATAAACCTATTGATAGTGTGTTGAAAGTCAGAGACATCACTTTGCCAACAAAGTTCAGTGTAGTCAAGGCTATGGTCTTCCTAGTGGTCATATATGGTTTTGAGAACTGGACTGTAAAGAAGGCAGAGCACCATGGAATTAATGCCTTCAAACTGTGGTGCTGAAGAAGACTCCTGAGAGTCCCTTGGACTGCAAGGAGACAAAACCAGTAAATTTGAAAGGAAATCAACCTTGACTATTCATTGGAAGTACTGATGCTGAAGCTGACGCTCCAGTATTTTGGTCACCTGATGCAAACAGCCGACTTATTGGAAAAGTCGCTGATGCTGGGAAAGATTGAGGGCAGAAAGAGAAGAGGGCATTAGAGGATGAGATGGCTGGATGGCATCACTGATGTAATGTACATGAACTTGGCCAGACTCTGTGAGATGGTGAGGGACAGGGAGGCCTGGAGTGCTGCAGTCCTTGGGGTTGCAAAGAGTCGGACGTGTCTGGGTGACTGAACAACAACAACATAGTTTGTGTAACCCTTAAGCATGTGATGAAATTTATTGAATTTCACTTAGAGGAAGTGTGCATGTATACATACAAGCATCATTTATATGAAGTCTTTAATGTCTCCACTTGAAAGTTATCTGTATACCTGATCTATATAGAAGAAACAAAATAGAGAAGACATATTCCAATAACTGATAAATATTTGTAAAGTCAAAATTTTAGTAAAATACATGAGTGTATTTTATGTTATTTCTATTATGTAAAAAACCATGTGCATGTCATTAATTATATGTAGGAATATATGCATATCATATTTATGATAACTATGTATAAGTATATAAAAGTTTATACACACAGATATAAATGCATATACATATGGGGAGACAAAAATAGGAAAAGAAAGAATCTGATTAAAGCACATAGTTTCTCTTCAAAATTTTTGTTCCATTATTCCTCAGACAATTGCTTTAGAAATGACTTTCATTTTATTGATATACACATCATTCTAAATAAACTTTACTGTTTTTCTTTAAGAAAAAGTCTCAGTCACAGTATTTTATTTGGCAAGAACATATTACCAAATTAAATATATTCAGTTTATTACATATATAGAGAAGTACTTCAAACAACTACATTTAGTTTTTGCCTTTAAACACTAAATCTCAAGTGTATGTGTATTCATTGAGAAGAGCTTCATGAGCCTGGTAATTCAATTGTGAAGCACTAATTGATTCTCAACTCTATAGTAAATTATCAACCAAAATAGAAATTATAACATTTTTAAAAAATAAACACAATTCTTCTAAGATTATTTAAGTGATTAGGACAGGAAACAAGATATTAAAATACAATTTGTATTAATACCCTTGTTACTTTTGCCATTGAGATATACATAACTATCTCTTTATCAATGAAATGGCATTGGCTAATTTACAAAGCTTAAGCAAATTGTTTTGTTTACAAATATATCACATTTTAAATTTATATTTACCAATAGCTTGCCAGTTCTCCTTTTTAGTTACAGTAGTTTTATGTCACTGCTATGACAGTTAAAATATGGTACTTTAGAAATCAGAAGCTTTCTGCTGTCATTGGCAATGCACAAAAAGCTCTGGAGGGTTTTCCCTTTGCAAAACTTATCCCCTCAATGTAAAAAGCCTTAAGCAAATCTACAAAAGTCAAGGAAGCCAGTATAAAAGAGAATTGTGATGCTAGAGCTGGCACAATCACAGTTAGGTCTATTCATGAGGGAACAGCATATGTGACCCAAATGATAAAAGCTAAAATCAAGCCAATGACTGCATTCTGAAAGTTTAATACAAGAGTAACTACTTCATAAGTCAGGTGATTTTTTTTTTCTGCAGAAATTTGCATTTCATTATGCATTTTGGAGTGTTTAACTGTGCATTAACTGGTAAGTAAAACATTTGCTCTCCTAGAGGAAGCCAGAGAAAAACACATATACTTTCTTAGGTGAATATCTTAGTGATGATTCATACAAATTAGTAGCTGAAGGGTTAAATTACAGCGTCTTTACTCATGTGGTACCCAGCAGGCTGCCTCAGCTCAATCTCCTGAAATATTCATTTTGGCATAAGCAAACAGAGGATTTGTCTCTTTATAATACAGTCAAAATCCAATGGGAGGAAGAATAATTTTACTTATATAGTCCCTTCTTTCTCTGAGGCTATGCTAGATAATTATTACCAACTTGGTAATTTTCTGTTTCTAAACTTCTCATTTACCAACAAATTACACATTTTAAGTCATGCAGCTTTTATGTGTGTGTAGAAATAAACTTTTGAATGTTTCAAACATTACTGATAATGCCTGAATAAACAATGAATCTAGTTAACCTCACTTTGGTAAGGTAATACATGTATTACATCCAATATCTTGAAGTCCAGCAGTGTGAAAAATATCTGATAGTATTGTGATGTATATATTTGTAATCTATTTGACTCTATTATAGCAAGGAAATAAAATATATTTTTTTCTAAGAAACTTCACCTCAGTAAAAATTTGTCTAATATTTTTCCTTAACTGATTCGGTTTTCTAGCTCTTTTAATAGTTTTATTAGATATATATCACACAACATACAATTCAAGTATATAGAAGGATAGCATTTAGTATAGTCACAGTTGTACAACCATCATCCCCGTAAGAAATTCATGGCCATTTTCAAACACTCCACATTCCTCCTCACCATTGAAAGTGAAAGTGAAAGTGAACTCGCTCAGTCGTGTCCGACTCTTTGCGACCCCATAGACTGTAGCCCACCAGGCTCCTCCGTCCATGGGATTCTCCAGGCAAGAATACTGGAGTGGGTTGCCATTTCCTTCTCCAGGGGATCTTCCCGATTCAGGGATCGGAACCCAGGACTCCCGCGTTGCAGGCAGACGCTTTTCTGAGCCATTAGGAAGCTCCTCACCATTAGACAAGCACAAATCTATTTTTTTTTCTTTTTTATAGATTTGCCTAGTTTGACTTTTTAATAATGTACATGGAGTCCTACAATTTTTGAATCTGACTTTTTTTCACCTAAGCATAATATATTTAAGGTTTACCTATGTCCCATACTTAATTCATTTTTATCTCTGAATAATATTCTATTGTATTAACATATCACTTTTTATTTATCGGTGCATCAGTTAATGGATATTTGAATTGTTTCCAATTTTGCCTACTATGAATAATGTTGATAAGAACATTTATGTACAATTTTTTAGTCTATGTTTGTCTTCATTTATCTTGTATATTTTCATTTCTCTTGGATATGTATCTAAGAGTAGAATTGCTAGGGTATATGGAATCTTTAAGGGGCTTCCCTGCTGGCTCAGACGAATGAATCTACTTGCAGTGCAGGAGATCCAGATTCAATACCTCTGTTGAGAACATCCCCTGGAGGAGGAAATGGCAACCCAACCCAGTATTCTGCCTGGAGAATTCCATGGACAGAAGAGCCTAGAGGGCTACAATCCACGTGGTCACAAAGAGTCATACACGATTGAGTGACTAACACACATATACACGGGAACTTGAAGGTTGACAGAGGCTGCCCGACGTGTTTTCCGTAGGAGTTTTCACCATTTTTCATTTCCTTCAGTGATGTATGGGAGGTCAGAATCCTCCATATCTTCACAAATGCTTATTATTTTATGCATTTAATTATAGCCATTCTAGTTGAGGGGGGCTGGTGGTGGTAGAGTGTTATTTCAGTATGGTTTTTCTTTGTATTTTGATATTGGATAATGTCACATATTTTTTAATGTGGCTATTGGCCATTTGTGTACTAATTTTACGGAAATATCTGTTCATACTCTTTTCTCAGTTTTGAGTCATTTATCTTTTTGTGGAGTTATAAGAGTTTTTTGTTTTTTCTTAGCATAATTCCATTAGCAGATCTATGATTTTCAGATATAGTCTCTCACTTGATGTGTTATATTTGCCCTTTCTTGAGGTATCGTTTAAGCTGGAAAGTTTTAAAATATGATTAAGTCCAATTTATTTTTATTTATGGATAGTGCTTTTGGTGTCCTTCCAAGAAGATTTTTTGCCTAAATCTAGTTCACAAGATTTAATCTTATATTTTCTTCTAAGAGTTTTATAATTTTAGTTTATACGTTTAGAAACATGATTACTTTTGAGTTAATGTTTGTTTATGGTGTGGAAGAGGTCCAAGTTCTTTTTGTTTGTGCATATCTAGTTGTTCCAGCACCACTTGTTGACAAAACTATTCCTACCCCATTGAATTATCTTGGTACCCTTGTCAAAAGTTAATTGACCATAAATATAAAAGATTACATCTGGACTCTCAATGCTATTCCATTGATCTTTTTTTCTACTTTTTTGCTATTATCATACTTTATTGATTGCTGTTGCTTTATAGTAAGTTTTGAAATTGGTCTTTGTAAGCCCTCCTACCTTTGTTCTTTGCTATGATTGTTTAGGCTATTCATAGTTTGAATTTCTATTTCTGTATGAATTATAGAATCTATCAATTTCTGGGAAAATAATTAGCTGAAATTTTGAAGAATATTGCATTACATATGTGGATAAATTTGAAATGTCTAATGAAATCACATTTGGTATTTTTAAGATATAGTTGAATTCATGTCAGCCACATTAAGCTTTGGTTTTTATGTCATTTTTTTTTTTTCTCTGTTGCTCTTTTATTGCTCTCTTTTGCACTAAGTGAATACTTTTTAATGTAACACTTTAATTTCTTTAATTATTTTATCTATATACTTTGAATGTATGTATATATATTTTTTAATGATTATCCTACCGCTCTTTGTGTGTGTGCTGTGTGCTAAGTCACTCAGTCACGCCCAACTCTTTGCAGCCTCATGGACTGTAGCCTTCCAGGCTCCCCTGTCCATGGAATTTTCTAGGCAAGAGTACTGGAGCAAGTTCCCATTTCCTACTCCAGAGGATCTTCTTGACCCAGAGACTGAACCCATGACTCTTGTGTCTCCTGCATTGGCAGGCAGATTTTTTTTACTACTACCCACCTGGGATGCTCACAGTATAAATCTTATCAAAATCTACTTTAGATTCATAGTCAGTTAATTCTAGTGAATTATAGAAAGATTTTGGTTATAAAGCTTTATGCCCTCTTTTCTGTGTTGTTGTTATTATTATACATATACATTTATATATGGTATATTCCCTAACTTACTTTGTTATGAATGTTGCTTTATAGGATTTTATTTCCCTTAAAGTACTTGAAACAAGATAGGAGTGGGTATATATGTGTGTGTGTGTGTGTGTATATATATATATATTCACCTGGAGTATGTATATATATATATATAGGTGTGTGTGTGTCTGTGTATACACACACTAGTGTGTGTATATATATATGTATATATATATATATATATATACACACATACATACATATATATATATATATATATTAGTATCTATTTTGGGCTTCTCTAGTAGCTCAGCTGGTAAACAATCCATCTGCAATGCAGGAGACCCCAGTTTGATTCCTGGATCTGGAAGATCCCCTGGAGAAGGGATAGGCTACCCACTCCAGTATTCTTGGTCTTCCCTGATGGCTCAGCTGGTAAACAATCCACCTGCAATGTGGGAGACCTGGGTTCGATCCCTGGGTTTGGAAGATCCCCTGAAGAAGAGAACAGTAGAGTATATTATATTTTCTATTTCTTATCTATCTTTTCTGTTCTATTTTGCTTTTTCCATTTCTTCCTATTGATCCAAGTTACCAGCTAGTGTTATTTGACTACTTCAATACAGATTATTCCCACTTACCTCTTTTATCTTATTATTATCAAATATATTACATATTTATATTTTACATTGCTAACAATTAGACACATACTGTTTTTTGCAATAGTTATTAAGTAAGAAAGAAAAAGAAATATGCAATTACCCTGTTTTTTGTCAATACTTTCATAATGAATTTTCTGGGTGTTTTTTGTTTATTTGTTTTAATGTAGCTTAGAATTACTCCCTGGTGTCACAAACTTTCAGCCTGAAGAATTTCCTTGAACATTTTATTGCAATGAAGGTTTACCAGGAACACATTCTCTCAGTTTTTGCTGATATGTGAATGTTGTTATTTCATTTTCATTTTCAAAAGCTATTTTTGCTGGATATTAGAATCTTGGTTGAGAATTGTTTGTTTTTTTCTATCAGCACTTTGAACATGCCCTCTCACTGCCTTCTAACCTACATTATAAACAGTTAGCTCTTAACAATCTTGGTTTCCTCACGTATGATAAATCATTTTGCTCTAGGTCCTTTAAAGATTTTCCTTTTGTTACTGGCTGTCAACATTTTGAATGTGCATCTTTTAAAATTTATCCTCCTTTGAGCTCATTGAGCTTCATGAATGTGTAAACTAATACTTTTCATCATGTAGCAGAAGGTTAAGCCATTATTCATTTGCACATTTTTCTGCCCCTTTTTGTCTCTCTCCTCCAGGTTCTCCCATCATGTGTAAATTGATATATTTTATGATGTCACACATTTCTCTGATTCTTTCTTTTTCTGTTTCCTGTTGATTCCTCAGATTGAGTAATTTCTGTCAATCTATTTTCAAGTAATTTTTGTCAATCTGTTTTCAAGTAGTTTCTGTTAATCCAGTTTTAATTTCGCTAGTTCTTTTCTTTGCCAGCTTAATTCTATCTGTGAGCCTATCTAGTAAAACTTGCATTTCATTTATTATACTTTATGATTCCATGATTTTTATTTAGAGATATATTCAATTTTTAAACGTTCATATTTTCTATTCAGTGAGATATGATTACCATATCTTGGCCTCCTTTCTTTACTCCTTTAAACTTTTTAAAATATGTTTTGATAGTTACTAACTGAAACCTGAGCCTTCTTACAGGCAATTTCTATTGGCCGCTTTTCCTCCTGTAAATGAATCACATTTTCTGCTTCTTTCCCTGTGTCTTTGAATGGCTCATAATTTTTGCTGTTGCTGCTGTTAAGAAGACACATCAGGTAATGTCTTAAAGTAGTACTAGATTCTGACCTCTATCACCCTACAACTGCTCATTGTTTGTTTTCCTCTTTATCAGCTTAGTAACATGTGTAGGCTATTCCAGTGAAGTCTAATTCTTCTGCAGAATTGAAATGTCTAATGCTGGTTTTCAAAGAGTGTGGCCTTGGGCTTGGGTCAACTACCCTGGCTCCTTGTCCTCAAGGATGACTATTTTTTAACAGGATTCTCTTTGACTGTCTCTTTCCCAGATCTCTGATAATCTTCCTGCTTTTGCTAGCTTCACACACAGCTATTAGGTTTCACTGATTTTCGGCTAATTGCTATGGAGCTAGTGAGGTCTGTTTTTAAAAATTATCTCTAGTCCTGGCAGGACTCCTGTCCTGCTGTTTTGGAGGTGGGTGTGAGACAGCAATCTGCTTCTCTCAGAGCATCACTGCTGCTTTTTGAGCAGAGTTCTGGGCAGTTAAGTAGTCTCTGGGATTTTTGCCATCTCTCTTCTAGAATGGAACATGTGACTTGAAGGTCATCTGGGCAAGGGTAGTTGGTGGTCAGTATTCTCTGCCTTCAGTGTCTGGGTAGTGCTTCCACCCTATAAGTGGGTGCTGGATGGAAGAATCGACCCTCAACCTCTTACCTCCTCTTGTCTGAGATAGCACTTTTGCCATATGCAATTGGGGAAGACGAGAAATGCTTTTAGCCTGCTCCTCCTGGAATAGCCTTAACCTAGAAAACTAGGTAACAGGGGCCCCCTCTTCTCTTAGTTGAATTCACCTGGAGTAGAGCTTCGGAAATATATATCTGAGTTGGGGGTGGTGGTCGAAAGGGCTGGTTTAATTTCAATGTCACTGACTCTCACTGCTCTTATGGAGATTTAATAGACCTTCTTGAATAAATGTTCTACACTTGCATTATGCCCGGAATACAATTTCCAGAGATTTTAAATGGTCATTTTACAATAATTTCCACAAGGTTGTAAAGATGACAGTGTGATAACATGGAAGGACTGCCTGTAGAAGTATTGGTAGCTGGGGAAACTGCTTCACAAAGATCACCCCAGAGATGGAAGCAAGAACAGGGTAGTGACCAGTGACCCCAGTTCCCAGCGCAGAGCTGGTGGTGACGGCAGATTGGCCCCAGGGAGACCAGTGGCAGTGGCAAGGCCTTGGTACCACTGGCTCCTGGGCAGTGGATCGGCTACACGGTGTACAGTGGCTCCTGGGCTGCTGCGGATCCTGGGCAGCGGATTGGATTCATGAAGACCAGAGGCTCCTGGCCAGCTCCAGAGTGGCCAGCAGCAGCAGTGAGGCCAGGGTGCCCTCTGCTCCTGGGCATCTTTCAACATCAGCTCCAGCCTTCCCTGGAACCTCTTGCCAGCCATTATAGGAAGGCCTTTGCCTCAATCCCTGACCACATATTGACTAACACTCAACAGCCAGGGAAGGTTTAAATGCTCAATGAAGACCAGCAGTGGGACAGCCAGGGCACCAGGCATGCCATCCAGCTACACTGAGTGGCTGAAGGGCATGTCCTTGCTAGTTACAACCTGACAAAATGTGGTCAACATGGACTCTACACATGGACAGAACCAAATGGTTAGTACCAAAATCAGATTGATTATATTATTTATAGTTGAAGATGGAGAAGTTCTATACAGTCAGCAAAAACAAGACTGGGAGATGACTGTGGCTCAGATCATAAACACCTCATTGCAAAATTCAGACAAAAATTGAAGAGTGTAGGGAAAAGCACTAGGCCATTCAGGTATTACCTAAATCAAATCCCTTATGATTATATAATGGAAGTCACAAATAGATTCAAGGGGTTATATCTGATAGAGTGCCTGAAGAACTGTGGATGGAGGTTTGTGACACTGACAAGGAGGTGGTTATCAAAACCATCCCCAAGAAAAAGAAATGCAAAAAGGCAAAATGGATATCTTCAGAGGCCTTATAAATAGCTGAGAAAAGACGCAAAAGGCAAAGGAAAAAAGGAAAGATATACCATCTGAATGCAGAGTTCCAGAGAATACCAAAGAGAGATAAGAAAGCCTTTCTCAGTGATCAATGTAAAGAAATAAAGGAAAAGAATGGAATGGGAAAGACTAGAGATTTCTTCAAGAAAATGGAAGAAACCAAGAGAATATTCCATACAAAGATAGGCATAATAAAGTACAAAAGTGGCAAGGACCTAACAGAAGCAGAAGACATTAAGAAAAGATCTTCTGTGCACAGAAGATCTGTACAGGAAAGCTTTAAGCGCAATGATATGGTCACTCACCTAGAGTCAGACATCCTGGAATGTGAAGTCATGTGGGCCTTAGGAACCATTACTAGGAACAAAGCTAGTGGAGGTGATGGAATTCGAGCTGAACTATTGCAAATCTTAAAAGATGATGGTTGTTGAAGTACTGCACTCATTACATCAGCAAATTTGTAAAACTTAGCAACAGCCACAGACTGGAAAAAAAATCATATTTCATTCCAGTCCCAAAGAAGGGCAATGCCAAGTAATTTTCAAATTACCGTACAGTTGTACTCATTTCACATGCCAACAAGGTTATACTCTAAATCCTTCAAGCTAGGCTTCAGCAGTATGTGAACCAAGAGCTTCCAGATGTACAAGCTGGATTAGGAAAAGATAGAGGAGCCAGAGATCAGGTCAACATCCATTGGATCGTAGAAAATGCAACAGAATTCCATAAAAAATATATAGTTCTGCTTCATTGACTATGCTAAAGCCTTTCACTGTGTGGATCACAACAAACTGTGGAAAATTCTTCAAGAGATGGGAATACCACACCAACTTACCTGCATCCTGAGAAACCTGTGTGTAGGACAAGAAGAAATCATTAGAACTGGACATAAAACAACGGACTGGTTCCAAAATGGAAAAGGAGTGCGTCAAGGCTGTATATTGTCCCCCACCCCTCCCTGCTTATTTAACTTATATGCAGAGTACATAATGTGAAATGCCAGGCTGGATGAATGACAAGCTGGAATCAAGTTGCCAGGAGAAATATCAACAACCTCAGATATGCAGATGACACCACCCTAATGGGAAAAAGCAAAGAGGAAATAAAGAGCCTCTTGATGAATGTAAAAGGGGAAAGTGAAAAAGCTGGCTTAAAACTCAACATTCAAAAAACGAAGATCACGGCATCCAGGCCTATCATTTCATGGCAAATAGATGGGGAAAATGTGGAAATAATGTCATATTTCATTTTGGGGAGCTTCAAAATCAATGAGGACAGTGACTGCAGCCACGAAATTAAAAGTTGCTTTCTCCTTAGAAGCATAGCTATGACAAACCTAGACATATTAAAAAGCAGAGGCATCACTTTCCCAACAAAGATCCGTGTAGTCAAAAGTATAGTTTTTCCAGTAGTCATGCACGGATGTGAGAGTTGGACCATAAAGAAGGCTGAGTGCTAAAGAATTGATGCTTTTGAATTGTGGTGCTGGAGAAGACTCTTGAGAATCCCTTGGACACAAGGAGATCAAACCAATCAATCCTAAAGGAAATCAACCCTGAATATTCATTAGAAGGAATATTGCTGAAGCTGAAGCTCCAATAGTTTGGCCACCTGATGGGAAGAGCTGACTTGACTCACTGGAAAAGGCCCTGATGCTGGGAAAGATTGAGGGCAAGAGAAGAAGGAGGGGACAGAGGTTGCGATGGTTGGTTGCCATCACTAATTCAGTGTACATGGGTTTGAGCGGTCTTAGGGAAATGGTGAAGGACAGAGAAACCTAGTGTGCTGGAGTCCATGGGGTTGCAAAGAGTCATACACGAGTTAGCGACTGAACAACAACAATGGTTGCTTTTCAGGGGAGGAGATCTGCAAAGCTACTCATACCCCCATTCTGAAAGTGCTTTCTGCATCAATTTGTTTGAGACGAGCTTTCGATACATATAATTTTTGTATATTTAAGAACTGGCACCACATCAGACTTAACCTTTGTTTGAATAGGAATAAATATTAAATATAGAAGAGTACATTTATTTTAAAGATAAGGATGTAGTGGGATTGTAAGTGGGAATAACTTACTCCTATCAGATCTTTACTAATGCTTCTAATCTTAAAGCAACCTCCTAACGTTAGTCTTGGGTCCGCTTTCCTCAAACGGTCCTTGGTGAAAATGTGAATTTTCTTCATACTTCAAGTATGGCTTTTTACCATATGTGGTTTAAATTAATAGTTGAAAATGAGAACAAAATAGACACATTGAAGCAATAAACTCAACATAATTCTTATTTTTGTCTTAAAGTTTTTTTTAATAATCACTCAGCGATTTCCTTCTATGCTTACACCTAGTCTTAGCCCAACAGTCTCTCATAGATAGAAATGGTAACACTCCATTTAACTCATGGGAAAATACATCCTGATAAAATTAAATGCTTTAAAAATATATAAACATTAATATATTATTTATTAATATGCAACTTTTTGAAATCCATGTACTCAATTTTAGTTTTTTTCCAATGTAATCTAGGAAGCAATACTTTTAAAAAGTTAGAACAAGTTTACAGAGTGAGGAAAATTTATTTCAGTTCTGTCCCTTTTGCTTATAGAAGAAATTTAGCTTTGCAGCACAGACATTTCCTGAGGTAATGTACCTTCTTTGTAAAATATATTTCTGCTAAGAAATATGGTACTGGGAAATGAAGTGCTGCTATAACAAATACTTAAACATGTGGAAGTGGATTTGGAATTTGGTAATGGGTATGAGCTAGAAACTTTGGAGGCACATGATAAAAAAGTCTTAGATTGCCTCATACAGATTTTTCATAAAAACATAAACGCTGAAAGTGTTTCTCGTGAGAGCTCAGAAGGATTGGGGGACATGTTGAAAACTAGAAAAGAAGGCAATGGGACCAAGGACTCATAAATTGGCATGATCTGGCCATTGATCCAAACATAGCTAGCAGTCATCAAAGCTGAAGAAATAAGAAACAATACTTATCTTGAACTTGGGAAGAAGGGTGGGTCTATCAACACCTCGTTTCCAGCCCAGTGACCCAAATTTCAAACTTCTGACCTCTAGAATCATATGGTAATAAATTTCTGATGTTTTAAGCCACAAAGATTGTGGTAATTTATGATTGCAGCCACAGGATACTAACCCATACTTTCTCTGCTTTTTAGTCTACTTGCCTCTGAGTGGGAATTCTAGATTAAATGCATTTCCCACCCAGCATTCTTTGCTGAATTGTATAAACATTCCAACAAATAAAAGATAAAATATGCTTGTGAGAGAAATGAACTTGTTCATTTATTTTTCACTCATTCAAAAACAATTTAGGTGGATGAATTAATTAATTCAGTGCTGTTATTTGAATATCTTCCATATGTTAAATACGTGTCACATCCTAGGATATGGACAAAAATATATTGACATGTAAAACTGCTATATTTAAAATGTAATCAGCAAGAGCCTACAGTGTAATACAGGGACCTCTATTGAATATTATGGAAAAACATAAATAGGAAAAGAGTTTGAAAAAGAATAGATACATGTGTATGTATAACTGAATCACTTTTCTCCACACCTGAAACTAAGACAAAATTGTTAACCAACTATATTCTAATACAAAAGGTTAAAAAATAAATAAAATAAGAAAATACCATCCCTCAAAACATCTTGTCCATTATAGAAATTGTTATTAACATGGAAACTCATGTGTAAAGAGAATCTGTTTAACACCATGAAGCCTGGAATGTAGAAGTTGTTGTTGTTCTTGTTCACTTGCTCAGTTTTGTCTGATATTGCGACCCCATGAACTGTAGCACCTAGGCTTCCCTGTCCTTCACTATTTCCTGGAGCTTGCCCAAATTCAAGTCCATTGAGTTGGTGATGCCATCCAACAATCTCATCCTCTTTCGTCCCCTTCTTGTCCCACCTTCAATCTTTCCCAGCATCAGGGTATTTTCTAATGAGTCAGCTCTTCTCATCAGGTGGCCAAAGTATTGGAGCTTCAGCTTCAGCATCAGGCCTCTGATGAGTATCCAGGGTTAATATCCTTTAGGATTGACTGGTTTGATCTCCTTGCAGTCGAAGGGACTCTCAACAGTCTTCTCCAATACCACAGTTCAAAAGCATTAATTCTTTGGTGCTCAGCCTTCTTTATGGTTCAACTCTTACATCCACACATGACTACTGGAATAAACAAACCTTTGACTATATGGACCTTTGTTGGGAAAGGAATGCTTCTGGTTTTTAATACACAGTCTTTGTTTGTCATTCTTTTCATCCAAGGAGCAAGCATCTTTTAATTTCATGGCTGTAGTCACCATCTGCAGTGATTTTGGAACACAAGAAAGTAAAGTCTGTCACTGTTTCCATTGTTTCCCCATCTATTTGCCATGAAGTGATGGGACCAGCTGCCATGATCTTCCTTTTTTAAATGGTGAATTTTAAGCCAGCTCTTTCACTGTCCGCTTTCACTTTCATCAAGAGGCTCTTTAGTTCTTCTTTGCTTTCTGTCATTAGGGTGGTGTCATCTGCATATCTGAGGTTATTGATATTTCTCCCGACAATCTTGATTCCAGATTGTGCTTCATCCGGCTTGGCATTTCGCTTGATGTACTCTGCATATGAGTTCTATAAGAAGGGGAACAATTTACAGCCTTTATACTCCTTTCTCAATTTGGAACCAGTCTGTTGTTCCATGTTTGTTTCTAACCATTTCTTCTTAATCTGCATATAAGGTTTTGCAGGAGACAAATAAGGTGGTGTGATATTCCCATATCTTGAAGAGTTTTCCACAGTTTGTTGTGATCCACATAATCAAAGGCTTTAGCATAGTCAATGAAGCAAAGGTAGATTTTTTTATGGAATTCTTTTGCTTTTTCTATGATCCAATGGATGATGGCAATTTGGTCTCTGGTTCCTCTGCCTTTTCTAAATCCAGCTTGAAAATCTGTAAGTTCTCAATTCATGTACTGTTGAAGACTAGCTTGGAAAATTTTGAACATGCTTTGCTAGTCTGTGAAATGAGTGCAATTGTGAAGTAATTTGAACATTGTGTGGCACTGCCCTTCTTTGGGATTGAAATGCAAGCTGATCTTTTCCAGTCCTGTGGCCACTGCCGAATTTTACAAGTTTCCTGGCATATTGAGTGCAGCAGTTTAACAGCATCATCTTTTAGGATTTGAAAGAGCTCAGCTGGAATTCTACCACCTCCACTAGCTTTATTCATAGTGATGTTTCCTAAGGCCCACTTGACTTCACATTCCAGGATGTCTGGCTCTGGATGAGTGATCACACCATCCTGGTCATTAACATCTTTTTTTGTATCATTCTTCTGTGTATTCTTGCCACCTCTTCTTAATATCTTCTGCTTCCATTAGACCTATACTCTTTCTCTCCTTTTTTGTGCCCATCTTTCCATGAAATGTTCCCTTGATATCTCTAATTTTCTTTAAAGATCTCTAATTTTCCCCATTTTATTGTTTTTCTCTAATTCTTTGCATTGTTCACTTAGGAGCATGTAGAAATTAGTCTATTTAAATGACCCAAAGATTTTACACTGAAGCATCCCCAGACCTCTGCTAGCTCTGCTAGCTCAAACTGTTCTAGCAGATATTTGGACAGTGTATTAGAGAAGGAAGCATATCTTTTCAGGACTCATTAGCTAACAGCATTTGAGTCACAAAAAAGGAAAATTAAGAAGATAAATTACATGCAATTTTTTTGTTTATTTTAATTGGAGGCTAATTACCTTACAATATTGTGGTGGTTTTTGCCATACATTCACATGAATCAATCATGGGTGTACATGTGTTCCCTATCCTGACCCTTCCTCCCGCCTAAATTTTTTAAATGAAAAAGAAAGTAGCTGTAATTGCAGAGGCAGCATCTCTGTGTTTGGCACTCAGACATTATTCTCATGATGGAGGATGTGAAATGTTAGTAATTACTAGGACATAGTCTCTTGATATTTCCTCCCTCTGTCTTTTCAAATCATACTACTCATTATGAATCCAAATGTAACTAAAATCTCAAAGGGATAAAAGAGACAATAGACTCTCTTTACACTTTGCATACTTCATCTTAAAAAATAAACAAAATATGAATGATGAACTTATCTGTGACATAAATATGCGATCTCTGGAAAAAACAGAACAAATATCTATTTTAGATAATGAGAATCTATTCAGCACATTCCTAGAGTGTTCCTGATACTGATTCAACCAATATCTATGGCTGAGGTTGATATATTACCTGAAAAAGAATTCCTTCATCATCTCCACTATTTAAAATTAGAGCATTTGAAATAAAACCATGATCGTTAAGGTGGAAGACAGCTTGGTTGTGTCATGAAGGAGTTTACATGGCCAAGAGAAATTTGGAAGTTGGTGTTCCCCATCCATCTTGTGTGCGTGCATGCATATGCACTCAGTCGTGTCTGACTCTTTGCAACCCCACGGACTGTGGCCCACCAGGCTCCTCTCTCCATGGAATTTTCCAGGCAAGAATACTGGAGTGAGTTGCCATTTCCTATTCCAGGGGATCTCCTGATCCAGGGATTAAACCATCATCTCTTGTGTCTCCTGCAGTGGCAGATGGATTCTTTACCACTGGTGCCACCTGGGAATCACTGAGAGGTTGCCATATCCTGGAGTATGGCTGCTCTATATCCACAATGTAGGTTATGAGCCCCTCTCTGGAGATGGATGTTCTTGTTGTCTTAGGGTCCCCAGAGTCTCCATGTCTGAAAGTAGGTAAGCCTGTGGACATGCCCCACTTCTACAGCAGAATATCCTAAGTGAAATTTGAGTGTCCTCAGTAAAATCTTGTCTGATTTTTATCTTCCTAAGATGCTTCATATTTTCTAGTTACATTCTTTGTATTTCCATATTTATAATTCTATCTACAAATCTTAGGAATTTGGTTCATAAATGGAAGTCTGTTATAGAAGCCCAAGTTTCTAGTATTCTTTAGTCACCTAAGGAAAAGTCATTCAGGTAAACAGTGGATAACTATAAAACTACAATGAGATAAGAAGCTACTTAATGGTATATTCAGGTAAAAAGAAGGCAAAATGCCAAAGAATTTATGCCTTTGAACTGTAGTGCTAAAGAAGACTCCTGAAAGTCCCTTGGACAGCAAGGAAGTCAAACCAGTCAATATTAAGGAAGATCAACTCTGAATATTCTCTGGAAGGACTCATGCTGAAGCTGAAGCTCCAGTATTTTGGTCTTTTGTTGCAAACAGGAGATTCACTGGAAAAGTCCCTGAGGCTGGGAAAGATTGAGTGCAGAAGAAGAAGAGGACATCAGAGGACGAGATGGCTGGAGAGCAGCACCAAAACAATGAACATGAACTTGGGCAAATTCTGGGAGATGGTGAGGGACAGGGAGGCTTGGAGTGCTGCTGTCCATGGGATCACAAAGAGTCAGACATGACTGGGCAACTGAACAACAACAACAACAACAAGATATATCAAAGATTATTTTCTAATTTTAGTTATAGTTGATCTTTGAAAATATGCATGGCATCAGTTCTATAAGACCGAACATTCATATTCTCATTATCTAAACATTGTTTATTTTAGACCCTGAGGTGATTTTATAAATTACTAAATGTTATGATTATATGATGAGAAAAAGAATTTTGCTTAGCAATTACCCTGAAATTGTTTTATGTCATTGCATGGAAATGATAAATCTGATTTTAATGAATGCTAAATCCAAGAATAATTTCTAAATCAATAAACATCATTATTGTGGTAAAATAGTATTATATGATTTAGTTAGAATGTATAATATATAATATTAGAA
The DNA here is from genome assembly GCF_054371585.1 of Giraffa tippelskirchi. NCBI lineage: Eukaryota > Metazoa > Chordata > Mammalia > Artiodactyla > Giraffidae > Giraffa > Giraffa tippelskirchi. The sequence continues at coordinate 67,389,410 of NC_137279.1, forward strand.
CAAAAGGTGACTTAATATTGAATTTCTACATTAAACATACTTTCACATATATACATATTAATATATTGTTTATGTATTAGGCTTCTCCAGAAAAACAGAATCAGTAGTGAAAGGCTGTTGCTGACCCATGAAAAGATGTTGGGATTCTTGGCCTCTGGGAGAGAAGAATTCAATCCGGGGCCAGAGATGAGGCTTGAAAGCTCAGAGGTTTTGTGCAATAGAGTTTTATTAAAGTATAAAAGGGATAGAGAAAGCTTCTGACATAGACAACAGAAGGGGGCAGAAAGAGTACCCCCTTGCTAGTGTTAGCAATGGAGTTACATACCTTTTAATTAGTTTTTACAAAGAATTAAAAGAATGTCTCAAGTTTGTAAAAATTTTATCAGACCTACTCCCACAATTAACCTTAGGATAACAAGATTAGAATTCAACAATAGAAAGATCCTCCAATCCCACTCCCATAATATACATTCTAAGATATCAGGATTAGTCAGAAGGTTTTCAGGAAGGAGAAACTGTCCTCAAGCAAGATACATTGTTGTTGTATAATCCCTAGGACAGAGTTTTAACTGAGTTGTGTAATTGATTTAAGACTAAGGAATGTAGAGGAAAAAAAAAAAAGTTAGTCCTTTTCTCCTCCTTGAGAATTCCAGACCCCTATCTCCACTTCGAGAGCCCCAGGCCCCTTTCTTCTCCTTGGGGACCCTGGACTTCTTATCAACCTGCCTAGGAATTGACTATCTCAGTAGGATATATGTATATATATTTGAGCTGTTGCAGTGCTATGATTTGAGGGCAGTGTCTACAAAATATGCTCTCTCTAAAGGCCTAATTAATCACTGTTGGAATCACCCATTTTATACTGTGAAGGTGTTTATTGGTGCAAAAGAATTCAAATACAAAGAGATCTCCATAAGTAACATGTTAATAAAATACACTGGTAGATTTTTTTCTTTTTTACTTGATAAAAACTGTTACAATTGAGTCTTACTAAGTCATTGGACTTTCCTTCCTAGAAAAATAGATAATATATAACCATTTCATTTACAAGGAATCTGAGACTCAAGAGAGAAAAGGGAAAGTGAAATTGAAAGTCAGTCAGTCCTGTCTGACTCTTTGTGACCCCTTGGAATTCTCCAGGTCACAATAATGGAGTGGGTAGCCATTCCCTTCTCCAGGGGATCTGCCCATCCCAGGGACTAAACCCAGGTCTGCTGCATTGCCAGCAGATTCTTTACCATCTGAGCCACAAGGGAAGCCTAATCCCAAACCAGGGAGCCTTCAGGGACAGGCCAGACACACTCAGCTCCTCTGACAAATACACTAGCACATCTTCCTTGTGGTACCAACCTCTTCTTTCAGGTTGCAAGGGTGAGCTTGTATATTTCTCATTCCATTAACATATACTCTTCTATCACATAAACCCACTGTTGTCTTTTAAAGACTAAGGATATTAGAAAAGAGAATACCTAAGTAGACAGGGTTTTTAATCATATTTCAGTAGTGAAGGGCTTAGAGGTTTAATAATCTAGTGTTGTTATTGTTTTGGCTTGAGCAGTTCAGGGGTATATGAAGCACGTGCAAACAAAAAAGGTAGGTAGTATTAAGAAATGAAAATAAGTCTTTAAATATCATTGTTGTGGTAAGAGAATCTATGAGATATCATTTTATTTTTAACCACCAAACTAGTGAGCATTAAAGAGTGATGACATAAATGTTAGAAGTATAATGAGTCATACACCCTCATATTGCATCAGATTGCAAATTGCTATTGCCTTTCTGGAAATATATTTGTAAATAGGTTAACGTATGTGTTAAGATATCTACCATGTTTGGCTGTGACTCAATTACTTTCCATAATATTTCTCAAGAAAAGAATAAAGATATAACTAAACCTTTTAAAAAACAGTTGTTTTATGTGATGCACATTTTAAAAATATAAATTTTTATTTTTTATATATAATCAACAAAGTTATTGGAAATAACTTAATTATTCATATAATTAAAAGATAAAATATGTAGCAAATAAAATCCTTTGTGAAAAAGAATGACATACTAAAGAATCATACTCATGCAATTACATTATATGGGAGAAAATATGCAAAAATTACATACATTTCAGATATACACAGAGACATAGTTATATATCTATATAACTGATCTATCTATATATCTATCCATAATGATCATATTAATTTCAACTTGACATAGAAACTCTGAAAAAAAATAAAATATAAACAATAATATTATCTTAGAAATGATAAAGATAGCTTTTGATTTTTGTCCTAGATACTTTTCTCTGTTAGTTTTCAAATTTCTAAAATAATTGTGCATAGTTTTTATAACATTATCTATCATGCTGTATAATAGTGGAGGTGATGGAATTCCAGTTGAGATATTTCAAATCCTCAAAGATGATGCTGTGAAAGTGCTGCACTCGATATGCCAGCAAGTCTGGAAAACTCAGCAGTGGCCACAGGACTGGAAAAGGTCAGTTTTCATCCCAATCCCAAAGAAAGGCAATGCCAAAGAGTGCTCAGACTACCACACAATTGCACTCATCTCACACGCTAGTAATGTAATGCTCAAAATTCTCCAAGCCAGGCTTCAGCAATACGTGAACCATGAACTTCCAGATATTCAAGCTTGTTTTAGAAAAGGCAGAGGAACCAGAGATCAAATTGCCAACATCCACTGGATCATCGAAAAAGCAAGAGAGTTCCAGAAAAACATCTATTTCTGCTTTATTGACTATGCCAAAGCCTTTGACTGTGTGGATCACAATCAAGTGTGGAAAATTCTGAAAGAGATGGGAATACCAGACCATCTGACCTGTCTCTTGAGAAACGTGTATGCAGGTCAGGAAGCAACAGTTAGAACTGGACATGGAACAACAGACTGATTCCAAATAGGAAAAGGAGTACGTCAAGGCTGTATTTTGTCACCCTGCTTATTTAACTTATATGCAGAATACATCATGAGAAACGCTGGGCTGGAAGAAACACAAGCTGGAATCAAGATTGCTGGGAGAAATATCAGTAACCTCACATATGCAGATGACACCACCCTTATGGCAGAAAGTGAAGAAGAACTAAAGAGCCTCTTGATGAAAGTGAAAGAGGAGAGCGAAAAAGTTGGCTTAAAGCTCAACATTCATAAAACTAAGATCATGGCATCTGGTCCCATCACTTCATGGGAAATAGATGGGGAAACAGTGGAAACAGTGTCAGACTATATTTTTGGGCTCCAAAATCACTGCTGATGGTGATTGCAGCCATGAAATTAAAAGACGCTTACTCCTTGGAAGGAAGGTTATGACCAACCTAGATAGCATATTTAAAAGCAGAGACATTACTTTGCCAACAAAGGTCCGTCTAGTCAAGGCTATGGTTTTTCCAGTGGTCATGTATGGATGTGAGAGTTGAATGATAAAGAAAGCTGAGCGCCGAAGAATTGATACTTTTGAACTGTGGTGTTGGAGAAGACTCTTGAGAGTCCCTTGGACTGCAAGGAGATCCAGCCAGTCCATCCTAAAGGAGATCAGTCCTGGGTGTTCATTGGAAGGACTGATGTTGAAGGTGAAACTCCAATACTTTGGCCCTCATGCAAAGAGTTGACTCATTGGAAAAGACCCTAATGCTGGGAAGGATTGGGGGCAGGAGGAGAAGGGGATGACAGAGGATGAGTTGGTTGAATGACATCACTGACTCGATGGACATGGGTTTGGGTAAACGCCAGGAGTTGGTGATGGACAAGGAGGCCTGGCGTGCTGTGATTCATGGGATCGCAAAGAGGTGGACATGACTGAGCGAATGAACTGAACTGAACTGATACCATATAATACTATATATATTTCTCTATATTTTATAGGAACTATGAAGATAAGCTTTTCCTGGTTAATTCTTTGCTTTCTTTACTTTTTGAGATTTTTAACTTTTGAAAGTAATGTTCAAATATTTCAGGTTCCTCCAGGAGTTCTTTGCTTCAGGATTCTTCACTTAAAAAGTAAAATAAATATGTGAATCTATAAAGTCTACAGTGAAACATTGATTTCCACTGGGAATGCTAATTACCTAGGGCAGTGTATTTTTTTTTTTTTAATTTGGCAGCTATGTTTTAAAGAGAATTTGCCAGTCATCAGTTTTTGCAGTAGCAGAGTGATGAGTGCTGTGATGTATTTTGGGGTTGAACAATCCTCTCTGAATACATTTATTCTATTCACATGACATGTAATGTGACACAAGAGTGGATTCATGTCCTTGATATTCTCTCCACCTAAATTAAAAAAAAAAAGTAATTTAAAATCACTTCAGAATATCTGCTCTGATCGGATTGAATCTAACTGATTCTGAATATTCATAGACGCAATATTCTGGGGAATACTCAAGTCAATTGGTGTGATTTAAGCTTCATTTAAACTGTTCCCTAAGGTGAGAGTTCTCTTCTTTATGTCTGTTGTGAAGACTACTATATATTTTTTATAAACCTGAGACTGGCATTATCTTAAAAAGCTTAAAAGGATCCTATTAAATGCTATTGGACTCTAAGGGCTTAAGATAATTGTCTATCACCATTTCCTTTTAACAGTAGTGTATGTAGTGTATGTTCTACACACACTGGAGTGGGGGCAATGGCACCCCACTCCAGTACTCTTGCCTGGAAAATCCCGTGGATGGAGGAGCCTGATAGGCTGCAGTCCATGGGGTCGCTAAGAGTCGGACGACTGAGCGACTTCACTTTCACTTTTCCCTTTCATGCACTGGAGAAGGAAACGGCAACCCACTCCAGTGTTCTTGCCTGGAGAATCCCAGGGACGGCGGAGCCTGGTGGGCTGCCGTCTATGGGGTCGCACAGAGTCGGACACGACTGAAGCGACTAAGCAGCAGTAGCAGCATGTTCTAATTTATATGATAGAGCTTGGGGAAAAGAAGAAACAATAGATACAATTTTTGGCACATCAATTAATAAGAATAAATTATATTTAATGTTAATTTTATAAGGGTATGCTCTTATCCTAAAATAGAAAATATTTAGATCTAAAAATTTTAGTAGTTTGCACTTTAAATATTCTATTTGTGATGTAATAATAATCAGCATGGTAATAAAGCTTTAAATTCCAGTCATCTAGTATAATAAATATTTTTTTTGACCATGAATTTTTGATCATTTGAAATATTTCACAAAATAAGAAAATTTAATAGCCACTTTTGAGTAGACAATGAAGTGATAGATAAAATGTAAACTTGGCTTTGTAGTTTAAATGGGTAAAAATGTTAAAATTGATAAATTTATGTGGGTGAAGTATCCTTACAGAAATTCTGACTTTTATTCTTATGGCCTACTTAACTAAATTTATATCTTGAGGTCATTTAATTTAGCAAACTTCAAATTGAGTTGTTTTTTTTTTAAGCATCTGTAGCTATTCTTCCATTTGTTTAAGTAAAAAAAAAAAAAAAGTAAACTTAAGAATCTTCTTATATGGATTACCACTACCATTTAGGGCATGTAACAAGCGAATAAGCTACAAAACCATAGTATTTAAAAACAGTTGGAGTGCTGAGGACCCAAAGATCTCATAAAGAAAGTTCTGGGTAGATACAATCCCTTACTAAAGACAAAGAGACCCATGACTATGTTCATATGTGTTTGAATGCTAGAAGGAAAAATCTACCACAGAGAGAAATAAGGAAAAATCAGATGATTTTTCAATGAACCAGTGGTAGCACATGCATTATGCATGCTGAAATAAGTATCCCCAGATCCAAGTGAGTCTGCTGGCACTCACCCACCCATGCTCCTGTATGCTTGCACCAAGAGCCCAGGGAGGCAAACCCAAAGCTAGGATCAGGGCAGGGGGCTGAGACATACCCTCCTGGTTTGCACAGGGTTTTCCCAATTTTCTTGGACTCCAAAACCACTGCAGATGGTGACTGCAGCCATGAAATAAAAAGACGCTTATTCCTTAGAAGAAAAGTTATGACCAACCTAGACAGCATGTTAAAAAGCAGAGACATTACTTTGCCAACAAAGGTTGGTCTAGCCAAGGCTATGGTTTTTCCAGTAGTCACGTTATGGATGTGAGAGTTGGATTATAAAGAAAGCTGAGTGGTGAAGAATTGATGCTTTTGAACTGCAGTGTTGGAGAAGACTCTTGAGAGTCCTTGGACTGCAAGGAGATCCAACCAGTCCATCCTAAAGGAAATCAGTCCTGAATGTTCATTGGAAGGACTAATGTTGAAGCTGAAACTCCAATACTTTGGCCACCTGATGCGAAGAACTGACTCACTGGAAAAGACCCTGATGCTGGGAAAGATTGAAGGCAGGAGGAGAAGGGGATGACAGAGGATGAGATGATTGGATGGCATCACCAACTCGATGGAGATGAGTGAGTAAACTCCTGGAGTTGGTGATGGACAGGGAGGCCTGGCATGCTGCAGTCCGTGGGGTTGCAAAGAGTCAGACATGACTGAGTGAGTGAACTGAACTGGACTTCCCAAGTACAAGCAGCAGCTTTCTGAAGAGCACTTCAGAACTTCACCACACATATTGCAGGAAACTACCAAGGAACCCAACAGGGCAGATCTGCTCAGAGACACTCTTAACCGTCACCAAGTACACTGCAATAACCCTCCAAAACTGGAGTCTGGGAAATCAGTGAAGCCAGGGCAAGAGTGATCTCCTTAGGTGCAGGATTTCAGAGCAAAAGAGTCCCCCAGAACACAAAAGTATGAAAAGAAACTGTAAAATAGAATAAATATCCCCAGAGTTGGAAAAATGCTGGTTAGAGTGTAATCATAAAGAGATCTGGATCTCAGCAGTGTTCACGTTCTGTTTTGCTGAAGGAAAAATCACCTCACTCTCCTAACACTTTGAAACAAATGGTCAACTGGACCTATCTAAACCTGCAACAAAGAAGACACTTCTGTACTTCCATACCCAACTGTAGTGCCCCAGTGTGCAACATTCTAGGCACAAATGTCATTTACTTCCACTTCTACTGATCTTTCATGCACAATGTGCACCATACAAATAATATATGAGAAATGCAGAGAAGCAAGTGAACCCATCAGATGAGTGGAAAAGAATCAACAGAAACATAGAGAAACTGAGAATTTGGAATTATAAAATAAGGACTTTAAATGACTCTTCAAAAGTGTTGAAAAAGACAATGGAAAATATAGATACTATGCATGAACAGATACATTATTTTAGCAGAATTGAAATTAATTTTAAAAATTCAAATAGAAATGGTAGAAATTATACTGCAATTGCAACAAAGTATTAATTTAGTGTGCAAACAAGAAAGACATACATTGAAGGAAAAGAAATCAGTAACCTAAAAGTCAACTTAAATAGTTTTTTGTTCCAATGTAAAACAAATAGCTAGAGGAAAAAAAACACAGAACAGAGCATCTGAGATTTGCCCCCCATTAAACAGTTTAACATTGAATAGCTCAACTGAAGTAGTCTCTCCTTATTATTGAATTTATATTTTCATCCTTTTTTGTTATTTTTTACATAATACAGTAGTATGATCATAATGATGAAGTGGAACTGTAGATATGATAGAATTGATATTTACTGATAATTTGTTATCTCTTTTCAGTTTTGGTTTCAATACCACCAAATGTGACAGAAGTAGAAAAAAAATATGTAGAGACAGAAAAATACCAAATCATATTTAAAAAATATTTTACTAAAAATATGATGAAACATTTTAGGTTAATTTTCTTTAACAAGTATTTTTTGTGTATTTTTGTTCATGCATATTTCCATGTGTATTTGAACAGGATTTTCCTTGTGGTACATCATAGCTGATAAATAGGATTGCTTTCTTGGAATTTTTTAAGTTGGGTAAAACCCAAATTGATCCTGAATTTAACTATTCCCTAAGCCCTTCAGTTATCTGTGTTTTATTAAAGTTAATTTATTAAGTGTTTTTGCTGTTCATTCACTAAGTCACATTGGACTCTTTCAACCCCATGGATAGCAGCATGCCAGGCTCCTCTGTCCTATCCTATCTCTCAGATTTTGCTCAAATTCATGTCCATTTTGTTGATGATGCTACTGAACCATCTCATCCATCTCACCAGCCTCTTCTCCTTTTGCTTTCCCATCTTTCCCAGCATCAGGGTCTTCTCCAATGAGTTGGCTCTTCCCATCAGGTGGCCAAAGTATTGGAGCTTCAGTTTCATCATCAGTCCTTCCAGTGAATATTCAGTGTTTATTTCCTTTAGGACTGGCTGTTTTGATCTCCTAGCAGTCCGAGGGACTCTCCAGAGTCTTCTCCAGGACAACAATTCAAAAGCATCGATTTTCAGCACTCAGCCTCTTTATGGTCCAACTCTTTATGGCATTGTTGTTTTTCAGTCATTCTGTTATGTTCAACTCTACAACACCTTGGACAGCAGCACACCAGGCTTCCCTGTCCTTTACCATCTCCTGGAGCTTTACAATCTCCAACTGTCATGCCATCCAACTGTCTTGCCCTCGGTCATCCCCTTCTACTCCTGGCTTCAATCTTTTCTAATGAGTTGGCCCCCTTCATCAGGGTCTTTTCCAATGAGTCGGCTCTTCACATCAGGTGGGCAAAGTATTGGAGCTTCAGCTTCAGTCCTTCCAATGAATATTCAGGGTTGGTTTCCTTTAGGGTTGACGGGTTTGCTCTCCTTGCAGTCCAAAGGAGAGTCTTCTCTAGCACCACAGTTCGAAAGCATCATTTCTTCAGTGCTCAGCCTTTATGTTCCAACTCTTACATCCATACATGACGATGACGACTGGAAAACCATAGCTTTGACAATACGGAACTCTGCTGGCAAAACGATGTCTCTCCTTTTTATATGCTGTCTAGATTTCTCATGACTTTCCTTCCAAGGAGCAAGCGACTTAATTTAATGGCTGCAGTCACTGTTCACAGAGATTTGGGAGCCCAAGAAAATAAAATTTGTCACTTCTTCCATTTTCCCCTTTCTGTTTGCCATGATGTGATGGGACAGGATACCATGACCTTAACTTTTTTAATGTTGAGTTTTAAGCCAACCTTTTCACTTCCTCTTTCACCCTCATCAAGAGACCTTTTAGTTCATCTTCACTTTCTGCCATTAGGATGTTATCATCTGCATATCTGAGGTTGTTCATATTTCCCCCAGTAATCTTGACTCCAGCTTGTGAGTCATCTAGCCTGGCATTTCATATGATGTACTCTGCATATAAGTTAAACAAGCAGGGTGACAATATACAGCCTTGTCATCCGCTTTTCCCAATCTTGAGCCAGCTTGTTGTTACATGTCCAATTCCAAACTTTTCCTCTTGAGTCATATATAAGTTTCTCAGGAGATGGGTAAGATGTTCTTGTTTTCCCATGTATTTAAGAATTTTCCACAGTTTGTTGTGATCCACACATTAAAGTCTTTAGCATAGGAAGTGAAGTAGAAGTAGATGTCTTTCTGGAATTCCCTTGCTTTCTCCATGATCCAGTGAATGTTGGCAACTTGCTCTCTTGTTCCCCTGCCTTTTAAAAACTTGCTTATACATCTGGAAATTCTTGGTTTACATACTGCTGAAGCCTAGCTTGAAGGATTATGAGCAAAACTTTGCTAGCATGTGAAATGAGTGCAATTGTACGGTAGTTTGAACATTCTTTGGCATTGACCTTCTTTGGGATTGGAATGAAAACTGACCTTTTTCAGTCCTGTGGCTACTGCTGAGTTTTCCAAATTTGCTGGCACATTGAGTGCAGCACTTTCACAGGATCATCTTTTAGGATTTGAAATAACTCAGATGGAATTCTATCACCTCCATTAGCTTTGTTCACAGTAATGCTTTCTAAAGCACCCTTGACTTCACACTCCAAGATATCAGACTCTAGGCATGTAACCGCACCATCCTGGTTATCTGGGTCACTAAGACCTTTTTTGTACCATTCTTCTTTGTTTCTTACCACCTGTTCTTAATCTTTTCTGCTTCTGTTAGATCCTTATCATTTCCGTACTTTATTTTGCCCACCCTCACATGAAATGTTACCTTGATACCTCCAATTTTCTTGAAGAGATCTCTAGTCTTTCCCATTGTATTATTTTCCTCTGTTTCTTTAGTAGTAGTGTTAGTTGCTCAGTTGTGTCTGACTGTGATCCCATGGACTGTAACCCTCCAGGCTCCTCTGTCCATGGGATTCTCCAGGCATGAATACTGGAGTGAATTGCTATTTTCTTCTTCAGAGCATCTTCCCAACACATGAATTGATCTAGGGTCTCCTGAATTGTAGGCAGATTCTTTACCATCTGAGCTACAAGGAAGACCCTTCTATTTCTTTGCATTGTTCATTTAAGAAGGCCTTCTTATCTCTCCTTGCTATTTTCATGAATTCTGCATTCATTTGGAGAAGGAAATGGCAACCCACTCCAGTATTCTTGCCTGGAGAAACCCAGGGACGGCGGAGCCTGGTGGACTGCCGTCTATGGGGTCGCACAGAGTCGGACACGACTGAAGCGACTTAACAGCATTCAGTTGGGTATATCTTTCCACTTCTCCCTTGCCTTTCAATTCTCTTCATTCCTCAGCTATTTTAAAGCTTCCTCAGACAACCAGTTTGCCTTCTTGCATTTCTTTTTTTCTTTGTGATGATTTTGGTCACTACCTCTTGTACAATGTTATTTACCTCCATCCATAGTTCCTCAAGAACTGTGTCTACCAGATCTAATCCCTTGAATCTATTTATCAGCTGCACTATATAATCATAAAGGATTTGATTTAGGTCATACTTGATGTTGAGGCTGAAACTCCAATACTTTGGCCACCTCATGCGAAGAGTTGACACAGTGGAAAAGACCCTGATGCTGGGAAGAATTGGGGGCAGGAGGAGAAGGGGACAACAGAGGATGAGATGGCTGGATGGCATCACCGACTCGATGGACATGAGTTTGGATAAACTCCAGGAGTTGGTGATGGACAGGGAGGCCTGGTGTGCTGCGATTCATGGGGTTGCAAAGAGTCAGACACGACTGAGCGACTGAACTGAACTGAACTGAATGTCTTAGTGGTTTTTCATACTTCCTTCAATTAGGCCTGAATTTTGCAATAAGCAGTTCATAATCTGAGCCACAGTCAACTCCAGATCTTGTTTTTGCTGACTGTGTCAAACTTCTTTATCTTTGACTGCAAAGAATATAATCAAATCTGATTTCAGTATTGATCATCTGGTGATGTCCGTGTGTAGAGTTTTCTCTTGTGTTGTTAGAAGAAGGTGTTTGCTATGTCCAGTATGTTCTCTTGGCAAAACTCTGCCCTGCTTCATTTTGCACTCCAAGGCCAAACTTACCTGTTATTATACGTTATCTCTTTACTTCCTATCTTTTTTTACTGTTAGTTCTAGAAAGTGTTGTAGATCTTAATAGATCTGGTCAACTACAGCTTCTTTTGTATCAGCAATTTGGGCATAGACTTGAATTAGTGTGATATTGAATGGTTTGCCTTGGAAATTATCCAAGATTATCCTGTCACTTTTGAGACTGCACCCAAATACTGCATTAAGGACTCTTGTTAACTATAAGGGCTACTCTATTTTTTCTATGGGATTTTTGCCCATAGTATTAGATATAATAGTCATCTAAATTAAATTCGCCCATTTCCATCCATTTTAGCTCAGTGATTCATAAGATGTTGATGTTCTGTCTTGCCATCTTCTGCTTGACCACATCCAATTTAGCTTGATTTATGGCTTTAACCTTCCAGGTTCCTATGCAGTATTGTTCTTGACAACAGTGGCCTTTCCTTTCACCATCAATCACATCCACAACTGGGTATCATTTCCACTTTGGCTCAGTTGCTTCATTCTTTCTAGAGCTATTAGTAATTGCCCTCCGCTCTTCCCAAGTAGCATATAGCATATCGGGCACTTTGTGACCATGGGGCGGGGGGGAGGTGTGTGCTCATCTATCTGTGTCATATCTTTTTGCCTTTTCATACTGTCCATGGGGTTCTCTAGGCAAGAATACTGGAGTGAGTTGTCATTCCCTCCTCCAGTGGACCATGTTTTATGAGAACTCTTCACTCTGACTTATCTGTCTGGGGTGGTCCTGCACTGCATGGCTCATAGCTTAATTGGGTTATGCAAGTCCCTTCACCATGACAAGGCTGTGATCCATGAAGGGGTTATTAAGTGTACCTCTATGTATATTTGAGGTAGTGACTGGATAATTTATTAATCCCACTAACCTATGTCTTAGATAATATGCCTACTACTTCTAGACCTAACCCTAAAAACAGCCTGTGTCATGTATCATCTGATCTCATTCCCTGTGTAGTGACTGGATGAAGTGAGAGCATTTGCTAATCTGGGCCTGATCTAGATGGGTTAGAATTGCCTGACCTCAACTCCTGTTTCATCACTTACACTCAGAACCAATTAGAATTGAATTGATGGTAATGAGAAGTAACAATTCCCTAGATTAAATCACTGAAGCTCAGTGTATATCTATTATACCAGCTTGTGATCTCCTAACTCATATAACAGTTTATAATTTATATTGTCTTAAAATAAAGAACATGTAATAGACAAGTTTAGGAATTCCCTGGTAGCTCAGCTGGTAAAGAATCAACCTGCAATGCAGGAGATCTGGGTTTGATCCCTGGGCTAGGAAGATTCCCTGGAGGAGGGCATGGCAACCCACTCCAGTATTCTTGCCTGGAAGACTCTCCATGGACAGAGGAGCCTGGTGAACTACAGTCCATGGGTTCACAAAGAACTGGACACAACTGAGCAACTAAGTATAGCACAGCACAATAGAAAATTTAAAAAAGGAAACATGGCATCCCTTCTCAATTTCTACTTTTTTTTGGAAATGAAATCTTGATATAGTTTTATTATAATTCTCTGTTGATCATGTTTTTGGTTTAAGTGTCTCCTTGTTCTATAATTGTTATCCCATTTTGCAAGGATAGAAATGCTTTTTATATCTTATATGGTGCTTAGCAATGTGTTATGTATAGCTTCTGATAAATCCATATTGTTCTTACAAAATAAATTAATAAATACCTGCGTATATTACTTATTTAACTGACCAAGTTGGTATATTCCATTTTTTGTAAGAAGCATCACATAACTACCTGAACATATTTACATGTTTACATTATCTTACTTTATAGAAAAAATCTCAAAACAGACATGTCAATTTAAAGCAAACCACACACAGAAAGAAAGAAGAATGGTAATAATCTTTGGTAATTTTTTGATTGAAAAATCAAACATTTATTAGAGGACTTCTATATTTAAGGTACCATGTGATATAATGATTATAAAAAGATACAAACTTATCTTTTCTGATGCTGTATTATAGTTAAAAAATAAGTGAAAATTACAGTGAAAGCCATATTAATATAGAAGTGATATTATAAGCAAATCACATAGTAACAATGGAGGACTAAAACCATAAACTACTCTAAACTGCTCATGATATGAAGATAGCTTAAAACAAAAATCTCAGAGAAATGATTTTTTGTGGATTTTGAGACATTCTGGCCAAGAAAAGAGGTGGGGGTAGATTTTTCCCAAGTGGAAGAAGTAGCTGTGAAAATGCATGAAAATATGAGCAAAGCAATGCCTCTTCAAGGAAAGATAATATTTCAGAAGTTAGCAAAAACTTGTGGTAGGCAGGGCCGAACCCTGAAGTGCTAAGAATATCATTCAAAGTTTATGGACTTTAACCAGAAAGCTGTGTATTAGATGTCACTGGCATATTTTAGTCTGTTACGTGACATGATCACTTTTACCACTTCTCACTGTCTCCGCCAGCACTGTTACCAACCATGACAATCTCATCAGAGGAATCAAAAGCTTCCTAGCTGTTGTCTCTTGTTAATTTCATTTCCCTGAAGTCTATTTTTACGTAGCAAGCACGGTATTTTACGGTAGCTTTAGTGTGATAATGTTTCTCCCATGCTTAAAAACTTCCAGAAGATCACAGTGAAATCAGAGAATAAAAGTCAAATTTGTTTCCATGACCTATATGAGCAGGATGCTATCTACCTCCCTAAGGCCATATTCTACAACTACTCATTTCCTATTTTCTTGCCACACCGGGTCACCTTCTCTTTTTTAAATTAAAAAAAAAAAAAGAATCTTATTTTTTTTTCTCTTAGGTATTATATGCACAGATCGAATAAAATATTCTTCTAAGTTCATAGCACCTTTTAATCACTGGAGTCTATGCTAAGTCTATGATTGATTTTTAATCATTTATTCAGTCACTATACTCTTTCAGTTTTATAGCCATCACCTAGTATCCTGTCCTCATATAAAAATAACCATTCTCGTGTCTTTCTTATAAAATATTCTTGAAAAGGGGAATTTCTTGTCTTGGCACATATTTTTGTTGTTTCATACTTCTTTCAGTAATAACTTTCTTTTTTAAGATCCATTCATGTTGCTAATTGTGCATCTAATCTATTACCCTAGGCAATAGACAAGTTCCTTCTTTCTTTAATGGGGGCTTCCCAGGTGACACATGGTAAAGAATATACCTGCCCATGCAGGAGATGCAAGAGATGCAGGTTTGATCCCTGGGTTGGGAAGATCCTCTGGAGTAGGAAAGGGCAACTCACTCAGCATTCTTATCTGGAAAATTTCCAATGGACAGAGGAGACTGGTGGGCTACAGTTCATGTGATCACAAAGAGTCACACATGACTGAGCATGTACCCAATTCTTTCTTTAACTAAGGTAGGGATTGTTTTTAGCTGTTGTTTCCAGCATATTATGTACTTATTAGTGGTAGTAGACAGAGCAGCTTGAATGAGGGAAGAATTTGTATTGAGCAAAAATACTTGCTACATGTTATTGGTTGAAAAGATATATTTTTGCTTCAAATTTATAGTGGTATCTTCTATAAGTTTTCTTTCTAGACTTTCCTTGGACTCAATAGAAAACATGACATTCCACAGAGACTTTGTACCCAATAGGCTATGCTGGATCATAAAATGAGGGGGGAAAAAAAAAGCTCACTTTACATCTTAAACCATTGTAGTGAACACTCCCTCCCAAGAAACCTTGACTGTGGATTGAGGAAAGGATGGCAAGATGGCAGATAAGGGCATTTTGGAAAAGTGAGCAACATTCCATGTAACTTTCTTACGCTTTGGCACATGTATATCCTAGGTCTCTATAAAGCAGATCTGTTTAATGAGAAAATGATACTAGGAATACCTTAGCTTACAGCTTTGTTGATCAGATTATTCACAATTCATAGTGGAAAGCTGGCATCCCAGTTTCATGTTTCACTTCATGATCAAGCATATAGTCTCCACAAAGATCCCTTGGAGAAGGGAATGAAAACCCTCTCCAGTGTTCTTGCTTGGAGAATCCCATAGGCAAAGAAGCCTGGTGGGCCACAGTCCACCGGGTCTCAAAGATTTGGACATGCACACAGAGTCTGGTAGGAAACCAAGAATTATTTTCCATCTCTAGCAAATGCATCTTACTAAACAGTCTACCAAATATGAGTCATTTCTTTGTCTGAATTTCTGTTTAGAAAATGAAGATAATTCCATCAACGTAATGGACCAGTGTGGTGGTCTTTGGGAGGGTGAGATAATCCATGTTCCTGCAGAATAAACTGCAGCCAACATTGAAGAACTGATATAAATATGAAGCAGGATGGTCAGAGTCTACCGCTGCCCCTGCTGCTCTCTCTGTGCACTGGGGCAGGTTTCTAAAGCAATGGCCAGATTAAGAGTTGCATAGGGCCAGCTGGGGGCTCTATAATAAATTCAAGTAACAATAGCACACCTGGAAGGATAGGTTTTATCATGATTTATGTCTATTTACCGTAACAATTCATCAAGACTTAATGTCTTTCAGAATATCCAAAATAAGAACATTATACATTCAGTTAACTGATATTTACTAGGACTTTAGTAGTGGGAATAGTGGGTTACTGCCTCCAAACTTGGAAAATATCCAAAAACAAAGAACAAATTTACTGTCAGGCTTAAACACCATGGTCTGCCCAGGCCTATAGGCTCTAGGAGTGTCCCTAAGGGATAGGGTTTCTGGTGGGTTCAGGTCTTCCTCCTGGGATTCAACTAGGAATGTGAGGCATAGAGTTTTTTCTCCTAGATCCTTCAGCACGTGACCTGTGCTTACATTCTATTTAGTTTCCAGTGCCTTCCACCCCACCCCAACTTCACAAGAGGAAAGGAAAATAACCTTAATTATATTAAAATATATTGCATTATTTTAAAAGTGCTCTGATCACAGAAAGTAGCCAGTAACTATCTTGATCTGCATGCTTATTTTAGAGTTATTCACTCTCTCAATTTACTTATGAATTGTCTTCATGGTATTTGATTCTCTCCTTTGTCTGAACATAGTGCTCGCAAGTCACCTTTATTTCTTTCTTAAGCTTGAAAGATTGGAGAATAAACTCTGAGAATAATAATGACACAGGTGTTAAGATGACTGACTTTAGAGTATTTAATACTTTCAAATAATTGTTGTTGTTCAGTTGCTAAGTCATGTCTGACTCTTTGTAATCACATGAACTGCAGCATACCAGGTTTCCCTGTCCTTCACTATCTCCTGGAGTTTGCTCAAACTCAGGTCCATTGAGTCAGTGATGCCATCCAACCATTTCATCCTCTGTCATCCCTTTCTCCTCTTGCCTTCAATCTTTCCCAGCATCAGGATCTTTTCCAATGAGTCAGCTCTTCTCATCAGGTGGCCAAAGTATTGGCACTTCAGCTTTAGCACCAGTCCTTTCAGTGAATATTCAGGGTTGATTTTCCTTAGGATTGACTGGTTTGATCTTCTTGCTGTCCAAGAGACTCTCCAGAATCTTCTCCAGCACAGCAGTTCAAAAGCATCAATTCTTTGGAGCTCAGCCTTCTTTATAGTTCAACTATCACATCCATACATGACTACTGGAAAAATCATAGCTTTGATAATATGGACCTTTGTCAGCAAAGTGATATCTTTGCTTTTTAATACACTGTCTAGGTTTGTCATAGCTATTCTTTCAAATAATTGTTAAATATGAATTCTGAAGAGGAATAAACATTGTGTGACTTTTAATTTTATGAAATCATTTTCTAAAGGAAAATATTTTTAAAGGAAAAAGAAAAATTAATGGATGCATATTTTCACTATATAAAATACCATTGTTTATTGACTATCAACCTACAATAAAATTTTACTAAAATAACTTTGTTATAATTTAAAATGGAAAATAATATTTGAGAAGATCATAAAGTAACCTATAAAATTAAGCTGGATAAATGTTTCATAACAATGGAATGGCATAAAATCAAGGCTATTTTAGGATGCCCTTTAGAAACACAAACCGGATAAAACAGCAATTTCTTTTGGAAGGAAAATCAAATTCTCCCACTCTAATATAAATGAGCAGAGGATTTCTCCAAAAGCTTTTAATCCACTCCAGCAGTCAATCTTCTTATAGACAGAGCTGTCCTATTATTTAGACATTCTAAGTAAAATTCTACCTAAATTAATGGTGATTGCATTGTAATAAGATAATAAGAACTGGTTTATATGTGTAAATTCTGTTCCTCTAATTGTTGAGGGAATGTATGATAAAGTCCATTGTAAAACAAAAAATATTCATAGTACTGGCAAGTCACTTCTAGTCAGAGTACATAAATAGTTCTTTCTGGCTTAAAGTTTCTAGTAGAATCCACTTAGGGTCAATGGGTGGGAATTTGAGAGCACCCTTCCCCTTTATTCAGCTCACTTAAAACAAGTCAAGAAAAAATATTCTTTAATCTTGGCTGTTGAGTCCACACCATGTGACCTGATTATTCTTTGTTTCAATCTAAATCGCTCTGTTTCCCTCACCCCACTTCCATGCTCTCACCTTAGGATTTAAGAGTCAGTCATTTCCAAGTAACATGTAATTATGCTATTTGATGTACCGGGTTTGTATTAATATTTTATGGGTGAGGGATAGGAGGGGGGGAATAGCCTCTTACACTGGCCCACCTCCAGGTGATTTATCTTGAGGTATTTTAGCTCTGTGGCCTTATTTTAAAATGGTCCCTGTTGAATTTGCCCCTGCCCCAAATTTTCTACTTTTATTCAGTTTTCCAGGAAAAAGGAGTTTGTAAAACAGCTGTCTCACCATATGTTTTACATAAATTGAGTTAACAAAAAAAAACCTTTCTGAAGTGAACTGCATTTCTGATATAACAGAAAATATACTTCACTTTTCTAAAAGTTCTGGTTTGTATTATTCCTTAACATAAAGAAAAAAAAAAACTCACTGTTCTTCTAATTTCTTGAGTCATGTTCTATTAATCTTTCTTTTGACTGTTTATATGTGTCTCTCAGAATATGTCAGTTATTATCAGTCCATGGGATCATAAAGAACCAGACACAGCTGAGTGACTGAACAACAAAAATCAATCTTTTCAAATTATTTTGTCATTTCAATTATGATATTTTAATCAGTCATGTCTGACTCTTTGTGACCCCATGGACTGTGGCCCACCAAGCTTCTCTTCACATGGAATTATCTAGGCAAGAAGTCCATTTCCTCCTCCAGGGGATCTTCCCAACCCAGGGATTGAACCTGGGTCTCCTATATCACAGGCAGATTCTTTACTGCCTGAGACACCAGAGAAGCCCCCATCCAATGAATGGTTAGATTATATATTATCATCCTTCTCCTCTCCCACAATATACCCAGCATCAAGGAAAATTTATCTGCTGTGCCCTAAGAGTTATCTCTATTTCACACTTACATTGAGGTTGTATATTTTTTGAGTTCTGTATTTTTGAGATAAAGCTGGGTCCCTATCAGTCTCTACTTAAACACCCTGGGATTTCAAAGTTGTTATTCTGGTCCCAAGAGTCTATCAAAACAGGAAATTCTATACAGCAAGTGCATGTTCTATGCATCACATGCTTTTCTCAGTTTGTTCACCCAAATTCCAACCTGATAATTCCTTAATATTTTGTCACCTCTTCATTTTTCATTAAATATTTTTAAAATATATTTTATAAACAACTGTATTATCTTATTCATGAGATTTTATTCAAATATTCCAGCCCATAATTTCCTCCCCATTTGCCAAAGGAAGTACATATGCTTCAGTTTTACTGGAGTTGTCCAATCAAGAGATGTTGGTAGACTTGGGATAAGATATTAACCAAGTGATTTGATTGGATACTGAATAACTGATGCTGATAGTACTATATGGGGATTGTGGGGAAAGAGATGGAGAATAAAGTTTCAGTGAAAGTCACTAACACTAAAATCATGTGTGTGTGTGTGTGTGTGTGTTTGTGTGTATGTGTATGCATATGTTTCTTTTTCTCCTTTGCATTTGCTTTTTTTCTGAACTCACTCATGTTAAGTTCATATTTCATGAGTGTAATGTCTTCTGCTATTTTAAGCAAACTACTCAGTTTCATGAATTTTTCAACTATGTCCTTTATTGCCTCATGTTATTTTGGGGATTTATTTTTATTTCTAGTTGAAAGAGGTCACCTCATATGCAGGTCCACATATGAGGGGGGAGGTGCGAAAGGGGGTGAGATGAGAGACAGAAAACACAGAGGGAAAACACACTCACGTGCTTGTGATGGAGAAGGAAAACGGATGATACTTGATGTGTTATTCAAAGGGAAACAAGTATTTCAAACAAGTTTGTGAGTGAATGATATGATTACTCACTGAAAGGGTATGCTGAAAAGGAACAAATCTGGGGGAGAAAGACCATAATTTTGATTTATACATAATTGTTGGGGTCCTTTAATGGACCAGAATCTAGTGATCCGCAGTTGATGGTAAGAAAGTGAAAGAGAGAAAGAGGCTGATATTCCCTGGTTTACGCAGAGAACCAATAAAGCCCTTGACACAGGGCTTGTACCGCTCATGAAGGCACAGGATGTCCTCTCGAGAAGGTCTTGAAAGCCCGGGCAAGAAAGTGAGTTCAGCGGGTTTCCACACTCCAGAGAATTAGCCTGAGGGAGAGGGAGAGGGAGAGAGAGAAAGAAAGAAAGACATGGGGACCCAAGCTCTGATGGAACAAGGATGCTTTATTCAACATTGTGTGAGTATACTGTTTTACAAGGTAGCTTTTTCAGCAAAGATAAAGATCAAAAGACCAGACTTAAAAATTACCAAGGAAACAAGGAGTAATCGGGGTCATAAAGCTAGAAGACAATTCATATCAAAAGGGAGAGGGTTGTACATAATCACTTTTACCATATGGTCCATATCAAAAGGAAGAGGGTTGTAAATAATCACTTTCACCTTATAGAAAAGCAAATGGAGGAAATGCATGCATTCCTCAGTCCTGGGAGTGGCTTGCCACTCTGCTGGCTCTTATAGTCAAGAATTGATAAGGAACAGAGGATTCATGACAGATCAAAACATCACACAGGAAGCCTCCTGTTAAATGTTCCCTGACACATAATGACTTTAAGGTGCCCAAGAAAATACATCAAGTAGACCGTTGGGCATTTAAGTCTGGAACTAAATGTAGAGCACATGATTTCTCCCACTTTCCTCTTTCTTGCTGTAGGACTTTTGTTACTAGTTTATTTTGCATAATGATAAAAATGTCATCCCATCCAACAAAAGCAAGAAATGGAAACATGAAAAGTATTGTCCTGTGAACAATTTAGTCACTTACTTGTGTTGGACTTCTTGTGACCCCGTGGACTGTAGCCCGCCAGGCTCCTCTGTCCATGGGACTTCCCAGGCAAGAGTATTAGAGTGGGTTGCCATTTCCTCCACCAGGAGATCTTCCAGACCCAGGGATCAAACCCATGTCTTCTGTTTGGCAGGTGGATTCTTTACCACTGAGACACCTGGGAAGACCAAAAGGTATTGTAACCAAAAGCAAAACAGTTAAAAGAAAACATTAATTTCCCCCTGGTTATTTCCTGGAGTTACATTAAGTATTATCTCAAATTTATGCCAGTTTCTTCTTTACATAATTTATAATACTGAGTATCCTTACAATCCTGACAGTTAATGCTTCTGAAAAACACTCTCTGACCTGTCTTGCTAATGCCTGTGCTTCTGATTGAGGTGTGCTTGTATTACCTTGTTCCATTAGAAAACAATCAGTCCTCTTTGAAAACCCAGGCACAATTTTTCTTCCCTTCTAATGTCCTGGTTAAAACCTTCCAGTTGGATTTATTGGCTTCTAATGTGCTCTCTGATCACCTCACATTAACCAGATAAAACTTAAAGAATTGTTTTATGACACTATAATTAAGCCATTATGGTTACAGGGTGTACATGTAGTGCCCCTGATAGAATTTCTGGTAAATAAAATCCACAGAATCTGGAAGAATGTGAGGGAAAAAAATTAGTTTCAATTTGAGATATACATTAAAATCCTTTAAAGAGACACTAAGAATAGGCTCAGTGGTAAAGAATCCCCCTGCCAAACAGGAGACAGGGGTTCAATCTTTAGGTCTGGATGATCTCCTGGAGAAGGATATGGCAACCAATTTCAATATTCTTGCCTGAGAAATCCCATGGACAGAGGAGCCTGGTGTGCCGCAGTCCATGGGGTTGCAGAGTCAAATGTGACTTAGCCACTATACCACAACAAGAGTGCTGAACTCATCAGTAGTGATTAATCTGCCCTTTTCTGTTATCATCATTGCCACCAATTTTCCTACCTAGTGAGGACTTCAGTTCTTTACCATTTTCTGTGAACACAATATGGAGAATCCCAGAGCATATTCTTTCTCTTGAACCATCCATCTATTCCTCTTCTCTCTTGGGTTCATTTATCTCTATTTTAACCATTAGTCACAGGCACCTTACCTTTTCTTATATTGACTGAATCACTTAAAAGTCAACTCTCTCAATGTTTTGGTGTAAAGGAGGAAAGAATAAAATGGGTCTTTGCATAAATTTGCTCTTAGGCTGCATAATCATGAAGATAATGAGGCTTCTTATACTTCACAGTTTAACAATCCTTTGATCATCTTTAGTATGATGTTTATGCTAAAAGAGTATCTCTACCTGTCTGTTATCTGATTTGTGTTTAATTCTAGAGGAGAAAGAAATAGGAAGCAGGAAATCCCTGCTCATTCTCAATATTCAGTTGGTTAAATTTCATATACTGGATTGATGAGGTTATTAAAGGCAGGTCCTGCTTCCTGTTTATCTTTACATCTTTGGCATCTAGCATGGCTTGGAAAGCATTAAGATCCTTCATATATGTTTCCCAGAGTTTAAGAACATATTTACTATTTATATAAAACATATATTTAACTCATTGAAAATAGGTGGGGTTTATGTTAGCCAATAATAATATCTGCAGCACTTGTAGTATAAAATTTGAAATTATCTAGTCAGAGGCATTCTTACGTACTAACTAGAAATGCTCTGGAGTTTGTAAATGAGTGTGTACTTTAGTTGGCAAATTCTTTGTGTAGCTGGAAAGAGGAGCCTCTTTTTAGAATAACCAAAACTTGCCACCACTTTAATGACTCAGCCAAATAGTATTTTGAGTGCTCAGAGAAAAGTTGCAAAATAAAGTTTCTAAAATATAAATTTTCCTTTTTCTCTAAAGGATGGTTACATGTCATGAGGCCATTTTCAAATGCTTATTAAAAGGATCAACCTGATTGTGGTGGCACATGTTTAAAAAAAGAAAACTGTGCATTCACATTTTTATAAGAAAATTAATCAAAACGTCAAGACATTTTCCATTTTATGGCAATAATTTCAGTGCTATTCAGGAGAAAATACACAGTGTCTTTCTTGCAGTATTGCCTAACAATCTGGTTTGGTTTCTTTAACAGTTCAAGTGACTTTTTTAAAATTGGAGGATAAATGCTTTACAATGTTGTGTTAGTTTCTGCTGTGAATTAACTATAAGTATATATATATCCCTCCCTTTGAGCCTCCCTCCACTCCCCACAGTTCCACCACTGGAAGCTGAACTCCCCATGTTATATAGCAGCTTCCTACTAGCTATCTCGGAGAAGGCAATGGCAACCCGCTCCAGTACTCTTGCCTGGAAAATCCCATGGACGAGGAGCCTGGTAGGCTGCAGTCCATGGGGTCGTGAAGAGTCGGACACGACTGAATGACTTCACTTTCACTTTTCACTTTCCTGCACTGGAGAAGGAAATGGCAACCCACTCCAGTGTTCTTGCCTGGAGAATCCCAGGGACGGGGGAGCCTGGTGAGCTACCGTCTATGGGGTCGCACAGAGTCGGACACGACTGAAGCGACTTAGCAGCAGCAGCAGCAGCACTAGCTATCTGTTTTACACTTGTTAGTGTATAAATGCAAATCAAAACTACAATGAGGTATGCCTCACACAAGTCAGAATGGCATCATCAAAAAATCTATAAACAATAAATGCTGGAGAAGATGTGGAGAAAAGGGAACCCTCCATTGGTGGGGATATAAATTGATACAGTCACCATAGAGAACAGTATGGGGATTCCTTAAGAAATAAGAAATGAAACTACCATATGATCCAGCAACCTGACTCCTGGGTATATAGCCTGAGAAAGCCATAATTCCAAAAGACACATGTATCCTAATGTTCATTACAGCACTATTTACAATAGCCAGGACATGGAAGCAACCTAGGTGGCTTTTAAATGTATATCCAGCATCACACACACACACACACACACACACACACACACACACAAAACAACTAATAGAAATCATGCACTAGGTTTGCTCTCAGGTGTGTAGATGAACTCTTAATCCATCACCTGCAAACAACATTGAGAACATAATATCATGTTCTAGAATTATTATGATCTAGACTTGACACTACACTGAAGAATTGTGGCTCCTGTTGCAGGTTAGATTTCCTGGGATCTGTGAGATAAAACTTCCAGTGGAGGTTTCTATAAGGAAATCTGAAGTAGAGATGATACTACAAAGTTGTCCTGAATTGGGGAAAGGAGGCAAGGAATTTCTAACCCACAGAGATCAGTCATTGGATACAGGCCACCCTGAGAAGGGCGCATGCCCTTGAGTGAAGGTACTGTTTTCAAAAGAGGCAATTCTGGATGTTGTTGACGGTTAAAAGCTATGTACCAGCAATACTCACCGTAAGCTAGAAAATGTAAAGATAAGTAATAGATAAATAGATATATGCTAGATTAAAAAGATAGAGCCTTATTAAATTACTATTGACTCTCCCTCTCTATTTTAAGCGATAAAACATAAATTATAAAAATCCATTCCTATTGATAAAACAGAAAGACGTAGATTATTCCTTAGTGGACTATTTTATACATTATTGCATTAACAATTTTAAGATACAGAAAAATTCAGTCTTGGTGGTTTTTATGTGAGTTGGCCAAGTTAATGGATTTGACCCTGCCTACTAAAGGTAATGGACTGATATCTAAGCTTAACTAGAAATGAAAATCTAAATGTCTATGTGAAATACAGATTTGAATATCCAGCTGGTGATAATATCACTCTAAGTTGAAATTAGTTTTAGTTCTTCAAAATGTATGATTTTGACCTTCTCCAGAGCTCTCTTATGCAATTCATTTTATCTTTAATGGAAAAAGAATGTTAGGCAAATTTTAACACTCTAAGAATCATAGATTTCTGTCATCTATATACTTAAACTCATCCCAAACAGGCAAAATGATTAAGTGGTTAATTAATTCTACATTTTTAAATTGTATATATATATTATTTATAACTTTTAATCCTATATTTTATGTGGTTAATTTAATTGAATATTATTTTATTACTAGTCCTTTGAATTTTCTGAATTTTTGCAGAATCACTGGGTCATTTTGGGAATAATAAGAAAATGTTATTGTGAAACATTAAAATTATTTATATTTTATCCATTAATGATGTAATTCATTAGTAATTCCAGCACAACAGCTGCTTTCATATGCCATATGAACCATGCAACATACTTTATTACACTGCAATATTTGAACCCAGGAAATATAATTTAATGATATGATTCGAATACAAAAGAATAGGGTTAATAAATAACATTTAACTATCAAGTATGCTTGCAAAAAAGGAAATGCAGTTTCTTAAAAGGAAATGATACTGAAATGTAAATACTTATAAAGTATCGATTACTTTCATCTAAAGCTAAGTTTCTCCTTGAAATTGCTATTGCTGAAACTTGAAATATATACAGTAGATGGAAATGTATTTCTTAAAACTTTCTTGATGTCTGTGCCAAGGATGGAGAATGTGGTCGTCTTCCTTTCCAAGCCCCAACAAACATATCTGAAAGTCCTGGCAAGTCAGGAAAATTTTTGAAAGCACACAAATCCTGACACACAATGGCAGTTAGAAAATGAATACATTCTGCAGCTCTGTTCATTTCTCTTTGCCAATTTGCAAATAGTCTCTTTTTATAGACAGTTGGAATTATCTTTGCATACAAAATTTAAGCATTTTTGAGGACATATCTGGCTTTTAAAGATATTTTATGAAAGATTTTGATCATGGCCTTGGTTATACAGTAAAAAGTAAATGTTAGTACATGCTCATCATTTATTTAAAAATGTATCAACAGTCATCAATTTAAAGTAACTTAAAGGCTATATTAGATATTTTACATAGGTAGTTGTGTAGCCTTGACTATATATGACTATATACTTTTAGACTGGGTGAGTGATAGTTGCTCAGTTGTGTCTGACTCTTTGCCACCCCATGGACTATAGCCTGCCAGGCTCTTTTGTCCATGGAATTCTCCAGGCAAGAATACTGGAATGGGTGGGCATTTCCTTCTCCAGGACTACTTTAAGGGAAAAAAAAAACAAAACAGAAATATTTGCTGATTTTGAGTATTTAAAAATTTTTTTGAAGTACACAATTTACTGTGTTATACTAGTTAAAGGTGCACAACATAATGATTTGATATTTTTATACAGTCCATTTGAAGTTATTACTGAATAATGCCTATATTTCCCTGTGCTGTATAATATATCCTTAATGATTATTTATTTTATTTTATTTTTATTTTAAATTAGTTTATTTATCTATTTTTTAACTTTACAATATTATATTTGTTTTGCCATACATTGACATGAATCCACCATGGGTGTACATGTTTTCCCCTGTGGAAATTCCTCAAAAAACTGGAAATAGAACTGCCATATGACCCAGCAATCCAACTGCTGGGCATACACACTGAGGAAACCAGAATTGAAAGAGACACATGTACCCCAATGTTCATCGCAGCACTGTTTATAATAGCCAGGACATGGAAGCAGCCTAGATGCCTATCAGCAGAAGAATGATTATTTATTTTAGATGTAGTGGTTTGTATCTCTGAATCCCATACTCCTGTCCTGTCCCATCCCCATTTCCTCTCCCCACTGGTAATCACTAGTTTGTTTTCTCTATCTATGTTTCTGCTTTGTTATATACATTCATTGGTTTTATTTTTTAGATTCCACATATAAGGGATATCATGCAGTATTTGTCTTTCTCTGCCTGATTTATTTCACATAGCATAATACCCTCTATGTCCATACACATTGCTGCAACTGGCAGAGTTTCATTCTTTTTTTTGGCTGAATGTATGTATGTGTGAGTGTGTGTGTGTGTGTGTGTGTGTGTGTGTGTGTATGTAAGTATATATATGTCACATCTTTTTATTCATCTTGATAGACACATAGGTTTCTTCCATATCTTAGCTATTATAAATAATGCTACTTTGAACATTGGGTGCATGTATCTTTTGAATTGGTGTTTTCATTTTCTTCAGAGCTATACCTAGTAGTGAAATTGGTGCATTTGTAGGGTAGTTCTACTTTGAGTTTTTTGAGGAACCTCCATACTCCTTTCCAAAGTGGCTGCACCTATTTACATTCCTACCAACAGCATAGTAGAGTTCCCTTTTCTCCACATTCTCACCTACATTTGTTATTTTTAAACATTTTGATGATAGCCATTCTGATATATGTGAATATATATATATATATATTCTGGTTTTGGTTTGCACTTCCCTGATGATTAGAACTATTGAACATCTTTTTATGTGCCTGTTAGCCATCCACACTTCTTTGAAAAAATGTCTACTTATGTTCTGTAGCCATTTTTAAATCAGGTTATTTGTGGGTTTGTTTAATTGTATGAGTTTATGTATTTTGGGTATTTTCCCTTATTAGTCATATAATTTACATTTTTTCACATTCTGTAAGTTATTTTTAAATTTTACCCATAATTTCTTTGTTGTGCAAAAACTTTTACATTTCATTGGATCCCATTTGTTTATTTTTGCTTTTGTTTTGTTTTTTGTTTAAAAGACAGATTCAAAAAATGTTCCTAAGATTTATGTCAAAAATGTTCTGCCTATGTTCTCTTGTAGGGGTTTTATGGTTTTAGGTCTTACTTTTTGTTGTTTAATCCATTTTGTGTTTACTTTTATATATGGTATGAGAAAATGTTCTAATTTCATTCTTTTCCATGTAGCTGTCCAGTTATATTTTACTATTGTTATGCCCTTTAGAGGAATAACTGAAAGTTTTGTAAGATTTTTTTTTAACTGATTCAAATGATACACTCAAATTACCAGCCAATATCAGCCAGTTTTAAATACATTCACAGAAATTAAGCCCACATTATCTTTGTATCAAAAAGAAATACATTAAACTTTAAAAGAGGTAAAATAATAAAAGAAATATTAAAAAATGTTATTTGATTTTTTGTCTTCAACTTTCATCTTTATGTTACTACATATACACTTAAGTATAAAAAATGAAAAACTATTTGCATGTAAATAGCTTTATTCAGTTTTTTGTTTTTAATTCACAAGTTATTCCCAAGTTTTTTTTTTTGCAATCAATTGAAATATACCCCAAGACTACAAATTAAAATATTATCCATCACTGGCTTATTTTTTTTTTTTTTACAGATTTTTCAATTAAGTTGCAAGAATGCTTAAGCAAAATAAATTGCTGCTACTGAACGTCAATTTAAAAGGTTTTTTCATTTTCCAGTGAACAATAAGCCTGGTACTTGACATATAGATAGGTGATTAAAACACATCAAAACACACATAAAATTGTCAATAATTCAGAGAATAAATATTCAGAGAAACAGATGCTCCTAACAATAAAAAAACATTATTTGAACAGATTGATATTTCTATTCTAAAAAAATTATTTTGAACAATAATTGCTGTTAGAATTAATTTATTTACATTCTAACACAAAAAATTTATTCTATTTTAAAATTCATGGGATTTCTTGGATCTACCATTTGCTCTTTTTTGAAATTTTCAGAAAATTGTCAGACACTCTCTTCAAACATTGGTTTCTATCATTCTTTTTTGTTTGTACTGTAAAAAGCAACATTCACTTCTCTTAGAGGTTTACATTGTATGTGTGGTGACTTTTGTTCTTTAACTAAAATGCCCCTTCCCTCCTCTCTTCCTCTCCTCTCCTTTTTTTGTTTCCTTTTTTCTCTTCCCACCTCTTTTCCCTTGGCCCTCTTTTTTGTCTTTCCCTCTTTCCTTTGTGTTATGTTTCCTTAAGTATGTTTACACTAGGATACTTCACCCATTATGGGTTAAAAGACACTACAGTTTTGTAAGTGTAAAATGTCCCTGGAGTCACCAATTACCTATAGGCAGAAAGTAAATTCAGAAAGTATTCAGTCACTAAGGAAGGCCAATTTTCCAATGTCCAGCTACTAATGGCAAAAGTAATAATGAAGATAGATAACGCTTGAAGAGGATGGGGAAAAAAATCTACAGGTAAATGAACAATATTTCTCTCTCAGTAGACAAAATTAGAATCTATTCAAGAAATGTTTTCTATTCCTGGTGTAGGATACCCACTCAATATCTCTCTTGGGATTTCAGGACCATTCTGCCATGTTTGCACCTGCCTCCTCCACTTCAAATGGCAGTTTCTAGTGTTGTTTTAGTGTTTCTTTTTCTCTAATTATACAGAAATCCATAATATTGCACATGATATTCTGTTAACATGCTATCACTGTAAGGATTCTTTTCTCCCACTGTGAAGCTATGGGTGTATTTTTAATGGGAAAAGGAGGGTGAACTCAAAGGTGGTTGATTAACGGAAACAGAGATTGTTGTTGTTCAGTCGCTAAGTTGTATCTAACTCTTTGTGACCCCATGGACTGTAGCACGCCAGGATCCCCTGTCCTTCACTATCTCCCAGAGCTTGGTCAGATTCATGTCCATCGAGTTCTTGAGTCATCCAACCATCTCATCCTCTGCATCCCGTTCTCCTTCTGCCGTCAATCTTACTCAGCATCTCGGTCTTTTCCAGTGAATCAGTTCTTCACATCAGGTGGCCAAAGTAATGGAGCTTCAGCTTCTGCAACAGTTTTTCCAATGAATATTCAGGGTTGATTTCCTTTAGGGTCGACTGGTTTGATCTAGGGACAGACATTTCATTTTCCTTTGTTCTAGGCATGAGGTAGGATTGTATTTCCCAACTCCCCAGATATTAAGTTTGGCAAAATTATTTACTTTATCTGGTAATATGAAATTGAAGGCACGCTTGGTCATTTCTGGGAGGATCTTGAAGATTGAGTGCAGGGTGGGCCATGTTTTGACTTTCCTTCCTCCATAATCTCTGACTGTATTTCTGGAAGGAGTTTCTCCCAGAATCTAGTTACTACAAAAAGGACAACATGACTATGTCCCTGGTGAACTGTGTACACATCATGAGCCAGAAATAAACCATCACTGTTTTACAACACAGATTTGGGTTTAGACCTTATTACAACAAAATATAACCCATCTTTCCTGATATTTTTACCTTCCCATCTCAATACTAGATTTTCTCTAAACTTAAAAAATTCCCCAACTTTTGGTATATATTGTGATACTATTCATTCAAGTAGAGCTTATTTTCTTTAAATTAGTACTTAAGTATATAATGCAAAATTATACATATATATTAAAATATATATTCCAAATAGCAACAATAAATAGTTTATATTAAATAAAAATGCATACCTTAAAAGAAGCACTTTTGATAATACATTATTAGATGTTTTAGAGTGTAGTTGGACTTCCCAGGTGACACTAGTGGTAAAGAACCTGCCTGCCAGTGCAGAATACACAGGAAATACAGGCTCAGTCCTTGAATGGAGAAGATCCCCTGAAGGAGAAAATGGAAACCCGCTCCAGTATTCTTGCTGGGGAAATCCCATGGACAGAGGAGCTTGGTGGGCCATAGTCCATGGGGTTGCAAAAGAGTTTGACATGATTGAGAGACTGAGTACAAGAGTATATTTATATACAAGCACAACTTCTTATTTTTTTAGCAGAGTTTCTCCAGAATAAAAATTGAAAGCTATTATTACCAAAGAAAACTTGGTCTTTAGAATTCATAATCACTGTCATTATTTTAAAAAGTATGCAATGTCCTTATTTAACTGTGCTTCATAGACACTGAAGGATATGTCTCTCATACCCTTAGTTTGTCATTACTTTGGGGAGAGACTATTTGCTCTCCGTGGCCAGCTTTGTGACTGTCTCCCAGCCCCTAGCTCCTTTCTCTGCTCTTGGTGGACAGCCTCTCAACTTGAGACTTCATTCCCCACTGGTTTCACTTGGGACTATTTGCCCACCATGGGGACATGAGGAGACATGTGCTCAAACTATGCTTTGACATGTGCTTCTAAACTATGTTTTTAAACAGAATTTGCACAGCACATAGTCTTCCATGTTTCTTTCTCTGGAAATATCTGGCTGTGAGGGAAGCAATCTTCCTTGTAGATGTTTAAGTCTTAGCTACTCTGGTAGCCTGGTCCCTGGATCTTTGTTCACGCAACCTGCCCATCCAAGGTGATTGTCCCATCAGCCAGAAATAAGATTATACCCTGTGTGAGGCACTGTGTTTAGGTGCAAGTGTACATGAGCAAGGCTTCCCTGGTGGCTCAGACGGTAAAGTGTCTGCCTGTAATGCAGGAGACCCAGGTTCGATCCTGGGACAGGAAGATCCCCTGGAGAAGGAAATGGCAACCCACTCCAATACTCTTGCCTGGAAAATTCCATGGACGGGTGCATAAACAGGCAAATTATCCTGATAAGTGAAAATGAAGTCGCTTAGTCATGTCTGACTCTTTGCGACCCCATGGACTGTAGCCTGCCAGGCTCCTCTGTCCATGGAATTCTCTAGGCAAGAATCCTGGAGTGGGTTGCCATTTCCTTCTCCAGGGGATCTTCCTGACCCAGGGATCGAACCTGGGTCTTCCACATTACAAGCAGACTCCTTATCATCTGAGCCACCAGGGCATCCCTGACAAGAAACTGCCCCAAATCACTAAACCCCTGAGAGATTTGTACATGTAGAATACTTTCAGTTGTCCTTGAAATCAAAGAGAAATGGTGTTTCTAGAACAAAGGGAAAAAGCAGAAGAGTGTAAAATTCTCAGGAGAGCTTCGATTGAGAGTCCATTTATTACTTCATTATTGTGAGGTTTGATTTCAATTACAATGTAATGTCAGCAATTTTCTTAATTGATAATTGGTAAGATAGTGTAATAAAGACTTAAGACAGGTTTTAAATTTTTACTTCTTGTGAGAACATTCAGTCAGTTCAGTCTTCAGCCGTGTCCGACTCTTTGCGACCCCATGAATCGTAGCATGCCAGGCCTCCCTGTCCATCACCAACACCCAGAGTCCACCCAAACCCATGTCCATCGAGTTGATGATGCCATCCAGCCATCTCATCCTCTGTCGTCCCCTTCTCCTACTGCCCTCAATCTTTCCCAGCATCAGGGTCTTTTCCAATGAGTCAGCTCTTCACATCAGGTGGCCAAAGTATTGGAGTTTCAGCCTCAACATCAGTCCTTTCAATGAACACCCAGGACTGATCTCCTTTAGGATGGACTGGTTGGATCTCCTTGAGTCCATGGGACTCTCAAGAGAACATTAGATATTAATAAATTGGAACTTAAATATTATTCCTTTTTTTGTTTGTTTTGTACTAAGTGATATTGCATTTAAAAAAAAATAGACTATTTAAGCAAAGTGTGTCTTCCTTGAGTAAGACAAATTATGTAGAGAATATTAAAATATATTTCACATATTTTTTGTCAATTGAAATTGGCTTGATTTCTAGTACCCAGAATCTTATGTGATAAAGTTTTATAATATTTGAGTTGTATGCCTAAATTATAATATGATTCTCCCAAGACTGTACTATGCAGAAAGCTACTGGGTATCTTTGGGTTTTGCAAATCAATATTAAAATAATATACTCTTTGAAATCAGAACGTGCTACAAATCTACAAATCTAATAATTCTTTCATATTTACAAATTATTTAATATCACACAGTAAAATGAGAGGTCGTATATTATTTGCTATAGTTTTACTACTAAATCAGTTTTATGATAAAGGAAGTGTTATCAAGATTTAGCAGTTACAGGATTTTTTCACATTCATTAGTGGCCTTAAAGTTGAGTAAGTCAAAATTGCTGAAAGTAGACCAGAGTCATGTAAGATTTGCTATCAAAGTATATAATACCCAAAACCACAATGAACAAGCTGGATTTATCTTTTTCAGAAAAATGAAAATTCTTTCATATAATTTTAAAAGTCATTTGAACAGCGTGCAATTTGTCATTCCTCTCATCTATGTCAGGATCTGCAGGTCTTTGAGACAGCACATACAGTATGAAACATAAAATTACAGGTATGTAGTGTTTGAACAAAACATGAACTATTCCTGGGCCACTTCTTCTAGGAGATGCATAATGGTGTGGCACAGAATTCCTTGGCCTGCAGAGTCTGTTTTTTGTTTATCCTCCATTATAAAAAGAAAGGTTTTGAACTTTCATATCTATAACATATAATAAAGAGGAAAGAGATTCCATGAAGAAAAATGCAGCTGCCTCTGCCTCAATAAAAGATCAAAGAGAAAACAGATTTAGAAGATATGATTTAGTGAGATATCACACAGTCATAGACTGAATTTGGCATCACATATTGGAGCTTAGCATTCTGAATAAATCAACTGATAAAGATTTACTATTCACAAAATATGTTGAAGAAGTCAAAAAGCAAAGCTATAAAGCACAGCACACAACTAAGGATTTCAGACCTGGAAAATAGTGTGGAATCAAACCAATGTATGACAGAAGTTACACCAATCAAGGACACAGAAACTTTCATTTTCACACTGGTTAAATGTCTGTGACATTCCCTTATTGAAGAACTGGAGTTCTACATCACAGATTCTTCACACTGATGAATATAAGTATATTTAGTATGTTGTGTAATCAATTCCTTCAACAGCAAAGAGAAATTTAATCATTCTTGACAAACTTTTGTATATTCGTGTAGATATGTTCTGTTTGCTTTTTCCTGAAGTCTCACAATTAAGAAAATTCCTTCTTAGAGCTACTCAACATTGAAATAGCTGTACCGTACAAATTTCTTGATTTTTATGATAAGATTTTTCCATGTCTAAATTTTTATTTTTTATGGAACACTTTATCCATACTGTAGGGATACTTAAAAATAGTAAAAATTCATATCATCAAGGTGCTTACAATTTAAATAATAATATAAAATAGAAATATTTAGCATATAATTGGAAGAAATCAAAAATTGCTACTGATATTCAGACAAAAGTACAAATATTGTGTATATTCAATGAGAAAAAAGATAATGTATTCAGTAATAGGTGATTAAAACCTGAAAAGAAGTTGGAGAATTTGATCGGCAAAAAGTAAGGAAAAAAATTGTCAGATAACATATTATAATTTTTTTCTTCTCTTTCATATAGTTTATTCCCTATTGTAACTTCGTACCTAAGTTAAATGCATCTTTATCATGATATAAACCCAAATAATTCTATTAATTGTTAGCTATTTAGAAAGTCGAGGAACCAAGAATCATTCAAAAGTACAAAAATTTTGGAATGTCCTTAGTTATTGGTAACAGATTTGGCTAGAATATGGGTTTCCCATGTGGAGTAGTGGTAAAAATCCACCTGCCAATGTAGGGGTCTCAAGCGACACAGGTTCAATCCCTGGGTCAGGAAGATCCCCTGGAGGAGGAAATGGCAACCCATTTCAGTATTCTTGTCTGGGAAATCCAATGGGCAGAGGAGTCTGGTGGACTACAGTCCACGGGGCCATAAAGAGTCGGGCATGACTAAGCAACTGAGTGCGCGCGCACATGCACACACGCACACACACATACACACACACATTTGGCTTGAATGTTTTTAACCTGAAAGAGTTTATTCTCTCACGAAAGAAAATACTGGTGTAGGGACTCCGTGCCTGGCATGGGGACATTTTGCCGTGTTGTTGCTGTTCAGTCACTAAGTCGTGTCCAACTCTTTGTGACCCCATGGACCGCAGCACATCAGGCTTCCCTCTACTATAGATAGCAGAGGCTGTCCTCTACTATCTCCCAGAGTTTGTTCATGTCTATTGAGTCAGTGATGCCATCCAACCATCTCATCCTCTGCTGCTCTCTTTTCCTTTTGCCTTCAGTCTGGGTTGGGAAGATCCCCTGGAGAAGGGAAAGGCTACCCACTCCAGTATTCTGGTCTGGAGAATTCCATGGACAGTCCATGAGGTCTCAAAGAGTTGGACACGACTGAGCGACTTTCACTTTCAGTGTTAAGAGTATCAGGGTCTTTTCCAATGAGTCGGCTCTTCATATCAGGTGGACAAAGTATTGGAGACCTTAGATCATGCTTTTATCTGCTGCATGAGTGTCCTTAGCTAAGACTGGTAGAGTTCTCACTGTTATGCAAGTTCTCCAGTTAGCAGGAAGGAGGAAGAGGAGGAGTTTCAATTCCACCATCATAAAAAGTGCATTCCTGAGAGCTCACACAAATCTGTTACTTGTAACATATTGGTGAGGCTTTAACTTTATGCCCATTTTCATTAAGAGCTAAAAAGATTTAATTCTAGCAAGCAAAACACATTTTCCTCTTAGGCAGGTACATGTTCAATGATATATTGGGGATCTAAAGGTAGGGACAATGCCCTACAATAAGCAAGTACCACAGAAAGGTGTGTTCATTGCAGACCCGCCAGCAAGAACCCAGTGTCCCCAAAGGAGACTGAAGATGATTTGCAAGAATTACTGGGAAGCTACACTGAACCTGAGTAGGCCTAGAAGAAAATCCTCTCCATTCAAGTTCAGAAACAATAGAGATTTAGAGAGAGAAGTTAAGTATTTAGAATTCAAAATTAGCATTAATATGGATGAAAGTTAAGTTGGAGAAAAGCTTGATAGTGCGAATAAATACCCTCTCCTGCTACTTTGAAATTTTGTTGCAAATTTTTTAAAGAAATGTTTTGCTCCACAAAGCAGGCATACTTCAACCTGTTACTGGAAAGGTTAGATACGGGAAAAAAATTTACAGTCTTTAAGACTTGAGATGCACTCAAATGAAGAAGGTATATGAATCAATGCAATGTATTTATTGGTGAAATTTTTAGTATACTGTTTCTACAGGAAAGTGTCCAAACCCCAAGGCAGAGCTTGATAAATGATCACCAAGTGAGCACAACCAGATCTAGAAATAGAAGATGAAAAACACCTCTTAAATTTTCCACTTCATATCTCTTGATCACTACCTACTCCCCCCATTCTGACTTTAATTCTTATTGATAATTTTTGCTATTTTTGAACTTTACAGAAGTAAAATCATTCAGTATATGTTATTTTGTGTCTGGCTGATTTTACACAATATTTTCTTTGTAAAGTTCATACACGTTGTTGGGTATTGCTGTAGCTCATTTATCTGCATTGCTGTATAGGGTTCCCATATATTTTTATACCACTGTATGTTGAAATCAATTCTTTGCTTGTTTTCAACTCCTGCTATTGAAATCAGGCTGCTGTGCACATTTTTGGAGCATTATTGTGTGCAGATATGCATGTATGCATTTCTTGGTCTCTATAACTAGTGTTAGAATTGATGGATTACTGAGTATATATACTCAACTTTGAATTTGACAACTTCCAGAGCATTGTACCAATATATACTCCCAACACACACACACACACACCATGCACATGCTTTCTGTATTTCACTGACATTTTCAGTATGCTCTTACAGACTTTAAATTGCCAATATCTACATTTTTATGCCCAAGGGCTTTTAAAATGTGAAAATACGGATGGTCAGTTAAAAGGACAGGCAGATATTGTTACCTCACCAACCTTCAACTAATAGTTGGTCTGTAAATCCATTTCACAGCCGCCTTGGGGAAAGTAATTCTGAGGTGTGTGTTGCACTGTTTATCAGACTTTCTCCACTGAATTGAAAGAGGGGGAAAAACCTTAAGTTTAAGATGTAAAACATTAAGTTTTTACACAAGCTATACTGGAGCTTGATTAAAATGAAGACTAAAAAGCAACCTCTTGCTGTGACTACTTGCTTCTAACCAGTGATGCACCAACACCACTTTGTTCTGCATTTACAGTCATTCTTAATCCTTGGTTCTCCCAATCCTGCTGCAAAAACAGCAAACAACCCTGAACTGGTGCCTAGTTCTCTTAAATTCTCCACAGGTTCTTCTTTGGAACCCGAACCATACGAAATAGCCTTTCCTTCATTGGGGCTTCCCAGGTGGCTCGGTGGGTAAAGAATCTGCCTGCAATACAGGAGACACAGGTTCTATCCCTGGGTTGGGAAGATCCCCTTGAGGAGGGCATGGCAGCCTACTCCAGTATTCATGCCTAGAGAACCCCATAGCCAGAGGAGACTGGCAGGCTACAGGCCATAGGGTGGAAAAGAGTCAGACATGACAAGTGTCTGTGCACACACACACTCTTTCTTCTTGAGCAGTTCTCCTTGGTTCTTCTCAAGTTCCCTCCTGTACAGGATGGAATCAATAAATATCATTTTGTCAGATTACAGGTGGTTCTAGTGGTC
Source organism: Giraffa tippelskirchi (assembly GCF_054371585.1). NCBI lineage: Eukaryota > Metazoa > Chordata > Mammalia > Artiodactyla > Giraffidae > Giraffa > Giraffa tippelskirchi. The sequence goes on from NC_137279.1 coordinate 67,426,255, forward strand.
TTTAACTGATAAGATTTCATCAAGATTAAAGGGCAGTCACTTCCAATAGAAATTGTCTAAATACACACATGCACACATGTATATATGTACATATATGTGTATATATTGACCCTTGGACAACAGCCATCTTCTCCTTATTGAATGTTTATGTATCTTTTTTATTGAATGTTTCCCTAACCTGAATTTCTGCCATACTCCTGAACTAGTGAGTCTTTCCTTCAAACACAAACTGCTTTAACTAGAATCCTTGTCTCAGAGTCTACTTCTGGGGAACCTAAATACATTATGCATTTAGATCAGCAAAGAAGAGACTGTTACAAGACTCTTAGGGAAGTAGTGAGAAGTACTCTCTTAAAACAATAGAGTGATAGAGAGTGGAGAGTACAAATGATTGTGTATCCATGCCTAGAAGAACTATAGTCACCTATATGAGGGCTTATCATTAATAGCATACCAGGACAAACAACATGGTGTAAGTAATGGATGATGAAATGAGGTACACTTCACCATGGTTCAGTTTGTATAGGTTAGGGTGCATATATTGCCTGCTATTTGAGGGATTATTAGGGAAGCCACAGAGAAAATAGGACTTTCTAGGGGGGAATTGGAGTAGCAATTAACAACATGCAGATAAATTACAATGTATAAAGGTAAACATTTTTATAATAAACTATAAAATCAAAATATAAATCAATATGTTGTTCCTCTTCATTTGCAATAAGGTGATATTCTATCAGATAAAATTGTTCAATCAAGCAATGTGCTTAAGGTGTGGTTTACCTTTAGTAAATGTGTAGTTATGTGTTAATATCTTTTTTTTCTTTTAGCTTTTGGGAACAATAAGTATCTCAATAAAAATAGGACCTCATGTTCAGAATTTTTCTACATATTTCATAGAAGATAAGCTAAAATGCCAATGATAAATTGATCTTGAAGTTAGTACATAATTTATTGTTTGTTGATAGTTGTGAAACTTGTTGAACAACCTAGAGTTAAATGTGTGGTAGCATGTATTATTTTCCCAATCATTCACTGCTGTTCTCTTAGAGAATTATATATTCCTGTCTTCTGATTTGTGGGTTTCTGTGCTTCCCTCTGCATTGCCATTAGCCTTGGTTGTGAATTGTCCTTCGAAAGATGATGAATCAGTGGTACAAGGGAAGTTAGTTCCAAAAAGAAGCTGTAGGTGTCATTGAAGTGTTTCACACACTCTCTTACTGTTTCCCTCTAGCATAAGAATGGCATGTCCCATTATCTGTGTTTCTTCAATCTGGATCCAGGCTGAAGAGGCATGTGGTTATACCTGTAACATGTCACTCACCAGGTAGATGGTGAGAAAGATAAAGAAATCCATACTGCACATTTCATCCAGAGAATTTTGAAACATTTGATTTCTCTTGAAATCTTCAAATATATATATATATATGTTTACTAATTAAAAATTAGCTTTATTAATAATTATTAATTTTGCTATTCCATTCAAAAGTAATTAGCTTTACTAGCAATTATTACTTTTGCTGTTCAAAAGGATTCATAGAAAGCTGTAAAGGCAGATTCTGGTTCTCTTGAATGAGCATTAAAGAAAGCTTCTCTGGAATCAATCTTTTCATTGTCACTTTGGTGTTTGGCAGTGCACAATTGGCAGATTCCAAGTGGATGAGGAGTGTGTCTTTCTTTTTCAAAGGGGAAATGGCTATTGTTGAAGGGTCAAGAGTAGGTGTAAGAGGGGGAAAAAATCCAGCAGGTGTTCACAGAGAGAGCAGTGTTGTCCTTTTATCAGGCCAAAAGAATTGAGAACTGAGTATATAGGAAAGTTGAATGTCTAGAAATGTGTGTGTGTGTATTTACGCCTGGAAATCATTTGGAGGGCTTTCCCATGGCCCCAGAGATCTGGACCCAATTTAACATGTCTGTGTGCTTAGAAATGGGACTTTCCAGATGGCTCAGGGGTAAAGAATCCACTTGCCAGTGCAGGAGGCACCAGTTCGATCCCTGGGTTGGGAAGATTTCATAAAGCAGGAAATGACAACTCATTCCATGGACAGAGAAGCCTGGTAGGCTGTGGTCCATAGGGTCACAAAGGGTTGGACATGACTGAGAAACTTAGCGTGAGCTTGCTTAGATATATAATCTCTGGGTTAAAGAAAGTACAGGTTAAATAGTATTCACTCACTAGATATGTCAAAATGTTTTCCATGATGTTGATATTGTTCAATAGAATAGCAATTCAAGAAGTTGTCTTTTCCTCCTACATACCTTGGTTTTGTCAGTCTTTTAGGGATTCCAAAGTCGTTGTTTATAAAATCTCATTATTGTTTCGATGAGTGTTACATTTTCTCCAATAATGACTCTTTCTGAGGGTATGTTTTTTATTTAGGCTCTTTTGGTAAGTTGCTTATTCTGACCCAAGTAGCTTATTGTCTTATGTATATAATTTAAAAATCAAGAGCCTGTGGGATCTTCTGTAATGTTTAGGGTTTTGCATCTTCACTTATTTAATTCAGATGTACAGAATTAAACTATTTCTAAAACTTCAATCTCAACATTAGATATTTTTCAATTATGATAATCTTTAATTTTATCTTAACAATGATATCAGTAGCTATAACCCACCATCCAATATAAAAATTAAAACAATGACATCACTAAATTGTAGCTATCAATGTGTTTCTCTCCAATCTTTTCAATCTGCCTTCCTTCACTGAAGAAATAATTGCTTTTTAGTTTTCCTTAATCTTTTGTTTATCATGCCCTTGCTTCATATACATGTATGTGTCAACATGCACATACACACTCTACAGTTTCATAAAATATATAGGATTACTGAAATATACATCATTTATTATTAATCATTTTAAACTTGATTTAAATAAATCATATTTATGAAATGTATTTTCCACTTAATATGGTATTTTAAAGATTAATCATATTTTAAAATATTTTTATGTTTTACTGATTTTCAATATGTTATTGTTTCAGAAAATTTAGACACATCTCTGTTCCTGGAAGATTTTATTGTTTCAAGATTTTTGCCACTACAGAGTTGCTAAAAATACATTCAAACAAACACAAACTGAAAAATGTTCTCACCAACATTATGGTATCTACTTAAAGTAAAACTTCCAGTTGATAGCATCTGTGCCTCTAAACATTAACATAAAAGTAATGTATTTTTTGTATATTAAAATTCAACCGAAAACCAAAACTCTAAAAATAGACCATGTCAATTAGGAAACTGGTTTTCAAATTTAGGCATATTCTAAAATAATTACATTGATTGGATAATAATATTGATTCAATACAGGCTTAACATAAAATTTTAAAAATTTCTTATGTAACAATCAAAGTAGTAGAAGTGTAACATAATCCAGGTTTCCAGTGTAATCTCTTGTCAATTTATTAAATTGAGTATACTGTCAGAGTTACTAAGAATAAGGGGATGTAGTTTGGCTTATGGGTAATACCTACATCTCAGTGAAGGGTTTTTTGGTGCGGTAAGTCCCAAGGAGGATGTAATATATTAGGCAACGAAGGATTCTGGGAAGATGGGGGAATGAGAAGCAGCAGGAGTCTCTCTTCACCTAGACAGCGATCTCACTGACTGTCTGATGTAACCATTTTGGAACTCTGGAGTCTATTGAATGTTTTCAACTTTGAGGGGTGGCTTGGACAATAAGTTGTGGTTAATTTTGATCAATTTCAGAATTTAACCACAGTATCAGCAACCCATCCCCCATTTCCCAGGCCTGTGACAGGCAACCTTGCACACATTTCAAGAGCAACTTGCACAACTGGACCAAAGGAACTTGTCATCCAAATATCAAAGATCTGAAATGGCCTTCAGGGATTTAAAGAGCCAGTGCCCTTGTGCTCTTAATACTAGATAAAACAACCAAATGGATGAGAACTAGACAAATAGATACTTGATAATACAATAAACCAATTAGATATAACAGAAATACACAGAACACTCTTCCCAAAATCAACAGAATACACATTTTTCTCAAGAGCACAAGGGACATTTTCTGGGGTAGATCATATGTTAAGCCACAAATTAAGTCTCAGGAGATTTAAAAATATATCATACAGACTATTTTCTTCTGATGACAATGCAACAAGGCTAGATATAAATAACAGAATAAAATTCAAAAATTTTAAAATTTGTATAAGCAACACACTCTATAATAACCAATAGAAAGAGAAGACATCACAAAGGGAATTAGAAGATACCTAGAGATGAACGAAAACAGAAGCACACTCCAGACATAGCTTGAAGATATTGAGGGTTCAGATTCAAATCACCTGCAGTAAAGTAAATACTGCAATGAGGTGAGTCATATAATATTTTTGCTAAGTGGATATAAAAATTAAAGTCACACTATACTGTGGTCTACTAAGTGTACAATATCATAATATCTTAAAAAGTTAATTAAAAATACTTCACTGCTAAAAAGTGCTAATCATCATCCGAGCCCTCAGCAAATCATATTCTTTTGTAACAGTAACATCAAAGATCTCTGACTACAGATCACCATAACAAATATAATACTAATGAAAGAGTTTGAAATATTTGATCTTAATGTAGAAAGCATGAAGAGCTCACACACACACACACACACACACACACACACACAACTATTAGAACTACTAAATTCAGCAAAGTAACACAAAGTCAACAAAAAATTACATCAGTTACATTTCATTTCTATATAATAACAATGAGCAATATAAAAAGAAAGCTAAGAAAACAATTCTAATTTTAATAACACCAAATAGAATAAAAATCTTTGTCAATGAGGTGGATAATAAACTTAACTACAGAGGCATATGGCTTGTACAATGAAAAGTGCAAAATACTGCTAAAAGAAATTTAAAAAGATATAAATAAATGGAAACACAGCCTACGTTCATGCATTGGAAGACTAAATATTAAGATGTTGATACTACCCAAAGCAATCCATAGATTCAATGCAATTCATATCAAAATCCTAATGGTATTTTTTATGGAAATAGAAAAACCCATCCTAAAATATATACAGAATCTCAAGGAAACAAGGATAGCTAAAACAGGCTTGAAAAAGATCAAAGCTGGTAGTCTGACATTTTTTCATTTCAAAACGTACTACAAAACTTTCTGACTCCAAACAGTATGGTATTGACATAAAGATGGAAATATAGGTCAGTGGATTACAGCAATGAACCCTAATATATATGTTCAAATCATTTTGACAAGGATGCTAGACCATTCAATGAGGAGAGGATAGTCTTGCAGCAAATTGTGCTAGGAAAGTTGAATATTCACATGCAAAAACAATAAACTTGGATCTTTACCTAACACCATATACAAAGCATTCAAAATGAACAAAAGAACTAAAAGTAAAAGCCAAATCTTTGAAACTTCACAGCATCGGATTTGGCAATGATTTCTTGAATATGCTATTAAAGGTATTAGCAAAAAAGACTTCATAAAATTATTTTAAATAATTGTGCACCAAATGATACTATCAACAGAATAAAAATGGAACACAGAGGATGGCAGAAAATATTTGCAGATCATATATCCTATAAGTGATTAGTATTCAAAATATACAGAGAACACCTACAATTTAACAACAAAAGTAGAAACAACCCAATTCAAGAATGGTACTTTAATTAGACAATTCTCCAAAGAATATATGCAAATGACAAGCACGTGGAAATATACTCAACAATCATTAATCATTAGGGAAATGCAAATGAAAATTCCAATGATACACTACCTCATACTTTTTAGGGTGGCTACTATCTTTAAAAAGCAGATAAAAGTGTTTCTGAGGATGTGAACAAATAGAACTCCTCTGCACTATTGGTGGGAATGTGAAATGGTAGAGTCACTGTGAAAAACAGCATGGTGACACCTTAATAATTAAAAATAGAATCACCTAATAATTTGACAATTCTACTTCTCGGAATATACTCAAAATAGTTGTAAACAGAGTCTTATAGAGATATCTCTGCACTCAATTTCATGGCAGCATAATCACGATAGCCAAAATATAGAAATAACCCAAATATGTCTATTGATTGTTTCCATACAAATTTTAGGATTCTTTATTCTATTTATGTGACAAATGCCATTACTTTTGATGGAGATTGCATTATATATATACATATATATATATGTATGTACATATATTTCTTTGGGTAATCAACATTTTGGCAATATTAATTCTTCCAATTCATATATTACTTATTGTGTGAGTTTCAATTTATTTTATTGTCTTATTATTTGCAATATACAGGTCTTTTACTTCCTAGGTGAAAGTTATTCTTAGGTATTTTATTGTGTTTGATATAATTATTTGATATAGATATAGAACTAGTATTTGATCCAGCAAGTCAACTTCTGTGCGTTGATCTGAGAAACACACGTGCACACACACACACACAAAATATTTATTTGAAAAGGTATATGCACACCCATGTTCATTACAGCAATATTTATGACAGCTGAGATATGAAAACATTTTTAACAGATGGATAAAGAAATTGTGGTATACCCTTGCGTGTTAGTCACTCAGGTGTATCCAACTCTTTGCAATCCCATGGACTATATCCACCAGGCTCCTCTGTTCATGGAATTCTCCAATTCTCCAAGCAAGGATACTGAAGTGGGTTGCCATTCCCTTTTCCAGGGCATGATCCCAACTGAACGATCAAAATTGTGTCTCCTGCATTCAGGGAGATTCTTTACCATCTGAGCCACCAAGGAAGCCCAGGTAAAGAAATTGTGGGATATATATAATTCAATCATAAAAAGAATGAAATCTTGCCATTTGGGACAACATAGTTGAAACTTGAGGACATTATGCCAAGTGAAATAAGTCAGAGAAAGACAAATGCTGACTCTCTCTCTCTCTCTCTCTCTCTCTCTCTCTCTATATATATATATATGTATGTAAAGCTCATAGATACAGAAAACAGATCGGTGGTTGCCAGAAGTAAGAGTTGGGGAGTGGAAGAAATGTGTTAGTTGATTTTGTTTTTAACTTAAACACACTAACTAATAATTTTGAAAAGAAAAAAGTTTGAATAGTTCTGACCTCTTAAGACAAAACTCACAAGAATATTCTGCTGTCTCAGATGAACAGCAAGGTTAGTTTATCAGAAGTGATTTTTCCTTCTATTGGTTATGAAAGGGACTTCCAGATCTTACAGTCCACTCTGGCCATGAATAATCATGAGAATGAGGTAACAGAAAGGGACCAGGAATTTCCCCAAGCATTTCTTAAACTTGGTTTTAAGATTATATGTCCAAGATAAATTTGCCAAAAGTGTTTTCTCTGATTGGGTCGGGGGAAGATAAGCATTTCAAAAGACAATACTGCATTGCTGTTGGCTAGAGAGACTGGTCTCAGTGTTTGGGAGCCTGTAGTTGAGGTCAGATGCTGTTGGAGGCCAGAACAACGAGAAAAAATTGTGAAAAAATATGAGGCGTTAATTTGTCATCAAAACACATCTTATATTTTATAAAGAGAAATGCACTTCATTTTTTGGCCAGTGTGATGTTTTGGTCTGATGTTTTTTATTGATAAATTATCTACACATTCATCATGTTCTATATGTTGTGATCATAGCATCTTCTATAAGAGTGACAGTGACATCATATCCCAACTGACAGAAGAGCATATGACTGTAAATACCTTCAGCTATTTGCAAGAGCAAGTTGTAAATCCATTCCACTTTAATGGCAACTCATTGATTGCTTCTTCGGGACTGTTGAAGGAAAACGTGCAAATACTAAATTTAAAATGAAAAAGTGGGTGTTTGGTTTAAATTTGCTTAATATTAGACTCATCAATTAAGTTTTGAAGCACTTTATCTAGAATAAGACATAATACTCTTTACAAGTTTTCAAAGAAAATGTAATAATATTTTGAGATTGTTGTACGGTTTGGGGTGTTACTGACAATAGTAACAGGTCAAGCTGTATATTTATAAGCTACTTGGACTTGATTATTTATGATTTTAATGGAGATTTTATTGCACATTTATGGTAATTTCCCCTTTCAAACTCATTATTTTATTAAATCAGTTGAATCTCACATTCTGTTTTTTTCCTGAAATGAGAATGTTAGCAGTTTGTTCAATTTTCATAATGAAATACAATTATCATATATTAGAAAAAGATTTTTACTTTCTGAAGTCAGATTATTTAAAAACTGATTCCCAACTGAACACAAGGGTATAATTTAATTTCTGCTGACATCATAAATTATATGAGTTCAATATAAGTAGCTTATGAAAGATAGGAGAACAATTAAATTATATCCTAAAGATTTATTCTAACAGAATAAAAGTTTAAAAAAAGGATTTTCTAATGAAATTCAAATAATGTATTTTATTCACAAAGAGCAGTGAGGCAGAATATTTTCACAAAGAGCAGTGGGGCAGAATATTTTCCCTAAAGAAACATTATTTTATAAGTAAGGTTTAGATAGTGTAAAAGATATTTAGAAGATGATGAATTAATTTTCACATAATATATGGTCACAGGGTTTATTTTATCTGTTTTAAATATACTGCCCTTCTGTTAATATTTTATTATTTAAGTCTTTGTAAAAGTCACAAAGCATATAGTGTTCTTTTTCATATTGTTAATTACAAATTTGAGACATCATAACACTTATTATACTGAGTAACCCCGACAGTATATTATTTTATGAGTTATAGGTAGATCATGTAAGATCAAGAAAGAAATTCAGTCACATTATTGAATGTTCTAAATGAGGGAAGTAGCTGACCTCTTTGAAGATTATGGTAACTTATTCTTTTACAATTAGCAATGAGCACTTTCCATAAAGATTACATGAAACTATAGGTATACCAACAGGAATATTTTCTTTGTATGCATCAATTCCACCATTGTAATGAACCAGAAACCTCATTGTATTGATGCCTTTTTATAAATATCCTTTAATTTCACCTGCTCTTCTTCATTTCCATTATCAGTTACTTAGTTTAACCCACAGTAACACTTTTCTTGTCAAATCCATGTATTTTTCCCTTGATTGTTGCAGTTTGTCTTCCTAGCACATATATATTGAAATCTTATATAGTTGGTCAATTTAAAATTCATCAGTGAGGCCTCAATCCTCACATATAAATCTAAAACTTGTATAGGATATATTATCCTATTAAATATATGTTTGTAACTCCTCTCCCATTACTCCAAGAAGGGAGAAAAATGTAAGCGAACCATAGGATTATCAATATTATGAGTCTTGATAAGGAACTAATGGATGCTGAGTACCTTAGACTCTTCATTTCAGGTCTGAATAAATCTTGGGTATTGCAGGAGTGGACTAGTGAGATAAAACCAGCAGGTATTAGATGTTCTTTTTATTTCATTAGGCCCTGAAGGTATAATTGTCAGATTAATAAACTCTTCAACAATTTATCACTAATCCTGCCTCTAAATTCTACATGATTAACGTACAAGTTTTTGGAATGAAGTGTGAAGCAAACATCTTTCTTTCTAATTTATTTTAATTTCAAAGTATTACAGTTTCAATTTCCCAATAATGTTTCTTTCCTTATCTCTTGATGGATATTGTACAGAAGTTGTGATGGGCACCCAAGCAATGCAGTTAAGATAATTTGTATAGCAGTCAGAAAGTCTTCCACCCAAGAAAACTTTGCTGTGACTCTGCACCATCCCTTTGTACTTTACTCAAGTTACAATGAAAGCAGTGCATATTCTCCTAATAACAGAACATCTCCCTGTCTGTAACTGAACTTCTACCTGTCAGCACTATAATTTTGGTTATTCCTTCTTCTCTATGATATTCAGTATATGTCTTTCATTTTTATTCTACTCATTGGCATTTAAATATACATGGAGTTCTCCCATTTTCTATGAAGACTTTGCCTTATGCCACTCCAGTTGTGGAAATTTCTCTTATTTTTGCTTTATAACCAAGTTAGATTTTTCAGCACTCATTCTCTTCTTTTTCCACTTCCATTCATCCCTAAATCCATTAAATCTAGATATCATACTGTGAAACTCTGTTTGTTGAATCCAAAAGTTTTTCTACTGATTGTCTTGACTTTTCTAATTTGACAGTTTTGGACAGTACATAATTCTTGAAATAGTCTTTAGTTTTTGTGTGTGCATGTATATAAATACACATAAATTCATGCATATGTGGAAGTTCTACAATCAAGTCCTATTGGCCTTAAGCAGAAGTAGAAGATATAAAGAAGAGGTGGCAAGAATACACAGAAGAACTATACAAAAAAAGATCTTAATGACCCAGGTAACCACGATGGTGTGATCACTCATCTAGAGCCAGACATCCTGGAATGTAAAGTTAAGTAGGCCTTAGGAAACATCACTGCAAACAAAGCTAGTGGAGGTGATGGAATTCCAGCTGAGCTATTTCAAATCCTAAAAGATGATGCTTTTAAAGTGCTGCACTCAAAATACTAGCAAATTTGGAAAGCTCAGCAGTGGCCACAGGAATGGAAAAGGTCAGTTTTCATTCCAATCCCACCAAAGAAGGGCAATGCCAAAGGATGTTCAATGGACCACACAATTGCACTCATTTCTCATGCTACCAAGGTAACGCACAAAATCCTTCAAGCTAGGCTTCAACAGTATATGAACCGACAGCTTCCAGATATACAAGCTGAATTTAGAAAAGGCAGAGTAACCAGAGTTCAAATTGTCAACATCCATTGGATGAAAGAAAAGGCAAGACAATTCCAGTAAAAACATCTACTTCATTAACTATGCTAAAGCCTTTGTGTGGATTACAACAAACTGTGGAAAATTCTTCAAGAGAGGGGAATACCAGACCACTTTACCTGCCACCTGAGAAACCTATGTGCATGTCAAGAAGCAGCAGTTAGATCTGGACATGGAACAATGGACTAGTTCAAAATTTGGAAAGGAGTATGTCAAGGCTGTATATTGTCACCCTGTTTATTTAATTTATATGCAGGGTACATCATGCCAAATGCCGGGCTGGATGAAGCACAACCTAGAATCAAAATGCTGGGAGAAATATTAATAACCTCAGATATGCACATGACACCACCCTAATGACAGAAAGTGAAGAGGAACTAAAGAGCCTCTTGATGAAGGTGAAGGAGGAGAGTGAAAAAGCTGGCTCAAAACTTGACATTCAGAAAACTAAGATCATGGCAGCCAGAAGTAATCTTCAGCCAAGAAAAAAGGCTCTCACTAGAACCCAATTAGATTGCATCCTGATCTTGGGATTCAGCCTCCAGAATGATGTGCAATAAATTTCAGTTGTTTATAAGCTACTCAGTCTATGCTGTTTTGTTTCAGAAGGCTCAGTGGACTGAAACAGTCATCTTCTCCTTATGAAAATGGTTCTGTTCCAGTTCTCTCTCCATTTTAGTAACTATCACTGCCATATCTTCAGTGAAGTCCCTAAAGTTGACAATTTAGACCACATTCAGTCACCTAAATCCAAATATAATAATAATTCTTAATGTTGAGAATTGCTGGACTTGTTCATTCTTCTTTATCAAATCTCTACTACTGCCCCACTCCAGGTCTCCATCCACCCTCATTAATATTATGTGCTGTGTTGTGCTGTGCTCAGTCGTGTCCGACTCTTTGAGACCCCTTGGACTATAGCCCACCATGCCCCTGTCCATGGGATTCTCCAGGCACGAATACTGGAGTGGATTGCCATGCCCTCTTCCAGGGCATCTTCCTGACCCAAGGATCAAACCCAGGTCTCCCGCATTGCAGTTGGAGTCTTTACTGTCTGAATCCCTGGGAAGTGCCATTAAGATTATAAGAGGCTCCTAATCATTGTTCTCTAATTTATTTTTTCACCCTACAGACTCACTGATTTTAGTAAGATTCACATTTAATATTGTCACTTCTCTATCTTGTAGTGACCCCACCCAGCTGCTTTAATTTAAAAATTAATCATAATAATTTTAAAATAATATATGAGGAAAAATGATACATATCAAGTATCACATAGCAGGTTCTAAGTGAATTGTGTATATTAACACATTCATTAATGAAAATATCACTGTGAAATATGTATTGCTGTTATACTCTTTTGTCTTCATTTTGCCATTGTTTATTTATTTATGCATTAATTTATTTAAAGGTAAAGAAATCAAGACAAAAACTCTGGCTCAGCATCACACAGCTGATAAAGTTACTGACCAGGTCATACAAAAGATAAAAATCACAAAACTTAATTCGTTCATGTGAACTTTAATGTGTAGACTAAATAATTTTCCTTCCTTAAAGAAGGGTTTATCTTTTCTCTTGCAGCCCTTCTTACCTTCTTTACACTTGAAGACTATTTGGTTAAGTCTTGTTTCACTCTACAACCTCTATTTTACGAACACTTCCAATCAGAGACATTTTTGGGTTTTCTCCTCACCCCCTACCTCTGTTTGTGCACTTCTAGAATGCTCTCTACCACTTTTGTCACATCTCTGTCTCCGCCTTGTGTGAATTACCTGTTTATTTGTTCATTTCCTTTGCTAGTGTACAAGCTTACTGAAGCCAGAAACTTTCAACATCTTGCTTATTGTTTCTAACCCTGGGCAATGTTTCTTCTGTGACAAATACTGAATAAATATTAGTTCAATCAATTAAGATTCTAAAGACTAAATACTCAGTATCAAGCAAATCTGAACACTTATAAACCTGAATATAACTATTGCATTGCATATTAAGTATCTTAAACTTTTTATGTCTGCCACAGATTGTAGTTTATCATTTAAATGGTGGCTAGTAATTTGGGGTACGGAAAAAAAATGTTGTGCTCTTTCCACTTGTCTAAGTATCAGTTTGGCTGTCTTCTATCTTGTAGGGTTATGTGATAAACATCTTGTAATGTACAAAATAAAATGAAACTTCTTGTATTTTGTTATACAGATGTGTGTTATAAATGATCTCTTAATATGTCCTAGCAGTTCCTGAGAACTATTTTGAATTTGAAAAAAAGTCACTAAAATATTGAACTTAAATCAGGCGAGTTAAGAATAGAGAGGTCAGCTATCTACGGTTGAAGAAGAAAGCAGGAAGAAAATAATTTAGGAATGTGGTTCACTCTTGGATAAAAAAGTCATGCCAGAAAGAGCATAGATATGCTTTTGAACAGTTGGAGGGGAGTGGTGCTTGTTGCATTTTTAAATTTTATTTTCCAATGAAAATTGTGTATATTTCAGGTGTAAAACATGATAACTTTATATACATATGGTGTGCAGTCACTCAATTGTATCTGACTCTTTGTGACTCCATAGGTTGTAGCCCACTAGGCTATTCTGTCCATGGGATTTCCCAGGCAAGAATACTGGAATGAATTGCCGTTTCCTCCTCCAGAGGATCTTCCCGACCAAGGGATCGACCCCATATCTCTTGCATCTCCCAATATTCATAGTGTAATAATTACTACTGTCTAGCTAATGAATGTAGCATCCCCTCACCACAGTTACCATTTTTTGTGTGTGCTTCTGTGTAATAAGAATACCTCAAATCTACTCTCTTAGCAAATGTTCAGTATTCAGTACAGTATTAGTAATCATAGTCACCATACTGTACAGTAGATCTCTAGACTTATTTATCCTAAATAACTGCACTTGTACCCTTTGATCATTTTCCCAATCTCCTGCTCTGAGTAACCACAAGTCCACTTTCTGATTCTGTATTTACCTTTTCTAATTCCACATATAAGTGAGATCATGTAGGTTTTTTTTTTTTTTTCCTGTTGTTGTTGTTTAGTCTCTAGGTCGTGTTTAACTCTTTGCAAACACATGGCTTGTAGCCCACCAGGCTCCTCTATCCATGGGATTTCCCGGGCAAGAATACTGGAATGGGTTGTCATTTTCTTTCTATATCTGGTTTATCTTACTTTGCATAATTTCCTCCAGGTCTGTTTATATTGTTGCAAGTGGCAGGATCACCTTCTTCTTTAAGATTAAATAACATTATATAGATATATATTTAATTTAATGTAACATTATATTTGCTGTTGTTCTTATATATAAAATATTTTCTTTATCCATTCATCGATTGACAGACATTTACATTTTGTCCATACCTTAGGTATTGTAATGTTGCGATGAACATAGAAACATAGATATCTCTTCAAAGTACCAATTCCATGTTATATGGATATACCCAGAAGGATTACTGGATCATATGATAGTTCTATTTGTAATTTTTTGAATAATCTCCGTATGGATTTATATAGTCCATCAACCAATTTACATTCCCACCAACAGTATACAGAACATCTCTTTTCTTTACATCCTTTCTAACACTTATCTCTTATCTTTTCTGAGATGTAACTAAAAATAAAAACTAAGACTTTTGGTCTGAGATTTCAGTCTGTCAACCAACCATATTGATTTTAGGGGCAAAACTCTAGTATATAACAGATATACATATTAGTTTTGCCAGCAAGACCAACTTAAATTTTATACTTAAGCAGCATGGGCTTCCCTAGTGACTTAGATGGTAATGAATCTGCCTGCCAGTCAGGAGATGTGGGTTTGATCCCTGGGTCAGGAAGATCCCCTGGAGAAGTAAATGACAACCTACTCAAGTATTCTTGCCAATGGACAGAAGAGCCTGGTGGGCTACAGTTAATAGGGTTGCAAAGAATCAGACATGACTGAGAGTCTAACACCCTCACTTTCAGCATTGGCTATGTACTTCAAGATAAAAAGAAATAAAAATCCAACCAATCAGTCTTTCTTATCATGAAGTAGTTGAGTTTTGACATGCATATGTATGTGTGTGTCTATGTGTGTGTGAATTGAAGACCTCTCTAATTACTTCTGAAGAATTTTAAATTGCACTGGATTTCAATAAAGATTCTAGGATATTTATGACCTGCACAGTTTATTTGCGCAGATGGGTTGCTCAAAAATTAAAAGTTCATCCATCATATACTGCTTATGCCAAAGCATGAACCTCAGATGTGAATACAGTTGTCTAAGGTAAACATATATTGAACAGAAAGCATTTTCAAAATTTGACCTCTTGACTTCTGAATCTAAACTAAAACAGAGAAGCCTGTTCAGTGGGAAACAGAAACACTACTTAGAAGTATAAAACAATAAAACATATTCATGGAACAACAAAGGTCAACCCACAGTTTACTACATAAATGGTGTGTACTTCATAAATTTGCTAACCTGGGCTAATATGATTACATATCTTGGCTCAGTTTGCTGTGGTCAGAGGGATCACTTGTGAGATAAATATTTTTTGACATTTTAAGGAACTATTCCCTCATATTATTCATTTTTAGAATGCAGAGTTCATTTGTGGGTCATCACAAAAACTATTTTTCATAAACTCCTAGACTTTATCAGTTTTATCTGGAACCACTTCATGAGTTCCAGTGTAATATTGTAGAAGAGAAACAGCTTTTCAAAAACCACAATTTCTTATGTGAACAGAATCCTTTATCTCTGCTCAGTCTACAGGGAAGTGTTACAATGATGAATGACTTTCAATCCCCCTACTTTTCTCTCCTTAGCATTACAAATTTTCATTTGGTAGGCCACTCTCCTGTCTGAGGAGTTGCAATTCTCAGATTGAAAAGTCTCATCATGGGGGTATTTGAATCTTCCTGTCAGTCGTGAATCAGAGCAAGTTTAGTCTGTTTATAATTTCTGTCATTTTCTAGCTTGTACAGTGTATTATTTTAACTAATATTCTGACTTAAATAATGTTCTTACTGTTGTCATTGAAAAGTTGCCTCACACTAAGTGATGGATCTCTCATTGCAAATACAGAAAAATTGCCTTTTGTGAAGTCTTCAAGAACTAAGATCGAAGAATCCAAACTCCCAAATTTCACTCCCTGAGCTTTAATTTAAAATTGGAATGGCTCTGTTTCAGCCAATGGTATTACAGATCCCAGACAAGTCAGATTTATTTTGCCAAGTTAAAGCATAGATTTAACAAGTTTTGTCCCTCCTTCACTTTTATATTAAAATCAAATAATGAGGGGAAATACATGTGTCTTTTTCTCACTTAAACAAAAACTAAAGATAATGATTTTTGAAAGACATAGACAAAAAGGTGTCATGCTGTTAACTCAAAAATATATTTTTTATATGTTGGGTTCATTAATTTTTAGCTTCTCCCTCTGAAATCAATAAAGTAAATTTGTTGAGTCAGTGGGGAGCCTGACAACCAGAAGTACCATACTGGCAACAGAATGCATATCTGGAATTGGCACAGGAATTGGCCCTGTGCACTTCCCTTTTGGAAAACAGCTTACCGAGAAATGAAGAGGTTGACAACTCTTAAGGACACAATTTGCCTGAGCCTCAGAAGCAAGGTTAAATTTCCCACTTGATACTTGGACCCTGCAAGAAGGGAGGAGGCCATGAACAGCTCAAGTGATCCACCTAAGGTAGGGGTAGTGAATCTCTAGCAGGAATTTCAAAGTCCCTGCCGTTGTGGGTTTAGCTCCCAGTAAACAGAAAAGCTGAGAAAGCATATGCAAATGCAGAGATGAATTGTATCATATATCAGCAAAATTAGGAACACTGTCCCTGAGACTAAGATTGTGTCACCTTCATGGTCTGTTCCTGGTCTGAGCAGAATTTCCTTCACCCTGGAATCTCTTCCCTCATCAACTTTCAGTTTAAATAATTTGAAAACAATGGCATGAAGGATATTCAGAAAGAAAACATTATTTTGGAGCAGGATGTCATGAAATCAGCTAGGCATGCAACAAAGCATAGAAGAAAAGGAAGATGGTGATTGTGAGACAAGTCGTCTTCTATATTTGTGATAAAACTGAAGTCAGAAAACATATAATAATAGTGATGCTAAAAAAAGCAAGTTAAATTTTGGGTGCTTTACTGATAAATACCTATGTCTCAGATGCCACCGTTCCAGAATACAACCAACAGAGGCCTCTACAACAAACCAATACCAGCTCAGCAGTGCCTTATAATGCCATTGGACCCCTTGTCTGATCACTGTGACAAGAGCACACGGTGTAGAGGAGGATATTAACCTTCTTCACAGGTGGCAAGTGTCTCTGGAATAGGATTTATCAGACCAAGAGTTGGATGTACTTTTGTGCAGAGAGATTAATGCGGTTGTAACCACAGCCTGCCGTGAAGTGATAGGCCTATGTCCGTTATTCTAATTTCAGTATAGGGAAATGGATTTTTTAAAAGTTGACTTTAATAGCTTGAAAATAAGAATCTATGAATGAGAGTTTCAGTTTAGGGAAGGGGATGCAATGGGTCACTGTGTTTCAGAGGCATTTATAAAAAATAATAATAATAATAAAAATATGAATTTTAAAATTGACTAATAAATGTATTCACAAAATACTTTCACATGATAAGTTTTCTCTTTCCTCCAAAGAAGTATTTATTTATTATTACACACATATGAGGACTTCCCTCATGGCTCAGATGGTAATGAATCCACCTGCAGTGCAGGAGACCCACGTTCAATCCTTGGGTTGGGAAGATGCCCTAGAGAAGGGCATGGCAACCCACTCCAGTATTCTTGCCTGGAGAATCCCAGGAACAAAGGAGCCTGGTGGGCTACAGTCCATGGGGTGGCACAGAGTTGGACACAACTGATCGATTGAGCACACACACATATAAACGGAACAATTATTAGAGCTCAGCCTCTAGACTGGGCTGACATGTTGGCTTTTCCATTAACCCTGGGGAAGCACTGACTGTATGTTCTTGATTTTCTCATCTATAAGGGCAGATTATAATAATTCCTTATTCTCAGGTGTGTTGGGAGGATTCATTGCATTAGTGCATGTAAGCCAGTAAGCCATTCAATAAAGGTTAGCAATCATTATAATTAACATTGCCATCACTATTAGCCTTTTGTAAAAATTATAATGTCCTCAAAATGCTCAACACAGAATATTATGTAAATACAAAATAAAAGCCAATAGTCTATATGCATATCTATCGTATAATTTGAGTTATTTTAAACATATGACTGTATAGAAAAATAAACAATTGCTTTACCATGGGTGAAGGGATCTAGCAGAATCAGTATAGACTAGACTAGTGTTTTGATGAAATATTATGCATGTGATCTAGAAAATGGATTAGTAGGGATCAAATGTGGAGGGAGAAAAACCAGGATAGGAGGAAATACAGTAGTTCAGGTCATAGTTATTTAAAAATTGAATTAGGATCATGATGGTCATGGAAATAGAGACTGTCAGTCTGAGAGATTATTTTGGAAGTACAATGGATGGGTTCAGGGATACATTGGTATGGAGCCTGAGGTCAAAAACCAGTCATTCTGGCCACCAGAATGGTGGAGTGTCTGGGTTACTTCCAGAAATACTGAATATTGGAAGAGAGACAGGTTTGGTGGGAAAAAAAAAAAAATCATAAGAAAATTTGGAGCTGGCTGAAATGGACCCAACTGTGTACATTCAAAGGGTAGTTACAAGGAGTGTGTAGAGTTTAGTGATGAGGGGTTTGGGCTAAAGATAAAATTTAGAAGTCCTTGGTTTAATCCAAGGTGGCACAGTGGTAAAGAATCCATCTGGCAATGCAGGAGACACAAAAGACACAATTTTGATCCCTGGGTCAGAAAGATCCCTTGGAGGAGGAAATGGCAGCCTGTTCCAGTATTCTTGCCTGGAAAATTCCATGGACACAGGAGCTGATGGGTTACAGTCCATGGGGTTGCAATTAGTCAGACACAACTGAAGTGACTTAGCATGGCACATCACAGACTGTAGCCTGCCAGGCTCCTCTGTCTATGGGATTTCCCAGGCAAGAATACTTCAGTGGGCTGCCATCTCCCCTTCCAGAGGATCTTCCCAACCCAGGGATGAAACCCACATCTCCTGTGACTCCTGCATTGGTAAGTGGACTCTTTGCCACTGAGCTACCTGGGAAGCCTGGCAGGGGTTGGTAAAGCCATCATATCCTTAGTGACTTGAGAATTCTGGCTCCTTCCCAAGATTATATCACCATGTGAACACATGGCTTTTAGAGTCAGTGTGGCAGGAAAGAGAGAAATTGAGGAGGCACACGCCCTTAACTGCCTGAAACCCAAAGTGACATATCCCAGAAAAAATAGTCCTCTGGCCAGAACCAATGAATGATGCTCAACCCACCTGCAAAAAAGTGTTGGCTGTACAAAGCGGCACAAGATACCTAGTGAGCATTGTCATTGCCTCAACTCGTCTTCCTACTTTTATATTCACCCTCAACCTCTGGTTAATACTTTTAACAAGTTTCTTTAGCATTATGAAATTCACATTTAAATTGTTGGAGTTTTGGAATGATTGGCTTTGCTACCATACTTAGGCATATTTTAAGTGGTTGCATGTTTTCTTAACATTGTTACAATGACTTTCAATACTTATTTAATTAATGACAAAAATACTGATTGAGTCTTGAGTTTAAATTCCCTATTTAACATGTATCCCCTACATAATATATTAAGCTACTATATAGTTTAATACAGGTCTTCTTGGCTATATGAAAAATGCAGCAGAAATCTCTTTTATTTTTTAAAGTATTGTGTAGACTTAAACATACGAAAATATTTTTAATTTACATATTGCAATACATAGACTTCAAGAAAAACATTATTAACAGATTATTAGGACCATAAATGCCTGATAATCTCTTTTTAAAATTCTAAGCATTATGATTTTTGCCTCCCTGAAATTGTATTTACAGGATTAGGCTGCTTCTGGTGAATCCTACTTAGTAATACATTGGCTTCTTAAATATGAATATATACCATTAAAATATTCTATTAACTTTAATAAGCTTGTTGAAGTAAAATTTTCAGTGCTTTTGTAAGCTGTATGAGAAAATATATGAGAAAAGTATTTGTCTTGCATTTATACAATTATTAATGTATGCTTTCAATTAATCTGTAATATTTGTGATGGGAAATACTAATGACTAAACAACAAATGAGAATGTACAACTTACTTGTTTAAATAAATGAAATCTATTCTTGAAAAAAAAAAAAGACATTTTAGAAAGAGCTCTTAAAAGTTAGCCTTTCTGCTCTTTCTTTTTGTCTCTCACACATGCTATAATCCTGTCTTCATCTATTAAATGTTGGGTTCTCTGCTGGACTCTAGAGTCACACACACACACACACACACATACATATACATGATATCTCTGCCCCTAATCATGTAACAGTCTAAGAGAAAAAATTAGAGTTGGTCACAGAGATACTAATTTAAAGCCATTACAAATTCTGCACCAGAGATACAGAGAGCCCATTAGAGTTAATGCTTAAGAGACCCAAAATGATGAATGATGAAGCACATTTCCTTTATGACTTGGTTGCAGTTTAAAGTTGCATTTTCACTTTTCTGCATTCAATGTCTTTATGAACTTTTCCATCACTTCAAAGAATTTGAAGTTTCGGGGCAATTCCAGAGACGCTTTGAAATTCCTCCCATGCACTCTGCTTTTATTGCTAGTGTCTGTCAGTAGGTGATTAATGATTGTTCATTAAGTATAGTTACTCTGGCCAGACTTTTATGCATAAACAAGAGAGGAGGAAATAGGAATATTACTATTTAAAATCCTCTCTAGTTCCTTTTTATAAATTAAAACATATATTTTATATGTGACACAAATTATTTAGTGTTGTTTCTACATACACTATGTAAAAAGTATACTATAAATGTTTAAAAAATTAGCAAATAATTCTTAGAACAAATCATATACCTTGTTACTAATTTATACTGGGATCCATTGTTTCTAGAAGTATTCAGATGCTTCTCTCTTGAATCTTTAGGCTTCCCAAGAATACATTTTATTTTTGTGCTTTTTAAATAGTTTATCATTCAAGTTTCATTTTTTAAACACTTTAGAAGTAATGTAATAATTGTGAGGCTTCCCCTGTGGCTCAGCTGTAAAAAATCTTCTTGCTATGCAGGAGACTCAGGAGATGCAGTTTCAATCCCTGGGTCAGGAGGATCCCCTAGTGGGGAATGGCAATCCACTCCAGTATTCTGGCCTGGAGAACCCCATAGACAGAGGAGCCTAACGGGCTAGAGTCCATGGGGTTGCAAAGAATTGGACACAACCAAAGCCAAAGAAACTGAGCTCGCATGCATGTATATATTGTTGTTATTCACTCGCTCAGTCGTGCCTGACTCTTTGTGACCCCATGGACTGCAGCACGCCAGGCTTTCCTGTCCCTCACCATCTCCTGGAACTTTCTCATGTCTACTGAGTCAGTGATGCCATCCAACCATCTCGTCCTCTGTTGTCCCCTTCTCCTGTCTTCTATCTTTCCCAGCATCAGGCTCTTTTCCTGTGAGTCTGCTGTTTGCATCAGGTGGCCAAAATATTGGAGCTTCAGCTTCAGCATGAGTCTTTCCAATGAATATTCAGGGTTGATTGTAGAACACTCCATATCCTTTCTCTTTGAATCTCTTTATTATTCACTATTTATATTCTTTCAGGAAATATGATCTTAGTACTGGTTAAATGTTAAGCTCGTCTAAATTGCCTGTCTAAGGACAAATATTTCAAGTTAGTTTGTGCCCCATTACCTCTTAAATCTCTCAGCTTATGCCATTTCCTTACCTTTTTCAGTGGGCTGAATCAGTAGACTTCAACCTTTGGTTTGCTGTGTGTTAAAATTCTGTAGGATTTTTATTAAAATCCAGAATACTGGAACCTGTCCTCCAAGTTCTTTTTCCTTAAAGCTGGGTGTGGATCTAGGAACAGGACAGAATACTGCTGATTTTTGATGCAGGTGATTTGCATGATACAGACCATACTTTAAGAGAACTGTAAAAAGCTAAGAATAGTTATGTGTATTGGATTTATTATTAAGCTAGCAATTTAAATATCATTATTTTAAAATTCACATTAAGTACTAAAACCGTAGTAGACAAAATAGCAGCTTTCTCAAAGATGCCCACATTTGATTCCCTTCTGACTATGTTAATTAACATACAAAGGGTGAGTTAAGGCTGCTAACCACCTGGCTTTAAAATAAACGGATTAGTCCAGATTACCCAGGTGGATCCAGTGCATCATGAGGGCCCTTAAAAGTAGAAGAGGGAGAAGGGATAGAAGCAGTAGAAGGAATCACAACAGTGAAAGGGTAGTCGGAGTGGCTCGACATGGTAGGCTTGGAAGATGGAGGATGGGAGCCTGAGTCAAAGAAGGCAAGGAAGGAGATCCTCCTCTAGAACCTCTGGCAGAGACACAGCTCTGTCAGCATCTTGATTTTGGTCCCATGAGACATATGTCAGACTTCTACAGACGTAGAAGGAAAGAAGTTTGTGTTATTTTAGGTCCCTAAATTTGTGATAATGTGTCCCAGTAGTGATAGAAAGGGCTACTCTGGTGGCTTAGTGGTAAAGAATCTGCATGTCAGTGCAGGAGACCCAGCAAGAGCTGTGGGTTCGATCCCTGGGTCGGGAAGATCCCCTGGAGAAGGAAATGGCAGCCCACTCCAGTATTCTTGCCTGGAGAATCCCATGGACAGAGGAGCCTGGCAGGCTACAGTCCATGGGATCACAGAAAATCAGACATGACTTAGTGACTAAGCGCACATAGTGACAGAAAACTAATGCAAATACCTGGCAAAACTTTTTGAAAAATCACTAAGTAGCCACGAAAATCAAGTCTCCTTTCCAATACTTTACTTTTCTAGCTCTGCTGCTAGAATGACTTGTTTTTAATCAGTTTTCTCTTTAGTGTCACTGGTGTTCATTTTCAAAGTTGTAAATATTATTCTTATGCTTCTATTTTCTGATTTTCCTAATTGAAGCAATATCAACCTCTGGCTAAAAATGGTAAGGATTAAAAGATATACACTTGCCTCCAGCTCCCATTATCTCTTCTGAGAAACAAAAACATTTATAATTCATTCTTTATTTGCGAATGGGCTTCCCAGGAGGTGCTAGTGGTAAAGAATCAGCCTGCCAATGCAGGGGAGGTAAAAGATACAGATTTGATCCCTGGGTGGGGAAGATTCCCTGGAGGAGAGCATGGCAACCCACTCCAGTATTCTTGCCTGGAGAATCCCATGGACAGAGGAGAAAGGTAGGCGACAGTCCATAGGATCACAGAGAGTCGGACATGACTGAAGCAACTTAGCACACAAGCATGCACATATGTATGACAAAAAATAGCACAAAGTGTCAGAGAGTAAATGGAAATAGCATTTTGTAAGGTACTTATATTTCAAATTAGTGAGTAAAAATTAACTCTAAAGTAGACTAAATTAGAAATGAAAATCCTAACACCTCATAGGGAAAAATGATGCAAAAGGGGTAGCTAAATTTCCTACAGAAGGAATAGAATAATAAAGAATATTTCTTTAAAACAGTGAAGGCAGGAGAGGAGTTACACAGAAAGAAAAAAAAGTAGTGAGGCAAGTAGAAAGAAAATAGTAAAAAGATGTTTAACTGAACTCCAAACCTATCCATAGTTATTCCATTAGCTATGAATGGGTAAGTGAAGTTTTCAGATATTCCAAATATAGACAATTTTATTATATAATATAATATCACACTGACCACTTCTCAAAAGCTTTAAACTTTGGTAATCTGTCAAAATCGAGTGGTGGGTAGAAGTTGCCAACAATTTTAGCTTTTTCTTTAAAGCTTGAATTGTATCATTGGCTACATGTGTAGCCAAATCCCTTGAAGTGACAGGTTCAGTTCATTCATTTTTAAAGAAAATATATACCAAATTCCCAAGCCAGAAACACCATAGTTTGTTTGGCTATCATGTATTCTTCCATGCAAAACTAGTATTCCATAATGAAGTAGCTGGTCTTTATGCTTCAGTGAAATGTACAAATGTGTCTTCTTAGTACAATCATCTTCTATGCGCATCAGAAGAGCTTTATACCTATTCACACTTCATCAGATATTTTATTCAAAAGAGGCATATTCAGAGGTTGAGATTCAGTAAGTCTACCAATTTTATTGCTTAATCAAGGATGGATTTGAATATATTTGGCTTTTTCTTTGGCACATTTGTGAGAGTGGAAAACACAGTAATTACTTCCAGTTTAGTGCTACCTTCTTGATTCATGATGTACCAACAGTTTTACTACCATAGCTTTTGAATCACTAGTGGAAATATCACCATGGTGAAAAAGGTCACTTTGTCTTGTTATTAATAATATTATTAATAGCGTGATTTTGATTTCACCAACTGAGTCTTAAAGGTATCCTGTGTCTTGACTTTATTTTGAGAATTACTGGATTAAATACTAGTATTGCACTAATCATAAAATGTCCAATCTTCATAATTATGCTGTAGTTATATCATACATTATCCTTGAATGTAGAAAGTACACAATAAATTACTTAGGGTGTACTATCTCCAGCACAATCTGAGCAATTTTATAATATTTACATACATATGTAAATATGTACATACAAACATATAGAATATATATGTATGTGTGTCAAAAATCCAGAAAAAAATATGTAGACCACTAGATTAATAAAACAATTACTCAGGTTTTATGTGTGTGTGTGTGTGTGTGTGTGTGTGTGTGTGTGCACATAAAAACAGTTTGCTATCTGGCAGCTCTAAACAAACAGTGAAATGCAACTCAGAGGTAGATTATTATAGAACAACTTATACAGTGACAACCTGAGGCTGTTTATTCTTATAATGATAGGTTATAGAATAGAGTTTTCATAATGATAGGGAATAGGTTAAAAATGTTACCCAATGCCAATTAAGAGAAGAGAAGTGCTTAAGTTTTATTTATGATTTTTAGACACATTTATAAGAAGCAACCCTAGTTTGACTTATTTTGCAGAATAAGGTAAATTAAATTTACCTTATTACCAGTGGTAATAATAAGGTATAATTTACCTTATTATACCAGTGGTATAACTGGTTTTGCCTGCTTAGGGAATTTTCATGTCTTGTCTTTACTTTGTTTTTAATTATAACATCTAATATAAATGAACTACATATGTGTATGTGTGTAATATGTAAAGTGTATGTGCACTTATATACATATTTCCACAGTGAAAGAACTGGGCAAAATATACGTCTCGTTAAAGGGTATAGAGGAGTTCCTGTATCATTCTTATGCTTAAGACTTGAGATTATATCACAATTAAAAATGGACATCAGGGGTGGTGCTATAGCAAATTGCCAGACTGTCATATCATACACACCAGAATGAGAAATGAAACCAATTCCAAGCATTTTAATAATTTTATGTATATAAGTATGCAGCAGAGGGAAAACACAAAGCAGTCCAAGATTTCAATGCTACCTCCCAAGTCCTTTCTTGCTTTATGTAAATGGTTTCTAACTCAGATTTAACATCTTAAATCGCTGAATGAGACAAGTGGTCCTTGTTTACATAAAAGGAATCTATCTCAGTCATAACACTTCCCTGGTGGCTCAGATGGTTAAGAATGCACCTGCAATGCAGGAGACCTGAGCTCGATACCTGGGTTGGGAAGATCCCCTGGAGAAGGGAATATCACCTCAAGCCCGTATTCTTCCCTGGAGAATTCCATGGACAGAGGAGCCTGGTGGGCTACAGTCCATGGGGTTGCAAAGAGTTGGACACGACTGAGCAACTAACACTTTCACTTTCTCTACATCTCAGTCATAAGACCCCTCCAATTTTTACTCCAACAATTATATCACTTACATGAAAATTTTAAGGAACCATGCCCATAAATCCATAGATACTGGGTTAGTTTAACATAATCTAACTTAGACCAGATAAGGACTATCCACTAGTAAATAACTTTATATATTTTCCAGGAGAGGTATCATAAGCACTTATAAGGGGATTTGACTAGATCATCTTTGTTACTTTGTCTGGCTGTCCCTGATAAAGGGTGAGAATGGATTTCAAAACAACTCCTAATAATCATTTTTTTTCCCAACTGGAAGGCAAATGTGTGTATGTGAGCTCAGTCGTGTCCGACTCTCTGCAACCCCATGGACTGTAGCCCACCAGGCTCCTCTGTTCGTGGGATTTCCCAGGCAAGAAAACTGGAGTGGGAAGGCAAATGGGAGAGTGCTAACTTATTTTTAACAACAAGTAATTCTATATTAATGAAACTAAAAAGATTAGAGATACTCATGGAAATTTTCTTAATTGATTTTATGACTTGGTACTTTACGTGAAACCAGAATTTAACAAAAGCTTCACATACACACAAAGGTTAAATATATGTGTATATAAATGCATATGTTTAACTGAATAAGTGTGTTTATTAAGCATTTTGACTTATGTAAGTATTGATTACTTTTATTTTTCTTTGGAAAATATAAAGGAAATTATCACCCTGTATACAGAGTTTTCCTACAGAGTATTAATAAGTAGATCTTGTTTCTTAAAAAAAAAAGTAATTCTGAATGATTTTAACTACATTTTAGGTTTAAGTATAAACACAATTTTGCTTTAAATGTTTCTGTTCATAAGGATTGTATTGTCCCTGATAATTTTGAATAGTTTATTAAAATAAGTTTAGGAACTTATACCAAAAAATGAAACTCCTACATTTTTAAGTAGACCATAAGAAAAATAAATTCATAAGAAACAAATCCACTTCTCTGAGTCAAAAATTCTTTGAAGAAGCTGATCCCTGTATCAAATGCTGCAGTGGAGTTAGGATGAGGACTAAGAATGACCATTGAATTCGGCAATGTATTGTTGACCTAGACAAAACAGCATTAGCCACCGATGGGAGAGAAAACAGATTTCTCTGTGTCTGGGGTGAATAGATCAGAGAAAGGCAAAACCTTTAATAAAGGTTGTCAGTGTTTTGCTATAAAGACAATCAGATTAGTAAATGGAAAATCACATGGATTTATAAAATTTTATTTAAAATGGGAGATGGTGTACTGTATTTCTATTCTGATAGAAAGGTTCCAGTAGAAAAGAATTCCATAATGTAGGAAAGAGTAGGATAAATTGGAAGATCATAATCTTTGAGTAGATCAAGGAATTGAATCCAGTAGTGGAAAGAAGAAACATGAGCAGCAGAAAGAATCCATCCATTGTTATTGGAAGGAAGACAGAATATGGGTGCAGGACTTTCATGGAAATATTTTATGATAAAATGATACTGAGAATGCCTACTGGCAAACAATGAAAAGCTTGTGTTTTGTTTTTCAGTGAAATAGAAACCATTTTTTTGTTGTTGTTCATTGTAGTTTTATTCATAAAAGTAAAAAAAAAAACACAAAACCTGGACATAGTCCAGGAAACTAGAGAAATAAACTGTGGAACAATGGAATACTGCTTGCACCAAAAATAAAACAATTACTGATAAATGCAACCATGTAAGTGAACTAAGATTTTTGACTGACTATTACGACTAGGAATCTTGAGGTTTTAAGAGAAGGTTTGACTAAACTAAGCATAAGAGAAAATGCTCAGCAAAGTGTAGGATAGTCAGGTAGGACTCTGGCCAGCAGTAGGTTTGTGTATAGAGAACAACGGAGATGAGTCAGCATGGTTGGCATGTCTCAGTTGCTGAAGGACAGCAACCTTGCCTAACTCATCTCTATATATTCAGGATCCATCATGGAACCAGGCATATAGCAAACATTTTCTTGGAATGAATTAAGTATATTTATCATATTGATAGGGCTTCCCTAGTGGCTCAGACAGTAAAGAATCCACCTGCAATGCGGGAGACCTGGGTTCGATCCCTGGGTTGGGAAGATCTTCTGGAGGAGGGCATGCCAACCCACTCCAGTATTCTTGCCTGGAGAATCCCCATGAACAGAGGAGCCTGGCAGGCTACAGTCCATGAGGTTGCAAAGAGTTGGACATGAGTGAGTGACTAAACACAGCACAGTGAATATCATTCTGACAAATGCTAATAAAATACGCATTCTAATTAAAAGAGATGGAATATTCAAGCAAACTAAAAATAGAATAAAATCCCAATATTATAAAGAGTATTTATTCAAAGAAAAGAGCAAACAATCTTCTAAAATACTAGAAGTTGTATTTTTTAAGTGTGACTCCCAGTTAAGAAAACCACCCCAACAAGAGGTGAAGTCTTTTATTCTCTTGGATATGAATGAGCTTTTGACTGGTCAGCAAATAGAATACTTTGGTAATGATGCATTCTAACTTTCATGGCTAGGTCATAAAAGATAATAAAGTTTCTGCCTTGCTCTCTCGAATATTTGCTCTTCAAGCCTTACAAGGTGTCAAGTAAGCAAACTAAATGCTCTGAGCATATGATGCCTTAGAGGAAGTCCAAACCAGCCTTTGCAGAGAAGACAAGGAGAGGCCATAGGAAAAGAAAACTATACGTGGTCAGCTGCCATCCAAGTGGTCCCTCCATCACCCACCACTACTCCAGCTTCTGCCAGCCAATATCTGACTACAGCCATATTGGAGACCCCAAGCAAGAAACACCTAGCCAAGGATTTTTTGAATTCCCACTCAACAGACATTATGAAAAGTAAATGATTTTTTAAGTTTTAAACCACTGATTTTGGGGGTGATTTGTTACAGAGCAATAAACAAACAGAACAAAAGAATATAGTCAGAAATGAAAGTATTTTATTTCTTATTTTTTTTAATACATCTCAAGTTTTTTCAGTTTGTATTTTATTATGGAGTAGAGTTGATTAACAATGTTTAGTTTGAGGTGTACAGCAAAGTGATTCAGTTAGACATTTACAAGTATTTCTTCTTTTTGGAATTATGCTCCCATTTAGGTTACTACAGAATGTTGAGCAGAGTTGCTTGTGCTATACAGTAGCTCACTGTTGGCTTTCTATTTTAAACAAAAGAGTACGTTCTTGTCTACTTCAAACTCCCAATTTACCCTTCCTCCCTACCCTTTCCACCTGGTAACCATAAATTCATTCTCTAAGTCTGTGAGTGGTCGTGTTTTGTAAAGTAGTTAATTTGTATAATTTTTTTTAGATACAAGTCATATCATATGTCATTTGTTTTTCTGTCTGACTTACATAGTATGATAATCTCCAAGTCCACCCATGTTGCTACAAATGATAATCTTTTAAAACTTAGTGGATACTATTCTTTCATTTAAAAATCAGAAAAAATGTGTGTGTGTGTGTGTGTGTGTGTGTGTGTGTGTTTATAGAGAGAAGGAAAATATGAACTTAAAAATACTCTGCTTTCAAAATTTGTCACATTATGACCTAGAAGGTAATAAAAAAATAGAAAATAAAAATGTCAATAAAAAAGTACTGTGACCTGATAAAAGAAACTAGGTAAATGCATATAAATCAGTTTTCTTTTTAAATAAATGAAACATAAAATAAGACCTGAATCAATGGAGAAATTATGTTTTTCTAAACTTGAAGCTCTGAAATTCTGAATATTTCATTCTTAACAAACTAATATGTCAAAGTTAAGGTAATTTTTCAATGTAAACCAGTAAACTGATGATAAATCTCATTTGGGTAAATAAACACAGCAAAATACAAAATTTATCTGTATTACCGGAACAAGCAAATTTAATTCAGATGACCATTATATCTGCTACTGTGTGTAAGAATCCCTTGAAAGAATTGGAGTAGGTCTTATAGTCAAGAAAAGAGTCTGAAACACAGTATTTGGGTGCAATCTCAAAATTGACAGAATGATCTTTGTGGTTTCCAAGGCAAACCATTCAATGTCACAGCAATCCAAGTCTATGCCCCAAACACCAATGTGAAAGAAGATGAAGTTGAACTGTTCTATGAAGACCTACAAGACCTTCTAGAGCTAACACACACACACACACACACACATACAAAAGATATTCTCTTCATCATAGGGGACTGGAATGCAAAAGTAGGAAGTCAAGAGATACCTGGAATAACAGGCAAGTTTGGCCTTGGAGTACAAAATAAAGCAGGGCAAAAACTAACAGAATTTTGCCAAGAGAATGCACTGGTTATAGCAAACACCATCTTCCAACAACACCAGGCAACTCCACACAATGAACATCACCAGATGGTCAGTACCGAAATCAGACTGATTATACTCTTTGCAGCCAAAGATAGAGAAAACTTTATACAGTCAGCAAAACAAGACCAGGAGCTGACTGTGGCTCAGATCATGAATCCCTTTATTGCAAAATTCAGAATTAAATTGAACAAAGTAGAGAAAGCCACTAGACCATTCAGGTATGACCTAGATCAAATCTCCTGCTATTATACAGTGGAAGTGAGAAATAGATTCAAGGGATTAGATCTGATAGAAAGGGTGCCTGAAGAACTATGGACAGAGGTTCATAACACTGTACAGGAGGCGGTGATCAAAACCAGCCCCAAGAAAAAGAAATGCTGAGAGACAAAACAGTTGTCAGAGTGAGCCTTACAAATAGCTGAGAAAAGAAGTGAAAGACAAAGAAGAAAAGGAAAGATACACCTATCTGAATGCAGAGTTCTAAAAAATAACAAAGAGACATAAGAAAACCTTCCTAAGTGGTCAATGTAAAGAAATAGAGAAAAACAACAGAGTGGAAAAAACTAGAGATCTCTTCAAGAAAATTAGAGATACCAAGGGAACATTTCATGAAAGATGGGCACAATAAAGGAGAGAGATGGTATTGACCAACAGAAGCACAGGATGTAAAGAAGAGGCAGCAAGAATACACAAACAATACGAAAATGATCTTAATGACCCAGATAATCACCACGGTGAGATCACTCACCTAGAGTGAGATATCCTGGAGTGTGAAGTCAAGTGGGCCTTAGGAGGCATCACTACAAAGAAAGCTAGTGGACGTGCTGGAATTCCAGTTGAGCTATTTCAAATCCTAAAAATGATGTTGTTGAAAGTGCTGCACTCAATATGCCAGCAAATCTGGAAAACACAGCAGTGGTCAGAGGACTGGAAAAGGTCAGTTTTCATTCCAATCCCAAAGAAGGACAATGCTAAAGAATGCTCAGACTACCATACAATCGCATTCATCTCACATGCTAACAAAGAAATGCTCAAGATTCTCCAAGCTAAGCTTCAACATTCCGTGGTGTGCTGTGCAGGGGAAATGCCGCAAAAGGGCTGGCAGTTTGGTGGGTGGCACATGCTGGAAACGCGGGCTCTGGTTGTCCGCAGCTCAGACTTCTCAGTATGTCAACTGCAAATTTCCAGATGTTCAAGCTGGATTTAGAAAATGCAGAGGAACCAGAAATCAAATAGGCAACATCCATTGGATCATTGACAAAGCAAGAGAATTCCAGGAAAACATTTACTTTTGCTTCATTGACTACATTAAAGCCTTTGACTGTGTGGATCACAACAAACTGTGGAAAATTCTGAAAGAGATGGGAATACCAGACTACCTTACCTACCTCCTGAGAAATCTGTATGCAGGTCAAGAAGCAGCAGTTAGGACCAGACATGGAACAATGGACTGATTCACAGTTGGGAAAGGAGTATGTGGAGTCTGAATATTCAGTCACCCTGCTTATTTAACTTATATGCAGAGTACATCATGCAAAATGCCAGTCTGGATGAAGCACAAACTGGAATCAAGATTGCTGGGAGAAGTATCAGTAATCTCAGATATGCACAAGACACCACTCTCATGGCAGAAAGCAAAGAGGAATTGAAGAGCCTCTTGATGAAAGTGAAAGAGAAGAGTGAAAAAGCTGGCTTAAAACTCAACATTCGAGCTCTGTGGCAAGCTGCGGAGTCGGGGTTCTGTTCCGCAGGATGGGGTTTGTTAAAGTTGTCAAGAACAAGGCCTACTTCAAGAGATACCAAGTGAAATTCAGAAGAAGGCGAGAGGGCAAAACTGACTACTATGCTCGGAAACGACTGGTAATCCAAGATAAAAATAAGTACAACACACCTAAATACAGAATGATTGTTCATGTAACCAACAGAGATATCATTTGTCAGATTGCCTATGCCCGTATAGAAGGAGATATGATAGTTTGTGCAGCTTATGCTCCCGAACTCCCAAAATACGGTGTGAAGGTTGGCCTGACAAATTATGCTGCCGCATATTGTACTGGCCTGCTGCTGGCCCGCAGGCTTCTTAATAGGTTTGGTATGGACAAAATTTATGAAGGCCAAGTTGAGGTGACTGGAGATGAATACAATGTGGAAAGCATTGATGGTCAACCTGGTGCCTTCACCTGTTACTTGGATGCAGGACTTGCCAGAACTACTACCGGGAATAAAGTTTTGGGGGCCCTAAAGGGAGCTGTCGATGGAGGCTTGTCTATCCCTCACAGTACCAAACGATTCCCTGGTTATGATTCAGAAAGCAAAGAATTCAGTGCTGAGGTACACCGAAAGCACATCATGGGGCAGAACGTTGCAGATTACATGCGTTATCTGATTGAAGAAGATGAAGATGCTTACAAGAAACAATTCTCTCAGTACATAAAGAACAACGTAACTCCAGACATGGAGGAGATGTATAAGAAAGCTCATGCTGCAATACAAGAGAATCCAGTGTATGAGAAGAAGCCTAAGAAAGAAGTTAAAAAGAAGAGGTGGAACCGTCCCAAAATGTCACTTGCCCAGAAGAAAGATCGGGTAGCTCAGAAGAAGGCAAGCTTCCTTAGAGCTCAGGAACGAGCTGCTGAGAGTTAAACCAAACCACAATTTTCTATCAAGATTTTTCAGATAAGACAATAATAAACTTATTGAACAGGCAAAAAAAAAAAAAAAAAAACCTCAACATTCAAAAAACTAAGTTGATGGCATCTGGTCCCATCACTTCATGGCAAATAAATGGGGAAACAATGGAAACAGTGAGAGACATTTTATTGGGCTTCAAAATCATTGCAGATGGTGACTGCTGCCGTGAAAGTAAAAAATGCTTGTTACTTTGAAGAAAAGCTATGACCAACCTACACAGCATATTAAAAAGCAGAAACATAACTTTGCCAAAAAGGTCCATCTAGTCCGAGCTATGTTTTTTCCAGTAGTCATATATGAATGTGAGAGTTGGACTATAAAGAAAGCTGAGTGCCAAAGAGTGATGCTTTTAAACCGTGGTGTTGGAGAAGACTCTTGAGAGTCACTTGGACTGCAAGGAGATCCACCCAGTCCATCCTAAAGGAAATCAGTCCTGAATATTCTTTGAAAGGACTGATGCTGAAGATGAAGATCCAATGCTTTGGCCACGTGACATGAAGAACTGACTCATTAGAAAAGACTCTGATGCTAGGAAAGTTTGAAGGCAGCATGAGAAGGGGACAACAGAGGATGAGATTGTTGGATGGCATCACCAACTCAATGGTCATGAATTGAGTAAGCTCTGGGAGTTGGTGATGGACAGGGAAGACTGGCGTGCTGCAATCCATGGGGTCGCAAAGAGTTGGACACGACTGAGTGAATGAACTGAACTGAACAGAAGGCTGTGATCAAGACCACCCCCCAAAAAGAGAAATGCAAAAAGGCAAAATGGTTGTCTGAGGCCTACAAATAGCTGAGAAAAGAAGAGAAGCTAAAGGCAAAGGAGAAAAGGAAAGTTATATCCACTTGAATGCAGAGTTCCAAGGAATAGCAGGAGAGATAAGAAAATCTTCCTCAGTGATCAGTGCAAAAAAATAGAAGAAAACAATAGAATGAGACAGACTAGAGTTCTCTTCAAGAAAATTAGAGATACCAAGGGAACATTTCATGCAAAGATGGGCACAATAAAGGACAGAAATGGTAAGGACCTAACAGAAGCAGAAGATATTAAGAAGAGGTGGCAAAAATATACAGAAGAACTATACAAAAAAGATCTTCATGACCCAGATAACCACAGTGGTGTGATAACTCACACTTTCTACTGTGGAACTATTAATGTTCAGTTATATTATATGAATGCAGCATGATAAACAGGTTTTCATATTGATAGGAATTTTGTTTCTGTTTGAGATGAAAGTTGAACCATAGATGTGTTATTTCTTTAGTCTATAATGGAGTATGTTGAAAAAAGAACAATCAGAAATTCTTGTCACACATCAACTTCCATCCCTCCCAAATGCTACCTTCTATTTCTTCAACTTCATAAATGTTTGGGAAGGAATTTATGACTCTTAACTGCTGTGAAGTTGCATTTATGATGATGCTCCTGAGACCACTTTATTTGATGCCTCGTAAATGTCTGTGAAATGTTTATTTTTAAAACAGGTTTTAAAAGTTAACACTGCATTTTTATTCGATTTAATCTTTCATTTTATGGTGAAGAATTTGCATTGCCAATAACTTGGCATCATGGTGTATTAATGAGAAGCATGAAAAAAATTATATAAACATTTCAGAAATTGTCAGTGGAGTTGTATTTTGATCCACAAGTATTGGCATGTAAAGTATTCATGAGATCAGTATTCTATTTTGTGATCCATAGAAGCAGGTAAATCATTATATGTGTACACTGTAGAAAATAAATTCATTTTTTATTAGATACTTCCTTTTATCCTAAAATTTGAGATTCCCATTGATGGGATAATATAGTATAAAATTCTACCTGTAAGTCCTTAACCTTAGTGTAATAGAGCAGGGATCCCCAACTTCCATGATATAATGCTTGATGATCTGAGGTGGAACAGATGCATAATAGGAATAAAATACACAATAAATGTAATTTGGTTGAATCATCCTAAAACCACACCACCCAAATATTCATGGAAAAGTTGTCTTCCACAATACTGGTCCTGGTGCCAAAAAGGATGGGAACTGCTATAATAGAATACTCCACACACACTTTGTGCAATGGATTTGGCAATGCACAAGTGACAATGACTAAGCCTTTAATTTTTACCTTCAGAGTCATTTACATTAGTTTATAAAATATATATGAAATTTATATATAAATTATATATATAAATTTATATATATGAAATTTATATATAAATTATATATATAAATTTATATATATGAAATTTATATATAAATTATATATAAATTTATATATATGAAATTTATATATAAATTATATATATAAATTTATATATATGAAATTTATTTATATAAAATATACATAAAATAATATATATTATTTATATATAATATTATATATTATATAATAATATATATATTATATCCAATAAATAGCATTGTAGGCAATCTGTGTTTTCTACTTAAATATGTGTATACATATACAAATATATAAAGAATCATAATGTGTGCAATATTTCATCATATAAAATGTATAAAGACTTATGTGTGCAATATATATTATATATCATATATGATCAAAAGCTACAATCTCATAGATATTGATTCTCTGATACTCAGATATTTCAGATTATTGTTTAATGAGCTTGTTATGGTTTCCAAATGAGATATTAACTTATTAAATCATTTAATTAATAATTGTTGAACTTATGGATAAAATTACATGAAGTTAATTCCATTTGCACAACACATTATTATATCCTAAGCATGATAATTGTTAGATTTATTTTATTCAAAATAGAAATTAGTATCAACTAGTTTGATATCATTGTCTGTTGTTGTTGATGTTCAGTCACATAGTCATTTCTAACTCATTTTGACCCCATGGACTGCAACATGCCAGGTTTCCCTTTCCTTCGTTATCTCCCAGATTCGGCTCAAATTCGCGTCCATTGAGTCAATGATGCAATTCAGCCATCTCATCCTCTGTCATCCCCTTCTGTCTTCAATCTTTCACAGCATCAGGGTATTATCCAGTGAGCCAGCTCTTTGCATCAAGCAGATAAAGTATTGGACCTTCAGATTCAGCATCAGTCTTTCCAATGAATATTCAGGGTTGATTTTCTTTAGGACTGACTAGTGTGATCTCCTTGCAGTCCAAGGGACTCTCAAGAGTTTTCTCCAACACCACCATTCAAAAGCATCAATTCTTTGGTGATCAGCTTTCTTTATAGTCCAACTCTCACATCCACATATGACTACTGGAAAAACCATAGCTTGGACTATATGGACATTTGTCTGCAAAGTGATGTCTCTGCTTTCTAATACGCTATCTAAGATGTCATAGCTTTTCTTCCAAGGAACAAGTTTCTTTTAATTTCATGGCTGCAGTTACTGTCCACAGTGATTTTGGAGCCCAAGAAAATAAAGTCTGTCACTATTTCCATTGTTTCCCCATCTATTTGCCATGAAATGATGGCACTGAACAACATGATTTTTGTTTTTTGAATGTTGAGTTTTTTTTGTTTTTTTTTTTTTATAAATTTATTTATTTTAGTTGGGGGCCAATCACTTCACAACATTGCAATAGTTTTTGCCATACATTGACATGAATCTGCCATGGGTTTACATGTGTTCCCCCTCCTGGACCCCCCACCCACCTCCCTCCCCATCCCATCCTTCTGGATCATCCCATTGCCCCGGCCCTGAGCCCTTGTCTCATGCATCGAACATGGAATGGTGTTCTGTTTCACATATGATAATATACATGTTTCAATGCTATTCTCCCAGAACGTCCCACCCTCACCTTCTCCCTCAGAGTCCATAAAATTGTTCCATGCATCTGTGTCTCTTATTCTGTCTCGCATATAGGGTTATCGTTACCATCTTTCAAATTCCATATATATGCATTAGTATACTGTATTGTTGTTTTTCTTTCTGGCTTACTTCACTCTGTATAATGGGCTCCAGTTTCATCCATCTCAGTAGAACCGATTCAAATGTATTTTTTTTAATGGCTGAGTAATATTCCATTGTGTATATGAACCACAGCTTCCTTATCCATTCGTCTGCTGATGGACATCTAGGTTGCTTCCATGTCCTGGCTATTGTAAACAGTGCTGCGATGAACATTGGGGTACACGCGTCTCTTTCAATTCTGGTTTCCTCGGTGTATATGCCCAGCAGTGGGATTGCTGGGTCATATGGCAGTTCTATTCCCAGTTTTTTAAGGAATCTCCACACTGTTCTCCATAGTGGCTGTACTAGTTTGCATTCCCACCAACAGTGTAAGAGGGTTCCCTTTTCTCCACACCCTCTCCAGCATTTATTGCTTGTAGACTTTTGGATAGCAGCCATTCTGACTGGTGTGAAATGATACCTCATTGTGGTTTTGATTTGCATTTCTCTAATAATGAGTGATGTTGAGCATCTTTTCATGTGTTTGTTAGCCATCTGTATGTCTTCTTTGGAGAAATGTCTGTTTAGTTCTTTGGCCCATTTTTTGATTGGGTCGTTTATTTTTCGGGAATTCAGCTGCAGAAGTTGCTTGTATATTTTTGATATTAATTGTTTGTCTGTTGCTTCATTTGCTATTATTTTCTCCCATTCTGAAGGCTGTCTTTTCACCTTGTTTATAGTTTCCTTTGTTGTGCAAAAGCTTTTAATTTTAATTAGGTCCCATTTGTTTATTTTTGCTTTTATTTCCAATATTCTAGGAGGTGGGTCATGGAGGATCCTGCTGTGATTTATGTCGGAGAGTGTTTTGCCTATGTTTTCCTCTAGGAGTTTTATTGTTTCTGGTCTTACATTTAGATCTTTAATCCATTTTGAGTTTATTTTTGTGTACGGTGTTAGGAAATGTTCTAGTTAAGCCAGCTTTTTCACTTCCCTGTTTCACCTTCATCAAGAGGCTCTTTAGTTCCTATTCACTTTCTGCCATTAGGATGGTGTCATGTGCATGTCTGAGGTTATTGATATTCCCCTGGCAATCTCAGCTTGTAACTCATACAGTACAACATTTTGCATGATGTACTCTGCATAGAAGTTAAATAAGCATAGTGAGAATATACAGCCTTCATGTGCTCCTTTCCCAATTTTGAACCAATCTGTTGTTCCATGTCCAGTTCTAACTTTTGCTTTTTGACCTGCATACAGGTTTTTCAAGAGGCAGGTAAGGTGGTCTGATGTTCCCATCTCTGTAAGAATTTCTCAGTTTTTTGTGATCCACACAGTCAAAGGATTGAGCCTAGTCAATGAAGCTGAAGTAGATATTTATCTAGAATTCCCTTGCTTTTCCAATGATCCAACGGATGTTGGCATTTTTACCCCTGGTTCCTCTCATTGTTTATATACAATAAATATACATAAATTATAAGTATCCATCATAATATCAACTATGATGGATAGCAAATGCTACAGCATTCTTTGAAAATAGAGTATCTGACCAAAGTCAATCTGAGAAAAATTAAACATTTCCAAAAGCAATACATGATGTAAAATTCAGTTTTGAAACTGTACCTTATTTATGAATTTTCTGATAGCCTTATAGAATAGGATAAACTCTAAGTTTAGTTGAGTTGCTCAGTCTTGTCTGACTCTGCAGCCCCATGGACTGCAGCACACCATGCTTCCCTGTCCATCATCAACTCCTGGAGCTTGCTCAAACTCATGTCTATTGAGGCAGTGATGCCATCCACCATCTCGTCCTTTATCATCCCCTTCTCCTCCTCCCTTCAATCTTTCTGAGCATCAGGATCTTTTTTAATAAGTCAGTTATTCACATCAGCTGGCCAAAGCATTGGATCTTCAGCTTCAGCATCAGTCCTTCCAATGAATATTCAAAACTGATTTCCTTTAGGATGGACTGGTTGGATCTCCTTGCAGTCCAAAGGACTCTCAAGAGCCTTC
Source organism: Giraffa tippelskirchi (assembly GCF_054371585.1). NCBI lineage: Eukaryota > Metazoa > Chordata > Mammalia > Artiodactyla > Giraffidae > Giraffa > Giraffa tippelskirchi. The sequence continues at coordinate 67,464,733 of NC_137279.1, forward strand.
TCCAACATTACAGTTCATAAGCATCAATTCTTCAGCACTCAGCTTTGTTTATATGTCCAACTCTCACATCCATACATGACTACTGAAAAAACCATAGCTTTGACTGGACAGACCTTTGTTGCCAAAGTAATGTCTTTGCTTTTTAATACGCTGTCTAGGTTGGCCGTAGCTTTTCTTTTCTTCAATTTATTTATTTTTTAATTGAATGATAATTGCTTTACAGAATTCTGTTGTTTTCTCTCAAACCTCAACATGAATCAGCCGTAAGTATATATATATCCCCTCCCTTTTGAACCTCCCTCTCACCTCCTTCCCAATCCCACCATTCTAGGTTGATACAGAGCCCTTGTTTGAGTTTCCTGAGCCATACAGCAAATTCCCGTTGACTATCTATTTTACATATGGTAATGTAAGTTTCCACGTTACTCTCTCCATACATCTCACCCTCTCCTCCCCTCTCCCAATGTCCATAAGTCTATTCTCTGTGTCTGTTTCTCCAGCGCTGACCTGCAAATAAATTTTTCAGTACCATTTTTCTAGATTCTGTATATATGCATTAAGATATGATATTTATCTTTCTCTTTCTGACTTACTTCACTCTGTATAATAGGCTCTAGTTTCATCCACCTCATCAGAACTGACTCTAATGTGTTCCTTTTTATGGCTGAGTAATATTCTGTTGTGTACATGTACCACAATTTCTTTATTCATTCATCTGTTGATGGACATCTAGTTTGCTTCCATGTTCTAGCTATTGTAAATAGTGATGCAATGAACAGTGGGATACATGTATCTTTTTCAATTTTTAATTCCTCAGGGTATATGCCTAGGAGTGGGATTACGGGGTCATATGTTGCTTTTATTCCTAGTTTTTTAAGGAATCTCCATACCATCTTCCATAATGGCCGTATCAATTTACATTCCCACCAACAGTTCAAAAGCGTTCATTTTCTCCACACCCTCCCCAGCATTTATTGTTTGTAGACATTTTGATGATGGCCATTCTGACTGATGTGAGGTAATACCTCATTGTAGTTTCTATTTGCATTTCTCTAATAATGAGCGATGCTGAGCATCTTTGCATGTGCTTGTTAGCCATCCACATGTCTTCTTTGGAGAAATGTCTGTTTAGGTGTTTTTCCCATTTTTTGATTTGCTTTTTTTTTTTTTTTCTGGTATTGAATTGTACTAGCTGCTTGTATATTTTGGAAATTAATCCTTTGTCAGTTGTTTGATTTGCTATTATTTTCTCCCATTCCGAGGCTGGCTTTTCACCTGGCTTATACAAAAGCTTTTAAGTTTAATTGGGTCCCATTTGTTTACTTTTGTTTTTATTTCCATTACTCTAGGAGGTGGGTCATAGAGGATCTTGCTTTGATTTATGTCGTTGAGTGTTCTGCCTATGTTTTCTTCTAAGATTTTTATAGTTTCCAGTCTTACACTTAGGTCTTTAATCCATTTTGAGTTTATCATTGTGTATGGTGTTAGGAAGGATTCTAGTTTCATTCTTTTACACATAGCTGTCCAGTTTTCCCAGCACCACTTATTGGAGAGGCTGTATTTGCCCCATTGTATATTCTTGCCTCCTTTGTCAAAAATAAGCTACCAATATGTACATGGGTTTATTTCTTGGCTTTGTATATTGTTTCATTTGTCTATATTTCTGTTTTTGTGCTAATACTGTACTGTCTTGATGGCTATAGCTTTGTAGTATAATCTGAAGTCAAGAAGGTTGATTCCTCCAGCTTCATTCTTCTTTCTTAAGACTGTTTTGGCTATTTGGGGGGTATTTGTGTTTCCATATGAATTTTGAAATTTTTCATTCTAGTTCTGTGAAAAATGCCATTGGTAATTTGATAGGGATCACATTGAATCTGTAGATTGCATTTGGTAATATAGTCATTTTCACAATATTCATTCTCCCTATCCAGGAACATGGAATATCTCTCCGTCTGTTTATGTCATGGATTTCTTTTATCAGTGTCTTACAATTTTCTGTATACAGTTCTTTTGTCTTCTTAGGTATGTTTATTACTAGATATTTTGTTCTTTTTGTTGCAAAGGTAAGTGGGATTAATTCCTTAATTTCTGTTTCTGATTTTTCATTGTTAGTATATAGGAATGCAAGTGACTTCTGAGTATTGATTTTATATCCTGTGACTTTGTTAAATTCATTGATTACCTCTAGTAATCTTCTGATTGTATCTTTAGGGTTTTCTATGTATAGTGTCATGTCATCCGCAAACACTGAGAACTTTACTTCTTTTCTGATCTGGATCCCTTTATTATTGGACTCCTATTATTATTGTGTTACTGTCAATTTCTCCTTTTATGTCTGTTAGTGTTTGTCTTATGTATTGAAGTGGTCCTATGTTGGGTACATGGATACTTACAATTGTTACGTCTTCCTCATGGATTGATCCCTTGATCATTATGTAGTGTCCTTCCTTATCTCTTGTAGTCTTCTTTATTTTAAAGTCTATTTTGTCTGATATGAGGATTGCTGCTCCAGCTTTCTTTTGCTTTCTATTTGCATGGAATATGTTTTTCCATCCTCTCACTTTCAGTCTATATGGGTATTTAGGTCTGAAGTGGATTTTTTGTAGACAGCGTATATATAGGTCTTGTTTTTCTATCCATTCAGTCAGTCTGTGTCTTTTGGTTGGAGCATTTAATCCATTTATATTTAAAGTAATTATTGATATATATGTTTTTATTGACATTTTCTTAATTGTTTGATGTTTGTCTTTGTAGATATTTCTCTTCCCTTGTATTTCTTGACTATATAAGTCCCTGTAACATTTGTTGTAAAGCTGGTTTGGTGGTACTGAATTCTCTTAACTTTTGCTTGTCTGAAATCTTTTGATTTCTCCATAAATTTTGAATGAGATCCTTGCTGGGTAGAGTAATCTTGGTTGTAGATTTTTGCCTTTCAGTACTTTAAATATATCCTGCCATTCCCTTCTGGACTGCAGAGTTTCGGCTGAAAGATCAGCTGTTAAATGTATGGTGTTTTCCTTGTTTGTTACTTGTTACTTTTCTCTTGCTGCTTTTAATCTTTCTTTGTGTTTTTAGTCTTTGTTAGTTTCATTAGTATGTCTCTTAGAGTACTTCTCCTTGGGTTTATCCTGAGGGGACTCTTTGCACCTCTTGGACTTGATCGACTACTTCCTTTTCCATGTTAGGGAAATTTTCAACTATAATCTCTTCATAAATTTTTTCATACCCTTTCTTTCTCTCTTTTTCTGGGACCCCTATAATTCTAATGTTGCATTTGATATTGTCCCAGAGGTCTCTGAGACTATCCTTAGTTCTTTTCATTCTTTTTCATTTATTCTGCTCTTCAAGGATCATTTCCACCGTTTTATCTTCCAGCTCACTGCTTCATTCTTCTGCTTCAGATATCCTGCTATTGATTCCTTCTAGAGTATTTTTAATTTCAGTAATTGTGTTGTTTGTCTCTGTATGTTTATTCTTTAATTCTTCTATGTCTTCATTAATTGATCATCTTACTATCATTATTCTTAATTCTTTTTCAGGTAGTTTGCCATTTCCTCTTCATTTATTTGGACTTCCGTGTTTCTAGATTGTTTCTTCACTTGTGCAATATTTCTCTGCCTTTTCATTATGTTTTTTAAAAAACTTACTTTGTTTGGGGTCTCCTTTTCCCAGGCTTCAAGGTTGAATTCTTTCTTCCTTTTGGTTTCTGCCCTCCTAAGATTGGTGCAGTGGTTTGTGTAAGCTTCATATAGGGTGAGCTTTGTGCTGAGGTTTTTTGTTTGTTTTTCCTCTGATGGACAAGGCTGAGTGAGGTCACAATCCTGTCTGCTGATTATTGGGTTTGTATTTTTGCTTTGTTTATTGTTTGGATGAGGTGTCCTGCACAGGGTGCTACTAGTGTTTGGATGATGCTGGGTCTTGTATTCAAGTGGTTTTGTTGGTGGTAGTCCTCGCTGTTTGATACTCCCTAGGGTTGGTTCTCTTGTAGTCTATGGTCTTGGAGCCAGTGCTCCCACTCCAAAGGCTCAGGGCTTGATCTCTGTCAGGAACGAAGATTCCACAAGTGGTTTGTTATGGCATTAAAACAAATACTGAAAAATGAGCAACCAAAGATGAACCCCAGACAGATGATAATTACAAAATCAGGCAAATAGTAATTAAAATAATGGAATATATACATATACATATACACCCATAAACAACAGTCCAACAAAAATAAAGTATAATAGATTGACCTGGTGAACAAAGGAAACCAAAAATTATATCTATAAGTTAAGAACAAAATTAACTAAAGCACAAATGGGAAAACAAAACTAAAGCAAGGTGCCAAGTGGGGATTAAAACAATGAAAACAAAACTAACAAATATGTTGAGAGGAAAAGAAAGAAAGAAAAGAGAAAAAAAATAGAGATGCAAGGTTAAATAGAGGTTGATAAAGAAGATTTATATACATTAAAGATTAACTGCAAGGATAAACAAACAGTAGGAAAAGCAAACAAAGGAATAAATGAGAAACAAAATAATAGATTTTAAAAATTAAAATTAAAAAAACAGAGAGAGAAGAGGAAAGAAAAAAAAAAGGAACTCCACAGAACTGCAAAACCCAACATAGAAGCAGAGGTTTATAACAACACTCAAAAGTGTGATTTAAAAAAAAAAAAAGAAAACTCAAAAATAATAAATGTTTCTTTTGAGTCACTGCTGTCAGAGTCCTTTCCCTCACTGGGAGTCAGAGTCCACCTCACCTCCCTAGAATGCCCTCCCACACGTGCTGGTCTCTGAACCTGCTGTAGGGGCAGCTCAAATTCTAATCTGGTCCTACTCCTGTGTTTTCTTGCCTCCAATGTCCACAGCTATCAGAACTAGTATGTTTTCTTTCTTGGGAGCTCTCAGTGTCCGTTTACATATTCTGTAGGCACAGATTCTGCCTAATTGATCATGTGGATTTAATCTGCAGCTTGTACAGTTGGTGGGAAGGTTTTGGGTCTTCTTCCTTAACCACACTGCACCTGGGTTTCAATTGTGGTTTTATTTCTACCTCTGCATGTGGCTCGTCCAGTGAGGTTTGCTCCTGAAGCTGCCCTGGAGGACCTGAGTCTGCCCCAGTGAGGGCCAGGTGCAGAGGTGGTGCAGCTGCTTGGGGCACAGGGGTTCTGGCAGCACCAGGTACTCAGGGGAGTTGGCGGCTAGGGCAGTAGGATGTATAGTGCTCTAGAACGGTATGGCAACCAGTATTGGACAATACACTCCAGTACTCTTTATCTGGAGAACCCTATGACAGAGAAGACTGGCAGGCCACAGTCGACAAAGTCGAAACGAGTTAGGCACTGCCCAAATGACCAGTATGCATAGACACAAGACTTTTGTTGCCTGTGGCAGCTCTGCTCCAGTGAGGGTTGAGTGTGAAGGTGGCGCAGTGCTTGGGTCACTGAGACCCTAGAGGTGCCAAGTGTGCAGGGACACGGACTGTCTCAGCTGCAGGAGTTATGACCCTATTAGAGTCTTTTTTTGAGTCTCTGGTAGCTGGTGATCAGAAGGTCTCTTTGGCTAGTCTTTTTCCATAGTCTACCCGTTCAGGCACTTAGAGGGCTCCCTTGCCTGGGGTCCTTCTCTGTTGTTCAGCATGTCAGGCACATAGAGGGGCCCCCTGGCCAGGGTCCTACTCTGTAGATTGGGGCATCAATCACTTAAAGGGGCACCCTGGGTGGGGTCCTACTCTGTAGTTCATCAGGTGCTTGATGGGCCAGCCTCTCTACTGTTCAGCTGCTGATGCTGGCCCGTGGGAAGGGAGAGGATATGGTGATGGCTCCACATGATATGCATGACTCACCAGTATCGCCTTGATTCCATGACTGCCTGGCATTTCCTGCTACAATCTCCTCACTCACATCCCCTTGGTCCATCTCTCAAAAGTCAACAGCAGCCCTCGCCCTGGGATTGCTCCACAATCCCTAAGTTCCAGGCCCCAGCTATGGCACCTTCTAAAGGACCAGCATCCCCGTCTGGGGTATGTATGGCTTTGGCAAGGACTGTCTGATTCTCATTCCAGTCAGACTGCCACAGATCAGCTATTTCACTCTCAGCCTTAAATGTTTCTCCTCTGACTCAGACAGTTGCCCTGATGTGGGGATCAGACCCTTGCTTCAGTTCCCCCACCCACCGAGGGTGGATCCAGTCCTAGTAACACTCCTGTTTTTCCCCCTAGTTCCTTCGTCCTACCGAGTTTTTGCGTGTTTCTATATATTTTCTACTGCTCAAGTCCTCCGGTCCGCTCTCAGCTGGTGTTCTGCATGCACTTCTGCATCTAAAGGTGTATTCCTGATGTATCTGTGGAGAGAGATGTACTCCACATCCACCTACTCCTTTGCCATCTTGTTCTCCTCCTGGTCATAGATTTTTTTCCAAGTAGCAAGCATCTTTTAATTTCATGGCTGAAGTCACTATGTGCAGTGATTTTGGAGCCCCCCAAAATAAAGCCTCTCATTGTTTCAATTGTTTCTGCATCTACTTGCTATGAAGTGCTGAGACTGGTTGCCATGATCTTAGTTTTTTGAATGTTGAGTTTTAAGCCAGATTTTTCACTCTCCTCTTTAACTTTCATCAAGAGGCTCTTTAGTTCTTCTTTGATTTCTGCCATAAGGGTAGTGTCATCTGCATATCTGAGGTTATTGATATTTCTACCAGAAATCCTGATTCCAGCTGGTGCTTCATCCAGCCCAGCATTTCACGTGATGTGCTCTGCATAGAAGTTAAACAAGCAAACTGACAATATACAGCCTTGATGTACAACTTTACCAATTTGGAACCAGCTGGTTATTTCACGTCAGTTCTAACTGTTGCCTCTTGACAAGCATACAGATTTCTCAGGAGACAGGTAAAGTGGTCTGGTATTCCCATCTCTTTCAGAATTTTCCACAGTTTGTTGTGATCCACACAGTCAAAGTCTTTGGCATACTCAATAAAACAGAAGTAGATGTTTTTCTGGAACTCTCTTGCTTTTTCAATGATCCAGCGAATGTTCGCAATTTGATCTCTGGTTCTTCTGCCTTTTCTAAAACCAGCTTGAACATCTGAAAGTTCATGGTCACGTACTGTTGAAGCCTGGCTTGGAGAACTTTGAGCATTACTTTGCTAGTGTGTGAGAAGACTGCAATTGTGTGGTGTTTCGAACATTCTTTGGCATTGCCTTTCTTTGGGATTGGAATGAAAACCGACCTTTTCCAGTTCTGTGGGTGGCCACTGCTGAGTTTTCCACATTTGCTGGCATATTGAGGGCAGCACTTTTACAGCATCATCTTTCAGGATTTGAAATAGCTCAACTGGAATTCCATCACCTCCACTAGCTTTGTTCATAGTGATGCTTCCTAAGGCCAACTTGACTTCACATTCCAGGTTGTCTGACTCTAGGTGAGTGATCATATCATCGCGATTATCTGGGTCATGAAGATCTTTTCTGTACAGTTCTTCTGTGTATTCTTGACACCTCTTCTTAATATCTTCTGCTTCTGTTAGGTCCATACCATTTCTGTCCTTTATTGTGCCCACCTTTGCATGAAATATTCGCTTGGTATCTCTAATTTTCTTGAAGAGATCTCTAGTCTTTCCTATTCTATTGTTTTCCTCTATTTCTTTGCACTGATCATTGAGGAAGGCTTTCTTATTTCTTCTTTCTATTCTTTGGAACTCTGCATTCTAATGGGTGCATCTTTCCTTTTCTCCTTTGCCTTTAGCTTCTCTTCTTTTCTCAGCTGTTTGTAAGTCCTCCTCAGACAACTGTTTTGCCTTTTTGCATTTCTTTTTCTTGGGGATGCTCTTGATTACCACCTCCTGTATAGTGTTACAAACCTCATTCCATAGTTCTTTAGACACACTATCTGTCAGATCTAATCCCTTGAATCTATTTGTCGCTTCCACTGTATAATCATAAGGGATTTGATTTACTTCATACCTGAAAGTGGTTTTCCCTACTTTCTTCAATTTAAGTCTGAATTTGGCAATAAGGATTTCATGATCTGATTGACAATTGGCTTCCGGTCTTGTTACTGCTGTCTGTATAGAGCTTCTCCATCTTTGGCTGCAAAGAATATAATCAATCTGATTTTGATATTGACCATCTGGTGATGCCCATGTGTAGAGCCTTCTCTTGTGTTGTTGTACAAAGGTTTTTGTTATGACTAGTGCATTCTCTTGGCAAAAAAAATGAAGCAAGGCAAAAGCTAACAGAGTTTTTCCAAGGCTCTAACATATACTTTAAATAATTCAAAGCATTAATGAAGAAAGAGAAGGAAAAGTAGAAAGTTATAAGAAAACAAGATTTAGAAGCTAAAACAGAAAACATTAATATCAAGAGAGTAGAATATTTTTATATTCAGATATTTTGTAAGATCAGTCACAATATTCAGCATTACCAATGGAGAAAAAATATGTTTAAATACTAATACTGAAATTCTTTAGGGGAAATATGTATATATTGATTAAAATTCCTGGTACATATTATGATTCCTTATTAGAAAAAATCATTCTTTATTACCAAAAACTTTTCATAATCTTTTTTCTATGTTTAATGTTTAAAGGTTTTTTCTACAGATTTTCATACTTAAACTGTATTTATGAACATTTATATTCATATAGCTTCTATTAATACTTATCTAAATATGACTGCCCTTACTCTGTGTTTCTCAGTGCTGACTAACAATGAAATCACTTAGGGGCTTTTAAAAATTGGCATATGATGACCCAGAGGGATGGGATGGGGAGGGAGGTAGGAGGGGGGTTCTGGAAGGGGAACATATGTACACCCATGGTGGATTCATGTCCATGTATGGCAAAACAAATACAATATTGTAAAGAAAAAAAATAGATAAATAAACGAATTAAAAAACAAGAAAAGAAAAGAAAAGAAAAAAAATTAGCATATGGGATCTATTCCAGAACAATCAAATCAGAATATTTACAGGTGTTGTTTAAAAGCTTCTCATCTGATGATCATGTTCACCAGAGCTCGGATACTTAGCTGTGGCAACTCTGCATATTCATCCTACCAGCGAACTCATGTCCTTCCAATACAACTTCATCTTGTTCAGCAGCTCCTCCAACAATCATGCTACTGTCTTCCATCTAGTTGCATGAGCCAGCCTGGGAAGTATTCATGATACTTACCTTTCATCTCCTGTATCAGATACATCATGGAATCAGCTTTACCTCCTAAAATATTTTGTACATTTGGCATTTGTTATGTTTGCGTGCTGCAGCTCATGCGATCGCTGAGTCGGACACGACTGAGCGAACTGAACTGAACTGAACTGAGCTGAACTGAATGTTTGTACATCTCTATCTCTAACATGTCAATTCACCCTTACAACTAGCAGCTGATTTCTTCCGGCACTCATCGTTCCATCTGTTATACATGGAGACAATTCTCCACACTGTAGTCAAGGTAATTCTATTAAGAAAAAGATAGAATACCTAACTTTAATGTAACTATTATCTATTATGTAACTTTCTTCCATACAATGTCTATTAACATAAATTTCAAATGCATCATACAGAGATATTTTTATTAAAAGTGAATCATAATAACTTTAATGTTGTGAAGCTGTTCTTTTCTAGGGAAAATAGTGATGCTTGTCTTACAATGACATGACCAACTTTATGCAGCAAAACATTCTTCTTAATAGACATGGGAAGCTATTAAATTATTCCCTACTGAACCAGAATTGGTATCAAAATTATGTGCAAGCACATATGTACACTAGGTTTCTATGTAGTTGAAGTGACTTGGTTTTTAAACAATTTTAACAGTTTTTACAGTATCATGAATAGTAATTTGGTAAATGAAATTAATAATCATTATAATCTTGAAATTAAATATTTTATACTGAAAGGGCTCTTAGAATTCACAAAGAATCAACAGGACAGAAATACTTTTAGGTATATTCGTAGTAGCTATTTTCTGTCTTGTTATTTTTATAACATACCTAATACTAAATGCAGTCTTTTAATTTAGCTGTTTAATTTTTATTTACTTTTAATAAATAATTCCTTAGTGATAAATATGCACTTGCTCCACCTAAATATATGCTTTCCACTCCACAGATAGTCATTTGCCCTTATCATCTTATAAGCCTCCTGGCTCTGGGATTTGGAAAAGGTAATTAAATATAAAGCAGAGTATATTTTTGTGGGGAAAGCACCTAATAATAGAGGTTAATTAGCTGCTTGAAAAGCAATAGGGCTATAATGAGAAACCACAAAGGAATGCACAAGCAATTAAAAACAGAAGAGATACACTAGAATCCTAATGTATTTTATACACACCTAATTTTATAAACACTAAACAAGTGTTTTCCAGAATTCACACATCTATTTCTAAAATACAACAGGATAGCATATTTTGAAAATGACAATTGTACGTCTTACTTTGCAGCTTAGTTTTATTTTTTCATTATAATAATATGTTCTCTCTTTACTCAGTAATATCTATTAAATTTCATAGGTTTTTGCCCTTTGCAACTTCATATCTTCATGCTGTAAGTGCGTACCTCTTTATATTCTTTACTTAACAAAAGTTGCAAAAAGGGTGGCAGAATTTCTGTGACACCTATAATTATAGAATTCAAATTAGAGTGTTTTAAAGTGGCACTGCTTGACCTCTTTTCATACATTCACTGTTTAATGTTTCAGTTCATATTACTGTTCTACTATATCTCTGTATTTAGTTGGATATTTTACTAGCTTGAAACAAAGAGTATGATTATACAGAATGTTGATAGATACTACATAACAAGAGGTTGAAAAGAGTTCATCATTCCACTTTCAAATACATAGGAATAAGAGTTCTCAGCTAAAAATGACAATAAAGAAATAAACATTGATTGCCTTTTTATTCCAGAAACTATATCAAGAACCCTCAAGAGTCCTTGGGGAGACAGCCTTGCAACCCAAACACTTGGATGCCAAAGGTTATTGTATTACTCAGGTTGTGAAACTATGAATCTCTCAAAATGAGGCTCCTCTATAGCACTGTCCCTATCCACTGTGGTCCAGGAGGTTATCAGATAGGGAGGAAACCCTTCCCCCATAAGGTGGATCAGAGACCAGCAGATATGAGAGTTCCTCCAGAAAGTAGGGTCCAGTCTAATGAATATCTTTCTTTTGCTTGAGAAAATGTTTCCATAATGTTTCCAGCAGGATTTTATCATTGCATTTGACACCAAAATAGTTAAAACTATATGTCAATGTGAAAAAATGCCCTAAAATATTTCAGTATTTTCCACTAATATTAGTTATTGATGAAGTTGGTTGACAATATATTAATAAATTACCTTGTTGTTGTTTGGCGGCTTAGTTGTGTCCAACTCTTTGCAACCCAATGGACTATAGCCCAGCAGGCTCCTCTGTCCATGGGATTTCCCAGACAAGAATATTGGAGTAGGATACCATTTCCTTCTCCAGGGGATCTTCCTGACCCAGAGATCAAACCTGTGTCTCTTGCATTGCAAGCAGATTCTTTACCACTGAGTCACCTGGGGAGCCCATTTAAAATTACCCAAGTATGTTTATTGATTTAATTTTTTTTTTCTTCTTCTTCTTTTTTTTTTTTTTTTTGAGAAAATAGATTCTGAAAGAACCCAGTTATTGCTCCTTGAGTTGTTCGACCGTTTACTGAAAAAGTCTAAAATCCTCCAACTGATTCTTCCAACTGATTAAAAACAGAGTTGGAGCTGAGTACTTCCTGTGAGAGCCTTGCTAAGTGTTATTCATGATTTTTTAAGAGATCAGTGCCCCAAAACTGCATCACCAAATTAACAGCATGGGTATCAAGCAATGCAGGGGACAGTGGAGAAGAAAGTTCAGGCTTCTTAACAGTGAAGAAACAGGAAGCTTTACAATATCCAGACCCTTAATATATGATGAGATACTGTCCTAGCCTTCTCTGACCATGCTAAGCTCTTCATTAGCCACAAAAATGCCAGCTTTGCCGTCATAGGAACATAAAGAATGTGACTCAAATATATTCAGAACACTAAATCTATGTCTCTCAATTAGTAGTTTTTCAGTTTCATTGGGTGAGAAGGAGGGAATTATATAATGCTTGTCTGAGAAGTTTGGTATATAGTGGGCTGTTCTATGCAGTTTTTAATGTTCTGATAAGTGCCAGGTCATGAATTCATGACTACCTTATCAAAAATAACTGAAGACAAATTAAGCAGATTGACTTCTAAATAGCATAATGAGGTTACTTCTGATGGGAAAACAATTAGCTTATTTTTACAATTTTGTTTTAAAACAATTGTTTTAAAACAAGTTTGTCTTTTATAAAAGTAAGCACTGTTGAAAACTCAGGACTTGGGAAACAAAGGAGAAAAATAAAATGAGAGACATAAAGAGTACATAAGTGATTATTAAGATTTTTACAATCTATTATTAGGTCTCCTGGACAAAATAAGTTAAAACTGACATAGAGTGAGATAGAAGAACAATTTTCTCTGATATTAAAACAGATTCACAAAGTTAATTTTGAGGTAATACATCAGAGATATGATAAACATTTGTTGTTTTCTAATAACTTTTCAAACAATAGCTTCAATGAACATCTTAAAAGTTGTTTGGTTATTAGTATAGAAAAAGGGTGAATTAAAATTAATATAAGCATTTATTCAAATACAAATTTATGAAGTCATATAAAGTGTATCTGAGTTCTAGCGGTTGGATTGCAGTCTTCTCAAAATCCTGCTCTTTTCACAAAACAATTTTATGTGGTTAATATATCTCCATAAACCAAGCAGTCTAAGTAGTGAATATTCTGTACCTATTTTTACATTTCCTGCTTGTTTGATGAATTTAAGAAATTTTTTGAGGGAAAATTTGTCAAATATAGTTAGATACATTTCAAGTGCACAACATGATAATCTAATGTACATACACACTGTAGAATGATTATCAGATTAAGATAATTAACATCCATCATCTCTGCGTATGTGTGTGTGTGTGTGTGTGAATGTGTGTGTGATGAGAATGCTTACCATCTACCCTCAGGAACTTTCAAGTGTATGATACAGTATTATTAATCATTGTAGCTATGGTATGTGTTAGATCCTCAGAATTAACTGTTTTATAACTGAAAATTTACTTTATTTGACCTATACTACCCTATTTCCTCCTCCCCAGCCCCTTGGCAATCAGCATCAGCATTCTAACCTCTCTTTCCTTGATAATTGGCTTTTTAAAAAAAGATTCCACACATTAGTTATTCCATACAGTATTTGTCTTTCCATGTCTGATTTATTTCACTTAGCCTAATGACCTACAGATTCATATTCATGTTGTTGTGTTATTGCAAGTGGCAAGACTTCCTACTTTTTATGGCTGAATAAATAATATTTAATTATATATACTTATACTTATATATCACTTTTTTTATCCAATCATCCAATCATTTAGCTTGTTTCCATGTCTTAGCTATTTTTCATTGCTGCAATGAACATGGTATGAAGATATCTTCTTAAGATACTGATTTTAATTACTTTGGGTAAATAGCCAGACATGAAATTGTTGAATCATAAAGTAGTTTAATTTTTGAGAAATCACCATATTGCTTTCTGTAATGGCTGTGCTGTTTTACATTCTCACCAACAGTGTATAATAATTGCCTTTTCTCCACATCCTCACCAGTGCTTTCCACATGTCTTTTTGATAATAACTATCCTAACATGTGTGACGTGATACTTCATTGTAATTTTGACTTGCATTTTCCTGATGATTAGTGGTACTGAGCCCTTTTCATATACCTATTGGCCATTTGTATGTATTCTTTAAAAATTCCTATTCAGGTTCTTTGTATATTTTTAAACTGCATTTTTTTTTCTTTTTACTTTTTTGCTTTTGAGTTGTATGAGCTCTTTATATACTTTGGATATTAATCCCTTATCAGATATAAGATTTGAGGGCATTGTCTTCATTCTGTAGATTGCCTTTTCAATTCACTGATTGTTTCCTTTACTACACAGAAGGGTTTTTAGTTTGATACAGTCCCACCTTTTAGCTTTTGTTGCCTTTGCTTTCGGTGTCTTGTCCAAGACATCACTGCCAAGACCAATGTCAAGGATCTTTTTTCCCAATGGTTTCCTCTAGAAGTTTTGTAGTTTCAAGTATTACTAATATATTGAAATATTTGATCTATTCTGACTTAATTTTATGAGTGGCATAAGATTGGGGTCCAGTTTCATTCTTTTGTATATGGAAATCAAGTTTTTTCCAGCAGCATCATTTATTGAAGCGATTGTCTTTCTCCATATTATGTTCTTCATATTATGTTCTTGTGTTCTTGTCAAAACTTAGTTGACCATATATATGGTGGCCTATATCTGAGCTCTAAAGTTTGATCATTAGTCTGTGTGCCTGTTTTTAGCCCATACTTTAGTGTTTTAATAACATACTTTTGTGGTATAATTTGGAATCAGTGTATGACATCTCCTGATTTGTTATTCCTCACAATTGTTTTGGTATTCAGGGTCGTTTTGCTTCTGCACAAATATTTGAATAGCTTTTTTTCTACTTTTGTGAAAAATGCCACTTAAACTTTGATGAAAATTACATTGAATCTTTAGATTGTTTTGAATACATTGGATATTATCACAAATTAGTTCAGTTATTTCAATCCAAGAACATGGAATAGCTTAACATTTATTTGTATCTTTTTAAATTCCTTTCATCAATATATTTAGCTTTCAGTGTACAAGTCTTTCACCTCCTTCGTTAGATTTATTCCTAAGTATTTCATAGGTTTAATACTGTTGTGAATGGGACTGCTTTCTTAATTTGTCCTTAACATAATTCATTAGTGTATAAAATGCAAGATTTTTGAAGTTAATTTTATATCTTGCAGTTTTATTATTTTATCCTAACAGTTTTGTTTGGTAAATATTGTCAAGTTTTCTATATATAAGATTATATCATCTGCAAATAGATAATTTTATATCTTTCTTTCTGATATGGATATTTTTTATTTTCTATTTCTTGGTAACTTGCTGTGGCTAGTATTTCCAGAATTATGTTGAATAGAAATGATAAGAATGGTCATCTTTGTTTTGTTTCTGATCTTAGAGGAAAATATTTTAACTTTAAACCACTGAGCATGATATTAGCTGTGGTCTTATCATATGTGACCTTTACTGTGCCAAGGAGCTTTCCTTCTATTACTTGTTTGTTGAGAATTTTTATTAGGAATGGATATTGAATTTTTTCAAGTATTTTCTGACACCTATTGAATAATCATATTATCTTTTTCCTTCATTTTGTTAATGTGGTGTATCTCCTTCATTGATTTACACATTTAGATTCATCTGTATATTGCAAAAATAAGTCCCAGTTGATCATAATTTTTAATATCATATGATCATAATTTTTAATGATCATATTTTATAATATGTTCATGAGCTCAGCTTGCTGGTAAGCTGCTGAGAAAGTCTGCACCTATGTTATCAGACATATTGACCTTTAATTTTATTTTTCTTGTAGTGTCCTTGACTGTAAGTCTTTGTCAGGATAGTAAAGTCTTTGTCAGTCTTTAGTCAGGGTAAAGCTGGTCTCAAAATGAGCTCTTTCCTCTTCAATTTTTTGTTAGAGTTTGAGAAATACTTGTATTTATTCTTCTTTAAATGTTTGGTAGAATACATCTTTGGAGCCATCTACTCCTGGGCTTTTATCTGCTGGGAGATTTATAAATTATTGGTTAAATCTTCTTGCTAATTATCAATCTCTTCAAATTTCTGTTTCATGATTTAGTCTTGGTAAGTTGTTTGTTTCTAGGAATTAATGCAGTTCTTCTAGGTTATACATTTTCTTGGTATATACATAGTTATAGTAGTATCTTACAATACTTTGTATTTCTGTGGTATTGTGATGATTTCCTCATTCATTTATAATTTCATGAAATGGCATCACCTCTGTTTTCTTCCTGGTGAGTCTAGCTAAAAATACTAATAAATTTTATTAACTTAAAACAAACTTTGTTTTGTAGGTATTCTCATTGTCTTTCTAGTCTCTTTTTCAATTATTTTGACATTGGTCTATACTTTTTCTTTCTGTAAATGTTGAACTTAGTGTGTTCTTACTATTTTCTCCTTGAGATTTAAGATCAGGATGAGATAATTTGAGAATTTTAAAAAATGTAGCCCTATGTCACTATAATTGTCCTTCTTAGAACTGGTTTTGCTCCATCATGTGAATTTTGGTATGTCATGTTTTCACTGTTTTTTTATCCCAATATAATTTTTATTCTCATTTTGATTAATTCTTTGATCCATTAGTTGGTCAGAGATGTGTTGTCTTATTGTCACATATTTGTGAATTTTTAGCATTTGTCCTGCTTCTGACTTCTAGTTTCATACCATTGTGGCAACAAAAGATACTTCTTATATTTCAATTTTCTTAAATTTCTTGGGACTTGTTTTGTGATCTAGTATGTTATCTGTTCAGAATGTTCCATGTGTGCTTGAGAAAAATGTGTCTTCTGGTGCTATTGGATGAGCTATTCTCTGTATGTCTATTCATTTGATAAAAAGTATAATTCAAATCTATTATTTTCTTTGATTTTCTACCTGGATGATCTAGTAATGGTCAGCAGTGAGATATTGATGTTCTCTACTATTATTGTATTGCTATATATTTCTCTATTCAAATCAGTTAATAATTGTTTAATATATTTATATGCACCATATTGAGTTTGTATATGTTTACAAGTTTTCAATCTTCTTTGGGCTTCTCTGGTGGCTCACTGGGAAAGAATCCTCCTGCCAATGCAGAAGATGTGGGTTCAGTCACTGGGTCAGGAAGATTCCCTGGAGAAGGAAATGGCAACCCACTCCAGTATTCTTGCCTGGAAATCCCATGGACAAAGGAATCTGGCATGCTACAGTCCATGGGGTCACAAATGAGTTAGACACAACTTATTAGCTAAACAATAACACACCCTCTTCGGGAACTGACCTTTGTGTTAATATATACTGACTTTCTGTGTCTTGTTACAGGTTTACACTTGTAGTCTATTTTGCCTGAGATAAGTATAATTACCCCCACTCTCAGTGATGATATGTTTGAATTGAATACCTGTGCGGATATTTGAGCTTTTGGTACCTGAATGGTCATATCTTAACCACAGTTTTGGGGAAGATTTTAGCCATTATTTTATGAAATAAATGGTTTGTTCCTTTCTCTCTTTTTAATCTAAACTTCAATAACATGTTTAGTTTTGTTAGCTTGTGTCCCATAATTCATGTAGATCTTATTTACTCTTTTCATTCTAATATCTTTTTTTTTTTTTTTGCCTTCTTTGACTGGATAATACCTAGAGATCTTTCTTGAAGTTCACAGGTTCTGTCTTCTGTCTGATTGTGTCTGCTGTTGAAGTTCTCTATTTCATATTTTATTTTACACATTGTGTTCTTCATTTCAAGAATTTGTTTAGTTCTTTTTTATGGTTTCTTTTTGTTGAACTTCTCATCATGTCCATGCATTGTTTTCCTGTTTATTGAATTGTGTATCTGTAGCCTCTTGAAACTTGCTCAGCTTCCTTAAATCCATGATTTTAAATTCCTTTTAGATAACTTGCCTATCAACATTTTTTATGTAGAGTTACTGGAAAATTGTTTTCCTTTGGTGTCATGTTTCCCGGATTTTTGTTTCTCTTGTCTTTGTTTTGATGTCTGCATAACTGAGGGCACAGTAACCTCTTTAAGCCTTTTTGAACTCGGTTCAGTGGGGAAAGACTTTCACCCAACGCTGGCTGTGAGGACACCAGCTAGATGGGTTCCAGTACCTTTGGTTGTTTGTAAGTCACGGTGGCCCAGCAGTTCTGTAGCTGTAGTCCTATTAGTTATGGTACATGACTTGTGGGGAGGGGGGTCTTCTGTAGCCAAGACTTCATTGGTCCTTGTAACAGTTGTGATTAGGGTTATGAGTATCCTTAAAAACAAGGCTTGGAGAAGGAAATAGAAACCCACTCCAGTATTTTTGCCTGGAGAATCCCATGGACGGAGGGACTTGGCAGTCTACAGTTCATGGGGTTACAAGAGTCGGACACGACTTAGCAACTAAACCACCACCACCAGAGACAAGGCTACTAGGGTCCTTTTTTTTTTATTTTTTTTGCCTTGGGAAGGTGGTTGTAGCTAAGGGGATCCCTCCTAGAATCTGGTCTTGCATGCTGGCACTCAGAGCAGCAGCAGAGCTAGAATCCTGAGATCAGGCACATGCGGAGCTAACATATCATCTGGATACTGAGGTACAAGTTGACTTGCTACAGAAGTAGTACTGCTGTCTAAGGCGTGGCCGTGTGTAGGTGTCCTGTGGAATCAAGGATCTATGTCTCTGGAGATCACCATGGTAACTCTGGCTGAGGGGTCAGTGCAGCAGCAGCATGGTTCCTGAAATGACAAGGACAAGTGGGTTAGGCCGGAGAAGGCAATGGCACCCCACTCCAGTACTCTTGCCTGGAAAATCCCATGGACGGAGGGGCCTGGTAGGCTACAGTCCATGGGGTCACTAAGAGTCAGACACGACTGAGTTCACTTTCACTTTTCCCTTTCATGCACTGGAGAAGGAACTGGCAACCCACTCCAGTATTCTTGCCTGGAGAATCCCAGGGACGGCGGAGCCTGGTGGGCTGCAGAGGGGGGTCACACAGAGTCGGACACGACTGAAGCGACTTAGCAGTGGGTTAGGCCCAGAGGAGAGGGTGTGGTATCAACACAGCCTGGAGATGGTGGATCAAAGTCCCAACTGGAGCCACAGGGAATAGCAGCAGGAGAGCAGCAGCATATCATGATCCATCAAAGTCTTGTTTTGGGAACCTGTACTAGAGCTCAACAGAGGCTACCCAGATATCCTGGGACAAATCTATAACCTGGAACTGTGAACAGGTCTCAGAGTATTGACAGTTCTGGTCTGTGTATGGTGAGGTGCTATGATGACCTGATTTTGGGGATCAGGGCACAGCACTGACTGGGGGCCCTTGTAGGCAGGTCTCATCATAGCAACACCCTATCCCTATGGAGCAGGTATTGTGGGGGTGAGGGAGGGGGGACGTGGCTCTAGGCAGCCCCATCAGCTGGAGTCAGCTCTAATGAAGATTGAAGGAGATATTTTTATCAAAGGCTGCAAGTATCCACAAGGCTAGGCTTCCAGGGATCCTCCTGCTCTCTGTTTCCTGTGGGCTATCATTCTCCTAAGGCAGTCCCACCTGGCACTGTGCTGTTCTTGACTGGAGGATGGGGTGATAAGGTGATGCAGGCAAAATGTTCCCTGTAATTTTCTATGTGGCCATTCTCAGTTTTTAATCTTCGTGGAATTTTTGCTGCTGCTTTTCTGTAGTCCAGAGCTTCCCCTGAGATATTTTTGTTGAATTGCAGCTGTTTATTTGTTGCTTTCGGGGGGGGGGGGCGGTTGGAACCTCCTAACCCTCCATTTTGCTGACCTCACCTCTCCTAATGTATTTTTAAAATTACACTGATCTATGTAGATTTCGGAACTTAGGCTAGGGACACACAGGTCCGTTGCCTGGGAAATATCTTATGGTTAAGATTCCATTTGGATTTTCCTGTCTTATATATTTTGGTATTGAATTAAACACAGAGACACAGCACATATTGTACCTCAACTCATTCTTCATCAAATGTAAAAACAGCCTTAGGTCAGAAACATCAATATCCAAATTATCAATGCTATTTTAGTGCAAACTATGTTCAAGATGGTTTTGGGATGATGTCATAGCTCAGTTGGTAAAGAATCTGCCTGCAACGCAGGAGACCTGAGTTTCATTCCTGGGCCTGGGAAGATCCCCTGGAGAAGGAAATGGCAACCCACTCCAGTATCCTTGTCTGGAGAATCCCAGGGACAGAGGAGCATGGCAGGCTATGGTCCGTGGGGTCGCGAGAGTCAGACGTGAGTTAGTGACTAAAGAGAGAGACAGTTGTTCAAAATATTAACACTGTATTAAGCACTGTTTCAACTCTGAAGGTCGATAGCCTAGTGTCTAGCTATAATCCTGAAAGTATACATAAAAGATTACCATGACCCATTTGAGCCTTTAAAGTGTAAAAGCATTTATAATAGGAAGAAGAGTCTGTTTTGTGAAGGCACAGTGATGGACTAGGGTTATTACAGAATAAGTTTGTATTGTAGTTACTGAGGCTTTCCTCATATAAGCATTTTTTAAAGTAAGGATACATAATCTTTTTCCTTCCACAAATGTTTCCAATCCAGATATACTTAGAAAACTCAGGAAAATCATATTACTGAACTTCTTGCAGCAAATATGCACATATAACCAAGGGTAATTGTATTCTGATTTCCCAAACTAACCTGGCAGGAGAATCCATTTTTGGGCACAATATCTCAATATTCTATATAAGATAGACTGAAAATTGTTGCCATTGTTGAATGAAATTAAATAATACTTTCTTTAAAATGCAATAGGAAGGGAAAGTTATGTTATAATATTAATTGCATTGATTAATAAAACATTAACATATACAGGACATGAACCTGATACCTCTGTGTTACAGATGAGATGTTAAACAATCTCTACATTTTCCAAGATTACACAAAAGTTAGTATTCTCAAATCTGATGTATATAGTGATTTGTAGCATTAATGTTAATTGAGCACTAGAGTGATGAATTTCCATTCAGCTGGTTAGTTCAAAATAAGTACTTGAAGTTCATCCCAGAGATGCATCAGAAATTCATGAACACTTACACATAGAGGGTTTGCTGGCACTCTGTTTCAGCAGGGCTCCCATCTCTTCAAATATTTAAGGAAGGAATTTATTCAGTTACTATTCTTTTTATTCTAGCGAAAAATTTATTTTTTCAGTTGAGGGAAATTTGATGTACAGTTTTACCAGTTAAGAAGTGAGCTGCACATTTGATTTTAAATAGACATGAAATTAAGATTAAGTTGATTCCACACCTTTAATTTTTTTTATATAAATTTATTTATTTTAGCTGGGGGCTAATTACTTTACAATATTGTAATAGTTTTTGCCATACATTGACATGAATCAGCCATGGGTTTACATGTGTTCCCCTTCCTGGACCCCCCACCCACCTCCCTCCCCATCCCATCCCTCTGGGTCATCCCATTGCCCCGGCCCTGAGCCCTTGTCTCATGCATCGAACATGGAATGGTGTTCTGTTTCACATATGATAATATACATGTTTCAATGCTATTCTCCCAGAACGTCCCACTCTCACCTTCTCCTTCAGAGTCCATAAAACCTTTAATTTTTTGTGTTGTCCCAACACACATCTGTTTATTGCACTTCTGTGAGACAAGAATTGGAAAATACCTAGCTTTTTAGAATGTAGTCAGTTCAGTTCAGTTAAGTTCAGCTCAGTCGCTCAGTCGTGTCCAAATCTGTGACCCCATGAATTGCAGCACACCAGGCCTCTCTGTCCATCACCAACTCCCGGAGTCTACCCAAATCTATGTCCATCGAGTCAGTAATGCCATCCAACTATCTCATCCTCTGTCGTCCCCTTCTCCTCCTGCCCGCAATCCTACCCAGCATTAGGGTCTGTTCCAAAGAGTCAACTCTTCGCATGAGGTGGCCAAAGTATTGGAGTTTCAGCTTCAACATCAGACCTTCCAATGAACACCCAGGACTGATCTCCTTTAGGATGGACAGGTTGGATCTCCTTGCAGTCCAAGGGACTCTCAAGAGTCTTCTCCAACACCACAGTACAAAAGCATCAATTCTGCAGCATTAGGCTTTCTTCACTGTCCAACTCTCACATCCATACATGACCACTGGAAAAACCACAGCCTTGACTAGACGGACTTTTGTTGGCAAAGTAATGTCTCTGCTTTTAAATATGCTATCTATGTTGGCCATAACCTTCCTTCCAAGGAGTAAGCGTCTTTTAATTTCAGGGCTGCAGTCACCATCAGCAGTGATTTTGGAGCCCCCCAAAAATAAAGTCTGACACTGTTTCCACTGTTTCCCCATCTATTTCCCATGAAGTGATGGGACCATATGCCACGATCTTAGTTTTCTGAACGTTGAGCTTTAAGCCAACTTTTTCACTCTCCTCTTTCACTTTCATCAAGAGGATATTTAGTTCTTCTTCACTTTCTGCCATAAGGGTGGTGTCATCTGCATATCTGAGGTTATTGATATTTCTCCCGGCAATCTTCATTCCAGCTTGTGTTTCTTCCAACCCAGCGTTTCTCACGATGTACTCTGCATATAAGTTAAATAAGCAGGATCACAATATACAGCCTTGACGTACTCCTTTTCCTATTTGGAACCAGTCTGTTGTTCCATGTCCAGTTCTAACTGTTGCTTCCTGACCTGCATACAGGTTTCTAAAGAGGCAGATCAGGTGGTCTGGTATTCCCATCTCTTTCAGAATTTTCCACAGTTTATTGTGATCCACACAGTCAAACGCTTTGGCATAGTCAATAAAGCAGAAATAGATGTTTTTCTGGAACTCTTGCTTTTTCGATGATCCAGTGGATATTGGCAATTTGATCTCTGGTTCCTCTGCCTTTTCTAAAAGCAGCTTGAACATCTGAAAGTTCACGGTTCACACATTGCTGAAGCCTAGCTTGGAGAATCTTGAGCATTACTTTACTAGAGTGTGAGATGAGTACAATTGTGCACTAGTTTGAGCATTCTTTAGCATTGCCTTTCTTTCGGATGGGAACAAAAACTGACCTTTTCCAGTCCTGTAGCCACTGCTGAGTTTTACAAATTTGCTGGCATATTGAGTACAGCACTTTCACAGCATCATCTTTCAGGATTTGAATTAGCTCAACTGGAATTCCATCACCTCCACTAGCTTTGTTCATAGTGATGCTTTCTAGGGCCCACTTGACTTCACATTCCAGGATGTCTGGCTCTAGGTGACTGATCACACCATCATGATTATCTGGGTCATGAAGATATTTTTTGTACAGTTCTTCTGGGTATTCTTGCCATCTCTTCTTAATATCTTCTGCTTCTGTTAGGTCCATACCATTTCTCTCCTTTATCGAGCCTATCTTTGCA
Source organism: Giraffa tippelskirchi (assembly GCF_054371585.1). Taxonomy (NCBI): domain Eukaryota; kingdom Metazoa; phylum Chordata; class Mammalia; order Artiodactyla; family Giraffidae; genus Giraffa; species Giraffa tippelskirchi. The sequence goes on from NC_137279.1 coordinate 67,487,786, forward strand.
TGAAATGTTCCTTTGGTATCTCTAATTTTCTTGAAGAGATCTTTAGTCTTTCCCAATCTGTTGTTTTCCTCTATTTCTTTGCATTGATCCCTGAGGAAGGCTTTCTTGTCTCTCCTTGCTATTCTTTGGAACTCTGCATTCAGATGGGAATATCTTTCCTTTTCTCCTTTGCTTTTTGCTTCTCTTCTCTTCCCAGCTATTTGTAAGGCCTCCTCAGACAGCCATTTTGCTTTTTTGCAATTCTTTTCCATGGGGATTATCTTGATCCCTGTCTCCTGTACAATGTCACGAACCTCTGTCCATAGTTCATCAGTCACTCTGTCTATCAGATCTAGTCCCTTAAATCTATTTGTCACTTCTACTGTGTACTCATAAAGGATTTGGTCTAGGTCATACCTGAATGGACTAGTGGTTTTCCTTACTTTCTTCAATTTAAGTCTGAATTTGGCAATAAGCTGTTCATGATCCGAGCCACAGTCTGCTCCCAGTCTTGTTTTTGCTGACTGTATAGAGCTTCTCCATCTTTGGCTGCAAAGAATATAATCAATCTGATTTCAGTGTTGACCATCTGGTGATGTCCATGTGTAGAGTCTTCTCTTGTTTTGTTGGAAGAGGATGTTTGCTATTACCAGTGTGTTCTCTTGGCAAAACTCTATTAGCCTTTGCCCTGCTTCATTCTGTACTCCAAGGCCAAATTTGCCTCTAACTCCAGGTGTTTCTTGACTTCCTACTTTTACATTCCAGTCCCCTATAATGAAAAGGACATCTTTTTGGGGTGTTCGTTCTAGAAGATCTTGTAGGTCTTCATAGAACCGTTCAACTTCAGCTTCTTTGACGTTACTGGTCGGGGCATAGTCTTGGATTACTGTGATAGTGAATGGTTTGCCTTGGAAACGAACAGAGATCATTCTATCGTTTTTTGAGATTGCATCCAAGTACTGTTTTTCGGACTCTTTTGTTGACCATGATGGCTACTCCATTTCTTCTAAGGGATTCTTGCCCACAGTAGTAGATATAATGTTCATCTGAGTTAAATTCACCGTTTCCAGTCCATCTTAGTTCACTGATCCCTAGAATGTCGATGTTCACTCTTGCCATCTCCTGTTTGACCACTTCCAATTTGCCTTGTTTCATGGACCTAACATTCCAGGTTCCTATGCAATATTGCTCTTTACAGCATCGGACTTTTCTTCTATCACCAGTCACATCCACACCTGGTTATCGTTTTTGTTTTGGCTCCATCCTATCATTATTTTTGGGGTTGTTTCTCTACTGATCTCCAGTAGCATATTGGGCACTTACTGACCTGGGGTGTTCATCTTTCAGTGTCCTATCTTTTTGCCTTTTCATACTATTCATTTTCTAGTTCATATCAAAGTTTTGACATTTATGGGAAAAAAGCATATTTTGAATAGCGTCACTAGCATAGTAAAGTACATTTTTACCATTTTGAGTTTTCCAGTAACAGTTTTTATAGTAAGTTTATGAGTTTTACTAAATCTTAAATATTCAACTGCTTTAGGAGGCCATTCATTTTTAAGAATATTTACTGATCATTGTCAGTTGTTCAAAGGTGGACGGTAAATTTTTGTGTGTCATTTTTATTTTTTAATGTTCAATTGAGGGACATGTAAAGACTATGTATTTTATATTGTCACCAATAAACTTTAACTTTTATTTTAGGTGTCTCTCAATCTAAAAACTGTGTCTTGTGCATACATTGGCTAGAATGACTTAATTGAATGTATAGATAAGATCCTTATTTTAGTTTTATCAATTCTTTTGATAATTTCCCAAGCATGACTATTGTTTCACATATTTTGTTGCCACTTGGAAGTAAATGTTAACTTTATTTATACCAGGCAATAGTTTTTTTCAGCAATAACATGACAAACTATGGTATGCTTTCAAGTATGTATATCCATCAATCATTATCAAATTATGTTCCATTTTGTTTACATTTTGTATAGCTTTTTACCATGTACTTTTATACACATAGTTTGGTTTCAAACCTTATTTTATGTTCTCTTAGTTTTACCAATTAGATTAAATTCTCATATTGACTTTTTTGACAAATGTAATAGCATATGTGGTAATAAACTTTTTGCAAAGTGTATATTAATCATTCAGACTAGAAGTATTTTTATTAATTTTATAATGAGAAAGCAAGAAAACTAACTTTTACAGTTACACATTATAGTCTAATTCAATAACACCATTTAAAGGGTTTTAACTCCATTTTGCCTTTTTATTATTTTTATCCTCTTATCATGTCTCTGTCTCAGAAACAACCACCAGATTTCTGTGATAACAATTCACAGTTACTTCCAAATTCCCTCTAGTGATTCTTAATTAACCACTGCACATATAGTTTATAAATATTAGTATAGCTCTAATGTTACATATTAGAAGAAAGATTATATTTACGTTGCTTTTCTTTTTCCACAGATTGTCTACATTGACAGCTTGAGAACTACAAACAGAAGGGTATTGTATTCTAATTAAAGACATGATTTAAACGAAAAGCAAATGTATAGGAGTATTTTGAAAGTAAATGCAAAAGAAAGACAAGCATAATAAAACTTTCAAGAGGTTAAGAATTAAAATGAAAAGAAATATAAGAACATTTTTACTTCTATTTTTAAACAGACTATTTGGGATACTTAGTTTCAGAAAAATTAAAAAAAATAATACAGAGAAGTCCTATATAACTACCTCACACCTAGTTTCACCTATTATTATCATCTTACATAAGTTTGGTAACTTTGTTACAATTAATGAACAGATATTGATAATACAATTTTTAAATAAAATCCATAATTCAGATTTCTTTGTTTATTTACTTTTTCTGTTCTTGAATCCTATTCAGGATCTTACATTTAGTTATTATGTCTCCTAGGTTCCACTTGGCTGGAATATCTCAAACTTTCTTTGTTTTTCATAAAGAAAGGAAAAAACTTTCCTTGAAATACACATATCTATGACTGATTCATGTTGATATATGGTGGAAACAATACAGTATTATAAAGCAATCATCCTCCAATTAAAAGTAAATAATTTTCTTAAAAAAGAAAATTGTATGGAGTATGTGTCAGCCATTTTATAACATGTCCTTCAATTGGGAACATTCCTGATGTTTTTCTCATAATTAGACTTCCCCTGTGTGTTTTTGGGAGAAAGACCACAGAGGTAAAATGCCACTTCGATTACATCATATCAAGATTACATGCTTATTAGCCCGATTTATGTTGATGTTGACCTTGATCATGTGACTGAGATTGTATTTGACGGTATTCTACACTGTAAAGTTATTGTTTTCTCTTTCTTTCCATGCTATACTCTTTGGAAATAGGCCACTACACCCATGTTTAAAAATGGGAAGTTATGCTCCCTTTCCTCAAGGGAGGATTATTTACATATATTTTTTTAAAAAAATTCTGCCTGAGATTTATCTCCCAATCTCCATTTATTTATTTATTAAATTATTTATATCATCATGAACTCATGGATATTTTTTACTTTGGAATGTAAACTAATACTTTGTTGATCAGATTATTCTAGCTTTGACCAGTTGGAACTCTTTTGCTTGGTTCCTGTGCACCTTTGAAATGCCCTTTCTTAATGGGATTGTGCACATTTGTGTGTGTTTTACTTTGCTTTTGAAGACTCCATAAGCTCATTCTTATGTATTTCCTGTTTCTGTCCAGGAATCAGTCATTTCTCTTCTTTTAGTAGAAAATGATACTAGAAACCACAGTTTTAAGTGCTAGATACAGTCGTTGATATTATTTGGCTTTATTAAGTCTTTTGCTTTCCATATAGAATTTACAGGCAGTTTGAGTATATGCACAAAATAGTTTTCTGGGATACAGATTGAGGCTGCATTGTATCTATAGGTGCATTTGGGATATACTGACATCTTCAGTTCAGTTCAGTTCAGTTGCTCAGTTGTGTCCGACACCTGGCGACCCCATGAATGGCAGCACGCCAGGCCTCCCTGTTCATCACCAACTCCCGGAGTCTACCCAAACCTATGTCCATCGAGTCAGTGATGCCATCCAACCATCTCATCCTCTGTCGTCCCCTTCTCCTCCTACCCCCATTCCTTCCCAGCATTAGGGTCTTTTCCAATGAGTCAACTCTTCGTATGAGGTGGCCAAAATATTGGAGTTTCAGCTTCAACATCAGTCCTTCCAATAAACACCCAGGACTGATTTCCTTTAGGATGGACAGGTTGGATCTCCTTGCAGTCCAAGGGACTCTCAAGAGTCTTCTCCAACACCACAGTTCAAAAGCATCAATTCTGCGGTGCTCAGCTTTCTTCACCATCCAACTCTTACACCCATACATGACCACTGGAAAAACCATAGCCTTGACTAGACGGACCTTTGTTGACAAAGTAATGTCTCTGCTTTTAAATATGCTATCTAGGTTGGCCATAACCTTCCTTCCAAGGAGTAAGTGTCTTTTAATTTCATGGCTGCAATCACCATCAGCAGTGATTTTGGAGTCCAAAAAATAAAGTCTGACGCTGTTTCCACAGTTCCCCCGTCTATTTCCCATGAAGTGATCGGACCAGATGCCATGATCTTAGTTTTCTGAAGGTTGAGCCTTAAGCCAACTTTTTCACTCTCCTCTTTCACTTTCATCAAGAGGCTCTTTAGTTCTTCTTCACTTTCTGCCATAAGGGTGGTGTCATCTGCATATCTGAGGTTATTGATATTTCTCCCGGCAATCTTGACTCCAGCTTGTGTTTCTTCCAACCCAGCATTTCTCATGATATACTCTGCATATAAGTTAAATAAGCAGGGTGACAATATACAGCCTTGACATACTCCTTTTCCTGTTTGGAACCAGTCTGTTGTTCCATGTCCAGTTCTAACTGTTGTTTCCTGACCTGCATACAGGTTTCTCAAGAGACAGGTCAGATGGTCTGGTATTCCCATCTCTTTTAGAATTTTCCACAGTTTATTGTGATCCACACAGTCAAAGGCTTTGGCATAATCAATAAAGCAGAAATAGATGTTTTTCTGGAACTCTTTTGCTTTTTTGATGATCCAGCAGATATTGACAATTTGATCTCTGATTCTTCTGCCTTTTCTAAAAGCAGCTTGAACATCTGGAAGCTCACGGTTCATGTATTGCTGAAGCCTGGCTTGGAGAATCTTGAGCATTACTTGCTAGCGTGTGAGATGAGTGAAATTGTGTGGTAGTTTGAACATTCTTTGGCATTGCTTTTCTTTGGGATTGGGATGAAAACTGACCTTTTCCAGTACTGTGGCCACTGCTGAGTTGTACAAATTTGCTGGCATATTGAGTACAGCACTTTCACAGCATCATCTTTCAGGATTTGAAATAGCTCAACTGGAATTCCATCACCTCCACTAGCTTTGTTCGTAGTGATGCTTTCTAAGGCCCACTTGACTTCACATTCCAGGGTGTCTGGCTCTAGGTGAGTGATCACACCATCGTGATTATCTGGGTTGTGAAGATCTTCTTTGTACAGTTCTTCTGTGTATTCTTGGCACCTCTTCTTAATATCTTCTGCTTCTGTTAGGTCCATACCATTTCTCTCCTTTATCGAGTCCATCTTTGCATGAAATATTCCCTTGGCATCTCTAATTTTCTTGAAGAGATCTCTAGTCTTTTCCAATCTGTTGTTTTCCTCTGTTTTTTTGCATTGATCCCTAAGGAAGGCTTTCTTATCTCTCCTTGCTATTCTTTGGAACTCTGCATTCAGATGGGAATATCTTTCCTTTTCTCCTTTGCTTTTCACTTCTCTTCTCTTCCCAGCTATTTGTAAGGCCTCCTCAGACAGCCATTTTGCTTTTTTGCATTTTTTGCATTTCTTTTCCATGGGGATGGTCTTGATCCCTATCTCCTGTACAATGTCAAAAACCTCTGTCCATAGTTCATCAGACACTCTATCAGATCTAGTCCGTTAAATCTATTTATCACTTCTACTGTGTATTCATAAGGGATTTCATCTAGGTCATACCTGAATGGACTTGTGGTTTTCCCTACTTTCTTCAATTTAAGTCTGAATTTGGCAATAAGGAGTTCGTGATCCGAGCCACAGTCTGCTCCCAGTCTTGTTTTTGCTGACTGTATAGAGCTTCTCCATCTTTGGCTGCAAAGAATATAATCAATCTGATTTCAGTGTTGACCATCTGGTGATGTCCACGTGTAGTGTCTTCTCTTGTGTTGTTGGAAGAGGATGTTTGCTATTACCAGTGTGTTCTCTTGGCAAAACTCTATTAGCCTTTGCCCTGCTTCATTCTGTACTCCAAGGCCAAATTTGCCTCTAACTCCAGGTGTTTCTTGACTTCCTACTTTTACATTCCAGTCCCCTATAATGAAAAGGACATCTTTTTGGGGTGTTCGTTCTAGAAGATCTTGTAGGTCTTCATAGAACCGTCCAACTTCAGCTTCTTTGGGTTACTGGTCGGGGCATAGTCTTGGATTACTGTGATAGTGAATGGTTTGCCTTGGAAATGAACAGAGATCATTCTGTTGTTTTTGAGATTGCATCCAAGTACTGCTTTTTGGACTCTTTTGTTGACCATGATGGCTACTCCATTTCTTCTAAGGGATTCTTGCCCACAGTAGTAGATATAATGTTCATCTGAGTTAAATTCACCCATTCCAGTCCATCTTAGTTCACTGATTCCTAGAATGTCGACGTTCACTCTTGCCATCTCCTGTTTGACCACTTCCAATTTGCCTTGTTTCATGGACCTAACATTCCAGGTTCCTATGCAATATTGCTCTTTACAGCATCGGACTTTTTTTCTATCACCTTTCACATCCACAGCTGGGTATCAATTTTACTTTTGCTCTATCCCATCATTCTTTCTGGAGTTATTTCTCCACTGATCTCCAGTAGCATATTGGGCACTTACTGACCTGGGGAGTTCATCTTTCAGTGTCCTATCTTTTTGCCTTTTCATACTGTTCATGGGATTCTCAAGGCAAGAATACTGAAGTGGTTTGCCTTGCCCTTTTCCAGTGGACCACATTCTGTCAGATCTCTCCACCATGAAACATCCATCTTAGGTGGCCCTACACGTCATCGCTTAGTTTCATTGAGATAGACAAGGCTGTGGTCCGTGTGGTCAGATTAGCTAGTTTTCTGTAATTTTAGTTTCAGTGTGTCTACCCTCTGAGGCCCTCTCACAACATGTACCGTCTTTCTTGCATTTCTGTTACCTTGGACGTGGGTATTTCTTCATCGCTGCTCCAGCAAAGTGCAGCCGTTGCTGCTTACCTTGGAGAAGGGGCCGGGGACCGGGGGTGGCGGCCGAGAGGAGCTAGGCCAGGCCGGGGGGCCGGGGGCAGCGGCCGAGAGGATCTAGGTCATCTTAGCAATATCAAATCTTCTACTCCATAAACAAGAAATGTAACTCCATTTATTTAGAACTTTGATTTTTTATATCAGAGTATTATATTTTTTCATAAATAAATTCTTTACATATTTGATTATATTTACACCCACATATTTCACTTTTTGTGCAGTTTAACATTTTACGTTTTGAATAGCTATTGTGCATTTTTTTTTGTATATAGGAAATTAATTGATTTTTTTAACGTGAATTTTGTATTGTACAGACTAGCTATTTTCACTTTTAGTTTCAGGATTTTTTTGTTGATTCTTCAGGATGTTTTGCATAGGCAATCACATCATCTGTGAACAAGGATACTTTTATTTCTTTGTTTCTGGTCTCTATAGTTTTTCTTTTATGATATCCAGCACATTGTTGAATAGAAGTAGTCAGAGAGGACCTTCTTGCTTTGTTCCTGTCTTTGGAGTCAGAAAGTCAACTTTCTCTCATTAGTGTGCCTTTAGCTATAGATTTTTTTGTAGAAGTTCTGAAGTCAAGGAAGTTTCCCTGTATTTCTAGATTTATGAGAATTTTATAATGAAAAATGTTGGAATTTTTCAAATAGAAGTTGTTGTTTTTTTTACATTGATCAATACAGTCCTTTGTTTCTTCTTTATCCTGTTGATGAACTGGATCACTTTTACTAATTTTCAAGTAACAGCTGGAATTGATCCCAGTTGGGTATGGTGTAAAAATTTTTGTATGCATTTTTATGTTTAATTTGCTAATACATTGTTGAATTTTAGGTATGTTTTAAGATAGCAAAAACCCTTATAATATTACATAACATGCTATTTTTTGATATATGTTACTTTTGCTAATTATATTAGTGGAAAACTATCTTCAATTATTGCTTTTATTTACCTAGGAGAGCCATGTATTTTTGTCACAAATATAGTTGTAATGTTTTTAAAGATTTTGATTTTTCAAACTTTCATTTGAAGGATAATTAACACTGGCACATAGATTTTTTGTCTACTATAAATATTCATATCTCTGGTTTATTCTTTATTTTTGATTTTATAGGCTTAATGTTAATGACCAGATGACATTCTTTTTACCTTACACATCTCTTTTTTCACTAGATTTATTTACATTTTATTTTTTTATAGCAAGTAATGTTAAAGGTTAAAGAACGTTTTATTGTATGTATAAAACATACATGTATGAAGATAATAATTTCATTTCTATCCTTTGTAACTGTACATAAAATGCATATTTTTCTATTTTGGTTTGAATGTAGACAATATTTAGAGATTATGATTTAGAAATATTAATTTCTATTATGGGGCTCTCCTAGTGGCTTAGTGGTAAAGAATTCACCTGCCAATGCATAAGACATGAGTTTGATCCCTGATCAGGAAGATCCCCTGGAGAAAGAAATGGAAACCCACTCTATTGCTTAGAAATTCCCATGGACAGAGGAACCTGGTGGGCTATATTCCATTAATTGCAAAGAGTTGGACATGACTTACTGATCGAAGAGCAACAATCTCTTATTATATTTTCAGTACATACATTTGGTAATGGTAAATATAAAGTATATAGTATATCGTGACTTTTCTTATGTTTTTATATGTTAATTGCTGAAAACCATTCATGTACAGTTCTGCTAGATAAATGATGCTTGCACTATGCAATCCAATCTAACTCTTCACTTTTCAATGGATAAAACACTCAAAAGTCAGAATAATATACTTATTATAGGATATTTCTGAAAGCGTGGAAATAAAACAAAATGTTCTCTGGCTTCATGCTTGTTGCCACATATTGCAGGATTTCCTTCTTTTTAAGGCTGAATAATTATCTATAAATGCAATGTTTTCTGTATCCATTCATCCATCCATGAATTTTTAGTTTGTTTCAACATCTTGGCTATTGCGACTAAGCTTGCAATGAATATAAAAGTGCACTAGTTGTTTCAAGATGTGCCTTTCAGTTCTTGTGGATAAATACTGAGAAGCAGGAGTGCTGGATCATATCATAGATCTATTTTAATTTTTGAGAAATTTCCATATTGTTTTTCATAGTGACTTTGCCATTTTAAATTTCCACCAATAGTGTACAAGAATTCCAACTGCTCCACATTTTCACCAACACCTGATATCTTGTTTTTTTGTTTTTTGGGGTTTTTTTTTGCTAATATTATTGTTATGGGTATGAGGTAATATCTCATTGTGATGTCGATTTCCATTATCTTGATGAATAGTTATTTGAGCATCTTTTTATATACCTGTTGACTATTTGTTTGGACATTCTTTGCATTGCCCTTCTTACGGACTGAAATGAAAACTGACCTTTTCCAGTCTTGTGGCCACTGCTGTGTTTTCAAATTTGCCAGCATATTGAGTGCACCACTTTCACAGAATCATCTTTTAGAATTTTAAATAGCTCAACTGAGATTCCATCACCTGCACTAGCTTTGTTCATAGTGATGCTTCCTAAGGCCCACTTGACTTCACATTCCAGGATGTCTGGATCTAGGTGAGTAATCACACCATCGTGGTTATCTTGGCCATGAAGATCTTTTTTGTATAACTCTTCTGTGTATTCTTGCCACCTCTTCTTAATATCTTCTGCTTCTGTTAGGTCCATACTGTTTCTGTCCTTTATTGAGTCCATCTTTGCATGAAATGTTCCCTTGGTATCTCTAATTTTCTTGAAGAGATCTCTAGTTTTTCCCATTCTATTGTTTTCTTCTATTTCTTTACATTGATCACTGAGGAAGGCTTTCTTATCTCTGCTTCATAGTCTTTGGAACTCTGAATTCAAATGGGTATATCTTTACTTTTCTCCTTTGCCTTCAGCTTCTCTTCTTTTCTCAGCTATTTGTAAGGCCTCCTCAGAAAACCAGTTTGCCTTTTTGCATTTATCACCCTTATGGCAGAAAGTGAAGAGGAACTAAAGGGTCTCTTGAGGGAAGTAAAAGAGGAGGGTGAAAAAGCTGGCTTAAAACTCAACATTCAGAAAACTAAGATCATGGCATCTGGTCCCATCACTTGATGCAAATAGTGGGGAAACAATGGAAACAGTGACAGACTTTATTTTCTTGGGCTCCGAAATCACAGCAGATGTTGATGCAGCCATGAGATTAAAAGATACTGGCTCCTTGGAAGAAAAGCTATGACCAACTTAGTGTATTAAAACACAGAGACATTTCTTTGCTCACAAAGATCTGTCTAGACAAAGCTAATCAAAAACCAAAACTACTGGTTTTTCCAGTAGCCATGTATGGATGTGAGAGTTGGACTAAAAAGAAAGCTGAATACTGAAGAATTGATGCTTTTGAACTGTGGTATTGGAGAAGACTCTTGAGAGTCCCTTGGACTGCAAGGAGATCCAACCAGCCAATCCTAATGGAGACCAGTCGTGAATATTCATTGGAAGAACTGATGCTGAAGCTGAAACTCCAATACTTTGGTCACCTGATGCAAAGAACTGACTCAATGGAAAAGACCCTGATGCTGAGAAAGATTGAAGGTAGGAGGAGAAGTGGATGACAGAGGATGAGATGGTTGACGGCATCACCGACTCAATGGACATGAATTTGAGCAAGCTCTGGGAGACTGGTGATGGACAGAGAAGCCTGGTGTGCTGCAGTCCATGGCGTCACAAAGAATTGGATACTACTGAGAGACTGAACTGAACTGACTGTTTATATTCTTTGAGAAATGAATATTCTAATGTTTTATGCATTTTTAAAGAAACTAAATGCATAATTGAGAACATTTTAAATGTCTGCTGTGTGCCAAAGATAAGAATAACAGAAATCTTCATTAAGAGGTCATTGGTTAAAAAACATTTTAGAAAAAGAGATTATGGAGAATAATTGTTCTTTGGGGTCTGTTGGAATTCTTCTATAATTCTTTACCTCTTCTCCATCATTGAAAATGGACCATCTCAGATGTGAGCTTGGGACAGATTAGCCCTTTGACGCTGAGATGTACCTTGAAGGGACTGACACTGACAACACTTAAGGTCATACACTGATGACATTCCCAGAAGTTGTGCATAAGTTTTTTCTTACATTTCCATGTCCATCAAGGTTTACTTGTGATGCTTGCATCCATTATCTTATATGCCTTAACGAAGAAGCTCCTCCAGGAACCACATGGGCTTCTATTCCTAGAGAAAACTTAAAAGAAAAGACTAGTGAGAAGAACTTCAGATTCTGTTGCCTCAGCTTGCCCTGGGATATAACTGATAATTATGTTTTTCCTTGTTTACTTTTATTCTAAATTTTTCTCAACCTCAGCTGGTTATGATGTTGGTCTTGGTGTCATACCTGGTGGGGGTAAATCAGATGCTTATTACTGAGACTTCTGAGTCACTGGTCACCATTGTGTGTCTCATTCTGAGATTTCTGCTATTTTTAAGGTATTATTAGAATTGGATAAGGGAGCAAATAGATGGGAAAACAATGGAAATAGTGACAGACTTAATTTTTTTATGCTCCAAAATCACTGCAGATGGTCATTGCAGCCATGAACTTAAAAGACACTTTCTCCTTGGAAGAAAAGTTATGACCAACCTAGACAGCGTATTAAAAAGCACAGACGTCACTTTGCCAATAAAGGTCTGTCTACTCCAGGATACGGTTTTTCCATTAGTCATGTATGGATGTGAGAGTTGGACTATAAAGAAAGCTGAGCGCCGAAGAATTGATGCTTTTGAACTGTGGTGTTGGAGAAGACTCTTGAGAGTCCCTTGGACTGCAAGGAGATCCAACCAATCCATCCTAGAGGAAATTAGTCCTGGATAGTCATTGGAAGGACTGATGCTGAAGCTGAAACTCCAATACTTTGGCCACCTGATACGAAGAGCTGATTCATTGGAAAAGACCCTGATGCCGGAAAAGATGAATGTGGGAGGGGAAGAGGATGACAGAGGATGAGATGGTTGGATGGCATCACCAACTCAGTGGACATGAGTTTGAGTAAACTCTTGGAATTGCTGATGGACAGGAAAGGCTGGTGTGCTGCAGTCCATGGGGTCACCAATAATCAGACACAACTGAGTGACTGACTGAAGTGAACTGAATGGTCTACTGAGCAGTATTACCACCTATATCTTTCTGCACCCATTGGTTAACAGCAATGCAATCCTAGTTCCACTTTCAGAAAGAGGAACTACAAATTTCCCAAGGGAGTCTTTGGGAGTGGTAATATATGGGACCACCCCTGCTCTTGGCATCAATATCATATATACTTCCAAATGGTGATCCAATACTAAATAAGGAACTTTGATTCAACTATTAACTGTGAGTTGCCACTCAGTATTGTCAATAGCTTGCACTCCTTCTTGTGAGTGCAGTATGATACAGCCAGTGGATCTCATGATCATTAGCTGGTCTTACACCTTCTTGGTCTGATGCTTTTTTATGTGGGATTACATGCTGGTGGAGCAAACACTCTGTAAGACCCTGGGTGGTTGTGCTGGCTAAGCTCTGGCATAAAGCAGGTAAACCTGTATCTGGGATATGTATCTAGTTTAGTCAAAATGCATGAGTTGTTTTCAAAAAGATATACAACTATGACTGTCTGATGGCATGGCTTTCTCTGGAACACTAGGGGCCCATGATGTAATTTTCCCACTGAGACCTCTCATGAATGTAGCACTTTTGTACAAATACAACTAGGTTCTTTCATTTTCTTGAACATCATAAGGTCTGCCAGGTTGTGTGGCCCAAACAGCAGGGCTATTGTGGAGTAGCCTGCACTACTTGTGGATACTTTTCAGCTCCAGGTGTCCCCTCCAAATTAAAACCCTTTGTGTTATTCATCGTAAGATCCTAAGTTTCTCATATGCAGATTGTTCTGTTTCTGGGATTTGAAGAAACTTCCAACATTGTCCTTTTTCCTTTGTGACAGGAGATGGAATTGGCAATCATTTTTCTTACTTAAGATGGGATGTCCTTGATTACTAGGTCCCTAAATTTTACTGATGTGACTGACCTCTGATCATTCTTCCTAATGATTGTGCAAGGTTAGTAGACCCTTGCTGTTCTTTTTCCTTTGAATTCTTTGTTTTCTCCTAACTATCTCCACAATTTGCTGAAGCCTGGCCTGCTAGGTAAGTGAGGATATCTTAAGACTTTTCATCCAGTCTAGCTACTAAGTGTCATGAAGGACATAAGCAGTTGTTCAGTCCTTTATCATCAAAGAAATGCATATCAAAACCACAATGAGTTACCATTTCATACCTGTTAGAAGAGCTCTCATTAAAACACACACACACATGCACACATGTAAAACCACAAAATAACAAGTGTTGGCAAGGACATGGAAAAAATTGAACCCTCTTGCATTGCTAGTGGTAATGTAAAATAGTATAGCCTCTGTGGAAAACAGTTTGCAATCCCTCAAAAAACAAATAAACAGAATTATTGTATGATCCATCATTTATGCTTCTGAAGATATACCCAGATAAAAGAAAAGACTTCAACAGATATTTGTACACTTATGTTCATGGCAGCATTATTCACAATAGCCAAACTGTGGAGACAATCCAAGTGTTCACTGATGAATAGATGAATATATACGTGTATACAAGGGAATATTATTCAGCCTCAAAAAGAATCAAAGTCTGATGAATGCTGTAATATGGATGGATCTTGAAGGCATTATGCTAAGTGAAATAAACTATTCACTAAAGGAAAAAAATATCGTATGAATCCACTTAAATAAGGTACCTAAAGTAGTCAAATTCGTAGAAATAGAAATTAGAATGGTAGTTTCCAGTGGTTGGTAGAGGGTGGGATGGGGGTTTATTGTTTAATACCTATTAAATAGAGATTCAAACCGGGAAGATGAGAAAGTTCTGGACATGGATGATAGTGATCATTGCACAACCATGTAAATTCAGTTAATTCCACCAATTTGTACACTTAAATATGGTTATTTTTATGCTATGTATAGTTTCACTTCTTTGTTTGCATACTCAGTTGTGTACAACTCTTTATGACCCTATGGACTGTAGCTGGCCAGACTCCTCTGTCCATGGGATTCTCCAGGCAAGAGTACTGAGTGGGTTGCCACTTCCTCCTCCAGGGGATCTTCCTGACCCAGAGATCAAACCCACGTCTCCTGCATTGGCAGGCAGATTCTTAGTTCACTAATATATGTCCATATATATATATAGTTTACTATATATGGTATATAGCTTACTAATATATATTATATGTTTGTTTATTTTCCAAAAAATAAAATGTGTATCAATATTTTCTGTTCCTTCATCTCAAATGATACCACATAATATTGCATGCTCTCAACATTTTGTGAAATTTGCCTTTCCCAAGATATTAATCCTACATACCAATTTACGAACTAATAATCGCGTAACGTAATGAATACCAAGAAAATATTCATTCAGAATTGTATAAAATATTTTTTCACTAAAGCATAGTGTTATTAGCATTTGAAGTTGAGTAATAATCCTACCCCAAATAATAATAATATTTTTTCACATTCTCTACAATTTCTGGACTAATTATAGCATGAGAAACTTGATTTTCAAGACATCTAAGTATCTTTTCTCCCTGTCTTTACTCTGTATCAGTCACTACCTGGTGTCATATTACTTATTTACTTAAATATTTTGTTATAACGGAGAGTAAACTCAATGAGACAGAGGCTTGTCCACTTTATTCACTCAAATAATCCCATCCCACTCTCTGTAAGGGTGCTGAAAATATAATAGAGTTCCTAATAAAATGGTGAAACAATTAAATAAATTTAATTTTCTTACTCTTGATTTCAAGTGATTGTATTACTAGATACTATTCACTGGATGCTATTCACTTATTAGGGCTTCCCTGATAGCTCAGTTAGTAAAGAACCCACCTGCAGTGCAGAAGATCCTGGGTTGATTCCAGAGTTGGGAAGATCCCCTGGAGAAAGGAAAAGACTACCTACTCCAGTACTCTGGCCTAGAGAATTCCATAGACTGTATAGATCATGGGGTTGCAAAGAGTCAGACATTACTGAGTGACTTTCACTCACTCATTCATTCACCTGTTAAGTAAAATGTGTTATGAATTTTAACTCAATACATGCAAGCAATTACAATTACTAGATGTATTTATGAATTTTGCCATTTAAAGTGTAATTTTTTTGGTTGTGCAGTGAGGCTTATGGGATCTTAGTTCCCCAACCAAGGATCAAACCCAAGCCCTTAGCAGTGAAAGTGCAGAATCCTAACCACTGGACCACCAGGGAATTAGCAATACATTTATTTAAAACAAAGTTAAACTAATATTTTTTGTTTGTCTTCGTGTGTTATTGACTATCCCTAGTTTCTTTATGCTCTCTTGGATTATTTTCAGAAATTTTGTGCTTGTAGCCAGACTCTGTTCAGAAATCTGAATAAATTGTTCTACAGGAATATGAACTTATGGTAGCATTTCAGCTGTACTTGTGTTCTGTTTGTCTATTTGTTTCTGTCTATGGTGATTCTATTGGATAATATTGTTACTTCTCTTGAAAAAATCTCTAATACTGTATGTGAATTGATTTGGGTATCTATGGATAGTTATGTAACTAGATGGAAACATTGGTGTGCAAATTTTCTTTATGCTCTCAGTCCTGCCATGTCATGAGTCTGGGTTAGTTTATATTTACCTCATTTGTAATTGTAAAAGATCCAATTTTCAATGAGGTGAATGGATAAATAAAATATAGTAGACAGCTATTATATAGGAAACATCGTATCAAAGTTTCTTTTGTTACTGAATATATATTATTAGCTCCTAATATTCTGGTCCTGTATAACAGAAGAAAATATAAGAACCAACAATGTTCGTATCTGAGCCTTCTGTGTACTCTGTGAAGTAACTTCTTTAAAACAACAGAAACAGCTTCAAATACCACCACTTATTTTTCAAAAATAAGGAGTTAGTGTTATGTTTATTCATTTATTTTATTTCATGCATAGCTTAAGTGTTAAGAATAGCAAGGAGAAACAATAAAGCCTTCCTCAATGATCAGTGCAAAGAAATAGAGGAAAACAATAGAATGGGAAAGACTAGATATCTCTTCAAGAAATTAGAGATACCAAAGGAACATTTCATACAAAGATGTGCTCAAAAAAGGACAGAAATGGTAGGGACATAACAGAAGCAGAAGATATTAAGAAGAGGTGGCAAGAATACACAGAAGAACTGTACAAAAAAGATCTTCACAACCCAGATAATCACGATGATGTGATCACTTACCTAGAGCCAGACATCCTGGAATGTGAAGTCAAGTGGGCCTTAGGAAGCATGACTATGAACAAAGCTAGTGGAGGTGATGGAATTCCAGTTGAGCTATTTCAAATCCTGAAAGATGATGCTGTGAAAGTGCTGCGCTCAATATGCCAGCAAATATGGGAAACTCAACAGTGGCCACAAGACTGGAAGAGGTCAGTTTTCGTTCCAATCACAAAGAAGACAATGCCAAAGAATGCTCAAACTACCACACAATTTCACTCATCTCACACGCTAGTAAAGTAATGCTTATAATTCTCCAAGACAGGCTTCAGCAATACGTGAACCATGAACTTCTAGATATTCAAGCTGGATTTAGAAAAGGCAGAGGAACCAGAGATCAAATTGCCAATATCCTCTGGATCATCAAAAAAGCAAGAGATTTCCAGAAAAATATCTATTTCTGCTTTATTGACTATGCCAAAGCCTTTGACTGTGTGGATCACAAGAAACTGGAAATTTCTGAAAGAGATGGGCATACCAGACCACCTGACCTGCCTCTTGAGGAACCTGTATGCAGGTCAGGAAGCAACAGTTAGAACTGGACATGGAACAACAGACTGGTTCCAAATAGGAAGAGGAGTACATCAAGGCTGTATATTTTCACCCTGCTTATTTAACATATATGCAGAGTACATTATGAGAAACGCTGGGCAGGAGGAAGCACAAACTGGAATCAAGATTGCTAGGAGAAATATCAATAACCTCAGATATGCAGATGACACCAACCTTATGGCAAAATTGAAGAAGAACTAAAGAGCCTCTTGATGAAAGTGAAAGAGGAGAGTGAAAAAGTTGGCTTAAAGCTCACCATTCAGAAAACTAAGATCATGGCATCTGGTACCATCACTTCATGGGAAATAGATGGGGAAACAGTGGAAACAGTGTCTGACTTTATTTTTCTGGGCTCCAAAATTACTGCAGATGGTGACTGCAGCCATGAAAATAAAAGACATTTACTCCTTGGAAGGAAAGTTACGGCTAATCTGGACAGCATATTAAAAAGCAAAGACATTACTTTGCCAACAAAGGTCCATCTAGTCAAGGCTATGATTTTTCCAGTAGTCATGCATGGATGTGAGAGCTGGACTATAAAGAAAGGTCAGTGCAAAAGAACTGATGCTTTTGAACTGTGGTGTTGGAGAAGACTCTTGAGAGTCACTTGGACTGCAAGGAGATCCAGCCAGTCCATCCTAAAGGAGATCAATCCTGGGTGTTCATTGGAAGGACTGATACTGAAGATGAAATTCCAATACTTTGGCCACCTGCTGTGAAGAGCTGACTCATTAGAAAAGACCCTGATGCTGGGAAAGATTGAGGGCAGGAGGAGAAGGGGCCGACAGAGGATGAGATCATTAGATGGTACCACCAACTAAATGTACATGGGTTTTGGTGGACTCCAGGAGTTGGTGATGAACAGGGAGGCCTGGTGTGCTGCGATTCATGGGGTCACAATGAGTCGGACTCGACTGAGCAACTGAACTGAACTGAACTGAACATCCTTCTATTATCTGTTAAACTTATAAGTAATCCAGTTATCATAAAATATTTTATCACTGTCTTCAGTTCAGTTCAGTTCAGTCGCTCAGTCGTGTCCGACTCTTTGTGACCCCATGGGCTGCAGCACGTCAGGCCTCACTGTCCATCATGAACTTCCAGAGCTTACTCAAACTCAGGTCCATTGAGTTGGTGACACCGTCCAACCATCTCATCCTCTGTCGTCCCCTTGTCCTCCAGCCTTCAATCTTTCCCAGCATCAGGGTCTTTTCAAATGAGTCAGCTCTTCGCATCAGGTGGCCAAAGTATTAGAGTTTTAGCTTGAGCATCATGCCTTCCAATGAATATTCATGACTGATTTCCTTTAGGATGGACTGATTGGATCTCCTTGCAGTCCAAGGGACTCTCAAAAGTCCTCTCCAACACCACAGTTCAAAAGCATCAATTCTTTGGCGCTCAGCTTTCATTATAATCCAACTCTCACATCCATACATGACCACTGGAAAAGCCATAACCTTGATTAGAGTGACATTTGTTGGTAAAGTAATGTCTTTGCTTTTTAATATGCTATCTAGGTTGGTCATAACTTTCCTTCCAGGGAGTAAGTGTCTTTTATTTTCATGGCTGCAGTCACCATCTGCAGTGATTTTGGAGCCCAAAAACATAAAGTGTGACACTCTTTCCATGGTTTCCCCATCTATTTGCCATGAAGTGATGGAACCAGATGCCATGATCTTAGTTTTCTGAATGTTAAACTTTAAGCCAACTTTTTCACTCTTCTCTTTCACTTTCATCAAGAGGCTCTTTATTTCTTCATTTTCTGCCATAAGATTCATGTCGTCTGCATATCTGAGGTTATTGATATTTCTGCCAGCAATCTTGATTCCAGTTTGTGCTTCCTCCTGCCCAGCATTTCTCATGATGTACTCTGCATATAAGTTAAATAAGCAGGGTGACAATATACATCCTTTAGGTCCCCTTTTCCTATTTGGAACCAGTCTGTTGTTCCATGTCCAGTTCTAACTGTTGCTTCCTGACCTGCATACTTTTTTTTCAAGAGACAGGTCAGGTGGTCCAGTATTCCCATCTCTTTCAGAATTTTCCACAGTTTATTGTGATCCACATGGTGAAAGTCTTTGGCATAGTCAATAAAGTGAAGTAGATGTTTTCCTGGAACACTCTTACATTTTCAATGTTCCAATGGATGTTGACAATTTGATCTCTGGTTCCTCTGCCTTCTCTAAAACCAGCTTGAACATCGGGAAGTTTATGGATCACGTATTGCTGAAGCCTGCCTTGGAGAATTTTGAACATTACTTTACTAGCGTGTGAGATGAATGCAATTGTGCAGTAGTTTGAACATTCTTTGGTACTGCCTTTCTTTGGGATTGGAATGAAAATTGATCTTTTCCAGTCCTATGGCTACTGTTGAGTTTTCCAAGTTTGCTGGTATACTGAGTGCAGCACTTCTACAGCATCATCTTATCAGATTTGAAAGAGATCAACTGTAATTTAGTCACCCCCACTAACTTTGTTCATAGTGATGCTTCCTAAGGCCCACTTGACTGCACATTCCAGGATGTCTGACTCTAGGTGAGTGATCACACCATTGCGATTATCTGGGTCATGAAGATCTTTTTTTAAAAATTATGTTAAGTTCTAATTGAAGACTTGGCTAAATCACAAACAGCACAGTTGTTCTCTCTAGTCAGAAACTTGCAAAAATTTATTCTCACAAAAGTATACTACTTTTCACCAAAGTAGTTAAATGCATGGATAAAGATTGCTTAGGGTAAAATTTTCAATGTTACTGATAAAACAAGTAAATATGCTTGCCTGGTTCATGGCTGGTTAATAGTGTTATCTTTATATACAAAGGATAGCCTATTAGACACAGAGAGAATTGGTATGAAAAAATAAAAATACTTATTTTACCAACAGAATAAGACTTGCATAGATTTTAATATTAAAAAAATTTTATAGTATTTGTAGAAAACTTAATTAAAATGGAAATTAGATTTCCATTGAGAGTAGAAAAAATAGCAATATTGAGTAAATTTCTTGTTTTGTGTATCTATGACATGTGACTGCAGTATAATTTTAGCTGTATAATTGGGTTTCTTACAAAAGTCAAAGACCCCAATTTTACCTTCAGTACAAAGCAGAATGTAGACATATATTATTGTGAGTTTTATATGAAAATCAAATGATATACTTTTACTTATTATGTCTATTTCATGCTAGCTACTGAAAAATATGAACAATATATTTAAAACCAAGCAATATAATTTCATTATATGTTTTGGAAGGAAGTATTAAACACATTTGGCTTTGCAGCATTCTAGACAATTATTAACATTTTATAGTAATTTTTGATAATTATGTATATTTACTTTGTTAATTACACTACCATAAAAATGTCTCAAGTTATCACAGTGAGAAAAATAAACACGTGTTTATTTAGTATTTCTTGTTAGCCACAATGAACATCTGACATGTAGTTAGCCTTTGACATATGCTTTATATTAAGTTCTGTCACTTAGTTTAATAATTCTAAAGACAAGGATATATTAGCTCCACTTTCAGATTAAAAATACAAATGTACAGACTTAGGTATTAAATACCTTTCTCTAGTAAATACTGCTAGTATTTGAGACTCAGATTTACTAGAGATTCAGTTCAGTTTAGTTCAGTTGCTCAGTCGTGTCCGACTCTTTGCAACCCCATGAACTGCAGCACACCAGGCCTCCCTATCCATCACCAACTCCCTGAGTCCACCCAAACCCACGTCCATGGAGTCGGTGATGCCATCCAGCCATCTCATCCTCTGTCGTCCCCTTCGTCTCCAGCCCTCAATCTTTCCCAGCATCAGGATCTTTTCCAATGAGTGGGCTATTCGCATCAGGTGGCCAAAGCATTCTAGTTTCATCTTCAACATAAGTCCTTACAATGAACAACCAGGACTGATCTCCTTTAGGATGGACTGGTTGGATCTCCTTGCAGTCCAAGGGACTCTCAAGAGTCTTCTCCAACACCACAGTTCAAAAGCATCAGTTCTTTTGCGCTCAGCTTTCTTTATAGTCCAACTCTCACATCCATACATGACCATTGGAAAAACCATAGCCTTGACTAGACCAACCTCTGTTGGCAAAGTAATGTCTCTGCTTTTTAATATGCTCTCTAGGTTGGTCCTAACTTTCCTTCCACGGAGTAAGCGTCTTTTAATTTCATGGCTGCAATCACCACCTGAAGTGATTTTGTAGCCCAGAAAAATAAAGTCAGCCACTTTTCCACTGTTTCCCCATCTATCTGCCATGAAGTGATGGGACCAGATGCCATGATCTTAGTTTTCTGAATGTTGAGCTTTAAGCCAACTTTTTCACTCTCCTCTTTCACTTTCATCAAGAGGCTCTTTAGTCCTTCTTCACTTTCTGCGATAAGGGTGGTGTCATCTGCATATCTGAAGTTACTGATATTTCTCACAGCAATTCTGCTTCCTCCAGCCCAGCATTTCTCCTGATGTACTCTTCATACTAGAGATTCAGACACACTTTAATTTTGTAATGTCCTGATGCTTTTTCCAAGATACAAAACTGCTCCAGATTTTGCCATATTTTCTGACATAGTTCTAAAAAGTAAGAGAACTATGTTTGCAACATAAATTATCAGACCATGAGATAAGCATTAAAGTCGATTTTTAAAAATATCACTACCTTTTTGCTAACATACTTTAAAAAAATACTCTCAGTAGATAAAACATAGCCATAGGTCAAAATTCAAAAGTTCCAGGGACTAAACATTTACAGTGAATCCTTGTTATGCCCTGGCCCCTTATAACATTATTCCATTTCCTAGGGCAGCTTTTGTTATCGGTTCTTCCTGAGTGTAACTAGAGATAATTTATTCACAGAAAAACAAATAATTATATGGTCTTGACCAGAACTGTTACTTCTCTTGACAGAATCTTTACTAACTTAATTTATATGCATTAATTTAGTTATCTATGGATAAATAGATGTGATTATCTATGGATAGATATTATAAACAAAACTATGTAACTAGATAGATGTTTAGATATGCAGAGTCTGAAGAAATTGTCCTTTTGGATCATCATGCTACGGTAGTAATTCAGTCATATTTGCTTTTCTTGTGTTGATTGCTTTCTGCCTGTGGTAATTCTCTTGGATAAGCTTTACCATGTGCTGCAGTAATGTTCAGGGTTCCACAAAGCCTGTGATAGGAGAACCCATCCAGTCAGTGATTTACCAAAGTCTCATTAACTCCCTTTTTAATAGGACTTATTGCTACTCTTGACATTGAGTAGAGCTTAGCTGGGCAAGCAACTGAGAGTGAGGCTAAGGTTTCAGCCACTTTGAAGATCTACAGTCAGGAATCATGTTCAGACACCTTAGAGGAAGCTAGTATGGATAAAGAGAGGTGTGAAGGGTGAGGTGCAAGTTAAAGAGCAAGAAGTAACATTTCCATGTGGTAAGTGTAGAAGAGTTTAGTGTCCAGATAATGCAGGGCTTTCTCAGTCATGTGAATTATTTAGATGGCATGTAAATATCATGGAAGATTTTAAAAGGAATGATGGGACCAAATGAAGGAGTTCAAATGTTCACAAAATAGTGAATTAACCTTAGTGTGAGAAGTGAGAGAGACAGACACGAAAGGATAAATAGGAAGATGGCACAGAAACTGAGGCAAGATTTGACATAAGCACTTACAAAGTGGACTTCCCTGGTAGCTCAGACGGTAAAGCGTCTGCCTACAATGCAGAAGACCCGGGTTCAATCCCTCGGTCAGGAAGATCCTCTGGAGAAGGAAATGGCAACCCACTCCAGTACTCATGCCTGGAAAATCCCATGGATGGAGGAGCGTGGTAGGCTACAATCCAAGGGGTTGCAAAGAGTCGGACACAACTGAGCGACATCATTTTTACAAAGTGGCGACATTTGACATGGAGGGCAAAGGTTTTCAGAGAAGATAGGAAATTAAAATTGGTAAAAATGGTGGTGGTTTAGAAGACCAAGTGAGAGCCTCTGTGTCAGTGCCTTGTGCTTTTTATCTGGCATGCTTCCCTGTGTTCTGGAAGAGAACAGACCACCCTAGTTTATCTCAGGAGTACAGAAAACAGGACGACTGGATCTGTCGACCGAATGTGTGGTCTCGTTTGCTGGGCTTGACACAATTCCTTTAGTTCTTTTTAGAAAACAGCTATCTGTTTTTGTTTTTTGCTTGGAGATTCATTCCTAAAAACCAGATATAGGAAATGAGGTAGAATATAGTAAGAGGTTGTTTATGCCATATACTGACTTCTGACTCCCAGAATCCTCCCCCGAAATCCTAATCCTTGTTTCTAGCAGCCACTGTTTCCAGAGCACAACCCTCTCCTGGGTTCAACAGGCAAATCAAATTCTTTCTTTTCTGCCTTTGCTGTTGTTGTTCAGTCACCGACACATATCCTATTCTTTGTGACCCCATGGACTGCATCACACCGGGCCTCTCTGTCCCTCACCATCTCTTGGAGTTTGCTCAGACTCATGCCCATTGATGGAGAAGGCAATGGCACCCCACTCCAGTACTCTTGCCTGGAAAATCCCATGGATGGAGCAGCCTGGTAGGCTGCAGTCCGTGGGGTCGCTAGGAGTCGGACACAACTGAACGACTTCACTTTCAATTTTCACTTTCATGCATTGGTGAAGGAAATTGCAACCCACTCCAGTGTTCTTGCCTGGAGAATCCCAGGGACAGGGGAGCCTGGTGGGCTGCTGTCTATGGGGACGCACAGAGTCAGACACAACAGAAGTGACTTAGCAGCACCAACAGCATGCCCATTGAATCAGTGATGCCACTCAACCATCTTATCCTCTGTCACCCTCTTCTCCTCCTGCCCTCTCTTTCCCAGAATCATTATCTTTTCCAATGAGTCAGCTCTTAGCATCAGGTGGCCAAACTATTGAAGTTTCAGCTTCAGCATCAGTCCTTCCAAAGACTATTCAGGGTTGATTTCCTTTAGGGTTGACTGGTTTGATCTTGCAATCCAAGTGACTCTCAAGAGTCTTCTCCAGCACCACATTTCAGAAGCATCAGTTCTTTCGTGCTTAGTCTTCTTTATGGTCCAACCATCACATCCATACATGACTACTGGAAAAAGCATAGCTTTGACCATATGAACATTTGTCAGCAAAGTGATGTCTTTACTTTTTAATATGCTGCCTAGGTTTGTCATAATCTTCTTTCCAAGAAGCAAGAGTTTTATAATTTCATGGTTGCAGTCACCATCTATAGTAATTTTGGAACCAAGAAGGGCAAATCTCACAGTTTCCATTGTTTCCCCATCTATTTGTATTGCTGCTGCTGGTGCTAAGTCTCTTCAGTCATGTCTGACTCTGTGCGACTCCATAGACGGCAGCCCACCAGGCTCCCCTGTCCCTGGGTTTCTCCAGGCAAGAAAACTGGAGTGGGTTGCCATTTCCTTCTCTAATGCATGAAAGTGAAAAGGGAAAGTGAAGTCGCTCAGTCGTGTCCGAGTCTTTGCGACCCCATGGACTGCAGCTTACCAGGCTCCTCTGTCCATGGGAGTTTCCAGGCAAGAGTACTGGAGAGGGGTGCGATTGCCTTCTCCACTATTTTCATTGAAATAGATGCAAATTGCATTGCTGGCAATTTGATCTTTGGTTCCTCTGCCTTTTCTAAACCCAGCTGTACATCTGGACGTTCTCAATTCAAGTACTTCTGAAACCTAGCTTGAAGGATGTTGAGCATAACCTTACTAGCATGGGAAGTGAGTGAAATTGTCTGATAGTTTGAACCATTTTTAGCATTGCCCTTCTTTGGAATTGCGATGAAAACTGACATTTTACAGCCCTGGGGCCACTTCTGGGTTTTCCAAATTTGCTGACATATTGAGTGCAACACTTTAACACTGTCAACTTTTAGTATTTTAAATAGCTCAGCTGGAATTTCATCACTTACACTAGCTTTATTGATGGTAATGCTTCCCAAGGCCCACTTGACTTCACATTCCGGGATGTCTGGTTCTAGATTTGTGACCACACCATCATGGTTATCCTGGTTATCAAGACCTTTTTCATACAGTTCTACGTAGATGGTGTATGGCTGAGTTTTAAAGGGTGGACCACAAGGTTTTTTCTTCAACTATTCTAGACAATTCTATTCTAGTATTTAATATTTGGAGATGAAGTATGATGATTTCCATTTTTAAAATTCTTTTTCTATACATGGATGCTTGAATGACTTTTTTCTATTTTAATTTCCATGCTTTTAATGTCTAATAAGGCGAATTCCTCTTGTCAGATGTAATTGTTAAAATTATAGCAATTAATTTTGATAACTATGTTCCTGAGAATCATATGTACCCTTTATTTTTACATCATCTTCTGTAAATATATTTTAAATGATGATAGACAAAGCTGGAGGAATACAAGAAATAATATTTGATGCTTAAATAAAGTTATTCTATAACACAAGATAATTGGAATTCCAGAGAATCTCTCTCTCTCCTTCTTCATGGTGAATTCCTACATTTATGGGGTTTCATCTTGAAGGTGAAAAGCAGATTATATCACTAATTATTGTTGTTTCTGTCACTAATTTTTGGACCCCACAATGGCACCCCACTCCAGTACTCTTGCCTGGAAAATCCCATGGATGGAGGAGCCTGGTAGGCTGCAGTCCATGGGGTCGCTAAGAGTCGGACACGACTGAGCGACTTCACTTTCCCTTTTCACTTTCATGTATTGGAGAAGGAAACGGCAACCCACTCCAGTGTTCTTGCCTGGAGAATCCCAGGCACGGCGGAGCCTGGTGGGCTGCCGTCTATGGGGTCACACAGAGTCAGACACGACTGACGCGACTCAGCAGCAGCAGCAGCAGTGCTTGTCTTTCTTAAATGAATTCCATAGCAGGCCGTGTGTGTGTGTGTGTGTGTGTGTGTGTGTGTGTGTGTGTGTTTGTGTGTGTTCGTGCTCAGTCACATCAGTCTTGTCTGACTCATTGTGACCCCATGGACTATAGACCCTCAGGCTTTTCTGACCATGGGTTTTTTCCCAGTAAGAACACTGGAGTGGCTTGCCATGCCCTCTTCCAGGGGATCTTCCCAACCCAAGGGCTGAAGCCAAGAGTTTCTTGTGTCTCCTGCATTGCTGGCAGATTCTTGGATTTTATGCAACTAAGCTTATTACTGTAGTGCCTGCTATCTCCAATTCCCAGAGCAACATTCTTCTTTTCTTGTACCCTGTACTTCAATTGTTCTGCTAAAAAGTGATATATTATCTATTAATATGCATAAAATATAAAATATAAGATTTTTGATGAATTTATAGTACTATATGTGTGTGCCTGCAATCTTTTTCATTGCCAAAGACATTGCAGTTTATGTTTAAAATTTATCTGTTCTTTATTTTGCTGAGGTACTTAGTGGACATATACATGGCTCTGATTGGGGTTCTCAAACTAGTAAGGAGATCAAACCTGTCAATCCTAAAGGAAATTGGGCTTCCCTCATGGCTCAAATGGTGAAGAATCTGACTGCAATGTGGGAAACCTGTGTTTGATCCCTGGGTTGGGAAGATTCCCTGGAGGAGGGCATGGCAACTCACTACAGTATTCTTGCCTAGAGAATCCCCATGGACAGGGGAGCCTGGCTACTGGCCACTCTGAATATTCATTGGAAGGACTGATGCTGAAGCTGAAGCTCCACTAATTTGGCCACCTGATGCAAAGAGCCAACTCATTGGAAAAGACCCTGCTGCTGGGAAAGATTGAGGGCAAGAGGAGAAGGGGATGACAGAGGATGAGATGGTTGGATGGCATCACTAACTCAATGGACTTGAGTTTGAGCAAACTGCAGGAGACAGTGAAGGACAGAGAAGCCTGTCATGCTGCAGTCCATGGTGTTGCCAAGAGTCAGACATGACTGAGTGACTGAACAAAAATGACAACATGGCTCTGACAGTTTGGTAGACAGACACAAGTGTTGCCTCCAGTTACAGCTGCTTACTGGCACAGTTGTTAATCCTTCCTACCCTTAGTTTTTGCTAGACTTACTGATTCACTTCTTACAAAAACTATGGCAGAAATTATGGGATGTCAGACTGAAACTAAGTTGTCAAAATTGATGGCCACCAAAGTGGTCTTTGGTGTTGTCTTATTTTTACCTTGCATTGTCCTGGGGAAACCATTTGCTGTGACATTAGGAAAGCTCAAGGAGATATCCACATGATGAGAAACTGTCCTACCAATAACCACAGGGCAAATGGGATGCAGACTCTGACTCTCAGTCAAGCTTTCAGAGAAGACCGCAGCTTTGGGTGACATCTTGCCTGCAAGTTCATGATGAACACTGAATCCAGGACATGTGCTGAATTGTGACTGGTTTCCTGCACCACAGAAACTGAGCTAAAGGATGTTGGGTATTTTGACCTCCTAAGTGTTGGTGTAACTTGTTCCATATGTAGACTAAACATACAGTGCTTTTCCTATTTAAATTATTCTTCTCTTCAACTCAGTAACAGTAATATTCCCACAAACTAAGGTGGGGAATCTATTAGAATACAATTAATCATTGACAACTTTTGTAGTCAAAGTAATTACACAAATTAATCAGGTCAGTAGATAATAGCCTATGTCATCTGGCCTGTAATTTGACAATCTGATTCAATCTGAACTGATTTTGTTTTTTTCAATATTTTTCCTTGATTCTCCTTTACCATTGTAAATTCCCATATGTTATTTTTGTTTTTGTCATTGCTGTTGTTATTGTTATTCTATTTTATAGAAATTCATCAGGAGCTAGGCTTTTTTCAAATAAAGCCAAGAACTAAAGTTGGGAGAGTTATACGTATTCTTAATTTCCTTTTTTTAGACTAGCTTTAAAAAACAATGAAATTTGCTGGAATGTTTCAGGATATAGCTCCTTTATGTCAATAATAAAAGTAAAAAGTCTAATGTATGTATATTTTATATGTCATTTTTGGAAATTGAAAACAGAGACTATATCAATCTCTTTTGGAAGTTACCTTAACACTTTGAAGTCGTTGGAAAAAAGATTATATAATCCAATGCAAAAAAACAAAAAAAAACAACTGCTTTAGGGTAATTGTGTGTTTCCAAATTTATTTTCATAAATATTCGTCTACCCTAAATTGCCCTTGACAAGCATTTTAAAAATGTTTTTGGTGTTAACATTGTTGTTTTAAAGCAGCTCAGAAAGCTGTCATAAAAACAGCCTTCAAAATGTCATGAAATGTTAAGGCACAATGTCAAATAGGAAGTTCATAAAGTCAAAAGGTCAGGATTTTAAAACTACCAGACACTATGCGATATATTCTGTTATGTTGAGTGAAAATTAATCCTTCAGTTCTGTTCAGATCAGTTTCCCAGTCGTGTCCAACTCTTAGTGACCCCACGGACAGCAGCATGCCAGGCTTCCCTGTCCATCACCAACTCCCAGAGCTTACTCAAACTCATGTCCATCGAGTAGGTGATGCCATCCAACCATACTTTGTGGTCCCCTTCTCTTGCTACCTTCAATCTTTCCCAGCATCAGGGTCTTTTGAATGAGTCAGTTTTTCCCATCAGGTGGCCAAAGTATTGGAGTTTCAGCTTCAGCATCAATCCTTCCAATGAATATTAAGGACTGTTTTCCTTTAGACTGGTGGATCTCCTTGCAGTCCAAGGGACTCTCAAGAGTCTTCTCCAACACTACAGTTCAAAAGCATCAGTTCTTCATCGCTCAGCTTTCTTTGTAGTCCAACTCTCACATACATACATGACTACTGGAAAAACCATAGCTTTGGCTAGATGGACCTTTATTGGCAAAGTTATGTCTCTGCTTTTTAACATGCTGTCTAGGTGGGTCACCGCTTTTCTTCCAAGGAGCAAGCGTTTTTTAATTTCATGGCTGCGGTCACCATATGCAGTGATTTTGGAGCTCAAGAAAATAAAAACTCTCACTGTTTCCATAGTTTTCCCATCTATATGGCATGAAGTAATGGGATTGGATGCCATGATCTTAATTTCTTGAATGTTGAATTTTAAGCCAACTTTTTCACTCTGCTCTTTCACTTTCATCAAGGGGCTCTTTAGTTCTTGTTCACTTTCTGTCATGAGGTTGGTGTCATCTGCATATCTGAGATTATTGTTATTTCTCCCAGTGATCTTAATTCCAGCTTGTGCTTCATCCAGCCTGGCATTTTTCATGATGTACTCTGCATATAAGTTAAATAAGCAGAGTGACAAAATACAGCCTTGACGTACTCTTTTCCTGATTTGAAACCAGCCTGTTGTTCCATGTCCAGTTCTAACTGCTACTTCTTGACCTGCATACAGATTTCTAAAGAGGCAGGTCAGGTGGTCTGGTATTCCCATCTCTTTCAGAATTTTCCACAGTTTGTTATGATCCACATAGTCAAATGCTTTAGCGTAGTCAATGAAGCAGAAGTAGATATTTTTCTGGGACTCTTTCACTTTTTTGATGATGCAGTGGATGTTGGCAATTTGATCTCTGGTTCCTCTGCCTTTTCTAAATCAAGCTTGAGCATCTGGAAGTTCACAGTTCATGTACTGTTAAAGCCTGGCTTGGAGAATTTTGAGCATTATTTTTCCAGTGTGTGAGATGAGTACAATTTTGTGGTAGTTTTAACCTTCTTTAGCATTGCATTTCTTTGGGATTGGAATGAAAAATGACCTTTTCCAGTCCTGTGGCCACTGCTGAGTTTTCCAAATTTGCTGACATGTTGAATGAGGCACTTTCACAGCATCACCTTTTAGGATTTGAGATAGCTCAACTGGAATTCCTTCACCTCCACTAGCTTTGTTCATATAAGGCCCACTTGACTTTGCATTCCAATATGTCTGGTTCTAGGTTAGTGACCATACCATTGTGGTTATCTGAGCGATGAAGACCTTTTTTGTATAGTTAACTGTGTGTTCTTGACACCTCTTAATATCTTCTGCTTCTGTTAGGTCCATACCATTTCTGTCCTTTATTGTGCCCATCTTTGCGTGAACATTCCCTTGGAATCTCTAATTTTCTTGAAGATATCTCTAGTCTTTCCCATTTGATTGTTTTCCTCTATTTCTTTATGTTGATCTCTGAGGAAGGCTTTCTTTGCTAGTCTTTCAATCTCTTCATTCAAATGGGTATATCTTTCTTTTTCTCCTTTGCCTTTAGCTACTCTTCTTTTCTCAGCTATTTGTAAGACCTCCTCAGACAACCAATTTGCCTTTTTACATTTCTTTTTCTTGCAGATGGTCTTGATCACTGCCTCTTGTAGAATGTCATGAACCTCTGTCTGTAGTTCTTCAGGCACTCTGTCTGTCAGATCTAATCCCTTGAATCTATTTTTCACTTTCACTGTATAATTGTAAGGGATTTGTTTTAGGTCATACCTGAATGGTCTAGTGGTTTCCCCTACTTTCTTCAATTTAAGTGTGAAATTGACAAGAAGAGGTTCATGATCTGAGCCACAGTCAAATCCAGTCTTGTTTTTTCTGATTGTATAGAGATTTTCCATCCTTGGCTGCAAAGAATATAATCAAACTGATTTTGATGTTGACCATCTAGTGATGTTCATGTATGGAGTCTTCTCTTGTGTTGCTGGAAGAGGATGTTTGTTATGACCAGTGCATTCTCTTGGCAAAGGTTACTTTGCCCTGCTTCATTTTGTAATCCAAGGCAAAATTTGCCTGTTACTCCAGGTATTTCTTGACTTCCTACTTCTGAATTCCAGTCCCTTATCATGAAAAGGACATCTTTTTTGGAGGTTAGTTCTGAAAGGTCTTGTAGGTCTTTATAGAACCATTCAACTTCAGCTTCTTCGACATTATTAGTTGGGGCAAAAAGACTTGGATTCTGTGATATTGAATGGTTTGCCTTGGAATCAAACAGAGATCTTTCTGTAATTTTTGACACTGAATCCAAGTACTGCATTTAGGACTCTTTTGTTTACTCTGATGGCTTCTCCGTTTCTTATAAAGGATTCTTGTCCATAGTAGTAGGTATAATGGTCATCTGAGTTAAATTCACCCATTCACATCCGTTTAAGTTCCCTGATTCCTAAAAATGTCAATGTTCACTCCTGCCATCTCCTTTTTGATCAGTTACTAATTGATTACTAATCTTCAACTTCATTTGAACTGCAATGAGTTAGACTCAGCAAGTCATATTTCTAACCACAGATTCAACAAAGAAGGCAGATCTTAATTTATGTGTAATATTAAATCTTTTAATCTTCTAAGTTCTGTTGTATTCTTTTAAAAATCTTTAAGGAAAGTTTAGGCACCAGAGTGGCCTTTAAGTCTTGGTTACAAGCAATAGTATTATGACTTATTTACTTGTAGATCATTGTTGCATAATAATGTTTTCATGTGCAAAACAAAAATATAACAAATGTGAGTATAAAACCTTCTCCAATCCCTCTTCTCACTATATACCAAAGATGTTTTGGTCAATATTGAACTAACTAGGGTAGCTTACATAAATTCCCAAAATAATCATTTCTGGACAGAGTAGTACAAAGAGTTAAAACGAATGAAGACTGTTCTTCATCATCATTTTTTTCCCCATTGTTGCTGATCCAGCTTGGAATTGAAACTGTCACCCAAACTCCTTGATAAATTTTTTAAACTGCAGAAGTGAAGACGTTATCAACCCGGTGTTAGTCCATTGTAGTCTTCCAGGCTCCCTTGTCCATGGAATTTTTCAGAAAACCGACTGGAGTTGTTTGCCATTTCCTTCTCCAGGGTTCTTCCTGACCAGGAATCAAACCTGGATCTCCCACATTGCAGGCAGATTCTTTACCATCTGAGCCACCAAGGAAGCATATTGTAATTTTTTCAAACCCCATTGAATAAGTAGAAGAGGAAACATACTGACTTCTATAAATGAGAGTGGTAGGTAGTGAATGGGGAATGGGGTGGTAAGGTACCCACATAGGAGGACCCTTAGGTGCCAAGTCATGTCCATTTTGTTTTTTTAATCTTAGAGACTGAATGTCTTCTCAATTTCTCTTTAAAGCCTCCAGTCTCTTTACTTTTTACTTTCTAGGAATTCTCTTTCAGCTTTACCTAATTCTAGTCACACTTAGTTTTCAGCAAAGTGACTTCTGAATGGAAGAAAAAAGTGATAAAACAGAAATAACCATAAACCTCAAAATAAGATAAAAAATTAAATTCTTCCAGTTCTTATGGAAATGTTTTCTTATTTCACTTTGGTGAACACTGAGTCTTCATTTCATTGAACTTTTATTACATAAAGACTTTATTATATTTAACCACCTTTTTCTTACTTTGATCTACATAGAGTTTCAGTTCAGTTCAGTTCAGTAGCTCAGTTGTGTCCTACTCTTTGCGACCCCATGGACTGCAGCATGCCAGGCTTCCCTGTCCATCACCAACTCCCAGAGCTTACTCAAACTCATGTCCATCGAGTAGGTGATGCCATCCAACCATCCTTTGTTGTCCCCTTCTCTTGCCACATTCAATCTTTCCCAGCATCAGGGTCTTTTAAATGAGTCACTTCTTCCTATCAGGTGGCCAAAGTATTGGAGTTTCAGCTTCAACATCCATCCTTCTAATGAATATTCAGGACGGACTTCCTTTAGGATGGACTGGATGGATCTCCTTGCAGTCCAAGGGACTCTCAAAAGTCTTCTCCAACACCACAGTTCAAAAGCATCAATTCTTCGGTGCTCAGCTTTCTTTATAGTCCAACTGTCAGATCCATACATGACTACTGGAAAAGCCATAGCTTTGACTAGACTGACCTTTGTTGGCAAAGTTATGTCTCTGCTTTTTAACCTGCTGTCTAGGTTGGTCTTAGCTTTCTAAATGTAGAGTTTAGGGGATATAAAATACTGATGTTGTGGTACCCGTAAAAGTGAAGAATATGGTGGAAATATAGAGAAAGTACATAGATTATGTTATGGACTGAATGTTTGCATCCATCCCCAATTCATACCTTGAAATTCTAATCCCCAACATAATGGTATTAGTAGATGGGGCCTTGGGAAGTATTTAGGGCTAGATGAATCACTCAATTAGAATCCCCATGATGAGATAAGTGATCCTATACAAGGAGAAAGGCATCAGAGCCTCCCTTTGTACTATATGAGGATATAGCAGGAAAAAAAAATCTGCAAGTCAGGAAGAGAGCTTGCACTGGAACCCAATCATGCTGGTACCCTGATCTTGGACTACTCACCCTCCAGAACTGGGAGAGATAAATGTCTAAATTCTTCAGCCACCAGTATATGATATTTTATTATAGCAGTCCAAGCTAAGGCAGATTAATACTTTAAATATAAGTGTTCCACATGACCACTTAATCAAACACTGAAGAATGTTTCTGGGATATCCACTTGTTCACCACACTTAACAATTGTTTGAAAATTTTATGAAACAGCATGGAAACTGAACTGAGCTGGAGAGACTTTGATGATTTTAAAGTACTGTATTGGAAATAGCAACGTATAGGGCACAGCATTTTGTTCAAAGACACACACCTGAAATTGCTGGAACCGTGGCCATTGCTTCATGAAATCGTGTGCAATGAACCACAGTAATGTCTCATTTAATATTCTGAAATAAGAGTGTGACTACTTTTGTCATTCTCTAAAATTACAAAATAGATGAACTATGTCACCAGTTCTGATGAAAGAAGCATAATAAAGCTACATTGGCAAATGGAAACTTAATTAACCAAATACAAGGAACAACTGAATAATTACTTCTAATATTAAAATAATTATTATATAATTACATAGCTTCAAATGAACTAAACTACATTATACAAAGCCCATCAAAAAGTAAATGTCACATCTTACTGTGTATAATTAAAACCCTGTACAACACTTTCATTTTATTTATAGACAACTGTATGTTAGTATTTTATTTTTTAACTCCATTCATCATACTTTATAGAACTAGCTTTTGGTGTCAACAGATGAAATCTCTAATGAGTTATGATCAGAAAAAGGAATGCAGATGTACTGTACATCAAATTCTCCTTTCCTAATTAGCACAGCAGCTGTTTGGCTGACAGTTTGAATGATATTTTTTGTGTTTATTCTAAATCACCTGTATAATTTATGGATGTTTTGGTTGGAACTTGCCATATTCTTTTGTTTTCTTTTCAAAAAAAGCAGGATAAACTAACCTTAGGTGAATTACCTATTGTATTATTAAACTAAGCTTATATACACAATGACCAAATAACCAAATAGTATAAGTTGTATTATAAAAATGCAACCAAAAACAAATGATAAAAATATATTTCAATATATGAATATATGTGATTTGTGAAATCTGTATGACTATGTAACATTCTACAAAAAATACAAAGTAGATCTATGCATCTTAACTATTTTAAGAAATACATTATCTCAAGTATATTTCTGTACACAATATAATTCAAATAAAAAGCTAACTGAGATTCACATGAGAGAAAGTGATTAAAAACATTTTAGGACTTATGTGTATGTTAAAAATGCAATAACATTCTAGAAATATCTGGAATATAGAAAGAACATTGTGGACAAAAAAATACCACCTGCTATTTCACTAAGCCAGTAATGTTGCAGCTATCAAGCCATCAGCCACCTCAGTTGCCCCCAAGGCTATGCCCTGATGGAAATTCGGCTTAGAGAAAAACAGGATACTGGTCCTAGATAGTCGAGATGCATATCAAAGGAATAATTTTAATGAGCCCAGACTCTTGCATCTTCCTATATAGTAAAGCATTAAAATCATTAACTTGAGATGTCTGTTTTTTGTGATTAGTTGTAATCTTTGTATGTTCAGGACTTCCCTGGTGGCTCAGACTGTAAAGCATCTGCCTACAATACAGGAGACCCGGGTTCAATCCCTGGGTCAGGAAGATCTCCTGGAGAAGGAAATGGCAACCCACTCCAGTACTCTTGCCTGGAAAATCCCATGGATGGAGGAATCTGCTAGGCTATAGTCCATGGGGTCGCAAAGACTCAGACACGACTGAGTGACTTCACTTTCTTTCCTTGGATGTTCAACTACATGTTTTATTTTGAGCAAAAACTTCTATATATCCTGGCTCCTGGCTTATGTCTTTAGGGCAGTTCCTCAGAGCTATCTGAGAGCTGTATCCCAGGCTATAGTCCTTAGTCATGCCTTGATTAAAACACAATTCTAAATTTTCAGGTTGTGTAATTTTTGTTTTTCACTTGATAATATACTACAGAATAATTTATCTTAAAATATTATGTAAAACATATAACTAACAAGAACCTACAATAAAACGCAGGAAACTCTATTCAATACTCTGTAATGACCTATATGAGAATAGAATCTAAAAAAAAGTCGATATATACATAGGTATAACTGATTCACTTTGCTGTACAGCAGAAATTAATACAGCATTGTAAATCAACTATACCACAATAAAAATTAATTAAAAATGAAATATTACAAAATATTATTTGTTGATTCAGAGATGGGCATACATATTGTGAAAAGATAAAAGGTGAAAATACAGTCTCAATTACATATAAAATGTGCCATATGGTACTGTTATCACTTATCAGTTTAGTTGCTCAGTAGTGTCCTACTCTTTGTGACCCCACGAACTGCAGCATGCCAGGCCTCTCTGTCCATCACCAACTCCCAGAGCTTACTCAAACTCATGTCCATTGAGTCAGTGATGCCATCCAACCGTCTCATCCTCTGTCGTTCCCTTCTCCTCCTGCCTTCAATCTTTTCCAGCATCAGGGTCTTTTCCAAGGAGTCAGTTCTTCACATCAGTGGCCAAAGTATTGGAGTTTCAGCTTCAGTATCAGTCCTTCCAATGAATATTCAAGACTGATTTCCTTTAGGATGGACTGGTTGGATCTCCTTGCACTCCACGGACTCTCAAGAGTTCTCCCCAACACCATAGTTCAAAAGCATCAATTCTTTGCCACTCAGCTTTCTTTATAGTCCAACTCTCACATCCATACATGACTACTGGAAAAACCATAGCTTTGACTAGACTAACCTTTGTTGGCAAAGTAATGTCTCTGATACAAACCATACTTGAATGAGAAAATGACACTTAATATTAAATCTGAATTTATTCCTGATGCATTAAAGAGTTTTTTTTTTTTAATCAGCCATGAAATAACAGGAAAACACATGCAAACTTTTGCCTCCATAGATTGATTTAACATTAAAAGATAATTAGTACAAGTGATTGGCCAAGGGAGCCTTAACATTACCCATAGCTTGACTTAATTTTAAAGAGGCTATTTCCGGACTCTAGACCCCTGACCTCCCTTTACTTCAGAAAACTTGTCACTATAAATCCTTTCTCTGCATCTTTCAAATGTAAATCTTT
Source organism: Giraffa tippelskirchi (assembly GCF_054371585.1). Classification (NCBI taxonomy): domain Eukaryota; kingdom Metazoa; phylum Chordata; class Mammalia; order Artiodactyla; family Giraffidae; genus Giraffa; species Giraffa tippelskirchi. The sequence continues at coordinate 67,524,279 of NC_137279.1, forward strand.
TAAACAGCCTTTGCCTGTTTTACAACCCAGGAATGTCTTTCTCAAGGACTTGGAGCCATCCTTTTGATAGGTAATCATCAAGAAAGATAGCACCTCTATCTCCTATTTCCTGTGGGAGGGTAGGAGTCTAACTTCTCTAGACAAGGGTGCCTTACTCCAAACTGCAAAATTGCTTCTAATCATGAAGCTAAGAGACACAGATTTTTTTTTTTCAGGGTAAAGCCAATTAGCAAACACAGAGGGAGTACGGTGGTCTCATTTCAGCTTTTAAAACCCTATCAAATTTTGTTTTTTCTTTGATTTTCTATATTTTCACTGAAGTATAGTTGATTTACGATGTTGTATTACTCTCTGCCCTACAGCATAGTGAAGTAGTTATACATATATAGATATTCTATTTTATACTATTTTCCAGTATAGTTTATCACAGGATATTGAATATATTTCTCTGAGCTATACAGTAAGACCTTGTTTTTTTTATCAAACCTAATTCTGTGGATGGAGGAGCCTGGCAGGCTATACAGTCCATGGGTCACAAAGATTCGGACATGACTGAGCGACCTCACTTCATTTCACTTCTAGATTTATCATTGCTTTTCTTCCAAGGAGAAAACGTCTTTTAATTTCATGGCTTCAGTCACCAGCCACAGTGATTTTGGAGCCCAAGTAAATAAAGTCTATCCCTGTTTCTATCGTTTCCTCATCTATTTGCCATAAAGTGATGGGATCAGATGCCATTATCTTAGTTTTATTGAATGTTGAAGTTTAAGCCAGCTTTTTCACTCTCCTCTTTTAACTTCATCAAGAAGAGTTTATGTATAATTATATTGAAATATTGAGCCGTTGAATTAGTTGTAGGAAATGTTGATTTGAACAAACATTATAAATTATTGAGTTTTTAATTCCAGATTCTGTCAGCGGCAATCAAATTTCTATGCTGATTCAGGATATTTTGCTTCAGTCAGGTGAGTGATTTCATTTTAACACTGTTAATAAACACACATTTAAAGGTAGAAAATTACATTGGTTTAAAAATGCTAACTCTCACTAGAGACTTTACTTCGAAGTATAAAATGATAGAAACATTGCATCATTTAATTTATCCTTATTTGCATACTAATATAGTAACTTTCATTTTAAATGACCCTTAGACAACTTAAACTTTTAAGAAAAATGTGTTAGATTTTTTTTTGAAAAATGTGACCCATAAAAATTTGAAAAAAATTGGGAAAATGCAAAAAGTATATATAAAATTATGTGAGCCTATTACAATTCAGTGTTACCTCTACTTAGCTTTTAAAAATTTTATATGGCCATAGAAAGCAAGATGTTTACTGATTTCTTAGTTAAAACATTTCTTAATTAAAACATTCATAAGCTTTCATTTTTACTTTTATTCATGTGATAAAATGTTTCCTTTATCATTAATGCATAGCCTAACATGGTTTTCCACGCATAATCCAGAACAAGTATCTACATTACATAGATACTTAATTTGTCAAAGTTTCCCTGATTATCTTGCCATTGTTATGTCCTTGGGTTAAGTCATTTGTTTTCTTTAAAGTGCGAGAATGAAGGTTTCTTACAATCTCAGATACCTGATGCTGTCAGAGGAAGTCACTTCCCTTCTCTTGTTCATAGAGCATCTTGTAATAAAAACAAACAAAAACATAGTAAAAATTACCTCTTCTGAACAACATTGCAGGAACTGCTTCATTAGAGCAAATACCTTCATGTTCTGGTGGCTCAGATGATAAAGAATCTGCCTGTAATGCAGGAGACCTGGATTCGATCTCTGCGTTAGGAATATCCCCTGGAGAAGGGACTGGTGACCCATTCGAATATTGTCTCATGGAGAAGTCAGTGGACAGATGAGCGTGGTGGGCTACAGTCCAGGGGGTTGCAAAGAGTTGGATACGACTGAGTGAGTAAACACACATACATCCCTTCATTTTTTTTTCTGTCTAGGTATTGTTCGAAATTGTGATTTAATTTACAGCACCTATAGTATAGAGAGTATTAAAATGTATTTACAATATATGTGTATAATTATCATTTAAATAAAAGAACAAATGGATAGTAAGGAAATGGAGCAGGAGAAATTTAAGATATTTTAGAGTCAGTGAGAAATGTACTTATGAAGGATAATCATTTTCACATTCCTGTGTTAATTAATTAGTTTATATGAGCAATATGCTTTTAATAGACCAGGCACATAATCCAAATTTTGTGGAGCATAACACTCTAAATATACCAAATGTTTACTTTTGAAGAGTATTGGTTGTACTTCTTCAGATTGTCACATTTTTAGGTTGATTTCACTTTTATGTGTCAATATTTGATCATAAAATTTTATGGACAAAATTATAGAAAAGAGTATGGGTAACAGAGGCAGAGAAAGAAAAATATTAAATGTCAATTGAGAGTACTTTGCTTCCATTTTAAACCTATAGGAACCCAAGGGAAATATTTTGTATTGTAAATATGAAAGTAACAAAATCTCAAAACACATAGCATCACGGAAATGCTAATATTTTTCTGAGTTTAGAACATGATTTCCTGGCTTCTGCAACAATCTATTTTTTTCCTAAAGATGTATCTGCAATATACACTGTGTTTTAAACATAAAATAGTTTTATATTACTAGTTGATACATTTACTTTCATCTATTTTCTTTTCATTATTTTTTTTCTTTTTTACTTTGTATACGTTTGCTGTTCTTAGAATTATAAAATCTCAGAATATTAGTAGGTTTACTTAATTTTTCCCAAGTCAATTTACTATTGATGCTTTTGCTCCCTTTGCAGTCTTTCTAGAAATTTAATTGCAGTCAAGTAGCAACATATAAAATTGTCTTCTTAAAATAAATAGAGCAAAACAATACAAAATGTCCTTAGAATCTACCAGCAGCCATAAACCTAATTTGGACACTCTGCTATGTTTATTATTATTGCCATTTTCAGTTCCCTGTTCAGTTTTTACATAGCCACTTACCATTTCTATAACCACATTCGATGACAGTAGATATTTTGTAACATATACTATTGTGAATATATGGCAAAATTAGGAAATGTAAGAACAAGAATTTTGACCATAGTATATTGTTCGTTCAGTTACTACAATAAACACACTGTCCCATAATACATGCACATTTTAATCACCAATTTCTTTGGTCATATAATTTATAGAGTAGCAACAGTGTTCCCCAGTCACCACTAGTGTGGATCTCTAAAATACCAGATAGGTATTTGTGTCACAGAATAATGTTAGCATATTTAATTTATCGGGTTATTATTTTTCTCATGAAAATCTTAAGTGGAAAATTTATGTTAAAAAGTAGAATTCCTCAGGAACCATTGTTATGCAATGAATTCCTTGTGCCTGCAATGCCTGATGCTTTATTGCTTGAAATGGTCAGTGCATGATGTGATGTGGGTTCAGTTCCATATTGTGTCCTGTGCGTGTTGAACTCTGAGATGGTACAATTTGAATGTGGAAAGCAGAGAGGATTTTCCCTTGGAATCATCCTCCCCTGATGTAGTCAACCTTGCCAGCACAGGTGCTTCTTTCACCTCCTCTCTTGCACTCCGAATATTCTGCCTCCTCTGTCACCACTTAGGGGCTGTTGTTGCATTAGACGACCCTCTACATCAGTTGTCCCCAACCTTTTTGGCACCAGGGACCAGTTTCACTGAAGATAATTTTTCCATGGACCGGGGGTAGGGGGGGATGGTTTCGATAATTCAAGTGCCTTACATTTATTGTATAATTTATTTTTGTTATTATTACATAAGCTCCACCTCAGGTCATAGCATTAGATCCTGGAAGTTAGGGACCTCTGAGTCTAAATAAAAAGCAAAGCCTACAGGAGTGGGTGCAGAATCAAAGCCAGAATGGTGCATTGGGAGTCCTCTGCCGGTGTTTCATACTATTCTTCCCTTTAACAATTACTAAGTTCTTCCTCTTTCTTTGCCTCCTTTTCCCCCAGATAGCCAAGTCCTTTGGGAAAGGTGTTTCCAATATTCCTTTGGAATTTATTTCTCTTTTAGAGTTTCATCAGAATGCTTTTAGCCTGATGACTTCCTAAATATCTCACTTTAATATAGATAGAACTTGCAGTAGAGAAGAAGACAAATATTAAAATTCCAGATAACATATTTTACTTTTAAAGGAGAGATAAAATGTGTTGGGATAAGTCACATACAGAGTTAGATAACTAAGAAAATAAAAATGAGATGTAATCATTTTATATCATTTTGATTGAAAAAAGTTCTAGGTTATTGTGGATTATAAAATAAACTCCTGGGAATGATATAAGTTTTAGACATTATAGTAGTTTTTCAGCAATGAGAGTGAACTAATAGACATTAGAATGCTTCCCCAAGGAATTATTTTAATGACTAGATTTTTTATTTTATTTTACACCATCTGAAGACAGAATATATGCTTAAAATTACCTTTAAATCCAATGAATTTGTGTACAAAATTTGTATTTGTTAATTTCCCCTTTTAAGGACATAAGCCTCTTATGAATGTGAATATGATTTAGACCTTTTCATGTGCGGACCATTTTATGTATAAACACATAAATGAATTTTCTATCAGTGTGAATATTATTTAGAGATTTTCATGTTTAAATTAGTTCATGTTTGAGTGTCTTCTTTAATATCATAATATAATAAATAGGATTTAGAGTATATTAATGATTCTTTCATTGTTAGTAAGAAAAGCAGAGTCATTCTTCAAAACTCCCTCTAAAATAATTAAAACATTCTTTTGCATGTGGACACCTACATGTAAATACACAAAGGTGTATATGGGATAGTCCAAAGAATACATAGTAACATATAAATGGCAACAACTTCTATTCAAGATAAATGTGGAAAACAGGGATGCTTAGAATACCCATACTGGACAGGCAGGGGCAAAATGGCTCATTATTGAACTGGGAAATCAGAGAGAACTAGATGGAAGAAGCCACTTCTGATTGGGCTTGAGAATATGGTCAGCTTCGTAATGTAATGTGTTATTTGTGAGGCAAATTAATTGCACTCTTTGAGTCACACAGTAACCAGATGGTATAATGGACTAATAATATTAATTTGCTCACAAAAGCTCTGAAAGCTATTTGTGCTCAGTCAGTTCTGTTGAATCTCTCCACAAAGTGCTTTGCAATGAGAATGGCTCTATGCCTGGTGATATTAAATTAAGTTGCTTTTGAAAAAAAAAAAATACTGTGTATTTTGATTAAGGTGAAAATGAACACATTTTAAAGAAGGCACCCTTATAGATGGTTGAAAATAACATCAGTGACTAAATATATCTGACCTTTGAATGTCACAAAATGTCATTCTAATCTTGAAGTATAGAGTGAAAAAGTTCCATTTCCTATGGTTAGAAAATGATACATTTAGTTCCTTGCTTATACATTAACATGCCTAGAACACCTAGTAAAAGTCTATTTCATGTTAAATGAAAAGAACCACGATTGCTATACATTCAGTGCAAAGATTTTTTTTTGTTAAAAATTCTCATTATATTTTGAATGATCACATGTTAGATACAATAGAGGACATTATCATTTCTGTTTCTAGCATACCTTGTAGAGACACAACCACTGTAACAAAATAGAAATCAGTCAATTTTTATGTAAGTATTGATTATATATTTTGTGCTGAATAACATTTTACTTGGTAGAAATATGAACAAAAAATTGAAAAACATGGCTTGAGAAGAAGTAAAGTGCAATTGAAAAAGAGAACAAAACAAGACAAAGCATGCATTGTATTTATGTTAAAGGATTCATAAGGATCTTACACTCTTGGAGAATAAGTAATTATATTTAAGGTGAAATCATTAATAAAAGTTAAAATCATTAGTAAAAGTTAATAACTTGGGAATACTGCAAATTGTTAGACATAAATAGGCAGAGCCAGTAATAATAGAGAAATGTTCAATAGAGGGTATTTTATGAAAAATGGTACAAAATATAATTTTTATAAAAGGAAGGAGAAGCAAGCTGAACTTACTGAGTACCTACTACTACTACATCCCAGATAATGTGTTACCTTGAGGGTTATTTATTATTATCATTAATGTGTAAAAACATTTTTAAAGCCCATACACCTAACAGGTAGCTGCTTGTACTGAGATAAAAATTCAGGTTCATCACTGACTTGCGATTCTACTGCTCTGGTCTTACCCTTGCCTTTAACTTGTGTGTAGTTTTAAATGAAATGGCTCTAATGATGAAGAAATTTATACAATCTGACAAAACCATTGTTTTGTTTTTAGGCTTGGATTTATTCTATTTTTCTTTAATTTACTACAGTGTGACAATTCATATATTCTTATATACTCACCAATTGGCTCAATGTGGAAACAGATATTAGTGAACATAATAGCCAAGTATGCATAAATATTGTAACTGTATTATGTAATAAAAGTGTAAGCATACTTCAACTTGCAGTGTAATCTTCAAGAAAAGTTATCCTTATATCTTGGTCATAAAAATAATTTAAGTCACTGTAGACAGAAAAAAAACATGAAACATTAAAGGAATAAACTGATTACAGGCACACACAGATTTCTGAGAAAAACTATGCTTCCAAGTAATTAGTTATTTGTAGTAGCAGCAGCAGCAGCAGTCACATACAGATGTGAAGGTTGGACTGTAAAGAAGGCTGAGTGCTGAAGAATTGATGCTTTTGAACTGTGGTGTTGGAAAAGACTCTTGAGAGTACCTTGGACTGCAAGAAGATCCAACCAGTCTATCCTAAGGAAGTCAACCCTGAATATTCATTGGAAGGACTGATGCTGAATCTAAAGTTCCAAAACTTTGGCCACTTGATGCGAAGAGCTGACTCATTGGAAAAGACCCTGATGCTGGGAAAGATTGAAAGCAGGAGGAGAAGGGGATGACAGAGGATAGAATGGTTGGATGGTATCATCATCTCAATGCACATGAGTTTGAGCAAACTCTAGGAGATAGTGAAGGACAGGGAAGCCTGGCATGGTGCAATCCATGAGGTTGCAAAGAGTCAGACATGACTGAGTGCCTGAACAAAAATAATAAGTTATGAATTTTTGCATGATGAATTACCCCACTACTTAACATCATCAAACACCAAATGCTTAACATATTTTAATTCCTGTGGATCAGAAATGTGGTAATAGTTCAATTAGGTGGTTCTGCCTCAGGGTGAGTGAAGGTGTTGGGTATGCGGTCATGTCAAGGTTGTGCTGGGGCTAAAGAATCTGCTTCCTGCTTCACTGCCTTGGTTGTTGGTGGTCTCAGTTCCTGACTGGAATCTGACAAAGGCTTCTCATCCCCACCATGTGAGCTTTCTCCACAGGGCTGCTTACAACATCACAGCTTGCTTCCCTCCAGCAGGGGATCCAAGAAAGACAACTCATGGTGGAAACCATGGTCTCTTTAAAACCTAACGTTGGTGGGAACATACCATCATTTCTGCCAAATACTATTGGCTGCAAAGGCTATAGTCTTGAGGTCATCCTAAAGATGACCTAAAAAAGTTGTGAATAGCAGGAGGCAAGGATGTTTGGCGGCCCATTAGGAGATTGGCTACTTATACACACCAGGGAATTCTATACAACCAGGAGCAATACCACTCACTCTTCTCCAAGAAACATTTGCAACATCTGGAGACAATTGAGTTTGTCAGAGCTTCTGGTTCCTAATGAGTAGAGGCCTGAGATGTTTTTTCTTTTAAATTCTTTCCCATGTTGTTTTATCATGGGATATTGGGTACAGTTCCCTGTGCTATACAGTAGGACCTTGTGTTTATCCATTCTGTATATAATGGTTTCCATCTGCTAAGCCCAAACTAGCATTCCATCCCTCCTCCTAGCCTCTTTTCCCTTGCAACCACAAGTCTGTTCTCCCATCTGTGAGTCTGTTCCTATTTCATAGATAGGTTCATTTGTGTCAGATTTTAGATTTCACATATAAGTGATATCATATGGTGTTTGTCTTTATCTTTCTAACTTACTTTACTTAGTATGATAATCTCTAAGTTCATCCATGTTGCCACAAATGGCATTATTTCATTCTTTTTTGTTTGACTGAGTGGTATTTCATAGTATATATGTACTGCACCTTCTTTATCCATTCATCTGTTGATGGACGTTTAGGTTGTTTCCATGTCTTAGCTGTTGTGAATAATGCAACATTGGGGTCCACAGTGCACAGGACAGGCCTCCAAGCAAATTATCCATTTCAAAACATCAGTCATGCTAAGTTTAAGAAACACTGTTCAAGAAAGCTAAAAAGTGTGAAAGAGGCTATAATAGAAATAATTTATAACATATGAATTCTCTAAATATTCTTTGTATACACTATTCTGAGCGAATTAATGAAGGAGATACTCAAGTAAAACAAAAGAATTAAAAATAATACCAAAAATAAAGTGAGTTAAAATGATCAAAAATAAAAACATGTATGCTTCAGGTAACATGATTTTACACACACACACACACACACATATATGTAGAACCAATTAAAAACTTCTGACAAATGAATTAAAAATTTTGAGAATTGCAATAAAAATTGCTTTTATATAAACTAAAATATATAACTTGCAAATAAATCTTGTTGCCTGTTTGATTTTCCTCTTTTATCTATGATTTAGGAATGTTCCCATCAAACCTGGAAGTAGGGTTATCATGTTTTTCTAGTTTTGTTAATATTATTTAGATTTTCCCCTGCCTAGCAGAAATTGCCATCTGTGTATTTCTACATTTTTAAAGAAATAACTGAGTTTTTATTTGTTTTATAGTACACAGTGAATTTTGTAACCTTATATGATAGCATCATGTTTTGCCAAGTTTGCCCAAAATTTCAACCAATTTAACTGATGCTTTCCATTTCACTTTTGTGGGTATTATAATTAATAATAAATAGTTTAAAATATTAGTATTTTCTGAGAGAATTTCTTATAAAAAGTCTTTTTAATGTTAAAATGTTCTCCAAAGTGGAAACTGAAATTTATAGTTGTGCTTGAAGTTAATGCCATTTAGAAAGATAAACACAAGAATGACAACTCTTTACCCACTCAGGAGGAAGGCAAGTTTATCAGCAATGAATTCATAAAGAATCAACGGATAGTCAAAAATGAAGCATCAGCTGAGAATGTTTTGGTACAGAAATCAGCATTCTCCCAGAAAGTAGACTATATGCAGAGTAGTTCTCTTTCAATGCTAGTTACTCATATGTGGTCAAGATGCAGAGATATCTTTATAAGCTTTGTAAAATATCCCTTAGGTAGTTTATATGAATGATACATTCTTAGGGGAACTTAACTTGTTAGTCCTTTGAGATGAATTCAGGAGACCAGTATATTTTCTCTTCATCTGTCTCCTGCCTTGTGAATTTAGTTTAATAGACATTCACCATGGGCTTCCTGGGTCCTTTGAATGTAAAAGAATCTGCCTGCAATGCAGGAGATCCGGGTTTGATCCCTTGGTGGGGAAAATCTCCTGGAGAAGGGAATGGTTACCCACTCCAGTATTCTTGCCTGGAGAATTCCATTGACAGAGAAGCCTGGTGGGCTACAGTCCACGGGGTTGTAAAGAGTTGGACCCTACTGACTAACACTTTCCTTTTCACTTTTTGCTGTAACCAGGATACAAGCAGATAGAATAGTTAGCAACAAAGCCACGTTCTTATAGACATTCAGCAAAATATATATATATATAATTCTGATTCTACACCCAAAGAGCCATGGGGGAATTTATTCCTAGGATAAAGTAAATAAACTCAGCCCTGCATGTATCAATGAGATATCAAAAATTTCTGCAACTTAAAAACACACATCATAAGAGTTATGAGTTTATTTAGGGGCCCTTCTGAGGACGATAGCCCAGCAGACACCCTCTCAGTAGCTCTAAGGGAACTGCTCTGAGGGGTAAGGGACAAGTCATTTGTATGTGAATTTTTGGCTAGGGCATGGATATAATTGAGCATACATCTTGGTAAAAGATTGCTTGCCAATCACAAAGAACACATATCTCAAGTTAATGATTTTAAGTGCTTTTCTGTGAATGGGAAGATGCAAGAATCAGAGTTTATAAATTTTTTCTGGGATATCTCTAATTATTAAAGAAGCCTGTTTTTCCAAACACGGGGTGCCTCATCCTGCTTTTCATCCTAACTTCCTCTCAGGGGGCTTGTCAATCAGCGACTGCAGTGGCTAATGGTTTCATCCCTCTTTTCTTTGTTTAACACTGTGATTCAGCTTAGAATCTTTGATGGACAAGTTAGTCTTGTGTGGGTTGAGATGCCTAGACTGAGTTTTAAAAAATTATTTATATATTTGGCTGTGCCAGGTCTTAGTTGCAGCATGGAGGATTTTTTTTTTTTTTTAAGTTGAGTATGCAAACTCTCAGTTGCAGCCTGTGGAATCCAGTTCCCTGACCAGGAATTGAACCCGGGCCTCCTGCACTGGCAGCGCTGAGCAGAGTCTTAGTCACTGGACCACCAGGGAAGTCTCCCTGAGTTGTTTTGTGCTGGTCTCAGGACTGTTAATGGTTAACGGTTAAAAATGCCTGGGGTCGCTCACCTGGGCTCCAGGTGAACTTCCCACAGATAACTCTCCTTTCCAAACCAGTGAGACCACTGGTCTGACCCTTGGGGTTCTTATTATGATTTCAAGATGACTTGCAGTGATAACCAACAGGGAAATTTGATGGAAAAGAAAATATATTACTTACAAGGACTGGGGCATACAAGGGGCACTCAGTGAGGTCATGGGTTAAGAGAGAAGAGTAAGCTTGGGTCTGGGGTCCTTCTTTTATTGGAGTTGAGAATGAGGGTCTGTTTCCCAGGCTTAGTCTTTATTAGCAAATTTAAAACATCAGAACAGGTATTAAAGTGTAGGTAGAGAGAGAAAGGAGGGAAGGGAATGCATGACCAGTTATCTAGATCAACCAGGGTCTTTACATCAAAGGAGATTCCCTGAGGGAAGGGGGTCATGAATGTCCAGTTGTCCTGGCTCTTTAGTCCTGTGTTGGAAGTGTGTTTTATGTTTATTAGAGATCCACTTTGTTGAAGTGGATGCTCTGTGAAGTGGACACATCGGCAAAAAAAAAAAAAACAAAAAAAAAACTTAAGTTGGGGACTCGAATTACAAAAAGAAAAGTCACCTGTCAGGGCTTCCACTACCTGAGTCCACAGGTGTGAGGATTTTGGCCAAATCTGGTAGGAACTTTCAATCCTTAGAAGCCCATTAGGCAATTGCCAACAGAAGCACCTCTCTACTTAAACAGTTTGCCTAAATGCTTAGTGACTCAACAGGGAACATGTAACAGACAAGAGAATATCTCAGAAAGAACAGGAGAGTGTCTTAGAAAAAAGTAAAGTAAGACAAAGTATTTTAAAAAAATTGGGGAAACTAGAGTCAGTCTTTCAGTGGTCTTGGCAAAGTGAGTCAGGTTGCAAAGAGAGTTGAGAGTTGCTTCAGCAGTAAGTAGAATGCATGAGGCTGTGGAATTGTTGTTAAATCAGTTTGCCTGTAATAGTCTAGAGAGATGAATCTGAATGTGCTGCTTAAGTATTTGTCTTGCATATCAGATTAATTTTTTTGGAAGTCATGATACCGTTTTGCAGGTTTTGGTTTCTATATCTGCTCTTAGGGGCTTGTTTTTATTTTATGCACCATTTCTGTGTGACATGTAGTACATGTTTCTTTAAGATATCTCACGTTCAATGTTGATAAAAATGAAAATGTCACGTTATTTTGAAAATGACAAAAGAAAAATATTTTAAATACATGAAAACCTTACATTTATCTTCATTCTCATGAATGGCTCTGGTGTCGATTTCAGGTGTATTCCTCTTTCCTTACATCAACACATACCTGAATAAGTAGGATTCTTAATTCAAGCATATCATTCAAAGGTAGATCACATCTAAGTAAACATAAAAGCACTGAATGAATCGCCAGTCCAGGTTCAATGCATGATACAGGGTGCTCGGGGCTGGTGCACCAGGATGACCCAGAGGGATGGGATGGGGAGGGAGGTGGAAGGGGAGTTCTGGAAGGAGAAAATATGTACACCCATGGTGGATTCATGTCAGTGTATGGAAAAACAAATACAATATTGTAAAGTTAAAAAATAGAAAATAAACTAATTAAAAAAAAAAAAAAGCACTGAACATCTGAATCACTGATGCCTGAAGCTAGAAAGGTTATTTAACATTACACAGTGTCACTGATTTTGCATATTTAAAAAATGTTTTACTGTGCACTCAACCTAAAAATTATTCTATTCTTGCCCAAGTTCAGTCCGGCATGATACATATTTCCTACTTCAAAAGGGCATAGAGTGAGGAATCATTTTCAGGCATGGCTAGCAGATGAAATGACAGAATATGTTTTCAAGAAAGGTAAAATTTACTGCATGAAACCGGTCAATATGGAATAGTTTTACAGTAGTTGGGGAATATACGTAAAATCTGAGTTTTTATATTTTAGGCAAAGTTAATGATTTTCTCTAAATTTGGAATATCTATCCTTTAAAAGCCTTATTCATTTGGTCCTTTAATTACTGTAGCACTGAGGATTCTGGTGGCCATCAGACTTATATTCTGTAACAATCATCAGTTATAGAAGATACTTATTTCTACTTGAGGTGATCCAAGTTAACAGTGCTAATAGGGAGTGAAGAGGAAAAGACTCGATGGATTTATGTCTATGTGTGTGTGGGTAGTGTGTCTGCACTTTATATAAGGATGTGAAGGGAGTTTTCTTGGGTAAAGCCATCTGCATTTGTAAGTTAGATACTTCTGTCAAACTCCATTATTCTATATATAAACAACATGAAGGATGTAGGTAAATAGTTGTAATACACATTTACAATCATAGATGAAAGATAAAACCAAACTTTACTAATATCCCAATGCAATTTAATCTTTTTTAATTTATTATTTTTATTTGTCTTCACTGGATCTTAGTCGGAGGATGTGGGATCTAGTTTCCCAAACAGAGGTGGAACCCAGACCCTTTGCATTGGGAGTGCAGAGTCTTAGCCACTAGACCACCGGGGAAGTCCCTCACTGCAATTTAATTTATATGTGTGAATGAAATTTGAAATCCACATATATTAAATATCTGGCAATGTATTTATAACTCAGCATTTTTATAATTAATATGCTAGGGGATAAACTGCAATTTACTTATTAGAATAGTAAGAAAGATAAATAAAAGTAGAGCCATTTATAGTGTACTGAAATATATTCTTACATGTATTTCTTAAAAAATATTCTATTATGTATAACAAAATAAATTCTATAGAGAAATCCTGGAATTATAAATCAACACTATTAGAGTCTGAAATAATTATCTTCCCAACAACTATTGAGACATTTTAAATATTGATGAGCTTAAAAATATGCGTGACAAATTCATGTTTTATTTTATTAAAGTTAGTTAAACCAAATAAAGAAAATCGTAGTATTGCAGTAGCATGCCAAGAAAGAGAGAAAGCTGTATTGGTAGACATAAGCTCAAGTACAGATGGAAAAATTAGTCTGGATCCCTTTGAACACTTGTTTCCCTTCAGTTTCAAATTGACACTCAGAGGTATATGTCACTAAAGTGACTAATGTGCTATAGATCAGAAAGTAAAGTGCCAGAAAAATTCTTTTTCAGATTATGTCAAGATTAAAAATAGCAATTTTAAAAAATGGTCTGTGTGTATGCCAGTTTCAAAATGTCAGCTTCAATATGGTATGATGGCTAAAAAGGAATGAAGAGTGGCATGGAGCAATGATTTCACAAATAAGAAAATAATTTGAAATAAATATAAATGTCTCTTTCTGATGTGAAGTGCCATTGTTCACAGTTAAAATACACATCATTATCCCGTCAATGTTAATTTATTCCCATTCTAATTTTTGATATATCTATGAGATTTTCCAATTGAATATATAAAATACATATTCTAAAGACAGGCATAGTTATATCTAATACCTCCATGATTATTCAAGATATTTTCATATGGTTTAGTAAGCATTCACTTGCATAAATTAAATGATGGAAGGCATAACTAGAGATTGAGTACAGCTTTGCAATTTTTATATATCCGAGGGGAGAAGTTAATCAGTAACCAATATGATGTTTCATTTTACAGTGATTTCACAGACACATTCTGTAGAAAGTATATGCTCTTTTTCATTCATTTTTCTGTTTTTATTATCTAAGTTAAAGTTATAAAATTAGATTTAATATACATTAAGCCTTATTGGTTGCAAAAATCATCCACTAAACATTGATTTCACATATTTGACAAAGTAAAAGTTTTGGGTGGCTCATGACGGAAGTTTACTAATTACATATAACAGCTTCTTAGAGGAAATGAGGGTATTGCTCACATGTTGACTCCTGATGCTTTTCAGCATTTTATATTTACACAGCAGTGCATGTAAAACTTATGTCAATGAATAAATAAATAAATGAAGAATAAAAAGTGGTGTCAGGAATAACAATATCAGATTGGTGTATTTTTATAGCTATTCTGATAGATATCCTAACTAACCTTACTGTGATGGTGATTTAGTCACTAAGTTATGTCTAACTCTTGTGACTCCATGGACTATAGCCCTCCAGGCAGCTCTGTCCATGAAATTTCCCAGGAAAGAAGAGGGTGGGATGGTTTGAGAGAATAGCACTGAAACATATACATTGCCATATGTAAAGTAGATGACCAGCCCGAGTTTGATGCATGAAGCAGGGCACCCACAACTGGTGCTCTGTTACAACCTAGAGAGATGGGGTGGGATTGTATGGGGAGGTTCAGCTTGTGGTGAGCCCATGTATAACTGTGGCTGATTCATGTTGATGTATGGTGGGGACCATCACAATATTGTAAATTAATTATCCACCAATTAAAATAAACAACTAAATAAAGTTTAAAAAATACTGGAGTGGGTTGTCATTTCCTTCTCCAGGGGATCTTCTTGATCAAGGATGGAACACGAGTCTCCTGCATTGCAGACAGATTCTTTACTGACTGAGCCACCAAGGAAGCCTAACCTTACTGTAATTATATTTACAAATAAAAATATGTACTACAAAGAATTCTCTCAAAGTTTATAGTAATATTCTCTACCAAGGAGAGATCCTCTCTGCCTTAGCGAATGATATACTTTTAGATTTTTTCTGCATCTTAGCTACATGGCGTCTTCTTTGAACACGCTTCTATAAAACTCTTCCTCCTGTCTTATTTGATTGCAATACCTAGTCTGTCTAGCTCATCACCAGATCACTTATTTATTTTCTCATGGATAAACTTGTATTTGATGCCTCAGACTTGTTTGACCTTATGCCAGGAAGTACCAACTTGAGTAAGGGGTTGGTGAGGAAGATGCACAGTAGACATTCATCTAAGTGAAAGCCAAACTGAAATCAGAATGTACTGAACTCAGGAGACGTGGCCTGAGAGGCACTGGGGTTGGGTGCAAAGCCTAGTCAGGGCATATCAGTAGACTTATGGGAAAGATCCATGGAAGCCAACAGTTGCAAGGATTCAATCAATAATTGGATGAATTAATACAAATATTAAAACCAGGAGATGGAAAATGAGGTTACATAGGTGAGGTTAAGCAGGAGGAAGAGGAGTAATGCCATATGTATGCACAGGAGCCAAAATAAAATCCTGCCAGAGAACTAGATGCTTTCTTATTATGTATTCTTTTTTATTTCTGAATAGTACATATGCATCCTGAGTGAAAAGAAAGAAAAGTGAAGTCGTTCAGTCGTGTCTGACTCTTTGCAACCCCATGAACAGTAGCCACCAGGCTCCTCTATTCACTGAATTTTTCAGGCAAGAATACTGGAGTGGGTTACCATTTCCTTCCTCAGGGGATCTTTCCAACCCAGGGATCGAACCTGGGTCTCCCACATTGCAGGCAGACACCTTACCATCTGAGCCACCATGGAAGCCCCCATTAAATATGTTAATAATGAATGTATTAGTCCTTCTAATCTAATGTTCTTCCTTTCAATGCATCTTCCTATTTTTCATAGGTAGATTTTCTCTAAGAAGAGCATTAAACATTTATGTTAAATGAGAAATTTTTCTAGTTCAGAAGTAAAGAAAAATGCTCTCAGAAATTTGCTAAGTATTTTTGGGAACTCAAGGAGAGAAGTCATGTTTATATTGATTCATATCCATGAAACTGTACTTCACATACATATTGGTCTCAGCATGCTTTCGGTATGTAAAGCACATTGCTAGTGGACCCCTGTGTATGAAGCAGCCAAAAATGACAGTTCAATGACACCTCTTCAAATGATTGTCAGTGATCTGATGAAAACTCTATTTGGAAAAGTGAAGATATATTAAGGTCTAGATCAAGTTCCCTACCTGCTAATATTCCACTGAAAGGGAATTAGAATGAACAATTTATATAATACAATTGGATACAGTACGCTTCAGTATCTAGAAAGATACATTATTGATATGGTTACTGCTGCTGCTAAGTCGCTTCAGTCGTATCAGACCCTGTGCGACCCCATAGACAGCAGTCCACCAGGCTCCCCTGTCCCTGGGATTCTCCAAGCAAGAACAATGGAGTAGGTTGCCATTTCCTTCTCCAGTGCATGAAAGCGAAAAGTTAAAGTGAAGTCGCTCAGTCATGTCCGACTCTTACAGACTCCATGGACTGCAACCTACCAGGCTCCTCTGTCCATGGGATTTTTCCAGGCAAGAGTACTGGAGTGGGTTGCCATTGCCTTCTCTGATTGATATAGTTAATGACTACATAAATTATTACTTTCACTAGGCACATGTGAAAGCATTAAACTCACATGATAACTAAGATCATGGCATCTGGTCCCATCACTTCATGGGAAGTAGATGAAGAAACAGTGAAAACAGTGTCAGACTTCATTTTGGGGGGCTCCAAAATCACTGCAGATGGTGATTGCAGCAATGAAATTAAAAGACTCCTTGGGAGGAAAGTTATGACCAACCTATATAGCGTATTAAAAAGCAGAGACATTACTTTGCCAACAAAGGTCCGTCTAGTTAAGGCTATGGTTTTTCCAGTAGTCATTTATGGATGTGAGAGTTGGACGGTGAAGAAAGCTTAGTGCCGAAGAATTAATGCTTTTGAATTGTGGTGTTGGAGAAGACTCTTGAGAGTCCCTTGGACTGTAAGGAGGTCCAACTCATCCATCCTAAAGGAGATCAGTCCTGGGTGTTCATTGGAAGGACTGACGTTGAAGCTGAAACTCCAATACTTTGGCCACCTCATGCGAAGGGTTGACTCATTGGAAAAGACCCCGATGCTGGGAAGGCTTGGGGGCAGGAGGAGAAGGGGACGACAGAAGATGAGATGGCTGGATGGCATCACCGATTCGATGGACATGAGTATGGGTAAACTCCGGGAGTTGGTGTTGGACAAGGAGGCCTGGTGTGCTGCGATTCATGGGGCTGCAAAGAGTCAGACACGACTGAGTGACTGAATTGAACTGAACTCACATGAACACATAAAAATATATATAATACATTCATACATATATTTTTTTCCACAGTAAATTTTCATAAAAGCTATGTGGAGTAGATACATTTATTATCTTTATTTTAAAAATGAGAACACTGAGATGCAGAGAGATCATAATACCCTCCCAGTGGCAAACACCTCATTAATGCTGGAGCTGTTATTTTAAGCACTGTTTGGCTCCATTAACCTGCTCTAAACCAACACTATGTTGCTTTTCCTTCAGTTCATTTCAGTCACTCAGTTGTGTCTGACTCTTTGGGACTCCATGGACAGCAGCACTCTAGGCTTCCCTGTCTATCACCAACTCTCAGTTCACTTAAACTCATGTCTGTCCATTTGAGTCAGTGATGCTATCCAACTGCCATCTGCTGTCCCCTTCTTCTCCCACTTTCAACTTTCCCAGCATCAGGGTCTTTTCAAATGAGTCAATTCTTTGCATCACGTGGCCAAAGTATTGGAGTTTCAGCTTCAGCATCAGTCCTTCCAATGAACACCCAGGGCTGATTTCCTTTAGGATGGACTGGTTGGATCTCCTTGCAGTCCAAGGGACTCTCGAGAGTCTTCTCCAACACCACAGTTCAAAAGCATCAACTCTTCAGCGTTCAGCTTTCTTTATAGTCCAACTCTCACACCATACATGACTACTGGAAAAGCCATAGCTTCAACTAGATGGACCTTTGCTGACAAAGTAATGGCTCTTCTTTTTAATACGTGGTCTAGTTTGGTCATAACTATTCTTCCAAGTACCAAGCGATTTTTAATTTCATGGCTACAGTCACTATTGGCAGTAATTTTTAGATCCCCCGAAATGAAGTCTGTCACTGTTTCCACTATTTCCCCATCTATTGCCATGAAGTGATGAGACCAGATGCCATGATCTTAGTATTCTGAATGTTGAGTTTTAAGCCAACTTTTTCACTCCACTCTTTCACTTTCATCAAGAGACTCTTTAGTTCTTTGCTTTCTGCCATAACTGTGGTTTATTCTGCATATCTGAGGTTATTGATATTTCTCCCTGCAATCTTGATTCCAGTTTGTGCTTCATCCAGCCTGATATTTCATATGATGTCCCTACATATAAGTCAAATAAGTAGGGTGACAATATACAACTTTGACATACTCCTTTCCCAATTTGGAACCAGTCTGTCCTTCCATGTCTGGTTCTAACTGTTGCATCTTGACATACATACAGGTTTCTCAGGGAGTAGGTAAGATGGTATGGTATTCCCAACTCTTTAAGAATTTTCTACAGTTTGTGTGATCCATACAGTCAAAGGCTTTGGCATAGTCAATAAAGCAGAGTAAACATTCTTCTGGAACTGTCTTGCTTTTTCGATGATCCAGTGAATGTTGAAAACATGGTCTCTGGTTCCTCTGACTTTTCTAAATCCAGCTAGAACATCTGGAAGTTCATGGTACATGTACTGTTAAGGCCTTGCTTGGAGAATTTTGAGCATTACTTTACCAGCTTGTGAGATGAGTGCAATTGTGTGGTAGTTTGAACATTATTTGGCATTGCCTTTCTTAGGGATTGGAATGAAATCTGACTTTTTCAGTCCTGTGGCCATTGCTGAGCTGTCCAATTTGGTGGCATATTGAGTACAGCATTTTCACAGCATCATCTTTCAGGAGTTGAAATAGCTCAACTGGAATTCCATCACCTCCACTAGCTTTGTTCATAGTGATGCCTCCTAAGGCCCACTTGACTTCAATTCCAGGATATCTGGCTCTGGGTGAGTGAGCACACCATCATGATTATCTGGGTCACAAAGGTCTTTTTTGTACAGTTCTTCTGTGTATTCTTGCCACTTTATATTATTATCTTCTGCTTTTGTCCACAACATTTGTGTCCTTTATTGGGCCCATCTTTGCGTGAAAAGTTCCCTCGTTATCTCTAATTTTCTTGAAGAGATCTCTAGTCTTCCCCCTTCTATTGTTTTCCTCTATTTCTTTGTATTGTTCACTGAGGAAGGCTTTCATATCTCTCCCTGCTATTCTTTGGGACTCTGCATTCAAATGGGTATATCTTCCTTTTTCTCCTTTGCCTTTTGCTTCTCTTCTTTTCATAGCTGTTTGTAAGGCCTCCTCAGACAACCATTTTGCTTTTTTGCATCTTGCGGATGATCCCTGCCTCCTGTACAATATCATGAACCTCTGTCCATAGTTTTTCAGGCACTCTATCAGATCTAATCCCTTGAATCTATTTGTCACTTCCACTGTATAGTCGTATGGGATTTGATTTAGGTCATATATGAATGGTCTAGTGGTTTCCCCTACTTTCTTCAATTTAAGTGCGAATTTGGCAATAAGAAGTTCATGATCTGAGCTATAGTCAGCTCCTGGTCTTGTTTTTGCTGACTGTATAGAGCTTCTCCATCTTTGGCTGCAAAAAATATAATCAATCTGATTTCAGTATTGACCATCTGGTGATGTCTATATGTAGAGTCTTCTCTTGTGTTGTTGGAAGAGGTTGTTTGCTCTGACCAGTGCATTCGCCTGGCAAAACTTTGTTAGCCTTTGCCTTGCTTCATTCTGTACTTCAAGGCTAAATTTTCCCATTGTTCCAGGTATTTCTTGACTTCCTACTTTTGCATTCCATTCCCCAAAAATGAAAAGGACATCTTTTTTGTGTGTTAGTTCTAGAAGGTCTTGTAGGTCTTCATAAAACCGTTCAGCTTCTTCAGCATTACTGGTCAGGGCATAGACTTGGATTACTGTGATATTGAATGGTTTACACAGATGTAAATATGAACATAGATAATGAAACTGAAATTATAAAGCATAAATGTACATCCAAAACAGATATAGTGTGCCAACGTCCTTCACTACATTATCTAGAATAGTCAAGAACAGTGACTTAGGAGGAGACACCAAAGTAAACTGAAAAATAAAATGTAAAATGTGTGAGGGCTGAGATAGAGGAAAGAAATAAAAACATTAAAAACTGTGGAATAATGCAATTTCTCTGCATTTTAAGAAATAAAATTTATGAGATATTTCCTGTCACTTTACAAAAAGAGGATCGAAAATATATAATATTTACCATAATAATCTTTCCTTTTTCTTGTAGATGGGATAATGTGAATACACTTATACTTTTCTAACTGCATAATTACTATTTTATATGCATTAGTAATGTAAGCAGTATTTTTTTTTTATTTGCTATGTTTGTGCTATTTGCTATGTGTGTTCAGTAACAATGATCCTGACAAGAAAGGCTGAATCAAGTAAGCTTAAATATATTTTTAAGGAAAACCAAAATAATAAACAGCTTACCCAATTCTAAGAGTTCAACCAAGCTGTTAGGGTCAGCTTAGGCTTACCTAATGCAGCTTTCCAAAGAATAGCAAGGAGAGATAAGAAAGCTTTCCTCAATGATCAATGCAAAGAAATAGAAGAAAACAACAGAATGGGAAAGACTAGAGATCTCTTCAAGAAAATTAGAGACATCAAAGGAATATTTCATGCAAAGATGGGATCAATAAAGGACAGAAATGGTATGGACCTAACAGAACCAGAAGATATTAAGAAGAGGTGGCAAGAATACACAGAAGAACTGTACAAAAAAGATCTTCATGACCCAGATAATCATGATGGTGTGATCACTCACCTAGAGCCAGACATCTTGGAATGTGAAGTCAAGTGGGCCTTAGAAAGCATCAGTACGAACAAAGCTAGTGGAGGTGATGGAATTCCAGTTGAGCTATTTCAAATCCTGAAAGATGATGCTGTGAAAGTGCTGTACTCAATATGCCAGCAAATTTGGAAAACTCTGCCACAGGATTGGAAAAGGTCATTTTTCATTCTAATCCCAGAGAAAGGCAATGCCAAAGAATGCTCAAAACTTCACAATTTCACTCATCTCACACACTAGTAAAATAATGCTCAAAATTCTCCAAGCCAGGCTTCAGCAATACATGAACCATGAACTTCCAGATGTTCAAGCTGGTTTTAGAAAAGGCAGAGGAACCAGAGATCAAAGTGCCAACATCCTCTGGATCATAGAAAAAGCAAGAGAGTTCCAGAAAAACATCTATTTCTGCTTTATTGACTATGCCAAAGCCTTTGACTGTGTGGATCACAATAAACTGTGGAAAATTCTGAAAGAGATGGGAATACCAGATGACCTGACCAGCCTCTTGAGAAACCTGTATGCAGGTCAGGAAGCAATGTTAGAACTGGACATGGAACAACAGACTGGTTCCAAATAGGAAAAGGAATACCTCAAGGCTGTATATTGTTACCATGCTTATTTAACTTATATGCAGAGTACATCATGAGAAACACTAAGCTGGAAGAAGCACAAGGTGTAATCAAGATTGCCAGGAGAAATATCAATAACCTCAGATATGCAGATGACACCACCCTTATAGCAGAAAGCGAAGAACTAAAGAGCCTCTTGATGAAGGTGAAAGAGGAGAGTGAAAAAGTTGGCTTAAAGCTCAACATTCAGAAAACTGAGATCTTGGCATCTGTTCCCATCAGTTAATGGGAAATAGATGGGGAAACAGTGGAAACAGTGTCAGACTTTACTTCCTTGGGCTCAAAAATCACTGCAGGTGGTGATTGCAGCCATGAAATTAAAAGACACTTACTCCTTGGAAGGAAAATTATGGCCAACCTAGACAGCATATTATAAAGCAGAGACGTTACTTTGCCAACAAAGATCCGTCTAGTCAAGGCTATGGTTTTTCCAGTAGTCATGTATAGATGTGACAGTTGGACGGTGAAGAAAGCTGAGTGCTGAAGAATTGACGCTTTTAAATTGTGGTGTTGGAGAAGACTCTTGAGAGTCTCTTGGACTGCAATGAGATCCAACCTGTCCATTCTAAAATAGATCAGCCCTGGATGTTCATTGGAAGGACTGATGTTGAAGCTGAAACTCCAATACTTTGTCCACCTCATGTGAAGAGTTGACTCATTGGAAAAGAGCCTGATGCTGGGAAGGATTGGGGGCAGGAGGAGAAGGGGACGACAGAGGATGAAATGGCTGGATGTCATCACCGACTCAATAGACATGGGTTTGGGTAAACTCCGTGAGTTGGTGATGGATAGCGATGCGCGGCCTGCTGCGATTCATGTGGTCGCAAAGAGTCGGACATGATTGAGCAACTGAACTGAACTGAAGTGAGTCTTATCCTTATTCATACATACAAATAGTCCTGCAGCCTGACAGACAATATGAACAAAATAATTGCTTCCTGATTTATTTATTCTCCAAATAAAAAATAGAAAAAAAAATTGAAGTATTTGATAAATTAAGTCT
Organism: Giraffa tippelskirchi; assembly: GCF_054371585.1. Lineage (NCBI taxonomy): Eukaryota > Metazoa > Chordata > Mammalia > Artiodactyla > Giraffidae > Giraffa > Giraffa tippelskirchi. The sequence continues at coordinate 67,547,072 of NC_137279.1, forward strand.
TCTATGTACTATATCTTATATGTGAGTGAGTAATAGTTGCTCATTCCTTTCTGACTCTTTGTGACTCCATGGACTGTAACCTACCAGGTTCCTTTGTCCATGGAATTCTCCAGGTACAAATACTGGAGTGGGTCGCCATCCTATATCTTGTATAGAATGCCACAAATGCCAGCTCTCCGTAATGAAATATTCGTTTTAATGCATAATATAAATGTAAAAGGATGCATTTTATAAATGAACTGATAGGGAAACTGAAGGAAGTTAAAACAACATAATTTTGCTTTTTTAATTGAAATATAATAAAGTATTATATTATTGTGTATTTCATCCATTGTCCTTAGAGTTTCGAGTTTTCCACTAAGTATAAGATACTGATGAGAAAAGAAAAACCCTTCAGAGGAGCAAATGTGACTCAGTCACTAAAGAGTCTGCTGCAATGCAGGAGACCCAGGTTTGATCCTTGGGTGGGGAAGATCCCCTGGAGGAGGAAGTGGTTACCCTCTCCAGTATTCTTGCTTGGAAAATAACATGGACAGAGGAGCCTGGTGGGCTCCAGGCCATGGGGTTGTGAAGAGTCAGACATAACTGAGCGACTAAACCACCTATGCAGCTTAAAATCCAAGGTAAAATTCAATTGGATAGCTAAAACATTTAAAAATACTCTATCTCATTATTAATAACTTAACGTACTGAAATAAATTCCTCTATAGATACAATATATGAGCATTTTGATCACATACTTTCTCCTGCTGAGAGTAGAGGAACACAAAAGTAGCTTTTGAATTAGACCTTCTAGAAGGCTGCTTTGTGTGGATTTTAGTCCAATTTAACAAGCTAATTCCAGCTCACAGCCCGCTCCCTGACACCCTCCCATTAGCCTCCCATCTGGCAGTCTTCTCTCGTTTGTGCTGACTGGGTTCCTTTGATTGCTTCATTTGGGATGAATTCAGGACAGTGCTGCTGACATCAGCCAGTCTCATCCAACCGGGGCTGATCAGGTAAAATCAGAGAAGAGGGAGGTGTGTGCCCTCCTGGGAGCTTGGCCAGGAGTACATGTTGACCTTGTTCCTCCTTCAGGTTTTGCATCTCAAAACTGATAGATGAGAGGAAAATCTTTTGTGGAGAAGGTTTTCACAAAACACGCCTCAAAAGGGTCTCACAACAATTATCTCATCTCAACCAAGCCTCCTCCTCCCATATTCTTATGGTGTAAATTATCTGTACCATTCAACTAGTCTCCCAAGTTAGTGTCACTTCAGTTTCTTCCCACACTACCTCCCAACTGGATTATGCTCTTTGTTAAAATATTATTCTATTTATTGTAACTTATTAAAAGCAAGCTATCATCTCAGAATTTCTGTACTAGTCTGTGCATTTTTCATGAAAAGACTGTGGAACTTCTCTAAAGATGAACGTTCTCAAACTTTTTGTGCCATGCATACTTATCATTCTCCTCCTTTACCTTCATCAAGAGGCTCTTTTGTTCTTCTTCACTCTCTGCCTTAAGGGTGGTGTCATCCGCATATCTGAGGTTACTGATATTTCTCCCGGCAATCTTCATTCCAGCTTGTGTTTCTTCCAGCCCAGCATTTCTTATGATGTACTCTGCATATAAGTTAAATAAGCAGGGTGACAATATACAGTCTTGACGTACTCCTTTTCCTATTTGGAACCAGGCTGTTGTTCCATGTCCAGTTCTAACTGTTGCTTCCTGACCGGCATACAGGTTTCTCAAGAGACAGGTCAGATGGTCTGGTATTCCCATCTCTTTCAGAATTTTCCACAAGTTTATTGTGATCCACACAGTCAAACGCTTTGGCATAGTCAATAAAGCAGAAATAGATGTTTTTTCTGGAACTCTCTTGCTTTTTCGATGATCCAGCGGATATTGGCAATTTGATCTCTGGTTCCTCTGCCTTTTCTAAAACCAGCTTGAACATCTGGAAGTTCACGGTTCACGTATTGCTGAAGCCTGGCTTGAAGAATTTTGAGCATTACTTTACTAGCATGTGAGATGAGTGCAATTGTGCAGTAGTTTGAGCATTCTTTGGCATTGCCTTTCTTTGGGACTGGAATGAAGACTGACCTCTTCCAGTCCTGTGGCCACTGCTGAGTTTTCCAAATTTGCTGGCATATCGAGTGCAGCACTTTCACAGCATCACCCTTGAGGATTTGAAATAGCTCAACTGGAATTCCATCACCTCCACTAGCTTTGTTCGTAGTGATGCTTTCTAAGGCCCACTTGACTTCACATTCCAGGATGTCCGACTCTAGGTGAGTGATCACACCATCATGATTATCTGGGTCATGAAGATCTTTTTTGTACAGTTCTTCTGTGTATTCTTGCCATCTCTTCTTAATATCTTCTGCTTCTGTTAGGTCCATACCATTTCTGTCCTTTATCGAGCCTATCTTTGCATGAAATGTTCCTTTGGTATCTCTAATTTTCTTGAAGAGATCTCTAGTCTTTCCCAATCTGTTGTTTTCCTCTATTTCTTTGCACTGATCGCTGAGGAAGGCTTTCTTATCTTTCCTTGCTATTCTTTGGAACTCTGCATTCAGATGGGAATATCTTTCCTTTTCTCCTTTGCTTTTCGCTTCTCTTCTCTTCCCAGCTATCTGTAAGGCCTCCTCAGACAGCCATTTTGCTTTCTTGCATTTCTTTTCCATGGGGATTTTCTTGATCCCTGTCTCCTGTAGTATGTCACGAACCTTTGTCCGTAGTTCATCAGGCACTCTGTCTATCAGGTCTAGTCCCTTAAATCTATTTGTCACTTCCACGGTATACTCATAAGGGATTTGATCTAGGTCATACCTGAATGGCCTAGTGGTTTTCCCTACTTTCTTCAATTTAAGTCTGAATTTGGCAATAAGCAGTTCATGATCTGAGCCACAGTTCTGCTCCTGGTCTTATTTTTGCTGACTGTATAGAGCTTCTCCATCTTTGGCTGCAAAGAATATAATCAATCTGATTTCAGTGTTGACCATCTGGTGATGTCCACGTGTAGAGTCTTCTCTTGTGTTGTTGGAATAGGGTGTTTGCTATTACCAGTGTGTTCTCATGGCAAAACTCTATTAGCCTTTGCCCTGCTTCATTCTGTACTCCAAGGCCATACTTGCCTGTTACGCCAGGTGTTTCTTGACTTCCTACTTTTGCATTCCAGTCCTCTATAATGAAAAGGACATCTTTTTTGGGTGTTAGTTCTAGAAGGTCTTGTAGGTCTTCATAGAACCGTTCAGCTTCTGCTTCTTTGGCATTACTGGTCGGGGCATAGACTTGGATTACCGTGATATTGAATGGTTTGCCTTGGAAATGAATAGAGATCATTCTGTAGTTTTTGAGATTGCATGCAAGTACTGCATTTTGGACCCTTTTGTTGACCATGATGGCTACTCCATTTCTTCTAAGGGATTCTTGCCCACAGTAGTAGATATAATGGTCATCTGAGTTAAATTCACCCATTCCAGTCCATCTTAGTTCACTGATCCCTAGAATGTCGACGTTCACTCTTGCCATCTCCTGTTTGACCACTTCCAGTTTGCCTTGATTCATGGACCTAACATTCCAGGTTCCTATGCAATATTGCTCTTTACAGCATCGGACTTTGCGTCTATCACCAGTCACATCCACAGTTGGGTATCGTTTTTGCCTTGGCTCCATCCCGTCATTCTTTCTGGAGTTATTTCTCCACTGATCTCCATTAGCATATTGGGCACCTACTGACCTGGGGAGTTCATCTTTCAGTTTTTTGTGCTCCAGATTCACTGCTGATGGTGACTGCAGCCATGAAATTAAAAGATGCTTACTCCTTGGAAGGAAGGTTATGGCCAACCTAGATAGCATATTGAAAAGCAGAGACATTACTTTGCCAACAAAAGTCCGTCTAGTCAAGGCTATGGTTTTTCCAGTGGTCATGTATGCATGTGAGAGTTGGACGGTGAAGAAAGCTGAGCACTGAAGAATTGATGCTTTTGAACTGTGGTGTTGGAGAAGACTCTTGAGAGTCCCTTGGACTGCAAGGAGATCCAATCTATCCATCCTAAAAGAGATCAATCCTGGGTGTTCATTGGAAGGTCTGATGTTGAAGCTGAAACTCCAATACTTTGGCCACCTCATGCGAGGTGTTGACTCATTGGAAAAGACCCTAATGCTGGGTAGGATTGGGGACAGGAGGAGAAGGGGACGACAGAGGATGAGATGGTTGGATGGCATCACCGACTGGATGAACATGGGTTTTGGTAGACTCCAGGAGTTGGTGATGTACAGGGAGGCCTGGCGTGCTGCTGTTCATGGGGTCACAGGGAGTCGGACACGACTGAGCGACTGAACTGAACTGAATAATTATCATTTCTCTGGTTACACACCTAAATCTTGTTCCTGTAAACGAGAGTTCCTTTTTATTAATTCAAAGCTATTGCACAATAATGAATGTGAAATTTGTAATAAATGTAAGTTAGTCATAAACATAATATCCTTATTCTTAGCTGTAAAAATGCTCTGATTCTCTTCCTGACCCAGGGATCAAATTTGCGCCTCCTTCATTGCAAGCAGATGCTTTACCGCTGAGCCACCAGGGAAACGAACAGAGTTTTTCATTTGTGTTCATCTATTTTGCACCCCCTACAGCCTGTGAAGGGAATGAGGTGGTCACCAAGCTGAATGATGTGTCCCTGGATGCTTCTACAGCACAACTGAGGAAACAAGAGTGTAGCAATCCTGTATCCCTGATAGGGAGTTTTAGCAAATTGCCCATTCTGTGGGCCAGCATCTTTCTTGTTATGGACAGTAAATAAATCTGTCCTCTACTTTAGGATAAGGCACTAGATCTGTCTCCCAAAGCTGTTTGCTGTACAAACATCCTTGACATGATCACCCAGAACAAAAGATAAGATGCACAGAAGCTGGGAAACCCATGAAGAATTGTTTCCTAATATGCATTAATTACTGAATGCTGCTGCTGCTACTGCTGCTAAGTCACTTCAGTCATGTCCGATTCTGTGTGACCCCATAGACGGCAGCCCACCAGGCTCCCCCGTCCCTGGGATTCTCCAGGCAAGAACACTGGAGTGGGTTGCCATTTCCTTCTCCAATGCATGAAAGTATAAAGTGAAAGTGAAGTCGCTCAGTCGTGTCTTACCCTTAGAGACCCCATGGCCTGCAGCCTACCAGGCTCCTCCATCCGTGGGATTTTCCAGGCAAGAGTACTGGAGTAGGGTGCCATTGCCTTCTCCGAATTACTGAATAGTGGTTTTACAAAATTACAAAAGGCATTTGAAAGTTTCTATTCAAATAAAGGGAAATGCACAATTTAAATTAATGTTTGTAGTCACCTGTGCTGTATTTAAACTGTGTATTAAGTTTTACATAGTAACAACATAAGCATTCATTATTATTTTCACTTAATAGAATCGATATACATGTTCTTATCTATTGTCATCAAATTATTTGGCCTTTTGATCTGTTGAATGAAGTAATCTTTAAGAGCAGGGATGGCTAATAGGTGTAAACTCACATTATATGTTTACTAAATTGGTGTTTCAGTTCCCTGAAATGTTGAGTTAGAAAAATTTTGAGGTTCCAACTGTGCTCAGTATATATATATATGTATATGTACATATATATATATATATAAACTTAATGACTGATTTAAACTGTTTTTTTATTTTTATACTAGCTTAAAAACAAAGCAAACAAAATACCATTTCATTAAAACAACATGCTGAGATTCACACAGCTATTGGTTTTATGAAGCATTTTACTTAACGTAAAATACAGAATACAAATATTATTTATAACACTTTTCTTTTTCCTATATGTTTAATTACTCAGCAAGAAATAGTTCTAAAGCTAAGACAAAGATTGAGCTATTTAATTAGCGTGCAAATAGAGTATTTTGATGAAAACAAAAATAATTAGCAGTTGAAACAGGTTGGACAAAGCAATCTGTCTCTGAGAACACTGAGAATATGCAGTGAATTCTTCAGTTGATGAAAGAAAGAGAAACAGATGATTCAGAATGAGCTGAATAAAGAAGATTTGAGTCCTGTTCTTGGTGTAGAGTTAATGTGAGTCATCATCGAGCCTTGCCTAATGGTTCCTTTAATTTCCCTGAATTTAGTTCTAGTCTCCACTCAGTTCTGGGTGATCTGCCCACTTATTTGATAAATGTATGCTTTATTACGGAGAAGGAAATGGCACCCCACTCCAGTACTCTTGCCTGGAAAATCCCATGGACGGAGGAGCCTGGTAGGCTACAGTCCATGGGGTCGCTAAGAGTCGGACACGACTGAGAGACTTCACTTTCACTTTTCCCTTTCATGCACAGGAGAAAGAAATGGCAACCCACTCCAGTATTCTTGCCTGGAGAATCCTAGGGACGGCAGAGCCTGGTGAGCTGCCATCTATGGGGTCGCACAGAGTCGGACACGACTGAAGCGACTTAGCATTAGCATGCTTTATTATTATTATATCTGCCCATACTCTTCCATACTCTTGAAGTAGCTATTGAGTCGTATATGTTTAGTAATAGCACATATTTGAAATAAGCTCTGTGCCATTAGTAGGGTTGCTTGGGAAATACCATGTGTCCCAAAACAGAATTTGCACGTAGATATGATGGGCTTCCCTGGTGGTTCAGTGGTAAAAGAATCCACCTGCAGTGCAAGAGATGCATGTAGGAGATGTGGATCCAATCCACAGATTGGGAAGATCCCCTGGAGATGGAAGGACATGGCAACCCACTCCAGTATGCTTGCTTGGCAATCCCATGGACAGTGGAGCCTGGTAGGCTACAGTCTGTGGGGTCAAAAGAGTTGTACACAACTTAGCAACTAAACAACAACAAACATGGCAGTACTATAAGGTGGAAAATAAAATCTCTATACCCACTTAGGGGAGGGGGTGCTGTGTGAAGGAGTTAGAGTAGACATTTGCAAAGCAACTAAATATATATATATATACACACACATTGTTTTTCTTAGCAACCTGGTGTGTGTTTACTAAGCTAAAAGGTGCCAAAGTGCAAAAGCTCTACCTTAGAAAATAGAGTGGAATGATTCAAGATTGACCTCTGTGTGTTCTTCCTGAGGACTCTTAACAGCTTGAAATTGAACATTGTAGATTTTAGCCACTGGTTGGGGGGGGGGAGCGGTGCTAAACTTTTGGCAACCGTATTGTTGACCTAGAGACTCATATATAGCAAAACAAACAGTAGTACATCAATTGAGTGATGCAAAGGATTGTAAGATTCACTAGTCCTGTCACAGAGCCCATCATACGAAATTGTTTGGTTTTAAAGTGACAGCCAGCATTGCTACATTAGGGGGCTGCAATGCTCCCAGGAAGTATTTCTGATAATTTGATCTTTCCAATAAAAATGACACTGCCAGTTTTCTGTTTGTACCATTGATTTTATATAGGCTATGTTGGTAGTGATTAAATGTAACATTTATTCCCTAGACTGAAGAATCCTAGGGAATAAAACTAGGTAGGTTTGAGAATAAAATTAGAAGGGAACTAGAAAACTGGATGTTGTGAATTCGGAGACTAATCAAAAATAAAATAAATTTGGCCCTATCTGCTTCAGAAAACTAAGATCATGGCATCCGTTCCCATCACTTCTTGGCAGATAGATAGAGAAACAGTGGAAACAGTGGCTGACTTTATTTTTCTGGGCTCCAAAATCACTGCAGATGGTGATTGCAGCAATGGAATTAAAAGACGATTACTCCTTGAAAGGAGAGTTATGACCAACCTAGACAGCATAATAAAAAGCACAGACATTACTTTGCCAACAAAGATCTGTCTAGTAAAGGCTGTGGTTTTTCCAGTGATAATGTATGGATGTGAGAGTTGAACTATAAAGAAATCTGAGTGCCAAACAATTGATGCTTTTGAACTGTGGTGCTGGAGAAGACTCTTGAGAGTCCCTTGGACTGCAAGGAGATCCAGCCATTCCATCCTAAAGGAGATCAGTCTTGGGTGTTCATTGGAAGGACTGATGTTGAAGCTGAAACTCCAATACTTTGGCCACCTGCTGCGAAGAGCTGACTCATGGGAAAACACCCTGATGCTGGGAAAGATTGAGGGCAGGAGGAGAAGGGGACGACAGAGGATGAGATGGCTGGATGGCATCACCGACTCAATGGACATGGGTTTGGGTGGACTCAGGGAGTTGGTGGTGGACAGGGAGACCTGGCATGCTGCAGTCCATGGGGTGGCAAAGAGTCAGATATGACTGAGTGACTGAACTGTACTGACACCTTGGAATGAATTATATTGAATTGACATTGGGTTACTCTCTGGATTGGGAGTAGATGAATGAACCTGTTGATTAGATCATATTAGTGGGAAATATTTCAAAGTATATGTTTTGGATGAAGAATCTGTTGATAGTTTCCAACCAAGAGAGTGTATAATGTACAATATTAAGAACAATTACACTATGGTTTACTGCATAGATTATTTGTAAAACACTGTTGTTTACACAGGGGCATGTAGTTTTTTGTTGGTTTGTTTTGGTTGACTGTATTCTATTTGTCTCCTGTGATTTCAAACTCCAAAGGACACAAACAGTTGTTCTAAACATAGGCCCTTGAGGCAAAAACCTGAACCCATCTATTGGCCAGCAAATTAGAACTTGACCTAATAGAGTAGGAAAATGGCAACCCACTCCAATATTCTTGCCTGGAAAATTCCATGGACAGAGTTGGACACAATTGAACACACACACACACACACACACACACACACACAGATATATGCACATACTAGTGTGAACCCATTTTTCAAAAACAAGGACTAAAATTATTTGTAAATATGGATAGGGTTCATTATCTATATAAATTGAGCTTTCTCAGGAATTTCAACAGAGAACAGTGAAACCTTTAAACTTTTGATGACAATGCGTGTGTGAGTGCTCAGTCATTTTAGTTGTGTCCAACTCTTTGCAACCCTTTGGGCTGTAGCCCACCAGGCTCTTCTGTCCATGGAATTCTCCAGGCAAGAATACTGGAGTGGGTTGCTATGCTCTCCTCCAGGGGATCTTCCCAGCCCAGGGATCAGACCTGCGTCTCCTGAATTGCAAACATATTCTTTACAGCTGAACCACTGGGGAAGCCCCTTTGATGACAATAGCAATGGTCAAAGAAGAAAAAAGCAGGTTTACAGGGTATTCTTCAGCCCAGGTTAAAAGTGATGCACCTGAGGTGTGGTTCTCAGCCCTAGTGGCGATTGGATAATCACATAGAAAGATTTTAAGAACTGCCACTGCCTGGCCCCCTTTCCAGAGTCCTTTGGTCTTAGATGGTACCTAGATGTCAGAATATTTTTTAAAAACTCTCCAGTTTTGATGTGCAGCCCACGTTGAGAATAACTGCACTAAACTCCAATTCCTGCAACAAAACCCTAGATCTGTAGGCTTGCATTTGCTTTCAGTTCAGAAAGCCTGCTGGATCAGGGTAAGTTTCAGCTCTCAGAAACAGAAAAGTCCCCAAACCAAAACACAAACACGCAATACCTTTCCCTCATGTAGAAACCCAGTCAGGCATTTGAAAAGATGACTCTGTTCTTATCAGGGACCAGCTCTCTCTACTGGGATCACTTTCGTGAGACAGAAGGAGAGAACACACAGGGGGGGGGGGCAGCATTTCCACAGACTGAAAAGGGCTGTTTTCCTGCTCTCCAATTCCCTCTCAACTTTGTTTAGGAAATATTGTGTAGAATAAAGTAAAACACTTTCCTTTGTGGCTGAACTCTTCCATCTCAAATATACAGAAAACGTTTCTGAATTGCCAAGAGAAATAGAATGTTTGGCATTTTCCAAATTTATTTGAAGAGTCTTTAAAATCTCACTTGACTCTTTCTCTTTCATTCTTTCTCTTTCTCTTCTCTCTCCCCCTCCTTTCATCCCTCTCTCCTTTCTTCCCTCCCTCCATCTCTTTCTCTGTCTCTCTGTCTTTGGAATGCAGTTTAAATAGGCAGAAATCAATTTGAGAAACACTATAATACACATTTCCTTCGTGGTTACAAATATACAATAACTATTCCTTTCTTCCTCTTTCCTTTCAGTATAGGAGTTTTACTGGATTTAAACATTTTAAGCTATCAGAAATAAATTTTATAATTATTCAGGTTATTTTCTATGCAGTTATAATACTATAGGAACCTATATTAAACTTCGGAGAAGGCAATGGCAACCCACTCCAGTACTCTTGCCTGGAAAATCCCATGGATGGAGGAGCCTGGTGGGCTGCGGTCCATGGGGTCGCAAAGAGTCGGACACGACTGAGTGACTTCACTTTCACTTTTCACTTGCACGCATTGGAGAAGGCAATGGCAACCCACTCCAGTGTTCTTGCCTGGAGAATCCCAGGGACAGGGGAGCCTGGTGCGCTACCGTCTATGGGGTCGCACAGAGTCAGACATGACCGAAGTGACTTAGCATATTAAACTTGCTCCATTTTCATATAACCCCAGGGAAAATGTTGCAGATAGTCATGAATCACATTGTGCTTTGTTTACTCTCTTTGCTGCAGTTTGAGCAGAGAGAGGGTCCTGGTTAAAACATGAAATAGAGATCATGATATACTGTTTTAAGGAATTAATTTTCATGTTATGCATCAAAGGAATAATAGCATCCCATGGAGAGAAACTTAAAATACCTCTTCTTTTATAAGATTCAGCCTCATGGTGCTTATTCCAGTGAAAATGTTCCTAACATTATGACAGACATGCAGGATGTTTAAGAAGACTAAGGGCTTGGACTTTCACATTCAAGTCAATTCAGAAATTAGCTCATTTAAATAATAGTTATTGACACTAACATGAATGGTTATTGACTTTTTAACAAATGATGAGTTCTGCATCTAGTGAATATTTCATTTTTCTATTTATTCTGTTAGTGGGATAAGCAGAACAGATTGATTTTTATATGTTAAATTGATCTTAATTTCCTGGAATAAATCAAATTTGGTCATCTTGCAAGTTTTAAATTTGCAGAATTCGGTTTGTTAATATTTCTTTAGGATTTTGCATCTGCATTAATGAACAAGTTTGACAAATAAACTTTCCTTCATTTTTAAATTCTTTTTCTCTATTTCCAGCACTATTGAAATATAATTGCCAAACAAAATGTATGTATATTTAAGGTGTACATCTGCTATTTTTATTATACATATACATTTTAAAATAATTACTGTAAATAAAATAAACAACACATTCATTTCCTCATATAGTTAACATTTTTTAAAAACCCAAATTATTCACTTAGCAAAATTCACTTAAACAATAGACTATTATTAGCTATAGTCATTATTAACTATAATCCATCTAATAATGTACATTAGATTCCCAGAACTTGTTCATCTTGTAACTGAAATTTTGTCCTGTTTGACCAATATTTCTCCATTACCCTTATCTCCAAGTCCACAGTAACTTTGTTGGTAGGAGTTCAATAGTTTTAAAATCCACATATTAAGAGTTAATATAATATATGCTTTTTTTGTCTGGCTTACTTCACTTAGAATAATGTCTTCCATGTTCATACATGCTGACACAAATAGCAAGATTTTCTTATTTTCTATGGCTGAATAATATCCCCTATGTGCCCAATTTATCCACTTTCCCATATCTTGGCTATTTTTAATAATGCTGCAATAAGTATGAGAATGCAGATATCACTTTGAGACAGTGAGTTTATTTTCTGTGGATAAATACCAATAAATTACTTGCTGGATCTTATGATAATTATATTTTTAATGCTTTGAGGCACTTTCATACTGTTTTCATAATGGCTATCTCAGTTTACATTTTCATCAACAATATATTAAGATTCATTTTTTTCCTGCACCCTTACCAACATCTGTTATCTCTTGTACTTTTAAGGACATAACCATCCTAGCATGTGAGGAGAAATTTCACTGTGGTTTTGATTTACATTTCCTGATGACTAATGATGTTGAGAAACTTTCATGTATCTGTTGCCTATTTGTATGTCTTCTTGAAAAAATGTCCATAGATACTTTGCTAATTTTAAAATAAGGTTTCTTATTTTCTTGGCTCAGGAGTTGTATGAGATTCTCATATATTTTTCATGTTAACCCTTTATGAGGTATGAAATTTATAAATGTTTTTTCCAATTCTGAAGGTTGACTTTCCATTTGCTGATTATTTCCTTTGCTGGGCAGGTTTTTGATGAGATGTAATTCTATTTGTTGATTTTTCTTCTATTGCTTGTGCTTTTGGTGTTTTATACAAAAATTCATTGTCACACCAATTCCAAGGAGCTTTTCCTATGTTTTCTTCTTGGAGTTTTATGGCTTTATGTCTTAAATTTAAGTCTTTAACTCATTTTAATTTGAGTTTTATATTTGGTGCATTATAAGGAGTCCAATTTCACTCTTTGGCATATAGTTATCCACTTTTCCAAAAGCTATTTGTTGAAGAGGCTATCTATTCCCTATGTGCTTTCTATGCATTCTTGTAATAGATTATGTATACATGCATAGGTTTATTTCAGGACTCTATTTCTATTCCATTGTGTCAGTTTTTAACATCCATACCATACAGTCTTTATTACTATAGCTTTGTGAAATCAGGCTGTAAGACACTTCCAGTTTTGTTCATTTTTCTCAGAATTGATGTAGCTATTCAGGGTCTTTTGTGGTTCCACATAAGTTTTATGATAGTTTTTTTTTTTTTTTTAAACCATTCCTGTGGAAAAAATACCATTGGAGTTTTGGTGGTCATTTCATTAATTATGAAATTATCTGTGAGCCTTTATTAGATTGAGATATGTTTTTTGTATTCCTAATTTATGAACAGTTTTTATCATGAAAGGGTATTGAATTTTGTCAGATTGTTTTTATGCATCTATTGAGATGATCACATATTTTAATCCTTTATTTTGTTAGTGTTTTGTATCATATTTATTGATTTGAGTATGTTGAACTATAATTGCATCCCAGGGACAAATCCTACTTGATTGTGATATATATTTTAATGTGTTGTTGAATTTGAATTACTAGTATTTTGTTGAAGATTTTTGCATCTATGTTTTTTTTCAGTGATATTAGCCTGTAATTTTCGTTATTTTTATAGTGTCTTTGTCTGGCTTTGGTATCAGGGTAATGCTGATCTTTTAAAATAGATGTGAGAGTGCTCTCACCTCTTCAGTGTTTTTAGGAGAGTTTGAAAAAGATTGACAGTAATTCTTTAAATATTTAGTAGAATTTACCATCTGACATGAGCTTTGCAGTATTGGGAGATTTGGAGTTAGTGATTTAATTTCCTTACTTGTTATTGATCTGTTCAGATTTTCTATTTCTTCCTGATTCTGTCTTGGTATTTGTATATCTCTAGAAATGTATTCATCTAGGTTATCCAATTTAATGCATGCAGTTGCTCAGAATAGTCTATTATTATCTTTTGTATCTCTGTTGTATCAGTTGTAAAGGTTCATCTTTCATTTGTAATTTCATATTTGAATCCCCTCTCTTTTTCTTGGATCGTCTAGCTAACAGTTTATTTTTCTATATTAAATAAAATTCTTGAGTTTTATTCTATTGACTTTTTGGTAACTACATCATTTATTTCTTCTCAGTTATTTATTTCCTTTCTCCTGCTAAATTCTGCACTTAGTTTATTCTCTTATCAGTTCCTCAAGATATGAAGTTAGGTTGTTTATTTAAGATTTTTTTTTCTAACTATAGCAATTTTTCACTACAAACTTGTCTTTTATAATGTTTTGGTTGCATTCCATAAAGTTTTACATGTGTGATTTAATTTTCTATCTGTTTCAAGATACTTTTTGCTTTCTCTTTTATTTCTCCTTTGAGTTATTGGTTATCGAGTAACATATTTTATAATTTCAATATAATGGTTAATTTTTCAAATTTGATTTCTAGTTTCATATTATTATGGTAATAAAAATGCTTGATATAGTTTTAATCTTCTTGCATTTTTACAACATTCTTGTGACCCAACATACTATCTATTATGAAAATAGATGATCCTTCCAATGATCCACCCATTGTTAGAAGTGGGTGTGATGTTCTAGTCTTTTATTATCATATTTCTATTTCCCCCTTCAGTTCTGTTAAAACTGTTAATATTTAGATGTCAAATGTTGGACTCATATATATTTAGTATTGTTATATGCTCTTGATAAACCAATCTCTTTAACACTATTTAGTGGCCTTCTTTTTCTCTTCTGACTAATTTTCACTGAATATATATGCATTTTATTTGATGTAAGTATCGACACTCTGGTTCTTTTTCCGTTAACATTTTCATAGAAATTCTTTTTCCACGCCTTCATTTCAGCCTTTACGTGCCCTTAAAGCTAATGTGAATCATGTAGGCAGCACATTGTTGGATCTTATTTGCTGTAATTCAGTTGCTTTGTTTCTTTTGATTGGAGAATTTAATCCATGTACATTTAACGTAATTATTGATAGGTAAGGACTTATTGTCATTTTATTGATTGATTTCTGACATTTTATAGTTTCTTTGATCCTTTCTTCCTTTATTTGTATTTGTATGCTTTAATTCCTTTCTCATTAATTTTTTATATCTACTATAGGTTTTGTCTTTTTCCTTTGTGTTTACATAAAAATCTTATAGTCATAACAGTCTATTTTAAGACAGCAACAAGTTACTTTCAGTTGCATATAATAGCTCTGGACTTCTCTTCCCCACATATTTTATGCCAATGATGTCATACTTCACATCTTTTTATATTATATGCATCCATTAAAATTTACTGAAACTATACTTATTTTAATACTATTACTTTAAACTTATATTCTGGAGTTAAAAGTGTACCGTAATTATATTAGAACAATCTGACTTTATATACTTACCATTACCAGTGAGTTTTATATTTTCATATATTTTCATATTGTTACTTAATTTTCTTTACTTTCAACTTAAAAGGCTCCCTTTTTAGAATTTATTTTCTTGTAAGACAGTTAAAGAATCTGCTTGCAATGCAGGAGATGTAGTTTTGATCTCTGGGTCAGGAAGATCTCCTGGGGGAAGGCATGACAGTCTACTCTAGTATGCTTGCCTAGAGAATTCCATGGACAAAGAAGCCTGGCAGGCTACAGTCCACAGTGTCACAAAGAGTCAGACACAACTGAAGTAACTTAGCATGTAAGACTGTTCTAATAGTGATGAACTTCTCCAGCTCTTCTTTGCCTAGGAACATCTTTATTTTGCCTTCATTTCTAAAGCACATCTTTCCCAAATTTACTATTTTTGTTGTTGTTGTTGGCAGGCATTTGTTCTTTGGTTTCAAGGACTCAGGCAGACACTGACTTGTCTGGTCCCTTCCTGGATGAAACTTCCTGTAGACCTTATTTGATATCAAGGTAATACTGAGATGTTTTTTTAAAAAAAATTCTCCATGGGTCTCTTGTATTTCTGCATATTTATGATGTGAGGCCCAGACTGTCCATTGTTTCAGACAATTTTTCAAATTGTAAACTGAAAAGCCTTGGAAAATAGTAATATTGTCTCACTTTGGCACAAGAAGGAGGCTATTACTGTCCAGTATAAACAGATAATGGGGTTTCCCTGGTGGCTCAGTGGTAAAGAATCTGCCTGCCAATACAAGAGACTCTCCAAAGTCTTCTCCGGTACCACAGTTCAAAAGCATCGATTCTTCAGCACTCAGCCTTTTTTAATGAACTCTCACATCCATACATGACTACTGGAAAAACCATAGCTTTGACTGTTATGAGGGTTACAGGCAGGAAGGCTAGGGATCTCCAAATGGAGGAAATAGGCTGCAAGTGTCAGACATTTTTTCTCTCTCTTAAGCGGCAGGAGGAAACAAACTACAAGTGTCAGATATGTTTTCCCTTCTCTTAAATGAAGTGAGTGAAAGTTGCTCAGTCGTGTTCAACTCTTTTGAGACTCCATGGACTGTGCATGGAATTCTCCAGGCCAGAGTACTGGAGTGGGTAGCCTTTCCCTTCTCCAGGGGCTGTTCCCAACCCAGGGATTAAATCAAGATCTCCCACATTGCAGGTGGGTTCTTTACCAGCTGAGCCACAAGGAAATGGAGTAGGTAGCCTATCCCTTCTCCAGGGGATCTTCCTGACCCAGGAATCAAGCCAGGGTCTCCTGCATTGCAGGCAGATTCTTTACCAACTGAGCTATCAGGGAAGGTGTCCCTTCTCCATGCAAATTTAAAAGGAGGTTTCTTTTAAGATTCTGTGTTACCATGATGAAACCGGTTCCACCTGAACTTAACTTTTCTACAACCTTGAGCTAAACAATGCTTTTTTCTTATGGAAATGTTTTTCTTCAGCTATGTTAATGAACTATGTATTTACCCTAGACTCTGTCTTTCTTCAAGTCCCTTCCACTTAAGACTCTGAATCAGAATCGATAAGGGCTCAACAAACCAGTATGTTTTTCTCATACATTGTTCTCCTAATCTATGTTAATGAAACTATGAATTTGCTTGGAAACCTGCCTGTTTTCAAGATTCATGTCAATCGTTTTATGGTCCGGGATGACTCATCTTGTGCCAATGTTATCTCAAAATGCATGTTGTGGGTGAGGGGCCTGGTGCCAGTCTCTGAGTTTTGAGACATTCCCTTTCTCTAATTAGCAGCCTGCTGGTAGCTATATAACATCCTGCTAAAGACTAGCAGGGGGCACCCTTTCTGCCCTCTTCTGATGTCTATGTCAGAAGCTTTCTCTATCTCTTTTATACTTTAATAAAAACTTTATTACACAAAAGCTTTGAGTGATCAACCCTTATCACTGGCCCTGGATTGAATTCCTCTCCTCCGGAGGCCAAGAATCCCAGTGTCTTTCACAGCTCAGCAACAACTTTTCACTGTGTGGACCTTTGTCAGCAAAGGGATGTCTCTGATTTTTAATATGATGTCTAGATGTCATAGCTCTTCTTCGAAGAAGCAAGCATCTTGTAATTTCAAGATGAAAGTTGGATACACAAATTTATCATTTGTGATGTTTATGTTATAGATTTAAGCTAATGATTAAATCCAGTAAATACATGAGTTTCTATATAAATAGATCTTTAGAGATTTATAAAAAGAATTTAGATATAAGCTCGATGGAACTGTAAAATTTAGATTATAGTCCAGGTAAGGGTTCTGTGAAAAAAAGTGTTAGGGAGCAAAAAAAAAGAGGAAGAAATAATTTTAGAATAATACATCACTCTGAAAACTAAAGGAAGAAAGATATTCCCAAAAGGGTAATTAATTGTGACAAATAAATTGTAAATTTCAATAAGATGTACACGGAAATGAACATGGGGTAGGTCATAGAACTTTTCCATTAGAATTATAGGGTAGAGAACAAAGAATAGTGGGATGAAAAATGATAATAATAGAATATTGCAATTTCCAGCAATTTTGAAAACTAAAGAAACTTAAAAATCTCCCACTTTAGAAACACCAAGTAATACTGTAAAGAATATAACAGGCATTATTTCAAGTGCATTAATGAATTTGTTGGAATATTAAAAAATTCCTAGAGGCTAGGAAAAGCAAAGAACTGAAAACAAGACTTTAAGTTGAAACAGAAACACTTGCTGTCCATCTCTGTAATAAAAGACTTGCATTTTAAACATTGAATAATACTATCACAAAATATAATACATATTAGACAATTCTTGAAAATAAAATTACATACAAAATATATTAGGTTGAGTAAAAACAGAATGAAATGTTTCGAAACGCTTTAGACAGAAGACTAAAAATAATGAGCTAAACTTAGATATAGAAAGTAAGAAAAAGATAAACAGAACAAATCAAAAGGAGTAAGAAGAGGAAAAGATAAAGTTCAAAGAAAAATTAATAAGTGAATTGAGAGACATGACAGAGCTAAAAATTAGCTTTTTGAAAAGATGAATGCAAAGTTCTCAGGTTTGGCAAAAAAATAAAATAAAAGCAAATGATGAGTGAAAGGGAAGAAAACAACACTTTAAATTAAAAAAAAAATACAGCATGTGAACTATTTAAATAGTGGGTTTGGCATGTTGATTATTAAATAAATTCTCAAATTTAATTTTATTATAGAAAGAAAATGAAGTCGCTCAGTCATGTCCAACTTGCAACCCATGGCATGTAACCCACCAGGCTTCTCCATCCATGGAATTTTCCAGGCAAGAGTACTGAAGTGGGTTGTCATTTCCTTCTCCAGGGGATCTTCTGGATTCAGGGATTGAACCCAGGTATCCCGCATTACAGGCAGAATTTATCAAATTTTATCACAAGCTGCTAATTAACTAGGAATATTTCAATACGATACCCAACTGTGGATGTGACTGGTGATAGATGCAGAGTCCGATGCTGTAAAGAGCAATATTGCATAGGAACCTGGAATGTTAGGTCCATGAATCAAGGCAAACTGGAAGTGGTCAAACAGGAGATGGCAAGAGTGAACGTCGACATTCTAGGAATCAGCGAACTAAGATGGACTGGAATGGGTGAATTTAACTCAGATGACCATTATATCTACTACTGTGGGCAAGAATCCCTTAGAAGAAATGGAGTAGCCATCATGGTCAACAAAAGGGTCGGAAATGCAGTACTTGGATGCAATCTCAAGAACGACAGAATGATCTCTGTTCGTTTCCAAGGCAAACCATTCAATATCACGGTAATCCAAGTCTATGCCCCGACCAGTAACGCTGAAGAAGCTGAAGTTGAACAGTTCTGTGAAGACCTACAAGACCTCCTAGAACTAACACCCCAAAAAGATGTCCTTTTCATTATAGAGGACTGGAATGCAAAAGTAGGAAGTCAAGAAACACCTGGCCTAACAGGCAAGTTTGGCCTTGGAGTACAGAATGAAGCAGGGCAAAGGCTAATAGAGTTTTGCCACGAGAATGCATTGGTAATAGCAAACACCCTATTCCAACAACACAAGAGAAGACTCTACACGTGGACATCACCAGATGGTCAACACCGAAATCAGATTGATTATATTCTTTGCAGCCAAAGATGGAGAAGCTCTATACAGTCAGCAAAAACAAGACCAGGAGCGGACTGTGGCTCAGATCATGAACTGCTTATTGCCAAATTCAGACTTAAATTGAAGAAAGTAGGGAAAACCACTAGGCCATTCAGGTATGACCTAGATCAAATCCCTTATGAGTACACAGTGGAAGTGACAAATAGATTTAAGGGACTAGACCTGATAGACAGAGTGCCTGATGAACTACGGACAGAGGTTCGTGACATTCTACAGGAGACAGGGATCAAGAAAATCCCCATGGAAAAGAAATGCAAGAAAGCAAAATGGCTGTCTGAGGAGGCCTTACAGATAGCTGGGAGGAGAAGAGTAGCAAAAAGCAAAGGAGAAAAGGAAAGGTATTCCCATCTCAATGCAGAGTTCCAAAAATAGCAAGGAGAGATAAGAAAGCCTTCCTCAGCGATCAGTGCAAAGAAATAGAGGAAAACAACAGATTGGGAAAGACTAGAGATCTCTTCAAGAAAATTAGAGATACCAAAGGAACATTTCATGCAAAGATGGGCTCGATAAAGGCAAGAAATGGTATGGTCCTAACAGAAGCAGAAGATATTAAGAAGAGATGGCAAGAATACACAGAAGAACTGTACAAAAAAGATCTTCACGACCCAGATAATCACGATGGTGTGATCACTCACCTAGAGCCAGACATCCTGGAATGTGAAGTCAAGTGGGCCTTGGAAAGCATCACTACGAACAAAGCTAGTGGAGGTGATGGAATTCCAGTTGAGCTATTTCAAATCCTCAAAAGTGATGCTGTGAAAGTACTGCACTCGATATGCCAGCAAATTTGGAAAACTCAGCAGTGGCCACAGGACTGGAAAAGGTCAGTTTTCGTTCCAATCCCAAAGAAAGGCAATGCCAAAGAATGCTCAAACTACCGCACAATTGCACTCATCTCACTTGCTAGTAAAGTAATGCTCAAAATTCTCCAAGCCAGGCTTCAGCCATACGTGAACCGTGAACTTCCAGATGTTCAAGCTGGTTTTAGAAAAGGCAGAGGAACCAGAGATCAAATTGCCGATATCCGCTGGATCATTGCAAAAGCAAGAGAGTTACAGAAAAACATCTATTTCTGCGTTATTGACTATGCCAAAGCGTTTGACTGTGTGGATCACAATAAACTGTGGAAAATTCTGAAAGAGATGGGAATACCAGACCATCTGACCTGTCTCTTGAGAAACCTGTATGCAGGTCAAGAAACAACAGTTAGAACTGGACATGGAACAACAGACTGGTTCCAAATAGGAAAAGGAGTACGTCAAGGCTGTATATTGTCACCCTGCTTATTTAACTTCTATGCAGAGTCCATCATGAGAAACGCTGGGCTGGAAGAAACACAAGCTGGAATCAAGATTGCCGGGAGAAATATCAATAACCTCAGATATGCGGATGACACCACCCTTATGGCAGAGAGTGAAGAAGAACTAAAGAGCCTCTTGATGAAGTTGAAGGGGGAGAGTGAAAAAGTTGGCTTAAAGCTCAACGTTCAGAAAACTGAGATCATGGCATCTGGTCCCATCACTCCATGGGAAATAGATGGGGAAACAGTTGAAACAGTGTCAGACTTGATTTTTTTGGGCTCCAGAATCACTGCTGATGGTGACTGCAGCCATGAAATTAAGAGCCGCTTACTCCTTGGAAGGAAGGTTATGGCCAACCTAGATAGCATATTTAAAAGCAGAGACATTACTTTGCCAACAAAAGTCTGTCTAGTCAAGGCTATGGTTTTTCCAGTGGTCATGTATGGATGTGAGAGTTGGACGGTGAAGAAAGCTGAGCGCCGCAGAATTGATGCTTTTGAGCTGTGGTGTTGGAGAAGACTCTTGAGAGTCCCTTGGACTGCAAGGATATCCAATCAATCCATCCTAAAAGAGATCAATCCTGGGTGTTCATTGGAAGGTCTGATGTTGAAGCTGAAACTCCAATCCTTTGGCCACCTCATGCGAAGGGTTGACTCATTGGAAAAGACCCTGATGCTGGGTAGGATTGGGGTTGGGAGGAGAAGGGGACGACAGAGGATGAGATGGTTGGATGGCATCACCGACTCGATGAACATGGGTTTGGGTAGACTCCGGGAGTTGGTGATGGACAGAGAGGCCTGGCGTGCTGCGATTCATGGGGTCGCAAAGAGTCGGACACGACTGAACGACTGAACTGAACTGATTTCAATACGAATAGAAAACCTGAATAAAATTGCATTGACTAGAAAACTAGGTTTAGTTATAAAACTATCCACAAATATAAAATGAGAAAACAGAGCATACAACAATAAAAATCAGATAGTAATTTCATAGGAGACTTTATCAAACATTCTAAGGCCATATTATTTTGAAGCTGTACACACCCTAAGATGATAGATATTAATTTTATTATGATTATATAAACTAGATTGCAAAGCTACCTGGATGGTTATAAATTTCAAATTACAGCCATTTTTACTTATCAGCAGTTATGTCAATATGCAAAATGAAAAATAAACTCTAATCCATCAAAGTATAATAAACAGTATATATTGATCAAATTTGGTTCCTACAAGGAATAAAAGACTGTTGTGACATTAAAAAAAAAAGACTATCAGTGTAATTCACCACATTAACATAATAAGCAGGAAAAAATGATAAATCATTCATCTCAATAGACATAAAAAAGACCTCAATAAAATTAAAAAGTCATATATAATTTAAAATATTTGACCAAGCAAGTTAATTTCTAATTTTTAAAGAGAAATATTGATCAAAAGTCTATACAAACTACATATGCCATGATCAAATATTAAAAACACTTCCTTTAAAAACATAATATAAGTAAGTTAGCACTTTTATTCAGTATTGCCCTACCAGTTCTCCAAATATTGTAAAACCAAAGAAGACATAAATTAATAAGGAGGAAGCAAGACAATCATTATTTCCAGGTTATCTGTCTAACAAACACATGAAAAGATGCTCAACATCTCTCATTATCAGAGAAATGAAAATCAAAACCACAATGAGGTACCATCTCATGCCAGTCAGAATGACTGCTGTCAAAAAGTATACAAACAGTAAATGCTGGAGAGGGTGCGGAGAAAAAGGAACCCTCTTACACTGTTGGTGGGAATGCAGACTAGTACAGCCATTATGGAGAACAGTGTGGAGCGTCCTGAAAAAACTGGAAACAGAACAGCCATTCGACCCAGGAATCCCACTGCTGGGCATACACACCAAGGAAACCAGAATTGAGAGACTCATGTACCCCAATGTTCATCACGGCACGGTTTACAATAGCTAGGACATGGAAGCAACCTAGATATCCATCGGCAGATGAATGAATAAGAAAGCTGTGGTACATATACACAATGGAATATTCAGTTCAGTTCAGTCACTCAGTCGTGTCCGACTCTTTGCAACCCCATGAACCGCAGCACGCCAGGCCTCCCTGTCCATCACCAACTCCCGGAGTCCACCCAAACCCATGGCCATAGCCATTACTCAGCTATTAAAAAGAAATCATTTGAATCAGTTCTAATGAGATGAATGAAATTGGAGCCTATTATACAGAGTGAAGTAAGTCAGGAAAAAAAATAACAATACAGTATATTAACGCATATATATGGAATTTAGAAAGATGCTAATGATGACCTATATGCGAGACAGCAACAGAGACACAGATATAAACAACAGACTTTTGGACTCTGTGGGAGATGGCGAGAGTGGGATGATTTGAGAGAATAGCATTGAAACATGTATATTACCATATGTGAAATAGATCACCAGTCCAAGTTCGATGCATGAAACAGCACTCAAAGCCAGTGCACTGGGACAACATGGGGAGGGAGGCGGGAGAGGGGCTCAGGATGAGGGACACATGTGCACCCATGGCTGATTCATGTCAATGTATGGCAAATACCACTACAGTATTGTAAAATAATTAGCCTCCAATTAAAATTAATTAATTAATTAGTTAAAATGAGATAATAATGACAAAATTTGGGGGTCTCTTGATATGTAAGATCATATAAAATATACTTCCTTTTAATATACTAATATCACCTAATTATGGAAATAGACTTATGTTAAATATTTATAATAGCAGCATAAACAACAATTGTTGCATCCTGGCAGAGTAGAAACCAGAACCTGCCCCCATGACTGGAGGGTGCAGCAAACTGAGCCCTCTTGATTGTCCTAGTAAGCATGCCAAGCGGACGTTCTTGGGCAGGACGTGCTCTCTGCTCCACTTCACTGCCTGCTCCTGCCTCCCTCCCCATGGAAAGAAACCAAAATATTTCTGATCAACAGCAGAACCTTAACTTTACTCCCTCTTTATGGTATGCTTATCAAACTCCCTAGTATAGCTACTTCCTATGGCACCCCACTCCAGTACTCTTGCCTGAAAAATCCCATGGACGGAGGAGCCTGGTAGGCTACAGTCCATGGGGTCGCTACGAGTGGGACACGACTGAGCGACTTCACTTTCATTTTTCACTTTCATGCATTGGAGAAGGAAATGGCAACCCACTCCAGTATTCTTGCCTGGAGAATCCCAGGGACGGCAGAGCCTGGTGGGCTGCCATCTATGGGGTCGCACAGAGTCGGACACGACTGAAGTGACTTAGCAGCAGCAGCACTGATCTCATGTGACTTCTGCCAATAAAAGTGTGGGCTGAAAGGAGCCATTTTGTCTTCCTGCCATGGAGAGCAGGAAGGCCCCCTGACGCCCCGCTTGCCAAATTATACGTGTCTGTCTTTTCATTACACGCTGGCCCCATTTCAGGTTTTTCTCATCCGCTGTATTGGATGTGACAAACAATGATAAAAATTAAGTCTATCAGAATATAGTTTTATAGGCATAATTGTAAAGAATGGAAGCTTCTAGATTGCCTAATGCACCTATGGACACTTGAAAAATAACCAAGTTAGCATTTCAGATCATGGTGAATACTCAATAAATAGTTTGGCACAACTGACTGTATTCCTAACAGTTTAACAGCATATAAAAATTAGTCTAGAATTAAATTCTTAAATATAAAAACATCCATATGTATAATATTTATGTTTTATAATATATATGACATGTGCAAATATATTTATAATTCCCCTGGAAGGAAAATTTTCTCCAACAGCACATAATTGTAAATGATTGATACATTTTATTACATTTATATTAAAGTTATAAAAACAGTCCTGAGGGATATGAAAATGCCAGTTTCAGTCTTGGAAAAGTCATTGGACACATATGCATATTAATGTTTAGAATTCAAATATATAAGGAGAGTCCAACTAAAGTATCATTCTTTTAGTCAGCTATTGCTGAGTAACAAAAACCCTTCAATAAAGAAGCATACAACAAAAACAAAATGAAAAATGTCTTTGAATGGTCTCGGCCTCTCTAGAGGTGAATTCTGATAAATTATTTAATTGGCAGCTACTCAGCAGCCATTTTATCCACCCTTCTCCTTGAACCCTATCTAGCAAAGTATTTGGGTTCCCAGAATATCCTGTGAGAACCCGAATTCTATTTTTGGTACAGCTAACACATATAAACAGAATTATATATTGTGGTGGCAAAGACATGCATTTCATTCCCGCCGTAATTGACTGGCTAAAATATAAAATCGAACAAGCAGATAGTCTTGTCCTTTGTGTGCTCTCCCTCATGAATAACATGAATAACACAGTGGTATTTTTAGTGCCTCATGTACCAGCCATGAATTCTTGTTTTAAAAATAGATGCAGAGTATAATGCCATTCAGTGTTTATTTTTCCCAGGTGGCTCAGTGACAAAGAATCCGCCTGACAATGCAGGAGATGTAGGAGAAGCAGGTTCGATCCCTGGGTTGGGAAGGTCCCCTGGATGAGGAAATGGCGATCAATTGCAGTATGCTTGCCTGGAAAATTCCATGGACAGTGGAGCCTTGTGGACTGCAATCCATGGGGTTACAAAGAGTCAGGCGGGATTGAGTGAGCACCCACACACACACAACATTATTGGGAAAACAAAGATTAAATTTAAAATGTTGAATACTGTAAGAGTAATGAAATTTATAGACATTCTTAAATTTAAGATAAAGATGGAAACATTTCTGCAATCTCTCAAAGTCCATTTAATAAAAAATAACTATAGCACTAAGTTTTGGAAATCAACTGCTATTGATTTTCATCAGTATTCAACATGAGTGTACAGTGAAGAAAGCTGTAGTCTAGAATGGCATTGCAAGTTGATATATGTGAAGATTACACAGATTTAAGATGTATAACACAATTGTGATAAGTATTATGCTATAATTTGTGGCCTTTAGGCTTAATAGGATATTATAACAATAGAGAGAGCAATAAAAGCTGAGAGCCACCCAGATAAAAAAGGAAAAAAAAAAGTTTAAAATGGGACAATACATAAAAGGTAATTGTGGGAAATAATATCAGCAATTAAAAACCTCAGAATGTTCTGAGGAAGTCGACTGGGCAGGAAAAGACTTCAATCTAAAATTTGAGCTTTTATTTTGTCTAGGACTATATACTCCCCGCCCCCTCCCCAAAGCACACATGTATGTATTAGTAGCTCAGTCATGTCCGACTCCTTGTGATCCCATGGACTGTAGCCTGCCAGGTTCCTCCATCCATGGGATTTTCCAGGCAAGAATACTGGAGTGGATTGCTATTTCCTTCTCCAAAAGCACACATAAATGTATAGAAATGAAAATATCATCTTTAAAACAGAAAGATCTGAGAGCTATCTATGAAATAAAATGATTTTTTAAAAACAGTTCTCATATACACAATGTGCATAATCAGAAGATAAGTATAACAAATAGTTGTAAACATTGAGACTAAAAATATTGTGTTCCAGGGTTTATACTAAATACTAAAATCATCTTTGTGCATGTATGCTTGCAAACATTGAGGCCAAAATAGAATGCTCTTTCATAGGCAAGTGTAATCCTATTCAAATACTTGTTTAAAGAAAACACTTAAGTGATTTTTTAACAGCCTTTTAAAAAACAGTTAAAAAAATTAAATTCTCAGGATGTCAAGAGTTCTACAGTGGATATTCTAAAAACCAATATGTTACTTATTTTATATATTATTCTAACAAGCTAGAAAAGTAGTTATTTTCTCTATAAGTTTAAAAAACCAGCGCAAGTCAGGTTACAAATAAGTATGTGAAGTGAAAGTGCTCAGTCGTGTCCGACTCTTTGCGATACCATGGACTAAACAGTCCGTGGAATTCTCCAGGCCAGAATACTGGAGTGGATAGCCTTTCCTTTCTCCAGGGAATCTTTCCAACCCAGGGATCGAGCCCAGGTCTCCCGCATTGCAGGTGGATTCTTTACCAGCTGAGCCACAAGGGAAGCCCAAGAATACTGGAGTGGGTAGCGTATCCCTTCTCCAGAGGATCTTCCCGACCCAGGAATCGAACTGGGGTCTCCTGCACTGCAGGCAGATTCTTTACCAACTGCGCTATCAGGGAAGCCCTACAAACACGTATAGAGTATATAAAATACACACACAAAAGTGTTCATTTACAGTACCTCACCCAAAATTTGTAGTAAATATAGTGAGTTCAGTAACTTACTAATAATATGAAAACCTGAAGTGGACAAATAAAGTCAGTTCTAACATAGGAACTTAATATTGTATTCCACGCCTTATGTCACAGTATAAAAACAATTAAACGATACACAGAGAAAATAAATTTCATAAAACCCATATACTCTAAGTTGAAAATACATTTAAAGCTGGAAAGAAAATTATTCTTTTTAATATGAAAAGAAATAGTATCTACTTTAAAACATATATGGTGAAGTTTGAAGAAAACATGAGGTAGCCCCATTGTTTTATACAATGATTTTAAACGTTACTCTGCATGCATGCTTAGTTGCTTCAATCGTGTCCTACTTTTCCAACACTGTGGAATGTAGCCTGGCAGGTTCCTCTGTTCATGGGATTCTCCAGGCAAGAATACTAGAGTGGGTTGCCATGTCGTCCTCTAGGGAATCTTCCCAACACAGGGATCAAAGCTGCATCTCTTATGTCTTCCGCATTGGTCGCTGGGTTCTTTACCACTAGTGCCACCTGGGAAGCCCAAATGTTACTCTAAAAATGTTTTAATTCTTTTCTTTTCTTTGTATTTCCAACTCCACTTGCTCTTTGCTGTTATTTCCTCCACACTCTCTCCCTGGGCAACTCATCCTCATAACTTGATGTATGTCCTTCAAACAATCTTAAACTGATTATGTATATGGATCTATCTCAACCTCTGTGTTTATCTCTATGTCAAAATTACCTATCTAAATACTTGTCTAGAGTATTAAAAGACAATAAAAGAGACAGAAAGAAACATCTTAAAAGAGACAGAAACCATACTGACTATTTTCACAGAGAGGAATTTAGTATCAATAATTGTCAACTAGATGTATAGAATTAGGAAGTTAATCCAAAAATTTGCAATAGAAAGAGAATATTAGTATATCACAGAGGTGGCAGCCACAGAAAACAGCCAGCACCCTCCTAAGTCTGGGTAAACATGAAAAATGGCGAAACTAGTAAAGAATGGGTCTTTGGCAGAGGAATACAATGGAAGGCATTCTTTTAGCCAAGAAAAAATTACCTTTAAATTACCTAGAGGAAGAGCGACTGGGCATCCAGGACGTCCAGATTTGCCCGTTCTTACTCATCCTGTTCCAAACGCATGAAGTACTTTGATGTAAAAACAAAAAGTCATAAAGGATATAAGAAAAAAAAGCATAAATTACGATGTTAACTTGGGTGGAAATGATCTTTGTATCAGGCATATAGTTATGTGAAAAAGCAGGTGCTAAATCAGCAGACACCTTCTTTATTAAAATGAAACATTGTTAGGTTATAGAAACACTGAAACCTGTAATAGCATTTTGTGTTTCTACTCCAGTTTCTAAGACTAGTATAGACTTTTCTTGTTATGGTGAAAAATAAAATAAATATTTTTTATATGTTTTTAAATGCTATGTATAAATTACTTGTCAGCCAACTATTTTCTTCAAACTTTGAGAGAACAAATGATTCCTAGGTTGCATACACTGAACATAGTATTGTGTTTAAAAATAATCAGAATAATCCAAAAATGGCAATTTTACAGGACGGAAGCATTAGAAGAAATTTAAATTGGTATAATCAGTCTATTATTTTAAAATATGGCCAGCACAAATTGGAATCGACTCATTCCTTGGAAGACTGTTCCTGTTTCCACCCACTCCAGCCATATGGAGAACCATATGGCTGTAATTGCCTTCAAGTCTTTTCTTAAGTGTCGCCTATCAGAGAAGTCTTCCCTGACCTGAGAATTGGACGTATTGAACATGATATCTCTCCTTTGTTATGGCTTTATGGTTGTTATGGCTTTATCTTTTGTGCTATCATAACGTGATACATTAATTTTATTTGTTTATTGTCTTTGTGTCCCACCAGATTATAAATTACGGCAAGAATTATGTGAGTTTTATTAGCTATCGTATGCCAAATGAGTAGAACATAGCAATGGATGGGATAGGAACACAACATTTTTGAATGACTAAATAAATGTAAAAATTGAATACTTATTGGTCACATTTTACTTTGGGAGAGGTCTTTTGACTCTTTCAAAGTACTTTTCCAAGGGTTTTACTCTTCTTACTAATTAAAGAAGGCTATTTTGTCTCATGACGGCAACAATGTGAGACATTCAGCTACTGACAGTTGGCAGCTCTTTGAAATATTACGGTAAAGGATAGTCTAAAATAATGAGACTGACATAAGGAAAAAACAAAGATAATCTAAGAGAAAGCCCACATAAGAAAAGAGCTGCTTATTCCAATCATACTTAAATTTGAGCTGCATGTGCCCCTGCCATGGCTTATTTATAGGAGCAATATATTCTTCTTTTGCCTACATTTGTGACATTTGGGTTTCTGTCACTTTCAAATAATATATTCCTGACTGATGTTATTAGAAATATATAATATGCTACAAGGATATAAAGCTATAAGGCTTTGAATAATTCTTAGTAGATTTGAAAAGTAAAACTTAAAAGCCCACCAGGCTCCTCTGTCCAGGTGATTCTCCAAGCAAGAATACTAATTGGGTTGCTGTGCCCTCCTCCAGGGGATCTTCCAAACCCAGGGATCGAACCCACTTCTCTTTCATCTCCCACAATCGCAGGTGAGTTCTTTACTACTGATGCCACCTGGGAAACCCTATAAAATTAAGTAAAATGTGTAATTAATGAGACCTATTGGACTGAGGAAATGAGGAAGATAGTTGAATTTATGAGAGACAACATTATGGTACTCTGATGTTTGATTTTATTGTCAACTTCTAGCTCCTCATTATTAGGGAAAGTGTGTAACTCCAAAACAACTTTGGCTAAGGTCTTGTAAATTTCTCAATCCTTTCCAAACTTGTTCATGCAAAGTACACAGGAAGAGCTAAACAAAAGCTATTTATTGTTATCAACCACAGTATTTTCATTGTTTATCAATGTATTTTCTTCAAATATAGAGTGCAATTGTTGAATACTTATTTATTTTATTAAAAACACTGCTGTTTTTCTATTTTCTTTGCAAAACATCAGCTGTTAGGGTTTTTTTTTTAGGAGAAATATCTGTGTAGTGGTACTTCTCTCTCTCCCTACTTCAATTTGTAATTAGAATACAGAAAAATGGAGGGCATGCACTCTCTCTACTAGATACAAAAAGAAGAGCATCTTAAATCCTTTATGGCAAAATAATCTTTGCTTCATAAAATTAGAAGTGAAAAGAGCCTCTTCATTGATCAGCACCAGTGTATTTTGTCAGACCATTGAATATACCAATTATCAGCAATAAATGCAGAGATTTCCTGATTACACATATAATGCTAACTACAATTTACTCATCAAAACATCTCTCATAATTAAACTAATAATCTTTCTAATCATAAGAATTTGATTTACCTTTGTAACTTTGAGCTATACATAGAGCAGGGCACACAGTAGGCATTTGGGAAAAAATTTTCTTGACTGTCATTGGACTGAGTTGATCATTAACAAACTAGAAATTTTCCTAAACTTTTTGTACAAAAATCATTCATTTATTTTTGGCTGTACTAGGTCTTGGTTGCTCTGTGGCCTTTTCTCTAGGTGCTGCAAGTAGTGCCTACTCTCTAGTTGTGTTGAACAGACTTCTCATTGGAGTGGCTTCTCATTGTGGAGCATGGGCTCTCGGTGCACAGGCTTCAGTAGTTATGGCATGTAGACTCAGTAGTTGTGGCTTCCAGGCCCTAGAGATCAGGCTCAGTAGTTATGGCTCACAGACTTAGTTGCTCCATGGCATGTGGGATCCTCTCAGACCAGGGATCAAACTGGTGTCTCCTGCATTGGCAGGTGGACTCTACACCACTCAGTCACCAGGGAAGCCCTAAACTTTCAGTTTTAGAAGTTTTTGATTTACAGAAAAATTTCAAAGATACTACAAAGTGTTCCCAAGTAACACACACCCAGTATGCCTTGTTAATGTATTAGTAACGCACACTTGTTTCAATTAATGAACTACTACTTAAGCATCATTATTTGCTAAAGTCCTTGAATTAGATTTTCTTAATATCTTTTTCTATTCTAGGATCCTATTGTGAGTACATTTTGTTTGACCATCAGGTCTCCATAGGTGTCTCTAGATTTCTAGTTTCTCCATCTTTCTTTGTTTTTTTGATGTCCTTGATAGTTTTGAGAAATACTGCTTAGATAAGGTACTTTGTAAAATATCGCTTTATGGAAATTTTTTTTTCATGATTAGACTAGGCTTTGGGTTTAAAGAGAAGACAGCAGAGCTAAAATGTCATTCTCATTATACAGAGTGTACACTCTAACCTCAATGCCTGAGGAAGACTTGTTCCAGGACCAAAATTTATATATACCAAAATTGGTGGGTTTTCAAGCCCCAGAGTTCAGTACCTGAGGAAGACTGGTTCCAGTACCAAAACTGATATATAAAGAAATTGGTGGGTTTCCAAGTCCCAGAGTTCAGCCCTCCACATCCACTAATTTGCATGTCTGAATTTAGTCAACCCCAGATCATGTAATATTGTAGTATTTATTTTTAAAAAATTTCCCCTTATAAGTGGACCTAAGCAGTTCAAGCCTGTGTCATTCAAGGGTTAACTTTACATCCCATTAATATGACTTACTGATTCAGATGTTAACTTTGACCACCTGGGTGAAGTACTTGAATATCTTCATTGTCAAGTTACTTATTTTCTCTAATCCACTCTCCATACTGTACTTTGGAAGGAAATCACCACATGTAGGCCACTCTTAAGGAGTAAGAAGTTGTTCTTTACTTTTTGAAAGTGGAAGTATCTACATAAATCATCTAGAATTGTTCCCATAGGTGATTTATGTGTTCATTCTCACTCATTTGATAATGTATTTATGTCAGTGCATGCCAAGTCATTACAGTCATGTCTGACTCTTTGTGACCCTATGGACTGTAGCCCACCAGGGTCCACTATCCACAGGATTCTCCAGGCAAGAATACTAGAGTGGGTCGCCATGGCCTTTTCCAGGGGATCTTCCCGACTCAGGGATCAATCCGCATCTCTTACATCTCTTTCTTTGGTGGGCAGATACTTTAACACTAGTACATCCATACTTCCCACCTGGGAAGTCTATTTATATCAGTATTGGTATAAAAATATTTATTTTAAAATTTGAATTATAGCCTACTATTGATTTATTTAATATATTTTTCAAATTCCAATTTGGGCACTAAAAGATCTTTGTTTGGTTCCTGTGTCACTTCAATGTATGCCATAATTGTATGTGTATGTATTTATTTTTTCCTTCAACTTCCCGTACTTACAAGTATTCAGGTACATCATATATATATATGTATATATATGTATATACATATATATGAAATGTATATTTCTCCAAGGAGTACTGGTTTCTTTAATTGGAGAATAGTTATGAAAACCATATGTGGGCATTATCATAATTGCTACTGAAGTGCTGTTGCCACTAGACCCAGTTGTCAAGCATATATTTGTTTGAATACTAACCTGTATATAGAATCAGTCAGTCAGTTCAATCAATCAGTTGTGTCTGACTCTTTGCAACCCCATGGACCGCAGCACACCAGGCTTTGATGTCTATCACCAACTCCCGGAGCTTGCTCAAACTCATGTCCATTGAGTCGGTGATGCCATGCAACCATCTCATCCTCTGTCATCCCCTTCTCCTCATGCCTTCAATCTTTCCCAGAATCAGGATCTTTTCTAGAGTCAGTTCTTTGCATCATGGCCCAAGTATTAGGGCTTCAGCTTCAGCATCAGTCCTTCCAATAAATATTCATGACTGATTTCTTTAGGTTGATTGGTTTGATCTCCTTGCAGTCCAAGGGACTGTCAAGAGTCTTCTCCAACACCACAGTTCAAAAGCATCAATTCTTCGGTGCTCAGCTTTCTTTATAGTCCAACTCTCGCGTCCATACATGACTACTGGAAAACCATAGCTTTGATTGGATAGATCTTTGTTGGCAGCATAATGTCTCTGCTTTTAATATGCTGTCTAGGTTGTTCATAGCTTTTCTTTCAAGGAACAAGTGTCTTTTAATTCCATGGCTGCAGTCACCATCTCCAGTGTTGTTGGAGCCCAAGAAAATAAAGTCTCACACTGTTTCCATTGTTTTCCCTTCTGTTTGCCATGAAGTGATGGAACCAGATGCCATAATCTTAGTTTTCTGAATGCTGATTTTAAGCCAGCTTTTTCACTCTCCTCTTTCACGTTCATCAAGAGGCTCTTTAGTTCCTCTTCAATTTCTGCCATAAAGTTGATGTCATTTGCATATCTGAGGTTATTGATATTTTTCCCTGCAATCTTGATTCCAGCTGTACTTCATCCAGCCAGGCATTTCACATGATGTACTTTGCATATAAGTTACATAAGCAGGGTGACAATATACAAATATTTTTCTGGAATCCTCTTGCTTTTCCTCTGCTCCAATGGATGCTGACAATTTGAATTTGGTTCCTCTGCCTTTTCTAAATCTAGCTTGAACATCTGAAAGTTCTCAGTTCATGTACTGTTGAAGCCTCTCTTGCAGAATTTTGAGCATTACTTTGCTAGCATGTGAGATGAGAGCAATTGTATGGTAGTTTGACATTCTTTGGCATTGCCTTGCTTTGTAATTGGAATGAAAACTGACCTTTTCCCGTCCTGTGACCACTGCTGAGTTTTCCAAATTTGCTGGCATATTGAGTGTAGCACTATAACAGCATCATCTTTTAGGATTTGAAATAAGTCAGCTGAAATGCCATCACCTCCACTAGTTTGTTCATAGTGATGCTTCCTAAGGCCCACTTGACTTCACAATCCCAGATATCTGGCTCTAGATGAATAATCATACCATCATTGTTGTCTGGGTCATGAAGATATTTTCTGTATAGTTCTTCATGTGTTCATTCCACCTCTTCTTAATATCTTCTGCTTCTGTGGTCCATTCCATTTCTGTCCTTTATTGTGCCCATCTTTGCATGAAATGTTTCCTTCGTATCTCTAATTTTCTTGAAGAGATCTCTAGTTTTCCCCATTCTATTGCTATCCTCTATTTCTTTGCATTGATCACTGAGGAAGGCTTTCATATCTCTCCTTGCTATTCTTTGGAACTCTGCATTCACATGGGAATATCTTTCCTTTTCTCCTTTGCCTTTAGCTCCTCTTCTTTTGTCAGCCATTTGTAAGGCCTCCTCAGACAGCCATTTTGCCTTTTGCTTTTCTGTTTCTTGAAGATGGTTTTGATCACCATCTCTGGTACTATGTCATGATCCTGCAATACATTTAGACTGTTTTGTCCCATTCTGCATTCCATCTTGGGAACCTACAACCTCCTAGATGTTTTATTTAATTTTCACATAGTAATATTTATTCTTTATGCTTGTACTGTTCAGCGTGTTTTGACAAGTCCATAGTGTCATGTATTTACCATCACAATAACACACAAAATAGTTTTACCACAAAAACAGAAAATCCTGTGCCTCACCAATTCAACCCCCCTCCACCAAAATCCCTGGCAGCTTTGGGTTTTTATTATATTTCTAGTTTTACTTTCTCTGAATATCATATAATTTGAATTAGATGATATGTAGCTTTTTCAGAGTGGCTGCCTTCATATAGCAGTATACATTTAAGAATTTTCCATGTTTTTTTAAATTGCTGATACTTTATTTCTTTTTTCTAAATAACATTGTATTTACGGCAAACCGAAATTTAACTGTTCATTTATTGAAGGATTTTTGGTTACTTTAAGGTTTTGGAAATTATGGAATAAGCTATTATAAACAGGTTATCTGTGGACAGAAGATTTCAAATTGATAGCTTACTTTGAATGATTTTGGATTCATGATTTCAAAAGAAGATTTAGCTTCAGGACCAGGGACCAGGGACCAGGCTTGATCACTCAAGAGCTTTTGTGTAGCAGAGTTTTATTAAAGTATGAAAACGGACAGAGAACACTTCTGACATAGACATCAGAAGGGGAACGAATAGTGCTCCGCTCGCTAGTCTTAGCAAGGGAGCTATATACTTTTTCAATTGGTTATTACAATAAATCGAAGAATGTCTCAATGTTGTAAAGATTTTACCAGACCTACTCCCACAATTTACATTTTAAGATGACAGGATTAGAACTTAACAATAGAAAGATCTTACCAGATCCAACCCATAGTATATATTCTAAGACAAAAGGATTAGTTAGAAAAAGGTTTTCAGGAAGGAGAAACTGACTCAAGGAGGATACACTGTTGTTATACAATATGTAGTACAGAGTTTAAACTGAGTTGCTTGGCTGTGTAATCATCAGGGCTTAAAGAAAAAGTAAACAAACACACAAACATTTTATTAGATTAAGACTAAGGAATGTAGGGAAAAAATGTTTGTCCTTTTCTCCTCCTTGAGAATTCCAGACCCCTATCTCCTCTTCGAACACCCCAGACCCCTCTCTCCTCCTTGCGGACCCCAGACTTCTTTTCAACCTAGAAATTAACTCTCAAAATCAGTTGGAAAACAATTATTAGATGAAATAAGTCTAGTTAGCTTTGAAGAACTACCAAATTCTTTCCCAAAGTGTCTATATAATTTTGAATTTTATTCCATAGCAGTAAATGAGAGTTCTGTTATAGTGGATACTCCCCAGAAACTAGTACTTAAAATTATATGGTAAACTAATACATAAGCTTCCTGGCATTGTTTTCATGTATACTTGAGAAAAATGTGCATTCTGCTGCTGTTGGATGGAATGTTCTGTATATATCTGTTAGGTGTATTTGTCTAAAAGATAATTCAATAGATAATGTTCCTTGCTTATTTTCTGTGGGAGTGATCTATTCATTGGTGAAGGTGGAGTATTTATTTTCCTTACTATTGTTGTATATTTCTCCTTTCATATCTGCTAATATTTCTTTAATGTATTTGGATGCTCAAATGTTTATTGCATATATTCTTATTGTTTGTTCTCTTGATGAATTGATCTCTTTATTATTATAGATATCATTATATAATGATCTTTATTTCTTGTTACAATTTTTGACTAAAACTCTCTTATATCTGATTTAAAAAAAAAACTACATTGCTATCCTTGTGCTCTTTTGGTTTCTCTTTGTGTGGAATATCTTTTTCTATCCCTTTGCTTTGAGCCTATACATATCCTCAAAACAGAAGTGACTCTGTTGTAGGCAACATTTGATAGGGTATTTTTCAATTGTTTTTTTATTTTTTAATCTATTCAGACATATTATGTCTTTCATTTGGAGAATTTAATAAATTTACATTTAAGTTAATTTTTGATAAATGAAAATTTACTAATGCCATTTTATTGCTTTATGGCAGTTTCATTCCCTTCCCTTCCCTTGTTCTTTTCTTCCTCTTTTACTGCCTTCCTTTCAGAAATAATGATTTTCCATAGTGGTCTGCTTTGATTACCTTCTCTTTGGGTTTTATGTATCTACTGTAGAGTTTGCTTTATGGTTACCACAAGGCATAGTTAAAAGATTTTGTAGATATAATAAACTATTTTATGGGGATAGCAGCATGGCTTCCATCAAATATGTAAACTCTGCTCTTTCCTTCCTCTCTCATCTTTTATATTTTATACCACACTTTATCTCTAAATATTGTATAACTATGAACAGATGATTATGCTGCTGCTGCTGCTGCTGCTGCTAAGTCGCGTCAGTTGTGTCCGACTCTGTGCGACCCCATAGATGGCAGCCTACCAGCTTCCTTCGTCCCTGGGATTCTCCAGGCAAGAATACTGGAGGGGGTTGCCATTTCCTCCTCCAGTTCATGAAAGTGATAAGTGAAAGTGAAGTCTCTCAGTCGTGTCCGACTCTTCGCGACCCCATGGACTGCAGCCTACGAGGCTCCTCCATCCACGAGGTTTCCCAGGCAAGAGTACTGGAGTGGGATGTCATTGCCTTCTCCGACAGATGATTATAGCTATTGCTATTTTTAGTAAAAATTTTTAATGTTACTAATTAGCATATTTAAATTTCCATTAAAGGATTCATTTCATCATTTCCTAGAGATGAACTCTCAGCTTTTGTTTGGTTGGCAAAGCCTGTAACTTACCTTCATTCTTATAGGACTACTTTGCTGGATAACATACTTGGTAGGTGTTTTTTTTTTTTCCCCCTGCACTTTGAATGTGTCATCCCACTCTCTCTGACCTGAAAGGTTTCTGCTCAGAAACACAATAGCACATGAGGGTTTCCTTATATGAGAAGATTTGCTTTACCATTTGCTGAAGGCAATGGCACCCCACTCCAGTACTCTTGCCTGGAAAA
Organism: Giraffa tippelskirchi; assembly: GCF_054371585.1. Lineage (NCBI taxonomy): Eukaryota > Metazoa > Chordata > Mammalia > Artiodactyla > Giraffidae > Giraffa > Giraffa tippelskirchi. The sequence continues at coordinate 67,583,894 of NC_137279.1, forward strand.
TCCCATGGACGGAGGAGCCTGGTAGGCTGCAGTCCATGGGGTCGCTAAGAGTCGGACACGACTGAGCGACTTCACTTTCACTTTTCCCTTTCATGCACTGGAGAAGGAAATGGCAACCCACTCCAGTATTCTTGCCTGGAGAATCCCAGGGACGGCGGAGCCTGGTGGGCTGCCGTCTATGGGGTCGCACAGAGTCGGACACGACTGAAGCGACTGAGCAGAGCAGAGCAGATCTTAAAATCCTCTGTCTGTATTGACTATGCCAAAGCCTTTGACTGTGTGGATCACAACAAACTGTGGAAAATTCTGCAAGAGATGGAAATACCAGACCACATGACCTGCCTCATAAGAAATCTGTATGCAGGTCAGGAAGCAACAGTTAGAACTGGACATGGAACAACAGACTGGTTCAAAATAGGGAAAGGAGTATGTTAAGCATCAAGGCTGTATATTGTCACCCTGCTTATTTAACTTATATGCAGAGTACATCATGAGAAATGCTGGGCTGGATGAAGCGCAAGCTGGAATCAAGATTGACTGGAGAAATATCAATAACCTCAGATATGCAGATGACACCACCCTTATGGCAGAAAGTGAAGAACTAAAGAGCCTCTTGAAGAAAGTGAAAGAGGAGAGTGAAAAAGTTGGCTTAAAGCTCAACATTCAGAAAACTAAGATCATGGCATCCAGTCTCATCACTTCATGGCAAATAGATGGGGAAACAATAGAAACAGTGAGGGACTTTTTTTTTTTTTTGGCTCCAAAATCACTGCAGATAGTGACTGCAGCCATGAAATTAAAAGACACTTGCTCCTTGAAAGAAAAACTGTGACCAACCTAGACAGCATATTAAAAAACAGAGTCATTTCTTTATCAACAAAGGTCCATCTAGTCAAAGCTATGGTTTTTTCCAGTAGTCATGTATGGATGTGAGAATTGGACTATAAAGAAAGCTGAGTGCCAAAGAATTGATGCTTTTGAACTGTGGCATTGGAGAAGACTCTTGAGAGTCCCTTGAACTGCAATGATATCCAACCAGTCCATCCTAAAGGAAATCAGTTCTGATTATTCATTGGAAAGCCTGATGCTGAAGCTGAAATTCCAATAATTTGGCCACCTGATGTGAAGAACTGACTCATTGGAAAAGACCCTGATGTTAGGAAAGATTGAAGGTGAGAGGAGAAGGGGACGACAGAGGATGAGATGGCTGGATAGCATTACCAACTCAATGGACACAAGTTTGAGTAAACTCCGGAAGTTGGTGATGGACAGGGAGGCCTTGCCTGCTGCAGTCCATGGGATTCCAAAGAGTTGGACACGACTGTGTGACTGAACTGAAGGTGTGATTTTTTTTCTTAATAGAATCCCATTGTTCATATAAGATTTATTGATTCTTTTTAATTCTTTTTTTGTTGTTCTCTGAGTAGATAATTTCAAAGGTCCCATCTTTGACTTCATAGACTCTTTCTTTGGCTTGACCGAGTTTGCTATAGACACTGTTGCATTTTTCATTTCCTTCATTATATTCTTCATTTCCAAATTTTCTTTTAGATTCTTTCTTATGATTTCTTAGCATTCTGATAAATTTCTCATTTTGTTCTTGTATTGTTTTCTTAATTTCATTGGATTGTCTTTCTGTGTTTTCTTATAGCTCACCGAGCTTCCTTAAATCAAGTTTTTTGATTGCTACATTGGATAAACTACAGATCTCCATTTCTTTGGTATCAATTACTGGAAAATGTTTTTGTGTTCCTTCAGTGTTGTAACTTTTCCTAGATATTTTATGTACCTCAAAGTTTTGTGTTGCTGTTTTCACATTTGGAAAAAAAAAAAGTCATCCCCTCTAGTTTTGACTCACTGGTTTTGATGAAGAAATAGCTTCTGTCAATCTTGATAGGGGTTATGACATTTCCTATCAGTACATCTGCTCCACAGATCTTATTTCCTTTTGTGGCAGAATTCATAGGCTTCTGTGCTTTGTTTTGATTCTGCCAAACCAGGCCCTGTGCTGAAAACCACCTTTTTGCTATCTCTCAGGCAGTGATACATGCTGGTTTGCTATTTCTCCCAGTCCTGAAGAATTGGCCTCTATGTGTGCTTACTAGCTATATGTAAAAGCTGCAATTGGGAACACACACAGGGAAGTGTCCATGGTATGGGGGTATGTGTGGGTGAGGCCCACTGAGCACTGAGGGTGCCTGTGGGTCAGCTGGAGGGATTTGTAGTTGAGGCATCCCCAGCAGTTCATGGGCTGGCTTTCTGGTATAGTCCAAGATGTTGCTAGTAGGATATAGCTCTCTTGATATGTTCCATTAGGATCCCTGGCCACCATTCTCCCAGGCATTCACTCCCACTGACATTGCAGTTCATCAGTATTCTTGATGACATGAATTAGAAATGAGCCTCTTTGGTGATATCCCACACATCTAGGGAAGCCAGATGCTCACCCACATTATTTCACCATTCTCATGGGAGAAATCAGGGCTAAGAAGGTTGGCTTTGGTAGTGAAAATTGTCATCTTGCTTCCCTGATGGCTCAGATGGTAAATAGTGTGCCTGCAGTGCAGGAGATCTGGGTTTGATCCCTGGTCTGGAAGATCCCCTGGAGAAGGGAATGGCTACCCACTCCAGTATTCTTGCCTGGAGAATTCCATGGACAGAGGAGCCTGGCAAGCTACAGTCCATGAGGTTTCAAAGATGTGGACACGACTGAGTGACTAACACTTTCACATTACTTTATTGCCACCTTGCAGGAAGGGTGATGTGGGTAAAGTAAAACTGTTCCTCTTACCATCTTCAGTGTGTCTGTCCTCAGATTTTGTATGCTCCAAAAGTATGCTGGACTCCTGGACTTCCAGAAAGACGCTTTCATTGTAGTGATTGTTAAAATATAAATCAATGTTCTTTGGGAGAAGATGGTACAAAACTCTTCTTCTGCCATGCTGAGAATGTCACTCCCTGCAATTGAGTTGTGTGTGTGAATCTTGTATCCTATGACTCCACTATAGTGATTTAATATTTCCAGATTTTTTGTTGTTGATACTTTAGTAATTTCTATATATTCAGTCAAGTAATCAGTATAGTTTTATCTCTTTTTTCCCAATCTGTGTGCTTTTCTGGCCCTTGAATTCTGTAAGATTTTCAGTCAGTGTTGAATAAGTTAAGAGAAAAAGAAGAATGCTTGACATTTTTCTGATCTTAGGAGAAAAGCATCTAGTTACTCACCATTAAGTATAACATTAGTTTACAAGCTTGTGAGTACTCTTTGTTAACTTAAGATCTGTTTTACTACTAAATTGCTGAAAGCTTTTATCGTGAGTGAATGTTGATAAATTATTTTTGTTATCAATTGATATTATTATATGAGTTTTCTTCTAAAGTCAGTGTAGTGTAATACATTGATTTATTTTTAATTGAATTATCCTTGAACATCTGATGTAAATCTCACTTGGTCATGACATATATATAATGCATTTTTTATACCTGTTAATATTTTTTTGAGAATTTTTGTATAGATCATCATGAGAAATGTTGGTCCATAGTTTTTCTTTCTTGTAGTGTCTTTATTTGATTTTGATCTTAAGGTAATGCTGGGCTTATGGAATTAGGATGTGTTCCCCCTGTTTCTAATTTCTGCACACAGTTGTAGACAATTAATATCATTTCTTTCTAAAATGGTAAAAATTATCAGTAAGCTGTCTGTGTTTTTGCTCTATTTTTAAGAATATTATTAATTATTGATTGAATTAATCTAGGGTTTTACCTATATATCCTTATGTGAGATTGGTTAGATGTATCTTTCAAGGTATTAGTTCATGTCATCTATGCTTTAAAATTTGTGGGCATAGAGTTGATCATAATATTCCTTCACGATCTTATGTTCATGAGATGAGATTTGGGAAATGTTCCCTCCTGTTCTATAATTTAGAAGGTTTTGTGTGAATTGATGTATCTTCTTTTATATATTTTGCGGAATTCACCAGTTATGCATTCAGGACATTTTTATTCCTGTGAGAACTTTTAACAACAAAACTTACTTTCTTCAATAAATATAGAGTTACTAAAGATTTCTTCTTCTGGGGACAAATTGTGGGCCTCTCTCTTCCTCTCTCATCAGTCTGATAACAATTATTAATGCTATTGATCATTTCATTGAACCAATGTATGGTTTTAAATTTTCTCCATTATTTTTTCTTTCTCCTTGTTTTTCTATTAGTTATTGTTTCCTTATGCTTATGGCTGATTTTGTTTGCTCTTTTATCACATAGACATATAAGTGGAAGCTTGGGTCATAAATTTGAGACCTTTAACTTTTCTAGCATGAGTTATCATATTATAAGATGTCATATATATTCTGATCACAGCTTTAGTTGCATTCAATGAGTTTTGATATGTTCCTCTCTTGCTTTCCTTTGATTCAAATTATTTTCTAACTTTCCTCAAATTTTTTCTTTTGGTTATGAATTATTCGGCTCGAAATTCACTGGTCACTCAGTCAACCCCAACTTCTTGTTATGTATTTTTTAAACATTTCGATACACTCCTGACATAATTTTGATCTTGGATTTGAATTTAGTATTTATGTGGTCAGATAACATTGTCTTAGTTCAGTCACTCAGTCATGTCCGAATCCCTGAGACCCCATGAACTGCAGCATGTCAAGCTTCCCTGTCCATCACCAACTCCTTGAGCCTACTCAAAATCATGTCCATCACCTCAGTGATGCCATTCAACCATCCCATCCTCTGTCATCCCCTTCTCCCCCAACTTTCAATCTTTTCCAGCATCAGGGTCTTTCAAATGAGTCAGTTCTTCTCAGCAGGTTGCGAAAGTATTGGAATTTCAGCTTCAGCATCAGGGCTTCCATTGAATATTCAGGACTGATTTCCTTTAGGATGGACTGGTTGGATATCCTTGCAGTCCAAGGGACTCTCAAGAGTCTTCTCCAAAACCACAGTTCAAAAGCATCAATTCTTTGGCACTCAGCTTTCTTTATAGTCCAATTCTCACATCTATACATGACTACTGGAAAAACCACAGCCTTGACTAGATGGACATTTGTTGGTAAAGAAATGACTCTGCTTTTTAATATGCTGTCTAGGTTGATCATAGCTTTTCTTCCAAGGAGTAAGTGTCTTTTAATTTCATGGCTGTAATCACCATCTGCAGTGATTTTGGAGCCAAAAAATAAAAAAAAATCTCTTATTCTTTCTATTGTTTCCCCATCTATTTGCCATGAAGTGATGGGACCAGATGTCATGATCTTAGTTTTCTGAATGTTGAGCTTTAAGCCAACTTTTTCAGTCTCCTCTTTCTCTTTAGTTCTTCTTCACTTTCTGCCATAAGGGTGATGTCATCTGCGTATCTGAGGTTATTGATATTTCTCCAGTCAGTCTTGATCCCAGTTTGTGCTTCATCCAGTCCAACATTTCTCATGTGTATTCTGCATATAGGTTTAATAAGCAGGGTGACAATATACAGCCGTGACGTACTCCTTTCCTGATTTGGAACCAGTCTGTTGTTTCATGTCCAGTTCTAACTGTTGCTTCTTGACCTGCATATAGATTTCTCAGGAGACAGGTCAGGTGGTCTGGTAGTCCCATCTCTTGAAGAATTTTCTACAGTTTGTTGTGATCCACGCAGTCAAAGGCTTTGGTGTATTCAGTAAAGTAAAGTAGATATTTTTCTGGAACTCTCTTGCTTTTCTGATGTTGGCAATTTTATCTCTGGTTTCTCTGCCTTTTTTAAATCCATCTTGAACATCTGGAAGTTCACGGTTCACATACTCTTGTAGCCTTTCTTGGGGAATTTTGAGCATTACTTTGCTAACATTGTCTACATATTTTCAATTATTTAAAATTTGGTAAAGCTTGAATTTTTTGGTCAGAATATTGTCTATCTTGATGAATGCTCCATATGCATTTCAAAATAATGTATATTTTCTTGCTTTCTATATACATAATTTTTAAATATATGCATGATTTTGTGTATGTTTAGCATAAATATACATTAAGGAAGGTCATTTTTCTTTTTTTTTCTGGTCAGTACTTTTATTATTTTTTTGATTTATTTATTTTTTAACTTTACAATATTGTATTGGTTTTGCCATACATTGACATGAATCTGCCATGGGTGTACATGTTTTCCCCTTCCAGAACACCTCTCCCACCTCCCCCCCAATCCCATCCCTCTGGGTCATCCCGGTGCACCAGTCCCGAGAACCCTGTATCATGCATCGAACCTGGACTGGCGATTCGTTTCACATATGATAATTTACATGCTTCAATGCCTTTCTCCCATATCACCCCACCCTCGCCTTCTCCCACAGAGTCCAAAATACAGTTCTATACATCTGTGTCTCTTTTGCTGTCTCACATACAGGGTTATCTTTACCGATTTACTAGATTAGTATACTAATGCATTTTTCTTAATACTGAAATGAACATAGGGGTGCATATGTGCTTCCAAAATAGTATTTTGTTTTCTTTGAAAAATACTAAAATATTGAATTGCTGGATCATATATATAGTTCTGTTTTTCATTTTTTGAGGAACTTCCATTCTGTTTTTAATAGTGTTTGTAATAGATATGCTGCAGTGTTGGAAAAAAGGCTTGTTTCTCAATCATATTCTGTGTCTATTTGGTGCCAGTGGTGGATTCTTCTGTTTTCATTATTGTTCCTCCAGACCCAGGGTGAACAAGCATCCAATATGTAGAGCTTTTCTGGTCTCAGTTCTATTTTTCACCTAAATACATGATTTTTTTTTTAACATAACCCTTGCCAGGAATAATAAAATTCTGGTGTTAAGGAAGTTAAACATTGTATTATTATTATTTTTTTTTAATTTATTTATTTTAGTTGGGGGCTAATTACTTTACAATATTGTAGTGGTTTTTGCCATACATTGACATGAATCAGCAATGGGTTTATATGTGTTCCCCATCCTGAACCCCTTCCACCTCCCTCCCCATCCCGTCCCTCTGGGTCATCCCATTGGCCCAGCCCTGAGCATTTGTCTCATGAATCGAACCAGAAATGATGTTCTATTTCACATATGATAATATACATGTTTCAATGCTATTCTCTCAGAACGTCTCACCCTCACCTTCTCCCTCAGAGGCCATAAGACTGTTCTATGCATCTGTGTCTCTTATTCTGTCTCGCATATAGGGTTATCGTTACCATCTTTCAAATTCCATATATATGCATTAGTATACTGTATTGGTGTTTTTCTTTCTGGCTTACTTCACTCTGTATAATGGGCTTCAGTTTCATTCATATCAATAGAACTGATACAAATGTATTCTTTTTAATGGCTGAGTAATATTCCATTGTGTATATGTACCACAGCTTCCTTATCCATTTGTCTGATGATGGGCACCTAGGTTACTTCCATGTCCTGGCTATTATAAACAGTGCTGTGATGAACATTGGGGTACATGCGTCTCTTTCAATTCTGGCTTCCTCGGTGTGTATGCCCAGCAGTGGGATTGCTGGGTCATATGGCAGCTCTATTCCCAGTTTTTTAAGGAATCTCCACACTGTTCTCCACAGTGGCTGTACTAGTTTGCATTCCCACCAACAGTGTAAGAGGGTTCCCTTTTCTCCACACCCTCTCCAGCATTTGTGGCTTGTAGACTTTTGGATAGCAGCCATTCTGACTGGCGTGAGATGGTACCTCATTGTGGTTTTGATTTGCATTTCTCTAATAATGAGTGATGTTGAGCATCTTTTCATGTGTCTGTTAGCCATCTGTATGTCTTCTTTGGAGAAATGTCTGTTTAATTCTTTGGCCCATTTTTTGATTGGGTCATTTAATTTTCTGGAATTGAACTGCAGGAGTTGCTTGTATATTTTTAAGATTAATTGTTTGTCTGTTGCTTTGTTTGCTATTATTTTCTCCCATTCTGAAGGCTGTCTTTTCACCTTGCTTATAGATTCCTTTGTTGTGCAAAAGCTTTTAATTTTAATTAGGTCTCATTTGTTTATTTTTGCTTTTATTTCCAATATTCTGGGAGGTGGGTCATGGAGGATCCTGCTGTGATTTATGTCGGAGAGTGTTTTGCTTATGTTTTCCTCTAGGAGTTTTATAGTTTCTGGTCTTACATTTAGATATTTAATCCATTTTGAGTTTATTTTTGTGTACAGTGTTAGGAAGTGTTCTAGTTTCATTCTTTTACAAGTGGTTGACCAGTTTTCCCAGCACCACTTGTTAAAGAGATTGTCTTTTCTCCATTGTATATTCTTGCCTCCTTTGTCGAAGATAAGGTGTCCATAGGTGTGTGGATTTATCTCTGGGCTTTCTATTTTGTTCCATTGATCTATATTTCTATCTTTGTGCCAGTACCATACTGTCTTGATGACTGTGGCTTTGTAGTAGAGCCTGAAGTCAGGCAGGTTGATTCCTCCAGTTCCATTCTTCTTTCTCAAGATTGCTTTAGCTATTCGAGGTTTCTTATATTTCCATACAAATTGTGAAATTATTTGTTCTAGTTCTGTGAAAAATACCGTTGGTAACCTGATAGGGATTGCATTGAATCTATAGATTGTTTTGGGTAGTATACTCATTTTCACCATATTAATTCTTCCAATCCATGAACACGGTATATTTCTCTATCTATTTTTGTCCTCTTTGATTTCTTTCATCAGTGTTTTATAGTTTTATATATATAAGTCTTTTGTTTCTTAGGTAGATATATTCCTAAGTATTTTATTCTTCTCATTGCAATGGTGACTGTATTGTTTCCTTAATTTCTCTTTCTGTTTTCTCATTGTTAGTGTATAGGAATTCAAGGGATTTCTGTGTGTTAATTTTATATCCTGCAAGTTTACTATATTCATTGATTAGCTCTAGTAATATTCTGGTAGAATCTTTAGGGTTTTCTATGTAGAGGATCATGTCATCTGCAAACAGTGAGAGTTTTACTTCTTCTTTTCCTATCTGGATTCCTTTTATTTCTTTTTCTGCTCTAATTGCTCTTGCCAAAACTTCCAAAACTATGTTGAATAGTAGTGGTGAGAGTGGGCACCCTTGCCTTTTTCCTGACTTTAGGGGATATGCTTTCAATTTTTCACCATTGAGGTTAATGTTTGCTGTGGGTTTGTCATATATAGCTTTATTATTTTGAGGTATGTTCCTTCTATTCCTGCTTTCTGAAGGGTTTTTGCTACAAATGGATGTTGAATTTTGTCAAAGGCTTTTTCTGCATCTATTGAGATAATCATATGGTTTTTATCTTTCAATTTGTTAATGTGGTGTATTACATTGATTGGTTTGCAAATATTAAAGAAACCCTGCATTCCTGGGATAAAGACCACTTGGTCATGATGTATGATCTTTTTAATATGATGTAGGATTCTGTTTGCTAGAATTTTATTAAGGATTTTTGCATCTATTTTCATCAGTGATATTGGCCTGTAGTTTTCTTTTTTTGTGACATCTTTGTCTGATTTTGGAATTAGGGTGATGGTGGCCTCATAGAATGAGTTTGGAAGTTTACCTTCTTCTGCAGTTTTCTGGAAGAGTTTGAGTAGGATAGGTGTTAGCTTGTCTCTAAATTTTTGGTAGAATTCAGCTGTGAAGCCATCTGGTCCTGGGCTTTTGTTTGCTGGAAGATTTCTGATTACAGTTTCGATTTCTGTGCTTGTGATGGGTCTGTTAAGATCTTCTATTTCTTCCTGGTTCAGTTTTGGAAAGTTATACTTTTCTAAGAATTTGTCCATTTCTTCCAAGTTGTCCGTTTTTTTGGCATATAGCTGTTGGTGGTAGTCTCTTATGATCCTTTGTATTTCTGTGTAGTCTGTTGTGGTCTCTCCATTTTCATTTCTAATTTTGTTGATCTGATTCTTCTCCCTTTGTTTCTTGATGAGTCTGGCTAATGGTTTGTCAATTTTGTTTATCTTCTCGAAAAACCAGCTTTTAGTTTTGTTGATTTTTGCTATGGTCTCTTTTCTTTCTTTTGCATTTATTTCTGCCCTAATTTTTAAGATTTCTTTCCTTCTACTGACCCTGGGGTTCTTCATTTCTTCCTTCTCTAGTTGCTTTAGGTGTAGAGTCAGATTATTTGATTTTTTTCTTGTTTCTTGAGGTACGCCTGTATTGCTATGAACCTTCCCCTTAGCACTGCTTTTACAGTGTCCCATAGGTTTTGGGTTGTTGTGTTTTCATTTTCATTTGTTTCTATGCATATTTTGATTTATTTTTTGATGTCTTCTGTGATTTGTTGGTTATTCAGAAGTGTGTTGTTTAGCATCCAAATGTTGGAATTTTTAATAGTTCTTCTTTCCTGTAATTGAGGTTTAATCTTACTGCATTGTGGTCAGAGAAGATGATTGGGATGATTTCAATTTTTCTGAATTTACCAAGGCTAGATTTATGGCCCAGGAAGTGATCTATCCTGGAGAAGGTTCTGTGTGCACTTGAGAAAAAGGTGAAATTGATTGTTTTGGGGTGAAATGTCCTGTAAATATCAATTAAATCTAACTGGTCTATTGTATCATTTAAAGTTTGTGTTTCCTTGTTAATTTTCTGTTTAGTTGATCTATCTATATGTGTGAGTGGGGTATTAAAGTCTCCCACTATTATTGTGTTACTGTTAATTTCCCCTTTCATACTTATTAGCATTTGCCTTACATATTGTGGTGCTCCTATTTTCGGTGCATATATATTTATAACTGTTATATCTTCTTCTTGGATTGATCCTTTGATCATTATGTGGTGTCCTTCTTTGTCTCTTTTCACAGCCTTTATTTTAAAGTCTATTTTATCCGAAATGAGTATTGCGTCTCCTGCTATCTTTTTCCAGCCCTTCACTTTCAGTCTGTATGTGTCCCTTGTTTTGAGGTGGGTCTCTTGTAGACAGCATATATAGGGGTCTTGTTTTTGTATCCATTCAGCCAGTCTTTGTCTTTTGATTGGGGCATTCAACCCATTTACATTTGAGGTAATTATTGATAAGTATGGTCCCATTGCCATTTACTTAGTTGTTTTGAGTTCATGTTTATACACCCTTTCTGTGTTTCCTGTCTAGAGAAGATCCTTTAGCATTTGTTGGAGAGCTGGTTTGGTGTTGCCGAATTCTCTGAGCTTTTTTTTGTCTGTAAAGCTTTTGAATTCTCTTTAATATCTGAATGAGACCCTTGCTGGGTACAGTAATCTGTGTTGTAGGTTATTCTCATTCATTACTTTAAGTATGTCCTGACATTACCTTCTAGCCTGAAGAGTTTCTATTGAAAGATCAGCTGTTATCCTTATGGGAACCCCCTTGTGTGTTATTTGTCGTTTTTCCCTTGCTGCTCTTAATATTTGTTCTTTGTGTTTGATCTTTGTTAATTTGATTAATAAGTATCTTGGGGTGTTTTGCCTTGGGTTTATCCTGTTCGGGACTCTCTGGGTTTCTTGGGCTTGTGTGACTATTTCCTTCCTCATTTTAGGGAAATTTTCAACTATTATCTCCTCGAGTATTTTTTCATGGCCTTTCCTTTTATCTTCTTCTTCTGGGACTCCTATGATTCGAATGTTGGGGCGTTTCATATTGTCCCAGAGGTCCCTGAGGTTTTCCTCATTATTTTTGATTCTTTTTTCCTCTCTGCTCCATTTATTTCCACCATTCTATCTTCTACCACACTTATCCTATCTTCTGCCTCTGTTATTCTACTGTTGGTTCCCTCCAGAGTGTTTTTTATCTCATTTATTTCATTATACATTATATATTGACTCTTTTTTATTTCTTCTAGGTCCTTGTTAAACATTTCTTGCATCTTTTGAATCCTTGTCTCCAGGCTATTTATCTGTAATTCCATTTTGTTTTCAAGATTTTGGATCATTTTTATTATCATTATTCTAAATTCTTTTTCAGATAGGTTCCCTATCTCCTCCTCTTTTGTTTGGTTTGGTGGGCATTTATCATTTTCCTTTACTTGCTGAGTATTTCTCTGCCTTTTCATCTTTTTTAGATTGCTGTGTTTGGGGTGTCCGTTCTGTATTCTGGTAGTTTGAAGTTCCTCTTTATTGTGGAGGCTCCTCGCTGTGGGTGGGTTTGGACTGGTGGCTTGTCAAGGTTTCATGGTTGGGGAAGCTTGTGTCGGTGTTCTGGTGGGTGGAGCTGGATTTCTTCTCTCTGGAGTGCAATGGAGTGTCCAGTAGTGAGTTTTGAGATGTCTATGGGTTTGATGTGACTCTGGGCAGCCTGTATATTGATGCTCAGGGCTATGTTCCTGCGTTGCTGGAGAATTTGCATGGTATGTCTTGCTCTGGGACTTATTGGCTCTCGGGTGGAGCTTGGTTTCAGTGTATGTATGGAGGCTTTTGGATGATCTCTTATTAATTAATGTTTCCTGGAGTCAGGAGTTCTCCGGTGTTCTCAGGTTTGGGGCTTAAACCTCCTGCCTCTGGTTTTCAGTCTTATTCTTGCAGTAGCCTCAAGACTTCTCCATCCATACAGCACTGATAATGAAACTTCTAGGTTAATGGTGAAAAGATTCTCCACAGTGAGGGATACCCAGAGAGGTTCACTGAGTTACATGGAGAGGTGAAGAAGGAGGAGGGAGAAAGAGGTGACCAGGAGGAGAAGAGGTGGACTCAAACATAGAGAGAGCAGTCTAGCCAGTAAGCTCTTCCCTATGTGCTCTACACAGTCTGGAACGTTCAGAGAGGTTCACGGAGTTACATAGAGAGGAGGGAGGAAGGAGATAGAGGTGAGCATGAATAGAAAGGGGGGAATCAACAGGAGAGAGAGATCTGGGCAGTACTCTGTTCTCTAAGTGTTCTCTGGTGCCCAGAACACCCACAGAGATTCACAGAATTGGGTTGAGAAGAGAAGGGGGGGGACATAGAGGTGCCCTGGGGGAGAAGCAAGAGAGTCAGTATGGAGAGAGAGTAATCAAGCCAGTAATCACACTCATGAGTAAAAATGGGTATTAAAGATTGAGTTCTTAAATGTACAAAATTGAAATCGAATATATAAAACAGAGATTAAAAATCTAGAGTAGAGGTTAGACTCTTAAAAAAAATACATTATGAAAAAGAAAACAAAATCACAAAAAGTATAAGATATACGTATGCAGTTTGCTTTAAAAATAGGGTCTTTTTTTTTGCAAGGTAATAGTGGGTTATACGAATGAAAATTAAAGGTGTAATAGAGGACTTAAAGAAAAAAGAAAAAAATTAAAAAAATTAAAAAAAAATGATAATAGTAAAAATATATCCAGGACTTTCTCTGGAGCTGTTGCGAGCAGTGCGAGGTCAGTTCAGTTTCAGATAGATCCTTGTTCCTGCTTATACTTTTCACAATCTATAGGCCCCTTTCCTTGTAGTCAGTGTTAACTACAGGGATTTTAATCTGTTGACCTGTCACTTCCAAAGTGGCTCCCTCTATTTATTTGGCTTCTGTTTGCAGGTCTCTCCAGAGTCTGATTTCCGCCCTGACACAAGGGGGTGGTGGTGGTCTCTTTAGGTTCACTTGTTCAGTCGTGCTGTGAGGAGGGAGGAACACTGCAAACCAATATCACTGGCGTGTGTGTGGAGAACTCGCAGTGTCTCAGCCACAATGGGTTTGCCCCTGCTCAAGCGTGTGTGCTTTCCCAGTCTGCCCTGCTCAGGCTTCAGGTTACTCTGCCAGGGAGCGGCCCTGAGATGCGTGCACTTCCCAGGTCTAAGCCGCTCAGGTTCAGGTTCTCCATTACTCCACAAAGGTGCAGACTCAGTTGGGCCCGTGGTTTGTGCCGATCCCCAGTCGGGGCAGCTCAGGCAGCCAGGAGTTTGGTGAGCGCACTCTCCCCTGTTAGGGCAGTGCGACTTGTCACCTCCCTGGTCCCAGCCTCGGTTTCTGGGCACACCCGGCTCCAGTGTGCCTTGTGTCAGTTCTGGGTAGCTGGCCTCTGTCTGCGACCCTCCCGAAGGATTTCAACCGTCTGGAATCTCAAGAAGTCTTTGATCTCTGGGGCCGAGTTTGCCCCTTTCCAGCTCTGGCTGGCCCCGCCTGCCCGCTGCGTCTGGTGGGGGAATGGAGCAGTCCGCAGCTGGCTAGCTCTTTTCTGGTATTGCTCAGTCCTTTGTTCTGTGAGCGGACCAGCACTGCCTTAGGTTTGGACTTTTCACGGGATAGTTCTCTTTCTTTCTGGCTATCTCACAGTTTAGGTTGCTATCTCACATTAGCTCCCTCAGATTGTTCTCAGGGCATTCGGGCCAGTCCTTACCCTAAGCAGTGCTTCCCGCTCCTCTCCATTCAGCCCCCACTTGCTGGTGGTGGATGTGAGCGTCTGGGGTACTTGTCTGCTGGGAGTTGCCTTTAGGCACGTAATCTGTGGGTTTTATTTATTTATTTTTCCTCCCGGTTATATTGCCCTCCGAGATTCGAAATCTTCCCCCAAACCCACCGGTGAGAGGGTTTCCTGGTGTTTTGAAACTTCTCCTCTTTTACGACTCCCTCCCCGGGACGGGTCTCCATCCCTAATTCTTTTGTCTCTCTTTTTATCTTTTATATTTTGTCCTACCTCCTTCTGAAGACAATGGGCTGTTTTCCTGGATGCCTGATGTCCTCTGCCAGTGTTCAGAAGTTGTTTTGTGAAGTTTGCTCAGCGTTCAGATAGTCTTTTGATGAATTTGTTGGGGAGAGAGTGGTCTCCCCGTCCTATTCATCCACCATCTTAGCCCCCAAGCCATTGTATTATTTATAAAAGAATATGGGAAGGTTTCTGTATAAAAACTAATAAGCAACTAATTTTTGCAATGTAGAACAAAAATTGTGTCTATAACTTAACAAATTTGATTTTAATAAAAGCTTTAAAAGAAAATTGTATATAATTTGTAATTTAAAAATAGAAGATTCAATTATAGGAAGGAAATCATGACACTGAAGATTACAGGCCCAGATTTTGGAGAGAGACATTATATTATGAACAAAAAACAGCTATTTTAGGTAGTAAAACAAAATCATGAAATTCATTTAGTATTGGTGATCTAATTTAAGGAGAGTTAGCAGATATCACATTTATCGGGGTATGGTGCTTGTGCTCAGGCACTCAGTTGTGTCTGACTCTTTTCAATCCTCTGGACGTAGCCCACCAGGCTACTCTGTCCATGGGATTCCCCAGGCAAGAATACTGGAGTGCTTTGTCATTTCCTCCTCCATGGGATTTTCCCAATTCAGGGATCAAACCCACGTCTCCTGCATTGCAGGTGGATTATTTACTACTGAGCCAACAAGATAGCCCACAGGGGTACTGTGTAAGTATAAATAAGTGTCTTGTATCAGTATAAATTTAATACAACCTTGAGTAGAAACAGCTTGATAAGAAAATATCAATATTATTAGGCCATTAATATACAGAGGGGTTTAAGAGAGTGTCTAAAATTTTAAATATTCTTAGTGCTAAAGTGACTGAATGTCACTCAGTTGTGTCTGACTCTTTGCGACCCCATGGACTGCAGCCTGCCAGGCTCCTCTATCCATGGAATTCTCCAGGCAAGAATACTGGAGTGGGTTGCCATTTACTTCTCCAATTGCTAAAATATTTAAATTTTTAAAAGATCTTTCATTTCCCTCTCAACCTTGTTCAATACTTGAAACTAAGTTTTAAAGGGAGAAAAGTTATTTTAAAATAACATTGTAATTTTACTTATTTATGTACTTTAAAGGAACTTTTAGAATCCTGTTTATCCAATTGCTTTGTAAAAACAAAATTATTTTGCATTATGAATAGAGCACAATATACTTTGAAAAATACATTATTTCCTAAAGAAACTAGTTTATGCCAATAAGAGAAGAAGGTTTTAATTCAAAGCAAACCATTTATTTCTCTGAAAATTATTTTTTCTTGTAGAATAGAAAACTGTCTCAGTGAAAGGTCATGATTCCTTGGATGCAGTAATTATATGACTTTGAATCACATGTTAGTTTGAAAATATGCTCTATTACTTAAAAATGCACAATTTTCATTTTGTCTCATTGTCATGGCTAGGCTCTTTGTAAATTATAGGACGTCCTGTAGTATCTGTTTAATTTGCAGATGTTAAGAATTGTGTCAATTCATAGTAAGCGTTTTAATCAAGCTGAGCAAATGTGTCGTACACTTTTCTGTGTAATATAGAGCATGCTGGCCCCCATTACTGGCTCATTACTGTGTTGAACATTTTATTTCATTAACACATATACTGGCATCTCTTACCATTCATTCTGTAGGTTGCATAAAAAATAGAAGTGATTAAAAATATGGACCAAATTCAAATCAGTGCCTTGCACATTGCCTAGCATTGGTAGACATTCAGTAAATGTTGAATATTTAATAAGTCAACAACATTGCAAATCCACTCTTAGTCACATTGTGGAACTATAATGTGTTTGCTTTCTAGAAAGCAGTCCCTTAATTAGAGTTGTAATGTTTCAGCTCTTTGTGCCATTTAATCATTACAAAATATATTATATGAAAGCAAAGATAAATAAGCAAAAATATTTTGTGTGTGTGTGCTATGCCTAAAACATAATCACGTGCTATTTTATAGTCTGAGAGGCAGTTTTTCACCTTTGTTTTATAGCAAGGTTATAAAGTAATTATTTGCTCATAAAGATTCACCCAGTTATTTTCAGGGAAAGAAACTACATTTGAACCAATATTTTATATTTCCATTGCATCTTACACTTTTTTTGTTTTGTTTTGTTTTGTTTTGTCTGTACTGCATGACATGTTAAATCTTAGTTCCCTAACCAGAGATAGAATCCATGCCTCTGGCAGTGACAGCACACAGTCCTAACCACTGGATCACCAGGGAATTCCCAATACTTCTTACTGTTTATAAATAAGATATTTATATAAGAATAGAAAGTACAGTTTATCCCAACTGCTTTAAATTATAGTATGAAGAAATATATTTAAGTAAAATATAGGCAAAAAAAAATCAAGAAACTCCTGGAAATTCTAAGACTACACTATAACAGACTTTCAAATTGATTTTTAAATAATTATGAATTTCTATAATGTTGTTGTTGTTCGGTTGCTAAGTTGTGTCTGGCTTTGCGACCCCATGGACTGCAGTTAAGTCAGACTCCTCAGTCCTTCACTATCTCTCAGAGTTTCCTCAGATTCATGTGGATTGATTGGTGATGCTATCTAACCATCTCATCCTTTGGTACCCCGTCTCATCTTGCCCTCAATCTTTCCTAGCATCAGGGTCTTTTAAACGAGTCAGCTCTTTGGGTCAGGTGGCCCAAGTATTGGAACTTCAGCATCAGTCCTTCCAGTAAATATTCAGGGTTGATTTCCTTTAGGATTGACTGGTTTGATCTCCTTGCTGTCCAAGGGACTCTCAAGAGTCTTCTCCTGCACCACAGTTCAAAAGCATTAGTTCTTCAGCCCTCAGCCTTCTTTATGGTCGAGCTGTCACATCCGTACATATTGTTGTCACATTCATTATTATAAATGCAAGTGTTGTTCAATTTGTTTTTTGAAAATTCTTTATTTTCTCAGCTAACCTCCCTCTGCTTCTCTCTGTAAAAGGACTTTTCACTTTATGGAGTAAGAACTGGTGAATTACGTTTAGTTGTGATATTAAGGGAAAAGAAGCCCCTAGGCTCAAGGTGGCTTTTGAGAGTGATGTAGCTGGCATGACACACTTATCATCACACATGCAGCTTACCTCTAAATTAAGCTGGCATTTCAGTCCACCAGCTCATATCACACTCTTGGCTAGAATTAGTGGTTCTCACTTCCTCCATCTCTCTCTACCTTCAGTTCAGTTCAGTCACTCAGTCATGTCCGACTATTTGTGAACCCATGATCTCCAGCACGCAAGGCTTCCCTGTCCATCATCAATTCCTGGAGTTTACCCAAACTCATGTCCATTGAGTCGGTGATGCCATCTCATCCTCTGTCGTCCCCCTCTCCTCCTGCCTCCAATCTTTCCCAACGTCAGGGTCTTTTCAAATGAGTCAACTCTTTGCATCAGGTGGCCAAAATATTGGAGCTTCAGCTTCAACATCAGTCCTTCCAATGAACACCCAGGACTGATCTCCTTTAGGATGGACTGGTTGGATCTCCTTGCAGTCCAAAGAACTCTCAAGAGTCTTCTCCAACACCACAGTTCAAAAGCATCAATTCATCTGCACTCAGTTTTCTTTATAGTTCAACTCTCACATCCTACATAGCTACTGGATATACCATAGCTTTGACTAGACGGACCTTTGATGGCAAAGTAATGTCTCTGCTTTTTAATATGCTGTCTAGTTTGGTCATAACCTTCCTTCCAAGAAGTAAGTGTCTTTTAATTTCATGGCTGCAATCACCATCTGCAGTGATTTTGGAGCCCAGAAAAATAAAGTCAGCCACTGTTTCCCCGTCTATTTCCCATGAAGTGATGGGACCAGATGCCATGATCTTAGTTTTCTGAATGTTGAGCTTTAAGCCAACTTTTTCACTCTCCTCTTTCATTTTCATCAAAAGGCTCTTTAGTTTTTCTTCACTTTCTGCCATAAGGATGGTGTCATCTGCATATCTGAGGTTATTGATATTTCTCCCGGCAATCTTGATTCCAGCTTGTGCTTCCTCCGGCCCAGCATTTCTCATGATGTACTCCGCATATAAGTTAAATAAGCAGGGTGACAATATACAGCCTTGACGTACTCCTTTTCCTGTTTGGAACCAGTGTGTTGTTCCATGTCCAGTTTTAACTGTTGCTTTCTGACCTGCATACAGGTTTCTCAAGAAGCAGGTGAGGTGGTCTGGTATTCCCATCCCTTTCAGGATTTTCCACAGTTTATTGTGATCCACACAGTCAAAGGCTTTGGCATTGTCAATAAAGCAGAAATAGATGTTTTTCTGGAATTCTCTTGTTTTTTCGATGATCCAGCAGATGTTGGCAATATTATTTCTGGTTCCTCTGCCTTTTCTAAAACCAGCTTGAACATATGGAAGTTCATGGTTCACATATTGCTGAATCCTGGCTCTACTTGCAGCCCATGTGATATTCACTAGACTTTCCATCCACCACTGATGGTGGTTGTTGTTTTTCAGGTGCTGAGTCATGTCCAACTTTTTGTAGTGCATGGACTGCAGAACACCAGGCTCCTCTCTCTTCCTGGAATTTGCTCAAGTTCATGTCCGTTGAGTTGGTGATGTTATCTAACCATCTCATCCTCTGCCACCACCTTCTCCTTTTGCTTTCAATCTTTCCCAATGTCAGGGTCTTTTCCAATGAGTCAACTCTTTGCATCTGTATTGAAACTGAAGCTCCCGTACTTTGGTCACCTGATGCAAAGAACTAACCAGTGATGGGCCACACCACTATCTCTCTCCTCTTTCCTGACATTCATCTCAGTGACCACCATGGAGAACACTAGGAAGTCAATGATATGAAAAGAAGAAATCACCCTTGTAATCTAATCCAATCTAATCTAATGTAATGAATTCTAATTCTAATATGCTCTAATGGTTTGGATATGGATCTGAGCTTAGTATCTGAGAGATATTAGCACTAAAGGAAATAAAGTATAAAAGAATTTGGCAAAGAAAAAGAAAGAGATGGATTCTAGGGATAAAGATTAAAATGGTAGGTGCAGGATGGTGATGAACTCTAATAGCAGTATGAGGAAAGCATATTAGATATTTTTTTAATTTCATTTGAGTATAGTTGATTTACAGCATTGGTTAGTTTCAGGTATCCAGCAAAATGACTCAGTTATACATAACCATATATTCATTCTCTTCTAGCTTCTTTTGTCATATAAGTTGTCCTTGAATTTTAAATGTATTTTCCTGTGCTACACAGCAGTAGGTCCTTTTTGGTTACTTATATATAGTAATGTGTGTATGTTCATCCCAAGCTTCTGATTTATCCTGCCCCTTCATGTTTCTCTTTTGGTAACTGTAACTTTGTTTTTAATATTTGTAAGTCTGATTTCATTATGTAAATAAGTTATTTTCATTTTTTTAAAGTTAGATTCCACATATGAGTGATATCATGTGACATTTGTCTTTCTCTGCTGGTCATCCATGTTGCTGCAAATGGCATTCTTTCTTTTTTGTGGCTGAGTAATTCTACACATATATGACTGTTAAAAATGTAGAAACACATTACTTCACTATTGTCCTAACTCAGTACCTAATGATCTTTTTCATTTTCCTTTGTTACTTTCTATTTTCTATTGCATTATATTTCTATGTTTGTATCCATGCTATTAATATATTATCATTTGTCTGTAGAGCTTCCTTGATAAAATATTTTCATATTATACCTTCTTCAAAGGTATGTAATATAAAGTCTTTAATTCCATAGATTTTAATATAGAAACATGTACTGTGAACAATTTAAAAATTACTAGATTGTTTTTATATATCTGCCTCCTTATTTACTTAGCAAAATTTATTTAGTGTCCCTTGGCACAAAGATATTTTCAACTAATAGTATATGTGAAACACCTTATAAAAACACTACTCTGAAAGTGGCATTGCTATTATGATTATTTATTTGAGAATAGGAAAAAGAAAAACACATTTCATTGCCAAGTCTGTTTCAACATATCCAATTAAAGTTGGAATTAATGTCTTTTTTCTGAATATTATCCACAGTTTATTTATAATTTGATTATTCCACCTCTACTGTAACGTGTTTTGGAAATTGTATATTCACATGGTGGAATACTGTACAGCAATTAAAAAAAATTAACTTCAAATATGCGCAAAAATAAAAATCAGTCTGAGAACTGTAGTAATGAGCAAAAGAAGACAGTCACAAAATAATATATTATTATATGATTTCATTACATAAAGTTAACTAAAACTACCATAGGTTACTAGAAATCAGAGTAGATATGATTCTGCATGGAGGATGGGTGGTACACAGAAAATGGAAGGGAACTTGAGTTGCGTTTCTGAAACACTCATATATTATTTGATCTGATTACTGCATTTTGTGAGATTGCAACAAGCTGTATACTTTGATATATGTACTATTCTGTGTATAAAAGATTGAGAAGGGAAAGTAGAGTAATCCGCTAGTCAATTAAGGCTGTGATTGTTAAGGAGGATACATGATTTTACTTCTATTCCTTCTGGCCATTCTAGCATCATGGCCATAATTAGTGGAAGAAAGATTGGTAATGTGGTCAGTTTTCTGACAGTGAGGTACTGGGCTAAAACTCTGGTGTTCCATTACCCTCACTCCTTGAGAGACAGCTAGAAGTTTCTGCTGCTCTGAGTCAGGCCTTGTTTTCAGAAATGAAGTTAAAATGATATTTCAGTAGTGTCTTTGCTCAGCATTAAAAAAGCATATTATAAATTGAAGTGAAATTCAAGGGATAATGAAGGAGCAATTTTCTCAAAAGAAAAAAACATCTTGATGAAATATTATTAATAAAAGTTTACTTGTGTCTTTATAAAAATAATCACAATAATGTCCCACAGCATTTTACCTACCTATTGTTTACATTGTATAAAAAGTAGTTTATATTTGAACTGTTTTTTGTGTGTACGTACAACTCATCTGGAAAATTGTTTTGTGTGGATCTTTTAACCAACACCATCTGTACAGCCAGCTAACAACAGATATCATTGAATGAGGATTTTATTTAATGATGGAAAAATCATCATTTATACTAAATGTTTGTACATTTCCATAATAGTTTGTGGCACCAGGTTCTCAAACAAAGTTTGTTTTTACAGCTTTTATATCTTTTTTTTTTTTTTTTGGCTGATGAATCTCTTACACCTTGGTTCATCTAAAATTTAGTCTAATAAATATAAACTATAAGATTAAGCATCTTATTATAATTTTGCAGTTTTAATAACCAGTGAATGTCTTAAATGTCCTTTATTGTGTGACCATGGCATATGTCAATCAAAAACAAAAGTTATGAATGATGCTGATATAACTTATTTGAAGAACTAGGACTACTTCATCTTTATCATTTGAAAGAATACAGCTATGTAGGAAAATGTGTAGGTCATTATCTGGCTTTATGTCATTCATATCAGGCTTTCCTGGTAGTTGAGTTTGTAAAGAGTCTTCCTGCAATGGAGGAGACCCAGATTTGATCCCTGGGCCAGGAAGATCCCCTGGAGAAGGGAATGGCAAACCACTCCAGTATTCTTGCCTGGAGAATTCCATGGACAGACCTTGGGGTTGCAAATAGTTGGACATGACTGAGTGACTAATGCTCATTCATATTAGATACTATTAAATTTGAAATATTTCCATAATCATTTCTTATAAATTAATATAATCAATTAGCTGTTTGGCCAAACAAGTAATACAAAGGAAAATAAGTCTAATGTGATACAGGGGAATGGGGGAGGGGGTGGAGAGTGGCCATCCAAGAGTACCTGGCCATCCTCCCTCCTGGTCAACTGTCTTTATGTGATGAAATGTGAGCTTCAAAGTTCTAAAAACAAAACAGCAACTGAAACAAACTCCCTCACCTATTGTGAGATACCTTGCTATGAAAAAGACCAGCAAAAACCCTGATAATTAATTTGATTTTAAAATGGCTAAAGTACATCTAGCAAATCTGTGACGGAATTGATCAGTGGACCATCACATTGAAAATGCTGCATTAGAATTTGGAAGTCTATATGAATGTATTTCAGGTTAAATCGGTCACTCCAACAAACATTTACTGATTTTCATTATGATTTCTTAACCTTGTTAATGTTGATCCTTCATATTTGAGGAACATTTTGGAGATTTTTTTATAGGAAAACTTAAAAAAAATATTTATTGAATAAGAAATGGGTAGGAGACAGTAAGAGGGCTTCCCCAGGTGCCTGAGTGGTAAAAAAAATCAGCCTGCCAAGCAGGAGATGGGGGTTCAATCCCTGGGTCAGGAGGATTCCCTAGATAAACAAATGGCAACCCATTCCAGTATTCTTGCTGGGGAAATCCCATGGATAGGGGAGCCTGGCAGGTTACAGTCCATGGGGTCAAAAAGAATCAGACATGACTGACCATACACCACCAAGAGGCAGTAAATTCATACACTTAAAGAAATTAAAAGGATGTAGATATCACATTGACAAATTTTCACAATAAAGATAGATTTACACTATAGAGCAATAGGATAATTTGTAAGCAAGATGCCATATTACTAATGTCTTTTTTGTATCTAATTAGATTTTCTAGATTTAAGAACATTTAAAACCTCAGGGTTAAATGTAGATATAATAAATTTATTCATACCATTCAGTCAATAAAACTTTTCAGGAGGCACCTTCATAAATAGTACAGTATTTCCATAACCTTATTTTCCTTCTAAAGGTATGTAAGACACTTACATTCATAGATTATGTAAGCAAGGGAGAAAAAAAATGTCTATGTATATGCATAATTTTGCCTCTCTGAAATTCTGTACACTTAATCCTGTACTTTCTATAAGTGATCTATTAAAGTCCCCTTTTCATCTTAATTGTCTTAATTGTGCTGTTAAAATTTTGAAATCTTAGGTAACTTTAACCTGACTCTAAATTTCATCTTCAGAATCAACCCAATTTTCAGACATGGCAACATATTTTTGAGTTAGGATATTCAACTGATTTTAAACCATTGCTTTCTAAAAGATTGCTAATTGTTTTGCCTTCATATTTCTTTCTTTTTTTTTTCTTCACACACTGAAAAGTAGCTGTGTGTGCATGTGCTTGTATGCTGTCAGTTGTATCTGACTCTTTGCAGCTCTGTGTACTGTAGCCCACCAATCTTCTCTGTCCATGGGGTTTCTCAGGCAAGAATACTGGAGCGAATTGTCCTCTCCTATTCCAGTAATAAATGTAATAAGTAATAAATCATGGAGAAAAGTGAAAGGCCTGGAACTTTGCAAGTGGAATAAGGAAAATTAAGCAGGAAATGAGGAAAGAGTGGGAATCAGTTAGTCCAAAGCAGTGGTTGTAATAAATCACAGAGCCAGAGTTAGAATGAAAAACAGAGTCAGAAGAGCATAGAGTAGAGGCAGATTTTAGGGATACCTGATAAACAGAGGCCCGAGAGGAATTTCAGAAAAAAAAAAAAACAACACAAAAAACAGACATGAGATTAGTGTATCAGGATATGCAACAGGTCCAAAAGACAGTTGATTCAGTCAGGCACATCATGAAGTTTTGGGGAGGTATTAAAACCCAGTTAAGTGAGGGCTCTGTAATGGAGAAGGAAAATCTTCATAGATCGGATCCCCAAGTGCAAGGTTCAGTAACAGATTCAAAACCAATAATGCTTACAAAAAAAAAAAAGCTAACATTTAAAAAGTTTGACATATGAATTTCATACATAATCTTATTTAGCATGATATTTCTGAAAGGTCAGGATTATTATACCTATTTTGTCAGTGAACAACCTGGGGAACAGAGATTTCAGGAATCATGCATGCTAGTACTAAATAAATAGCAGAGCTGAGAACTGAGTCCCTGGTCCATAGGACAGTCTATCCAATCTCTATGGGACTTCCCACGTGAAGCAGTGTTAAAGAATCTGCTTGCCCAATCTATAGATTCAATGCAATCCCTATCAAGCTACCAATGGTATTTTTCACAGAACTAGAACAAATCATCTCACAATTTGTATGGAAATATAAGAAACCTCGAATAGCCAAAGCAATCTTGAGGAAGAAGAATGGAACTGGAGGAATCAACCTGCCTGACTTCAGGCTCTACTACAAAGCCACAGTCATCAAGACAGTATGGTACCGGCACAAAGATAGAAATATAGATCAATGGAACAAAATAGAAAGCCCAGAGATAAACCCACGCACCTATGGACACCTCATCTTCGACAAAGGAGGCAAGAATGTACAATGGAGAAAAGACAATCTCTTTAACAAGTGGTGCTGGGAAAACTGGCCAACCACTTGTAAAAGAATGAAACTAGAACACTTCCTAACACCGTACACAAAAATAAACTCAAAATGGATTAAATATCTAAATGTAAGACCAGAAACTATAAAACTCCTAGAGGAAAACATAGGCAAAACACTCTCCGACATAAATCACAGCAGGATCCTCCATGACCCACCTCCCAGAATATTGAAAATAAAAGCAAAAATAAACAAATGGGACCTAATTAAAATTAAAAGCTTTTGCACAACAAAGGAATCTATAAACAAGGTGAAAAGACAGCCTTCAGAATGGGAGAAAATAATAGCAAACGAAGCAACAGACAAACAATTAAACTCAAAAATATACAAGCAACTTCTGCAGCTGAATTCCAGAAAAATAAACGACCCAATCAAAAAATGGGCCAAAGAACTAAACAGACATTTCTCCAAAGAAGACATACAGATGGCTAACAAACACATGAAAAGATGCTCAACATCACTCATTATTAGAGAAATGCAAATCAAAACCACAATGAGGTATCATTTCACACCAGTCAGAATGGCTGCTATGCAAAAGTCTACAAGCAATAAATGCTGGAGAGGGTGTGGAGAAAAGGGAACTCTCTTACACTGTTGGTGGGAATGCAAACTAGTACAGCCACTATGGAGAACAGTGTGGAGATTCCTTAAAAAACTGGGAATAGAACTGCCATATGACCCAGCAATCCCACTGCTGGGCATATACACCAAGGAAACCAGAATTGAAAGAGACGCGTGTACCCCAATGTTCATCGCAGCACTGTTTACAATAGCCAGGACATGGAAGCAACCTAGATGTCCATCAGCAGACGAATGGATAAGGAAGCTGTGGTACTTATACACAAAGGAATATTACTCAGCCATTAAAAAAAATACATTTGAACCGGTTCTACTGAGATGGATGAAACTGGAGCCCATTATACAGAGTGAAGTAAGCCAGAAAGAAAAACAACAATACAGTATACTAATGCATATATATATGGAATTTGAAAGATGGTAACGATAACCCTATATGCGAGACAGAATAAGAGACACAGATGCATAGAACAATTTTATGGACTCTGAGGGAGAAGGTGAGGGTGGGATGGTCTGGGAGAATAGCATTGAAACATGTATATTATCATATGTGAAACAGAACACCATTCCATGTTCGATGCATGAGACAAGGGCTCACGGCCGGGGCAATGGGATGACCCAGAGGGATGGGATGGGGAGGGAGGTGGGTGGGGGGTCCAGGAAGGGGAACACATGTAAACCCATGGCTGATTCATGTCAATGTATGGCAAAAACTATTACAATATTGTAAAGTAATTAGCCCCCAACTAAAATAAATAAATTTATAAAAAATAAAAAATAAATAAAAAAAAGAATCTGCTTGCCAATGCAGGAGACTCTGGTTAGATTCCCTGGGTCAGGAAGATCCCCTGGAGAAGGGAATTGCAACCCACTCCAGTATTCTTGCCTGGGAAATCTCATGGACAGAGAAGCCTGGCAGGCTACAATCCAGCTACTAAACAACAAGCAATCTATGCTGTTTACTATTCACTGTAAATTTCTATTTCCACTAATTCGTTACTGTAGCAGATTGCTCCTAGTAGCGGCTTCCAGTAATACAAATCTGTTACCTTCGAGTTCTAAGGTTAGAAACCAGAAATGGATCTCACTGGGCAAACATCAAGGTGTCAGCAGAACTGCATTCATTCTGGAAGGTTCTGATAGATGTTCTCAGTTCAGTTCAGTTCAGTTGAGTCCCTCAGTCGTGTCCGACTCTTTGCGACCCCATGAATCACAGCACACCAGGCCTTCCTGTCCATAACCAACTCCCAGAATCTACCCAGACCCATGCCCATCGAGTCAGTGATGCCATCCAGCCATCTCATCCTCTGTCGTCCCATTCTCCTCCTGCCCCTAATCCTTTCCAGTATTAGGGTCTTTTCCAATGAGTCAACTCTTCACATGAGGTGGTCTAGTTATGGCAAATGCCTTGTCCAGTTTGCAGAGGATGTCCATATTTCTTGGCTTGTGAACCTGTTCCCACATTTTCAAAGCCAGTGACTCTGGACTAAGGCCTTCTCACATTGTCACCTCTCTAGTTCTCCTTAGGCACAGCTTCCTCTGGATCTTTTTAGGACTCTTGTGATTACATTGGGTCCCTTTGGGTAATCCAGGATAATCTTCCTATAATATCAGCTGCTTGGCAAACTTACTTCCGCCGCCTGCACACTTAATTCAGCTTTGCCATGTAATGTAAGATACTGACAGGCTTCAGGTATCAAGGCCTTGAGCACCTCTTTTTAGGGAGGGAGGGCATTATCTGATGAGCCCAGATGTAGAAGCCTTTGTTTATTCTCAGCTCTAAGGCCTGAGCAAACTCTTAGGACATGAGCAAACTCCAGGAGATGTTGGAGGACAGAGGAGCCATGGGGTTGCAAAGAGTCGGACATGACTTAGTAACTAAACAACAACAACAAAAGGCCTCACCCAGTCAAGGGACCTTCACATGGGTAATAAAACTACCAACAGAATGTCAAAGTTTCACCCCAATTTTTCTGACAATTTTTCTAGCTTAAACTTTCAACTTCTGGGCTAATCTTAAAAAATGTCTAAATCAGAAGCAAGTGCTAAAGATAAGTATAAAGCCCTGGTCAAAAAAGAGAATGCATAGGTATGTGTGTATCCTGATGAAGAAAAAATGATGGGTATGATATATAAGGACTTCAGTCAGAAAAATGAAAAGAATAATTTCATATATACCTGCTCATATAATATCTTTTTCAGAAAATAAGGAAAATAATGAAAAGACATTTAGGGAAGCAATTTTTTTTTTAAGTAACCTCTAAATAGCTAAGAGGACATTGTGTTGAATATAAATTTGTCATCATTTCTGATCTGCTCAGATTTCTCTTTAGTGAATTCTAGCATAAATTATGAAAATAATAGTATGATAGGATATTTTAAGACAATTGAGGAAAAATAGAATTTTTAAGAATAATGAATAAACACATAATGAAAAAATGACATTAAAGGTAAACTATAGAATCTTAATATTAGAATGAAGCATCCAGAGATTCTTAATTTTTTTGCAAATAACAAATTTAAGTAAAATGAAGATTTTTCCAATCTTTTCCAAGAGCTATGCTGCGTTGGGAGTGAATAGATATAAGGTTTAACAGTACATACTAGGTCATGTAGAAAAAAAGAGTTTTTCTGTTACTCTGTTGACAAAACTAGAAATATAGGAAATGAAATTTGATGATGACAGGACCATAGGGAGAGAGAAGGATGTGATAAGGTGGGAGGAATGCCATGTGGAGGTGGCACCTTACACTCAGATCCTTTGGGTTTTAAAAGTCCAGTGCAACGAGGTGTTTTATAAAAGAAACATGATTGCCACCATAGGCCTCAACAATACCCAAAATGTTCTATATTCCTTAAAACAAAAAAATAATAAACATGCTTAATTAACAGATCAATCGTTTCACAGAACTGCTTTATGAGGGTGTGCAATGAGAGCACCCGAATTCTACTCTCTTAGCAAATACCCAATATATGATCAAGTAATTGATGCTTAGAGTCATCATGCTGTATATTAGAGTCTGGAGAACTTATTCATCCTATGTAATTACCACTTTGTATCCTTTGACCAGTATCTTCCTACCTCCCCACATCTTTTCCTCAGGTATTGAGGTGGCTCAGGTGGTCAAGAATCCGCCTGCATTGCAGGAGATCTGGGTATAATCCCTGGGTCGGGAAGATACCCTGGGGAAGGAAATGGCTAGCAACTCCAGTATTTTTGTCTGGAGAATTCCATAGACAGAGAAGTCTGGTGGGCTACAGTATATGGGGTTGCAAAGAATCAGATATGATTGAGCAACTAACACACACACACACAATCAGTTCAGTTCAGTCACTCAGTTGTGTCCGACTCTTTGCAACCCCATGGACTGCAGCACACCAGACTTCCCTGTCCATCACCAACTCCCAGAGCGTACTCAGACTCATGTCCATGGAGTTGGTGATGCCATCCAACCATCTCATCCTCTGTCATCCCCTTCTCCCACCTTCAATCTTTCCCAGCATCATGGTCTTTTCAAATGAGTCAGCTCCTTGCATCAGGTGGCCAAAGTATTGGAATTTCAGCTTCAGCATCAGTCCTTCCAATGAACACTCAGGATGGATTTTCTTTAGGATGGACTGGTTTGATCACCTTGCAGTCCAAGGGACTCTCAAGAGTCTTCTCCAACACCACAGTTCAAAAGCATCAATTCTTCAGTGCTCAGCTTTCTTTATAGTCCAATTCTCAGATCCATACATGACTACTGGAAAAACCATAGCTTTGACTAGACAGACCTTTGTTGGCAAAGTAATGTCTGCTTTTTAATATGCTGTCTAGGTTGGTCATAGCTTTTCTTCCAAGGAGCAAGCATCTTTTAATTTTATGGCTGCAGTCACCATCTGGAGTGATTTTGGAGCCCCCCCAAAATAAAGTCTCTCACTGTTTCTGTTGTTTCCCCATCTTTTACCATGAAATGATGGGACCAGATGCTGTGATCTTAGTTTTCTGAATGTTGAGTTTGAAGCTAACTCTCTTTCATTTTCATCAAGAGGCTCTTAGTTCTTCTTTGCTTTCTGCCATAAGGGTGGTGTCATCTGCGTATCTGAGGTTATTGATATTTCTCCCAGCAATCTTCATTCCAGCTGTGGTTCACCCAGCCCAGCATTTTGCATGATGTACTCTGCATATAAGTTAAATAAGCAGGGTGACAATATACAGCCTTGACGTACTCCTTTTCCTATTTGGAGCCAGTCTGTTTTTCCATGTCCAGTTCTAACTGTGGTGTCTTGATCTGCATACAGATTTCTCAGGAGGCTAGTCAGGTGGTCTTTGCCTTTATCCAATTCCCCTTGCCTCTTTAAATTCATAGACTTAATATTTTATTGTTATTAAAGCAAGTATCAATATTGTAATGATTTTTAAAAGATGTAATTAACATCAGAAAGCAGAAGGGAGGATAGATCATAGTTAAATTTGAAAAAATTTTTAGAATGTTTGTATTTGGAAATTCACTAAGCCCATAATTTAGTTGTAAACAATTGTCATGCTGTCATTCACGGTTTTATATTTTTTATTTGGGTACATATAGAAAATGTACCCAACGTTCTTTTCAGTCTATCAAGTCGAAGGTTTTGATGGCTCTTTGTTTCTTATCATATAGGTTTTGAACATACACTGTCAATATTGTGACTAAATTTTTAATTCCTTGATGTTTCTACATGGCATGCTTTTTCATTGACTTTTAAATTGCTGTTTATAATAGACTGGAAAGCTGTTGAATTGTGATTGTTTAGTTACATAATTATGTTTCACTTGATTGAGGGGATTTCTTTAAACACCACAAGATTTTCTACGGATAATTAAATTCTGCCATTGTTGTGAGTCCCTTGAAATTGTCCATCTATGAAAAGCATGAAATCCTTTCTGAATAAAATTAAAGAGAATTTAGCAATTTTTCAAATATATTGACTCCTCATTATAACATCGATAATTGAAGGCTGACATGTGACTAGGTAGCAATCTACTAATGATTTCTGGTTTACATTTCTATCAAGGATGTGTTGTTGTTGTTCAGTTGCTAAGTTGTGCCTGACTTTTTCTGACCCCATGGACTGCAGCACACCAGGCTTCCCTGTCCTTTACTACATCCAAGACATAAAAATATTAAAACAAACTATTTTAGATCATTGTGAATGTTAAATAAATTGGGTAAGGGTTAAATAAAATAAATAGATATGACTACATGTTATTTTATGAAGATTTTTGACACTTGAATAATTGTTTAAATGATTCAATGAGAAGTTTTGTGTTTTGGTAAATTAATCTCATGGGATGAAACATAAAATGCATATGGAGTACTAAGATGGGACTTGTGGGACTAAATGGGGCTTGTGGCATAGTTAATTTATTCTCACTTGAGTTATGTACAGATTATTTGTCACCAAATTAAACGGTGATTCAGGGTGATTATTATGAACCTCAAGATAGTATTTTCATCGAACTTTCTGTTTTCAAAGCTCAGCAAAATATGCAAATCTACTACTACTGCTATTACCAGTTATAGTTTGTAGATGTAGAGGCTAACTAACTTCATCTTTAACTAGTATCAAGGAAAAACCAGGATAAATTGAAGAAGCTACATGGAATGTCCAAGGACAGTAGCCTTCCTTTCACAGACCTACTGAGTCCCAATTAAAACTAGTATAAAAGCTTTTTAACATAAAGGAAAGTTGGTGCTTCTATCTTTGAGATGTAAGTATTTATAAGTATGTATGAAGTTCAAAGGTGATAATTCTAAATTATTTTTAATAATAAATGAAAGATAAGAAAACTATGTTCATAAGGACACTGTGAGAAAATAATTAAAGTTGGCATTCATCAGGCTTTTGAAGTTACTGTCTACATCCATCCATCTATCTATCCATCCATCTATCATATCTACATTTATTTATAATATCAGTATGCTTATATCATACTGGTGAGTTAACCTTTGGTTTTGTGGATTTCTTCTAAGAACTATGTTGATTCATATTCCCAAGCATCTTTTAGAACATTCCAAATATCAGTATTCCACATCATTTATGACATGAATGACTGACACAAATAGCCAATGTCGTTTTAGAATCTGTGTATCTTTTGAAAATGATAGA
Organism: Giraffa tippelskirchi; assembly: GCF_054371585.1. Classification (NCBI taxonomy): domain Eukaryota; kingdom Metazoa; phylum Chordata; class Mammalia; order Artiodactyla; family Giraffidae; genus Giraffa; species Giraffa tippelskirchi. The sequence goes on from NC_137279.1 coordinate 67,615,424, forward strand.
ATAGATAGAATATAAATCAAATATTTGATGGAGAACTTCTGAGCACATTTTATCGGTCATTTTTCATGTTCCTGCTCTGGTACATTGTTGTACAAATTTCTTAGGTGTACGTAGCTAGCAATATTCTTCTTGATTATCAAAGAATTGTTTTATGTTAAATGTATTATTTTCATTCTGCATTGTATTCTCTCCCTCTCTCTCTCTCTCTGGGCTTCTTTCTGTTCCTCTTTTCTCTCTCTCTCCAACCCCCAACCATCTTGGCAGAAATATGTTCAAGTCAAAATATAACCCCAATAAGTAAGAAATGAACAATAAGCTTTCAATTATAAATGTTATATAGTTTACAAATACTCATTGCCCTGGTGATTACGAGCTTTGTTAATTAAATACATAAGTAAATATTATCTCTTTGAAGCTGTATAAGTGATTACATGGGATTATATTTTTAATAGTTTTCATTGTCCAGTGGAAATGATAGTCAAGAGTAATCAGCAGCAGGAGGTAACTATAGGAACAATGAGCCAGTTTGTTTAGTCATGGAAAACCCACCTGTATCATCAGCCCACCTAGCCACATGTAAAGCAAATATCTTTCATTTCTTGAAAAAAAGATAAGTGCACATCCAAGAATAAAAACACTCTTTAGGTGAAGGCAATCTCTCATATTTTTTTTTCATATTCTATCTCTTGAGTTGGTGAAACTGATTAGGGAAATATTTGTATACCTCACTTAAAAGATACATATCCTTTATTTTCAAGTTTTATGCTCAAAGGTTTTGACTGAAGTTACTAAGGCAACATTGATTTGTCTTATTTTCCATGCTTTAGTCAGTAGTATCAATGTCTGAAATGTAATCAAATTGATTATTTGTAAACATGCTTGATGGCAAAATATATAGAAGCTTGGATGCTGGATATTAGCTGGTGGGGACTAATATAAAGACTCCCTTTCTAGTCATAAAGACTCCCTTTCTAGTCATGTACCTGTTTATTTCAGATGCTAGGGATTTGGTTCCTAAATAATACATTGACCAGTGTTGTAACCACCCCTCTAGAAGATTTCAAATGTATTTTGAATGTCAAAGTTGACTAGAGATATTTTCTGCTAGATCAACCACTCAGGTAATTGAAATTTTTCTCCCTAAAGAAGACAATTCTAGTTCACAAGCTTAGAAGATAAAATGGACAGTCAATAAACAGTAAATAGCATAATGCTATTAAGTGGCATATAGTGCAAAAAATCTAAGAAGTTGACAATTGATCATAAATCAATGTCTATTAACTGATATTTTAGTTAGCATAATATTTGATGTCTCTTGAGTATTTTATAAAATGAACATCTCTGATGATACTTTTTCTAATTATTATGGAAACCTACAAACAATTACAAAAATAATGTATACTCACACACAAACACAGGCTTAGTGACAAATTAAAGACAAGTGTAATTGGTGACTCAGGTGGTAAAGAATCTGCCTGAAATGCAGGAGACCCAGATTTGATTCCTGGGTCAGGAAGATCCCCAGGAGAAGGGAATGGCACCTGACTCCAGTATTCTTGCCTGGAGAAGTCCATGGACAGAGGAGCCTGGCGGGCTATAGTCCATGGGGTTGCAAAGAGTAGGAAACAACTGAGTGACTAACACACACACAAAAGTTTTAAAATTTTTATTTATTTACTTTTATTTTTGGCTGTGCTGCATCTTCATTGCTGTGCAGGCTTCTCACTAGTTGCAGCACGTGGGGGTGGTATGCAGGCTTCTCACTGTTGTGGTGGGCAAGCTCTAGGGCATGCAGACTTCAGTAGCTGTGGCTCCCAGGCTCTGGAGAATGGGCTCAGTAGTTGTGGAGCAGGGCTTAGTTGTCCCATGGCAAGTGGGGTCTTCACGGAACAGGGATTGAACTCATGTTTCCTATGTTGGCAGGTAGATTCTTTAGCACCAAGCCAACACGAAAGACTCAAGCGAAGTATAATTTACTGTAAATACCATGCTTTGTGTGCCAATGATCAGAATTTAAAATGTATGCTGATGGCTGTGTTTGTATAGTTTGTGAATAATGAACAATGGCAGTGTTTGTCTTCAATAACCTGTTTAGATTATCTAGTTTAGATTTATGTTTCTATCATACTATCACTACTCTTAGAAAGAGTAAGAAGTATGAAGTTTAAATATCTACATATAATGCTATTTTATAATAATACAAACTAATTTAAGAGTCAAATAATCAGAAACAGTTGGTTCTTAGGTCAAGAGTCCTCAGTAGGTAGACATTTTGAAGCCTATACTTCCTTTTAACATTAGGAATTAGTATGCCTTTAATCTGGTAAATACTTGGTGTATGTCAAAGAATCCTGTATTTTCTATTATTTTATCTTTGTCCAGCCTCAAAATTTTGTTTTGACTGCCTGTTCCTTGTAGGCATTTGATTTTCCTACAGGAAAATTGTTTTCTATGATCTCTGAGAATCAGTTGCTTAGTATTTCCTCCTCACGTTTGATACAGAAGGTGTGCAATATCACAGGCCAGGTAGCATTTGAAATTAATCCTTGGCTGGTACCCAGCCTCTCATATAAAGACTTGTTTGTTTCTAACTCTAAGAGAGTGACATCAACAGAATTAATGGAAAACACTATAGAATTTACCTGGACTTAAATTTTTTCAAACTAGCTTGAAAGAATTGTATCATTGACCTTCTCAGTGTCATTCTTCCTCTTATGGCCTGAGATGCTGTAAACGCCTCTACTTTATTAAAAGCAGGATTAATACTAGTCATTTTGTCTCTCCTAGCTGAATCATGACACTCTCATTACCCTAAACAAAAGGAGACTTTTTTTTCCCATGAAAAAATGCTATATCACCCTATGTTATAGTAAGCATGATTCCTTCTCAGATACACTCCTTTTGTAATTCTGCAACTAGATCATAATTTCACTTGGATTTACTTTCTCAACAATATTTATGTGTAAGTCAAAGACAAATTTCAGCAAAATTTCACCCAAATAATCGCAGAAATATATTTGACATGTTGTAAAATATCTATGCAGCTCTAATTGTTTGTGATAACAAAGGTGTTATCTCCAAAATATGCAAGCAGCTCATGCAGCTCAATATCAGAAAAACAAACAACCCAATGAAAACATGGGCAGAAGACCTAAACAAACACTTCTCCAAAGAAGACATATTACAGATGGCTAATAAACACATGAAAATATGCTCAGTATTTCTCATTTTTAGAGAAATGAAAATCAAAATTACAATGAAGTATCAACTCACACCTTTGTTAGTTCTTTCATTTGCTATTAATTTCTCCCATTCTGAGGGTTGTCTTTTCACCTTGTTTGTAGTTTCCTTTGGTGTGCAAAAGTTTTTAAGTTTAATTAGGTCCCATTTATTTTTGTTCTTTCCATTACTCTGGGAGGTGGGTCATAGAGGATCTTTCTCTGATTTATGTCAAAAAGTGTTCTGCCTGTGTTTTCTTCTAAGAGTTTTATAGTTTCTGGTCTTACATTTAGGTCTTTATATTTTGATTTTTTTTAGTCTTTATGATTAGTGTAGTAAAGATCAAATACTATTCATTGAATTTAAAAACATTCTAAATCATTCTGTGCCAGCAAATATGGAAAACTCAGCAGTGGCCAGCAGTGGCCCCAGGATTGGAAAAGGTCAGTTTTCATTCCAATCCCAAAGAAAGGCAACACCAAAGAATGCTCAAACTACTGCACAATTGCACTCATCTCACACACTAGTAAAGTAATGCTTAAAATTCTCCAAGCCAGGCTTCAGCAATATATGAACTGTGAACTTCCAGATGTTCAAGCTGGGTTTAGAAAAGGCAGAGGAACCAGAGATCAAATTGCCAACATCCGATGGATCATCTGAAAGAGGTCAGAATGGTCATCATCAAAAAAACTACAAACAATAAAGTTTTAGAGAGGGTATGGAGAGAAGAGAATCCTCTTGCACTGTTGATGAGGTAAATTGATACAGCTACTATGGAGAACAGTATGGGGATCCCTTAAGAACTAGAAATAAAATAAAATAAATAAAACTATCTTGTGACCTAACAATCCCACTACTGGTTATATACCCTGAGGAATCCATAACTGAAAAGACACATTTACACCAAAATACAAGGACATGGAAACAACCTAGATGTCCATCCACAGATGAATGGATATAGAAGTTGTGGTATATATATATGTATATATATATATACACACAATGGAATATTACTCAGCCAAAGAAAGGAACACATTTTAGTCAATTCTAGTGAAGTGGATCAATCTAAAGCCTATTATACAGAGTGAAGTAAGTCAGAAAGAGAAAACCAAATATAGTATATTAGCACATATATATGGAATCTAGAAAGATGGTACTCATGAACCTATTTGGAGGGTAGCAATGGAGACCCAGACATAGAGAACAGATTTGTGATACAGTGAGGGAAGAAGGGAGTTAGATGAATTGAGAGAGTAGCTTTGAAACATGTACACTACCATAGGTAAAAGAGATGGCCAGTGGGAATTTGACACAAGAAGCTCAAATCTGATGCTCTGCGACAACCTAGATGGGTGAGAGATATGAGGCAGGTTCAAGAGGGTGAGGACATATGTATACCTATGGCTGATTCATGTTGATTGTATGGCAGAAACCAACAGAATATTATAAAGGCCTTATCTTCCAATAAAAATTAAATAAATAAAAATATTTTAAAGGAATATATAAAATTTAAGCACATTAAAATTCATATAAGCAGCATTAGTAATTGCATAGTCTATTACAGTGACATATAGTAAATAGTATAATGGCTAAGTAATAAATAGTTGGGTAATTAACATGTTTATTAACATAACTATTAATAATTTCATTGAGAAGAAGGAAGTAAACAGAAACAGTTATGAAATCATTGTTACTTATGAAATAAGAATTCCGGGAAAGAATTTCCCCTATTATGAGGATCTGCATTTTACTATTTTTTTTATATAATACTTTTGATTTTCAAGGGAAGATTTTTTAAATTACTCTTTAAATTGCATAGTATTCAAATATATAATTTCACAACAGAATAAGGAAACATTAGAAATGCCATTTTTTGTCAACAATAATTAGATAAAATATGAGGAAAGTAAGAGCTATGCATTTTTTGTATCATTGTTCAAACTGCAATCAACAGCTGTAATATGTAGAATCAAAGCCACCACTCACTTCATTTGCCATATAAAATATAACATTGAATTTTCTTTTTTACTTCCTTTTACTTTCTCTCCATTTGTAAAGAGTTGTTATTTTTAAGTGCAAGACATATACGATTTGCATTACTTTGGTCTTCAGGAAATTTTTAAGAGCAAGGCCTTTGTGTTAATGCTTTAAATTACTTTCTTTGCTACTACGAATAATAAAATGATAAACTTGTTTTGATCAAGGGAATAATGATGGTACAACTTGCATTTTAAAACTCTTTTGATTTTATTATAAAACATTATGAGTTATTTAATTCTGGTCACATTGTAGAAAAAATCTGAGAAAAAGCACAGATAAAACTTAATAAACATAATAAAATCTACTCACACTCATAGAGCATTTTTACATACTGATAAAATTTATAGCTACACTCCACATATAATTTTTTAAGTCAGGTTTATTGAGTTAAACTTTACGTGATGTAGATACATCATTTGAATCTAGTTCTCTGAATTTTAACCAAAGTGCTGTAATTGCTTTTGGTGAAGATGCATGCTGTCTTTAATATCACAAAAGTCTTCTTGCTCCATGAAGTTCCTCTCCTTCCTCCTTTACCTTATGTTCTGGCAACAACCGATGTTTCTTATACCAATGATTTTGCCTATTCAAGTATGACTTAGGAATTAAATCTTATAATATCTAATCCCTTGAGTCTAGCACCTCTCACTTAATCTACTTGGTACTCATTTCTGTTGTTGAATGTATCAGCAGTTCATTTATTTGTTGATCAGTACCTGTCCTTTACATGTCTGTATCATAGATTGTTCAAACATTAGAGTCATATGCATTTGGGTAGTTTTCATGTTGTGTTTAAACTAACCAATTTTTATTTGGACATATATTCTTACATTGCTTGAGAAAATAACTAATCAAAATGCAGGGCTGTAAGAATAAGTTTTAGTATAGGAGGAACATTCCAATTAATGTAATTTTCTATATTCACATGTTATACCTCTGTCTTTTCTAACATTTAGGAGAAGGCAATGGCAACCCACTCCAGTACTCTCGCCTGGAAAATCCCATGGACGGAGGAGCCTGGTAGGCTGCAGTCCATGGGGTCGCGAAGAACCGGACACGACTGAGCGACTTCACTTTCACTTTTCTTTTCTTGCATTGGAGAAGGAAATGGCAACCCACTCCAGTGTTCTTGCCTGGAGAATCCCAGGGACGGGAGAGCCTGGTGGGCTGCCATTTATGGGGTCGCACAGGGTCGGACACGACTGAAGCGACTTAGCGATAGCAGTTTCTAACATTTAACACTCCAGATTAAAATTGGGTCAATTATATTTTAAAACTGATTTATAGTTCTTTAAGTATCTATATATAAGTCCTTTGTTGTAAATATTTTATTTTTTCATGTTTTTGAATGATGTTTTGATAAACATTTTTTTTTAGTTTAATGAAATCCAATATATCAATGGGGCCCAGGTGGCGACTGTGGTAAGAACCTGCCTGGCAATGCAGGAGACTTAAGAGACACCATTTCAATCCTTACATGGGGAAGATTCCCTGAAGAAGGAAATGGAAACCCACTCCAGTATTCTTGCCTGAAGAATCCCATGGACAGAGGAACCTGGCAGGCTACAGTCCATTGGGTCACAAAGAGTCAGACACAACTGAAGCGACTTAGCACACAGCACAATGTATCAACAGGTTTCTCTGGTAGCTTAGATGATAGAGAATCTGCCTGGATTGTGGGAGACCCGGGTTCGATCTCTGGGTCAGGAAGATCCTGTGGAGAAGGGAATGGCAACCCACTCCAGTTTTCTTGCTTGGGGAATTCCATGGGCAGATGAGCCTGGCAGTCTATAGCCCAAAGAGTTGGACACGATTGAACAACTAACACTAATATATCAATAATTTTTAATCCTAGACACTGTATATTGCTAATTTATGTGCTTAGTTACTCAGTCATGTCTGAATCTTGTGACCCTAACTGGAACCTGCCAAGCTCCTCTGTCCATGGGATTCTCCAGGCAAGAATGATGGAGTGGGTTGTCATGCCCTCTTCCAGATCTTCTCAACCTAGGGATCAAACCCAGGTCTCCTGCATTACAGGTGGATTCTTTATTATCTGAGCCAGCAGGAAAGCCTAACATATATTTTAGCTAATTGTACTGTATATCTATGTCTGTATCTGTATTTATCTACATTTATTTATCCACATGTCTAATTAATATCTTTAGTTGTTGTCTCACAGACATTACAGAGTATTTTACAATGCTTGAGCTCATTAATCAACCTCTTAATTTTTATCCTTTCAGGCTCAGTAAATTACATCTTAATCCATGCATTGGATCAATCTAGACTACCTCGGTTTCATGCTTTATGTATTTTTTTCCTCACATGGCACATGACATTCATCATCAACACTGTGAATTAGGACCACAAAGTCTTGACTCCTTGCATTTCCTTCCACATCAGACCTGACCTCCATCATCCAACCTCCACCACCTCTCCTCCATGATGGTTGGTAGATTTCCTGTTGAGTATTACAGTGTGGTTTTTTTTGTTGTTGTTGTTTTTATTCCTCATCAGCTTTCTATACAGAACCTAGAGAGATACTTAAGTGTTAATTGGGTGTCCATTTCTCTTGGAGTCAACCAAAATTCCATAACTCTATCAAGTAGTCCAACCTCAAGTTTTGTACAATCTTTTTCATTTTTTTTCAACTAGAGTGTTGATGGATTGTTAGTTCCTGAAAAATCCCAGGTTTGTTTCCATCTGTGGTCTTAACATGTTATGTCTCATTAGACATTCTGTTTTGATCTTGCAGACTCTTTCCTCAAGTAGCAGGTCACTTGTTCTCACCAGAAACTTGGCAGCCTCCACTGTTAAAATTTTGATGACAGTTTGTATCTTTATATTCCCTTGTATAGCTTGCTCACAGCAGCTTTACCTAACATTCTTTATCCCTAATATACTTTCAGAGTAACTTAAAAGTTGCTTTATCAGTGATGTTCTTAAAAAACAAGACTCATTAACCATAAAAAATATTCTGAATGAAAAAGTTTGAACTCATTCATTCTTTTCATTCCTTGGAAAGCAAGCTGAATCTCCCATTAATAAAATTGCCAAAGATAATAATGCCAAAAGATAAAATAATGGAATGTGGAAAATATAGGAACATGTAAAATATTGAAGCCAATAAAAATAATAAAAATGAAATATGTATATTCTTTTGTTTATTCTTTCATTGGTTGTTTCCTCATTGGTTCATCAATTTTTATCAGTCACACAAATCAGAAAAATGTTTTATCAATTACACAAATAAAGTAAGACTACTTTATACCCATATTGTGATTTACTAACAGCCAAGGGGATAAACATTTTAATTAACTTGTGAGAAGTCTATTGGAATTATTACAGCATAGTATTAAAATTTTATGTTTTCACCACAAACAGCAATGACCTTTATATAATTTCATTTTGGAAGAAAATTTTGAACAGATAAAAGAAATAAAAAATCATTACCGCATATTAATAATTTTAGGGCAGATTACTATTCTCAATGTAACTTGCTTTATCCATCTATTGATTATAACTCTTCATTCACAAATAAAAAAATAATAAATTTCATTTATAAAATCTATTTGGAAATTTTGGCAATAGTGATAGATTTTTAATAAAAATTCATCATATAGAAATTCAAAACCTATGATTCTTCATAAGATAGTTTCAAAAAAACCTGAAGATGAGAATTAATAGATGATTAATCTATTAATCAGCTCTGCATATATGTAAATATAAAATGTTCAAGTAAGAGACACTTGTTTAACAACCTGTAGCAAATGTTCATAGAAATATTTTAATGGACTTGTATTTGAATTTACTAAAGAACACACACATTTATGTTTAATATCTCTAATTTCTCTATACTGGTCTGTTTTGCATGAAGTCTTTAAAGGAGATATGAATCATCACAAAAGGACAAAAGTATTTTCACTGAATTGTTTTGGCCTTCTCTTCTTGATTTCATCTTTCCTACCTGCTCCTTCCTTTGGTTCTAAGGCTGTGATCATCTGCTCCTAGAACTTTACAATATTTTTTTTTATCCTGATGTTACATATTCTCATTTTACCCTACTTTTGACCTATACTTTGTCTTGAACATCATTTGGTAAATGGCTTACCCTCTATTTAGGCTGTCTGGGACAAAGAGCAGGTAACCCAATTTTCTGAAAGGGACTAGATAATATTCTAAACATCTCAACACAGAAGAGATTGAATGAACACATAGTGTGCCATCATCATGCCTCTTACTGATGCCAAGAAAGCATATATGAAGCATTTGTGACCAGTCTTTTATTTAACCTGGGATTTTAAAAATAATTTTAGAGTATAGATGATTTACAATGTTATGTTAATTTATGCCATACAACAAAGTGAATCAGTTATACATACACATATATCTACTTTTTTAGATTTTTTTTCCCCTGTATAGGTCATTACAGAGTATTGAGTAGAGTTCCTTATGCTATACAGTAGGCCTTTAGTAGTTATCTATTTTACATATGAAGTGAAAGTGAAAGTTGCTCAGTCGTGTCTGACTCTTTGCGACCTCGTGGACTATAGAGTTCATGGAATTCTCCAGGCCAGAATACTGGAGTAGGTAGCCTTTCCCTTCTCCAGGGGATCTTCTCAACCCAGGGATTGAACCCATGTCTCCCGCATTGCAGGCAGATTCTTTACCAGTTGAACCACAAGGAAAGCCCATGTTACATATAGCAGTGTGTATATGTCAATCCCAGTCTCTCAATTTATCCTCCCCCTGACCCTTTTCCTGGTAACTGTAAGTTGGCTTTCTACATCTGTGACTATTTTGGTTTTGAAAATAAGTTCATTTGTACCATTATTTTTTTTAATAGATTGCACATGTAAGTGACATCATATTTGTCTTTCTCTGTCTGAGTTACTTCACTCAGTAGGATAATAATCTCTGAGTCCATCCATGTTGCTGAGGTTGATATTGTGTTCAGTCTTGGAGAACAGTGATATGTGTTACTCAGGATGAGCATGAGAACAATGAGATGGTATTATCCTCTTTTGCCAAAGAGATAGTTCTTATCTATTTTAAACTCCTTTTAGCAATGAGAGTACTAACACATAGGCCATTACACAATTTGCCATAATAGAAAATGTAATTACAGAGTCAAGATACTCCTGATAAAACAAGAGCAATCAAAAAGAACAACATAAAAGCAATGAACAGTATTCTGTTTTTTGGCATTAAGAGACATCTGCATTATAAGATTTCTGTTTTACAATGAAGGAAAAGAATTGTCCATTGGGTCCTACTAAAAAGAAAACATTCACTTTTTTCTCTGAAAGGGTATTGAATGATATCATGGTTACTTGATAAATACTAAATTCACATCTGTGAAAAATAACTTGGTACATATGAAAGCTGTCACTGGAAAATATATGGAGAGAAAATAAAAACTGCAGCCCTAAAGAAGAGCAAGCCTAACAGAAGCTTTCAGTAAAAGATGTGAATCTGGTGCCCCATACGTTCGGCTGATTCCAAACTCACCACCACATAAGGAAACTCTCAAAAGCAAGTCTCTATCATTTCAACCTTTAGCATATTCCTCAAAGTTGTTGGCAATGCATGTGTTTACTAGAATAGTTGTAGAATTATGGGGGCTTTTTCTGTATGCTTTCTCCATTAATGATTACCATGCAGCTCTTGGACTCCATAATTAATTTGAGCTCTTAGCTTTTTTTGTCAATGTTGATTAATCTTCATTGTTTTTCAGTGTGCCTAAAGAGCTATGGACAGTGGTCCATAATATTGTACAGGAGGCAGCAAACAAAATCATTCCAAAGAAAAAGAAAAACAAGAAGGAGGCTTTACAAATAGCAGAAGAATGAAGAGAACTGAAAAGCAAGGGAGAGAGGGAAAGGTACATCCAATTAAGTGCAGAGTTCCAAAAAACAGCTAGAAAATACAAGAAAGACTTCTTCAAATAATAATGCTTAATACTAGAACAAAACAACAAAAGGGGAAAGACTAGAGATCTCTTCAGGAAAACTGAAAACATCAAGGGAGGATTCCACCCAAAGATGGGCACAATAAAGGATAAAAATGGTAGAGTCCTAGTACATGCTGAAGAGATCAAGAAATGATGGAAAGAATACACAGAAGAACTGTATAAAAAAGATCTTAATGAACCAGATTACTACAATGGTGTGGTTAGTCACCCAGAGCCAGACATTCTGGAGTGCGAAGTCAAGTGGGCCTTAAGAAGCATTGCTGTTAATAAAGCTAGTGGATGTGATGAAATTACAGTAAAACTATTCAAATCCCTAAAGGATGAGGCCATCAAGGTTTTGCATTCATTATGTCAGCAAATCTGAAAGACCCAGCAGTGGTCACATGACTAGAAGAAGTCAATCCTCATCCCAATATCCAAGAAGGGTAGTACCAAAAATGTGCTAACCATCAGAGAACTGCACTCATCTCCCATGCTAGTAGGGTCATGCTTAAAATCTTGCATGCTAGGTTTCAGCATTATGTGGACCAAGAACTTTCAGATGTCCACGCTTGGGTTTAGAAAAGGAAGAGGAACTAGAGATCAAATTGCCAACATTCACTGGATTATACAGAAAGCAAGGGAATTTCAGAAAATCATCTATCTTTATTTCATCAATGACGCTAAAGCCTTTGACTGTGTGGATCATGACAAACTGTGGAAAGCTCTTAGAGAGGTGGGACTACCAGACCATCTTACCTGTCTGCTGAGAAACTTGTGTGCAGGTCAAAAAGCAACAGTTAGAACCCTGTATGGAACAACTGATTGGTTCAAGATTGAGAAAAGATTACGGCAGGGCTGTCTGCTGTCACCCTGTTTGTTTAACCTATACACTGAGTGCATCATGAGAAATGCTGGGCTGGGTGAGTTCAAGCTGGAATCAAGATAGGAAAGGGAAACATAGGTGACTTCAGATATGTAGATGATACCACTCTAGTGGCAGAAAGTGATGCATCACAGATGCAATGAACATGAACTTGGGCAAACTCCAGGAGATGGTGAGGGACAGGGAGGGCTGGCATGTTGCAGTCCATGGAGTCACAAAGAGTTGGACATGACTGGAGGATTGAACAACAACACATTAAAGTATTTTTGTCAAGATAGCTTAATGTTTTTGCAGATATAGTGAAACATGGACTTTACTTTTCTCTTCAGCTTCCTTTCATGTACTTAGGTTCAGACACACCCTTCATTATTTGGAGAGTCAGCTAGCTGGGGTCAGGATCTTACTTCCAGTCTCTGGACTGTGTCCTTACTGGAGTCACCTCTAACCCATCCCATCCCAAAGTCTGGGTGGAATCTAGAACGAGGAATCTTGAGATCACGAGATTCTGAGGAGGCCACAATTGAGAGTTTAGTATTGATTATTTCAAGTTATCTTCTGGTTTAAAATTTTATGATTCATATTAAAATGTAACAGTAATAATAAAGTAACTCACATACAAACTTATTAAATGATAATGAGTATCTAGGATTAAATCATTTGAGTTTTCCTAGTATGCTTTAACCTTTTACACAGGAGAAAGTAATGCACTAAGTGAAATTAAGGTTAATTTTTGCAATTAATTTTAATGTTAATTTGTATCATTGATTTCCAAAATACCCATGTAAAACAAGCCACACAATCCTTAGCATAGATTTAAATTACAAAATGGACACATTTACATAAACTTTTTCTTTCTTTTTTTTTTTTTAACTTTTTCTTTCTTATGTCTATGTGCATGTATGTAAGTTTGTATATATACATAACTTCATTATTATTATTTTTGCAATAAAAGAAATATGGCAAAATTATAAATTTTTGAATAGTAAAATAATGGGCCAGGATATAATAATTTTACTTTAAAAATTTACAGAGTTATAAAGCACAGAAAAATTATTTTTCTATCAGACAACTTGGTATGCATATGATGTTTTCCTTCATACAATAGTTCAAAATGATACTTTCTTAAATAAACGATTTTCTCATTTCAAATAGTATTTTGGATGAAGATGTTAGCCATAACCTGCATGATTCTGAATTTCAATATTTAATTCTGGCAACTTTTTTTTTCTTTGTTCCCTGCTGAACTTTTTATCCTAAACAGTCTGAGTGTAAACTTGCCAGCTACAAGAAAATATGTGTGCTTTATTTCATTGTGAGATTTAAGAAATATTTGTGTAAGCACATTAAAGTTATTCAGCAGTGAAATGAATGCTCTTTACACAGTATCAACATTTTCCAGACTGCCTTTCTGATTGGCATGACTCAGGTTTGGCTTAAGCTGAAAGTTTCAACTCTGGCAAGATCTTGATTCATTCTTAAGAAAATAATTCAAACTAAATAGCAATGCATGTGTAAGCATCTTACATCAGATACAATTATCTTAAACATACACATTTTGCATATTGAGAAAGAAATAATCTAGACAACCAGTAGAATTAATTATCTTTAACTGCATTTATATATAATGAGTGTTTAGTTGCTAAGTTGTGGCCAACTCTTTGCAGCCCTTTGGACTGTAACCCACCAGGCTCCTCTGTCCATTTGATTTCCCAAGCAAAAAGACTGGAGTGCATTGCTACTTCTTTCTCCAGGGGATCTTCCTGACCCAGGGTTCAAACTCTCATCTTCCTGTGTCTCTTGCATTGCAGGCAAGTTCTTTACCCACTGAGCCATCAGTGACTCAACTGAAATAATAAATTCACAGATACATATTTATATATATGTAAATAGTTGAAAATATACATAAAGCATATCAATGAAGATAGACACCTATCTATTTCTGCAGTTATGTTTCTCATCAAAATTTCAGTTTTAGCATTTACTATAAGTTATAAATAAAATGCATTCAGTTCAGTTCACTACAGTTGCTCAGTCGTGCCTGACTCATTCTGACCCCATGAGCTGCAGCATGCCAGGCTTCGCTGCCCATCACCAACTCCCAGAGCTGCTCAAAACTCATGACCATCGAGATGGTGATGCCATCCAATCATCTCATCACCTGCCATCCCTTTTTCCTCCTGCCTTCAACCTTTCCCAGCATCAGGGTCTTTTCCAATGAGTCAGTTCTTCACATCAGGTGGCCAAAGTATTGGAGTTTCAGCTTCAGCATCAGTCCTTCCAATGAATATTCAGAACTGATCTCCTTTAGGATGGACTGGTTGGATCTCCTTGAAGTCCAAGGAGCTCTCAAGAGTCTTCTCCAACACCACGGTTCAAAAGCATCAATTCTTCAGCACTCAGGCTTATTTATGGTCCAAGTCTCACATTCATACTTGACTAGTGGAAAAACTATAGTCTTGACTAGACACATCTTTGTCGGCAAAGCAATGTCTCTGCTTTTTAATATGCTGTCTAGGCTAGTCATAGCTTTTCTTCTAAGGAGCAAGCATCTTTTAATTTCATGCCTGCACTCAACATCTGCAGCGATTTTGGGGCCCAAGAAAATAAAGTCTCTCACTGTTTCCATTGTTTCCCCATCTCTTTGCCATATAGTGATGGGACTAGATGCCATGATCTTCATTTTATGAATACTGAGTTTTAAGCCAGCTTTTACACGCTCCTCTTTCACCTTCATCAAGAGACTCTTTAGTTCTTCTTCACTTTCTACCATAAGGGTGGTATCATCTGCATATCTGAGGTTATTGATACTTCTCCCAGCAATCTTTTTTAAATTTATTTATTTTTTAATTGAACGATAATTGCTTTACATAATTTCTCCCAGCAATCTTTATTCCAGTGTGTGCTTCATCCAGCACACACTGATATACTTGATATACTCTGTCTTTCACTTGATATACTCTGCATAGAAGTAAATAAGCTGGGTGACAATATACAGCCTTCACATATTCCTTTCCCCATTTTAGACCAGTCCATTGTTCCATGTCCGGTTCTAACTGTTGTTTCTTGACTTGCATACAGATTTCTCAGGAGGCAGGTCAGGTGGTCTGGTATTCCCATCTCTTGGAGAATTTTCCACAGTTTTTTGATCCACATAGTCAAAGGCTTATTGCATTTTATGAAGCAGAAGTAGATGTTTTTCTGGAGTTCTCTTGTTCAATGTGCTCAGTGAGATAATAAAATGCATTAATCCTTCTTTAATTGTTTTCACTTAGCTTCTATCCCATTTGTTTATTCTTTCACATGTATACCTATAGTTAAATATCCTCTTTTCTCTCTCGCTCTCTCTCTCTTTCTATCTCTCTGTTTCTACGTATAATATATATATATTATATTATATATATATAAATATACACATAATGTTTGTTTGTCATGTTAGGAAATATGTCATATATGTTTTTACAGAATTATAGATTTTTTTTCATTTAAAGAAAGTAAAAGTCACTCAATCATGTCTGATTCTTTGCAACCTCATGGACTGTAACCCACCAGGCTTCTCTGTCCATGGAATTCTCCAGGCAAGAATCCTAGAGTGGGCTGCCATTCCCTTTTCCAGGGGATCTTCTTGACCCAGGGATCAAACCCAGGTCTCCAACATTGCAGGCAGATTTTTTACCATCTGGACCATCAGATGTCATATAATTCATTGCTATCACATACCACACGTGCTGCTGCTGCTGCTAAGTCACTTCAGTCGTGTCCGACTCTGTGTGACCCCACAGATGGCAGCCCACCAGGCTCCCGCGTCCCTGGGATTCTCCAGGCAAGAATATTGGAGTGGGTTGCCATTTCCTTCTCCAATGCATGAAAGTGAAAAGTGAAAGTGAAAACGCTCAGTCGTGTCTGACTCTTAGCGATCCCATGGACCACAGCCTACCAGGCTCCTCTGTCCATGGGATTTTCCAGGCAAGAGTACTGGAGTGGGTTGCCATTGCCTTCTTCATACATGTTGCTGCTGCTGCTAAGTCGCTTCAGTTGTGTCCAACTCTGTGCGACCCCATAGACAGCAGCCCACCAGGCTCCGCTGTCCCTGGGATTCTCCAGGCAAGAATACTGGAGTGGGTTGCCATTTCCTTCTCCAGTGCATGAAAGGGAAAAGTGAAAGTGAAGTCACTCTGTTGTGTCCGACTCTTAGCGATCCCATGGATTGTAGCCTACCAGGCTCCTCCATCCATGGAATTTTCCAAGCAAGCCAATTCTACCACTAATGTCCACTGGAGCTGTTGGTTTTCTCAGTTTTATTTCCAATCCAGCATCATGCTTTTCTTTCAGTTGCCACATCTTTTTATTTTCTCATAATAAGTAGCAGTGTCTCACACCATTTGTCCGATGTTTCCTAACCTTGGTAATTTTGAAGAGTACAGACCAGTTTATTTGTAAAATGCCTTTGCAAGGGGGGTTTACACAGTCATTAGATTCAGAGTATTTAATTTTCAGGAATATTCGTGAACTGATTTGTCCTTCACGGTGCCATCTTTTTAGGAAGAATGTGCGTTTTTTTGGCTTGACCCCATAACAGTGGTAATGGTCTTGATGACTTAAGGTACTGGCCAATAGTTTTCCATGCTGAAAATTTACTCTTTTTTCATTTATAATTAACGGTCTGTTGGAAGATACTTTGTGTCTCTTTATAACTTATAACTCTTTATAACTTTGTAACACTTTGTAACTCTTCAAACTTTAACTCATTAGTTTTAACATACATTAAAATTTTGAATAATGTTATTTCTTTTTTACTTACTAGTTGGCATTTTGATTCTGTCCCATTTACTTATTTCATATATATATATATATTAGAATATATAACAATGGGTGTTGGTTTGCCATATTAGGAAATTCCCAGGTGAAATATGAAACTTGCCCCAGTACATGGAGGGCAAAGAGAGATGAATAAATGAAGCAGACCACTCTAGGCTGGTAGGTGGTTAATTTAATAAACAAGAAAACTTACGTAGGAGGCTTGTCTTTAGTGCTGCAGGACAAGTAGATCTCTGCACCCCCTTGCAACTCTTAAGTTAAGAGGGGCATTAACTGGGTTCAGTCATATATTCAGTCCAGATGGTCTCAAAAACACCTCACTGTATCAAAGCTGTGAACATGAAAGGACTCTTAGTATGGGAACAGTGCTTTTGGTTCAGTCTCTCGTCATGTCCAACTCTTTGTGACCCCATGGACTGCAGCACACCAGGCTTCCCTGTCCTTCACTATCTCCCAGAGTTTGTTTAAACTCATGTCCATTGAGTCACAAACAGTAGGCAGAGCCAAGGACAGGAAAGGGATTAAGGAGCCTTAGATAGCCTAGATCTAGCCAGGGATCAACCTGCAGTCACATCATGTCCTTTCTACCTCCTCCCACTAGGTATCCTCCTTTTATTCAAAGTTACAATCTCTGAAGATTTTTATTCATTTTTATATTCAAGATGTCACAGATTAAACTGCAAAGGCTCTTCCTCATGGACTTTCACGTCTTTTTGACATATCCCCATGGCTCTTTGAGACTTTTCTTGCTTCCTGTCAAGCAAAGTGTTTCAGATTCTTCTTGCAATTATACTATCCAAACCCTAAATTAGACATAAATGCAGGAGTCCTTGTTTCGTTAAGTGAAGAATTTTAGAAATAGGAATGAGACATGACTCAGAGGCCAAGTGCAAGGTTTTGGGTCCTGAGGGACCTGAGATCTTTGTCCTGGTTCTGCTGTGGCTTCTATCTCTGAGATCTTGGGAAACTTCTTTACTATATGTTTCTGTTTCCTCACTTATAAAATGGGCACAATAATAATATCTAGCTTCTAAGATTATTGTTATAATTAAATAAAGTTTAATTACATCTAGGACACGGCCCTTAGTAAGAGTTCAATTAATGTTAGCTGTTGCTTTTCTATGTGTCCAACATTCTATTTTCTGATTTATTTTCAGTTTTCCAAGTAAGTGTACATCCAGGAAAAGAGGGGCCATCTAGTCATGTTTTTGTGCTATTTTAACTGCTTATTGTTGTTGTTTTGGTTAGTCACTAAGTTGTGTCTGACTCTTTGCAATCCCATGGACTTGCAGCCTGCCAGGTTTCTCTGTCCATAGGATTTCCCAGGCAAGAATGTTAGAATGGGTTACCATTTCCTTCCTCAGAGCATCTTCTTGAGTCAGGGATCAAATCTGCATCTCCTGCATTGCAGGCAGATTCTTTACCACTGAGTCACATGGGAAGGCTATTTTGGTTATATATTAGAATGTGATTTCCAATTAGTAACATTGCCAGGCACTTATTCTTGCTCATTGTTTGTATATCTTTTTGTTGAAATATTGTGCTTATTTTAAAAATATATTTTATTTTGAGTTAATAGATGCTCTCATCTAGTTAATTATCATATCTGTCACTTCAAATATGTACTTTTTTATGTGTGTGTATAAGAACATTTAAGTTCTACTTTCCTAGAAAATTTCAATCATAGAACACAGTATTATCAATTACAGTTGTCATATTACATATTGGATCCTCAGAACTTAGTCATCTTATAATTGAAACTTTATACTCTTTTACCAACTTCATCATATTACTTTCAATGCCCAAGCCCTTGCAACCAGTTTTCTGTTCTCCATTTATATGAGTTCTTTTTTTTTTAATCCTACATATAATGATTTGTCTTTCTCTGTGTGACTATTTATTTAGCATAATTCCCTACAGTTTCACCCTTGTAATTGCAGACAGCAAGATTTTTCTTTTTCATTTTGACTGAGTAATATTCCATATATATGTATATACACACATATGTATAGCTGAGGATGTTTTATATTTTGATTATTATATTAGTTGCACATGAACATCTTGTCAAGATTCAAAATTTATAGTTAAAATCTGTGCATTTCACTAGAATTTGACTTAAAAAATAATAATATGTAAAACTGAACCAGTGCACACAATTCAGGCTTGGATTCATGTTGATGTTCGACAGAAGCCAATAAAATTCTATAAAGCAATTATTTGTCAATTAAAAAATAAATAAATTAGAAAAAAAAATTGAACCAATACACACAATTGAGGCTTGGAAGTAGTCATTTATATCTGCATCCACCAGCTGGTGGAATTTGGAAATTTTCTAAAAATCCCAATGTATATTCAATCTAGAATACTTAGTCCAAAAAACTTGAGTATTTCATTCATTGAATCACTTAAGTGTGAAAATTTACATATGTCTCTTGTTATAATATCTATATCAGAAAAAATGGATTCCTTGCCAAATTGTATGTATCTCCACAATAATTTTAAATGACACATTGTCTATTTGGCTATCCATATTTTTGTATCTAAGAAAACTTTGTTTTTCATTTTCCCATTGCTTTCTGATAAGTCTACATCGAAAAAAATGACACATTAATTTTCAGTCAGGTTACTCTGTCACATTATTTTTAATAAGTATCTTTGATATAGCTTATCTTTTCATATTCGTAGAAATCATAGGAATGGTTTCTAAATTAAATACCAGTATATTTTCTGTGTTTGAGGTTTACTCAAAAATGATTCTTCAAAATAAAGGACATCCTCAAATTCTAAGCAGCAATGTCCCCCACAGTTTGAAATTATGTTAACCTGGACTCAGGATATATCCTATTACAGCAATTCTTTCATTACAGGAAAGGTAATATCTCCCTTCCCTTGAGATACTAGAGGAACACCACATTTTATTCAATATTAAATTTGGGGTAATATCTGTGGTCTTAATGCCATTGTGTTCACAGTTAAGATTATTGTTCAAGCCTATGTGTCCCATACAAATAAAGGCATATTTAACAATATCCTGACCCAAGGATCAAACCCATGTCTTTTACATCTCCTGCATTGGCAAGAGGGTTCTGTACCACTAGCACAACCTCAGAAGCCCCCATTTATCAGAATAACAATAAATGTCACTTCAAGCAAGTCCTGTAATCTGGGTAGATTAATTTGTTGATATTTCATTTCATGGTAGTATAAATCCTGATACGAGTCTGGCAGCCTTTCTTCAGTTAGTAATTGCACCATGGTTACACCATGTGGAACACTTAGTCTCTGAGGTCTCAGTACATGCAAGGACTGAAATATATATATATATATAGTCCTTCATATCCTTCATATACATATGAAGGACAATAGCCCTTAACAACTTCAGAAGTGGTACAAGCAACTTTCCCTCAAAGTCATAGAATAGCTGCTCTGCTACTTCAACCTAACCACAAGGGAAACTAGTAAGTGGAAGAGAACTCAGAAAATACTTGTGAGCACTATCTTTGTCAGCAAGTAACCACAAGATGCCCTGCAGATGAAATAGGAATGAGTGTCTGGGAACCCATCCAGTCAGCTTTTGCATAGGTCCTCCAGTCTCAGGGCAGTCTGTCTACACAAATTACAAGCTCCACTTCTGCTGTTGGAGACTCCACCTTGAGGGAATCCAGGCTTTTGGGGTTAGAATAGTTATACTTTTTTCGTTTTTTTTGCTTTTCCCCACAAGGTTTGAATTTTCTGTTGCTCACACACAATGCCACATCACACCACTGTCTCCAAGGATATAATACAACAGGAAATGAAATGAACCAAACCCTACTAAGGACATTTAAATTATAATTGTGTGGAAAACATGTCCAAAGAACTTTATATATATATATATATATGTATGTATATGTATATACATATATATATAAAGTGAAAGGCAAAGGAGAGAAGGAAAGATATACACACTTGAATGTAGAGTTCCAAAGAATAGCAAGGAGAGGTAAGAAAGACTTCCTCAGTGATCAATGCAAAGAAATAGAGGAAAACAATAGAATGGGAAAGACTAGAGATCTCTTCAAGAAAATTAGAGATACTAAGGGAACATTTCATACAAAGATGGGCTCAATAAAGGACAGAAATGGTATGAACCTAACAGAAGCAGAAGATATTAAGAAGAGGTAGCAAGGATAAACAGAAGAACTACACAAAAAAAGATCTTCATAACCCAGATAATTACCATGGTGTGATCACTCATCCAGAGCCAGACATCCTGGAATGAGAGGTCAAGTGGGCCTTAGGAAGGATCACTATGAACAAAGCTAGTGGAGGTGATGGAATTCCAGTTGAGCTATTTCAAATCCTAGATGCTGTGAAAGTGCTGCACTCAATATGCCAGCAAGTTTGGAAAGCTCAGCACTGCCCACAGGACTGGAAAAGGTCAGTTTTCAATCCAGACTCAAAGACAGAGAATGCCAAAGAATGCTCAAATTACCACTCTATTACACTCATGTGAGATGAACATGCTAGCTAAGTAATGCTCAAAATTCCCTAAGCCAGGTTTCAACAGTATGTGAACCATGAAATTCCAGATGTTCAAGCTGGATTTAGAAAAGGCAGAGGAACCAGAGATCAAATTGCCAACATTTATTTGACCATTGAAAAAGTGAGAGAGTTCCAGAAAAACATCTACTTCTGTTTCATTGACTAAACTAAAGCCTTTGACTGTGTGGATCACAACAAACTCTGGAAAATTCTTAAAGAGATGGGAATACCAGACCACCTGACCTGCCTCCTGAGAAATCTGTATGCAGGTCAAGAAGCAGCAGTTAGAACTGGACATGGAACTATAGACTGGTTCCAAACTGGGAAAGGAGTGTGTCAAGGCTGTATGTTGTCACCCTGCTTATTTAACTTATATGTAGAGTACATCATGAGAAATGCCAAGCTAGATGAAGCACAAACTGGAATCAAGAACACTGGGAGAAATATCAATAATCAGATACGTAGATGACACCACATTTATGGCAGAAAGCAAAGAAGAACTAAAAAGCTTCTTGATGAAAGTGAAAGAGGAGAGTGAAAAAGTTGGCTTAAAACTCAACATTCAGAAAACTAAGATCATGGCATCTGGTCCCATCACTTCGTGGCAAATAGATGGGGAAACAATGTAAACAGTGCCAGGCTAATTTTTGGGCTCCGAAATCACTACTGATATTGACTGAAGCCATGAAATTAAAAGATGCTTACTCCTTGGAAGAAAAGCTATGACCAACCTAGACAGCATATTAAAAAGCAGAGACATTGCTTTGCCGGCATAAGTCTGTCTAGTCAAGGCTATAGTTTTTCCATTAGTCAAGTATGGATGTGAGAGTTGGACCATAAACAAGGCTGAGTGCTGAAGAATTGATGCTTTTGAACTGTGGTGTTGGAGAAGACTCGTGAGAATCCTTTGGACTGCAAGGAGATACAATTAGTCCATCCTAAAGGAAACCAGTCCTGAATATTCATTGGAAGGACTGATGCTGAAGCTGAAACTCCAATACTCTGGCCACCTGATGTGAAGAACCAACTCATTGGAAAAGACCCTGATTCTGGGAAAGATTGAAGCCTGGAGGAGAAGGGGATAACAGTGGATGAGATGGTTGGATGGCATCACTGACTCATTGAACATGAGTCTGAGTAGTCCTGGGAGTTGGTCATGGACACGGAAACCTGGTGTGCTGGAGTCCATGGGGTTGCAAGGAGTCAGACAAGACTGAGGGACTGAACTGAACTGATATGTAAATATATATATTTCCTGTTAAAGTTTGAAAGTTCTAGCTGAGATCATAAAGAAAAAAATGCTTTTTAAACTTCCCTGATGTGTGAAGTCAGGAAAAGGCAAGAAATTTAGAATATAGTACCTTGGCTATTCTCTTGTGAGAGGGAGAAAAAGAGAGGGAGAAAAAATTTTCTCTCATTGATTCCCAGAAGTTGACGTGTATGAAAATAGACCAGTGTTAATTTGTCAATCTGATTAGTCTGTCACGTTAATTTGGTGAAAATCTGTCATATTTCTAAAAAGCTATGACTGAGCTCAAGGCAACCAGAAAACACTGATATTTAACTCATTTTCTAAGACAGAGGCATGTTTTCTAATTTTTTAAAAAACTTTCACCTTTGCAGAGTTTATAGGAAAGATACCATAATTGCTGAGTTAAAGTATTTTATTTAAAGTTGACCCATAGTATTATCTTTCTACTGATTCTGTCTCTCTGTGTTTATTCAGTGATAATCTTCCCTTAAGAGATTTGTTTTAAATTTTTATGACAATTATGTATTTAAGACAAAAAATTCAAATATTGCAAGAAGATTATAATTAATGTAAAATACCAAATTTTACACACCCCAGAGTTGACTACTTGCTCAGTAAGACCCCCTTTAAACTTTTTCTTTGTAGCACAATGGAACTATTCTCTAAGCCTTTTCTTAATTTATGTTCTTAAATTAATATACATATAAAACTAATACATATATTAATTATGTATGTATCTTTATCCTCCATTAATGCATATGGATAGGTTTACTTCTAGTTTTTAATCATTACAATGTTGCAATTATTGTATTCTAAAAAATGACTACAGTAAGCTCTTCATATCTCAGCTCCTTGTAAGCCAGTCACTGGGCAATAGTTATAACCTTTCTAGACTGCCTTCTGCTTGAAGCACACCATCATGGAAGAATTGCAGATGAGCAAAATGGGTGTTTTATTATTACATTGGAGATAGATTTGACTGTTGGTTGGGAAGGGCATGTTTTATCTTCTGCTATGTCACCTAGAGAATGTTTCATATCATTGGACTCCTTATTGACTACATTCTTGGTTTCACTGTTTCTTTATAACAGTAATACTTCTGCAAGGTTATCTTAGGCTATAATTAGTTACTTCATCTATGATTTTATTCTAACTGGTATGATAACTTAAATTTTTTTTTAATGATCTGAACAATATTTAGTTGTTCCATGGAGTTACTATCATCAATTGACAGACAAGATAGGGAAGTACTTGAAATCTTTGGTGGCTCTCTTTCAAATCCATTAATTCCATAAAAAAGAAAATGTGATACACTTGAGTTCTATTCAGATGCATTTAATACCATTAATAAGTCAAGGTAGAATGTCAGTTTCCCTCTGTCTCTCCCTTTGAAATAAAAAAAAAAAAAACATAGTGAAATGATATAAGAAATCTTAAACAGAGAATCTTCAAAAGAACATGACAAATATGTACTTTCATAGATGTCCTCTTCCCCATACATTAGGATAATAATATATTGACTGATAATTATTTCATTTAACTCAAAAGACTTGCTAAGTATGTATTTTGTCATAGAAATAAAGATAACCTGTTTTTAATACTGAATTCATTATCAGAGATATTTTAAGCTGAGGATTCATGACCACTTAAGAATGTGGAAAAAAATAAAATAAAATTATCACATGAGTGACTTTAGATCCCTTTGAACTTGGAATTTTAAAAATGATAGGGACTAAGAGGGATAAATTATAAAGCTACTACATAATCCCTGACTTCCAGGAGCCAACATCTAAAGGAGATACTTCCCTGCAAAAATATGTATTCTATATTTTTTTAATTACCTTCTGTTAAAAACATTGATTAGTTCCATAATTTCATTATTATTAATTTTGCATACAAACCAGTAAAACATTTGTTATTAACTTTGCACAAATAATAAAAATATGAGCTATATATATATAGGATCTGCATAATGATGCATTTCAATTAAATTTTTGTAAGAGGCATAAGGTTACACATGATAAACAATGGTTATCAGATTACTTTTAAAGACCCTGCCCTGAAATGTTCCTTGATTTCACTTTGTCATGATTATAAAAAAATAACCTATCTACCTGGAACCCAAACTGCATCAAGAATAACAACAAAATGTTCCTTAACGTTAATCTTATTTAGATTCTTTATCAACACTATCTTTCCATATCCATATTAAAAAATCCACAATTATTACACAGTATTTTAAATGTAAATTAGATGTTGTCAGTTTTTTACATGCCATCAAATTTAAGACAAAAAGATAGCATTTAAATTTTAGTTTGGAGAGAAAATGGCTATTGGAATGATTTTGTTGTTGGTGGTGGCAGTGGCGGTAATGTGTTTTGTTTCATTTTGTTCTGTTTGTGCCACTTAACTGAGAGCTGCAAGAAACTTTGCTTGAAACTGGGGAAGCTTTATAATTGTCCAATGAGAAAAGTGATCTTTGTGTTTTAAGAGGATTTACAAATCAAGTCAAAACTTATCCATTATTAAAATAGGATATATATGTATATATATGCAGATATTACCTTTTCTGCCTGAACAAATATAGATTATAGGTGAGTGATTAAGAGATTATACTAGAATGCAGATTTATATGATTGCTATTCTGAAATCAGGCTCCAATCACTATTATAGGTTTATGTTTATTAATTAAATTATTGTTGAAAATCAGTCCCATGATATTCTAGTCTCCTCTTCATTAAAAGAAAAGTTTTCTTGACAAATTAATATTCAGAATTCTTCATTAGTATTTAGGAGTGCTGATTGAGTTATAATTGTTATATATAATTGGCTATTAAATAGACTTGTGTTCTACAATGAGATATTTTATATTAAATATCTGTTTTGTTTATTTATTGAAGATTAATCTAGCCTCAACTTGGCTGTAGTTCCCATTAAAATTATAGACAGTTATTTAATCTCTAGTAGAAAAAGGAAGGGTCATATTAAGCCCTTGACATAACCATTTTTTGGAGTTAAGGTCACTTCACTTTTCACTGCATGTTGAAATGTTTCAAATTATTTTAAAATATATTATGTATTTACCCTTTCCAATATTTGCTCTGCGTGTTGAAAATGCAGAATGAAGAGAAGACAAAATGTCATGCCCATTTCCCTGGGAACTGAATAAAAAGATCACCTGATTCAAATTCTATAAATTTATTTACTAAAGTACACCGCTGCTTATTTTGGAAGAACTTTTTTAGCTTAAAAAGGAAAACAGTGTTTTTTACATTCTGCCATTTAATTAGAATATAAAAGCAAAATGTTTTGGGCTTGAATCTTTTCTTCATATAGTTTTATTAGTAGATCATCTTTCAAAAGTTATGCTAAAAATAAATAACTTCAGGCAAAATATTTGAATATATTAATTTTATAAATATTTTTTCTTTGTGATTTTATGTTAAAGAGAGATTGAAAATGCATAATAAGGGTTATTTGATTTAGTGAAACATATTGCACTAGCAAACAGAAGACGATTTCCAAGGTTATTTTTCTCCTTATTCCTTATTCCCTCTTATCTAAATGCATACAGCTTTCAGCCTGAACAAGCACTGAATTCACTCTTCAAATTATGTATGTACATTTGACTTAGCTCCAATGCAGGAATGGAACATAAACAGGAAAATCTGCACAGCAAACAGCCATCAGAAAAAATCTTTGTGGTGTCCTATGTGGTCTGAAAAACATAATAAAATTAAAAGTTAGCAATATATATTTAAAGAATTTTTCAAATATATTAAGAACATGTATTTCCTCTAAAGAAGTTTGCATCTGCTACCAATGGATGATGTATTTTAAGGAGACCATGATTTTTAATGAGGTAGATTTTAGAAACTCATAATTATATCAATAAGAAACCCAAGTAGATTTCTATAAAAATAAAGTTTTCTTCAACAGACATCAGAGGAATAGTTCAATTTGAAAACTCTTCTCTACTTGTGTGAGTGCTATTTTAAGGTAATTTCACATGTACATGAACTTATTTTGTAATAATTTCCAAAGTCACAAGGTGATGATTTAATTGGCAAGTGATATTTCTAAAGGTCATGAAGATGTTGTTAATTACATAATTTCTAAACTTTCTCTGACTGCTCATCTGTTCACTCACATCTGTTAAGGACACTCCTCCAGGTCCATGTTAGCAATTCATCTGTTACACTTGATCAGATTGAAATAGAACAGAAGTAAACAGCAGATATTTGCCCAAGGCAGGTTGATTTTAAATTATTTTTGGGAGAGGTGGTCAGTTCATAAAGTTTTGGAGAAAACAATTTTCTTTGCTTAGAGAAATGTTATCTTTATATAGGATCAAATTCTTTCATAGCAAAAAAGTAGAAAGAAGTAAAATAATTAAAATTACTCTATTGTTAATAGCAATAATGATTGCCTTTAACAAATACTGATGATGCAATATTTTACAAAAAATTTAGTATAACATCAGTGTAACAGTGACTGTAAAGGAATAAAAATGTTTGGGAAATTGACATACAGCTAAATATGTATACCTTCACAGAATGTAAATACATCTTAAACTCGTCCACACACATTTAGGTATAGAGAGTAAAGCAGAAGGTGGCTAGGTGTCTTGGAGCATGCTTTGAAAGAAAATTGAATTCAACACATTGGAAACTTGCCTTACCTACACTTAAAATTCAAAATTTTCTATAAATCTGTGTATATACAATTGCACTAAAATGTGTTATAGAACATGTAGGGAAAAGTCGTATGACAAAGCCAGAAATCAGCCCCACTTTAGGCACAGGATATTGTGCCCCTGGTTCTGTGCCCACTTTCTTCTCCTTCGGTCCACTCCCAGACCTTTGTTTACCCAGACGGAAGAGGAATCCATGAAATTTTCACAGTAATCCATTGTGATGCTAAAATCTATGCATTCCTGTTTATTTTTTATCTTAAAAAGAATGACAATAACTTTGCCTATGTTGAATATATGGATTGACAGTAGAAACCCTTTCCCATCAGTCAGTCATATGTCCAGACAGCCCTAAGTGGCTTCCTAGATATGGGGTATCCCGAAAGAAGAGTGAAATTTTCCCAGCACTGAGATGTGAAGATGGGGAGACTGAGAGAAGGAAAAGTGTCGAGGAGTGGAGGGAACAGGAAGATGTTTAACTTATAATCTGAGTCATGATATGTCTGAGAGTAAAAGGAGTCCAGTTAATAATTGGCCAGGACATTGGATAAACCAGCATCATTCTGGCCAAGTGATTGGTGTTGTTAAAAAGGGGTAGAAAGTTTTGTGTTCAATGCCAGCTTATTGGGACATATGAAAATGCACATTCACTAAGTCTAAAGCAGTTAAATATCATGTTATAGAGACAATTAGGTTTTTTTTTTTTTATTAAATAAGCCATTGCAAAATGGATAGAAGGCATATAAATGAATGGTTCTCAGTGTTCATATACATATTTTCTCAGGAAACCTCTCAGGGGCAGATGTCTTGCAGAATTTAGAATTTTCAGATTTATAAAATTAATGAGTAATACCATCCCAGCAGGTTTGGATAAAACTCTAAATTTGCATATTTTCACATATGTTAACATATTTTTGACAAGACATATACAATCACAGCAAAATACATAAAATTCATAAATAACTTCATGCTAATTCACACAAGGTTTCCATTAATGGACCGTATGATTATGCTTGCTACTAGAACTTTTGAGATTTAAGAGGTGTGGAAAAGGAGTTGTGGACATGTACTGTATATAAAAGGTCTTTCTTGGTAAAACTTGAGATTTTTAACATTTATAAAATAAAATAATTGATTTGCTCCTTAGTTCATTAATTGGAGATAAATCTTTACAAAACTTTTGCTTTGCTTGTCTTGTGCTTAAAACTGAAAAGAAAATGTTGTCATTATCTTAATGGTTCACACTATAAATTCATGCATGACCACCAATCTTCTTTGAGCTCCCACTAATCAAATGTGTATATTTTCTAGTAATTATTGACAGTGAGAGATGATATCTAATATTGCTTATCTCTTTAAGCATATCAAACAGAATGAGTAAGTCTGTCAAATCTGAATTTCTCAATAGAACAATATTAAAAGTCTAATCCCATTTAAGTGCAAGTTATTGCCAAAGTGATTAGTATGTTTTTCATACCCATCTACAGTATTATTCAAAACAGATTTTCAACCATTTATTGTCAATCATGATGCATAATGTAATTAGAGGCTCATAAATGACAACCGCATATTCAGATGACTCAATGGAATGACAAATTCTCTTCTTTTACTCCATCACTTTTCACCTCCAAAATAATGCCATTGGATAGCTTCCTTAAATCATAGTGTTTTATTTGATATCTATATATATATATATATATATATATACACACATACACACAAATATATATGTATAATATCCTTTGTGGGAAGAAATAGTAACCTACTCCAATATTCTTGCCTGCAGAATTTCATGGAGAGAGGAGCCTGGCAGGATATATAGCCCATGGGGTCTCAAGGAGTCAGACATGACTGAGTGACTAACACACACACGTGTGTGTGTGTATCGATATGCATATATGCATATATATATATATATATATATATATATATGTTTATATTTTTTAACTTTCCACTGAAGAATGGTTTAGCAGATTTCAAATACAATAGTTGGAATTAAATAATGCCTTATAATTTTCTATCTACATAGAAGACAGAAAAATGGAATAATTTGCACTATTAAAAGAAAGAACAAATACTAAAAGTAATTTATGTATTGGTGGTTGAACTCAAGAATAAAGGTATCAGCATTTCAAATCAACTGATAAATGAGTTAAGAAATTCTTCTATAATGTTTTAAAAGTCCTAAGGCTTTCTTTCTGAGCTAAATTTAATGTGCTTTAAAGCTTTGAAACCACCCCCCCCAATGGTATAATTTTGTCAACGAATTTTTCAGTAACTAAAGGAGAAATGGTTTCAACACATTTTGGCAAAACACATAACTGCAGAACTGGTACTTGAATTTTATATTTGTCAATATGGAAGATCTGATAGATTATGGGTTTTAAATTTGAAAGATAAGGATTTAGGTTTACATATAATAAATATGAGCCACACATGTATTTATAAATTGACTAGTAGCTCTATTATAATGAATACAAATAAAGGACTCTTCCGAACTAAAATAATGCTAAATTAATCTTCCATGATCAGTTGCAAATTTTTATGAAAATGCACATGAAACACCCTTAAGACAAAATTATGTATAATAATCAGCCATTTGCTAGAGTTTGCAAGGAATGTGAAATAAGACACTGAAAGGACTAAAAAGAAATTATGAGACACTGTGTTTTAGTCTCTGTGATAGAACAGCAGGCACAATAAAGTAAAAGAAATTCAAGAGTGCTAAGGAAGCTGTGGTACATATACACAATGGAATATTACTCAGCCATTAAAAAAAATACATTTGAATCGGTTCTACTGAGATGGATGAAACTGGAGCCCATTATAGAGAGTGAAGTAAGCCAGAAAGAAAAACACCAATACAGTATACTAATGCATATATATGGAATTTGAAAGATGGTAACGATAACCCTATATGCGAGACAGAATAAGAGACACAGATGCATAGAACAATTTTATGGACTCTGAGGGAGAAGGTGAGGGTGGGACGTTCTGGGAGAATAGCATTGAAACATGTATATTATCATATGTGAAACAGAACACCATTCCATGTTCGATGCATGAGACAAGGGCTCAGTGCTGGGGCAATGGGATGACCCAGAGGGATGGGATGGGGAGGGAGGTGGGTGAGGGGTCCAGGAAGGGGAACACATGTAAACTCATGGCTGATTCATGTCAATGTATGGCAAAAACTATTACAATATTGTAAAGTAATTAGCCCCCAACTAAAATAAATAAATTTATAAAAAATAAAAAATAAAAGAAATTCAGAATCCAAGCCCTGAGATGAATTGAAGGAGGTTTTACGAAACAAAACAGATATTTCAGGATATCCCTAGCTTGGTCCAAGTTTCTATTATTGAAAAAACTTCATTTGTTATATCTAAGCTTAAATTAGTTTTATGTTTATAGAATTTACCATACATAACATGAAGCCATCCTAAACCAAAATGATTATAACCATAAAGAATCACTACCAATTCAGTATCTCTTACTACTGTTACTGACATACATATTTATAATTCCTGCTGTGAATAGACTGTTTAAGTAACTGAAATAAAAATAACTGAAAAACTATACAATATTCTGTTTATTAAAAATGAAAAACAAAACAAAAAACCAAAACAATGGAAAATTCCGTGAAGTAAGTGGAATTTCAAAGCACTAGAAAGACAGAAGTATAATATATAGTTTGTCTTATTTTATGGTTTTCCAGATGATGTAGAAAGAGCTTAAATTTTTATATCAATAGATAAGGAAAACTGTAGACACATAAACAGTATTAATAATATTTTGCAGTTTTCATCACTAACTTATGAAATGAGAGTTTAATTGATATGAATTTTAAATTTTATTTGGGAATTTGAGTCCTATGTCTTTATAATTTAGTGTTATGTAAATTCCTCTGTGTCTTGTCACTTATATTGCCTTCATATAGGGAGACTCAATCCCAGGAAATTAGCTTAAATGTGATTATAGTCTCTCTCTTCTATGAAGTTACCTATGATAATAACAGTGACACCAAGATACCATTTATTCTGATATACATTTGGGGAAATTCAATGTTCATTGGATGAAATCAAGAAGGTATTAAATATAACTTTGTTCTTACTCTTAAAAAGATGCCGGAAGGCAAAAGTGCCATTTTCTGTCAAGTACGACTCAATTGATAGTTCACTCTTCATTCTGCACAAATGCCTCTTTTAAAATGATTCAATTCCTCTTCTCCCTCATCTTCTCTGGTCAGGCAGGAGTCATCGAGAAGGAAGATTGGCCTATTATCTTCCCACTCTGTCAGAAGCAGCACCAGGAACAGGCATGATTTTCTCATATGCTACCAGTTCAGTGCCTCATAAAACACATGAACTGTGCTATCGAGACTTAATTGTGCCTAGAGTAAAATGAAATGGAATGAAGTGGGCACTGAAATAATATGCTGGTATTTACACTGTCTCCCTATGTACATGTCTCAATACTATAAAAGCTAAATTAGCATGTGGACTGAATTTTTTAATAGGCTTTCCCATATTTAAAAATGTAATTTGCATCTTATCTAAAATTTGAGTTGGTTATTTTTACAGTAAAGAACAGAAACAGTGAGAAAAATACATTCTGTTCATTTTGTCAGTCCCCTTATAATTGGAAAAAGATTATTACCAGGTGTTATTATCTCTTAGATCAATTAATCTTTGGACAAAGACTGGGAGATAATTGAATGCATCTCTCTCCCCTCTCTTTTCTTCTTTAGGGTTTGAGGATGTGATTTTATGTATGCAGGCACATGACTGTGTGTCTGCACAAGTGCAGAAACCAGCTGAAGTAGAAAATATACTGTATGACAGTCTACTTTCCATGGCATTTCTGATCTTGCCAGTTAGAGAGTGAAAAAATTATGTGAAAGTTTATTCTTGTCAGATTTAAAGACTGTTTTCCAACTAAAATTCTCAAAGTGATATAAGTGAACTACAGAGATTTCTTTTAAATCACATATTAAAAATAATCTGCTGCCGCCGCTGCTGCTGCTAAATCACGTCAGTCGTGTCCGACTCTGTGTGACCCCATGGACGGCAGCCCACAAGGCTCCCCTGTCCCTGGGATTCTCCAGGCAAGAATATTGGAGTGGGTTGACATGTCCTTCTCCAATGCATGAAAGTGAAAAGCGAACGTGAAGTCTCTCAGTCATGTCCGACTCTTCGCGACCCCACAGACTGCATCCCACCAGGCTCCTCCGTCCATGGGAGTTTCCAGGCAAGAGTACTAGAGTGGGTTGCCAGTGCCTTCTCCGAAAAATAATCCGGGGACCCATCAAATCTCTTGCTTTTTCATGTTAGCGATTAACTTCAGTAAAATATTAATCCCTTAAGAAAAACTTATCAATAATTGGGTGCTGCTAAATCCAAACCCCAGCTGTGTAGACAGATATGAGTAGAAGGAAGAGGGTGTACACACACACACACACACACACACACACACACACTCATACACAAAATATAAGTTGGGATAAACCAAGAGAGAGATGGATTGGTGAGTCACATTTCTGTAAAGGAGAACTTTGAACTAAAGAAAAATGCAAAATTTCCAAGAAAAACAGCAGAGACCAAGCACTAGATGAGGAAAACAAAGGCGATGTCAAATAGCAGCAGGGAAGAGGGGCTGGGGACACCACAGCAGGAGGTATGAATTTGCCAGCTTGCCCATCTTCTAGGACGGTGAAAGAGAGTGAAAAATCTGGCTTGAAACTCAATATTACAAAAACTAAGATCATGGCATCTGGTCCCATCATTTCATGGCAAATAGAATGGGAAAAAAGTGGGAGCAGTGACAGATTTTACTTTCTTGGGCTCCAAAATCACTGCGGATGGTGACTGCAGCCGTGAAATTAAAAGATGCTTGCTCCTTGGAAGAAAAGCTGTGACAAACCTAGACAGCATATTAAAAAGCAGAGATATCACTTTGTCAACAAAAGTCCTTCTAGTCAAAGCTATGGTTTTTCCAGTAGTCATGTATGGATGTGAGAGTTGTACCATAAAGAAGGCTGAGCACCAAAGATGCTTTTGAACTGTGGTGGTGGAGAAGATTATTGAGAGTCCCTTGGACAGCAAGATCAAACCAGTCCATCCTAAGGGAAATCAACCCTGAATATTCATCAGAAGGATTGATGCTGAAGCTGCAATATGTTGGCCATGTGATGCAAAGAGCCAACTCATTGGAAAAGACCCTGATGATGGGAAAGATTGAAGGCAAAAGAGCAGGGCAGCAGAGGATGAAATGCTTAGATAGCATCACCAACTCAGTGGACATGAATTTGAGCAAACTCTGGGGGACAGTGGAGGACAGAGAAGCCTGGCATGCTGCAGACCATGGAGTTGCAAACAGCCACACAAAACTTAGCGACTGAAGAACAAAAACACATTTCGTGAATCAATCAGAGGTTAAAGTCTCTTAGAAAGGAGCAACACATGAAAACTTGTTCATAGAACTTTTGTGGACTCAGGCTGAGCAATTTGGGGTATGTAACAGTTAACTGCAGTTTCAATGGAGAGTCTACCCCCTGGAAAAACTGTCTTAAAATTTAAACATGTGGTCACAAGTTAGAATATCACCATTATTTATTCCTCCAGGGATATGTTACTATCTAAGTTTCCTGAATTCCTCAAGATAGTATGAATAATAAACAAATGTTTAATTTGAAAAGTTGGGTTGGCCAAAAAATTCTTCTGGATTTTTCTCTAAGATGTATGGAAAAGCCTGAATTAACTTTTAGGTCAATGTGATAACTTCCTGCACAAAAATATTCTAGATCCAGATGGTGAGCAAAATTCCAAGAATTAGAAAATATTTTAAGAGATAAGCGAGAAACATAACATGAAGAAAGTTGCCCCACTCATTCTGTAACCATGATCATTAAATGGATTTAAACAGCACAAGAAAAGAATAATATAGGAAAATGTCAATTGGAAGTATTTCTATGGAATTCTTAGAAAAAAAAAAAAAGTACCTACCAGAACCTCTAGTAGTGTCCTAATAAAATAATATGAGTTTTTCTTCAAGAAACTGCAGACTGTATTTTCTAAAACTCATAAGACACAAATTAATAATAATCTAGAAATCTCTTTCTTGAACCAAAAGGCCAGTGCATAACCTTAAAATGCTGCCCTCTGTCCTAACTATACAATCAGTGAAAGTTCCTGCCTGCTTTCATCTTATGACTTCCCAACCAAGTCATAGAATTCACTGTCTTGATACACAACTGAAACCTTCTTGGAGTATTGCTGTCCTCCACTGGGATTCACTATGCTCCCAGGCAGAGGCACTAGAGAATGGCTCCCTTTCAATAGCAGCTCAAATGTCATCCAACCAGGAGATGACAGCCTGCACCCCTGTAAATAAGTGCATCCCCTTGGAGGCTTTTCTTAGGTTGGAATGACACAGTTAGTGTTCCCTTCCTTCTACGGAAAAAAGTAAAGTGTTCCCTACAAGAAAGGTACTATTAAGCTGCAGCTTGATGAACAAGTGAGGATTATTCAGTCTAATGCCTACAGAAACTGACAACAGAAAAAAAGGAGAGTTTAAGCAGAGGCTGCTAAGTCACTTCAGTCGTGTCCGACTCTGTGTGACCCCATAGATGGCAGCCCACTAGGCTCCACCATCCCTGGGATTCTCTAGGCAAGAACACTGGAGTGGAGGAGAAGTGTGAAAATAAGAAGGTCTTGATTTATTCAGAAAAGTGAGGTAATAATAATAAGGACAATAAGGAATTAATGGCATATAATAATTGAATTGTTATAATAAAAAAGAAGCTGGAGGAAAAATAATTTCAGTGTGGAGTATCTAAATAGACTTTTATGAGGACATTGGTTCATTTGATTTAACGTGTATCTATATATATATGTCTTTTTTCACGTTCTTGTTTTTTATTTAGTAGCTATGACTAGAATATGCTTCTGTGTACTAAGAATTATTGAAAAAATATGACAATTACACATAAATTTTAATTGTGTATTTAAAAAATGAATTAGGCCTTTATGCCACAATGATTTATATGTGGTTGTGCATACATATAGGACTTCCCTAGTGGCTCAGACGGTAAAGCATCTGCCTACAATGCAGGAGACCTGGGTTCGATCCCTGGGTCGGGAAGATCCTCTGCAGAAGGAAATGGCAACCCATTCCAGTACTCTTGCCTGGAAAATCCCATGGACGGAGGAGCATACATATGAGCTTTTCTGGTAGCTCAGTGGTAAAGAATACTTCTACCAATGCAGGACACGTGGGTTTGATTCCTCGGTCAGGAAGATCCCTTAGAGAAGGAAATGGCAATTCACTCCTGGGTTCTTGCCTGGGAAATCCCATGAACAAAGGAGCCTAGCAACTACTGTCCAGGGGGTCACAAATGGTTGGACATTGCATAGTGACTAAACACCAACAAATGCATCCATTGGCATAGAGAATATTATAATAACATATGTATATATTTCTTGAGAATTTTTAAAGTAATTTTAAACTTAGATATTCAGTTTCATGTTGAAGCCAAAGGAATCGATAAAAACATGAGAAGAAACATATTAGTATTAGGAAATGTTGTGTGTGCTTCTTTTATTCAAGCACTTTAAGATACTTGAGTTAAAAGTTGTACTTTAAACACAGCTCAGATTAGGCAAGCTTAATTTCTTTGATATTATACCAGTGGATTAGGTACATCCAAAGGTTATAATGCCATGTTCTCTTCCTTTTATAAGAATAAAGAACAGTGGAATAAATGATATTTAAGGAAAACACTAGACCATTGAGATATGACCAAAATCAAATCCCTTATGATTATACAGTGGAAGTGAGAAATTAATTTAAGGGGCTAGATCTGATAGAGTCCCTGAAGAACTATGGATGGGAGTTTGCAATATTGTACAGGAGACAGGGAGCAAGATCATCCCCCAAAAAAAGAAATGCAAAAAATCAAAATGTATGTCTGAGAAGGCCTTACAAATAGCTTTGAAAAGAAGAGAAGCCAAAAGCAGAGAAGAAAAAGAAAGACATACCCATTTGAATGCAGAGTTGCAAAGAATAGCAAGGAGAGATAAGAAAGCCTTCCTCAGGGATCAATGCAAAGAAATAGAGGAAAACACTAAAATGGGAAAAACTAGATATCTCTTCAAGGAAATTAGAAATACCAAGGGAACATTTCATGCAAAGATGGGTTTAATAAAGGAGAGAAATAGTATGGACATAACAGAAGCAGAAGATATTAAAAAGAGGTGGCAAGAATACGCAGAAGAACTATACAAAAAAAGATCTTCATGACCCAGATAATCATGATGATGTGATCACTAACCTAGAACCAGACATCCTGGAATGTGAAGTCAAGTGGGCCTTAGGAAACATCACTAGAAAAAAAAAAAAAAAAACTAGTGGAGAGGATGGAATTCCAGTTGAGCTATTTCAAATCCTGAAAGATGATGCTGTGAAAGTGCTTCACTCAATATGCCAGCAAATGTGGAAAACTCAGCAGTGGCCACAGGACTGGAAAAGGTCAGTTTTCATTCCAATCCCAAAGAAAGGCAATGCCAAAGAATGTTCAAACTATCGCACAATTCCACTCATCTCACACACTAGCAAAGTAATGCTCAAAATTCTCCAAGCCAGGCTGCTGCAATATGTGAACCGTGAACTTCTAGATGTTCAAACTGGTTTTAGAAAAGGCAGAGGAACCAGAGATCAAATTGCCAACATCTGCTGGAACATAAAAAAAGTAAGGGAGTTCCAGAAAAACATCTATTTCTGCTTTATTGACTATGCCAAAGCCTTTGACTGTGTGAATCACAATAAACTGTGGAAAATTCTGAAAGAGATGGGAATACCAGACCACTTGACCTGCCTCTTGAGAAATCTGTATGCAGGTCAGAAAGCAACAGTTATAACTGGACATGGAACAACAGACTGGTTCCAAATAGGAAAAGGAGTATGTCAAGGCTGTATATTGTCACCCTGCTTATTTAACTTATATGCAGAATACATCATGAGAAACGCTGGGCTAGATGAAGCACAAGCTGGAATCAAGATTGCCGGGAGAAATATCAATAATCTCAGATGTGCAGATGACACCACCCTTATGGCAGAAAGTGAAGAAAAACAAAGGAGCCTCTTGATGAAAGTGAAAGAGGAGAGTGAAAAAGTTGGCTTAAAGCTCAACATTCAGAAAACAAAGATCACGGCATCCAGCCCCATCACTTCATGGCAAATAGATGGGGAAACAGTGAAAACAGTGTCAGACTTTATTTTTTTGGGCTCCAGAATCACTGCAGATGGTGATTGCAGCCATGAAATTAAAAGATGCTTACTCCTTGGAAAAAAAGTTATGACCAACCTAGACAGAATATTAAAAAGCAGAGACATTACTTTGCCAACAAAGGTCCATCTAGTCAAGGCTACGGTTTTTCCAGTGATCATGTATTTATGTGAGAGAAAGCTGAGTGCCAAAGAATTGATGTTTTTGAACTATCGTGTTGGAGAAGACTCTTGAAAGTCCCTTGGACTGCAAGGAGATCCAATCAGTCCATCCTAAAGGAAATCAGTTCGAATGTTCATTGGAAGAACCGATGTTGAAGCTGAAACTCCCAATACTTTGGCCACCTGATGTGAAGAGCTGACTCATTTGAAAAGACCCTGATGCTGGGAAAGGTTAAAGGTGAGAGGAAAGGGGGACGACAGAGGATGAGATGGTTGGATGGTATCACCGACCTAATGGACATGAGTTTGAGTAAACCCTAGGAGTTGGTGATGGACAGGGAGGCCTGGCATGCTGCAGTCCATGGGGTCGCAGAGTTGGACATGACTGAGCGACTGAACTGAACTGAAGGAAGGGGCTATCTTTGCTAAATTATCAGTATCTGATAACTAGAGAAATCTGTTGATAGAGAAAGCTTTTTAATAATTTGTATAATGTTCATGTTTTTAAGTAAAATACATAAATTTTAAGACTGAACAAGAAGGCACATAGTAAAATTTTGGATCTAATTATTGAATTCTGTTTATGGTATTCCATATTTTATATTCAAATCATTCTTTCCTAAAACAAAAACAGCAAGGATAGAAATAACCTAGGCTCAAACTTTCTTCAATATATAGGGAGACATTCAGTCATTTGGTCATGTTTGACTCTGCGACCCCATGGACTGAAGCACAGCAAGCTTCCCTGTCCTTCACTATCTTCCAGAGTTTGCTCAAACGTATGTCCTTTGAGTCAGTGATACCATCCAAACATCTCATCCTGTATCACCCACTTCTCCTGTCCTGAATCTTTTCCAGCATCTGAGTCTTTTACAATGAATTGGTTCTTCATATCAGATGGCCAAAGTAGTGGAGCTTCAGTTTTAGCATCAATCCTTCCAATGAATATTCATAGTTG
This sequence comes from Giraffa tippelskirchi, assembly GCF_054371585.1. NCBI lineage: Eukaryota > Metazoa > Chordata > Mammalia > Artiodactyla > Giraffidae > Giraffa > Giraffa tippelskirchi. Next base: position 67,654,213 of record NC_137279.1, read on the forward strand.
ATTTCCTTTAGGATTGACTGCTTTGATCTCCTTGCTGTCCAGGGGATTCTCAAGTCTTCTCCAGTATCACATTTCAAATTTTTAAAGGATATTAGTATAAATTCAGTTCAGGATGGGGAACACGTGTACAACCATGGCTGATTCATGTCAACGTATGGCAAAAAACACTACAATATTGTAAAGTATTAGCCTCCAATTAAAATAAATTAAATAATTAAAAAAATAAAAATAAAATCAAGTAGAATACCCTAAGCAGGAAATTATCACAAAGTGGACAATGTGCATTAAACACTTGCATCATTTATTCCACACCCATACAAATTTTGATTGCTTTGTAGATTCATTATTATTTTATATAATCATTCTGTTCAGTTCAGTCTCTCAGTCATGTCCGACTATTTGTGACCCCATTGACTGCAGCCTGCCAGGCTTCCCTATCCATCACCAGCTCCGGGAGCTTGCTCAAACTCTTGTCCATTGAGTTGGTGATGTCATCCAACCATCTCATTCTCTGATGTCCCTTTCTCCTCCTGCCTTCAAACTTTCCCAGCATCAGGGTCTCTTCCAATGAGTCTGCTCTTTCCATCAGAAGGCCACAATACTGGAGCTTCAGCATCAGTTCTTCCAATGAATATTCAGGGTTGATTTTCTTTAGAATTGACTGGTTTGATCTCCTTGGTGTGCAAGGGACTGTCAAGAATCTTCTCCAACACCACAGTTCGAAAGAATCAATTCTTCGGCGCTCAGCTTTCTTTACCGTCCAACTCTCACATCATACGTGACTAGTGGAAAAAGCATAGCTTTGACTAGACACACTTTTGTTGGCAAAATAGTCTCTGCTTTTTAATAATGAATTATCATTAAAACACTGTAACATTTATATATTAAAGCTGTTTGAAAAGCCTTGAGAATATAAATGGTCTTTACAGTTAATAGAAAGAACTTAGGGGATCTAGTAGTTCAGAAAAGACAAATTAAGAAGATGTGAACTGAGAATTGATGCTTTTGAACTGTGGTGTTGGAGAAGACTCTTGAGAGTCCCTTGGACTGCAAGGAGATCTAATCAATCCATCCTAAAGGAGATCAGTCCTGGGTGTTCATTGGAAGGACTGATGTTGAAGCTGAAACTCCAATATTTTGGCCACCTCATGCGAAGAGTTGACTCATTGGAAAAGACCCTAATGCTGGGTAGGATTGGGGGCAGGAGGAGAAGGGGACGACAGAGGATGAGATGGTTGGATGGCATCACCGACTCGATGGACATGGGTTTGGGTAAACCCCGGGAGTTGGTGATGGACAGGGAGGCCTGGCGTGCTGCAATTCATGGGGTCACAGAGAGTCGGACACGACTGAGCGACTGAACTGAACTGAACTGAGAATATCAGTAGGATTAAAAGAATAAGGCATGATTTCCAGGTCTTAATTGTGTAACCTACAAGAAAATGTTTGCACACTGTAGTAGTTTCAGTGTGATGGGCATGTTGCTTTACTGTGTATAAAGTCATATATAATGCTATTATACATTCTTAGACATTTTAAAATGAAAAATCAAAATATTTTCAAAAAATAATAAACCTATTATTCAGTTAGAAGCTGCTAGATAGAGATGACTGTGGTTATCCAAGAAAAGAGAAAGAATTAGACTATGTTTGACCTAAAAACAATTTTTCATACAAATAAATTACTTATGTGCCCTGAGCATTTTACTGCAAACAAATGCCTTGTCTAATCATAAAAGAAAATTCAAAGTGGTTGTCACTTTGATAGAACTGTAAATTTGCAATAAGCTGATTTTTTTTTTAAATGGAACATTAAATTAGTTTGTTAAAAATTATACTTCCAGTAGTTAAAAATGTAATTTATTAGATCTTTGGTTAGCATCAGACATAGCACCTCATATACAAATTATTATTTATTATATAATATAAATACCATTTCAAATAATTGGTAATAAATTATTTAATGGTGCTGGGATAGTTGTGAAGAACTTCTTTTTAATTGAGACACAGAAATTATAATAAAACTAATCTTCAAATAAATTTACATGGCACCTCTAAATTATGTCATAAAAAAGAAGAAATAGCTGTAAATTTTTCAGATACACTGGCTAGTTTCAACATTTCAAAACAAAACAGTTAAAAACAAAACAAAATACGAACTAAAATAGAACAACTTAAAACATACAATGAAGCTATGTTTAGCCAGAAGAGGTAATTTTAACTACAAAAAATTATTTCTGTCCAGGAAACAAGCAATTGCAGACTCAAAAGGGAAATGATATTCTGAAAAATATTTGCAAAACAAAAAATGTTTAGAGAAGAGTTATTATATTTAATACATTAAAATGTTTTAAATTAATTTAAAGATAAAATTGAGCAAAGAACATGAGCCAATGATTCACAGAAAAACCAATATTGAAGAGTCATGAAAAATATTGTAACTAGTAGATTAATAAATTCTGATGATGATTTCTTCAAATTTCAACTTGGCAAATATAGAAAAATTCCGACAAGATTGTAAAATGCAAGCACAGAATTACAAAGAAACACTATTTTAATTCACCCAACTCATTAGAAATTTGGGTATTTTCCTTTTCATAAAGAGTCTATTAAAATTAACGACCCACAAAGTTCTCAGTGATCCGATGCCAGGTCACCATCTGAAGACAACCTTTGCTTGTAGCGTTAGCACTAAATAGTTGAAATATATCTGCATACAAATTTCCTTTTAGTCATGAAGTTGTTACAGGGTCAAGGAGAAATTTGTTCTTTTAAAAAATTAATACACACGTGTTACATATTTATAAACCTAAGCAATGATTTGAATGTACCAGATAAGTGGTGGTATTATCTTCATATTAAACAGGCAACTGAGGCCACGAGAGCTTAAGAAATGCACATAAAGACACAATAAATTGAACTAAGAGTTAAATATAGATTAGTTTTTTATAAGTAATATATGTGTGTGTATCTGTGTGAAGTTATAAAGCTTAATTAACTGCCTTGGGAAAAGTTATTCAATCAACTTGTTTTATGCAGAAATGTCATATATTTATCAAACTTAACTCACTGAATATTTAAATGTGATTTTTGGTTGCAGAGAGCAACAGATTGTGACATTATATTCTTCATGTTATGTTATAAACTTTTTTTACATTTAAAAGTCTTTAAATATTTTTTGTTTTATTTTAAAAATTTCATTTTTAAAACACTTTATATTTTAAAAATATTAGTTTATTCAAAATATGTTGTCCTGTTCCTTAAATCAGGAAAATCAGATGATCTGCTACCACAGTAGACACTATTTTGCTGATAGATGCATTAAAAAAGAAGAGCCTGAAGACAAAGAAAATTTCTCTTCAAATATTGTGAATCTAGACTTGAAAGAGCTTCTGAATTATTTTAATTGGGTTTTACTGTCTAGTGAAATCAAATGCCTGTCTTTATGAAAGAGGACAACTGAGCTAGTAAATTATTGAAGCTACAAAACTAGAATCTGGTGGAAAATTCACAATTTTAAGCACAGCAGTATAATTCTGGCAAGAATTAAAGGGCAGATTATGAGTTGCACATAAATAATGATAACAATCAGAGCTTAAATATATGTATTCTTCACTAAATAAATGCTTCTCAGCTGCTTGAAGTGCCAATTTTCGAAGGAGATGATCATTGTGACTGACCACAGTGTATGAAAATAAATTCATTACTCACTGAATGATTTTATTGAACAGCTACCAGTGTAGGAGACAAGACCTAAGAGACATGGGTTCAATCTCTGGATTGGGAAGATCCTGGAGGAGGGCAACGGCAACCCGCTCCAGTATTCTTGCCTGGAGAATCCAATGGACAGAGGAGCCTACCAGGCTACAGTCCATAGGGTGGCAAAGAGTCCAACACTGCTGAAGCGACTTAGCACGCACACACAGTGCAACAGGTACTATCTCTGGCCCTGAGACAATGATATAATCATAAAGTAATGTTGATGTGGTTTCTACCCATATGGAGACTATAGGCCTGTGAAAGAGGAAGAAAGAACTGAAATGATTGCAAAATATGAGGAAATTGACGACCTTAGAAAACCATCTGCAATGAAGTTGCTTGGCAATGTAGTAGGACAGAGCTTGGGCATGAACAACACAGAATATAGCTCCTTAGATCTGGAGAAAATGCAAAAGGAATTAGGGTGTGGGATGTATGGGCAATAATTTGAGGATACAGAGATCATCCAGGGGCATCCTCTTTTAAAGTATTAAGCAAGTTTATAGCTTACTTGTCTTCAAAATGACAAATTCAAATTAATCAAGTATAGAAAGTCTTGGAAACTGGTATGATTCATTTTCCTCCTTCTAAATATCACTTGAATGTGAAAGATCGATTAGAGGATTTCCATTGATGAAGACTGGCAGGCCAGGGAATCTATCCAAATATGCTGGACACAGAAAGGATGCAAACACTTTCCTTAAAAAGTCCTTTAAAACTGTATGGATAATGTTTCCAACTTCACTCTAAGTACAGGGAGATGGAGTTTGCTGGTGGAGTCAGGTTCTCCTTTAGCTATCATCAATCTGATGAGAAAATGCAAACTATCGGGGTCTATAGGATGTGTTTCCTACAAGTGAAGACACACACATGATTTGCTGAGCTAAGAAGTGTGACTTGTACTCTGTTAGACATGGGAAGAAAAACTGGGTTGGATGGACACGCCTAACTTAGTGCTTGTGCCAGGGCAGTCTAAGGAATATACACTTTCCAAGCATTAATGAAAATTGAACAAAACAATATCATCAGAAGGTAGTATTAATCTGAATGTAATTTATTTCCCTTCTTGTCAAAATGTAATGGGTGTTTACTCAGACTTCAAAGTTCTTACATTTCTGTTGAAAAAGTTCTTTAATGTATGTGAAAATTTTTGAAGTATTTTATCTGACAATAGATAGACATTAATAAGTAAAATTTCCAGGGCATTATTTTGTTTGGATGTTTTTCTAAGAGGAAAAGGACCTGTTTATATAATTGTTTGTTAGGACATTGTCCCAAGGTATAGTAAAAATGCTGTCCTTGAAAAGAGGGTCAATTAAAAAAAGAGATCAAGAAACCTTTATTAAGCCAATGAGTGTATAAATTCCAAAACCAAGTAAAGATGATATAAGGCAATGTAAAAAAAGCCACCAAATTATTCTTATAGGAAATTGCACCTTAATTAACATTAGTAATAAATGACTCACCCTTATGATTATTTCTTAGATGAAAAGCCTGCATAATATAATAAACTAAATATCCATAGAGAAAATATAAAAGATAATAAATGTATGGCATATGAAAACATAGAAGCAGTATCTTTTTTCAGAAGTGATTTCCTCTAATTTGTAAAATTTAGAGCAAATGGAGTATCTGTCAAAACAATACAAAACTAAAATGTTGTGTTAAGGGTCATTGTCCAGTTTTTTAAACCGTTACCAGATGTATCAGGTATATTGCAGAGACTGCTGTGGGTAGAGAATTAGATACATGTGCTTGTTTATTTCTTTTCTATTGGCTTTATCCAGTTTTAAAATCAAGCTTCTACCATCACTGTAAAATGGGTTCAATAGCCTTCAATCATCTCTTCTTTAGGATGATCTGTATCAGAGAGGAGTTATATTTTCCTTCTTCAAAGTTAGAACTTTCTATGATGGTATTTTAGTTAAGAGTTTTTATGGCAATCAGACTTTCAGTTTCTTTAGCCATTGTCTGTATATTAGAGTTTTCTGTTTCTTTGGTCAAATCTAACATTCTGTAAAAATTAACTTTTTAACTATGTTTTAAAAATTTTATTGGTGTATATTTGTTTCTATTTCAATTTAAGTACATCATACCTATTGTGTCTGAACTTTTATAATTTTGACACACCATGTTTTATTTATTGGAAGTCTCTTTATTTTTCTTGGGAGGTTCTCTGAGAGTTCTGTTATTACTATTAGTGTTTTAATTATTTTCAAAGAGAGATTTTGTCTGTATTTTGATATTGTTTTATAGTTCTTTGTCCTATTAATCCTTTCCTCATCTCTAAATTTACTTTCTTCCTTTGAGAAGCAGTGCAGAGGCATTAATTTGATTGTGTTTGGCTAATTTCTTTAACAGCATAGCATGAATGCTTATATCTTGTATTGTTTTTATTAAGCATATTTAAACATCTTTGTTTTAATTGTAATAAGTATTGCACTACTGTGTCCAAGATCTGTTATTGTAATTATTGTATTTTATTATTTACTATCACTCTGATTTCTGTTTTAACCCAAAGGTTATGCACAGATATATTTTATGAATTTTTAAACATTTTTTTCTAATTGTCATCAGTGATTTTTAACCATATTAGGCTTCATTCAGAGAATCTGGTTAATGTTCACTGATATTTCAGGATTGTTAAGGCTTTGTTGTAGTTTACTACATAGAAGTTAATGTTCTGTTCCACAAAGAAACACACATATTTTCTTAGTTCTGAATTAATATTTGTATTATTTAGATTATTTTTAATGTTGCTTTGCTTTTCTCTAGCTACAGTCTAACTGATTATTTACATTATTTTCTGCATATGTATTTTCTTGAATTTTTACCTTGTTTATTTTGGATTTATACTTTAATTATCATTATGTTTCTTGTTTCTCCTTAACTTTTTAAATTTTACAAATATATTTCTTTCTTCCTTAATTTTAAAGAGTTTGATTACTATTTTTTATTAAAATTACCTAGGCTTTCTTTTATCTTGTATTTTTCTTTTTAAAAATTTTGTCCTGCATTATCTTATTTTCAACATCACTGCATTATTTAAATAGAAGTGCTTAACTTTAAACAGTACCTTGGTAAATAGTTGGGCGACTTCAGACAGTCATCTCCTGAGGGTAGGGTGCAGCAGCTACCCTCTCGGCTGTTTGACCTGAGGTGTTCCAGCAGTGGAGCCCACAGGTTGCTCAGTGAGTCAAGTCTTGGTGCCAAAACGATGACCTCCATGAGAGCTCACCCCAGTGAATATTCCCTGGAGCTTCTTCTACCAGTATCCTTGCCCCCACCGTGAGCTACATGTGACCCCTGCCTCCCCAAGAGACCCTCCGTGACCCACCAACAGTTTAGCCCAGGCTACTCTGGAGTCACTGCTTTGGGCTGGGTCCCAGTGTAGGTGAAAACTTGTGTATGTCCTCCAAGAGCAGAGTCTCTGTTTCTCTCAGTCCTGTGGAGCTCTTGCGCTCAAACTCTCCTGGCCTTCAAAGCCAAGTGCTCTGGGGCTCCTCCTCCCAATATCAGACCCTCAGGCTGAGGAACCTGAGGCAGGGCTCAGAACTGTCACTTCTGTGGGAGAACCTCTCCAATAGAATTAATTTCCTGTCTGTGGGTCACCCACCTGGCAGGATTGGGATTTTATTATCTCACAAAAGTGCCTCTCCTACCTTTCTGATGTGGCTTTTTATTTGTCTTTGGCTGTAAAATATCTTTTTAACATAGATTCCAGTCATTTCTGTAGATGGTTATTCAGCACTTAGTTGTGATTTTGGTGTTTTCCTGAGATGAAGTAATCTCAAATCCTTCTACTCTGCCATCTTGTCCCCCCTACACAGTAGCTCTAATTCAGTCTAAGGGCATCTGTTTTTTGATTGGTGGATTTAAAGCAGTTATTTTAGCCATATATTATTAAGTAATCTCAGACCTAGAATTAATCAGCTAGTTTAACATAATTCATATGAATCAATTCATATGTACTATATTTTTCTTTTGTGTATTGTCATAATCTTCTAGATTCTAATTTATTCCTCTATGTTCCATTCAAATTTGAGAAAAAATATATTAAAATGTGTTAAATTATCAGTAACCTTATATTATCCTGGACTCCCCCCCCAAAAAAAAACAATTCAACTTTGGTCTTCTAAATTGTTAACAGATAATCTGAGGCAAATGAAAACTTTTCAAGATTTTTTTTTTTTTTTGAGTGACATAGATTCAAATCTGAAAGTACTCCACCTGCAGGAGCTAGGAGAAAGGGTTTTATAGAATGGATGCAGAAGCAGAGCCAGGAAATTATTTGATTGGCTATGGGTCATATGTATACACTATATGTGAAAACTAGTTGACCATTTGTGACTTGCTGTTTTTAAATATCTTTTTTATATGGATAACAGTGCATTTACAAGTGACTGGGGCTTAGGTTTTCATTGGCTATGTAGTCTTCCAGACACTAAGTCATCTCAGTCTAATGGCCTCCTCATTTATTTACTTTAACACTACTGTGCCCCAGTCAGTCTCATGCTTTTATGTTTTTCGTGCAAATGTACCTTTTTTATGGCATTGATTATCCCCCCCAAAAAGTAAAACTGTAAGTTACCCATCAATCCAATGTCATATTTGTCTTTGAGTTATTAATAACCCATCTTCTTATTTATGAAGCCTTCAATATCTTCAGAGTGTGTTCAATATAAGCTGTTGTTAAAACAAATATACTCTTTCTAGTTTGATTTTATGACTTCAAACTTAGAAAGCAGTATCTGCCCCCCCCAGTTTTTTTTTTTTTTCTTAGAGTTTTGCTATTAGAGTCTGACATCAATATCAAGGAGAGATTGCATTAATGGTATAAGTTATTGTGTTTATTCAGTACTTAGATACTGGTTTCTAGAATTGGTCTGCCTGGATCTAAATCTCTCTCCCGGATTTTCTTATATGTACCTGGGGATAATGATAGCATTGTAGAATTGTTTTATTACATTACTTAATCACTTAAAGCTCAGGAGTCTTGGACCATATCCACACTCAAATTCATTTTAGCTTCATTATTAAAAATATTAAAATTTTCTCAGATAATGATAGACAGCGTATTAACATCCCAACTAATAATTTTGACTCAATACAAGAAGCAAGAAGTTCAATATATTGAGAACAAAAAATATATATAATATTGTCAAAGCTACCTAAAAAAAGAACATTGAATTATGCCTCCTATTATATAAAAAGCTAATTTGGGATAGGTTAATGAATTAATTAATAAAATAAAAATAAATACTAAAATAAATTATTTTGCATGCATGTTAAACTCAGAAGTCCTTTGTGAAAAAGATATAAAACATAACAGGTGTAAAATAATCAACCTACTCAACAGAAAAACATACCTCCAAGATGTCAGACAGAATAGAGACTTGTGGATCATTCATGGCAAATGATGTCACATAGATGGGGGAAATAATGGCTGCAAGTTTATAAGAGCTAAAGGGCTTCTCTGGTGGGTCACATGGTAATGGTCTGCCTGCAATGCAAGAGACCTGGGTTTGATCCATGGGTTGGGAAGTTTCCCTGGAGAAGAGAATGGCAACCCACTCCCATATTCTTGCCTGGAGAATCCCATGAACAGAAGATCCTGGTGAGCTACACTCTGGTTGCAAGGAGTCAGACACGACTAACACACACAAAGGGTTAGTACACATAATAAAAACAAAACATCAATAAAGGAAGATTAACAATAAAATAGTAAAAATATCCAATGCACATCAGTAGCTAATTCAAAGAAATGTTAAAACAAATAAACACATTTAAAGATCCCAAACTTAACCAGCATTCAAGGAAATATAAATCAAGAATCTGTTAATAAAACTTTATATCTATTATTTAGCCAAAAAATTAAACTATAATAATTCTTGTTGCTGAGATATTAGAGGAAATTATAGCATTATATTGCAAGTGGCCACATGGATGTATTGACTTTTAGTCAATTAAACTGTCTTTTAGATAGTTAAACTGGTAGTTTCAAGCCCTGTCTCTCCCCCTCTCTCATCCTGCCACTGGCAGTATCAAATTAATATAGGAAATATTATTACTGAACAATCAAAAAGATAATTGCATATTATTTATATTGAAGTAGTTTTCTTGATGTCATTCAGGAGTTGAAACTAAGTGCATATGGTGTTTTCAGCAAGGTAGATCACCTGCCAAGGATTATAAAGAAAAGAATATAAAAGAGTTGAAATTATGAGGAATATGTACTCTACTTCAGTGGGTTTGCATTACAGATCTGTTACAAGATGAGTGGAAAATGTTTTAAATAAAACACTCTAAAATTACAAAGGAGTTAGAGAAAAAAACTAAATAAATTGGAAAATATAATTTAAAAATACAAAAATCTATGGAAAGAAATTAAAGCAGTGATTAAAAGAAGTTTACAATACTAAATGTTTATGTTAGAAGAAAAAAATATCTAAAATGAATGATCTAAGTTTCCACCTTATGAGCTAGAAAATAGAAGTGAAACTGTGTAGAAAGAATGAAATAATAAGGGCAGAGTTCAATGAAATAGTAAATAGGCAAATAACAACAAAAAATGTGCTAAACTAAAACTGTCTCTCTTTTCATTTCTTTTTACTGTGATAAAATACACAAAATATAATATTTACAATCTTAACCATTTGTAAGTGTTTTAAAACTGAAACTTTATATCCATTAAACAGTAATTCCCCATTTTTCCCTACCCCTAGTCCTTGGAAATTACCTCTCTATTTTCTGTCTATGAATTTTACTATTTTATGTATCTCAAATAAAGAGAACTAGAGAGATATTCAGTGATGAACAAGTGATATAAACCCTGGATGCTTTAACTTTCAGCCTTGAAAGGGAGAGCTATAGGAAAGGTAATTTAAGTATTAAGGATAATAATTAAGGGGTTTTATTGGTTTATTTCACTTATGTCCTCAAGGTTTGTCCATATCAGAATTTCTTCCTTTTCTACGCTAATATCCCATTATATATAAATATCACATTTTGTTTGTTTATTCATCTGTCACTGGATACTTGGGCTGCTTCCACATTTTTGCTACTATGACTAATACTGCTATGGACCTGGGTATACACATATCTTTTTAAGATATGATTTGAATTTTTTTGATTATATACCCTGAAGTGGAATTGTTGCATCATGTGGTAATTCTATTTCTAATTTTTTGAGGAATTACTTTACTGTGTTGACAACAGCTATACCAAGTACATTTCACAACAATGCACAAGATTTCCAAATTTCTTCACATCTTCACCAACAGTTGTTATTTGTTGTGTCTGTTTTGTTTTAATATTAGCCATCCTAATGGTTATGAGTTGATATCTCATTGTGATTTGATTTGCATTTCCCTAAGGAAGAGCAACGGTGATCATCTTTTCATGAACTTATTAATCATTCATATATTTTTTGGAGAACTGCCTTTTCAAGTTCTTTGCCCATTTTTTGAACCAAGTTGTTTTCCTACTGTTGAGTATTAGGAGACCTCCATATATTATAGATATCAAAAACTTCATTAAGTCTATGCTTTGTGAATATTTTCTCTCATCTTGTGGGTTTTCTTTTTACTCTACTCATGGTGTCTTTTGATGCACAATTGAAATAATATAATAAAATCCAGTTTGTCCATTTTTTCTTTTGTTTTCTATGCATTGATGTCATAGCCAAGAAATCACTGACAAAGACAACATCATAACATTTTTGCCTTATGTTTTCTTCTGTGAGTTTTATAGTTTTAGGTCCTACATATATGTCACAAATTCATTTTGAGAATTTTTTGTATATAATCTTCAGTAAAGTTCCAAGTTCATTAATTTTCCTAGCACTATTTGTTGAAAAGACTGTCTCATTCATTGAATGATCATGGAAGCCTTGTCGAAAATAATGTGAACATTTATTATTTCTGAACTTTATATTTTAATCCATTGGTCCCTATATCTATCTTTATGTTAGGACCACATTTTTTTTTTTTTAATTATAGCTTTGTAGCATGCTTTGAAATCAGGAAATGTGAGCCCTCCAGATTTGTTCTTTTTCAGGATTGTTTTGGCTATGTGAGGTAACTTGAGATTCCATATGAATTTCAGGACTGATTTTTTCTCTTCATAAATGTCATTGGGATATTGTTAGCAATAGCATTAAATATATAGGTTGATTTGAATTGTATCAGCATATTGAAAGGGTAACAGGTAGGAAGGCTAGAAGCAACCAATGGAGGAAATAGGCTGCAAGTATCAGACATCTTCATCTCTCTCTTAAGCAACAGGAGGAAACAAACTACAAGAGTCAGATTTTTTTCCCTTCTCTATACAAAATTAAAAGGAGGTTTCTTTTAAAATTCTGTGTTGCCATGACAACACTTCTTTCCACTTGAACTTAACTTTTCTCAAACCTTGAGCTAACCAATGCATTTTTCTTATGGAAATGTTTTTCTTAAGCTATGTTAATGAACTAAGTATTTACCCTAGACTCTTGTCTTTCTTCAAGTTGGTTCTGCCAAAGACTCAGAACAAATAATGACTCAAGAAACCAGTATGTTTTATTCATACAATTGTTCTCCTAATCTATGTTAATGAAACTATGAATTTGCTTGGAAACCTGCCTTTCTTCCAGATTCATGTCAATTGTTTTATGGTCCAGGATGACTCACCTTGTTCCAATGTTATCTCAAATACATGTTGTGGGTGAGAGTCCTGGTGCCAGTCTGAGTCTTGAGACATTTCCTTTCTCTAATTAGCAGCCTGCTAGTAGGTGTATAAGCAGAGTACATCATGAGAAAGGCTGAGCTGGAGGAAGCACAAGCTGGAATCAAGACTGCTGGGAGAAATATCAATAACCACAGATATGCAGATGACACCACCCTTACGGCAGAAAGTGAAGAACTAAAGAGCTTCTGGATGAAAGTGAAAGAGGAGAGTGAAAAAGTTGGCTTAAAGCTCAACGTTCAGAAAACTAAGATCATGGCATTCAGGCCCATCACTTCATGGGAAATAGATGGGGAAACAGTGGAAACAGTGGCTGACTTTATTTTTCTGGGCTCCAAAATCACTGCAGATGGTGATTGCAGCCATGAAATTAAAAGACACTTACTCCTTGGAAGGAAAGTTATGATCAACCTAGACAGAATATTAAAAAGCAGAGACATTACTTTGTCAACAAAGGTCTGTCTATTCAAGGCTATGGTTTTTCAAGTGGTCATGTATGGATGTGAGAGTTGGACTGTAAAGAAAGCTGAGCACCGAAGAACTGATGATTTTGAACTGTGGTGTTGTTGGAGAAGACTCTTGAGAGTCCCTTGGACTGCAAGGAGATCCAACCAGTCCATCCTAAAGGAGATCAGTCCTGGGTGTTCATTGGTAGGACTGAAGTTGAAGCTGAAACTCCAATACTTTGGGCATCTGATGCTAAGAGCTGACTCATTTGGAAAGACCCTGATGCTGGGAAAGATTGAGGGCTGGAGGAGAAGGGGAAAACAGAGGATGAGATGGTTGAATGGCATCACCGACTCAATGGACATGGGTTTGGGTGGACTCCGGGAGTTTGTGATGGACAGGGAGGCTTGGCATGTTGCGGTTCATGGGGTCACAAAGAGTTGGACATGACTGAGTGGCTGAACTGAACTGAACTGAGTAGGTATATAACTTTCCCTTAAAGACTAGCAGGAGGGCACTCTTTCTGCCCCCTTCTGATGTCTATGTCAGAAGCTTTCTCTATTTCTTTTATACTTTAATAAAACTTTATTACACAAAAGCTCTGCATGATCAAGCCTTGTCTCTGACCCCAGATTGAATTACTCTCCTCCAGAGGCCAAGAATCCCAGCATCTTTCATGGCTCAACAACAACCTTTCAATATTAACAATATTAAGATTTCTAATCTATGAGCATGATATGTATTTTCATGTATTTCTACCTTCTGCAATTACTTTAAACAGTGTTTTGTGATTTTAAGTGTGAAAATCTTTTAATTTGTTGGTTAATTCCTAAGTATTCTTCTTCATTTCATTGTAAGTAAATTATTTTCTCAATTTCCCTTTCAGATGGTTCATTGTTAATATATAGAAATGCAACTTGTTTTTGTGTATTGACATGAATTTATTAGTTCTAACATTTGTGTGTGTATGTTTGTGTGTGTGTGTGTAATCTCTACAGTTTTCTATATATGAGGTCACTTCATTTACAACAGAGATGATTTTACTTCTTCCTTTCCAATTTGATACCTTTTACTTCTTCTTCTTGCTAATTGCTTTACCTAGAACTTCTAGTACTCTGTTGATTAAAAGTGGCCAAAACAGGCATCCTTACCTTGTTTTAGATCTTAGAGGAAAAGTTTTCAGTCTTTCATCATTAAGTATGATGTTTGCTATAGGTTACTCAACATGGCTTTTATTATATTGAATAGTTTGTGGCCTTATTTGTTGAATGATTTTGTCATGAAAGGATGCTGAAGTTTTTTTCATTATTTTTCTTCATCAACTGTGATGATCATTTGGTTTTTTCCTTCATTCTGCTAATGTAACAGATGCAAACCTATTTGTACAGCTCAGACCCAGAGTTTACCCATTTTCATTTTGATGTTTTATAGGAAGCCAATAAGAACATATCCAAATGAGAAATAACTTCTACTCTTTCTCAAGTAGAAAATGCTGTTAGTATATATTGGAACAAACAATAAATCTTAATTGCTTCCACTTCACAAACATTTCTCTAAACCACCAACTTCTGTCCATTTTTACCAACATCAATTCAGCCAAAGCTCCTACTGTAATTCACTCTCCATTCTGAGCCAGAGTAATGATTTTTAAGTAGAAAATCATCATGGCACTATCCTGATAAAACTTCTCAATATATTGCCACTATAGTATAGCATATTGTTAGTCACTCAGTTGTGTTCAACTCTTTGCAACCCCATGGACTGTAGCTCACGAAGCTCCTGTGTCCCTGGGATTCTACAGGCAAGAATAATGGAATGGGTTGCCATTACATTCTCCCTTCACAATATATTGCCATTGCTCTTAGTTAAAGGGGTGGGGGGGGAGTTTAACATGGTCTTTGACACTTAAAATAAACTTGCTCAGCTTATCTTCCCAAACTCACCCATGACACTCTCCTTCTGGGTCCTTGACCTTTTATTGATCAGTATTTTCTGTTATCCAGATGTTAACATTTATCTGATTATTATGATGTATCAGGACCCTCACACATTCAAGTCTAACTTCCTGAAATGTTCTCTGTCAGCATTATCACACAGCTAATTCTTATAACTAGTCTCACATTCAGTGCCATTGATGATACTATTTCCCACAAAGATCAGTCTCACTGTTATATGTTCTAATAACATCTATACATTAGTATTATCCTTAATACTTGCATTACCTTTCCTATAGCTCTCTCTTTCAAGACTGAAAGAAAGCATCCAGGGTTTGTATCGTTCATTCATCACTGAATATATCAGAATTCATCATGGTTTCCACAATAGAGTAGTTTTAAAATTATCATTTGCTGAATGAATCAGGGACTAGATGAGAAAATATATATATAGTAAAATAGATAACAAAGGATTGATTTAATGTAGCTTATGTTTTGACTTGGATTAAAGCTCTATTTTGTGATTTTCATAAGACTAATATATTCTATAGTCTTTGTGCTACAGAGATCTAAAATTTGTAGAAATATAGCAATTAAAGATTTTCTCACATGATAGCCGATTGCCTGGCAGGATAAACAGGGAAGTAAGGTTAAGACATCATAAAAAAGTCAACCTTATCTCTGTTTCCTGTATTTTCTTGGAGATTTTTGCATTTATGTCATAAAGGATATTGGCTTATAATTCTGTTTTTCTTTTTTTTTGGAGTATAATTGATTACAATATTGTATTAGCTTCTGCTGTACAACAAAGTGTATCAGCTATATGTATATATATGTCCCCTCTCTCTCAGACCTCCCTCTCACCCCAACCCTCCCCACCCATTTAGGTCATCACAGAGCACTGAGCTGAGCTCCCTGTGCAATACAGCAGGTTCCCACTAGCTATCTATTTTACAGATGAGGTGGCTCAGTGGTAAAGAAACTGCTTGCCACTATAGGAGATGCCAGAAATGCAGGCTCTCTTCCTATATCAGGAAGACCCCCTGGAGAAGGTAATGGCAAGCTATTCCAGTATTCTTGCCTAGAAACTCCCACAGACACCAGAGCCTGGAGGGCTACAGCCCAGGGGACTGTTGGCTACAGTCCACAGTCGTGTCACAAAAAATTGGACACGACTGAGCACACAGTATAAATATGTCCATCCTAATCTCCCAATTCATCCTACCCTCCACATCTGCCCTGTGTCCTCATGTCCATTCTCTATGTCTACCTATTCCTGTTCTGCAAATAGATTCATCTATGCCATTTTTCTAGATTCCACATATATGCATTAATATATGATATCTGTTTCTCTCTTTTTGACAATTCTGTATAACACATTCTAGGTCCATTCATGTCTCTACAAATGATAAAATTTTGCTTATACAATAATTCTGTTTTCTTATAGTGTCCTTGTCTGACTTTAGTTTCAGAGATTACTATCAGAGATTGCATTAGGAAACCAAATTTAATAGCATTAAATAACATTAAAATGATCATATACTATGATCAAATAATATTTATCCATGGGATTGTAAAGATGGTTTAACTTAGCAAATCAATACATGGGTACACAATGCTAGCAAAAAGGAGGATAAAAATCATATGACCATATCAATAGATGCAGAAAAAGCATTTGTCAAAATTTACATTCATTTTCCGACAAAAATTCTCAACAGATTTGATATAGAAAGAATTAAGTTCATCATCATAAAGGCCATGAATGACAAACACACACCTAATATCTTGATGATATGAAATCCATAAACACACTTAATATACTTGATGATAAAGCAGAAGAGTTTTCTTTAAGATCAGAAATAATATTGAAATCTCCACTCTTGTCACTTCTGTTCAATATAGTAAGTCTTAAGAACAATTAGGTCAAAAAAAGAAGTAAGACATCTAAATAAAAAATAAATGGAGTCGGGGTTTTCTCCGTACCAGAAGATCACTTTGTTTCATTGGGCCTCGGTTTCCTTACCAGTGAAAACTGAGAATTTAATTCCATGTTCAAATTTCTGTGTTAATCAGCTTTAAAATAAAAAAGAATTCATCACAAGTTAAAAAAAAATAAATAAATGAATAATACTTTTTCTGTTTATAGGTGACATGATCTTATATATGAAAAACTCTAAAAACTCCACCAAAAACTATTAGAACTAAAAACAAATATAATGAAGCTGCAGGATACAAAATATAATACATTTATCAGAAGGATTTCTATATATCAACCACAAACTATCTGAAATTAAAAAAAAATCCCATTTATAATAGCATCAAAAATACTTAGGAATAAATTTAACCAAGGAGGTGAAAGGTACATATACTGAAAAAACTATAAAACATTGATAAGATGAATAAGGAAGATACAAATAAATAAAATGACTTCCTCTCTTCATGGATTGAAGAATTAATATTAATAAAATGGACATACTACCCCAATCAATGTACAGATACAACTGTAATCCCTATCAAAATTCCAATGGCATTTGTCACAGAAATAGAACAAAAATCTTAAAGTTTGTATGGAATCAAAAAAAAGAAAAAAGAAAAAGAAGACCTTAGATACCTAAAGGAATCTTGAGAAAGAACAGAGTAGAAGGATTCACACTTTCTGATTTCAAATTACATTACAAAGCTATAATGAGAGCATGATAAAAACAGATGTGTAGACCAATGGAACAGAATGAAGAGTTGAGAAATAACCAATGCATATAAGGTCAATTAATTTACACCAAGGAACTAAGAATATAAAATAGGAAAGAAAGAAATGGTGTTGGAAAAACTTGATCATCACATGCAGAAGAATGAAACTGGATGCTCTATCCTATATCACACACAAAAAGCAACTCAAAATGGATTAAACACTTTAATGTAAGACATGAAAATATGAAACTCCTAGAAGAAAAAGGGTTAATCACCTTGATCGGTCTTGAAAATGATCTTTTTTTTTAAAATTTAACACCAAAAGCAGAGACAACAAAATAAAAAATAAACAAGTGGGACTACATCAAACTAAAAAGCTTCTTCACATCAAAAGAAGTCATGAACAAAATGAAAAGGCAACTTATGAAATGAGAAAAAAAAAATATCAGCAAACCATACATTCAAAAAGAAATTTATATCCAAGATACACAAGAAGCTTAAACAGCTCAAAAGCCAAAAATAAACAGGCCACTTAATGAATGGACAAACGATCTGAAGAGACATTTTTCCAAAGACATAAAAATGGTCAACAGGTACAGGAGAAAAATACTCAATATACTTAAACACAAAGACAGTGCAAACCAAAACCACAATAAGATGTTATCTCATACCTGTTAGGACAGCTGTTATCAAAAGCACAAGTGGTAAGAAATGCTGAGGAGGAGGTAGAGAAAAGAGAACATTTTAGCATTATTGGTAGGAATGTATATTGGTACAGCCATTACTGAAAATAATATGGATGTTCCACAAAAAATTAAAAATAGAACTACTGTACCATCTATCGTCTCTATTTCTGGAAATTTATTTAAGGAAATACTGTGCTGTGCTTCCATGCACAGTCGTGTCTGACCCTTTGTGACCCCATGGACTGTAGCCAGCCAGGATCTTCTGTCCATGGGGATTCTCCAGGCAAGAATACTGGAGTGGGTTGTCATGCCCTCCTCCAGGGGAATGTCCCAAGCCAGGGATAGAACCCAGGTCTCCCACATAGCAGATGGACTCTTTACTGTCTGAGCCACCAGGGGAGACTCAGGCATGACTTAGTGACTAAACAAACCAACATCATCTGTTTATTAAATATCTATCTACATAAATATAAATATATGTAAACATAATATATATATGTGTATAAATTGTTGTTGTTTAGTCACTAAGTCATGTCAGACTGTTGACACCCCATGGACTATAGCCTGCCAGGCTCCCCTGTCCATGGAGATTCTCCAGAAAAGTATACTGGAGTAGGCTGCCATGTCCTCCTCCAGGGCATCTTCCCAATCAGGAGATTGAACACAGGTCTCTCACATAGCAGGTGTATTCCTTACTGTCCAAGCCACCAGGGAAGAGTCAGACATGACTTAGTGGCTAAGTAAAGCAACATCATCTATTTATCTAAATATCTATCTATATAAATATGTATACACATATATATGTAAATATATATATATATATATATATATATGCATATATTGTTGTTGTTTAGTCACTAAGTCATGTCAGACTCTTGAGACCCCATGGACTGTAGCCCGCCAGGCTCCCCTGTCCATGGGATTTCTCAGTTAAGAATACTGGAGTGGGTTTTCACTTCATTCTCAAGAGGATTTTCCCAACCCAGGGATTCAACTCATGTCTCCAGCATTGGCAGATGGATTCTGTACCACTGAGCCACCAGGGAGAAACTCATGCATATAAACACGTGTTATACAAACACACACACACACACACACACACACACACGTTTATATATTTTTTTCTTCTGTACCACAAACTCACTTCATTAGCCTATCTCTGAATATGTATCACAAATAGGGCTACTTTTCTCTATACCACCTTTATTGCTTCCAATGTATAATAAATAATCTCTTAGTTACAAGTGTGAACTCTGATCGCCTGAATTCAAATCCCAGTTCTAACACGTACTAGCTTGATTAGAAATGTAACTCAGCCATTTAAGTTTCAAATCTGAAATATAGAAACAATAATAACTTTAAAGCTACTTACTTCTTAATGAAGTAAGCTCCCAAGTGTTCCCTTTGTTTCTAAACCTATCTTCCCTGTCTGCCATGTTTGCCCTCCAATCCATACCTTACCAGTGAAATCAGATAGATGTAGAATAAAATCTAAGGTTCATACTGTAGCAGATAAGACTTTAAATAATCAGAACTCTGTCTACCTCTACTCAGAATATTTTTTAAAAATTTTATTGGAATATAATTGCTTTATAGTATTGTGTTAGTTTCTGCTGTACAGCTAACTGAATCAGCTGTGTGTGTGTGTGTGTGTGTATCCCATCTTTTGTGGATTTCCTTCCCATTTAAGTCACCACAGAGCACTAAGTAGATAGAGTTCCCTATCTACTAAACTACTAGTAGATAGATTTCCCTAACTACTAAACTAGTGTTTAGTAGTTTTTCATTAGTTATTGAAGCCAGGTCTCCTGCATTACAGGCAGGATTTTTTTTTTTTTTTACTATCTGAACCATAGTGTCAGCAGTGTATATATGTCAATCCCAATCTCCCAATTCATTCCATCTCCCCTCCCCATCTTGGTGCCCATAAGTTTGCTCTCTACATCTGTGTCTCTTATTTCTGCTTTGCAAATAAGATGTTTACCATCTTCCTCAGTCCCATGGATATGCATTAATATACAATATCTGTTTTTCTCTTTCTGACTTACTTCACTCTGTATGACAGTCTCTAAGTCCAACCACTCCTGTCTCTATAAATGACCCAATTTCATTCCTTTTTTTGGCTGAGTAACCTCCCATTGTGAATATGTACCACATCTTCTTCACCTGTTCTTCTGTTGATGGACATTTAGATTGCTTCCATGTCTTGGCTACTATAAACAGTGATGCTACTAGGAACATGAAATAAACTCAAAATGGATTAAAGACCTAAATTAAAGACCATAAAACACTATAAATCTCTTAGGGAAAATCATAGGCAGAACACTCTGACATAAATCATGGAAAGATTTTTACCCACCTCCTCGAGTAATGGAAATAAAAACAAAAATTATCAAATCAGACCTAATTAAATTTAAAAGCTCTGCATAGCAAAAGAAACCAAAAATAAGGCAAAAAGACAACACTCATGATAGGAGAAAGTATTTGCAAATGAAGCAACAGACAAGGGATTAATCTCCAAAATATATAAACAGATCATTCAGCTCAATATCAAAAAACAAAACAACTCAATCAAAAAATGTTTGGAAGACCGAAATAGGTATTTCTTCGAAGAAGACATACAGATGGTCTTCTCAGAACATAATTGTTGCTACTTTCTGCTCTTTTTGTTTTCTTCCACTAAAACTACACATCTAGTATACCTTAACCATCTCAAGCATAACCCCACCTCAGAGTCTGTGTAATCACTATCCTTCATGTCTAAACACTTTTTGGTCCCTTGTTTCATTTAGGATAATCTTTGAGTAGAATGTCCTCAGTGAGGCTTACTCTTATCTCCAGGAATCTCAGCTGAATGCATTGTATTCAATAGAATTTTTCACTAACTAGCACTTGTATTTTTTGTATGTTCATTTGTATAATAGTTATATACACTGAGGACAAAGATCTTTGTGTTTTCTTTGCTACACTGTCAGTACAAGAACAATAACAAGCGTGCAGTTCCATTGATTGGACCTAACAGAAGCAGAAGATATTAAGAAGAAGTGGCAAGAATACACAGAAGAACTGCACAAAAAAGATATTTATGACCCAGATAATCATGATGGTGTGATCACTCACCTAGAGCCAGATATCCTGGAATGTGAAGTCAAGTGGGCCTTAGGAGGCATCACTATGAACAAAGCTACTGGAGGTGATGGAATTCCAGTTGAGCTATTTCAAATCCTATAAAAGGGAATACCAAAGAATGTTCAAACTACCACACATTTGCACTCATGTAACATGCTAGTAAAGTAGTGCTGAAAATTCCCCAATCCAGGTTTCAACAATACGTGAACCATGACTTTCCAGATGTTCAACCTGGTTTTAGAAAAGGCAGAGGAACCAGAGATCAAATTGCCAACATTTGCTGGATCTTCAAAAAAGAAAGAGACTTCCAGAAAAACATCTATTTCTGCTTTAATGACTATGCCAAAGCCTTTGACTGTGTGGATCACAATAAACTGTGGAAATTCTTCAAGAGATGGGAATACCAGACAACCTGACCTGCCTCCTGAGAAATCTGTATGCAGGTCAGGAAGCAACAGTTAGAATTGAACATAGAACAACAGACTGATTCCAAATAGGAAAAGGAGTACGTCGAGGCTGTATATTGTCACCCTGCTTATTTCACTTCTATGCAGAGTACGTCATGAGAAATGCTGGGTTGGATGAAGCACAAACTGGAATTGAGATGGCCGGGAGAAACATCAATAATCTCAGATATGCAGAGACACCACCCTTACGGCAGAAAGTGAGGAAGAACTAAAGAGCCTCTTGATGAAAGTGAAAGAGAAGAGTGAAAAAGTTGGCTTAAAGCTCAACATTCAGAAAGCAAAGATCATGGCATCTGGTCCCACCACTTCATGGCAAATAGATGGGGAAACAGGAGAAATAGTGGCTGAGTTTATATTTTTGGGCTCCAAAATCACCACAGATGGTGCCTGCAGCCATGAAATTAAAAGATGCTTGCTCCTTGGAAGGAAAGTTATGATCAACCTAGACAGCATATTAAAAAGCAGAGACATTACTTTGCCAATAAAGTCCGTCTAATCAAGGCTATGGTTTTTCCAGTTGTCATTCATTGATGTGAGAGTTGGATTATAAAGAAAGCTGACCACCAAAGACTGATGCTTTTGAACTGTGGTGTTGGAGAAGACTCTTGAGAGTCCCTTGGACTGCAAGGAGATCCAACCAGTCCATCCTAAAGGAGATCAATCCTGAGTGTTCATTGGAAGGATTGATGTTGAAACTGAAACTCCAATACTTTGGCCACCTGATGCGAAGAACTGACTCATTTGAAAAGACACTGATGCTGGGAAAGATTGAAGGTGGGAGGAGAAGGGGACCACAAAGGATGAGATGGTTGGATAGTATCACTGACTCAATGGAGATGAGTTTGTGTAAACTCCGGGAGTTGGTGATGGACAGGTAGGCTGGGTGTGCTGCAGTCCATGGGGTCGGAAAGAGTTGAACACGACTGAGTGACTGAACTGAACTGAACTGAATTCCATTGTTTAAATAAACTAAAACAGAACAATCTTTGCATGATCTGTCTGTTAAAGACAGAAAACTTTGTAGAAAACTCTTCTAGGTTTGAAGGCTTTAATGGCAAATCATGCAATTTTATCAGATATGTATATATACTTAAATAACCCTATATGATGTACTTATATTTATGCATATGTGTATGTATATGTGTATATATATATATGTATGTATGTATATATATATGTATGCATATATATATGTATGTATATATATATATATATATAGTATTGTGCAGGAACTCTCTACCCCTTTTTTTTTCTGTTGAGTTTTATCTCAAACAAAGTGGCAGAATAGTGCGAATATTCCTTATTTGATTCAAGATTATTTTAAACAAAAGGGAAATGCCAGTTAAGTGGTGAATTTAGAATTCAGTGACTCAGCGCAAAAGCCATCAAAGTATATTATTTTATTGCATAAGTTTTTTTTTTTTTTTCTGGTACGATTTAGATTTAGATGTCACATAGGGGAAATGAAAAAGAAACATTCTGTTTTTAAAGAATTTGGTTTGTTCCTATAGGAATATTTTGGCAATGAGTTGTGTGAGAGAAAATGACTAAGAATTTCAGATTCTAATGCTCCACTAATTGTTTTTTTCTTTTCTTTTTAATGTTCCAATGTCTTGAACAATTTAAATGATTGAGATTTCAACTATGTGATTAAAAGCCCTGACAAACTGCATTTCTACTTTCAAATGTAAAGAAAAAGCAACAACAACAAAAACAGTTTCTGATTAATTCCAGTTTCATTTTGAGGTACTTTGAAAAAAGGTAATTGTGAAACTCCTCTCCATGCAATTTTTTTTAAATTTTATTTTGTAATGTCCACATTTTATTCTTGCTATTTGTATTTATGAACAGTATCTTTTTGAAGTTCAGGATTTTTTTTTAGGTCTATGGCTTTTACAATTTAAAAGGAGAATTCATAACCTGTAATTTAGACCTAATATCACATAAGATCATTTCTGCTGAGAGAATTTTTATTAAAAAAAGAAACTTAAATTTAGCATGTTTCCTTTGGAAGGAAATTTTTACTTTACATAAAACAAAGGAGAAAAGACAGTAGTTCCTATGGTCCCTTTCATTTCTGTGACATTAAATGCAATGTGCTCTTTTTCAGCTCCAATTTATTTACTTGAAGCTTCTGTTTTACTTAATATAGCTAAAGTTTTGTTAATTTTAATTTTTTTCAAAAAAACCAACTCAATGTTTTATCAATTCTGTTTTGATTCTCTATTTTATTGATTATTTTATTATTCCCACCCTTTTGCTAACTTTAAACTTGTTTTTATTTTAACATTGTTATGACACATTAGATTTCTTTCAAATCATTCTTCTTTTTAATGTAAATATTTATTGCTAAAATAAATATCTTAGTCCACTTGGGACAGCTTTTATTACATCTTACTGACTATAGCAGTCTTGGGAGGTGCAACATGCTTTTGGAGGAGGTCATCATTACCCCTACCTTAGTTTGACCTAAGGCCAAACTACAGGGAGGGTACACAGCCCACCTATTAGCAGAAAATTGGATTAAAGATTTACTGAGCATGCTGTTGTCCACCAGAGCAAGACCCAGTTTTCCATACAACCAGTCCCTCTCATCAGGAAGCTTTCACAAGCTTCCTATTCTCATCCATTAGAGGGCAGACAGAATGAAATACACAGTCACAGGAAACTAACCAAACTGATCTCATGGATCACAGCCATGTCTAACTCAGTGAAACTGTGAGCCATGCTGTGTACGGCCACCCAGATGGACAGGTCATGGTGGAGAGTTCTGACAAAATGTAGTCCACTGGAGAAGGAGATGGCAAACCACTTCAGCACTCATGTCTTGAGAATGCCATGAACAGTATGGAAAGGCAAAAATATATGACACTGAAAGATGAATTTTCCAGGTTCGTAGCTGCCCAACATGCTACTGGAGAAGAACAGAGAAATAGCTCCAGAAGGAATGAGGAGGCTGAGTCAAAGATGAAGAGGCTCAGTCAAAGGAGCTGAGTCACAGCTGTGGGTGTGTCTGGCATTGAAAGTAAATTACAATGCTGTGAAAAACAATATCGCATAGGAACCTGGAATGTTAGGTCCATGAATCAAGGTAAACTGGAAGTGATTAAATAGGAGATGGCATGAGTAAACATCAACATTTTAGAAATCAGTGAACTTAAATGGACAAGATTGAGTGAATTTAACTCAGATGACCATTATATCCACTACTGTGGGGAAGAATCCTTAAAATAAATGCAGTAGCACTCAGAGTCAATGAAAGAGTCCAAAATGCAGTACTTGGATGCAATTTCAAAAACAACAGAATGATCTTGGTTAATTTCCACGGAAAACCATTCAATATCACAGTAATCCAAGTCCATGCACCAACCAATAATGCTGAAGAAGCTGAGCTTGAGTAGTTCTATGATGACTTACCAGATCTTCTAGAACTAACACCAAAAAAAGATGTCCTTTTCAACATAGGGGACTGGAATGCAAAAGTAGGAAGTCAAGAGATACCTGGACTAACAGGCAAGTGTGGCCTTGGAGTACAGAATGAAGCAGGGCAAAGGTTAACAGAGTTTTGCCAAGAGAACTCACTGGTCATAGAAACAACACAAGAGAAGACTCTACACATGGACATCACCAGATGGCCAATACTGAAATCAGATTGATTATATTCTTTGCAACCAAAGATGGAAAAGCTCTATAGAGTCAGCAAAAACAAGATCCAAAGCTGACTGTGGCTCAGATCATGAACTCCTTATTGCAAAAGTCAGACTTAAATGGAAGAAAGTAAGGAAAACAACAAGCAATTCAGATATGACCTAAATCAAATCCCTTATGATTATATAGTGGAAGTGACAAAAAATTTCAAGGGATTAGATCTGATAGAGCACCTGAATATCTATGGACAGAGGTTGATGATATTGTACAGAAGGCAGTCAATTAAGACCTTCCCCAAGAAAAAGAAATGCAAAAGGACAAAACAGTTGTCTGTGGAGGCCTTACAAATAGCTGAGAATAGAAGAAAAGTGAAAAGAAGAAAAGGAAAGATATACCTATCTGAATACAGCATTCAAAAGAATAGCAATGAGAGATAAGAAAGCCTCCCTAAATTAACAATGCAAAGAAATAGAGGAGAAGAATAGAATGGGGAAGACTAGAGATCTCTTCAAGAAAATTAGAGATACCAAGGGAAAAACTTCATGCAAAGATGTGCACAATAAAGAACAGAAATAATATGGACCTAACAGAAGCAAAAATATTAAGAAGAAGTAGCAACAATACACACAGAAAAAATGCAAAAAAGATGTTAATGACCCAGATAATCATGATGGTGTGACCACTCACCAAGAGCCAGAACTTTTGGTGTGCGAAGTCTATTAGGGCTTAGGAAGCATCACTTCAAGCAAAGCTAGTGGAGTTCATGGAATTCCAGCTGAGCTTTCAAATCCTAAAAGATGATGCTGTTAAATTTCTGTACTCAATATGCCAGCAAATTACAAAAACTCAGCAATGGCCACAGAATTTGAAAAGGTCAGTTTCTTTCCAATCCCAAAGAAGACTAGTGCCAAGGAATGTTCAAACTACCACACAATTGCCCTCGTTTCATATGCTAGCAAGGTAATGCTCAAAATTCTCCAAGCTAGGCTTCAACATTACACAAACGGAAAACTTCCAGATGAACAAGCTGGATTTAGAAAAGGAAGAAGGACCAGATAACAAATTGCCAGCATCTGTTGGATTACAGTAAAGCAAGGGAATTACAGAAAACAACATCCAATTCTGCCTCATTGACTATGCTGAAAGCTTTGACTTTGCATTCCAGGATGTCTGCCTCTAGGTTAGTGATCACACCATCGTGGTTATCTGGGTCATGAAGACCTTTTTTATATATTTCTTCTGTGTATTCTTGCCATCTCTTCTTAATATCTTCTGCTTCTGTTAGGTTCCTACCATTTCTGTCCTTTATTGTGCCCATCTTTGCGTGAAATGTTCCCTTGGTACCTCTAATTTTCTTGAAGAGATCTCTAGTCTTTCCATTCTATTGTTTTCTTCTATTTCTTTGCACTGATCACTGAAGAAGTCTTTTTTATCTCTCCTTGCTATTCTTTGGAACTCTGCATCCAAATGGGTATATCTTTCCTTTTCTCCTTTGCCTTTAGCTTCTCTTCTTTTCTCAGCTATTTGTAAGGCCTCTTCAGACAACTGTTCTGCCTTTTTGCATTTCTTTTTCTTGGGGGTGGTCTTGATCTCTGCCTCCTGCACCATGTCATGAACATCTGTCCATAGTTCTTCAGGCACTCTATCATATCTAATCCCTGGAATCTATTTTTCACTTCCACTGTATAATCATAAGGGGTTTGATTTAGTTCATACCTGAATGGTCTATTGGTTTCCCTACTTTTTTCCATTTAAGTCTGAATTTTGCAAAGTGTTGATGATTTGAGCCACAGTCAGCTCCCAGTCTTATTTTTGCTGACTATATAGATCTTCTCCATCTTTGGCTGCAAAGAAGATAATAAATCTGATTTCAGTATTGGTCTGGAGATGTCCATCTGGTGATGTCCATGTGTAGAGTCTTCTCTTGTGTTGTTGGAAAAAGGTGCTCGCTATGACCAGTGAGTTCTCTTGGCAAAACTCTGTTAGCTTTTTCCCTGCTTCATTTTGTACTCCAAGGCCAAAGGCCACACTTGCCTGTTACTCCAGATATCTCTTGACATCCTACTTTTGAATTACAGTCCCCTATGATGAAAATGATGTCTTTTTTTGGGTGTTAGTTCTAGAAGGTCTTGTAGGTCTTCATAGAACCGTTCAAATTCAGCTTCTTCAGCATTAGTGGTTGGGGCATGGACTTGGGTTACTGTGATATTGAATGGTTTGCCTTGGAAACAGACAAAGATCATTCTGTCATTTTTGAGTTTGAACCCAAATACTGCATATTGGGCTCTTTTGTTGACTCTGAATGCTACTGCATTTCTTCTAAGGGAGTCTTCCCCACAGTAGCAGATGTAATGGTCATCTGAATTAAATTTGCCCATTCCTGTCCAATTTAGTTCACTGATTCCTAAAATGTCGATGTTCACTCTTTCCAACACCCGAATGACCACTTCTAATTTACCTTGATTCGTGGACATAACATTCCAGGTTCCTTTTCAATATTACTCTTTACAGCATTGGACTTTGCTTCCATCACCAGTCACACCCATGACTGGGTGTTGTTTTTGCTTTGGCTGGGTCTCTTCATTCTTTCTGGAGTTATTTGTCCACTCTTCTCCAGTAGCATATTGGGCAAACTGACCTGGGGAATTCATCTTTCAGTGTCATCTTTTTGCCTTTTTATACTCTTTATGGGGTTCTCAAAGCAATAATATTGAAGTGGTTTGCTATTCCCTTTTCCAGTGGACCACATTTTGTCAGAACTCTCCACTGTGATCTGTCCATCTTGGGTGGTCCTACATGGCATGGCTCATAGTTTCATTGAGTTGGACAAGGGCTGTGGTCCATGTGATCAGTTTGATTAGTTTTCTTTAATTGTGGTTTTTGTGCAAAATGCTGGGCTGGATGAGCCTCAGTGCCAGGCTGGGTTAAGTGCAAGGTGGAATCAAGAATGCCAGGAGAAATATCAATAACTTCGGATACTCAGAGGACACCACCCTTATGGCAGAAAGTGAGGAGGAATTAAATAGCCTCTTGATGAAAGTGAAAGAGGAGAGTGAAAAAGTTGGCCTAAAACTCAACATTCAAAAAACGAAATCATAGCACCTGGTCCCATCACTTCATGACAAATAGATGGGGAAACAATGGAAACAGTGACAGACTATTTTCTTGGTCTCTAAAACCACTGCAAATGGTGACTGCAGCCATGAAATTAAAAGATGCTTGCTCCTTGGAAGAAAATCTATGACCAACCTATACAGCATATTACAAAGAATAGACATTAATTTGCTGACAAAGGTCCGTCTGGTCAAAGCTATGCTTTTTCCAATAATCATTTATAGATGTGAGAGTTGGAATATACAGAAATCTGAGCACCAAAAAATTGATGTTTTTGAACTGTGGTGCTGGAGAAGACTCTTGAGAGTCCCTTGGACTGCAAGGAGATCCAACCAGTCCATCTTAAAGGAAATCAGTCCTGAATATTCATTGGAAGGACTGATGCTGAAGCTGAAACTCCAATACCTTGGCCACCTGTTGAGAAGAACTGACTCCTTTGAAAAGATTCTGATGCTGGGAAAGATTGAAGACAGGTGAAGGGGACAACAGAGGATGAGATGGTTGGATGGCATCACTGCCTCAAAGGACGTGAATTTGAGTAAGCTCTGGGAGTTGGTGATGGACATGGAAGACTGGCGTGCTGCAGTCCATGTGGTCAGTCAGAAAGAGTCAGACACAACTGAGTGACTGAACTACACTGAAAGGCTTTGACTCTATGGATCATGACAAACTGTGAAATATTCTTCAAGAGATGGGTATACCAGACCACCTTACCTGCCTCCTGAGAAACCTGATTGCATGTTAAGAAGCATAGTTAGAAATGAACATGGAACAACAGACTGGTTCAAATTTGGGAAAGGTATACTTCAAGGTTGTACATTGTCACCCTGCTAATTTAACTTCTATGAAGAGTACATCATGTGAAATGCCAGGCTGAACAAAGCACAAGGTGGAGTCAATATTATTGGGAGAAATATCGACAGCCTTTAATGTGCAGATGACATCACCATAATGGCAGAAAGAGAAAAGTAAACTAAAGAGCCTCGTGATGTAGGTGAATGAAGAGAGTGAAAAAGCTGGCTTAAAACTCAGCATTCCAAAAATGAAGATCATGGCATCTGGTTCCATAACTTCATGGTAAATAGATGGGAAAACAATGGAAACAGTGACAGACTTTATTTTCTTTGAGCTTCAAACCACGGCAGATGGTGACTGCAGCCACGAAATTAAGACACTTGCTTCTTGGAAGAAAAGCTATGACAAACCTAGATAGTGTATTGAAAAGCAGAGACATCACTTTGCTGATAAACGTCCATAGAGCCAAAGCTATGGTTTTTCCAGTGGTCATATATGGATATGAGAGTTGGACCATAAGGAAATCTGAGCACCGAAGAACTGATCCTTTTGAACTGTGATGTTGGGGAAGAATTCAATGTGCATGAGTTTGAGCAAGCTCCAGGAGGTGGTGAAGGACATGCAGTCCATGGGTTTGCAATGAGTCAAACACAACTGAATGACTGAACAACAACAGTATAAATTTCAGTATGTCATGTGTTTATTTTTATGTCTCTAAATATATTTTCTGCTTTTCTTTTTTATTTTTTCTTGAGCCATTATTTGCTTAGGAATGCATTTTTTGGTTTCCATGAGTCTGTGAATTTTCCACTTCTCCTTCTTATTGTTTAATTATTATTGACTCCAGTTTCATATCATGAGTTGTAAAACATACTTGTTATGATTTCACTATGAAAAATTGTTTGTCAGAATTTGGATATGCTAGAAAATTGAATATGATTTTAGAATCATACAACTAATCAAGTATGAATTATAAAGAAATAGAAAATTTGAAAAGACCAAAGACTATGGAGATTGAAATAATAATAATAATAAAATTTTCCAACAAAGATAAGCATAGGCACAGATTGCTTCTTTGGTAAATTTTATCAAGCACATAAAGAAGAATGAATACCAATCTTTCTTAAACCATTCTTAAATTTTGAAGAAAAAGGAAAGTTGTAAACTCATTTTATGAAGCCACTGGTACCTGGATACTAAAATCAAACAAAGACCCCTGTGGTAAAAGAAATTACAGATCGATATCACATGATGCAAAAATCCTCACACATATATAGTCAACTGACCTTCAGTAAAGATGCCAAGAATACAGAATGTTGAAAGGGAAGTCTCTTCAACAGATGGTATCAGGAAAACTGGATATTCATATGCAAAAGACAGAAATTGTATCTCTATCTTACACCAGTCAAAGATCAACTCAGAATGGACCAAGAACTTAAATAAAATACCTAGAACTTTGCTGGTAAACGTCCATAGAGCCAAAGCTATGGTTTTTCCAGTGGTCATATATGGATATGAGAGTTGGACCATAAGGAAATCTGAGCACCAAAGAACTGATCCAGTTCTGGATCAGTTTTACTGTAAAACTCCTAGAAGAAAACATAAACAGGTTCTAGATATCCGTTGTGACGATGTCTTGAACATACATCAAAAAAAACAGGACAAAAGTTAAATAGACAAAGAACTACATTAAATTAAAAAGCTTCTAATCATAACAGAGGAAAAAAAAATCAAGAGTGAAAGGCAACCTATGGAGTGGGAGGAAATATTTGCAAACCATTTATCTGAGAAAGAGTTTATATAAAAAATGTATAAGACACAATTCAACAACAACAACAAAAGCAGAGACACATAACTCAAAAATGGGCAAAAGACTTGAACAGATAAATGGCCAACAATTATATGAAAAAGTGTTCAAATTCTAGAGATCTGTGTAGTAGCTATAGTTAAGGACATGGTACTGCATACTTAAATATTTTTTATAAAGTAGATCTCATGTTAAATATTCTAACTACACATACAAAGATAGTAATAAAAGGACACAAAGACTTGTACAGAGACAATGAATATATTTGTTATCTTGATTCGGTGACAGCAGCATAGGTGTACGTACACACCCAAACCCCTCTAGTTGTATTTATTAAACATTTCTGTAGATTTTGTATATCAATTATACTTCAATAAAGCTGTTAAAAAGAGAAAGTATAATTTATGAACAACACACGAATTTGCCCTATCACTTCTTAGGTCTCTACTGAAAAGTTAAACTGAAAAATCTAGAAGAACTCTTAGAGTGTCCTAATTGAAGCTCTACTTAAAAAAAAAAAATCAACAAATACTTTGGTTTCAGAGATCAAAGGAAACTGCTTTTGCACGTCCAACAATAAATGAAGATTTTATTACACATAGACATCAATTTTGTTCCTTGTTCTTCTGCCCAGCTTAGTGCCTACATACTCCAGAAATAAAACCTTGCCCGTAGTATTTTCCTAGAGTAATTTCAAAGTTTGAGGAAAAAATTCCCTATATCTTTTTCTTTCTCTTTGTTCACCTTCCTGTTTATTGCAGCAGATACACACACAAATACACACACACCTCCATACCATTACTCCTTTTGGGAATTAATGTGCCTAAATATAAAAGAAGACATCATATATTTTTCTTCTTCTGTATTGTTCTTACTCCCATTGCTATAATTGGCAAAGAAACAACTCTTAATTATGCTGATCTGTAATCTCCTTTTCTCTCTCTTCCTTTCCAAGTGTTTTAATTGTTCATAAGGAAAATGTGTCATGGACTCAATGATTTCTTTTAAGATTGGAAGGCTATAAACATTAAAATAAAAATCCAAGGTAAATCAAGATATTACAAGAAGAACCCTAAGAGACTCCAAAATAAAAAGATAACATGAAATAGCAATTAAAAAACCAGTTCGCTTTCATAGATGGATCTGGTAAGCAAGTAACTACACAGATGACAAGATAATCAATCTCTCACACTGTGTCATCAATAGCATCAATTCTATTCGTTATGAAGACACAACATTTGGCCTAATTTATCAAGCAAAAACTCACATGTGCAGCTTAGATGTAAATGTGAATCTGTCCCTTTTCCCTTGTTCAGGAGACCAAAGTTCCTAATAAGGAGTATAAGATTTTGATGTCATTTTCTTTTGATCATTCCTCAAAAAAAGAGATGAGATTTTGAAGATGCTCACTTCAGTGCCCTCAGCTAGAAATGAGATGCTGTGAAGTCTGTAGGAAATAGACCTTATATAACTTCTCTAAAATGACTTTGAACACAAAGTTGCCTAAAACTCAAAAGTGGCATGAAGGGTTCATGTTGTTACTTAATTGTAAAATCACATTTTACTGTATTATACACAATTAGTGGGTTATGATAAAAAGTTAGTGATGTTTTTAAGCTGAAGAATTCCATTTCAGGTAGGTAAAGACTGTCAAGGACTGGAACACAACAATAGAGTGTCTCCTCGTTTTCCTTAATTTTGTCCTAGGATCATCAATTACTAATACTTAAAAAAAATGATTTTTTAAGGGACATGGTTAATCATTCCAAAAGTATTAAATATTCCATGGTTTTTTTTTGATTTTTTATTTTTTTTTATTTTTTTATTTTATCCATTTTTTTAAATAAATTTATTTATTTTAGTTTGGGGCTAATTACTTTACAATATTGTAATAGTTTTTGCCATACATTGACATGAATCAGCCATGGGTTTACATATGTTCCCCTTCCTGGACCCCCCCCCCACCTCCCCCCCCATCCCATCCCTCTGGGTCATCCCATTGCCCCGGCCCTGAGCCCTTGTCTCATGCATCGAACATGGAATGGTGTTCTGTTTCACATACGATAATATACATGTTTCAATGCTATTCTCCCAGAAATATTCCATGTTTTTACTAGTTAATATTTTAAAGAATATTTTGTTTCCATTTTTATAATGTCAGATTATAATTGTGGCTATTCATCTTAAAATAAACAAACCAAAAGAATCATACATGATAGTCTCTAATATTGTTATCCTTGAATGAATGACTGTGAAACATGTTTATTCTTCAGTAAAGAAGGTAAAATTTTTGAGTTCAATTCAGTTCAGTTCAATCATTCAGTCATGCCCGACTCTTTGCAACCCCATGGACTGCAGCACGCCAGGTTTCCCTGTCCATCACCAATTCCCAGAGATTACTCAAACTCATGTCCATGGAGTCGGTGATGCCATCCAGCCATCTCATCCTCTGTCTTTCCCTTCTCCTCCTGCCTTCAACCTTTCCCAGCTTCAGGGTGTTTTCCAATGAGTCAGTTCTTCACATCAGGTAGCCAAAGTACTGGAGTTTCAGCTTCAGCATCAGTCCTAGTAATGAATAATCAGGACTGAGTTCTTTTAGGCTATTTGGATCTCCTTGCAGTCCAAGGGACTCTAAAGAGTCTTCTCCAAAATTTTTGAGAATTGATTTATTATATATCTTTTTTGAATAGATATGAATTAGAATTAGCTTTTAATATACAGAATAAAACTAACAACCATGGCAAATGTATATAATATTTATATAATGTATATCTATATAATACATAAAATATTAAGGCTTACTTTTATACTCTTTAAATTACTTGTATCATGACTTTAAAACTTCTCGGGCACATTTTAATACCCAAATTGGTGAGTGAGCTTTTAAATGTCAATTCCACTAGTCCCTATCTCCAAGGCCCTGAGCAAGTAACTGAAACTCTCAGAGCTCCAGTTTTGTCATCATCAAATGAATGATTGATAATACCTTCCTCATAAAAATGCTATTAAAGAAAAATGAGATAGATTATACAAGAAATCAGGACCTTTTCCTAGCTCATAGTTAGCGTTTAATGAATGAGAACTACTATTTTATATTTTTTAAGAAACCTTGATCTACTCTGCGTTGTCTGGTTCACTTTTGATTCTCAAAGTTCAGCTGCAATCCCGGTAAACATTAGATATTCAATAATTATTTATAGACACTTGAAAAAACCTTGAGTTACTGTTTTGCCAAAAGTTTTCACTTTCGTCTCAGGTACCAAGGATTTGTTAACCAAATAAGCCACTCGTTATATCCAAATAAATATTTATTAGCGAATTATCTAGCTTACTTTCAACATACTAACATTTAAAAAAACAAAGAGAGAAATAGAAAGAGCAGAAGATATATCACCAAATTGGGCTTTGACCAACATCCAGACTTAATCAGCGCTGGGAAGTCCCAAGTCACAGCAAATCAGGAGTCCCAATTGGAAAAAGGTCTCAGGCCATGCATCAGCTCCATGGGTGAGACTTCAAAGATAGCAATTTGGGGTTCTTGCTTATAATCCCAGTTCAGTTCAGGTCAGTCGCTCAGTCATGTCCGACTGTTTGTGACCCCATGTGGCCCCATGTGACTGTAGCATGCCAGGTTTCCCTGTTCATCACCAACTCCCAGAGCTTACTCAAACTCACGTCCATACAGTCGGTGATGCCATCCAACCATCTCATCCTCTGTTGTCCCCTTTTCCTCCTGCCTTCTATCTTTCCCAGCATCAGGGTCTTTTCCAAAGAACCAGTTCTTCACATCAGGTGGCCAAAGTGTTGGAATTTCAGCTTTAGCATTAGTCCTTCCAATGAATAATCCCAGGATGGAAGCAAACTGATACCACCATCAATCTATGACCAAATTGCAAACCTCCTTTCATGTTAATGCTGTTCGTTTTGTCTTGTAAAACTTGAAATGTTGCTAACCCTGGGGCTTGGTTGGTCCCTCCAGGGGCTCAACAATCTCAAGATTTCTCCCCCATCTTGTCTATGGTGCTGCAATTCTTGCACTCACAGCAGACAATCACTCAGTCAGGGCATTGTCCAGGCAGAAGCAAGGTCAGAGGCCTGCTCTGCTTTGCCTCTGAAGACTAAACAATACTATTCATTTAATTTCTCTGACAGTTACATAGATCATCTTTTATACATGTTTCTGAGTAATGGGATTTGCAAATAATAATCAGTATAGAATAGAAAGAAAGAAAATTATAACCTAAGGTAACATTTCATTTTGAAGATCAATAAATAAAATAAGCAAACTTTCATACTAAAGGAAGAAAAGACCCACTACTGAGTGTAGTAGATTACAATGAGATGTCATTGTTTTAGTTAGAGTATCATTTTGGAGCATGGTTTTGAACTCACACAATTTCTGAATCTTTTTTACATTTATCATCCAATGCTCTGCTCATTCAAATCAACTCTATGAGATGAATATTATCATTATCCTTATGTTAGGTAGTTAGAATAGGGAAAAGGAGTCAAGAATGGTGGTAGGTAAAAGACAAAGAAGGGAAATGCCTACACAAATAGAACAAAGGTAGGTCCAAAGACTTGAGTGAGGACCTCAGGTAAAACAAACAGCACTCCTGGCTAGCCCAATTTACATAGGCAGGCTCAGGGGTAGGAAAAAACATATAAAAAGAGGAGCCAAAATTGGGCCGGGCCTCTCTTCTCTTCGCGTCTTTTGGGTCAGCCTTTCCTCACACCTTGGGGGTGTATTTTCCTTTACCTTCTAAATAAAACTGAGCTGTAACATGGAGCTGTAACACTGGCCCATCCAAGAGCTGTAACACTGGTCCATTTGTCGCTTCAAATTTTTGTTGTGACGAGACAGAACCGAGGAAATTATACACTCCCTCGACATCTATGGTGTCGTTTCTCAGATTTTACCTGGCTGAAACAACCTCTGCACCGCCTGAGTGAGGAGGAAGCCAAGTACAGCAGGAGCCCAACTAGATGAAAGCTCCTGTGGTGGAGGCTGAACTTGAAGAAAACCCAGTGCAGGGGAAGTGACAAGAAGCCCAGCATGCTGGAAACCAGGGCAGCAAAAAATGAACTCAGCAGAAAGCTCACGTGGCTCAGTCTCAGATTCCAGAAGACCTCCAATTAAGGTAGGAGGTCTTCACTCCTATGGCTGGAAGGACATATGCCTAACAAAATCCCAATTCCTTTACCATCTCTCATTTCTTGTTTCCTCAAAAACACCGCGAATAGGCAAGTGGCAGAGGGTACAACTGAGGGATCCTGGCAGGGGCTACTCCTCACTGTGTTCCAAAGGCTCCACTATCTGCTGGGCCCCAGTAGCTGTTGCCCAAGCTGGTGGGGGTTCTTCTGTCCTTAGTCTTCTTTGTGCCCAAGGATCAGGCCAATGAAAGCTGTGAGCACAGGTCAAATATTTAGCAGATTTTCCAGCAGGTTATGAAGGGGATTCCTTGGCATGTTTTTCCCACTGCTTTTCCCTCCTGTCCTTCAGCTCCTCTCTCCCAGGACTTAAGCCCAGCCAAAATCCATGGTGCTTGGCTTCAGGACCCAATGAAGCTCAGGTTCTGATGTCTCATTGCAAAAATTCAATTAGAGACACAGCAATAGGTAACAGGTGGATTTGTTTGGATTCAGAGAGAAGCACACTCCACAGGGTGTGGGCCGTCACAGAGGGAAAATGCTGTGGCCATGGATGTGGTGTGGTTAGGTTTTGTGAGCTGGGTGAATTCATATGCTAGTGAGAGGGAGGATCATCCCAACTATTGGGGAACAACCCACCCCTCTGTCTTTTGACAGTCTGCCTTGGAACTGTCCTGCCACTTCTGGGTGTGTCATTTAGCTTACAAATTGGGGATCAAGGTTTAGTTGAATTTGGTTTGTCATCTTAGACACATTTGATTTAAATTGGTTTATGTTATGCCCTTGTGCTATGTCATTCTTTCAAAAGTTGTGTCCTGCCCCCTTCCCACCTGTTTCATGCTCTTTTCCTGAGCCCCATCTGGACCCACAATGTTGTCTCTACAATCTTCTGGAGGGACAACCAGAAAATAGCTGGCCCTTGGGAGGGAAATACTGTACAATATCCAATCCCTCTAGATGTTCAGGCCTTCATCTTCCATGTTTCCTACAACATGTGCAACATCAGCATCTCTCAGTGAACCCACTAGGGCAGGAGACAGGCACACAATGGCTGCTAGAAGTCCATCTGTTGGCACTCCTTCGAAGGCAATTGGGCTTCCAGGGATAATGTTTGCCATTTGGGAGTTAGCTCTGCAGGCCGTTTGGGCCCAAACCCTTACCACCCTTCTCCTAAAGTTACAAACATACCCCCAGATCAAATCTCCACTCCACTTTTATGAAACATCTGGTTTGTTGCCTCTTATCAATTTGTTCTTAAGCCACTTACTAACTCCTACAACCAGGACCCTGCTCCCTTACTGCTCTTATAGAGGACTAGGGGAGGAAATAAATGACTTACATTCTCTCAGAGCAATAAGAAGATAAGGGTTATGGCTGTTTCACCAGGTCCCCAGTCTCAGGGCACAGGCTTGCTTTACATCATGATATCTGTTCCCATCTGCAGTGAACAAATTGGCAATAGGTTAAAATTACAACTCCTTAATCCTACCCAGCACTGGTCATGCTGGAGACCTTGAGGATGCCCAACTCCAGCCCGGGAGTCCCAGGAGGTCGACCTTCCTCGACCTGCCTAGGGATCCTGTTCCCAGGAGGTTGTCATGCCTCAACTTGGCCTGGTATCCATCAGCCTGGGATCCCAGGAAGTCCACCTGCCTAATGATATGGCCCCCAGGATGTTGTCATGCCTCAACCTGCTCAGGGATCCACCAGTCTGGGAGATTCCATGAGGTTAACCCGCCTTGACCTGCCTAAGGATCTGGTCCTTGAAAGGTTGTCACACCTCAACCTGCTCAGGGATCCGCCAGTCCAGGGGTCCCAGGAGGTCGGCATGCCTCGAACTGCCCAGGGACCCAATTCTCGGGAAGCTGACCTGCCTCTACCTGCCCAGGGATTCACCCTCCAGGAGGCTGTCATGTCTCAGCTTTCTGGGGTGTCTGCATCTGACCTAGGGATGCCTGGCTCTCAGGTTACAAACAGTACTGGGTAGGAAAAGCTTCAGAAAGACTCACCCCTAAGGAAATCTGCCCATGGAAATAGAAAGAAGCCTATTACCTATGGGACTGTGCCCAGTCTCAGCAATAACTCAGGAGCCCATTGCCTTTCTGGAAAGGCTAAAAGAGGCCCTCTGAAAGTTTACCAATCTGGATTTAGACTCTTATGAGGGACAGGTGATTTTAAAGACAAATTCCTGTCCCAATGTGCATCAGACATTGGGATAAAGTCACAACAGCTACAGCAGAAGGACCTTGCTGCCTTTTTAGATGAGATGGTCCGGACACCCACCAAAACCTTTTATAACAGAGAACAGGAAAGGGAGGCCAAGGCCAGGGAAAGGGAGAAAAGGAAAGAGAAAAGGCAAGCCCAGATGTTGCCTGCCCTCCAGGGAAGCCATATGGAAAATCCTGAGTCTTTAAAGGATAAGGCATGAGGCAAATGCCTAATCTGTAGACAGGCGAGGCATTGGCCAAAGAGTGTCCAAACCTTGACAAGTCTCCTAAAATGGCTTGCTACAAATGCCATCAATTGAGACAATGGTCAGCACTCTGCCCTGGGGACCCAGGAACCTCAAGGTCCAGTGCCAAGCCTTCTCTCATGATGGTTCAACAGGACAGAAGTGGCCCACTCCAGCCAGCCCTCCTGTGATAGATAACCATCATGGGGCTGAAGCCAAGGGTGAAACTGGATTTGGCAGGTAGGTCCGAGAATTTCTTGGTTGACACAAGGGCTACCTATTCTGTCCTGACCTCCTACTCCAGAGCCTTCTCCTACCAAAGTTGTACCATTTTGTGTGCTACAGGAAAAACAATTACAAAAGATTCACTTGAGATCTTCATCGTTGCTGGGATGGACAAATATTTTCCCACCAGTTTCTGGTGGCCCCTGAGTGTCCTACTCCCTTATTGGAAAGAGATCTTTCCTGCCTTTGAAATCTTACAGCTGTTGCAGTCCTGATAGAAGATGCTTTAAAACTCTCTCTTGGGGGCAAAATATTTTTATCATTCACCAAGTGAAACAACTCCTTAATGGAAGAGGCCATTTATGGATGTCTGATCAAAGGATCCTCAGATATCAAGTGGTGCTGATGGAAAATCCAGGCCTAACTCTATCCCCTTGTGAGCTTCTTAATCCTGCTACCCTCCTGCCCATGCCCAAGGGCTCTCTCCCATTTCACTTTTTCCTAGAAACTTTGGACCACTGGACAAGACCCTAAGAGGGATTGTCAGAAGATCCTCTGACCAATCCTGAGGAAATCTGGTACACTGATGGCAGCAGATTTGTCTTGAGGACAGATTTGTCTTGGATGGACAAAGAAGAGCTGGATATGCAGTAGTCTCCAGTTTTGAGACCATAGAGGCTAAACCTCTGCCACCAGATACTTCAGCCCAATTGGCTGAGCTCATAGCCCTGACTCAAGCTTTTGAGCTGGAAAAATGAAAAAGATTAGCCATTTACACTGACTCCATGTATGCCTTTATGGTGCTACATGCACACGCTGTTATTTGTAAAGAAAGAGGCCACTTGACCATCTGAGGGTCCCCAATCAAATATGGTGATCAAATCCTTAGGCTCTTGGAGGCAGTCCATCTGCTGCTGAGGTTTCAGTCTCCCACTGTAAAGGACACCAAAAAGGGAGCACGGAAGTGGCACGAGGGAACCAAGCAGCCAGTCAGGCAGCTAAGAGAGCAGCATTACAGAACAATGATCTAAGAGGGGTTTCCACCTTAGTTCCACAGACTAATTTGCCAGAAATTCCTTCATATACCAAAGGTGAAACTCTTAAAGTTAAGAATGGGGGCTTTCAAGAAGAGCATATGGGGTGGTTCCAAAGGAGGGGCTCTTTTTTCTACCTGGGAACCTCCAACAGAATTTAGTTAACTCCTTACATGCCACCACTCATTTGGGGAAAAAGGCCCTCCAAAGATTACTAGAAAGGTCCTTCAGAGGAACAAGCCTCCAAAAGACTATAAGGCAAGTGTTCTCCTGTTGTCCCACTTGCCAATTAAACAACCCTCAAGGAGCTTGAAGATCCCAGCTGGCCCAGGCTGTCCAATGACTTGGGAGCTACCCAGGAGAGGACTGGCAGATAGACTTCACCCAGATGCCAGTTTTTCAAGGGTATAAATACCGATTAGTCATGATAGATACATTCACAGGATGGATTAAAGGCTTTCCCATCTGGACTGAGAAGACTGAGGAGGCGGTAAAAAAAAAAAAACTGCTCCATGAAATCATTCCGAGGTTTGTTCTGCCCAGGTCATTACAAAGTGACAATGGGACATCATTTACTTCTAAGGTCACCCAAGGGGTCTCTAAAGCATTGGGCATTACTTATTATCACCATTGTGCCTGGAGGCCTCAGTCTTCAGGAAAAACAGAAAGAGCCAACCACTTCTTAAAATCAGTGATAAAAATAATAACCCAGGACACCTCCCTGGAATGGAAAGAGGCTTTACTAATAGCTCTCCTCCACACCTGTATTGCCCCTAAGGAACAGGTTGGTCTTAGTCCTTATGAAATGCTATATGGGAGACCTTTTGTTTATGTCAATGACCTCTTCCTTGATCTAGAGACTCAGACCCTCTGGTTCTATACCATGGCCATTGGTCAATTCCAACAGGATATACGCTTGTGTGGTGTCAACCAGGACCCAAAAGATTCTAAAGAATCACCATCATATGCTCCAGGGACTCAAGTCCTAATTAAAATATAGAAAGATGGGTCCCCAAAGGCTCAACTCCAGACCACATGGAAGGGCCCCTACCCTCTAATACTTTCTACCCCCACAGCAGTAAAGGTACCAGGGCATGACTCCTGGATTCACTACTCAGGAGTCAAGCCGTGGAAGAAAACAGAAGAGGGCACTCAATATACACCTGTGAGCCCCTGGGAGATCTCAGATACTTATTCAGGACTACAAATGAGTGCCATTCTAATGAACATCCCCAAAATTAAGTTTGTGGGGATAAGATTTCTCAGGACAGCTCTAAAGAGCCAACATCGCTTGGTAGGGGTTGTACTTCAAAACAGACAGGAGATAGATCTCCTGATCCCTGAACAAGGAGGGACTTGAGCTATCTTGAATGAGATGTGTTGTTTCTGGGTAAATACCTCCAGCTAAGTTAAACTAACTCTCACAGTCCTCAAGAAAAACATTCAGACCCTACAGGATCTCAAAGAACAAGCTGGAGAGTTCTCAGGGTGGCTACCATCTCTCTTAGGGGGATCCTCCTGGTGATGGGAAATTTGGATTTGGCTAATGCCCCTACTAGTCCCTGTCATCACCATATTGATGCTGCTTATGACTGCTCCATGTATTATCAATTGTCTAAACTATTTTGTCTCTGCCCAGGTCAACAAGATACAACGTGCAGTGCCAGTTCAACAATGATATATAAAACTGCAGCCAACCACAGAAAATATCACTCACCCTTAGATGGACAGTGCTATAAGGACTCTGAGGCTTGAAACTAGCAAGAGGGGGAGGCCCAATGCCCCTCGCCATCCCAGTTCAGCAGGAAGTAGCCAGAGAGACCACGACGTCCCTATTCCCAGAGAATTGGGCCTCCCATCTCTTGAGGGGGGAATGTTAGGCATTGAGAATAGGAAAAAGGAGCCCAAAATGGCCATGGCTAAAAGACAAAGAAGGGAAAAGCCCACACAAATAGAACAAAGGAAGGTCTGAGGACCTGAGTGAGGACCTCAGGTAAAGCAAACAGCACTCCTGGCTAGCCCAATTTACATAGGGCAGGCCCAGGGAAAGGAGAAAAAACAAAAAGAGGAGCCAAAATTGGGCTGGGGCCTCTCTTCTCTTCGTGTCTTTTGGGTCGGCATACCCTCATGCCTCGAGGGTGTATTTTCCTTTACTTTCTAAGTAAAACTGAGCTGTAACATGGAGCTGTAACACTGGTCCATCTGAGGGTTGTAACACTGATTTGTCCGTCACTTCAAATTTTGTTGCAACGAGTCAGAACCGAGGAAATTATATACTCCTTGACACTTATTTTACAGCAAAGGGAGATTGATGAGGTTAAGATATTCTCTCATGGTCACTCAGCTGGTATGTGTCTGTTTGAATGTTTAATATTTGAATTTTATATGAATATGTATGTGTGTATGCATAAAGCAATTGCAGTTTGTGTGTGTATATTGAAATTTAATTTATTAACCATACACATATGAAAACCTAGATTATTTTAAGCTTACAGTTTAAAATTGCAAATACTATTTTATTTCCCTCATGATTTAATTAACACTTCATGGAACAAGTTAAAAGATTAAATTCCCTTAAACAATCATATTCCATTTATAAATTTGGCTAGTTAAACTATAATAAAGTCTATATTTCTACAGTTAACTTGATATTCTTAAGCACTCTCAGTACCTCATAGAATACTATTAGAATTTGTCAAGCAAACTATTTTTATGCATTTAAAGAAATCATAAATATAATAAGCCAAAATAATAAATGTAGTAAATTAAGTTTTCTTGTATATTCCAATATCATTTACAAACCTTAACAAGTGTGACTGTGCTATGTGACTTAACCTCACACACTCAACAGTTCCAATTTCCTCTTTCAAATTATAATCATGCCTAATGTTTCAGGTTTTCTCACATTTCACATTCTCTTAAAGATTAATCTTCATAACAAACTCAATAACTATATTGCAATAAAACAACTTTCTAGGCAGGAAGCACATTTATGCTGTGGGTTGAAATTCTTTGTCTTATTTCTAAAATGTCTCAGTTATTAAGTCATTTACCCACCTCATGAGTCAGTTTCTATTGTTCTAAGCTTACTGGGTCAAAGTATCATAGGCAAGATACAGATCAGTCATACATCAGTATTAAAAACTGAAAATTTGTACCAGTGTATCACAGACTATTACACTGATTTACCTGAACAACTATGAAACTATCAAGAATTTGGCTTCCCTGGTGACTCAGGTAATGAATGGTAAAGAATCTATCTGCCATACAGGAGACATGGGTTCGATCCCTGGTTGGGACAGTCCCCTGGAGGAGGGTATGGCAACCCACTCCACTATTGTTACCTGGAGAATCTCCATGGACAGATAAGTGATCTTTATTTCAAAGCATGCTTCTACCTATTTCTCATGTTTGCAGGAATTTGTCTCATAGACCAGAGATTGCATTGTATCTGTGTTTTCTTTAGGAAGCTTTCTTTCAGTCCAAAATTGAGATATATATTAATATCTTTTCAGGGGCCTTTCTGCTAGTTCTATCATACTGACATACACCCTGCAACTCTCTGCATTGGTTGTGTCTACTTAGCTTACTTCTGCTGGTGCACCATGGACTACTTGAAGACAGAGTTAGTGACTGACCATCACTTTATCTGTAGAAGCCAATGTAAATACTGTAAGATTATTAGTCAAAATTATTAAATAAGGGAATTAAATGTAATGGTACAGAATGTGTATTTAGTTATATTCTTCACCTCAATTAAACAATTATCAAACATTTTATACAGTAACCTCAGAAATCTACTGATAGTGGAAAATGAGTAACTTTTGATAAGGAGGTTTTTTTTAATACACTTCAAAACCCCTCCTAAATTTGCTAATGCCTATTCATGTTTAAGATCAATGTACTAATATGCTGACTATCCTAGCTGAAACTTCTGATTCACACAGTCTTTAGAATGAACTATAAGAAGTGTCTCCAAAGTTAAAGGAGGTAACATGGATAGTGTTATAAAAATAAATTTCCACATGTATAATATCACTATGGTCTCTTTACTGAAATTGATTTGCCTGAAAACTGACCTATATGTCTCTCTAGGTTCTCTGTTTCCATATCCTCTTTCGTGAAATCTCTTACCTAAAGAAATACATCCTTTTAGTATCTAGAACTTTATTCTTATATATTGCTCCTGGGTGTGAAATCACCTGGGATACAAAAGTAAGTGTCAATTAGAATTATTAGTTCTTGAGAAAGCTCCTTTTATGATTTATAATATCATAAAACATGTGTGCTTTTTTCACATATATTTTTGTTGAGTTAATGAGGTTTTAGAAACAAAGTATTTTGGCACTTGTTGAGATATTTAAAATTCAAAGATAACATAGAAAAGTCGGTGAAAGTGACTTTTCTCTTTCATCTTTCAAGAGTTATTGTCAAATAGTGCATGGCTCCTCAGGAAGAGATTTTTAAAATCAAATCAAAGAAAATGTC
Source organism: Giraffa tippelskirchi (assembly GCF_054371585.1). Classification (NCBI taxonomy): domain Eukaryota; kingdom Metazoa; phylum Chordata; class Mammalia; order Artiodactyla; family Giraffidae; genus Giraffa; species Giraffa tippelskirchi. The sequence goes on from NC_137279.1 coordinate 67,698,760, forward strand.
AGAAGATAAAAATTATTCATTAGTCCATGGGGTTGCAAAGAGTCCGACATGACTTAGTGACTAAACAACAAATTAAGAATAAGCAGTGTTTCTATATTTTCTTGCGACTCATCATTAGGAAGAGTGAGTATCTAGAAAGGAAAGTCGTGAAAAAAAAAAAAAGTGAAACTTTTATGTTACCAAATATTTTAAATGTCACTTCAGTGCTTCCAAGGATGATTAAAAGTTTCAGGATACACTGAAGGGGAAAGTGTGGTTTCTTTTAGATACGTTCTTCATAATTCTATGAAGTAGGCAATACATTATTAGAATGAAATATATATTCCAGTTATGGTCATTTCTCATTTTTTCTTTAAAGTATTTCTACTTACTATTACTATAGTAGATGTTGGTTTATTTGACTTTAGCATGATGTAATTTTCTTTTTCATTAAATACAAGGGAAATTATAATGGAAAAACTATAAAAATTGATTTATTTCTTATTTTATTCATGTTCTTAATTATTACTTAGATCTCAAAAGTAGACTTCTATACTCACTTATATGTATATATAACTTGCAAATAGTACTCTTTCTTTTATCATACATCTCACTTATAAATAACTTACAATTTTAACAACATGTTAGCCTATTTCAGTAGCAATAATGAGAAAACAATTATATCATCTTATTTCATAACTTATAAACATGGACAAATTCATTATATTGCCTGTATATAATGTTGTACATGGCTTAAAAATTGAATTTAATAATTTGTATCTGAATTTTTAAAAAATATTTCTCAAGTGTACATTAATGATTATTTGAATTGAAAAATAAAAGCAAACATTTTCTGCAGAAATGCATCTAATTTGGTTAATTGGTTTGACAACGGAAATTGCTTTTGCTAAATTTTTAAATTATTTAAGAACTTCAATATAGTAGAAAATAAATAAAATTCAATTTTAAAGTTTTGACAAGAACCATTTAAATATATGAGAGATTTAAAAAACTATTTCATTTGAATACTTAGTAGCATGTGCTGTGCTTAGTCACTTAATCCTGTCTGAGTCTTTGTGACCCCATGGACTGTAGCCAATCAGGCTCCTCTGTACATAGGGATTCTCCAGGCAAGAATACTGGAGTGAGTTGCCACACACGCCTCCAGGGGATCTTCCCAATCCAGGAATGGAACCCAGGTCTCCCACATTGCAGACAGATTCTTTACCATCTGAGCCACCAGGGAAGCCCACTTAAGAGGATGCATATGATATTATAATTTCTGTTTTCCTCAAATTTTTTGTAATTCTGATAAAATAATAATCTTTACATGAAAGTGTAATAGGTATGATTATGAATCTTCTGACTTGTTAAAAGCATTTTACAATTTGAGAAAATTGAAAAAGTTAACATGCATCTAATGACAAAAAAACAAGTCCTGTTACATGTTTTCTGTTCCTTGATTTCAAAAAAATTGATAAGGGACTGAGCTTAGTTATCAGTTGACAGGTCATTAATTATATTTTATGATGATAGAATCTTATATAAATTTTGACTTATACCTTTAAATGAGCTAGAATAATGGTATGCTATAAACATACTGAAATTTCTTCCATTTACATCTACTGTTTTATGTGACCAAGGTTCCTTAGAGGTTATACCTATGAAAACAAAGCACTGATTCTAACAAAAGCAATAACACTTGGGGATATAAAAACTACTTGAAGCAAAAAAAAAAAAAAACTTCATTCATCTCCATAAGAAATATATTTCTGAAGAAATATTATTTTTGACTTTGAAATTGCAGATCATTTACTGACATTAATTCTATGCTGGAAAGAATTGCAACAATAGAAAAAATAAATAAAATATTTGGAATCACCATATATTGGTGATAAATATGACAGTGATCAATAAAGGACTTACAAACTAGAAATATAAAACATTAAGATAATTAAAGTCATAAATTCTTAAATGGAAGGACAATATAATTTCTTAGAACCAGCAACCTTCTAACATTTCTGGTGATTAAAGACTTATTCTAATGTATCTTAAGTAAATGGTGTGTGTTTCAGGTTGCTTGGTTATTTTAATTCCCTAGGAAAGTAATATCATGATTTTATTTTAAATATTAACATCTGAATAGATTGAGAATAGATGGACAACTGAGGTCATATGTCACAGATTATTAAAGGTCATGATAAACTGATGTGAAATCTGCTGCTTCAAGAATGATATTCACGATTCATTTGACTTAGCTAGTATACAAAGACTCTTGTGTAAACTTTCCAGATCATCAGTGAAGAAGCAGCAGTTAAGGAAACATTGAAATTTGTTTTAGGATTTTCACCAAGCAGTGCTTCAGCTGAATCTTTTTTTTTTTTTTTAATAAATATCTACTAAATGCCTTATATATATATATATCCAAATACCAAGTAAGCACCAGAAATGCAAATATAAAAAACAAAAGATGATTTAAAAAAATTATTTATTGGGGGAATGGGAGGAGAGGGATTGGAGACAGATTGTAAATCTTATAAATATAACCATGTAACCACAATTTGCTTAATTTAAACATGAGTTTGCCTTCAAAGAAATGTTTATCCAAAAATCCAAGAAGAATTGAAATTGTTATATTTTTCTGATTCCTAGCAGTAAAGAACCAATGAAAAAAGAGGATTTCTGCCTCCTTTATCTCATGATGGTGCACAAAGATGCAGAATGTTAATTCTAAATGTCTGTAATTACATAGCAACTGTTACACCAGATAACCACGGGGGGCAGAAGATAAGATTTGGCCTATATGTCTAAACAACTTGCTGCTTAATAACCATGAAGAGCTCATGAATTGGTGATCTAGGAGTTCAGAAAAGCCAAGTTAGAGTGGATAACATTTGAGCTGAGTTCAAAGAATGAATAGATTAAGAAAGGATAGTATTTAAGTATTTCCAGGTAAGAAACTGTCAAAGGAAAGCGTGTATGTAACATTGTGGGAACATTTCAAAAAAGAAGGATGGCAAGGATAACCGTATATGTGAGGCAGAAAAAGAGACACAGATGCATAGAACAGTCTTTTGGACTCTGTGGGAGAAGGTGAGGGTGGGACGATCTGAGAGAATAGCATTGAAACATGTATATTATCATATGTGAAACAGAATGCCAGTCCAGGTTCGATGCATGAGACAAGTGCTCAGGGCTGGTGCAATGGGATGACCCAGAGGGATGGGATGGGGAGGGAGGTGGGAGGGGGGTTCAGGATGGGGAACACATGTAAACCCATGGCTGATTCATATCAGTGTATGGCAAAAACCACTACAATATTGTAATTAGCCTCCAACTAAAATAAATAAATTAATAAAACAAATTAAAAAAAAGAAAAATAAGTCAGTCTTAGTAATGGTGAAGTGAAAATTAGGATATAGAAGGAAATGCTATTCGAAGGGCACCAAGATATCCAGGCATCAGTTCTCTTTTCTGCTCAGCTGAACTCTCTGAAGTTTATGTACCTGTCAAAGTAAAGATCCCAATACAGCAGAAAAAGGGCAGGAGCCATTATAGCTGATTTTGCTATGTGGACTTGAGCTGTCATAACCCTTGTCCGTTCCTTTAGTACTCTCATTAGGACGGCTGCAATTTACTTCTGTTTGGTTTTCATCTTTGTCACGTTTCCCATTCCTCGTTCCTCACCAATAAAGTTTCACATAGTAGTTGGTGTAGTCTTTACTTAAATTATGTCATGTCTGTACATTATTAACTTTCAAAAAGTTTTTAAGTTAATTTGTGCGTGCATGCTAAGTCACTTTGGTCGTGTCCAACTCTATGCAATCCCATGGACTGTAGCCCACCAGGCTCTTCTGTCCATGGAATTCTCCAGGCAGGAATACTGGAGTGGGTTGCCATGCCCTTCTCCAGGGGATCTTACTGACTTAGGGATTGAACCCATGTCTCTTAAGTCCCCTGCATTTGCAGGCCAGTTCTTTACCACTAGAGCCACCTGGCAAGCTCTAGGTTAACTTAGTGTACATATTGTATGCCAATTTTTTTTATTATTATTTATTTGGTTTTATTTTTGACTGTGTTAGGTCTTATTGCAGCATGCGGGATATTTGTTGTGGTTTGCGAGCTCTTAGCAGCGTGCAGGTTTCTCTCTGGTTGTGATGTGTGGGCTTAGTTGCCCCGTGGTACATGGGATCTTTGTTCCCTGCATTGGAAAGTGGGTTCTTAACCACTGGACCACCGGGGAAGTCCCTATAGGCCAATTTTTAACATATTATGCAAGTAGAATGATCATATGATTCTTCGTGTAAAAATTTCTGAGAGTGAACATTGTTGTTCGTTGTTCTGTTGCTAAGTCATGTCTGACTGTTTGTGACCCCATGAACTACAACACCCCAGACTTCCCTGGTGAACATCAGGAAACTTATTAATAATTACACTAAAAAGATTTCATGATCTTACTTAGGGCATGCTTGAATACACAGTCCCTCTCTACAATGGCCTGTGAGATCTGACTCCTGACTAGCCAACCTCATCACATTGCAGTCTCTGAACAACTTACTTCTCCAGTTTATCTGTGATGGTCTCCTATCTGTTCAGTACAAATGCTTTTATAATTGCTCTTCCCTTTGCAGCTCCATCTCATCCAAATTTGCTTTCTCAGGTGCTGCCTACCATATACTATTTTTCAGTTGCTGCTTACCATACTATCTTTCTTTTTGCACATTGTTTTTGCTCTCTGATTTTGTTGTTTTCCTCTATTTCTTTGCACTGATCGCTGAGGAAGGCTTTCTTATCTCTCCTTGCTATTCTTTGGAACTCTGCATTCACATTGGAATATCTTTCCTTTTCTCCTTTGCTTTTCGCTTCTCTTCTCTTCCCAGCTATCTGTAAGGCCTCCTCAGACAGCCATTTTGCTTTTTTGCATTTCTTTTCCATGGGGATTTTCTTGATCCCTGTCTCCTGTACAATGTCACGAACCTCTGGCCATAGTTCATCAGGCACTCTGTCTATCAGGTCTAGTCCCTTAAATCTATTTGTCACTTCCACTGTATACTCATAAGGGATTTGATCTAGGTCATACCTGAATGGTCTAGTGGTTTTCCCTACTTTCTTCAATTTAAGTCTGAATTTGGCAATAAGCAGTTCATGATCCGAGCCACAGTCTGCTCCCGGTCTTGTTTTTGCTGACTGTATAGAGCTTCTCTATCTTTGGCTGCAAAGAATATAATCAATCTGATTTCGGTGTTGACCATCTGGTGATGTCCATGTGTAGAGTCTTCTCTTGTGTTATTGGAATAGGGTGTTTGCTATTACCAGTGCATTCTCATGGCAAAACTCTATTAGCCTTTGCCCTGCTTCATTCTGTATTCAAAGGCCAAATTTACCTGTTACGCCAGGTGTTTCTTGACTTCTTACTTTTGCATTCCAGTCCCCTATAATGAAAAGGACATCTTTTTTGGGTGTTCGTTCTAGAAGGTCTTGTAGGTCTTCATAGAATCGTTCAACTTCAGCATCTTCAGCATTACTGGTCGGGGCATAGACTTGGATTACCGTGATATTGAATGCTTTGCCTTGGAAACGAAGAGATCATTCTATCGTTTTTGAGATTGCATCCAAGTACTGCATTTTGGACTCTTCTGTTGACCATGCTGGCTACTCCATTTCTTCTAAGGGATTCTTGCCCACAGTAGTAGATATAATGGTCATCTGAGTTAAATTCACCCATTCCAGAAAATTAGAGATACCAAAGGAACATTTCATGCAAAGATAGGCTCGATAAAGGACAGAAATGGTAGGGACCTAACAGAAGCAGAAGATATTAAGAAGAGGTGGCAAGAATACACAGAAGAACTGTACAAAAAAGATCTTCACGACGCAGATAATCACGATGGTGTGATCACTCACCTAGAGGCAGACATCCTGGAATGTGAAGTCAAGTGGGCCTTAGAATGCAGCACTATGAACAAAGCTAGAGGAGGTGATGGAATTCCAGTTGAGCTATTTCAAATCCTCAGAGGTGATGCTGTGAAAGTGCTGCACTCGATATGCCAGTAAATTTGGAAAACTCAGCAGTGGCCACAGGACTGGAAGAGGTCAATCTTCGTTCCAATCCCAAAGAAAGGCAATGCCAAAGAATGCTCAAACTACTGCACAATTGCACTCATCTCACATGCTAGTAAATTAATGCTCAAAATTCTGCAAGCCAGGCTTCAGCAATACATGAACCGTGAACTTCCAGATGTTCAAGCTGGTTTTACAAAAGGCAGAGGAACCAGAGATCAAAATGCCAATATCCACTGGATCATTGAAAAAGCAAGAGAGTTCCAGAAAAACATCTATTTCTGCTTTACTGACTATGCCAAAGCGTTTGACTGTGTGGATCACAATAAACTGTGGAAAATTCTGAAAGAGATGGGAATACCAGACCATCTGACCTGTCTCTTGAGAAATCTGTATGCAGGTCAGGAAGCAACAGTTAGAACTGGACATGGAACAACAGACTGGTTCCAAATAGGAAAAGGAGTACGTCAAGGCTGTATATTGTCACCCTGCTTATTTAACTTCTATGCAGAGTACATCATGAGAAATGCTGGGCTGGAAGAAACACAAGCTGGAATCAAGATTGCTGGGAGAAATATCAATAACCTCAGATATGTGGATGACAACACCCTTATGGCAGAAAGTGAAGAAGAACTAAAGAGCCTCTTGATGAAGGTGAAAGAGGAGAGTGAAAAAGTTGTCTTAAAGCTCAACGTTCAGAAAACTAAGATCATGGCATCTGGTCCCATCAGTTCATGGGAAATAAATGGGGAAACAGTGGAAACAGTGTCAGACTTTATTTTGGGGGGCTCCAAAATCACTGTTGATGGTGAGTGCAGCCATGAAATTAAAAGACGCTTACTCCTTGGAAGGAAGGTTATGGCCAACCTAGATAGCATGTTTAAAAGCAGAGACATTACTTTGCCAACAAAAGTCCGTCTAGTCAAGCCTATGGTTTTTCTAGTGGTCATGTATGGTTGTGAGAGTTGGACGATGAAGAAAGCCGAGCACCGCAGAATTAATGCTTTAGAACTCTGGTGTTGGAGAAGACTCTTGAGAGTCCTTTGCACTGCAAGGAGATCCAACCTGTCCATCCTAAAAGAGATCAATCCTGGGTGTTCATTGGAAGGTCTGATGTTGAAGCTGAAGCTCCAATACTTTGGCCACCTCATGCGAAGAGTTGTCTCATTGGAAAAGACCCTAATGCTGGGTAGGATTGGGGGCGGGAGGAGAAGGGGACAACAGAGGATGAGATGGTTGGATGGCATCACTGACTCAACGAACATGGGTTTGGGTAGACTCCGGGAGTTTGTGATGGACAGAGAGGCCTGGCGTGCTGCAATTCATGGGGTCGCAGAGAGTCGGACACGACTGAGCGACTGAACTGAACTGAACTCCTTTTAAGGAAGGTTATGGCCAAGCTCGATAGCATATTTAAAAACAGAGACATTACTTTGCCAACAAAAGTCCGTCTAGTCAAGGCTATGGTTTTTCCAGTGGTCATGTCTGGATGTGAGAGTTGGACGTTGAAGAAAGCTGAGCACCGCAGAATTGATTCTTTTGAACTGTGGTGTTGGAGAAGACTCTTGAGAGTATACTGGACTGCAAGGAGATCCAATCAATCCATCCTAAAAGAGATCAATCCTGGGTGTTCATTGGAAGGTCTGATGTTGAAGCTGAAACTCCAATACTTTGGCCACCTCATGCAAAGAGTCGACTCATTGGAAAAGACCCTAATGATGGGTAGGATTGGGGGCGGAAGGAGAAGGGGACGACAGAGGAAGAGATGGTTGGATGGCATAAGCGACTCGATGGACATGGGTTTGGGTAGACTCCGGGATTTGGTGATGGACAGAGAGGCCTGGCCTGCTGCAATTCATGGGGTCGCAGAGAGTCGGACACGACTGAGCGATTGAACTGAACTGAACTGATTTTGTTGTTGAATTGTTTAATTTCATGTTGTCTCCTTTCACAAGAATGTCGATATTTAAAACAATATGCTTGCCTAGCTTATTCATTACTCTGTCACCAGTGCCTAGAAATATGTCTGTCATATTCAAGGCACTTAATGATTGTTGAGTAAATAGATGAGTTTTTCAGTTCACGTAACATTTCAGAAAATATTGCAGGAAAATAGTCAAGGTCTTATGAGATACTGCAAGAGCAATTGGTATTAGAGATCAAAAATAAGAAATAAGTGTAAAAATTTTTGCAGCAGTAAAAGGATTTTGGATTGGCACACTGTGGATAGCACCTTGTTTTTATTTTTTGTTTTTATTTTTTTATTTTTTTAGATTTTTCTTTTTTTAAAAAATAAATTTATTTATTTTAGTTGGGGGCTAATTACTTTACAATATTGTAGTAGTTTTTGCCATACATTGACATGAATCAGCCATGGGTTTACATGTAAGCACCTTGTTTTTTTTTTTTTTTTTTACTTTACAATATTGTAATAGTTTTTGCCATACATTGACATGAATCAGCCATGGGTTTACATGTGTTCCCCTTCCTGGACCCCCTACCCACCTCCCTCCCCATCCCATCCCTCTGGGTCATCCCATTGCCCCGGCCCTGAGCCTTTGTCTCATGCATCGAACATGGAATGGTGTTCTGTTTCACATATGATAATATACATGTTTCAATGCTATTCTCCCAGAACGTCCCACCCTCACCTTCTCCCTCAGAGTCCATAAAATTGTTCTATGCATCTGTGTCTCTTATTCTGTCTCGCATATAGGGTTAGCGTTACCATCTTTCAAATTCCATATATATGCATTAGTATACTGTATTGTTGTTTTTCTTTCTGGCTTACTTCACTCTGTATAATGGGCTCCAGTTTCATCCATCTCAGTAGAACCGATTCAAATGTATTTTTTTTAATGGCTGAGTAATATTCCATTGTGTATATGTACCACAGCTTCCTTATCCATTCGTCTGCTGATGGACATCTAGGTTGCTTCCATGTCCTGGCTATTGTAAACAGTGCTGCGATGAACATTGGGGTACACGCGTCTCTTTCAATTCTGGTTTCCTCGGTGTGTATGCCCAGCAGTGGGATTGCTGGGTCATATGGCAGTTCTATTCCCAGTTTTTTAAGGAATCTCCACACTGTTCTCCATAGTGGCTGTACTAGTTTGCATTCCCACCAACAGTGTAAGAGGGTTCCCTTTTCTCCACACCCTCTCTAGCATTTATTGCTTGTAGAATTTTGGATAGCAGCCATTCTGACTGGTGAATCACCTTGTTTTTAAAACAGGCAATGTTGACATTTGGGAAGGATAATTCTTTGTTTATTATTGTCTAGTGTAGTGAAGAATTTAGGGTTATCTGGCTTTAGTCTGCTAAAAAAAAACAGTGATACTTTGTGACAATACAGTGTGTTCTTACATATTTTAAATATGTAAATATACTTTACAGAGGGTAAAGATTGAAAACCATTGCTCTGCACCCTCCTCCCCCCCCTTCCCGCCAAAATATAATGATCTTAAGATTTGTGGTGTGAAGGTGAAGTAGAAGTTGGTGAAAACCCAGAGTAAGAACACTGGAGAAGTAAGGACAACTTTTAAGTCTTTCACATGCCTCACACATGCAAGCATTGTTAAAGTAGGTCGAAGACTAAGCTATAAATGTAGATTTGAATTTTGCTCATATAATAACTTTTGTGAGCACATTACCTTCTTCAGCAGTAACAGAAAAGAAAGAGGAAGTCGACTGAAGATAGAACACCCAGGAAGCAGGACAGGGTTCACAAAAAGGCTGAGCAAAAACAGTCAAACTTGGGGGGAAATCTATGAGTCAATCAGTGACAAACCCAGATTTTTTGACAATAAAAAGTGATTTCAATATTCTTCTGAATTAATTTTGAATTAGAAAATAATGGAAGCAAGACTTATCTGATATCTAATCCTTTCCTCTATGAATTTCAGTAATGATTGATGATGAGAACTTAATGTCATATGACTGTCTCTATTAAAGATTGCTATGGATAAATTATATATGAATACATTCAAGTTAGATAATTTGATTTCTTAAATGGAAATTCAATGTGTAATATTTAAATAACACTAAAAACTTAAGCTAATAAGGATATGACATATTAAGTCTTCAAAATATTGTTATCTGAAAGTGTTCATGGAATATTATCTTAAATTTCTTTGAGTATTGATTGTTTTAATTCTATACAAATTTATTGAAATAATTTATTACTATAGAATATGCATCTATATATATTCTTCTGAAATTGAAATATGACATTAAGATACACATGCTATTTTGAATAAAGAAAAAGTCTTTAACATGAGTGTATGCAGTTTCAACTCTCAGTCACATAGTTTTTAAGTACAGATTCTTTATCATTTATGTTTGGTCTTCATATTGACAAGATATTTAATAATCCACCTTTAATTCTGAATTTTTCAACGTACTAAATCTTACAGATAAAATGATTTTGACATTGAAGCACAATTTCTGGAGACAGAAATCAGTTGTCAACAATATTTCCAATGTCTCATCTCCTTCGAGATATCTTAAATATACATTCATGTATTTATTTGTTCAATAAACATTTATTATGCATAATGGCTGAAATTGACACAGTGAAATGCAGTGATTATAAAATGATAAATAAGTCAAACATATCTCTGCCTTCTTGTACTTACTATCTAGGGAGTCAATTGGGAGACTAAAAGAAATAAATAGACAATTTTAATATTCAATGTAGGGTGTAAGAAGATACTTCATATATGTGAGGCCAATCAAGTCTATAACAATCACACTTTTATAGTAAGGTTCAGAGCTCTAGAAAATTTTCTAATCTCTACACATATAATCTTTCTGAAAATAGATGACACATTAATTTGGACTATACTCAGACACAAAAAATCTGGCAAGTTAACTTTCTTAATACACAGTTCATCTGTCTATAAAATAAAGATACTAGTAACATTGATGCCATAAAATTTTGATGAAAGTTAAATTAGGTATGCCCTATAAAGTATAGTGTCTAAAATGTCTGTGTGTCTTCATAATCTCAATATATTTTTAATATTATTATATGTTTTTTGAGTTCCCAGAGTGAAAGACTAAATAGTAGGAAGATATAAAAAGGAGAAAAAAAGAAAAATGTGACACTGTCGACTCTGAGAATATTAATATTAACATTAATATATTAATATTCTAGTGAGAATATATTAACAAAATAATTTTAAATATGAAATTACTTTTACTGAAGTACAGTGTTTGAAGCCCTTATAAATTCAAAAAATTTTCACAAATATCTATCATAATTTTCAGTGCTTTGTGATATATATGAATGAATATATATCCATACATATGTACACACATATACATATATGTATATGTAAATATACTTACATTAAGGACACTTGCTCTTAAACAAGGAACTGATGCCAAAATTTATCATTAAAATGTTTTTGCATTTCTTTCTCCAAAAATCTGAATTAACCTTGGTATTGAGTAGGATTTTGGATTAATTTAGATTTTTGGAGAAAGAAATGCAGAAACACTTCATGATAAATTTTGGCATCAGTTATTTCCTTTTTGACAATTTTTACTGTGTGGATCACAATAAACTGGAAAATTCTGAAAGACATGGGAATACCAGACCATCTGACCTGTCTCTTGAGAAATCTGTATGCAGGTCAGGAAGCAACAGTTAGAACTGGACATGGAACAACAGACTGGTTCCAAATAGGAAAAGGAGTACGTCAAGGCTGTATATTGTCACCCTGCTTATTTAACTTATAGGCAGAGTACATCATGAGAAACGCTGGGTTGGAAGAAACAAGCTGGAATCAAGATTGCTGGGATAAATATCAATAACCTCAGATATGTGGATGACAACACCCTTATGGCAGAAAGTGAAGAAGAACTAAAGAGCCTCTTGATGAAAGTGAAAGAGGAGAGTGAAAAAGTTGGCTTAAAGCTCAACGTTCAGAAAACTAAGATCATGGCATCTGGTCCCATCACTCCATGGGAAATAGATGGGGAAACAGTGGAAACAGTGTCAGACTTTATTTTTTGGGGCTCCAAAATCACTGCTGATGGTGAGTGCAGCCATGAAATTAAAAGATGCTTACTCCTTTTAAGGAAGGTTATGGCCAACCTCGATAGCATGTTTAAAAGCAGAGACATTACTTTGCCAACAAAAGTCCGTCTAGTCAAGGCTATGGTTTTTCCAGTGGTCATGTATGGATGTGAGAGTTGGACAGTGAAGAAAGGTGAGCGCCGAAGAATTGATGCTTTTGAACTCTGGTGTTGGAGAAGACTCTTGAGGGTCCCTTGGACTGCAAGGAGATCCAACCTGTCCATCCTAAAAGAGATCAATCCTGGCTGTTCATTGGAAGGTCTGATGTTGAAGCTGAAGCTCCAATACTTTTGCCATCTCATGCGAAGAGTTGACTCATTGGAAAAACCCTAATGCTGGGTAGGATTGGGGGCGGGAGGAGAAGGGGATGACAGCGGATGAGATGGTTGGATGGCATAACCGACTCGATGAACATGGGTTTTGATAGACTCCAGGAGTTGGTGATGGACAGAGAGGCCTGGCGTGCTGCAGTTCATGGGGTCGCAAAGAGTCGGACACGACTGAGTGACTGAACTGAACTGAACTGAACTGATTTATTTTTTAATTTTTGAAAAATTGTTTTATAATTTTGTGTTGGTTTCTGCCATACAACACTGTGAATCAGTCATGATTGTATATATTCCTTCTCTCCTGAGATTCCCTCCCCTCCCCCTGTTCCACTCTTCTAGGTCATCACAGTGCACTAGGTTGGGCACCTTGTGTTATTTAGCAACTTCCCAGTAACTATCTGTTTTATACATGATAGTGTATAAATATCAATGCTATAGTTGAGTATATTAAATCTATCATATACAGATTTCAAGTACAAAGACAGAACTCTATTCAGTTATATGCTGCTGCTGCTAAGTCGCTTCAGTCGTGTCCGACTCTGTGGGACCCCGTAGACGGCAGCCTACCAGGCTCCGCCATCCCTGGGATTCTCCAGGCAAGAATACTGGAGTGGGTTGCCATCTCCTTCTCCAGTGCATGAAAGGGAAAAGTGAAAGTGAAGTCGCTCAGTCGTGTCAGACTCTTAGCGACCCCATGGACTGCAGCCTACCAGGCTCCTCCATCCATGGGATTTTCCAGGCAAGAGTACTGGAGTGGGGTGCCATTGCCTTCTCCAATTCAGTTATATAATCATATAATAAAAATCACCCCCAAGAAAGAAAAAAAATGCTTCTTTAAAATTTATATGTTTACTGTAGCTTTGTAGTATGGTCTAAAGTCAGGGAGTATGATTCCTCCAGCTCTGATATTTCTCAAGGTTGTTTTGATTATTTGAGTTCTTTTTTGTTTCCATACAAATTTTAAAGTTAGTTGTTCTACTTCTGTAAAAAATGCCTTTGGTGTTTTGGTAGAAATTGCACTGAATCTATTGATTGTCAGAGGTCTGTGATCATTTTATCACTGTTAGTTCTTCCAATCCAAAACATGGTGTATCTTTCCACCTGTTTGTTTCATCTTCAATTTCTTTCATCAGTGTCTTATAATTTTCTGAGTATAGGTCTTCTACCTCCTTAGCTAGGTTTATTCTTAAGTATTTTATTATTTTTGATGTTATAGTAAGGAGAATTATTTCTTTAACTTCTCTTATTTGATAGATAGTTGTTAGTGAATAGAAATACAACAGATTTTGTGTATTAGTTTTTTATCCTGCAAATTTATGAGATTAATTGATGCATTCTAGTAGTTTTCTGGTGTTGTCTTTAGGATTTTCTATGAAGATATAATCATATCATCTGCAAACAGTGACAGTATTGAGTTCAATTCAGTTCAGTCTCTCAGTCATGTCCATCTTTTGCAACCCCATGAACCACAGCACGCCAGGCCTCTCTGTCCATCACCAACTCCCAGCGTCCACCTAAAGCCATGTCCATTGAGTCTGTAATGCCATCCAACCATCTCATCCTCTGTCATCCCCTTCTCCTCCTACCCTCAAACTTTCTCAGCATCAGGGTCTTTTCAAATGAGTCAGCTGTTCTCATCAGGTGGCCAAAGTATTGGAGTTTCAGCTTCAGCATCAGTCCTTCCAATGAATATTCAGGACTGATATCCTTTAGGATGGACTGGTTGGATCTCCTTGCAGTCTAAGGGACTCTCAAGAGTCTTCTCCAACACCACAGTTCAAAAGCATCAATTCTTCAGTGCTCAGCTTTCTTTATAATCCAACTCTAACATACATAAATGACCACTGGAAAAACCATAGCCTTGATTAGACAGAGGTTTGTTGACAAAGTAATGTCTCTGCTTTTTAATGTGCTGTCTAAGTTGGTCATAACTTTCCTTCCAAGGAGTAAGTGTCTTTTAATTTCATGGCTGCAATCACCATCTATGGCGATTTTGGAGCCCAGAAAAACAAAATCCGCTACTGTTTCCACTGTTACCCAGTCTATTTGCCATGAACTGATGGGACCAGATGCCATGATCTTAGATGTCTGAATGTTGAGCTTAAGTCAACTTTTTCCCTCTCCTATTTCACTTTCATCAAGCAGCTCTTTAGTTCTTGTTCACTTTCTGCCATAAAGGTGGTGTCATCTGCATATCTGAGGTATTGATATTTCTCCCGGCAATCTTGATTCCAGCATGTGCTTCATCCAGCCCAGCGTTTCTCATGATGGACTCTGCATATAAGTTAAATAAGCAGGATGACAATATACAGCCTTGACGTACTCCTTTTCCTATTTGGAACCAGTCTGTTGTTCCATGTCCAGTTCTAACTGTTGCTTCCTGACCTGCATACAGGTTTCTCAAGAGACAGGTCAGGTGGTCTGGTATGCCCATGTCTTTCAGAATTTTCCAGTTTATTATGATCCACACAGTCAAAGGCTTTGGCATAGTCAATAAAGCAGAAATAGATGTTTTTCTGGAACTCTCTTGCTTTTTCGATGATCCAGCAGATGTTGGCAATTTGATCTCTGGTTCCTCTACCTTTTCTAAAACCAGCTTGAATATCTGGAAGTTCTCAGTTCATGTATTGCTGAAGCCTGGTTTGGAGAATTTTAAGTATTACTTTACTAGTGTGTAAGGTGAGTGCAATTTTGCCGTAGTTTGAGCATTCTTTGGCATTGCCTTTCTTAGGGATTGAAATGAAAACTGACCTTTTCCAGTCCTGTGGCCACTGCAGAGTTTTCCAAATTTGCTGGCATATTGAGTGCAGCACTTTCACAGCATCATCTTTCAGGATTTGAAATAGCTCAACTGGAATTCCATCACCTCCACTAGCTTTATTTATAGTGATGCTTCCTAAGGCCCATTTGACTTCACATTCCAGGATGTCAGGCTCTAGGTGAGTGATAACACCATCGTGATTATCTGGGTCGTGAAGATCTTTTTTGTACAGATCTTCTCTGTACTCTTGCCACCTCTTCTTAATATCTTCTGCTTCTGTTAGGTCCCTACCATTTCTGTCCTTTATTGAGCCCATCTTTGCCTGAAATGTTCCCTTGATATCTCTAATTTTCTTGAAGATATTTCTAGTCTTTCCCATTCTATTGTTTTCCTCTATTTCTTTGCATTGATCGCTGAGGAAGGCTTTCTTATCTCTCCTTGCTATTTTTTGGAACTCTGCCTTCTTTCCAACTTGGATTCATTTTATTTTATTTTTTTCTCTGATTGTATGGCTAGGACTTCCAAACCCTGCTGAATAAAAATGGTGAGAGTTTCCATCTTTGTTTTATTGCTGATCTTAAAGGAAATGCTTTAGCTTTTCACCATTGAGTATAATATTAGCTGTGGGTTTGTCATATACGGCCTTTCTTACCTTGAGGTAAATTCTCTCTGGGTTTCCCAGGTGGTGCTAGTGGTAAGGAACCCGCCTGCCAATAGAGGAAACATAGGAAATGCAGGTGCGATACCTGAGTAGGGACAATCCCCTGGAGCAGGACATGGCAACCCATTTGAGTATTCTTGCCTGGAAAATTCTGTGGACAGAGGAGCCTGGCAGGCTACAGTCCATACAGTCTCACAGAGCTGGACATAATTGAAGTGACTTAGGACAGTTTTTCTCTATGACCACTGGGAGTTTTTAATCATAAATGGATGTTTCATCAAAACATTTTTCTGCATATATATTTTTTATTCCTCCATTTGTTAAAGTGGTATATCACACTGATTTGCACATATTGAAAGATTCTTGCATCCTGGGATTCTTGCATCCCCACTTGATCATGGTGTATGACCCTTTTAATATATTGTTGGGTTAGATTTGCTAACATTTTGTTGAATATTCTTGCCTCTGTGTTTATCAATGATAGCCTGTAAGCATCATCTTTTAGTGTGTTTTATTTTTGTTTGGCTTTGGTATGATGGTGATGGTGGTCTCTAAGATTGAGCTCAGAAATGTTCCTTCCTCTGCAAGTTTTTGTAAGAGTTTGAGAAATATAGGTGTTAACTCTTCTCTAAATTTTTGGTAAAATTTACCTGTGAATCAAATTTATGGGATTATATGAACTCATGTGTGTGAAACTTTTGTAAATTGTAAAGGACTATAGAATGTAAGAAATCTTTCATTCAACTAAAAATTGTACATGTTTATATTTGTAAGATGTGACAAATATTTTCATTTATAAACAGCTTTGTTATTGTGTAAAAATGTAAAAACAAGTTGTGGAAGAAACAGAGTACTTTTTCAAAAATACTCAGTCTTTTAAAAACAAAATATATAGTAAGCAAAATAATCAAAATATTGATATTAAAAATGAAACTTTGCCAATATCTGCTCAATATGTCATTAATAGCAATATGACATGACTACTGTGTTCTCAGCAAAGTGCTTATGATAAACATATATAAAATGAATGATATGAAACCACAAAATAATTTTATGAGTAGTGATAGAGAATTTAGATCTTATTAAGATGCATTCATAAATTTTCTTGTTGCTGGTCAGGTATATTGAGAAAGATTTATAGAAAGTGATAAGGAGCTAAATTTGAAGAATCTTCAGGAAATTTAATAAAGTTAATGTATTTGCTAATATATTTGCAATCTCAAATTGCAAATGACAGAATGATCTCTGTTCATTTCCAAGGCAAACCATTCAATATTGCAGTAATCCAAGTCTATGCCCCAACCACTAATGTGGAAGAAGCTGAACTTGAATGGTTCTATGATGACCTACAAGACCTTGTAGAACTAACACCCATAAAAGATGTTATTTTCATCATAGGGGACTGGAATGTAAAGGTAGCAAATCAAGAGATACCTGGAGTAACAGGCAAGTGAGCCTTGGAGTACAAAATGAAGCAGGGAAAGGACTAACAGAGTTTTGCCAAGAGAATGCACTGGTCATAGCAAACAACCACTTCCAACAACACAAGAGACAACTCTACACATGGACATTACCAGATGGTCAATACTGAAATCAGGTTGATTATATTCTTTGCAGCCAAAGATGGAGAAACTCTATACAGTCAGTGAAAACAAGACCAGGAGCTGACTGTGGCTCAGATCATGAACTCCTTATTGCCAAATTCAGACTAAATTGAAAAGTAGGGAAAACCACTACACCATTCAGATATGATCTAAATCAAATCCTTTATAATTATACAATGGAAGTGACAAATAGATTCAAGGATTTGAATCTGATAGAGTGGCGGAAGAACTGTGGATGACGGTTTGGGACATTTACAGGAGGCTGTGATGAAGACCATCCCCAAGGAACAGAAATGCAAAAAGGCAAAATGGTTGTCTCAGGAGGCATTGCAAATAACTGAGAAAA
Source organism: Giraffa tippelskirchi (assembly GCF_054371585.1). NCBI lineage: Eukaryota > Metazoa > Chordata > Mammalia > Artiodactyla > Giraffidae > Giraffa > Giraffa tippelskirchi. The sequence continues at coordinate 67,716,585 of NC_137279.1, forward strand.
GAAGAGATGCTAAAGGCAAAGGAGAAAAGGGAAGGGATACCCATCTGAAATCAGAGTTACAAAGAATAGCAAGGAGAGGTAAGAAAACCTTCCTTAGTGATCAATGCAAAGAAATAGAGGAAAACAATAGAATGGGAAAGACTAGAAATCTCTTCAAGAAAATTAGAAGTACCAAGGGAACATTTCCGGAGAAGGCAATGGCAACCCACTCCAGTACTCTTGCCTGGAAAATCCCATGGACAGAGGAGCCTGGTAGGCTGCAGTCCATGGAGTCATGAAGAGTCGGATTCGACTGAGCGACTTCACTTTCACTTTTCACTTTCATGCATTGGAGAAGGAAATGGCAACACAGTCTATTGTTCTTGCCTGGAGAATCCCAGGGACGGGGGAGCCTGGTGGGCTGCCGTCTATGGGGTCGCACAGATTTGGACACGACTGAAGCGACTTAGCAGCAGCAGAAGCAGGTAACATTTCATGCAAAGATGGGGACAATAAAGGACAAAAACCATATGGATCTAACAGAAGCAGACGATATTAAGCAGAGGTGGTAAAAGTACACAGAAGAACTATACAGAAAAGATCTTCATGACCCAATAACCACGATGGTGTGATCACTCACCTAGAGCAAGACACCCGGGAATGCGAAGTCAAGTGGGCCATAGGAAGCATCACTATAAATAAAGCTAGTGGAGGTGATGGAATTCCAGCTGGGCTATTTCAAATCCTGAAAGGTGATGCTTTGAAAGTGCTGCACTCAATATGCCAGCAAATTTGGAAAACTCAGCAGTGACCACAGGCCTGGAAAAAGTCAGTTTTCATTCCAGTCCCAAAGAAGGGCAATGCCAAATAATGTTCAAACTATTGCAAAATTGCATACATTACACATGCTTGCAAAATAACACTCAAAATTCTTCAAGTGAGGCTTCAACAGTACATGAACCGAGAGCTTCCAGATATTCAAGCTGAATTTAGAAAAGCCAGAGGAACCAGAAATCAAATTGCCAACATTCATTGGATCACAGGAAAAGCGAGCAAGTTCCAGAAAAATGTCTACTTCTGCTGTATTGACTATGGCAAAGACTTTGACTGTGTGGATCACAACAAACTATGGAAAATTCTTAAAGAAATGGAAATACCAGATCACTTGACCTGCCTCCTGAGAAATCTGTCTGCAAGTCATAAGAAACAGCTAGAACTGTACATGCAACAACAGACTGGTTCCAAATTGGGAAAAGAATACACCAAGGCTGTATATTCCCACTCTGCTTGTTTAACTTATATGTAGAGTGCATCTTGCCAAATGCTGGCTGGATGAAGCACAAGCTGGAGTCAAGATTTCCGGGAGAAATATCAATAACTCAGATATGCAGATGACACCACCCTTATGGCAGAAAGTGAAAAGGAAATAAGGAGCCTCTTGATGAAAGTGAAAAGAAGAGTGAGAAAGCTGGTTAAAACTCAGTATTCAAAAAATGAAGATCATGATTCCAGTCCCATCACTTCACGGCAATAAGTGGGCAAAAAATGGAAACAGTGACAGACTTTATTTTCTTGGGCTCCAAAATCAATGCAATTGTTGAGTGCAGCCATGAAATTAAAAGCTGCTTACCTCTTGGAAGAAAAGATATGACCAACCTAAGCAGCATATTAAAAACAGAGACAAACTTTATCAAAAAAGTCCATCTAGTCAAAGCTATGGTTTTTCCAGTACTCATGTATAGATGAGAGAGTTGGGCCATATAGAATGCTGAGTGCTGAAAAATTGATGTTACTGATCTGTGCTGTTGGAGAAGACTCTTGATTGTCCCTTGGACAGCAAGTAGATCAAACCAGTCAATCCTAAAGGAAATCAGTCCTGAATATTCACTGAAAGGACTGATGCTGAAGCTGAACTCCAACATTTTGGCCACCTGATGTGAAAACTGATACATTTGAAAAGACCCTGTTTCTGGAAAGATTGAAGACAGGGGGAGAAGGGGATGACAGAGGATGAGACGGTTGAATGGCATCACTGATTCGATGGGCACGAGTTTGCACAGGCTCCAGGAGTTGGTGATGGTCAGAGAATGCTGGCATGCTGCACTACATGGGATCGCAGAGTCGGACCCCACTGAGCAACTGAACTGAACTGAATACATTTGGATCTAGGAAAGTTTGTTTAACCTTATCTTTGACAAAGGAGGCAAGAATATACAATGGAGAAAAGACAATCTCTTTAACAAGTGGTGCTGGGAAAACTGGTCAATCACTTGTAAAAGAATGAAACTAGAACAATTTCTAACACCATACACAAAAATAAACTCAAAATGATTAAAGATCTAAATATAAGGCCAGAAACTATAAAACTCCTAGAGGAAAACATAGGCAAAACACTCTCCGACATAAACCACAACAAGATCCTCTATGACCCACCTCACAGAATATTGGAAATAAAAGCAAAAATAAACAAATGGGACCTAATTAAAATTAAAAACTTCTGTACAACAAAGGAAACTATAAGCAAGGTGAAAAGACAGCCTTCAGAATGGGAGAAAAATAATAGCAAACGAAGCAACGGACAATTAATCTCAAAAATATACAAGCAACTCCTGCAGTTCAATTCCAGAAAAATGAACGACCCAGTCAAAAAGTGGGCCAAAGAACTAAACAGACATTTCTCCAAAGAAGACATACAACAAACACGTGAAAAGATGCTCAACATCACTCATTATCAGAGAAATGCAAATCAAAACCATAATGAGGTACCATTTCACGCCAGTCAGAATGGCTGCTATCCAAAAGTCTACAAGCCACAAATGCTGGAGAGGGTGTGGAGAAAAGAGAACTCTATTAACTGTTGGTGGGAATGCAAACTAGTACAGCCACTATGGAGAACAGTGTGGAGATTCCTCAAAAAACTGGAAATAGAACTGCCATATGACCCAGCAATCCCACTGCTGGGCATACACACCGAGGAAACCAGAATTGAAATAAACATGTGTACCCCAATGTTCATCGCAGTACTGTTTATAATAGCCAGGACATGGAAGCAGCCTAGATGCCCATCAGCAGACGAATGGATAAGGAAGCTGTGGTACATATACACAATGGAATATTACTCAGCCATTAAAAAGAATACATTCAAATCAGTTCTATTGAGATGGATGAAATTGGAGCCCATTATACAGAGTGAAGTAAGCTAGAAAGAAAAACACCAATACAGTATACTAATGTATATATATGGAATTTAGAAAGTTGTTAAAGATAACCCTGTATGGGAGACAGCAAAAGAGACACAGATGTATTGAACAGTCTTTTGGACTCTATGGGAGAGGGCGAGGATGGGATGATATGGAAGAATGGCACTGAAGCATGTAAATTATCATATGTGAAATGAATCATCAGTCCAGGTTCGATGCATGATACAGGGTGCTCGGGGCTTGTGCACTGGGATGACCCAGAGGGATGGGATGGGGAGTGAGATGGGAGGGGGGTTCTGGAAGGGAAACACATGTACACCCATGGCATATTCATGTCAATGTATGGCAAAACCAATACAATATTTTAAAGTAAAAAAAAGTCTAGTAGTTCGTATATTTGCTTTTTACCACCATTTTTAATATTTTCTTAGATATTTAGTTAATTCCCAAGTTTGCATAAAAGTTATTGGTTTCTTATTTTCTAATGTATTGTCTTACAATTTTTCTAATGTATTGTCTTACAATTTAGATTGCACACAAGTATGGATGATGTGGAAGTTATTTATTGAATGTCTTCTATCTTTAGTCTAAGATGCATATTTTTTTTTTTTTCAAATTGCACTTTTTCTCTCAAAAATGTTGCAGCTAGGGTTTAGTTATAAAAAAAAAACATTAATGTATGCACTGTTGATTTTTGGCAGAATTCAATAGTGGGAAAGTGTTGTCTTCTTTTTCCTGTAACCTGTTTTTTTCTCCATCTTCTAGCCATCATGGATGAGAAATGGAAGGAGAAAAAGTATATATTTCTTCCTAGGGAGATTAACATGGAGTGGCAAGCCTCATGTCTCCCATCTTATTGGCCAGAACTTAGCAAAGTTATTTTAACAAGTTTTCCAGGAAAAAGCTGTGTAGAGATTGTCACATACCAAATAGATCCTAGGGTTGGTATTATTACAGGTTTCAACAGATATTTGAGAACTATTAGCAGATGCATTAGCAGCAGAGTTTTCCACATAATCCTGTAATACAAGAAACACGCATATTAGAACACATTCCAGTAGTGGTTCTGTTCATTTTTTCTGTGAACCTTAGTTTTCAGCCCAGAATTGACAGTGGTGCAAAGTGTAGGTTCTAGTGTTTTGTGGAATGGCCATAGTTAACACCAGATCAGGTCTGCTTTTTGGCTAGGGCATGCTTCCAGGTTGCTTTGCCTCAAGTCTTCTTTCCCAGCTCTCTCTGTGAAAACACACAATGTTGCTTTATATATAAATAAATTTATTTTCTAATTGGAGGAAAATTGCTTTACAGTTTTGTGTTTCTGCCGTCCAACAACACGAATCAGCCACAATCATACATATATCCCTTTCCTTTTATTTTTTATTTTTTTATTTTAAATTAGTTTATTTATCTATTTTTTAACTTTACAATATTGTATTTGTTTTGCCATACATTGACATGAATCCACCATGGGTGTACATGGGTGTTCCCCTTCCAGAACTCCCCTTCCACCTCCCTCCATATCCCATCCCTCCGGGTCATCCCAGTCCCACCCCTCACTCCATCCCACTCCTCTAGGTTATCACAGAGAACCACCCTGGGCTCCCTGAATTATATAGCAACTTCCCTCCAGCTATGTATTAATAAGTTACACATAACAGTGTATATGCATCACTACTACCTTTTCCATTCATCCCACCCTCTTCTTCCACTCGCCCCATCCTCACATTCCCCCACTGTGTCCACAGAACCCTTTTCTATATCTGCTCTCCATTTCTCTCCTGCAAATAGATTCATCAGGACCATTTTTCTATTAACATATTCCATATATATGTATTAATATATGATATTTGTTTTTCTCTTTCTGACTTACTTCACTTTATGTAACAGGCTCTAGGTTCATCCATCTCATTACAACTGATTCAAATTTGTTCTTTTTTATGACTGAGTAATATTCCATTGCATGTATATATCATATCTTCTTTATCCATTCATATGTTGATGGACATCTAGGTTGCTTACTTGTTCTGGCTATTGTAAATAGTGCTGCAATGAACCTTGGGGTACATCTGTCTTTTGGAACTGTGGTTTTCTCAGGGTATATGCTGGTATTGGAATTGTTGGATCATATGGTAGATTTATTCGTTTTTTTAAAAGATATCTATGCACCATTCTCCATGATAACTGTATCAGTTTATACCCCCACCAACAGTGCAGGAAAGTCCCCTTTCCTCCACATCCTCTCCAGCATTTATTCTTGGTAGATTTTTTGATGATGGCTATTCTGACTGGTGTGAGGTAATACCAAATAATAGTTTTGTTTGCCTTTCTTTAATAATTAGTGATGTTGAGCATTCTTTCACATGTTTATTGACCATCTGTATGTCTTCTTTGGAGAACTTTCTGCTTATGTCTTATGATCATTTTTTGATTGGGCTGTTTGTTTTTATGATATTGAGCTAAATGAGTTGTTTATATACTTAGAGACTAATTTTTCTCATTGCTTCATTTGCAATTATTTTCTCCCATTCTAAGAGTTGCCTTTTTAATCTTGTTTGTTGTTTCCATTTGATTCCTGGGTTGGGAAGATTCCCTGGAGAAGGAAATGGCTAACCACTCTAGTATTCTGGCCTGGAGAATTCCATGGACTGTATTGTCCATGGGTTCACATAGAATGGGCTTCCCTGGTGGCTCCTGAAATGCGGGAGACCTGGTTTTGCCCCTTGGTCAGTAGGATCCCCTGGAGAAGGAAATGGCAACCCACTCCAGTATTCTTGCCTGTAAAATCCCATTGACAGAGGAGCCTGGTGGGCTACAGTCCATGGAGTTGCAAAGAGTTGAATGTGACTGAGTGACTAACACACACATTGTTTCCTTTGCTGTGTACAAAGCTTTTAAGTTTAATTAGGTCGCATTCATTTATTTTTATTTCCATTACTCTAGGAGGTGGGTCAAAGAGGATCTTGTGATGATTTATGTCAAAGAGTGTACTACTGCCTGTGTTTCCTCTAAGAGCTTTATAGTTTCTGGCTTTACATCTAAGCCTTTAATCCATTTTGAATTTTATTTTTGTGTTTGGTGTTAGGAAATGTTCTAGTTTCATTCTTTTACATATAGCTGTCCAGTTTTCCTGGCACCACTTAATGAAGAGGCTGTCTTTTCTCCATTGTATATTCTTACCTCCTTTTTCAAAGGTATGTGGGTTTATCTCAGGGATTTCTGTCTTATTCCACTGGTCTATATTTCTGTTTTTGTGCCAATAGCATACTGTCTTGCTGACTATAGCTTCAGATGGCATGATACTATACATAGAAAACCCTAAATATGCCACCAGAAAATTACGAGAGCTAATCAATGAATATAGTAGTGTTGCAGAATATAAAAGTTATACACAGAAATCCCTTGCATTCCTATACACTAATAATGAAAAATCAGAAAGGGAAATTAAGGAAACAATCCCATTCTCCATTGCAACAAAAAGAATAAAATACCTTAGGATATATTTACCTAAAGAGACAAAAGACTTCTATGTAGAAAACTATAGGACAATGATGAAAGAAATCAAAGATGACACAAACAGATAGATATGCCATGTTCTTGGACTGGAAGAATCAATATTGTAAAAATAACTACTATCCTATATAATCTACAGATCCAAAGCAATCTCTATCCAAGTACCAATGGTATTTTTCACAGAAGTAGAACAAAAAATTCACAATTTGTATGGGAACAATAAAGATCCTGAATAGCCAAAGCAATCTTAAGAAAGAAAAATGGAGCTGGAGAAATCAACCTTCCTGACTTCAAGCTACACAATGTCCTTTTAATGAACTTACTGTCTGCTTGGGGTTTCCTAGTGGTGAAGAATTCAGTGGTAAAGAATTCTCAGTGGTAAAGAATCCACCTGCAATGCAGCAGATGCACATTCAATCCTTGGGTCAGGAAGATGCTCTGAAAAAGGAAATGACAACCATTCCAGTATTCTTGACAGGGAAATTCCATGGACAGAGGAGGCTGGTGGGCTATATTCCATAGGGTTGTAAAGATTTGGACACAATTGAGCAACCTAGTGTGTGCGCGCGCGCGCACACACACACACACACACACACACACACACACACTCTGTCTGCTTAAAGCAGCTGCATCCAGCCCATCTTGTGACTAGGAATTCTGTCACAACAGTTTTGCAGACAGATGGCAAGAAATCTAGTAACAGAAGCCAGAGGAATACATGTTTTTTTTTTTTTCCTAAGAAAAATTAGGAACTAGGGATAGATATCCATGTGAACTAACGTGAGCTAATAGTTTTAAAAACATAGAATGTAAGACTCCAACTTTAGAAAGATCAATTGGAGGAGTTTTTGGACTCTCCTATAACAATTTGCAGGTACACGCCACACATCTTCCTTTATGCTAAGTGGTTTAGATGATCAGTGTCCAATTTCCAAGTTTCTTGCAGAAAAACCTGTATTTCCCACTTGCAACAAGTCTGAGAAAAATAGTCTTTGTCAGATGGCTCTCATTGTTGGCTTTTCTCCAAGTAATAAGCTCAATGATTTATGTTTCTTCCATTTTACATCTAGATTAACATAACATCATTAATTTCCATTTATTTAGAGCAGGATAGAGAGAGTAGGAAAGATCATGATCAATATCACTTTTCCCTACAGTCCTTTGACTAGAACTCAGTCACAAGAACTCATATGGGTGGAAGAAAGGCTAAGAAATATATCTATATTCAAAGAAAAATATAAGTCATTTTATGGACATACATCACTCTCTCTGCCACATTGTGAAATGATTGAAATTAAGTGGGTTCAGGTTCTCTGAGAAAGGCAAATAAATAATATCTTACAAAGCACTTAAATATGATTACTACGAATGAACATGTTTAGAAATGGAATGTATTCACAAAATTCAGGAAAGAAGATATTTGTTAAGGTTATTCTTTGCTTTTTTAAGCATAAATAACCTTTGTTTTTCATTTAAAAAATACTAAATACTGGAAAAGCAGTATTCTTTCCCCAGCACATATGAAAATAATGTGGCCCCAAAACTGGTCAATTAGGATTTATAGAAAATAAAAAGCTGGAAATAGAATTTGTTCTCCTTGGACACTACACAGAGAAGCTGGACATGAGAGAATGGCATATGAAAGATAAAGAAGAAAACTGCATGCAAACTGCAAAGAAAAACCCAATAAGACATTCTGAAAAATCTATAATAGTTTTTTTAAGTCTATTCATACATTCTTAATATGATAAAAAAAAGCAGAAAATTTAACAAATGTGTCCCATACTGAAAATTTTTTTTAATTTTATTGAAATATAATTTATATACAAGTTTGTGTTAGTTTCAGGTGTACAACAAAGGTTCAGATAAATATATATTATGTATATATATTCTTTTTTACATTCTCTTCTATTAAAGGTTATTACAAGACATTGAGTATATTTCCCTGTGTTATATCCTTGTTGGTTATATATTCTACATATAGCAGTGTACATATTTTAATCCCAAATCCTAATTTATTCCTCCCCTCACTTCTCCTTGGCAATAACAAGTATATTTTCTATGTCTGTGAGTCTAAGAAATATAAAAAGACCACAATGATCAAAGATAAAAGAAATTAGAACTAAAGAGACATTGAAGATAACTTTAGTTTTGTTGGAGAATCACTTTGGTAAAAATGAATCAATACAGCAGACAAGCAAATTGCTAGTATGGATAATTGGTTTAAAATATTCACTCAGAATGAATAGTTGACAAGAAAAAGATAAAATTGCATAGAATAAAAGAGAAGTATGAGGCATACAGAGTGAGGTTTACTTTACATCTCTAAAATAAATATTTAAAATAAATTAAATATGCTTTGTCTGCTTAATATATAAACATGTTAAAATGTTAAACATATAAAACCTGACCTTAAACCTATAAATCCGATGCATATTAAATAATTTTCATTCAGCCTTTATTTCTCAAAATATTTTTGTGTTTATCAATATTAATTTGGATAGAGAGGGAGAAATAAACATCAACCATACATTAATACAGTGAATGATGAGAATTATAGTGCTATCATTTAGAAAAGCGGAAAAGCATGTTGTTGATTATTTTGTGGTCTAGGTCTATTTTAGGGAAAATAGACTTCAATTAGAGATTTTATTGCTTACAGTTTATAAATTAAAAAACAAAACTACGTTCAATATAGTTTAAGGAATAAAATATGTCAGATATCAAAATCTGGCTTAAAGTCTTTCCAATCACCTTTATTCATTGCAGATTTTAAAAGTAAATTTCTCAGACCTCTTTCTCACTGAGGTACTGACCTTTCACCCAGAATCACCTAATCAGGTGTACGGAGAAGACTTGAAAATTAAGAGTAAATATGAAGACATAGAGATGCAATTTGGCTTTGCAGACTATTTTTTTAGTATTCTAGAATTCATTCTCTGCATAGCTGTTGCTCAGAAGCAGGTTGAAGCACCATCAATGTTTCCATGAAAAAACTTCATGATATCATTTTCCTGCCTTTCCCAGAGGAAGGACATTAGTTTTCATAATACCCAAGGGGTTCTGTGAACTCTCTTACACACTTATATTCATCCTTTTCTGCTTAACTTAGCTGGACTGGTTCCTCTTACCTGTTTCTATAATTATTGACTTATATAGGATAAAAGTTTTAAGAAAGTATATCTTAATGTATATCTATTGAGATAATACTATCTTTTAAAGAGCAGCTGCAACTTTTACTTTCAATGTAGTTCAATTCTTCAATGTTATCTTCTGTATTTGTGCTACGTGCTTTTAAAGAAATCCTTGCCTCTCCCAAAGTTGTGAATATATTCTTGCATGTGTTATTCTAGCAAAATTCTGTAGCATTTAATTTGGGCCTATAGCACACCTCAATTTGACATTTTTCCTCTATGGTGTGAGACTAGGGTTAAGTTTCTTCTTTTTTCAGTGTAGATAATAAGCTGTTTCAGTTTTATTTTATTTATTTTCCCATGAAAATGCTTAGTGCTCTCAACAAAAACCATTTGGCTTGTTCAACCCATTAAGAGCCTGGAAGTCACCACCCAAACCATACAAAAAAAGAAAAAAACAAAGCTGACACACTGAAAAATAAACAATTTTTAGATCCATTAGAGGATTGAGATCACAGTGAAAATTGTGGCACTGAAAAGCTTACGAAACACGAGCAGGTATAGAAAATTTCAGCTTATCAGGAGCAGAAGCATAGACTCAAACAATTATAACTAGAGCCAGTATCCAAACGAACATTTTAAACTGTAACTGATGAAATGCTGGAGGCTAAGTGTAGACTAACTTGAGAGGTAAATACTCTACGGGACTCAGTCTCAGGAGAGCAGCATATTGTAATGAGCCCTACCAGATTCTTCTGGTGAAGATAGCAGAAAAATGCTATCTTATGCAGAATGAGGGGGAAAGAAGCCATGCTTCTTTGTAGTTTTATTGAGAAATAATTGACATGTGTATGGATGCCAAGTTGCTTCAGTTATGTCTGATTCCTTGTGACCTACGGATGGTGGCTCAACAGGCTCCTCCGTCCATAGGGATTCTCCAGACAAGAATACCAGAGTAGATTGTCATGTCCTCCTCCAGGGGATCTTCCCAGCCCAGGGATCAAACCCATGTCTCTAATGTCTCCTGAATTGATAGGGAGGTTCTTTACCACTAGCACCACCTGGGAAGCCACTGACATACACCACTGTATGTAAGATTAAAGCATAGAGCATAGTGGTTTTATTTACATATATTGTGAAATGATTACCCCAATATTTTCACCGAACATTCATCTTCTTATACAGATACCTTAAAAAGAAAACGGAAAAAAAATCTTGCAACAATAATTCTTAGAATTTACTCTTAACAATTTTCTGATATATCATGCAGCAGTATCAGCAAAAATCATCATGTTGTATATGACATCCCTAGTACCTATCTTGTAACGGGAAATTTGTACCTTTTGACCACATTACGTAGCTTCCCTCTTCTCTCCCCTTCCCCTGGTAACCACAAACTTGATCTCTCCTTTTTCTATGAGATTCTGTTTGCTTTCTTTAAGATTCCCTATATGTAAGTGAAGTTATTCAATACTTGTCTTTTTCTGTCTGATTTTTTTCACTTAGCATAATGCCTTCCAGGTCCATCCATGTTGTCTCAAATGATTTCTCTCATTTTTGACTGAATGATATTACAGTGTTTCTGTATCATAGCTTCCCTTTCCTTTTGTCCATTGGTGGACACTTGGGTTGTTTTCATCTTCACGACTGTAAATAAGGCTTCTAAAAACATCACGGTACAGATATTGTTTTGAGTTCAGTTCAGTTCAGTTCAGTCGCTCAGTCGTGCTCGACTCTCTGCGACCCCATGAATTGCAGCACGCCAGGCCTCTCTGTCCATCACCAACTCCCGGAGTCTACCCAAACCCATGTTCATCGAGTCAGTGATGCCATCCAACCATCTCATCCTCTGTCGGCCCCTTCTCCTCCCGCCCCCAATCCTACCCAGCATTAGGGTCTTCTCCAATGAGTCAACCCTTCGCATGAGGTGGCCAAAGTATTGGAGTTTCAGCTTCAACATCAGACCTTCCAATGAACACCCAGGATTGATCTCTTTTAGGATGGATTGATTGGATCTCCTTGCAGTCCAAGGGACTCTCAAGAGTCTTCTCCAACACCACAGTTCAAAAGCATCAATTCTGCGGCGCTCAGCTTTCTTCACCTTCCAACTCTCACATCCATACATGACCACTGGAAAAACCATAGCCTTGACTAGATGGACTTTTGTTGGCAAAGTAATGTCTCTGCTTTTAAACATGCTATCTAGGTTGGCCATAACCTTCCTTCCAAGGAGTAAGCGTCTTTTAATTTCATGGCTACAGTCACCATCAGCAGTGATTTTGGAGCCCAAAAAAGTAAAGTCTGACACTGTTTCCACTGTTTCCCCATCTATTTCCCATGGAGTGATGGGACCAGATGCCATGATCTTAGTTTTCTGAACGTTGAGCTTTAAGCCAACTTTTTCACTCTCCTCCTTCACCTTCATCAAGAGGCTCTTTAGTTCTTCTTCACTTTCTGCCATAAGGGTGGTGTCATCCGCATATCTGAGGTTATTGATATTTCTCCCAGCAATCTTGATTCCAGCTTGTGTTTCTTCCAGCCCAGCATTTCTCATGATGTACTCTGCATAGAAGTTAAATAAGCAAGGTGACAATATACAGCCTTGACGTACTCCTTTTCCTATTTGGAACCAGTCTGTTGTTCCATGTCCAGTTCTAACTGTTGCTTCCTGACCTGCATACAGATTTCTCAAGAGACAAGTCAGATGGTCTGTTATTCCCATCTCTTTCAGAATTTTCCACAGTTTATTGTGATCCACACAGTCAAACGCTGTGGCATAGTCAATAAAGCAGAAATAGATGTTTTTCTGGAACTCTCTTGCTTTTTCGATGATCCAGCGGATATTGGCAATTTGATCTCTGGTTCCTCTGCCTTTTGTAAAACCTGCTTGAACATCTGGAAGTTCACGGTTCAGGTATTGCTGAAGCCTGGCTTGGAGAATTTTAGAGTTAGTGGTTTCATTACTTTGGATATATTCCCAGAAGTAAAATTGCTGGATGGCATGGTGGTTCTATTTTTAATTTTTAGAGGATCCTCCATACTGTTTTCCATAGTGGCTGTACCAGTTTACAAACTCACCAGCAGTTCACAGGTTTTTCTTTTCTCCACATCCACACCCGCATTTGTTATCTTTTTGATGCCTTTTTGATTATAATCATTCTAACAGGTGTGGAAGATAACTCGTTTGCATTTCCTTTAAGACTCATGATGTTGAGCATATTTTCATGTACCTGTTGGTCTTTTCTATACTTTCTTTTGGGGAAAGTTTATTCAGGTTCTTTGCTCATTTTTAATTAGGTTATTTCTTATTTATTGAGTTGTAACTTATTTATTTTTCGTATCAATCCTTTACCAGGTAAATGATTTGCAAATATTCTTTTTGTATCAGGATAATGCTCACATTGTAAAATGAGTTTGGAAGTGTTATCTTCAGTTTTTTGGAAGAATTTGAGAAATATTGATGCTAATTCTTCTTTAAATGTTTGGCAATCATTTTGTAGGTTTCCTTTTCATTTTATTGATGATTTCTTTTACTCTGTAGAAGCTTTTTAATTTGAGGTAGTCCATCTGTTCATTTTGTTTCTTTTCCTTTCATTGTCATAGCAAAAAATCATTACAAGACCTGTGTCAAGAAGTTTTATTCATATGTTTCTTCGAGGAGTATTTTTTGTGATTTTGGGTCTTACGTTTAAATACATTTTGAGTTAATTTTTATGAGTAATGTAAGATATGATTCCAGTTTCTTTTACATGTGAATAACCAATTATCCAAGCATAATTTATTAGAGAGATGTCTATTCTACATCATGTATTCTTGGGTGTCTTGTCAAATATCAGTTGACCATATATGCTCAGGCTTATTTCTATACTTTTGATTCATCCCATTGGTCTATTTGTCTGTTTTTATGCCAATACTATACCTTTTTTTTTTTTCTATTTACAGCTTTATAGTGTAACTTGAACTAGGAAGTGTGATGCTTCCTGTTTTATTCTTTTTTCTCAGGATTTTTATTTATTTATTTATTTTGGTTATTTGGGCATATTTAGTTTCTAGATAAATTTTAGTTTTTTCTACTTATGTAAGAATCTCATGGGAATCTTGATGGAGATTGCATTGAATTTATAGATGATTATTTGGGCAACACTGACATTTTAACATTAGTTCTTCTAATACATGAGTGTAAAACTCCTTTCCATTTATTCAATTTATTTCATCAGTGTCTCATGGTTTTCAGAGTTAAGAACTTTTACCTCTTTAGTTCAACTGATCCTAAACAATTATTGTTTTTGATGTTATTATAAATGGAATAAACAACTTCATTTCTTTTCTAAAACATTCATTTTTCAGGTATAGAAATGTTACTGATTATTGTGTTAATTTTAATCTTGCAAGTTTACCAAATTTTCATTGACTGGATCCAATGATTTTTTGGTGACCTTTAAGATTCTCTTTCTATAAAATCATGTTACCTACAGAGACAATTTTACTTTTCTCGTCCCAATTTTCATACGTGCCTGCATATGTTTGTTTATTTGTTTAGGTTACCTGATTGCTCTAGCCAGGACTTCTGGTATTATGTTAAGCAAGAGTGGTGAGAACAGAAATTCTTGTCTTATTCCTGATATTAGAAGAAAAACTTTCAACTTTTCATGACTGATGATAATGTTAGCTGTGGACTTGTCATATACAAGCTTTATTATGCTGAGATATGTTTCTTCTATACCTAATTTGTTCAGAGGTTTTATCATGAATGGATGTTGAATTCTTTTGAATGCTTTTTTTTTTTTTGCATTTTTGAGATGATCCTATGATTTTCTTTCATTTTATTAATTTGATATATAACACTGATTTATTTATATATGTTGGACCATTCCTGGATTTTTGCTTTCTGACATTCCAAAGATAAATCCCAATTGATAAAGGTAAATTTTTTAGTGAGTTGATGAATTCAGTTTACTAGTATTTTGAGAAAATGTTCATCTATATTCATCAGGGATACCATCCTGTAATTTTCTTTTCTAGTAGTATCCTTTTCCGATTTTTGTATCTGTGTAATGCTCACATTGTAAAATGAGTTTGGAAGTGTTTTGTTCTCTTCAATTTTTTGGAAGAGTTTGAGAAATATTAATGTTAATTCTTCCTTAAATGTTTGATAAAATTTACCAGTGAATTCATCAGGTCTTAGGCTTTTCTTCATTGTAGACAACATTTTTTTCTTATGATGAGAGATTTTAAACTTTTTACTAGAGTTATGAGTGATTTATGTGCCACTATTGCCATATCCTCAGAATCTAACTGTTACTATATATTTACCATTACCAGTGAGATTTACACTGCCTTGTTATCTTTTTATAATGTTAATTAGTAAAATTCTGCTTCCACTCAAACAATACTCTTTAGTGTTTCTTGTAAGGCAGATCTGGTGGTAATGAGCTCCTTCAGTCTTTGTTTACTTGGGAGAAGCCAAAGACAACAAGAGAGACAGAAACCACGACACTGGAGGACATTTTAGCCTCTAACACCATAGTTGAAGCTCATAGTAAATGTGGCCTGTCAAGTCACACTAAAGGTCTGTCTGAGTTCTTTTTATCTGATACATCAGGTTCAACATTCAAACAGAACTATCAGAAGACAACCTACAAAGGCAAACAACACTGCTTAGTGAATCAAAGAGAATAATAAAGCTAAAGTCAGATATTTCAGAGGCTTTTTTATTTTCAAATAAAATTTTTTAAATAACATGAATAATATGTTAAGAGGTCAAATGGTAAAAGTGGAAGCCATGCAAGAACACATGACTAAAGTAAGCAGAGCGATGCAAAGTCAAAAAACTCAAAAACTCAAAAAAAGAATATAAAGGAAATGCTAGAAATGAAAAACACTAACAGAAATAAATAATACCTTTGATGGCTCATCAGTAGACTAGTCGTGGAGAGGAAAGAATTCATGAACTTGAGGATATACCAGTAGAAACTTTCAAAATTTAAATGCAAAGAGAAAAAAAGAATCAAAATTTTGAATAAAATATTTAAGAACTATGGGGAAATCACAAAAAGTGTAATGTATGTCATGAGAATACAAGAAGACATGAAAGAGAGAAATGGATAGAAGTATTTGAAGTAATAAAGGCTAAAATTCTTCCAAAATTAATAACAGACAACTCATTCAGGAAGCTCAGAGAAAACAAGCAAGATAAATATCATCAGATTCAGAACTGAATCAACAGATTAGGTTCAAACTGCTTAAAATCCAAAGACAAAAAGAAAAACTTATACAATGCTAGAGGGGAAAACAAAAACAAAAAATCTTACATACAGAAGAAGAATAAGAATTACATTGGATTTCTATTCAATGAAATGCTACTCTTGTGTATGGCATACACATCTTATTTATCCAATCAGCTAGCTGTTAATGTACATTTAGGCTGTATCCATATCTTGACAACTGTAAATAGTGCTGTTGTGAATGTTGGATTGTATATATTTTGAATTAGCATTTTCCTTTGAATTGTTAGATCATATGGTAGTTCTATATTTAGCTTTGGGGAGCATCCTTATTATTTTCCACACTGGCTTCACCAACTTACATTTCCACCAACTATGTACATGTGTTCCCTTTTGCCCACATTCTTGACAACATTTGTTATTTGTGCTCTTTTGGATGATAACCATTCTGACAGGTGTGAGGAAATATCTTATGGTTAAGACTTGAATTTCACTGATTGTGAGTAATGTTGAGCATTTCTTCATGTGTCTTTTGACCGTCTTCATTTTCTCACTTGAAAAACATCTGTTCAATTATTCTGTTCATTTTTTGGTAGAGTTGTATTTTTTTGGATGTTGAGTTGTAGAAGTTATTTATGGGGAAATTACAATTATGTGGTATTGTTGTTGTTTAGTAACTCAGTCATGTCTGACTCTGTGACCCCATGAACTGCAGCACACCATATATATGGTATATTAATCCCTTATTGGGACTGATGATACTCATATCATTTGCAAATGTTTTCTCCAATTCAGTAGGTTGTGCTTTTGTTTTGTCAATAGTTTACTTTGCTGTGCAAACTCTTTTCAGTTAAATTAGGTCCCATTTACTTTCGCTTTCATGTCCTTTCCTTTAGAAGATGGATCAAAAAAAAAATATTGTGGCAATATACTTGAACGAGGGTTCTGCTACTTTTTTTGTGTTCTGATAATTTTATGATATCTGTTCTTTATTTAGGTATTTAATCCATTATGACCTTATTTTTATATATAGTGTTAGAGAATATTCTATTTCTTTAATTTTTAGTGAAGTGTAGTTGATCTACAATGTTGTGTTAATTTTGCTTTACAGAAAAGTGATTCAGATATACACACACACACACACACACACACATTATTTTAATATTCTTTTCATTATGATTTATCTCAGGATACTGAATATAGTTTCATGTGCTATACAGTAGAATCTTGTTTATATATAATAGTTTGGATCTGCTAACCCCAAACTTCAAGTCCATCCCTCCCCCACCCTCTCTTCTTGGCAACCACAACTTTGTTCTCCATGTCTGTGAGTTTGTTTCTGTTTAATAGATAGGTTCATTTGTATCATATTTTAGATTCCAAATATAAGTGATATCATTTGGTGTTTGTATTTCTCTTTCTGACTTACTTCACTTAGTATAATAATCTCTAGATCCATGCATGTTGCTGCAAATGGCATTATTTCATTCCTTTTTATGGCTGAGTAATATTCCATTGTAAATATGTACCACATCTTTATCCACTCATCTGTTGATGGACATTTAGGTTGTTTCTATATTTTGACTATTGTGAATATAGTGCTGCTATGAATATAGGGGTACATGTATTTTGAAGATTGTAATTTTGTCTAAATATATGGCCAGAAGTGGGATTTCCAGATCACATAGCAATTCTATATTTAATTTTTGAGAAATCTGTACCAACTTACATTCCCACCCATGGTGTCTGAGATTTACTTTGCTCCACACCCTCTCCAGAATTTGTTATTCCTAGAATTTTTAATGAGGGTCATTCTGACAGGTGTGAGGTGGCACTTCGCTGTAGTTTTGATTTTCATTTCTCTAATAATTAGTGATGCTAAACATCTTTTCATGTGCATATTGGTCATCTGTATGTCTTCTTTGGAGAAATGTCTAGGTTTTCTGTTCATTTTTTGTTTGGGTTGTTTTTGTTGCTGTTAAGTTGTATGAGCTGACTTCATATTTTGAAATTAAGTTCTTGTCAATCTCATTATTTATAAATATTTTCTCCCAGTTTGTAGGTTGTCTTTTTGTTTTGTTTATGGTTTCTTTTGCTGTGCAAATAAATGCTTGTAAGTAGGTCCCATTCATTTGTTTTTGCTTTTATTTCTATTGCATTGGAAGGCTGCCATAAGAAAACAGTGGTTTGATTTATGTCAATGAATGTTTTGCCTATTATCTCTTCTAGGAGTTTTATGGTGCTGTGTCTTATGTTTAAGTCTTTAAGGCATTTTGAGTTTATTTTTGCCTATGATGTGAGCACATGCTTTAATTTCACTGATTTCCATGCAGCTGTCCAACTTTCTCAGCAAGACTTGCTGAAGAGGTTGTCTGTTTCCCATTTTGTAGTCTTGCCTCCTCTGTCAAAGATTAATTGATCATAAGTGTCTGGGGTTATTTCTGTTCTCTCTATCATGTTGCACTGATCTGTTTATGTCAGTACCATACAGTTTAATTGCCCTGGTTTTACAGTGCAGTCTGAATATACATTCAATATTCTCCATGGCTTATTTATTCTCCATTTGCCCTTTATTCTTAAATCTCAAGACTTCTATCTTGATGTTATTGCACTTTTGTGTCATTAGCTCTATTCTGACCAAAAATGTCATGTCTTACAAAAGAAAAAGAAATTATGTCTTCTCATTTCAGTATGCTACTCATTCTGCAAAGTCAAAAAGAAGGAGAAAATAATTTTTAACTAATAGAGAAAATAAAGCAAAAATATAAATAAAAATTACCAACTCAGATTCAAATTATGAATAAGGCAAGAAATAATTTTGTAGATAAATTGTAGTTTTTTTAAAGTCTATACACACATACTGATATATTTTTAATATCTATACTAATCAAAACGTTTTGAAAAATGGATTTTTTAAACTTTCATAAATAACAGAAAATTTTTGTTGAAAGTATCTGCAATAGATATATATGACAACAATAATTGATTACTTTAGCAACAATTTATAGCTACCAGGATTTTGAACATACAAGATGGGCTATATCACACAAAATGTGGGAAAAGGGGAATATTAACATACTGCTAGTGGAAATATAAATTATTATAGTATTTAGTATAAGTTCTAAGTAAGTAATCAGTAATTTCTATCTTGGAAAATATTTCATAGTACATAAAAATCACAAGTATATAAGTGTGGCTGATACTATTTATTTTGTCCAGATTCCTTCTACACTATTTCTAACATGCAAAGGTTTGCCTCCTTTGATACTTGGGATAAAGTTAATATTTTAAGGTCTGTAAGCTCCTGCAATGCAGGAGACACAGATTCATTCCCTGGGTTGGGAAGATATCCTGGAGAAGAGAATAGCTATTCACTCCAGTGTTCTTGGGGCTTCCCTGGTGGCTCAGAAGGTAAAGAATCTGCCTGCAAAGCAGATGCCACTGAGCAACTAAGACTTTCACTTTCAAGTTGGATGAATTTGTGCAGGCTTTTATTTGCACCTGAAGCATTCAGAGAGGAGAACATTAAAAAAGACACCAATTTTGCTCATATTAATTTTGGAAAAAATCAGCATAGTTCTGATATCAAAAGTTTTAAGGAAAGTTTCCTGATTTAAGGTTCTACATGGCAGCAGTGGCAGTAGCTTACTGGATAGCATATTCTTTTTTTCATTTGTTTTTTTCACGTGGTGTTCTTCCTGGAGACTTGGATTAGTGATATTTTAATGCTCTCACTGATTCTGGAAGATTATATTAATAAATGTTTATTATATATATGTTTATATGTATATCTTCAAATACACACATATTCCATTCATTAAATCCCTTTATATGTATTAAGAGTGATATATGTTATCTGTAATTAAGAATATTTATTAATATAGAAATTAAGATAATAAACATTTAAGGGATAGGGATTTGTATTGGTTTCCAATCAGTTAGTTTTGCTGGAAATGAGGATCCAGTTTCAGTAAAGAGACTTGATAAATGCTGGCATTCAGTGATCAATCAGTGGCATACTTATACAGTCAAATGTGATCATCTAGAATAATGTGTGTATTGAAGCAAAGCTTTGAAAGACTGAGAGACTGAAAACAGTAGACTAGCATGAGGTTCAGTTCACTTAACTCATTTGTGTCTGACTCTTAGCAACCCCATAGCCTGCAGCATGCCTGGCTTCCGTGTCCATCACCAACTCCCGGAGTTGCTCAAACTCGTGCCCATCAAGTCAGTGATGCCAACCAAACATCTCATCCTCTGTCATCACTTTCTCCTCCTGCTTTCAATTTTTCCCAGCACCAGGATCTTTTCCAATGAGTCAGTTCTTTGAATCAGGTGGCCAAAGTACTGGAGCTTCAGCTTAAGTATCAGTTCTTCCAGTGAATATTCAGGACTGATTTCCTTATTAACTAGTTTGATCTCTTTACTGTCCAAGTGACCCTCAAGAATCTTCTGTAACACCATAGTTCAAAAGCATCAATTCTCTGGCACTCAGCTTTCTTTATGGTCCAACTGTCACATCTATAAATGACTACTGGAAAAGCCATAGCTTTGACTAGACAGACCTCTGTTGGCAAAGTAATTTTCTGCTTTTTGCTGACTAGGTTGGTCATAACTTTTCTTCCAAGGAGCAAGTGAGTTTTAATTCCATGTCTGCAGTCACCATCTGCAGTGATTTTGGAGCCCAAGAAAATAAAGTCTATCACTGTTTCTATTGTTTCCCCAACTATTTGTCATGAAGTGATAGAACCAGATGCCATTATCCTCATTTTTTGAAAGTTGAATTTTAAGTCAGCTTTTTCACTCTTCTTTTAACTTTCATAAAGAGGCTCTTTAATGTAAATTGGTATAACCAATATGGAAGACAGTATGGAGATTCCTTTAAAGAGCTAGGAATAAAACCACTGCATGACCCAGCAATCCCACTACTAGGCATATACCCTGAGGAAACCAAAATTGAAAAAGACACATGTACCCAAATGTTTATTGCAGCACTATTTACAATAGCCACAATATGGAACAACCTAGATGTCTGTTGACAGATGAATGAATAAAGAAGTTGTGGTACATATGCATAATGGAATATTACTCAGACATAAAAAGAACACATTTGTGTCACTTCTAATGAAGTGGATGAACCTCCAGCTTATTATACAGAGTGAAATGTCAGAGAAATCTAGAAAGATAATCTAGAAAAAGAGTTTTGTAGTAAAGAACCCACCTGCCAATGCAGGAGACACAGGTTTGATCCTTGGTTGGGGAAGAAACCCTGGAGGAGGAAATGGCAACCCACTCCAGTACTCTTGCCTGGAAAATCCCATGGATGGAGGAGCCTGGTAGGCTACCGTCCATGGGGTTGCAAAGAATTGGACATGACTGAGCGTCTTCACTTAACTTCTCTCTACACCATTGGAGAGAAGTTCTGTGAGATTAACAGTTATAAGATTTTAAATAGTTTTAGATTGTTTATCTCTGCTTATCTGCTTTTCTCTTAATAGTGGTCTCGACCACAGCACCCCCATGCAAAAAAAAAAAAAAGTAAATATAAAATAAACACCTCATGTGACAAGCTAACTAGAGCATGTAAACCATGATTACAAAAGTCAGCTGGTTTTACAAAAGTCAGTACTGGCACAAAGATAGAAATATAGATCAATGGAACAAAATAGAAAGCCCAGAGATAAACCCACGCACATATGGACACCTTATCTTCGACAAAGGAGGCAAGAATATACAATGGAGAAAAGACAATCTCTTTAACAAGTGGTGCTGGGAAAACTGGCCAACCACTTGTAAAAGAATGAAACTAGAACACTTCCTAACACCATACACAAAAATAAACTCAAAATGGATTAAAGATCTAAACGTAAGACCAGAAACTATAAAACTCCTAGAGGAAAACATAGGCAAAACACTCTCCGACATAAATCACAGCAGGATCCTCCATGACCCACCTCCCAGAATATTGGAAATAAAAGCAAAAATAAACAAATGGGAACTAATTAAAATTAAAAGCTTTTGCACAACAAAGGAAACTATAAGCAAGGTGAAAAGACAGCCTTCAGAATGGGAGAAAATAATAGCAAACGAAGCAACAGACAAACAATTAATCTCAAAAATATACAAGCAACTTCTGCAGCTGAATTCCAGAAAAATAAACGACCCGATCAAAAAAATGGGCCAAAGAACTAAACAGACATTTCTCCAAAGAAGAAACAGATGGCTAACAAACACATGAAAAGATGCTCAACATCACTCATTATTAGAGAAATGCAAATCAAAACCACAATGAGGTATCATTTCACACCAGTCAGAATGGCTGCTATCCAAAAGTCTACAAGCAATAAATGCTGGAGAGGGTGTGGAGAAAAGGGAACCCTCTTACACTGTTGGTGGGAATGCAAACTAGTATAGCCACTATGGAGAACAGTGTGGAGATTCCTTAAAAAACTGGGAATAGAACTGCCATATGACCCAGCAATCCCACTGCTGGGCATACACACCGAGGAAACCAGAATTGAAAGAGACGCGTGTACCCCAATGTTCATCGCAGCACTGTTTACAATAGCCAGGACATGGAAGCAACCTAGATGTCCATCAGCAGACGAATGGATAAGGAAGCTGTGGTACATATACACAATGGAATATTACTCAGCCATTAAAAAAAATACATTTGAATCGGTTCTACTGAGATGGATGAAACTGGAGCCCATTATACAGAGTGAAGTAAGCCAGAAAGAAAAACAACAATACAGTATACTAATGCATATATATGGAATTTGAAAGATGGTAACGCTAACCCTATATGTGAGACAGAATAAGAGACACAGATGCATAGAACAATTTTATGGACTCTGAGGGAGAAGGTGAGGGTGGGACGTTCTGGGAGAATAGCATTGAAACATGTATATTATCATATGTGAAACAGAACACCATTCCATGTTCGATGCATGAGACAAGGGCTCAGAGCCGGGGCAATGGGATGACCCAGAGGGATGGGATGGGGAGGGAGGTGGGTGGGGGGTCCAGGAAGGGGAACTCATGTAAACCCATGGCTGATTCATGTCAATGTATGGCAGAAACTATTACAATATTTTTAAGTAATTAGCCCCCAACTAAAATAAATAAATTTATTAAATAAAAAAAAAAACTTGCACACAAAAAAAAGTCAGCTGGAAGCTCAAAGGTAAAAACAAGTGAAATCCACTAATAAAATAATCTCTTATATACAGGATGACCACTGTACATGTGGGACATTGGCACATAGTACAAATAAGTACCCTTACTATGGGAAAAGGAAGAAGGATATCTTCTGAGTCAAGTATTTCAACCCTCTGAGTGCAGTGGACTGATGCTAATTCCACAGAAACATAAGGGAGAAACTTTAAACAAAAAACAATTAAACATTATGCTGTAAAATTTTCAAGGCTAATCAGAATTCACTTGTACTGTTACATTTTTATCCACCTTTAGGCATAATTACCATTGGCTCTTATTAAATTCATTTATTTAAAAGTCCATATATTCATGCATTTTATAAATTCATACTTTAACTGATTTAATTTTTTTCTCCATCACTAAATAAACTCAAAAGTTAAAAAAATTGCAAAGTAAATTTCTATAAACAAAATAGGCAAAGGTACATGAGGAAATATTTTAACAATAAATATATCTTACACTGTAAATGATTATATTTTTAGTTCAAGTGAATATTGCAGGAAAGCTTGCCTTTGTATCTATTTAAAAATCAATTTGTGTTTTTTAATGATAATATATTAAATATTGGTACTATATATTTCAAACACTATGCAAAACTATCTTAGGAAATAGGTTATATGCCATGTCTTATAAAATAATGCGGATGTTACTTGGAATCAAAAGTACTACTAAGAAAGAGACATATTGAAATGGAAATTAAAAAATGATGTTCTACTTTAATTTGGGTTCGTTTTACTTTTTAATATTTATTTTATATCGGAATATAGTTGATTTACAATGTGGTGTTAGTTTCTGGTATACAACAAAGTGATTGAGTTTTATATACATGTATATATATTTGTATATATGTATGTATATATATATATTGAGTATAGTTCCTTGTGCTGTACAGTAGGTACTTGTTGGTTATCTATTTTAAATATAATAGTGTGTACATGTCAATCACAAACTCCCAATCCATCCCTAAACTCCCACCTTTCCCCTTTGGTAACTGGAAGTTTGTATTTTGAGCCTGTGAATCTGTTTCTGTTTTGTAAATAAGTACAATTGCATCAACTCTTTTAGATTACACTCATAAGCAATATTGTATGATATTTGTCTTTCTCTGTCTGACTTATTTTGCTTAGTATAAAAATCTCCAGGTCCATCCATGTAGCTGCAATGACATTGTTTTTTTTTTATGCCTGAGTAATCCTCTATTATATATGTGTATCTTCTTTATTCGTTCATCTGTTAATGAGCATTTAGCTTGCTTCTGTTTCTTGACTAAACAGTGCTGCAATGAATATTAAGGTTCATGTATTATTTTGAACCATGTTTTTCTCTAGATATATGCTGAAGAATGAGTTTCCTGGGTCACATGGTAACTCTATTTTTTAGTTTTTTAAGGAAACTCCATACTGTTCTCCACAGTGGATGTACCAGTTTGCATTCCCACCTACAGCTAGAGGGTTCCCTTTTCCCTGTCCAGCATTTATTGTTTGTAGATATTTTGATGATAGTCATTCTGACCCTGTGAAGTGATAGTCTCATTGTAGTTTTGATTTACTTTCTTTAATAATTAGTGATGTTGAGCATCTTTTCACATGTCTCCTGGCATTTGCATGTATTCTTCGGAGAAAAGTCTCTGTAGGTTTTCTGCCATGTTTTGATTGGTTTGCTTTTTTTTTTTGATATTGACCTGCATGAGTTACTTGTATTTGAAGATTAATTCCTTGCTGGTTACATTGTTTGCAAAATTTTCTCTATTTGTGGGTTGTGTTTTCCTTTTGTTTATGGTTTCCTTTATTGTGCAAAATCTTTTGAATTTAACTAGATACCACTTGTTTTTGTTTTTATTTCCATTGCTCTCTAGGAGACAGATCAAAAAAGGGATTATTTGATATATGTCAAATTTCATGTTTTATATCAAAGCTTCCTTTGTTTTCCTCGAAGTTTTATGATATTCCATCTTAAATTTAGATCTTTAATCCATTTTGAGTTTATGTGTATTGTGTTAAAGAAGGTTATACTTTCATTGCTTTACATGTAGCTGTCCCATTTTCCCAGTAACATTTACTAGAGTGACTGTCTTTTTCTCCATTGTATAGTCTTGCCTCCTTTGTCATAGATTAATTAACCATATGTGCATGGCTTTATTTCTGGGCTTTCTATCCTGTTTCGTTGATCTTTATTTCCCTTTTTTGTGCCAGTATCATACTGTTTTGATGACTGTAGTATAGTCTGAAGTCAGGGAGCCTGATGTCTCACCTGTTTTCCTTTCCTAAGGTTGCTTTGGTTACTTGGAGTCTTTCGTGTCTCTACAGAAATTTTACAATTTATCATACTACTTCTATGAAAGAAGCCATTGATAATTTGGTAAAGATTACATTAAATCTCTAGATTGTGTTAGGTAGTATAGTCACTTTTAGAGTATTGATTTTTACAGTCCAAAAACATAGCATATCTTTTTATCGTTTTTTATATTTTATGTGGAAAAAATATCTTCTAGGATATAAATAAGTTAAAAAAGTTGCACACTTTGGGAATTGCCTTAATATTTTCACTGCATCTTCAAACATACCAAGCTGTTAGAAACTGTAGTGCAGAAACATACTATTGCTCTCAATATTTTTCAAAGTTTATCTTGGGTAGGATAGTACTCTAATATATACAAAATTTTACTAATTAGTATGAAATTAATTTGACAAATGACAAATATGACATTTATCATGATAAAAATCTTTTATCTAGATGCATTTTTATATCTTTATTAATTTAAATAGTATTCCCCCAACATTATTCATGTTCATGAAAGTGAAATTTGCTCAGTTGTGTCTGACTTTTTGCAACCCCATGGACTATTCAGTCCATGGAATTCTCCAGTCCAGAACACTAGAATGGGTAGCCTTTCCCTTCTCCAGGGGATCCTCCCAACCCAGGGATCGAACCCAGATGTGCCATATTGCAGGCAGATTCTTTACCAGCTGAGTCACAAGAGAAGCCCAAGGATACTGGAGTGGGTAGTCTATCCCTTCTGCAACAGATAGTCCCTTACCAGGAATCAAAGCGGGGTCTCCTGCATTGCAGGTGAATTCTTTACCAAATGATCTATCAGGGAAGCCTTAATCATGTTTGCAAGCATCTCTAATTCTTAGTAATAAAAACATAATACATTTATGCAATTTACCTTGTTAACTTATTTAATGTTTCTCATGTTTAATATAATTGGGTTATTTCTTATTTCTTAAAAAATTTTTGAATTGCTTATTTCTTTACTTTGGTTTTTTGATAGTTTTATCTTGCTAACGAAGTTCCAATATATTTGAATTTTCTAATACTAAAATAATTAACTTTATGAATTAATGCTTGCTATATTTTTCAATTCTTAATAATTTTATTCTTCAATTCTTAAAATTTTATTCCAATTTTCAGTTCAGTTCAGTCACGCAGTCGTGTCCGACTCTCTGCGACCCCATGGACTGCAGCATGTAGGCTTCACTGTCCATCACCAACTCCTGGAGCTTGCTAAACTCATGTCCAGTGAGTCAGTGATGCCACCCTACCATCTCATCCTCTGCTGTCCCCTTCTCCTCCTGCATCAGGGTCTTTCCAGTGAGTCAGTTCTTCCCATCAGGTGGCCAAAGTATTGGAGTTTCACATTCAGCATCAGTCCTTCCAATGAATATTCAGGACTGATTTCCTTTAGGATGGACTGGTTGGATTTCCTTGCAGTCCAAGGGACTCTCAAGAGTCTTCTCCAACACCACAGTTCAAAAGCTCAGCTTTCTTTATGATCCAACTAGTTCTCACATCCATATATGACTAGTGGGAAAACCATAGCTTTGACTAGACAAACCTTTGTCAGCATTAAACGTCTCTGCTTCTTAATAAGCTGTCTAGATTGGTCATAACTTTCCTTCCAAGGAGTAAGCATCTTTTAATTTCATGGCTGCAGTCACCATCTGCAGTGATTTTGGAGCCCAGAAATATAAAGTCTGCCACTGTTTCCACTGTTTCCGCATCTATCTGCCATGAAGTGATGGGACTGGATGCCATGATTTTAGTTTTCTGAAAGCTGAGCTTTAAGCCAACTTTTTCACTCTCTTATTTCAATTTCATCAAGAGGCTCTTTAGTTCTTCTTCACTTTCTGCCATAAGTGTCGTATCTTCTGCATATCGGAGGTTATTGATATTTCTCCCAGCAATCTTGATTCCAGCTTGTGCTTCCTCCAGCCTAGCGTTTCTCATGATGTACTCTGCATATAAGTTAAATAAACAGGGTGACAATATATAGCCTTGACGTACTCCTTTTCCTAGTTGGAACCAGTCTGTTGTTACATGTCCAGTTCTAGCTGTTGCTTCCTGACCTTCATACAGGTTTCTCAGGAGGCAGGTCAGGTGGTCTGGTGTTCCCATCTCTTTCAGAATTTTCCACAGTTTATTGTGATCCACACAGTCAAAGGCTTTGGCATAGTTAATAAAGGAGAAGTAGATTTTTTTTGGAACTCTCTTGCTTCTTTGATGATCCAACAGATGTTGGCAATTTGGTCTCTGGTTCCTCTGCCTTTTCTAAAACCAGCTTGAACATCTGTACCTTCACGTTCACATATTGCTGAAGCCTGGCTTGGAGAATCTTAAGCTTTACTTTACTAGCGTGTGAGATGAGTGCAATTGTGCGGTAGTTTGAGCATTGCCTTTCTTTGGGACTGGAATGAAAACTGAACGTTTCATGGCCTGTGGCCACTGCTGAGTTTTCCGAAATTGCTGGTATATTGAGTGCAGCACTTTCACCGCATTGTCTTTCAGGATTTGAAATAGCTCAACTGGAATTCCATCACCTCCACTAGCTTTGTTCATAGTGATGGTTCCTAAGGCCCACTTGACTTCACATTCCAGGAGGTTTGGCTCTAGGTGAGTGATCACACCATCGTGATTATCTAGGTCGTGAAGATCTTTTTTGTACAGATCTTCTGTGTATTCTTGCCAACTCTTCTTAATATCGTCTGCTTCTGTTAGGTCCATACCATTTCTGTCCTTTATTGAGCCCATCTTTGCATGAAATATTCCCTTGGTATCTCTAATTTTCTTGAAGATATCTCTAGTCTTTCCCATTCTATTGTTTTCTTCAATTTCTTTGAGTTGATCACTGAGGAAGGCTTTCATATCTCTCCTTGCTATTCTTTGGAACTCTGCATTCAAATGGGCATATCTTTCCTTTTCTCCTTTGCTTTTTGCTTCCCTTCTTTTCACAGCTATTTGTAAGGCCTCCTCAGAAAGCCATTTTGCTTTTTTTGCATTTCTTTTTCCTGGGGATGGTCTTGATTCCTATCTCCTGTACAATGTCATGAACCTCTCTCCATAGTTCATCAGGCACTCTGTCTATCAGATCAGTCCTTTAAATCTATTTCTGACTTTTGCTGTATAGTGATAAGAGATTTGATTTAGGTCATACCTGAATGCTCTAGTGGTTTTCTCAACTTTCTTTAATTTCAGTCTGAATTTGGCAATAAGGAGTTCAAGGTCTGAGCCACAGTCAGCTCCTGGTCTTGTTTTTGCTGAATGTATAGAGCTTCTCCATCTTTGGCTGCATAGAATAAAATCAATCTGATTTCAGTGTCGACCATCTGGTGATGTCCATGTGTAGAGTCTTCTACTGTATTGTTGGAAGAGAGTGTTTGCTATGACCAGTGTGTTCTCTTGGCAGAACTCCATTAGCCTTTGCCCTGCTTCTTTCTGTACTCCAAGGCCAAATTTGCCTGTTACTCCAGGTGTTTCTCGACTTCCTACTTTTGCATTCCCGTCCCCTATAATGAAAAGGACATGTTTGTGGGGTGTTCATTCTAGAATGTCTTGTACGTCTTCATAGAACTGTTAAACTTCAGCTTCTTCAGCATTACTGGTTGGGGTATAGACTTGGATTACCATGATATTAAATGGTTTGCCTTAGAAATGAACAGAGATCATTCTTTCGTTTTTGAGATTGCATGCAAGTACTGCATTTTGGACTCTTTTGTTGACCATGATGGCTACTCCATTTCTTCTAAAGGATTCTTGCCCACAGTAGTAGATATAATGGTCATCTGAGTTAAATTCACCCATTCCAGTCCATCTTAGTTTGCTGATTCCTAGAATGTCGACGTTCACTCTTCTCATCTCCTGTTTGACCACTTTCAATTTGCCTTGATTCATGGACCTAACATTCCAGGTTCCTATGCAATATTGCTCTTTACAGCATCTAACCTTGCTCCTATTACCATTCCCATTCACAACTGGGTGTTGTTTTTGCTTTGGCTCCATCCCTTCATTCTGTCTGGATTTATTTCTCCACTGATCTCCAGTAGCATATTGGGCACCTAGCTACCTGGGGAGTTCAACCTTTATTGTCCTATCTTTTTGCCTTTTCATACTGTTCATGGGGTTCTCAAGGCAAGAATACTGAATGGTTTGCCATTCCCTTCTCGAGTGGACCACATTTTGTCAGACCTCTCCACCATGATCTGTCCATCTTGGGTGGCCCCACATGGCATGGCTTAATTTCAATGAGTTAAACAAGGCTGTGATCCATGTAATCAGATTGGCTAGTTGTCTGTGATTGTGGTTTCAGTCTATCTGCCATCTGATGCACTCTCTCAGTGCCTACAGTCTTACTTGGGTTTCTCTTTGGACTTTAGCTCCTCTTGGCTGCACTTCTGCGCCGTCTGACAGCCAAAAGACCCAACCACTCCATGCTAAAGGAGTTCAGTCCTGGGTGTTCATTGGTAGGACTGATGTTGAAGCTGAAACTCCAATACTCTGGCCACCTCATGCAAAGAACTGACTCATTTGAAAAGACCCTGATGCTGGGAAGGATTGAGGGCAGGAGGAGAAGGGGACGATAGATAAATGGTTGGATGGCATCATCGACTCAATGGACATGGGTTTGGGTGAACTCTGGGAGTTGGTGATGGACAGGGAGGCTTGGCGTGCTGCGGTTCACGGGGTCGCAAAGAGTCAGACACGACTGAGTGACTGAACTGAACTTCCTTATGCCCACCTGGCTTCGCATTCCAGAATGTTTAGCTCTAGTTGAGTGATCACTCCATCGTGGTTATCTGATTCATGTAGATCTTTTTTGTATAGTTCTTCTGTGTTTTCTTGCCACCTCTTCTTTATATCTTTTGCTTTTGTTCAGTCCATATCTTTTCTGTCCTTTATTGTGCAAATCTTTGCATGAAATATTTCCTTGGTATCTCTAATTTTCTTGAAGAGATCTCTAGTGTTTCCCATTCTATTGCTTTCCTCTATTTTTTTGCATTGATCACTTAGGAAGGCTTTCTTATCTCTCCTTATTCTTTGGAACTCTGCATTCAAATGTCTATATCTTTGCTTTTCTCCTTTGCTTTTAGCTTCCAATTTTATTGATATATAATTGACATATAGCATTGTATTAGTTTATGATATACAGATACTGATTTTTATATGTATATATTGCAAATGATTACTCCAATAATTTTGGTTAACATGTAACACCTCACATAGTTAAACATTTTTTGTGTCATATAAATTTTAAATTTTACTCTTTTAGAATTTCAGATGTAAAATACAACTTTATTAACTGTGGTCATCTACTGTGTATTATATTGCTAGAATTAATTTTCCTCTTGCTGTAAGTTAGTACCTTTTGTGTACCTTGTTCTATTTCCCCTGCCCCTAGGTCCCTCCTCTGGCAATCACCAATCTGTTTTCTGTTTATTTGAATTTGCTCATTTGCTTGTACTTTTCTTATTTGTTTTCTTCAGTTCAGTTCAGTAACTCAGTCATGTCTGACTCTGTGACCCCATGGACTGCAGCATGCCAGGCTTCCCTATCCATCACCAACTCCCAGAGCTTGCTCAAACTCATGTCCATTGAGTGAATGATGCCATCCATCCATCTCATCCTCTGTCGTCCCCTTCTCCTCCTGCCTTCAATCTTTCCCAGCATCAGGGTCTGTTTTCTTAGATTTCACGTATAAGTGTGATCACACAGTATTTGCTATTTTTTGTTTGTTTGTTTCACTTATTCACTTAACATCATGCCCTCATGTCCATTCATATTTGTTTCAGAAAGGAAGAACTCCTTAAAAAATTTTCAAATGGGGTTGATTTACAATGGTGCATTAGTTTCTACTGTACCACAAGGGGAATCAGTTATCATGTACATATATTATATATCATGTACATATAATAATATACATTATATGTACATATACAGTATATCATGTACATATATACTTTTTTTTTTAGATCTTTTTCCCATATAGGTCATTACATAGTATTGAGAAGATTTCCCTATGCTATCCAGAAGGTCCTTATTAGTTATCTAGCTTATATATATATATATATATGTTTATATATATATATATATATATATATAGTAGTGTATATACATCAATTTCAATCTCCCAATTTATCCCTCTCCCCTTTCCCCCCATGGAAATCATAAGTTTGTTTTCTACATCTGTGACTCTATTTCTGTTTTGCAAATACATTTATTGTACTCTACTTCCATTTTATAAATAAGTTTACTGTTCAGTTTAGTTCAGTCGCTCAGTCATGACCAACTCTTTGCCACCCTATGGACTGCAGCACGCCAGGCCTCCTTGTTCATCACCAGTTCCTGGGATCTAACTCAAAGAAACTATGAGCCATGCTGTGTAGGGCCACCCAAGATGAATGGGTCATGGTGGAGAGTTTCTGACAGAACGTGGTCCACTGGAGAAGGGAATGGCAAACCACTTCAGTATTTTTGACTTGAGAAGCTCTTGAACAGTCTGGAAAGTTTACTGTACCATTTTGTAAATTCCACATGTAAGTAAGGTCATATGATATTTGTCTTTCTGTGTCTGAAGTAAGCTTCACTCAGTGTGACAATCTCTAGGTCTATCCATGTTGCTGCAAATGACATTATTTTTTCATTTTTATGACTAATATCCCATTGCTTATATGTACCCCATCTTCTTTATCCATTTCTCTTTTGATGAAATAGAATTTCCTTTTTAAATTGGCACAATATTCCATTGTGTGTGCATGTGTATGTGTATACACATGTATGTCTCTCTGTATGTATATACATATGTATATGTATATTGCTGTATATGCAATCTATATGCATATTGCTGTAAGTACCACAGTGTTAGAGAAGACTCTTGAGAGTCCCTTGGACTGCAAGGAGATCAAATCAGTCAATCCTAAAGAAATCAGTCCTGAATATTCATTGGAAGGACCGAAGGCTGAAGGTGAAGCTCCAATATTTTGGCCACCTGATGAGAAGAACTGACTCATTGGAAAAGATCCTGATGCTGGGAAAGACTGAAGGCAG
The DNA here is from genome assembly GCF_054371585.1 of Giraffa tippelskirchi. Lineage (NCBI taxonomy): Eukaryota > Metazoa > Chordata > Mammalia > Artiodactyla > Giraffidae > Giraffa > Giraffa tippelskirchi. The sequence continues at coordinate 67,749,171 of NC_137279.1, forward strand.
GAGGAGAAGGGGATGACAGTGGATGAGATGGTTGGATAACATCACCGACTTGGTGGATATAAGTTTGAGCAAGCTCTGGGTGTTGGTGATGGACAGAGAAGCCTGGTGTGCTGCAGTCCATGGGGTTGCAGAGTCAGACACAACTGAGTAACTGAAGTGAACTGAACTGTATGCATTTTATTTACAAATTATAGTGGATGTTAATGACTGAGTGATTGAACTGAACTGATATATGCATGAGTGCGTGCTAAGTCACTTTGGTGGAGTCTTACACTTTGTGATCCTATGGACTGTAGCCCACCAGGCTCCTCTGTCCATGGGATTCTCCAGGCAAGAATACTGGCATGGGTTGCCATGCCATCTTCCAGGGGATCTTCCTGACTGAGGAATTGAACCTGTGTCTCCTGCATTGCAGGCAGATTCTTTACAACTGAGCTGCCAGTGAATATATATATATATATATATATATATATATATATATATATATATATATATATATCTCCAATGACACTTGTTTCTATGTGTTGGGTATTGTAAGTAATGTTACAATAAACATGGGGGGGTGGAGATATCTCTTTGAGAATGTGATTTCTTTCCTTCAGACATACACCCATAAAAAGAATTTCTAGATCATATGGTATTTCTATTTTTAATTTTTTAATTTACTGAAGCACCTCCACACTGTTTTCTACAGTTGCTACATCAATTTGCATTCCCACTAAGTTCAAAAAGGTCTCAGCCTGTTCATCACATTTGTTATATCTTGTTTTGGATAATACTAATTCTAACAGGTATGAGACAATATCCATTGTGGTTTTTATGTGCTTTACCCTGATTATTAGTGATGTGAGCACATCTTCATGTACCAGTCTTCCATCTGTATGTCCTCTTTGAAAAAATGTTTTTTTAATTCCTCTGCCCATTGATACTTAGACTTTTTGCTATTTTTTGCTACTAAGCTATATGTATTTTTTTGTATATATTGGATATTAACCCCTATGGGATATGGGTTTGCAAATATTTTCTCACCTTACATAGGTTTCCTTTTCATTTTGTAGATGATTTCCTTTGCTATGCAGAAGCATTTTAGTTTGATGTAGCCCTACATATTTCTTTTGATTTTGTTGCCTTTGCTTCTGATGTGAAATTTTAAAAAGTTATTGCTAAGACTGGTGTCAAGGGACACCTAGATTTTCTTCTAGTTTAGATTTTCTTCTAGTTTTACACTTGCAAATTTTATGTTCAGGTCTTTAATCTATGTTCTATTGATTTCTGTTATTAGGGATGTTGCTGTCTAATTTCTCTAAACCATTAATTGATAGATTTATTCTTTCCCTATTATATATTTTGGGTTATTTTGCTGTGAATTATAATAACCATATATGTGTGGGTTTATCCCTGGGCTTTTTATTCTGATCCACTGTTAAGGAGGTAGCTTCACTTGTAGCTCAGTCAGTAAAGAATCTGCCTGCAATGCAGGAGACCTAGTTTCAATTTCTAGGTTGGGAAGATCCCCTGGAGAAGAAAATGACAATCCACTCCAGTATTCTTGCTGGGGGAGTCCCTGGGATATAGGAGCCTGGCAGGCCACAGTCCATGGGGTTGCAAGAGTCGGACATGACTTTGCCACTAAACCAACACCACCACCATTGTTAGGAAATTAAATAGTCTTGTTTAGACTTCAGAGGCAAAGCAGAGTAGGTCTCTGGCCTTGCTTCTAACCTCCCTGGACTCTGCCCTGACTGTGAGTGACTGCTAGCTGTGAATGCAAGACTTGCAACACCATAGTAAAGATAAGGGATGAATCTTGAGATTGTTGAGTCCCTAGAGAAGGGCTGGACAACCAAGCCCTGGGCTTAGCAACATTCCAAGTTTTACACATTAACATGAAATCAGAGCTGCTGTTTGTTACAGGTTAATGATGATATAAGTTTGCATCCTGGGATTATAAGCAGGAACCCAAACTAGGATCTTTGACATCTCACCCATGGAGCAGACACCTTGCTTGGGACCTTTCCCCAGTTGGGACTCGAGATGTGATGTGTCACAGGACTTCCCAGCACTATTTGATTCTGGATGTTGGTCAAAACCCAATTTTGTGATGTATGCTCTGCTGTTTCTATTTTTCTTTTCTTTTAATGTTAGTATATTGAAAGTAAGCTAGATAATTCTCTAATAAATATTTTTAGTATTTCTTTGTATTTAATGAGTGGCTTATTTTGTTAGCAAATCCTTTGAACCTGAGATGAAAGTGAAAGCTTTCAACAAAACATCTGTTTATCTATGTGTCTGTCTTTATGCCAGTGCCATATTCTTTTGATGACTAGACTTATATTTTGAAATTAGAAAGCAGGATGCCTCCAACTTTGTTGATCTACTGAGGATTACTTTGGGTATTTGGAATCTTTTGGAGTTCCATGTCACAACTGCCAGTACTATGTTGACTAAGAGTGGCAAGAGTGGTCCCCCTTGGTTAGTTCCTGATCTTAGATAAAAAGCTTTCAACCTTTCACCATTAAATATGGTGTTGCTTGTGGACTTGTTTTACATGCCCTTTATTTTGCCAAGGTAGTTTGTCTGTATACCCGGTTTGAGAACTTTTATGAATGGGTGTTGAATTTTATCAGAAGCTTTTTCTGCATCTTTGAGATGATAGTGTGATTTTTAACTTTTGTTAGTGTGATTTATCATAATGATTAATTTTCAGATGTTGAGCCATTCTAACATCTCTGAAATAAATCCCACTTGATTGTGGTGTATAATCTTTTTAATACATTGTTGTATTTGGTTTGCTAATATTTTGTTGACGATTTTTATATCCATTTATTCAGTGGTATTGGTCTGCAGTTTTTCTTATCAAGGTAATACTGGGCTTCTAAAATAGCTTGGAAATATATCTTCTTCATCCAAATTTTAATAATTTCTGAAGAATTGGCATTAATTATTCACATGTTTCATCAGTTCAGTTCAGTCGCTCAGTCATGTCCGACTCTCTGCGACCCCATGAATTGCAGCACGCCAGGCCGCTCTGTCCATCACCAACTCCCGGAGTCCACCCAAGCCCATGTCCATCGAGTCGGTGGTGCCATCCAACCATCTCATCCTCTGTCGTCCCCTTCTCCTTCCGCCCCCAATCCTACCCAGCATTAGGATCTTTTCCAATAAGTCAACTCTTCGCATGAGGTGTCCAAAGTATTGGAGTTTCAGCTTCAACATCAGACCCTCCAATGAACACCCAGGATTGATTTCTTTTAGGATGAATTGATTGGATCTCCTTGCAGTCCAAGGGACTCTCAAGAGTCTTCTCCAACACCACAGTTCAAAGCATCAATTCTTCGGCGCTCAGCTTTCTTCACCATCCAAATCTCACATCCATACATGACCACTGGAAAAACCATAGCCTTGACTAGACGGACTTTTGTTGGCAAAGTAATGTCTCTGCTTTTAAATATGCTATCGAGGTTGGCCATAACCTTCCTTAAAAGGAGTAAGCATCTTTTAATTTCATGGCTGCAATCACCATATGCAGTGACTCTGGAGCCCACAAAAATAAAGTCTGACACTGTTTCCACTGTTTCCCCATCTATTTCCCATGAAGTGATGGGACCAGATGCCATGATCTTAGTTTTCTGAACGTTGAGCTTTAAGCCAACTTTTTCACCCTCCTCTATCACCTTTATCAAGAGGCTCTTTAGTTCTTCTTCACTTTCTGCCGTAAGGGTGGTGTCATCCGCATATCTGAGGTTATTGATATTTCTCCTGGCCATCTTGATTCCAGCTTGTGTTTCTTCCAGCCCAGCGTTTCTCATGATGTACTCTGCATATAAGTTAAATAAACAGGGTGACAATATACAGCCTTCAAGTACTCCTTTTCCTATTTGGAACCAGTCTGTTGTTCCATGTCCAGTTCTAACTGTTGCTTCCTGACCTGCATACAGGTTTCTCAAGAGACAGGTCACATGGTCTGTTATTCCCATCTCTTTCAGAATTTTCCACAGTTTATTGTGATCCACACAGTCAAATGCTTTGGCATAGTCAATAAAGCAGAAATAGATGTTTTTCTGGAACTCGCTTGCTTTTTCGATGATGCAGTGGATATTGGCAATTTGAACTCTGATTCCTCTGCCTTTTCAAAAACCAACTTTAACATCTGGAAGTTCACGGTTCACGTATTACTGAAGCCTGGCTTGGAGAATTTTGAGCATTACTTTACTAGCATGTGAGATGAGTGCTATTGTGCGGTAGTTTGAGCATTCTTTGGCATTGCCTTTCTTTGGGATTGGAATGAAGACTGACCTCTTCCAGTCTTGTGGCCACTGCTGAGTTCTCCAAATTTGCTGGCATATTGAGTGCAGCACTTTCACAGCAACACCTTTGAGGATTTGAAATAGCTCAACTGGAATTCCATCACCTCCACTACCTTTTTTCGTAGTGATGCTTTCTAAGGCCCCCTTGACTTCACATTCTAGGATGTCTGGATCTAGGTGAGTGATCACACCATCGTGATTATCCGGGTCATGAACATCTTTTTTGTACCGTTGTTCTGTGTATTCTTGCCACCTCTTCTTAATATCTTCTGCTTCTGTTAGGTCCATACCGTTTCTGTCCTTTATCGAGCCCATCTTTGCATGAAATGTTCCTTTGGTATCTCTAATTTTCTTGAAGAGAGCTCTAGTCTTTCCCATTCTGTTGTTTTCCTCTATTTCTTTGCACTGATGGCTGAGGAAGGCTTTCTTATCTCTCCTTGCTATTCTTTGGAACTCTGCATTCAGATGGGAACATCTTTCCTTTTCTCCTTTGCTTTTCACTTCTCTTCTCTTCCCAGCTATCTGTAAGGCCTCCTCAGACAGCCATTTTGCTTTTTTGCATTTCTTTTCCATGGGGATTTTCTTGATCCTTGTCTCCTGTACAATGTCACGAACCTCTGTCCATAGTTCATCAGGCACTCTGTCTATCAGGTCTAGTCCCTTAAATCTATTTGTCACCTCCACTGTATACTCATAAGGGATTTGATCTAGGTCATATCTGAATGGTCTAGTGGTTTTCCCTACTTTCTTCAATTTCAGTCTGAATTTGGCAATAAGCATTTCATGATCTGAGCCACAGTCTGCTCCTGGTCTTGTTTTTGCTGACTGTATAGAGCTTCTCCATCTTTGGCTGCAAAGAATATAATCAATCTGATTTTGGTGTTGACCATCTGGTGATGTCCACGTGTAGAGTCTTCTCTTGTGTTGTTGGAATAGGGTGTTTGTTATTACCAGTGCATTCTTGTGGCAAACTCTATTAGCTTTTGCCCTGCTTCATTCTATACTCCAAAGCCAAACTTGCCTGTTACGCCAGGTGTTTCTTGACTTCCTACTTTTGCATTCCAGTCCCCTATAATGAAAAGGACATCTTTTTTGGGTGTTCGTTCTAGAAGGTCTTGTAGGTCTTCATAGAATCGTTCAACTTCAGCTTCTTCAGCATTACTGGTCGGGGCATAGACTTGGATTACCGTGATATTGAATGGTTTGCCTTGGAAACGAACAGAGATCATTCTACCATTTTTGAGATTGCATCCAAGTACTGCATTTTGGACTCTTTTGTTGACCATGATGGCTACTCCATTTCTTCTAAGGGATTCTTCCCCACAGTAGTAGATATAACGGTCATCTGAGTTAAATTCACCCATTCCTAAAACACATCAATTAAACCATCTGGTCAAGTTTTTGTTTGTTTGTTTGTTTGTTTTGGAGGATTTTGATTATTAATCTCATTTGTAGCAATTGGTTTAAATTTTTATTTTTTTAAAAAACAGCATCAGTAGGTAGTACGGTTTAAGTGTTTCTTCAAGTCTATTAGTTTTTTGGCCAATATTTGCTCATGATAGTCTCTGATGATCCTTTATATTATGTTGTTTCATTTGTGATGTCTCCCTTTCTTTTCTGATTTTATTTGAATTCTTTATCTTTATTTCCTGGTAAGTCTAGCTAAAAGTTTCTCTACTTTATCTTTTAAAATATCTACTTCTTACTTTCTCTGATTTTTTTCTATTGTATGTTTAGTCTCCATTTATTTATTTCTCTGTTACATTTTATATTTCCTCCCTCCTATTAACTTTGGCCTTAGTTTCTTCTACTAACTTTGACCTATACTTTCTTGAGGTATAAAGTTGGCTTGTTTGAGATCTTTAAAGTGAAAGTGAAAATGAGGTCACTCAGTCATGTTCGACTCTGCAGCCCCGTGGACTGTAGACTACCAGGCTTCTCAGTCCATGAGATTTTCCAGGCAAGAGTATCAGAGTGGGTTGCCATTTCCTTCTCCAGGGGATCTTCCTGACCCAGGGATCGAACCCGGGTCTCCTGCATTGTAGGAAGATGCTTTACCCTCTGAGCCACCATTTGAACCTGCTTACTTCTTTCTTAATGTAGGCTTTTATGACTATGATGTCCCTCTCTAAAATGTTTCTGCTACACACAGCAAATTTTGATGTGTTATATTGATATTTATTTGTCTCAGTATATTTTTGTAAAATTTCTCTTTTGACTTCTTTTTTGATCCAATGTCTGTTTATTCTCCACATTTTATTGGATTTTCCAGTTTTCTTTTTATAATTGATTTCTAGTTTTATACATTTATGGTAAGAACACGTGCTTAATCTGATTTCAATCTTCTTTCATTTATCAAGACTTATTTTGTGGTCCAATCTGTGATCTGGAGAATATCCAGGTGTTAGTGAGAAGAATGTGTATTCTCCAGATGTTGGATGGCATTTTCTGTACACATCTGTTAAGTATTTCAGGTATAATGTATTCTTTAAGTCCAATGTTTCTTTACTGATATTTCTATCTGGATGTCTTTCCATTGCTGAAAGTGATTTATTCAGGTGAGGTATTATTGTATTGCTATTGGAAAAGAGGGAGGTATTAAATTTTGTTTTTTAAAAAATGTTTTTTCAAGTCTTTTCCTGAAGTAGTACTGTCTTCATTATTCTTCTGACTTTATGCTAGTGATTAATGGTAGTTTCAGGATGGACACTTGACAACGACATGGTTGGTCTTTTCAGCATAGCGTCGGGCTTCTGGACCTGACATGGAGAGAAAATGAAGTAGATCTGCTTTCTAGACCTTCCTAGATTTACCTGATGTGTCCATTCACTTGGCTGGTCATATTTGTACCCCTTAAAATAAAACAATAATAGTAAGTATAGCACTTTTCTGAGTTCTGTCATTGTACTGAAGTATCAAACCTGAGGACAGATGCAACTTCTGAATTTATATTCAGTTCCTGAGAAGTGCCTATGGCCTGGAGACCCCCAAAATTGTGGTTTTCATCTATAGTAAGGATGGTCTTACTGAAAACCATACCCTTAAACCTTGGATTGTGTACTAAATCTGGGTGGTTAGCATAAGAATTCTTTGAGAAAATTAAATAAAAGTATAGATAAGTATAGATATTTTACATATGTTAAATAATCCCTAATATTTTCTTGATATTATCAGTGATGCAATTTTAAAATCCCATGTTCTTTTTTATTTATTGGTAATACTGATAAATTCACTGTGATATGTAAAATAATCCAACGTTCCAAATTTGACTTTTACTGACTTATTTTGTAACTCAATATATGGTCTTTTGGGGTAAAAAGTGTATATAAAAATGTTTGTTCTTAGTTATAACATTCCCCTTTTTGCAATAGCATAGTAATTTAAAAAAATTTTAATTAATCATTTCTATTCCATTTAATGCAACATTTAGATTATTTTTTTAACAAGGCCTTATCTAAATGCTTAGACTTTAGTGATATTGTTTCGTACATTCAAATTATTGCTAGCTTTTCCCACTTGTATTTCAAGAATATACATTTATTTTTAAAGTTTTATTATAAATTCAGATAGTTTATACATATCCACTGATATTTATATGCATGCTATATCAATATGCTACATGTATATTGATATAAATATATACCATATTTACTTAATTATAAATAGTAAATATTCATTGTACTCTTTAGTTTTTCTTTTATCACTTCTTTCCATAAGCAAAGCTTAGAAAAGTATGAATAGGTTTTGAAATTCATTATTCTACTTGATTTCTACTTTGAGATTTATGTTCTGCTTGAATTTTTTCATTGAATTCTTTTCTTATTTTCTTTAGGTGAGGTAAATAGATATTTTGTTTTCTGAAATTTTTTAATATCTGAAATGTATCTTTCTTAAAAATGTTATGTGAGTGAATGATATCTTGGATAAGCAAAGAGTTTGGGGCTGTGGTCTTTGCTCTCAGAGGCTTGCAGAGGCTATTCCCCACTGTTTCAGCACCTACTGAGGAGACAAGGACACTGACAGAATAACTTTTCATCATTTGTGAGTCATATGTTCTCACTCTGTCTGGAAATTTTATAGAATTATTTAAGCTAAAGAAATTTTATGATGCTAAGACTCATATTAATAGCCTTCCTATCATTTCTGCCTGTAATTCAATAGTGAAATTCATTCAATCTGAGGGATAAAGTTTTCTATATCTCTTTTAATTTTACTTGAAATATTAGTTTATGTACAGACTAGACAGAAAAATTTAACTTGCAATTATTAACACAGAGTGCAACTTTGTCAGATCGCATCATTTCGTCAGGTTTGCTCCAAATATTATTTTGTTGTCATTTTAAGCAAAAATAACTCACATGTAAGAAAGATTTTTTGTATCTCTCCACAACCTATTCACTTTCTTCATTCTCCAGCGGTAAAACCTATAATGAATTTAGAAATTCTTAAATAATAGAGAGATTTAAAAAAAAAAGTTTTTCTTGTAACAAAATTTTAAGTAAATGATATCTACTTTTGCAAATTTTTTTAACATAATTTTTCAGTTTTACCACTCTTGATGAATAAAGTATCTGTTTATAGATTTGAACTACTATACTATTTCCAGATGGCTCAGTGGTAAAGAACCCACCTTCCATTTCAGGAGACACGAGTTCAATCCCTGGGTTGGGAAGATCCCCCAGAGGAGAAATGACAACCCACTCCAGTATTCTTGCTTGGAGAATCCCATGCACAGAGGTGCCTGCCAGGCTACAGTACATGAGGTCACAAAGAGCTGGACACAACTGAGCATGCATGCATATATACACATAATTATTCTATTTTTATATAAATTTTGTCATGTTTTGAAATTTAGATAAGTATATATGTATGTTTATATACATTCATATTAAATTCATATTATATTCATATTAAATTATGCATATATCTTTGGTATTTATTTTCATTTTAATGATCATTTTAGATGTCTCAAATATGGCTATAATAATCCCATTCGAAATATATTTATATTCTTGATATATATGCACATACCTTTCTAGAATATTTCCTTATGAGAGAATTGCTAAATCTTGAACAATATGTCACAGAAAGTTCAAAATGTGTTCTGAAGGGCTTGTATTTATGTATTTTATTACAAATATCTTATTATATCAGCTCTATATATTTTCATGTTTCATATAATCAAATAACAGGCATGTGTTTCAGCATTGTTATTTGAGATATATATTCAGTATTAAAATAAGTAAAGGATGAATAAGGAATAATTTATGGTAAGTTTATTATCTGGAATCCATATATGTGCATGATATTAGTTCAGTTCAGTTCAGTTCAGTCGCTCAGTAGTGTCCGACTCTTTGCGATCCCATAAACTGCAGCATGCCAGGCCTCCCTGTCCATCACCAACTCCCAGAGTTTATCCAAACTCATGTCTATCGAGTCGGTGATGCCATCCAACCATCTCATCCTCTGTCGTCCCCTTCTCCTCCTGCCCCCAGTCCTTCCCAGCATTAGGGTCTTTTCCAATGAGTCAACCCTTCACATGAGGTGGCCAAAGTATTGGAGTTTCAGCTTCAACATCAGTCCTTCCAATGAACACCCAGGACTGATCTCCTTTAGGATGGATTGATTGGATCTCCCTACAGTCCAAGGAATTCCCAAGAGTCTTCTCCAACACCACAGTTCAAAGCATCAATTCTTCGGCACTCACCTTTCTTCACAGTCCAACTCTCACATCCATACGTGACCACTGGAAAAACCATAGCCTTGACTAGACGGACTTTTCTTGGCAAAGTAATGTCTCTGCTTTTAAATATGCTATCTAGGTTGGCCGTAACCTTACTTCCAAGGAGTAAGCGTCTTTTAATTTCATGGCTGCAATCACCATATGCAGTGATTTTGGAGCCCAAAAAAATAAAGTCTGACACTGTTTCCACTGTTTCCCCATCTATTTCCCATGAAGTGATGGGACCAGATGCCATGATCTTAGTTTTCTGAATGTTGAGCTTTAAGCCAACTTTTTCACCCTCCTCTTTCACTTTCATCAAGAGGCTCTTTAGTTCTTCTTCACTTTCTGTGACAAGAGTGGTGTCATCCGCATATCTGAGGTTATTGATATTTCTGCTGACAATCTTGATTCCAGCTTGTGTTTCTTCCAGCCCAGCTTTTCTCATGATTTCTGCATAGAAGTTAAATAAGCAGGGTGACAATATACAGCCTTGACGTACTCCTTTTCCTATTTGGAACCAGCCTGTTGTTCCATGTCCAGTTCTAACTGTTGCTTCTTGACTTGCACACAGGTTTCTCAAGAGACAGGTCAGATGGTCTGGTATTCCCACCTCGTTCAGAATTTTCCACAGTTTATTGTGATCCACACAGTCAAACGCTTTGGCATAGTCAATAAAGCAGAAATAGATGTTTTTCTGGAACTCGCTTGCTTTTTCGATGATCCAGCGGATATTGGCAATTTGATCTCTGATTCCTCTGCCTTTTCTAAAACTAGCTTGAACATCTGGAAGTTCACGGTTCACATATTGCTGAAGTCTGGCTTGGAGAATTTTGAGCATTACTTTACTAACATATGAGATGAGTGCAATTGTGCGGTAGTTTGAACATTCTTTGGCATTGCCTTTCTTTGGGATTGGAATGAAAACTGACCTCTTCCAGTCCTGTGGCCACTGCTGAGTTTTCCATATTTGCTGATATTAGTTAGATTACTCTATTTCAAAGCACCATTTATTTAATATGTATTGTTGTCCAATGACTATCATGTGCCAAGTTGGTACCAGGAACACTGAGCCTTTTGGTCGTGAATTAGAGTGACAGTGGCTCTGTCCCTGGGAGACTCCATAGGTTCTAGAGACCTGTGTACATCTGGAACATAGTCAATGGCACTGACACCAATATTAAAATAGCTGATGCAACTTGACAATGTCACAGATATTTCTGTGCCAGAAACTAGACCAAGGAACATATGCTCCTAAAATCTTACATTAGAATGAAACTTCTGTTAAGATAGTGAAAGGAGGCATTCTGCTGAGCCCAGAGGCAGTCCTGTTGCTCTTGTAAAAATCAACAGCAAAAATATAAATTAACTAATAATCAAAGTAAGACTGCTACAATGAGATTTTCAACAAGTTCTATATATTCTTGAAACATATTTGGTTGTGTGTCTGTATTGGATTTTGAATATGTCTGTTAGATCTGTGTGTGTTCAGTCATGTCTGACTTTTTGCAACCCCATGGACTGTAGCCCACCAGGCTCCACTGTCTATTGGATTTTACAGGCAAGAATATTGGCGTAGGTTGGTATTCCCTTCTCCAGAGAATCTTCCTCACCCAGGGATTGAGCCTACATCTCTTGCATCTCCTGCATTGGCAAGCAGATTCTGTACCACTAGTGCCACCATAAGGCCTATTAATTGCAACCCTTTCTAATGCTTTGCTGGTCATGATCTCTCTCAACTGCCAAAACAGTGAATTACTGAATAGTTTTCTTATAGTGACTGTGGATATATAAAAATTGACTTATTTTTCTCTCTATATTTGAGAGTATGTGTGTGTGTGTGTGTGTGTATATATATATATATATATGAGTATATAATTATATCCATCTATCAAAAAGTTGATTATTATGTCCTCCTGATTTTTAAAAAAAGATTATGATTATGTAGTATCTCTGAATCATCATTCATTATTTTTAATCTTAAGATCTCTTTTTATGATATGAATTTATTGTGCCTATTTTCTTTATGTTTATACCTACCCAGAATTGAATAGATATTTTCTCAAAAGGAGATGATGATGGTCAACAGAAATGATGCTCAACATCGGTAATAATCAAGGATATTAAAATCAAAACCACAGTAAGATATTACCTGACACTTGTCAGAATGGTTATCATCAAAAAGAATACAAATAACAAATGTTGGGGAGGGTGGGGAGAAAGTATATGAGAAGAAACGCTCATATAATTTTGGTGGGACTGCAGATTGGTGAAGTCACTGTGGAAAACAATATGGAGATTTCTCCAAAAAATTAAAAATAGAACTACCATGTGGTCCACTAATTAAACTCCTGGGTGTATATCCAAAAGAAACAAAAACACTAATTTGGAATGACACACACACCCCAATGTCCATTGTTTACAATTGCCAAGATGTGAAAGCAACCTATGTGTCCATCAGCAGTCAAATGGACAAAAAAGTTGTGATATTCACACACACACACACACACAGAAATACTACTTAGCCATAAAAAAGGGATGAAAAATTTTCCATTTTCAATAACAAGGATGGACTTGAAGTTCATTATGCTAAGTGAAATAATCCAAAGACAAATACTGTATGATATCACTTATACGTGTAATCCAAAAAAGTTCAAGAAACCCATGAATAAAACAAAAGAAGCAGACTCACAGATATAGCAAACAAGCTAGTTGTTACTACTGGGGAGTTGGAAGGGGTAGTATAGAGGTAGGGGGCAAAAAGAGGCTATTATGGAGTTATGAAATTGTGTGTGTAAAACTTTTGAAAATTGTAACACTACAGAATTTTAAAATGTTTTATTCCACTGAAAAAAGAGAAATATTTCTACTTCCAGAAAATATCAAACAGAAAAACGAAAGAACTGACAATCATTTAAGGTGACTTATATTTATCCTTTTAAAGCATAAGATTAGCTCTAAAGCCTATGTCAGAAAAGAAAGAGTTTATTTACCATGCTGCTATGTAAAATATTGTAAAGGGAAAGTTATACTAAATAATTACAGAAACATTTTATGTAGAGTTACGTTAAAATAGCAAAGCAGTTATTTTCAAAAGGGACCCTACTAATCATTATTGTAGAAAGCATACCTCCACTAAGTAAGAGATTCATGAGAAGATAAGTTTTAACTCAGCCGAGTGGAAATTTTATGACCCAATGAATAATTTCAGATCGTCCATTCCAATCAATTAAAATATAATTATGCACTGATGAATGCATGCATTCTGATGCATTTGCTTAATTTAAAAATGAAATTCCATAAAGATCATGGGCTAGATAAAATATCATTGTTGTCATGGAAAGAACTGACATATATACCATTTAACAGAACCTAACAACAACAAAAATATACAAGATTCTAAATCTGACAGAAGCATAAAACCTCTCTAGCTGTTCAGGAACTCCTTACAGATCCATCCCTACTCCTCTCTCCATCTGGATGGAAGTGCATTTTGAGAGAGTATTTAACCAAGTGGAATCTCATCAGGAAGTACTTCAAAGAAGTGCTTTTTAATGTTCAAATATAAATGTACTTTGATAATCTTCCTTTTATCCAACCCACTACAAAAATGCTTTTCTAATACTGCCTTCCCCCAAAGCCCAAACTGGTTAATCATAGGATCTCTTTGAAAAACCTTTGATCCTACCAGGTGATTAAAGGCAAATTTGAAAAGAATACACAAGACATTGATGCAAGTTTAACCTTGGCAAAATTGTAAAATTTTGAACTAAGTAAGTATTGTCTTCAAATACTGCCTCATCTAATTGACACACAGGTCTTTAAGATAAACTATACACAAATTCTTACTTCACTGGATCCTTATTGGGTTACCTGGAGCTAGTCCCTTTTGTGAACTTCAATTTACTTATGTATAAAGTTGGAAAACAATCTGATGCCACATAACATTTAGTTGGAATCACCTAATACTGCATATTGATTTTTCCTTTATAAAAAATATGCTATACAGATTGAAATAAAGGTGGAGGAGTCATAGGATGCAGAATTCACCTCTTCCCACAAATACATCAAAAATACCTCTACTGTTGTAACCACACGTTCTGGGAAACAAGCTCACTCAGAAGGACGATGCAGATAGTGAAGTGCAGTTTATTACACTGGCGGGCCCAAGGCAGAGTCTCCTCTTAGCCAAGGACCCCGAACAGCATTTGTGAAAATATTTTATACCCCATGTGTACATGTTTGAACCCACCACCCCAAATTCCTTGAGACTTACATAAACAAAGGAAAGGTAAATACAATCACAAGAACCCCATCATTCATGTGTTATGTGTTCAAACAGTCAATAATCAATAAGCCAGAGGTTACATTCCAAACAGTTAACAATCAATAAGCCCGAGGTTACATTTCGAACAGTTAATAATCAATAAGCCCGAGGTTACATTCCGATAGATACAGAAAAATTTATGACCTGTCCGGAGGTAGGGGGATCAGTGTATGTTTTCTCTTAGGCGATGAGTAACCTAGATATAATCTTCAAGATTCCCCTGTCCAGAGGGGGTCTTATCCCTCTATTGTCATTTCCATAGGCACTAAGCACAGAGTTCAGAGTCCATTGGAGAGGTGGCTGAGCATGATCAGCATGAACAGGCCTAAGATGGAGTCCAGGCCCTATGAATTCCTTCTTCACTACTAATGGAACAATTCTCACAGATCACCTACTGAGCACTAGCTGAATACCTCCTCAAGACCTTACAACGCCTGAAAGGACAAAGTTCTCCACGTATCTAGGCAGGATGAAAAGAACAAAAAAGAGGAAAGATGCACCCTATGAGGGCCAGTGGGGATATCAGGACAGAAGCTCCAGAGTCTCAGAGGAGAGCATAGCCAGCTAGTGGCATGCAAAACAGAGAGAAAGCTACACAGATGGCCCATGTCCCCACCCTGCACAACCCAGCCTGAGAGTGTGCCTGCTGGTATGAGCAGGGGCTGGTCCTAGAACTCAGAGTTTTGAGGACAGACCCAGGAGAGAACTGCCATTGGCTGTGTGGAGACAGCCTGAGGGGTGGAAGTGTGGAGAGCAGCAACCAGAGTGTTCCCAGAAGAAACCCGGGACACAAAAACCTAAGTGTTATTGTGAAGTGACCCGTAAAGGGTGGGGTAGGACATCCACTGCAACCTCTGCCCCACCTGCAGGCTCCTGCCTCCACAGGCTCCAGGAGAGGCTCTGGCACAAGTAGAGCACTTTGCTTACTCCAGATGTTACCTCAGCAACCAGGGAGCAGATTCCAATTGTTTGCTAATACACAAGTTGGGGCTGAAATCACATCTGAGCCCCAGAGGCCATCCCACTCAGAGCTGAAATCCTTCCCCAGAGCTGTGTAAACTGCATGTTTACAGCACCACTGATGTAAATTCAGCACCTGGGGAACATGTGAATGGACAATTGGTGCTTCCAAGGCTGGGACAAGTCTGACCTGAATAGCTGTGGGCTTTGTGGGTGCACACATACGAGGGCTGGACTGGGCCACGGTCTGAGCTGCCTCCAGAACTTCACTACAGTCCTGGGGTCTGACATCAGTGAGGCTCCACAGATGGCCTTGTGAAACCAAAGCCTAAGTGAGAGGGAACAAGCCAGTTGCCAGCTTACACCCGTCAGAATGGCCAACGTTAAAAGCTATATAAATAGCAAATGCTGGAATGGGTGTGGAGAAAAGGGAAACCTCCTACACTGTTGGTGGGAATGTGAATTGGTATATAACCACTACAGAACTTCCTCAGAAAACTAAAAAGAGTTTCCATATGATCCAGCAATCTCATTCCTCGGCATATATCCAGACAAAGCTATAATTCAAAAAGACATATGTATGTATCCCTATGTTCATACCAGCTCATACCAAAGACACGGGAACAAGCTAAATTTATCAATATGAATGGATGAATGGATAAAGATTCTATATACAAAATGAAATATTACTCAGTCACTAAAAAGAATGAAATAATGCCACTTACAGCAACATGGATGGACTTAGAAATTAATTATTACACTAAGAAAAATATGTCAGAAAATGACAAATACCATATTATATCACTTATATGTGGAATCTGAAGTAAGACACAAGTCAGTGTGTGTGTGTGTGTGTGTGTGTGTGTGTGTGTGTATGTAACTGAGTCACTTTGCTGTACAGAAGAAATTAACACATAGTAAATCAACTATACTTCAATAACATTTAAAAAAAATAAATAGAATATGCTGTAAGTTCATGTATTAAATGTAATACCATGGCACTTTTTCACTGAAGCAACTATTGCTTCCTTTAAGTATTTTCTGCTTCGTTCTGTTTTATATTCTGTGAATAACCAGCCCAGCTTGGAAAATGTGTAGGCTAAGCTGACTTTAAAGTTTTTCACTTTATTTTAAATAGACCTACTGTTCATAAGAAGGACCAGGTAGGTGACATATTATAGGTAAAAATGATCGAACTTAGAGTTCAGTGTGTAATAACTAAGGCATTACTTTTATTATTAACATTTTAATGGATTTCCCTGATGGTTTAGCTGTTAAAGCATCCACCTGCAATACAGGAGACTGTCTGCAATGCAGGAGACCTGGGTTCCATCCCTAGGTCAGGAAGATCCCCTGGAGAAGGAAAAGGCGACACACTCCCATAGTCTCGCCTGGGAAATCTCACGGACAGAGAAGCCCGGTGGGCTACAGTCCATGGGGTCACAAGAGTCAGACATGGCTTAGTGACTAAGCCTTTCAGACATACAACATAATGATTTGATATTTCTACAAGTTATTCTATGTATAAAGTTATAAAATATTGGCAATATTCCCTGTGTCTTGCTTTTTATTTATTAGACAGTCTCAGTTTTGTTTCATTATCATTAATATACTTTATTGTAGGTGTTTGCCTAACCCTACATGTTATAGTGATATTTGTAGCAATATTGTTTGACTTTAAAAAAACATGTTTTTTAATATGAATAAATATGACAAATGCAAAAATGTTAAACATTGAACTATTTTTTTACATGAAAAATATGAATATATGGTATAGTTGAGCCAAAGGGAATAATCAGATGGAGCAGGGTAAAACTGAGTATGTCAGAAAAAATATAATCTCAAAGTTTACAAGACGTAAAGGAGCAGCCTATCAGTTAAGTTTCCTTTATTTCAGGAAATGAAACAACTAGATAATTTAAAGGGAAAATATTTACTGAAGGAGTAGTTTATAGAACTGAAATCCTTAACACTTTGGGCAAAGCTAATCCAGGAACCCAGGCATTAGACACTTGTCAAAGTCTTCTGGGTGCAACTTCAGAAATGACTTAGCTATATTCATTCTGTTATGTATGATAAATTTAAGTCTAGTTAGCAAGAATTCATTTCCTGTAAATATTAAAAGTATTTGATAGAAAACTTAATTATACATTAGTGAATCACAAGTATACATTTATGCATATTACTTTATCAACCATTTTGATCTCCTAAATATAGAACATTGTGGGTTTTTTTTATTTTTAACATTAAATTGGTTTTAGATTGAAATCTAGGTTTAAGTCTATTATTGTTTAAAATAATACATTTAAATATAATTGAATGTTAAGGCAAAACTCTAAAATTTCTAAAATTAGATAAAATATAATGCATCTTGGAACTATAATTTAAAGTCTTCATGCTCCTTATTTTCAGATGGTCCACTCAAATTTTATTTAAGCTTTTTCTGGAGATAGTTCATTTTATAGTGTACTTTGAAATGAGGTAGAGAACTTGATATATATCTCTAGGTTGTGAATCATTTTTATGGAGAAAATAGTTTATTTAGTATATTTTAGTAGAGGATTTTAGAAAAAAAATTGGCAATGGCTGCTTTGGGGGGAAGCTGTTTTCTTTGAGAAAGCAATGAAAAGGCCCCAGGCAAGTGTTTTAATTAACAACAATTCCATCTATCATGTGAGTTCCCCCAAACTCAATTATCCACTTGAATAGTTCCAAACTTCCAGAATAAACCTCTGAACAACACAGTGGAATTATCAAAAGTGAAAAAAGTAGATTCATGCCTTACACTCTTAAACATGGTCATTTATTTTGTTACCACAGCCTTTGTGCAAACAAATGCGTTTTTTCTTTTACACAGGAATATGATATTATGACTATAAACCAGAAATATATTTTGTTATATAGATTATTAACCTTGCATTTGTCTGGATGTTTTTAATCTTTGAATAAATCTTATTTAGGGTAATTCTTAAGAACTATTTGTTAGACAAGAATGAAATTAATCATGTTACTATGATTTTCAAATGCTGATTTTATCAATTTTGCCATAATATATTGAGTATAGTGATAATAAATTACTCATAAAATAATAATTTATATTTGTTAAGAGAATCTTAGATGTTAGAGCTTCATTTTGGTCCTATTTCTAATATCTTTGAAATGGACACTTTACTTAAATCAGCTAATTTGGTTTCCTCACTTTACAAAAGGTGATTGAAATGGTTGAATGGTGTTAGGTTCATAGAAGGCTTAGTACATGTTCTCAAATATAGGAAATTTATGAATTTGCAAATATATTGGTAAACTACAAATAATAAAATAATTTCTAACTATCTGGATATGCAAAATTGATTAAAGGCATTGTTTTTCATTTTATCAACATGAAAGTATTTTTTTTTAAGTCCTTGATCATGGAACACACATTTTTGTTTTACATATTAGAGTTGAGTGCAAAGAGCTTTTTTCACTTTATATTCACTTAAATGTTTGAATGGCAAAATATAATATAAATATTCTATAAATAAATTTTGTAATTCTGAACATAAGATGGAGAGTGATGAACCCCCATCTTTGATAAGTTTGGGTTCTCACATTGTGGATTATTTTATATGAATGTTATTATGTAAAACAACACAAATCTATTCTAAGTTCATAAGATAGCCAAATATGAAAGAGAGTTTATTGTTGTTTGGTATCCTTAGAAACTTTAAAGACAAATGTTTGTTCTTACTTACTCCAGAAAATTGAGGAGAGAACAGGAAGAATGTATTTATTTGGTTTATTTCAGTTATTAGTCCTTCATTTATGCCCCCCTTTCTCTTTTCTTCTCTCTCTTCCCACCTGCCAACTTTTATTAACATAATAGAATATTTCAGGAGTAATTCATCCTTTATAAGTTTCCCCTGTCCAAAATTCAGGGTCAGTTAAAAGAAAAACAACAACAAAAAGTAACCCAACAGCAGATATACAAAAATTAAAATGCAACCCAATCAGAAAGCACGATATTAAAAACAGATGCTGCATAAAATTTAGAATTACAGACCTTTGAATTCTGAAAGTTGAACAATTGCAGAGACAAAGTAACAATTTTCTATTATAAGTGGGTCATTCCTAACCAATCAATAATTGAACAAATGGTGAAATATTAACTAGCAGCAGACATCAACCAGCAATACTACATAGGAAAAGATAGGTAGACAGCAGAGTACCAGGATATCAAAGAGAAAAAAAGAAAGAACCAACACCAGTGTCCAAATCTGTCACATGGTTCCATCAAATATCTAGAGAGAAGGGGACAGATTGGGATGCAATTTATAAATTATTTGTATTATGTTATGATTAAGAGTGGAAATGCTTATTGCCACCTCAACATGCATCCACTATGTTTTTGGAAATAGTATGTCAAATGGCTTCCAAATAACTGTTCACTTTCTCATTATCTGTACAATTGGGTTAATTGGCTTCATCCCAGAGTTCAGAAATAATCAACCCAACTCAGGGTAGTCAAAGTAAAGAATCGCATCCTTCTGGTGATGAGGATAGATAGGGAATCTTATTTCCAAGGAAAGGGAATATTTTTATTTGTTTAGAAGGAGACACATAGACACCTTCTGTGTTTTCTGCTGGGTACCAACAATATCGGGTTGATGTGAAACTATGAAACTTGGAGAGAAAGCAGTAGAAAACAGATCCTAGAGATGGAAAGAAAGCCAAGCCACAGAGTATTGTTTAAGGCTTGGAAGTAAACTATACTTAATACAAGACCTCCACTAACTTTTAATTTAATTAAGTCAATATATTCCCTTATACTTCAAAAAGCTTGTCTATTCAAATCCCAAATGTCCTAAATGGCACATAAATACGCCATTGTAAACACACATCCGCATGTGAAGAATGCACACGCGCGCACACACACACACAGAAGAAATCTGAGGATATTTTTCAATTGTAACAATTTTTTATTTATCCATAAACATTAAATTGATAATCTAATGTAAATTATTAAATTTAAAAAATTGTAAAAGCTATCAATTAAAAAAAACACAGCTTATAGAAATCTGTTGCATTTCTTTTCACTGACAAGGAAATGTCAGAAAGAGAACAAAAATCCCATTTAAAGTCATGTAAAAACAATACCTAGAAATAAACCTGACCAAAGAGGTGAAAGACTGAGAGCTATATACTGAAAACTGTAAACACTGATAAAGAAAATTGAAGATGATTCAGAGAAATGTAAAGATATCCCATGCTGTTGGACTGGAAGACTGAATATTGTTAAAATGGCTACACTACCCAAAGAAATCTACAGATTTAATGTGACCTGTATCAAATTACCCATGAAATTTTTAATAGAATTAGAAAAAATAAGCTTTATCTAGAACAATAAAAGACCCAGAATTGCCAAGGAAATCTGGAGGAAAAAGAACAAAGCTGGAGGCAAAATCCTCCCAGACTTCAGACAGTATTACAAAGCTACAGTAATCAAGACAGTATGGTATTGACACAAAAACATATATATATATAGATCAATGAAACAGAATACAGAGCATAGAAATAAATTCACACATACATACAATTAGTTAATCTTTGACAAAAGAGATTGGAGAAAAGACAGTCTCTTTAGCAAGTGGTGTTGGGAAAACTGGACAACCACATGAGAACTGATGAAGTTAGAACATACCTTCACACCATTTACAGAAATAAACTCAAAATGCCTTAAAGATTTAAATATAAGACAAGACACCATAAAACACCTATAAGAGTACATAGGCAAAACACTCTGACATAAATTAGAGCACTTTTTCTCAAGTCAGACTCCCAAGACAAAAGAAATGAAAGCAAAAATTAACATATGGGATCTAATCAAACTTAGAAGTCTTTGTATAGCAAGGGTGGGATGATTTGAGAGAATAGCATTGAAACGTGTACTTTATCATATGTGAAACAGATCATCAGTCCAGGTTCGATGCATGAGACAGGGTGCTCAGGGCAGGTGCACTGAGATGACCCTGAGGGATGGGATGGGGAGGGAGGTGGGAGGGAGGTTCAGGATGGGGAACACATGTACACCCATGGCTGATTCATGTGAATGTATGGCAGAAACCACCACAATATTGTAAAGTAATTAACTCCCAATTAAAATAAATTAATTTAAAAAAAGGAAACTATAAACAAACAAAGACAACTTATGGATTCAGAGAAAATATTTGCAAACAATGTGACTGACATTGGCTTGATTTCCAAAATATGCAAACAGCTCATACAGCTCAATATCAACACCCACACACACACACACACACACACACACACACACATAAGAAAAATAGAAAATTTAAGTAGACATTTCTCAAAAAAAAAAAAAAAGACACATGGCTAGCAGGCACATGAAAAGATGCTCCACATCACTAATTATTAGAGAAACACAAATCAAAGCTCAAATGAGGTGACACCTCATATTGGTCAGAATGTCCATTATCAAAAATTTACAAATAAATTCTGGACAGGCAATGGAGAAAAGGGAACTCTCCTAAACTGCTGGTGGGAATGTAAATTGGTATAGCCACTATGAAAACCAGTAAGAAAAGTTCCTTAAAAAACTAAAAATAAGAGTTATCATATGACCCAGCAATCCCACTCCTAGACATACAACCAGAAAAGACAACAACTCCAATTTGAAAAGATATATGCACTGCAATGTTCAAAGCAACATCTATGATAGCCAAGACATGGAAGCAACCTAAAAGTATATTGACAGATGAATGCAAAAAGATGTGGGATGTGTGTATAACAGAATATTACTCAGCCATAAAAATAAAAGTATTGCCATTTGCAGCAACATGGATAGTGTTAGAGATTATCATACTAAGTAAATCAGGCAAAGACAAATATTAGATGTAGAATCTAAAAAGCTGATACAAATGAACTTATGCACCAAACAGAAACAGACTCACACATACATGAAAGGATAGGTAGACAGCAAAGTACCAGGATATCAAAGAAGAGGAAAAAGAAAGGACAGGTATCGGATTCCAAAAACCTGTCAAATAGTTTCATCAAATATCTGGAGAGAAGGAGTCTCCCAAAGGGGAAGAAGGGAGGGATAAATTAGGACTTTGCGATCACTGATGCACACTACTATATATTAACAAGCACCTACTGTATAGCACAGGGAACTAATTATATTCAATATCTTGTAACAAACTATAATGGACAAGAATCTGAAAAAGTATATATATAACTTGTAACTGAATCATTTGACAGTACACCCGAAACTAATACATTATAAATTAATTGTACTTCAATTAAATAAAAAGTACAGTTCTCACGTAAAGCATGAGTTTCTTAAAGATCTCATATACCTATAAATACCCATGAAATATAAAAAATATTCTAAGAAATTTTATAATAATTCTGATCATTGCACACTACATTTCTGTAGCAATGTGTTGTGTTCATTATACCACTTGCTCAAGACACCATTTGTTTAGACTTAGATTTTCACCTTTGGTCTTTATAACTAGATCTAATTAAGTGATATAATCAGTTGTCCTACAGTTTTCATATGCTGGTGCAATGTTAATGGTCATAGTATCAGTTTATGTGAAACAGGTTAACTAAGTGAATATGAAATTTTGCCATTAAATTTAGCAGCAGGCATAAAAATTTCTCTATTGCAAAATGTAATATAAATGTATTGCTAATCCTTTTAAGTTCATTTTGTCTATCAAATACAACTTGACACAATGATCATGAAAGATACGTCATACCTGCACTATAACTGTGGGGGGAAAAATGAGTTATCTTGTTTTCTATTGATTGCTCTTTCATGAGTATCTCCTCAATCCTTCACTGTACTCTGTATGAAGCTGCTGCTGGAGATTACCATGTAAAAAAGTAGGGCAGTTAGGCTGTTTAACTTCATTTCAAAATTTATCTCATTAAAAGGGGTATTTTAAAATAGTTACCTTTATTTTTTAAAAACATAAAATATTACTTCCAACAAATTTAATAGGAACAATTTTACCAAACGTAATCTCATGTTTTATGCCACAATAAGATGCTATTATCATAAACTCTTGTAAAGCTATAGATATTTAGAAAATTATGTCCATATGGCAAGATGGTGGTGATTCATGGCACATAATATCACTCATTTTGCATGACTAAGCAGCTAGCCAAATGTGCAAATATAATTAGCCACACACCTCATCTGTGAAAGGGTATCTATAAAATGAATCCAGTTCATGGAGAATATAAGGTTCATTAACTCTTTGGGGCCATTAGAGTACCATTTAAAACGCATTTGTTCTCTCTGACATAATTTTCCGAATCATACTCTAGTGTCTGGCCTTGGATATTCATTTACTTGCAGACACCAGGAGAGAGACAAAAAAAAAAAAAAAAAACTAAAAAGAAAAGAAAAAGAGGAAGAGAGGGAAGGAGGGAGGAAAGTAGGGAAAAAGGAAGGAAGGGAGATATTTTAACATATGTAAGTCTCCGAACAATAAAAGTTTCTGTCTATTTCCAGTTTTCTCTAATAAATTTTTATTACTTTTTGTTTAGAAACAGCTACACATTGTTTGTAAATATGCTGATAAATAACCAAAATGTTTATGGACAGCTTTCTGAATTACCATAATAAAGATGAAAGAGTGTGTCTCTGACATACAGATTTTAGATTAATAATAAGCATAGTTTCCCAAATGTCTATTTATCTATCTCTTTGTCTGTCTATATCCATCCATCCCGGCTTTCCAAGTGGCACTAGTGGTAAAGAACCCTCCTGCCAATGCAGGTAGGCATAAGAGACATGGGTTCGATCCCTGGTGGGGAAGATTCCGTGGAGGAGGGTACAGCAACCCACTCCAATATTCTTGTCTGAAGAATCTCATGTACAGAGGAGCATGTTGAGCTATAGCCCATAGGGTTGCCCAGAGTTGGACACACCTGAAGCAGCTTAGCACACATCCATCCATCCGTCTGTCCATCATTATCTATTTACAAAAGAAATAAAACCAGCTCACTGGGATATTTGGGGTTTTTTAAATTAACTAAGACTCAGACTATAGCATATGCTCTATTTTGATATATTCTTTTTGCCGGACACCTCTGCATTCTTAACTGTTTAAAAGTTGAGTAAGGTCACTTAAAAATATTGTTTTCACTTGTCATTGATTCTGATTTTACTAAACATAGTAAGTGAAGTATAGCCAGGTCAAAAAATTTTTTAAAAATGTAAATTATATTTTAAAAATATTTTGTGTATTTTTCATATAGACAAATAAAAATTCAATTATTTTGATTTACTTATAAAATGGAAATCTTAATGTATATATCATGTATTTATCTGGAAAAGGAAATGGCAATCCACTCTAGCGTTCTTGCCTGGAGAATCCCATGGACAGAGGAGCCTGGTGGGCTACAGTCCATGAGGTTGCAAGAGTTGGATACAACTTAGTGACTAAACAACCACCACCATGTATTTATATATTTTTAAACTTTCTGAGTTTTTATTTCCATGATAATAAATCTGATATTTCAGCTAAAGTTATCACCATGCAGAAGACGTAGGACAGAGTGTTTAACATGTACTCTCTAAATATTGTATGGATTAATGTCTAGGCAGTAGAAATGAGACAGATACATCGTTAATTCACATTATTTATTTTAAAACTACTGAACTATTTTTAAATTAATTCTAAAATCTCCTTACATAATTTCCATTTTCATATAACTGTTTGAACCTATATAAAACAAATCTACCTTTGAATAACATATTTTGGAAAGAGTAATACCATCTTACTTTTTGATGATATAGATACATGTGGAATAAATGATGGTATACTGAATATTTAGTTATTTTAACAATGTTCCTGGAGGATATTTTGCCTCCTTTTTCTTTTTTTAATTTGAGATATAATTGACATAAAAATTGTGCAAGTTTCAGTTCATTTCAATTTAGTCGCTCATTCATGTCCAACTTTTTGTGATCCCATGGACTGCTGCAGCTTTCCAGGCTTCCCTGTCCATCAACAACAACCAGAGCTCGCTCAAACTCATGTCCATTGAATTGGTGATGCCATCCAACCATCTCATCCTCTGTTGTCCCCTTCTCCTCCCGCCTTCAATTTTTCCCAGCATCAGGGTCTTTTCTAAGGAGTCAGTTCTTCACATCAGGTAGCCAAAATATTGGAGTTTCAGCTTCAGCATCAGTCCTTCCAATGAATATTCAGAACTGATTTCCTTTAGGATTGACTGGTTTGGTCTCCTTGCTGTCCAACGGACTCTCAAGAGTCTTTTCTAACTCCACAGTTAAAAATACATCAATTCTTTGGCACTCAGCTTTCTATATGGTCCAACTTTCATATCCATACATGACTACTGGAAAAACCATAGCTTTGACTAGATGGACATTTGTTGGCAAAGTAATGTCTCTGCTTTTTAATATACTGTCTAGTTTGGTCATAGCTTTTCTTCTGAGGAGGAGGCAACTTTTAATTTCATGGCTGCAGTCAGCATCTGCTTGATTTTGGAGGTCAAGAAAATAAAGTCTGTCACTGTTTCCATTGTTTCCCCATCTATTTGCCATGAAGTGATGGGACCAGATGCCATGATCTTCGTTTTCTGAGTGTTGAGCTTCTAGCCAGCTTTTCGCTCTCCCTTTTCACTTTCATCAAGAGCCTCTAGATCTTCACTCTCTGGCATAAGGGTGGGCTCATCTGAGTATCTAAGGTTATTGATATTTCTCCCTGAGATCTTCATTCTATTTTGTGCTTCATTCAACCCAGCATTTTGCATGATGTACTTTGCATATAAGTTAAATAAGCAGCATGACAATATACAGCCTTGATGTACTCCTTTCCCAATTTGGAACCAGTCCATTGTTCCATGTCCAGTTCTTACTGTTGCTTCTTGACCTGCATACAGATTTCTCAGGAGGCAAGTAAGGTTGTCTGGTATTCTCACCTTTTTAAGAATTTTAAACAGTTTGTTGTGATCCACTCAGTCAAAGGCTTTAACACAGTCTTGGTGTTAGTACAATTTTAAGGTGTACATTTATTTATTTGGTATGTTTATATACTGCAATATGATTCACATCATAGCATTAGGTAACCCCTCTACTAATTTCATATAATTATTTATTTTTCATGGGGAGATTATTAATATCTTGTCTCTTAGAAATTGTGAAATATATAATATGGTATTGTTGACTATATGTACTGCACTGTACCTTAGATATCCAGAATTTACTCATCTTCTAATTGCAAGTTTTTTTGTTTTTTTCCCACCCCCTCCTCCTCAGCCCCTGATAATCACTATTCTACTTTGTTTCCATGATTTGGCTTTTTAGATTCTACATTAATGTTGTAACCAATGATGGATTTATTTTTCTCACATGGCTATATAATACTGAATATAAAATATCCTTTTTTGTCCATTCATTGATGAACACTTAGTTTTTTTTTCTACATCGTGGCTATTGTGAATAATAGCAATAAACATGGGAGTGCAGATATCTTTTCAATACCTTATTTTAATTTCCTTTGGATATATACCCAGAAGTGGGAATGATGGATCTTATGATAGTTCTATTTTTTTAAGAAACCTCCATAATGTTTCCCATAATGCCTACACAATTTTGCAGTCCCACCAAGAGGGAACAAGGTTACCTTTCTCTACATCTTTGTCAATACTGTCATCTCTGGTCCTCTTGATAACAGTTATTCTAACATATGTACAGTGGTATGTTATCATGGTTTTGATTTGTGTTTTAAATATGGCTAGAGATGTTGAGCAACTTTCATGTACCTGTGGCAATCTACATATGTTCTTTGGGAAAGTATCTACTCAGGTTCTCTGCACATTTTATACTCTGTTTTGTTTTGTGTTTTGTTTTTTGTTTTTTGCTATTGAGTTGTAAATGTTCTCTATATATTTCATATATTAATTCCTTATCAGACATATGGTTCAAAAATTTCCATCACTTCATGGTTGCTTTTTTATTGTATTGTTTCTTTTTATTGAAGTATACTTGACTTACAAGATTATATTACTTTCAGCAAGTAATAGAGATTTGATATTTTTATAGATTATAATCCATTTAAATGTATTAAAATAATGGTTATATTTCCTTGTGATGTACAATGTATCTTTGTTGTTCATTTGTATTACATATAATAGTTTGTCTCTTGGTCCCATAGCCCTATCTCACCTCTTCCTGCTTCTCTTTATTCACTGGTAACCACTTGTTTGTTCTCTATGTCTATGATCTGTTTCTGTTTTGTTATATATATTCATTTATTTTTTAGACTCAGCATATGTGATAATAGAGTATTTTTGTTTATTCGTATGACATGTTGTGAATCATAATACTCTCTATGGCCATCTACACTTCTTCCTTTTTTTTTTTTCTCGGCCATGCCACATGACTTGTGGGATCTTAGTTCCCCAACCGGAAAACAAACCTAGGCCTGTAGCAGTGAAAGTGCAGAGTCCTAACCAGTGGACCACCAGGGTATTCCCCACATTGTTGCAAATAATAGGATTTCATGTTTTTATGGCTGAGTAACATCCCATACATATACACACACATACACACACATGTGTGTGCATATTCAGTCGTGTCCAACTCTTTACGATCTCATGGACTCTACCTGCCAAGCTCCTCTATCCATGGAATTTCCCAGGCAAGAACACTGGAATAGGTTGCCATTTCCTATTCCAGAGGATCTTCCCGACCAAGGATCGAACTTGCATCTCCTGCATTGGCAGGCAGATGCATTACCACTCTGAGCCACCTAGAACCTATATGTGAATATGTATATTTCACATCTTCTTTTTACTTCCTTACATTCTTTTGAAAGCCACTAAGTTTGATTTCATACCTTGGCTTTTGTAGAAGATTTTGCTAAGAACTTGGGGTGCATTTATCTTTTTAAATTAGTGTTTTCATTTTCTCCACATATATAACCTAGCAATAGAATTACTTTTAGTTTTTAGATTAACCTCATACAGTTTTCCATAGTGGTTATAGCAATGTACATTCCCACGAAAAGGGTAGACGGGCTCCCTTTTCCCACATGATCACCAGCATTTGTTATTAGCAAACTTTAAGGATAGTCATTTTGATTTACATTTCTCTGATGATTAGCAGTGTTGAGCATTTTTTCATGTGCTTGTTTGCCATATGTGTATCTTCTTTAGGAAAATTACTATTTAGGTCTTTTGTGATTTTTTAAAAAATTGAGTTCATTGTGGTTTTGGTACTGAGTTGTATGAGCTATTTATAAGCTTTGAATATTGATCCCTTATTGATGATATTATTTGTAAACATTTTCTCCCATTTTGTAGGTTGCTTTTTTGTTTTGCCCATGGTTTTCTTTGCTGTGCAAAAAGTTTTACTTTAAGTCCTATTTGTTTATTTTTACTTTTATTTCTCTTGGTTTAGGAGACAGATCCAAAAATTAGAGCTACAATTTTTATTTAAGAATGTTCTATCTATATTCTTTTAGGAGGTTTCTGGTTTCAGGATTTACATTTAAATCTTTAATCCACTTTGAGTTTATTTTTCTCTATGCTATAAGGAAATGTTCTAATCTCATTATTTTATTTGTAGCTGTAAATTTTTCACAGAACTGCTTATTGATGAGACTGTCTCTGTTTCATCAAATACTCTTGCCTTCACTGTAAATTAATTGACCATAGTTTGGAGGGGTATTTTCAGGCTATTCTTTTACATTGATTTATATATCTGTTTTTGTCCCAGTACCATACTATAGGACACTCCACCTCAAAACAAGGGAATACCCTTTTTTAAAAAATATTAGTGAAACATTCTCCAGGATATATCTAGGAGGAGATCATATGAGGCCATAAAGAAGTTGAGAAATTTAAGACAATAGAAATTATGTCAAGTATTTCACAACTGCAATGGTATGAAACTAGAAATAATTACAGGTAAAAAATGGGAAAAGTACAAACATGAGATTAGACAATATGCTACTAAGGAAACACTGGGTCAATGAAGAAATCAAACAGGAAATCAGAAAATAACTCAAAACAAATGAAGATAGAAACACAATTTTACAGAATTTAAAAGATACAGTAAGAGCAGTTCTGAGAGCAAGTTTATGGTGATACAAGGCTACCTCAAAAAACAATTACAATCTCAAGTAAAGAATCTAATCTTCATTTTAAGGGGCTAGATAAAGAACTAAAAAGCCCAAAGTTACCAGAAGACATAAAAAGATTGATGTGAAGATAAATAAAAGAGCTCCCCCCCAAAAAAAAACTAAAGAAATCAATGAAACCAATAATTTATTCTTTGAAAAGATAAAATTAATTAACCTTCAATAGGACTAAAAAAGAATAAAAGAGAAGAATGGACTAAATAAAATAATGAAATAGAAATAAACAATATCTCAGAGATATAAAAAGAGAATAAGTGAATATTATGAACAATTAGATGCCAACAAGTTGAACAACCTAGAAGAAATGGACAATATTTAGGAAGAGATAGATTATCTGAATAGAGCAAACACTAGTACGGTAATCGAACTGGTAATGAAAAATACTCCCAGCAAACAAAAGTTCATAGGGGATGGCTTCACAGGGGAATTTTACCAAATATTTTAAAAGCTAATACATATGCTTTCCTAAAATCTGCAAAGAATTGAAGAACACGGAACATTACCAAATTCATTCTATGAGGCCACCATTACCTTGATACCAAAATCAAACAAACAACACTACAAAAAAAGCAAATTACAGTCAATATCTCTGTGAACATAGATGCAAAAATTCTCAAAAAAATATTAGCAAACTGAACCCAATAACATATAAAAAAGATCATACATCACAACCAAAATGAACTTATCCCAAGGTCAACATGTGCAAAGCAGTGTGATACACCACATCAAAAAAAAAATGACAAAACTATATGATCATCTCAATAGACACAGAAATGCATTTAATAAAATGATAAGAATCCTCAAAGCTGATATGGAAGGATCATAATACATAATAAAAGCCATTTATGACAAACACACAACTGACATCATACTCAAAGGTGAAAAGCTGAAAGCTTTTGGTCTAAAAGCAGGCAGAAGACAAGGAGGCCCACTCTTACCACTTTTATATAGTTTTGGAAGCCCTAGATGTAGAATCGGACAAGAAAAAGACATAACAGGTATCCAAATTGGAAGGGAAGAAGTAAAACTGTAGCTATATGCAGATGACATAAGGCTAAACTATCCACCAAATTAATCTATTAGAACTAAAAAATGAATTAAGTAAATTTTCAAGGTACAAGATTAATATTCATTAGTCTGTCACTTTTATATATATTCATAATGATCTATCACCATGAAAAGCAAAAAATATTCTATTTATAATCACATGAAAAGGAATAAAATACATAGAAATAGACATAACCAGGGAAGGGAAGACATATTCTGAAAACTCTAAAATAATGATGAGGGAGTTTGAAAATGATACAAAGAAATGATAAGATATTGTGTGTTTTAGGATTAGAAGAATTAATATTTTTTTAAATTTCCATACCACTCAATTTACAGGCATGATGCAATCCCTAGGAAAATACCTATGAGTTGTTTTTTTTTTTCACACAAGTAGAATAATCCTAAAATTTATACAGAATCACAAAAGAATCTGAATTTCCAAAGCAATCTTGAGAAAAAAAAAAAAAAAGCAAAGTTGGAGGTATCACGGTCCCTGACTTCAGATTAAAGCTCTAGCAATCAAAAGAGCATGATACTGATTCTTTGCTGTCCAAAACATTTTTAGATTGATATATTTCCACTTGTTGATTTTTGCTTTTGTTGTTTGTGCTTTTGGTGACATATCCAAAAAATCATTGTTGAAACTGCACTTTTTCCTCATAATCTCTTCTAGCATTTTTGATTACATTTCTAGAACTTTTATGATTACATTTATTGTGTAAGTCTTTAATCCATTTTAAAGTTAACTTTGATGAGTTGTGTGAGACAGAAGTCCAATTAAATTTTTCTCCTTATGGATATACACAGTTTTACAAACATCATTTATTGAAGAGACTATTCTTTTCTAGTTGAGTATTATTTACTGCTTTGTCAAGTACAGGTTGACCGTATATTATCTGGGTGTATTTCTCTGCTCTCTATTCTGTTCAATGGGCGTATGTGTCTATTTTCATGCTAGTAACATGCTGTTTTGATGACTACAGATGTTTTGAATATTATAGTAATATAGTTTGGAGTCAGAAAGTGTGATTCCTCCAGGTTTGTTCTTTATCAAAATGTCTCAGGCTCTTCAGGATCACTTCTGGCCCAATACAAATTATAGGATTGTTTTCTTTATTTCTGTGAAAATTATCATTGAACTGAAATTATACATGATTTTGACTAGTAGGGTATTTTAATATTATTTCAT
This sequence comes from Giraffa tippelskirchi, assembly GCF_054371585.1. Taxonomy (NCBI): domain Eukaryota; kingdom Metazoa; phylum Chordata; class Mammalia; order Artiodactyla; family Giraffidae; genus Giraffa; species Giraffa tippelskirchi. The sequence continues at coordinate 67,780,915 of NC_137279.1, forward strand.
ATGATTCATGTTTGTAGGATATTTTACCATTTGTTTGTTTCTCTGTCAATTTCTTTAACCAAAGTCTTGAAGTATCCATTGTACAAATCTTTTATTTCTTGGTTAAATTTATTCCTAAGCATTTTATTGTTTTTGATACTATTGTGAATGAGATTGTTCTACTTTTCAGATCTTTCATTATTAGTTTATAAAAACACAACTCTTGTATATTAATTTCCTATCCTGCAACTTTACTGAATGTGTTAGTTTTAACAGCTTTTTGGTGGAGGCTTTAGGGTCATCTATATATAATATTATGCCATCTACAAGTAAGACAGCAATAACTGCTCCATATTCTAACAATGCTGTCATAAAAATTTAACTTCTTCTGTCTCTTTTTTTTTTAATACATCCAATTTTCTCCAACTAATACTTACCTTGTATTAAATTTTCTATTTAAGAACATGTCCATGTTAATACACCACTAAATCACTCATTTTCACATATTCATTGAAGCTTTGTGGGATGGTATCTTTCAGTAGTGCAAATAATTGAAAACTGTAATGGATTATGTAATACAACCCATAAAAAGAAAGTGAATGTGTCTGGCCCCTTTTTATTAGAAAAGAAAATGAAGAAACTGTGCATATGACATCAATAAAGTTTTGTAGACTTTTGTATATATAATAAGGAAAGAAAGATCCAGCAATAAAAATAATTAGGACCATATCAAAAGTTCTACCAAAAAGAACTAATTTAGTTTTGAGTGAAACAAAATGATGACCTTATTTCACTCTGTTAAATTTTTCTTTAATATAGATTGATTTGTAAAACTAAATGATTATTTTTGAACTAATGAACACAGAGATAGGTAATGATAAGAAATCATAAAAAATAATTTATAAGAGTTTGAATTTTTTTACATGTGGGATAATAGAGAACACAAAATTGAAAATTTATGTTTGATAAACTCAGAATTTTAGTCTATAGAAAATTTAGACTGTGTCTAAGTTTCATTCTCCTCTCTCATGTCACTCAAAATTAAAATTTCTCCGAGATATTAAATAGTCTTCATTTTAATCCCAATTTGATACATCATATTCTACATTTTAAAGTATTACATAAAAAGATATGTGAACTCCTTAATGCAAAATTCAGACTTAAATTGAACAAAGTAGAGAAAAACCACTAGACCATTCAGGTATACCCTAAATAAAACCCCTTATGATTATATAGTAGCAGTGACAAATAGATTGAAGGAATTAGATCTGATACATAGATAGCCCAAAGAACTATGGATGGAGGTTCCCAACATTGTACAGGAGGCTGTGATCAAAACCATCCAAAAGAAAAAGAAATGGAAAAAGGCAAAATGGCTGTCTGAGGAGGTCTTATAAATAGCTGAGAAAAGGAGAAGAGAAAGGCAAAGGAGGAAAGGAAGGATATAACCATGTGAATGCTGAGTTCCAAAGATTAGCAAAGAAAGATAAGAAAGGCTTCCTTTCTTATCTCAGTGCAAAGAAATGGAGGAAAACAATAGAATTCAAAAGACTGGAGATCTCTTCAAGAAAATTAGAGTTACCAAGGGAACATTTCATACAAAGATGAGCACAATAAAGGACAGAGATAATATGGAAATAACAGAAGCAGATTTTAAGAAGAGGTGGCAAGAATACATAAAAGAACTACACAAAATGATATTAATTAACCAGATAACCATGATGGAGTGATCACTCATCTAGAGCCAAACATCCTGGAATGTGAAGTCACTGGGTCTTAGGAATCATCACTACAAACAAAGCTCATGGAGGTGATGGAAATAGAGCTGAGCTATTTCAAATCCTAAAATATGATGCTGCAAAAGTGCTGCACTCAATATGTCAGCAAATTTGGGAAACTCAGCAGTGGCTACAGGACTGGAAAAGTCAATTTTTATTCCAATTCCAAAGAAAGGCATTGACAAAAAAATGTTTGAACTACTGCACAATTGCACTCATCTCAGTTCAGTTCAGTTCAGTCACTCAGTCGTGTTCGACTCTTTGTGACCCCATAGACTGCAGCACACCAGGCTTCCATCATCAGTGATAGAGAGAGGACTCTTAAGGCTGCAAGAGAAAAACAGAGTCAGTTACAAGGGAACCTCCATGAGGCTATCAGCTGATTTCTTTATGGAAGCTTTGAATAAATCTGGATACTCCCTCTGGTCTACAAATGGAGAAAATTAAAAAAAATTCCTGAATTTAAAAAATAAAATAAAAATTAAATTAATTTAAAACATTTAAAAATTAAAAAAATTAAAATTAAAAATTTTAATTAAAAATTTTAAAAAAATTAAAAATTAAAAGAAAGTAAAAACAAACCTACAATCTAGAATATGCTATTTAAAAAAAACTATCATTTGAAATAGAAGAAGAGATAAAGAATTTTTCAGACAAGCAAAAACTAAAAGAATACAGCAAACTAAACTTATCCTAAAATAAACACTGAAAGGTCTTCTCTAAATGGAAAAGAAGCAAGAATCTATAGTAAAGGAAAAATCACAACAGGAAAGTTAAATGTATGCAAGGACTGAAGATCACTTAAATAAGACAGTACATAGATTAAAAAGCAATCCTATAAAAGTGATTATTGCTACTATGAACAGAAAAAAGGATAAATATGACTATAAAATAAAACATCAAAATCACAAAATGTGGGAGAATGGAGTAAGAAAATGTAAATCTTTTAGAATGTTTCTGAGTTTATATGACAAGTCTAATGCAAGTCAATATAGTTAGAGGTAACATAATTGAAAATCAGGATATCCACAAATCAAAAACATAGAGAGGACTCACAAAAATGTAAAAGAAAGGAAATCAAGCATAAAACAAAAGAAAACCATGGAAACACAAAAGGGAAAACATAAGGAAGAATAAAGTCTCAATAGAGAACTACAAAATTAACTGGAAAACAAAGTTTAAAATGGCAATAAACACATACTTATCAAGACTTGCTTTAAATGTCAATAAGCTATCTGCTCCAATCAAAAGACCTAGGGTCACAGAATGTTGGATAGTAAACCAAGTACCTAAAATATGCTGCCTACAAGAATCCATTTTAGGGTGAAAGACATATATATTAAACTGAGGGGATAGAAAGAGACATTTCATGCAAATGGAAATGACAAAAAAGTCAGAGTCAGCATTACTCATATCAGATAACATAGACTTTAATGCAAAGGTCATAAAGAAAGACACTATAAAGTGATGAAAGAATCAACACAGTAAGAGAATATCATACTTCCTAACATATATGCACCAAATATATGAATATCTAAATAGATAAAACAAATAGTAGCATACATACAGGGAAAAACTGATAGGAATACAATAATAGTGGGAGACTTTACCATTTCAGAAATGTCAATGGACAGTTCTTCCAGACAGAATTCAATAAGCTAAAAGATTTGAATGACACAATAGAATAGTTAGGTTAAATTGATAACTACAGGAAATTATATATAAAAACACAGAATAACATTCTTATCAAGTGCAAATGCAACATTCTCTAGGATAGATCATAAACCTGGACACAGAACAAGCCTCAATGAATTTAAGAGGATAGAAATTATTTCAAGTATTTTTTCTGACCACAATGGCATGAAACCAGACATCAACCACAGAAAGAGAAAAAAGAAAGAAAAAAAAAAGTGATTACGTGGAGACTAACCAACAGGATACCAAAAAACCAATGAATCAACATGAAATCAAAGAGGAAGTTAAAAAGAATACCTTGAGACAAATGACAATGAAAACACAATCACAAAAAAATCTATGGAATGCAGAAAAAGCAATTCTAAGACAGAAATTTATAGCAATGCAAGCGTTTCTCAAAAAAACAAGAAAAATCCCAAATAAGCAACCTAATCTACCACCTAAAAGGATTAGAGAAAGAACAGACAAAACTTAAAGTCAGAAGAAGGAAATAAATAATAAAGCTCAAAGATAAATAAAATAGAGATTAAAAAATGAAAATGTAACATAAGGAATGTGAGAAAATATTTGCAAACCCTGAGACAAACAAGGGGTTATTTTTCAAAATATATAAACTGCTAATACAACACACACACACACAAAAACTCTATCAAAAGATTGGCAGAAGACCTAAAGAGACATTTCTCTGAAGAACACATACAGATGAGCAATAGGCACATGAAAAAATGTTGAACATCACTAATTTATTAGAGAAATGCCAATCAAAATTATAATGAGGTATCACCTCACACCAGTCAGAATGGTCATCATCACATCTAAAAATAATAATTGCTGGAGAAAGCGTCATCTAAACCATGACCAAGCCAAGACTTGAATCCGGGAGTTTCTTTTCCCAGGGCCCACGACCTTTCCTCTGCCATCAACAGTGAAACGTTGATGGTGCTTTCAGGGAAGCAGTGACCCTCTTAATTTAGATTTTTCCTCCCTGGCCCCACAGTCATACATGTCAGTAGGTCACAGGCCAAATGCCAGTCCAAAAAAGGCAGGCATCCTTGGGATGGCTGTTTTATCTTACATCCTAGGGCAAAACTACAGGTCGTAGTAGCGCTAAATCTTTGGGGAAAACTGAGTTTAGGACCACTGCTTGATAAAATAAGACTTTGCTCAAGTTTTTTACTCTGAATTTATTTGCCGTTTGATGGATTTAACATTCTAGTCTCAGGATGAGACTTGCGGAGAGCTGGGCTGCTGCTCAAAGCACTTTTAATGCCCTGCGCTCCCAGGGCCTCGCTGGAGCCCTGCCAGGCTTCCAATAGGTGTGTTACGCGTCCTCCACAAAGCCTCTTCCTGTGATTGGTTTCTTAGGCCAAGTTCTTGGCCTTAAAACATTTCTGGGCCCACTGGGGATTTCCTCATCAATTAGAATGTAGGAAAACAAACTTGCCACATTAAAGAACCAATGCCAAATCTCCCCAACGTTTGGAAGGCCCTATACTTAGGCTGAGAGATGGGACAGTCTAGTGTTTATTCAGTTTGTACTGAGTGGGATGAAGAAGAAATGGCTCCTGCACTCAAATAGCTGGCAAGTCAACATCATCAAGAACAGGAACATCAGTGGCTTGGCTGAGCTCCCATCCTTTGTTTCCGAGCTTCGGGCTGCTCTCTGGGAGGTCTTGCCCTTCACTTTGGGTTGTGACATTGGACACAAAACAGCCTGAGTCATGTGTGGCAGTCTTGTCCCCTCCTTGATTGTCCAGGCCCATCCTTCAGGGCTTTTGCTGCAAACAGCCATATATACCATAAACCAAAGATGACCTGTTGTCAAACTGTGGGGCCTGAAAGAGCAGGAGACTGGCTAGTATTGAGGCCTGAGGGTGTGGAGAGCCCTCCCTTGACCTGGAGGAATTGCTCCTGACTTGGCTAAGGTTCTCACGTCTAGATGCGCCTCAGCCCGTGAAGATCACAAAGCTGTGGAGATGCAGAGTAAAACCAGTGGGCTCCAGTGTGGTCCAACCCCAGATTGTACCATCCAGCCCTGTGGGGGTAATGTCTGCTTTCTGGTGCTACCTTGCCAAGTTCTCAAGCCACCCATAGTGTGTCAGCATTTACCTTCTCTTCTGTTTTTATCTATCCTCTACTCCAAAGTCAGCCTTTTTGGCTCCAGTCAGGGACAAGGGACTCTACATCTGTTGTCCTTGAAGAGACTAAACCCAGTGCCACAGCCAGCATCCATCACTTCCAGGTCATCTATAAACATACAAAAGGAGGTGCCCCCGCGAGGCTTATTACAGCAATAAGCAATTCTAACACAACTAAAGTTGTCCACATTTTATCCCAGTGTGTGTCTGTCTATGCCATTGTGCCCAAGAAATTGTTAGTAGCCACACCCCCTTCATTCTCAGGGGTTGATGACAAACCAGTCACCTTGGCTACAACCCACATTTCCTGCTTCAGAAAGCCACCAAGTAATTAGGCTGTTTCTGGCATGCCTCCAGGGACGGTGGGCCCTGACAGTGCTGCCCACTGCCTGCTGTCTGCTCCCAGGATGATGCTGGAGGTCTCTGGGCATCTCAGCACTCCTCGTACCCATGGCAAGCTGACAAATTCTGGTGGCATTGCTTCCTTTTAACACACAAAAAAAATACGTGAGCATATATAATATGAGGGGGAGGGGTGATGAACAATGAGTTAGCTGTAGCATGTATAAACTATATACTTCACCATTAGCCTTTTTCTTTTCTTTCTTTTTTTTTAATAAAAAAGAGTGCTTGAAAAAAAATAATTGCTAGAGAAAACATGAAGAAAAGGGAACCTTTGTACATTGCTGGAGGGAATGCATTTTGGTGCAGCTACTCTGGACACCATTATGGAAGTATCCTTAAAAAATTAAAAATAGTTACTGTATAATTCAGAAATCTCACTCTGGGAATATATCTGGGAAAGACAAAACCTAATTTGAAAAGGTACCTGTGCCCCAATATTTTTAGCAGCATTATTTATGATAGCCAAGATATGAAAGCAGCCTGAGTTTATCAACAGATAAGAAGATGTGTGTATATATATACACACACACATGTATATACATAATGGAATATTAATCAGTTAAAGAAAAAGAATCAAATAATGCCATTTGCAACAGCATGGATGCACCTAAAGATTATCATACTAAGACAGTCAGACAGATAAAGAAAATTTTATATATCAGTTATATGTAAAAAATAAGATACAAATGAATTTATTTGCAAAATACAAAAATAAAACTCATGGACATAGAAAACAAACTTATGGGTACCAAAGGGGATATGGGAGGAAGGATAAATTAGAAATATGGAATTAACAGATACACACTACCAAATATAAAATAAGCAATAAGGATTTACTGCCGAGAACAAGGAAGTATATTCATTATCTTATAATAATCTATAATGGAAAAGAATCAAATACAAGAGTATTTGCATATATGAAGTACATATAACCAATTTGTTGTACACCTGAATCTAGCACAATATTGTAAATCAACTGTAGCTAATTTAAAAAAATGGATCAATGTAAGAGCTTAAGCTAAAAATTAGAAGGAACCCAAGGCATAAAATATAGTGAACATAATTTAAACAAAGGTTTCTTAGACACCTAAATCTCAAGCTGGAAAAGGTCAGTTTTCATTCCAATCCCTAAGAAAGGCAATGCCAAAGAATGCTCAAACTACCACACAATTGCACTCATCTCACACGCTAGCAAAGTAATGCTCAAAATTCTCCAAGCCAGGCTTCAGCAATATGTGAACTGTGAACTTCCAGATGTTCAAGCTGGTTTTAGAAAAGGCAGAGGAACCAGAGATCAAATTGCCAACATCTGCTGGATCATCAAAAAAAGCAAGTTGTTTCCAGAAAAAACATCTATTTCTGCTTTATTGACTATGCCAAAGCGTTTGACTGTGTGGATCCCAATAAACTGTGGAAAATTCTGAAAGAGATGGGAATACCAGACCACCTGACTTGCCTCTTGAGAAATCTGTTTTTCATGTCAGGAAGCAACAGTTAGAACTGGACATGGAACAACAGACTGGTTCCAAATAGGAAAAGGAGTACGTCAAAGCTGTATATTGTCACCCTGCTTATTTTTTTTTTTTAATAAATTTATTTATTTTAGTTGGGGACTAATTACTTTACAATATTGTAGAGTTTTTGCCATCCAAATAGGAAAAGGAGTACGTCAATGCTGTATATTGTCACCCTGCTTATTTAACTTCTATGCAGAGTACGTCATGAGAAATGCTGGGCTGGAAGAAGCCCATGCTGGAATCAAGATTGCCGTGAGAAATATCAATAACCTCAGATATGCAGATGACACCACCCTTAGAGCAGAAAGTGAAGAAGAACTTAAGGGCCTCTTGATGAAAGTGAAAGAGGAGAGTGAAAAAGTTAGCTTAAAGCTCAACATTCAGAAAACCATGATCATGGCATCCAGTCCCATCATTTCATGGCAAATAGATGCGCAAACAGTGGAAACAGTGCTGACTTTATTTTGGGGGGCTCCAAAATCACTGTAGATGGTGATTGCAGCCATGAAATTAAAAGACACTTGCTCCTTGGAAGAAAAGTTATGATCAACCTAGAGAGCATATTAAAAAGCAGAGACATTACTTTGCCAACAAAGGTCCATCTAGTCAAGGCTATGGTTTTTCCAGTAGTCATGTATGGATGTGAGAGTTGGACTGTAAAGAAAGCGGAGTGCTGAAGAATTGATGCTTTTGAACTGTGGTGTTTGAGGAGACTCTTCAGAGTCCCTTGGACTGCAAGGAGATCCAACCAGTCCATTCTAAAGGAGATCAGTCCTGAATATTCATTGGAAGGACTGATGCTGAAGCTGAAACTCCAATACTTTGGCCACTGCTGCGAAGAGCTGACTCATTTGAAAAGACCCTGATTGTGGGAAAGATTGAGGGCAGGAGAAGGGGAGGACAGAGGATGAGATGGTTGGATGGCATCACCAACTCAACGGACATGAGTTTGGGTAACTCCAGGAGTTGGTGATGGACAGGGAGGCCTGGCATGCTGCAGTCCATGGGGTCGCAAAGAGTCGGACATGACTGAGTGACTGAACTCAACTGAACTGAAATCTCAAGCTATCAAAAATATTAAATTGGAATTCAAAATAATTGTCATTGGAGGTTATTTGTGAAATTTTGTCTTTAAGCATTATGTCATGAATTCCAGTGCATTACCATGTCCAAGCGTAACAAAAAATGACTAAACTCAGATATCTAAAAATCTCCATAGCATTTCTGGTCCACCTATAACCCAACTATATATCTATACATTGTATGAAAAACCCTTTGCTTGCAGTCTTCTAAAACTTCATTTTGCCAGTGCAGTCACTGAGTCTGTTGAGCTTAAGTTCCAGTTTTTCTTTTACTTTGCCAGGAGATGCTTTGTATTCAGCAATGACCTAAGCCTTAGTAGTGAGTTGTAGATCTTGTAGAATTTAGTATCGTGAGCATCGTATTCCTAACAAAATAGGTGTTTATATGATGTCTTTAGTCTTTTGTCATTGTGAAATATAATTAGGCAAAAATGTTTGTATAAAATAATTAGACTTTTTTGTTTTAAGGTGTAAAAGGTGGTAAGTAACTTGACTTTGTTATTAGCATAAGGTAATCAGGCCCAAGTTTTGTATTTAATAAACTGATTTTTGGTTATAAGATGCAATATTTGGTAAATAGCTAGACTTTGGTTTTTATTTAAGGTCATTAGACTTTATTTGGGAAACATAAATCTAGTAAATATTTGACATTAATTTGCTTTTATTTTGCCATATAATTTGCTCTCACTTAACTATATATCACTGGTTATCAAATTTTACTATAAAAGGCTACATGATTAATATTTTAGTCTTTTTGGCTACTACACTATCTAGTGCACATTCCTCTCTGGTAATTTTTCTTAATACAAACATGTATAAATGATAAAAATTACCTTAGCTCTTGAGACATATGACTCATTAGGCTCATTGGCCATAGTTCAATGATTACTGTATGTATTAGCACATTTTTCATGTATTTTTCTTTTATATTTCATTGTCTAATTTCAGCTGAATTTAGGAGACAATGTTCCAGAGGAAAGAAGGGGGTATAGGCCAAAGAAGTCTCCAATCCAAATGGTTTCTGAGAGATAAATTCTTAGAAGTCTTGCTAGGCTGACAACAAGTTTGAAAACTACAATTAGCTAAATTATGCCTTATAACCCACAATGCTTTTAGAAGCACACTTCACATAGCATAAATTTGAAAATAAAAATAATCTTCATTAAAAGTAAATTACCACTTGTAGAAGCCAACTTTTAGCAAAGATCACTGGAACTACATTCATCTATATATCATACACATTTTAATATCATCAATTTGGCCATAGTTTTCTCTTTACTGATTTGTTTACATATTTTTCACTTCTTCAATCTTGTTCATGTCACCAGTAATAATAACTTGTCAAAGGCTAGGATTTTATATATAAAATCATCAAATTAAATATAAAACCAGCTCTCAATACTGTAAAAAGTGATATAAAACTATCATATACATTAATCTTGCCAATAGTACATTTTTGTAAACAGTGAATACATTAAGGAAAATTCTTCCACCAGAATTATCAAGATGTAAGAAAGTATCTGCCACAAAAACACCCGAAGAAAATATTCTTACAGCTCCAGCAAAATTGTTTCCAATTTTTGTGTGACTGTTAGATTCTTCTTTTGTAGGTATAAATTAGGCTTTTGATGTCAATCAAAGAGCAAAGCAAATTGTTTTGTGGGACTATTGGTTAGATGATTCTAGGAATATAGCTTCCTCAAATCCTCAGGGAAATATGTGCTCTTATGAAATTCCAAAGGGATAAAACTCTTTATAGTGAATAAATAGTTACAAGTAGAACAGATCACCAAAGATGTTCATTCTATAGGACTTGGAGAATTTGAGATACTCATCAAATATTTGTCACTCACTTTGGCTGATATATTAAGTAGTAATATTCAAACTCCAGGTGCACAATGATTCAACCAAGTATCCTTATTTCAAGTATAGTTTAAAAATAGGGTTATAATGGATGGGGAGGGGCAGTGGTTGTATATGAAATATCTAAAATATTTTATAATAGTTCAAGAAACACTGGGCCATGTCTACTGTTAGAGAAAATATATGCCACATGCATTATTTGCTATAATTTTAATCTTTTTCATAGTTATTTATTATTTGCATACCTGTTGTTTTTGTCAATACATGATATGAGTTTGAAATTGAAAATCATGTGTAATGGTATTTACTATAACTTCTTATCCAGATAGTGTATATTCACTCAGTAGTTTATATATGAGATAGAGTTTTACATGAGTTAATTTTGAAACTACTTTATCTAATGTTTGAGAAGAAGATGGTAACCCACTCCAGTATTCTTGCCTGGAGAATACTATGGACAGAAGAGCCTGAATGTTAGGAAAGGTTTGTGTGTATTGTTACCTATTTGCACATATAAGCCTGGCTTTAGTATTTGAAACTATAGACTATAAATAATTTTAAGTTTTTGCTGTTCTTTTTAATAGACGGTTTTGTTTTTCTATTTTAAATATAACACTATATAAAAAAATTCTAAGTCTAAATTTAAAACTGAAGTATTATGGTAATGATGACCCTATATGTGAGACAGCAAAAGAGCCACAAATGTAAAGAACAGACTTTTGGACTCTGTGGGAGAAGGCGAGGGTGGGATGATTTGAGAGAATAGCATTGAAACATGTATATTACCATATGCGAAATAGATAGCCAGTCCATGTTTGATGCATGAGACAGGACGCTCAGGGCCAGTGCACTGGGATGACCCTGAGGGATGGGATGGGGAGGGAGGTAGGAGGGGATCTAAGAGATAGGAGGGAGGTAGGATGGGGGACACATGTACACCCATGGCTGACTCATGTCAATGTATGGCAAAAACCACTACAATATTGTAAAGTAATTAGCCTCCAATTAAAATAAAAAATTAATTAAAAATAACTAAAGTATAATACATATGATCTTAGAATTTTTTGATATCACTTGAAGGTTTAAATTTATAACAGATATCATTATAAATTTATATAGACTTTGGAATTTTATTTTATCCATTTCATAATTATTTAGAACACTAAGTTTTTAGATTCTATATACTATGTTTTCATTGTTATGCTGAATGGCATTGTAATTTTTAGTGTTTAAAGATCATAATTAGATTATGTTAAATGATTGTAAATGGGAATTCATGCTTAAAGAATATTCCATTAAGTTTTTCACTGTAGAGTAAGTAAATGTATATGAGGCATGATACAGTTTTTCCTTTATAGGTTTTCATTTCAAGTAGAATTAATGGCATCCTAATATCAAGGAACTGAAGAGACTCTTGATGAGGGTGAAAGAGGTGAGTGAAAAAGTTGGCTTAAAGCTCAACAATAAAATATGTAAGATCATGGCATCTGGTCCCATCATGGCAAACAGGGAAAAAGTGGAAACAGTAACAGATTTTATTTTCTTGGACTCAAAATCACTGCAGATGGTGACTGTTGCCATGAAATTAAAAGACGCTTGCTCCTTGGAAGGAAAGCTATGACAAAGCTAGGCAGCATATTAAAAAGCGGAGACATCCCTTTGCTGACAAAGGTCTGTAGAGTCTAAGCTATGGTTTATCCAGTAGTCATGAATGGATGTGAGAGTTGGATCGTAAAGAAGGCTGAGCATCAAAGAATTAAAGCTTTTGAATAGTGGTGCTGGAGAAGACACTTGTTGAGTCCCTTGGACTGCAAGGAGGTCAAATCAGTGAATCCTAAATGAAATCAGTCCTGAATATTCATTGGAAGGACTGATGCTGAAGCTGAAGTCCAATACTTTGGCCACCTGATGCGAAGAGCTGGCTCATTGGAAAAACTCTGATGCTGGGAAAGATTGAGGGAAAAGGAGAAGAGGGTGACAGAGGATGAGATGGTTAGATGGCATCACTGACTAAATGGAAACAAATTTGAGCAAACTCCAGGAGATAGTGGAGGACAAAGGAGCCTGGCATGTGGCAGTCCATGGGATCATGAAGAAACAGATATGACTTAGCGACTGAACATCAACAATACCAAAGATCTTAAACTCACTCATATATATGCATGTAATTAAAGAAATAAATAACTTTATCAAAAAAAAGAAAGAAAGAAATAACTTTCTAAAGAATCATACTAGAAATGTTCATTGATATTTTCTGAAATATGCCTAATTTAATATCTTATAGGATTCTGCCTTTAAAAGTGGTTATGGGCAGAATGGTGATATGAGGGGCTCAATAGACCTCTCCACTAAAACAATAATTTACTTGATAATATTACATAACAAAAACACCAAATATTTTAAGCCTGTGGAAACTTCCTAAGGGGAAACAGTATATGGAGAACTGTTTATTCAAGAAAATCTATGAACCCTCAGTAAGGTTCTTGAGAGTTTGTAACATTTGAGCCATTGAACTGTTTCCCAACTTGATTCTTCCCACCTCAGTATGATGGAAGCTTTATTTTGGGTAGATATATTCATTAAGATGAAGTTCCCACTTACCCCAACACCCAATATAGGTCTATATTTGTATCCCTGGAGGAGTAGGATATTAGTATTCTTATCCCCTTGTTAGCTCTTGACTTTTAGAAGCTGAAATTCAGGCAGCTGTGGAAGAAAGGACAAAGCCTCCCTTTTATAAGACAAGTAGATACAGAAAATCTAATTAAACTTATACTAGTTAAAAATGCTGAATTAGTAATTTAAATATATAAAAAATCTCAGGTCCAGATGTAGTGAATTCTACAACTTAAAACATGATTAATGCCAATCTTTCACAAATCCTTCCAAAATACAGAATAAGGCCAAGCACTCCCCAATGCATTCTATGAGATCCATATTACCTCAGTACCAAAATCAGAAAAATGCGCACAAGAAGAGAAGTCTATTGACCAAAAACTCTCATGAATATGAGCACATTGACATCTTCAACAACATACTAGCAAATATAATCCATCAATATGTAGCAAAAAGTATACATCATGACAAAATGAGGTTTATACCAAGTATGCAAAGTTGTGTAAAAATCTGGAAAATAATTCATTTAATATGCTGTATTAACAGTATAGATCACAGGAAGCCCATGAGTGGTTATACATCTATAGATGTAGAAATAGCTTTTGATAAAATCTGAAAAGCTTTCATCAAAAGAAAAGAAATGGTCAAAACACTAGAAATATAGAAACATCATCAACAATTTAAAAGGCATCTAAGAAAATCTCTATCTAATATTAAAGGTGAAAGAATGTTTCTCTCTTAAGATTAGGAACAATCAATGGATGTCTACTCTCCACTTTCATTCAGCATTCACTGGAGGATCTATCCACAGCAATTAGACATAAAAAAATGAAACACTCAGAATAGAGAAGAAGAAAAAAATCTCTATTCACATAAGACATGATATTCTATACAGCAAATCCTAAGGAAAACACTAAAAAACTATCAGGACTTAGTTTAGAAGCTTGCAGAGTACTTTAGCAAATTTGTAGGATAAAAGTAAATAAAATCAATTGTGTTCATATAAACTAGCAATAAACACTTCATCAATGAAAAGTAAACAGTAACTTGCAAAGTATTACAAAGAATGAAGAATGAAATACTAGGAGAAAAATTAATAGATGGACTGCAAAATTTCTAATAACTATAAAACAATTGCTAAAAGAAAGCTAAGGAGATTCATTTCTCGGAAAAACAAGAAAGAAATGAATCAGAAGGCAATACATAGACCATGATTTTACTCTCCAAACTGATCTACATATTCAGCTCAGTCTTTACAACCTCAATTGGCTTTTATTTTTTTCAGAAATGCTCTTTATCAAGTGACTAGAAATTAAATTAAAAAAAAGAAACAATGAGGAATTAAGTCCTGATTACAAAACTGATTATGTAGCCACATAATTAAGATAGGGTAGTCCTGATGTAAGGATAGATCACTGGGGAAAAAAAAATGATAGTCCATAAATAGCAAGTATGTCTAAGGTCAATTAATTCTTAATAAGCGTGCTAAGACAATTCAATTGAGTAAACAAAAGTTGACCTCCCCCCCCAAAAAAAATGGTTGTGGTACAAGACCTCTACCTCAAATCATACATTAGAATTAAATCAAAATGAATTTGTAAGACCTAAAACTATTTACAAGAGGTAAAACTATAAAACTCCTAGAATAAAATCTAGGGTACATCTTTGTCACCTTGCATTTTGGGTTAGGTGATGTCTCCTTAGATATGACACCAATAGGGCAAGTAATAAAGAAAATAAAATACATAAACTGGGCTACACATTTAAAATTTTATGCTGCAAATTATGTCAATAGCATGAAAATGCATCCCAAGAATGGTAGAAAAAAAATGTGTGCAATTTGTATATCCAATAAGAGATTTATGTCTAGAATATATAAGGAACATTTACAACTCAATAAGACAAAGAGACATCACTTTGTCGACAAAGGTCTGTTTAGTATGGTTTTTCCAGTATTTACGTACAGATGTGAGGAGTTAGACCATAAAGAAGGCTGAGCGCCAAAGAATTGATGCTTTCTAACTGTGGTACTGGAGACGACTCTTGAGAGTCACTTGGACAGCAAGAAGATCAAACCAGTCAATCTTAAAGGAAATCAACCCTGAATATTCATTGGTAGGACTAATGCTGAAGCTGAAACTCCAATACTTTGGCCACCTGATGTGAAGAACCAACTCATTGGAAAAGACCCTGATGCTGGGAAAGATTGAAGACAGGAGAAGGGGACAACAGAAGATGAGATGGTCAGGTCGTATCACTCCCTCAATGGACATGAGTTTGAGCAAACTTTGGGAGATGACGAAAGACAGGGAGGTGTGGTCCACTGCAGCCCATGAGGTCACAAAGAGTCAAACATGACTTAGTAACTGAAACAACAGACAAAGACAAATTTTAAAATACAAAGTTGTCAAAATATATGAAGTTCATTTCTCCAAATAAGAAATATGTTGGGTGAAAAATGAAAATATACTCAACATCATTAGTGATTAGGAAAATAAAAATTAAAAAAAAGAGAGATACCATTCCACCCTCACTAGGATGTCTATAATCTAAAAGCCAGATAATAATATATATTGACTAGTATGTGGAGTGTTTGTCATCCTCATATATTACTAGAGGTAATGTATAATCGTGTGGTTATATGTAAAACAATTTGGCAGTTTTTTAAATAATTAAAAATAGATTTACTACATGACTCAGCAATTTAAAACCTAAACATAAAACTAAGGAAAATGAAGACAAATACTGAAATAAATTAACAAATGTTTGTAAAAGCATTACTTACATTATGACAAATGGAAACTCCAACTGTCTATCAAATGATGAATGGATAAATTTGGCATATCCATACAATGAAGCTTTATTAAGCATGGATAAACCTTGCAAACATTATGAAGGAAATTAGCCACAAAAGACACATTATAAATGACTCCATGTATACAAATTGTCTAAAATGGTGAATCTATAGAGACAGATGCAGATTAGTGGTTGACTAAGATGATGGACATAATAACGATGGGGAGAAAGATGGAAATTACTATTAATGGGTAGTGAGTTCCTTTCAGGAATGATATAATGTTCCAATACTAGATCACATTGATAGCTGTACAGGACTATGAATTAATTAAAAATCACTGCATGTAAATTTTTTAATGGATGGAGTATATGGTATGCAACTTTCATGTATGTATGTGTTTGCACTCATGCATGCTCAGTCACTTCAGTCTTGTCCGACTCTTTGAGACCCTATGGACCATAGTCTGCTGGTGGTGCTAGTGGTAAAGAACCCACCTGCCAATGTAGAAGGCACAGGTTCAATCCCTGGAATAGGAAGATCCCCTGGAGAAGGGAATAGCAACCCATTACAGCAGTCTTGCCTAGAAAATCCCATGGACAGAGGAGCTTGGCTGGCTACAGTCCAAAGGATCACAGAGAGTCAGATATGACTGAGCAACTGAGCACAATCTATATGAATTTGAATGAAAGAAATTGATTTTGTAGCATTTATTTCTTCACCTGGCAATTACAAAGCTTATACCAGATTATTTCCAACATCCATATGTCTTCTAATTTTTATATATATATATTTATTTTTGCTTCTTACAGTTAATCTTTACATATTTTCAATGCTTAGTAAGGGCTTCTCTGGTGGCACAGTGTTAAAGAATCTGCCTGCAATGTAGGACATGTGGGTTCCATCCCTGGGTCGAGAGGATTCCATGGAGAAGGAAATGGCAACCCACTCCAGTATTCTTGCCTGGTAAATCACATGGACAGTGGAGTCTTGTGGGCTACAGTCCATGGGTTGCAAAGAGTCAGACATGAGTGAGAGACTAAGTGTGTGCAATGCTTGGTAAAACCACACATAAACTTTATTATCATTAACAATGATAATCTATAATTTTACAGTCCAATATGCTTTTTAAGTAATTTTGAGTATAGGTTGAAAGCTTGCTAAATTCCTGTTTTCTTATTTAGTTAACTAAGGTTACAATTTGATCTAATTCATATAACTAATGAGCAATTTTTTATTTAAAGGACAATTCCCAGCTTTCTGAAAAATCTCATACACTTTAATAGTACTAAATCTTTTTATTTTTTATAAAATATTAAACAGCAGACTAATTTCATATTAAACATAACTATTGCTTCAATTTGAAACTCATTTCAATAGGTCTTTAGGTTTCTCTTTTCAATTCAATGACTGTTAGTATCCATATACAAGAAGCTCTTCCATTTTAAATGTCTTTGATAGAGTATTTCATAAACCTCATAGGTGAATGCAATGTCAGATTCCAGGACAGTTACTGACAATATCTATGACCTTTCCCAATTATCAATATTTTTGATACTTAAATTTGATTGCAGCATTCCAACAAGAACTGATTCAAACTAACAACATGATCTATGTGTCAAATATTTATATCTACATTTATATACCTATCCTATAAAATTATTATCCTATAAAAATTACCTATCCTATAAAAAATAATTTGGTTGAGGGGGGGTGGCTTTGGCTCAATGGTAAAGAATCTGCCTGCTAATGCAGGAGACATGGGTTCCATCCTTCTGTCAGGAAGTTCCCCTGAAGAAGGAAATGACAATCCACTTCATTATTCTTGCCTGAGAAATCCCATGAATTTTGAGGAACTTGATATACTTCAGTCCATGGGTTGGCAAAAGAGATGACATGACTTAGCAACTAAACAACAACAACAATATATATATTTAAAATTTTTGTGCTGGGTAGTATGATACTCCATTCAGAATACCTCTAAGGATTTCTGCTTTCTTTCTTTTATTTATGGTATTAGAAACCAAAATCTGGGCACTAGGTATAATAATGATTATTGGGGTGTCATTGCATTTAGGCTCTTTCAGTGGATTGAAATATATATAAATATATATATATATATGTATATATATATTTGTGAACATTATCCTTTATATGTACTAACATATACAATATCTAAAAATATTTCTATAGGAATGGTTTGCAGCTATGTTTAGCTAACCATGTGTTCCTACTATTGTTTCCAATCTTGTTCCATTACCACATGGATCATTTTAGCCTCCCCTAAGAGATGGGAATACCAGACCATCTGACCTGTCTCTTGAGAAACCTGTATGCAGATCAGGAAGCAACAGTTAGAACTGGACATGGAACAACAGAGTGGTTTCAAATAGGAAAAGGAGTACGTCAAGGCTGTATATTGTCACCCTGCTTATTTAACTTATATGCAGAGTACATCATGAGAAATGCTGGGCTGGAAGAAACACAAGCTGGAATCAAGATTGCCGGGAGAAATATCAACAACCTCAGAAATGCAGATGACACCACCCTTATGGCAGAAAGTGAGGAAGAACTAAAGAGCCTCTTGATGAAGGTGAAAGAGGAGAGTGAAAAAGTTGGCTTAAAGCTCAACGTTCAGAAAACTAAGATCATGGCATCTGTTCCCATCACTTCATGGGAAATAGATGAGGAAACAGTGGAAACAGTGTCAGACTTTATTTTTTTGGGCTCCAGAATCACTGCTGATGGTGAGTGCAGCCATGAAATTAAAAGACGCTTACTCCTTGGAAGGAAGGTTATGGCCAACCTAGATGGCATATTTAAAAGCAGAGACACTACTTTGCCAACAAAAGTCCGTCTAGTCAAGGCTATGGTTTTTCCAGTGGTCATGTATGGATGTGAGAGTTGGACTGTGAAGAAAGCTGAGCGCCGAAGAATTGATGCTTTTGAACTGTGGTGTTGGAGAAGACTCTTGAGAGTCCCTTGGACTGCAAGGAGATCCAATCAATCCATCCTAAAAAAGATCAATCCTGGGTGTTCATTGGAAGGTCTGATGTTGAAGCTGAAACTCCAATACTTTGGCCACCTCATGTGAAGGGTTGACTAACTGGAAAAGACCTAATGCTGGGTAGGACTGGGGGCGGGAGGAGAAGGGGACGACAGAGGATGAGATGGTTGGATGGCATCACTGACTCGATGGACATGGGTTTGGGTAGACTCCGGGAGTTTGTGATGGACAGAGAGGCCTGGCGTGCTGCAATTCATGGGGTCGCAAAGAGTCGGACACAACTGAGCGACTGAACTGAACTGAACTAGGGCTTATATGCAATCTTCTGCTTCAGGGATGAGACCTAGTCCCTATCATCCATCATACATTTACCTAATTCTAGAATATGTGTACTCTATAGTGGTTTCAGAATTGTTAGTCTGTATCCCTGTGGAAAAAATTTATCAACTAGAATATAATGCTTTATAATTCCTTTTCCCTTTGCTTTTTACAGGTTTCACTTATTTCCACAGTCAGATAGTTCAGCATCTTTCTCCTCCTTGCCTTCTGTGAGATTGTTTCATATATTTATAAACATGTTTAGATTGTTTTATCATTCTCTGCTCAATCTTGAACTTCCTTAACTTCCTAAATGATCTTTGGGGTGTGAGTATTTGCATAAATTAAGGCATACTTCTTTGTGCTGTAAATCCTATGGGTTTTGATGAATGTTTAATTTCTTGTACTCACCATAATGGTATCATACAAAACAGTTTTACCTCCATAAAAATATTCTCTATGATCCACTTAAGATTCACCTACCCAATCCTTCACATCTGCTCCCTGTAATCCCTGAAAACTACTGAATTTTTACCCACTTTGTAGACTTGTTTGCTTCCATTTTTTAATCATCTCTCATGCAGTAGAGAAAGTAAGTATTCTCTAATTTTTTGACACTTACTGGTAAATGTATCAGTAAGCCCTGAAAAGTTAATTTCATGGGTAATATAATACAACACATGATAATTGTATTTCTAATAATTTTAACAATTTATACCAACAACACAGTCCTTTATAAACAATATTCAAGCAAACACAAAAATAAAATATTCTCAGCAATGTCATATTTATTTTAAAAATTGAAGAAATATTTAAAATTGGGTTTTAAATACATACTTCAGGCTCAGAAGTCTTTATCTGAATCCTTCTAAATATGTGATTATCAGCAAGCTTTTTATCAAATCTTCAGAATACAATAAGAGGAAGTCATTTACAACTAACTTTAGGAAGTCAGTATCAAAATTGATATCAAAATTAAAAAAGGCATTTACAAGAATGGAAATTGACTGTATATTTCCTGAAAATTTAAGTCATTTAGGATTTATCCCTGTTATGCAGGAATAAATTTCCTTCAAAATATCAAACCAACTAATTCATGAAATTAACAACAAAAACAAAATGATATAATCATTGTATCAGAGGAATAGGGGCATGACAAAATTCAATGAGTATTCATGAAAATTAAAAAAAAACTTAAAAAGCAAATGTTTGACACTAACTTCCTTAATTTGATGAATAATGGGAAGTAATGATAAACCTAATAATTATGATAAGATGTTGAAGGTGTCTCATGAGATGGGGAATGAGACCAAGATTCCTCTTATGATTAACTATATTTAGCACTGCTTAGAATTCTTAGTTAATGAAAAGAGACAAGAAACATTAAGATAAAATAATTGGAGTGGAGAAAGTAGAATAATTATTATTTGCAGCCAAAATAATTAGTATATAAAAAATCTCCAACACTTGTTCAATATTAATAAATGAATTTAGGTAGGAGTCAAGGACAAAATGGCTGAATGAAAAAATGTCACCTCATTGTTTTGGTAAACAACTACTTACAAAAAAAAAAAATTCCTAGAACTGACCAAAAAAGATAATCTACATTCAAAGACAAAGAAGAAGCCACAGTGAGATGGTAGTAGGGACGCAGTCATGAGAAAATGAAATTCCATATCTGCTATGTAGGCAACCCACAGCTGGACAATAATTATATCACAGAAGTTCTACCACAGGAGTGCAAATTATGAGTCCCACATCAGTCTGCCCAGCCTGAGGGTCTGGCAATGGGAGGGAAAGCTCCCAGAGAATCTGGCTTTGAAAGCCAATGGGATTTGGTTGCATGAATTCTACAGATCTGGAGGAAAAAGAAAAAGAATGGAGGCACAGATTAAAAAGAGGCAAGAAATGTTTAACAAAGACATAGAGCTAAAGAACAAATAATAACTGAAATGAAAAATAAACTAGAAGGAATGAATAGCAGAATAAGTGAGCAGAAGAAAAGAGAAGTGACCTGGAAGACAGAATGGGAGAAATCTCTGCCATGGAAAAGAATAAAGAAAGATGAATGAAAACATCTAAAAGGCATTTGGGACACAACACACTAACATGCATATTATAGGGGTCTCAGAAGGAGAAAAGAGAGAAAGCATCTGAGAAATGACTGCTATAAACTTCCCTAAATTAGGAAAGGAAAAAGTCACCTATGTCCAGGAAGCACAGGGATTCTTAAGCAGGATAAATTATGGAGGAACATGCTGAGACACACAGTAATCAAACTGACAAAAGAAATAAAATATATTAAAATCAGCAAGAGAAAAGCAAAGAATGATATACAAGGGAGCACCCATAGGGGTATCAGCTGATTTCTTAGCAGAAACTCTGCAGGGCAGAAGGAAGTGGCACAATATATTTAAAGTGATGAAAGAGAAGAATACTACCTTGAATACTACCTTGAATACTCTACCAAACAAGTCTCTTGTTCATATTCAAAGGAGAAATCAAAAACTTTCTAAATAAGCAAAAGTTAAGAGAATTCAGCAGCACCAGGCCAGTCTGGAACAAATATTAAGGAATTTCTCTGGGTGGAAAAGAAAAGGCCACAAGTATAAATTATGAATGGAAAAGCTCTCTGGCAAAGGTAAACCTACATTAAAGATAGGTTTAAACCTACATAAACCCAACAATCATAAGAAGAGAAGTATACAAATGCAAGATATTGGAAATGCATGTGAAATAATAAGACCAGTAACTTTAAAAAACTCTTGTTTATACATAGACTGCTATATATAAACCTCATGGTAACTGCAAACCAACAATCTACAATAGATACACACATAAAAAAGAAAAAGGAATCCAAACACCACTCTACAGTTAATCACCAAATCATAAGAATACAAAATAGGAAAGGAAGAAAAAAGACCTGCAAAAACAAAACCAGAACAGTAAGCAAATGGCAATAAGAACACAAATATTGATAATTACCTCAAATGTAAATGTATTGAATGTTCCAACCAAAATACATTGATTCACTGAAAGAATACAAAAACAGAACCCATATACAAATTGTCTACAAGAAATCCACTTCAAATCTAGGGACATGTACAGACTTAAAGTCAAGGGATGGAAAAAGATATTCCATGCAATTGAAAATCAAAAAAAAAATTTGCAGGATACTCATATCAGACAAAATAGACTATAAAATATAGATTATTACAAGAAACAAAGAAGAACACTATATAATGATTAAGGGGTCAGTTCAAGAAGAAAATATAATAATTATAAATATATATGCACCCATCATAGGAGCATGTCAACATGTAAGGCAATACTAACAGGTGTAAAAGGAAAAATCCACAGTAATGCAATAATAGTGAGAACTTTAACATCCCACGTTCATCAATGGAGGGTCATCCAGACAGAAAATCAATATGCAAACACAGGCCTTAAATTACACACTAGATCATATGAACTTAATCGATATTTATAGAGCATTTCATCTAAAAGCAGTAGAATATGTATTCGTCTGAAGTGCACATGGAATATTCTTCAAGGTAGATCACATGCTGGGCCACAAACTGAGCCTCAGTAAATCTAGGAAAATTGAAGTCATATCAAACATCTTTTCTGAACATAATACTATGTGGGTAAAAGACAACTATAAGAAAAAAATGTATAAAGACAAAACACTTGGAGATTAAGCAATAGTCTTCTAAACAACCGATGGATATCTGAAGAAATAAAAGAGGACATTAAAAAAAAATACCTAGAGAGAAATGAAAATGAAAACACCATGAACCCAATCCTATGGAACGCAGCAGAAACATTTCTAAGAGAAAAGTGTATAGCAAGAAATTCTTACCTCAGGAAACAAGTAAATCTCAAACAGCCTAACCTTACATCTAAAGCAATTAGAGAAATAGAAATGAAACCTAATGATAGTAGAAGGAATGAAATCACAAAAATTATAGTGGAAATAAATGAAATAGAGACAAAGAAATTATAAAAAATGATAAATGAAACTAAAAACAGGTTCTTTGAAAACATAAACAAAATTGATAAGCCTGTAGACAGACACGACATGAAAAACAGGGAGAGGGCTCAAAAAAATAAAGTTACAAATGAACCGGGGGGATTACAATGGACACCATAGAAATACAAATGACAAGAGACTACCACAAGCACTGTATTTAGATAAAATGGACAACGTAGGGAAAAATGGATAAATTCTTAGAAATATGTTATAAGACTTGACTATAAAGAAATAGAAAATATGAACAGACCATTCACAAGTACTGAAATTGAAACTGTGATTTTAAAACCCCCAACAGAGACTTACCTGGCAGTCCAGTGGTTCAGACTCCATGCTCCCAATGCCAGAGGCATGGGTTTGATACCCAGTCAGCAAACTAAGATCCTACATGCCACATTGTGCAGCCAAAAAAACAAAAGAAAACAAGTCAAAACTCCCAACAAAGAAAAATCCATGACCAGAAGTCTTCACAGATGAACTGTATCAAACATTTAGAGAAAACTTAAAACTTGTCATTTTAAAACTATTCCAAAAAACTGCAGAGAAAACAATAATCCCAAATTCATTCTATGAGACCATCAGCACTGTGATAGCAAAATAAGACAAAGATATCACAGAAAAGAAAATTATAGGACAATGTCAATGATGAATATACATCAGTTCAGTTCAGCTCAGTCGCTCAGTCGTGTCCGACTTTTTGCGACCCCATGAACCGCAGCACTCCAGGCCTCCCTGTCCATCATCAACTCCTGGAGTCTACCCAAACCCATGTCCATTGAGTCGGTGATGCCATCTAGCCATCTCATCCTCTGTTGTCCCCTTGTCCTCCTGCCCTCAATCTTTCCTAGCATCAGGGTCTTTTCATACACACACACAAATAAAACCTCAATAAAATACTAGGAAAACCAAATCCAACAATACATTAAAAGGGTGATACACCATGATCAAGTGGGATTTATCCCAGGGATGCAAGAGTTTTTCAATATCTACAAGTCAATCAGTGTGATACACCACAAAAGCAATTTGAATAAAAACCATGTCATAATATCAACAGAAGCAGAAAAAAACTTTTGACAAAATTCAACACCTATTAAAAAACAAAAAACAAACAAAAAAGAAAACTCCAGAAGTGGGCATAGAAGGAGCATACCTCAGCATAATAAAGGCCATATATGACAAAGCCATAGCAAACATCGTTCTCAGTGGTGAAAAACTGAAAATATTTCCTCTAAGATAAGCAACAAAACAAGGGTGTCCACTCTTGCCTTTATAATTCAGCAAGTTTTGGAAGTCCTACCCATGGCAATCAGAAAAGAAAAAAAATAAAATGAACCCAAATTGGAAAAGAAGCAAAATGTCACTGTTTGAAGATGATATGATACTTTACGCAGGAAATCTTAAAGTTGCTTAAAGAGCTCATTAATGAATTTGGCAAAGTTGCAAGATATAAAATTAATTTACAGAAATCTGTTGCATTTCTATACACTACCTACAAAGGTCAGAAAGAGAAATTAAGCAAACAATCCCATTTATCATTGCATTAAATATAATAAAATACCTAGGAACAAACCTACCTAGGAATAAATCTACCTAAGAAAGCAAAAGGCCTATCCTCTGACAAATAAAAGATGCTGATAAAAGAAATTGATGATGACCCAAACAGATGGAGAGATATACCATGTTCTTGGATTGGAAGAATCTGTACGATGAAAATGACTATACTGCCTTAGACAATCTACATATTCAACATAATCACCATCAAATTACCAATGGCATTTCTCATACAACTAGAACAAAAATGTTAAATTTGCATAGAGACACAAGAGACCCTGAATAGCCAAAGCAAAACTGAGAAAGAAAAATGAAGCTGGATGAAACAGGCTCCCTGACTTCAGACAAAACTCAAATATGTAGTCATCAAAACAGGAGGGCACTGGCACAAAAACAGAAATACAGATCAATGGAACAGAATAGTAGGCGTAGAAATAAACCCATGCACCCAAAGTCAATTAATCAATGATAAAGGAGCCAAAAATACATAATGGAGAAAAAATATTCTATTCATGAAATGATGCTAGGGAAACTGGATAGCTACATTTAAAAGAATGAAAGTAGAGCATTCTTTAACACCATACACAAAAATAAACTCAAAATGGATTACAGACATCAATATAAGACCTGATACTCTAAAACTCAGAGGAAATCTTGGGCAGAACACTCTTATGTAAATTACAAAAGTATATTTTTGGATCCACCTTCTAGAGGAATGAACACAAAAGCAAGAATAAGCAAATGAGATCTAGTCAAACTCAAAAGTTTTTCAACAGATTTCATAAATAAAAACAAAAAGGCAACCCACAGGATGGATGAAAATATTTGCAAACAAAGTAACAAATAAGGGGTTAATCTCCAAAATCTACAAACAATGCATGCAGCTCAATTAAAAAAAATAAAAAAATGAGCAGAAGACCTACAGAGATATTTCTCCAAAGAAGACATACAGATTTCCATGAGACACATGAAAAAATTCTAGCATCACTAATTATTAAAGAAATGAAAATCACAACTGCAGTGACATATCACCTCACACCAGTCAAAATGGCCATCATCAGAAAGTCTACAAACAATAAATGCTGGTGGAGTTGTAAGAAAAGGAACACTTCTACATTGTTAGTGGAAATGTTAATTGGTACAGCCACTATGAAGAACTGTATGGAGGTTCCTTAAAGAACTAAAAATATAGCTACCACATGATCTAGCAATCCCACTCCTGGGCATGTATCTGGAGAAAACCTTAGTTTGACATGATACATGTACCCCAATGTTCATTGCAGTACTGTTTACAATAGCTAAGATATGAAAGTAACATAAATATCCATTGACAGATGAATGCATAAAGAAGGTGTGATACATATACAGAATGGAATGATACTCAACCTTAAAGTATAATGAAATAATTCCCTTTGTAGCAACATGGACGGACCTGGAGATTATTATACTAAGTCAAGTAAGTCAGACAAAGATAAATATCATATGATGTTTTATAATGTATAAACATATACATTGTTTATATGTAGAATCTAAAACAGCAGTGATACAAAATAACGTATTCACAAGACAGAGACAGACTCACAGACTTAGAAAACAAACTATGGTACCAAAGGGGAAAGGTAGGGTGGAAAGAGGGATAAATTGTGAGTGTGGAATTGACAAGTACACATTACTATGTTTAACATAGATAGCAAACAAGGACTATTCTATATCACAGGAAAATCTTCAGCATATTCTTTAATAAGCTAAATGGGAAAATAATTTGAAAAAGAACGGACATATGTATAACTGAATCACTTTGCTGTAAACCTAGAACTAGCACAACCCTGTTAATCAACTATACCCCAGTGCAAAATAAAACTTAAAAGAGTTATTTTAGTAAGGTCACTGGATACAACATCAATTATCAAAATCAGCCATGATTGTACAAAAGAACAGCTAGAAAATCAATTTAAATGAATTTCATTTATCAATGTAATATCAAAACCCAGCAAATGCATAGGAATATAGTAAAACTGTACAAACAATTTTAAAAACTGCAGAAAATTATTTTAATTTATTAAAGAAGTTCTAAATAAATGAATGTTCAGTTGAATATTCAATATTTTAAAGAAAATAATTTCCTCAAAGCCAACAACATAATTCCAAACAAAATTACACAAGAATTTTCTGTGGTTGGTTGGTAAGTGTATATATCAATGAGAAAAATTATTGGGGGCTTCCCAGGTGGTGCCAGCAGTAAAGAACCTGCCTGGCAATGCAGGAGACATAAGAGATGTGGGTTCGATCCCTGGGTCGGGAAGATCCCCTGGAGAAGGGAATGGCAACCCACTCCAGTATTCTTGCCTGCAAAATCCCATGGACAGAGGCTGACAGTCCATAAGGTCTCAAAGAGTCGGACAGGACTGAAGCGACTTAGCATGCACAGAAATGAAAAGAGTAAGAAAATGAAAGGGATTCTTGAGAAAGTTAAAAATATCCAGATGATATACATTATCTAAGTATATACACATACTAAGTATATATATGTATAAGTATCAGTTCAGTTCAGTATATACATATACTAAGATTATTAGAACATCATAGTAATTTTACTGTGATATCGACACAAGTATAAACATACAAACCAGGAGAACAAGATCCAGAGTTCAAAAGTAGACTCACAGATGATTTGATTTATAAAACAACTGGATAACATTTTGGGAAAATATGATCTTTTGAATAAATTAGAATAGCTATTTTTATGCACATAAAAATATAGGTCCTGACTTCCTAACTCACTTCATATTCAAAAATTTATTTCAAATAGTACATATGAGAGCAAAATACTGATGATTTCAGAAGTACTCATATGAAATTTTTTACAAACTTGGGTAGGCATTAAAAAAAAAAGACACATAAAAGGAAACTGTTTATAAATTGTTCAGTCACTGAGTTGTGTCTGATATAAAATTAGTTTGATTATCAAGACATCTTTGTGTTAGTGAAACTGTAATCCACAGAGTTTAAGCAGATGTTTGGAATTATAATACCTCACCTGGAAAACTAATACTGAATATATACAGAACACTTATCAATTGACAGACCACTCAAAGGAAAATGCCTTCAAAAATGAGGCTATCTAAAATGCATGTGTATGTATGTATATACACATTTCTTTTTCTATTTTACGAGTTGTTAGGAAAATGTAAAATGAAATTTGATTACACTCATTCAAAGATCTAAGAGAAAAAAAAACAACAACTGACAATCAAATAGTGATGAGGCTATTCAACATACAGACCATGTTGCCACTGCTGTAGTGCATCCAAACAGGCAATACACTCTTGGGAAATTTTTTTGCAGTATTAAATGAAGCTCAATACACTTGTGAGATATTTACAGTATACTTGTGAGAGTTGGAAATCAACCCTGAATATTCATTGGAAGGACTAATACTGAGGCTGAAGCTCCAATACTTTGCCCATCTGATGTGAAGAGCTGACACATTGGGAAAGACCCTGATGCTGGGAAAGATTGAAGACAAAAGGAGAAGGGAGCAGCAGAGGATAAAATGGTTAGATAGTATCACCGACTCAATGGGCATAAATTTTAGCAAACTCCAGTAGATCATGAAGGAAAGGAAAGCCTGGCATGCTGCAGTCCATGGGGTCACAAAGAGCTGGACACGACTTAGTGACTGAACAACAATATACTTATATTCTATGGCTCAGCAATTACTCTTATATATCTATTTCTGAGATATATGTTCACTGATTGTAGGTATGTTTCTAACAGAAATGTGTGTACAGTTGATCTTTAAACTACATAGGGTTTGAACTGCACAGGCCCACTTACATATGGACTTTCTTCCAATAAGTGTATTCAAAAACTGTGCAGAGATTTGCAACAATTTGAAAACTTGCAGATGATCTGCATAGCTTAGAAATATTTAAAAATTAGGAAAAATTAGTTATGTTATGAAAGCATAAGACATATGGAAACACTATTCAATCCTTACATAGGTATAAGGTGAGTGATATTAAATATAAATTAATGTGTTAATTTTTGTATTGTTTTATACATTTGTTTTTAAATAATTAGCATATAATATGTTTCTGTCTCTTAATTGAAATAAACTATATGCCAACTTATAATCACAGCTAACTATTTTTTTAAATGTAACAATGTTTCCAATACTGTATTATAAATATGAATGTAATACTATATGTCAGAAGCATTTTATAATGATCCATTCATTAGTGTGGAGGCTAGGCTATCATGAAGTAATTTTATCAATTACACTGGGATACCATAAAGCACTCATATTTTCACTTCTTTGTTATCAATGCATGAATTGTTATACCTGTAAGTTATACACAAATTTCTTTTTCACATTATCTTTTCACTTTTGATGTCTAATGTTAGTAACATGCAAAACATTTATAGTATTTTGTATCATATAAAGTAACATTAATGTAGGTACCAACAGACAATTCACCTTGTAAACAATGTAGATTTATGCTATTGGTAAAAACAGTAATATGCATAAATGTATTTTCCCTTTCTTATAAGTTTCTTGATAATTTATTTTCTATAGCTGACTTTATTGTAAGAATACAGTGCATATGCATATATTAATAGAACATACAAAATATTTGTACATCGACTGTGTATGTTATTGCTAAGGCTGCCAGTCAACAGTAGGCAATTAGTAGCTAAGTTTCAGGAGAGTCAAAGGTTACATGTAATTTTCAACTGCATGTAGGGGTCAGTGCTCTTAACTCCTGCATTATTCAAGGGTCAAGTGCTTATTTTTACCACGCACTGTGTTTAAAAACATTCACAGTAGCACTGGTCATAATAACCTAAAAGAGCAAAAACACAAATTCTCACCAACAGTAGAAGAAATAAACTTGCATATGTGTAGCATTGTACACTATAAATAGTTGAAAACCAACAAGCTATAACTATATATAACAATGTGGATAGATATAACACATAATGAATCAAATAATTCAAACACAAAAGTATTCAAAATTATTACTTCATTTATGAAAACTTCAAAAACAGAGACAACTGATGTTTTATAATAGAATTTAGGGTTGTATATGTATGTCATGTATGGATGTGAGAGTTGACTGTGAAGAAAGCTGAGCACCGAAGAATTGATGCTTTTGAACTGTGGTGGTGGAGAAGACTCTTGAGAGTCCCTTGGACTGCAAGGAGATCCAACCAGTCCATCCTAAAGGAGATCAGTCCTGGGTGTTCATTGGAAGCACTGATGTTGAAACTGAAACTCCAATACTTTGGCCACCTCATGTGAAGAGTTGACTCATTGGAAAATATCCTGATGCTGGGAAGGATTGGGGGCAGGAGGAGATGGGGACGACAGAGGATGAGATGGCTGGATGGCATCACCAACTCGATGGATGTGCGTTTGGGTAAACTCCGGGAGTTGGCGATGAACAGGGAAGCCTGGTGTGCTGCGGTTCATGGTGTCGCAAAGAGGCGGACACAACTGGGTGACTGAACTGAACTGAACTGAGGGTTGTATATTACTTTAGTGTACTTGCTTTAGGGAGTGCTGACAATAAACAGGAAGAAGGATGCTATTAAGATATTTGTGGGATATTATTCATTTATCTGTGAATTAATTAAATATGTGTTAATTTTGTGAAAATTCATTAAACTGTACACTTATATTTTATTTATGTTTCTCAGTACATGTTATATTTCAATAAAAATGGTTTCTTAAATATACAATTTAAATTATTCTTCAGTGACTAATATGATCTAAGAAATCAAAATATAAAGTGGAATTTCAGTAGCCAGAACACAAATTGATGATATTTTGGGGGCTGATACTTTAAATTGGCAATTCAGAAAGACATGAGATGAAATCTTTAAAGCTAATAATAATGGCCTAATTACTCTTTCCTTTGACAATCATTTTAGAAGTAAAATTATATACACTCTATTGCTAACTAAATAGACATCAATTCTCTATAACTTCTTAAAAGGACAAACATGGAGAATGCTTTATGGGAATGATTAGGAGTATATTTTCTGTTTTAAAGTAAGCTGAGGCCAGATAGATTTAATTGATATCTAGCAGACATTCCATTCAAAAGCAGCAGAATAAATTTTCTTCTCAAGTGCATATGAAACATTCTCCAGGATAGATCACATCTTTTGCCATATACCAAGCCTCAGTAACTTTAAGAAAACTGAAATCATATCAAGCTTCTTTTCTGACCACAACATTATGAGATTAGAAATCAATTATAGGAAAAACAAAATCTGTAAAAACACAAACACATGGAGGCTAACCAGTATGCTACTAAACAATGGACACTGAAGAAATCAAAGTGAAAGCGTTAGCTGCTCAGCTGTGTCTGACTCTTTGTGACCCCACAGACTGTAGCCCTCCAGTTTTCTCTGTCCATGGAATTCTCCAGGAAGCATACAAGAGGAAATTTTAAAAATACTTGCAGAGAGACATAAGATAGCATAGGAATAGGAGGAATTAGAGTTCATTTCTCTCCACAAATGTATCAAGAAAACATCTACGAATGGAACAATTCTCACAGCACACCAACTGAACACTAGCAGAAGATCTCAGACACCAGAAAGGAAAAGAAAGATCCCCATTTAATTGAATAGGATGAAAGATAGAAGAAGGGAAAAATGGAGAAAGCAGGATAGGACCCGAGCCAGGGATTGGGGAGGGGAGCTGAAGAAGAGGGTAGGTTCTCACATCTAGAGAAGCCCCCTCACTAACTAGATCAGTTGGGACAAAAGGAAAGCGTCTGGGGCTCTAAGAGTCATGTGCAATGGCCAGTATGTGGCAGGCAGGACAGAATGATACCTACACAGATGATCTGTGACACAGCCCTGTGTGTCCCAGCCTGGGATGTGTGTCCATCAATGTGCACAGGGCCTGGGTGCTTAAACGTGCAGATTGTAGAGTAAAATGTGGGAGGACTACTTCTGGGTAGAAGGAGACAGCATAAACGGGCAAGAATGAGGATATTCACAACCAGAAATGCTCGTGGAGGAAACTGGGACTGCCAAAAGCAAGATGCCAGTATTGAGTGATGCTTATGAAGTGGAGCCCCATCACAAGCTTTCTCCCCACGAGCTGACGTCTGCTGCCCCCTAGGTGCTAGGCAAGGTCCCCATTGGGACTGAACTTTTTGTGCCTGCCACTGGGTGCTAAAGAGGCCCCTCTTCAGGGCTGAATCTCTTGTGACTGTGGCCACTGACTTGCCCACACATCTTGCCACCAAGATGCCAGATCTCTGGCTTCACCTACTCCCCCACAAACCTGGCACCATTGGGGCCCCCATGACCATAGTAGCCATGCCACCTTTGCACCCTATTCTCACTAGGGCAGACAGACCCAAATGCTCCAGGGCAACCTTGGGAGAAAGACCTTTGTGGGTGGCCCACATGAGGAGGTGGGGCTAAAACAACAACTGAGCCCTAGGGTTCATGCAAGTAAGAAAGAAAACCTGAAGTCTCCACTCACAGCTGCACAAACCACAAATTGACAACCCTGCAACCAGCTTGGGAAAAACTCAGTGCCTACGAAACATCTGAATGGGCAAGTACTCCCACAGCCAGGATGGACCTAGCTTTTGCTACTGTAGAATTTGATGGCCCATACCCATGGGGGTTTGGCCAGGCAAAAGTCTGAGCTGCCTTCATTGCACCTACAACAGGTCCTGATCCATGATTACTGCGTTACTGGGATCTGACTTTAGTGGATTTACTCTGGTTCCTTGGTGAAAGCAACATCTGAGAGACATCTGGGTAAACTACTGGCATAGCAAGTGCCAACATCAGCATAACCTGAGACCTCGCACAATAGGTGAAAGGTGACAAAACAGAGTACACCCACAGGTGAACAGCTCCAGAGAATGAATACTAAGTTTCTCTCCCACTGGGAGTGCTCCAACTCCACCCACCTCACACCACAGATCAGAATCACAGCTAAGACACAGATCTGCAGGCCTCTACTCCAACAACCAGGGAGCAGACTCTGACCTTGACAAGGTAGTGATAACCACAGTACCAAAGGGAGGCCCCACTCAATATCTAGGGCAGGCTTTGATCAACACAACACCAACCAAAGTCCCTGTCAAGGGGATAATGACACAAGCCTCTGGACAAAACACACACCAGGGGGGCAGACCCCAGAAGCAAGAGAAACTATTATTCTGCAGCCTGCTGAAAAGAGGCCACAAACACAATGTTTCACCAAATGAGATGACAAAGAAACATGTTGCAGATAAAGGAATAAGATAAAAATTACATAAAGGAGGCTGAGCGCTGAAGAACTGATGCTTTCAAATTGTGGTGTTGGAGAAGATTCTTGAGAGTCCCTTGGGCTGCAAGGAGATTCAACCAGTCAATCCTAAAGGAAATCAACCCAGAATATTCATTGGAAGGACATATGCTGAAGCTCCAATACTTTGGCCTCCTGATGTGAAGAGTTAACTCATTGGAGAAGACCCTGATGGAGAAGGGGGCAACAGAGGATGAGATGGTTGGATGGCATCATTGACTCAATGGACATGGCTTTAAGCAAACTCCAAGAGACAGTGAAGGACAGGGAAGCCTGGCATGCTGCAGTCCATGGGGTCTCAAAGAGTTGGACATGACTGAGAAACTGAACGATGACAAAAGCACCTACAAGAAAAATTACTGAAGAGGAGAAAAGCAATCTATCTGAAAGAATTCAGAGTAATGATAGTAAAGATGATCCAAGATCTCAGAAGCAGAATGGAGGCACAGATAGAGAAGATACAAGAAAACTTTAGGACACACTTAGAAGAACCAGGGAACAAACACACACAGATGAAAAAAATCGATAACTGAAATAAAGAAAAAAAAAATATGCCAGAAGGAATCAGTAGCAGAATAACTAGGCAGAAGAATGGATAGATGACCTGGAAACAGAACAGTGGAAATCTGCTGAGGAACAGCATTTAAAAAAAAAAAAAAAAGTAATAAAATGAAATGTGAACGGTCTCAGAGATGTTTTGGTCAACATTCAATGATACACTATTTGAATTATAGGCATCTTAGAAGAAGAAGAAAAAGAGAAAGAGCCTGAAAAAAATGTTTGAAGAGATTGCAATCAAAAAATTCCCTAACATGGGAAAAGAAGTATTTACCCAAGTCCAGAAAGTGTAGTAATTCTCATACAGCATAAAACCAAGGAAGAACACACTGAGATATATATTAATCAAACTAACAAAAATTAAATGCAAATAAAAATATTAAAAGCATCAAGGGAAAAGTAACAAATAGCATACAAAGTTATGCTTAAGGTTATCAGCTGATTTTTCAGCAAAAACTCTGTAGGCTAGAAAGGAGTGCCTTGACATATATAAAGCAATGCAAGGGAGAAACTACAACCAAGAATAGTCTACCCCGCAAGGCTCTCATTCATATTTGATGGAGAAATCAAAAGCTTTACAGACAAACGAAAACTAAGAGAATTCAGTACCGCCAAACCAGCATTACAATAATTGCTAAAGGAACTTCTCTAGGCAAAAAACACAGGAGAAGAGAACAGAACAGTAAGGGAAGAAAAATAGATACTTACAAAAACAAACCCAAAACAATTAAGAAAATGGCAATAGGAATATACATACTGATAATTACCTTAAATATAAATAGATTCATTGCACCAACCAAAAGACACAGATTGGCTGAATGGATGCCAAACAAAACCTACATATATGTGGTCTACAAGAGAACCACTTCAGATCTAGGGCTAAGTGCAGACTGAAACTGAGGGGATGGTAAATGATATTCCATGTAAATGGAAATCAAATGATAGCTGAAGTTGCATACTCATATCAGGCAAAATAGATTTTAAAATAAAGAATGTTACAAGAGACAAGGAAGGACACTACATAATGATCAAGGGATCAATCCAAGAAGAATATATTACATTTGCAACTATTTATGCAGCCATTATAGAGACATGTCAATACATAAGTCAAATGTTAACAGCCATAAAAGGGGAAATCAACAGTAACACAGTAATACTGAAGGATTTAACATCCCCCTTGAACCATTGGACTGATCATCTGGATAGAGGATTAATAAGGAAATACAACCCTTAAATATTGTACCAAAAAGAATTAATTGATATTTACAGGACATTCCATATGAAAGAAACAGAATACACTTTATTCTCAAGTACACATGGAATGTTCTTCAGGACAGACTACATCTTGGGTCACAAATCAAGCCTCGGTAAATATAAAAAAAAACTGAAATCATATCAAGCATCTTTTCTGAACATAACTGATTAGAAATCAATTACTGGAAAAAAAAAGTAAAAACACACACACACACACACACACAAAATCTAAACAATATGCTACAAAATAACCAATGGATCACTGAAGAAATCAAAAAGTGAAAAAAAAAACAACCCCCAAAACTTAGAAACTAATGATAACCAAAACACAGTGATCTAAAACCTATGCCACTGCTGCTGCTAAGTTGCTTCAGTCGTGTCTGACTCTTTGCAACCCTATGGATCATAGCCTGTCCAGCTCCTCTTTCCATGGGATTCTCCAGGCAAGAATACTGGAGTGGGTTGCCATGCCCTCCTCCAAGGGATCTTCCTGAACCAGGATTTGAACCCACATGTCTTATGTCCCCTGCACTGGCAGGCAGGTTCTTTACTACTGGCACCATCTGGGAAGTCCCAAATCTGATGGAATGCAGCAAAAGCAGCCCTATGAGGGAAGTTTAAAGCAATACAATCTCACCTCAAGAAACAAGAAAATCTCCAACAACCTAACCTTACACCTAAATCAACTAGAAAAAGAGGAAAAAATGAAACCTGAAGTTAGTAGAAGGAAATAAATCCTAAAGATCAGAGCAGAAATAAATGAAATACAAATGAAAACAAAACAATTGCACAGATCTGTGAAATTAAAACTGGTTGTTTGAGAAGATAAACAAAATTGATAAACCTTTGGCCAGATTCATCAATAAAAACAGGGATAGGACTTGAATCATTAAAATCAGAAATAAAAAATAAGTGACACAGCAAAAATGTAAAGGATCATAAGAGATTACTACAAGCAACTATAAGCCAATAAAATCAGTAATCTGGAAGAAATGGACAAATTCTTAGAAAGGTACAACCTTCTAAGACTGAACTGCAAAGAAATAGAAAAAAAAAATGAATAGAGCAATTACAAGTATCGACATTGGAAGTGTGATTAAAAATCTTCCAAGTGGAAACTTCTAGTTCAAGATGGCGCAGTAGAAGGATGTGTGCTCATCTCCTCCTGAAAGAGCACCAAAATCACAGCTAGCTGCTGAACAACCACTGAGAGGAAGATGTTAAAACCCACAAAAAACAAACCCCATGTCCAAAGACAAAGAAGAAGCCACAGTAAGACAGAAGGAGGGGTAAATCACAATAAAATCAAATTTCATACCCGCCAGGTAGGTGACCCACAAACTGGAGAACAATAATACCAAAGAAGTTCTCCCACTGTTGTCAAGATTCTGAACATCACATTAGGCTTTCCAGCCTGGGGATTCCACAAAAGGACTGGTAACCCCCAGGGAATCTGACCTTGAAGGCCAGCAGGATTTGATTATAGTACTTCCACAAACTGTGGGGAAGACTTCAGTCTTTAAGGGCACAAACAAAACCTTGTGTGCACCAAGACCCAGAGGAAAGGAGCAGTGACTCCGCAGGAGACTGAACCAAAACTACCTGCTAATGTTGAAGGTCCTCCTGTGGCGATGTGGGACAGCAGGGGTTCACCACAGGGATGGGGCACTGACAGAAGCAGTTCTGGAAGGGCCCCTTGGCATAAGCCCTCTTAGAGATCACCCCTAATGATACCATAGAACCTAGACCCCAGGTTTGGGTTGCCTCAGGCCAAAAAACTAACAGGGAGGGAGCACAACCCTACTGGTCAGCAGATAATTGGATTAAAACTGTACTAGCAAGGCCCTGTCCATTAGACCAAGACCCAATTTTACCCATCCCCAGTCCCTCCCGTCAGGAAACTTACTCAAGTGTCCTAGCCTCTTCCATCAGAGGGCAGACAGAAGAAGCAAGAAAAACCACAGTCCCACAGCGAGAACAAAAAACATATTACAGAAAGTTAATCAGGATGAAAAAGCAGGAAGTTATGTCCCAGATGAAAGGATGAGATAAAACCTCAGAGAAGCAACTGAACAAAGTAGAGTTAGGCAACCTTCCAGAAAAAGAATTCAGAATAATGACAATGAGGATGATCTAAAATCTCAGGAAAACAATGGAGAAGATGCAAGAAATGTTTACGAAAGGCCTACAAACAAACAAACAGAGATGAATAATACACTAGAAAAAATCAATAGCAGAATAACTGGGGCAGAAGAAAGGATAAATGACCTGGAGGACAAAATGGTGGAGATCACTGACACAGAATGGAATATAGGAAAAAAAAATTGAGAAGAAATGATGACAGCCTATGAGAGCTCTGAGACAGCATTAAACACACTAACATTCACATTATAGGGGTCCCAGAAGGAGGAGAGAGAGGACCTGAGAAAATATTTGAAGAGATAATAACTCAAAACTTCCCTGACATGGGAAAGGAAATAGTCAACCAAGTCTAGGAAAACAGAGAGTACCAGGCAGTATAAACCCAAGGTGGAACAGGCCGAGACACATAGTAATCAAACTGACAAAAATTAAACACAAGGATAAAATATTAAAAGTAACAAGAGAAAAATGACAACATACAAGGGAACTCCCATCAGGTTATCAGCTGATTTCTTAACAGAAACTCTACAAGCCAGAAGGGAATGGCATGATATATTTAAAGTGATGAAAGGGAAAAACCTCCATCCAAAAATGCTCTTCCCAGCAAGACTCTGCTTCAGATTTTATGGAGAAATCAAAAGCTTTCCAGACAAGCAAAAGTTAAGAGAATTCAGAAGCACCAAATCAGCTTTACAACAAATGCTAAAGGAACTTCCTAGGCAGGAACACAAGACAAGGAAAAGTTTATAGAAAATACACTCAAACAATTCAGAATGTGTTAATAGGATCACACATATCAATAATTACCTTAAATGTAAGTGGATTAAATGCACCAACCAAAGGACACAGACTGGCTAGGTGGATGAAAACATGTGCATGTATGCACTTCCACTTATATCACTCTGCTTGACCATCCAAATTGTATGTAATTATTATATACTGTTAGGTTAAACATGCTCCCACAGTGGCTTGCAATTGTAATTACCTTTTATTTTTTGTCTGGCTCTTGACTGTGAAAACTGATAAAGATCCTTTACTATTGTGAAAAAAAAAATCTTCCAACAAACAAAAATCCAAGACCAAATGGGTTCACGGGTGAATTCTATTAACAATTTAAAGAAGAGGTAACACCTATCTTTCTCAAACAATTCCAAAACATTGCAGAAGAAAGAACACTCCCAAACTCATGCTACAAGTCTACCATCACCCTGATACCAAAGTCGAACCAAGATATCACAAAACAAAGAAAATTACAGGCCAATATCACTGATGAACATAAATGCAAAAATTCTGAACAAAATACTAACAAACAGAATCTAACACCACAGTAAAAGGATCATACACCATGATCAAGTGGGATTGATTCCAAGATGCAAGGATTTTTCAATTATGCAAATCAATGAATGTGATACACCATATTAACAATTTCAAGAATAAAAACCATATGATCATTTCAATAGATGCAGAAAAATTTTTGACAATATTCAATACCATTTGTGAAAATAAATCTTCAGAAGGTGGCCACAAAGGGAACTTACCTCAACATAATAAAGGCCATATATGAAAAAGCCACAGCAAACATCATTCTCAATGTTGACAAACTGAAAACATATCCTCTAAATTTTTCAGGAGAAAAAAAATCCAAGTATGTCCACTCTTAGCACTATTATTCAACAGAGTTTTGGAAGTCTTAGACAAGGCAATAAGAGAAGAAAAAGAAATAAAAAGAATCCAAATCAGAAAAGAAGAACTAAAACTGTCACTGTTTGCAGATGATGTGACACTATACATAGAAAATACTAAAGAGGCCGCTAGAAAACTTCTAGAGCTTATCAATGGATTTGGTAAAGTTGCATGAGACAAAATTAATTGACAGAGCTCTCTTGCAATCCTATATATTAGCAACACAAGATCAGAAAGAGAAATTGAGGAAACAATCCCATTTACCATTGCAACAAAAAGAATAAAATACCTAGGAATAAATCTAATGAGGCAAAATACTAGTACTCAGTAAACTGTAAGACACTGTTGAAAGAAATCAAACTGTACACAAATGGAGAGATATACCATGTTTTGGATTGGAAGAATCAATATTGTGAAAATGACTATTCTATCCAAAGCAATCTACAGAGTCAATGCTTTTTCCAAATGACCAATGACATTTTTCACAGAATTAGATCCAAACATTTTTATAATTTGTATAGAGACACAAAAGACTCTAAGTAGTCAAAGCAAACCTGAGAAAGAAAAATGGAGCTGGAGGAATCACATTGCCTGACTACAAATCTACAGTCATCAAAACATTATGGTACTGGCACAAAAACATAAATATAGATAAATGGAAAAGGATAGAAAGCTCAGAGATAAACCCACATACCAATGATCACCTAATCTGTGAGAGTGGAAGCAAGAACATAAAATGGAGGCAAGACTGTCTCTTCAATAAGTGGTTTTGGGGAGACTGGACAGCTACATGTAAAAGAATAAAATTACAACACACTCCCTAACACCATACACAAAAATAAATGCAAAATGGTTTAAACACCGAAATGTAAGGCAAAACACCATAAGTTCATAGAGGAAAATATAGGCAGAACACATTCTGCCGTAAATCATGTCATGTCAAGATCATTTTTGATGCATCTCCTAGGGTAATGAATATTAGAATAAAAACAAATGGGACCAAATTAAACTTAAAAGATTTTGCACAGCAAAGAAAGTTTATAACATAATGAAAAGACAACCCTTATAAGGAAGGAAGGAAGGAAAGAAAGAAAGAGAGAAGTCATTCAGTCTTGTGCGACTCTTTGCAACCCCATGGACTGTAGCCTACCAGTCTCCTCCATCCATGGGCTTTTCCAGGCAAGAATACTGGAGTGGGTTGCCATTTATATTTGCGAACAAAGCAATCAAAAATGGATTAATCTCTGAAATATATAAACAACTCATTCAGCTCAATATTAAAAAAAAAAAAACTGAACAAAAAAATGGGTGGAAGATCTAAATCGACATTTCTCCAAAGAAGACATAAGATGGTCCAATAGAACAGGAAAAGTTGCTCAACATCATTATTAGTGAAATGCAAATCGAAACGACACTGGTTGGAATGGCCATCATCAAAAAATCTGCAAATAATAAATGTTGTAGAAGATGCAGATAAAAGGGAACCCTCCTACACTGTTGGTGGGAATGTAAACTGGTACACCCACTATGGAGAAGAGTATGGAGGTTCCTTAAAAAGCTAAAAATAACACTGCCATATGATGCAAGATGATAAAGAAGGCTGACTGCCGAAGAATCAACGCTTTTGAACTGTGGTGCTGAAGACTCTTGAGAGTCCCTTGGACTGCAAGGAGATCCAACCAGTCAATCCTAAAGAAATCAAACCTGGAATATTCATTTGAAAGACTGATGCTGATGGTGATGCTCCAACAATTTGGCCACCTGATGTGAAGAGATGACTCATTAGAAAAGACCCTAATGCTGCGAAAGATTGAAGGCAGAAGGAAAAGGGAATGACAGTCACTGACTCAGTGGACATGAGTTTGAGCAAGCTCCAGGAGATGGCGAAGAACAGGGAAGCTTGGTGTGCTGCAGTCCATGATGGCGAAGAACAGGGAAGCTTGGTGTGCTGCAGTCCATGGGGTCACAAGGAGTTGGGCACAACTGAGCAACTGAACGAGAATATGATCCAGAAATGTCACTTCTGCACATTTATCTGGAGAAAACAATAATTCAAAAACATACATGCACTCCAGTGTTCAATGCAGAACAATTTACTATAGGCAGGACATGTAAGCAACCTAAATGTCCATTGACAGAGAAATGGATTAAGAAGAAATATGTGGTGCATATATTCAATTGAATATTACTCAGCCTTATAAAAGAATGAAATAATGCCATTTGCAGCAACATAGATGTGCATAAAGATTGTGATACTGAGTGAAGTAAATCAGACAGAGAAAGTCAAATATCATGTGATATTGCTTGTATGTGGAATCTAAAAGGTTACAAATGAATTTATCTATGAAACAGATACAGAGTTACAGATGTAGGAAAAAAAAAACCTTATGGTTACTAAGGGGTAAGTGGGGGGAAATTGGAAGGTTTGAATTGAAAAACACACTACCATATTCAAAATAGATAACTAATAAGAAACTGCTGTATAATACAGGAAACTCTACTCAATAGTCTGTAATGGCTTATATTGGAAAAGTGTCTAAAAATGAGTGGATTTTATATACATATACATATATATATATGGTTTTATATATATATATATATATGGTTATATATATATATGTTTTGCTATACAGGAGAAACTAACACAACACTGTAAATCAACTATACTTCAATAAAAATTAATGTAAAATTAAATTAAATTAAATTTCCTTTGATCCTTAGTTTCTAGCACATATTAAGTTTTGAAAGAAGCATATATAGATATATAATATTTGAGGTCATTAATACATATCTAATACATAATATTAGACCCTGCATCTCCTGCATATTACTAATTTATAATTCCTTTTAGTTATTGCATAATCCTTTGAAAAAATTCAACATTATTAAGAGGTTTATTAATTTTTCAATATTTTATATGTACTATCTTTATAAAGCTATTTTAATTTTGTTTAGAATTTTATTTTAACATTAAGTTTTAAAATAATACAGAAATTCAGCATAAGGGAGAAAACATAAAATCTAATATATAAATGAAGTCATTAGTATAATTACTCATTCTCTATTCTATCATTATAAGTTATAATCTTTCAATTTACATGAAGCTCTTCTGAATATCTCTCAAACTGTAAAATCAATTTGAAATTCATCCTTTTTTGTAGTACCTGATTTTGGTGCCTTGTAAATTGATAATCTCTTACCAGTTTCAGACCAGCATTAATTGGTATCAATTCATTTCTTCTTCTAATCTAAAATTTGACATTTGATCCCCTAAGAGGGTCAGATGAGTTTCCTTTTCAACATTTGAAATTATCCCTTCTTTGATCTTTTGAAGAAAGACTAACAATAGTCTTTAATGTTATATCACTTTGATCTTGGTATAATAATATCTGATGTGAAACTCTGTTTCTAAGATACACTGAGTATGATTTGGAGGTTCTAATCCATAATTTATACTGCACTTCATTTAAACTTGGCAGTAAACAACTATGAAATTGTGGAAATAAGTTTGTTTTTTAGTACTCCAATGAATGCCCTGCTATCATTGAAAATGATGCCTGTAAGTACAACTTTACATTATTCCAAGTCTAAACTTATAACAACTTTTAGTCTTTTTTTCAAAATTGTATTTGACATTTTAAGCAGTGAGTCCATCATTAGCTCTGTCCAAAAGAAACAGAGAAATATTTTCAAGTGTTATAGTGGAATACATAAAACTACTGAAGCTGGATGATATTAACCATTATGCTTGTTCTATGTGGAAACCTCTCACTGCAAAGTGTTCCTGTCTCAGAATCCTCGCATTTCCTTGAGTTATACTGAATAGAAAATGGGGTGCCAAAGCACAGAAAGCATAATAATTTAATTTATGTCTCTCAGAAATATTATTCTCAAAATTGGAGGGGGGGAAGGCAGGAGTAAGATGAGAAAAGAGAAATTACTAGAGACCTATGCTTCCCAGGAGGCTCAGATGGTCAAGTATCTGCCTGCAATTCAGGAGACCCAAGTTTGATCGCTGTGTCAGGAAGATCCCCTGGAGAAGGAAATGGCAACCTACTCCAGTACTCCTGCCTGGAAAATTCCATGGATGGAGGAGCCTGGTAGGCTACAGCCCATGGGGTTGCAAAGAGTCGGACACGACTGAGCAATTTCACTTCACTATGCATGTTTAAAGATATCTCTATACTTGAAATGAGATAATATCTTAATTCAAGATGTCAGCGCATCCCTGGTGACTCAGATGGTAAAGAGTCTGCCTGCAGTGTGGGAGACCCAGATTCGATCCCTGGGTCAGGAATATCCCCTGGAGAAGGAAATGGAAACACATTCCAGTATTCTTTCCTGGAAAATCCCATAGACAGAGGAGCCTGGCAGGCTACAGTCCATGGGGACGCAAAGAGTCAGACGGGACTGAACGATTTCATTTCACTTGAATCAGAGTATATTCAACCAGAAAACGAAGTCCTCATTCTATCAGCAAATGGATTTAATCCATATTGTGGTGGCTCACCTTCTCACTCCACAGTTCAACATCCATTTATAGCTATAACTTCTTTTTTATTCCAGTTTTAATGAGATATAACTGACACATAACCTTGAGTAAGTTTAAACTGTACCATGTAATGATTGGATATACATATCTGTTGTGAAACAATTACCACAGTAAAGTTAATTAATATTCGCATCACTTTACAGAGTTTCTTGTTTGTGTGTGTGGTGGGAATACTTAATGTCTACTCTCTTAGCAATTTTAAAGTATACAATATAGTATTCTAACTATATTCACTATGCTGTAAACTAAATCCCCAGAAGTTATTCAACTTTTAAGTTTGTACCCTTTGATCTTCCAGATGTAAAAGTTGAATTTAGAAAAGGCAGAGGAACCAGAGATCAAATTGCCAACATCTGTCGTAACATAGAAATAGCAAGGGAATTCCAGAAAAACATCTACTTCTTCTTCATTGACTATGCTAAAGCCTTTGACTGTGTAGATCACAACAAACTGTGGAAAATTCTTAAAGAGATGGGAATCCTAGACTACCTTTCCTGCCTCCTGCAAAACCTGTATGCAGGTCAAGA
Source organism: Giraffa tippelskirchi (assembly GCF_054371585.1). NCBI lineage: Eukaryota > Metazoa > Chordata > Mammalia > Artiodactyla > Giraffidae > Giraffa > Giraffa tippelskirchi. The sequence goes on from NC_137279.1 coordinate 67,824,739, forward strand.
AGCAATAGTTAGAACAAGACACGAAAAAATGGACTGGTTCCAAATTGGGAAAGGAGTACATCAAGGCTGTATATTGTCACCCTGCTTATTTAACTTATATGCAGAGTACGTTATGTCAGGCTGGATGAAGCACAAGTTGGAATCAAGATTATGCAGAGAAATATCAAAAACCTCAGATTTACAGATGACACCACCCTAACGGCAGAAAGCAAAGAGAAATTAAAGAGCCTCTTGATAAAGATGAAAGAGGAGAGTGAAAAAGCTAGCTTAAAACTCAACATTCAAAAAGCTAAGATCATAACATCCAGTCCCATCACTTCATGGAAAATAGATGGAGAAACAATGGAAACGGTGAGAGACTTTATTTTCATGGGCACCAAAATCACTGTGGATGGTGACTGCAGCCACGAAATTCAAAGACACTTGCTCATTGGAACAAAAGCAATAGAAAACTTAGGTACCATATTAAAAAACAGAGACACTGCTTTGCCTACAAAGGTCTGTATTGTCAAAGCTGTGGTTTTCCCAGTAGTCATGTATGAATGTGAGAGCTGGACAATAAAAAAGGCTGGGTGCCAAAGAATCAATGGCTTCAAACGGTTGTGCTGGAGAAGACTCTTGAGAGTCCCTTGAACAGCAAGATCAAACCAGTTAATACTAAAGGAAATCAACCCTGAATATTCATTGGAAGGGCTGATGCTGAAGCTGAATCTTCAATACTTTGGCCACCTGATAGTAAGAACTGATTCATTGGAAAATACTCTGATGCTGGGAAAGATTGAAGATAGCGAAGCACAGGGAAGCCTGGCATAGTGCAGTCCATGGGGTTGCAAAGAGTCGGACACGACTGAGAGACTGAACAATAACAACCCTTTGATCAGCATCTTCCCATCTCCTACCACCTCCTGGCCCCTGGTAACTACCAACTTACTCTGTTTCTATGACTTTGGCTTTTTCAGTTTCAACGCTTAAGTGAGATCAAATAGTAGTTATCTTTCTCTAACAACTCACTTAGCATAAGTCCTCATGGATTCATCTACGTTGTCGCAAACAGCAAGGTCTCCTTTTTTTATGTCTAAATAGTGTACTATTGTACATATATACCACATCTTCTTTATCCATTTATCTCTTGACAGATATGTAGGCTATATCCATGTCTTGTAAAACCATTCCTTCTAACAAAATAACAAAATGGAAAACACCTTTGGGAAAACGTATGATGAAAGTTTAATTTTAATGGCTGTAGTCCTCACATGAAACTAATATATATAGGGACAGATTGGGAATAACTAAGTAGAAGAGTATTAAGAACTAAACTATTTTATATAACATTCATATAACATGTGTATTTCATGAAAAACCCAGAACCAAGTTGAAACATTTGATAAATTGCTACCAAAAATAACTTGGAAAACAGGTATGTGATTATCTTGAACCTTTGAGAAGAAAGGTCAGTAAAGAAGTTTTTGTTGGTAGGTGTTGATTGTTTTTTAATGAGTTTGTCAAAATATTACAAGAAAAAAATGAGTTCAGGAAAACAGTAGCTAGGTCGAAATCATAAATGACAGGGAATGCAGCCTATAAATTCTGGGACTTACATTATCAGAGGAAATCAATCCTTCTTAACCCTAAGCAGTAAAATATAGCACTTAAAGAGGCTAATTAAAATCAGCCTTGTGGCAAATATGTTAAGGTTATATCTAGTATCCTCATTGATAAAACCTCTGATTAATATTTTTCAGAATATCAGAACACTTTAGAATGAAGTAAGTCAGAAAGAGAAAAGCAAATACCATATATTAATGCGTATATTAATGTGGAATGTAGAAAAATCATATATATGGTCTTATTTGCAGGGCAGGAACAGAAACACAAACACAGAAAACAAATATGTGAATACCAAATGGGGGAAGAAGGGGTGGAGTGATTTGGGAGATTGGAAATTATATATATATATATATATATATATATATATAGTATGTGTGCATGTGTGCAAAGTCACTTCAGCCACGTCCAGCTCTTTGCTACTTCACAGACCATAGCCTGCCAGGCTCCTCTGTTCATGGGATTCTCCAAGCAAGAATATTGGAGTGGGTTGCCAGGCCCTCTTCCAGATGATCTATCTGTACCAGGAATCAAACCCCAGTGTATTAAATTTCCTACATTGACAGGCAGGTTCTTCTTACTACTAGCACCACCTGAGAAGCCCCATATATATTATACTATGTATTATTTAATGAGATGCTACTGTACAGCTCAGGAAACTCTATTCAATACTATATGGTGACCTAAATGGGAAGGAAATAAAAAAAGAAAAAGAAGAGATACATTTATTGCTGAATCTGAATTGTATTGTTTCAGGGGAAAGATGAAGCTCATGCACATTAAAAAAGTGGATAAATAATACATGTTTCAATTAGATCAAATACCTCAAAGAAGAGAATAAATGTAGCCCTCTTACTGAAGCCTGACATATAAATACAGGTAAATTAAGGGAGACATGGGGAAAAAGAAAATAAATATAGCAAGCGTGAAGATTGTGTGCCAAAATGAACATAGGTATGACTTCCCAGGTGGCTCAAGTGGTAAAGAAACTGCCTGCCAGTGCGGGAGATGGGGGAGATGTGGGTTCAATCCTTGGGTCAGGAAGATTTCCTGGAGGAAGAAATGCAACCCACTCCATTATTATTGCCTGGAAATTCCCAGGGGCAGAGGAACCTCGGGGGCTACAGTCACTGGAATCACAAAGATGGAGCATACACATGGATGCGCACGTGCATGCACGCACACACAGCTACTAGACTATGGAGATGACAGGAGGCAAATAATTGAGAACAGTATCTCAGAAGTAGCACTGTAAAATTATATAATGTGTTACATTACCAAAATACCCATAATTCTGGACCAAAACAGATTGTGATTATCTGAGCATTAAATCTGTTTTGGGAGCTTGTATTGCTTCTGGTAGGAAATTGACTGAAAATGATGTTCAACAAGGACATATTCAGAGACACTTACTTCAGAAGTGGCCACAATATAATGTAATGCTATCACGCCTCCCACTAGGCACGTGGAGATCGGGGTGCTGGAAATCATAGATAAAAATGGACAAGGGATTCACGTTTTGATCATCTTTTCTTCCACCTGTTTGTGAAGGGGGCATTTCTGATCTAGGGTTATGGGAATGACCTAATATGATACAGGACACAGGGTAGTTGAGATCAACAGCATTTTATTAGTTACACATATTCACACCCAAGGCAGGAGGACACCATGCATGCAGGGTCATAAGGAGTTTGTAGTTCAGGACAGAGTGAGTGAACAGGGGCTGTGCAAGTGGTTTTTGCAGTAACAAGAGAAAAAATTGATTCCTGGTTCCCACAGGAGTTTGTGCATGCCTGTTTTGATTTTGCAAGCTGGTAGCGAAGTGAAACTTGCTATGCAGAAATAGGTAGCCACTGTACCTGGAGTGTTATTTGATTAGAGGATCTCATTCATAGAAGTAGACTTGGGGAGGGGAACTAGTACTTAGGCTGTTTGCGGCCCTCCAACCTCTAGATGTCATGGAAGCATATAATACTGAATTAATTTCAGACTTTGCACCACACTAATTGTGTTGTTGGAGAAGATTCTTGAGAGTCCCTTGGACTGCAAGGAGATCCAACCAGTCCATCCTAAAGGAGATCAGTCCTGGTTGTTCATTGGAAGGACTGGTGTTGAAGATGAAATTCTAATACTTTGGCCACCTCATGCAAAGAGTTGACTCATTGGAAAAGACCCTGATGCTGGGAAGGATTGGGGGCAGGAGGAGAAGGGGATGACAGAGGATGAGATGGTTGGATGGTATCACTGGCTCAAAGAACTTGAGTATGAGTAAACTCAGGGAGATAGTGAAGGACAGGGAAGCCATCATGCTGCAGTTCATGGGGTTGCAAAGAGTCAGATGCAACTGAGCAACAACAACATATATTGAAAACAGTACAAAGGTTCTTTAAAGAGCTAAAAATAGAATTACCATATGACTCAACAATACCACTCCTCTGCACATATCACTCAATTAAAATTTAGTTACTCAATTCAAAAAAGATACATACACCCCAATGTTCATAGCAGCACTGTTTACAGTATCCAGGATATTGAAGCAACATAAATATCCATCAACAGAGGAATGGATAAAGAAGACATGGTACATATAGTCAATGGAATATTACTCAGCCATAAAAAGTAGCCAGATTGAGTTATTTGTAGAGGTGTGGATGGACCTAGAGAATGTTATACACAGTGAAGTCAGAAAGAGAAAAACAAATACCCTATATTAACGCATATACATATGAATCTTGAAAAAAATGGTATAGATGATTCTGTTTGCAACTTGAAATAGAAACACATAAAGAAAATTGTATGGATACCAATACGGAAGGGGTGGTGGTGCGAGGAATTGGGATATTGGGATTGATACATATACAATATTGTTCAGTTAAGTTCAGTCGCTCAGTCATGTCTGACTCTTTGTGACCCCATGGATTTCAGCATGCCTGGCTTCTCTGTACATTATCAACTCTTGGAGCCAACTCAAACACATGTCCATCCTGTCAGTGATGCCATCCAACCACATCATCCTCTGTCATCCCCTTCTCCTCCTGCCCTCAGTCTTTCCCAGCATCAGGGTCTTTTCCAATGAATGGGTTCTTTGCATCAGGTGGCCAAAGTATTGGAGTTTCAGCTTCAGCATCAGTCCTTCCAATGAATATTCAGGATGGATTTCCTTTAGGATGGACTGGTTAGATCTCCTTGAAGTCCAAGGGACTCTCAAGAGTCTTCTCCAACACAACAGTTCAAAAGCATCAATTCTTCGGTGCTCAGCTTTTTTTATAGTCCAATTCTCACGTACATACGTGACTACTGGAAAAACCATAGCTTTGACGAGATGAATCTTTGTTGGCAAAGTAAAGTCTCTGCTTTTTAATATGCTCTCTAGGTTGGTCATAGCTTTTCTTCCAAAGAGTAAGCATCTTTTAATTTCATGGCTGCAATCACCACCTGCAGTGATTTTGGAGTCCCCAAAAATAAAGTCTGTCACTGTTTCCATTGTTTCCCCATCTATATGCCATGAAGTGATGGAACTGGATATCATGAACTTGGTTTTCTGAAGGTTGTTTTAAGCCAACTTTTTCACTCTCCTCTTTCACGTTCATCAAGAGGCTCTAGTTCTTCTTCGCTTTCTGCCGTAAGTGTGGTGCTATCTGCATATCTGAGGTTATTGGTATTTCTCCAAGCAATCTTAATTTCAGCCTATTCTTCATCCAGTCTGGCATTTCGCATGATGTAGTATGCATATAAGTTAAATAAGCAGAGTGACAATATACAGTCTTGAAGTACTCCTTTCCGAATTTGGAACCAGTCTGTTGTTCCACGTCCAGTTCTAACTGTTGCTTCCTGACCTGCATCCATATTTCTTAATAGGCAGGTCAGGTGGTCTGGTATTCCAGTCTCTTGAATAATTATCCAGTTTATTGTGATTCACAGAGTCAAAGACTTTGGCGTAGTCCATAAAGCAAAAGTAGATGTTTTTCTGGAACTCTCTTGCTTTTTCGATGATCTAACAGATTTTGGCAATTCGATTTCTGGTTCCTCTGCCTTTTCTAAATCCAGCTTGAACATCTGGAAGTTCTCATTTCACCTACTGTTGAAGCCTAGTTTGAAGAATTTTGAGCATTACTTTGCTACTGTGTGAAATAAGTGCAATTGTGTGGTAATTTGAACATTCTTTGGCATTGCCTTTCTTTGGGATTGGAATGAAAACTGACCTTTTCCAGTCCCGTGACCACTGCTGAGTTCTCCAGATTTGCTGGCATATTGAGTGCAGCACTTTCACATCATCTTTTAGGATTTGAAATAGCTCAACTGGAATTCCATCACCTCCACTAGGTTTGTTTGTAGTAATGCTTTCTAAGGCCCACTTGACTTCTCATTCCAGGATGTCTGGCTCTAAGTGAATGATCATACCATTGTGGTTATCTGGGTCATGAAGCTCTTTTTTGTATAGTTCTTCTGTGTACTCTTTCCACCTCTTCTTAATATCTTCTGCTTTGTTAGGTCGATACCGTTTCTGTCCTTTATTGTTCCCATCTTTGTATGAAATGTTCCTTTGGTATCTCTAATTTTCTTGAAGAGATTTCTAGTCTTTCCCATTCTATTGTTTTCCTCTATTTCTTTGCATTGATCGCCAAGGAAGGCTTTCTTTTCTCTCCTTGCTATTCTTTGGAACTCTGCATTCCAATGGGTATATCTCTGCTATATATAAAATAGATAACTAATGAGAACCTGCTATCTAGTACAGGGAACTGTACTAACCGTATTGTGGTGATCAGAATGGGAAGAAGTCAAAAAGGGAGGGTATATATTTGTATGGCTGATTCATTTTGGTGTACGGTAGAATTAATAGAACATAGTAAAGCAACTATATTTGAATAAAATTAATTTAAAAAAGAATGGAGTTGGAATTTTAAACTCAAATGATATTCAAAAAATAGCATCAAAACTAAATATGAGATCTTAATCCATAAAAGTCTTAGAAGAAAGTGTAGGGATAAATTTTGACCTTAGATTTTACAAATTCATAGATACATCAATAAAAGCAGGAGCGAGAAAATACAGACATTAGGGACTTTATCAAAATTGATACTTTTCTGCTTCAAAGGGCATCATTCAGAAAGTGAAAATAGCACCCACAGATATGAGGGAGTTATTTGCAAATTATATCTGATAAGATATTTGTTTTATTAATATTTAAGAACACAACTCAGTAATAAACAGATAACTAAACCATTTCCTAAAACTGGGCAAATGACTTTAAAGGACATTTCTCCAAGGAACATATAATATGGGCAACAAGATGCTCAACATCATTAGTCATTGGGGAAATTCAAATTAAAACCACAATGAGATACTACTTCAATCTCACTAAAAGTTACTGGAATGAAAAAGTCAGGAAATGCCATACATTACTGAGGATATGGAGAAATCAGAACTCTCATACATTCCTGGTGGGACTGTAAAATGGTATAGTCACTTTGTAAGTCTACAAGTTCCTTAAAACAAGGAACTTTAGACCTTAAAACAAGGAGTCCAGCTTCTGCTAACATTCATTTCTGTCAAAACAACCTTATCTGTCAATAATACTCCTCAGGTATGGATCTGCCTCACTTCCAACTTATAAATGTGATACCTAATTTACATTCAGAACTCTAGCTTTAGAGGTGTCTGAAAAATGCAATATTTAGCTTTCCAACCTTAGAGATACAAGCCAAATGAAAGGTTATGAGTGTCAGTCAACACATCCATCAAACTCCATCACTCTGGCTACTCAAATTCCATTCATAGCTTTCTATGCATAGTAAGTGTCCATTTGTACCAGAAGACAGAGATAAAGAGGGTAACCAGTATACCATCAGTCAGGGTATCTATCTCAAAGTGACATCCACTCTCTGCTTATTTAGTCACGATTCTGCCCTGGTTTTTTGTAAATAGAAATCCAATTTCTATTATCAAAGAAGCTAATTATCAAAAAGTACTATTTATAAGTATTAAGGAAAAAGAAGAGCAAAGCATATATCCACAATAAAAGAAAGAAGAAAACATCTATAGTCATTAGGGAAAAGTAACTGCAGATCCACATTAAGGAATGTCATAATGAAATGTAGGGAGAGATCTAATAGATGTGTATTTGAAGGGAAGAGAATATATTTAGTCACTAAAGCCTGCTTATCAGTTTACAGGGCTATGGTCAATATTTATAATGCTTTTATCTCCCAGATATTTCATGCTGTGTTTTTCTTTCATCAGCATCTCAACACTTGACATTTTATTACTCAGTTCTTTGTGCCATTAGTGTTTATATTTTTACTATTATCACAGGTTATGAAGGAGTTGACTAATAAATGGAGGAGCCTATGTTTTCAAAACAGTCTCTTCTTTATCTCCCTCTTTTTGACAATCAGGATTAATCATATCACCCAGGATGATAAATACCTTGTTTTGTTGATTCAAGGGTGATGAAATCCAAAGTGGCACAGTGACTATATGAAAACGGTGTTTTTGTTTTCTGGGTGAATTTTACCTTTAAACCAGAAGAGCACAAATTTCTGCTGATGGAAAATAAAAATTTTGTTAGCTGATCATAAGGAAAGACCATTTACAAATCCTTGAAAACCAGAACAATACGTTACAGCTGGGGCAGAAATGGTATCAAATATTGCCAAGGGAAGGTTTATTCATACCCAACAAATTTGCTTATTTAAGCCACATTTTGTGGGACAGTGTACTTACAGCTTATAGTGATGCCTTTACTAAATCTTCAAAAGGCCATTTCAACTTTACATGAAAAGTTTTTCTGAGAAAACTATGATAAGTCAAATTCCCTAGACATGAGTCACTTCATGGATATCAATTTTACTCTGTTGCTATTATAAAGTGAGTTGTTGATTCAAAAACTTTATTCAAATTGGTTATTGTACCAGATACGTAATAGTGAATTAGACATTCAGTAAACCCACAAATGTTAGTGCTTATATAAACACTGGGATCAAAGAAGATTTCCATATCCAACAGAGCATTTATTCAAGTGACAAGAAAGAGTTGTTTATTTATAAAAGAGGGGAATCAGACATAATGAAACTTTCACTGGGTGAGTTCCCCATCCTCCAGAGAAATGGTGTAACAACAGGTAATAACAGTGATGTGTGAACCTGTGAGACTGTTTCCCATTAATGACAGTCATCTGTTTAGATGCAGTGAGAGGAAACACATGCTGTTTGATGCAGGATGATCATCTCAGCTGCCTTGTGGATTACTGATCTGATTTTGTAGTCATCATTGAAATAAGCTGATGTTTACCAGGACTGGTAAATTTGTCCCTCTTGATTATCGAACATTTCTTCTGCAGTAAATTACTCTTTTGTGAGTATTCACACAAGAAACAAATGTGTTATCTCATTTGATCCTGATTCTAAAAGTTCTTTGCATAATAATCTCAAGATCCTTTTATGAGGAACTCACAAACTGTTATTTTTAATTGCCCTTACCTTCTTTCCATATGGTCAGTCATTGTCCATAAATCATTGCATATTTGTACCTCTGGCACTCCCTTCCTTAGGAAAAAAAAAAAGTATAGTTCAGGATGTACTGGACAAAGTTTGTCCAATTGAGAGCTTAATCTCCACCAGCCTTCAGGTCCATGCTTCAGTGTGCAGGTGAAACAGAATAGCTTTTCGTTTCTAGCAGCATCCAGGCAGTGAGCCAAAACCAACTGTAACTCAGGCTTATATGTGATTTCCTGAGTTGATTGCCCATTATGATCTCTCTATGGTTCCACAGATGTGTACAAAATATTAGTGTCTTTAGGACACAGAGGGCTTTCATCATAGCTCAGTTGGTAAAGAATCTGCCTGCAATGCAGGAGACCTGGTTTGATTCCTGGGTCAGGAAGATCCCCTGGAAAAGGGATAGGCTACCCACTCCAATATTCTTGGGCTTCCCTTGTGGCTCAGCTGGTAAAGAATCTACCTGAAATGTGGGAGACCTGGGTTTGATCCCTGGGTTGGGAAGATCCCCTGGAGAAGGGAAAGGTTACCCACTCCAGTATTCTAGTCTGGAGAATTTCATGGATAGGCCATGGGGTCGCAAAGAGTCAGACATGACTGAGCGACTTTCATTCACTTTTAGAACACAGAGTTAGGTTTCTCATTCATACACTTTTACATGTTAAACGGGTCTTTATCACGAGTATATGAGTCTGAGAGTATTTCTCATGAGAAGAATATGCTTAATAAGAACAGAAAAAAGTATGATGTTATTGCAGGTGTTGGCAACATGGCAAAGGCAAAAGAGACACGCCTGAGAATTAGTTTGTGTTCCATAAACGAGAGTTCTGTTAGGTGCTTCTCTGACTGGAGATGTCTGTAGACTCCAGCTAGAATCCTGATCCAACAGAGAAACATCAGTCCTCTTCTGATGATCTGCTGGCTCAGCAACAGCATCTGCACAACAGCATGAACAATGCCAGGATGGCAGCTACATTATCACTTATCCTGTATTATGTAGTTCATGGGTGACAGCCAAATGTTCAGTCAAATATCCTTTATGAACTCCAAAATGGAAAATGATCCAGTAAACATTTATTAGGTTATTTTCTTTTGGCTAAGGAAATCAGGTGTTGTAATAGATAAATCCAAAACTCTCAGTGAGAAAACACCAGAATTAGAAAAGAAGAAACAAAAATAATCACGGGTTATACATAAAAGTATCATACATAAAAGTATCCAGAACTAAATTAATAATAATTATTTCATCATTGCCAGGACTAGCATTATTAATAGGATGGCTGGATATATATTTTATTTTAATTCAGAAGTAATGCATAATAATTACTTCCTGATTCTAAAATTTGTATGGAAATGTAATGATCCAACCATAGTCAAAATGCTACTGAAAAATAACAAAGAATGTATGATATTACTGCGGGTATTGACAATGTGGCAAATGAAACAGAGGGGCAAACCTGAGATTAGACCTACGCATACACAGAAGATTGATATGGACATTGCAGCCTAGTAGACAGTGGAGGAAGGACAGGATTTTTAATAATTGGTGCTAGAAAATCTGGTTATTTATATATAAGAAAAAGACATGAATTTGGATCTCTATATCACACACTTTTAGAGAATCAATACGAGGTAGACTGAAATCCTGAATGTGAAAATCAACCATGTAAAACCTTTGAAAGCTAATATAAGAGATTATCTTTATGACCTTGAGAAAGAGGATGATTTCCAAGACAAAACATGGAAGAAATAACCCAAGGGAGATATTGGCATATGGTATATACATTAAAATTAGAAACCCTTAAAAGTATGAAAAAAGTAAGCTGAAGAATGATAGCTACACAGACATATAAAGAACTTTACATATTACATAAGATTAAAAAGGCGAATGGATATATACAAACTTTACAAAAGATGAATTCCAAACGGCTAATAAATGCATGAAGATGAAATCTCTAATAACTAGACAAAAGCAAATAAAAGCCACACTATGTGTCTTCTGTACCATGATTGGTTGGCTAACATGAAATTCTGACACTATCAGTGCTGGTGAGGATGGAGATCTACAAGAATTTTCATACACTGTTGGAAGTCATGAAAATCAGACAAACATACTTAAGAACTCATTGACAATTTCTCTAAAGTTTACTATATGTATATTCTACAATTTAGCAATTCTACTTCCAGCTGTAGACCCTAGAGAAAGGAGTGCACATATAATTCAGAAAGCATGCATAAGAATATTCATAGCATCAACATTTACAAATGCCAAAAATTGGATACTACCCAAATGTTTATCAACATTTGAATAAATGAATAAATTGTGGTATAATCACAACAGAATACACAGAACAATAAAAAGGTGATGAACCACAGCTCTAGGCCATTGGGAAGAGTCACAGATACATAAAAAATTGTGAAAAAAGAATAAAGAAAATAAACAATAAAAACATATACAAGGCAGAATAAAATGTCTGTTGGCAGATAAATACACATCTTCTGAAATCCCAAAGAATTTTTTTCCTTCATCACTTCACACATCAGGGTATTGAACGTAAAGGACTGTGTCTTTATAATCTGAGAAAGATAGGTTTTAAGCTGACTGTTATCCACACTGAAATGTAATGAGGTTTATTCTGCTATAACTAACCTTTACAGCAATGATGTTTTGTCAAGCCAAGAGTATAGTAAATTTTATTAAGCTTATAAGGAAAAGTAGGAGAAAAGGAAGCTATGCTGTCATGCCACAGTGAGAGGATACCTCCTATTACTATTTTTGCTAAGGAGGCAATAATTGAAAACAAATGCTTTCACCATTTCATTTTCATATTTTTTCCTCCTCAGGGCTGGGGCAATGGGATGACCCAGAGGGATGGGATGGGGAGGGAGGTGGGTGGGGGGTCCAGGAAGGGGAACACATGTAAACCCATGGCTGATTCATGTCAATGTATGGCAAAAACTATTACAATATTGTAAAGTAATTAGCCCCCAACTAAAATAAATAAATTTATTAAAAAAAAAAAAGAAGAGATGCATTTAAAAAAAAAAATTTCTAGTGGCTTATACTCATAGATATTTCTGAGCTAAACAAACTACTAAATGAATAATGCTTTGTGTTGTTATTACAAATGCTAATATAAAGTCCTCCCTCAGCCCAATTTCAGGAAATAAAGTTGAACAAAGCTTCTGCTGAAGAGACAGAAGTGATGTTATTAACTCATAAACCCACTTTTTATGTCCATGGTGAATGAACAAAAGTTTTAGAACACTGATGAAATGGCAACAAACCATTTTGCTCTCAAGGAACACCTGAAAACATATTGCAGAAAGGTTTCCTAACACTGAGGTGGGCAGAATATCTGAGAAAGCGCCTTTCTTATGACTCAGCATCACAGGTCAAGAGATGAAGATAGCTTTAGGAATCCCCTACCCTCATCAGCAAGTTAGTAAGAGTAACATGAATGGTCATGTAACCATGGAAAGAGGACCAATCAAATCCTAAAGAGAGACCTACCAAGGCTCAGGAGCACAGAACCACCATGGGTTATGGTAGCTGAGGAAATGAATGAAACACTGCAGTACACCAACACTTACCCTCAGCGTTTGTTAAATCCACAGGAATTTGAAGCTATTGGTTTTAAAGGCAGCCATGACAATAAACTTCTAGCCAATTAAAGCCCTAACAAGATTCACCCAGTACTCACTCTCAAGAATAACAGAAGAGACATGACCATCTCCAGGCGTAACTAATATTTCTTAAAGTGTCTTGCACATCATGAACCAGTAGGGAAATATGTATTAAAACTAATAATTCATAAAATTATTCTAATGCAATTCTACTTCTAATAAATGGCCACTAGCACAGCAAATATTAAAAGATTGATATTAATAATAACAACAATGATGTAAAACAACTTTATCAGACATAGCTAGAGAAGTATAAATTGAGACAATCAGTTTGGAAAGGTATCTGAAAGTATTTACCAAAACTGAATTAGGGCTTAGCAAGTATATACTCCCAAAGAATATTGTGTACATATTTACACCAAAAGACGTATGAAAATGTTCATGGCAGTAATATTCATAAAAATGCAAACTGAAAAAAAAACAAGCACATCTCTCTGCAGTAGATAGGTAAATGTAAATATATAAATGTATTATCATCATATACTCCAACATGTTGGAAAAGGAAATGGCAACCCACTCCAGTATTCTTGGCTGGAGAACTCCATGGACTGAGGAACCTCGCAGACTATAGTCCATGGGGTCACAAAGAGTCGGACACTATTGTGTGACTAGGCAACTCCAACAAGTTAATGAATTATAGCCATGTGCATCAAGAATGAGTTTCACAGACATTACAGGAAGAAACCAACTAAAAAAAAAATACAGAGTTAAGACTTCACTCATGTCAATGTCAATCATGATAAAAATTAGTTCTCAGTGGGAAATCAAGTCAATGCTTTCTCCTGGCTGGATATTATTGTCTGTGATGAGACAGTACAGTTTCTGGGTTGCAGTTAGTAGTCTGTAACTTGTTTTCTGTTTTACTTACGTAGTTTTTTTTCTTCAAATTTTTGCCAATTCATCCAAGTATTATTATGAACTATGTATATGTTTATAAATCAGAAAGGTACTTAATTCATCAAAAAAGCCAATCCTTCTCCCTTGAAAGAAAGCAAAATAAATAAAGACATTTTGGAAATAAGCAAGTATGGGAAGATAGGCTTCAAGGCTCGGGCAATGCGAACCATGTGCCCTGGCAACAGGTGTGTGTAATCATTGACATCATTTATAAGCATGCTTATCATGATGATGGAAGACTGAATTTTAACTAGCTCACTATTGTTAAATCTTTATAAGCAATGAACTCAAGACAGACTTCTCATGTACCATTCCTTAATGTACCATCATTTTGAATAAACAGCCAGAAGGAATCTCAATTTCAAGATCACTCAAAATATTATTCTAAGAATAGAATTAATAATATACATTGAAAAGTTTTTTGCTGTTTAAAAGAGAAACTCAAAGTCTGTGATAATCATGAAAATAAACTTTTTTGAAATGCATAAGTCAAAATACTTAATGGAAAATCACATTAATCAGCCAACATTTCTTGAAGGCTTACCTTGTTTCAGGCTCTCTTCCAGGTGCTTTGAAGACATTGATCAATAAAAGGTAAAATTCTCTTTGCTTATGCAGCTTTTATTTCAGTGAACAGTGACAAAAGCAAACCAATTCAGCAACAATTGTACTTAGACACTTTCAAAAGTTGATATGAGCTAGACAAAAACAAAAATATAGAAGACCCAAATTATGCAATTAACAGCCTCAGACTCTGCATTAAATTGCATACAAAACTAGAGATGTATTATTTTATAGTAAGTAGTATACATAAAATGTTTACAAGAGTCAGTATTATACTGTGGAAGCCACAATTATCAACCTACTATAGAAAAGAACATTTCACACATACAACATTCTTTTTATTTCACAGCAATAAATTACATGCATGTAGAAATCAAGGATGAAGTGTAGGGAAATAAATCACTGTGTCTGAAAACAAGATTAACGTTTTGACTAAAGATAAAATCTTGGTATCCCACTCTACTCTTTGGAAGATAAACCATAGGCAACAGTCCCCAACTTTTTGGCACCAGGGATGGGTTTCTTGGAAGATATTTTTCCAGGTAGGGTTTGGGGGAGGAATGGTTTGAGATGATACAAGCATGTGACATTTATTGTGCACTTTATCTCTAATCTAATGTTGCCTCTGATATGAAAGGAGGTACTGGTCTGTGGCCCCAAGGTTGGGGAACCGTGACATAGCGGGTGGCTGTGGGTGGATCCAGGGAAGGTCTTAACCTTTATCACCTGGAGAGATGTTTGCACCAGGCTACTCTTCTGTCTGCCCTCCTGAGACTGCTGTGCTGCACGCTGGGAAGACCCCAGAAGCTTCTGGGCATGTCTCTCACTGGCTTCCCCGTCCTTGCTTCAATCAGCCCTTGCTGATGTCCTGCAACCAGAAAGATCCTTTGCACCTGGAGCATCTCTCAAAGGTCTTCCCTCCACCTTCTGCAGGTGATGAAGGTCTGTGGTGAACAGTGTGTGAGCGCTGTATGGAGCTGTCACTTGGCCTCCCCACAGACTATAGCCATCAGGTCAGCACAGTGAAAGGTTTGTTAAAATAGTGTCTAGTTTGCCCACATCTCTCAGAATAGCAGATTTTTTTTGAACCCACCACTTTGCCAGTATTGAGAGCAACTGAGCAGAAACTAACACAATACTTTAAAGCAATCTATGTTGTTCTTGTTCTAATCGCAAAGTCACGACCAACTCTTTGCAACCCCATGGACTTTAGCCCTACTAGGCTCCTCTGTCCAAGGGATTTTCCAGGCAAGAATGCTGGAGTGGTAGCCATTCCCTTCTCCAGAGAATCTTCCCAACCAGGCATTGAACCGTGTCTCCTGCATTGGCAAGTGGATTCTTTACCACTGAGCCACCCGGGAAGCCCAAAACAACTATATCTCAATTTAAAAAAAAGCAACTGAGGATATTTTCCCTTTGAAATGGCTACTTACGTTCTAGACATTTATTTACATTTCTTTGCATCCTTAACTCTCTGATGGATTTTTAAAAACACTATGATTTTATGGCTCATTTTGCTCTTTCTCATATTTTTTTAGGAGGAAAAACAGTCTACTAATACTCTTTAATACCCTGAACACAAGCATTCTATTTTGATTTTAATCTAAAGACTGCTAACGTCACAACTACGTGAATGCATACTAATAACTGTATTGCAAATGGAGAGTATTATCTAAATTATGAAATCAGTCACACTTTAATTGTTTCAGCTTGGAGGTATTTTCACACCTGGGTTCCACATAGAGATTTCATCCAGTTATTTCCTCCCCACTATTCTATTTACTCAGCCATTGCATTCATCCAAACACAAATTCCATTTGGCGTCCATCTTCACATGAACTTCCCTCCATTATGGTGATGGTTATACTCTTGACTCAACAAAGCAGCCTATGGCCTCCTGTTGATCCTTCCCCCATGTCCTCATCTGTTTTATGTAAACTCATTGTTATTTACATTTCAACTCACTGTAGAATATATTCTGCTTCTTGCCTGTTAAACTACCTTGGACATATCTGTTCCTACTAAGTAAACATGTTCTTTTCAGTTTTTGAAGTCAAGATTGCTTACTCTGCTATTTTCTATGAGAAATGTTGCTGACAGTCCTGCATCATCATTTTTCTTGCTCATAATTACTTCTTTCCCACACATAATACTTTCATTTTTGGAAAAATAGTTCCTTAGAGCTGATGCCTTCCAGGTAAGTACATCTTCATATTCTTCTGGTCCCAGTTCATGCTTCCCAGCTATGTTACTGCTGTGATATGAATAGCTTGAGTAAATCTGTGGACCTTTTACAGAAGGTTCACATACTGGCTCCCTGATTTCTCTAACCCTGTAACTGTCACCTCCACCCTGTTAATCCCATTCCATAATAATAACCTGCATCTTTTCATAATATAGAACAGCCCTTTGTTGTTCAACCACTCAGTCATGTCCTACTCATTGTGACCCCCATGGACTGCAACACTCTAGGCTTCCCTCTCCTTCACCATCTCCCAGAGCTTGCTGAAACTCATGTCCATAAGTCAGTGATGCCATCTAACCATCTCATCCTCTGTCATCCCCTTCAATCTTTCCCTCCTGTTTTCAATATTTCCCAGCATCAGGATATTTTGTAATGGGTCAGCTCTTCTCATCAGGTGGCCAAAGTATTGGAGCTTCAGCTTCAGCAGAGTCTTCTCCAACACCACAGTTAAAAAGTATTAATTCTTTGGTGCTCTGCCTTCTTTATGGCTCAACTCTCACATCCATATATGACTACTGGAAAAACCATAGCTTTAATTATATGGACCTTTGTCGGCAGTCTCTGCTTCTTAATATGCTGCCTAGGTTGGTCATAACTTTTCTTCCAAGAAGCAAGTGTCTTTTAATTTCATGGCTGCAGTCACCATCTGCAGTGATTTTGGAGCCCAAGAAAATAAAGTCTGTCACTGTTTCCATTGTTTCCCTATCTATTTGCCATGAAGTGATAGGACCAGATGAATAGCTCTACCTCTGTGCTAATTACACATTGTGGTTTCTATATAAAGGTTGTTTCAGTTCTCATTAATTCCCATATTTATGTACTCTCAGGAATATATTATCTTTCATTCTGTCCTTATTCATTCTCAATTATTTCTTTTTAAAAAATATTTATTTATTTAGCTGTACTGGGTCTCAGTTGTGGCATGTGGAATCTAGTTCCCTGACCAGGATTTGAACTCAGGTTCCCCAAATAAGGAGGGTGGAGTCTTAGCCCCTTGAACACCAGAAATCCCGTAATTACTTATTTTTGATGTTAATTCTATTTACTTATGTCTTAGGGAGGCCATAGACTAAAACTTTAATCTCTCACAACTTCTATTCAACACTTCTACATTCTTTACTTTCAATTACTTTGTATTGTCTCTTAGGTAAAAATCACTTGAATTAGGCATATCTTCATATTTCAATCACCTTCAAAAACTGATACTAAATGTCTCCCTAAAGCCTTTGATTTTGTGTATCCCAACAAACTATGGAATATTCTTAAAGAGATGAGAGTATGAGACCACATTACCTGCCGCCTGAGAAAACTGTATGCAGGTCAAGAAACAACAGTTAGAACTGGACATGAAACAATGGGCTGGATCAAAATTCAGAAAGGATTACCAAAAGGCTGTATACTGTCACTTTGCTTATTTAACTTGTGTGCAGAGTACATCATATGAAATTTTGGGCTGGATGAAGTACAAGCTGGAATAAAGATTTCCAGGAGAAATATGAACAACTTCAGTTGTGCAGATGATACCACTTTAATGGCAGAAAGTGAAGAAGAGCCAAAGAGCCTCTTGATAAAGGTGAAAAGGGAGAGTGAAAAATATGGCTTAAAGGGAGAGTGAAAAATATGGCTTAAAATTCAGCATTCAAAAAACGAAGATCATGGCATCTGGTCCTATCACTTCATGACAAATATATGGGAGAAAAGTGGAAACAGTGTCAGATTTCATTTTCTTGGGCCCCAAAATCAATGAGGATGTTGATTGCAGCCCCCAAATTAAAAGACACTTGCTTTTTGGAAGAAAATCTATGAACTGTAAAAGCAAAGTATTAAAAAGCAGAAACATTACTTTTCTGACAAAGTTCCGTATAGTCAAAGCTGTGGTTTTTCCAGTAGTTATGCATGGATGTGAGAGTTGGATCATAAAGAAGGCTGAGAAGCAAAGAAATGATGCTTTCAAACTGTGGTTCTAGAGAAGACTCTTGAGAGTCCTGTGGAGAGCAAAGAGATCAAACCAGTCATCCTAAAGGAATTCAACCCTCAATATTCCAGAAGGAATATTCTGGAATAAAGCACCAGAAGAACTGATGCTGACGTTGAAGCTCCTGTATTTTGTCCACCTGGTGTGAAGAGCCAACACATTGGAAATGACCCTGATGCTGGGGAAAAAAAGAGAAGGGGGTGAGGATGAGATAGTTGGAGGACATCACAGACTCAATGGACATGAGTTTGAATAAACTCAGGGAAATAGTGAAAGACAGGGTAGCCTGGCATGCTGCAGTTCATGGGGTTGCAAAGAGTCAGACACGACTTAGTGACTGAACAACAGCAATATTTCCTCTTATGTAAAGCTTTCATTTGAATTAGGCATATCTTCATATTTCAATCAATGGCAACTCCATCCAGTATTCTTGCCTAGGATATTCCATGGACAGAAAATTCCTGGCAGGCTACAATCCACATGGTCACAAAGAGTTGGACACAGCTAAGTGACAGAGCACAAAACAATGAGAATTTATTATCTTAAATTTTTGTGGGTTAGGAATCCAAGGCCAGCTTAGTTGGGACTTCTGGCTAAGGGAGTTGACAAAGGTGCAAAATGTATCAACTGGGACTGGAGTCATCTTAGGGCTCAATTAGAGATGACTTGGCTTACAAAATTGCTCAGGCAGTTGTTGATAGGATTCACTTCATCTGGTTTATTGGCCTGTGGGCTCCTATTCCTTCTGGGCTATTGGATGGAGGCAGGAAAGACTATTCTTTGCCAGGTTAACCTCATGAGGGACAGTGGTATCACAACACCCAGGAAGGGTTCATGGGAGACAGCTCTAACGCCACCTGCTGCAATCAATTTGTGCATATCTGTAACATTATTGAGAGTAAAGAAAGCAAAAAGCATATCAGTTACAATCACTCAAAGCACTTTGTTTTTTATGGAACAAAAAGACAATATTTGTCCAAGCAATTTTCTTAAATCAGTAATAAACAGACATGTCAAACAACCAAAAATTATAATTTAAGTTTCAAAATATAAATTATAATTTAAGCTTCATCACTATGATAAAAGCTAGTGGAGATGATGGAATTCCAGTTGAGCTATTTCAAATTCTAAAAGATGATGCTGTGAAAGTGCTGCACTCAATATGCCAGCAAATTTGGAAAACTCAGCAGTGGCCACAGGACTGGAAAATCAGCTTTCATTTCAATCCCAAAGAAAGGTAATGCCAAAGAATGCTCAAACTACCTCACAATTGCACTCATCTCATACGCTAGTAAAGTAATGCTTAAAATTCTCCAAACCAGGCTTCAGCAATATGTGAACCATGAACTTCCAGATGTTCAAGCTGGTTTTAGAAAAGGCAGAGGAACCAGAGATCAAATTGGCAACATCCACTGGATCATTGAAAAAGCAAGAGAGTTCCACATCTACTTCTGCTTTATTGACTATGCCAAAGCCTTTGACAGTGTGGATCACAACAAACTGTGGAAAATTATTCAAAAGATGGGAATACCAGACCACCTGACCTGCCTCCTGAGAAATCTGACTGCAGGTCAAGAAACAACAGCTAAACCTGGACATGGAACAACAGACTGGTTTGAAATAGGGAAAGGAGTATGTCAAGGCTGTATATTGTCACCCTGCTTATTTAACTTATATGTAGAGTACATCATGCAAAATGCTGGGCTGGTTGAAGCACAAGCTGGAATCTAGATTTCCAGGAGAAATATCAGTAACCTTAGATATGTAGATGACACCATCCTTATGGCAGAAAGCAAAGAACTAAAGAGCCTCTTGATGAAAGTGAAAGAACTCAGTGAAAACATTGGCTTAAAACTCAGCATTCAGAAAACTAAGATCATGGCATCTGGTCCCATCACGTCATAGGAAATAGATGGGGAAACAATGGAAACAGTAAGAGGCTGTATTTCTTCAGGCTCCAAAATCACTGCAGATGGTGACTGAAGCCATGAAATTAAAAGACATGTGTTCTTTGAAAAGAAAGCTATGACAAACCCAGACAGCATACTAAAAAGCAAAGACATTACTTTGCCAACAAAGGTCTGTCTTGTGAAAGCTATGATTTTTCCAGGAGTCATGTATGGATGTGAGAGTTGGACTATAAAGCAAGTTGAGCACTGAAGAACTGAAGAATTGATGCTTTTGAACTGTGGTGTTGGAGAAGACTCTTGAGAGTCCCATGGACTGCAAGCAGCTCAAACCAGTCAATCCTAAAATAAATCAATTCTGAACATTCTTTGGAAGGACTGATGCTGAAGCTGAAACTCCAAATCTTTGGCCACCTGAGGTGAAGACTGACTCATTGAAAAAGACCCTAATGCTGGGAAAGATTGAAGGCAGAAGGAAGGGATGACAGAGGATGAGATGGTTGGATGGCATCACCGACTCAATGGACATGAGTTTGAGCAGGCTCTGGGAGTTGTTGAAGGACGGGGAAGCCTGATGTGCTTCAGTCCATGGGGTGGCAAAAAGTCAGACACGACTGAGCTACTGAACTGAAGCTTCAAAAAATTCCTCCCAGATGATGCCTGGGAATCTCATTAAAACATGCATTATAAACACAGTCTGTGCTTTTACTTTTTGAGTTGTTTTTTATTGCTGTTGACTATGGCAACATTGTATCCAAGAATCTGAGTCATTTTTTAAAGTACATTCCTCAATTCTCTTTAATCCAAGTGCATTACCAATCCTTGCATTCCTTATTGCATCTTATATTTTTATTGACGGTCAATAAACATTCATTGTAAAAAACACTGCCAAGAATTTACTTGTGTTTCAGGCTTTCAGAGTCAGTGGAATATGGAACTACTAATTTTAGAATTCACAGATTAATTGAAGAGACAAAAAGTATGTGATTGAAAAAGAGATGCAAATTATCAGAAACAACATAAAAGTAGTTAATATTTAATATCTTTAATAATGCAAAGTAGAACTTAGTCTTGAGATAAAGTTGAACAGGATTCAAGAAAAATAGTAGGGTAAGATAGACAGCTGATATTACTTAACATTTTTTTTATTTTTAATTGAAATATAGTTAATTTACAGTGCTATGTTAGTTTCAGATGTATAGCAAAATGCTTCAGTTATATGTATAACTGAATATACATATATATATTCTTTTTCAGATTTTTCTTTTACAGATTATTATAAGATATTGAATATATTATAGTTCCCTGTACAATAGAGTAGCTCTATTTTATATATACTAGTGTGAATATGTTAATCCCAAACTTCTAATTTCTCTCTCCCACCCTCCCCTACATATTTATTTACTTTTATCAAATAAATAAAGATAACTGCCTGACAGGATTTAATTCAATGTTCAATTAAAATAATTCAACTTGCTGCTTTGAATACCTAGACAGAGCCAGAAATATTCAGTAAGAAATGACAAGCAAATAAATACACATATACATGCATACATACTTTCAAACATAGATACATATACAGACACATGCAATGAATGAATAAATGAATAAATGCATGATTAGTAAAATTAGAGAATTAATGAAAACTTGAAATATTCTCTCCAACTTTGGCATTTAATAAGCCAAATTTTTGAGATGGTTGGATGATATCATCATCCCAATGGACATGAGTATGAGCAAACTCTGGGAGATAGCAAAGGACAGGGAAGCCTGGCGTGCTGCAGTCCATGGGGTTGCAAAGCATCAGACACAACTGAGTGGCTAAACAACCCCCCAAAAGGCTTGGACTTCAAGAAGATCAAACTAGTCAATCCTGATGGAAATCAGCCCTGAATATTCATTGGAAGGACTGAGATGCTGAAGTTGAAACTCTAATACTCTGGGCCACCTGATGCAAAGAGCCGACTCATTGGAAAAGACACTGATGCTAGGAAAGATGAAGACAGGAGGAGAAGAGAGTCACAGAGCGTGTGATGGTTGGATAGCATCACTGACTTGATGAATACGAGTTTGAACAAACACTGGAAGAGAGTGGAGGACAAGGGAGCCTGGTGTGCTGCAGTCCATGGGGTTGCAAATAGTCAGATATGACTTGGAGACTGAAAAACAAAAAACTCTCTGAGTTTGGCAACTCATGGACAAACACTATTTTTTCTTTGCTCATTTCAAATTTTTCCTAATCTTTGCAATGGATATGAGTCCCTTTGATTTAAAGAAAATTAATATTTTAAATGAAACAAAAATCAGTAATAAATAAGATAAAATGAGGGGCTTCCCAGATAGCTCAAATAGTAAAGAATATGCCTGCAATGCAGGAGACCCAGGTTGGATCCCTGGGTCAGGAAGACCCCCTGGAGAAGGGCATGGCTACCCACTCCAGCATTCTTGCCTGGAGAATTCCATGGACAGAGGAGCCTGGCAGGCTACAGTCCATAGGGTCACAAAGAGTCAGACATGACCGAGCAGCTAACACACACACACACAAGATAAATGAAGGGAGACAACAATATCTCTTCATGAACTGCTTGGGAGTTTCCCAGGCAGTATACTGTGCTCTTGCTGTAAGCTGAGAAATGCCTTGTATAATGTTTGTTGTTGTTGTTTGTGCTGGGTCTTCCTTGCTGCCCGCAGCTTTTCTCTAGTTGTGGCAAGCGGAAAGGGGGTTACTCTTTCTGTGCGGTGTGCAGGCTTCTCATTGAGGTGACTTCTCTTGCTGAGGATCTTGGGCTTTAGGGATGTGGACTTAATTTGCTCCAAGGCATATGGGATCTTCCCAGACCAGGGATCGAACCCATGTCTCCTGCATTGTCAGGGAGAGTCTTAACTACTGCTTATCAGTGAAGTCCTTTACAACGTATTTTATCACTCAGGCCTTTTCTTTCATATATGTGTTTTTTTTTTACATAGTCGTATATTGCATTCCATTGCATGCATGTGATTTAGCTTAATTTTAAACCATCTTCACTTCTATAGGTGAAGGTCTATGGCAAAGGCAAAGTTCTTATCACAGATAACTTGAACCCTGTGAAAAAGTTTAACATATTCTGTATATTTCTTATATTTTCAAATTGTTAGCTGTTCCCACCAACTCATATCAGCTGGAAAGAGCAAGGTTTAATTGTGATTCACTATCTTCTGATTTCTAACAGGCTTTGCTTACCACAAAAGGATTGCCTTTTATGTATTCAGAATGCATACACAGTGCTACTGTGTCTCTTGAGATGCTAACTTCATCAAGGAGGAGTTGATGCTTTTGTCTCTGTTTTAGGACAAAAACTCCTCTCTGCTCCCTTTAGTCCTGTATTTTCCCTTGTTTTTGCAAATGTTGTATCTTTTCTTTTTTTTCAGAAAATTCACATACCACAACATTAATTTCATGCTTAAATCTATTATTGAGAGATATTTTATAAAACAAATAGTAGATTATATTTCAGAATAACTGTGCCTGCATCCTGGTTCTATCATTCTAGTGACATAACTTTAGCTGGGTGCTTGAAAACCATTTTTTTAATGGTGGCCAAGTTAAGATGGTCCAAGAATCTGATCATATTGAAGAACTGAGGCAGATCAAATTTTAATCAGCCATGTCAAAACCATCTAATCTTTCACAACCAAATAAACAGCCATTGTAATCACTGAGAGCAAAAATATCAATGAGTTAATTAAATATTAATATTTAACAGGAAACAAATAACTCCATGTAATAATAATATTGCATTAAGAACAAATTTCTATTTATTCAAATTGTGATAATTCAACGCATTTGCTAAGTAAGTACATATTAGCAGATATGTGACTTTTAAAATATTGAATAATTCCTTTGTTATGGACCACTTTTATAATTCTAGAACAGAACTTCTATGAATTACTATTAATGCATGTCAGCTAACTTTGGTAGCTTTAATAAGCAACAAGCCTTTAATGTTATATACAAATTAGAATCCGTGAAGTTTACATAATTCCTCCCATGAAAAACAAATAAAAAGAGGCCTTGCATTTTTGAATTAGCTAAGCATAGAGCTTCCATGGAGAAGGAAATGGCAAGCCACTCCAGTGTTCTTGCCTGGAGAATCCCAGGGACGGGGGAGCCTGGTGGGCTGCCGTCTATGGGATCGTATAGAGTTGGACACAACTGAAGGGACTTAGCAGCAGAGCTTCCATTAGTCTTTGTATGTGCTAAAGAGCATCTGTTGGCAAATGTGGATTTAAAAAGTTATTAAATTTATGTTTATAAGCTAAAATGCTTTATATGCAATAAGTGCATCATCCATGAGATTGTAGTTAGTTTCCTTTACTAGAGTTTGGAAAAATAAATCATTTAGTCTTCTATCATATTTCTTCAAAGTGCATTCCATGGAATACCATTTTTTTTTCTTTAATCCAAACAGGAAGGAAAAAAATATTACCTACTTTATTTAATCTGGGGAGACAGTGGGTTTAAAATAATTACAACATATTTTAAAATATACCTTCCAAGTCTGCAATAAAATTATGAAATATATCAAATATATTTGCTGAATTTTTTGTTTATATGATGCTCTTTGAAAGACTATTGTAAATCCAGGGTAGCACTGTCCAACAGATATTTCTACAGTGAAGGAAATGTTCCATATGTGTGCTGTCCAAAACCCAAAATGTAGAAAACTTATCACTAGTGGCTTTTAAATACTTGAAATGTGATTAGCATGATGGCATTTATTCTCAGTTGCTAAGTTGTATCTGACTTTTTTTGTGACCCCACAGACTGTAGCCTGCCAGGCTCCTCTGTCCATGAAATTTTCCAGGCAAGAATACTGGAGTGGGTTGCCATTTCCCTCTCCAGGGGTTCTTCCTTACCCAGGGATTGAATCTGTGTCTCCTGCTTGGTAGGAGGATTCTTTATAACCTGTGTTACCTGGGAAGCCCCAAGTGTCATGGAAGAACTGAATTTTAATGTTATTTCATTTTAAACAAATTTTAAATAGCCACTTGCAGTTAATGGCTGATTTATTGGACAACTCGGTTCTAGATTCTCAAAACCCACCCAAGTTATGCTGCTCTGTCACAACAGTTATGACTATTATGGTTGGTATGTACCTCTAGGGCACATCAACCAGGAAGGTGATGATTATAAATATTCCTAAGGAACCGTGACTGGAGAACAACACTGTTGAGTGTACTAATGGTGAAACCAGGAGGAGTGTCTGCAAAGAGAAAAGTCCAAGGGGTCAGCAACAAAAATTGGATGAGGCCGAGGGCGGCTACAAATTCTGAAGGGCATAATTCATTGCAGCTGCCTCATTAGTGCCCTTCATTCCCTAATCCTCCCTCATGTCACAAGAAAGGGAGAACAGGAAAGAACAAGCTAAAATGGATATGTTCATGTGGCAGAACTGCTTCTGAGACAAGGCTAGAACTGTACAGGAACAGAATTACAATGTATTTCATTCTAGTGCCACATTATTTGTGATGATATATAAAAACTTGTATATGATTATGAGGATTGGCTTACCTTGCCATTTTATCATTTGCAGTGATCCATATTCAAGCCTAAATGACAGTATAAAGGCTTCAACAATGCAAGTTTTAGCATTTTAAAACCAGCATCAAAGTATTACCCGGTCATAAAAATGAATTAACCCGGTCATAAAAATGAATTAATGTCATCTGCAGCAACATGGATCGACCTAGAGATTATCCTACTAAGTGAAGTAGGTCAGAAAGAGAATGACAGATACCACTTATATTTGGAATCTAAAATATGACACAAATGAATTTATTTACAAAACAAAAATAGACCCACGCACATAGGAAACAAATGTATGATTACCAAAGGGAAAAAGTGGGGGGAGGGTAAATTAGGAGTTTGAGATTAAGAGAAATATACTACTATATATAAAATAAACAATGAGGATGTATCATATAAATTAGGGAATTATATTGAATGTCTTGTAATAAACTATAATGAAACAGCATCTGAAAAAGAATATAAATATATAGCTATACCTGAATCACTGTGCTGTATATCTGAAATTATCACATCGTTTAAAATCACCTATGCTTCAACTTAAAAAAAAAAAGAATCAAAGTAATACTGATGATAGTGCAGACCTGCTGGATAAGACACAGGTTGGCTTGCAGTCACATACTCTGGAAATTGCTCTGAACTGACTGAGCAAGAGACGATATTGAACAAAACAAGGGAAAGAAAGCCTCAGGAAAAGGACATTAAGTTATATGACCACAATATTTTACACATTTAAAGCACTTCCAGCTTTTAAAAAATTGCCAGGGATTATCTCATTTGATCTGCTTAAAAACCCTCACAGTTATGCATGGAAATATAGCCCTGATGATGATGATGATAGTGATAATGAGGATTATGATAATAATGAGGATGATGATAATGATAGTGGTGATCTCATGAAAATTATTCTCTGAGTAGCTTCATGTCCATAATTGTTTTCCTGAGGTTTCATACTTGAAGTTAATAGAGTTGGGTTAAATTTGGCTCATGTTTTCTTTTCTGAAGGTCTTACAGTGTTGAGTAGGGTAAAAATTCTGCTGTTGAG
Source organism: Giraffa tippelskirchi (assembly GCF_054371585.1). Taxonomy (NCBI): domain Eukaryota; kingdom Metazoa; phylum Chordata; class Mammalia; order Artiodactyla; family Giraffidae; genus Giraffa; species Giraffa tippelskirchi. The sequence goes on from NC_137279.1 coordinate 67,851,726, forward strand.
AAGACTCGTGGCATTCTGATATTTTTGATTATATATGACTTGGAATTTTTGATACATAAAGTGTATTTTCTTCTCATCTTTAAAGTCAATATAAGTAAGTGTAAGTCCAAGGCACACAATCTTCAATCTTTCAATATATTTTTTCAAATATAATTTTTGGGGGGGATAGCAGAACTATGGCTAGATAGCAGGTATTAGAGTTTTCAGTAAAGTGTCTGCTTCTTTCCTTGTGTGTGTGTGTGTGTGTGTGTGTGTGTATCTGCACACCATATATTTAAGGCATTATTTGCCTATCTAGTAAAGGGGTCAGCAAACTTACCTGAAAGCCAAATTCAGAACTGAGTCTGGCCTGAGAATTGAGAATATTTCATTTTTTATCTTTTTTTTAAGTTGTGAAGACAAAGAAGAACATTTAAGAGGCCTCTGTGACCCTTAAAATCTAGAGTATTAACTTTACAAAAACTCTATTTAAAAAGTATAAAAACTTTTTTCAGTCTATAATCTAGTACATTCAACATTTCCCTACATACTATTTTCCTTTTCTGTTTTTCCCATCCTATTTTTCCTAATTGGTGTTTATTCATTCCTGTTATCCTTGTGAAGATGAGATTCCATTCTATTTTTCACAAAATTTTCTAAATTTTATTATATCTTGTTTCAAATCCTACTTACTCTAGTCACATTATTGAATTTTTTGTACCCATTGTTCTTTATTAATTTATTTGTTCTAGTGAAGTTTAGTTGATGTACAATGACACAATTGTACACATTATATATATTATGTATTATACATACAATATTTTTCAGAGTATTTTCCCTTATAGGTTATTGTAAAATATTGAATATAGTTCCCTGTGCTATACAGTAGGTTTTTGTTTATCTATTTCATGTATAATAATATGTATTTGTTAATCCAAAACTCCTAATTTATCCCTCTCCCTGAACTGTTCCTCTATGCTGTATCAATAAGCTACCTATTTTAAGGTTTCAACTAAAGTATTAGGCTAAATTTTTCAAATATTTTTTGGTAATTTTATTGTTCTTTATACCTTGGGAGAGTGGGAAAGTGTTAGTTGCTTAGTCGTGTCCGACTCTTTGTGACCGCATGGACGGTAGTGCACCAGGCTCCTCTGTCTATGGAATTTCCCAGGCAAGAATACTCAAGTGGGTAGCCATTCCCTTCTCCAGGTGATTTTCCCGACCCAGAGGTCATATTTGGATCTCCTGTGTTGCAGGCAGATTCTTTACTGACTGAGCCACCAGGGAGGCCCGTCTTCATAAATTACTCACTTCATTTTCATCTTTCTATTTCTTGTAATAGCTGTGCTTGTTATTTTAGTGAATCCTCAATTGTATTCTCTCTTAAAAGGATGAGTTTTTCTGGGCTTCCCTTGTGGCTCAGCTGATAAAGAATCCGCCTGCCTTGTGGGAGACCTGCGTTTGATCCCTGGGTTGGGAAGCTCCCCTGGAGAAGGGAAAGGCTACCTACTCCAGTATTCTGGCCTGGAGAATTCTGTGGGCTATATGGGGTCACAAAGAGTTGGACATGACTGAGCAACTTTCACTTTCACTTTTCTGGATAATAGGAGCAGGTTTAGTTTTGTCCAACTGAAACGGACTGTGGTTGTTTTCTCTGAGCCATGGCTGTATCTTTCCACCTTAGATAGATGTCCTATTGTGTTCTCAATTCTTTTCTGTATTACTTTTCTCCACCCATCTCTGCCATCAGATTCTTTTATTTTTCTTAACCTAATGCTATTGACAGCTTAAATGAATTTGTATCGATTGTCTTTTCTTTGGCCTTCCCTGGTGGCTCAGGCAGTAAAGAATCTGTCTGCAATGCAGGAGACACAGGTTTGATCCCTGAGTTGGGAAGATCTCCTGAAGAAGAAAATGGCAACCCACTCCTGTATTCTTGCCTGGGAAATCCCATGGACAGAGGAGCCTGGCTGACTACGGTCCCTGGGGTCCCAAAGAGTCAGATATAACTGAGCAACTAACACACAAGCACACATCTTTTCTTCAGGGTAAGCTGCTGTTTAGAGGGAACATGTATTTGTTAAATTTCTTATTCATCCTCAAGGAACTGAACCATCCCAGTACACACTTTAGTCCTTCTGAGGTTTTATTAAATCACAATTATAACCAAAATAGAACCTCAGAAAATTGCTCCACACTTCCATGATCATGTTCAGATGTTCACTCACATTTTCACTAAGGATGGGATCTATCCTTCTCAGCATTTGTATTTGCTGACAATTTTTGGTCTCTAACGTTAGTATCAGGGAAGCCAGGTGGCTCAGTGGTAAAGAACCAACTCAACAATGCAAGAGACACAACAGACACAGGTTTGATCCCTGTGTTGGGAAGATCCCCTGTAGAAGGAAATGGTAACCCACTTCAGTATTCTTGCTTGGGAAATCCCATGGACAGAGAAGCCTGGCAGTCTACAGTCCATGGGGTTGCAAAAAGTCAGACACAACTGAATGACTAAGCAACAAAACAAATTTAGTATCAGATCCTCCTTTAGCTCTCATAACTCTACTGAGGGTGATTCTGTGCTCACTTTGGTGTGAGTGATGATTGACTTTACAAGCCTGCCTTGCAGTTTTTTATTAAAGATATTTATGTGTTTGCTATCTGGGGTAAGCTGAGTAATTAGTACTCACAAAAAGAGATGTCAACATCCATATCCTGAAGCTTAGTGAATATGCTACCTTCTGTGGCAAAAAAAGCACTTAACACATGAGGTTATATCAAGAAAACAGACATAGAGACTGTCTTGGATTATCTGGGTCATCCCAAGAATCCTTATAAGGAGAAGGCAGTGGGCCCACACAAGTCTTGATTGGAGTGATGCAGCCAAAAGGAATGAAGTCACCAGAAGCTGGGAGGCCAGGAAGTAATTTTTGCCTGGAGCCTCTGGAAAATAGTTTTGAAGACACTGTGACTTTAGCCAAGTGAAACTTATTTTGAACCTCTTCTTTCCAGAATTGTAGAGAATATATCTGTATTGTGCAAGACACCAATCTAAGGTAATTTGTTACAGCAGAAACAGGAAACAAACTATTCTTGGTCTACATCATTTGAAGGCAAGAGTGGCCTGGTAGGTTCACTAAGTAGATATCAATAGGAAATAGATAGGCAGAGAATCTACATCTATTTTAGAAAAAACAAACAAACAAAAAACTTTGGAGAAGGGGACAACAGAGGACAGATGAGATGGTTGGATGGCACCACTGACTCAATGGACATGAGTTTGAGCAAGCTCTGAGAAATGGTAAAGGACTGGGAAGCCTGGCGTGATGCAGTCCATGGGGTTGCAAAAAGTCAGACAAAAAATTTTTACTATTTTTGTTACTATTACTCTCTCTATATTTTGATACTTAACTTTTGTTGATATAGCCTAGATTTTTTTGTTATATATCCTGTATCTTAGTATTTTCTTGCAGGATTCTGCTTCTAGTATTATGAAATTAACTCAGCAGGATAATATTCCTGCTGAGAATAACTGGAAAAAACAGATAACTTATAAAAAAAATCCATTATATGACATAAAAAAAAAAAAAAAAAACCTGAGTGCAAACAGTACTAGAGGAATCAAGATCCAAGATGGAAAGAAACTCCTTTTGACAGAGTTTCATTTTAATGTGTTAGGGACAAGGAGGACTTTGAAGAGACTCTTTCTAAGTGATGATGCTTAAAACTTAATGTTTGGAGGAATTCGACATGGGAGAGTGCACTGTGAGAGCTCCTGTCTATCTGCATGGGTTTCCACAAATGTCAGCCAGAAGTTTGGGCTACTGTTACTGTCTTATCTTACAGGGAAGGGTAAGAGAAGTAGGATGGCAAGTAAAAGGCTTAAACAGGTTTCCTCCAACTGGTCTCTAATCACCATTGCAACCAGTTTCCTGGTATTAGGGTTCAACTCAGCATTCATTCTGTAGAGAGGATTTTTAATTTGTTGTCATCATTAATTCTAGAAGTCTTTTTACTATGTATTTCTTTCCTTGGATTGTTGTTCAGTTGTTCAGTTGTGTCTGACTCTTTGCGACCCCATGGACTGCAGCATACCAGGCTTTCCTGTCTTTTACCATCTCTCGGAGCTTGCTCAAACTCATATCCATTGAGTCAGTGATGCCATTCAACCATCTCATTCTCTGTTGTCCCCTTCTCTTCCTGCCTTCAATCTTTCCCAGCATCAGGGTCTTTTCTAACCAGCCAGCTCTTCACATCAGGTGGCCAATATATTGGAGCTCAACTTCAGCATCAATCCTTCTAATGAATATACAGGATGGATTTCCTTTAGGATTGACTGGTTTGATCTCCTTGCAGTGCAAGGGACTTTCAAGAGTCTCCTCCAAAACCACAGATCAAAAGCATCAGTTCTTTGGGTTCAGCCTTCTTTGTGGTCTAGCTCTCACATCCATACATGACTAGTGGAAAAACCATAGCTTTGACTAGATGGATGTTTGTTGGCAAAGTAATGTCTCTAATTTTTAATACACTGTCTAGGTGTGTCATAGCTTTTCTTTCAAGGAGCAAACATCTTTTCATTTCATGGCTGCAGTAACCATCTGCAGTAATTTGGAGCTCAAAAAATAAAGTCTGTCACTGTTTCCATTGTTTCCCCATCTATTTGCCATGAAGTGATGGGGCTGGATGCCATGATCTTCCTTTTTTTAATGTTGAGTTTTAAGCCAGGTTTTTCACTCCCCTCTTTCACCTTCACCAAGAGGCTCTTTAGTTTCTCTTCACTTTCTGCCAGAAGGGTGGTATTATCTGCATATATGAAGTTATTGATATTTCTCCCGGCAATCTTGATTCCAGGTTGTGCTTCATTCAGCCCAGTGTTTTTAATGATGTACTCTGCATATAAGTTAAATAAGCAGGGTGACAATATACAGCCTTGACATACTCCTTTCCTAATTTGGAAGCAGTCTGTTGTTCCATGTCCGGTCTAACTATTGCTTTTCTTTCTTTGAATAACATATTTTTATTTCATATATTTTGAGTATACATTATATAAATTAAACTATTATAAGAAACTTATCACACACTTAGGACAATACAGATGAGAAATCCCTTTAACATTTGAGATTGTTCAGTAAAAGAGAGAGAGGTCAACATTTTCTACTTTCTTATTATTTTCATGTTTTCAGCAAAATTATTCACTGACTTTATCTTTGCAGGAGAATGCTACTATAGAGCCAACAAGGTGATAAACTCAGGAAATTACTAAAAATAACAGCTTAAGAAATAGAGTCACAGATGTAGAAAATAAACTTATGGTTTGCATGGAGGCGATAAATTGGAAGACTGGGATTGACATTTACACACTGCTATATATAAAATAGACAATTAATAAGAAATAACTATATAGCAGAGGGAAACTCTTCAATACTATGTAATGATCTATTTGGGAAAAGAATCTAAAACAAAGTGGATATATATATGTGCATAACTGATATACTTTGCTGTACAGCAGAAACTAACACAACATTTTAAATCAACTATATTCTAATATTTAAACAAATAATTGTTTATTTCCTTTCATATTGAAAAAATCAGGAAATAAATTATTCTCTTTCTTTAAGCATACATTTATTTTACTTGAATATAGCATATGGTGTGTTAAAATATTAGATTTTATTTTAGCATCAGAGCCTCAGCGATATTTCTCATGTGGTGATGCATTTTAATTCTTATGTGCCAGTTTACAACTACGTCAGCATCTGCTGTGTGCAAACAGTATGATTGGCACCAGGTGAGTGTGTAGCTTTTTATTGTTCTCTAGGGAAATTGGAGGGTGATAAGCAGTTGTATAAAAAAAGGGTATATGACTATTTTAATTTTGAACAAAAAATATTATTAGTAATTCTACTCTACAGAATGTGAATCTAAAACATGCATGCTAGTAATTAAAAACAAATTATGCCAAGAGAAAATTAAATTAGCTAATAATCCAGTGTTTCCTCATGAAAACAATATATACAGAAAATATGTATATTTACAATGCTAATTTTTTGCTATAGAATCAGGTGCCTGCAATATATTTGATTTCCTAAGGCAATAAGACTTGAAGGAATTTCCTAAGGTCATCACATCCATTTTTCTGGCTTAAGGTCTGCAACTACCCAAACAAAGCAATTAATCACACAACCTGATTCTTACCTCACCAAGGGGGAAGACTAGCCTTGGAAATAAATGCTATGAAGCCTCAAAGAACAACTGCATATAGTTGACCCTTTTATCCATGGGACATTGGTTCCAGAACTCCATTGGATTCCAAAATCCGTATCCGTTTAAATCCTTTATGTAACATGGCATAATATTTACATATAATGTATACACACTCCTGTACTTTAAATCATCTCTAGATTACTTGTAATACATAATACAATGTAATTGCTTTGTAAATAGCAGTAAACACGATGCAAATGCCTGGTATATAGTTGCCAGCACATAGGAAATTCAAGTTTTGCCTTTTGACACATGGATTTTTGTTCTGAGTACTTTCGACCTGTGGTTTACTGACTCTGTGGATGTAGAACCTGCAGATATGGTGTGCAGACTGTATATGACAGGGCATTAAAAAGTCATCGGTGTATGTAGTCACAAGTCCTCAGTTGCTGAGCTTGTTCTGACATAATATTTATTCTATAGTTGCTTGTGAATATTTCCTTTAGAGAGTGCCCTACAGCTATAGATACTCTTTACAGCACCATCAGTTCTTGAAATAATAATGACTATAGGAAAACTATTCAGTATGGAAGAAAATTCAAGGGCTAGTGTTGTAAATTATTGTAATAGGTTGTTACACAGTCCCACAACCTCTGGTCATTGGACAGAGAAGTGAAATGGAGATGAGTATAGGGAACAGAAAGGAACAAAACTCTGCATTTGGTGCATCCACCCCCTCTGACTCAACCCCACCACTGCCTTCCTGCCTCAGCTTCTCTCCCATCTCCCTCAAACATAGAATTTCTTTTTAATACTAAAGGAATAAAAAAAATCCAATCTTATATTCTGTTGCAACTGGATCAAATTACACACAGTTTCACATCAAAAGTTAAAGGTTAATGAGTGATAGATTTTTAATAGCATAAAACCTTGGTATTTCTTTCCTTTAAAAATTTGCAGCGTGAACTTGCTGACCCTGCACTTATCCCTTGATAAGAAGAGACTTCAAAGGCATTTCTAGTTTCTGAAATTCAGTCACTCTAGGGTTCAGGTATCACTGAGATTTAATGTCTAAGAAATATGAAGTGGAAATAAAGGAGAACTGGGAAGACTTTCTCTTGCTGATTGCCATAACTTTTTCCCTACCTTGTCAGATAGTGCCTGGGGCAAGCCAAGAGATAAAATAACCCATATTTTATCTTCATCCTACAGATTTAGTGTCCATGACTTGTCCTGCTCTCAGCTGTCTTTTTTCTGGCTTTCTTCAATTTTTCTACATAATTATTTTTTCTACTTTCATTTAAAGGTATTTACATAATGATTTTTAAAGCAATTCTATAAGTGTTTTGACAAAACATACTTTAGGAAGTTAAAATCATTCAAAAACTTTCTAAAGGAAAGTTTTTCACTTGTAACATTATTTTAAAGTATAGAATTCGACCTTTACAAAATACAGTGTAAGCAAAGCTCAATTATAGAAGTTGGTGAAATGATGTTCAAAGAAAGAGTGTAGGAGACAGTTTTGCAGAGGGACCTGTGACTAAAAGAAATTGTCAGGAAGATAAGTGACTGACATTGACCTCTGTCTGGAACAATCCTATTCTCACTTCTGGTAACTGCCATAATGATTTCCCTTATGATTTCTTTCAGAGCTTTAAAGAATACTTTTTCTAGGTGGGGGAAATTAAAGTATAAATAGATGACAGTTAAAGAGAAATCATGTTTGTTTTCTTCTTGGAATTGTGGAAGAAAATTAATTATTTTCACTGATACAAAAGTCTGTTTCATATAGGTCACCTGCGCTACTTTACTGGTAGAGAAAATGACCTCAGAGAGCACACCAATACTGGGAACACAACAATGCTTAGCATTTTTTAAAGAAATAACGATGATTTTTCTCTAGCTCTTTTATTGTCCATTATAGTTTACAAGCATATATACATGTATATGTATGCATATATATATATATATATGAATGCACATCCTCGTTCACAAAAGACAACCATCATGGGCTAAATGACATGGATCACAGAAAACCATTATAAAAATATTTCCTGTTAATAGTTGAGATTTTGATAAAGAGAGACTTATAAATATCTGTATATACATTATTGATGTGCTATGTGCTCAATTGCTCAGTCATCTCCAGCTCTTTGCCACTATAAGGCCTGTAGCCTGCCAGACTGATCTGTCCATGGAATTCTCCAGGCAAGAATACTGGCGTGGGTTGCCATTCCCTACTCCAGGGGATTTTCCTGACCCAGGGATTGAACCCATGTCTCTTGTATCTCCTGCATTGGCAGGCAGGTTCTTTACCACTAGCTTCACCTGTGAAGCTATTGATACTATACATAAAACAGATTACTAATGAGAACCTACTGTATATCACAGAAAACCACTCAGTGCTCTGTGGTGACCTAGATAGGAAGAAAATCCAAAAATGAGAGGATATTTGTAAACATATAGCTGATTCATTTTCTATAGAGAAGAAACTAACACAATGGTGTAAGACAACTATACTCCATAAAATTGGTAAGAATAAAATAATTTAAAATGATTCACTGTAAAAATAACACAAAAATGAATATTGACATTAATATTCTTGTATAAGTTGAAACCAATTTCTAGAACTAGAAAAATCTAAACTTGGAGATGAAAATACATGAGAAAAATACAATGGTGTTTGGGCTGAATTGTGTTTCCTTTAAAAATGTATATGTTGAGGTTATAATTGCTAGTATCTCAGGATGTGTCTTTAAAGAAGTAATTAAATCAGGTCACTGGGCTGGGCCTTAATCCAGTATGACTGGTGTCCACAGAAGGGGAGATTATGACCCAGGCACTCACAGAGAGACTATCATATGAGAGATTCCATAAAGATTACCCTCTGCAAGTCAAATAGAGAAGTTCTCAGAGGAAACCAACCCTGGGTATACCTTGATCTTGAACTTCCAGCTTCCAGAACTGTGACAAATTAGATTTCTATTGTTTAAGGAACTCATTCTGTATATTTTGTTGTGGTAACTCTTGTATGTTAATACATATGGAATATCAGATAAAACAAAAGAAAGACAAAGGCTGGCATTTACTCATGTAAATGAACCACATTTCTTCGTCTGTATTCAAGGACAAATGATACATTTTAAAAAATCACCCAAGTAAAAATGTCTTTAAAATACAATCATTAGACTACACTCAAATTTCCCTTTTCAACTTCTCTTTTATGAATTACACTACCCAGAAAATAATAAAAGTAAATGTTTTTTTCCATTATTAAAGAAAAAAAAAAAATCTTTCGCTTGTCATTTCCCCTGCCATTAGGGCTCAGCTGATGGAATGAACTTGGGGTCTTTTGTAGAGCTCGCAAATTAGCAAAAAAAATGTTTAAAACTTCAGAGGAGTGACTTCCCTTGTAGTCTAGGCGTTAAGACTGTGCACTCCCAACGAAGGGGGCTCAGGTTTGATCTCTGGTCAGAGAAGTAGATCTGACATTCTGCAACTAAAATATCCTGCACACCACAACTAAAGATCCCACAACTCAGACCTGGCATAATCAAACAAATAAACAAAAATAGATACCGGGAAAAAAAAAAAAAAACTTCAGACGAAATAATTTGTACAAAGACTTTGTTGATTGATTTCCCTTTATTTTAACTTTTCTTCTCCTAGATTACTCTTTTCCATATTGCTTAACTCCCTATCTCACTGGTTACAGATCACCCCTTATCAGAGCTTTCACTAGCATCAGTGTCTAAAACCACCTTGTCACGATCTCTCACTCTGCCTTTCTTTTTTCTCTATGCAAAGAATTTCTATGAAGGAAAACGAAGCACCTCCTAACATGTCTACATACACGTTTCTTTGGGGGCTTCCCAGGTGACTCAGTGATAAAGAATCCGCCTGCAATGCAGGAGACCTGGGTTTGATCCCTGTATCAGGAAGATCCCCTGGAAGAGGAAATGACAACATGTCACGGTCTTTGTTGACTGGGACCTGGGGACTGGAGTCAATGAGAAGAAGGGCTCAGGGGACCAAAGTCTTGAGTGAAACAAGGGTGCTTTATTTGCAGAAACGTATGTTTATATATACCTTCATACAAGGCAGCTTTAGACAGTAAAAAAAAAATTGAGCAAAAACAGAGCCAAGCGAATAACAATCTTTAAAGGGCCAGAAAGCATTCCATATCCTGATTAAGAGGGGCATAACTGAATAGATTACCTTTAAGTAAAAGGTCACTGAAGGGAGTCACTGAAGGGAGTCACTGAAAGGAATCCAAGCAGGTGCCCTTTCTCATGATCTCAGTCCTAAGAACTGCTTGCAGCTCGGCTCGTTCCTGTTTTCCAGGAACTGATAAGGAATAGAGAGTCCTTGAGAAATGGCACACAAAAGAAGAGAATAACATATTGGATCCCTTAAAGTTGAACGTCCCCTGACAACAACACATTCCAGTATCCTTGCCTGGGAAATCCCATGGACAGAGGAGCCTGGCTGGCTACAGTCCATGGGTTCACAAAGAGTTGGACAGGACTTTGTAACTGAACAGCAATGTTTCTTGTGCTTTTTTTACACAAATGCACATTTCAGGAGAGAGGGCCTTGTTTTATTCATATCATCTCTTAATAATAGAGATTTATTGAATTCTATTTTTATTTGATGTTATTAATTTGAAAGGGAAAAGCCCTGTGACTTGCAATACTCATTTCTCCCTGGCTATTGGAAAGTCAAGCCCTGTTTGGTCTCTGGTGAAATGAATATGTATATTCCAGGCCCATCCAAAAAAGTGGGCAAGGCCAAAAATCTTTCCATAGGGTTTTGCACTGATCATTGAGGACTCCAGAGTCTGGAAATTTGGTGATTAGAATTTGAATTTGCTTCTATCAAACCCCAGGCCCACCCCTCCTGCCAGGTCTCCACCTGGAAAATGCTGTAGTTCTTGGTTTGTCTTTTGTTCTAATAGAAAGAAAAATCAAAAGCAAGGAAAACATGGTCTCAGAAAAATACGCTAAACAAACTACTTGATTAAAATGACAAAGGAAAACATAATAGAAAGTAAATTTGTTTAAATAGTGTCACAATATAATATAATCTGATTTATATAATATTTAATATAATCTAATGTTTACAGAATTTGATAATCTGACCTCCAAATTATTCAGAGGAATATTCCTAAAAATTCATGTATGTTCATATACTTTCCCATCGAAAATTCCTCAGAGAAGCCCATTGGTCTTTTTAAAGACCGCATGTGCAACATTCCCTTCAGGGACCTAGCTAGAAACTGCTTCCTTAAATATCCATGTTCTGGCCCAACCAAAAGTTTGATCTTGGACTGGTGAATTTACTTTTTTCTCTATTTGGAATTTCTGAGATGCTTAACTTGTACTGTAAAATTGCTCCCTTCAGTGGTTGAAGTCTCTCACTAAAGCAGGGGCTGTGAAAATGAAAAGAAGGGAATAAATCTGGGTTTCTCTAAGCCTGGTGCTGTTTTTCAGCATGAATTTCAGCAGAATAATTCTATATCAGCACACCATTGCCTTGGGCCATAACTTGCATGGCATTTTTCAGTGAGAGGGTTCAATGTTTCCAAGATACCTAACACTTTTAAAACAGAGATGACAAATGCATGCAATTGTTCTCCAGACACTTGGGCACAGCAGTGTCAAATTTGGGGTAATCAAATCAGGAAACATAGCCTTAAAGCAATTTCTTCAGACTTATGATTATTGAGTTATCACGATCAGATTAGTGATCTGCTGCTTGCTTGGGCCAAACATGGGTGTGGCATTCCCTGATGGGTGACTCTATGAAAGTGTGAAAACTATAAATAAAACAAAACAATATATTTTTCTTAAATCAAGTAGAACTTCATATTGTATATAAAACCATGATTCTAGCTTCCAGCAGTATTAAGTATTTTAAAGTGACTATGAGGTCTATATAGAACTTTTAAATATACATCCTAATTTTATTATTCTCTTCAGAATTAAGGGGCAAGTACTAGAGAAGAATAGATGAATGCCCAGTTTTTCAGGGAATTAGGCTGTTTACTGAGGACAGGTGAATAATTAGGGCAAGGCTAGTGTTTCTGACATTTTATGCACGGGTATCAGTATTTTTGACGCTAGATGCAGCACATTCCAAGAGTAAGTTCCCCCAGGAAACCTTTCTTTGGCTCACTGCCAAACTAAAGGTGGCTATGCTCTAAATAATTCCAAATGTGCCGAGATTTTAAAAGTGCACGGTTTTCAACCCCGCATTGAAAGAGCCTGATGTAGCAGAATTCAGTACAGTTCCATTTCCACACTATTCAGATCTTACTTCCAAATTAAACAATTTAACCAGCACAATTTATTGAAAAATATGTTCACATTGCATTTTCTAAAGCATATGTTTCTAATTTGGCTTGCTTTGTTAAAAGGGGGGAGGATGCATTAACACTAAAAAGAGGTGATTATCCTAAAAACACATGAGAATCTCTCAAAATTTTAGAGCAAAGTAAAGTGGGGCCTCATGGGAAAATCCTTCCATCTCTCTTTTTCTGCCTGAGGCATGTGGCCTACATGCTCTGCTTCTCTGCACCGGTTCTCTTCAGTCTCTCTGCAGACTGCACACTCCACTCTTCCTCATTCAGCTTTCAGGGGACAAGTGATATTTCTCTCCCTAGATGGCAGGCTTACCTCCTAGGTCTGCCTACTCTTCTAGTTCCTCACAGTTTAACAACTGAATTCCTATAGTATCCCATTTCCGAAATCTCATTTCAGAGAATCTACTTGGCCTGCTTTGACCTGATTTAATGAGCTCTGGGCAGTGTCCAGGGTCATCTGGCCCAGAGCAAGGGCCAAGTTTGAAGGCAGGCATAGAAAGCATTGGTACTGGGGGGTATCTAAAACATTTTTCATTAAAATTCTGATGCACGTTCATCAAATATATGTAAATTATATGACTACTTTAGAAGAACGCTTATCTTAAAGGGTCCCTGATATTAGATGATAACCGGTGCTTGTTGTTAGTTGAAGTGTGTGGGAGAAACTTGATAGGAATTCTACTACTTGCAACAGGATCTGACTATAATCTGTTATTTTGGTCAGCAAATATTTGTTGATCATTTGCTATTTATCACACGACGAGATAGTAAGAATAAGCCATGAAGAGACAAATGAGCATGTTTCAGCAGAGGCAGCAACCAGAGATTTTGCTGAGAAGTTGGGAGCAGTCATGACAGAATATCAGCTACAGGTGCTGTACTTCCTGTTAGCCAACTGTTAGCTAGAGACAGTACTGATTTGAAAACTGCCCAACTCTTGCAATTTTACATAAATATTTACATATAAGTTCCTTTTTCTTGTTAAAACTCATAGATTTGGGTTTCTCTGATGGCTCAGGGTTAAAGAATTCAATTGTAACTCAGGAGACATGGGTTCAGTCCTTGGGCCAGGAAGATGCCGTTTACCGCCGAGCAACTGAGCCCCTGCAGCCACAACTACTGAGCCTGTGTTGCAGAGCCCAGGAGTTGCAACTACTGAGCCCTCATGCCACAACTATTGAAGCTCTCAAGTCCTAGAGCCCGTGCTCTGCAACAAGAGAAGCCCCGCAATGAGAAGCCCGTGCATTGCAACTAGAGATTAGCCCCTGCTCACCACAACTAAAGAAAAGCCCCCATAGCAACTAAGACCCACCACAGCCAAAAATAAATAAATAAATAAAATTATTTTAAAAAACTCATAGATTTTCAGACGATGTAAATACATATATTATTCAGCTATATTTTAGCTGGTATCGAAAATTTTAAATATCTGTTTAAAAACATCAGGATGAAAATAATGATCTGTAATTAAATTCTTTCTTCTCCTATTTACCAAGATAACCTCAAATGAGTTATTATCTCACAGTAGTTCTCATTGCTCAGTTCAAAAATACATGGAATAATAAGTTAATTCACTCTAATTGAAAAAATTATAACCCATTTAATACATTAGCTATATTTGAATGATGTGCTAAATTGAATTTAAAATCACCACCAACAAAGCCATCACTTACTAGTGATAAAATGTTAGATAAAGTACTGTTTGAATATTGTTTCAAGTTGTATTCTGAGCTTATATTTAACCCATATTTTGACAAACATGATCATTCATGTCTTTTCTTAATATAGAATTATTTTTAAAAATGATACATTGAAAAATTCAAAAATTATCCCTATTGATCTTCCTTAGAAGAAGGTTTTAAACTTCATAAAATAATTGCAATTTTCTTAAGGGAGGTTATCTGAGATATTGTATCTGGCTTACTTTTAACAAGAATAATCTATGTTGGCTAAAGTAATATAGATTTTTATTACAGTTGGAATACCAATATAGTAATGAGAGTTAACTGAAAATTAATCCAATATTTTCAAACTTGTTACAATATCTTGAGATACTATAAGATTTGATATTAATTTGTATACATTTCCTAAATTACAAACCTCAGGTTTTTGTTGCAATGGATGTGTCGACTGACTGATATGTTTATTTTTAATTCAAACATTAATTGACCATTGAAAATAATCAATGGGATAAATACAATTATTTTAATTTACTCAGGAAAATAGATCTTTTTAAAGTATAGTAACAGGGAGGGAGGCTCAAAAGAGAGGGGACACAGGTATACCTATGGCTGATTCATGGTGACGTATGGCAGAAACTAACACAATATTGTAAAACAATTATCCTCCAATTAAAAATATAAAAAAAGAAAGAATAAACTCTGGTAATGATTGATTGTGATTGAGAAATTCACTTTTAAAATCTGCTGCATATGAAATTTTCAATATCCATCATGGATCTTATTTAATCCATCACAGATTATTGACATTAAGTTGGTAATTTAAAGATTTAAGTTTGAAAAGCTAACTGCATGCAATCTTAAAATAGTTGTTCATCTTAGAATTAAAGATTATGTAATATAATCATGAAAATACTAAGCTAGGGAAATATTGGACTTCCCCTGTGGCTCAAGGGTTAGAAAAAAATCCACCTACAATGGAGGAGACACAGGAGACGGGGGTTCGATCCCTGGATCAGGAAGATCCACTAGAGGAGGGCATGGCAACCCGCTCCAGTATTCTTGCCTGGAGAATCCCATGGACAGAGGAGCCTGGCAGGCTACAGTCCATGGGGTTGCAAATAGTCAGACACCATGGAAGCAACTGAGCATGCACACATTGGGAAACATTGCATCTCTGTGAAAAATACCATTTGAATAAACACACCATGAGATAAAGTTCAAAATGTTATAGAGAGCAATAATAGCTTCAAAGCCAACTCACATTTTAAGAAATAGTGTATTAGACATGATTTAGAATATAGAGCATGCAAAGAATAAAAATATTGCATTTGAATGGAACTGAATTTCACTTAAAGGTTCAGGCAATCATTCTCTACTTAAACTCCATTTGAGTAGTTTGTTAATTTTTTTCAATGGAAAATAGCATATAAAAAACTTTGCTTATATATATACATGTTTGTGTATTGGTGATTAATGATCCTCCATAACACAGTCATGTCCTGAGTCCACTGTTTATTAGTGGGCTTGTGTTGCCTTGTTCTTGGTCTCCTTTACTCTCAATCATTGTTCATTTATAACCCGTTTGGCCAAGGAAAAAACTGTATTGGTAGTTCTGAGAAAGCACAGTATTTCAAAGAAAAATAACCCATGACCTTAAAACTCTAAATGGAAAGAAAATTGGCCAGAATTTAATCAGTCACAGGGTTCACAAGCTTTCTTCTTTCTAAAATTGAACTTACTTTAATTATTTTCTTTAATAGATTTATAGGAATATGTGAATCCCTCCTGATAATGATGTATTGAATGATTTTAAAGAAGGGAAAAATTCTACATACAAAATAGAAGTGTTATAATAGATGGTCATGGAGTTTATAATCTATTGTGGCTGTTTCCATAGCGATTTCAGAGAGAGAAATACTGTGTGCTACCCAATATAACTTCTGTCACACTTAGAGAGAGACACACCTTTAATGAAATGAGATTATTTTAATGGATCTCAGGCTGACCTACTTCTACTGTTTTATTGAGGTTTCCTGCTTTTTGTACAGTATATTCACAACCAGAATCTTATTGAATGATGTTAAAATATTGTTCTTTAATTATTTGACACTTTATGAACACCTCCAAAGATTTAAACATATAACATCTGAATTTATTAGTTTCAGCAGTCATTCTACCTATGCTCAATCGAGCATCCCTTTTTACCTAAAATAGTGCCCAGAGCATAGAAATTGCTAAGAAATACACACACAGAGGATCGCAAACATACTCATTTCATTTAGAATGTATCCATATTGCACTTCCTTCACTCTTCATTTAGGAATAATGAAGAGCAAGTGGGCTGTTTGATATGATCACGAGTCTGAACATTTAGTCCCCTTTATCACGGCCATATTTCAAACCTTGTATATTAGAATGAAGATACATCTCTGAATTCTAACTACTGCAGCAATATTTTACCTTCTGTAGAGTTTCTGAGAAAAGGTTAAAAAAGAAAGATCATATTGTTGTTTATGGTTCTGTTGTGATTTTACATGTCTTTTTCACTCAAATATCATACCTCTGAAAGGAAATTACAAGTATTGGTACTAAGACTCCCATTCTAGATTGTAATAATTTCTCCAGTTCTGCCAAAACAGCTTAAAGGTAATGATACTGAAGTGTATACTAAGTGATTATTATTTATAAGTTGAGTCTGCACAGCTGTAAGCAGCTCCTTGCAGGACACCATGCTCAGCAGGAAGCTCCTTTTTCTTGTCACTTTAGCAAAGAAAAATTGTAACTAACTTTTAAACCAGGCACCTGTATGCTCTACTCATCTCCAGCCCAAGGACACTGTTCACATCTTATAATCACACAATGTCTTGCCTAGCTTGTCAGTTCTTTCAGTAGCTCAGAGAAGTAGAGTGATGAATAAGTAGTTGACAGATGACCAGATCTCTTCCCTAGCTTCCCCTTCAGCAATCTCCTGAACAAACTGTCTGATCAACCTGTGTGAATAAGGTAACATCTAGAGGAAGATCAAGAGGTGTCCACAAGCCTGCACATAGTGGAGAATGGCAACAACTTGACCCCTCATCTCAATGATTAACTGACATGACTTCTCTGTTTCCCTTAAAAACTTTCATAACTGAGCAGAATCTCTGGAGGTGATTTTCGGGGAACAGAGTCCACCATCTCCCCAAATTTCTGGCATTCTGACTAAAGTCATTTTTCTTTTGCTACAAGCATTTGGGAGTATTGATTTTGAAAATGGTAAGCAGAGGGGGCCCCTATTCAATAACATTGCCAATGAAATCCGTTAATAAGGAAAACACTTATGAAACATTGGGCTGAGATATGAATGTTGTAGAAGAGAGTATTTCACTCAGGAAAGAAAAGGCTGGGCCGTCAATAGTAATACTAGATGAGAAGGAGTTGGGATGAAAAGTAGCATGGATATAAGCAGCAGCCACATCATGAACGGCCTTCTAGGTAGTGACAGACTATTATTATTTTTTATAATCAAGATGAATTGCCACTGGGTAGTTGTAATTGTGTCTGAGGTTAAGGGAGGGAGTAATGATGGCAAAATAAAAACAAAGAAAAAACTTCTAGAAACAATCCAGAATAAAAGATGAACAATGCCTAAAATAATCTTGAACCTGTGGAGAAGAGGTGAAGGAAGGGGTGATGATAATAAAAGAGAAATAAAGAAAAAACACTTCTAGAAATAACTCAGAATAAAGGATGAAAAATGTCTGGAATAATCTTGGACATGTAAAGAACTGGTAAGATTTGGAAAAGCCTGTGGATTTATGAAAAAAGACCTCCTGATTATCTGAATGTAGGTTCCACAAGAAGGAGAAGAATCAATGATGACTTCTTGAATTTGAGACTGATTAATTCAAACCGTTAAAGGTTTTTCTAGGACTCCTTCTAGTGCTACCACATGCTAATTGAATTCTATAGCTCAAGAATTCTATAAAGTTATCTTTATAAGGATATTCTAAAGAATATCCTGTTATAAGTTTTAGCCACTGGATATCAGCTTTGGAAATAGAAGCTTCTGTGAATAGGTGGTGAGGTGAACAAGCTTGCAAAAGGACTTAGGAACATGACACTAGATAGTATCAAGCACACAAGATATGAAGATTTTGCATACCACATGGTCACTATTTGAAGGTACCATTAAAATAAGTAAATAAATATTGATAATGAAAATGCTGATTGCTTTAATTTTCAATAACCGATTTATATACAAAGCATATTTGAAGTCATAAATTAGATTGCAGCTCTCATTGGTTTATTTATTTATTTATTTATTTATTTATTTTTTCTCTTCCTTTTTGGTTTCTCACCTTACTAGAAAACCCTAACTTGTGGTGTAAGATTGTTGGGAATGGCATCATCTGTTTTTTGTTTGATGGCTGTGCTAATAATTCTGGAATATTTGAATCAATCCTGAACCCATAACTTAAGAAGTGATTCCCAATTAAAGACTATATCTATTAAAAGAGATAAATACATACTATAAAATAAAATATATAGTTCATCAAGGTTTTAAATCTTTAAAGCATTGATGCTCAATGTATTATTATTGAAATTATCCATTTAACATTTAATGAAAAATGATTCCCTTTTGTAATCCTTGCTTTTATTTATGTACTTTCTCTCTTCTTCCAAACTTTGACTTGATCAATCATGTAGCTTCTCTGATGTAAAAGCTATTACAAATGATATTGAAATACAGAGAAGAGTTTGTGTATGCCTATGTATATCTATATATACACCTATGGCTGATTCATGTTGAGGTTTGACAGAAAACAACAAAATTCTGTAAAGCAATTATCCTTCATTTTAAAAAAGTAAATTAATTAATTAAAAACAAGAAAAAAGACAATTCATTTGGGGAAAAAAAGTGAAAAGTTTATATGTAAGGTGAAGGCAATTAATGTAGACAAATCTCTTGTGAATATTTACCATAAAATCAATATGAAAAGCCTGGTAATGGCAAAAGAATGAAATGCAAGAGGCTGTTCCCTTTTTGATTTCTTAGGTCGTGATTTGGCTATGATTAGGTCAGGTGATTTTAAAGCATATCTGTGTGTGCAATTGCATATTTTGCTAGATTATTCAGAAAAGAGTGATAATAACACAGTGATGCATGACTGTTAAATTAAAATAATTATGAATAAACTGGAATTTGAAAAGAGAGGTACATGTCTCAATTTACTAAAGTGAAAAAGGTAATGTATGAACAGATTAAATTTGTGGATTTGGTGGTGACAAACAAAAAAGATTGAAGTGAAATTCAAGAAAAATCAGCTGAGATAAAGGGAAGGGGAGGAAGGTAGTTAAGAGAGAGAAAAGAGTTGTAGTGGCAGCCAGAGTTGATTTGTTGCAACGATAAGACTTTAACTTCCAATAAAATACTTGCTCATTTGAATGATTTTGCTTTGTATAAATACATAAGTGGGAGAGAGTATACTTGACGATAGGAATTATTGAAAGTGTTAGAATGAAATGTTGGCTTCCACTTTTGATTTTCTTCCATCTTTAAAAATGTATAACTTTATTAAGTCTACATGAAAATATCCAAAGGAGAATAAGGTTTTTCTCCAGTATAATTTCCCCCCCCTTTTTTTAAATTAAAGTAGAATTTATTTATAAGGTTTTCAGTTTTGGTCATAATACAGTAAGCATTATTGGCCTTGCCCTCCCACTAATGTATATATGATCAGAGTTTCAAAAATGAGATGAGAGAAACAGTAGAACAGAAATAAAAAATGGAAGAAATACTGATAGAAGTTGCTACAAATGTGGTTAAACTGTAAGTATATATTAATATATCCAAGAAATTCAACAAATGCTAAATATAATACAGAAAAGAAATACGAAATATAGGCTCATCATGGTGCAGTTACTATAAATCAGTGGTAAAGAGGAAGTGTTGAAGGAAGCTAGAGGAAAAAACACCTACATGCAGAAGATCAGCTACATAAATGACATTAGACTACTCATCAGAAACAATGGAGTTCAGAAAACACTGAAATGACATCCTTAAATTTCTGAAAGGAGAAAATAACTTTCAATAAAGTTTTTGTATTTGATACAAATATTCACTGAGGAAGGCAAAACAAAGATGCTTCCTGATTAAGTAAAACTGAGATCCTACTTCGTCAGTGAAGTGAAAGTGAAATTCACTCAGCCAGGTCCAACTCTTTGCAACCCCAGGGACTATACAGTCCATGGAATTCTCCAGGCCAGAATCCTGGAGTGGGTAGTCTTTCCCTTCTCCAGGGAATCTTCCCAACCCAGGTATCGAACTCAGGTCTCCCACATTCTTTACCAGTTGAACCACAAGGGAAGCCCAAGAATACTGGGGTGGGTAGACTATCCCTTCTCCAGGAGATCTTCCCAACCCAAGAATCTAACTGGGGTCTCCTGCATTACAGTCAGATTCTTTACCAAGTGAACTATCAGGGAAGCCCAGATTTGCCAGTAGACCTGGTCTAAAAAATATGAATAGAATTTCAGGCTGATAGAAATTACATCGGATCCATACTAAAGAAATGAAGAACAACACCAACAGTAAATAGATGATTAAATATAGACATATTTTTCTTGTTTTAAACTTCTTTAAAAGTAAAAAACAGTAGTTTAAAAACTCTGTAAAGTATCAATTTTATGGTGAATGCTAGATTATAAACAAGCTGTAAATACACTTATTACATATAAATAAACTGTATTTACATACAATAAATATGTTAAATTGGCCAGAAGTTATGAAAAAAATGTACTGGATTGCTCAAATAATTAGTCTGTAGAAAAACAACTAGAATACAGACATCCATAATTTTGAAGTTCGGCAATTTTTATGGTTATTAATTCTTATTTTATAACAGTTTATGTTGATGGTTGACTTGAGTTTAAAAAGAAGCACCTGACAGAATATAGTCACATTTACTCAGGCATAAAAAAGTAATTCCAGTTTTTTCTGATGAAAGTTTGTGTAGCTGGGAAGTGGCAGAAGGAGATGTGAGCAGAAAAAAGAAAGAATCAAACACACTATCCCCTATGAGGGCAGCAATCCCACAGATTACAGACTATACCAGAGGAACAAAGAGGCTAGTGATGCATCTCAATGAAGAGTGCAGTTTTAATTAATATATTGAAGTGTTATTTAAGCTGCTGAAATGAAGATGGGCTTGATGAATGAAATGATCATAGAGCCATCTATTAAATACAAGCTACCAGAGATGCCTTGGGCTTTGCCAGAGTTTTCATTTAGTTACAAGAAAAATCATTTCCTTGCTCTGCAAATATTAAGAAGAAAGTGTAGGAAAGAAATAAAAATTTTATTTATATTATATCCCCATATTGTCCTTGTTCAGAACACAGATTACATCCCACTAATGCATTTTCCCTACAATTTCCATATAGCCAAAGGCATTCATGAGTATATCGGCAGTCTCCCACAACTAATTACAGATACAGATTCAGTATACAGTTATATAGACTGTTCATTTTCAGAATAATGTCTTTCTTGGGTTTATACAAGTTTCAGTGAAAATAGTGTTCAAGTTTTATATTACAAACTTTGGGACGAATTATCTAAATCAGTTTGCGTGCATACTTGGTCAATCAGTCATTGCAACTCCATGGACTGTAGCTCGCCAGATTCCTCTGTCCATGGGATTCTCCAGGAAAGAATACTGGAGTGAGTTGCCATTTTCTTCTCCAGGGGATCTTCCTGATGCAGAGATCAAACCCAGGTCTCCTACATTGCAGGTGGATTCTTTACCATCTGAGCTACCAGGGAAGCCCTCAGTTTAATCATATGCGAACAGAATGGGAATAAGTACCTTATAGGGCTGAAATGAGGTTTGTATAATTAATCCAAAAGAATGAATACAGCTTGAACATTTAATATATACTGTAGTCACTGTGTCACTATAATTAGTCTCAAAATCAACATTCTTTAAATCTTTATCTTGAATTGCTTAGATATGTATGGAAGAAATAATATAAAATTAACTTCAATATTACTTTATGTTCAAGTTTTGCTTAATTACTGAGGCTTTTAATTTGACTAATTAAGAAAAAGAAATTTTAGAATGTGAGAATATAGTCTATTAAATATCAAATGATTATATACATTGCAAGGTATATTTTTAAAGTCATGAGTTCACTAAGTGTATTTTATCAAAATAATATGTAAAACAGATAGCCAACAGAAATTTGCTGTATGACTCAGGAAACTCAAACAGGGGCTCTGTATCAACCTAAAGGGGTGGGATGCAGAGGGGGGTGGGAGAGAGCTTCAAAAGAGAGGGGATATATGTATATCTATGGCTGATTCAGTCGCTCAGTCGGGTCCGACTCTTTGAGACCCCATGAATCGCAGCACAGCAGGCTTCCCAGTCCATCACCAACTCCCGGAGTCTACCCAAACCCATGTCCATCGAGGTGGTGATGCCATCCAACCATCTCATCCACTGTCGTCCCCTTCTCCTCCTGCCCCCAATTCTTCCCAGCATCAGGGTCTTTTCCAATGAGTCAGCTCTTCACATGAGGTGACCAAAGAATTGGAGTTTCAGCTTCAACATCAGTCCTTCCAATGAACACCCAGGACTGATCTTCTTTAGGATGGACTGGTTGGATCTTCTTGCAGTCCAAGGGACTCTCAAGAGTCTTCTCCAACACCACAGTTCAAAAGCATCAATTCTTCAGCGCTCAGCTTTCTTCACCATCCAACTCTCACATCCATACATGACCACTAGAAAAACCATAGCCGTGACTAGAGGGACTTTTGTTGGCAAAGTAATGTCTCTGCTTTTAAATATGCTATCTAGGTTGGTCATAACCTTCCTTCCAAGGAGTAAGCGTCTTTTAATTTCATGGCTGCAATCACCATCAGCAGTGATTTTGGAGCCCCAAAAAACAAAGTCTGCCACTGTTTCCACTGTTTCCCCATCTATTTCCCATGAAGTGATGGGACCAGATGTCATGATCTTAGTTTTCTGAACGTTGAGCTTTAAGCCAACTTTTTCACTCTCCTCTTTCACTTTCATCAAGAGGCTCTTTAGTTCTTCTTCACTTTCTGCCCTACTTCATGCTGACATTTGACAGAAAACAGCAAAACTCTGTAAAGGAATTACTCTTCAATAAAAAATAAATTATTAATTAAAAAACAAAGGAAAGATTATTCAAAAATCCATGGAGATATTTATAAAAGATAAATATAAAACTAAACAAAAATTTAAATAATTTATTGAGGCAAAATCCACATAACCTAATAGTCATCATTTTAAAGGGAATAATTCCATGGGGGAGGTGTGGCCAAGATGGTGAGGCAGGAAGACTCTGTGCTCACCTGCTCCCAAAGGCACAGAATTACAGCTATTTACAGAGCAACTGTTGATGAGAACAATCTGAAGTCTCACAGTAAAGATTTTCCCCAACTAAAGAAATAAAAGAAGGGACTGTAGTAAGACAAGTAGGAGAAGGAGAGTTGTGGTAGAGGTAAGACCCACATCCTTGAGTAGGTAATCCAGAAATGGAAAGATAATCAAAACTACAGATGCTCTTCCCAAGGAGCAAGGTGTCTAAGCCCCATGTTGGACTTTCCAGTCTGGAGATCCTGCCTCAGAGTCATGAGCTCCCAGAATATCTGGGTTTGAGGACAGTGGGTCTGGTGTATTGGAGAGCAGAAGGGTTACAGGAGAAGATTGCTCCTAAAGGGCGCAAACAAAATCTCACATGCTCCAAAACCCAGCACAGAGGTAGTAATCTGAAAAAACCCTGAGTCAGACCCACTGGCTGATCTTGAAGAGCCTCCTGGAGAGACAAGAGCCAAGTGGGAATACTCAGGGTGGGGTGCCCCAGATACTGGCAGTAGCCATTTTTGGAAACTTGCAATACCATAAGGACACTGGTGAAGGCAAGTGCCACTTTTTAGTCCTCCATCTAGTCAGTTAGTACTGACACTTACCTGCCCACTAGTCTGTCAGCCCAAGCCCTAGGAGCACTCCCATGCTGAGTAGACAGCTATGTGGGGACTCATCCCCACCTACCAGTGAGCAAACACCAGCCTCTGGACACACAGGTTCTTTAGCCAGCCTCCTCGGTACCCACCCCTGCCACTAGTAGACTGGCACAAGCCCTGGACCTGCTGGGCCATGAATTATAATCTGCCAGGACCTGATCCTGACCACTAGAAGGATGTCTTCTTCCACAAGAGACAAGGCTGAAAACCAACTTGGCCAGGGGCGAGCCCCACCTACAGACTCATCCACAGTTGTTTGCTCTATCACAACAGAAGGGCACATGCAGCCCACGAGGAAGCAACACTAGAGCACACAGATCTGGTAACCAGAGGGGAGTGTGCATGCACTGTTGGTGGGAATTCAAATTCGTGTAGCTTCTGCAGAACATAGTTGACAGTTCCCTAGAATATTAAAATAGAGTTACCATATGATCCAACAATTCTACTTCTGGGTACTTTTCCAAAGGAAAAAAAAATACTAATTAGAAAATATATATGTTTCTTTCCCGTGTTCATTGTAGCACTAGTTACAATAGCTAATACATGGAAGCAAGCTAAGTATCAATGGATAAGTGAAAGGATAAAGAAAGAGAATAGATGAATGGATAGGAATATTACTCAGCAATAAAAATGAATGGAATCTTTCCATTTATGACAGCATGAATGGACCAAGAGGGTAATGTGCCAAGTGAAATGTCAGACAGAAAAGACAAACACCATATTTCACGTTATGTATGAAATTTAAAAAGAGCAAAGCAAATGAACAAATATAACAAAACAGAAACAGACTCATATGCAGAAAACAAACAGCAGTTGCCAGAAAGGAGCGGGTAGAGGAATTTTTAAAAAGGTAACTATGTGAGGTAATGAAGGTTAATTTGATTTTGGTGATTATTTCATGACTTGCATTTACATAAAACCATCATGTTGTAAACCTTAAATATATACAGATTTTTCCAGTCCTACCTCAATAAAGTTGAAAAAAGGAAAAAAGGAAAGTGAATATCTCATGGCTTTTTGTTTATCCACAATATTGTCCAGCAACTATTCCATATGTACCTAGTGTTTGTCACAAAATCTTGATTTATTTGAAATATATAGTAGTCTGTTTTCAAAAGTATAATTTTAGAATTTAAATAGCAAGGAGAAAATTATGTTAAATCATGAGTTAAAATGTTTCATAAATATTTATTCTATTTAACATAACATTCTTAATAATATGTAGTAGCGATTTTTTTCAAATTTTAAAGTAGATTAATTATATGCAATCATTCAATGTAAAGAAGTATGTTTTATCATGAAAAATATTTAAATATAAAATAAAAATGAATTTAGAAATGAATCCCTTGCATGTTATATCTATGGTTAGAAATATTAGCATATACTTCAAATTTAAGATCAAATTCAGTCATCATTCTATTTGCTCTAAAATATGGCATGTGAAGTTTTATTTCTAATGCATTTTGAATTGAATGACTTTTGTTGCCTGTGCAATGTGTGCTTACATTCTTGATACATTTTCTCTCAGTATCTGAGGAATTTGCCTGCTGCTGCTGCTGCTGCTAAGTCGCTTCAGTCGTGTCCGACTCTGTGCGACCCCATAGACGGCAGCCCACCAGGCTCCCCCGTCCCTGGGATTCTCCAGGCAAGAACACTGGAGTGGGTTGCCATTTCCTTCTCCAATGCATGAAAGTGAAAGTGAAATCGCTCAGTCGTGTCCGACTGTTAGCGACCCCATAGACTGCAGCCCACCAGGCTCCGCCGTCAATGGGATTTTCCAGGCAAGAGTACTGGAGCGGGGTGCCATTGCCTTCTCCGAGGAATTTGCCTAAGGGAAATCAAATGTTGAGGGGAAGCTGTCCAGGGGTATCTGCTTTTGTAGAACAATGACTTGAGTACAATTGATTATAAAGTTGGAATAAAGGAGTTAAGAAATAAAAACAAAGTGGGGGTTAAAGGCTTGTGTTGGTGGTAGGTGTGCTTGCTTAGGAAGTTGATGTTTTCTGGCATTGGGTACAGGATTGCACTGTTGGTTTATTATTATTGCGTGCTTTGCTTTGGTTGTTGTTGCTGTTGAATGTGATGGAAAGATAATGGAGAAAAAGATAAAAGATAATAATAAAGTAGGGGGAAAATAGGAGTTCTGGATATCAGGAATTCTATAAGCTTGGAAAATGAACTAAGGACAACTGAATGGAAAGAAAAAAAATAGCTAAATTCATACATTATACAACTTCCATATAATTTAAGAAGTGAAGCAATAATTCAAACAATGGATAAAGTTAAAATAGGACTTGAAGGTGAGTCTCTCTTTTGTTCTATATAAGTATCTTAAGTTAGGGCATCCTCCAGATGAGAAAACAATAATATACATTTAAAAAAAACATCAGGACTCCAAACCAGCACACTGCATAGCATTTATTTTTAGATTACAGTTTATTCAATATGGGAATATATTCTAAAATTAAGGTAAGCTATAGAAAAACTCTCTATAAATAGTTGAAAAACTCTTCCAGCAACTTGCAATGTTAACTGCTGAATAAAGGATATTTTAAAATTTAATCTATGTTTACACACTTAGCACACCTCCTAGGAATAATAATGGCAATTGTTATATTTTTTAAACAAAACTGAATATAACTTTAATTTATTAAAATCAAGTGTTGCTGCTTTTTAAGAATCACTATGTAACTGGTTGTTCATTCTGCATTTTTCTATTCTGTAGAATAAAAAAAGGGCATTCTTTGGGTGAATGAATTTTGCTTAGAGACACAAATTTCATACTGAAGCAAAATTAAACTCTGCCTACCCAGCAAAATCTGTTTATTCTATTGCTAGGATAAATGACCCACAATTCTAACTTTGATTTCACCAAAGTTCTTGTGACATAAAAAAGTTTTAAATGTTATTTAATTAATTTGAGTGTTTTAAATAATGAGTGCTCAGTGACTCAGTTGTCCTTGACTCTTTGCCACCCCATGGGCTGTAGTCTGTAAGGCTCCTTTGTCCATGGGATTTTCCAGGCAGAAGTACTAGCGTGGATTGTCATTTTCTCCTCCAGGGGATCTTCGCTACGCAGGGATAGAACTCTCGTCTTTATATCCCCTGCATTCTCAAGCAGGTTCTTAAAGAGTAGAGGTACATTTGTTTTGATGACATGAATAAAATCATGTCCTAAATAATATTTTTAGAAAATTACTTTTATCATTTGACACAATCATGGTAAATTTCCAGGAGTATACCTAAAAATCTCATAGCTCATATTTAATGATATTATAGTATTTTACTTATTTATATTATTTCACCTAATTTAATAAATTTTTCCTTATATGAATCTTTTCTATACAAGTGCACACACATACATATACATAAGCCTCCTTCACACACTACTATAATTAACTTATATGTTTTCTCTGAGTATTATCCTTCATATGATGGAATTTTTCACATATATTCACATTTTAATAGTTATGGTTGATACATAGAAAGCAATAGATTCTTTGCTGACAAAGGTCTGTATAGCCAAAGTTGTGGTTTTTCCAGTAGTCATGTACAGATATGAGAGTTGGACCATAAAGAAGGCTGAGCACTGAATAACTGATGCTTTTGAACTGTGGTGCTGGAGAAGACGCTTGACAGTTGGACAGCTAGGAGATCAAACCAGTCAATCCTAAAGGAAATCAACCCTGAACATTCATTCAGGAAGGACTGATGATGAAGCTTCAATAAATTGGCAACCTGATGCAAAAAGTCAACTCATTAGAAAAGACCCTGATACTGGGAAAGATTGAAGGCAAGGGGAGAAAGAGATGACAGAGGTGGAGATCGTTGGATGTCATCATCAACTCAATGGACATGAATTTGAGCCAACTCTGGGAGGTAGAGAAGGACACAGAAGCCTAGTGTGCTGCAGTCCACGGGGTTGCATGGAGTCAGACACTACTAAGCAACTGAACAACAACAAATAGATTTCTAAAATATTACATCTGAGAATTTGGCTTTATGTTTTAATAGGGATTTATAATATTTTGGCTTCTCAACTACAAACATGTGGTATTCGAGAGAATGCTGCATTAGCTAGAATGGTTATTATAATTTGTAAAATATATTTTAACTAATTCCCAATTGTTTGTTTTTAGTTGGCAACACCCTTAGTGATTCTATTACATATATTGCGTTGATTTCAAGTAAGTGTATATTGTGACATATTCAGTTCAGTTCAGTTCAGTCACTCAGTCATGTCCGACTCTTTGCAACCCCATGAATTGCAGCATGCCAGACCTCTCTGTCCATCACCAACTCCTGGAGTCCACCCAAACCCATGTCCATCAAGTCAGTGATGCCATCCAACGATCTCATCCTCTTTCGTCCCCTTCTCCTCCTCCCCCAATCCTACCCAGCATTAGGGTCTTTTCCAATGAGTCAACTCTTCGCATGAGGTGGCCAAAGTATTGGAGTTTCAGCTTCAACATCAGTCCTTCCAATGAACACCCAAGATTGATCTCTTTTAGGATGGATTGATTAGATCTCCTTGCAGTCCAAGGGACTCTCAAGAGTCTTCTCCAACACCACAGTTCAAAATCATCAATTCTGCGGTGCTCAGCTTTCTTCACCCTCCAACTCTCACATCCATACATGATCACTGGAAAAACCATAGCCTTGACTAGACGGACTTTTGTTGGCAAAGTAATGTCTCTGCTTTTTAATATGTTATCTAGGTTGGCCATAACCTTCCTTCCAAGAAGTAAGCGTCTTTTGATTTCATGGCTGCAGTCACCATCAGCAGTGATTCTGGAGCCCCAAAAAATAAACTCTGACACTGTTTCCACTGTTTCTCCATCTATTTCCCATGAAGTGATGGGACCAGATGCCATGATCTTAGTTTTCTGAACGTTGAGCTTTAAGCCAACTTTTTCACTCTCCTCTTTCACTTTCATCAAGAGGCTCTTTAGTTCTTCTTCACTCTCTGCCATAAGGGTGGTGTCATCTGCATATCTGAGGTTATTGATATTTCTCCAGGCAATCTTGATTCCAACTTGTGCTTCCTCCAGCCCAGCATTTCTCATGATATACTCTGCATATAAGTTAAATAAGTAGGGTGACAATATACAGCCTTGATGTACTCCTTTTCCTATTTGGAACCAGTCTGTTGTTCCATGTCCAGTTCTAACTGTTGCCTCCTGACCTGCATACAGGTTTCTCAAGAGACAGGTCAGATGGTCTTGTATTCCCATCTCTTTCAGAATTTTCCGTAGTTTATTGTGATCCACACAGTCAAAGGCTTTGGCATAGTCAATAAAGCAGAAATAGATGTTTTTCTGGAACTCTCTTGACATATTAGATATTTCTAATTCTAGTTCACCAAAAATGTTAAAAATAACACTCACATTATCATATTTTGTTCAACAATTTATTGCTATATATATGTTGTCATTATTATTTAACTTACTAACCGTCAATTATATTAATACATAGTCTGTTATACAGCCACACACCCCAATTTGTGGAATTCAATTAATTTGGCAAATGCAAATCATTCTTTGAAAATAATGTTGGATCATTTTTCATTATTTTTTGAGAATTTCATATCCCTATTTGAACTTTTTTAAATCTATGGTTGTCTGAAGAACTGTGTATGATTTTATGCATGAATATTATTGTAAGGCAAGCACAGAGAAAAAGAGGGCAAGCTGGGCAGTCAGACAGAGAAAGATTTATTATAGGAGGAAAGAAAGAAAGAGACTGACTTTAGAGAAGAATCAAGGCTCTCTTTTTATAGCCAACCCTTCTTATACCCTATGGATGGGAAATTGTGCCCCAGAGGGAGAGGGCCTCAGTTTATCTTGAGCCTGCAGCTGGGGTCTTGTGGTCATGTAGTGAAGGGGTCTCACAGTCGGGTGGTCATGTAGCTGAAGGGGTCTCATGATTGGGTGCGGAGAAGGCAATGGCACCCCACTCCGGTATTCTTGCCTGGAAAATCCCATGGATGGCGGAGCCTGGTAGACTACAGTCCATGGGGTCACTGAGAGTCGGACATGACTGAGCGACTTCACTTTCACTTTTCACTTTCATGCATTGGAGAAGGAAATGGCAACCTACTCCAGTGTTCTTGCCTGGAGAATCCCAGGGACGGAGGAGCCTGGTGGGCTTCCGTCTATGGGGTCGCACAGAGTCGGCCACGACTGAAGCGACTTAGCAGCAGCAGCAGCAGCATAATCAGGTGGTCACATAGTCTTGAAAACTTCCATCAGCAGGGAAAAACAGGATATCGCCTTAAGGGAAAAACAGGATGCCCACCAGGGCAATGCGGCCACTGTGTCCTCATGCCTTGTTTGTCAGGTCACCACAATGGGCCATATTTTAACTATACACTGTAAGCCCCTTGGAAACCCTAACAATTATAGTCAGGTGAGAATTATAGAATGAATGGGCTGTGCTTATTCACTCAGTCATGCCTGACTCTTTGTGACCCCATGGACTATAGCCCATCAGGCTCCTCTGTCCTTGGGGATTCTCCAGGCAAGAATACTGGAGTGGGTTGCAATGCCCTCTTCCAGGGGATCTTCCTAACCCAGGGCTCGAACTCAGGGCTCCCACATTGCAGGCAGATTCTTTACCATCTGAGCCACCAGGGAAGCCCATGAAATGAATATTGAGACTAAATATTTAGTTTTGAAATGGTTTAATGATACATACACATTTTAATTCTTTCTCCATTGAGTTTTCAGTCAATGGCCTGTGTCAAAATGGTTAGATAGAATTTGATTTACTAACATTATTGTTTCATTAATATATTGTAGCACTGAATGTACCCGCACTGAGTAGATCTAAGGGAGCAAAAAAAGCTCAGTGACAGGGAGACAGGAAGAGAAAAAGAGAGCATAGGAGATCCTACCTCATGCCCCTGCTTATTGAGGTTGTTTCGTCTCACCTGTCAGTCAAGTTTCTCCTTTTCCCTGGAAGAGTGGATGGTGAGAACAAAAGGCAACATAGTTGTCCAAATAAATCTTAAGAGGCAGGTGTTCTTTCTTCCTTGCAAAAGTGGATGCGGAGAGAGTGAGGGATGATCGTTTGCCCTCCTAAATGTCATTTATTCTTTCAAGAAATAAGAACTGGGATACATTAAGGCAACAGAAATGAGCAATAAACAAGAGACTAAAGTGTTTATGTTTACTTCATTTTCATTGCAGTGTGTATCTGTGTGTGGAAGAGGGGATAAATATATTTAATAGCTAAGTTATATAGCACTATGAGTGACAGTTGCTCAGTCATGCCTGACTCTTTGCAACCCCATGTACTGTAGCCTGCCAGGCTCCTCTGTTCATGGAATTCTCCAGGCAAGATTACTGGAGTGGGTTGCCATTTCCTTCTCCAGGGGATCTTCCCGACCCAGGGATCCTGCATTGCAGGAGAGTCTTTACCATCTGAGCCACCAGGGAAGCCTACTATTAAGAGATATTTCTAAGTATAAAGACAGGTCAACTTAAAAAGTGTCAGCAGATACATGCTTGACTTTATCTTATAATCTATAGACAATACATTAGAATATGTAATGAATCCATACACCTTTTCCAAAGGAATACCCAAGATGGAAGTAGCAATAAGGCTATAAATGACAGTCATCAATCAAATGAAATAATTTAGATGAAGCTTTTCTCTCTCGAAGAGATGGGAACTGGGCAAGTGGTCAGGAAGGAAATACAATGTGCTTTTAACTTTGTATGAAAAACAATGTTCATTTCCACATTGCTGAACATAGTTCTATTTTTGCTAAATAAAACCTCTACTTCAAGTTACCGTCCAAATACTTTATTAAAACTCCGCTTCTGGCCTCTGTTTTGGAATCTGTTACTTTTGTTGCCACCTCCTGATCGCTGTCCTCTGAAGCTTCTACTTCTTTCCTGCTGTCCCCTGAAGCCTCGATTGCCTTCCCGCTGTCCTCGGAAGTTGCGATATCCTTCCCATGGACCTTCTAGCTCTGGTTGCTCTGTGGCCACAGAAAGCTGCCAGCGCCGTGAATCATGCCACTTTTCCTGTACTTCTGTTACTGATGCAGTAGGGATATCAAAGCAAACACCCTGCTTTCCTTTGAGAAAGACCATTCCCTTCACTTGGAATCAATACCCTCTCCCAGATGCTCTTTAAGTTCTTTCCAAGCATAACTAATGTTTGGCATTTCAATTGAGCACCGCAAGATCATGGTCATAAAGCGTGCTTCTGAGCTGATCAAGGAGCGTTGGTCTACAGAGGTGGAACCGGAAATGTGGGCCAGGGGTGCTGCCAGGGCTTCCACAGCTCCCTTCTCCTCAATCAGCTTCTCGGCTAATTGCTTGAAGTGACCGATCGCAGTGGGAGGCACAGAGTCCAAGAGCCTGATGGCATCTTTGCTAGAAGCTTTTATTATCTCTGTTGCAGAAGGGACACCTATTCGTTTAAATTTAATTATCGCTTCTTGCTCCACTTGGACTAACTGGTATTGTTCTTTGTGCTGGTAAAAGCAGATGCAAACCCCTCCCAGCTCTCCCTGTTTGCCCAGAATGATGAATGTAGGATTCAACATCCTTTGGTGGAGAACTTGGAACAAACAGATCAACCTCGGGGATGTCTAACCCACGTGCAGCAACATTGGTTGCAACCAAAACTCCAAAATCACCATTTCTAAAACTTTTCGGGGTAATTTCCCTTTGCTTCTGTGGAATGTCTCTGTGTAACGACTGGGCATCCTGTCTTACAGCCACAATCTGTGACAACTCCTGGGCTTCTTTCTTCATTTCACAAAATATGAAACGAAGCACTATAGATACTATAGATAGCAATTTGTCGTGTCTGGGCAAAAAAGAATAGCTGGAGGAAATGGCAACCCACTCTTGGTATTCTTGCCTGGAAAATTCCATGAACAGAGGAGCCTGGAGTGTTACAATTCATGGGGTCACAAAAAGTCAGACATGAATGAGTGACTGAGCATGCATCACACCGGGAAAAAAGAAATTAAGCATGACAAGTGGGAAGTGCTGGATAGAACTGGAGGATGGCAAATTTAACTTGGGTATTTGGGACAGTCTTAATGAGAGGTAACCCACTTGAGTGAGGAAGCTCAAGGGAAGATGTTCCAAGCAGACAGGAGACTCTGAGAAGAAAGAATGCTGTTTTTCAGGAAAGGAGAGGAAATGGATCAGAAAGGAGAGTAACTATCACAAAGTTTGGATAGAAATAATGTGTGAAACTGTCTGGGTCTGGAATCCTTTGTTATGGACATCTTGTGTAAATCTTTCCGATTTATTTTCATTTAAATAGCCTGTTCAACTTTTCTAAGTCTTTATGAGTCACAGTTTGCAATGTATATTTTAACAGAAAAAAAAAAACCACCCTCCAAGTAAGACACTTGATGGGATGAATCTTGGCTTTTCTTTAAATGCCATTTATCTACTTTTAGCATTTACAGTCTTCTTGTTGCTTTTCTTTGAACATGTTTCTTTGCAAAAGCTTTTAATTTAAATTGTTTAAAGATAATTCTTTAAGTAGGTTATCAAAATACTTTACTGTACATATTTGAAAATAAAATTAAATTAAGAAAAAAAAGAAAAAGAAATTGCCTGCTCAGTTCAGTTGCTCAGTCATGTCTGATTCTTCATGACCCCATGGACTGCAGCATGCCAGGCTTCCCTGTCCTTCACCATCTGTGGGAGCTTACTCAATCTCATGTGCATTGAGCTGGTGATGCCATCCAGCCATCTCATCCTTTCCCTTCTCATCGTTCCCTTCTCCTCCTGCTTTCAATCTTTCCCAGCATCAGGGTCTTTTCCAATGAGTCCATTTTCACTGGAATTTCCTGCTACATGGAGCCGATGTGTGTGTGTATGTTAGTCACTCAGTCATGTTCAATCCTTTGCAAACCATGGACTGTAGCCTGCCAGGTTTTTTGTCCATTGGAGTTTTCCTGGCAAGAATACTGACATGGGTTGCCATTTACTCCTCCAGGAGATCGTCCCAATTCAGGGATTGAACCCATGTCTCCAGTGTCTCCTGCATTGGCAGGTGGATTCTTTATCACTGAAGCAACCTGGGGAGCCCTATGTTGCTTATAAGTTTTAACTAAACTAATTTGTGAAAAAGTGTTCTAATCCCAAAGAGTAGGGTTCCATTATTCTCGTTCTCATTTTATTACTATCTTTTGTGGGTTCTGAACTTCTGAGTGTTCCTAGAAGATATCTCAGCGTAGGTTTATATGTATGTGTGTCAGGGTGAGGGGTGTGGTGGATGCTCAGTCATGTCTGACTCTGTGATTCCACTGACTGTAGCCCACCAGGTTCCTCTGTTTATGGGATTTTCCAGGAAAGGATACTGGAGTGGGTTCTGTGAGTGAGTCCATTCTCTTCTCCAGGGGATTTTTCTGATGGAGGGATCAAATCCAGGTCTCCTGCATTGCAGGTAGATTCGTTACCATCTGAGCCACCAGGGAAGCCCTGTAGGTTTAGATATGGTGGTTTAGTTGGGAAGTCAGGTCTGACTCTTGTGACCCCATGGACTGTAGCCTGCCAGACTCCTCTGTCCATGGGATTCTCCAGTCAAGAACACTGGAGTGGGTTGCCATTTCCTTCTCCAGGGGATCTTCCTAACTCAAGAGTCAAACCCGGGTTTCCTGTATAGAAAGGTTTAGATATAGAAACTTAAAAAGCAAAAAAAAAAGAACTTCTTTTAGGATGTTATCGGACTAGGCTGAAGCAAGGCTATTCTATACCTACATTCACAGTAGCATTGCTCTGACCTGGTGACTCTCTCTTCTGTTTTTCTGACCAAGTATTTCAATATTCTACAGTCAAATGATCTTCCTTATTTGTCTCCTTCAGTGTATTCCAGCTCCATCTCACAAGAGCTAGAATCTTCTCTTCACACCCCCTCTTGATCATAAACACTCAAGTATACTGGTACTGAAAACCCTCTTAAAGCTTCTTAAATCTCCTAAATTAGAGATTATAATATTGAAAGTGACCAGTTGGGCCCTGAATAATGGTTTCCTTTTGGCCACTCAAGCTTTATCTCACAATGATTTTCCTCTCTGTCTTCAAGTTTATCAAATGCTTCTCTCCAAAGCCTTCACACTTGCTGGTGCCCCTCCTAGGGTTTTGTCTTCCCTTCCCTGCATTCTCCCATTATAACTTTTTAATCTATTGAACTTTTCTGCTTTGCATTTACTATATTAAGTAATTAAATATTGTATGTACTACTACTTGACTAATACCATTTTTCTACAAGACCATAAGCTCTTTGAGGGCAGAGACAATTTGCTATTTCCTTTTCTTTCAGAACATGGCAGTTTTGTAACATTATAGCAGCAGCTAATAAATTTTTGAGGAATGAATAAATGAACTCCTTGAAACTTCTAATTTGTTCACATCACTTTCTCCCCTCTTGTCAGCCTCTTCTTTTCTTTACTATTTATCTAGTAGAGTTTTTGACCATTGTTATGTTGTTTGGTCACCAAGTTGTGTCTGACTCTTCGTGACCCCATGGACTGCAGCATGCCAGGCTTCCCTAAATTACTCAAATCCTTCCCTCCATCACATCTTCTTGCCTAGGCTTTGGTGCACCCACCTGCCTGCCTGTCCTGTTAGGTTTTCCTGTATAAAAATCACAAGCCAGGCTGTTTAGTAAGACTGTAATTCAGGACCACCTACCTCAAGTGTTGCTGCAGTCCTATTACTTTATTGGGATTGGCTCAGGCTGTACTGGAATGACTGCTGCTATGGGGTTGGTGCCTAGACTTCTACTCAATTCCTGGGGTCTAACTCATGAAAAGATAAAAGAGGATTCACCAGTATGAGAAAATCAGCAAGATCTCAGTATTTCCCATCTCAGGGTTCTCTGGTAAGCTGAGTAGAAATTTGAGTCCAGTGAGTCTCTTCCTCCTTCTAACTGAATTGGAGACAGGAGGACCTGTAGCACAGGAGTTGCTGACTTATTCTCCCCACCCCATCACAGGAGGGAAAATTGAAACAAGGAGAGAAAGGAAGAGTGGCTTTCATAGCCCACTAGTGCTCCTTCAGAGAAGGCAATGGCACTCCACTCCAGTACTCTTGCCTGGAAAATCCCATGGATGGAGGAGCCTGGTAGTCCATGGGGTCGCTAAGAGTCGGACACAACTGAGCGACTTCACTTTCACTTTTCCCTTTCATGCATTGGAGAAGGAAATGGCAACCCACTCCAGTATTCTTGCCTGGAGAATCCCAAGGACGGCGGAGCCTGGTGGGCTGCCGTCTATGGGGTCGCACAGAGTCAGACACGACTGAAGCGACTTAGCAGCAGCAGCAGCAGTGCTCCTTATTCCTCACACTTTCTCTGCCCCATATTGAGAATGTTGGTCCAGTACATCATTCTACCATTCAGTTTTCTGTATGACCTTTATTATCAAACACTTGTATTTAAAAAGTACACTTGTAAACTTGCAAGCCTTTTTGGAAAAAAAAAAAATGCTAGTCTTTAATAAATTCCCTAAAGGGTGAAATACTTTTTTTGTTTGATCACTTCTTGGTATCTTTCATCTATTAAAAAAAAAATTAAGGTCCTGGGTACATACCTTTGCTGAGTAAAATATAGATAAAATACTAATTTGAATAAAAATAAATACACACTATGGGAGGGAATGACAATATATACTGAAAAAAAATAGCTTGAAAGAGTAAAAAAAAAAAAAAAACCGTAAGGATAGGTTGTAACCTTAAAGTGTGGTAAGGGAAGACCTCAGTGAATGGTGTAGATATTTGCTGAACTTTTTCCTAGAAGTATTCCTAGCACAAAAATTGAAGTCTAGTGTTAGATTTAACTGTGCCAATAGTAACAGTTCATTAATAATTTTTGTTTATAATAAGGAATGATACCTTTATTTCTCAAATATTGGCATCCTGTAATTTTGCTTTAGTAAGATTGCACTAAAGTAACACTAATTAACTAAAAAAAAGTAATAATACACATAATTCATTATTAACCAATACAGAGAAAACGAAGAAATATGTAATGAGCTGTTAAATGCTAATTCATCAAAGTAATTACAAGTAATAACAAGTAAATAGTGGAAAGAAGTAAGAGCAAAAATGTTTCAGATAAAAAACTAAATATAAACTGCTGTGCGATTAAATAAAAACTAATTTGGATATTCCATTTCCTCTCCACAGTGTCTCTTGATTGTACAATAATTTTCAAAAGGAGTGTCACATCTATTTTTACAAGGTTATTTTATAAGAAATGTTCTAAAATATTCTTAATGTTATGTTTATGCTGATGTTTGTACCTTTGTTATATCTTTTGGTTGGTTACATTGAATAACCATTTAATGATATAAAAATTATCTAGAAAGTGGTTTATTTTCCTGAAAGCTACATTGAACATAAACCATTCTTATGACTAAGACACTTCTTTAAAGAAAGAGGAATCCAGTATGTTTAAGTGAGTGAATCTGCCAACATTTTTATCACAGAAACCAAATGTTTGGAGTTTAAAAGCCACAATAGAATGCAGGTATAGGGGAATCCATTGTGACCTAGCAACTCAATTTTGAAAGTTTTACTAGTCAAGTATATTAAATATATATTTAGAAAACTGATGCTAAAATGCATGTTAACTGAACTTAATTGTAGTAATCATCTCTGGATACCCAAATACTGAACCATTATGTTGTGCACCTGAAACTACTATGTCAATTATATTGCAATTAAAAAATAAAAAAGAATATGGATACTTTTCAAATTTTCTCAAATTTCTATTAAAGGTATAAAACAATGGAAGCATTTTTCTGAGCATTATGCTACATATAAAGTTACTTTACTCATTATATTTCAAAGAAGTGCAAATTGTAGATAAAATAAAAAATCATCTGGAAATGTCTGCTTATTTTAATAAGCTATGTCTTTGAAGCATTAAGTTAGGTAGAATAATCATCAACTCAATGGACGTGTTTGTGCAAATTCTGGGAGATAGCGAAGGACAAGGAAACTTGATGTGCTGTAGTCCTTGGGGTCGCAAAGACTGAACACAACTGAGCAACTGAATAACAACAATCAACATATTTAAGCATTTGTTTATTATTTAGAAGAATAGCATCCTTGTGTCCAACATATTCAAAATTCTCCCAAGGAGATTACTGAGAACTATGCTGATTAATTTAATTTTAGATGATTTTTTTGTTCTTACAGATCTTTGTATTTTAACATAATTGTAAATTTACAGCTATTGGGAAGAAATAATCCAGAAACTAAAATCCTGTGCACCTTTACTTATGTGAGCATGCTCAGTCATGTCCAACTCTTTGTAACACCATAGTCCACCAGGACTATGGGATTCTGTCCATGGGATTCTCCAAGCAAGAATACTTCAGTGGGTTGCCATTTCCTCCTCCAGGGGAATCTTCCTGGCTCAGGGATCAAACCCACTTCTGCAGTGGCAGGCATATACTTTACTACTGCACCATCTGGGAAGCCCACATCCTTACCCAGTTTCCCCTAATAGTAACTTCTTGCAAAACTGTGGCACAATATCACATCCAGGATGTTTACACTAATTCAGTAAAGACAAAACATTTCCATCAGCTCCAGGGCCCCTCATGCTGCCCTTTTATAACCACACCCACTTCCTTCCAGCCAAGGCTTCATCCCACTTACCTCTCCTAATCCCTGACAACCACTAACCTGTTGTCTAGCTCTGTAATTAAGTTGTTTCATAAGTGTTATATAAATGGAATCATAGAGTATGCAGCCTTTTGGAACTGCTTTTCTTGTTGTTGTTGTTTAGCCTAAATCTCTGGAGATTCATGCAGGCTGTCATGTGTATGAACAATGTTTCTTTTTCTTACTGAGAGTTGGACGGTGAAGAAAGCTGATCACC
Source organism: Giraffa tippelskirchi (assembly GCF_054371585.1). Lineage (NCBI taxonomy): Eukaryota > Metazoa > Chordata > Mammalia > Artiodactyla > Giraffidae > Giraffa > Giraffa tippelskirchi. The sequence continues at coordinate 67,890,859 of NC_137279.1, forward strand.
GCAGAATTGATGCTTTTGAACTGTGGTGTTGGAGAAGACTCTTGAGAGTCCCTTGGACTGCAAAGAGATCCAATCAATCCATCCTAAAGGAGATCAATCCTGGGTGTTCATTGGAAGGTCTGATGTTGAAGCTGAAACTCCAATACTTTGGCCACCTCATGCCAAGGGCTGACTCATTGGAAAAGACCCTGATGCTGGGAAGGATTGGGGGCAGGAGGAGAAGGGGATGACAGAGGATAAGATGGTTGGATGGCATCACTGACTCAATGGACATGAATTTGGGTAAACTCCAGGAGTTGGTGATGGACAGGGAGGCCTGGAGCGCTGCAGTTCATGGGGCAGCAAGGAGTCGGACACGACTGAGCAACTGAACTGGATTGAATATTCAGTGTTAGATATATGCCAGAATTGCTTTAGACATTTACCTGTTCAAAAGATTTGGGTTGTTTCCAGTTGTGGGCTATTTCAAATGAAGTTATTATAAATATTTGTACATTTTTGTGTGAACTGAAGTCTTTGATTTTATACAATAAATATCCAAGATTTCAATCACTAAGTCATCTATTAACTGTAGGTTCAGTCTTTTCAGAATCTGCCAAAGTGGTTTCCAAAGTGTTTGCACCATTTTATATCCCTACCAGCAATGTTTTAAGGGGTAAACAACAACAGTTAATGGTATTATTTTATTTTTTAGCTATTATGATATGCATGTTGCACTATCTGGCTATGATTTTAATTTGCATTCCTTTAATGGCTAATGATATTGAATATATTTCCATGCACGTATTTGCCATCTGTATATCTTCTGTTAAATGTTGCTTCATTTCTTTGTCCATGTTGTAGTAGAATTGCATGGTTTGTTAAATTTTAGAGTTTTTTTTTTAATATCTCCAAAGTACTAGGCCTTTGCTGAATATAAAGTGTGCTGATATTTGTCCCGATGTATTTCTTGTCTATTCATTACCTTAACAGGTTCTTTAACAGAGGAAAAGTTATTTTCATGAAGTTTAATTTATCGAATTTTCCTATTATGGATTAGCCTTTTGGTATTATACTAAGTTTAAGAGCTATTTGCTAATTGCTCAGTTGTTTCTAACTCTTTAAGATCCCATGGACGGTAGCCCACCAGGCTCCTCTGTCCACGAAATTCTCCAGACAAGAATACTGGAGTGGGTAGCCATTCCTTTCTCCAGGGGATATTCCTGACCCAGGGATTGAACCTGCATACCCTGTATTGTCAGGCAGATTCTCTACTGTCTGAGTCACCAGGGAAATCTGTTGGAGTTTTTGTCTAACTAAATTTTTTCTTGTGTTTTTCTAAAAAACATTTTATAGTTTGACATTTTACATTTAACTCTGTGATGTATTAGTAGTTAATTGCTGTCTAAAATATAAGCCTTATGCTGAGGTTTATTCATTTTATTTTATTTTTTTACCTGTAGATGTTCATTTTCTTCACTACCTCTTGAAAGGTTGAAAAGTCTACCTTTGGTCAAGCATGCATTTGAATGTCTATGTACAATTCAGTTCCTTAAACCTATGTATCTGTTCCTCTCACATTATCAGAGTATTGATTACTATAGCTATATAGCAAGTCTTGAAAATAGGTAAAGTGATTCCTTACAGTTAGTTTTTATCAAAACTATCTTAGCTAATCTAGTTCCTTAGCTTTTATACTTAAAAATAGCATAATTATGTCTATGTTTACAAAAACTCTTTGGGGAATTTTGATGGAAATTCTGTGTGATGATTCATTTTATGGCCAACTTGATATATATGCATGCTATGTCCTTGTATTGTGTATATCATAATGAAGGTGAAAGAGGAGACTGAAAAGGCTGGCTTAAAATTCAATATTTAAAAAAAAAAACTAATATCATGGCATCTGGTCTCATCACTTCATAGCAAATAGAAACGGAAAAAATGGAAACGGTGACAGACTTTATTTTCTTGGGCTGCAAAATCAATATGGATGGTGACAGCAGCCATGAAATTAAAAGATGCTTGCTCCTTGGAAGAAAAGGTATGACAAACCTAGACAGTGTATTAAAAAGCAGAGACATCACTGTGCTGACAAAGTTCCATGCAGTCAAAGCTATGGATTTTCCATTAATCATGTATGGATGTGAGAGCTGGACCATAAAGAAGGCTGAGCACTGAAGAAGTGATCCTTTCAAACTGTGGTCTTGGAGAAGACTCTTGAGAGTCTCTTGGATAGCAAAAGCATCAAGATAGACAACCCTAAAAAAAATCAACTTTGAATATTCAATGGAAGGATGATGCTGAAGCTGAAGATGCGATATTTTGGCTACCTGATACGAAGAGCTGATTCATTGGAAAAGCCCCTGATGCTGGGAAAGATTGAGAGCATGAGGAGAAGGAGACAACAGAGGATGAGACGGTTGGATGACATCACTGATTCAATGGACTTGAGTTTAAGAACACTATGGGAGATAGTGAATGACAGGGAAGACTGACTGGCTGCAGGCCTTGGGATTGCAAATAGACCTACATGACTGAGCAAATGAACAATAGCAACAACATCTTGTAATAGTCGAAAAACAAATGAAAACTCATTTCAATTACAATTTAAAGGGAACTATGATTTTAACATGCTATGTCTAATATCACATAGTTCAGTTAAGTTCAGTCGCTTAGTCGTGTCCGACTCTCTGCGACCCCATGAACTGCAACACGCCAGGCCTCTCTGTCCATCACCAACTCCCGGAGTCTACCCAAACCCATGTTCATCGAGTTGGTGATGCCATCCAACCATCTCATCCTCTGTCGTCCCCTTCTCCTCCAACCCCCAATCCTACCCAGCATTAGGGTCTTTTCCAATGAGTCAGCCCTTGGCATGAGGTGGCCAAAGTATTGGAGTTTCAGCTTCAACATCAGACCTTCCAATGAAAACCCAGGATTGATCTCTTTTAGGATGGATTGATTGGATCTCCTTGCAGTCCAAGGGACTCTCAAGAGTCTTCTCCAACACCACAGTTCAAAAGCATCAATTCTTCGGCGCTCAGCTTTCTTCACCGTCCAACTCGCACATCCATATATGACCACTGGAAAAACCATAGCCTTGACTAGACGGACTTTTGTTGGCAAAGTAATGTCTCTGCTTTTAAACATGCTATCTAGGTTGGCCATAATCTTCCTTCCAAGGAGTAAGCGTCTTTTAATTTCATGGCTGCAGTCACAATCAGCAGTGATTCTGGAGCCCCAAAAAATAAAGTCTGACACTGTTTCCACTGTTTCCCCATCTATTTCCCATGGAGTGATGGGACCAGATGCCATGATCTTAGTTTTCTGAACGTTGAGCTTTAAGCCAACTTTTTCACTCTCCTCCTTCACCTTCATCAAGAGGCTCTTTAGTTCTTCTTCACTTTCTGCCATAAGGGTGGTGTCATCCGCATATCTGAGGTTATTGATATTTCTCCCGGCAATCTTGATTCCAGCTTGTGTTTCTTCCAGCCCAGCGTTTCTCATGATGTACTCTGCATAGAAGTTAAATAAGCAGGGTGACAATATACAGCCTTGACGTACTCCTTTTCCTATTTGAAACCAGTCTGTTGTTCCATGTCCAGTTCTAACTGTTGCTTCCTGACCTGCATACAGGTTCCTCAAGAGACAGGTCAGATGATCTGGTATTCCCATCTCTTTCAGAATTTTCCACAGTTTATTGTGATCCACACAAAGGCTTTGGCATAGTCAATAAAGCAGAAATAGATGTTTTTCTGGAACTCTCTTGCTTTTTCGATGATCCAGCGGATGTTGGCAATTTGATCTCTGGTTCCTCTGCCTTTTCTAAAACCAGCTTGAACAGCTGGAAGTTCACGGTTCACGTATTGCTGAAGCCTGGCTTGGAGAATTTTGAACATTACTTTACTAGCATGTGAGATGAGTGCAATTGTGCGGTAGTTTGAGCATTCTTTGGCATTGCCTTTCTTTGGTATTGGAACGAAAACTGACCTCTTCCAGTCCTGTGGCCACTGCTGAGTTTTCCAAATTTGCTGGCATATCGAGTGCAGCACTTTCACAGCATCACCTTTGAGGATTTGAAATAGCTCAACTGGAATTCCATCACCTCCACTAGCTTTGTTCGTAGTGATGCTTTCTAAGGCCTACTTGACTTCACATTCCAGGATGTCTGGCTCTAGGTGAGTGATCACACCATCGTGATTATCTGGGTTGTGAAGATCTTTTTTGTACCGTTCTTCTGTGTATTCTTGCCACCTCTTCTTAATATCTTCTGCTTCTGTTAGGTCCATACCATTTCTGTCCTTTATCGAGCCTATCTTTGCATGAAATGTTCCCTTGGTATCTCTAATTTTCTTGAAGAGGTCTCTAGACTTTCCCAATCTGTTGTTTTCCTCTATTTGTTTGCATTGATCGCTGAGGAAGGCTTTCTTATCTCTCTTTGCTCTTCTTTGGAACTCTGCATTCAGATGAGAATATCTTTCCTTTTCTCCTTTGCTTTTCACTTCTCTTCTCTTCCCAGCTATCCGTAAGGCCTCCTCAGACAGCCATTTTGCTTTTTTGCATTTCTTTTCCATGGGGATTTTCTTGTAGAGATTGGCAAATTGACGTTGAACTCTTGATTTACTTTATGTCAAAGTTCATGTGCTTACTTTCTATATTAACATGTTTAAATATACCATATACTATTTCCCTGAGGTGGACTTGATCTTATATGTGGTTGGCTGGATAAGGTCCTCTTACTAAAGATGCTGATGTCCTAATCTCCATAACCCATGAATCAGTTCAGTTCAGTTCAGTCCAGTCTCTCAGTCGTGTCCCAACTCTTTGTGACCAAATGAATCGCAGCACACCAGGCCTCCCTGTCCATCACCAACTCCCGGAGTTTACCCAGACTCATGTCCATTGCATCGATGATGCCATCCAGCCATCTCATCCTTTGTCGTCCTCTTCTCCTCCTGCTCTCAATCCTTCCCAGCATCAGGATCTTTTCCAATAAGTCAACTCTTTGCATGAGGTGGCCAAAGTATTGGAGTTTCAGCTTCAACATCAGTCCTTCCAATGAACACCTAGGACTGATCTCCTTTAGGATGGACTGGTTGGATCTCCTTGCAGTCCAAGGGACTCTCAAGAGTCTTCTCCAACACCACATTTCAAAAGCATCAATTCTTCGGCGCTCAGCTTCCTTCACAGTCCAACTCTCACATCCATACATGACTACAAGAAAAACCATAGCCTTGACTAGATGAATATATTACCACATATGGTAAAATTAGACTTTATATATATGATTAAAGTAAGGATCTTTAGTTGGAGGATTATCCTGTTTCATTCGAATGGATCCAATCACCTCCAAAAGAAACTAGAGATACCAAGAGAACATTTCATACAAATATGGACTCAACAAAGGACAGAAACACTGTGGACCTAATAGAAGCAAAATATATTAAGAAGAGGTGGCAGGCAAGAATACACAGAGGAACTATACAAAAAAAGATCTTAATGATCCAGAAAACCATGATGGTGTGATCAATCACCTAGAGTCAGACTCCTAGAGTGCAAAGTGAAATGGTCCTTAGGAAGCATACTGTGAACAAAGCTAGTGGAAATGATGGAATTCCAGCTGAGCTATTTCGAATCCTCAAAGACGATGCTCTGAAAATGCTGCACTTAATATCCCAGCAAATTTGGAAAACTCAGCAGTGGCCAAAGGACTGGAAAAATTCAGTTTTCATTTCAATCCCAAAGAAGGTCAATGCCAGAGAGTGTTCAAACTACTGCACGATTGCACTCATTTCACATGCTAGCAAAGTAATGGTCAAAATGTCAATGTATGGCAAAAACTATTACAATATTGTAAAGTAATTAGCCCCCAACTAAAATAAATAAATTTATTAAAAAAAAAAAAAATTCTCCAAGCTAGGCTTCAACAGTACGTGAACTGAGAACATGGAGCTGTTCAAGCCAAATTAGAAAAGGCAGAGGAACCAGAGATCAAATTGCCAACATCCGTTGGATCAAAGAAAAAGCTAGAGAATTCCAGAAAAACATCTATTTCTGCTTCAGTGACTAAGCTAAAACCTTTGACTGTGGGGATCACAACAAACTGTGGAAAATTCTGAAAGAGATGGGAATACCATACCACCTTACTTGCCTCCTGAAAAACCTGTATGCAGGTCAAGAAGCCACAGTTAGAACCAGGCATGGAACAATGGACTGGTACCCAATTGGGAAAGGAGTATGTCAAGGCTATATATTGTCACCCTGCCTATTTAACTTATACGCAGTATACACCATGAAAAATGCTAGGCTAGATGAAGCACAAGCTGCAATCAAGATTACCTGGAGAAATATCAATAACTTCAGATATGCAGTGACACCACCCTTATGGCAGAATGCAAAGGGGAACTAAAGAGCCTCTTGATGAATGTGAAGAATGAGAATGGAAAAACTGGCTTAAAACTCAACATTCAAAAAAGTGAAGATCCTGGCATCCAGTCCCATCACTTCATGGCATAGAGATGGGGGAACAATGGAAACAGTGAGAGACTTTATTTTCTTGGGCCCCAAAATCACTGCAGATGGTGACTACAGCCATGAAATTAAAAGTCACTTGCTCCTTTGATGAAAAACTATGAAAAAAAAAAAAACCCAAAAAACTATGACCACCTTAGATAGCATATTAAAAAGCAGAGACATTACTTTGCCAACAGAGGTCCATATAGTCAAAGCTATTGTTTTTCCAGTAGTCATACGCAGACATGAGAGGTGAACCATAAAGAAAGCAGAGAGCCAAAGAACTGATGCTTTTGAACTGTGGTGTTGGAGAAGACTCTTGAGTGTCCCTTGGACTACAAGGAGATCAACTCAGTCAATCATGAAGGAAATCAATCCTGAATATTCATTGGAAGGACTGATTCTGAAGCTGGAGTTCCAATACTTTGGCTATCTGATACAAGGAGCCTACTCATTAGAAAAGACCCTGATACTGGGAAAGATTGATGCCAGGAGGAGAAGGGGATGACATAGGACTAGATGTTTGGTTGACATCACTGACTCAATGGTCATGAGTTTGAGCAAGCTCTGGGAGATGGTGAAAGACAGGAAACCTGGTGTGCTATAGGCCATGGGGTTGCAGAGTCAGACACAACATAGCAACTGAGCAACAACAAGAGCAGCAAATGTAAAATCATATGGACCACAAGGGAGGTGGAGGTCAGAGTCAGTGAAAATGCAAACACTGAGACAGAAGTTAAAGAGGAGAGAAGATGCTACATTGATATCTTTGACGGTTGAGGAGGAATCCACTGGCCAAAGAATGGAAGTGGTCCTTTGAAGCAGAAAAAGTCATTATTTCTTCCCTGGAGTCTCCAGAATGAAAGCAGAGCTGCAGACACTGACTTTAACCCAGTTAATCTGATTTTGCACTTCCGACTTTCAGAAAATGAAGATAATAATTTGTTTTCTGTTTAAATCATTATGTTACAGGTTATTTATCACAGCAACAATAAGAATCTAATTTATCATGGCAGCACTCTTTTCTATTACATGATGTTCAGCTTTCTAAGACTAACATCCAAAGGCCACCATTCTCTAGTAGCAAATGTATATGATCTTTTACCTTCTGTAAGAGGTTTTCAGTGATGCTTTCTATTCTACACCAGATTCAATATTCACTATTTCTTAAACATTTCCTCAAACAGCCTCTTGATGAAAGTGAAAGAGGAGAGTGAAAAAGTTGGCTTAAAGCTCAACATTCAGAAAACTAAGATCATGGCATCCCGCTCCATCACTTCATGGCAAATAGATGGGGAAACAGTGGAAACAGTGGCAGACTTTACCGAGCAATTGCACTCATCTCACACGCTAGTAAAGTAATGTTCAAAATTCTCCAAGCCAGGCTTCAGCAATACGTGAACCGTGAACTTCCAGATGTTCAAGCTGGTTTTAGAAAAGGGAGAGGAACCAGAGATCAAATTGCCAACATCAACTGGATCATCGAAAAAGCAAGAGAGTTCCAGAAAAACATCTATTTCTGCTTTATTGACTATGCCAAAGCCTTTGACTATGTGGATCACAATAAACTGGGGAAAATTCTGAAAGAGATGTGAATACAAGACCATCTGACCTGTCTCTTGAGAAACCTGTATGCAGGTCAGGAAGCAACAGTAAGAACTGGACATGGAACCACAGACTGGTTCCAAATAGGAAAAGGAGTACGTCAAGGCTGTATATTGTCACCCTGCTTATTTAACTTATATGCAGAGTACATCATGAGAAATGCTGGGCTGGAAGAAACACAAGCTGGAATCAAGATTGCCGGGAGAAATATCAATAACCTCAGATATGCAGATGACACCACCCTTATGGGAGAAAGAGAAGAACAACTAAAGAACCTCTTGATGAAAGTGAAAGAGGAGAGTGAAAAAGTTGGCTTAAAGCTCAACGTTCAGAAAACTAAGATCATGGCATCTGGTCCCATCACTTCACGGGAAATAGATGGGGAAACAGTGGAAACAGTGTCAGACTTTATTTTTTGGGGCTCCAGAATCACTGCTAATGGTGATTGCAGCCATGAAATTAAAAGACGCTTACTCCTTGGAAGGAAGGTTATGACCAACCTAGATAGCATATTTAAAGGCAGAGACATTACTTTGCCAACAAAAGTCCATCTAGTCAAGGCTATGGTTTTTCTAGTGGTCATGTATGGATGTGAGAGTTGGATGGTGAAGTAAGCTGAGCACCAAAGAATTGATGCTTTTGAACTGTGGTGTTGGAGAAGACTCTTGAGAGTCCCTTGGACTGCAAGGAGATCCAACCAGTCCATCCTAAAGGAGATCAGTCCTGGGTGTTCGTTGGAAGGACTGATGTTGAAGCTGAAACTCTAAAACTTTGGCACCTGATGTTTAGAGCTGACTCATTTGAAAAGAGCCTGATGCTGGGAAAGATTGAGGGCAGGAGGAGAAGGGGACAAAAGAGGATGAGATGGTTGGATGGCATCACCGACTTGATAGACATGGGTTTGAGCAAGCTCTGAGAAATTGTGATGGACATGGAAGCCTGATGTGTTGCAGCCTGTGGGGTCACAAACAGTCAGACATGACTGAGTGACTGTACAACTGCAATAAGCTAGAAAATTTCAGGGGTATTTTAAACATGGGGAATTTTTTATAATTAAAGGAAGAAATAAATGCCTCTCCATCACAGATAAATTTGATAATTCCCTTCATTGTTATTTCATTTTAAACTTGGAATGAAATATTTGACTTTCAAAGTCATTTTGTGAGCAGTGTTTCTAGCAAACATTACTATCTATGACTTCTTTTGTTTGTGTGTGTGTGTGTGTGTGTGAATTTTCCACCACTTCCATATGTAGACCTTAGAATATATTGCACTTTATTTTTCCCACAATAGAAGATGGAGCATTAAATAATAAAACAGAACCACCACTTCCACATAATTTGCTATTTATCAAAGTTTTCAAAACTTATATTCAAATGGGGAAAAAAAAGTTGATGAGCTCCTCATAATTTCATTGATTTTTTTTTAATTTCAGAGTAGTTATTCTCTCCTTTATCCTCCTTTTCTTTTGGTGTGATGTAGACTGGTATTTTGCTTAAGAGGGAGAATTTCAGCATCTATTCCTTGATTTCAAATCAATACTTATCCGTTTGCAAGTGTGAAACTTAAGAAAATAAGTCACTACAAATGACCCAATTTCATTCCTTTTCATGACTGAGTAATATTTCATTGTATATATACAATGAAATATATTGTATATATTAACAATAGCCAGGACATAGAAGGAACCTAAGCGTCTATCAACACTTGGATATATAGATATATATCTGTACTACATCTTTATCTATTCATTTGTTGATAGACATTTAGGTTGCCTCTATGTCCTGGCTATTGTAAATAGTGCTTCCCTGGTGGTCAGCTGGTAAAGAATCTGTCTGCAATGTGAGAGACATGGGTTTGATCCCTGGGTTGGGAGGATCCCCTGGACAAGAGAATTACTACCCACTCCAGTATTTTGACCTGGAGAATTCCAAGGACAGTATAGTCCATGGGATCGCAAAGACTTTCATTTTCACTTTTCACCCCTCTTCTTTATCTATTCATTTGTTGATAGACATTTAGATTGCTCCCACAGCCTGGCTATTTTGTAAATAGTGCTACAATGAACACTTGAGTGCATATGTTTTAAGGTGTAGAGACTGTCATACAGAGTGAAGTAAGTCAGAAAGAGAAAAATAAATGTTGTATACTAACACATATATGTAGAATCTAAAAGAGATGGTATAGATGATCTTATTTGCAAAGCAGAAATACAGACACAGACATAGAGAACAAGCATATGGATCGATACCTAGGGGGAAGATGTGGGAGGGATGAATTGGGAGATTGGGATTGACATATATACACTTTTGATACTGTGTATAACAGAGATAATTAATGAGAACCTACTGTAGAGCACAGGGAAATTCACTCAGTGCTCTGTGGTGACCAAAATGAGAAGGAAATCCAAAAACAATGGATGTATGTAAACCTATAGCTGATTCACTTTGATGTACATAGAAACTAACACAGCATTGTAAAGCAACTGTATTCATAAAAATTAGTAAAAAGAAAAGACGTCAGGCCCTCTGTGCCTCAGCTTCTTTTTCTGTAAAATGAGAGTAACTGTAGAAACTACATTATGGATTTGTAATGATTAAATGAATAAAATCTGTAAGCTGAATAGCATAGGGGTTAGGACATAGTAAGGATTTAACAAATATTAATAGCTATTAGCAATTACAGAGGGCATTCTTTCATTACTCTGTTAAAAACATTTGATGTGTTTGGCCTAGAGTCATCAACACCGACTAATGATGGTACCTACCAATTATAGAAGCTAATTATTATTATTTTTTGAGTAAACCTTATTCATTAGAACTAATTATAATGAAACACCTAACAATGCCTATTCTTATCTGCAACCTCTGCACCTAATTAAAAAACTGCAAGTAGAAACTTAAAAAAAAAAAGCTTAAGAAATAACGTTAGTTGTTACAGTACTTTAAACTCTGTTGTATATGTAGCACATTATAGCAAAATAGATCAAGTGAAATCGTTAATATCCAGAATTTTTATATCATCTTTGATTTATACAGTACAGTTCTGAAGGTCAATATGACAGTCATCATATTGCCTGATTTCCCAGGCAAGAATACTGGAGTGGGTTGCCATTTCCTTCTCCAGGGGATCTTGCAGACCCAGGGATCAAACCCTCATCTTCTGCATTGGCAGGTGAATTCTTTATCATGAGACCAGGGAAGCCCACTGAATGAAACTAGCCCATTAGTATTGCTTCTTAGCCCTCTTTAAGCCCCAAATATCTGTCATTAAGGACCAAAGGACCAACTGAGTTGTTACTCACCTTTCCGAGGCTGTTTTTCTTTGGTTTGCTTCTATGTTTTGTCTTGTTTTTTCCTAAGATCTTGCCTGCTTCACTTATTCAAGTTGATGTCCTGGCCCCTACAGGTATTTGCATTCATGATTAATATTATACCATGATATTCTACGTGTGTATTGTAGGAAAGAATAAGGCAAGTCAGAAGGAAATGCATAATTAAGAATGAGAAAAGAAGAGAAAACTTGATGAGAAGAAAGGAATAAAAAAGAGAAAGAATGAAAGAGATAAAGAAAGGAAGGAAGTCCACTAAAAGAAAAAAAAATCCCCCAAATCTCTATTTAGGCTAGAAGTTTCCTATTATAAATGACTTAATATCCTCTTAATATAACTTCTTTTATCCATTGTTAATATTTATTAGTAATTGGTGTTGATTAACTTTTACTGTTTCATTGCAAGACTTTTCACGTGTGTACCATGTTTGATCTGGAGAAGTAAATGGCAACCCACTTCAGTATACTTGCCTGAAGAATCCCATGGACACAGGAGCCTGGCAGGCTACCTTCCATGGGGTCACAAGAGTCGGACATAACTTAGTGATAAAACCACCACCATGTTTGATCCTGAACATCAGTGGAACCATAAAACACAAAATAACAAGTATGTAATTGAGCTAGATATTGGAAATTTGAAAATAAAAATAGAAGAAAATTCTTCATCTTATGCAGCAATTTATATTCTCTGCTTAATTTTTCATTTATTGATATGACCATGAAAAACAGGAAAATGAGAAGAAAGCAGAAATGATCATTTAATACTGAAAGACCAGAAAATAGTGAAAAGAAAAAAAAGCTAATGACTGTGTGATAAGAAGATAAAAGAAAGTTAACTTGGGTCAAAGAATTTGGACAACAGTGACCTGAGTCACTGAAAAATTCAGAAGTATTTACAGTTAGAATCATTATTATAGGCTTTTGATGGGATCATATAAAGCACAGAGTTCAGGAAGAAAAATGGGAGGCAAAGATTCTAATGTACTAGAGAATCATAATACAAGTAAGTAAAATAATTGGTAATGCCTTTTACATGATGTAAACAAAAGTAAATAAAAGTAAAATATCACAGGTAATGAAAGCTAATTTAAAAACCAGATCTTTCAAAAGTCTTTGTGAGTACTTAAAGGAAGTAAGCTAATTTGAAGAAAATAACTTGATTATTAGCAAAAGGAAAAATACCGTCTCATATTTATACATACAGCATAATGAGCTGAAAAACACAATAAGGGAAATACATTAAGTTAGTATAATTTTATTTCACTATTCAAATTTGAAGCTTGGAAATTGATTTTGTTTAAATTACTGAATTCTCTTGTATTTTAAATCTACTCTTGTGTTTGAATTTGATACTTTTCATTGTTTTCTATAGATATTAACCATGCTATACAGTTACATAATAATATAAAGTTTTGCTTCATAAGTTTGCTCATATTGAAAGAGTACTCACTCATAGTTACATTTGATCAAAGTAGATAATTAATAGATTGAATATTTATTTTTTTACTTTAGAATAAAATTTGCACTGGATTGTCTTATAACACACCAAAAATACTGTTTGACTAAAAGTTGTAACTTCTTATAAAATCATTGACTGCATCAGTTGCTCAGTTGTGTCCAATTCTTTGTGACTCCAAGGACTGCAGCATACCAGGCTTCACTGTCCATCACCAATGCACAGAGTTTGCTCAAACTCACGTCCATTAAGTCGGTGATTCCATCCAACCATCTCATCCTCTGTCATCCCCTTCTCCTCCTGTCTCCAATCTTGCCCAGCATCAGGGTCTTTTCCAATGAGTCAGCTCTTTGCATCAGATAGCCAAAGTATTGGAGCTTCAGGCTCAGCATCAGTCCCTCCAATGAATATTGAGGATTGATTTCCTTTAGGATTGACTGTTTTGATCTCCTTGCAGTCCAAGGGAATCTCAAGAGTCTTCTCCAACACCACAGTTCAAAAGCATCAATTCTTCAGTGCTCAGCCTTCCTTATGGTCTAACTCTCACATCCATACATGACTACTGGAAAAACCATAGCTTTGGCTAGATGGGCCTTTGTTGGCAAAGTAATGTCTCTCTTTTTAATATGCTGTCTAGGTTAGTCATAGCTTTTCTTCCAATGAGCAAGCAACTTTTAATTTCATGGCTGCAGTCACCATCTGCAGTGAATTTGAAGCCCAAGAAAATAAAGTCTGTCACTGTTTCCATTGTTTCCCAATCTATTTACCATGAAGTGATGAGACCGGATGCCATGATTTTAGTTTTTTGAATGCTGACTTTTAAGCCAACTTTTTCACTCTCCTCTTTCACTTTCATCAAGAGGCTCTTTAGTTCTTCTTCACTTTCTGCCAGAAGGGTGGTGTTGTCTGCATATTTGATGTTATTGATATTTCTCCTGGCAATCTTGATTCAAGCTTGTGCTTCATCCAGCCCAACATTTTTCATGATGTACTCTGCATATAAGTTAAATAATAAGGATGATAATATACAGCCTTAACGTACTCCTTTCCCAGTTTGGAACCAATCCATTGTTCCATGTCCGTTTCTAACTGTTGCTTCCTGACCTGCATACAGATTTCTTAGGAGGCAGGTCACGTGGTCTAGTATTCCCATCTCTTGAAGAATTTTCCAGTTTGTTGTGATCCACCACACAATCAAAGGTTTTGGCATAGTCAATAAAGTAGAAATTGATCTGCATAATTTTATTAACAGTAATAATAATTATTATAGACATTTGTTATCATGCATTCTCTGACTCAAACTCTACTAAAAGACATAACTTTAAATTTTTGAAATTAAATTTTTCTTCCATTTTCAAATTTAAGCCCTAAACCCTTTGCAATAAAGAACAAAAATTAACATTTTTTTGCTTTCTATTATATAATTTGAATTTTCAGAGAAAATCAGGCATACTGACTCTGTAAAAAAAAAATTCTCCCACAATGTAAGTCATACATTCAGCTTATTATACATTTTAACTAGGTTATTTGTAGGCCATAGTAATTCAAGCAAAATGAAGAACTGATGTATGGGTAATTTCTTTTTGTCTCATGGTCTACAAGTGATCACACCGATAGTGAAGCTAACAATGTCTTGTACTGTTAAATGATAAAATTCTTTACATTGTCCTAGCAAGAGTCCTTAGAAATAATACATACTGCTTAAATGTAGCAATTGAAAATATACTATTAAAGATACTAAATATTATCATACAAAAGTCTTAATGTTAAATAATAGAAAAGATCATTCACTTTATGTAGTGTTACAGTCTACAGTCCTACTGATTACAGTGCTTAGGATCTCAAAAGAGTAGGACTTAACTTAGCAACTAAAGGAGAACAACAATATTGTCTTTCCAGTCAGACCTAACAACTTAAAAAAAAAGCAGAAATTCTATTTTTATACTGCTGGAATTTATTTTTCATAGCATTTCCCATTTGGAATCCCTGGGAAAGATTTTAGCATATTTACATACCTACTCTGCAGACCTAAACTTGATAAGCTAAATAAACAATGTCTTCAGGAATGGTTGGTGGATTGCAGGTAGGCCTGAGGTATAATGGAAAGGAAACCAGATTCACAGACAGAACTGTGGTTAAACTATGGATACACTACTATCTAGATTTTTTTTGGGGTGTGTTATTAATTTCTACAGTTTTTATATCCAAAGAAATTTCAGAGAATTTGTAAGGGTCAAAGTAAGCGGCTTAGGGGAATGAACGATAAACAGTATGTATGTAATCAGTATGTAACAGTATGTATGTAATCAGTATGTAACATTATGTATGTAATCAAAATTGTGGGCAATTTTTGAGATATAAATGTATACGGAAAACTAAGACATACACAAAATAATCTCACAATTTAATGGTTGAATTAGATTTATAAACAAGCAAAGATCTATTTTATATAACAAATTCCAAATGAAATGATGAACAAGTCACAGAACTATGAACAAAGTGATAGTGGAATCTAGGGAAAGAAGCAAAAAATTTGCAAGAAAGGGACAGTAAATGATAAAATAATTTAAAACTTCAATTTGAAAAAAAATTTTGGGGGCTCTCACCCCTTTTCTGAAATTACAGAAAGCAGTCAGGTTTAAAAATAATGTGATCAAAAAATTTAAAAATAATTTTTTAGTCAACACCTCTACAGGGATTTATTTTACAACTTGCAAAGAAAATGTCGTCACAGCAGAAATATTTTGTTTATCATTCAATTATCTAATATATCTTGAATTATATGGAGCACAGTATAAACATAATAAATCCTTTAATCTTTCTCATGAGAATGTCATACTGATAAACTATCATAAATATTCAAATTTAATAACATTAAAAATGTATCTTAAGTATTTTCAAATTACGTGTATATAATTATGTGCTTTAAACTAAATGTGTTACATTTGTTAAATCATAACATAGATATGCTACATATCTAAAGATAAAATTAGTTTGAAAAGCAAGAATAAAAGAATAATCCAAATAATATTCTTCCTCATCAAATGGAATAAAACCTTGGTTTTAATGGACAATGGAGAGGTTGGTGAGCATGTAAATGTACCCGAGAGTGGCTCATTTTTATATAGGTTGAATTTTCTTCTGTGTAATTATCTCTGTAAGATTTTTTTGTAAAACTTCTACATGTGGATTCGACTTGTCAGGACACAGTGATAGACAGATGTTGGCATTGGGAAGGCAAAACTTTACCTCTACCCATCTTAGATTTTTGGTGAGGACTAATGAAAAGACAGATTAACAAGAGAAAACAGCTTATTCATGTGCTTTGTGGAGAGAAATCTGAAACAAAGAGGAATTCAAAGCAGTGACTTAAGACTTTGGCTTACACAGGGTCTTCAATGAAAAACAATGCATTTGCAGATAAGTGACAGGACAAGGAAAATAGTTGTCAGTGTCTGAGGGTGTCAAAAGGTAGCTAACAGGGAGGAACACATGGAGGAAGATTGTTTGCAGCTACTCTAGTGCCATCTCTGGGCTGACAAGAGTGTTTCTCCAGTAAAAGGAGATTTTTATATACTGCCTTTAGGCTGAAATGAGGAAGTTTACTCTGGGTTTTCTGCTTAATTGCCTTCAGCTCAAAATTACTTTTATGTCAAAGAGGCATGTATTGGGATTAAGATCCTGGTTTCCTTCAATAGATAGACAGAAAAATATTTATTTGAATGTCAGAATAGGTCTGAAATTGTCATGCTGTCTACTTGAATGAGCGTTAACAATATCCCAGGTGACATTTTGTTATATAATTGAAAATACTCAATTAAATAGTATTGACGTAACTTGTAAAATAAGCTAGAACTAACCCCTGACACACCTGCTTTGGAAAGATAAGACCATAATGTGGATGTTTAGTCACTCAGTCATGTCCAACTCTTTGTGACTCTTTGGACTGTAGCTCGTCAGTCTCCTCAGTCCATATGATTCTTCAGGCGGGAATGGTGGAGTGGGTTGCCATGCCCTCCTCCAGGGGATCTTCTTGACCCAGGAATCGAACCTGTGTCTCCTGTGTTTCCTGCGCTACAGGCAAATTCTTTACCTGCTGGGCCATCAGAAATGCCTATAACACTTTACAGTAAATACATAGCTTGAAAAGTCCCACTGCTTCCTGTTCTCAATACATTCTCAAGTAACGAAGACCTGATCATTTCCCCTAAATTTCACTTTTTCCCCTAAAGTCACCACTGCTCCCAACCAAGTGCCCCCAAATCCCAATCCAGGACAGAGCTCTAGTCTTCATACTTTCCTTTGAACTTTCCAGCAAATTATTAAGATTTATTCTTAGCAGAAGACCTACACACTTAGCAAAAGAGAATAAATAAAATTCCATTCTTTTATATATGTCATTTAGAATCTTGTGGAGGTATTATATGCTTACTTATTAACATATTATCTAGATTTATGGGATAACTACCATTCTCAAACATAGTCAATTGAAAAGGGTTATGATTTCATGAGTCAATAAAAATTATTTTACAGCTTCTAATTATTTGAAAAAATTAAATTCAAACTTCTGGGGATAGTTTTCAAAATTATCAAAATTAACACACACAATTAGCTCATAATATGTTTATAGATCTTAATAATAATATAAAAATCATGCTGCTGCTGCTAAGTCACATCTGATTCTCTGTGACCCCATAGACTGTAGCCCACCAGGCTCTTCTGTTCATGGGATTTTCCAGGCAAGAATACTTGAGTACCTTGCCATTTCCTGCTCCAGGGGATCTTCCCAATCCAGAGGTTGAACTCATGCCTCTTATGGGTCCTGCACTGGCAGGCAGATTCTTTACCACTAGAGCCATCTGGGAAACCGCACATACATTATAATTATATGTTATATAGATGTTATTTTTTATATGTAAAATTTAAATATGGGAAATTGTGTTCTTTGGCACTAGGAGCAAATTCTATGTTATTCTAATGAAATAAAACAAAAGGCCTATATATATGCACGTATAAACTATGCCTATAGGTTATATATAATATTCATAGTTTATATATCATATATCACATATAGTTTGATTATATTAACTGAGGCAATTTTCATAATTTCTATAGAATATTATGTTAAAATTAGACCAGTTGCATTGAAAACAAGAATGATTTCCTAGAAAAGGTGTCTTTCTAACTTCTTTTTCATAAAGATCCATCAGTTCAGTTCAGTCGCTCAGTCGTGTCCGACTCATTGCGACCCCATGAATTGCAGCACGCCAGGCCTCTCTGTCCATCACCAACTCCTGGAGTCTACCCAAACCCATGTCCATCGAGTCAGTGATGCCATCCAACCATCTCATCCTCTGTCGTCCCCTTCTCCTCCTGCCCTCAATCCTTCCCAGCATTAGGGTCTTTTCCAATGGGTCAACTCTTCGCATGAGGTGGCCAAAGTATTGGAGTATCAGCTTCAACATCAGTCTTTCCAATGAACACTCAGGATTGATCTCCTTTAGGATGGATTGATTGGATCTCCTTGCAGTCCAAGGGACTCTCAAGAGTCTTCTCCAACACCACAGTTCAAAAGCATCAGTTCTGCGGTGCTCAGCTTTCTTCACCGTCCAACTCTCACATCCATATATGACCACTGGAAAAACTATAGCCTTGACTAGACGGACTTTTGTTGGCAAAGTAATGTCTCTGCTTTTCAATATGCTATCTAGATTGGTCATAACCTTCCTTCCAAGGAGTAAGCGTCTTTTAATTTCATGGCTGCAATCACCATCAGCAGTGATTTTGGAGCCCCCCAAAATAAAGTCTGACACTGTTTCCACTGTTTCCCCATCTATTTCCCATGAAGTGATGGGACCAGATGCCATGATCTTAGTTTTCTGAACGTTGAGCTTTAAGCCAAGTTTTTCACTCTCCTCTGTTCCCCACAAATAGCTCTCAGTGCTTGACCTGAGGAATTAATGGCCACTGCAATCCTCTAACATACCACTTGCTGTATTTGCCAAAATGGGGGAAAAACAATGACATGTCACTGCAGATGTTTAACAAATTGACACAGGCAGAGAATGTAATGAAGACAATTTATTTGTTTTTAAAGTGAGCAAACTGCATGATTTTCCAAGAAACTGAATGTTCATATAGTTCTTGCCCCAGAATCCTTAATTCTGAGTATATACTTGAAACAAATTTTATCACCTTTGCCTTTCACTTTGACAAAGGTCATATAGTCAAAGCTATGGTTGTGAGAGTTGGGCCATAAAGAAGGCTGAGCATTGAATAACTGATACTTTCGAACTGTGGTGCTGGAGAAGACTCTTGAGAATCCCTTGCACAGCAAGGAGACCAAACCAGTCAATCCTAAAGGAAATCAACCCTGAATATTCATTGGAAGGACTGAAGCTGAAGTTGAAGCTCCAATACTTTGGCTATCTGATGTGAAGGGTCAACTCATTGAAAAACACCCTGATGCTGGGAAAGACTGAAAGCAAGACGAGAAGGGGGAAACAGAGGATGAGATGGTTAGATAGCATCACCAACTCAATGCACATGAGTCTGAGCCAACTCCAGAAGACACTGAAGGATGGGAAGCCTGGCATGCTGCAGTCCATGGTGTCGCAAAGAATCAGACCCAACTGAGCAACTGAATAATCACAACACTTGGGATAAACAGATATAGACTTGCAAGGGAATGTGGTCAAGGATATTTATTGCAAAGCAATTTGTATTTGGCAAGAATTACATAATTAAATTTCATTTAATATGAAATATTCATAATTAAAGAAATGGATTAGTTGAACTGTGATTAAAATTTAAATTAAAATTTCATGACCTGGAGCTTCAGCCTGAGGGTCAGGCTTCATGTTTGGCATACATCCAGAGATAACAAAGGTCCTCTCAAGGAACATGAGCTATAGATACCATCTTAGAGCTCTTTTTTTGGCACTCTTTCAGCTTGCTGGTATCTGCCAGAACAGAGCTTATACACTCACTTGGAGCCCAGAGTTTTGCAAATGCTTCCCAGATTGCCTAGCTGTGGAGGCCAGCAAAACTTAAACTTTTATTATCATACATTCCAATGTATATATTTGCATACTTTTTAAAGCTGGTGTCTGAGGCATATACATAATAATAATACTACATATTTTGAAAGTATGTATATGTATCAAATTTGTGTCAGTGGAAAATGGAACTGGGAAGCAGTTAAAAGGGAAAATTACAAATTAAAGTCAAAAATAAAAAGCATAGAAAGACTAATGATGCAACTATGCCACAAATTTTAACATATGATTAATTCAACTTTAAGGAACAGATTCCCAAAGAAAGATTAATGTATAATCAAGTAAAGAAAGTGTGGAACACATTTTTATCTTGATTGTTCTTATTTTTGCTTTTTCCTCTCTCTTAAATAGAGATGCTAGTGTTTGGGAATGAATCGTTAATGATTAATGTCATTGTAGAAAGGAAAAAAAGGAATAATAGTCCCTATTTTATCTGATCTCTAGGGTCTTTTCTTTTTATTCAGTGTCCAAAAGAGTTGATTTGAAAAGCTTACAAAAATGTAATTGGACAGGTCATTTATTCATATTAATCAAACATACTAATTAACAAAATTGTTTTTCATTTTATCTTATAAGTATTTTCTGCTACACTTTTTTGCAATATTTAATTTCTGTCTAATATAATAAGAATAGGCTTAACTGACAATCAAATAAGCAAGTACTCCATTTCACATAGTGAAATTTTAAGATGAAAAACACATTTTTATGTGAAGTGAACAATAGGTCTGATTGGATTGAACTCATACTAGTAATTTTAGTGTTGACTTTTGAAATAATAAAAGATTTAAATATTCCTCAGATGCATATTTCCTGTATCTTTTCCCGCAAAGTACCCAGGGTGCTGTGTAGGAAAAGAGAAGATACAGTGAAGAAAATAGGGGACTATTGCACCAATCTAATTGAATACAGGACTTCCCTGGTGGCTCAGATGGTAGAGAATCTCCCTACAATGCAGGAGACTTGGTATTGATTCCTGGGTAGGGAAGATCTCCTAGAGAAGGGAATGGCAACCCACTCCAATTGAATACAAGAAGATTCACATTACATTTTGAGGTTAGAAACAAAAAAAAATATTTAACATCAGTAAGTACTTTAGGACGTTCATATTTATATTGCAGGATTATTTGATGTTCAAGTGATAATAATTATAATGTTTCTACCATTGTGCTCAATGAATGGTAATATTGTTGAAATCCAGATATTTCTATAGCTTCAAAGACTAAAATTATCTGCATATTTCAATATATGTGGTTTTAATCAGTTAGCACAATAATGGTTACTTTTTAAACTTGAAAAATGTCCATTTATAGAATACTAATATCCACTTAGAAATAAAAGTAGAGGAAACATTTTTCTCCCTTTGCATTAACCAAAGCAACTAGCTAGTTCCAATTCAATCAATTTCAATCAGTCTATGAATGTATGTTAATTTTCCAAATTCAGCAAGTATCTAGGTTTTAGGGAATAAGATAGCCTATACCGTCATGCTGCATTCAAATGCTAATTCTTTATAGCTCTCACCAGTTAATGTTAACTGTGGCTTTCCAAGGCTCCTTGATGAGTTATCTGACTGATTGATCCCAGGTGTGGTTATCCAAAGTAAATTAATTAGTAATTAATTTAGTAAAATAGTAATTTAGTAATTAATTAGTAAATTAATTTAGTCATAGACAGTGGGGCTTGGTGTCCTAGATAAAACAAAATGTATGTTGCTTAAAGAATGAATAAGAAAAAAAATCAGAATAATTCTTGATTAAGAAAGGTATTTGAATAACTCGCATTTTATCCAACTTGTCAATATCTTGGCTCATTGACCTATCTTGTCTTTCAGGACAACTAATAGAAAAGTGATTAAATTGGCACAAAATCAAAATATGCGTATAATATGAAGTAGTACTACACATTATATTTTACTCTTTACCTAGCTAAGTGACAAGTACAAACTAGTTTTTATATCACAACAATACATGCTAATCAAAGCCTCTCCTGCTTTCTCACACTTCTGGAAAAGCCCTTAAGAGTTTGTACATGTTTGTGACACTTGCTAAAAGTGATTGGAGTTGAATCATAAAATCATGAATACAAAATCAGTCAATTACCCACATAAAATAGGAGTGTGTTTGCTAATTTCCCTGGGCATGTACATGATTTATGTGTTTTACTTAGTTTCAATGTGAGAAAAGTTCTAAAATATGGAATACAAAAAGAATTGTTGATACACAGTGGAATATTACTCAGCCATTAAAAAAATACATTTGAATCGGTTCTACTGAGATGGATGAAACTGGAGCCTATTATACAGAGTGAAGTAAGCCAGAAAGAAAAACAACAATACAGTATACTAATGCATATATATGGAATTTGAAATATGGTAACGATAACCCTATATGCGAGACAGAATAAGAGACACAGATGCATAGAACAATTTTATGGACTCTGAGGGAGAAGGTGAGGGTGGGACGTTCTGGGAGAATAGCATTGAAACATGTATATTATCATATGTGAAACAGAACACCATTCCATGTTCGATGCATGAGACAAGGGCTCAGGGCCGGGGCAATGGGATGACCCAGAGGGATGGAATGGGGAGGGAGATGGGTGGGGGGTCCAGGAAGGGGAACATATGTAAACCCATGGCTGATTCATGTCAATGTATGGCAAAAACTATTACAATATTGTAAAGTAATTAGCCCCCAACTAAAATAAATAAATTTATATAAAAAAATAAAGAAAGAAAGAAAAAAAAAAGAATTGTTGATGATTACTTTTGCAGTAATAATCCAAGCATCATTTTGACTTCGGCCAAATAGGTCATAATGATGCTTAGGTATTACCTACATAATTTATATAGAGAAACTTATAGAAAGACTTTATTTTTTTTAGAGCAGCTTTAGATTTACAACAAAAGTAAGAAGAAGGTACAGAGATTTCGCTAGACACCCTGATGCCACATATGTACAGCTCCCACTTTATCACTATCATTCACCAGAATCTTCCCAATCTGATCATGGCCAAAACTGATTTTATATCTACAATTTTCCCTGTTCCAGATATCATATCATACATAGTATGTAGCCTTTTCAAGTTAATAATATGCATTTAATGTCTCTTCATGTATTTTTACCACTTGATATTTCGTTTCTTTCCAGCACTAAACAATGTTTCATTCTCTGGAGGTGACACAGTTAATCCATTCACTAAAAAAAAAAGACATTTTGATTGCTTTCAAGAATTATCAATTATAGATTAAAGATACTATAAACATTCGTATGAATATTTCTGTGGGGACATAGTTTTCAACTTCTTTGAGTAAACACTAGGGAGCACAATTACTGGATTCTATGATGAGTATATGGTTATTCTATGATTCTATGATGACTAGTGGTCTCAGACTCCTTTTTCCATCTGCTCATAAGATACTACCTCCTGGATGCAGAAAAGGCATCTGAAATCTAAAAAGAACCCTGGATACCATCTCATTCTTCAGACTTTGGAATCTCAATGGCATAGTAGAAGGACATGCACTCATCTTCTCGTGAAAGAACTCCAAAATCACAACTAGTTGCTGAACAACCATCGACAGGAGAATGTCGGATCCCACCAAAAAAAGATACCCCACATCCAAGGGCAAAGGAGAATCCCCAGCAAGACGGTAGGAGGGGTGAAATCACATTTAGAATTAAACCCCATACCTGCCAGAGATGCTCGGAGGGCTCAGATAAAACCTTGTGTGCACCAGGACACAGACCACACAGGGACTGAGCCAGACCTGTGCTTGAGTCTCCTGCAGAGGTACGGGAAGGAAGTGGCCTGCCGCTGGGACACAGGTTCTGGGTGCAGCTACCTGATCACACAGCCTGTGGCATAAGCCCTCTTGGAGGTCACCATTAACCCCACCATAGAGCTGCCAAGCAGACAACCCATGAACTGCAGACCAATTATACCAAAGAAATTCTCGCACTGTTAAGAAAGTTCTAGGACCCACAACAGATTTCCCAACCTGAGGATCTGGCAAAGGGGCTGAGAACTCCCAGAGAATTTGACTTTGGAGGCCAGTGGGATTTAATTACAGAACTTACACAGGACTGGGGAATCAGACTCTTGGAGGGAAAAAACAAAGCCTTATGAGCACCAGGACCCAGGAGAAAGTAACAGTGACCCCACAAAAGACTGGCACAGACTTCACCCTGAGTGTCCAGGAGTCTCTGGCAGAGGTGCCGGTCAGCGGTGGCCTGCTGTAGGGTTGGTGGCACTGAATGCAGCAGTATATGCATGAGACCTTTTGAAGGAGGTCACCATTATCTTCATTACCTCAGGTCAAACAACGGAGAGGGAACAGAGCCCCACCCATCAAAAGAAAATTGGATTAAAGATTTACTGAGCATGGTCCCTCCCATCAGAACAAGACCCAGTTACCCCCACAGTCAGTCTCTCTCATTAGGAAGCTTCCATAATCCTCTTATCCTTCTCCATCAGAGGGCAGACAGACTGAAATCCTCAATCACAGAAAACTAACCAATCTAATCACATGGACCACAGGCTTGTCTAACTCAATGAAACTATGAGCCATGCTGGATAGGGCCACCCAAAATGGACAGGTTGTGGAGAGTCGGACAAAACATGGTCCACTGGAGAAGGAAATGGCAAACCACTTCAGTACTCTTGCTTTGAGAATCCCATGAACAATATGAAAAGGCAAAAATATATGACACTGAAAGATGAACACCACAGGCATATAGGTGACAAATATGCTACTGGAGAAGAGTGGAGAAATAACTCCAGAAAGAATGAAGAGACAGAGCCAAAGTGAAAACAACACCCAGTTGTGGATGTTACTGGTGACAGAAGTAAAATCCAGTGCTGTAAAGAGCAATATCACATAGGAACCTTGACTGTTAGGTCCATGAATCAAGGTAAATTAGAAGACAGCAAAAGTGAACGTCAACATTTTAGGAATCAGCGAACTAAAATGGACTGGAATGAGAGAATTTAATTCAGATGAACATGATATTTACTACTGTGGGAAAGAATCCCTTAGAAGAAATGGAGTAGCCCTCATAGTCAACAAAAAGAGTCCATATACAGCACTTGGGCACAATATAAAAAATGAAAGAATGATCTCTGTTTGTTACCAAGGCAAACCATTTGATATCACAGTAATCCAAGTCTATGCCCTAATCAGCAATACTGAAGAAACTGAAGTTGAACAGTTCTGTGAAGACCTACAAGACTTTCTAGAACTAACACCCTGAAAAGATGTCCTTTACATCATAGGGTATTGGAATGCAAAAGAAGGAATTCAAGAGATACCTGGAGTAACAGGCAAATTTGACCTTGGAGTACAAAATGAAGCAGGGCAAAGCCTAATAGAGTTTTGGCAAGAGAACACACTAGTCATAGCAAACACCCTCTTCCAACAACACAAGAGAAGACTCTACACATTGACATCACCAGAGGGTCAATACTGAAATCAGACTGATTATATTCTTTGCAGCCAAAGATGGAGAAGCTCTATACAGTCAGCAAAAACAAGACTGGGAGCTTAAATTGAAGAAAGTAGGAAAACCACTGGACTATCCAGACATGATCAAAATCAAATCCCTTATGATTATACAGTGGAAAGACGAATAGATTCAAGGAATTAGATATGATAGACAGAGTGCCTAAAGAACGATGGATTGAGGTTTGTGACATTGTACAGGAGGCAGTGATCAAGACCATCCTCAAAAAATGAAATTCAAAAAGGTAAAATGGTTGTCTGAGGAGGCCTTACAAATAGCGAAAGAAAGAAGAGAAGCTAAAGGCAAAAAATAAAAAGGAAAGATATACCCATTTGAATGCAAGTTCCAAAGAATAGCAAGGAGAGATAAGAAAGCCTTCCTCAGTGATCAGTGCAAATAAATAGAGGAAAACAATAGAATGGGAAAGACTGGAGAACGCTTCAAGAAAATTAGAGATACCAAGGGAACATTTCATGCAAAGATGAGTACAATAAAGGACAGAAATGTTATGGACCTACCAGAAGCAGAGGATATTAAGAAGTGGTGGCAAGAATACACAGAAGAAATATACAAAAAGATCTTCATGACAGGTAATCACGATGGTGTGATCACTCACCTAGAGCCAGACACCCTGAAATGCAAAGTAAAGTGGGCTTTAGGAATCATCACTATGAAAAAACGTAGTGGAGGTGATGGAATTCCAGCTGAGCTATTTCAAGTCCTAAAAGATGATGCTTTGAAAGTGCTGCACTCAATATGCCAGCAAATTTGGAAAACTCAGCAGTGGCCACAGGACTGGAAAAGGTCAGTTTTCATTCTAATCCCAAATAAAAGCAATGCCTAAGAATGTTCAAACTACTGAAGGGTTGCACTCATCTCACCCACCAGCAAAATAATGCTCAAAATTCTCCAAGCCAGACTTCAACAGTACGTGAACCGTGAACTTCCAGATGTTCAAGCTGGGTT
Organism: Giraffa tippelskirchi; assembly: GCF_054371585.1. NCBI lineage: Eukaryota > Metazoa > Chordata > Mammalia > Artiodactyla > Giraffidae > Giraffa > Giraffa tippelskirchi. The sequence continues at coordinate 67,917,270 of NC_137279.1, forward strand.
TAGAAAAGGCAGGAACCAGAGATCAAATTGCCGACATATAGAAAAAAGCAAGAGATTTCCAGAAAAATACCTACTTCTGCTTTATTGATTATGCCAAAGCCTTTGACAATGTCGATCACAACAAACTCTGGAAAATTCTTCAAGAGATGGGATTACCCGGCCACCTGACCTGCCTCCTGATAAATCTGCATTTAGGTCAAGAAACAATAGTTAGAATCGGACATGGAACAACAGATTGGTTCCAAACTGGGGAAGAAGTACGTCAAGGCTGTATATTGTTACCCTGCTTATTTAACATATATGCAGATTACATCATGCAAAATGCCAGGCTGGATGAAGCACATACTGGAATGATGATTGCCGGGACAAATACCAATAACCTCAGGTATGCAGATGACACCATCCTTATGGCAGAAAGTGAAGAGGAACTAAAGAGCCTTTTAATGAAAGTGAAAGAGAAGAGTGAAAATGCTGGCTTAAAACTCAACGTTCAGAAAACTAAGCTCATGGCATCTGGTCCCATCACTCCATGGCAAATAGATGGAGAAACAATGGAAACAGTGACACACTTTATTTTCACGGCATACAAAATCACTGCAGCCATGAAATTAAAAGACACTTGCTCTTTGGAAGAAAAGCTATGACCAACCTAGACGGCATATTAAAAAGCAGGGACATGAGTTTCCAACAAAGTCCTGTCTAGTCAAAGCTATGGTTTTTCCAGTAGTCATGCATGAATGTGAGAGTTGGACTATAAGGAAAGCTGAGCACCAAAGAATTGATGCTTTTGAACTGTGGTTTTGGAGATGATTCTTGAGATTCCCTTGAACTGAAAGGACATCTAACCATTCAGTCCTAATGAAATCAGCCCTGAATATTCATTGGAAGCACTGATGCTGAAGCAGAAGCTCCAATAATTTGGCCACCTGATGTGAAGAACTGACTCATTGGAAAAGACCCTCATGCTGGGAAAAATTGAAGGCAGAAGGAGAAGGGGATGCCAGAGGATTAGATGGTTGGATGGCATCACCGACTCAACGGACATGAGTTTGAGCAAGCTCCAGGTGTTGATGAGGGAATTCTGGCGTGCTGCAGTTCATGAGGTTACAGTGACAGAACTGAGTGACTGAACTGAACTGATGATGAGTATGTTCAACTTTGTAAGAATTCACTAAAGGGACTTTCAAAGTGGTTATACCATCCTGCATTTCTGCTGATCCACATTGTTGCCAACATTTGGTATAGTAAGTGAATTTTGGACACTCTACAGATGTCTCACTGGATAGCGAATCCACCTGCAATGCATGCGACATTAGAGACTCAGGTTTGACCCCTGGGTTAGGAAGATCCCCTGCAAAAGGGAATGGCCACCCACTCCAGTGACGCTTTGTCAGAGGAGCTTGGGGGGGCTACAGTCCATGAGAGAACAAAAAGTCAGACATGGCTGAGCACGCACACACAAAGTAGGTATATTGTGGTATCTCAATGTTGTTTTATTTTGCATTTAATTTGCATTACATGCTGACATGATATGGGGCATATTTCCACATGTTTCTTTACCATCAGTATGATTTCTTTGGTGAGGATTCTGTTAATGTTTTTTGGCCTATTTTTTCTCAGGTTGCTTGTTTTCTTATTGCTGAGTTTTAAGAATTCTTTACATATTTTAGAAAACAGTTCTTTATCACATATGTCTTTTGCAAATTGTTTTCACCCATTCTCTGGGTTGTGTCCTACTTCTCTAGATATTTTCTTTCTCAGAGCAGTTTTAAAACTTAATGAAGCCCAACTTATCCATTACTTATTTTATGGATCATGTCTTTGGTGTTGTACATAAAAATCTGATCACCACATCCAAGGTCATCTAGAATTTTTCTCCCATGTTATTTTCTAGTAGCTTTATAGTTTTGCATTTTGTGTTTGTGTCTGTCATGCATCTTGAGTTAATTTTTGTAGAGTGTGTAAGGTCTCTACCTAGATATTTTACCTGTGGATTCCCCATTATTCCAGAGCTACTTTTTGAGGAGGCCATTTTTGATCTTCTGTACTGCCTTTTATCCTCCTTGAAAGATCACTTGACTATATTCATGAGGGTCTATTTCTGGATTTACAAAATCTGTTGTCTATTTGTCTATTCCTTCACCAACACCACATTGATGCTGTAGCTATATAGTAAGTCTTGAAATCATGTAGCACCTGTCTTCCAACTTTGTTCTTTTCTATATTGCATTAGCTATTTTAGGTGTTTTGCCTCTCCATATAAACCTTAAGCTCAGTTTGTCAATACCTATAAATGACTTGCTGAGATTTTTATTGGACTCACAGTGAATCTATTGATCAAGTTCAGAAGAACTGACATCTGGACAATATTGAGTCTTACCCATTAACATGGAAAATATATCCATGTATTTCATTCATCAAAGATTTATGGCTTTCCTTATATTTTGTAAATATTTTGTTAGATGTATACCCATTTATTTCACTTTGAAGAATGCTAATATAAATAGTATTATGATTTCTTTTTTCTCTTGATAAACCTGGCTATAGGCTTACTGGTTTTGTTGATTTTTCTAAATCTTTTTTTTTTAATTCCTTGTCCCCCCACCTCCACCACTGATTTCCTTTTCTGCAATTTCATTGGTTTCTTCTGTAACCCTTAATATTTCTTTTTTTCAACTTGGGATTTAATTTTCTCTTGTTTTTCTAGTTTCATAAGGTAGAAATTTAGATTATTGATTTTAGATATTTTTTCTATTCTAATGTATGCATTTAATACCATCCCATTAATTTCTGGTCAAGCTCCTGGAGGTAGCTCTCACAATATTGTTGGGATTATCTTATGATGACACCCACTGGTGTTTGCAACCCTCACAGTGGTCAACATTGAGCCTTCAGTAAATGTCAATTATAATTGTGGTTTTCCTATCATTACACCGGTTGCATAGTTCATTTCCCCTCCTGGGACTTAGCTTCCTGAATTTTCTGATCAGTCTTGGCTGTTCCTCCAGCCCTGTTGTTCATTTCTTTCTCATGGATCCATGGTGTTTAACTTTTGATTCTGTACAACTTTTTACTTGTAGTTAGGATGTAGTAGTCATTTCCTTGGAGAAGGCAGTGGCAGCCCACTCCAGTACTCTTGCCTGGAAAATCCCATGGATGGAGGAGCCTGGTAGGCTGCAGTCCATGGGGTCGCTAGGAGTCAGATACGACTGAGCGACTTCCCTTTCACTTTTCACTTTCATGCATTGGAGAAGGAAATGGCAACCCACTCCAGTGTTCTTGCCTGGAGAATCCCAGGGACGGGGGAGCCTGGTGGGCTGCCGTCTATGGGGTCTCATAGAGTCGGACATTACTGAAACGACTTAGCAGCAGCAGCAGCAGCAGCAGTAGTCACTTACACATGAAAGTGGAAACTAGAAATTCATAAAATATCGTTTTAATGATTTTCCTTCCTTTTTCCCCAAGTGTTGAAAAATGTTGGTCACTCAGTCATGTCTGACTCTTGGTAACCCCATGGCTATAGCCCACCAGTCTCCTCTCTCCATGGAATTCTCCAGGCACAAATACTAGAGTGGTTAGCCATTTTCTTCTCCACGGGATCTTCCTGACCCAGGAATCAAACCTGGGCAGATTTTTACTGTTTCAAAATCTTACAACAAACAGAGAAAAAAAAATAAAGAAGTAGTAATTGTAGTCATTTTTTTTGAGATACTCCTTACATGCTGATTTAGTGTTATTTTCAATTGTTTTTATATTGTAGCATAGATCATAAATTTATTCTCTCAGCTTCACTTTGAACTCAATCTCATTATTGTTCCTTTCAATCTAGATCTCTAAAATCTAACCAATTGCAATACACCAATTTAAAATATTTAATAATTCATACACAGATCAAGTTTAGCCTGGCCTTCCTGTTTGCTGTGGGAAGAAGACTTCATGAAATACATATCTAATATTTCAATATTTCAATGTGTCAATGTCTAATTTGTAAGAACATCTGCTTTAAAAGCAATTGAATTGGCTTTGTTTACATATATCATTCATCATGTCAATTTAAACATATCTGTTTGCATTCATCATGTTAGAACACCTGATGGATAACATTTTTAGCCATAATTTTGGAGTTCTTGAATGTGCAGAAATATCATGCAAATAATGTTATTATATATGCATGAATTTAATGAATTTGTCCTGCAACATAGAGGTAATTCTATTATGAATCAAGTATCTCATTAAAGAATATGAAGTCTCAAAAATACCTGAAGATGTTTGGTATCAGAAGAGTTTTCCCCAAATTATTAGTAAATATACTTTGACCAATGTAATTTTATTTTCTAGATGTCAATCTATCAGCACAGTTCCTTGCTGTCTCTGATTGGACCTATTGTTTTAATCAATTTATACAAAAGTTTTAGCTTAGTATTGTTGAAATAATACTGGCCTAGATGGCAGAATACCTGATGCCTGCCTATGTAACCTAATGTAAAGGAGATAATTTAGTCAGTCTTCATCAGCATCTTCATTTTAATATGACAGATTAAAAGAAATAATTAATTAACCCTATACTGACCACTCTATTCTTGTTAAGGACTGAGAATATGGCAAATAGAGTGTATGTGCTAGGAGCCCTGAAAATATGCCAAATGCACTTGTTTTCTTAAAGGGACTAAAATAGGGAGAGAAAGAGGAATAGTGTAGAGCCAGGCCAGAGAGAGAAAGCAGAATGGAAAGAAAGGTAATCATACAGCAATATGACCCATTTAACAGTGGCTTGATCATGATGCTTTGTTAGATAGAGGGGAAATCAAGCACACAGTTTTGTATAGATGATAACTAACAAACCTCTTCTAGGGTTGAATGATCCAAAGTTAGAACACTTAAGATATTGAATGGAATGTGAAGAAAAAAGAACATGTACAAGGATTATAAGGCATAATAAAGTCATAAATAAAATCACTGCATTTTCAAAGACTTGAAGTTAAGTCAACATAAAAGGAAGAGATAGAAGATAAACTAGGACCTGCAAACTGGTGTTGGGTAATAAAGAACATATTTGTAATGTGGAGAAGTGTGGTATTTGTAGATATTTGTTACTTCTGCTTCTCCAACATTTAAGCTGCCTTCTCAGTTTGGAGCGATTCCATAACGGCTGAGATTTAATGAGAGGGAGGCATTCATATTTATTTAGAAAAAGAGAAAGAACTTAGAAACTCCTTTCCCCCAGCTACCTGACAACTACCATTGTTGTTATTTAGGTCGCTAAGTCATGTCTGACTCTTCTGTGATGCCACGGACTGTAGCCTGCCAGGGTCCTCTGTCCATGGGGTTTCCCAGGCATGGCTACTGGAGTAGGTTGCCAGTTCCTTCTTCACCTGACAACTACTGCATGGACATAATTACTAGAAAGCATTACATGGAACAGATTTCTGGGAAAATATAGGTGATCTTTGATAAATTATGTGGTTAGCTAGGCTGCCAGCTTCCCACTAATATTTACCAATGAGGATAATAAACCTTGCTCTACAGCAGCAAGAGAAAATGCAATCATTCTTAGTGATCATCTGGAATAAAGAACCCACTAGGATCTAGAATTTTAAAGACGGCATATTCAGTTCATTCAACAGTGCAAACAATCAAGAAAATCAAGGACTGTGAAGTGGAGTTCAGCCTCAAACTTCAGAAAACTTCCAAAAGAGTAAAAGTTCAAATATCAGCTCAAGGCATTGGTACAAACCAAGAAACTTTTTATAATAGTGACAAATTTTCAACTCTTATCTCATGTAGCTGCAAAATTGAGATATGTGACAACCAAAATCAAACATTGATCTGCTGATCCTGCTGAGTTGCAAATTACAATGTCAGTTACATTTACAGCCCTTCCAGGTAGCCTATGTGAAAACTGGGACATTTTTAGGAGAAGATTTGGATCTTCAGAGTTGGAATGGTTTAAGTAGTGTGAGTACTTATGAATAGCTTCCCCTAAATCTTCCTTACAGTTTGCATTCCCTCTTCCTCTTTCTGATGGGATAGAAGAGGTTAAGGTAACTTTCTGAAAAGGAGGGAAAATTGTCCTCATTTCCTTTAACTCTCATTTCTTAGTTAAAAGCCTTTTAATAGACTTGGGTAAACTCATGGAGGCAAAAGAGAAGGAAAGACATGTCATCAAAGTCAAACTATAAAGGGAAGGTCAACATGAAGAATATTCAAACTTTCTAATTTATATAGGCAAAAATCTAATGAATAAGTGTAAAAAATAATTCTCAGTATGCTTAATCCATAAGAAAGAAGTAGTTATATACAGAACTGGAACTTACAATGTTTTCAAAATCTCATCATATCCCATTCTGGCACATACTGATCCTTCACTCTGCCAACATTTAGGGTAGTAGAAGGAAAATTTTTGTTCACTGGACAAAGTACAATAACTTTCAAGTCTCCTTTATTAGTGGCTCCACTGCTATTGCTGGCAGAAATATTAACAGCACTCTGTGCCACTAGATCATTTCACAGAGTACACGTGAATGATTTTTGAAAGGGCAAATTACAATGAGAAAACTTAGTTGTATATCTCATTATCCATAGTTTCTGGAAGAAGATTTGGTTTAAGTTAAGCATAAGCAGGTTTACTTAGGAAAGAGACACATATCATTTAAAGGCCACCAAGAGAACCTGATGGATATGAGTCTTAATGGCTACTATGAGCTCAAAACATAGATATACCATTCCCAAGTTTCAAATTTCCAAGAAGTAAAAAAACTTGATTTTCAAGATGATACTCAGTTACTGGAAGCAGATGGACAAAATCTGGCCTAATTACACTATGACTATGACAAAGTTGATTATTTGTTTTACTGAGTTAGAGTCATTTAGCATTTTGATATGCCTTCTGCTCCTGTTATGACTTCCCCTCCTGTTGTGCTTTCTGTCACTTATTGAATAGTTTACAAATTTCACATTACACTACAGTATACTGTTATGAATAGGAAATTTACTTTACAATAAAATAAATAAGCTAAAGAACTATCAGCCTTGTAATTTCTAATCATATAAAATAGCCATTTTTAGTAAAACCTTGATTTTTGTAATGACAAAATGGCCTATAGAAATTATGATTAATAATTGCATTGCAATGAGCATTTGGACACTAGTGTAAGGTGTCATGTTCACTGAATTGACCGAAGGCATGTGACTTAAGGCAGTTCATGTTTGTCTCTATAGTCTCTAAAAGATAGAAGACAAGTTCAGCTAAATGGATACGTAGAATCATAATCATGAAAGGTAACCTGAAGAGAATGCTGAAGATTAGAAGAGTGGCTAGGTTAATGAAACATGCTACTACCTTCAAATGTTGCTGAGGGCCCAAACTAATTTTAAGACCATATTACTAGCACATGATTTTGTTGCAAAGAACATTCCAGTCATAGAAAGTAAATGTATTTTTTTCCTGATAAAATGTTATTCTATCTTTTATTTAAATTTTAATGAGTGTCTTTTGGAATTTATCAAGTTTACCAAAAACCACAGGATATGCAAATAGCTCAGGAGTTTTTGTCTAATATTACTAAGTCCCTGTTGTAGACTCTAGGTGTATGCTAAGACTCTAGGGAAAAAGAAGGGGGGGGGTGTCATCGTGCATGTTAAGGATGGTTGAACACAATAACATTTTATGTCTGAACAATGCATCAGTTGTATTTCAAAAGGATTTTCATGAGCAAAATTCCCAGTGAAATTTTATAAGCACTTAATGTGTCTCATTACCAGAGAAGGCAGGAATGATTTATTCTGGCAAATTAAGCAAAGGTAATTAAAGTTTCAAATAAAAATAGCATGCACCACTATCAAAAGGGACTCATAAATAAACAGTAACACTAAAATTTTTAATGCTCTTCACGTGTGATTTGCTCACAAAGTTATTTGGTAGATTGTTCAGTTTACAAGTACTTATTCTGAAGTCCTTCAGTTCAGTTCAGTTCAGTCGCTCAGCTGTGTCCGACTCTTTGTGACCCCATGAATTGCAGCACGCCAGGCCTCCCTGTCCATCACCAACTCCCGGAGTTTACCCAAACCCATGTCCATTGAGTAGGTGATGGCATCCAGCCATCTCATCCTCTGTCGTCCCCTTCTCCTCCTGCCCCCAATCCTTCCCAGCATTAGGGTCTTTTCCAATGAGTCAACTCTTCGCATAAGTTGGCCAGAGTATTGGAGTTTCAGCTTCAACATCAGTCCTTCCAATGAGCACCCAGGACTGATCTCCTTTAGGATGGACTGGTTGGATCTCCTTGCAGTCCAAGGGACTCTCAAGAGTCTTCTCCAGCACCACAGTTCAAAAGCATCTATTCTTCAGCACTCAGCTTTCTTCGCCATCCAACTCTCACATCCATACATGACTACTGGAAAAACCATAGCCTTGACTAGAGGGACCTTTGTTGACAAAGTAATGTCTCTGCTTTTTAATATGCTGTCTAGGTTGGTCATAACTTTCCTTCCAAGGAGAAGTGTCTTTTAATTTCATGGCTGCAATCACCATCTGCAGTGCTTTTGAAGTACCTACACAGGGGAAACTCCCACACATTAAAAAGTTGTCTGTTTACATTTATGTCTTTAATCCATTTTGAGTTTACTTTTCTGTGTATGGTGCTAGAGAATGTTCTAATGTGTTTCTCTTCCATGCAACTGTCTAGTTTTCCCAGCACCACATTCCTCCTTTGTATATTCTTGCCTCCTTTGTTGTGAGTTAAATGACCATTGATATGTGGGTTTATTTCTGGACTTTCTTTCTGTTCCATTGACCTATATTTCTATTTTGTGCCAGTATCATACTTTTTCATACATATCATTTCATGTATTTTTCATCCATTTTCATACGTATCATATATACATACATGAGACATCTGCATGCAGGTGAAGAAGCAACAGTTAGAACTGGGCATGGAACAACAGACTGGTTCCAAATTGGGAAAGGAGTATGTTAAGGCTGTATATTGTCACCCTGCTTATTTAATTTATATGCAGAGTACATCATGCAAAATGCCAGGTTGGTTGAAGCACAAGCTGGAAACAAGTTTGCCGGGAGAAATATCAATAACCTCAGATATGCAGGTGACACCACCTTTATGGCAGAATGCGAAGAACTGAGAATCCTCTTGATGAAAGTGAAAGAGGAGAGTGAAAAATTTGGGTTAAAGCTCAACATTCAGAAAACTAAGATCATGATATCTGGTCCTATCACTTCATGGCAAATAAATGGGGAAACAATGGAAACAGTGACAGACTTTATTTTTTGGAGCTCCAAAATCACTGCAGATGGTAACTGCAGCCATAAAATTAAAAGATGCTTACTCCTTGGAGGAAAAGGTATGACCAACATAGATAGCATATTAAAAAGCAGAGACATTTCTGTGCCAACAAAGTCCTTCTAGTCAAAGCTATGGTTTTTACAGTAGTCATATATGGATGTGAGAGTTAGACTATAAAGAAAGCTGAGTGCCAAAGAATTGATGCTTTTGAACTGTGATGTTGGAGAGACTCTTGAGAGCCCCTTGGACTGCAAGGAGATCTAACTAGTCAATCCTAAAAGAAATCATTCCTGAATATTCATTGGAAGGACTGATGCTGAAGTTGAAACTCTAATAATTTGGCCACCTGATGCAAAGAACTGACGTTGGAAAAGACCCTGATGCTGGGAAAGATTGACGGTGGGAGGAGAAAACAAGCAAAAAATCCAAAAATTGGCAGAAGCTCTCAACAGACATTTTTTCAAGGAAGATATATAGATGGCCAAAAGGCACATGAAAAGATGCTCAACATCACTAATTATTAGAGAAATACAAATCAAAATTACAATGAAGTATCACCTCAAACTGGTCAGAATGAGCATCATGAAAATGTCTACAAACAATAAGTGCTGAGAGGGTGTGGAGAAAAGGGAACTCTCTTATACTGTTAGTGGGAGTGTAAATTGGTAACCCCTATAGAGAACAATATGAAAGTTGCTTAAGAAATTCAAAATAGAACTACCATATGATTAGCAATCCGAAACCTGGGCATAAAACTGGGAAAAGATACATGCCTCTCAATGTTCATTGCAACACTATTCATAATAGCCAAAGTATGTAAGCAACCTAAATGTTGATCAATAGAGGAGTGGATAAAGAAGATATGGTACATATATACAGTGGAATATTAGTGATAAAAAGGAATTAAATAATGCCATCTGTAGCAACATGAATGAAACTAGAGATTATCATGCTAAGTGAAGCATGTCAGAGACAAATACCATATAATATTATTTACATATAGTGTCTAAAAAAATTTTACAAATGAAATTATTTACCAATAAAAGGCAGACTCACAGACTTCAGAAACAAATTTATCTTAGCCAAAGGGGAAAGGTGGTGGGGAGGAATAAATTGGCAGTTTGGGATTAACATATGAACACTACTATAATGTAGTGTTTCTTGGAGTTGTAGAGTTCCTTGGACAGCAAAAGAACAAACCAGTCAATTCTCAAAGAAATTAACCCTGAATATTCATTGGAAGGCTTGCTGCTGAATGCTCAATACTTTGGCCACCTGTTGCAAAGAGTTGACTCACCTGATGAAAAGACCCTAATACTGGGAAAGATTAGAGCAGGAGGACAAGGGGGTGACAGAGGATGAGATGGTTGAATGGCATCACCAACTCAATGAATATGAGTTTGAGCAAACTCCAGGAGATAGTGAAGGAGAGGGAAGCCTGGCATGCTGCAGTCCATGAGTAGCAAAGAGTTGGACACGATTTAGCAACTGAACAATACGAACGACAACTACTATAATGGATTTCCCAGGAGGTGCAATGGTAAAGAATCCACCTTCCAATGCAGGAGATGCAGGTTGAGTTCCTGGGTGGAAAGATCCCCTGGAGAAGGGAATGGCAACTCATTGCTGCCTGGAAAATCCCACGGCCAGAAGAGCTTGGCAGATTACAGTCCACAGGGTCACAAAGAGTTGGACATGACTGAACACACACAAACATACATACTCTTGCACACACACATAAAATAGAAAGTCAATAAGGAGCTGTTATATAGCACGGGAACTTTATTCAAAGTTCTGTGATAACCTATATGGGAAAAGAACCTGAAAAAAAAGGATATATATATATATTTCCCGTATAGATTAGTTTCAAGTGTACAGTGAATCACAGAATCACTTTGCTGTATGCATGAAACTAAGACAACATTGCAATCAATTATATTTCAATATAAAATAAAAAATAAATTTAAAAAGTGGCCTATTTAAAAGAGGATTCAAGGGCAAATTAATAGCAGGTATTTTCTTTCTTTGATATTGAAAAAAAGGGTTTATTTTCTCACCTGTTTCATTAGTTGCAAAATGCAAAACTGTCTAAAATGACAGCAAGTTCATGAAGGGAAAATATAACTACAAATACTGATGCTAAGATTGACACAAAAAAATAAAAAAATAAGACATATAGGACACCATGTCATATTAGAAATGGCAAAGAAAACCCAGTAGATTTCAGACTGTAAAAGGAGATATCACTGCCACTTAGAAGCCTGTGAACAAGAAAACAATTTTGGGACTATATAGATTTTGTAATTTTATAGTTGATAATAATGCAGCTGATGTTCTTTTGTATCTCATATTGCAAAATGTCTACTCAATCATTGTAAAATTCACATGCATGATTTTGATAGGTCTGCCTTGATGACATGTAAGTTATATGAGGAAGAAAATTCAATGCATTAAGCAATGTAATTAATATAAAATATCATGTGTTTTGGTGTTGACAATCTGGCGATGTCCATGTGTAGAGTCTTCTCTTGTGTTGTTGGAAGAGGGTGTTTGCTATGACCAGTGCATTCTCTTGACAGAACTCTATTAGCCTTTGCCCTGCTTCATTCTGTACACCAAGGCCAAATTTGCCTGTTATTCCAGGTGTTTCTTGAATTCTCACTTTTGGATTCCAGTCCCCTATAATGAAAAGGGCAACTTTTTTGGGTGTTAGTTCTAAAAGGTCTTGTAGATCTTCAAAGAGCCGTTGAACTTCAGCTTCTTCAGCATTACTGGTCAGGGCATAGACTTGGATTGCCATGATATTGAGTGGTTTGCCTTGGAAACGAACAGAGATCATTCTGTCGTTTTTGAGATTGCATCCAAGTACTTCATTTCAGACTCTCTTATTGACTATGATGGCTACTCCATCTCTTCTAAGGAATTCTTGCCCACAGTAGTAGATATAATGGTCATCTGATTTAAACTCACCCATTCCATTCCATTTTAGTTTGCTGATTCCTAAAATGTCGACATTCACTCTTGCCATCTCCTGTTTAACCACTTCCAATTTGCCTTGATTCATGGACCTAACATTCCAGGTTCCTATGCAATATTTCTCTTTATAGCATCAGACCTTGCTTCCATCACCAGTCACATCCACAACTGGGTGTTTATTTTGTTTTGGCTCCATCTCTTCATTCTTTCTGTAGTTATTTCTCCACTGATCTCCAGTAGCATACTGGGCACCTAAAGACCTGGGCACTTCATCTTTTAGTGTCCTATCTTTTTGCCTTTTCATACTGTTCACATGTATGGATGTGAGAGTTGGACTATAAAGAAAGCTGAACGCCGAAGAATGGATGCTTTTAAACTGTGGTGTTGGAGAAGACTCTTGAGAGTCCCTTGGACTGCAAGGAGATCCAACCAGTCCATCCTAAAGGAAATCAGTCCTGAATATTCATTGAACGGACTGATGCTGAAGCTGAAATTCCAATACTTTGGCCACCTCATGCGAAGAGGTGACTCATTGGAAAAGACCCTGATGCTGGGAAAGATTGAAGGCAGGAGGAGAAGGGGACGACAGAGGATGAGATAGTTGGAGGGCATCACCGACTCAATGGGCATGAGCTTGAGTAAACTCCGGGAGTTGGTGATGGACAGGGAAGCCTGCCGTTCTGAAGCCCATAGGCTAGCAAACTGAGCGACTGAACTGAACTGAACTGATCATGTATTTGATTATAGAATATATTTGATTTTAAAGCCTGCTTATTCCCTACACACTTATCTTTGGACTGAAATCTCAAGAAGAGTTAATTTTGTTCAATTTGGTATTCCAAATATCTAGCAAAATACCTAGTTCACTAGGTAAGGACTTCATATTATTGAGTGCATAATAATGATCTGTAGTGTATTCCAAAAGACTGTGATACAGACTGGTATACAAAGTGAGCAAAACAAATAAAAAATATAGTTGCCATTTCAAGATTGAAAAAAAAAAAGGTCTAATTTTCTTCCTTTCATAATGTGAAATTCACCCCTTAAAAATACTACTTTCACTCATAAATGATAGGGCTTAGAAGTTTAACGGATCTTCCAGAGGCCATTAAACTTTAAAATTCTATTAACTGTTTCATTAGACAGAGCAATATAAATTCTGACAGTATTTGCATCTGCTTTAAGATTTATTCTAGATATAAAATATTCTAAACAGTAAACAATAAAATTGTTGCTGTTTAGTCATGTTCAACTCTTTGCAACCCTTATGGACTGCAGCATGCCAGGTTTCCCTGTCCTTCACTATCTCCATGAACTTGCTCAAATTCATGTGCATCAGCCGGTGATGCCATCCAACCATCTCCTCCTCTCGTCCCATTCTCTGCCTGCCTTCAATCTTCCCAGCATCAAGGTCTTTTCCAATGAGTCATTTTTTTTTCACATCAGGTGAAAGCTCAAAGTATTTGAGCTTCAGCTTCAGAATCAGTCCTTCCAGTGAATATTCAGGACTGATTTCCTTTAGGATAGACTGAGAGTCCAAGAGACTCTCAAGAGTCTTCTCCACACCACAGCTCAAAAGCATCAGTTCTTTAGCACTCAGCGTTCTTTATAATCCAACTCTCACAACCATACATGACCACTGGAAAACCCATAGCTTTGACTAGATGGACCTTTGTTGGCAAAATAAAGTCTCTGCTTTTTAATATGCTATCTAGATTTGTTATAACTTTTCTTCCAAGGAGCAAGTGTCATTTAATTTCATGGCTGATGTCACCATCTGCAGTGATTTGGGAGCCCCCCAAAATAAAGTCTGTCACTGTTTGCATTGTTTCCCCATCTATTTGTCATGAAGTGATGGAACCAGATGCCATGATCTTAGTTTTCTGAACGTTGAGCTTTAAGCCAACTTTTTCACTCTCCTCTTTCACTTTTATCAAGAGACTCTTTAGTTCCTCTTCACTTTCTGCCATAAGGGTGGTGTTATCTGCATATCTGAGGTTATTGCTATTTCTGCAGGCAATCTTGATTCCAGCTTGTGCTTCATCCATCCCAGCACTTCTCATGACGTACTCTGCATATAAGTTAAATAAGCTGGGTGACAATATTCAGCCTTGACATACTCCTTTCCAGATTTGGAACCAGTCTTTTTTCCATGTCCAGTTCTAACAGTTGATTCCTAACCTGCATACAGATTTCTCAAGACAGAATTAATTCTCAAGAAAGAATTAATCTCTCAATAGTAGTTAATTTTACCATTGTTTCTTTCATTTCTTTTTCACTTATTTCTTCTCTGATCTATCTCATTTCTTTCCTTCTGCTAATTTTTTGTTGTTGTTCTTCTTTTTCCTTTTGTTTTAGGTGTAAATTTATGTTGTATATTTAATTGTTTTATTGTTTATCGAGGTAGGAACATATTGCTGTAAACTTCCTCTTAAAACTGCTTTTGCTGTATCCCATAGATTTTTAGTTGTGTTTTCATTGTCATTTGTTTCTAGGATTTTTTTTTTGAAATTTTTTTTTTATTTCCCTTTTGATTTCTTCCATAACCTGTTCATTATTTAGAAACGTATTGTCTAGTTTCCATGTGATTTTTTTTCCAGGTTTTTTTTTTTTTTCTTGTAATTGATATCTAGTCTCATAGTATTGTGGTCAGAAAAGATACTTGATACTGTTTCAATTTTCTTAAATTTACTGAGGTTTGATTTGTGAACCAAGAGGTAATCTATCCTGGAGAATGTTCCATGTGCACTTGAGAAGAAGTTGTATTTTTCTGAATTTGGATGGAATGTCCTGAATATATTAGTGAGATCCCTCTTGCATGGTATATCATTTGAAACTTGTGTTTCTTTATTTTCTGTTTTGATGATCTGTCCATTGTAAGTGGGGTGTTAAAGTCTCTTACTACTATATTGTTACTGTCAATTTCTCCTTTTATGTCTGTTCATGTTTGTCTTATATATTGAGATGCTCCTATGTTGGGTGCATAGATATTTACAACTGTTATGTCTTCCTCTTGGATTGATCCCTTGATCATTATGTATTGTCCTTCCTTATCTCTTGCAATCTTCTTTATTTTAGTTTTGTCTGATATTAGCAATGCTGCTCCAGCTTTTTTTGATTGCCATTTGCATAGAATATATTTTTCTATCCTCTAACTTTCAGTCTATATATGTCTTTAGGTCTGAAGTGAATTTCTTGTAGACAGCATATATATGGGTCTTATCTTGTATCCATTCAGCTAGTCTGTGTCTTTTGGTTTGGAGCATTTAACACATTTATATTTAAATTAGTTATTGATATATATGTTAATATTTCCATTTTCTTAGTTGCTTGAGTTTTGTTTGTGCAGATCTTTTCCTTCATTTGTATTTACTGACTATATAAGTCCCTTTAACATTTGTTGCAAAGCTGATTTGATGATGCTGAAGTCTCTTACCTTTTGCTTTTCTGTAAAGCTTTTGATTTCTCCATCAATTTTGAGTGAGATCCTTGCTAGTTAGAGTATTCTTACTTGCAGGTTTTTCTCTTTCAGTACCTTAAATATATCCTGCCATTCCCTTCTGGCCTGCAGAGTTTCTGCTGAAAGATCACCTGTTAAACATATGGGGTTTCACTTGTATGTTACTTGTTGCTGTCTCTTGCTGATTTTAATATTCTTGATATATTGAGAATCATTACCAAACATTTTTGTGAATATCACTTTAATATTCTTGTCATGATTAATTTATCTATCATTGCACTTTTATTTATGTTGACTCTTTTTAAATTTTGAAGTACACTTAATCTATTAATTTTTAATTAAAAGTATTCAAGTTACAAATATTTTACATGCTTTGTTAATTTGATGTCTTTGCTAGCTGGAAAAAGCTATGGATTTTTATTTAATTTGGTAATGACAGGGCACTTGTAAAATGAAACTTCACAAACCACAAATTCTCCTGTAGAACAATGAACAATATAGTTATTTAAATAAAGTTTGGAGTAAATTAAGCTATTTTATTGATATGCATGCTGAGAGAGGGGGAATTCAGAGCATTCTAGGACCCTGATTTTTTTGAGGATAAAGTTAGATATTTATTCATTTTATAATTTCTTATATTCTGTTAATATAGCATGGTAAAATTCCAAGGGTGATATGTAATTAGAAGATGTAATTTTTAAAATTTTATTTGGAGGATAATTGCTTTACAGTATTGTGGTGGTTATTGCCATATATTGACATGAATCATCCGCTGGTGCACATGTGTCTCCCTGTCCTGAACCTCCCCTCCCACCTCCCTCACCACCCCTCTGGGTTGTCACAGAGCACTGGCTTTGAGTGCCCTGCTTCAGGGATCAAATTGCACTGGTCAGAAGATGTAATTTTTAAATAGATAAATTGGACAAATAAAATGAGGGAAAACCTTACTACAAATGAAGAAAATATGATGAATAAGCATAAAAGGGGTCTACTGAGTTACAGAAAATAAGATGGCTGAAATACTGCATGGAATAGCAATGATAATCATAAAAGTGACATTTCCTGTGAAGCTGGATATTATATGATTTGATCTATAACAATTATTAATATATCAGACCAATATCAGACAACACAGACTTTAATTCAAAAACCAAACCATTCTAAAGAATAAGGAAATATACACTATTAAGATAAGAAGTTTAATTTAGCCTTGTCTTTGATGAGATCTATTAATAAAAATTTAATTGCATTTTGATACACTAGCAGAAGACAGTTTAATGTACTTCAAGATACAATAAAGTGGAAATAAAATATAAGTTCAGTAGATTTCTCAGTTTTCTTGACACTATTCTATTTCTTATCTTGCAAATCTATTTTCCTTTGACAATGCATTGTGAAATACAACTGAAATTAGTAGATTTTTCTTCCCACATTCTATCAACATTCACCAGATCTTTATTTTTTTATATGCCTTGCTATGCTATTAAGGTGAAATGCTATCTTTATTGTTTTTAAGCATCATGTTAAGTATATTATTTTATGATCATAATTGCAATGAAGTTGATTATATATATGCTTTATATAAATAAGCAGATTAATTGAGAAGTCCAGTGAATGATTTCCTGGTTAATATCCTCATTCTTTGAGTTTCTTTCACTTCATCATTTTCCTTGGAGATTTACTGCAGTCTAGCCACAATTTCACTGATATGGTCTTTTGATTGCCAAAGCTAACGTTTCTCCAGTAGTCATGTATGGATGTGAGTGGGGACATAAAGAAGACTGAGTGCCAAAAAATTGTTGTTTTTGAATTATGTAATTGAAGAAGACTCCTGAGAATCCCTTGGACCAAAAGGAGATCAAACCAGTCAATCCTAAAGGAAATCAACCCTGAATATTCACTGGAAGGACTGATGCTGAGCTGAAGCTCCAATACTTTGACCACCTGATGGGATAGGCCAACTTAATGGAAAAGACCCTGATGGTGGGAAAGATTGAAGACAAAAGGAAAAAGGTAGGCAGAGGATGAGATGGTTAGATAGCATCACTGACTCAATGGACATGAGTTTGAGCAATCTCTGGGAGACAGTGGAGGACAGAGGAGTTTGGCATGCTCTTGTCCATTGGGTCGCAAAGAGTCAGACACGGCTTGGCGACTGAACAAAAACAACAGTGGCATCTTATAACAGAAAAATATCCCACTATTCTGACATGCAAGGCCCTTCATGTTTAACTACTGCCTACTTCTCTAACTTTATCTATCATACAGTTCCTTCATTCTCTGCACTACCACATGACAGGATTACTTCAAGTTAATTTAACAGTCTTTATTAACTCTTTCACCATTTGGTTTTTATCACTTCCTCTTCCCTATGCCTTAAAGAAAATCAAATAAGGGACTTCCCTGGCAGTCCAGCGGTTATGATTCCACACTTCTAGAACAGAGAGCATGGGTTTGATGCTTGGATAGGGAACTAAGATCCCACATGTAGTGCAGCATGGCCAAAAAAAAAAAAAAAAGTCAAATAAAGGTCCAATGATACATAGTAAGAACCAGAGAACTGGAGCTAGAAACCAGTAGAATCAGTTATTACATCCTGAATCATTTTATAAGGAAAATGACCAAAGTTTAGTCTTTAAAATTGTTTTGTGACAGAATAACTTCAAAGTAACATAGAAAGAAAGATCGTACAGCTGAAGAAAGATTGTACAGTTTGTTCCTTGACCGTTTCTCTGTCTTCAACATTTCTTAGGACATGACACTTGGCCAGTCTCTCTTAAGGTTTTAACCAAAGAAACTGTTGAAATTTCCAAGTCCAAGTAGAGAGAATCTGGCAAAGAACTCCCTACAAGATTAAGTACGTGAGGGGCTTTCCTGGTGCTGTAGTGGTAAAAAAATCTACCTGCCAAAGCAGAAGACATGGCTTCGATCCTTGGGTTGGGGGAAATGGCAATCCACTCCATGATTCTTGCCTGGGAAATCCCATGAACAGAGGAGCCTGGCGGTCACAAAGAGTTGAACATGACTGAGCAGGCACACATGCACACATCCTATCCTGAAGATCCAGTAATTGGTATACAGCCTAGATGAGAGGCAGCTGACTCAGATAATGGGCTCAGGCCAGTGTGCCTAAGGGCTATATGATTAATAAGATATTAAAGACAAAAGAACCTAGTACCTGTAGTTTCCATGAAGAGGTTGTCCACACACACTCAGGTCTCTTTTTCTTGACCATTCTTATCTTCAGGCCATCAAAATTCTGCCTGGGAGGAACAAGATATCTGCATATCCTGTTGTTATATACGCTATTTAGTTTCCTGCTTTGTATCTTTCTTATGGATATGTAAACATGGTATCTGTTGAAGCTTCTGCATGCAGCTTGTTTCTCTTAAACTGTCAGTCTGCTCTCAATAAAAAGGTGATTGCAGCTAATATACAATTGCAGTATATTAAAAACTGCACAACCCAAGTGACACTAAAATAATACCATTTAGTCATGTAAATGACATGTAACTTCTGTGATGTTCTGTTATTTCTAGCTCCACCAGTCATTCAAACCTACACTGCTTAATTTTATTCTTATATGACCTGTTACAAGATGGAACCAACTATTTCTCCAGGTTACACTAACTCTACACTAAGTTTCCCAGTACAACAGTCACCCAGTAAAATATGATGTATCCAAAAGAATGCAAACCTTGATCATTTTAAAGGTATGATGCTCACTCTTTGTGATCCTATGGCCTGTAGCCTGCCAGGCTCCTCTGTCCAAGGGATTCTCCAGGCAAGAATATTGGAGTGGGTTGCCATTTTCTTCTCCAGAGGATCTTCCTGACACAGGGATTGAACCCGGGTCTCCTGAGTCTCCTGCATTGCAGGTGGAGTCTTTACCCACTGAACCCATTAGGAATCCCTTTAAAGGTATATGGCACATTAAAATGCTTAATGACTATTTCTAAAGTATTTTCTAGGTGTTTCCCCTCATGATTTACTGTAGTCATAGTATTGGAAGATTTTCATTGGAAATTCATTGCAATAAAGCAGAACAAGCAGCTACAGTTGTTGTTTATCTCCTCTCAGGTATAAAATATTAAATTATGTCTATACTGATACTGTGATAAATATTATGTAGATATTTATTTTACCTGTGATGTCTGAAGAGTGTATTTCATTAATTTTCCATGTAGTCAATTTTTGTAGGCCAGTCATATAAACTGGCTTTTTATTATTTTGTGCATATTCATCAGAGAAAATACATTTGAGGATTATAGACCTCTGTCACAAACTCTTTTTAAAGTAAGATGATAATCATAAAATTTACAATTGAGATATAATAAAGAGGAGCAGTTAGAAAACTTCAAAGTGATGCTGCTATTCTGGTTCTCAATTAGGGTGACTAGGTCATGACTGAGCTTAACAGTATTCATATGTAATTTTGATTATATAATTACATTTGAGGAGTGTGACTGGGAAAGTCCTTGGAACATGATAATTGTCTGTGTGCATACAAAGTGAAATAACAGGAAAATTACCATGTGTCTTAAGCAAAATCTTATTTTGACTAATTGTTTTAAGCCTAATCCAAATTATTTTGTGAAAAAAATTATCCCAAATGAAAATATGATCTTTCCTACATAGTTAACTTCTATACAACTTATAATGTATCGAAAATGTGTTTGTGTTTGCTTCAATAGATAATTAATAATCAATATTGATATCTTATGATTGGAGTTGAATTTGTACTGACAAAACTACCAAGTACTTTTCCATACTAAGGAAACAGTTTGACTTAATGACACTGGGGTATATTCTCATTCTTATCCTTATATTATTTTTAGTGTTGTTGCTGTTTTTGTGTGGCACAGTGTATTATTGTCTATTGCTGTGTTACAAATTGATGCAAGAATTAATGACTTAAAACAACATACATTTATCATTTCATAGTTTCTGTGATTCAGGAAGTTAGCCATGAACATAATCTAAGCATCGGCCTCAGATCTGCAGTCTCATCTGAAGAGTCAAATAGGGAAAGATCTCCTTCTAGGTGCACCTAGTGGTTGTTGACAGCATTCATTTCCTGGTGGGTGGTTGGGCAGAGGCCATCCTTGGTTTCATATATCATGATCTCTCAAATGTGACAATCTGCTTCATCAAAGCTGTAAGATGAAAAGTTAATAGAGTCTGGTTACAAGATAGACTTCATAACATTTATAATCTAATCATAAAGTGACAAACAACTTCTGTCTTTATCTATCAGTTCCACCTTCAATTTAAGGGGATAGTTTACAGTTTGTCAGTTCTAGGAAAAAGCAGTCATTGTGTGCCATCACAGAACTATACCTAGCACATGAAGTATACCTAGAAGATCAAATAAGTAACGTGGGTGCTTGGGATAAAGCAGTAATACAGATATCTAGTTGGAAAGGTATCATGTGTTTGAATGTTCAGAAGGCATGAAAACTAACTACACATATATAGTTACAAGCCTACTGAGACTGAAGGCATAGCTTTTCTTTATAGTAGCATTCACACAATATTTAATTCATCTGATTAATTTCCTCTAAAGCAGAGAGTCAGACATAGGAGACATACAGTCTAAATTATAGTCATTTAAATAGTATAGGTAATTACTCCTAGTAAGATACTGAACATTCATATGCTTTGATCAAATTCTATGATTTTAAATATGAATGTGGTAAATACACCACTTTTAAATATATACAGTTTTTCCAGTGGTCATGTATGGATGTGAGAGTTGGACGGTGAAGAAAGCTGAGCGCCGAAGAATTGATGCTTTTGAACTGTGGTGTTGGAGAAGACTCTTGAGAGTATGTTGGACTGAAAGGAGAGCCAATCAATCCATCCTAAAAGAGATCAATCCTGGGTGTTCATTGGAAGGTCTGATGTTGAAGCTGAAGCTCCAATACTTTGGCCACCTCATGCGAAGGGTTGACTCATTGGAAAAGACCCTAATGCTGGGTAGGATTGGGAGTGGGAGGAGAAGGGGACGACAGAGGATGAGATGGTTGGATGGCATCACCGACTCGATGAACATGGGTTTGGGTAGACTCCGGGAGTTGGTGATGGACAGGGAGGCCTGGCGTGCTGCAATTCATGGGGTCGCAGAGAGTCGGACACGACTGAGCGACTGAACTGAACTGAACTGAACTGAAATATATTCAAAATCTCAGCCTTAAATATTAGTGATTGGGGCTTCCCTGGTGGCTCAGTGGTGAAGAATCCACCTGCCAATGTAGGAGACACATTAGATTCCTGGTCTAGGAAGATCCCATGTGCTGAAGAGCAACTAAGCTCATGGGACACAGCTATTGAGCCTGGGCTTTAGAGTCTGGGAGCCACAATTACTGAGCTCCCACGCTGCAAACACTCTGTGCTGCAAATACTGAAGCCTGAGTGTCCTAGAGCCCATGATGCACAACCAAAGAAGCCACCACAACTAAAGAGTGGCCCCCAATCACAACTAAAATAAACCTGTACAGCTGTGAAGACTCAGCATAGCCAAAAATAAAATAACAAATATTAACAATAGAAATTAATATTTATATTTACTTTATGGAAACACTGAAATAAGATAAAACTATTAGTTATGTCATTATCAGTGTATGCAACACAAATCTATCCTAAAAGCGAGATGCGTGCACGCTGTCTCTTCAGTCATGTCCGAATCTTTGCAACTCTATGGACTGTAGACTGCCAGGCTCCTTTATCTGGGATTCTCCTGGCAAGAATACTGAAGAGAGTCACCATGCCTTGCTCTTGTGGGGAATCTTCCCGACCCAGGAATCAAACCTGCATCTCTTGCAACTCCTGCATTGCAGGTAGATTCTTTACTGCTGAGCTACCAGGGAAGCCCTAAAAGCAAGATACTATGATATAAAAACAAAATAACAACTCAGGAAACAAATATATAGTAAGGAGATGACAGTTATATGAATTCCGTAGCAATCACCAATACATCTTTAAATTATTCACATGATTAAAATTTTGCCAAACCATAAATATATAAAACAGATACCAAGGAAACTTTGAACACAGTTGACTATTTAACCTCATGACAACTTGTTGAGCTAGGTACTAATATTAACCTCATGATAAGGATCACCGCCTTCAGGCAAACAAATTCATTAACTTGCTCAAGTGGACTGATTTCAGAGTCAGTGCTTTTAACCCAAAGCTGGCTTTTTATTTACAAAACACAATTTTAGAGTACATAATTCCCCTTTTAAAACAATGAAATAAACCAATTAGGATCAAAAATAACAAGTAAATATTTGAGTAATTCTGCAATTAAAATCGGAGAAGGCAATGGCACCCCACTCCAGTACTCTTGCCTGGAGAATCCCATGGATGGAGGAGCCTGGTAGGCTACAGTCCATGGGGTCGCTAACAGTTGGACACGACTGAGCGACTTCACTTTCACTTTTCCCTTTCATGCACTGGAGAAGGAAATGGCAACCCACTCCAGTATTCTTGCCTGGAGAATCCCAGGGACGGCGGAGCCCGGTGGGCTGCCGTCTATGGGATTGCACAGAGTCGGACACGACTGAAGCGACTTAGCAGCAGCAGCAGCAGCAGCAGTAATTAAAATGCAGTTTGCATACAAAAATATACAGTTACAAAATTGTCCATCTCCAGTAATTCTTAATTATCATTCCTGTATTTAAAAAGAACATGTGTCCCTTTCAATGAAACATAATCCCTTACTGTCCATTGATTCTTTGAAATTGTTTTAGCTTCACACAATCCATCTGAATCATTAGTAAATGATGTTAAATGTATGCAGAATAAGCCTTATATCTGTAATATGGTAACTACAATTAACTCACTCAACTATGCTTCCCTGGTGATTTCAAACAAAAACACAAGCAATTATCCAAAGACAAGTCCATTGTCTAAACTCCTTGTCTCTTTACTGTTTTTGTGTATAGGGTCAATAAAGTTTCTGTATTGTCCCAGAATATAAGCCATTTTCTCTACTGACTCCATCTCTGTCTCTGCCTTCCACCACTTCTCCCCTTTTTTTCCACCACTCTGCTTATCTTTTAAAATATCCCTAAAATTAAAAGTATCTCATAAGTTGTGATCCTTTAATTATAATCAATAAATTCTGCAAAGTGCAGTCACCGTTTTTACATATTTTAAGCATCATAGTGTGCTATTCTAATAAATAGGTCTCATCAAGGTGAATTAAAGAGATGCAAGAAACATGACCTTACACTAAAACTTATTTTAGAAATATTATTCTAAATTTTTGAGGGATATTTTGGAAAAGAAGAAGGCAAGAGGCAGATGCCTGGGGAGACCAGTGCAAAGGAAACTGGTTTCCTAACGCTGGACATGATCAGGATGGATTCAGCTACTATCCAGACCCATGTTTTTAAAATATGACACAGATGAAGCCATTAGAGAGAAAGAAGATCCCTTTCAATCCAACATATGCTAATACAATGTATGTTTAACCTGCCTTTCCCAGGCAAGAGGGACATGGACATCTAGAGATATATTGTATCCCCTAAAAGATATATGGTGTTAAATACTTAACACTAAAACTAATCTAATCATTTTGTGCCTTTAATGATCAATAAGTTCTTCAATATGTCACAATAACTAACTCATCGCTATAAAAATCAATTATTACTGCTTGTGTGATTTACAGAAATGCTGTTTGAGACTCTGGTAAAGAGAATTCTGAATAAACAACTGTACACTAAAAAAGATAATAATTACCCTCTAAGGAACCTATATTACTTCTTTTGATCCCTGTGTAAAAATATGAAGCACACCTTGTCATTGGAATTTAGAACATAAAAGGTATTTAACAATAAATGTACAAAATAAATCATTATAATCCATAACTAGGGATCAGTGAAAATTTTATGGATTACAATTTTGGAAAGGATTATATTTTTCTTGAAATTGCTTTAACCTTGTTTGAGCCCTCCTTATTCAACTGAACTTTGGAGAGGGTTAGAATATTGATTGAGATGGCATAGAATTTTTAGGTTCATTTAGAAAGGATTGTACTTTTACCAATACTGAGATTATAATAGTACCAATTGGTAAATGAATGAAAACATTCATTCAAATGTTTTCAGTAAGAGTTACAGTTTTCTTCCTTTGTATTTACTTACACACATTAAAGATTTTTACTGCACTGACAAGTGTGTTATCTCTAATATGTTTTGTTTATGTCAGTAGCTCAGCTGATTTGAGAGAAAGAAAGCTGAATTGCTAGGTGTTGGAGTAATTAAAGTAATAAGTCAAATATGAAAGAGTTAATTGTAAACCATGAGGGTATAAGCAAGATTCTAAAACCAGACCAACTTGGCCTATTTTATCCACCTGCCCCTCTGGCCCCAGATGAGGTCACTGATCTAGGGTCTGGTGGATCAGTGCAGATGTGGGGGCTGCATCTCACTATTGAGAGGACCAAACAAGAGGTTCTGGCAATTTTATGAGCTGAAGTGGAGTAAGGGTCGCTGGGGAAAAGTGTTAGCCACTCAGTCATGTCCAAATCTTGTTGCCCCATGAACTGTGGCCTGTCAGGCTCCTCTGTCCATAGAATTCTCCAGGCAAGAATACTGGAGTGGGTAGCCATTCCCTTATCCAGGGAATCTTCCAGACCCAAGGATTGAACCTGGGTCTCGTGAACTGCAGGCAGATTATTTACCATCTGAGCCACCGGGGAAGCCTTGAATATGCAGGCCCCCTCTTAATTCTATAAGACAGGGATTTTCTTTGGATTCCTCAAGGTTCATTCTGAATAAAATAAAGTTCAGTCCTTCTAAGAGCCTACGTGTTGTCATCATCTCTCTTTGACTGTTATAGACTGCACATGCTAAAACCTGTTGACCCACTCTCCATTGGTAAACTCAAAAAAAATCCTTAAACCTTCCCAGTATTTTCACACATTTCCTGAATAAGCATAATGCAATAGTCTTACTTACTGTATAGACATTTCCACATTGTTGGTGGTTATTTACTTTTATGTTATCTCTTCACTAGCCTGTGAGTTCTTTGATGGTAAACATCATGTCTTTTAACCCAGTACACTTGATGGCAGTTGTAGTGCGTCATGTAGCATGGATGATGAACAAAGGGAAAAGGAGACAATGATTTTTCTCTATGCCTGATATTATGTGTCCTTTACCAATATTTCTTTCTCACAGCATTTTTTTCTTCACCTTGGAAATGAGAAAAGTAAACTTTGAGAGTTAATTCATTTTCAAAAAATTACACACAACCAGCAATTGTGAGGCAGAGTATGGCTCCTAGACCTGTCTACTTCTAAAGTTCATGATCTTTTCACTACCCCCTGCTGCAGTGAGCGATGTGACTAAGGCTGCATGTAAAGGATGCCTGGTGTCAGGGTGCATTATTCAGAGACTAGTGAGAGATGTAGGTTGTTTTAAGAGAAGAAAAGGCTCTCATAGGACAGGGGAGGATGGTGGGGAAGGATGGCATGGAGGAAAGTTGGTGACAAAACCACCTGGGCTATGTCTGGAAATTATGATCCTGAAGAATGCAGGGGAATCAGTAAAGAGCATGTTTTTTCATCTTAGAAGAGGATTTTTAGGAGTTATTACATTGTTCACTTAAGGCTTTCAGGTTCTGCAATTATTATCTTTGTCTGACACAGTCCAGTGAGAATGCACACATTGACACATGAAAATTAAAGGAAGAATCACAGACAAATATTTATTGCACTATGAGGGCAAAATGAACTAAAAGGATAAATTCTTTCTATATTTCCCTACTATTAAATTAGAAACACTATGATAGTGAGGTAGAAAAGACACGGTTGGTCCAAAGAGGTCATCCTCAAGTACAGGCATTGGTCAGAAGGCAAAGCCACCTCCTTGTTTTGCACTTAATGAAGCCATGATGGATAGAGGAAAGATATCTCAAGCAAACACTTTGTATTAATGGCATCTGAACAAACATAGCTAGTGGAGGTGATGGAATTCCAGTTGAGCTATTTCAAATCCTGAAAGATGATGCTGTGAAAGTGCTGCACTCGATATGCCAGCAAATCTGGAAAACTCAGCAGTGGCCACAGGACTGGAAAAGGTCAGTATTCATTCCAATCCCAAAGAAAGGCAATGCCAAAGAATGCTCAAACTACTGCACAATTGCACTCATCTCATACGCTAGTAAAGTAATGCTCAAAATTCTCCAAGCCAGGCTTCAGCAATATGTGAACTGTGAACTTCCAGATGTTCAAGCTGGTTTTAGAAAAGGCAGAGGAACCAGAGACCAAATTGCCAACATCTGATGGATCATCAAAAAAGCAAGAGAGTTCTAGAAAAACATCTATTTCTGCTTTATTGACTATGCCAAAGCCTTTGACTGTGTGGATCACAATAAACTGTGGAAAATTCTGAAAGAGATGGGCTTACCAGACCATCTGACCTGTCTCTTGAGAAACTTGTATGCAGGTCAGGAAGCAACAGTTAGAACTGGACATAGAACAACAGACTGGTTCCAAATAGGAAGAGGAGTACGTCAAGGCTGTATAGTGTCACCCTGCTTATTTAACATATATGCAGAGTATATCATGAGAAATGCTGGGCTGGAAGAAGCACAAGCTGGAATCAAGATTGCTGGGAGAAATATCAATAACCTCAGATATGCAGATGACACCACCCTTCTGGCAGAAAGTGAAGAACTGAAGAGCCTCTTGACGAAAGTGAAAGAGGAGAGTGAAAAAGTTGGCTTAAAGCTCATTGTTCAGAAAACTAAGATCATGGCATCTGGTCCCATCACTTCATGCGAAATAGATGGGGAAACAGTGGAAACAGTGTCAGGCTTTATTTTTTTTGGCTCCAGAATCACTGCTGATGGTGATTGCAGCCATGAAATTAAAAGATGCTTACTCTTTGGAAGGAAGGTTATGACCAACCTAGATAGCATATTTAAAAGCAGAGACATTACTTTGCCAACAAAGGTCCGTCTAGTCAAGACTATGGTTTTTCTAGTGGTCATGTATGGATGTGAGAGTTGGACAGTGAAGAAAGCTGAGCTCCTCAGAATTGATGCTTTTGAACTGTGGTGTTAGAGAAGACTCTTGAGAGTCCCTTGGACTGCAAGGAGATCCAACCAGTCCATTCTAAAGGAGATCAGTCTTGGGTGTTCATTGGAAGGACTCATGTTGAAGCTGAAACTCTAATACTTTGGCTACCTCATGAAAAGTGTTGACTCATTGGAAAAGACCCTAATGCTGGGAAGGATTGGGGGCAGGAGGAGAAGGGGACGACAGAGGATGAGATGGTTGGATGGCATCACCGACTCGTTGGACATGAGTTTGGGTAGACTCCGGGAGTTGGTGATGGACAGGGAGGCCTGGCATGCTGCGATTCATGGGGTTGCAAAGAGTCAGACGTGACTGAGCGACTGAACTGAACTGAACAAGAAACTCTGACCATGAAAAATGTGAAGCAGGCACAAAAAAAATGCACAGGTTGCTAATGACCTTGTACTGTGAGGAAACTGCTGACTGAAACCACCCACCTTGCCCAGGCAAGGTGATATCTGCCTGTAAATTGAAAGACTCTTGGCCCTTGGAAGAAAAGCTATGACAAACCTAAACAACATATTAAAAAGGAGAAACACCACTTTGCCCATAAAAATCCATATAGTCAAAGAAAGTTCCAGGTTTGCTGCATGGAGAAAAGCTATTGTAAACCTAGACAGCAAATTAAAAAGCAGAGACATCATTTTGCCACAAACATTTGCATAGACAAAGCTATGGTTTTTGCCAGTATTCATGTACAGATGTGAGAGTTGGACCATAAAGAAGACTGAGCACCAAAGAATTGATACTTTTGAACTGTGGGGCTGGAGAAGACTTATAAGAGTCCCTTGGACAGCAAGGAAATCAAACCAATCAATTCTAAAGGAAATCAACACAGAATGATCGTTAGAAAGACTGTTGCTGAAGTTGAAGCTCCAATACTTGGCCATCAAATACCCTGATGCTGGGAAAGATTGAGGGCAGATGAAGGGCATGACAGAGGATGAAATGATTGGATGGCACCACCGACTGAATGGACATAAGTTTGAGCAAACTCGGGGATATAGTGAAGGAAGGGGAAGCGTGGCATGTTGCACTCCTTGGGCTTGCAAAGAATGGGACATGACTGAGTGACTGAAGAAGAAGAACAACAACAATGGGCTGTCTCATAACAGGAGATTCACACAAGGAACTTGGCACTTCCACTGAAAATCACCTGACTATCCCCTGGAGAAGTAAATGGCAACCCACTACAGTACTTTTGCCTGGGAATTCTATGGAAAGAGGAGCCTGGGGGGCTGCAGTCCATGGAGTCTCAAAAGAATCAGACATGACTGATTAACTAAGCACACACACGGTGACTTCAGGAGACAAATAGGCAGGACTAGGAGCTGATGTAACCTGGTGCAATCCGGGCCAAATCTCAACCTTCTGCTCAATGAATACTGAATATTCCACCCCTAATCAAAAAGAAAGAAAGAAAGTGGAGTCGTTCAGTCGTGTCCGACTCTTTGCGACCCCATGGACTGTAGCCTACAGGCTCCTCCACCCATGGGATTTTCCAAGCAATAGTACTGGAGTGGGTTGCCATTTCCTTCTCCAGGAGATCTTCCCCACCCAGAGATCGAACCCGGGTCTCCTGCATTATAGACAGATGCTTTACCATCTGAGCCGCCAGAAAGTCTAATCTTTTCTAATCAAAAAGACCTCCATCCATTCAAAGGGGTAAAAAGAAAAGGGTATCAGAGAACCCTGTGGTGATTCCTTATATTCAAGTACATACACACTCTTCTCTGAGTACATAACTTCCACTTCTGCCCTGAATATACTGCTTCTTTATTCTCTTTGCTCCTCAGCTTTCATGTATCTTTTTCCCCCTTCGTTTTTTCTTTTTCAAATTCTTTTGGATGGGTTGAACAAAATATTGGATTTTTGATAAAGTTTTTTTGGTGTCAATAGAATACTTTGTGTGGTAGTTAGTTTTATATGTCTACTGGCCATAGGTACCAGATTTGGTCGAATGTTATCCTAGATGTGTCCCTGAGAGTGATTTTGAACCAGGTATATATTTGAGTTGGAGAATCTAGTAAAGCAGACTGACTTCCTTAATGTGGGTGGGGCCCATCCCACAGCTGAATAAAACAAAAAGGCAAGAGGAGGAAGATGGAATTCCTCCTGCTTAACTTCTAGCTACAAATTTTTTTCCCCTGCCTTCAGACTAGAACAGAAATATCTGCTCTTCCTAGTCTCCAGCAAGCAGACCATTGGACTGGAATTACACCATGGGCTCTTGTGGGTCCCAACTGCCCACTGTAGATCTAGGGACTTGTTCACCTCTCTCATTCCATGAGTCAATTCCACATAATAAGTCTTCTCTCTGCTCTCAATCTCTCTCTCTCTTCCTCTCTCTCTTTACACACACACACACACACACACACACACACACACACACACACACACACACACATATACACCCAAACAATTCATTCAGTTTCTTTGGAGAATCCTGACTAACATACTTTGTTAACATGCTATATAAAGGCAACAAAAAGGAAAAAAAATCAGAAGTGCAAGGTTAGATATTATTTATGATCACTGTCTTTAAGAGATAAGGGTCACTAAATGCATTTGAAGGAAGCCAATTCAGTATTCCATTTTTGTAGCTTAGGGAAATGGATACCTTTGGCTATCTGAAAGCATGAAGTATAATCAAGTTTCCTAAATGTCAGACAATAACTAGTCATTATTGCTTTACAAAATATAAAAGTAGAACTGAATAATACCTATGGAATTACAAGATAGTAAATCTAAGTAGAAAATAGCAATATTTAACCACGTATTATGACAAAGTTGTTAATAATCTTGGTTTAAGAGGAAGAAAGAAAGAATATATTCTCTCTATATATATTCATATATAAAGAATACACATGTATAAACACATATATGTGTGCACAGGCCCCTGCGATCATCATATTAACTTATGATCTGGTCTGTTAAACACCCTTTAGAACTTCCTTGGGCCATTGCCAATCAAGCCTTATTTTCTTGCTAAGCCTTTCCAATGTAGATTTAAATGTGCAAATTTTTTAAGGCACTTTATGCATTATATTTTTCATTGTAGGATACTAAAACCTTTTCATCAGAAAAAAATATGCATTATAATATAATATAATATAATATGAA
This sequence comes from Giraffa tippelskirchi, assembly GCF_054371585.1. Classification (NCBI taxonomy): domain Eukaryota; kingdom Metazoa; phylum Chordata; class Mammalia; order Artiodactyla; family Giraffidae; genus Giraffa; species Giraffa tippelskirchi. The sequence goes on from NC_137279.1 coordinate 67,948,219, forward strand.
AGTGAAGAGGAACTAAAGAACCTCTTTATGAAGGTGAAAGAGGAGAGTGAAAAAGCTGGTTTAAAACTCGACATTTGGAGGCAGTACCAAGAAGGTGGAAGAATAGGATGGGGAGAACGCTTTCTCCCCCACAAATACAACAAAGGATCATCTGTACGTGAAGCAATGTCCACAAAGCAGCTTCTGAATGCTGATGGAGGACCCTAGATGCCCAGAAAGGCAAACCAATCTCTTTGAAATGAGGTGGGACGAAAGATAAAGATGAAAAGAGAGACAAAGGATTTAGAGATGGAGACAAGTCCTGGGGAGGGAGTTGTGAAGAAGATTCCACACAATAGGAAACTCACTCACAGGCAGGGTCAGTAGGGAGCTTTGGAATCTCAGAGAGCAGCATAACAAGAAAAAAAAAGTCACCACAGAATTCACGCTGAATGGCAATTACCAGCAGAGAAGCAGCTCACAAGCTCATGTCCACCCCCAGTGAGTAGGGGCTGGGTGGGGAGGCATAGGTTGCATTGTCAGTCCCTAGGGTAAGGACAAGGGTTGAATGTCCTGAGGACACTCTGAGGGGACTAACATGACATAGCAACCCAAACCATGGGAATACTGGAGAGACAAAGGAAAACAAAGGACCTTTCCTTCGGGAAGGCTCTAACATAGCACTGTGACCCCTGGTGTGCTCAGAGACCAAAGGGTCATGCCCTAATGAATACCAAAGGAGAGCTGGCTGCCCTTTAAAGCCCTCCCTGCAGGCAGAGAGGCAGATGCATGACAGCCAGAGACTGAAGGCAAGGGGCCACTGCAAACTCATCCCCAGAGTTGAAACTCCTGCCAAGCTTTCAGCAGGCTACCAGTTACTAACTACATTTTCCTGGGATCCTGGATGGTTTATATTGGCCAGGAGTGTCACAGCCTGAGACAGGCATCCCTGAGGAGACACATGGCTCACCTGGGACTATGCGCTCATGGAGCACGTGGGAGCCTGAGGAGCTTGGACCTGGGACCTGCACATTGCCTTGGGCTGTGGCAAATCCCAGTGAGGTCCATCCCCTGAGAGTGCTCCCCACGTATCTCAGCAGTATTTGCAGTGTCCCTCCCTCTCCACAGCACAACTGAGCAAGTAAGCCCAAATAAGTGGCCACTTTCACCTCCTTGCGTCAGGGTGGAGATTAGACACTGAAGAGACTTGCAAACAGAGGAGGCCAACCTAAGAAAAGAAAAGAAGGGGAAAACTGCCTCAGAAGTGGCAGGTGTAACAGATTAAAATCCTGTAGTTAAGCAGAGACTGTGCATTTGAGGGGCAACTGTAGACTTCTAGAATAAGTACAAACTGGAACAAAGGACTATCTGACACTGAACTGACCCCACACTGCCCACAACAGTTCCAGAGAAATTCCTAGCTATGTTTTTATTTTTTTTTTAATTTTTAAAATTTTATTATTTTTTAAATTTCTCTTTATTCTTTCTTATTTTTTTCTTTTTTCCCTTTCTTTCCCATCTTCTTTTTCTTTTTTTCCTTCATATTGTCCTAATATGGTCTTTGTTACTCTTTTAACTTTTATTTTTTATAACCTACTATTGCTTTTCTTAAACAAAACAAAACAAAAACAGAAACAAAAATACCTTACGTTTTTTTAATTTTTGTATTTGTTTTGGTTTTTTTCATATTGTATTTTTCAGAGTCTAATCCATATTCTAGTTTTTTTTTAATTCTTGCTTTTTAATATTTGCTATTAATTTTGTACTTTCAAGAGTCTAAATTTTAGTATCCATTTTCACTTAGGAATTTGATTACTGGCTTGATTGCTCTCTTCCCTTTTGACTCCTTTTCCTCCTCCTGATCACCTTTATCTCCCTCCTCCCTCTTCTCTATATAACTCTGTGAATCTCTTTGGGTTTTTGTGACTCTGGAGAATTGCCTCACCATTAACATAGGGGTTTTGTCCTCTGTGCTGTGTGGATGGAAAAGTCTTGATGCTACATAAGAGGGGGACCAAAACTCAGAGGCAGGAGGCTCAACACCAGAACTTTGGACTATCATAGAACTTCTGACCCCAGGGAACACTAATGGATGAGGGCCCACTCAAAAGCCTCCATACCTACTCTGAGACCAAGCTCCACCCAAGAGACAGCAAGCTCCAGTGCAAGACACCCCATGCTAATCCTCCATGATAAGAGGAACACAACCCTGAGTACTAAAAGACAGGCTTCCCAAAGCCCTACCAAAGCAATAGACAACCCAAGACTCACTACTGGACACTGCATTGCCCTTGAGACAAACAAGACTTAGCTCCATCACAAGAACACAGACACAAGGTCCCCCAACCTGGAAACCTTACAAGCCACTGGTCCAACCCCACCCACAGGGAGTAGACTCCACAATTAAGAGGAACTCTGAAACTCCCTTCTGCAAAAAAGGAGACTCCAAACACAGCAAACTAAACAAAATGAAAAGGCAGAGATATATGCAGCAGGTGAAGGTACATGATAAAAACCCACCAAACCAAACAAAAGAGGAGGAGTTAGGGAGACTTCCTGAAAAAGAATTCAGAATAATGATAGTGAAAATGATTCAAAATCTTGAAAACAAAATGGAGTTACAGATAAATAGACTAGAGACACTGATTGAGAAGATGCAAGAAATGTTTAACAAGGACCTAGAAGAAATAAAAAGTAGTCAATCAGTAATGAATAATGAAATAACAGAGTAAAAACACTCTGGAGGGAACCAACAATAGAATAACTGAGGCAGAAGAAAGGATAAGTGAGCTGAAAGATAGAATGGTAGAAATAAATGAAGCAGAGTGGAAAAAATAAGCAAATGAAAAAGAATAAAAAGAAATGAGAACAACCTCAGAGACTCCTGGGGCAATGTTAATAACCCCAACATTTGAATCAAAGATGTCCTAGAAGACAAAAGGAAAGGACATGACAAAATGTTTGAGGAGATAACAGTTGAAAACATCCCTAAAATGGGAAAGGAAATCACCACCCAATACCAAGAATCCCAGAGAGTCCCAAACAGGATAAACCCAAGATGAAACACGCCAAGATACATATTAAATCAAACTAACAAAAGTTAAACATAAAGTGCAAATATTAAAAGCAGCAAGGGAAAAGCAACAAATAAAAGGGAATCTCCATAAGGATAAGAGCTGATCTTTCAACAGAAAATCTGTAGGCCAGAATGGAATGGCAGGATATATTTAAAGTGATCAAATGAAAAAACCTATAACCAGGATTACTCTAACCAGCAAGGATCTCATTCAGATTCAAAGGAGAAATCAAAAGCTTTACAGACAAACAAAAGCTGAGAGAACTCAGCACCATCAAACCAGTTCTCCAACAAATGCTAAAGAATCTTCTCTAGACAAGAAACACAGAAAAGGTATATAAAAACAAACCCAAAACAATAAAGTAAATGGTAATGGGATCATACTTGTCAATAATTACCTTAAATGTAAGTGGGCTGAATGCTTCATTCAAATGACAAAGAAAAGATTGGCCGAATGGTTACAAAAACAAGACCCCTTTATATGCTGTCTACAAGAGACCCACCTCAAACCTAGGGACACATACAGACTGAAAGTAAGGGACACGAAAAAGATATTTCATGCAAATGGAGAACAAAAGAAAGTGGGAGAAGCAATACTCACATCAGATAAAACAGACTTTAAAATAAAGATTGTTGTAAGAACAGAGAAGGATACTCCATAATGATCAATGGATCAATCCAAGTAAAAGATACAACAATTATAAATATATATGCAGCCAACACAGGAGCACTTTAATACATAATGCAAATGCTAACAATTATTAAAGAGGAAACTGACAGTAATGCAATAATAGTTGGGGACTTTAATACTCTACTCACACATGGGATAGATTATCCAGATGAAAAATTAACAAAGAAACACAAGCTTTAAATGATACATTGGACCAGTTAGACCTAATTGATATCTACAAGGCATTTCACACCAAGACAATGCATTTCACCTTTTTCTCAAGTGCACATGGAACATTCTCCAGGATAGATTACACCCTGGGCCACAACTATATCCTTGGTAAATTTTCAAAGGTTGAAACCATTTCTTTTGCATCTTTTCTGATCACAATGCTGTAAGATTAGATATCGACTAAAGGGGAAAAAATATATAAAAAACACAACATATGGAAGCTAAAAAACATGCATCTGAATAACCAACAGATCACAGAATAAATCAAACAGGAAATTAAAAAGTGTATAGAAACAAATGATAATGAAAACAAGACAACCCAAAACCTATGGGATTCAGTAAAAGAAAGCTCAAGAAACAAGAGAAACATCAAATAAACAACATAACTTTACACCTAAAACAACTAGAAAAAGAACAAAAACCCCAAAATTAGTAGAAGGAAAGAAATCATGAAAATTATAACAGAAATAAATGAAAAAGAAATGAAGGAGACTACAGCAAAGATTAATAAAACTAAAAGCTGATTCCTTGAGAAGATAAACAAAATAGAAAAACTGTTCACCAGACTTATCAAGAAACAAAGGGTGGAGACTCAAATCAATAAAATTAGAAATGAAAATGGCGAAATTATAAAAGACAACACAAAAATACAAATGATTGTAAAAGACTACTATGAACAACTGTATGCCAATAAAATGGACAACTTGAAAGAAATGGACAAATTCTTAGTAAAGTATAAGCTTCCAAAATTAAACCAGGAAGAAATAGAAAATTTGAGGATACCAATCACAAGCATGAAATCTAAACTGTAATAAAAAAATATTTCACAAAGGAAAACCCTGGACCAGATGGCTTCATAGATGAATTGAAAGTATTTACTCTAAAATCAGGAACAAGACAGAGGTGCCCGCTCTCACCACCACTATTCAACATAGTTTTGGAAATCCTACCCACAGCATCATAGAAAAAAAAAAAAAGAAATAAAAGGAATCCAGATTGGAAAAGAAGTAAAACTCTCACTGTTTGCAGATGACATGATACTCTCTATAGAAAATCCTAAAGATGCCACCAGAAAATTGCTACAGTTAATCAATGAATATAGTAAAGTTACAGGATATCAAATTAATACACAAAAATCCCTTGCATTCCTATACATTAACAATGAAAAATCAGAAAGAAAAACCAAGGGAACAGTCTAATTTACCATTGCAATGAAAAGAATAAAATATTTAGGAATAAATTTACCTAAAGAAGCAAAAGACATGTATACAGAAAACCGTCAAACTCTGATGAAGGAAATCGAAGATGACACAAATAAGTGGAGAAATATACCAAGTTCTCGAATTGGAAGAATCAATATGTGAAAATGAGTATACTACCTAAAGTGATCTATAGACTCAACACAATCCCTATCAAAAAATCAATGGTATTTTTCACAGAACCTGGACAAATAATCGCACAATTTGTATGGAAACACAAAAAATCCTGAATAGCCAAAACAATCTTCAGAAAGAAGAATGGAACTGGAGGAATCAACATTCCTGACTTCAGACTATACTGTAAAGCTACAGTCATCAAGGCAGTATGGGAATAGAACTGCCATACAACTCAGCAATTCTGCTGCGGGACATACGCCCCAAGGAAACCAGAATTGAAAGAAACACATGTATCCCAAAGTTCATTGCATCACTATCTACAATAGGTAGGACATGGACAGAGAAGGCAATGGCACCCCACTCCAGTACTCTTGCCTGGACAATCCCATGGACGGAGGAGCCTGGTAGGCTACAGTCCATGGAGTTGCTAAGAGTCGGACACGACTGAGCGACTTCACTTTCACTTTTCACTTTCATGCACTGGAGAAGGAAATGGCAATCCACTCCAGTATTCTTGCCTGGAGAATCCCAGGGACGGCAGAGCCTGGTGGGCTGCCGTCTATGGGGTCGCACAGAGTTGGACACGACTGAAGTGAATTAGCAGTAGCAGCAGCAGGACATGGAAGCAACCTAGATGTCGATTGGCAGGTGAATGGATAAGGAAGTTGTGGTACATATACACTATGAAATATCACTCCTGTATAAAAAGGAATACATTTGAGTCAGTTCTAATGAGGTGGGTGAACCTGGAGCCCTTTATACAGAGCGAAGTAAGTCAGGAAGAGAAAGAAAACCTGTGTATTAACACATATATATGGAATTTAGAAAGATGGTACCCTTGATTCTACATCCAGCACAGCAAAGGAGACACAGATGTAAAGAACAGACTTTTAGACTCAGTGGGAGAAGGTGAGGGTGGGATGACTTGAGAGAATAGCACTGAAACATGCACTTTACCTAAAGTAAAATAGATGATGTGTGCAAGTTTGATGCATGAAGCAGGACACCCAAAGCCAGTGCTCTGCGACAACCCACAGGGACAGGGTCTGGAGGTGCAAGGAGGGTTCATGACAGGGGGCCTATGCATACCTGTGGCCAATTCATGTTGATGTATGACAAAAACCATCACATTATTGTAAAGTAATTTTCCTCCAACTAAAATAAATAAATCAATTCAAAAGATAAATGAATAAAAATCAAAACCAACAACAACAAAACATTCAATTCAAAAAGCTAAGTTCATGGTTTCCAGTCCCATCACTTCATGACAAACAGATGGGAAAAAATGGAAAAAGTAACAGGCTTTATTTTATTGGGCTCCAAAATCACCACAGATGGTGACTGCAGCCATGAAATTAAAAGAAGCTTGTCCCTTGGAAGAAAAGTTACAACAAACATAGCAAACTGAAAGGCAGAGGCATCACTTTGCTGACAAAGATCCATATATTCAAAGCTATGTTTTTTACAGTAGTCATGTGTGAATGTGATAGGTGGACCATAAAGAAGGCTGAGCCCCAAAGAACTGATGCTTTCAAACTGTGGTGCTGGTGAAGACTCTTGAGAGTCCCTTGGACAGCAAGGAGATCAAAGCAGTCAATCCTAAGGAAATCAACCCTGAATATTCATTGAAAGGACTGATACTGAAGTTCCAATACTTAGTCCACTGACCTGATGCAAAGAGCTGATTCATTGGAAGAGATCCTGATGTTGGGAAAGATTGAGGGCAGGAGGACAAGGGGATGACAGGTGATGAGACAGTTAGATGGTATCACTGACTCAGTAGACATGAATTTGGGCAGAATCTGGGAGACAGTGGAGAACAAGGAAGCCTGGTGTGCTACAGTCCATGGAATCTCAAAGAGTCAGGCGTGACTGAACATTAACAACAAATATAATACATATATGATATATATGATAATATATATTTGTACATATAATACGCATATATTTGAAATAACTGAGAATTAACTTTTAAATATGTTTCTAATTTCATTTTAATTTCATTTGGTTTCATTTTCTGTTTTTATGTGTGTGTGTGTTAGTCACTCAGTCATGTCTGACTCTTTATTATCCTCACGGATTGCAGCTCGCCAGGCTCCTGAGTGAATTGCCTTTCCCTTCTCCAGGGGATATTTCCAACCCAGGGATCGAACCTGGGACTCCCACATTGCAGACAGACTATTTACCACCTGAGCCACGAGGGAAGCCCTTTCTGATTTTATTATTTCAATACTCAAGATGTAAAGATGTTAGATGCTTAGAAAAATATATAAATTTTGCATCATTTAAATAAATTGCATTCTAATATATATAAATACTATGGTATGAATACTCAAATCCATTATTGTATTTAACAAAGTCAATTTATAAAATTGTGAAATGTATTAAACATAAATAATCTTTAACAATTTCATATTTGACATCAGAGCAATATTATGTATCTTAGGTATCTGGCTGACTTAAAAGAAAAATTGCCCTAATATTTACCTTAAGATCATTGGAAAAATTTTTTAAAATGAATTCCTATTGTACCAAAATATTTTTATCTATTGCTTGCTATTATCTGTTCTCATATAGTAACTGTGCCTATGTGTACAATGTACTTAATATTAGACTGACTGAACTTTTCATGGTCCTCTGAATTTTTTATTATCTCAATCTTTAGATATGCTTGCTAGGTTAGCATAAAGATTTTACATTTATATATATATATAATTTTATATAGTATAATTTGTCAAAAGCATAATTGACATATACCATTTTATTATTAATAGTTTCAGATGATAACAAGTAATTTGACATTTGCATGCACTGTGAAATACATCACATGTGAAGTCCTGTTATCATCTGTCAGCATAAAATTGACCCCCTTCACCCATTTGCCCAATCCAATCCCCAACCTCCCCTTCTCTATCAAAACACAATCTGTTCTCTGTATCTATCAGCTTTGTTTTGATTTCTTTTGTGTTTATATTTTACATGGAAGTGAAATCATACCATATTTATATTTATAGTGGCTCAGTTGGTAAAGGATCTGCCTGCAATGCGGGAGACCCAGGTTCACTTCTTGGGTCAGGAAGATCCCCTGGAGAAGGGAATGGGGTCACACAAAGAGTTGGACATGACTGAGCAACTAACATTTCAGTTCACTTCACTTCAGTTCATCTAATATTTCACTTAGCATAATAACCATAAGTGTTGTTGAAAATGGCAACACTTCATCATTTTTTAGTGACTGACCAGTATGTATGTGCATGTGTATCACACTTCAGCCATTCCTCTATAAATAGACACTTACCATTGTTTCCATATTTTGGTTATTGTAAATAATTTTCTATGAACAGAAGGGTTCATATATATTTATCTATATTTTTCTTCAAGTGATTCAGTTATACATATACATGTTCCTATTCTGTTTCAAATTCTTTTCCCATGTATGTTATTACAGAATATAGAACAGAGTTCTCTGTGCTATACAGAAGGTTCTTGTTGGATGGTTATTTATTTTAAATATAGTAGTGTATTCATATATTTTTTGAATTAGTGCTTTTATTTTCTTCAGATAAATACCCAGGAGTGAAATTGCTGGGTCATATGGCAATCTTATTTTTGTGAAAAGAACTCCATACTGCTTTCCCTAGTGGCTGCACCAATTTATATTCCCACTAAAAATGTGGAAGTGTTGCCTTTTCTTCACATCTTGGCCAACACTTGTCATTTTTTGTCTTTTTGATAATAACCCTTCTGAGAGTTGTCAGGTCGTACTCATTGAGGTTTTGACTTGCATTTCCCTGAGGATCAGTAGTATTGAGCATCTTTTTATGTGCCTCTTTAGCCATCTGTATATCTTGGAAAAATGCCTTTTTATGTCCTTTGCTCATTTTTTTTTCCTAATGAGATTGTTTGTTTTCGATATTGAGTTGCATAAATTCTTTATATATTTTACATTAATTCCTTATTGGATACATGATCTGCCAACATCCTTTCCCTTTCAGGAGGTTTTTTGTTGTTGTTTTTGTTGAAGGTTTTCTTGATTTTGTAGAAATTTTAGTTTGGTGTGTGTGTTAAGTCACTTCAGTTGTGTCTGACTCTTTGCAATCCTATGGACTGTAGCCCACCAGGCTCCTCTGTCCATGGAGTTTTTCAGACAAGAATAATAGAGTAGGTAGCCATGTCCTCCTCCAGGGGATCTTCTCAACTCAAGGACTAAACCTATGTCTCCTGCATGTCCTGCACTGGCAGGCAGATTCTTTACCACTGAGCCACCTGTGAAGCCCACTTAGTTTGATATATTTATTTTTTTGCTTCTGTTTGGAACGAGATTCAAAAATGTATTGCCAAAAGTTATGTTAAACTTCTAGAATTTAATGGTTTCTGGTCTTACATTCAAGTTTTTAAAGCATTTTGAGTTGGTTTGGTATATGGTATAAGATAGTGATACTTATTCATTCTTTGGGATGTGAGTGCCCTGTTGCCCAAGCACCATTTATTGAAGAGATTGTCCTTTCTCCACTGCATGTTCTTGCTTCCTGTGTCATAAATTAATGTACCACATATGCATGGGTTTATTTCTGGGCTCTCATTCTGTTCCATTGATCTGTGTATCTGTTTTTATACCATTAGAACACTTTTTTTTTTTTTTTACCATAGCCTTATAATATAGTTTAAAATCAGGGAGTTTGATGTCTCAAGCTCTGTTCTTCATTCTGAAGATTGCTTTGGCTATTTGGGATCTTTTGTGACTCCAACATATTTTAAGAGTGTTTGTTCTGTTTCTATGAAAAATGTTATATAGGGGCTTATATTGTTACATTTTTACAAATTGTATAAATTATCAGTTAACAGATAAATCATGGAGTCCATAGGTATCCAAAGTTTCAGCATGCCAGGCCTCCCTGTCCATCAACGACCCCCAAAGTTTACCCAAACTCATGTCTATCTAGTCAGTGATGCCATCCAGCCATCTCATCCTCAGGCTTTAATATTAACAGTAACAATATTGTAGTTAGTTTTAAATCAGATAAACTTTTAAATGTAAATAGTGTCATTCAATCATTTAGACATCAGCAGAAACTAGCATTTCAATCTACATCTTTCTGTAAAAACTAGAATGCAGTTTATTCTATTCAAGAATGTAGCTCATAATGAAATGTCTAAATTAATGAACATCATGGAGAATGTCTTGTGATACATCTAAAAATCTATGGGTCTTACCATGAAATGTAATTATTATTGCACTTATAGTTAATATGTTTATAAAATAGATAATTAAACTTACAGAATTTGAAAGCATAAAATCAGAATTTAATAGTGATAGCAAGAATTTAGCTTGCTACTAAATGAAAATATCTGTATAAAGAAAGTATGACACTTACCTTTCATTGATAACACATATCAATGAATTATGAATAAAATCACAACTTCAGATATAAAAATATCTTAGTTTGCCCATCCTGCTATAATAAAATACCACAAACTGAGAAGAAGAAAAAAAAAATACAGCAGAAACGTATTGCTTCCTGTTCTGGATGCTAAATGTCTGAGAGCAGAGTATGAACACTGGGTAAAGACCCTCTTCTGGACTGAAGACTTCTGGCATTCCCACAGGATGGAAGTATCAAGGGTGTTCTGTGGAATCCCTCTTATAACATTCACTAGGGTTCCATCCTCATGACCTACAGTTCAGTTCAGTTGCTCAGTCGTGTCCGACTCTTTGCGACCCCATGAATTACAGCACGCCAGGCATCTCTGTCCATCATCAACTCCCGGAGTTTACATGACCTACGCACTTTCTAAAGGCTGCTTCTTCTAACACCATCAAGTTGTACATAATGACTCCAACATATGAATTTTTAAGGACACGGTCATTCAGGCCATAATACAAAATATGGGGAGCTACAATCAAGATGGTGAAACAGACAGATGTGGAGCCTGCACCCCCCATTCATAAACAGATCAAAAAGACCATCTACATGTGGAACAATCCTCACTGAATATTTACTGAATGCTGGTAGATCTCAGACAGCCAAAACTGCAAGAAAGGTCTCCATGTAACTGAATTAGGACAAAAGAAAAAAAAAAAATCAGGACATGTCCTGCACCCACGGGAAGCAGCTGTGAAAGAGGAAAGGTTCCCTTACCTTGGGAAGCCCTTTCTCTGGTGAGGAGAGCAGCCAGTACAGAAAGAGAGCTTTGAAGGCTCAGAGGAGCACAGAGCAGATGGTCTGTAGCCAGCAGAACACAGAGAGCCCTGCACAGACAGCTGATACCACCTCCCTGCCCTTCCAAGACCCACATCCACTGTGCTTGCAGGGGCCACATGCTGAAACTTGGGCTTCAGAGGACAGACCTGGAAAGAGGACTGGGCTGCATGGAGACAGCCTGAAGGGGCTAAAATGTGACACCAACTGCAACCAAGGGGCATACACAGAAGAAGCTAGGGCCCAGCATAGAAGTAAAGTGGCACGTGAGAGGAGGGTGGGCCTGAGAGGAGGGTGGGCCCTGCCAGAGCAGCCCCTTTCTCAGCGTGCTTCCAGCAGCTGTGGTGCTTCTTCTAGAAGTTCTGGAAGTGTATGAGTGCCACTTCTGGAAGTGGAGGTGTGACTGAAACCCAAGCTGATCCCTGGAGCTATGTCACTTAAGAAGTAAGGCAGGGATCTATGCCTTCTCCTTAGTCAGGGAACTAAGATTCCACATGCCACACAGCATGACCATAAAAAAAAAAAAAAAAAAGCTACTTATGACAAACTCACCATCAACCCAATACTAGAATCTGGAACAGAAGCAGGGATGCCCACTCTTAACTTCTATTCAACATAGTATCGTAAGTCATAGCCACAGCAATCAAACAAGAAAAAGAAATAAAATGTATCCAAATTGGAAGGGAAGAATAAATTTTCATTTCCTGCATGGGACATAATACTATATATAGAGTACCCAAGGACTTCACACAAAACTAGTAGAACTGATAATTCAACAATTATCAGGGTATAAGAATAACATACAAAAATTGGTTATGTTAATTTACACTGAAAATGAAATATTGGAAATGGAATGTAAAGAAAAAAATGCCTTTTAAAATCGCATCAAAAAATACTTAGGAATAAGTCTGACCAAAGAGGTGAAAGACTTATATGCTGAGAGCTACAAAATAACAAAAATGGAAACTGAGGGCTTCCCTGATGGCTCAAACAGTAAAGAATCAGCCTGCTATGTGGGAGACACAAGTTCTATCCCTGGGTCAGGAAGATCCCCTGGAGAAGGAAATGGCAACCCACTCCAGTATTCTTACCTGGAAAACTCCATGGACAGAAGAGCCTGGCTTGGTACAGTTGAGTTGGACATGACTGAGCAACTAACACTTTTACTTTCACTTTCAAAGGAAATTGAAGATGACTGAAACAAATGTAAAGATATTCCCTGCTCTTGGATTGGAAAAACTGATATTGTTGAAACTGCTGTGCTACCACCTAGAGCACTCTAGATATTTAATTGATCTCTATCAAATTATCCATGATATTTTTCACAGAACTAGAAAATATAACCCTAAAATTTATTGGAAGCATGAAAGATCCAGAATTACTAAAGCAATCCTGAGGAAAAGGAACAAAGCAGCAGGTATAACCCTTCAGACTTCAGACAATACATAAAGCTAGAGTAGTCAAACAGCACAGTGTTGACACAAAACAAATATATGGATCAATGGGACACAATAGAGGGCCCAGAAATAAACCCACATGCCGCTGCTGCTGCTAAGTCGTTTCAGTTGTGTCCGACTCTGTGTGAGCCCATAGACGGCAGCCCACCAGGCTCCCCCGCCCCTGGGATTCTCCAGGCAAGAACACTGGAGTGGGTTGCCATTTCCGTCTCCAATGCGTGAAAGTGAAAAGTGAAAGTGAAGTCTCTCAGTCGTGTCCGACTCCTAGCAACCCCATGGACTGCAGCCTACCAGGCTTCTCCGTCCATGGGATTTTCCAGGCAAGAATACTGGAGCGGGGTGCCATTGCCTTCTCCTAAACGCACAAATCTTTGATCAATTAATTTTTGACAAAGAAGGCAAGAAGATACAATGGGAAATAGTCTCTCCAGTAAGTGGTGTTGGTAAAGTTGGATGGCTACATGTAGATTAATGAAGTTAGAACACACTCTCACACCATACACAAAAATAAACTCAAAGTGGCTTACATACTAAAATTTAAGACATGACACAAGAAAACTCATAGAAGAGATTATAGGCAAAATATTCTGGGACATAAATGGCACCGATGTTTTCTTAGGGCAGTCTCTCAAGCCAATAGATATAAAAGTAAAAATAAATAAATGGAACCTAATCAAACTTAGAATTTTTTGCACAGAAAAGGAAACCCTAAATAAAATGAGAAGAAATGCTATGAAATGGGAGAAAATATTTTCAAATAATGTGACCAAGTGCTTAATTTCCAAAATATACAATTAGCTCATACAACTCCACAACAAAAACAATCCAATCAATAAATGGGTAAAGATCTAAATATAAGTTTCTCCTGAGAAGACATATAGATGCCAATAGGAACATGCAAAGATGCTCAAAATTGTTAATTATTTGAGAAAGGCAAATCAAAACTACAATATGTTACCACCTCAAACCATGCAGATGACTTTCATTAAAAAGTGTACAAATAACAAATGTTGGAGAGGGTGTGGAGAAAATAGAACCCTCCCGCACTGTTGGTGAGAATGTAACTTGGTACAGCCACTATGGAAAACAGTGTGGAGGTTAGAGTTACCGTATGATCCAGCAATCCCTCTTCTGGGCATATACCTAGTCAAAATGATAAATTGTAAAGATACCTGCAGTCCCATGTTCACAACAAAATGATTTACAATAGTCAAGACATGGTAACAGCCTAAATGCCCATCAATAGATAAGTGAATAAAGAATTTGTGATACACATACACAACTGAATAATACTTAGCCATAAAAATGAATGAAAAAATGCCATTAGCAGTAACATGGATAGACCTAGAGATTTCCATACTAAGGGAAGTAATTGAGAAAGACAAAAACAAATGCCATATGATATCACTTTTATGTGGATGCTAAAACACGACACAAATGAACTTCTCTACAAAAGAGAAACAGATTCACAGACATACAGAACAGACTTGTGGTTGTCAAGTGGGAGGGCAATGAGGGAGTGATTGGAAGTTTGGTATTAGCAGATGTGAACTATTGCATATGTATAACTGAATCACTTTGCTGTACACCAGAAACTAACACCAAATTGTAAACTAACTATATTGCAATAAAATAAAAATTAAAAAAAAGCCAGATATCAGAAAATATGTGCAAAATATGGAATAGAATAGTGGCAATAGACAAGGGTTCTCCAAACTTGTTTTATGTGAAAATTAAAAGGTGCTCTTTAAAGGAGAAGAGGAAGATTATGGGGCAAGGGGTTCTTTTTTATCACAATAATTGTGAGGTTGCTTGACACACTGTACTCAAGAACTTAAGAGTTCACAATGCTATAAATACACAAAAGATGTGTAAAAGCTCTCCATTAAATAATCCTGTCATCCTAAATCTGAAAGTGAAAGTGAAAGCTGCTCAGTAGCCTCCAACTCTTTGCAACTCCATGGACTATACAGTCCATGGAATTCTCCCGGCCAGAATACTGGAGTGGGTAGCCTTTCCCTTCTCCAGAGGATCTTCCCAACCCAGGGATCGAACTCAGGTTTTCTGCGTTGCAGGTGGATTATTTACCAGCTGAGCCACAAGAGAAGCCCCATTCTAAATCTAGTGTTTCATTAATAACCCAGTTATACAACATTCGATTACTATATTTTTATAAACATATGTTTTCTGAAAATGCTTCACTAAATACAGCTTGAGTGATGTAATAATATATGCATTTACATTCTGATGTGCTGCTTCTACATACTGAAAGCAGCAAACTTTTAAAAACTGTTTTCCCACCGAACACAATTATGCCCAAAAACATTTTTAAAGTAAAAAAAAAAAAAGTGTGTGTGTGTTGAATATATAATTGCTGAACAATTACATATTATAATTATAATATGTAATTGTTGAACATCCATGACAAGATTATAAATCGAGTATCAAGTGAATGTAAAATAATAACATAATGACTAAATAATAGTGCAAAGTTAGTGGGCTATTTTTGATAATACAAAACAATCATCTGTTTATGAACATGTATGAAAAAGACTATTGGAAAAATTACTTCGTGCAGGAAAATGTGTGATATATAGAGTTCCCTGGGGGCTCAGTGGTAAAGAATACACCTAACAATGCAGGAGACATGGGTTCAATCCTTGGGTCAGAAAGATCCCCTGGAGAAGGAAATGGCAACCCACTCCATAATTCTTGCCTGGGAAATACCATGGACAAAGGAGCTTGGGGGGCTACAGTCCATGGGGTCGCAAAGAGTCAGATACAACTTAGCAACTTAAAAACAAATATATATGGAAACAGTTGTGATTTGTTTGTATTGTTGAACGAAAAAAGATCAGTTGAATTAGGGAAACTGTTCAGACAGCCACCAAGCTTGTCTACATTGATAAAACTCGTTGAGAGGCAGACACGAGACAAGAGGAAAGATTGTATGGTCTTGATAGCATTGAGACTACAAAGAGAGAGAAAAAATGCTTGTTAGTGAGGAGTTAGTGTGAGTAATAAGACAAATGCTTGATTTATGGCTGCAAGGCACTGCCTTGAGCCTCTAAGCTTGAAAACAGCCCCACAGCTTTATTTCATTAGCTGCAGTGTCAGTGACCTACGAAAATAAACTTAGATATTATTTAACTATGTTGTCTCATCTCTCTTGCCTGTGGCATTATTACATGGATGAAACTAAAGAGTGAGAGCTGGGACACTCTTTTTCCTAGTGGACCTTGTAAAGTGGTTTTGGTTATGAACACTAGAGCAACCTGCCCCTTAAAAGATCCTCCTGCCACTTACTGCCACTAACATGGACAATGCTGGCCTAAGATGGCGGCAATCCTGCATTGGGAAGATCCCCTGGAGAAGGAAATGGCAACCCACTCCAGTATTCTTGCCTGGGAAATCCAATGGACAGAGGAGCCTGGTGGGCTACAGTCAATGGGGTCAGAAGAGTCGGACATGACTGAACTCACATACACAGACACAGACACACACACACAGGCACACAAACAAGTGGGCAGCAAAATGTAAAAACACATTTAAATTGCTGAGTTTCAGATATGAATTGCTCAGAAAAGAAGGATCTAAGAGTAATTAATTTAGAAAATGTTTTCTAATTAAGCCTGAGGGAGTAAGATGAAATCTTTTCTTTGTTGGAGATGTGGGGTTAGTGACCATGCTTTTACATTTACAAAATGGAAATTTAAATGCTGATTCTTTGGTCTGGCTCTTTTTCAAAAGGTAACAATTCCTTTTAGATTAATTAATTTAATCTCAAAAATAAGTTGAAACTTCCTTTTGAAAACCATCTCATTAATATCTTTTAAAAGAGCTCTTTCCTAACTTTCCAACCTACTTTTTTTCTATATCCCTTTAATTGTTTGACAAGGGTTATTATAACACAATTCTTCAAGATTTCACATGAACCTGCTTTTTGTTTTAGGTTTCAATTTTTCTGTAAAAATCATTCCTCTTGTATTCTGAATAACCAATAAATTTCTAGGTCTTGGGTAATATTTTTAACACATAAATAAAAGAAAACTAGAAACATCTGTTTCTTATATGTTCTATGATGAGGGTGAGCAAATTTTAAGAAATAAATCTTTTGCTATACACCGTAACCAATCTCTGCTCAATTCCATGTAGAACATTTAAAGTAATAGCTCTGTAACTGTGCACCAGAGCCATCCAGAGAGCTTGTTAAAATTTTTATTCTTATCATCTGTCTTGTAATGAAATAAGACTGGGTGAAGCCCAGGTGTTCGCATTCATGACAGATGACCTTGATGATCCAGACACAGGTGGTCATTACACCATGATTTCTGAAACACTGGTTTAAAATAAGAGACTTAGACTGCCTGCTTCTAGTAAGAATCAGATGCTTATAAAAGTCATTTATTTTGAGTTTTTCATCTCAGTTAGCCAAATTTACAAATGGTGAGAAAAAAAAAAATTAAAGTCCCCAAAGTAGAAGAAATATTGTATGAAGAGAAAGATAAAAAGCAATGGATTAACATATATTGAATGCTTAATATATCCCAATATACTTTATTGTGCTTTTATAACATGTGTTTGAGTAGATATAATACAGAAACTAGGGGAGAGGGGGCCTCAATAAAAATACTTTAACTCTGCAATCTAGGGTCAGTGTTGGAATTTGGATATGGTATTTGATGAGCTGTATAACACAAAGAAACTGTTCTTGGAGCCAACAGACCAGCTTTATGTAATAGTTGCTAAGACACATTACCAGGAACGCTTGATATGGTCAGGTATCTTGATGGTACCTGCCTCCTAAGAAACCTGCATGCAGGTCAAGAAGCAGCACTTAGAAGCAGACATTGAACAACAGACTGGTTTCAAATTGGGAAAGGAGTACCTCAAGGCTGTATATTGTCACCCTGCTTATTATGCAGAGTACATCATGTGAAATGCAGGGCTGGATGAAGCTCAAGATGGAATCAAGATTGCTGGGAGAAATATCAGTAACCTGAGATATGCAGATGACACCACTATTACGGCAGAAAGCGAAGAGGAACTAAAAAGTCTCTTGATGACGGTGAAAGAGGAGAATGAAAAAGCTGGCTCAAAACTCAACATTCAAAAAATGAAGATCATAGCATCTGGTCCCATCACTTCATGGCAAATAGATGGGGAAACATGACCAACTTTATTTTCTTGGGCTCCCAAATCACTGCAGATGGTGACTGTAGCCATGAAATTAAAAGACTCCTGCTCTTTGGGGAAAAAAAGCTATGACAAACCTAGCAATGTATTAAAAAGCAGAAACATCACTTTTCTGACAAAGGTCTCTATAGTCAAAACTAAGGTTTTTCCTGTAGTCACGTCCAGATGTGAGATCTGGACCATAAAGAAGGCTGAGTGCTGAAGAACTGATGCTTTTGAACTTCGTGCATGAGAAGACTCTTGAGAGTCCCTTGGACAGCAAGGTAATCAAACCAGTCAATCCTAAAGGAAATCAACACTGAATATTTGTTGGAAGGACTGGATCTGAAGCCTGAAGCTGAAGTTCCAATATTTTTGCCACCTGATGTGAAAAGTTGACTCACTGGAAAAGCCCTTGATGCTGGGAAAGATTGAGGGAAGGAGGAAAAGAGGGTGACAGAGGATGAGATGATTGGATGGCATCATCGACTCATTTGACATGAGTTTGAGCAAACTCCAGGAGATAGTGAAGGACAGGGAAACCTGGTGTGCTGCAGCCCATGGGGTCACAAAGAATCATACATGACTGAGCAACTGAACAACAGCAACATCTTGATGGATTGAAATTCAAAATGTAAGAAAGTCTTCAGACAAAATACTACGTAACAACCTAAATGGGAAAAGAATTTGGAAAAGAACAGAAACAAGTATAGGTATAATTGAATCACTTTTCTCTACACCTGAAACTAACACATTGTTAATTAACTGTATTCCAGTACACAATAAAAAGTTAAAAAAAAGAGAGAGTTCTTTCTCTGCTAGTATTGAAAGAATTCTTTTAATTTTGAAATCTACTTTTCAAAAGCTTTGTTCATCTTACTGAAAGTAACCTATGATAATGCTAAGGAAAAATAAAAATTTTAATCATTCAATAAGTTAATAAAATATATGTAACAAATTGTGAATGACATAATGTGTGAACAATTAAGATGGGAATTAGGATTTCTTAGAATATTACTGTCAACAACAGCATGATGTGTTATTTTAGAAATATTCAAAGTAATACATTAATATGTATGACATTTACTCAAGCCTCACAATCTGTTTTAATTTTGTCTCTGGGACCAAATATTTTCTTTAAAATATATTTTGAAAAATAGTATTTGTACCTAGTAGTGTCTAATATTGTTTGCCTAAGTGAAAATCTTCAAACTCTACAATATAGCATGGAGTAGAATATTTTTCACAATGAATAATTTTATATAATTAAAATTCATTTTACCAGGCATTCCTGAATTTTTACTATAATCCTGAGTTTTTGCTGTGTGCTATATAGAATGATATGCAGTGTGTAGATTCAAATAGCATAGTGTGAAAATAAGAAATGTGTGACATTTCATTCCACACCACCAGTTTCTGAAAGAGGGACAGTTTTGGAACTTGTATATCACTAGATCTGCCAAAATCGAAGCAACTCAATTCATGATGAAACTTCACTGGCCTATTTCCCTCCTGCTGTTTTTCACCCCAATGGGTTTGTTCATGTTAACAATCATTCTGACTTTACATTATTTGATAAAAGCTTCTCCTTTTTGTTTTACGCTTTTTAGTTATTCAGTGTTGTAGCTTTGGTTGGGTTTACCTATCTTTTTAAAAGTAATAATAATGTACATTTAAAATCTATTCCCTAAATTCATATTCCTTCAAACAAGAAATATTCCACAGAATATTAACATTTATATAGCACAAAATAAAAGAAGAAACAATCATAAATCATGCTCTAGTATATAATAATTTTAGGGAATACTGAGTCAAACAATGTTATACATTTCTTTCCTAAAAGAATGATGAATGCATTAATAATAAAATGTGAATTTTGAATTACTGAAAGAGGGATTTTTTTTTCATAAGTCTGTGTGTGTTTTGTGTGTGTGAGAGAGAGGTTATTGACTCACATACACATGAAGTGAAGTGAAGTCGCTCAGTCGTGTCTGACTCTTTGTGACCCCATGGACTGCAGCCTACCAGGCTCCTCCGTCCATCAGCTTTTCCAGACAAGAGTACTGGAGTGGGTTGCCATTTCCTTCTCCAGGGGATCTTCCAAACCCAGGGATCGAACCCAGGTCTACCCGCATTGTGGGCAGATGCTTTACCGTCTGAGCCACTAGGGAAGCCCATATACACATACATATTGGAAAATGCATAAATCATTTACATCAAAATTCATATAGCAGTTATATCTTATTTTCTCATTGCTGAATTTAAATTTAGCTAACCATGCTTTAATTTTCTGCATAGTAGTTAATCATGCATATGACAGACATTATTTCTAAATATATGCAAAATTAAATTATTGACATGCTCTGTTTACTCTAAAAACTATAATCAATTGTAAAGTTTATCACATATTTGAGTGACATAAAACAATTTCAAAACCATTTTATTACAAAGCAGGACTCTATGCCAAAAACAATGCTCAAATGTTTTGAGTTGAAATCATTTCTGAGAATGGGTCACTCAGTAATAAACTGGTACTGTATAACCAAACTTAAAAGCATGCCTACCACACATATAAAAATTAACTCCAAGTGCATTAAGAATTCTAAACAACAAAACTTCAAAATACTCAAAAGAAAACAAAAGAGTATATCTTTCTGACAATGTTAAAGGTAATGTTTTTATCAAAAGGAAGTAAAGCCACCATTAATTAAATTCATTATATTAAAATTAACTATGTTTCATCAAGACACAAAAACAATCTTCAAGCTAGAGAATACACTTGTTACATCTACAACAGGCAAAGAAATGCTCAGATTATAGTAAAACATCACAACCATGAAAAAGACACAATTCAAGCAAGAAGAGGTAAAACATTAGAGGAACTATGAATGATTAATAATCATGAAAGATTCCTGAGTGATACTGCTAATCTGAAAATTACAATCATAATCATAAAATCTTTCATGCCAAAAGAAAACAAAGAAAAAGCAATTTAATGTCTTCAATAGCAAGTGTTAACAAAGATTTGGCTCATTGGGGTCTCACAGTGCTGGAAAATCTGTAATACATTAAACTTATGTTACTGGAAGATAATTGGTCTTAACCTTTAAAAATGAATAAGCATATGTTCTATGTATATGACCCAGGATTTACACAGCAGGTTTATACCCTGTAGAAAGTCTTGACCATTCCAACCAGTAAACATGCATAAACACCTCGAGAGCCTTATCTTCTGGAGTTAAATGACATTAATTCCCAAATCTATACAGAATAGTAGAAAAAATAATTTAGACATTGTTCATCCAATGGAATATTAAAAAACACTGAAGCTAAATCAACTTGAGCTTCATGTGTCATCATGAATTTATCTTCTGTGTACAAGGTTGAATGAAGAATGCAAATTTCAGAAGAATTATATGTGCTATTACAACATTTTATATAGTATTGCAAAAACTAGTAATCCACCAGATTGAGTTATATAAATACATGATAAATTCTTAAGAGATTTAGAGAAATAATTTTTTAAAAAAGATTTTGGTAATCTGGCTCAAGAGTCAGGAAGCTGATATTTGAAAATAGTACATATATATATTTAAAACTAGATATAATGTACATAGTATATTAAAACACTCATAAAGCCTCTTTTATCAATAACAAAAAATATATATAGGTCTATATCTAAATCTGTATTTTATACCATGTCATCAGAAATGTTTCAGCAGAGAAAATGAAAATCTATTCAGAATGAAAGAGAAAGTCTTGTGTAATTTATTTTGTGGTTATATTATATGAATTCAAGTAATTACTATACTATGAAAATATTTGAAATTACACCACTACTTGAAATATTTGTTTCCTCCATCAGTTTTCAATTATTACAGATTTATTTTTTATGTACCCAAGATCTTTCTTATTAAAGATGTATTTCATGTTATTAAAACAAATAAGACTGACTTTATTTATGTCCCTTTCCACCACTTCACTGGTGCTCCGACCTAGAGCATTAGTGAGTAAGGAATAAATAGTGTATTTAATCTGATAGAAAGCAAACAAAGAATAGAGATTTTTCTAAGCATCATAGGTGCCTTCCTATCCTCACTTCCCTAAATAGGAAATGCTGGATGGATACCCCACAGATTCACCCCATATTACCAGGGTACCAAAGCTCAGCTGAGCTGTTGAGAGACAGAGAGACAGCAGTGAGACAAAGACAGAGAGTGCTGAGCTATCAGGTGTAAGCATAGCCAAAAAAACAAGTCAAAAATGAAAGAATTAATAAGCCTTGGATTCTCTTATGGTGGTGGTGAAGCAAGTTCTAAACCGGAGAAGCACCAACTCCCCACATTCCACTTTTTCCATGGGAGGCATACTGTTCAGAGGCAAGTGGATCAGTACAGACCTGGGAGGCTCTCACTATTGAGGAAGCCTCAAAAAAGGTTCCAGCATGAAGTCAGGGGAGGAAGGAGAGTGAAGGCTAGAAGTGGAGTGGAGAAGTGCTGGGTCAGAATAAGGAAAGATGTTTTCAAGTCTTCCCCTTCTCACTGTATCCCACATCCTACAAAAAGAAACTTGGGGGAGGAGCCAGAAAAGACTTCAGATGAGGAACCTAAGACCACAAGTATAGCAACAGCTTGACCCTAGGGGAGCCTGAGTCCTCCACTGCATCTCCCAGAGCCTGCCCACATTGGCTGCACACCAAGGCCGGGGTGGGGGTAAATCTCCCCCAGGCATCTGGCAGGTAAAGATTTTGCAATTGCCTATGATCTAGCTTGAAAAATCACACAAAGGCTTTCATCCAGGAGGGACTCCTCACACTGTATGTTGTTGGGCTTGCACCAAAGGTAGGACACTCAAAAAAATTTCAAACATTTTATATATAGCATGTATTAAATTAATCTCTGATTTAAACATTACTTGATAATGACATTCAGCTGTCAGATTGTCATATGCTGAAAAATATCTATATGTAGTTAAAATATAACTGAAACTTGTCTGTGGATGCTAAAAACAGTAGAACAGAATGTTATATTGGCACAAGTAAATTGAAGATTTCCTAATTATAAGTGTTGAAGGAGATGTGCAAAATTATATAATTTTAATTTGGGAACAATCTGACATATCAAAGTCAATCTATTGATTTTATACAGGCATATAAAAAGGAGGCGTATATTAAAAAGTTTATCTAAGTTCATAGAATTAATAATGGCATAGCTGAGGCTAGTAACTATAAGATGGATTCATAATCCCATGAAATTTCTTTTACATCACATTATATTGACGTCAAGAGCCATATCATATTTGTTGTTTAGTCACTCAGTCGTTTTCTACTCTTTGCGACCCCATGGACAGCAGCAAATTAGGCTTCCCTGTTCTTCATCATCTCCCGGAGCTTGCTTAAGCTCATGTCCATTGAGTCAGTGATACCATCCAACCATTTCATTCTCTGTCATCCCTTTCTCCTCCTGCCTTCAATCTTTTCCAGCATCAGGTCTTTTCTAATAAGTCGGCTCTTTACATCAGTGGCCAAAGAATTGGAGCTTCAGCTTCAGCCCCAGTCCTTGTAATGAATATTCAGGGTTGATTTCTTTTCAGATTGACTTGGTTGATCTTCTTGAAGTCCAAAGGACACTCAAGAGTCTTCTCAAACACCACAGTTCAAAATCAAAATTCTTTGGCACTCAGTCCAACCCTCACATCCATACATGACTAATAGAAAAACCATAGCTTTGACTATGTGGACCTTTGTTGGTAGTCATGTCTGCTTTTTTTTTAATACATTGTCTAGGTTTGTCATAGCTTTTCTTCCAAGGAGCAAGTGTCTTTTAATTTCATGGCTGCAGTCACCATCTGGAGTGATTTTCGAGCCCAAGAAAATAAAGTCTGTCGCTATTTCCATTGTTTCCCCCTCTATATGACATGAAGTGAGGGGGCTGGGTGCCATGATCTTTGTTTTTTGAATGTTGAGTTTTAAGCCAGCTTTTTCACTCTTCTTTTTCACCTTCATCAAGAGGTTCTTTAGATCCTCTTCACTTTCTGCCATAAGGGTGCTATCATCTGCATATCTGAGGTTATTGATATTCCTCCTGGAAATCTTGATTCCAACTGTGCTTCATCCAGCCTGGCATTTCTCATGATGTACTCTGCATATAAGTTAAATAAGCAGGGTGAAATATACAGCCTTGATGTAATCCTTTCCCAATTTTGAATCTGTCCAGGGTTCCAGGTCTGGTTCTAACTGTTGCTTCTTGATCTACATACAGATTTCTCAGGAAGCAGGTAAGGTGGCCTGGTACTCCCATCTCTTTAAGAATTTTCCACAGTTTGTTGTGCTCCACAGAGTCAAAGGATTTAGCATAGTCAGTGAAACAGAAGTAGATCCTTTTCTGGAATTCTCTTGCTTTTTCTATAATCCAGAGGATGTTGGATATTTGATCTCTACTTTTTCTAAATCCAGCTTGAACATCTGGAAGTTCTCAGTTTCAGAACTGGCTTGGAGAACAAGGCAGAACTTGGCCTGGTTTGGAGAATTTTGAGCATTACTTAGATAGCATGTGAACTGAGTGTGATTGTGTGGTAGTTTGAACATTCCTTGGCATTGACCTTCTTTGGTATTGGAATGAAAACTGACCTTTTTCAGTCTTGTGGTCCCTGGTGAGTTTTCCATATTTGCTGGCATATTGAGTGCCACACTTTGACAGCATCATCTTTTAGAATATCATATGCCATTACAGAAATTATATGAAATAATACTCAGCAACCCTAGCAGACTTTGGAGTACTTTACCTAGAAATTTCTCATTCAAACTTCAGAAAACCAAACATGAACAGGAAATAAAGAACACAGATGGGCAAAGATACTCAACCAATAGAGAAATAAGGATGAGAACTATATCAGACTTCTCTTAAAAAATCATGCAACAAAAATAGTTGAGTGGATTATTTAAGGCACTGATAGAAAAAAATAATAAACTGGAATAGCATATTGCATATCTGGCAAAATTGTCCTTCAAAATAAAGGAGAAATACAGACGTGAGACAGCAAAAGAGACACAGATATAAAGAACAGACTTTTGGACTCTGTGGGAAATGGGAAGAGTGGGATGATTTGAGAGAATAGCATTGAAATATGTATATTACCGTATGTGAAATAGATCACCAGTCCAAGTTCGATACACGAAGTAGGGCACTCAAAGCCAGTGCACTGGGACAACTCTGAGGGATGGGACGAAGAGGGAGGTGGGAGGAGTCAGGATGGGGGCCACATGTACACCCATGGCTGATTCATGTCAGTGTATGGCAAAAACCACTACAATATTGTAAAGCAATTAGCCTCCAATTAAAATAAATAAATTAAAAATATATATAAATAATATAAAAAAAGACTTCATCAGACAAATAAATATTATATGAATTTGTCACCACCAAATAAATATTGTAAGATTTGCCTTACAATAAATGTTAAAAATAAATTATCAGAGAAAAAAAGTGATAAACTTTAGAGTTTTGGATTGTTGGAGAACAAATATAACATTTACTTTTCTTATTCTTATTTGATCTAACAGAGAACAGTTTGTTCAAATTAATAATAACAATACATTGCATTTTCATAGCTTATGGATAATTGAAATGAATGAATGAATAATATGACTTCCCTGGTGGCTCAGATGGTAAAGCATCTGCCTACAATGTGGGAGACCTGGGTTCAATCCCTGGGTCAGGAAGATCCTCTGGAGAAGGAAATGGCAACCCACTCAAGTATTCTTTCTGGAAAATCTCATGGACAGACAAGCCTGGTAAGCTACAGTCCATGGGGTTGCAAAGAGTTGGACACGACTGAGTGACTAAAATTTCAGCTTTCAATAATATGATATTTTTCAAATGCAAAGCTATAAAGATAATGTAAAATCGGGGAAGGAATGAGGAATGGGTAAAACACAGGGCATTTTTCTTATACCAGTGATTCTACTCTGTATGATACTTTAATGTGAATTCATGACATAATGCATTTGTCAAAATCCATTGACATTTAAAACACAAAGAGTGAACGGTGATGTAAACTATGGACTTCAGTTAATGGTAATGTATCAATATTGGTTCATTAAATCTAACAAATGTATCACAGTAATGAAAAATGTTTTTTATTTATTTTTTTTAATAAATTTATTTATTTTAGTTGGGGGCTAATTACTTTACAATATTGTAGTCGTTTTTGCCATACATTGACATGAATCAGCCATGGGTTTACATGTGTTCCCCATCCTCAAGCCCCCTCCCACCTCCCTCCCCATCCCATCCCTCTGGGTCATTCCATTGCCCCGGCCCTGAGCGTTTGTCTCATGCATTGAACCTGGAATGGTGTTATGTTTCACATATGATAATATACATATTTCAATGTTATTGTCCCAGAACGTCCCACCCTTACCTTCTCCCTCAGAGTCCACAAGACTGTTCTATGCATCTGTGTCTCTTATTCTGTCTCGCATATAGGGTTATTGTTACCATCTTTCAAATTCCATATATATGCATTAGTATACTGTATTGGTGTTTTTCTTTCTGGCTTACTTCACTCTGTATAACGGGTTCCAGTTTCATCCATCTCAATAGAACAGATTCAAGTGTATTCTTTTTAATGGCTGAGTAATATTCCGTTGTGTATATGTACCACAGCTTCCTTATCCACTCATCTGCTGATGGACATCTAGGTTGCTTCCATGTCCTGGCTATTGTAAACAGTGCTGCGATGAACATTGGGGTACACGCGTCTCTTTCAATTCTGGTTTCCTCGGTGTGTATGCCCAGCAGTGGGATTGCTGGGTCATATGGCAGTTCTATCCCCAGTTTTTTAAAGAATCTCCACACTGAGACAAGGGCTCAGGGCCGGGGCAATGGGATGACCCAGAGGGATGGGATGGGGAGGGAGGTGGGTGGGGGGTCCAGGAAGGGGAACACATGTAAACCCATGGCTGATTCATGTCAATGTATGGCAAAAACTATTACAATATTGTAAAGTAATTAGCCCCCAACTAAAATAGATAAATTTATTAAAAATAAAATAAAAATAAAAATAAAAATAAAAGATTGCAAAAAAAAAAATTAAAAAAAAAAAAAAAAAAAGAATCTCCACACTGTTCTCCATAGTGGCTGTACTAGTTTGCATTCCCACCAGCAGTGTAAGAGGGTTCCCTTTTCTTGAAAAATGTTTTTTAAAAAAAGGAAAACTGTGACAAGAGAAGCTTGTATCAAAACTCCTTGGAAATATAAAACTGCTCTAAAAATAATATCTGTTAATTTTAAAAAGTTATTTTCCAAAAGTAGCATAGCTATTGAAAGCCTACAAGTTTATATTGTTAGTTTAGAAACTGGTGTTCTTTCAAAATGTATATTAAAATTGTTAAAGTCAGAGTGTTGATTATACTGGATGATATAAAAATGGATTAGTTATGTTATATGCATTTGCTTTCATTAGAAGAGAGATACTGACTGTGTGGGCAAGATGATTCTTAGATTGTGTTATATGGACCTCTAAGTAGCCCCAGGATGGGCACTGACAAGGTTTGCACAGTGAAAAATCCTGTCATTTTTTTTTTTCAATGTTGTCAGATTTGATAATTCTTGATTGGATACTTGCATTTAATGTTTATCTATTTTAATAATTTAATTCCAATGCAGTCATGTAGGATGACTTTGTAACATTTTTCCTACTACTTATGTGTTGATTTTTTTTTTCCCAACACAAAAATCACTTTAATATAGCTGTATATTTTTATACATATGCATCTTTAAAAGTGAGGAATAGTATGACATATAATGTGTAGGGAGTGATCTTCTTTTGTCAGTTAATATTTTTTTACTTTTCTATTTGTAAACAAAACTACCCCATCTAGTAGCCAAATCATATTAAATCACCCCAGTTATGCCCAAGATATCTTTTTTTTTTTTTATAAATTCATTTATTTTAGTTGGGGACTAATTACTTTACAATATTGTAATAGTTTTTGCCATACATTGACATGAATCAGCCATGGGTTTACATGTGTTCCCCTTCCTGGACCCCCCACACACCTCCCTCCCCATCCCATCCCTCTGGGTCATCCCATTGCCCCAGCCCTGAGCCCTTGTCTCATGCATCGAACATGGAATGGTGTTCTGTTTCACATATGATAATATACATGTTTCAGTGCTATTCTCCCAGAACGTCCCACCCTCACCTTCTCCCTCAGAGTCCATAAAATTGTTCTATGCATCTGTGTCTCTTATTCTGTCTCGCATATAGGGTTATCGTTACCATCTTTCAAATTCCATATATATGCATTAGTATACTGTATTGTTGTTTTTCTTTCTGGCTTACTTCACTCTGTATAATGGGCTCCAGTTTCATCCATCTCAGTAGAACCGATTCAAATGTATTTTTTTTAATGGCTGAGTAATATTCCATTGTGTATATGTACCACAGCTTCCTTATCCATTCGTCTGCTGATGGACATCTAGGTTGCTTCCATGTCTTGGCTATTGTAAACAGTGCTGCGCTTATGTGTTGATTTTATAATCTTATTTGTAGGAAAGTAGCATAATTTCTACCATTTTCCAATTATATAGGTTATTTTAATGTAGCTCACTGTTGTGACAAAACATATGCTTGGAGGCCAACTCACTCCATTTAATTATAAGCTCCAAATGGGTAAATTTATTGTCATTTAGCTCTACACTGCCAAATGTAGCATAGTATCTACAATGCAAATGATGGTCCATCAATTTTTTTAAATTGAAGTTACAATAAGAAAAAAAGCACCATTGAAGTGAGTGATACATATAACTATTTGGAATTAATTCTTTACTAAGGTGTTCAGAGTATTTCTTTATGTCTCACAAAGGAAAACTAAGTTTTTTTTTTAAAATGTAAATTAGTTGTATAAGACTTGTGGTTTAAAAATATGTATTTAATATGAGTTAATTGACACACTTCTATATTGGATTTTTCTTATCTGTTCCAGAGTGTCTCTGGCTAGACTTCTTCATGGGAAAGAGAATACAAGACAGTCATTTTAGGTAGTAAACTACTACCTAGTTCACCAAAGAAATATTTTGGGGAAAATTTAGATAAAAAAGAGACAGTAAATATATAACTGTACCAAAACTATTCCCATTGACAGCAAGTCAAAGTAACTGGATAAACACTGTACAAAAGCCCTCGGTCTGGAATTATAATTTCTAACTGATTCTTCTTCGAAAACTCAAGAGAATTTATCATGTAATCATTTGGAAACAAATTTTGTTACCATCTCAATAATTCATGCATAATTTGGTAAAAGGAGAAGAACAAAATCACTCATTTGAATCCTCATATCAGCACTTATCAACAGAGAAAGCTAGATGGAAGACTTATGGAAAATACAGTTTGCAACTTCTTGCAAATGTAAAATTATTTGAAAATAAAAGTCTTTTTAAAAAAATGAGGAGAGAGACCTAAGCTGCCCCACTGCTCTCACTAATATAAAAGGAAGACATCTGCTTAATAAATAAATAATTAATCAACTAATTAATTCAATGTTTGAAGTGATAAACTATTTCTGAGGAGAAATATTTTTTTTCTGTTAAAGTGTCAAAATATGTTTTCAATATATAAATAATTTTATTCCACATCAAGCTTCTTTCTTGTGTTGTTATAGTGGTATGTGTGAGTGTGTTATTACAATGCCGATGTTTGAATTACATTCACTTAAGTATAATCTGGTAGTTTAATTTTCACAAACTAAAAGTCAAGTTCTCATTTTCTCTTTAATTTGCCTTTTAAAAAAATTTAGTTCTAAGTAAATAATAGTTTCCTATCACATGTACATTTTAAAACAGAAAGTTATTTGTTAGTAAATTGAGAGTCCTCCACAAATCTCACCAAAGATATGGGAAATGCATTTGTCAATTTAAACAAAAATACAAAAGAAAAAGCTGCAAATTAAGTTTTATTTGGAGATCTTACTAAACACTATAACCTAGGAGACAGACTTGCAGGTTGTTCTGAGAATCTGTTCTTAAGAGATAAATGTGATGCTAGGATATGTCTGAGCTTTTTTTATTTTTTTGCTGGAAAACCATGTAGTCAAAAATCAGAAGTTTACTGTTGATGGCAATGCTCAGACATCTCAGGTTAATAATTCCATAGCTTTTCTATGTATGGGCAGATGAAACAATCTGGGTTCATTTGAAAATTTTCACTATATATGTATCTTAACTCTCCAGGGGTCAGTTGATCCAAAGCCCAGAATGTTTCCTGTTTTTTTCCATTCTGAACTCCCTCAGGATGCACTGTCCATGGGCAACTACAGTGGCTAACCGTTTGAGCCTTCTATAAATGGAACAGCAGGCAAGGTTTTTCTCTACACATTTGTAGAGCAACATTATGAATGAAAAATAGTAATTGTCAAGTTCTCCTACTTTAATTTTATTAAAATTAAAATATAGTTCATGTGTACACCAAATACTGGGAATCATGGCTACCTTAATCAAATATTCTACTAAGCTGAGTCAAGCAATGGTTTGTTATTGATTCAACGCATTATAGCATTTTGCTCTCCAGATAAAAAGTGGTCCCATTTCTTATTTTATTTCTCAGAGTCACATATGAAATACTAGCCACTGACAAGTAAATATCAGTAATATTCAGTCATTGAGGCATTTCATGTGTGAAAGGGGAATATACAATTCCCTCAGAATAATTGTAAATCAGTGCTACAATGATTGCCTTTATGGTAAAAGTAAAGATTTTAGCAAGCATTGATAGATTTCAAGCACCATATTTAGTTGCTCTAAGACTGGAAATAGACCATTTATATTGAGAAGGCTGTTTTTGTTGTGTTGTTTGACAGTCAGTTATCTGGGCTTACTTGAGTATGATGAAATATAAGAGATACTCTTCACTCTTAAATGGCCTCTTTTGTGATGCAATATAGATAATTCTATTTGGAAATTCCTAAATTTCTAATATATTTTTCTTTACCATTGCAAATCACCTTAAATTTACCTAACCTTAACTTGTATTCTAATATTGCATTTTAAGGAGGCTCAGTATTTTAAATTTGAGAGATCTTAATTTACATCAGTAGGTCATATCACTGTTAATCAGAAATATCTAATAATGTAGTCTAAAAAATCCAAGCCAGTGATTGACCTGTTTTATGGTGTAGAGACATAAGCTGGTATTATTTTATCACTTTAAAAGGTCAATAAAACTGCTGGTAGAAAACAAAATAGAAAAAATGCTAGCATTACAGAAATAGTTTTTCAAGAATTTATTTCTTATGGGGAAGTTGATCACACACATGCTCATTATGATTAAATTTTTAAAATTACATGAATTAAAATGGGCATTTTTTTGAGAATGCAGGTGAATTTTTTTTTTTAATATCAAGGGTTAATATCAAGAGGACATTCAGTAATTCATTTAAACGTAAAAAAACTTTGCAGATATCTTCAGCTTTTTTTTTTTTATTTTATAAATTTATTTATTTTAGTTGGGGGCTAATTACTTTACAATATTGTAATAGTTTTTGCCATACATTGACATGAATCAGCCATGGGTTTGCATGTGTTCCCCTTCCTGGACCCCCCACCCACCTCCCTCCCCATCCCATCCCTCTGGGTCATCCCATTGCCCCGGCCCTGAGCCCTTGTCTCATGCATCGAACATGGAATGGTGTTCTGTTTCACATACGATAATATACATGTTTCAATGCTATTCTCCCAGAACGTCCCACCCTCACCTTCTCCCTCAGAGTCCATAAAATTGTTCCATGCATCTGTGTCTCTTATTCTGTCTCGCATATAGGGTTATCGTTACCATCTTTCAAATTCCATATATATGCATTAGTATACTGTATTGTTGTTTTTCTTTCTGGCTTACTTCACTCTGTATAATGGGCTCCAGTTTCATCCATCTCAGTAGAACCGATTTAAATGTATTTTTTTTAATGGCTGAGTAATATTCCATTGTGTATATGTACCACAGCTTCCTTATCCATTCGTCTGCTGATGGACATCTAGGTTGCTTCCATGTCCTGGCTATTGTAAACAGTGCTGTGATGAACATTGGGATACACGTGTCTCTTTCAATTCTGGTTTCCTCGGTGTATATGCCCAGCAGTGGGATTGCTGGGTCATATGGCAGTTCTATTCCCAGTTTTTTTAAGGAATCTCCACACTGTTCTCCATAGTGGCTGTACTAGTTTGCATTCCCACCAACAGTGTAAGAGGGTTCCCTTTTCTCCACACCCTCTCCAGCATTTATTGGTTGTAGACTTTTGGATAGCAGCCATTCTGACTGGTGTGAAATGATACCTCATTGTGGTTTTGATTTGCATTTCTCTAATAATGAGTGATGTTGAGCATCTTTTCATGTGTTTGTTAGCCATCTGTATGTCTTCTTTGGAGAAATGTCTGTTTAGTTCTTTGGCCCATTTTAAAAATAGTTGGGTCTGAGTGTTGGTTACACGTTGCTTCCTTGGTTTTACCTGTTTGATAAACATAAGGTATATATTTCATTAATCCATAAAGGAAAGATATTTTTATTAAGAAAATATATTTAAAATAAGATATTTTTGCATTTTCATCAGAAAAAATATTGAATCCATAATTTCTCATAATATACAAAGGGAAATCAAGTTTATAGCCACTATGAAGAACAGTGTGGAGATTCCTTAAAAAACTGGGAATAGAACTGCCATATGACCCAGCAATCCCACTGCTGGGCATATACACCGAGGAAACCAGAATTGAAAGAGACGCGTGTACCCCAATGTTCATCGCAGCACTGTTTACAATAGCCAAGACATGGAAGCAACCTAGATGTCCATCAGCAGACGAATGGATAAGGAAGCTGTGGTACATATACACAATGGAATATTACTCAGCCATTAAAAAAAATACATTTGAATCGGTTCTACTGAGATGGATGAAACTGGAGCCCATTATACAGAGTGAAGTAAGCCAGAAAGAAAAACAACAATACAGTATACTAATGCATATATATGGAATTTGAAAGGTGGTAACGATAACCCTATATGCGAGACAGAATAAGAGACACAGATGCATGGAACAATTTTATGGACTCTGAGGGAGAAGGTGAGGGTGGGACGTTCTGGGAGAATAGCATTGAAACGTGTATATTATCATATGTGAAACAGAACACCATTCCATGTTCGATGCATGAGACAAGGGCTCAGGGCCGGGGCAATGGGATGACCCAGAGGGATGGGATGGGGAGGGAGGTGGGTGGGGGGACCAGGAAGGGGAACACATGCAAACCCATGGCTGATTCATGTCAATGTATGGCAAAAACTATTACAATATTGTAAAGTAATTAGCCCCCAACTAAAATAAATAAATTAAAAAAAAAAAAAAAAAAAGAACCTGCCTTCTAATGCAGGAGACTTGGGTTTCATCCCTGGTTAGCGTACTAAGATCCCACATGCCTTGTGGCAACTAAACTTGTGTGCTACAACTATTAGCTGTCAGGATACATTTAGCAGGAGGCTTCCTTTGTGCTGTTTTCAGTCTTGCATGAATTCTATGTTCCTTAACAGCACCTGAATACAGGTGCCAGAGAGCTGGCAAGCCGGCTTTCGGGGATAATAGAAATTCATGTATCTCATTCGTATGGAAATTCCATACGGTGAACAGCAGCCATTTACAAATCTCCTTTCTGATATGTAAAGTAACTTTTACAACCCCCTCTATTGAGAATGATTCTAGCATCTGGCTTTCTAGATGACTTGTTAGATTTTTGATCCCTATCTCTGCTAAAAAGGGCTATCTTGTAAGAGAGTATATATATGCCCACAATATGTTGAATAAATCCTTTGTTCCACCAGAAAAAAAAAAAAAGTTTATATTAAATGTTCACTTCTAGGAAATGTGTTGCTGGATGATGGGTATTTTTGATGGTTTACTGATTTCTTACACAAACATATCACTACTGACATCAAGAGTAGCTCACTCATTACTCGTTTATATTAACTTTTTTTTAAGTTTCAAAAACTATTTATTTAGTGAAATATGACATCAACATCTTCAGGATGTATAAAAGCAATTGTAGAATTTAAGAAATTATTGCTAAGTTAAAATCCATTTAACATCATCAAATTAAGAAACAAAATTGCCAGCTCTCCAGAAACCCTATACAGGTCCTTTTTAAGTCACATACATATGTAGGTACTATGTTTTATCTTTTTTTTATATATAACTGCTTATAGTTAGCCAAAGTTAACCACACTGTAAGGTACAGTGGACTGCAGCTGGAACTTCACTGAACTGAGACAATCAGAGTCAGTTTCCTAAGGAAATGCTATTTAATCTGAGACTAAAAATTGAGTAGGAGGTGTCCAGTCAAGGAGGGATGAAAAGAGGTAATTTGAGAAACACTGTGTTTTTTCCAGGCAGAAGTAACTTTTGGCTAATCTAAACTACCAAGCAAACACACGCACACACAGACACACACACACACACACACACACATAAACACACACAAACACAGCTGAGAAGAGCCTAGGTCTATAGAAGATAAGCCTAAAAATCATCATAAAATTGTATAAAATGTCATTGTTCTTTGTATTTGATGGCTCAAATTCAAAGCATTTTTTTCTTGCTGCTGCTGCTGCTAAGTCGCTTCAGTCGTGTCCGACTCTGTGCGACCCCACAGACGGCAGCCCACCAGGCTCCGCTGTCCCTGGGATTCTCCAGGCGAGAATATTGGGGTGGGTTGCCATTTCCTTCTTGGGATGTGAATAAATCTTCTCTGAGGATATAAAGAATAATTTTAAAAAGAGGGATTTCCAGTTACATAAAAACAAAATCCTCAATTTACTCTTAATTATTTGGTAGCAGATTAGATGACAATCAATGAGAATTTGAGTCATAAGTTAACAGGTAGCAAGATGGTGCTTCTCCCCAGACACCAGCCAGTAAGGCCGAGACAGCTGAATGTCTTCTTTAGTTCCTTTGTAAGTTTATATAATAGGCTTCCTTTAGCAGATTGCCTCCAGTATAGTTATAGGTTCATATGTTGACCGTTTTTAACCTTTCACTTAATACTTTCATGCCTTTGAAAAGGTTCATTTTTGTTTCTCAGGGAAAAGAGTGCTTCACATAGAATGCTCTCTTTTGGGTGAGTGTGAAGAGTCCTATAGAAATGGAAATTGGCAGAAATCAATATATGTCAAAAAGTCTATGTGACCTCATATTGGAAAAAATGAGTTAGATAATACGAACTTATGCAGAGAATGTGGGATAAAGGAATCGCTTGCATGCTAGTGGGAGTGCAAATCTGCCAAAATAATTTTAATGTCATTTTGACAGACTCACAAAGTTAAAGACAGCCTGTGCTGTGCTATGTTTAGTTGGTCAGTCAGGCCCAACTCTGTGACCCGGACTGTAGCTTTCCAGACTCCTCTGTCTATGGGGATTTTCCAGGCAAGAATACTGGGGTGGGTTGCCCTGCCCTCCTCCAGGGGATCCTCCCAACACAGGGATCAAACTCAGGTCTCTTGCACTGGAGGCAGATTCTTTAAAACTGAGTCACCAGGGAAACCCAAGAATACTGTAGAGGGTAGCCTAGCCCTTCTCCGGGGGCTGTCCCCAACCAAGGAATTGAACCAGGGTCTCCTGCATTACAGGCAGATTCTTTACCAGCTGAGCTACCATGGTAGCCCCCCAGCCTATTCACCAGCAACTCTATCCTGGAGAGACTCTCTCACGCTATGCCCAAGAGGGCACATGACATCAATGTTTAGTGCAGCTGTATTTTCTAATATCAAAATTCGAAACTGCCTCATCTCCAGAAGAATTTAAAAAATAGAACCAGGCACGTCAGCAAAGATGAACCTCCCAAACATAGCCCTAAGAATTCAACAGATTACAAATACAGATGTTATAAAATTATTCAAATAACATTTTAAAAACTGTAATGTATTGTTCCCAACCCAGGGATTGAACTCAGGTCTCCCACATTGGTAGGCAGATTCTTTACCATCTGAGCCACCAGGGAAGCACTAATATATTGCCGTATTTTTTAAAAAGTACCTAGGGACATCAGGGGGTTAAGGAGAGGGTGGGACAAATTGAGAGAGTAGCGTTGATATATAAACACTATCGTATGTAAAATAGATAGCTATGGTAAGCAGCTATAAAACACAGTAAGCTCAGCTCAATGCTCTGTGATGACCTAGAGAGGTGGGATGGGGAGGAGGGAGGGAGGTCCAAGAGGGAAGAGATCCATGTCTACATGTAGCTGAGACACTTCACTGTATAGCAGAAACTAACGCATTGTAAAGCAATTATACTCCCATCAAATATTTTTAAAGTGTTTATGATATAAAAATAAAATATATATGTAAATCATTAATCATAAAATTTAATTTCAATGCAATTAAAATATTTTAATAATTGTACTTTATTTTCCTCCCTCCTTCTCTCTCCTCTCTTATTCTCCAATTATGAAAAATATATGTTAAGAAGCATAGGATTTATAGCAATACAAATTTGCATTCAATGCCAACTCAGAAACTTCATAAATGGGTATTTGGGGGCTAATTGCTTGACCTTACTGTACTAGAACTCCTTCATCTGTTTCTTCAAATGTATTTTGAAGTTAAAAGGAGAAAATGAACATGGAGCTGCTAATATAGTGTCAACCTAAGAGCCAACACTTCTCTTTCAGATAATACTATTTTTATTCCATAAAAACAACATTGGTGTTATTGTATAAAAACATAATCATGCAAACTCCAGAAAATGTATATATTCATATTTAATTTAAACACATTAATTTAAAATTGGAAATATGAATTTGCCTGCTTTAAAACAGCTACTCATTTTAAGAACCTGGATATATAATTGTTTCTCATTCAGTTTTCTTCTTAATATAAACTTTATTTCACCTTATTATTTTTCTGATATTCTTGCAGTCAGATTTGTTTTGCATATTACAGTTACAATTTAAAGAAAAGTGCTTCTCTATATTTTCTTTGTTCAGTGAGTATTGATTAAAAAGAAAAGAGCAAATAAATTTAAAAGCCTATTCCTTTCTTCATAGCTTTTGAAAGATTTATTGAAAGTTATTATTTCACATATTCTTTAGTTCAGGCACTCAGATAATATGAGAAGTCTCCACTCTGTCTGCTACTTTGTTAAATGCTATAGGAGATACAAAGTAAATCAACTATTCTTGAAGAGTTTATGCTCTATTTTGATCATCAATTGTCATACCTAGGAATTAAGTCACCAAATCAGGCTCTCCGATTAAAATAAATCATGACTAGTGGACTACTTTGTACATAGAGCAATGATTATTATTGCCAGGCTCAGAGTCCTCTTAGAACACTGTAAATGATATCTTTTCATTTATTCTATGAGTAGGTTCCATTCAGAGATTTTTGTCTGTTGTGTTACTGTTTTATTTGCCTGTAGAGCCTACAGAAATTCCTGTTATAGAGTAAGTAAATGAATGATTTTGTCTTTTTCTGTGCTAGAATTATGTCGTTTGGTGCTTAAAATGTATTTTGCTAACAGACGTACAGATTTTTTTCTTTTCAAAAAGTTGATTTTTCTCTGATATTTAATTAAAAAAAAAAATTTGCCAATTGACCAAAAATTTAGAGAAGAGCTAACACCTATCCTACTCAAACTCTTCCAGAAAATTGCAGAAGATGGTAAACTTCCAAACTCATTCTATGAGGCCACCATCACCCTAATTCCAAAACCAGACAAAGATGTCACAAAAAAAGGAAAACTACAGGCCAATATCACTGATGAACATAGATGCAAAAATCCTTAATAAAATTCTAGCAAACAGAATCCAACATCATATTAAAAAGATCATACATCATGACCAAGTGGGCTTTATCCCAGGAATGCAAGGTTTTTTTAACATCCGCAAATCAATCAATGTAATACACCACATTAACAAATTGAAAGAAAAAAACCATATGGTGATCTCAATAGATGCAGAAAAAGCCTTTGACAAAATTCAGCATCCATTTATGATAAAAACCCTCCAGAAAGCAGGAATAGAAGGAACATATCTCAACATAATAAAAGCTATATATGACAAACCCACAGCAAACATTATCCTCAATGGTGAAAAATTGAAAGCATTTCCCCTAAAGTCAGGAACAAGGCAAGGATGCCCACTCTCACCACTACTATTCAACATAGTTTTGGAAGTTTTGGCCACAGCAATCAGAGCTGAAAAAGAAATAAAAGGAATACAGATAGGAAAAGAAGAAGTAAAACTCTCACTGTTTGCAGATGACATGATCCTCTACATAGAAAACCCTAAAGACTCTACTAGAAAATTACTAGAGTTGATCAATGAATATAGTAAAGTTGCAGGATATAAAATTAACACACAGAAATCCCTTGCATTCCTATACTCCAATAATGAGAAAACAGAAAGAGAAATTAAGGAAACAATACCATTCACCATTGCAACAAAAAGAATAAAATACTTAGGAATATATCTACCTAAAGAAACAAAAGACTTATATATAGAAAACTATAAAACACTGATGAAAGAAATCAAAGAGGACACAAACAGATGGAGAAATATACCGTGTTCATGGATTGGAAGAATTAATATAGTGAAAATGAGTATACTACCCAAAGCAATCTATAGATTCAATGCAATCCCTATCAAGCTACCAATGGTATTTTTCACAGAACTAGAACAAATCATCTCACAATTTGTATGGAAATATAAGAAACCTCGAATAGCCAAAGCAATCTTGAGGAAGAAGAATGGAACTGGAGGAATCAACCTGCCTGACTTCAGGCTCTACTACAAAGCCACAGTCATCAAGACAGTATGGTACTGGCACAAAGATAGAAATATAGATCAATGGAACAAAATAGAAAGCCCAGAGATAAACCCACGCACATATGGACACCTTATCTTCGACAAAGGAGGCAAGAATATACAATGGAGAAAAGACAATCTCTTTAACAAGTGGTGCTGGGAAAACTGGTCAACCACTTGTAAAAGAATGAAACTAGAACACTTCCTAACACCGTACACAAAAATAAACTCAAAATGGATTAAAGATCTAAACGTAAGACCAGAAACTATAAAACTCCTAGAGGAAAACATAGGCAAAACACTCTCCGACATAAATCACAGCAGGATCCTCCATGACCCACCTCCCAGAATATTGGAAATAAAAGCAAAAATAAACAAATGGGACCTAATTAAAATTAAAAGCTTTTGCACAACAAAGGAAACTATAAGCAAGGTGAAAAGACAGCCTTCAGAATGGGAGAAAATAATAGCAAATGAAGCAACAGACAAACAATTAATCTCAAAAATATACAAGCAACTTCTGCAGCTGAATTCCAGAAAAATAAACGACCCAATCAAAAAATGGGCCAAAGAACTAAACAGACATTTCTCCAAAGAAGACATACAGATGGCTAACAAACACATGAAAAGATGCTCAACATCACTCATTATTAGAGAAATGCAAATCAAAACCTCAATGAGGTATCATTTCACACCAGTCAGAATGGCTGCTATCCAAAAGTCTACAAGCAATAAATGCTGGAGAGGGTGTGGAGAAAAGGGAACCCTCTTACACTGTTGGTGGGAATGCAAACTAGTACAGCCACTATGGAGAACAGTGTGGAGATTCCTTAAAAAACTGGGAATAGAACTGCCATATGACCCAGCAATCCCACTGCTGGGCATATACACCGAGGAAACCAGAATTGAAAGAGACACGTGTACCCCAATGTTCATCGCAGCACTGTTTACAATAGCCAGGACATGGAAGCAACCAAGATGTCCATCAGCAGACGAGTGGATAAGGAAGCTGTTGTACATATACACAATGGAATATTACTCAGCCATTAAAAAAAATACATTTGAATCGGTTCTACTGAGATGGATGAAACTGGAGCCCATTATACAGAGTGAAGTAAGCCAGAAAGAAAAACACCAATACAGTATACTAATGCATATATATGGAATTTGAAAGATGGTAACGATAACCCTATATGCGAGTCAGAATAAGAGACACAGATGCATGGAACAATTTTATGGACTCTGAGGGAGAAGGTGAGGGTGGGACGTTCTGGGAGAATAGCATTGAAACATGTATATTATCGTATGTGAAACAGAACACCATTCCATGTTCGATGCATGAGACAAGGGCTCAGGGCCGGGGCAATGGGATGACCCAGAGGGATGGGATGGGGAGGGAGGTGGGTGGGGGGTCCAGGAAGGGGAACACATGTAAACCCATGGCTGATTCATGTCAATGTATGGCAAAAACTATTACAATATTGTAAAGTAATTAGCCCCCAACTAAAATAAATAAATTTATTAAAAAAATAAATAAATTAAGAAAAAAAAAAGTTGATTTTTCTCTGATATTTAATTAAAAAAAAATTTTGCCAATTGACCAAAGATTACATTGTGGTTTAAAATACAATTGTACATCTAAAAAATTAACTGAAGCTACTATATGCTGTTTTAAGTGAATTTTTTTTTAGCTTATCAAGTACTCAAAACAACCCTGTGAAATATGTAGCTATTCTCCCCCCCCCCCCGCCGGAGTCCAGCTCCAGCTGGTCCAGGGGTTCTCTCGGGATGGACGGCATCAGCGATGTGAATGAGAAGACACAGCGAGTCTCGGTGTTTCCAAGTGTCTTCCGACTTTATTGTTTTCAAGACAGCTTTTATATTTTTAGTGGTACATAGAAACAAATGTAAAGTATAGAGTCATACCAAATCAGTTTAATGGGTCAGCAATTTTGACCTTTATCAAAACCAGGATACTATTTGCATATCTTAATTACCAAAGTTTCAAGTTATCTACATCATCTTCCGACCTGGAGGCCTGCTAACATCTTGTGACTCTTTATTGATAAGGATTGATCAGCCAGAACACTTTTGTATCAGGCACAGTAGATTATGACAAAGAAAGAATTCATTAACAGAAAGTTTCAAAGTACAAAGTAAAACCTGTCTTTGGTAATCTATCCTACGCCTTGAGCTTAACAGAAAAGAATGTGGTCCCATAAAGTCATAGAACAGCAAACTGAAGGTCAGCTCTAAGTAAGAATCATCAGTTAAATCAACAATTGTCTTATTATTTGTATTAAAGCTAAACTTCTATTTATAAATCTATAACTATTATGCTTTCATTATATAGGCTAAATACATTAAGAGCAAAAACATAGTGAGTAAATATAAACTAAGTAACAGTTTCATAAAGCAATATTTCTTATATTTCCTAATAAGCCTTTTTTCCTACGAAGGGTTCTGTGTCCATTGGGGCTTTTTGTGCGGAGGCTCTCAATACTGTTTTATTGTTAAGGAGCAGTCATGCACATTAGCTCCAAAGACACAGATATATTTATTAAACAAAACAATATGCCAGCAAGAGGAATTTGGATTAGTATACTCTATATCCTAGATAATTTTATTAGGGTGTTACCTTTCAGGGGCCTTGTCAATTGAGGTTTCAGATTGATCTATTTTAGAAGAGAATCAGGAAAAGCCTTTTGTCTAAGTCACAGAAAATAAGAAAAAGTTTATTGTAGCAAACATCAGAAAGACAGATATCATCTTTAAGGTGAGTGCTGAGGCAGCCTTCCGAGAATCCCTGAGGCCTGAGAAGCCGTGCTCGATCAGTCCTCCTTCTCATGACTCTGTCATGGGTGGGATCTCATGAGCTGGCTCCCGGCACCCCCCCTACATTATAGGTGCTTCCTAAATGGCTCTGAGGGTAAAGAATCTGCCTTCAATGCAGGAGACACAGGGGATGCAGATTCAATCTCTGGGATGGGAAGATCCCCTGGACAAGGAAATGGCAACCCATGCCAGTATTCTTGCCTGAGAAATCCCATGGAGAGAAGAGCCTGGCAGGCTACAGTCCATGGGGTTGCAAAGAGTTGGACATGACTGAGCATGCGCACACACTCATACTCAGGTGAGAAAATAAAGGCACATGAAACAAATAATTTATTTCTTAGGGGAGACTGAGACTGAACCATGCAGTTTCTCTTCAGCGATTGTTTTCCTAACAGTTATATCTTCTTTTCCCCACACAAGAATGTATGTCTCTATAAAGTCACACACACACATGTGCATGTGCACACACACACACACACACACACACACAACACAAATGCATATATGTGTGGGAAAGACCTTTTCTGTATCACAGTTTGTCTTAAAATAGAGAGATTATCCTGGTGGGCCAAATCTAATGGCAGAAATCTATTTAACAGTTCTTACTAGCAGTAGGAGAAAAAGTCAAATAGATTTGGATGGTGAGAAGGATTCACATACTGATACAGCTTTGATGATGGGAGAGGCCAAGTGAGAAAGAATGTGGACATGCTTTAGGGGAAGAGAGTGTACTGACTGACAGTTAACAAGGAAAAGGAGATCTTCTACCTGTAGTTGCAAAATATTGAGTTTGGCCAATAACCAATAAAGTTAAAAGAACCATAGGCTTCAGATGGGAACTCTAGCTTCAGCTCAAACCTCAATTTCAGTCTTAGGATACGCTGAACAGAGAAAGCCCCCAGGCGTCCCAGACTTCAGACCCACAGAATTGTCAAAGCAAAAACGGATGCTTTTTTCATACACTACCTTTATGCTAATTGGTTATATAGCAGTAGAATACTAAAATTACATAGTCACGTTACCTTAGGTCATACCTGATGGTCCAGTGGTTTTCCCTATTTTCTTTAATTTAAGTCTGAATTTGGCAATAAAGCCTTGATGATCTGAGCCACAATCAGCTCCTGGTCTTGTTTTTGCTGACTGTATAGAGCTTCTCCATCTTTGGCTGCAAAGAATATAATCAATCTGATTTCGATGGTGACCATCTGGTGATGTCCATGTGTAGAGTCTTCTCTTGTGTTGTTGGAAGAGGATGTTTGCTATGACCAATGTGTTCTCTTGAAAAAACTCTATTCACCTTTGGCTTGCTTCATTCTGTACTCCAAGGCCAAATTTGCCTCTTACTCCAGGTGTTTCTTGAATTCCTACTTTTGCATTCCAGTCCCCCATAATGAAAAAGACATCTTTTTTGGGTGTTAGTTCTAGAAGGTCTTGTAGGTCTTCATAGAACCGTTCAACTTCAGCTTCTTCAGCATTACTGGTTGGGACATAGGCTTGGATTACCGATATTGAATGGTTTGCTTTCAAAACGAACAGAGATCATTCCCTCATATTTGAGATTGTATCCAAGTACTGCCTTTCAGACTCTTTTGTTGACCATGATGGCTACTCCGTTTCTTCTAAGGGATTCTTGCCCACAGTAGTAGATATAATGGTCATCTTAGTTAAATTCACCCATTCCAGTCCATCTTAGTTCACTGATTCCTAGGATGTTGACGTTCACTCCTGCCATCTCCTGTTTGACCACTTCCAATTTGCCCTGATTCATGGACCTAACATTCCAGGTTCCTATGCAATATTGCTCTTTACAACATCGGACATTGCTTCTATCACCAGCCACATCCACAACTGGGTGTTGTTTTTGCTTTGGCTCCATCCTATCATTCTTTCTGGAGTTATTTCTCCACTGATCTCCAGTAGCATATTGGGCACCTACAGATCTGGGGAGTTCCTCTTTCAGTATCCTATCATTTTGCCTTTTCATACTGTTCATGGGGTTTTCAACGCAATAATACTGAAGTGGTTTGCTATTCCCTTCTCGAGTGGACCACATTCTGTCAGACCTCTCCACCATAACCCGTCAGTCTTGGGTGGCCCCACATGGCATGGCTTAGTTTCACTGAGTTAGACAAGGCTGTGGTCTGTGTGATCAGATTGGCTAGTTTTTGGTGATTATGGTTTCAGTGTGTCTGCCCTCTGATGCCCTCTTGCAACAACCACCATCTTACTCGGGTTTCTCTTACCTTGGACATGGGGTATTTCTTCAAGCCTGCTCCAGCAAAGCGCAACCACTGCTCCTTACCTTGGGCGAGGGGTATCTCCTCATGGCCGCCCTTCTTGACCTTGGACTCGGAGTAGCTCCTCCCGGTGCTCCTGCACCCGGGCAGCCCCTGCTGCTTGGACATGGGTGCCTGATGAATTATGGACAGAGGTTCGTGACTTTGGACAGGAGACAGGGATCAAGACCATCCCCACGGAAAAGAAATGCAAAACAGAAAGATGGCTGTCTGAGGAGGCCTT
The DNA here is from genome assembly GCF_054371585.1 of Giraffa tippelskirchi. NCBI lineage: Eukaryota > Metazoa > Chordata > Mammalia > Artiodactyla > Giraffidae > Giraffa > Giraffa tippelskirchi. Next base: position 67,992,576 of record NC_137279.1, read on the forward strand.
ACAAATAGCTGTGAAAAGAAGAGAAGTGAAAAGCAAAGGAGAAAAGGAAAGATATTCACATTTAAATGCAGAGTTCCAAAGAAGAGCAAGGAGAGATAAGAAAGCCTTCCTCAGAGATCAATGCAAAGCAATAGAGTAAAACAACAGAATGGGAAAGACTAGAGGTCTCTTCAAGAAAATTAGAGATATCAAGGGAATATTTCATGTGAAGATGGGCTCAATAAAGGACAGAAATTGTATGGACCTCGCAGAAGCTGAAGATATTAAGAAGAAATGGCAAGAATACACAGAAAAACTGTACAAAAAAAGATCTTCATGACCCAGATAATCATGATGGTTTGATCACTCACCTACTTCCAGACATCCTGGAATGTGAAGTCAGGTGGGCCTTAGAAAGCATCACTAGGAACAAAGTTAGTGGAGGTGATGGAATTCCAGTTGAGTTATTTCAAATCCTGAAAGATGATGCTGTGAAAGTGCTGCACTCAAGATGCCAGCAAATATGGAAAACTCAGCAGTTGCCTCAGAACTGAAAAAAGGTCAGTTTTCACTCCAACCCCAAAGAAGGGCAATGCCAAGGAATGTTCAAACTACTGCACAATTGCTGTCATCTCACACACTAGCAAAGTAATGCTCAAAATTCTCCAAGCCAGTCTTCAATAGTACATGAACTGTGAACTTCCAGATGTTCAACCTGAATTTAGAAAGGGCAGAGGAACCAAAGATCAAATTGCTGACCTTGACTGGATCAAACAAAAAGCAATAGAGTTCCAGAAAAACATTTACTTCTGCTTATCGACTACAGCAAAGCCTTTGACTGTGTGGATCACAAAAAACTGTGGAAAATTATTCAAGAAATGGGAATACAGACCACCTTACTTGTCTCCTAAGAAATCTGTATGCAAATCAAGAAACAACAGTTAGAACTGGACATTGCACAACAGACTGGGTCCTAAATGGGAAAGGAATATGTCAGGGCTGTATATTGTCACATATATGCAGAGTCCATCATGCAAAATGCTGGGCTGGATGAAGCACAAGGTAGAATCAAGATTGCCAGGAGAAATATCAATAACCTCAGATATGCAGAAGACACCATCCTTACAGCAGAAAAAAAGAAGAACTAAAGAGCCTCTTGATGAAAGCGAAAGAGGAGAGTGAAAAGTTAGCTTAAAACTCAACATTCAGAAAACTAAAATTACGGCATCCAGTCCCATCACTTCATGGCAAATAGATGGGGGAACAATGGAAAAAGTGACAGATTTTATTTTGAGGGGCTCCGAAATCACTGCAGATGGTGATTTTAGCCATGAAAGTAAAAGACCCTTGCTCCTTGGAAGAAAAGCTATGACCAACCTAGGCAGCATGCTAAAAAGCAGAGACATTACTTTGCCGACAATGGTCCATTTAGTCAATGCTATGGTTTTTCCAGTATTTGTGCATGGGTGTGAGAGTTGGACCATAAAGAAAGATGAGCACCAAAGAATTGATGGTTTTGTACTGTGGTGTTGGAGAAGACTCTCGAGAGTCCTTTGGACTGCAAGGAGATTCAATCAATCTAGCCTAAATCAACCCTGAATATTCATTGGAATGACTGATGTTGAAGCTGAAACCCCAATACTTTGGTGAAGAATGGAGTCACTGGAAAAGTCCCTGATACTGAGAAAGATTGAAGGCTGGAGGAGAAGAGGACGACAGAAGATAAGATGGTTGGATGGCATCACCGACTCAATGGACATGAGTTTGAGCAAGCTCTGGGAGCTTGTGATGGACAGGGAAGCCTGGCATGCTGCAGTCTAGAGTCAAACATGGATGAGCAAAAGAACTTTACTGAACTGAAATTAAAAAAAAAAAATCACTGGCTACATAATTCTAGGATGACAATTATTTCATTTCAGCACTAAATGGTACCATTCTTTTGTTTTCATGTTTTCTGTCAAGAAACAAATAGTTAATCTTAACTGCTTCTTTATAGGAATATGTATTTTTTCTATCTGACAGTCATTAGTACTTTTGGTGTGCCTTTGATGTTCAGCTGTTTGCTAGGTTATACTCAGTGTGGTTTTCATTGTACTTTCAAGTTTGGGCTTCATATAGTCTTTTGAATGTGTAGACTGATCTCTTTCAACTGCTTTAGAAATTTCTCTGCACAGGTCTGTTCTTCTATAGCTTAAATTACATATATACTATACTTTCCCATCGTGTTGCATAATGGTTTGACCCATTTTCTATATTTTATAATAATGGCCCTATTTATGCTTTAATCCAGGTATGATGTACTGATAAAACTTCTACTGGACCACTTCTCTGTTGTATCTATTCTGCTCTTTAATCTCGTCTCTATAATACTTAAGTTTAGCTATTTTATTTTTCACTTATAGTATGTTCTTTTTTAAATATATTCAAGTTCTCTGGGTAAAATTAATTTGGGTCCATTTCCCTTAATACATTAATCATATTTATTATATTAATGATTCTGTTTGAAGTCTTTCCTTATCAGTATCATTTATGATTCAGTGTATATAATATTTTTTCAATTTGGCTTTATGTTCTTTGGTGCTGTTTCCTAGTAAAAGTTCCAAACCAGTCATTCAAATTGATTGCTAGCACAGACTCTGGATATTCCTACAGAGAGAATTTAATAATTATGTCACAGACCATGTTCTCTAAGGGTCAGCTTTCTATCAGTCTCCTATGCCACTGCCATAAATGAGAGAATATGAGTCTAAGAATATGGTTCATTTCATTTAAATTGTCTTTTCTCTGAGATCTTAACACACTGTGTCATGTCTTATTGGGTTGATTTTCAATGTTTTAAATTGTTCTTTTTATGTTTTATGCATTCTGCATAATTGTATTTATGTAGATTAAATGTCTGACAGACTGTGGTCCACTCGAGAAGGGAATGGCAAACCATTACAGTATTCTTGCCTTGAGAACCCCATGAACAGTATGAAAAGGCAAAAAGATAGGACACTGAAAGATGAACTTCCCAGGTCAGTAGGTACCCAATATGGTACTGGAGATCAGTGGAGAAATAACAACAGAAAGAATGAAGGGATGGAGCCAAAACAGAAACAACACCCAGTTGTGGATGTGACTGGTGATAGAAGCAAGATTCGATGCGGTAAAGAGAATATTGCATAAGAACCTGGAATGTTAGGTCCATGAATCAGGGCAAATTGGAAGTGGTCAAACAGGAGATGGCAAGAGTGAACGTCAACATTCTAGGAATCAGTGAACTAAGAGGGATTGGAATGGGTGAGCTTAACTCGGATGACCATTGTATCTACTACGGTGGGCAGAAATCCCTTAAAAGAAATGGAGTAGCCATCATAGTCAACAAAAGAGCCCAAAATGAAGTACTTGGATGCAATCTCAAAACGTCAGAAAGATCTCTGTTCATTTCGAAGGCAAACCATTCAATATCAAGGTAATCCAAGCCTATGCCCCAACCAGTAACGCTGAAGAAGCTGAAGTCGAACAGTTCTATGAAGACCTACAAGACCTTTTAGAACTAACACCCAAAAAAGATGCCCTTTTCACTATAGGGGATTGGAATGCAAAAGTAGAAAGTCAAGAAACACCTGGAGTAACAGACAAATTTGGCCTTGGAGTACAGAATGAAGCAGGCCAAAGGCGAATAGAGTTCTGCGAAGAGAACGTACTGGTAATAACAAACACCCTCTTCCAACAACACAAGAGAAGACTCTACACGTGGACACACCAGATGGTCACCACCAAAATCAGATTGATTATATTCTTTGCAGCCAAAGATGGAGAAACTCTATACAGTCAGCAAAAACAAGACCAGGAGTTGATTGTGGCTCAGATCATGAACTCCTTATGGCAAAATTCAGACTGAAATTGAAGAAAGTGGAGAAAACCACTAGACCATTCAGGTATCAACTAAATCAAATCCCTTATGATTATACAGTGGAAGTGAGAAATAGATTTAAGGGGCTAGATCTGATAGACAGAATGCCTGATGAACTACAGACAGAGGTTCATGATGTTGTGCAGGAGACAGGGATCAAGACCATCCCCATAGAAAAGAAATGCACCAAAGCAAAATGGCTGTCTGAGGAGGCCTTACAAATAGCTGTGAAAAGAAGAGAAGCAAAAAACAAGGAGAACAGGAACGGTATTCCCATCTGAATGCAGAATTCCAAAGAATAGCAAGGAGAGATAAGAAAGCCTTCCTCAGCGATCAATGCAATGAAATAGAGGAAAACAACAGAATGGGAAGGACTAGAGATCTCTTCAAGAAAATTAGAGATACCAAGGAAATATTTCATGAAAGCATGGGCTCAATGAAGGACAGAAATCGTAGGGACTTAACAGAAGCAGAAAATATTAAGAGGTGGCAAGAACACACAGAAAAATTGTACGAAAAAGATCTTCATGACCCAGATAATCATGATGGTGTGATCACTCACCTAGAGCCAGACATCCTGGAATGTGAAGTCAAGTGGGCCTTAGGAAGCATCACTACGAACAAAGCTAGAGGAGGTGATGGAATTCCACTTTTAAATCCTGAAAGATGGTGCTGTGAAAGTGCTGCACTCAATATGCCAGCACATTTGGAAAACTCAGCAGTGGCCACAGGACTGGAAATGGTCAGTTTTCATTCCAATCTCTAAGAAAGGCAGTGCCAAAGAATGCTCAAACTACCACACAATTGCACTCATCTCACACACTAGTAAAGTAATGCTTAAAATTCTCCAAGCCAGGCTTCAGCAATACGTGAACCATGAACTTCCAGATATTCAAGCTGGATTTAGAAAAGGCAGAGGAACAAGAGATCAAATCGTCAACATCCGTTCGATGCATGAGACAGATGCTCAGGGCTGGGGCAATGGGATGAGCCAGAGGGATTGGATGGGGAGGGAGGTGGGAGGGAGATTCAGGATGGGGAACACATGTAAACCCATGGCTGATTCATGTCAATGTATGGCAAAAGCCACTACAATATTGTAAAGTAATTAGCCCCCAACTAAAATAAAAACAAACAAACAAATTGCCATCATCGAAAAAGCAAGAGAGTTCCAGAAAAACATCTATTTCTGCTTTATTGACTATGCCAAAGCATTTGACCGGGTGAATCACAATACACTGTGGAAAATTCTTCAAGAGATAGGAATACCAGACCTCCTGACCTGCCTCCTGAGAAACCTGTACGCAGGTCAGGAAGCAACAGTTAGAACTGAACATGGAACAGCAGACTGGTTCCAAATAGGAAAAGGAGTGTCAAGGCTGTACATTGTCACCCTGCTTATTTAACTTATATGCAGAGTACATAATGAAAAATGCTGGGCTGGAGGAAGCACAAGCTGGAATCAAGATTGCCAGGAGAAATATCAATAACCTCAGATATGCAGATGATACCACCCTTATGGCAGAAAGTGAAGAAGAACTGAAGAGCCTCTTGATGAAAGTGAAAGAGGAGAGTGAAAAAGTTGGCTTAAAGCTCAACATTCAGAACACTAAGATCATGGCATCCGGTCCCATCACTTCATGGCAGATAGATGGGGAAACAGTGGCTGACTTTATTTTTTGTGGGCTCCAAAGTCACTGCATATGGTGATTGCAGCCATGAAATTAAAAGATGCTTACTCCTCAGAGGAAAGTTATGGCCAACATAGACAGCATATTAAAAAGCAGAGACGTCACTTTGCCAACAAAGTTCCATATAGTCCAGGCTATGGTTTTTCCAGTGCTCATATATGGATGTGAGAGTAGACTATAAATAAAGCTGAGCACCGAAGAACTGATGTTTTTGAACTGTAGTGTTGGAGAAGACTCTTGAGAGTCCCTTGGGCTGCAAGAACATCAAACCAGTCAATCCCAAAGGAAATAGTCCCTGAGTATTCTTTGGAAGGACTGATGCTGAAGCTCTAATAATTTGACCACCTGATGCAAAGAGCTGATTCATTGGAAAAGACTCTGATGCTGGGAAGGATCGGGGGCAGGAGGAGAAGGGGACGACAGAGGATGAGATGGCTGGATGGCATCACCAACTCGATGGACATGGGTTTGGGTGGACTCAGGGAGTTGGTGATGGACAGGAAGGCCTGGTGTGATGCGGTTCATGCGGTTGCAAAGAGTCGGACACGACTCAGCGACTGAACTGAACTGAACTGAAATTAAGTGTAAAATTAAGTTTAAAAAATAAGATTATAAAGCTTCTACCCAGCTACCCTTTCATATACAAAAGCTGAAGTCATATTCTATTTGAATGTTTTCCTGATCTCATTTTAACTTTATTTTAATGAACTTTGTATTCTAAAAATATCTACTTGTTAAAGAGTTCTCATATACTTATTGATCTCAAAATAATATTATATTCTCAAACGTGTAGGGAAGTTTTCAGAAACTTATCTCTCTCTCATTTTATGTATCATGTTTGTTGGTATAATACCAAGATCTTCTTGTACTGATTAAGACCTTAAAATCTTGAGTCAATTCAAAACAATCCATTCAACTGGTCATATGATGTAGGTCATATATTATGTAGGCTATAATATTACTCTGCAATAATTATACCTACTTTCTTGGTTCATTCGAGGAGTATGAGATAATATGAATGAATACCTTCCTTCAATATGATCTTTCAATAGAGTAGTTAACATCATCATTTTCATATTGATGGTGATTGTGATAATAATAATTATTATTGCATATAAACTTTAACTTAATGAAAACTTTACCTTTGAAAATACTTACCCCACATGAGCCTCAATTTCCTAATTTGTAACATTGGATGAGTGATTCAACTATATTGTGAATTTAGTGTGTCATAATCATCTTTTTTTTAAAAATTCTTCCTTCTAGTTATATTGCTTATTTCCTTAAACAATAGATGCACTTTGAATCCAAACATATGGCACATCACAAACAAACAGGAACACTATAACAGTTTACTTATAATTTTTAAAAGAGCAAACCTATCAAAAATGTGTATTTAAAACTCTGCATTTTATTAAAAATTTACCATATTGGATATGCTCTTTCAAAATCAAGTTATTTGCTACTGCTTTAAACTGAAAAAGCATATTTTGTGTAATAGATACCTAAATAGAGCAAAGCATGATACAATGTATTTGGGGCTAAGAATTGGTGAAATACTGGATGTTTAATTCAAAGCTGATTCAAATCACATGTGAGCCTGGATGCTCATCTGAGACGTATCAGAACTCGTCAGGTTTTCTGATCACATTGACAGCCACCCTCCCCTGACATTTTGCTGTTTCAGGAGAAATTGCAGAATGTAATTTCTTAGAGCCAGTTAAACTTGAAAGGGCAAAGTTCCAAAGAACAAAATTTATGAAATAAATCTATTTGAATAAAATATTAATCAAGGGATCTCTTTGAAGTAAAATGTTTCGTAGAAGCAGATATAAATTGCTTTGACCTTTCATGTACTATACAGAATAAGCATTTGCATTTACAACAATAAAATGCCTCATCCATATTTGACAGACTAGCTTGGAAATGAAAAGAAACTTCAAGATCTAAATCCCTAATGCTAATTCTAGGTTAATGTTTTAATGTTAACAGACACTTTGCATTACATATTTTTTACTAATCTAAAATAGTAGAAAGATATCTACCATATTGTTAATAACAAGAGGCAAAAAGCACACTCTCTACTATTCAACTATTAAAGGTATAAATGTAAGGTTTGTTTTGTTTTCAAGGAATAGAGGACATACTGTAGAAACATTGAGGCCATAGTGAAGGATGAAGGGAAGACGTCAGAAGCAACTTTTTTATTTTATTTTATTTTAAAAATAAAATTTTTAATAAAATTTTATTTATTTTTATTTAAAAATAAAATAAAACTTTTATTTTTACTGGACAGCTTTTCCAAGACTGATCTTTGTCTCTCAAATTTACCTCCCTTTTCTAATAATTCCTATAAGTATTGCTATTGTTGATGTGAACCCTGAATTTTTGGAAGAAACTGACAATACAGAAGAAGTTAGTGGGAGTGAACTAGTGCCTAAACATAAATGTGGCTTTTGCATTTCATATTCATATAAGTGTTTTCTATTTAATTTTGCCTACATTTCAGTTTGGAAAAAATCATTTGCTATGCTTACATTGAGTAGGTAGCTTTCTTTTGTGATGAAATAAAAGAGATTTGCATTTTATATAACTTGTATTGAGATATAAAAGCATTCTACATTGTATAAGTTTAAGGTGCAAAATATGTTGATCTGACATATTTATATATTGAAGTATGATTATCACCATAGTGGTAGCTAACACTTCTCTGTGTGTGTGTGTGTGTGTGAGTGTGTGTTCAGTGGTGTCCGACTCTTTGTGACCCCATGGACCGTAGGCCACCAGGCTTCTCTGTCCATGGAATTTTCCAGGCAAGAATATTGGAGCAAGTTGCCATTTCCTACTCCAGGGAATATTCTCGACCCAGGGATTGAACCCGAATTTCCTGCATTGGCAAGCAGATTCTTTACTACTGCGCCACCTGGAAGTTCTATAAGATCACTTTATTACCATTTCTTTTTGGTTGTGAGAACACTTAAGATCTAGTCTCTTAGCAGTGGTGAAATACGCAATACAGCATTGTTGACTACAATCACAATGTTATCATTAGATCCTCAGAACATTCATCTTCTAGTGCAAGTTTATTTCCTTCTATAACATCTCCACTGGGTCATGTGTGTGCATGCCAAGTTGCTTTAGTCATGTACCATTCTTTGCAACCATACAGACTGTAGCCTTCCAGTCCTCTCTATCCATGGGATTCTCTAGGCAAGAATATTATTGTGTGCTGCTATGCCCTCCTCCAGGGAATCTTCCTAACCCAGGGATTGTACCTGTACCTCCTGCATCTCCTGCATTGGCAGGCAGGTTCTTTATCACTAGAACCACATGGGAAAACCATCTGGGCCATAATTTTTAAAGAAATATCCATACCATTTTCCATAACTGCTAAACCAACTTGCACTCCCACCAACAATGCATAAGGGTTCCTATTCTCCACATCTTTCATCATCTTGATTATATTTTATCCTCAAGCCTTTTTAACAGGTCTGAGGTAATAACTCAAAAGAGGTGGCATGAATACACAGAAAAACTATCTTCATGACCCAGATAATCACGATGGCGTGATCACTCACCTACAGCCAGACATCCTGGAATGTGAAGTCAAGTGGGCCTTAGGAAGCATCACTATGAGCAGAGCTAATGGAGGTGATAGAATTCCAGTGGAGCTATTTCAAATCCTAAAAGATGATGCTGTGAAAATGCTGCATTCAATGTGCCAGCATTTTTTGAAAACTCAGCAGTGGCCATAAGACTATAAAAGGTCAGTTTTCATTTCAATCCCAAAGAAGCGCAATGCCAAAGAATGTTCAAACTACCACACAATTGCACTCATCTCAAACGCTAGCAAAGTAATGCTCAAAGTTCTCCAAGCCAGACTTCAACAGTACATGAACCTTGAACTTTCAGTGTTCAAGCTGGATTTAGCAAATGCAGAGGAACCAGAGATCAAATTGCCAACACCCATTGGCTCATCGAAAAAGCAAGAGAGTTCCAGAAAAACATCTACTTCTGCTTTATTGACTATGCCAAAGGCTTTGACTCTGTGGATCGCAATAAACTGTGGAAAATTCTTAAAGAGATGGAGATACTAGACCACCTGACCTGCCTGAGAAATCTACATACAGATCAAGAAGCAACAGTTAGAACTGGACAAGGAACAATAGACTGGTTCCAAATTTGGAAAGGAGTACATCAAGTCTGTATATTGTCACCCTGCTTATTTAACTTCTATGCAGAGTACATCATGAGAAAAGCTGGGCTGGAAGAAGCACAAGCTGGGATCAAGATTGCCAGGAGAAATATCAATATCCTCAGATATGCAGATGTCACCACCCTTATGGCAGAAAGTGATGGAGAACTAAAGAGCCTCTTGATGAAAGGGAAAGAGGAGAGTGGAAACGTTGGCTTAAAATTAACATTCAGAAAACTAAGATCATGGCATCTGGTCCCATCACTTCATGGCAAACAGATGGGGGAACAGTGGAAACAGTGAGAGACTTTATTTTTGGGGGCTCCAAAATCACTGCAGATGGTGATTGCAACCATGAAATTAACAGATGCTTACTCCTTGGTAGAAAAGTTATGAGCAACCTAGACAGCATATTAAAAAGCAGAGACATTACTTTGCCAACAAAGGTCCATCTAGTCAAAGCTATGATTTTTCCAGTAATCATGTATGGATGTGTAAGTTGGACCATAGCAAAAGCTGAGTACCAAAGAATCGATGCTTTTGAACTATGATGTTGGAGAAGACTCTTGAGAGTCCCTTGGACTTCAAGGAGATCAACCAGTCCATCCTAAAGGAAATCAGTCCTGGGTGTTCATTGGAAGGACTGACGTTGAAGCTGAAACTCCAATACTTTGGTCACCTCATGCAAAGAACTGACTCATTAGAAAAGACCCTGATGCTGGGAAAGATCGAGGGCAGGAGGAGAAGGGGACGACAGAGGATGAGGTAGTTGGATGGTATCACTGACTAAATGGACATGAGTTTGAGTAAACTTCAGGAGTTGGTGATGGACAGGGAGGCCTGGTGTGCTGCAGACCATGGGGTTGCAAAGAGTCAGACACTACTGTGTGATTGAAGTGAACTGAAGTGAACTGAGGTGATAACTTACTGTGGCTTTGATTTTTGTTTCCTTCATGATTAATGATGTTGAGTACTTTTTCTTATACTTTTTGGCTACTTGAATTTCTTCTTTGTAATACAGGTATATTCAGGTTTTTTTTTTTAATTTTTTGCTGATTTTTTTAATTGGAGTGCTTTCTCTCTTTTTCATTGAGTTGTATGAGTTCTTTGTGTATCTTGAATATTGATTCCTTATCAGATATATCATTTTCAAATATTTCCTCTTATTCCTTAGGTTACTTGTTCATTTTATTGATGATTTCCTTTCCTGTGCAGGAGCTTTTAATTTTGATGCAGTCTTACTGGTATATTTTCTTTTGTTACTTGTGCCTTTGGTGTCATGTGCAAAAAGTTATTGCAAAGACTTAAAATACTTTTTAAGGACAATTTTCACCTGTTTTCTTCTAAAAGTTTCATTGTTTCAAGTCTTTAATTAATTTCAAGTTGATTTTTATGAGTGTGAGATAGCCGTTCAGTTTCAGTTTTCTGCATTTTCTGTGGCTATCTAGCTTTCCCAATACTCTATTAAAGAGACTGTCCATGACCTGTTGTATATTCTTGCTTGCTTCCTTTTTTGTGAATTGCTGTTGTTCAGTCACTCAGTCATATCCTACTATTTGCAACCCCATGGAGTGCAGCATGCCATGCTTCCCTGTCCTTAACCATCTTCCAGAGTTTGCTCAAAGTCGTGTCCACTGAGTCAGTGGTGCCACTCAACCATTTCATCCTCTGTCATCCCCTTCTCCTCTTGCCTTCGATCTTTCCCAGAATCAGGGTCTTTTCCAATGAGTCGGCTCTTTGCATCAGGTGGCCAAAGTAATGGAATGTCAGCTTCACATCAGTCCTTCCAATGACTATTCAGGGTTGATTTCCTTTAGTATTGACTGGTTGGATCTCCTTGCTGTCCAAGGGACTCTCAACAGTCTTCAACTGCAAAGTTCAAAGGAACCAATTCCTCAGTGCTCAGTCTTTTTTATTTTCCAGCTCTAATATCCATACAAGATTACTGGAAAAATCATAGCTTTGACTGTACAGATCTTTGTAGGCAAATAATGTCTCTGCTTTTTAATATGCTAAGTTTGTCATGCCTTCTCTTCCAAGGAGCAAGGAAATCTTGTTGCTGCTTTTCAAGGGACTCTCAAGAGTCTTCTCTAGCACCAAAATTTGAAAGCATTTTGATAGGAACTACATTGAATCTACAGATTGCTTTGGCTAATATGGGCATTTAAGCAACAGTAATTCTTCCAATCCATGGTCATGAAAAGTCATTCCATCTCTTTTTCTCATCTTCAATTAGTTTCATCAATATTTTATAGCTTACAATGTACAGTTCCTTCCTAGGTATTTATTCTTTTTGCTCCAATTTCAAATGAAACTGTTTTCTTCATTTCTCTTTCTGACAGTTTGTTATTATTATATGGAAATGCAACTGAGTTTGTGTATTGAGCTGCATCCTGCAACTCTACTGAATTTCTGTATCAGTTCTAACGGTTTTTTGATTGAGTCTATAGGGTTTTCTATATATAAATATCATCTCATCTGCAAATAGCGACATGTACCCTCCATTTTTCCCTGTGGGAGAGGTGGCAGTCAGCTAGTTCAGCCCCACATTGTGTCATCTTGGGTGTGGGACAGCACTTGCAAAGTCCCTCTCACCCTCTCCAATGTATACCAACTCTAGGTGTTTTGTTTTGCTTTTTGCTCTAATGAAGTTCTAGAATACCTCCTCAGGAAATCTGGAATTCTGAAAAAGTTTTTTTTTTTTTTTTTTGCCTGTGGATGTCTTCTCAAGTCAGTGATCTCTGCAGTGGAAAGGGGCTAAGACCAGTTCACCGACCCTTGCTGGTTCCATAGCCCACACCAAGGCTTGCCTATTATGTGACAGGTGGGTGAGATTCCTTTCAGGTCCCTTAGCATTTGGTGCTAGATTCCACAATGCTCACAGAGATACTTTATCCATGGGCAGATGCCAAACTTCAGTTGCTGTTACTGTAAGAGAACATTTTGGCATAGTTGTATATGTAATTAATAGCTGTCAATTAGTACTAAAAGAAAACATTTTGCTGTTTTATATACAGTAAGTCCCCTGCATACAAATGAGTCCCATTCTGAGAGCATATTTGTAAGTCCAATTTGTTCATAAGTCCAGCAAAGTTAGCATAGGTATTCAACTTACACAATTCGTACTGTACTGTAACTGGTTTATAAGACTTTTCCACAAAAATAATACATAAAATAGTCAAAAATAAACATTTTTAATCTTACACTATGCTACCTTAAAAAGTACAGTAATACAGTACAGTAGCTGGCGCTTCTTGGCAGTACCAGCTACATCACCGCTTCTTTTATACTTGCTTCTGGACATCCTGGGCTTGAAATAAAGACACTTTATTACTGTACTCTATACAATACAGTACAACAAAGTGCTCAAAAGCACAACCTCTTGTAAAGGACGCACACATGTGACAATGTGTGCCAGACACGTGAGCTTACTTACATGATTGGACATGCAAACACACGTTCATAACTTTGAAAGTTCACAACTTGAAGGTTTGCATCTAGGGGACTGATTGTAATATGCATCTATGAAAAATATACCATGACACCATTATAATTTTACTGCTTGTTGGACCTCTGAGCTTAGTGTCCATGTTGATCACTTTTAAAGAAAGAAATTAACATAAAAAATTGGAGGAAAAAGGAAAATGCAAATCCTTTCTCTCCTAGCTACTAAAACTTAATTTAAAAACAAAATATAAAACCAGAAAATATCCTAACTAATCAGGTAGGTGGGTTTGAAATAGTTTAATAAGTTGTGTGTTGTGACTCTGGACCTATTTTGATTATTTTAAATAAAATAGCAACTTGAAGAATTTATGATCTTAACAACCCTTGTGCCAATTTTATGCTTAAGCATATGAACTTTTGAACAAAATTTCATGATATCAGGTTGATTTTTGTTTTGTTTCAATGTAACTATTATTTTTATTAATGCACTGAATTTCCTTTGAAGATGTATTTTCTTGTGTATCCTTGCATTATTAATAAATAATGTTTGATATTATTATAGAAACACATAATAACTGGTAGCAGACTTAGTCACTTTCCTGAAAACATGTTAATGTTAAAAGTAAGTTGCAAAATTTGAAAGAAACAAACAAGCAAAAAGCACTTCCACTGATAAATTCCAATGGAAAATCTGGTAAAGATGTATCATTGATAAAATTGATAGTAAATGGAAACTTAATATAAATAAAATTTACTTATTTGTCCATAAAACCTCATCCTATACATAGTAGCACTACATTTAGGAATATGGTAGGTTATGGATATAGTGACTAACATTTGCAAATTAGGTAGAATTATACTCCTTTTTACTGATTCTAATATGACCCAGTATTTATGTATGTGGTGTATATGCATGTGTGTATATGCATATGGTGTTCATGCATATATTATGTGGGTGTGTGAAGTTGAGGACAATGCCTTAGTTTTATCATATGAGACAATCTTAAACTAAGAGTCATCTCAGGACTAAGATTTGACTTTTTGACAATTTGAAATGATTGTAAATGATTCAGTTGGAAATACTGATATTTGAATTTAAAAATTTATTGCCTCATGGAACCACTGAAACCTACATAGGCTCCTTGAAGAGATCCATCATGAAGTATATAAAACTTAGCCATTTTTATTGCAGTCTTTCAGTCCAGTGTTCTGAATAAGACTAACATTTCCTTAGTGGTTTTCTTGGTGACCGAATAAATGAATAAATAAATGAGAAAATCAGTGTCCCACTGCTCGTTGCTTTGCCTACTTGGTGATGTAACAGGAAGGATTACATACTCATTGCTTGCTTATCTGATGTTTACTTTTATCCTAATCATTTTCTATTTAAAATTAAATTACTTTAATTAAAAATTTAGCAGAAAGATCCAACAAGGTGTCCCAGGATAAGAGACAGGAAATTTGGGATTAATTCTCTAATTCTAAAAATATTTGACCCTTCTCATGCAATGTATTCAATTTCCTAGACTCTAGTACCCTCAACCAAAAAATAAAATGTATTGTGTCTAGAGTACTATTGTGTGTTGTTATTTCTGTCATCTCTAAAAAAACATTTAATCAAACCTGAATCTTAAATGTGTATCATAGAAAAATTATTAGAGTTGTCAAGAATCTAGACTATAATGTTCAGAGATCACTTACAGAGTTGTAAGTTTGTATTGTGAATTACTATGTTACCATAGAATTTCTATTTCTATTACCATAGAAATTCATGGTCCTGAGAAAAGGCACTGACCTAAACTCATGTAGGATATCATCTGAAGGCTGTTTATCCTTCTCCAATTATCATGATGAGGAAGAAGCAACAGTAGTTAATGATTCATTTGTGAGATTCATATTAGAACTTGAGTAGCAAAAATGATGACTTTTACGCAGATATGGCTCTGCCCAAGGTCTGTTCCAACACTTCATAATTTTATTCCATTGTTACATCATGGGCAGATTTTCAATTATAAATTAATTTTAGAATGTAAACCTATAAGATAACATTTAACAAAGGATATGTTACATGTAACAAAAGATAAGTTACATATATCATATATGTAACATCTTTCTTATATATGTATGTATATCTTTTATATATGTTGCATGTTTTATATATATACATATATATGTTATATATCTTTGTCTATTTATTATACTTTCTATAACTCATTATTTTTTCCCTCCATTTTAACCCTTGAAATCTAAACAAGAGTCAGATACCAATAATGTAAAATGTTCACAATACAAACTTACACATATTACTAGTCTTTTTTTTTCTCAAATAGGCATGAGCATTTTAATCTGAAAGCATCTTGATTGTTGATACATTTACTGTTATCAGTTAATAATTAAAAACTAAAACATTTATATGATTGATAATTTCAAAATCCCTCTACAAATATTATTTTTAGGCTTTTATTTTTATTATTGGAGAATAGTTGTGAGTTTTTTTTCTGTAGAATATCATAACCAAACAGAATCTAAGGAACAACTAAAACAGATAAAGGATATCATATGAAGAATTTAATTTATGAATTTAGAGTTTCACACAGACAACTAAAAGTTCTCACTACTGATAATCCTCTAGAAGCTTCCCCCATAATAGAGATCTACATGATTGTTCTGGATAATACTGTAACAAATTTTGTGTAATATGCCACTCCAAGTAAAAACTATAGGGTGGAAAAATGTCTATTCTTACAAACTAGAGTAACAAACATGCAATTGATGTCTCTTTCCAGTGTAATTTGCAAAATGTGGATTATCCTTATATTTAAATTTTTTTTTCAGATCACTCATAATTAAAGCATCAATCAAGTTCTGCCTCCACCAGATTTTGAGCTCTATTGCAAACCTAGAATTTTAAAAGATTTAATGTAAAAAAATTCAGCAACCTCAAGGCCAGATTTTTCACTATATATCTTCTTGAGAATGTGTTTCTCAGTGTGTAAGTTCTCAGCTTTTTCCCTTATGAGTTTATGTTAGAATTTCTGGAAATCTCAGTGGTACATAAATGGGTATTTAGGATTTAAGTTATTCTTACAATGTTAAGCATAATTGCAGTGAAATTCCTATTAATGCACTAACAAAATGATTAAAATATGTGTAAGTAAAATATCTAAGACATAAGTAATATTTTATTAGATGATGTTTCTGTTTGAAAAAAGGTTTAAATGTATATTTACTCTAGATAATTGAATAAAAATGTATTCAATTAGATAAAGGGCATAATGTAGACTATTTGGTCTATTTTGTGCAGAAAAGTATTGAGAAATTATTTTTTTCCTGAACCAGCTGAAAGGACTAGATCTTTGGGCACTGTGCCATAACTGCTTTCTTGCTTGTTATCCTTGAATATCACGTAGAAGATAATATCAAGTGACCATCTCAGTAAAAAAAAAAAAAAAGGAGAAAATATATCACTCAGTTTTCTCAGAGTTTTCTATAATTTGTGAAGTTTAAGTTTAATCATGAGATTTAACTGATTGCTACATGGGAAGTTTCAGTGAAAAGTTTTCCTGAGACTAGAGAAGAAAGTAAAGTCCTTTGTCTGGAGGGAGAGGAGGTGAAAGAACAGAGTTCTCCCTCATAATCAAGGTTCTAAGTCAATGTTCCATGTGCATTTTGTTCTGTTTTGTTTTTACATCATGAGTAAAGAGCATAATTCATTACCAATAAAAATATTGTCAGTTATTTTTTAAAGTGTATATAACTAATGAATCTGATTTTTATACAGAACAAATAAAATAATTTCAGAGAAAGCTTAACAGGCCAGATCTTCTGATAAAGTACTAATATCTATCTCATCTCCATTAGTTTTGTTGAACTTTTTGCATGAGCTTTTGTGACCACCTACCAGCTGTGATTCATACTGAACCATAATGAAAGGAACAATTCAACCACACACACACACGTATCAAATGGCTATAGAGAAAAACTTATTCAAAAAAATTTTAAAGGATAAGTTTGGCTAAAGAGCAGAAACATAAATTTTTATTTAAGGGAAATATATTTAAATCTTTGAAGAATGAGACACATTTGGATTTAAGAAATGTCTGAAACATTCAATCATGAAGGCACACTGGGCAGACTGAAGATATTCTTAAGATATTCTCTGACTGAGGAATATCTCAAGATATTTCCTTCTCCAAAGCTGGAATGTCTGTGTAAGATCAATTCAGTTCACTTGCTCAGTCGTGTCCAACTCTTTGAGACCCCATGGACTGTAGCACACCAGGCCACCCTGTTCATCACCAACTCCCAGAGTTTACTCAAACTCATGTCTATTGAGTCAGTGATGCCATCCAACCATCTGATCCTCTGTCGTTCCCTTCTCCTCCTGCCTTCAAACTTTCTAGCATCAGGGTCTTTTCTAATGAGTCAGTTCTTCGCATTAGGTGGCCATAGTATTGGAGTTTCAACTTTAGCATCAGTCCTTCCAATGAACATTCAGGACTGATTTTCTTTAGGATGGACTGATTGGAGCTCCTGGTAGTTCAAGGGGCTCTCAAGAGTCTTCTTCAACACCAGAGTTCAAAAGCATCAATTTTTAGGCTCTAAGCTTTCTTTATAGTCCAACTCTCACACCCATACATGACTACTGGAAAAACCATAGCCTTGGCTAGACGGTGTTGCAAGAGGGTATCAGAGGGCAGACAGACTGAAACCATAATCACAGAAAACTAGCCAATCTGATCACATGGACCAAGCCTTATCTAACTCAACGAAACTAAGCCATGCCGTGTGGGGCCACAGAAGAAGGACAGGTCATGGTGGAGAGGTCTGACAGAATGTGGTCCACTCGAGAAGGGAATGGCAAACCACTTCAGTATTCTTGCCTTGAGAACCCCATCAACATTATGAAAAGGCAAAATGATAGGATACTGAAAGATGAACTCCTCAGGTCGGTAGGTGCCCGATATGCTACTGGAGATCAGTGGAGAAATAAATCCAGACAGAATGAAGAGATGGAACCAATGCAAAAACAACACCCAGTTGTGGATGGGACTGGTGAAAGAAGCAAGGTTCGATGCTGTAAAGAGCAATATTGCATAGGAACCTGGAATGTTAGGTCCATGAATCAAGGAAAATTGGAAATGGTCCAACAGGAGATGGCAAGAGTGAACGTCAACATTCAGGAATCAGCAAACTAAGATGGACTGGAATGAGTGAATTTAACTCAGATGACCATTATATCTACTACTGTGGGCAGAAATCCCTTAAAAGAAATGAAGTAGCCATCATAGTCAACAAAAGAGTCCGAAATGCAGTACTTGGAGGCAGTCTCAAAAACGACACAATGATCTCTGCTCGTTTCCAAGGCAAACCATTCAATATCACGGTAATCCAAGCCTATGCCCCAACCAGTAACGCTGAAGAAGCTGAAGTCGAACGGTTCTATGAAGACATACAAGATCTTTTACAACTAAGACCCCCCAAAAAGATGCCTTTTTCATTATAGGGGACTGGAATGCAAAAGTAGAAAGTCAAGAAACACCTGGAGTAACACGCAAATTTGGCCTTGGAGTACAGAATGAAGCAGGCCAAAGGTGAATAGAGTTATGCCAAGAGAATGCACTGGTCACAGCAAACATCCTCTTCCAACAACACAAGAGAAGACACTACACGTGGACACACCAGATGGTCACCACCGAAATCAGACTGATTATATTCTTTGCAGGCAAAGATGGAGAAGCTCTATACAGTCAGCAAAAACAAGACTGGGAGTGGATTGTGGCTCAGATCTTGAAATCCTTATTGCCAAATTCAGACTTAAATTGAAGAAAGTAGGAAAAGCCACTAGACCATTCTTGTATGACCTAAATCAAATCCCTTATGATTATACAGTGGAAGTCAGAAATAGATTTAAGGGACTAGATCTGATAGATAGAGCGCCTGATGAACTACGGACGGAGGTTCATGACATTGTGCAGGAGACAAGGATCAAGACCATCCCCATAGAAAAGAAATACACCAAAGCAAAATGGCTGTCTGAGGAGGCCTTACAAATAGCTGGGAAAAGAAGAGAAGCAAAAAACAAAAGAGAAAAGGAAAGATATTCCCATCTGAATGCAGAGTTCCAAAGAATAGCAAGGAGAAAGAAGAAAGCCTTCCTCAGCGATCAATACAAAGAAATAGAAGAAAACAATAGAATGGGAAAGACCAGAGAACTGTTCAAGAAAACTAGAGATACCAAGGGAACATTTCATGCAAAGATGGGCTCATTACAGGACAGAAATGGTGTGTACCTGACAGAAGGAGAAGATATTAAGAAGAGATGGCAAGAATACACAGAAGAACTGTACAAAAAAGACCTTCACGAACCAGATAATCACGATGGTGTGATCACTCTCCTAGAGCCAGACATCCAGGAATGTGAAGTCAAGTGGGCCTTAGGAAGCTTGTCTATGAGCAAAGCTAGTGGAGGTGATGGAATTCCAGTTGAGCTATTTCAAATCCTGAAAGACAATGCTGTGAAAGTGCTGCACTCAATATACCAGCAATTTTGGAAAACTCATCAGTGGCCACAGGCCACGAAACGTTCAGTTTTCATTCCAATCCCAAAGAAAGGCAATGCCAAAGAATGCTCAAACTACCACATAATTGCACTCATCTAACACGCTAGTAAGGTAATGCTTAAGATTCCCAAAGCCAGGCTTCAGCAATATGTGAACGTGAAGTTACAGATGTTCAAGCTGGTTTTAGAAAAGGCAGAGGAACCAGAGACCAAATTGCCAACATCTGTTGGATCATCGAAGAAGCAAGAGAGTTCCAAAAAAAAAATCTACTTCTGCTTTATTGACTATACTAAAGGCTTTGACTGTGTGGATCACAATAAACTGTGAACAATTCTGAAAGAGATGGGAATACCAGACCACCTGACCTGCCTCCTGAGAAACCGGTATGCAGGTCAGGAAGCAACAGTTAGAACTGGACATGGAACAACAGACTGGTTCCAAATAGGAAAAGGAGTCCGTCAAGGCTGTATATTGTCACCCTGCTTATTTAACTTATATGCAGAGTACATCATGAGAAACGCTGGGCTGGAAGAAACACAAGCTGGAATCAAGATGGCCGGGAGAAATATCAGTAACCTCAGATATGCAGATAACACCACCCTTATGGCAGAAAGTGTAGAAGAGCTAAAAAGCCTCCTGATGAAAGTGAGAGAGGAGAGTGGAAAAGTTGGCTTAAAGCTCAACATTCAGTAAACTAAGATCATGGCATCTGGTCCCATCACTTCATGGGAAATAGATGGGGAAACAGCAGAAACAGTATCAGACTTTATTTTGGGGGGGCTCCAAAATCACTGTAGACGGTGATTTCAGCCAAGAAATTAAAAGACGCTTACTCCCTGGAAGGAAAGTTATGACCAACCTAGAGCATATTAAAAAGCAGAGACATTACTTGGCCAATAAAGATTCATCTAGTCAAGGGTATGGTTTTTCCAGTAGTCATGTATGGATGTGAGAATTGGACTGTGAAGAAAGCTGAGCATGGTAGAATGGATGCTTTTGAATTGTGTTGTTGGAGAAGACTCTTGAGAGTCCTTTGGACTTCAAGGAGATCCAACCTGTCCATCCTATAGGAGATAAGCCCTGGATGTTCATTGGAAGAACTGATGTTGAAGCTGAAACTCCAATAATTTGGCTACCTCATGCGAAGAGTTTACTCATTGGAAAATTCCCTGATGCTGGAAAGGATTAGGGGCAGGAGGTGATGGGGACGACAGAGGATGAGATGTCTGGATGGCATCACCGACTCGATGGACATGAGTTTGTGTAAACTCCGGGAGCTGGTGATGGACAGGGAGTTTGGCATGCTGCGATTCATGGTGTCACACAGAGTCAGACACGAATGAGTGACTGAACTGAAGTGAACTGACTAGTTGGACCTTTGTTATCTGTACAAGTTACAATATTTAAAAGTACTCAAGGAGGCATCTCCAGCTACTAAATTTAGAAGGGACACTGAAGCTATACTTTTATCCTCTCTCATAGCACATGACATATATACAGCAGGCGAGTGATAAATATTTGTAGATAAGTAAGTTAATGAAGAAACCCCATTTGTCCATTGCTAAAATGAGAGTAGGAGTGAGAAACAAAACTAAGTGGAACCTCAAGGTTTTCTGCTCTATACTTTTAAAAACTCTGTGTATTATTACACAATTTCCATAGCTATAAAGAGTATGTTTATCAATTTGTTAGTATCTATTTATGTGCCTAGTTTAGTATTTAATATAAATTTTGAAGAAAGTGGCCATTGAATTAAATCCTACTGAACTTATTATTCTCTTCTGTCCCTTACATAATCTTAAGCAAAAGCCATCAACCTTCAAGAAAGGAGGATTTTAATCCTCATTTCATCCTCTGAATCTCAATACTTGGTCATATTCCAGCATTAATTGCTTTATCTCCAAACTAATGAGCTAATTTGCATTTCTTACACAGAGCATGTGCTGTCAAAATATCCATATGAAACTGAAATTTAGTCAATCATCCATATATATATCCTCATGCTTCCAAACATCTGGCTATTGAGAAACTGCAGGTTGTTTGAAATAGCATTTTATCATTCATCTGGGGTATTGTTCATAAACTTTTGAGGTCAAAGGGCTGTTTGGCAATAGATGATAGCTGTCAGCCTAATCACTGAGGGAAATTGCTTGCTCAAACATTCACAAGATTTTGCATGCAGTTCCGGGGAGTTAGATCATTTGAAGTCTGTTCAGAATCTCAAGGCTTATTAGCCCATATCCTGAAGGTTACTCTTTTATAGTCAGTATTTTATGATTAATTATATTGACATTAGAAAAATTTTTAATTCCATATTCTTTGTAAGCTAGTCTTTACAAATATATACAAACTATTACATATTTAAGACTATCTTTGTGTCATTCTTTGCTTAATATCACCTCCTCCATTAGTGTACTCCCTGAGGTCAGCTACTCTTAAACTTGCTCATCAATTTATCATCAGCACCTAAGATAATTTCTAGTCCCACAGAGAATGGTTGTTGAACTAACCAAGTATTTATAAGTGAATCATTTTTTATGGCTCAAAATATTAGAAAACATTGCTACTGCAGGAAGGGATTTTCTTTTCCTTTCTCTGCCTCTATGTCTCTCGCCTTATTTTTTTTAAATCCACAATTTCAAACTAGGTCACGTAGATATCCCAAGAGAAAGGCAGAATCATTCAAATATCTTTGAGATTGTGAAGGAGAAACAAATATACAGGTTTTAGAGGATATAAATTTTCCCTGAGGAGTTGAGATCTAGGAATTCAGATGCACCAGCCACATCTTCATATATTATATTAACTTCACCTGCACACACATCATCTACAGAGGTTACCAGGTGACAGAAACACATCCTGATCCAATCAAGGTAATTTAAGTACTTCTTAGCATTTGAAACAATGCATCACTTCTTATTGGTGTGTTTCATTCAGCAGGTTCTCTCGATCACACATCTTCGTATCTCAATGGTGGCCCCTTGACAGCTCCCTCCTCTTATCCCCAAATGTTAATATTGAAATACAGCAGACATCAGTTCTTCTTCTTTCTCTGTTCTTTATATCTACTCTTTAGGTAATCTCTTCCTTCTGAAAAGTTTTAAATAATTACCATCTTGTTGCTTTAGTTGCTGTGTCGTGTCTGACTCTTTGGGACCCCATGGACTGTAGCCCGCCAGGCTCCTCTGTCCATGGGATTATCCTGGCAAGAATACTGAAATGGGTTGCTATATCCTCGTCCAGGAGATCTTCCTGACCGAGGGATTGAATCCACCTCTTCTGTGGCTCCTGCATTGGCAGGTGGATTCTTTACTACTGAGCCACCTGGGAAGCCCATTGGAGAAAGAAATATTCAGTTGCTAAACTGTGTCTGACTCTGTGTGACCACATGGACTGTAGCCCGCCAGGCTTCCCTGTCCTTCACTATCTTCCCAAGTTTGCTCAAACTTAAGTTGTTGATGCCGCACAATCATATACTGATATATATTTATTGACATATATATATATATATATATATATATATATATATACACACCTATAGGCCAATCTTTGCAAGCATTTACAAACTATTCCATTATATATAACAGAATAATTAAAATAGCAAATGTAATGTGTTTAATTTTAAACTCCTGATATTCTCTTTATCTTTCTTAATGTCATCCTTTCTTCTCAGTTGATAATAACACCATCAAACAAAAATATAAGATTCCTGCAGGATCCTTATTCTCTCTCTTACCCTACGCCTTAAACCCCATACTCAATTACTCAATTTATAGTGGAAATCCATGCTAACACCCTGGTCCATACTCTATACTTGAATAGTTGGAAAGAGCAGTTTTAGCTTTAATATTTAAAGTGTTCTCTTAAAACTGCAGATGGAATCATACTTTTAAAAATATTAAAAAATAATATGATGTCATTCCATTTTGGTAAGCCTGCATAACTGACTGTAAATGTCAAAAATCTCCACATGATTTTGCCTCCCACACATTTTCTGAATGTTTTTTACTGCTTCTTTTTCCTTAGTTTATTCCATTTCAGTAACAATGGTCTATTTGTTGTTTCTCAAAGATTCTGGGCATGTTTCTGAGCTAAGGTCTTAATTTTATCTGTTTGTAATCCACTTTTTTCCCCACTATGTTTTAATTTATTAATTGAAGGATAATTGCTTTACAGATTTTTTTTGGTTTCTGTCAAACCTCAACATGAGTCAGCCATAGGTATACATATGTCCCCTCCCTTTTGAACCTCCTTCTCATTTCCCTCCCCACCCCACCCCTCTAAGTTGACACAGAGAGCCTGTTTGAATTTCCTGAGCCATACAGCAAATTCCCATTGGTTATCTATTTTACATACGGTAGTGTAAGTTTCCATGTTACTCTTTCCATACATCTCACCCTCTCCTCCACTCTCCCCATGTCCATAAGTCTATTCTCTAGGTCTGTTTCTCCATAGCTGCCCTGTAAATAAATTTCTTCAGAACCATTTTTATAGATTCTGTATATATGTGTTAGAATACATTATTTACCATTCTCTTTCTGACTTATTTCATGCTTTGGCCATTCAGGATCTTTTGCATTTACATATGAATTGTGAAATTTTTGGTTCTAGTTCTGTGAAAAATGCCATTGATAATTTGATGAGGATTGCATTGAATCTGTAGATTGCATTTGATAGTATACTCATTTTCACAATATTGATTCTTCCTACCCAGGAACATGGAATATCTCTTCATCTGTTTATGTCATCTTTGATTTCTTTCATCAGTGTCATAATTTTCTGTGTATAGTTCTTTTGTCTCCTTAGGTAAGTTTATTCCTAGATATTTAATTATTTTTGATGCAATGGTGAATGGGATTGATTCCTTAATTTCTCTTTCTGGTTTTTCATTGTTAGTATATAGAAATGCAAGTGATTTCTGTGTGTTGACTTTGTATCTTGTAGCTTTGCTAAATTCACTGATTAGCTCTAGTAATTTTCTGTATCATGTCATCCACAAACAGTGAGAGCTTTACTTCTTTTCTGATCTAGATAACATTTATTTCTTTTTTTTTCTCTGATATCTGTAGCTAGGATGTTCAAAATTATGTTGAATAATAGTGGTATAAGTGGACACCCTTGTCTTGTTCCTAATCTTATGGGAAATGTTTTCAGTTTTTCACCATTGAGAATAATGTTTGCTGTAGGCTAATCAAATATGGCCTTTACTATGTTGAGGTAGGTTACTTCTATGCCCACTTTTTGAAGAGTTTTAATCATAAATGGGTTCTGAATTTTGTCAAAGTCTTTTTCTGCATCTATTAAGATTATCATATGTTTTTTATCTTTCAATTTGTTAACATGATGCGTTACATTGATTGATTTGTGTATATTGAAGAATCCTTGTATCCCTGGAATAAACCCAATTTGATCATGGTGTATGAGCTTTTTGATGTCTTGTGAATTCTGTTTGCTAAAATTTTGTTGAGGATTTTTGCACCTATGTTCATCAGTGATATGGGCCTGTAGTTTTTCTTTTTTGTGTTGTCTTTGTGTTGTTTTGGTATCAGGGTGATGGTAGCCTCATAGAATGAGTTTGGAAGTGTTCTTTCCTCTGCAATTTTTTGAAAGAGTTTTAGAAGGATAGGCATTAGCTCTTCTCTAAATGTTTGATAGAATTCTCCTGTGGAGCCATCTGCTCCCGGGCTTTGTTTTTAGGGAGATTTTCAATCACAGCTTCAATTTCAGTGCTTGTAATTGAGTTGTTCATAATTTCTATTTCTTCCTGGCTTAGTCTTGGAAGATTGAACTTTTCTAAGAATTTGTCTATTTCTTCCAGGTTATCCATTTTATTGGCATATAGTTGTTTATAATAGTTTCTTATACTCCTTTGTATTTCTGCATTGTCTGTTGTAGCCTCTTCTTTTTCATTTCTGATTTTGTTGATTTGATTCTTCTCTCTTTTTTTCCTGAAGAGCCTGGCTAAAAGTTTATCAATTTTGTTTATCTTCTCAAAGAACCAGCCTTTAATTTTATCAATCTTTGCTATTGTTTCTTTCACTTCTTTTTCATTTATTTTTGCTTGGATCTTTATGATTTCTTTCTTTCTACTAATTTGGGGTTTTTTTGTTCTTCTTTTTCTAGTTGTTTTAGGTGTAAAGTTAGGTTGTCTATTCAATGCTTTTCTTGTTTCTTGAGGTAGGATTGTATTGCTATAAACTTCCCTCTTAGAACTGCTTTAGGTGAATCCCATAGGTTTTGAGTTGTAGTGTTTTCATTGTCATTTGTTTCTAGAATTTTTTATTATTTCCCTTTTGATTCCTTCAGTAACCTTTTGGTTATTTAGAAACATATTGCTTAATGTCCATGTGTTTCTTTCTTTTTTTTTTTACAGTTTTTTTTTCTTGTAATTGATATCTAGTCTCATAGCATTGCAGTTGGAGAAGATGCATGATACAATTTGAATCTTCTTAAATTTACTGAGGTTTGATTTGTGACCCAAAATGTGATCTATCCTGGAGAATGTTGCATGTGTGCTTGAGAAGAAAGTGTATTCTTCTGCATTTGGATGGAATGTCTTGAAGATATCAGTGAGATCCATCTCATCTAATGTATCATTTAAGATTTGTGTTTCCTTATTAATTTTCTGTTTTGATGATCAGTCCATTGGTGTTAGTGGGGTGCTAAAGTCTCCTATTATTATTTTGTTACTGTCAATTTCTCCTTCTATGTATGTTAGTGCTTGCCTTGTATATTGTGGTGATCCTAAATTGAGTGCATAGATATTTACAATAGTTAGGTGTTCCTCTTGAATTTATCCCTTGATCATTATGCAGTGTACTTCCTTATCTCTTGTAATATTCTTTACATGGAACAACAGACTGGTTCCAAATAGGAAAAGGACTACGTCAAGGGTGTATATTGTCACCCTGCTTATTTAACATATATGCACAGTACATCATGAGAAACGCTGGGCTGGAAGAAACACAAGCTGGAATCAAGATTGCTGGGAGAAATATCAATAACCTCAGATATGCAGATGACACCACCCTTATGGCAGAAAGTGAAGAGGAACTAAAGAGCCTCTTGATGAAAGTGAAAGAGGAGAGTGAAAAAGTTGGCTTAAAGCTCAACATGCAGAAAACTAAGATTATGGCATCTGGTCCCATCACTTCATGGGAAATAGATGGGAAAACAGTGGGAAAAGTGTCAGACTTTATTTTTGGGGGCTCCAAAATCACTGCAGATGGTGACTGCAGCCTTGAAATTAAAAGACGCTTACTCCTTGGAAGGAAGGTTATGACCAACCTAGATAGCATATTTAAAAGCAGAGACATTACTCTGCCAACAAAGATCCATCTAGTCAAGGCTACGGTTTTTCCAGTGGTCATGTATGGATGTGAGAGTTCGATGGTGAAGAAAGCTGAGAGCCGAAGAATTGATGCTTTTGAACTGTGGTGTTGGAGAAGACCCTTGAGAGTCCCTTGGACTGCAAGAAGATCCAACCAGTCCATCCTAAAGGAGATCAGTCCTGGGTGTTCATTGGAAGGACTGATGTTGAAGCTGAAACTCCAATACTTTGGCCACCTCATGAGAAGAGTTGACTCATTGGAAAAGACCCTGATGCTGGGAAGGATTAGGGGCAGGAGGAGAAGGGGACGACAGTGGATGAGATGGCTGGATTGCATCACCAACTCGATGATCATGGGTTTGTGTAGACTCCGGGAGTTGGTGATGGACAGGGAAGCCTGGCATGCTGCGATTCATGGGGTCGCAAAGAGTCGGACATGACTGAGCGACTGAACTGAACTGAACTGAACTGAACTGAAGGTCTATTTTGTCTGATATGAGGATTGCTACTCCAGCTTTCTTTTGCATCCCATTTGCATGGAATACGTTTTTTCCTTCCTCTCAGTTTCAGTCTTTATTTGTCTTTAGGTCTGAAGTGGGTTTCTTGTAGACAGAAAATATATGTGTCTTGTTTTTGTATCCACTCAGCCAGTTTGCATCTTTTGGTTGGAATATTTAATCCATTTACATTTAAAGAAATTATTGGTATATCTGTTCCTATTGCCATTTTCTTAATTGTTTGGAATTGATTTTGTAGACTTTTTTTTTTCTCTTGTAATTCTTGAGTATATAAGTCCCTTTCACATTTGTTTTAAAGCTGTTTTGGTGGTACTCAGTTCTCTTAACTTTTGCTTGTCTGAAAAGCTTTTTATTTCTCCATCAATTTTAAATGAGATCCCTGCTGGGTACAGTAATCTTGGTTGTAGATTTTTTTTTCCCTTTAAGTGCTTTAAATATATCTTGCCATTCCCTTATGGCCTGCAGGGTTTCTGTTGAAAGATCAGCTGTTAAACATATGGGGTTTCCCTTGTATATTACATGTTGCTTTTCCCTTGTTGCTTTTAATATTCTTTCTTTGTGTTTAGTCTTTGTGTGTTTTTGTTGTTGTTGTTTGTTTGTTTTGTTTTGTTTTATTAGCATCTGTCTTGGCATGCTTCTCCTTGAGTTATCCTCCGTGGAACTCTTTTCCCCTCTTGAACTTGACTGATTATTCCCTTTCCATTTTGTGGAAATTTTCAACTATAATCTCTTCAAAGATTTCCTCATACTCTTTCTTTTCTCTTCTTCTTTTGGGACCCCTATAATTCGAATGTTGGTGCATTTGCTATTGTCCCAGAAGTCTCTGAGACTATCTTCAGTTCTTTTCATTCTTTCTACTTTATTCTGCTCTTCAGAAGTTATCTCCACCATGTTATCTTCCAGCTCACTGATTCATTCTTCTGCTTCAGATATTCTGCTATTGGTTCTTTCCAGAGTATTTTTAATTTCAATAATTGTATTGTTTGTCTCTGTATGTTTATTCTTTAATTCTGCTAGGTCTTTGTTAATTGATTCTTGCATTTTCTCCATTGTGTTTTCAAGGATTTTGATAATTTTTACTATCAATATTCTGAATTTTTTTCAGGTAGTTTGCCTGTTTCCTCTTCATTTATTTGGACTTCTGTGTTTCTAGTTTGTTCCTTCATGTGTGTAGGATTTCTCTGTCTTTTCGTGTTTTTTTTTTAACTTATTGTGTTTGAGGTTTCCTTTTCCCAGTCTTCAAGTTTGAATTCTTTCTTCCTTTTGGTTTCTTCCCTCCTAAGGTTAGTCCAGTGGATTGTGTAAGATTCTTATAGGGTTAGATTTGTGCTGAGTTGTTTGTTTGTTTGTTTTACCTCTGATGGGCAAGGCTGAGTGAAGTGGTAATCCTGTCTGCTGATGACTGAGTTTGTATTTTTGCTTTGTTTGTTATTTAGATGAGTCTCCTGCACAGGGTACTACTGGTGGTTGTGTGATGCCAGGTCTTATATTCAAGTGCTTTCCTTTGTGTGAGTTCTCACTATCTGTTACTCCCTAGTGTGTGTTTTCTGGTAGTCAAAGGTCCTTGAGTCAGTGCTCTCACCACAAAGGCTCAGGGCTTGATCTCTGGTCAGGAATGAAGATTCCACAAGTGGTTTGTTACGACATTAATTGAGATTAAAACAAATACTCCAAAACGAGAAACCAAAGATGAACCCCAGAAAAATGGCAGTTATAAAATCAAGCAAATAATAGTTAAAACAACGGAATATACACATATGCATATACTGCTGCTGCTGCTGCTAAGTAGCTTCAGTCGTGTCAGCCCACCAGGCTCCGCCATCCCTGGGATTCTCCAGGCAAAAATACTGGAGTGGGTTGCCATTTCCTTCTCCAGTGCATGAAAGGGAAAAGTAAAAGTGAAGTCGCTTAGTCATGTCCAACTCTTAGCAACCCCATGGACTGTAGCCTACCAGGCTCCTCCATCCATGGGATTTTCCAGGCAAAAGAGTACTGGAGTGGGGTGCCATTGCCTTCTCCATATGCATGTACACCCATAAGCAAAAACAACAGTCCAACAAAAATAAAGTACATTAGATTGACCCAGAAACAAAGGAAATAAAAAACTATATCTACCAATTAAGAACATAACTACCTAAAGCACAAAATAGAAAACAGAACTAAAGCAAGGTGCCAAGTGGGGAATAAAACCATGAAAACAAAGCTAACAAATAAGTTGAGAGGAAAGGAAAGAAAGAAAAGAATGCAAGAACAGATATGCAAAGTTAAATAGACGTAGATAAAGAAGATTTATATACATTAAAGATTAACTGAAAGGGAAAAAAAGCAGTAGGAAAAGCTAACAAATGAATAAATGTAGAAAAATGTAATAGGTGTAAAAAAATTAAAAATTAAAACAAAAGAGAAAGATAAAAAAAGGAAAAAAAAAAGGAAAATGCCATAGACTGCAAAGTCCCAACATAGAGGCAGAGGTTTATAACAACAATAAAAAAATGTGACTGAGGAAAAAACAAAAATCTCAAAAGCTTAAATAGATTTCACAGTGCCATAAAATGGACAACTACAACAGACTGGGGGAAAAGGGAGAGGTGGGGGAGAAAAAAATCCAAAAAAATCTACAGAACAAGTCAAACCATAAGAATAATAAATGTTTTTTTTGGGTCATTCTGTCAAAGTCCTTTCTTTCGCTGGGAGTCACAGTCTACCTCACCTCTCTAGGATGCCCTCCAACACTGTGCTGGTCTCTCTACCTGTTGAATCTGGCAGCTCAGATTCTAATCTAGTTCTACTCCTGTATGTTCTTGCCTCCAATGTTCACAGCTATCAGAACTGGTGCATTTTCTTTTGTGGGAGCTCTCAATGTCCTTTTATATATTCCATAGGCACAATCTGCTTAGTTGATTGTGTGTATTTAATCTGCAGTTTGTACAGCTGGTGGGAAGGTTTTGGGTCTTCTTCCTTAGCCACACTGCCCCTGGGTTTCAATTGTGGTTTTATTTCCACCTCTGCATGTGGGTCGTCCACTGGGGTCTGCTCCTGAGTCTGCCCTGGAGGACTTGGGTTTGCCCCTGTGAGGGCCAGGTGTGGAGGTGGTGCAGCTGCTTGGGTCGCAGGGGTTCTGGCGACACCATTACTCAGGGGAGTTGGCGGCTAGGGCAGCAGGAAATATAGTGCTCTAGAAGGGTATGGCAGCCAGTATTGGCCAATATACTCCAGTATTCTTGCCTGGAGAAACCCTCTGACACAGAAGCTTGGCAGGCCACAGTCCACAGGGTCCCAAATAGTTGGACATGACTGAGGCAACCCTGCGTGTATAGATGCAAGATTTTTTTGGTCTGTGGCTGCTCTGGCCCAGTGAGGGAAAAACAGGAGTGTTAGTAAGACTGGACCTGCCCTTGGTGGGTGGGGGAACTGAAGCAGGGGCCCAATCCCCACATTGGGGCAATTGTCTGAGTCAGAGGAGAAACATTTAAGACTGAGACTGAAACAGCTGATCTGTGACAGCCTAAATGGAATGAGACAGTCCTTGCCACAGTCATACATACCTTGGTTAGGGACTCAGATCCCCTAAAAGGTGCAGTGGCTGGGAGCTGGAGTTTAGGGATTGTGGAACAATCCCAGGGCGACGGCTGCTGTTGACTGTGGAGAGATGGATCAAGGAGGTGTGAGGGAGGAGATCGTGGTGGAAAATTCCTGTGGAGGAAAGCCTGACAGCCATAGAAACAAGGCGATACTGCTGAGTCACGCAAAGGGGGTGGAGCCATCACCATAGGTTCTCTCTCCCCACATGCCAGCATAGGTAGCTGAACAATAGAGAGGCTGGCCCATCAAACGCCTGATGCACTGAACTACAGAGTAAGACACCACCCAAGGTGCCCCTTTAAGTGGCTGATGCACTGATCTACAGAGTAGGACCCCAGTCAGGGGGACCCCTCTATGTGCCTGACGCCCTGAATAACAGAGAAGGACCTCAGGCAAGGGAGCCCTCTAAGTGCCTGAATGGGGAGAACAGTGGAGAAAAATTGGCCAAAGAGGAATTCTGATCACCAGCTACAAGAAGCTCAGAAAAGCACACTGATAGGGCCATAACTCCTATGACCACTGCACCTTCTAGGGGATCTGAGTCCCTGACCAATTTATGTATGACTGTGGCAAA
This sequence comes from Giraffa tippelskirchi, assembly GCF_054371585.1. Lineage (NCBI taxonomy): Eukaryota > Metazoa > Chordata > Mammalia > Artiodactyla > Giraffidae > Giraffa > Giraffa tippelskirchi. The sequence goes on from NC_137279.1 coordinate 68,024,353, forward strand.
GATTGTGATTCTCATTCCATTTAAGCTGTCACAGATCAGCTGTTTCACTCTCAGTCTTAAATGTTTGTCCTCTGACTCAGACAGTTGCCCCAATGTGGGGATTGGGCCCCTGCTTCAGTTCCCCCACCCACCAAGGGCAGGTCCAGTCTTACTAACACTCCTGTTTTTCCCCCTAGTTCCTTTGTCTTACCGAGTTTTGTGTGGGTCTATATATTCTTTTCCACTGGTCAGGTACTCCTCTCTGCTTTCAGTTGGTGTTCTGCATGCACTTCTGTGTCTGAAGGTGTATTCCTGATGTAGCCATGGAGAGAGATGTACTCCATGTCCACCTACTCCTCCACCATCTTGTTCTCCTATAATCTACTTTTATCTCTTGGCTATCTCCAGAAGTTTTGGCTCAAATGTTCACTTTCAACAACCACCTTGTTTAAAGATGTCAAATATTTGCCAAAATACTTCTTATCCTCTGTGCTTTGTTTTTCCCTCTTTTATGCCCATAACAATTTCCCTTTCTAGTGTACTAAATATTTTACTCACTTATACCACTTTAACTTCAGTACCTAATATTCTTGCCTGAGTAGATCTTGAGAATATGTTCCTGACTTCTGACACACTGCTTCAGAAAAGCAGTCCTGTCACCTGGGATGATACTCAAGAGAGCAGTCGAATCCACATGCACATACTTGTGCAGACATCTAAGCATCAAGCAGAATCAAAGGATAACTTGGCTTGCACTGGAAAATAATGAAATGACTCAGTTATAAGGATAATCAGTAAAATGTTTCTAGAATGAGCTGTAAAAATTAAAACAGGAATAAGAAACATAATAATTTAAAAAATGTGTGCTGCATGGAAAATAAGAGTAGAAGGATATGAAGTTTTTAATTACCATGTTAACTTTACAAGGCTAAACTGAGTATTGGACAGAGACTTGCAATTGTCTGTTTACATATAGCTATTTCAGAGATACACATTTGCTTAAAGAAATAATATATCCGCTAAATGATTAACTGCATTTGCTATACTGAAAACGAATCTGTGAGTAATATATGACATAAAAAATGAAGAATTTTTAAAAATACTATCAATCTAAGGGCAAAAGTACCTTTCTCTTTGAAATATGCCAAGGTAAAGCTGAGTACCAAAGAACTGATGCTTTTGAATTGTGGTGTTGAAGAAAACTCTTGGGAGTCCCTTGGACAGCAAGGAGATCAAACCAGTCAATTCTAAATGAACTCAACCCCGCTTGGCTTACCTCACTCATTATGACATTTTCTAAGTCCATCTGTATGCTAGCATTATTTCATTTTTTTATGACTGAGTAGTATTCCACTGTATATATATACCACCTCTTACTTATCCATTAGTCTGTCAGTGAACACTTAAGTTGATTCCACGTCTTGGCTATTGAACATAGAGGTGAGATGAACACTGGGTGCATATGTCTTTTCAAATTACAGTTTCCTCTGTGTATATGCCCAGGAATGGGATTGCAGGGTCATATGGTAATTTTATTTTTTAATTTTTTAAGAGCTTCCATACTGTTTTCCATAGTGGCTGTGCCAATTCACACTTCCACCAACAGTGTGGGAGAGTTCCTTCTTCACCACAACCTCTCCAGCATTTATTATTTGTAAGGGCCATTATTATTATTTGATGAGGGCCATTCTGACTGGTGTGAGGTGATACCTCATTGTAGTTTTGATTTGCATTTCTCTAACTGGTGATGGTGAGCATTTTTTCATGTGCCTTTCGGCTTGTATGTCTTATTTGGAGGAATGTCTTTTGAGATTTTCTATATTTTGATCGGGTTGTTTATTTGTTTTGATATTGAGCTGTATGAGTTGTTGTAAATTTTGGAGATTAATCCCTTTTCAGTCACATAATTTGCAAATATTTTTTTTCCCCATTCTATGTGTTGTTTTTTCATTTTGTTTGTGTTTTCCTTTGCTGTGCAAAAGCTTCTGAGTTTAATGAGGTCTCATTTGTTTATTTTTGGTTTTATTTCCATTACTCTAAAAGGCAGATTGAAAAAAAAAAAATCACTGCTGTGATTTATGTCCAAGTGTGTTTTGCCTATGTTTTATTCTAAGAGGTTTTAGTGTATCCAGTTTTACATTTAGGTTTTTAATTTATCTTGAGTTTATTTTTGTTGTGGTGTTAGAGCACGTTCTAATTTCTTTATTTCACAAGTAGCTATTCAGTTTTCCCAGCAATCCTATTAAAGGGACCGTCTTTTCTACATTGTAGTGTCTTGCCTTCTTTATCATAGATGAATCAACCATATGTGTGTACATTTAATTCTGGGTTTTCTATCCTGTTATATTGATCTATATGTCTGATTTTGTGCCATTACCATAATGTTTTAATTACTGTGGCTTTGCAGTATAGTCTGTAGTCAGGGAGCCTGATTCCTCTTTCTCAAGATGGCTTTGGCTATTTGGGGTCTTTTATGTTTCCATATGTACTTTTATTTTTTTGGTTTTAGTTCTCTGAAAAATGCCATTGACAATTTGATAGGAATTGCATTGACTTTGCAGATTGTCTTGGGTAGCATAGTCATTTTGACAATATTGATTCTTTCAATCCAAGAACACAGTATATTTCCATTTGTTCGTGTCGTGAATGTAACTTACTTGAAAATGATCTTTGCAGAAGTAAGTGAGATGTAAGTTAAGATGAGTTTATATGGACTAGAGGCTTTCCTGGTATCTCAGTCAGTAAAAAATCCACCTGCAATGCAGGAGATCAGGATTAGGCATACCCTGAATTCAATATGACTGGTTTCTTTACAAGAAGAAAAGGGACAAAGAAATAGATAAAAAGACACAGGGAAGAAGTCCATTAAATAACAGAGGTAGAGCTTGGAGTGATATATATAAGCCAAGAGATATCAGGATTACTGGCGACACAAAGATCTGTGAAAAAAAACTTTGAAACTGACTGCCCCCTAGTTATTACTGATAACGTTTAAGATGTGCATCAGTGGTAAAATATGTGTATATTTTTCTTGAAATGATAAAATTGTCTCCATGAAGACACATTGGGTCAGAAATATAGTTGTACATTTATTTACTGCACAAGGTATCACATTTAACAGCCACCATTCACACCAGAGCATTATTGACTGTTTTATTTAATATGATGATTTTCCAAATGATGTAAGTAAATGTCCTCAGCAATTGATTGTTTTTGCTTGTCTTTTTTTTTTTGTCTAATTTAATTTCATAAGATTCTCTGTGACCTAGGAATAGCTTCAGATACTTGATGTGCTTAGACTCCTACATAAAACTCACCACATGAATATTTCTGATGTGAAAATAGCTGATCCTTTCATTTATTCTCTAACTTCTATGATATAAAAGTGCTGTATCTGGATCTTTTGAAACCTTTCAACATTTAATTATGGAAATCATGTAGACTGTAAATTATGACTATTTAGTTATTCATGCCACACAAGTTCATGATAAAGAAAACACAATATAGGTAGATTTTCATTGTATGTTACAAGGGTACCATAAAAATAAAACATGGGAGTTTTGTAGAATAACATAAAATTAGTAGAAAAAAAATTTGATGTCTTTTTTGGGCATAGTTATTTCCTTTTAACTGAATTCTATTCAAGAGAGCAAGATGTTAAAATGTAACATAGTTAAACGACTGCATATGTTTTATTTTCTTAAGTTTTCTTATAAATTGATATAGCATCATCCCTGGCTTATGTCTTAATGAAGACATATTTTGTTAAACTTATAAATAAAATAATTTTAACAATTTAGAAATATTGCTCCTGGTTATATTTTTCCTAATTCAAAAGTTAAATCTTCTTTAATAATAGCAATAGAGATAAATGCTACAGTTAGTAAAGTTATTAAACAATTACTTGATATTTAGCAAGTCTTAAATATCAAGATTAAAGAACAGGAGAGTTTATTGTATATTGCAGACATCTGTCTATATAATAAGAAAGCAAATCAATCCTACCAACATATAAACATAATCTCAATATATTTTGCACTTTGGTAAGTGGGTAAATTAAAAGTCCTTTTTTTTTTAAGTGACACTTATTTTCTAAGGCATCAACTCAAAGGTTATCTATGCCAATTTATTTGACAATTTTGTTGTTCTTTTGGATGTAATTACTTTGTAGGAATACAGAGTACAATGTGTTAAACATTTTGTGTTTAGATAAGAAGTTTTCTGCTTTATAATATGTTGAATGAGTCATTTGCCAGCTAGTACTCTGGAAGTATTTTTTTTTTAATTCAAACTCAATAATTTAATTTGTATCTGCTCACTCTTTCCACAGACCTCTGAATAACTTTTGAGAACAAGAAAAAATGAAAACAATCTTCCCTTCATAGAGTTAAAGATGGTTAAATTCTTAAGAGAAATAACAAAGCTCTTGAGACTTTAAAAAAAAATCTGCTGAAAGGAGGCTTGTCAAACTGGTGGAAAGTTAAAACAGATGAATGGGTAGCAAATGTAGCTATGTTGGGCAAAGGGAAAATATACACATAGTGCATTTGCATTGATGATCAATGGCTAAATGTTATATACATACTATGTATTTTTTTTTCCAAAATCTATCATGCACATACAAAGACAATATTTTTCCATCACAGTAAAAATAGTCAATGTTTATTGAGAAATTACTACACTTTCACTCTTATGAAGTCAGTACTTTTTCCCCATAAGGCATAATGTGACTAAATAAATTGCCCCAAAGCAATTATTCCTAACAGTATATTTGTGGTACTTCCCAGGTGGTCCAATGGTTAAGACTTTGTCTTCCAATGCAGGGGATGAAGGTTCAATCCCTGGTCAGGGATCTAAGATACCACATGACTCCAGAACATAAACAATAGACGCAGTACTGTAACAAATTCAATAAATATTTTTAAAATGGTCCACATTTTAAAAAATCATTAAAAAAAGAGTGCATTTGTATGACAAACATTTTATAATTTCACTTGCTATGTTATACTGCCTTGTAATAAAGCAGAATGTTGCCATGTGACCCAAAATCAAAATAAATAACACACTGAAAGAAAATAGAATATATATATAGTAGGAGCTCTATATGTTATCTTAGCAACGGCATGAATGTTTTGATGTTTTTAAACATACTGTTAGAATTAATAATAACTGAATTCTAATTATTCATTAAAATTGTTGTTTGTTCTTGTTTGGTCGCTAAGTCATGTCTGACTCTTTGAGACCTCATGGACTATAGAATGCCAAGCTCCTCTGTCCCCTACTATCTCCCAGAGTTTGCTCAAATTCATGTATGTTGAGTTGGTGATACTATGTAACCATCTCATCTTCTGCTGCACCCTTCTCCTTTGCCTTCAATCTTTCCCAGCATCATGTCTTTTCCAAACTTTTCCAATCAGTCAGCTCTTTACATCAGGTGACCAAAATATTGGAGCTTAGCTTCAGCATCAGTCCTTCTGATGAATATTCAGGGCTGATTTTCTTTAGTATTGACTAGTTTGGTTTCCTTGGAGTCCAAGGGATTCTCAAGAGCCTTCTCCAACACCACTGTTCAGAAGCATCAATTCTTGGGCACTCAGCCTCCTTTATGGTCCAACTCTCATATCCATACATGACTACTGGAAAAACCATAGCTATGCCTAGATGTATCTTTGTTGGCAAAGTGGTATCTCTACTTTTTAATGCTGTGTCTAAGTTTGTCAGGTCATTCCTTCCAAGAAGCAAGCATTTTTTTTTTTTTTTAATTTCATGGCTACAGTCACTAGCTGCAGTGATTTGGGAGCCCAATAAAATAAAATCTGTCACTGCTTCCACTTTTTCCCTTTCTACTTGGCATGAAGTAATGGGACCGGATGCAATGATCTTTGTTTTTCAATGTTGAGTTTCAAGCCAAATCACTAAAATTAATTAAAGTTTATTTTTATAATCAGATTAAATAGTAGGATATAGCAAATATACAATTACCACTCAGGTTTCTGAATTAACAATTAATCATACCAATTTCTAAGCAAATCCTAGGTAATCAATAAAAAAGTACATTTCAAATTATTTTAGCTATATATAAATAAATGAATATAAAACCTTTGAGGATTTTACACAATGGCAAGATATATGCATACTTTTAAGGTTCTTTTTTAATGACTTCTATTTGCAAAATTACTTTAGACTTGGTTGTAATTGTAGACTTATTCTTAAGCCTATAGGAAACATTCTTGCATGCATTTTCTTTCTTTTCCTGCAAAATCATCTATACTTATTGAACAACAGTTTTGAGCTGGGCATTACTGTAGGGACTAGAGGTCTAGCAGAAAATGAAAGATATGGCCCTCATGGCAGACAGGAAAGTCCACGATGCACAAAACTCACACATATGATATCCAACATCATTCATAGTGGTAAATACTATGGAAAGGATAAAGCAGATAAGAAAGTTTATGTGTGTGTGGGTATGTGTGTGTACGTGTGCAGGTATATATGTTTGTGGTGTTGGAGTGGGTACTTGGAGTTTTAAATAGAATGGTGGGAAAAACCTTACCAAGAATACTGTATTTTAAAATTTGCAAACATAGAATTTTATATTGCCAACACAAAAAGAGTTGTTTTCCATATTGCTTGAAGTCTTTAAGACCATAAATATATTATTTGAGTTGTAGTCTAACATAACATATTTATTCAGTTTAACAGTTTGAGACGCTAAGGAGATTTCCATCTTCTTACTATTAGAAGTCACATTAAGATTGCATCATCTCTCTTTTTATAAATGTAGGTTTCTTTAAAAAAAAAACTAAGAGGTCAAAAATTCAAAAAAAAATAACTTCAGCTACTGAAATGATTCATCACGTTCATCTTCAAAAGAGTTGTCCAATTTACAATAACTAATTTACCAACAGGGTATACACTTTATTTTACAATATGCTCAACTATATTTAGGACAATGATCTCTATACTACTAGAAGATATTGAAATGGTGCCTATTTTAGTATGTGTTTTTCTAATAGAAAGCTTGAAATTTTCTACATGTATTTTCTTATATAAAATTCTAATTTTGAAATTTGACAAACTATTTTAAGCAAAATTTTTGCTTTTAAATGTTTTAATTAAAAGCATGTGCTATTTCAAAGACACTCAGTTTAGTTCAGTGGCTCAGTCGTGTCTGACTCTTTGTGACCCCATGAACCGCAGCACACCAAGCCACCCTGTCCATCACCAACTTCCGGAGTCCACCCAAACCCATGTCCATCGAGTTAATGATGCCATCCAGCCATCTCATCCTCTGTCATCCCCTTCTCCTCCTGCCCTCAATCTTTCCCAGATTCAGGGTCTTTTCCAAAGAGTCAGCTCTTAGCATGAGGTGGCCAAATTATTGGAGTTTCAGCTTCAACATCAGTCCTTCCAATGAATATTCAGGACTGATCTTTTTTAGGATGGACTGGTTGGATCTCCTTGCAGTCCAAGGGACTCTCAAGAGTCTTCTCCAACATCACAGTTCAAAAGCATCAATTTTTCGGCGTCAGCTTTCTTCATCATCCAAAACTCACATCCATACATGACCACTGGAAAGACCATAGCCTTGACTAGATGGACCTTTGTTGGTAAAGTAATGTCTCTGCTTTTTAACATACTATCTAGGTTGGTCATAACTTTCCTTCCAAGGAGTAAGCATCTTTTAATTTCAAGGCTGCAATCACCATCTGCATTGATTTTGGAGCCCAGAAAAATAAAGTTAATCACTGTTTCCACTGTTTCCCCATCTATCTGTCATGAAGTGATGTGACTGGATGCTATGATCTTAGTTTTCTGAATTTTAGCTTTAAGCCAACTTTTTCACTCTTCCCTTCACTTTCATCAAGAGGCTTTTTAGGTCTTCTTCACTTTCTGCCATAAGGGTGGTGTCATCTGCATATATGAGGTTATTGATATTTCTCCCAGCAATCTTGATTCCAGCTTGTGCTTCCTCCAGGCCACAGTTTCTCATGATGTACTCTTCATACAAGTTAAATAAGCAGGGTGACAATATACAGCCTTACTGTACTCCTTTTCCTATTTGGAACCAGTCTGTTGTTTCATGCCCAGCTCTAACTGTTGCTTCCTGACCTGCATACAGGTTTCTCAAGACGCAGGTCAGGTGGTCTGGTATGCCCATCTCTCTCAGAATTTTCCACATTTTATTTTGATCCACACAGTCAGAGGCTTTGGCATAGTCAATAAAGCAGAAATAGATGCTTTCCTGAACTCTCTTGCTTTTTCGATGATCCAGCAGATGTTGGCAATTTGATCTCTGGTTCCTCTGCCTTTTCTAAAACCAGCTTGAACTTCTGGAAGTTCACAGTTCACATATTACTAAAGCCTGGCTTGGAGAATTTTAAGCATTACTTTACTAACGTGTGAGACGAGTGCTATTGTGTGGTAGGCTGAGAATTCTTTGGCATTGCTTTTCTTTGGGATTGGAACGAAAACTGACCTTTTCCAGTTCTGAGGCAACTGCTGAGTTTTCCATATTTGCTCGTATCTTGAGTGTAGCACTTTCACAGCATCATCTTTCAGTATTTGAAATAGCTCAACTGGAATTCCATCACCTCCTCTAGTTTTGTTCGTAGTCATGTTTTCTTAGGCCCACTTGACTTCACATTCCTGGGTGTTGGCTCTAGGTGAGTGATCACACCATCATCATTATCTGTGTCATGAAGATCTTTTTTGTATAGTTCTTCTGTGTATTCTTGTCACCTCTTCTTAATATCTTCTGCTTCTATTAGGTCCATACCATTTCTGTCCTTTATTGAGCCCATCTTTGCATGAAATATTCCCTTGGTATCTCTAATTTTCTTGAAGAGATCTCTGGTCTTTCCCATTCTATTGTTTTCCTCTACTTCTTTGCATTGATCGCTGAGGAAGGCTTTCTTATCTCTCCTTGTTATTCTTTGGAACTCTGCATTCAAATGGGAATATCTTTCCTTTTTTCCTTTGCTTTTTGCTTCCCGTCTTTTCACAGCTATCTGTAAGGCCTTCTCAGACAGCCATTTTGCTTTTTTGCATTTGTTTCTCTTGGGGATGTTCTTGATTTTTGTCTCCTGTACAATGTAATGAACCTCTATCCATAATTCATTAGGCATTCTGTCTATCAGATCTAGTCCTTTAAATCTATTTCTCAGTTCCTCTGTATAGTCATAAGAGATTTGATTTAGGTCATACCTAAATGGTCTAGTGGTTTTCCCCACTTTCTTCAATGTAAGTCTGAATTTGACGATAAGGAGTTCATGATCTGAGCCACAGTCTGCTCCTGGTCTTGTTTTTGCTGACTGTATAGAGCTTCTCCATCTTTGGCTGCAAAGAATGTAATCAGTCTGATTAAAGACATTATCCCTTTTATATATCAAAAAACCTGTTTCTCTTAAGAAAGGAGAGGATAATTTTAAGTTTTACAGCATTTTCAATTTTAGAAACTCCTGTCATTATCCATCTCCTTTACAGTGTTTTTCGCTGTTCTGAAACATGGGAAAAACTTTTGTCTTCAGAGATCTCTTAGGTAACTGGGTTTCCCTCCCCTGAGTTTTTTTGTGTTATCACCATTGGGTGTTGTCTACATATAATTCCTCTGGAAGTTTGAAACAAGATGGAAGTCTAGTGATTTTCTGTCATGTGATTACTCATCAGACCTCAAAATATAATGATATATTGCCTATGATTGTATATTGTGATGATACATAAATTTTTCAGCCAATAATTCTATTTTTGATTTTGACCTTTCTTACTAAAATATGAGACCAAGATGATCAGATAATGGGCTGATGTTCGTCACCATGTTCATCATCTATTTTGAGTATGAGAGTATGGACACACCTGCAGGAAGAATTAGAACACTGAAACTTCACTTTGTCTTCTTAAAATTTTCTCAAAATAAAGATATATTTCCAAAGAAAAAAAAAGTAGAAAACACCCTCTGTATTAATTTTTGTTTACTGTCTCCTTAATTCAAGTTAAAACTGTGAGATCATCTGCCAACTGAACTCAGAATTGGAAGCAACGATAGCTGTAACTGGTAAATCAGAAGAAGAAAGTGCAATTGTAGACATATTTCACCAAAGATCAAAGAACTTTGAAAAGAGCAAGCCTCAATGAATAGCTAGTGAACATTGACAGGACAAAGGTGGTCCCTTTAGAATAAGTGAGATTACTGCAGGGTCATAAAGTGTAATATCTTTGATGGAAGTTTAATGGAAACCTCATTGTCTAATTTAATAATGAAACTTTATTGTTAGCTGAGGTGTCCTTTAAAAACGTGATGTCTATAAACTTCCAATTATGTTAATTCGAACTTGCCTCTCTGTTTCTTGAGCTTTCTCACTCTGTGTGACAAAGAAGAAGGCTGTTTGAGTTGAAGATCATGCAACCTCATTTTCCAGAACAGTTTAAATTTAAAAATAGCTTTCTTCTGTTTTTGAAAACACAATTAAGGGACTTTTAAGACATTCTTAAATGTGTTGGTGATTCATGGTAGATGGAAATTAAGGCAGGAATGGCATTCTTTTCTTTACAGTTTCATTTTGTGTTCTTTTGTGTAGCTGCTGTTTGTTTACAATTTGCAAAGGGAGCTATGTAACTTAATGCCCAAAGTTCCTTAACCTGTATTTTTATATAGTTGTGTAAGCAGTATTGAAGATAAACAGTGAAAGAGAAGACCAGTTCAGGTAAACATAAAAAAGATTTGTATATTGCAATAAAGAATGAGTTTTCACTGTTGTAAGTTGACAAGTATATGTCAGTGAAGATCTGCATATTCTAAAATGCAACATTGCTTTGTCAGTGAAAACCCAGGGCCTTAGCTTCTGATAAGTCTGCTAGCAAACTTCAGCATTTTGACTTGACAATTTGTTCTCGCAGTTGATTGCTATAAATTTTTGAGACTACACTACTCGTGTGTAAATTAGGGCCATTGATGTCTCCTAGATAAGAGTATCAATGTGCTGTCATATTAATATCATATTGACAGCACACTGTAGATGCTCAATTGATGAGAGGAATTAATGTTATAAATATTGCTTCAATGTCATATGAAAGTTAGCATTTACTATTTAGAGAAACATAGTTGATGGCATCCAAAAATCTGTTTCCATTCATATGTAAAATGTCGTTATTAAGAAATTATTCCAATTTATTACCCTTAATTTTGTGTGCTGATAATTTAAATTAATTAGCCTTTAACTGTGTGGATCACAATCAACTGGAAAATTCTGAAAGAGATGGGAATACCAGACCACCTGATCTGCCTCTTGAGAAACCTGTATGCAGGTCAGGAAGCAACAGTTAGAATGGGACATGGAAAAACAGACTGGTTCCAAATAGGAAAAGGAGTACGTCAAGGTTGTATATTGTCACCCTGCTTATTTAACTTATATGCAGAGTACATCATGAGAAACACTGGGCTGGAGGGAGCACAAGCTGGAATCAAAATTGCCGGGAGAAATATCAATAACCTCAGATATGCGGATGACACCACCCTTAGGGCAGAAAGTGAAGAAGAACTACAGGGCCTCATGATGAAAGTGAAAGAAGAGAGTGAAAAGGTTGGCTTAAAGCTCAAATTCAGAAAACTAAGATCATGGCATCCAGTCCCATCACTTCATGGCAGATAGATGGGGAAACAGTGAAAACAGTGGCTGAGTTTATTTTCCTGGGCTCCAAAATCACTGCAGATGGTGACTGTAGCCATGAAATTAAAAGATGCCTACTCCTTGGAAGGAAAGTTATGACCAACCTAGACAGCATATTAAAAAGCAGAGACATCACTTTGTCAACAAGTTCCATCTAGTCAAGACTATGGTTTTTCCAGTAGTCATGTATGGATGTAGGAGTTGGACTGTGAATAAAGCTGAGTGTCGAAGAATTGATGCTTTTGAACTGTGGTGTTGGAGAAGACTCTTGAGAGTCCCTTGGACTGCAAAGAGATCCAACCAGTCCATCCTAAAGGAAATCAGTCCTGAACATTCACTAGTAGGACTGATGCTGAAGTTGAAACTCCAGTGCTTTGGCCACGTGATGCAAAGAGCTGATTCATTTGAAAAGACCCTGATACTGGGAAAGCTTGAGGGCAGGAGGAGAAGGGCACGACAGAGGATGAGATGGCTGGATGGCATCACTGACTCAATGGACATGGATCTGGGTGGACTCCAGGAGTTGATGATGAGCAGGGAGGCCTGGTGTGCTGCGGTTCAGGGGGTCACAAAGAGTTGGACATGACTGAGTGACTGAACTGGACTGAACTGATACTATTAAACTACTAGTATTTTCTAAAAGGAACTGTACTATATACTGGATGATTATGAACATGTAGGCTGACTTTCATGCTCTCTAGGATAGAGTAATATAATTAGAGAGACTGAAACATAGAAACAAACAAATGACAAAGAGATTATGAAGAAGAGATTAGATGAAACGGACCTAGAATCAGAGCATTAAAGATGAGCAAATCATATTGGATTTGGGATGGTAACAACCAGACTTTTTAATAAGACCAGGGATACGGCAATTCTAGACATATTCAACATAATGTATCTTATGGACTTACAAAAATCCTACCTTTCAGGGAATTCCCTGGTGGTCCTGTAGTTAGGACTCCTTACATATACTCATGGGGGCCCAGTTTCAATCCCCAGTAGGGGTACTTAAGATCCCTGCAAGACAGGCAGCATAACCAAAGAAAAATCCTGCATTTCATAACTTACACACATCAGTGTGACTTATTTACAAATATACATAAAAACAAACAAAATACACTTGCTTCAATGGTTATTTATATATGTTATGTCTGTTTGCCCATGATATGTAGTGACTCCCTTGTAGATAAAATCCTATGTGATATTAATGCTAGAAAACACAGGCAAAAGAGAAAGATTAATACAGTGTGTATAGCTGACAGTTGTTTCTGTGTTTACATACCATGAGTCATCTGTGAAACCCTGAGCATTCTTTTCTATGTCGTCACATATGTATGTCATTTTGCCTGAAGGCTTCAAAAAACTTTTTCCAATAAATGATAAATAATTGTGGTATTGAAGAAGACTCTTGAGAGTCCCTTGGACTGCAAGGACATCAAACCAGTCCATCCTAAAGGAAATAGTCCCTGAGTATTCATTGGAAGGATTGATGCTGAAGCTGAAGCCCTAATAATTTGGCCACCTGATGCAAAGAGCTGACTCATTGGAAAAGACCCTGATGTTGGGAAAGATTGAGGGCAGGAGGAGAAGGGATGGCAGAGGATGAGACGGTTGGATGGCATCACTGATTCAATGGACCTGAATCTGAGCAAACTCTTGTAGGAGATGGTGAAGGACAGGGAAGCCTGGCAAGCTGCAGTCCATGGGGTCTCAAAGAACTGGAGATAATTTAGCAACTGAACAACAATAAACAAGAACATTTGAGAACTAAGAGACATCAAAATGACCAGAGGTCAAAGAACAGGACCCCTAACAAGTCATGTGGTGCAACTGTGATTTTGTTTTACAGGTTGCATTTACACTGTTAATATTAGAATGACAAGAACCTCTTTGGACAATAGAGGAAAATGGCACAACAAGCTATTTCCGTGACAGGGATTTTGGCTCTAGAATGTGAACTAGTACCCATCTTCAATGTAATTTATAACACAATCTGATTTTATTTGTGATAATAAAGCAAAATATCCAGCAGTAGTTGCTAAGGTTTTGGGAACATAATTTATAGATTACACCCAGCAGGTAATAATCTTTATACAATCTGCTGTAATAAACTGGTAGATTAATGAGGGTTAAGTATAAACAAGCCAATAATTAATGAAATTTGATTCATAACATACCTGTAATATTTCAGGTGGCAATTTAACTGCAAAATAGTTAAAACTAAATGTAATTACAAGTTAATATTTAGAATTATTGTGAAGTTTTTCTAGGTAGTACATTTATATGTGAGGCTTCCCTGATGTCACAGATGGTAAAGAATCTGCCTGCAATGCAGGAGAGCTGGGTTTGATCCCTGGGTCAGGAAGGTTCCCTTGAGAAAGGAATGGCTTCCCAATCCATATCCTTGGATGGAGAATTCCGTGGACAAAGGAGTATGGCAGGCTACAGTTCACAAGTTTGCAGAGTTGGACAAGACTGAGCAAGTAACATACACACATTTACATATATGCATAGAATTGACATTTATATAGGGCTAACAATTTAATTCACTGATAGATTTTTAAGAGTAAACTTTTGTCAAATGTAACTCATATAAAATCTTCTGAATGGCATAATGGGGACATATTTTATAATTGAGAAAAGGAAAAGCAAACACAACTGAGATTAGCAATTCTCAAAGCCTCTCAAAAAATGAGTAGGAGAAAATTTTGTCTCTCTGATAATTAGCAAGTAACTAATCAATACAAAAAAAGCCATCCAGAAGTCTAGTAGTTTAAAGCAACTGAATGTCATTTTTGTTGTGTCTGCTGATAGCTATGTAAATTAAGTCCTTAGTTGATCACCGCTACTGAAGGGTTAGGGTTAGGGTTAGGATTAGGGTTAGGCATTTGGTCCCATCACTCCATGGGAAATAGATGGGGAAACAGTGGAAACAGTGTCAGACTTTATTTTTTTGGGGCTCCAGAATCACTGCTGATGGTGACTGCAGCCATGAAATTAAAAGACGCTTACTCCTTGGAAGGAAGGTCATGGCCAACCTAGATAGCATATTTAAAAGCAGAGACATTACTTTGCCAACAAAGGTCTGTCTAGTCAAGGCTATGGTTTTTCCAGTCGTCGTGTATGGATGTGAGAGTTGGACAGTGAAGAAAGCCGAGCGCTGCACAATTGATGCTTTTGAACTGTGGTGTTGGAGAAGACTCTTGAGAGTCCCTTGGACTGCAAGGAGATCCAATCAATCCATCCTAAAAGAGATCAATCCTGGGTGTTCATTGGAAGGTCTAATGTTGAAGCTGGAACTCCAATACTTTGGCCACCTCATGCGAAGGGTTGACTCACTGGAAAAGACCCTAATGCTGGGTAGGATTGGGGGCGGGAGGAGAAGGGGACAACAGAGGATGAGATGGTTGGATGGCATCACCGACTCGATGAACATGGGTTTGGGTAGATTCCGGGAGTTGGTGATGGACAGGGAGGCCTGGCGTGCTGCAATTCATGGGGTTGCAGAGAGTCAGACACGACTGAGCGACTGAACTGAACTGAACTGAACTGAAGAATATATGAGCTCACATGACTAAAAGCCCCAAACTCTCTTTAAATCATTTCAATACTATCACTTCTTTGAAGCTTGTTATATATGTTACTTTTTTAAACCACACCTGTGTGTGTGTCAGTGTCTGCATGTGCAAGTATATGTGAGAAAGAAAGAGAGAGAAAGAGATTACTTGTAGTAAATAGTATTGATAGTACTGCCCCAAATCACTGTTTCTTTCAATATCCTATACAGAACACTTGAGACTGGATTTACTTCCCTCCTCTAGACTTTGAACTCACTCCTGTGACTTGCTTTATCCACCAGTTTATTAGCACTCATGACACAAGCATGATCATTAGGTAGACATTCTCTCTTTGGCTTCTATCAGTTCAATTCAGTCGCTCACTCATGTCCGACTCTTTACGACCCATGGACTGCAGAACACCAGGCCTATTTGTCCATCACCAACTCCCAGAGTTTACTCAAATTCATGTCCATTGAGTCGGTGATGCCATTCAGCCATTTCATCCTCTGTTGTCTCCTTCTCCTCAATCTTTCCCAGCATCATGGTCTTTTCAAATGAGTCAGCTCTATGCAAGAGGTGGCCAAAGTATTGGAGTTTCAGCTTCAATCAGTCCCTCCAACAAATATTCAGGCCTGATCTTTTTAGAATGCACTAGTTGGATCTACTTGATGTCCAAGGGAATATCAGGAGTCTTCTCCAACACCACAGTTCAAAAACATCAATTCTTTGGCGCTCAGCTTTCTTTACAGTCCAACTCTCATATCCATACATGACTACTGGAAAAACCATAGCCTTGACTAGACGGACCTTTGTTGACAAAGTAATGTCTCTGCGTTTTAATATGCTATTTAGGTTGGTCATAACTTTCTTTCCAAGGAGTAAGTGTCTTTTAATTTCATGGCTGCAGCCACCATCTGCAGTAATTTTGGAGACCTCAAAAATAAAGTCTGCTACTGCTTCCACTGTTTCCCTGTCTATTTGCCATGAAGAGATGGGACCAGATGCCATGGTCATAGTTTTCTGAATATTCAGCTTTAAGCCAACTTTTTCACTCTCCTTTTATACTTTCATCAAGAGGCCTTTTAGTTCTTCTTCACTTTCTGCCATAAGGGTTGTGTCATCAGCGTATCTGAGGTTATTGATATTTTTCCCGGCAATCTTGATTCCAGCTTGTGTTTCGTCCAGCCTAGCGTTTCTTATGATGCACTCTGCATATAAGTTAAATAAGCAGGGTGACAATATACAGCCTTGATGTACTTCTTTTCCGATTTGGAACCAGTCTGTTGTTCCATGTCCATTTCTAACTGTTGCTTCCTGACCTGCATACAGGTTTCTCAAGTGGCAGATCAGGTGGTCTGGTATTCCCATCTCTTTAAGAATTTTCCACAGTTTATTGTGATCCACACTGGCAAAACCTTCGGCATAGTCAATAAAGCAGAAATAGATATTTTTCTGGAATTCTCTTGCTTTTTCGATGATCCATTGGATGTTGGCAATTTGATCTCTGGTTCCTCTGCTTTTTCTAAAACCAGCTTGAACAGATGGAAGTTGACAGTTCACATATTGCCAAAGCCTAGCTTAGAAAATTTTGAGCATTACTTTTCTAGCATTTGAGATGAGTGGAACTGTGTGGTAGTTTGAGAATTCTTTGGTATTGCCTTTCTTTGGGATTGGAATAAAAATTGACCTTTTCCAGTCCTGTGACCACTGCTGAGTTTTTCAAATTTGCTGACATATTGAGTGCAGCACATTCACAGCATCATCTTTCAGGATTTGAAATAGCTCAACTGGAATTCCATCACCTCCACTAGCTTTGTTCTTAGTGATGCTTCCTAAGGCCCACTTGACTTCACATTCCAGGATGTCTGGCTCTAGTGAGTGATGGCACCATCATAATTATCTGGGTCGTGAAGATCTTTTTTGTACAGTTCTTCTGTGTATTCTTGCCACCTCTTCTTAATATCTTCTGCTTCTGTCAGGTACATACCATTTCGGTCCTTTATTGAGCCCATCTTTGCATGAAATGTTCCCTTGGTATCTCTAATTTTCTTGAGATGATCTCTAGTCCTTCCAATTCTATTATTTTCCTCTATTTCTTTGCATTGATCACTGAAGAAGGCTTTCTTATCTCTCCTTGCTATTCTTTGGAATTCTGCATTCTAATGGGAATATCTTTCCTTTTCTCCTTTGCTTTTGGCTTCTCTTCTTTTCACAGCTATTTGTAAAGCCTCCTCAGACAGCCATTTTGCTTTTTTGCATTTCTTTTTCTTGGGGATGGTCTTGATTCCTGTCCCCTGTACAATGTCATGAACCTCCATTCATAGTTCATCATGCACTCTGTCTATCAAATCTAGTCCCTAAAATCTATTTTTTACTTCTGCTTTATAATCATGAGGGGTTTGATTTAGGTCATACATGAATGGTCTAGTGGTTTTCCCTACTTTCTTCAAATTAAGTCTGAATTTGACAATAAGGACTTCATTATCTGAGCCACAGTCTGCTCCTGGTCTTGTTTTTGCTGACTGTATAGAGTTTCTCCATCTTTGGCTGCAAATAATATAATCAATTTGATTTTGGTGTTGGCCATCTGGTGATGTCCATGTGTAGAGTCTTCTCTTGTGTTGTTGGAAGAGGGTGTTTGGTATGACCATTGCGTTCTTTTGGCAGAACTCTGTTAGACTTTGCCCTGCTTCATTCTGTACTCCAAGGCCAAATGTGCCCGTTACTCCGGGTGTTTCTTGACTTCCTACTTATGCTTTCCAGTCCCCTATAATGAAAAGAACATCTTTTTTGGGTGTTAGTTCTAAAAGGTCTTGTAGGTCATCCTAGAATGGTTCAACTTCAGCTTCTTTGGTGTTCCTGGTCGGTACATAGACTTGGATTACTGTGATATTGAATGGTTTGCCTTGGAAATGAAGAGATCATTCTGTCGTTTTTGAAATTGCATTTATACTCGTATATAATTTGAGATTGGCTTCTATACTCACCACAAAAATATAAAGGTCACTTCAAGAGGAATATGATTCCTAAGGTCAAACTTGAATCTGAAACTAACCTATAATCCCAAACACAAGCCAAAAGGAGATATGTGAGCAAGATAGATAAGAGTACGTTTGTTTGTTTTTGGCCACAGTGCCTTATTACGGAGTATTTCTATGTCCATAATTTACCATTGCATAAACAAATTTAATGCATATATACCTATACTCAAAAATCATTAAAAAATGCAAGTTATTTTTATATGCAATACTTTTTCAAATGGTTTTATTGAGATTTAATTCATGTCTTATACAGCTTAGCCAAATAAAGTCCACCATTCAGTGTTTCTTGCATCTTCGAGTTGTGTACCTATCACCATAACCAATTGATCATTTTAATCACCCCAAAGTCAACCCTCTGTATGTTAGCAGTCACTCTCCATTTCTCCCTAACCCCAGGCCCTTCAGTCATAGAAACTATTAATCTACTCCCATTGCAACAGCAGGACTTCCTGAGTGGTAAAGAGTCTGCCTGCCAATAAGTAGACACAAGAGACATGTGTTTAATCTCTGAATCAGGAAGATTCCTTGAGGGAGGAAGTGGCAACCTGTTCTAGTATCCTTGCCAGGGAGGAGGCTCATGGGCTGGAGTCCATGGGGTCACAGAGTAAGACATGACTGAGCGACTGAATACGCAACAACAAAATTGCAACAGCAATTTAGGAATATCTTCCAAGAGATGATGTTCAGAATATTTTTGCATTTGTAAGGATTCAGAACAGGCCTCCTCAGGTTGCGCCACTTCTGAGACTTCTCCAGTGGTTAAGAATCTATGCTTCCACTGCAGGGGGCACAGGATCCATCCCTGATCAGGTAACTAAAATCCTCGATGTCACATGGTGTAGCCAAAAAGAAATGTGCCACCTTTGCATGTGGATTATTGTGAGCTAAAGGCAACTGAAACCCTGTGGGTGCAAGAGAAACTACCATTCTCTTAACTAATTAGAAGAATTTAAATTTGGGATTTTTCCCCAAAATAGAGTTATTTGGGGAGAAAAATTTTTTCTAAGTGTCCCCATCTGTATGGCAGGGCAAATATCTAATGACCAATATCTCTTCTTTTTCTTACCTACCTGTGAATGAACGTCTTGTGTATGTGGAATCCTTGTACGTATGAAATTAAACTTGGTTTTCTCCTGTTAATCTGTCTCATGTTGATCCAATTATTAGACCAGCTGAAATACACTTATACCATGATGAAAAATTCTCACCCCCAACATGTCTTATCAGGTTTCTCTTTTTCTTTTTAACCCTCTATTAAGATATCATTCAGATACTATAGAATTCAGACATTTAAAACATAATATTTAATGATTTTTAGTATATTCACAGCTGTGCAACTATTATTATAATATAATTTTAGATTATTCTCTTTCTTCCAAAAAGAAATCATGTTCCTAACTGGCAGTACCTGTAGAGTAGCCTCTTCTGGATATTTTATAAAAATATTATCATGAAATATGTGTTATTTTGTGATTGTTTTTTATTTGGCATAATCTTTTCAAGGCCAATACCATGGAAAATTTTCCCTGCCTGATATGATATACATAGAAGTCAATACAATGGGATTGATTCTTGAGAAAAGTCAATCATAAAGGAGACAGGAGGGAGGCAAAGCTCAACCCTGTCTTCCTACGCTGGTGTTTGGTCAAATTTCCATGACTCAGTGGAAAATGGTTAGTATGCAGAGGCCCTGGTGCAGCCGGCTTCCATTAGAGGGCTTGTAACTTAGCCATTTATCATAAAGTATGGGAAATGGGCAGCTTCCCTGGTGGCTCAGTTCTAAAAAACTTGCCTGCCAATGCAGGAGATGCAGGTTCAAACCCTGGGCCGGGAAGATCCCCTGGGGAAGGCAATGGCAATCCATTCCAATTATCTTGTTTTGGAAATCCCATGGACAGAGGAACCTGGGGGGCTTCAGTCTATGGGCTACTCTCTTGCAAAGAGTTGGACAAGACTTAGTGACTAAATGGGCTTCCCTTGTGTCAGTTGGTAAAGAATCTGCCTTCAATGTCGAAGACCTGGGTTAGATCCCTGGGTTGGGAAGGTCTCCTGGAGAAGAGAAAGGCTACACATTCTAGTATTCTGGCCTAGAGAATTCCATGGACTGTAATTCCATGAACCCATGGGGTCGCAAAGAGTCAGACAGGACTGAGCGACTTTCACTTTCACTTATACTTAACGACTGAACAACAACAGCAACAATGTAGGATGGGATTCTCTGTTGGATCTTTCTCAGTAACGGATTTGTGGCTTCAAAGAGGATTCTATCGTTTATGTTCTGGTCATGCCCCGATCCTGATCCCTTGGTTCTGCAGGGGACTGGAGGGGTTTGGTGGAGTAGGGGTGGGGGGTTGGTGTGGGATGGGGTGTGGGACTTTGGTTCCAGGTGTCATTCAAGGAAAATTTTCTCCTCGCTCATGCTTCAGCTGCATGGCTTGAGGTTTTGTTCTACTGTCTCTGGAAAATGACTTACCTTGTTAGAAACAGATTATGGCCAGTTTGGCGCTGGTTCTGAGATTTTGGATCCAACAGTGTTATTGCATGTATCATATATCATTGCTTTTTACTGCGCAATAATATCTCATTGATTGTTTCTCCTTTCAATAGTTGATGCACATTTGAGTTCTTTGAGCTTTTCTTTTAATATTAAGGAAAATGTTGCTAGAACTATTAGTCTATAGAATTTTTATGTGAGGATATGTTTTTATTTCTCTTAAGTAGATATCTGGGAATGGAACTGATGGGTCATGTGGCAATACTGTTTAATCTTTAAAGTATTTTTTTAATTTTTTAACTTTTAATTTATTTCAGGATTCCACACATACACTTATGGAACAATAGACTGGTTCAAAGTTGGGAAAGGAATATACCAAGGCTATATATTGTCACTCTGCTTATTTAATGTGTATGCAGAGCACATTATATGAAAATTGGGGTGGATGACTCACAAGCTGGAATCAAGATTGCTGGGAGAAATATCAACAACTTTAGATATGCACATGATACCACTTTAATGGCAGAAAGTGAAGAGGAACTAAAGAGCCTCTTGAAGAAAGTGAAAGAGAGTGAAAAAGCTGGATTAAAATTCAACATTCAAAAAATGAAGATCATGGCATCTGATCCTATCATTTCATGGGAACTAGATGGGGAAAAAGTGGAAACAGTGTCAGATTTCATTTTCTTGGGCTCCAAAATCAATACTGATGGAAACTGCCGCCCCGAAATTAAAAGACTGTTCCTCCTTGAAAGAAAAGCTATGCCAAACCTAGACAGTATATTAAAAAGTATAAACATCATTTTACCAACCAAGATCCATATAGTCAAAGCTATGGTTTTCCCAGTAGTCATGTATGGATGTTAGAGTTGGACCATAAAGAAGGCCGAACATTGAAGAAATCATTCTTTTGACCTTTGGTGCTGGTGAAGACTCTTGAGAGTCCTTTGGACAGCAAGGAGATCAAACCAGTGAATTCTAAAGGAAATTAGTCCTGAATATTCATTGGAAGAACTGATGCTAAAGCTAAAGCTCCAATACTCTGGCCACCTGATGCAAAGAACCAACTCACTGGAAAAGCCCCTGATGCCAGGAAAGTTTGAGGGCAACAGGAGAAAGGGGTGACAGAGGATGAGATGGCTGGATGGCATCACTGACTCAATGGACATGAGTTTGAACAAACTTAGGGAGATAATGAAGGAGAAGGTAGCCTGAAGTACTGCAGTTCATGGGGTTGCAGAGTTGGACATGACTTAGCAACTGAACAAAAACAACAGTTTAAAGACCACTCGTGACACAAGGTTTGTCAAGGCAAAAAACAGCCCCTGTTATCTCCTCCATTTTCCCCTTCACAGAAACAACTACATTTATCTTTTCTAGATGTCGTTTGGTCCTCACCACCTTATGTCTAACAATGTATTTGTATTGCTGTTTCCTGATCTGGGGGGAGGTTTTGCTTTAGACATCATCTATTGACTTCCCACTATTAAAAAATGCAGATTTAGATCCCTTTCTTTCTTTTGTCCCACTAAACACATGAACCCTTTCATCTTCCATCCCCTCAAACTCTGCAAAAATTGTTCACCTTTCCTTTCATTCACATCTTGTTTAACGTTTTGAGAAACTGTCAGACTGTTTAAGCTGTTACCTCATTTTAAAGCCCATTGGCATTGTATGAAGGTTCACATTTCTCCACTTGATTGACCATCCTGTAGATGGTGACTGCAGTCATGAAATTAAAAGAAACTATTTCCTTGCGAGAAAAGTTATGTCAAATATAGACAGCACATTTAAGAGCAGAGACATCACTTTGCTGACAAAGGTCCATATAGTCAATGTTGCGCTTTTTCTGGTAGTAATAGACTGCTGTAAGAGTTGTACCATAAAGAAGAATGAGTGACAAAGAATTGATGCTTTTGAGTTGTGATGCTGGAGAAGACTCTTGAGAGTCCCTTGGACTCCAGGGAGATCAAACCAGTCAATCCTAAAGGAAATCAACCATGAATATTCTTTGGAAGAACTGATGCTGTAGCTGAAGTCCCAATACTTTAGCCACGTGATGTGAAAAGGTAACTCATCGGAAAAGACCCTGATGCTGGGAAAGATTGAAGGCAGTAGGAGAAGGGGGTGGCAGAGGAGGAGATGGTTACATAGCATCACTGATTCAATGGACATGAATTTGAGCAAACTCTGGGAGATCATGGAGGACAGAGGATCTTGGTATGCTGCAGTTCATGGAGTAGCAAAGAGTTGGACATAACTTAGTAACTGAACAGTAACAAAACCCAACATCCTACAAAAAGTGGTATGGTTTTGATTTGGATTCTTGTAAGGGTTACTTCCATGAAATAGCAAAGAGTCAGACACGACTGAGTACACACTTTCAAAAGGGCTACTGAAATTTAATTGAACATCTTGTCATGGCTCTATTCATCAATGTCACATATTCCTATAGAAATATTTACTCAGCTCTTTTGCTGATTTCTTGCTATATTTATCTTTTATTATTGAGTTGTGAGAGTTTTTATGTAATCTGGAGATAAGTTTCTTCTCAGATACAGAATTTGTAAGGTATTTCCCCCATTTTCTGATTTGTTTTTCAATTTCTTGGTGGTATCATTTGAATAAAGGTTTTTTTTTTTTTTCCTGGTGAAGTTCAATATGTTTTGTCTTTTGCCACTTGTGGTATTGATGGCACATTTGAAAGGCTTTTCCTATCCAAGTGCAGGAAGAGATATTCTGATATAAAGGCATACCCTCATATTTTGTTTTTGGCATACCATGTGGTATGCAGGACTTTAGTTCTCCAACCAGAGATCAAACCTCTGCCCCCTGCAATAGGAGTGCCCAAGTTTAACCACTGGACTGCCAGGGAATCTTCAGGCATACCTTATTTTACTGCACTTTGCAGATACAGCATTTTCTACATATTTCAGGTTTGTGGCTACTCTATGTCAAACAAGTTTATTGGCATTATTTTTCCAACAGAATTATTTTTAATTTAGGTAAGTACATTGTTTTTTCAGATGTAATGCTATCATACATTTAAGAGACTATACTATAAACAAAACTATTATATGCACTGGGAAACCAAAATTTTGTGTGATGCGCATTACTACAAGTTTACTTTTTTGCAGTGATATGAAACCAAACCGGTAACTTTTCTTAGATCTGTGTGTATTTTTTGAAGTAACACAGTTTTAGCTCTTACATGTTCTCTTATTTTCCTATTCTTGTTCTTTGGGAAATATGACAATGTACTTATTAAGAAAACTTTATAAAATAAGTCCTAAGCTATGGAGACATGATTTCCCCTGCTTTGTTTATTTTCCCGACTTTCTTTGCTATTGTTGGTTGATTGTTTTCCATGAAATGTTTTAAGTCAGTTTGACAAAGAACTTTGATAAGATTTTTATTTGAGATTGAAAGAAATTTACAGATAAATTTGTGATCTTTAAGTTATTTAATTTTTTGAATCAATGATAATAGACTGTAGATCTACGGACTTTCCATCACCTTTGACTTTAAACAATGTCTGTACAATCTCTGATAGGTTTTTATGCATTCTTTCAAATATTTACTTATAAATAATGCAAGCTTTTGATGATTTATAAATATCATTTGTACTTTTAAGACTTATTCTAATTGCTTGATACTAAAATACAGTTTTTAATATTGTACACAAACCATAAACTTAGCAAATTCACTTATTTATTTTAATTATTTCCCAGTATATTTCTTTGTATTTTCTATATATACTATCATCGCAAACAAAAATAATGACATTTATTTCTTCCTTTCTAATTATTATTGATTTTATTTCTTTTTCTAATTTCATGAGCTAGAACCTCCAGTACAGTGGTGGATGGAAATGGTGATAGTAAACTTTCTTGTCTCTAATTTCAGTATTTCATAACTCTGTAGAGATTGCAGAAAATCCTAAGTAGTTAAGTTCTGTTATCTTCTAAATGATCATTGAGCTTTTCAAGTACATATTTCTAAGATAAGTTCATATGATATTTCTATCTCATTGTTCTAATACAGTGACATACTTTATGATTATAAAATGCTAAAATAAATAAAGCATCATTTGCTCATGATGTGTCCTCCTTCCTACAAAATGTTTGATTTAATTTGTTAGCCATTTCAAGATATTCAGTTATAAGTTTATAAGAGAGATCAGACTATAATTATCCTTTTTTATAGTGTAATTTCTTGAGAAACTTGAAGCGTATACTTGCCATTTCTTATAACAGTGAAGGGTGTGAAAATGGATATGTTTTAAAAAGATATTTTAGGATAGGAGTAAATGAGAAGGATTGTTTGGGGGTTTGATAAGTCAAATATTCTTATTATTCATCCAAGGGAGGTGGCAAGTAGGAAACTGGATATGAGTCTGATGTTCAGACATGGTCTGAGCATGAATGTTTGAAATTGGGACTATTTGGAAT
This sequence comes from Giraffa tippelskirchi, assembly GCF_054371585.1. NCBI lineage: Eukaryota > Metazoa > Chordata > Mammalia > Artiodactyla > Giraffidae > Giraffa > Giraffa tippelskirchi. Next base: position 68,049,547 of record NC_137279.1, read on the forward strand.
TTGTAGGCATTTATATTAACTAGGAGACTCCACCCAAGATTGATAAAAGAAGAATTCTAAGGATAGATCTTTTATGATAAGATGATATTTAAATTTCAATGAAAGGAGGAGGAACTATAAAAAGAATTGTTAATATGATAAGCAAAGACAAAAAGAGAATAGAGACCTCAAAGTCAAGGGGGGGGAAATACTAGGTGCTGCACAAAGGCTAATGCAGACAAGATCTGAGTTCAACTAGGAACTGCAAGAATCCAGTCAGCAGTAACTGAAGAAAATTGTTAAAACTTAGCTATAGGAAATAGGAAAGAAAACCTAATTAGACTTTTCGTTCAAGAGATGTTAGAGATAGAAAAACTAAAGTAATTAATACAGAAATGCTTTGAGGAGTTTCGCCATAAAGGATATAAATGATGAGATTTGTTGTTCAGTTGCTAAGTCATGTCAGACTCTTTGCAATCCCATGGACTGCAGCATGCCAGGCTCCTAAGTTCTCCACTATCTCCCTGAGTTTACTCGAATTCATCTCCATTGAATTGGTGATTCTATCTAGTCATCTCATCCTTTGCCACCCTCTTCACCGTTTGCCTTCAATATTTCCCAGCACTACAGTCTATTCAAATGTGGGGGCTCTTCGCATCAAGTGGCCAAAGTATTGGAGCTTCAGCTTCAGTATCAGTTCTTCCAATGAATTGAGAATTGGTTTCCTTTAGATTGACTGGTTTGATCTCCTTGGAGTCCAAGGGACTCTCAAGAGTCTTCTCCAGCACAACAGTTTGAAAACTTCAGTTCTTTTGCTCTCAGCCTTCTTTACGGTCCAACTCTCACATTCATACGTGACTGCTGGAAAAACAATACATTTGATATACACAGACCTCTGTTGACAAAGTGATGCCTTTTATTTTTAATATGCTTTCTAGGTTTGTAATAGCTTTTTTATCCAAGGAGAAGGAATCTTTTAAATTCATGTCATCCACAGTGATTTTGGAGAACAAGAAAAGTCTTTCACTGCCTCCAACTTTATCCATATATTTTCCATGAAGTGATGATACTGGATGCCAGGATCTTAGTTTTTTTGAATGCTGAGTTTCAAGTTAGCTTTTTCACTCTTCTCTTTCACCCTTATCAGGAGGCTCTTTAGTTTCCTTTACTTTCTGCCATTAGAGTGGTTCAGTTCAGTCAGTCATTAATGTCCGACTCTTTGTGACCCCATGGACTGCAGCATGCCAGGCTTCCCTTTCCATCACCAACTCCAGGAGCTTACTCAAACTCATGTCCATCGAGTCGGTAATGCCATCCAACATCTCATCCTTTGTCGACCCCTTTTCCTCCCACCTTCACTATTTCCAAGTATCAGAGTTTTTTCCAATAAGTTACTTCTTCACATCAGGTGGCCAAAGTATTGGAGTTTCAGCTTCAACATCAGTCCTTCCAATGAATATTCAGGACTGATTTCCTTTAGGATGGATGGGGTGAATGTCCTTGCAGTCCAAGGGACTCTCAAGAGTCTTCTCCAACACTACAGTTCAAAAGCATCAATTCTTCAGCTCTCAGCTTTGTTTATAGTCCAGCTCTCATATCCGTACATGACTACTGGGAAAAAATAGAGCTTTGACTAGATGGACATTTGTTGGCAAAGTAATGTCTCTGGTTTTCAATATGCTGTCAAGGTTGGTTATACCTTTTCTTCCAAGAAGCAAGCATCTTTTAATCTCAAGGCTGTAGTCATCATCTGCAGTGATTTTGGACCCTCTCCCCAAAGCAAGTCAGCCACTGTTTCCCCATCTATTTCCCATGAAGGGATGGGACTGGACGCCATGATCTTAGTTTTCTGAATGTTTAGCTTTAAGCCATATTTTTCACTCTGCTTTCACTTTCATCAAGAGGCTTTTTAGTTCCTCTTTGCTTTCTGCCATAAGGGTGGTGTATCTGCATATCTGAGGTTATTGCTAATTCTCCCAGCAATCTTGATTCCAGCTTGTGCTTCATCCAGCCCAGCATTTCACATGATGTACTTTGCATGTAAATTAAATAAGCAAGGTAACAATATGCAGCCCTGACATACTTCGTTCCTGATTTGGAATCAGTCTGTTGTTCCAGGTCCAGTTCTAACTGTTACTTCTTGACCTGCATAAAGATTTCTCAGTAGGCAGGTCAAGTGGTCTGGTACTCCCATCTCTTTAAGAATTTTCAACAGTTTGTTGTAATCTACACGGTCAAAGGCTTTGACATAGTCAATAAAGCAGAAATAGATATTTTTTCTGGAACTTTCTTGCTTTTTCGATGATCCAGCAGATGTTGGCAATTTGCTCTCTGGTTCCTCTGCCTTTTCTAAAGCCAGCTTGAACATCTGGAAGTTCATGGTTCACGTACTGTTGAAGCCTGGCTTTGAGAATCTTGAGCATTACTTTGCTAATGTGTGAGATGAGCGCAACTGTGAGTAGTTTGAGCATTCTTCGGCACTGCCCTTCTTTGAGATTGCAATGAAAACTGACCTTTTCCAGTCCTGTGGCCACTGCTGAATTTTCCAAATTTGCTGGTATATTGAGTGTAGCACTTTCACAGCATCATCTTTTAGGATTTGAAATAGCTCAACTGGAATTCCATCACCTCCACTAGCTTTGTTCGTAGTAACACTTCCAAAGGCCCACTTGCCTTCAGATTCCAGAATGTATGACTCTAGGAGAGTGATCACACTTTCAGGGTTATCTGGGTCATGAAGATCTTTTTTGTATAGCTATTCTGTATTGTTGCTACTTCTTCTTAATAACTTCTGCTTCTGTTTTGTTGATATCATTTCTGTCCTTTATTATGCCCATCTTTTCCTGAAATGTTCCCTTGGTATCTCTCATTTTCCTGAAAAGATCTCTAGTCTTTCCCATTCTATTGTTTTCCTCGATTTCTTTGCATTGATCACTGAAGAAGGTTTTCTTATCTCTCCTTGCTATTCTTTGGAACTCTGCATTCAAATGGGTATATCTTTCCTTTTCTCCTTTGCCTTTTTCTTCTCTTCTTTTCTCATTTATTTGTAAGGCCTCCTTACACAACGGTTTTGCCTTTTTGCATTTCTTTTTCTTGGGAAAGGTCTTGATCACTGTCTCCTGTAAAATTCATGAACCTCCATCCATAGTTCTTCATGCACTCTGTCTATCAATCTAGTCCCTTGAATCTGTTTGTCACTTCTGCTGTATAATCGTAAGTGATTTGATTTAGGTTATACCTGGATGACCTAGTGGTTTTCCCTCCTTTCTTTAAGTCTGACTTTGGCAATTAAGTATATAATATATTATAAATTATGTATTATATATTGCCAAAATATATTATAATTTGGCAATATAATCTATCTGATGTCGTTATTTACCATCTGGTGATGTTCATTATAGAGTTTTCTCTTGTGTTGTTGGAAGAGGGTGTTTGCTATGACCAGAGCATTCTATTGGCAAAACTCTCTTAGTCTTTGACCTGCTTCATTTTGTACTTCAAGGCCAAATTTGCCTGTTACTCCAGGTGTCTCTTGACTTCCTACTTTTGCATTCCAGTCCCCTATGATGAAAAGGACATCTCTTTTGGGTGTTAGTTTTAGAGTCTTGTAGGTCTTCACAGAACCATTCAACTTCAACTTCTTCAGAATTACCTGTTGAGGTATAGACTTGGATTACTGTGATAACGAATGGTTTGCCTTGGAAATGAACAGAGATCATTCTGTCATTTTTGAGATTGTATCCAAGTACTTCATTTCAGACTCTGTTGTTGACTATGAGCACTACTCCCTTTCTTCTTAGGGATTCTTGCCCACAGTAGTATATATAATGGTCATCTGATTTAAATTCACCCATTCCAGTCCACTGTAGTTCTGATTCCTAAAATGTGGATGTTCACTCTTGCCATCTCCTGTTTGACAACTTCCAATTTACCTTGATTCATGGACCTAACGTTCCAGGTTCTTATGCAATATTGGTCTTACAGCATCAGACTTTTCTTCCATCACCAGTCACAACCACAACTGGGTGTTCTTTTTTTTTTGACTCCTTGTCTTCATTCTTTCTGGAGTTATTTCTCCACTGATCTCCAGTAGCATATTGTACACCTATTGACCTGGGGAGCACATCTTTCAGTGTCCTATCTTTTTTGCCTTTTCATACTGTTCATTAGAGTGGTACTAGAGATGGGAATACCAGGCCATCTGACCTGTCTCTTGAGAAACCTGCATGCAGGTCAGGAAGCAACAGTTAGAAATGGACATGGAACAACAGACTGGTTCCAAATAGGAAAGGGAGTACGTCAAGGCTGTATATAGTCACCCTGCTTATTTAACTTATATGCAGAGTACATCATGTGAAACCCTGGGCTGGAAGAAACACAAGCTGGAATCAAGATTTCTGGGAGAAAAATCAATAACCTCAGATATGCAGATGACACCACCCTTATGGTAGAAAGTGAAGAACTAAAAAGTCTCTTGATGAAAGTGAAAGAGGAGAGTGAAAAAGTTGGCTTAAAGCTCACCGTTCAGAAAACTAAGATCATGGCATCTGGTCCCATCACTTCCTGGGAAGTAGATGGGGGAAACAGTGGAAACAGTGTCAGACTTTATTTTTTTGGGCTCCAGAATCACTGCTGATGGTGATTGCAATTATGAAATTAAAAGACGCTTACTCCTTGGAAGGAAGGTTATGGCCAACCTAGATAGCATATTTAAAAGCAAAGACATTACTTTGCCAACAAAGTTCCGTCTAGTCAAGGCTACGGTTTTTCCAGTGATCATGTATGGATGTGAGAGTTGGACGGTGAAGAAAGCTGAGTGCCGCAGAATTGATGCTTTTGAACTGTGGTGTTGGAGAAGACTCTTGAGAGTCCCTTGGACTGCAAGGAGACCCAATCAATCTATCCTAAAGGAGATCAATCCTGGGTGTTCACTGGAAGGATTGATGTTGAAGCTGAAACTCCAATACTTTGGCCACCTGATGCGAAGAGCTGACCCATTGGAAAAGACCCTGATGCTGGGAAAGATTGAAGGCAGGAGGAGAAGGGGACAACAGAGGATGAGATGGTTGGATGGCATCACCAACTCAATGGACATGAGTTTGAGTAAACTCCGGGAGTTGGTGAGGGACAGGGGGGCCTGGCGTGCTGCAGTCCGTGGTGTCGCAAAGAGTCGGACATGATTGAGAGACTGAACTGAACTGAACTGATCTGCATATCTGAGGTTTTTTTATATTTGTCTCAGGAATCTTGATTCCACGTTTTGATTCATCTGACTGTCATTTCACCCGATGTACTCTGCATATACGGTAAATAAGCAGGGTGACAATATACAGGCTTGACATACTCCTTTCCCAGTTTTGAACCGACCTGTTTTTCCATGTCTGGTTCTAACTGTTGCTTCTTGACCTGTATACAGGTTTCTCAGGAGACAGATAACATGGTCTGCTATTCCCATATCTTTAAATTTTTCCACAGTTTGCTGTGATCCACACAGTCAAAGGCTTTAGTGTAATCAATAAAGCAGATATAGAGGTTTTTATGAAATTCACTTGCTTTCTCTATGATCCAATATGTTGGCAATTTGGCCTCTGGTTCTTTTGCTCTTCTAAAGCCAGCATATACATCTGGAAGTTCTCTGTTTCATACTACTGAAGCCTAGCTTGAATGATTTTTATCATAAACTTACTAGCATGTGAAATGAGTGCACTTATACAGTACTTTGAACTTTCTTGGACATTCTTCTTGGGGAATCTTCTTCAAGATTGGAATGAAAACTACTTTTTCCAATCTTGTGGCTACTGCTGAGTTTTCAAAATTGGCTGACATGCTGAGTACAGCACTTTTACAGCATCATCTTTTAGGATTGGAAGTAGCTCAGATGGAACTTTGTTACTTCCACTAGCTTTGTTCACAATAATGCTTCCTAAGGACCACTTGACTTCACACTCCAGGATGTCTGGCTCTAGGTGAGTGACTACACCATAGTAGTTATCTAGTCATTAGTAATTTTTTTGTATAGTTTTTCTGTGTATTCTAACCACCTCTTCTTAATATCTTCAGTTTCTCTTAGGTCCTTGTTTTTCTGTACTTTATTGGGCCCATCTTTCCATGAAATATTCCCTTGGTATTTTCGATATCCTTGAAGAGATCTCTAGTCTTTTCCATTCTAATTGTTTTGCTCTGTTTCTTTGCATTGTTCATTTAAGAAGACTTTCTTATCTCTCCTTGCTATACTCTGGAATGATGCATTCAGCTGGGAATATTTTTACCTTTCTTCTTTGCCTTTCCTGTCTCTTCTTTGCTCAGCCATTTGTAAGGCCTCATCAGCCAACTACTTTTCCTTCTTGCATTTATTTTTCTTGGGGATGGTTTTGGTCACTGCCTGCTCTACAGTATTACAAACCTCTATCCATAGTTCTTCAGGAACACTGTCTAACAAATCTAATCCCTTGAATCTATTTTTCATCTCCACTGTATAATCATACATAATTTAGGTCATTTCAGAATTGTCCAATGGTTTTCCCTACTTTCTTCAATTTAAGCATGAATTGTGCAATAATGAACTCAGGAAATGAGCCATAGGCTGCCCCAAGTCTTATTTTTGCTGGCTGTATAGAGTTTCTTCATCTTTGGCTGAAAATAATATAATCAGTCTGATTTCACTATTGACCATTTGGTGATATTCATGTGTAGAGATATCTCTTGTGTTGTTGGAAAAGGGTGCTTGCTATGACCAGTTTGTTCTCTTGATAAAACTCCGTTTATCTTTGTCCTGCTTTATTTCATACTCCAAGGTCAAACTTGACTGTTACTCTGGGTATCTCTTGACTTCCTACTTTTGCATTACAAGTTCCTATGATGAAAAAGACATCTTTTTTGCTGTTAGTTCTAGAAGGTCTTGTAGATCTTCATAGAATTGTTCAATTTCAGCTTCTTTGGTGTCAGTGGTTGGCACATAGACTTGGATTACTGTGATCTTGAATGGTTTGCCTTGGAAACAAACAGAGATCATTCTGTCATTTTTGAGATTGCATCCAAGTACTGCATTTTGGACTCTTGTTGACTATGAGGGCTACTCCATTTCTTCTAAGGGATTTTTGCCCTCAGTAGTAGGTATAATTGTCGTCTGAATTAAATTCACCCATTCCCATCCATTTTAGTTCAGTGATTCCTAAACGTTGATGTTTATTCTTGTTATCTCCAGTTTTACTACATCCAATTTACCTTGATTCATGGACCTAACATTCCAGGTTCCTATGCAATAGTGTTCTTTATGGCGTTGGACTCTCACCATCAGACATCCACATTTGAGCATCATTTCCACTTTGGCCCACACACACTAATAAACCATTGTGTGTGTGTGTGTGTGAGAGAGAGAGAGAGAGAGAGAGAAGCACACAGACAACACTCTAAGTTTTCATTCTTTCTGGGGCTATTAATAATTGCCCTCACTGTTCTCCAGTAGCATATTGAATACTTTGAAAAGGACAGCTGCTCATCTTCTGATGTCATATCATTTTGCCTTTTCATTTTGTTCATAGGGTGCTCACAGCAAGAATATTGTAGTGGTTTGCCATTTCCTTCCCAGTGGAGCATGTTTGGTCAGAAATCTTCACTATGACCCATCCATCTCGTGTGGCCCTGCACAGCATGCCTCAATGCTTCATTGAGTTACTTAAGTCCCTTCGCTGTGACAAAGCTGTGATCCATGAAGGGGAAATGATGAGATATCTAAAAATAATAGAAACTTTGTTTTGATTTACTTTACCTAATGGTTATAGTTAGTATAACATCTGTATTTATGTGTGAGTGTTTCAGTACCGAGGGAAAAGTGTAAGGGAGGTGAGTAATTGTTGGTTTGATGTCCGTGAGTGCAAAAGCACCCACAAGCATATTGCTATAATTTCTATTTCTATTTCAGCTGAGGACATTGATCATGTTGTGTTTCAATGTTTCTATATACTATGGAAGATAAGATACTTATCTCAGGATTTATTATAAAAGAAAGGTCTCCTTTGAAAAATGTGTTTCCTTGGAAACATGTTTTCTTTGGAAATTCTTATTTGAAAAAAGAGAAGATTGTTATAGGTAACTGTAGTATAATGTTTCTCCTAAAATCACATTTTCCCTTTACTTTTAAAAATCTCCTGTATATATATTTTCTTTATTTTTAATAGGTTATATTACACAGGATACTTTTTAAATAAATGGAAACATCATGATTAAATGACAGGATGAGCTGTAATTCTAATGAATAGCTTTATTGTATCAAGCAGCAAAGAAGAGCTTCCAAAATGTTTCACTATCAAAGAACCATTTTGTAATTTTCTAATGTAAACCTTCTATTTATAGATATTAAGCTTAATGACTCTATATTTGAGTAAAATTGGCACTGAAAGACTCGCTCATCACTACTGCCATAGGCCTTGCATTTCAACTGATCCCGCCATGGAATGTTTTGGGGGCAGTCATAGGTGCACATACAGAATTTTAAGGGGATCCAAGACAGATTTATACTACACTGAATAAGATAAAGAAGGGTTCTAAGAAAAGGGATGATTAGCCTAAATTTTGAATAATGAGTAGAAGAAAATAAATATCTAAGGGAAAATGAATGTAAATCACAAGGAGAATGTCTTTATATTCCCTCAAAGTGAGCATTTTACAATTAAAGTTATTTTAACTAAATCATTCATATTATAAGTAGAGACATTAAAGAATCCCAAATTGATTTTGTGACATCTTAAATACACTAAACTTTAGTTTCATTATTGGGAAGTGTGTAGAGATTCCAAGAAAAAGATGAAGAATTAAAGAGCTCCTAAAAGAATGTGGGTACTACATAGGAAAAGAACAGTGGTCTTTGGTGAATGTGTATTAATGCATAAAAAAATTAAAATATAGCACTAGTAGCTTAAAGAAAAGCTCTGTAGTTGGCTGTGTAGCTGTTCACAAAGCATACTAAATCATGTTTAACCACATAATCAAGTGTAATTGATAGGCTATTTTTCCTTGAAACTATCCATACAGTTTTATTTAAATTTCTAAAACCTATATTAAAATTAATTGTATTCACCTTTAAATAACAGTAAATTTTTAAAAATGTTTCATCTCATGCAAATCTCATACATTACAATTTTTACTATAAAATGTTAATGTATAAATACCCAATTATGCAGGCTCAATTAAGATGCTAGATGTGTAAAGAATGTGGAAATTAATAAGAGACAATTGTTATAAAGGAACTTTAATAAACCACAGTGTGTGTGTATGTATGTGTGTGACAACACACATGGGAAGAGCTCACAGGTATATTTTGTATTTGTTAATTCTTCTAAGCTAGACTATAAGCAAGCTCTACTGACAACAATCACTTTGGGTCTTCATGGAGGAAAAGGTTATGGCAGATGATAGAGAAATGTAGAAGAAGCTTCATAAAAGATAAATAATTTGAGGTTGATCCTGTTGATCTAATTTCAACAAACAATAAATGACTGGGTTAAGTGTAGAGAAAAGCAGTCTGGTGTTTGGAGTCATTTGATTAACGTCACAGAGCAGGGGTCAAGTGAGTGTTGTGGGTAGCAGAGTCCAGTTTTGACAGTAATTAAATCATGTGATTGTCAAGTTTTAATTTATCTTGCAAATATCCTGTATCACTTCCATATTTCTATTCACTCACAGATAAATAAGGATTTATTGATTTATTATATTCCAGAAAGGATAGTACAGCCTGAGAATACAAAGGTAAGTAAGATATAGCTTGCTATAAAGAAACAGGAGTTAATTGGAAAAAACAGCTCTTTAATAATTTATCGATGTGTTATAATTTCCCCACAATAACAATATTGCAAGTTCAAATGGCATCTGAATAGGGAGGGTGGTATTGGAAAACACATCCTCATTTTTGGTTCTGTGGTTGAACTACTAGAGTATACTGAAAAGGACATTGAACTTGAATTTACAAACCCACAATTCAATTACTAGCTTATTTATTCATTAGTTAAATAATTTAGACAACTGGACTGACTGAGAGGTGAACAGATCCAAGAAGAATTTCTGCTTTATTAAATCAGCACTTGGAGTATTAGGGCCCTGTGGTTAACAAAGCCATACTTTAATATGGAAACCTGAGCATAATTAACCCATTCCCATAAATACTGTAGTGCTATATTTAATTGTATCACATGTGACATTTATGGTTTCAAAGATTTTACAGAGCTTTATTTTTAATTTGTATAGTTTTAAATTGTGTGAGAAAATCAACATATTTTTGTGAGAGTTCAAATTTTGCAGATATTGAATTTTGGGGGTGATTCAAGAATATTTTAATACTGATTACTATTTTTTAAGGAGCACTTTTATTTTCATGTTCAATGCTATAATACTTTTATTTGTTTTCTAAGAGGTGAAATATTAATGCACACATTTTTTTTTAAATTGCATTGAAAATCTTCTATAAATTAATTGAAATCTAATATTTCTCAATTAACTTTATACTTCAAATTATGTCCTAGAAACCCTAGTGTAGGAAGTCATTTTGTATTGAAATTCTTTCCAATATCTATTATGAAACTATGGAATCTATATTTTATTTAAAAACAAGGGGTTATATTGAAAAATTATGTATTTTTTATTTTAAAAATTTTAAAATAATTTTTTCTCCAAGTTATCACTTTTATTATGTGTATTTTAATCCCCACCACTCAAATTTGTGCAAGTCATTTTCTCACTACACTTAAGAACAGTTATTAACATTGACTATAAAATAAATAAGCAGAAGTACAAAATCACCTATACAGTCTCAGAATATGCAGGCACATACAAAAAAATCATAATTAGAACTGTATCACAAATCATCAACTTATGCAAAATACAATATATTTATTATCAATTTTAATGTTTCTTCATAACATAATTATAAATTATAAAGTTTATATCAAAATTGGTTTCTACTTATCTCTTTATTTTATTGCTAAAACATAAATTTTCCTGCTCAGTTCTCTATAAATGTATGGATTGTTTTACTGTTTTCAAAACCTTTCTCTAAAGGAGATAACATTCTAATTGACTGCCTCTGACTTTCAAAGTTTTTCATCTGCCACAAAAAATGTTACCTCTCTGTTTCTGCATATATGTCCCCAGGGGTGCCCTGCAGCAATGGATCAGCCTAGTCCCAAACCAAAAGGTGACATGAAGTACGTTTGTGTTGTTACTTCACTTTTTCACCCATGGGGCATCAAAAGAGCAACACAAATCCAATTCCTCACCTTACTCAATTGTGAGAATCAAATGAAATAATATTTGAAGATGCTTTGAAAAATATAAAGCACTGTGAAAATACAAAGTATTGTTATTGGCGTTAGGATAAGGACATTTTTTGGTCTTTATTACTTTTTCCTTCATCTTTGAAAAGTTATTACTCCAAATTTATTCTCACCACCTCTGATTTCAATTCATCATTGAAAATGTACACTGGATTGACAGCAAGCTCCTGAAAAACAAACACAATCAATAGGCTCCTTTATTTCCAGTTTCAGATGTAGTATTTATAGAAGTTTTGCATATTGCAGTAGAGAAAATGGAAACAAAATTTAATGCATTTTACTCAATTTGATCGATTTGATTGTGCAGTCTCCACAGAATGTGCATTGGTATCACCTGAGTTTTTGCTATAATATAGAATCATGGGGCCCCTAGAAGATTTGTTGAATCAAATTCTCAGGAGATAGGACCAAATAATATATGCTTCTTAAGGTCCCCAGATAATTTTTTTAATACTAAGTTTGACAACTTTTGTCCTAGAGAAAGTTAGTATTGTGAGCATTTGGTATAAGCCTCGCTTTTAATAAACTGTGGCTATATCAAATATATTTTGTTTTTTGTTTTTAATAGTAGTTTGTTTTTTGCTGTTGCTTGTTTTTATTTATTGGCCACGTCACATGGCATACAGGATATCAGTTCCCCAACCAAGGATCAAACACCTACCTTCTGCAGTGGAGATGGAGTCCTAACCAACGGACCACCAGGGAAATCTCCTCAAATATATTTTTAATGGAAAAATATATTGAAGTAATTTTTTTATTTCAAGATTAGGGAATTTAACATATTTTCACTGGAAACAGATTTCAACATATTAAACTAACTGAAAAAGTTATAATTCCCCATTTTATTATGATTATTTCTTGTTTGAAATGTAGTCACTGCTATACCATATCATATTTGGAGGTCAAATTTTAAGGATAAAAATATAAGAATAGCCTTAATAATAAGGGATACAGAATGATAAAGTAGTAAAACCCTGAGATGCTAGAGCCAGAAGGACAGTTAATATAATGTTAACAATAATATCATAATGTCAATGATTACAAGATGAAATAGACTCATCTTGGAAACTACTATTTTCCATAAAAGTTGGAGTAGAATTAAACTATATATGTCCTCCTCTTCTCTACCCACTGCAAAGGTATATGATTATGGAATTCAGAAATGAGACACCATAGAGAACTGGTGACAGAGAAGTTGAAACTGAGGGTATTATCACAGAATTAGAACCACTTAGAGTGATGGGGAGTAAAAAAATGTATTTAACATATCATGCCTTATATAATTGAAGAAGTTGTTTAAGTAACCCATATAAGGATGTTGCTTCTATATTTGGTGTTAGGCTTGAACTAAACAGAATCAGCAGTTGAAAAGCCATAAGGGAGGGACACACCAGAACTCATAATGATTAACAAAAAGAACAGACTGAAATGTGCATCTATCACTCATCATCTAAACCCACAGTGATGCAGGTGACCCATAAACTAATACTCTTCACCACTGTGTTGTTCAGTGGTTCACCCAGGATATTGGAGAAGCCAAAGAAGGAGCTATGGTAGGATCTATGGATTTGTGAATATGGCCGCCACCCACAACAAAATTTAGCCAGAAAATGAGTGACAATGCATGGAAAATGATGTAGGATTTGGTCTTCACCATTATTTAGAAAGCACACATGCTGCTGTGTCACATCCACATCCGAAATCTCATGCAGACTTCTTTATGGTCAGTTGAGGGGAGGATTCTGGAAAATGTGTTAGCTTAGCTAACATGACAAAGTACAAAGTCCTTAAGTGTAAATGTGGCACCAATACTTGGCATTTTTACCTATAACTTCATGCTCAAATGAAGAAAAAGAAGAATTATACTTCTGCTTAGCATGACACAGCTTGGCTGTACATAACCAAAATGCAGCAACCCACTCCTCACAAAAATACAAATTCTCATTCTTCTCTTTAGATGATATTTAGATGTTCATTTCTATGAGTTACATTTTCATTTTAATAGCTTATAAATTAAATGCTTTATATAAAATTACCTAACATTTACAGTTGCAAATTAGCTGGTCATGGAAAAAAAGGAAAAAGGTTTGGTGGGGGTTAGAGTATATATAAATATACTCAAATTACAATAAGGAATTCATAACAATTACAGTCCTCATTTCCACAACAAAAGGGTACCTGTTCATAGTTGATATTTATGACATTTTTCTCTTACTACTCAATATATATTCCTTTTGTTCACAGCAAGAAACTCAGTGCTTGGTGGAAACTCAATTATGCAAGCAAGTGCATAATTGATTGGTGGGCTGAGCCAAATCTTAATTTCTAAAGAGTGTGAGAGTGTGGGCCATTATCTGTGATCCTTGTATTGGGTTGTTGTCATTTTCCATTTTTTCTAATCATAGGGCATTGTATTATTTATAGACATTCTATGGATCTTCTGAATTCCAGAAATACTTCTCATGTCTTATGTGTGGTAGCAACCCAGTTTTCCTCTGGTTATAGTAAATCACTATCCAGTATAGTAGTCGACATTTTGCCTGTTGATTCCCTGTTAAGGGAAGACCAAATTGACCAGATGGTGTCTTGTCTTCAAATTTAATGAAAGTCTTTCTGGATCCCTGGATGGCATCATTTTCCTTCTGGAAACTAAGATCTTTCGACCAACAGACTTGAGATGAGGACATCAATAAAGATAGTCAGAAGATACATTCCAAGTTCTACTCTTTGATTGAAGGACATTGAATTCTGGCTCTAGGGAAGACTTTACAAATATTGATATATCCTAGAGGACATTACCGGAGAAGGCAATGGCACCCCACTCCAGTAATCTTGCCTGGAAAATCCCATGGACGGAGGAGCCTGGTAGGCTACAGCCCACGGTGTCGCGAAGAGTCGGACACGACTGAGCGACTTCACTTTCATTTTTCACTTTCATGCATTGGAGAAGGAAATGGCAACCCACTCCAGTGTTCTTGCCTGGAGAATCCCAGGGATGGCGGAGCCTGGTGGGCTGCCGTCTATGGAGTCTCACAGAGTCGGACACGACTGAAGCGACTTAGCAGCAGCAGTAGCAGCAGCAGGGGACATTACCTCATGCCAACCAGGTTTTGCCACCCAACTGAAGCATAATATTAGAAAAGCTGTTCTAATATTTTACCAGGACAGCTACTATATGGTCATGGGGACATAATAAAATCAATAAATTTCATAATTATCAATTGCACTGCCATGCTTCACTTGCTGGAAAGTTGGTGTTTTGGTCAGAAGTTATAATGTATGCAATATTAAGACAGTTTTTGTTTTCTAAGTCCGCAAGTTTTGGTTTCAACAGGAAGACTGGTTCAGATAAGGCAAATTTATAGCCAGTGTGTATGCATGCTTGCTCAGTTGGGTCCAACTCTTTGCGACCCAGTGGACTGTAGCCTGACAGACTCCTCTGTCTATGGGATCTTCCAGGCAAGAATACTGGAGTGGGTTATCATGCCATCATCTAGGGGATCTTCCCAATGCAGGGAAGGTTTTAAGTTCTATTCCAGGAAGAACAATGCCATGTCTATTTCATGAACTGGTCTATTACTTTTAAGATGCCATTAGGAAGCTGGCCAGTTATACCATGTAATAGTGGGATGTGGAAATTTAATGCTGTTTTCTTATACTGGCAGGTTGAACACAGAGCAGTGATTGTGGGCAAGTCTTGGTGATTGTAAGTCATTTTGCTTAGTCCTTACATAATATACACCCCTGCCACCATTACTGTTTTGTACATGAGCCCTATAGACAAGAAAGGAATAGCTGGAAAAAAAAAATCTGACTTTTATGTACAGGATGACGTATCTTGTTTAACTGTTAATCCTTGAGCATTTAAATAGAAAGCAAATATCTTTATATTCTCTATTCCAAATGGCCCAGACATACACTACTTCACCAGACCTTGATACTAAGATTCTTTTGAGTTCTGGCCAGACCTCTAGTTCCATACCTCTGGCCACCTCTCCTTTCAGGCAAGTGAACAACCAGATGCACTGCCAAAACTCCTGTCCACTGCAGGGGATAAGCTGGTGCCCTTTATTATGGAGCTTCACACATGTCTGGCTCAGGACTCAGAGGAGCTGATGTAGAAGATTTGGCCATTCTGGAGAAGCTGCCTACCAGCTGCTGCCCCAGCACCAACAGGATAGCCAGCAGATAAGTCATAATGTGTAAGGCAAAAGCACTTGGCACACCACTGACCTTCAGAGTATAAAACAGGATTTTTTCCATTTCTGCTTTGCAAATCTCACAGAAATTTCTCTTGTGGGACAAACTTGCTTCTAATCATTCAGTAAAGATAATTGTGGGAAATAAAGTTCAGTTTAGCAAATTGATGAGCAAAAATCAGTCACATAGGGCAGTAATATTATGGAATACAGAAGACACTTGGAAAATGTGAATAAATTGAGAGCTGTGATAAGGAAAGTACTTGTCAATTGTCCTTTTTGTTCCAGAGCATGGGTGAATGGCTATCTCACCAACTGAAAGTGATAATAAAGATGATAGGAATGCCTGCCTTATTTCTAACAATTAAGTTTCCATTACAAATATAATTCTTCCCATTTAAATCAGAAAATAATTCCATTGTAGCATCCTCGCCATCTTCTCTGCTGTAAAATATGATCCTGTCTGAGATTTTGAAGGGTACCGGTGTCCACATGACTAATTAATTTTCAATGTCTTGGTCAAAAGAGGCACACTCATTGTGGTAAGAGGGTAGCTGAGAAATCTATTAGCTTATAATAGATTCATTTTGAAACTTTTATTTTCCAGAGTATTCAGGCTTATTTTTTACACAGTGTCCAGCATATTCATTTCTATTCTGTGTAACAATATTGTGGCAAACTTAGAGGCTTAATACAATGATATTAATTATTTCACAGTCTCTGTGGGACAGTAGTCTTGCCATGGATTAATTTGTATCTCTGCTGAGGATGAACTATGGACAGAGGTTCATGACATTGTACAGGAGACAGGGATCAAGAAAATCCCCATGGAAAAGAAATGCAAAAAAGCAAAATGGCTGTCTGAGGAGGCCTTACAGATAGCTGGGAAGAGAAGAGAACCGAAAAGCAAAGGAGAAAAGGAAATATATTCTCATCTGAATGCAGAGTTCCAAAGAATAGCAAGGAGAGATAAGAAAGCCTTCCTCAGCGATCAGTGCAAACAAATAGAGGAAAACAACAGATTGGGAAAGACTAGAGACCTCTTCAAGAAAATTAGAGATACCAAAGGAACATTTCATGCAAAGATAGGCTCAATAAAGGATAGAAATGGCATGGACCTAACAGAAGCAGAAGATATTAAGAAGAGGTGGCAAGAATACACAGAAGAACTGTACAAAAAATATCTTCACGACCCAGATAATCACGATGGTGTGATCACTCATCTAGAGCCAGACATCCTGGAATGTGAAGTCAAGTGGGCCTTAGAAAGCATCACTACGAACAAAGCTAGTGGAGGTGATGGAATTCCAGTTGAGCTATTTCAAATCCTCAAAGGTGATGCTGTGAAAGTGCTACATTCGATATGTCAGCAAATTTGGAAAACTCAGCAGTGGCCACAGGACTGGAAAAGGTCAGTTTTCGTTCCAATCTCAAAGAAAGGCAATGCCAAAGAATGCTCAAACTACCGCACAATTGCACTCATCTCACATGCTAGTAAAGTAATGCTCAAAATTCTCCAAGCCAGGCTTCAGCAATACGTGAACCGTGAACTTCCAGATGTTCAAGCTGGTTTTAGAAAAGGCAGAGGAACCAGAGATCAAATTGCCTATATCCGCTGGATCATCGAAAAAGCAAGAGAGTTCCAGAAAAACATCTGTTTCTGCTTATTGACTATGCCAAAGCCTTTGACTGTGTGGATCACAATAAACTGTGGAAAATTCTGAAAGAGATGGGAATACCAGACCATGTGACCTGTCTCTTGAGAAACCTGTATGCAGGTCAGGAAGCAACAGTTAGAACTGGACATGGAACAACAGACTGGTTCCAAATAGGAAAAGGAGTACGTCAAGGCTGTATATTGTCACCCTGCTTATTTAACTTATATGCAGAGTACATCATGAGAAACGCTGGGTTGGAAGAAACACAAGCTGGAATCAAGATTGCCAGGAGAAATATCAATAACCTCAGATATGCGGATGACACCACCCTTATGGCAGAAATTGAAGAAGAACTAAAGAGCCTCTTGATGAAGGTAAAGAGGAGAGTGAAAAAGTGGGCTTAAAGCTCAACGTTCAGAAAACTAAGATCATGGCATCTGGTCCCATCACTCCATGGGAAATAGATGGGGAAACAGTGGAAACAGTGTCAGACTTTACTTTTTTGGGCTCCAGAATCACTGCTGATGGTGACTGCAGCCATGAAAAGACGCTTACTCCTTGGAAGGAAGGTTATGGCCAACCTAGATAGCATGTTTAAAACAGAGACATTACTTTGCCAACAAAAGTCCGTCTAGTCAAGGCTATGGTTTTTCCAGTGGTCATGGATGGATGTGAGAGTTGGACGGTGAAGAAAGCTGAGCGCCGCAGAATTGATGCTTTTGAACTGTGGTGTTGGAGAAGACTCTTGAGAGTCCCTTGGACTGCAAGGAGATCCAATCAATCCATCCTAAAAGAGATTAATCCTGGGTGTTCATTGGAAGGTGTGATGTTGAAGCTGAAGCTCCAATACTTTGGCCACCTCATGTGAAGGGTTGACTCATTGGAAAAGACCCTAATGCTGGGTAGGATTGGGGGCCGGAGGAGAAGAGGACGACAGAGGATGAGATGGTTGGATGGCATCACCGACTCAATGAACATGGGTTTGGGTAGACTCCGGGAGTTGGTGATGGACAGAGAGGCCTGGCGTGCTGCAATTCATGGGGTCGCAGAGAGTCGGACACGACTGAGCGACTGAACTGAACTGAACTGCTGAGGATTTCACAAGTTTACAGTTAGGGTTGCAACATAAACTGAGGCTCCACTGAGAAAGAATCAACTGTGAAGATCACTGAAGTTGGCAGATTTCAGCACCTTTCAGTTGTAGGATTGAGAGATTCAGTCCCTACTTCCTGTTGGTCACAGGCTGCCCTTAGCTGCTAGAGGCTGTGCACATTTATTTGCCATAAAGTGTTCTCCTAAATAATTTGCTTACTCAAAACCAACAGAAGAGAGAGAGCGACACTTCAGCAATATGGACATTAAACTTCCATGGAACGTAATGAACCACAGATCAATAATTCTGCACATCTTGTGGCTTTTGCCATTCTATTAGAATGTGGTGAAAAGTTCATCAGAAAAGACCCTGATGCTGGGAAAGATAGAAGGCAGGAGGAGAGGGAAGTGAGTTTGAGCAAGCTCCAGGAGTTGGTGATGGACAGGGAAGCTTGGTGTGCTGCAGTCTGTGGGGTTGCCAAGAGTCCATAGCACCACTTTCAGAGTCCATCCTTCGCACCAAAGTACTTCCATAATTTCAACTTCAATGACTAGACCTCTATGAGCCCATTTTTATTAGCCAACTTAGAAGACTGCTAACAAAACTCCTAGGTGCTCCCAAACCAAAAAATTAAATCTTTAATCCTATCTTAGCATCATAGAGGGTATCCATCTACATTTCTACTCAGGTGCAGACATGTACACAGGGGTTTGTTGATGACATTTGTCTTTATAAAAAAATATGGGAGCTTAACATAAATAGATAAATCAAAGTATGTATATCTATATCTCTATATAAAAGTGTCTATATGTATCTATCTATATCTATATATATATGCATAAATTGCACACTTAAAAATTTTAGAAGTCCCTAATCCTGAAGACTCTTTTCCAAATTGGTATATTTAGCCCAATAAAGCATTATATTTGATACACTATGAGTATATGCCATTAGGCTCTACTACCATATGTACGTACATACTGCAGAGTATTCATCTTGTTGTTACTCAATGTCCTATAATGTTATCTGCATAAACATACAAACACATGAAGCTGCATACAAACATATGAAACTATTTGATACACAGACTACCTTCCCCTGGAGCAAGCCAGAGAGTTCCCTGAAGGAGAATGAAGTTAGATTTTGAAGAAATTTATCATCAGCTTGTGAAGATATCTGCTTTAACTTTAAATATTGAGAGGTTTTTATTTATGAGTTTCAAATAATTAATACATTTGTTTGTTTTTAATTAATATCAGACAAATATGGAACTAAAATGATGTATAGAGGATGGTTTCCTCTTCCAATGGGGGGGTAAGTAAAATTTGATTGAAATTTCTTAATCATATTGTAATTGACATGTGTCAATCACATTCCTCCCATCTGAGAGTTCCATTTTTTCCCCTCCATGACTGTGGTCATGTCACCTGGCAAGGCTGGAATATAATCCTGGAATTCTCAAAATCAGATTTTAGGCTTCATCATCAGTCACTTACTTGATTTTTAATAAAAGCAATAGGAATACTTTCAAAATGCCTCAAAATAGAGGTTTTCTGAATTCACTTTCAGCTTTGACATGTGTATTTTAGAATTCCATTTTTCCTTTTGTCTCTAAGATCATTGCAGGAAGCCAGCTGAAACCAGCTGTTCTAATATCCATTTTACTCAGGTAACTAGGTGCCAGTTCCATTTTGTCCATCAATGTCCTGACTTCCATCTGCATTTTATCCCATAACACCCAGAAAGCAAGTTTGAGAAATTCTACTAAATCACACAGAATACTAGTGTTTCATTCAGAGCCAGCAAGGATATTTTCTATGTGAACCCCAAATGTGTAAATCCCATTTTAAGGTTATATTTCTTAAAGACAATCCTGGTGTCAATTATTGTATTACCATGTCCCAGGTGGCATAGTGTTAAAGAATCTGCCTGCTAATACAGGAGATGCAGTTTGATCCCTGGGTCAAGAAAATCCTTGGAGGAGGAAATGACAACCCAGTCCAGTATTCTTGCCAGAAAAATTCCATGGGTGGAGCCTGGTGGGCTACAGTCCACGGGGTTGCAAAGAGTCAGATACGACTGAGCAAGCATGCACACATGCATGGACCCTTCAGAAAACACACACACACACACACACACACACACACACACACTCAAATGCAAAATTTGCAGAGAGTTTAAGAAAGAAAAAAACTTGCAAAGCTGTGAAGGAAGCTTAAGACAAAAACAGTAACAAAATTGAAATGCCAGTGTTAATATCAAAGAGCCATTACCACCTTTTCTGGGCCACCTGGATGTGTCAATTTGGGCATGCCCAGACAGCTGGTAAAACATCATTCCCGGGTGTGTCTGCAGGAGTATTTATGAAAGAGATTGGTATTTGTGTAAAGCTCACTGTCACCCATACATGTAGGCATCATCCAATTGGTTGAGGGCTGAATAGAACAAAAATGTGGAATGGCCAATTTTCTCTCTGCTTGAGCTGAGATGTCCATCTTCAGCTCTTTAGATGTCAATGCTCGTGATTCAAAAGCCTTTGGATTTACACCATAGCTACCTTGGTTTTTAGACCTTTAAACTGGGACAGAATTACATCTTTGACTTCTCTAGTTCACAGATGGCAGCTAATGAGATTAATTAGCCTGCAAACTGTGTGAGCCAATTCTTAAAATATATTTTTACACAGCTAGAAAACTAATATATATCCAGGTATATATCTCTATCTACTTAGTCCTATCCATCTATCTATCTATCTATCTATCTATCTATCTATCTATATTTCTATCTACCTTTCTATCTCCTTCTGCTCCTGTTTCTCTTAGGAACCCTGATTGATTAATGCACAGCCTGAAGCCTAAAGCAGTATTTCCTAAAAGGGGAAGATTTTACCACCAGAAGACCTGTGATATCTGGATATACATTTGATTGTTCACCTTTGGGATTGCTGTTGGTATTTAATGTGAGGAGGCCAGGTGTATGATCACACAACAACCTCCTTACAAAGCCAGGAATTGTCTGTCCCAAAATGTCAATAATCCCAAGTTTGAGATACTTTGGTCTAAGGAGTTAAAGACAGGGAAACTAGGAAAGTTGGAGAAAGTAACTGTAGAAAGAGATGCCTTTATCAGGCATCTCAGCAGAGCCAAGGAGTAAAAACCTGGTGTAACTACTGTTCTTTTCTGACCTATACTTCCAATGGGTTGGATTTTTTAATCCAATACACTGGATGACAAAAACAATGCATTGACACTGACTATAGAATTCCAGTCTCTTAAGGAACAGAGATGAAAGAAGTCAGGCTAAGGATGAATTTGGCGTGGCAAATGAGAGAGATCTACTGGATTTATATGACTTGAGACTATATATGACTATCTAGAACAGGACACTGAATAGAAGAAAAAAAATAGAAAAGACATTGAAAAAAACATGTAAATGATATGAAGAAGAAAAGAACTTTCAGTTCAGTTCAGTCGCTCAGTCGTGCCTGACTCTTTGTGACCCTGTGGACTGCAGCACGCCAGGCTTCCCTGTCCATCACCATCTCCCGGAGATTCCTCAAACTCATGTCCATTGAATCGGTGATGCCAACCAACCTTCTCATCCTCTGTCATCCCCTACTCCTCCCACCTTCAATCTTTACCAGCATCAAGGTCTTTTCCAATGAGTCAGTTTTTCACATCAGGTGGCCAAAGTATTGGAGCTTCAGCTTCAGCATCAATCCTTCCAATGAATGTTCAGGACTGATTTCCTTTAGGGTTGATTAGCTTGATCTCCTTGCTGTCCAAGGGACTTTCAAGAGTCTTCTCCAACACCACAGTTCAAAAGCATCAATTCTTTGGGGCTCAGTTTTCTTTATGGTCCAACTCTCACATACAGACATGACTATTGGAAAAACCATAGCTTTGGCCAGATGGACCTTTGTTGGCAAAGTAATGTCTCTGCTTTTTAATATGCTGTCTAGTTTAGTTACAGCTTTTCTTCCAAAGAACAAGCATCTTTTAATTTCATGGCTGCATTCATCATCTGCAGTGATTTTGGAGCCCAAGAAAATAAAGTCTGACACTGTTTCCATTGTTTCCCAATCTATTTGCCATGAAATGATGAGTCTGGATACCATGATTTCAGTTTTTTGAATACTGACTTTTAAGCCAGATTTTTCACTCTCCTCTTTCACTTTCATCAAGAAGCTCTTTAGTTCCTTTTCACTTTCTCCCATAAGGGTGATATCATCTGCATTTGCAGTTACTGATATTCTCCCAACAATCTTGATTCCAGTCTGTGCTGCATCCAGCCCAGCACTGAATATGTTATAAATACATGAAGAAAGAAAAGAGCTGTTTGCAAAACAAATTTGTTTCTATATGCACACCTTGAGAGTAATAAAGCAAGTATCAAAAATGAAAATTTAAGGACCTTTAGATAACTTTAAAAAAATGTAGTGACAATAACATGTATATTTTCAATATCCCTGAGAAATAAAGGCACTGTTTCAAGATCAATTTTATTAACATTTTAACAGTATTTATTTTGTGTTTAGTCCACACATTTTGTTTGGATTTGTTTATGATATTGAGCAATTTTTGTGAAATGTCTCATTTATATGTATGTACACAATTTACTTGCAAATATGAAATGAGGAATATCATAACCATCTGAACTCTGCATTCAGGGGAAATAACATCTGTTTAAAAGAAAAAATAAAAAGAACAGTTTCACAAATGTTTCAAGGACTTCAGATTGTCTTACAGTATTTTGCAGAGTTGACAGTTAAAATGTCTGTGTGTGAATGTGGAATATTATATACATGTTCTTAATGTCATAGAAAGAGAAAGAAAGAGAGGGAGGGAGGGAGGGAGGGAGGAAGAGAGAGACACAGAGGGCACTCTTATACTGAAGGAAAACCATTGTATTTGTTTGCAGATTATAGTTTGCTATTAATAAAGTTATGATAATTGGGAAGCACTGAGACATAAAAAGAGTCCTGAGATTTCTAGAAATAACCAATTACTATAAATTATTTATTTAACTAAGGCCTCAAATATGTGTAGAAATTTTTAATGATTTTAAATCACTAAGGGAATATTCTTTTTATAATTTTGATTATGCTGAGAATTTAGGCTGCCTATATCAAATATACCCTTGTATTCTTTCCAAGAAATTCTTAATCAGAAGGATTTGACTACAAACCAGTAATAACTTCACTGCTTACTTTGGGAACTTCCTAAAAGTCAATCTATATAACTGTTCAAATAACACATTTTCAGAACAAGTAGTTTATGGTGTGGACAAACAAACTACTGCTAGGAAGAACAGGTCACTTACCTGGGCAAACTATTGGCTTCCAAAAATCAATTTATTTAAACTAGAGTCATGTTTAAGCCCCCTACATCATGATGTCCATTAGCCCTAAACTCTTAGTAATATAAAACAAAGTGGCCTGCCATTCCAGTCTACAAGGATCAAGCCATTAGCCACTGCAGTTGCCCATGGACAGTGCACCCTGAGGGAATTCAGGATGGAAATAAAACAAAACAAAGCAGTAACCACACTGTGTTTTGCAAAAACTGGCCCCTGGAGGGTTAAGACGTACATCTGAGGGGAAAGTTCACCCGATCTTAGATGCATCTTCACATACATAGCTAGAAAAGCACAAAAATCATTAATTTGAAGTGTTGTGATTAGCAGCAATCTTTTGATGATCAACTACATTTTATTTTCCCCAGCAAAAAAAAAAAAAAAAAAAATTCATATGTATCCCAACTCTTCTCTTACCTTTTAGGAGCATTTCCTAAGGGTTTTCTGAGAGCCTGTAACTCTTAGGCTATAGTCCTCAATAACATAATTGAATAAAGTTTAGCTCACAACTTTTGTGTTGTGTGTTTTTATTTCGTTCAGCAGTAGCAAAGTCTTTCATTATAATCACATTCCCATATTAAAATAACATGACTACAACCACCCATACATAGAACCTAAACCCTGTAATGTATATTGCTGACATTCCCTTCAGACTCACCATAACAGTCTGTCAGGTAGATGGTCTTTTGTACAGCAGGAGGTAAACCCAGATTTTCTTGATTAACATATAGTTTTGCCATCTGTTAAGGAATCAACAATTGAGAAAGTCAAGGTGGTATTTGTACAATAATATAGTATGGACAGAAGAACAGAACAGGCTTCAGTCCATGAAATCGCAAAGAGTCAGACACGATTGTGTGACTAACTTTCACTTTTTTCACTTTCATAGTATTTAAGTCTCTGGTGGCTCAGATGGCAATGCAGGAAATCCTAGTTCAATCCCTGGGTCAGGAAGATCCTCTGGAGGAAGAAATGGCAACCCACTTCAACATTATTTTTTTTTCAGGTTTATAATTTCTTTTTAATATAATTTTTAGTTGAGATTTAATTCACATACCATAAAATTTCCCTTTTAGAAATATATAATTGAGCCATTTTCTAGTATAATCACGAAGTTGTACAACCACTTCAACATTTTTGCCTGGGAAATCCAGTGAACAGGGAGGAGCCTGGTGGGCTACAGTTCATAGAGATGCAAAGAGTCGGACATGAATGAGTGACTAACACTTACACTTTCATAGTATTTATACATATTTGTGTCTATGGTCTTTACTATTATTTGTGGTGGAGGATCAATGTTCTTGAAATACACTATAAAATTATCAGTAATTCATCACTAATTATCTGTTTCTAATATAAAAACCAAGAATCAAATCCCCTTACCCATGATACATTTCAAAATTGTGACATTCACTCATGCAGTTGCCGTATGCTCAGGAAAATTTATCTAAGTTTAATCACAATTACAATTAGGACTAGAAAACTGTTACCGTAAAGTCAAATGAAAGTCTTGTGGATTATGACCCATTTAACATTATGAAGGAAACTTTAAGCTCCCTCTATAATGTGGGGAAACTCTGTCTCATGCTTAAATTTTGGGAAACATATGGTGGTTGAGAAAATGTGTAGCAAATAAGAATAAAAAAGCTGTAAATACATAGAAATTGAAGGTATCTTTATGAAAATGCATTTTAGGGAAGAAATTTAGTATGTGTAAATGAATTTATATAATGCTTGAGCTTACTAATTTGAACTTAAAACATTTGTTAACAAAGTGGGAATATAGTATACTCCACTACATCTGAACATGACCACCTTAAAGTTCCTTTTAGCATAACTAAGAGGAATCTGAATTTCAAATAGATTTATTCCTGACAATCAGCCTGACTTCCTTTCCTTAGAGCACTTACTTCAAAACACTTTCAGTTGTAAATTTTTGTTGTCATTTTGAAAAATGAATCTCCTTCCTGTCCCACATGGTTTTAAAACCCTTGTCTTCCTCAGTGGCCTGGAAGTCATTCCTTTAATATGCAATCTTCCAGTCTCTGTGGAAGGGTAAGACCCCAGTATCTATAAACCACAATTGCAGATAAGGATAGCTTGTCAGAGATGAAAACATTTGCAAACTCAGGAATAATAGTAAGATTAATGACAAGTCAATGGCACCCCACTCCAGTACTCTTGCCTGGAAAATCCCATGGATGGAGGAGCCTGATAGGCCACAGTCCGTGGGGTCGCTAAGAGTCGGACACGACTGAGCGACTTCACTTTCACTTTTCCCTTTCATGCACTGGAGAAGGAAATGGCAACCCACTCCAGTATTCTTGCCTGGAGAATCCCAGGGACGGCGGAGCCCGGTGGGCTGCCATCTCTGGGGTTGCACAGAGTCGGACATGACTGAAGCGACTTAGCAGCAGCAATGACAAGTCAGTGATTTTATTTTGTCAAGTTGATAAAACCCTGCAAGTAGAAATTTTCTAAAACAAATGCAACCCGTAGAAAATCAAGACTCTGCTAGTCATGATAAACATTCAAAGAAACTCAAACTAAAATTCACAATATTCTAAAATTAATGAATAATCAAAAATTAACATTACTCATTAATCACTGCATCCCCAGGAGACAGTAGATGAAGGAACTGGATTGTATAACATTTCATATCATGTGTGCATGTTCAGTCACTCAGTCCTGCCCACCTCTTTGCCACCCCATGGACTCTAGCCTGCCAGGTTCCTCTGTCAGTGGATTTTCCAAGCAAGAATCCTGGAACAGGTTGCTATTTCCTCCTCCAGGGAATCTTCCTGACCCAGGGATGGAACCCAAGTCTCCGACATTGAAAGGAGGACTCTTTATCACTGAGCCACCTGGGAAGCCACAACATTTCACATAAATTCACTGTAAATACATTTCCCTCTTTCTAAATTTCCCCTGGAAGTTCTATTTTATTTTTCTTAAAACTGTCCTAAGTCTCCCCTTCCTGACTCTGTTTCTAACTCCAGTACCCTCATCTCAGTTCATTAGGAACAATTACTTAACATGAGTGCTCTGTTATGTAAATTTAAAAGTGTGCCACCATGCCTTTCCTTTATTTTACTGATGAGACCAACAAGGCACAAGAGTTAAAGTCAATAAATATCCATCTAGGAAGACTTTAGACTCACAACACTGTGAATAATTGTTCTTAATAGTTATTACTATATCAGATGAATAATTTCTTCTTATTGAATATGCACTGAAAACTTTCTTATGAATAATATTATTCACATTTACAGTACTAAAGTTAGTTAATGGATTACAGTATTAACACCTCTTTCTTTGATAGTATAGTGAAAATAAAGGGACACCAAGATTAGGGGGCAATTCTGGCTGTAAGGAAGAAAAATTGATAATTAAAAAGACTGAGGGAATAAATATGGATAAGACTGTGTGTTGTTTATTTTAATCAGTTTATACTTTCACTTACCATAATGTTCCTAAGCTTCTAGTGTCTCGTGACCACAAATCTTTCTTCATTGCAAAGCATCTTCTGAACTCCTGACAATGATATTTCTAAGCAACACTCTAATACCATGGTTTTTCTTTATAAAACAAGTTATGATGATCAAGATGATAGATACTTTAAAATTCATACTTAACAGAATATTTATTAGAAGTGAATATGTTGCTAATGTAAATTGCATAACTAAAAAAAGCAAGATAACAATAACATGTTTAATATGTATGATATTTTGCATTGTAAGAAATGCATGTAAAAATACAAAAAAATTCATAGCAGTTACTTTGCTTAGCATATTTTGAGTGATATTTCTGTTACTCTTTATTCTCAAGTGTGCTTTCAAAATTTTTTATAGTGATCATATATTTATGATCACAAATTTCCTTTTCACAGTCAAAATCTCAGTACACACTATTAAAATGAAGCAATACTAAAGCAAATCAACCAACAAACCAAACAGAAATGTTGGTGACAAAGAGAAAACAAATATGAAAACATCAGTGCTTTAAAAACTTGTTAGAATTTCTTGTATTCATATAGAGTATGTACTTCTAAACTACAGGTTTTAAAACCCACACATGGCACTGGATATAAATGGAGTCATATCAAAAATAGTCATATGTGTATATGTTGTGGAAATAAATAAAGACAACCAAGATGAGAAAATAATAAGCTGTTTATACAGAATTTACTATGGAAAGGTCAAAGTCATAGTCACTGTCGTTTGTATTTGGCAAGAAGTCAAAGATGGACAGGGAGTGAAATAGATTTACATAGAAAAAAATCAAAGAAGAAATGACTTTGGATATGATCTGATTGGAGGTTGCTGGCCTGGGAAAGACAGAGGCAGGTTAATTATAAGGGGATCATCTTATGTGATTAGTTTGATGAGCTTATTCAAATTTTCCTGTTTGGGTCTGAGTTGGAACCAGGGGCAAAAATTAAGGAAGCTGGCATCACTGAGTAAGTCCTCACCATTTCAGTCATTTCCTGCAGAGGTAGTAGGTCACAGTTCTATTGTCATATGTCACCTGCCATTGTCTGTTTGTGTATTCAGTCTTTCAGTCTCTTCTTCTGTTCATTCACTGTCTTATGAGATGTTTCTTGAGATCCAGATCTTTGCTATTTGGGAACTGTTCAGTTGTCTTCATAGTCAACTGTGTTACAAATCTTGTTTTTGTTATTGTGTCATCATGACAATCATCTGGTGAAAGAATGGATAAAAGAGGCACAGAGGCATTTAAAATTCTGGATTGAATTAAACAGATGAATGTCATGATCACTAAGACAAAAACAAGAACAACTAAGTCCCTATAGGTTGCCTCAGAATCAGGAACATTTTCCTAACATAGGTAGACAGAATAAACCCCACAGTCCACAGTCCATGAAGATCAAACTCAGAGAACCAATTATTTTTGTCTTTAAAGTAATATACAGTCTGTTCCACCTTGGCTGTTTCATTGATCCAAATATGGAAAGGAGTATGAACAATGACACAGACACCATGACTAGCCAATAAGAAATACACAGCATTGGGATGGTCATTTACTACTCAAGCCAATGAATTGAGACTGAATTGTATTCCTTCTGTGGCAGAAGTGGTATTGTTAATTAATTCATCTAGAGTTAGTGATAAGTTTCTCACAGTCTTTTCTACTTATTCCCACTAATGGGAACGCCACTCTGATTGTTACCAGTAATTCCCCTGGTGGAGTGCATGAATAACGGTGGCTTCATTTGGGGCTTATGTCAAAATAGACTTTATAGCTTTGGTGATTTATAAAATTTCTCTACTGTGTAAAGATAAGTCTTTAAATAATATTCACAAAGTGCACAGTGCATCTGTCTGAGGGAAACAGGATCACACATCCTGACCACAAAGAAAATAGTGGTGGTAGAGGTAAATGGAAGTTCAAGGGGGAAAGGAGTTGTTTATGACACAAGGTTGGAATCAAGGTTTTGAATTAGGTAGGTTACATATTTGAAACAATATTAGTATTTTTCACATTGCAAATGTTTGACCCATGATTCTCTGACGGTTGTTGAATTCAAATGTAGGATTACTTAGGGTTTGAATAGATTGTAATGATTGGTTCTTTCTCTGACAGAAAACAAAAGGTGTTTTTTTTTTTTTTTTTGAGGTGATTTGTCCATGTAGGTGCAAATGGGAACTCCATTGCTTATAATTCTCTATGGTCTCATTTGATGAATTAGATTTATCCAGAAGTTTTTATCTCAGGATCTAGTGATGAATGGCTTATCTAGCTGTCAGTAAAATTAAAGCAGTGAATGCTGTTTGGATTAATCTAAGAATGCGGTAGAACAAGAATGCTCTGCAATAATTACGAGAAGGAACAAAAAGGGTCATTCTAGATGGACAAAAACAAGGGGTCCGTAGAAAATGAGAAGGATTATTATAAGATTCAGATAAATAAGCAAAACAAGTTTTGGGCTGGGGTTGTGGTCCTATGCCTTGGACAGAAGCTGTCTACTGAGGCCATCCACTTGTTCCAAAGATCTTAAGTCAGTTGTCCACTTCCGTGAATTGGCTGCTTCTAGAGGAACTCAGAGAATTCTCAGCCTGAGGTTCTCAATTGGATGGACTTTTGGTTGTGTGTAATTCTAAATTGCTCCTTTAGTTTCAAAACATGAACCCAGGGACTGACTCCCTGAAATCATAGTGCTGTGTTAGTTATCAGACTTAATAAAGTCCTTTACAGTGAATTTCAAGAGCAGATTTTTTAAAATGTCATTTTAATAGGCAAAATCTTGCTGTTTAGAAATCTGTTTTGAGAAGAAGGCTATGTTCTGTTGATGGTTAGCCTGAGGTTTTGCAATATTTTGCCACATCTGCATGAGTGCAGGATCTAGTATTGGAGATGAAACCTGTAAGCACATGGACCTTCTACATATCAGAAGTTCATCTGGGGACAAGTAATGTTCCCCTGAGGGGGCAGACCATCTGGCCACAAGTTCTAGTGGAAAATCCTTTGGCCAAGGGGATTCATGGGTTTCTGAACATTTTGATAATTTTAATTTTAGGATGATGGTTTTTCTTTCATTTTTTTCAAAAGATTGTGGGTGGCAAGAACACTAGTTTTTAAGTGGTGAAGGCTTACAGAATTTTTTATAATGGTTCCTGGACATTTCCTCCTTTTGTAATTTTTCCAGCATTGTGTTGTTGACAAATGACACATGGCCCTAAAATAGCCTCAGATTTCTTATTTATTTATTTGGCTATATTTGGTCTTAGTTGTGATGTGCAGGATTTTTGCTGTGTAATGTAGGATCTTTGGTTGAAACACACAGATTCTCCAGTTGTGGTGCACAGGCTGAGCAGTTGTGGGACTAGGATTTAGTTGCGCTGCAAGATCTGGGATCTTAGTGCCCTGACCATGGATCGAACCTGTGTCCCCTGCATTGCAAAGCAGATTCTCAACCACTGGACCACCAGGGAAGACCCTTCAGATATCTTATTATAGTTTCTCTGCCAATGTTTATTTAAAATAGTTTGATCAATTTGCATATACTGTATTAAGGACTGTCATGAGAAAATTTAGATAGCATACATTTGAAATCTATTGGTGCACCAAGCAGCCGTCTTGCAAGTGCCAGAGATTACCTGTGTGAATTATTCAATGGGATCCTTTCCATTCAGTTCAGATCAGTCGCTCAGTCGTGTCTGACTCTTTGCAACCCCATGGATCGCAGGAGGCCAGGCTTCTCTGTCCATCAACAACTCCCGGAGTTTACCCAAACTCATGTCCGTCAAGTTGGTGATGCCATCCAGTCATCTCATCCTCTGTCGTCCCCTCCTCCTCCTGCTCCCAATCCTTCCCAGCATCAGGGTTTTTTTCCAATGAGTCAACTCTTCGCACGAGGTGGCCAAAGTATTGGAATTTCAGCTTCAACATAGGCCCTTCCAATGAACACTCAGGACTGATCTCCTTTATGATGGACTGGTTGGATCTCCTTGCAGTCCAAGGGACTCTCAAGAGTCTTCTCCAACACCACAATTCAAAAACATCAGTTCTTCGGTGCTCAGCTTTCTTCACAGTTCAACTCTCACATCCATACATGACCACTGGAAAAACCATAGCCTTGACTAGACAGACTTTTGTTGGCAAAGTAATGTCTTTGCTTTTTAATATGCTATCAAGGTTGGTCATAACTTTTCTTCCAAGGAGTAAGCATCTTTTAATTTCATGGCTGCAATCACCATCTGCAGTGATTTTGGAGCCCAAAAAAATAAAGTCTGACACTGTTTCCACTGTTTCCTCATCTATTTCCCATGAAGTGATGGGACTAGATGCCATGATCTTAGTTTTCTGAACGTTGAGCTTTAAGACAACTTTTTCACTCTCCTCTTTCACTTTCATCAAGAGGCTCTTTAGTTCTTCTTCACTTTCTGTCATAAGGGTAGTGTATCTGCATATCTGAGGTTATTGCTAATTCTCCCAGCAATCTTGATTCCAGCTTGTGCTTCATCCAGCCCAGCATTTCACATGATGTATTTTGCATATAAGTTAAATAAGCAGGGTAACAATATACAGCCTTGACATACTCCTTTCCCGATTTGAAACCACTCTGTTGTTCCAGGTCCAGTTCTAACTGTTGCTTCTTGACCTGCATAAAGATTTCTCAGTAGGCAGGTCAGGTGGTCTGGTATTCCCATCTCTTTAATAATTTTCCACAGTTTGTTGTAATCCACACAGTCAAAGGCTTTGGCATAGTCAATAAAGCAGAAATAGTTGTTTTTCTGGAACTCTCTTGCTTTTTCGATGATCCAGCGGATATTGGCAATTTGATCTCTGGTTCCTCTGCCTTTTCTAAAACCAGCTTGGACTTCTGGAAGTTCACGGTTCACGTATTGCTGAAGCCCGGCTTGGAAAATTTTAAGCATTACTTTATTAGTGTGTGAGATGAGTGCAATTGTGTGGTAGTTTGAGCATTCTTTGGCATTGCCTTTCTTAGGGATTGGAATGAAAACTGACCTTTTCCAGTCCTGTGGCCACTGCTGAGTTTTCCCAATTTGCTGACATATTGAGTGCAGCACTTTCACAGCATCATCTTTCAGGATTTGAAATAGCTCAACTGGAATTCCATCACTTCCTCTAGCTTTGTTCGTAGTGATGCTTCCTAAGGCCCACTTGGCTTCACATTCCAGGATGTCTGGCTCTAGGTTAGTGAACACATCATTGGGATTATCTGGATCATGAAGATCTTTTTTGTACAGTTCTTCTGTGTATTCTTGCCACCTCTTCTTAATATCTTCTGCTTCTGTTAGGTCCATACCATTTCTGTCTTTTCCATTCTTCCTTCTCAAATTCAATGGATAAGCATTGATATATTTTAATGATATCTTTTAAAACATTCAGAGATTATTTGCCCTTTTATGGCTTACATAGAATCATAATTTTGCTCTAAGCTACTAGTTTGGCATAATTATCTGCTAGAGCATTTTTTGAGGGATCTGGGTCTCAGTATGTATAATTGCTTTCTATTGGTATTATGTCTAGTATTGCTTCTGAAAGTTTCTTATCTTGTCTAGCTTTGATGGGAGATCCTGCAAAGCAAGGAACCCCCTGTGTTTCCAAAGTATGCCAAAGTACTGTAATACTCTGAACGTAAATCTGGTATCTATATACATTGGTCATCTAGAACTGCCAAAACAAAATGCCATGCACTGGGTGATTTAAGCAACAGAAATTTATTTTCCCATTGGTCTAGAAGCTGGGCATCCTTTCAAGGTGTCAGCACAGCTGGTTTCTCCTGAGGCTTTCGTCTGTGTCTTGTAGATGGCTGTGTTCTTGCTGAGTCCTCTTAGGATATTTCCTTCCTGTGCTGGATTCCCTGGTGGCTCTTCCTCTTCTTACAAGGATATCAGTCCTATTAGCTTAGGGCTCCACTCTTATAACCTTAGTTAACCCCTAAGGAATCGTGTTTCCCGGTACAGTCATACTGAAAGTTAGGATTTCAATGTAGGAAGGAGGGGCATATTTCAGTCTATAACACTTTCTATATGATTGCTCTATATTCTTTAGCTAGTTGAAAAGCTCTAGCAAATGCAATAAATTCTTCCATCTGGGCTTTACCTCAGGTAGAGGACTATATTCTAAGGAGAACTTGAATGAGCCAGTTTCAGTTTTGAGGTAGGATGTATCAATAAAGAACTCTTGGTCAGGTTTCTCATTAGAGCCTCTAAAACTGAGTGCAGTGAAGAAAAATCCCTGAGATCAGAGATTCATAAACCCTCCTACCTCTACTGGTAGGAATAGTTCCAAGATTCATGGTGCTATGGTGATGAATGGTAATGAGGGGGAGACACTAATGATCTCGTAAGAGGTTAATTAACTGGATGAAAATTGTTAAAGGTTCCCAGTCAGCAGAACTGTCTTTACTGAATGTGGAATTCTGAGGTCAACCAGGGAACTTAGAACAAGTTCAGCAGAAATATCAACAATTTCTGCAGCAGCACTCACTGCCCAAAGATGAGGAGATTGATGTTTTGTACCCAGATAAGCCTGAGGATATATTAAGTGAAAGGTATTTGATGGTATATCTGAAATTGAGTTAAACTCCAATTCTTGGCCAGACTCTTCATGCACAAATACAAAAAAGAAGTTTTTGTCATGTGGGCAAACTACAAAAAAAGGATATTTAACACTTTTCGCTGGATTATAGAAGCCCTGTTCCTGTCAGGGCTCCTAGGGAGAGAGGGTTTCTTCCTGAAGACTAGTCAATTCATACAGTAGTGTTGACATCTCTGAAAAACTTGGCACCTATTATCTGTAATATTCAGTTAAACACAGAAATGTTATTAATGGGTGGTTTGTGAGGGATTTGGGATAAATTTAGATGGGCTTTAGTCTGTCAGGAGAGTGTTTTCCTCTTCTTAGATAAGTCACACATTAAATAACGATCTGTCCTGGTAAATTGTAATTTGTCTTTTGAGATGCATGTTGTTTTTCTTCTAAGGCTGAGAACAAGTAAACAAAATCCTTTTTATAGGTTCCCTTGTTCTTTGAACAAAGTAGGAGATGGTGTGCATGCTGTATCAGAACCGAATCCCCCCACAATTTATATTTTTAATTTTTGATATGGGACCTAGGGAAAATTAAAGGGTATTTCAGTGGGCTGCTGGGTCCTGACTGTTCAGGTGTACTGCAGCCTTCTCCAGGTGAAGACAATAAGGTGTTGGCTATCCTGTTCTAGAGGCACACTGAAAACTCCTGAGCAAGAATTCACACATGAAGTAAAGTAGCTTCAGGAAGAATGGATTATATTGGGGTTAAGTAGCGCCAGTGAGTGAGAAATAATGGCTTTTATGACAGGCCTGAGGTCTGGAGAAAAATTAGTATTCCTGTCTATTTGGTTTCTTTCCTGCCAGGAGGGCAGTATAACAAGTCCTAACACTAGATATGAGACGATCTTTGGATAGAATGCCTTGAAATGTGTATTTGATCCCCTCCTTTGCTTCTAACTTCAAGAGATATTATTTTAGGAAGGTCTGAACATGGTTTGGTAAGGTCCATCTGACTTTTAATAAGTTCTGCTTCTATTATTTTTCCTATGTCAAATAATTTTTAGTAGAATTTATTATCTTAGAACAACTTTAGGTATACAACAAAATAGAGATGACGGTATAGTTTTTCCCATTTCCTCTGCTCCCATACACGTATAACCTCCCCCCTTATGGACATCGCTAACCAGAATGGTACAATTTTACCAGCAAAAGACCTATATTGGCATCATAAGCACATAAAGTTCATAGTTTACCTTAGGGTTTCACCTTGGTGTTGCACTTTCTTTGGGTATGGACAAAAGTATAATAACATATACCCACCATAATAATAACATACAAAGTATTTTCACTACCCTAAAAATTCTGTGTTCTGCCTATTCATTTCACCCACATCCCAAACCTTGGAAACCACGGATCTTTTCATTGTCCCCATAGTTTTGACTTTTCAGAATGTCATGTAGTTGCAATTATGCAATATGTAACCTTTCAGATTGACTTCTTTCACTTAGTAATATACATTTCAGCTTTCTTCATGTCTTTTCATGGCTTGATAAATAATTTATCACTGAGTGATATTTCATTGTCTGGATGTTCCACAGTTTATCCTTTCACCATTTTGAAGGACAACTTGGTCGCTTCTAAGTTTTGACAACTGTAAATAAAGCTTCTATAAAAATCAGTGTGCAGTTTTTGTGTGGAAATCATAAGAGTGCGTTTCATTTTGTAAGCATCCATCAAATTGTCTTCTAACCAACTGTCTTCTATTCTGCATTTTAGCCAAATTGTTTGACTTTCTGTTGGTCTACAGCCTCACCAGCATTTGGTGTTGTCAGTGTTCCAGACTCTGAACATTTCGATAGCTATGAAGAGGTGTCTCATTGCAGTTTCAATTTGTATTTCCCGGATGACATGTGATGTGGAGCATCTTTTCATATGCTTATTTGCCATCTGTAATGTCTTCCTTGGTGATATCTATATTAAGATCGTTAGTTAATGTTTTAATCAGGTTGCTTATTTTCTTCTGGTTGAATTTTAAGAGTTATTTGTATATTTTACACACCAGTCCTTTATCAGATGAGTCATTCTCCCAGTCTGTGGCTTATATTCTAATTTTTGATATCGTCTTTTGCATAACAGAAGTTTTTAATTTTAATAAATTCCAAATCATCAATTATTTGTTTCGTAGATCATGTCTTTTGTGTTGTATCTAAAAAGGAATCATGACATACAAAGTCACTAGAGTTTCTCCATGTTAACTTCTAGGAGTTTCATAGTTTTGTGCATTTCATTTTATACATAACTATATGATCCATTTTGAGTTAATTTTTGTAAAAGTTCAGGATCTAGTTTCTTTCCTTTTTTTTTTTTTTTGTGGATGGGACAGAACATGTGGATGTCCAGTTGCTTAAGCAACAATGGTTGCTTCAACCATTGGTTGAAAACACATTTATTGCATTGTATTGACACTGCACTTTAGCAAAGATCAGTTGACTATATTTGTGTGCTCGGTTGCTCAGTCATGTCCAACTCTTTGCTACCTCATGGGCTGTAGCCCACTAGGCTCTTCCGTTCATGGAAATTTCCAGGCAAGAATACAGGAGTGGATTGCCATTTCCTCCTCTAGGGTTACTATATTTAGAAAGGTCTATATCTGGCCTTTCTCTTCTGTTCCATTCATCTATTTGTTTCACTAGTACCACACTGTTTTGATTAATGCACCTTTATAATAAACCTTGAAGTCAGTCAGCACCAGTCTTCAAACTTTTCTCCTTCAATATTATATTGGCTTTCCCGAGTTTTCATCAATAATTCTTTTTTTTTTTCTTTAGTCTATAGAATGTCAGGTACATTGTCAACTTTATCTGGAGTGTGTGCAGCAATTATAATGGAGAAGACAATGATATATCCAAGAGAGATACAACTTGGTTATGAAGAGAGAAATTACCTGGAACCTCAAAAATTGTCCCTCTGCTGTACAATAAAGAGTACAATTCCATTTGAAAAGTAACTCTTTCTCTATATTAAAGTTTCAGCAATGATAACACAGAGTAGGAAGATATGTATTTCTGCCAAGACCTCAACCATTTCAGTTAAGGGCTGTGAGATAGGAGAAATCTGAGTGGTTTGAAATACCTAAAACATGTATGGCATTTTCACTCTAAGGACGAGGTTAAGTTACTGTAAAGTAAGACCAGTAGCACCCAAATCTACTGGGAATTGATGAGGCTGATTTATTAATTTATAGTTATTTCTATATTTATAGTTAATCAACCTTGAGTGTTTAAGCATAAGGCAGGGTATTGGGCATTTTTTTGTTTTTATATTTTTTGCATCACCCTCATTGACTTTGTTGTTGTTCAGTCACTCAATCGTTTCTGACTCTTGGAGACCCCATGGACTGTAGCACACCAGGCTTCCCTGTCCTTCACCATCTCCCACAGCTTGCTCAAACTCATGTTCACTGAGTCACTGACTTTAATTGAGGTATTTATCTTTATTTCTTCTTTTTTAAGATGGGCAGTATTTTTAAGTTCCTTTCTCCTTAAAATATCTGTAAGAGTCTTTGTCTGTAGGTGGTCTGCTAAAAGGTGCAACATCTGGCTATTGGACAGCAGGACTACAGTCTGTTTGGAGCTATGTTTGATT
This sequence comes from Giraffa tippelskirchi, assembly GCF_054371585.1. Taxonomy (NCBI): domain Eukaryota; kingdom Metazoa; phylum Chordata; class Mammalia; order Artiodactyla; family Giraffidae; genus Giraffa; species Giraffa tippelskirchi. The sequence continues at coordinate 68,086,822 of NC_137279.1, forward strand.
TTGTTCTTAAGCCTTTTCAAAATGTCATGCCAGTTCAACTGATGTAGTAAAGATAAAGAGGTGTTTCTCATTCTAATTCTGTTTGTGAATTAGTTCTCCAACTTAAAGTGAAAATACTGACAAAATAAGATGAAAGTATTACTGGTATATTACTACTTTATTAAGTTTCCAAGTATTATTGGAAAATATTTTCCAGTATATTTTGAAAATGTATACTTTCAACTTTTCTATTTGCACCGTTGAACTATAGTCCAATCTATTGTCAGTGACAATCAATTACCTGAAATGTATGTGAAATTATAGACTGAGATTCTAATCTGATGCTCAGTCACTAAGTCGTGTCTGACTCTGTTGTGACCTCATGAACTGTAACCTGCCAGGCTCCTCTGTCCATGGAATTTCCTAGGCGAGAATACTGGAGTGGGTTGTCATTTTCTCCTGCATTGGAAGGTGGATTCTTTACCACTGAGCCACAAGGGAAGCTCCCTATCAAGGATATGGGGAAATAAAAGTTACACAATTCTGATTGTACTTTTTATGCTTTTTAATTAATCTAATATAAAATGAAATCATAGTATGGTCAAATTGTACAACCTGGAGAAAATATTGAGGGGAGTTGATAGGATCTTGAAATAGGCTGTTTTGCTAAGAAAAGGAAGAATTGACACTTTTTTGTAGGTATTCTTAATCAGATATGGATACCCTCAGCAAGGGTATCTTTTTGTTCTTTTTCAGTATGCTGTAAGAGGTCATGGGGATATATGTCATTTTCCCCCTTCATCTCTTTGTTCTCTAGTTTACATAATACTCTTCTCCATGTTTGACCCCCAAAACTTAAACTCTCCTTTACACTTTCCATAAGACTGATTTGTAGGCATAATACATGACAACATTGAAAACAGCAAGGAGGAAATGGAAAGAGAAGATATTAAATGTAAATCCTTTTCATGAAATCCCCACCCCACACCCAGATTATTCTTGGGTCTTTAGACAACATATTTTTTGCTTGACAACTTACATTTGTTACTATGCAGGTATTTAGAAAGACTTCATTGATATGTTCTATATGCTCTCTAAAATGTAGGTGAATCATGCCTTTTTATGTACACCCAAATGCACTATGATGACCCTTGTAAACATTTCCTTTTAGGGTTCAAAATAAATAAAAGAGAAGCAAAGAGGAATATGAGAGTGGATAGATTTCTTGTCTGTATCATACCTACAGCTCTGATCTCTTTCATAACTTTCAATGGCCCATGTGCAGCTCTTCATCTTCATCCTATTAGCCTAAATGTTTCTCAAAATTTACATGCTCTAAATTTAAATCTTCATTTTCCTAAAGGAATATTTAGCTCAGTTTTTTCTCCTTCCCACTAAATACACGGACTCAATACACAAGTTAAAAGTTGAAAATCATAACTAGTTTCTCCTTCTGCTTCCTTCTCTATATGTAGAAATATTTGGTACCAATGGCAGGGCCACCTGGGAGAAAGGATGCTGGATTTTCTGATGATGAAGACACTAATGCTTCCTTGATGAAGTACAGAGACATCTGGAGTATTCTGGAGGAGAGAGTTCAATGTGATTGAGGGGAGGCACTTAGGAAGCTAGAGATAGTGATTATATATCAGTTGGTATATATGCATTTTGCTATTTTAAAAAACAAATAGTTCTGGTGATAAGCACTGGATGCATGCTATGGCTAAATGCCATCTATCCAAAGCTCTCTGGCCTTACCTGTACAATACATCCTGAATCTTTACTGTTCTCCATCATTAAAGACACCACCCTGGCCAACTCCATTCTTCTCCATCCATCCAGTAATTCTCGTCTGCTACATGGACAGCTACTACGGAGCAGCAAGAAGAGTCTCTTCAGTCAACAAATTGGATCATGCCATTCTCCTGATTAAAACCTTACTATGACTTTGCTTTGAAATTAGAATGAAACACAAACTTTCACCTTTGCCAACAAATTCTTATATTATTTCAACCTTGTTATGTTTCACATTCTGTTATTCCTCTCGTTCACTATTACTCAATAATCTTATCTCTCTTTCTAGATCAAACCAAATCCATTCTTACTTCATGACCTTCTATACTTCCCCAGGCCCTTTCATGAACTGGCTGTTTTTCAACTTTGAAGTCTTAGGTAAAATGTCACTGTCCTAGAGGACATAATTCTGACCAACTCTTTGAGATATTTTCTATCATATTAAGTTGTTCACTTCATTCTTGGCATTTATCAAATTTTGATTTTTTTTTTTTTAGTTTTGTCTTTTCATTTTTATTTTCTGTGTTTTTCAAGAACATGGAGAAAAATTTATGTGAGGGGACTTGTATTATTTTACAGTTCTACTCTTAGTATAAATACACAATAGAACTTCAATAAAATTTTGCTTAATAAATGAATGATCACTATTGACAGAGTATGAAAAACAAATCTCATAACCAAATTACATAATAATGACATATCACCAGACAGTAAAGATTGCTATCTTCACTGTTTTCACTTCCATTAGAAATTCTAACAACTTTCTCTCATTAAAAAGTCATACTTGAGAGAAACAATGGAATAGGTATTAGCAGGGAAAAGTGGGCTGAAAATGAGAACCCCAGAAATCTATACACACATTGATTTTTAAATGGTGCCCAAACTGCATGCAATTTCCCTTCACAGGATAATTATTCAGATTGAGTGATTGTTTATTGAATCTAGGTCTTTTTAATCTGTTTCAAACATACCGACTTTAGAAATGATTTTGACTGTAGTTGAGACGTATGGGGAGAAAGAAAGCAAGATTTCTGTCATAATGTTCAACACACTTGCCTCACTCCTGCCTATGTTGGATTTAAAAGGAAAAGAAAAAGGATTTACCAGGTTAGAAATAAACACTTTCATCATTCTACAGCAACCAAGTGAAACATTTAAAAATCAATTGTAGTTGATTTCTTTTCTGTGAAAAAGGAGTTAGTAAATTTTATAGACTGATTTTCGTATTGCTTTTGAATAATTCACAAAGGCAACATGTGGTTAAAGTTACCATATATTTAGGACTTACTTTGGGCCACTAACTTTTCTCATTTAATCCTGACAATTATTTAATGACGTGGATTAGAAAATCAGTTTTACCAATCAGACCCTGAAGTATAAGAAATTTAGGCAACTCGTTCAAGTTTATACAGCTCTGAGTAATAGTGATGGAACTTACTCCCTAGTGTGTCTGACTATAAAATCTGTGACTTATCCATAAAGAGTTGTTTCATATTTTTCCAACTACATTCACCCTTTAGGAATTATTTGTTAGCTTCTTTTCTCTTTTTAATATTAAGCACTACTATCATATCCTATTTGGAGAAGGTAATGGCAGCTCACTCCAGACTCTTGCCTGGAGAATCCCAGGACGCAGCCTGGTGGGCTGCAGTCCATGAGGTCGCTAGGAGTCGGACACGGCTGAGTGACTTCCCTTTCACTTTTCTCTTTCATGCATTGGAGAAGGAAATGGCAACCCACTCCAGTGTTCTTGCCTGGAGAATGCCGGGACAGTGGAGCCTGGTGGGCTACCATCTATGGGGTCGCACAGAGTTGGACACACTGAAGCGACTTAGCAACAGCAGATCATATCCTATTATTTTAAGAGAGGTTATTATAGTTTTTCTCAAGCATTTATATTAGAATTAAAAAAATGTTAAGAGTTAAAAGTGGACCTTCAAAAATAGTCTTATTACAGTCTGTTAATGGGAATATACATTGGTAGTATCTATTTGGAGAGCAATATATTTTATAAGACTTAAAATATATTAACTATAGAAATGTATCTACTTCTAGAAATATAATCTTAAGGAAAAATATTAGGAAAAATTAAATATAATTTTATTATATCACTCTTTCTGAAAAATAATTATGAAAACCTGAGTAAGCTAACTAATAGAGGGTAGGCTAAATAAATGTTAGAATGTTATGTAGCCATGGAAACTGTGTTTTCAAAGAGTAATATTTACATGGGGAAAGAGTTAACCTAACATTTGATCAAATAGGAATACAAAATTGAGCATAGGTTAAATTCCCAGCTTTAACACTATGTATTAGAATGGAGAGAAGTAAACAACGTATGTCTGTTAAGGATGACTTTTTCTTTATCCAAAAAAAAGAGTGTAAAGTGTAGTGTAAGTAGTTTTTGTTTGTTTCATAGATGTATAAAACTTTACATAGAATAACAGATTTATGGAATTTAGGGGAAAAAAAATAGGAAGGCTTTAATGTTGCTGTAAGTATACTGAGATGAAGTAGGAAAGACTTGGGGTGGACCCTCAACCAAAGAGAAGTGTTGATTTACTAAGTCTATACAAGCAGATTCTAGTGCCTTTCAATAGCTGAGATGGGGATTGGGCACTGGTACTGTTTGGTAACATGATTCTACAATGATAAATTCTATCACTTGGTTAAATCAAGGTCAGATATACTCTCACTGGACATTTCAGCAGCAAAGGCTGCTTCAGGTAAAGGGGAAAGGAAAGATACAGTGTCCTTATCTCATTTTCACCCTTTCTGAAACACAGAAAAAGTAAACTAAAATGGGCAAGTTGAATGTACTCCTATCCTTTTCATAACATCAAGGCATTTGGAGGTAGACATTTTAACATTATGGAAGGTGACTACTTCTACCCACACACATACACACACATATGACAGGAACAAGGGCTGTGCCATTGTTTCAGTGTTTATTAGGCTCTGGTGATGACAAGGCAAAATGCAACAACCCCAAGATGGATGAAAGGCAGACTTTTTTTTTTATTACTTATAGCTTTGGTGGGGAGAAGGCTGCTACATAGGGTCAGATAGGAGTTTGCCCTGAGGAAAGGATTAATAGCAAGTTGAAGCTGTAGGAATTGATTTATGTATGGCAAGCTGGCTTACATGTATGCAAAGATTGGTTATTTTGAATATTTCCATGGTTTAAGAAAGCAGAACCTACCTCTAGATGTTTGGCAGCTTGGATTTTGGGGAGCTGGGTGTGCATGTTTTGACCCAGGAGTTAGTGTAAGGGAAGTGTAGGTTTAGCAAACTACCTGCAGAGTGGATGAGAGTTTTAGCTATGATCTCAAAACTGTCAAGACAGCACCTATGAAACATGACAACAGCCTCTCCAGGAGAATATATATTTTAAAACACAGTCAAAACTATAATAAGCATAGCTTAGATTTTTAAATTCAAACTGGGTTTCCCTGGTGGTTTAGTGGTAAAGAATGAATCTGCCAATGCAAGAGATGCAGGTTCAATTTCTGGGTTGGGAAGATCCCCAGGAGAAGGAATGGCAACCCACTCCAGTATTCTTGCCTGGGAAATCCCATGGACAGAGGAGCCTGGCAGGTCCACTGGGTCACAAAGAATTGGACACAACTGAGTGACTAAACAACAATACCAACAAAAGTATTACAATTAAGTAAAATCTATATATCTGTAGATGTGCATGTAACATTTTCCAATTTAATTGCTTTAGATGCAATTATCAAAAGGAAGAAAGTTATTTTTCAAAAAACTATTGGGAACACACAGGCAATGCTCCAGAAATGGATTATGTCAAAGCTTCTTTATAAAGATATTTACTGATATTGTAAAAATGTTACTATTGGCCATCTTGAATAGATTTTATTTTCCTTCTTATAAATCTTTATTATTATGAAGTTTTGTGCTATGTACATGTTTACTTTAAAAAATATGCCAAAATAATCATTGTGGTGGATATCAGCCCATTTAAAAATTATGATAGTTATATTCTAGGCAAAAATTCTGCAAAATATTAGCTTCCTATCACATTAAAATGGTACAGTTTTCTGAAAGACTGCTCATTTTTATAGACTATTTGACATTTCAATCACCTTCATTAGCATATTCTTTATTAAACATTTCCCATTGTCATAAACCCTGTTCATATGGACAGAAAATAAAAATACTCTTTGGAGCTCACTTGCAAAAAGTTTTGACCTTTCTTTTTTTATGAAAGTTTTTATCGATCATTTGGACTTTTTAATGTGTTAACTTTTCAGTTGATCTGAATGTGTGATGACCTTTAAGATTGTGTTGATTATAAATCCTATCTGATAACTATGTTTATGTTTCATTTTCCTGGAGAAGCACAGATATAAGTAAGACAATAGGATATAGGCAGAAGAGTGGTAAATTATATCACTTTATTTTTGAATTTTAAAATCTCAATTCTGTTATAAACCATGCCTACATGGTGTAGTATCTCGTAACAAATTACTCGATTTGATTTGCACATTTGGTAGGAATTATTGCATCTATTTGGGGAAGGAATATTTAACTGTAGTTGATCATGTAATATTGTCATCAGGTGATTTGGGAGTCTTCATTCTTCCTCCCAGATGACTCAGTGGTAAAGAAATTGACTGCCAAGCAGGAAATGCAGGTTCAATCACTGTGTTGGGAAGATCCTCTGGAGAAGGAAATGGCAGTCCACCCCAGTATGCTTGCCTGGGAAATCCCATGGACAGAGGAGCCTGGGAGGCTACAGCCCATGGTGTTGCAAAGAGTGAGACTAAAAAGCAGCAGCAGCATTGTCCCTCCATTTTTTGAAAGAGTTTGTATTGAATGGTTATTTCCTTTTTAAATTTTTGTTAAAAACTTCCAGTGAGGTCACCTGGACTCAATGATTTTTTTAGAGGAAAATGACAGCAAACTTGGAAAGTAGAAAAGAATTTGGTTCAGTCTTATTGTGGATATTCTCTTGTGTTGCTGGAAGAGCATGTTTGCTATGACCAGTGCATTCTCTTGGCAAAACTCTATTAGACTTTGCCCTGCTTCATTCTGTTCTCCAAGGCCAAATTTGCCTGTTACTCCAGGTGTTTCTTCCTTTTTTTTTTTTTTTTTGATTCTTACCATACTTTTATTTTTTTATTTTAGTTGTACTTTTGCATTCCTATGATGAAAAGGACATCTTTTTTGGGTGTTAGTTCTAGAAGGTCTTGAGGGTCTTCATAGAACTGTTCAACTGCAGCTTCTTCAACATTACTGGTTGGGGCATAGACTTTGATTACTGTGATATTGAATGATTTGTCTTGGAAACGAACAGATTTAATTATGTTGTTTTTGAGATTGCATCCAAATACTGCATTTCAGACTCTTATGTTGACTATGATGGCTATTCCATTTCTTCCAAGGGATTCCTGCCCACAGTAGTAGATATAATGGTCATCTGAGTTAAAATCACCCAGTCCAGTCCACTTTAGTTCACTGATTCCTAAAATGTCTATGTTCACTCTTGCCATCTCCTGTTTGGCCACTTCCAATTTGCCTTGATTCATGGACCTAACAGATGCTCAATACCAAAATCAGATTGATTATATTCTTTGCAAGCAAAGATGGAGAAGCTCTATACAGTCAGCAAAAAGAAGACTGGGAGCTGACAATGATTCAGATCATGAACTCCTTGTTGCCAAATTCAGACTTAAATTGAAGAAAGTAGGGAAAATAGCTAGCCCACTCAGGTATGACCGAAACCAAATCCCTTATGATTATACAGTAGAAGTGAGAAATAGATTCAAGGAAATAGATCTGATCAAGACTATCCCCAAGAAAAAGAAATGCAAAAAAAGCAAAATGGCTATCTGAGGAGGCCTTACAAATAGCTGTGAAAAGAAGAGAAGCAACAGGTAAAGAAGAAAAGGAAAGATATACCCATTTGAATGCAGAGTTCCAAAGAAACAAAGAGAGGTAAGAAAGCCTTCCTCAGTGATCGGTACAAAGAAATAGAGGAAAACAATAGAATGGGAAAGACTAGAGATCTCTTCAAGAAAATTAGAGATACCAAGGGAAAGTTTCATGCAAAGAAGGGCACAATAAAGGACAGAAATGGCATGGACCTAACAGAAGCAGAAGATATTGAGAAGAAGTGGCAAGAATACACAGAATAAATAACAAAAAAGATCTTCACAACCCAGATAATCACAATGGTATGATCACTCACCTATAGCCAGACATCCTGGAATGCCAAGTCAAATGGGCCTTAGGAAGCATCAGTACAAGCAAAGCTAGGGGAGGTGATGGAATTCCAGTTGAGCTATTTCAAATTCTAAAAGATGATCCTGTGAAAGTGCTACACTCAATATGCCAGCAAATTTGAAAAGCTCAGCCATGGCCACGGGACTGGAAAAGGTCAGTTTTCATTCCAATCCCATAGAAAGGCAATGCCAAAGAATGTTCAAACTACTGCAAAGTTGCACTCATCTCATATTCTAGCAAAGGAATGCTCAAAATTCTCCAAGCCAGGCTTCAACAGTACATGAACCATGAAATTCCAGATATTCAAGGTGGATTCACAAAAGGCAGAGGAACCAGAGATCAAATTGCCAACATCCACTGGTTCATTGAAAAAGTAAGAGAGTTCCAGAAAAAACATCCATTTCTTCTTTATTGATTATTCCAAAGCCTTTGACTGTGTAGATCACAACAAACTGTGGAAAATTATTAAAGAGATGAGAACACCAGACCACTTGACCTTCCTCTTGAGAAATCTGTATGCATGTCAGGAAGTAATAGTTAGAACTGGACATGGAACAACAGACTGGTTCCAAATAGAAACTGGAGTACGTCAAGGCTGTATATTGTCACCCTGCTCATTTAACTTGTATGCAGAGTACTTCGTGAGAAATTCTGGGCTGGATGAACCACAAGCTGGAATCAAGATTGCTGGGAGAAATATCAATAACCTCAGATATGCAGATGACACCACCTCTTATGGCAGAAAGTGAAGAAGAACTAAAAAGCCTCTTGATGAAAGTGAAAGAGGAGAGTGAAAATGTTGGCTTAAAACTCAACATTCAGAAAACTAAGAATGGTCCCATCCAGTCCCTTCACTTCATAGAAAATAGATGGAGAAACAGTGCAAACAGTGATAGACTTTATTTTTGGGGGGCTCCAAAATCACTGCAGATGATGACTGGAGCAATGAGATTAAAAGACACTGTCTCCTTGGAAGAAAAGTTATGACCAACCTAGACAGCATATTAAAAAGCAGAGACACTACTTTGCCAACAAAGGTCCATCTAGTCAAAGCTATGGTTTTTCCAGGAGTCATGTACGAGTGTGAGAGTTGGACCATAAAGAATTCTGAGTGCCTGTGTACCACAGCTTTCTTATCTATTCATCTGCCAATGGACATCTAGGTTGCTTCCATGTCCTGGGTATTGTAAACAGTGTAAACAGATGAACATTGGGGTACACGTGTCTCTTTCAATTCTGGTTTCCTCGGTGGATAAGAAAGCTGTGGTACATATACACAAAGGAATATTACTCAGCCATTAAAAAGAATGCATTTGAATCAATTCTAATGAGGTGGATGAAACTGGAGCCTATTATACAGAGTGAAGTAAGTCAGAAAGGAAAACACCAATACAGTATATTAATGCATAAATATGAAATTTATAAAGATGGTAACGATGACCCTATATCTGAGATAGCAAAAGAGACACAGATGTAAAGAACAGACTTTTGTACTCTGTGGGAGAAGCCGAGGGTGGGATGATTTGAGAGAATAACATTGAAACATGTATATTACCATGTGTGAAATAGATCACCAGTCCAGGTTTGATGCATGAGACAGGGTGCTCAGGGCTTGTGCACTGGGATGACCCACAGGGATGGGATAGGGAGGAAGGTGGGAGGGGTGTTCAGGATGAGGAACACATGTATACCCATGGCTGATTCATGTCAATGTATGGCAAAAACAACAACAATATTGTAAAGTAATTAGCCACCAATTAAAATGAATAAATTTAAAAAAAGAAAAGAAAAAAGAGAATGCTGAGTGCCAAAGAATTGATGCTTTTGAACTGTGGTGCTGGAAAAGGCTCTTGAGAGTCCTTTGGACAGCAAGGAGATCCAACCAGTCAATCTTAAAGGAAATCAACACTGAATATTCATTGGAAGGACTGATGCTGAAGCAGAATCTCCTATAGTTTGGGCACCTGATGTGAAGAGCCAACTCATTGGAAAAGACCCTGATGCTGGGAAAGATTGAGGGCAGGAGAAAGGGACAATAGAGGATGAGACTATTGGATGACATTATCAACTCAATGGACATGAGTTTGAGCAATGTCTGGAACATAGTGAAGGACAGGGAAGTCTGGCATTCTGCAGTTCATGGGGTTGCAAACAGTTGGACATGACTCAGCAACTGAACAACAACAAAAAAAGTTCCAAAGGTTTTTCTAGTAAAAATATTTGACTTCACTTTTGCAGATCTTTAGTTTTGAAATACCATATAGTATTGGAGATACTGATTAGCTTTAATATTCTACTTATCACCACAACCCAAAATGCAGGTTACCAACTACTTAGGACAAGAATGCTAATGTCTTAGTCCTCAGAGCCTAGGATGGCACCTCTGACATTATATAATAAATGTTATTGAATTGGATATACTTAAAGATATTAGTCCTTATATTTTATAATCACAAATGACTATATTCTACCTGTGTGAAGTGAAGTGAAGTCAAGTTACTTCAGTTGTGTCCAACTCTTTGCGACCCCATGGACTATAGCCTGACAGGCTTCAGTCTCTAAGTCGTATCCAACTCTTTGTGATTCCACGGACTGCAGTATACCAGGCTTCCCTGTCCCTCACTATTTTCCCAAAGTTTGCTCAAATTCATGTCCATTTGAGTCAATGATGCTAACAGTCTCATTCTCTGCCACTCCCTTCTTTTTCTGCCTTCAATTTTTCCCAGCATCAGATCTTTTCCAATGAGTTGTCTTATTGCATCTGGTGGTCAAATGGAGCATCAGGTTTAGCATCAGTCCTACCAATGAATATTCAAGGTTTATTTCCTTCAGGATTTACTGGTTTGATCTCCTTGCTATCCAAGAGACTCCCAAGAGTCTTCTGCAACACTATAATTCAAAAGCATCAATTCTTCAGTGCTCAGCCTTCTTTTTGATCCAATTCTCATATTCCTACATAACTACTGGAAAAACCATAGTTTTGACATATGAAACTTTGTCAGCAAAGTGACTGTCTAAGTTTGTCATAGCTTTCCTTTCAAGGAACAAGTGTCTTTTAATTTCATGGCCACCATCACCATGTGGCCACCATCACCAAATCTGCAGTGATTTTGGAGCCCAAGAAGAAAAAAAAATCTGTCACTGTTTCTAGTACTTCCTCTTCTATTTGCCATGAAGTGATGGCATAGGATGCCATGATCTTAGTGTTTTAACGTTGAGTTTCTAGCTTTTTCACTCTTCTTTATGGATCCCCTTAGTGGATTACAGCCTTGCTGTGATGAAGGGATTTGCATAACTCAAAGAAGCTGAGCCATGTCATGCAGGGCCACCCAAGATGGACAGGTCATAGGGAAGGGTTCTGACAAAATGTTGTCCACTGGAAGAGGGAATGCAAACTACTCTAGTACTCTTGCCATGCGAACCACATGAGCAGTATGGAAAGGCACATATATATTATAGCTAACGTTTACTTTTAACAAATGGAGCTATATATGTCACATACACATTTTCTTTATGCACCTTTTTTTCTCTTATAACAATTTTCTCTTTTAAGAGGAAATGAACATTTTTATTTTTGTGTATGACAATATAGTCTGGAAACAAGACAATTGTTCTAATAGGTTTTGAATTGAAAGTAAAATTTTACTTCTTGAAAATTAGAATTTTACATTGTTTCAATTTTAATTCTTGTATCTGGTGAATAATCAATTTTATTTGACCTTCAAAACTGTAAAAATAATTTTGTTTTCTAAATGTTACAAATATTTGACCTTAGCTCTGTCCAGTTTATACAACTCCATGGAGCTCATATCACTTATAAAAGCCTTAAACATATTTCTTTTATCCAAAAAAAGAGATAAATATATAGTAGTAAGCTATTTTGTTTTTACAATTATTAGTGTCTCATAATCCAAATACAAGGCTGGTGAAAAATTTCAGTTCAATTTAAGAAATAGCTGGAGTCCAAACGTTTTGAATAAATGCTAGTTTTGGTAAACCCATTTTATATAAAATCATTGACCCCATTTATTTATCTAAAACTTGTGAAGAATTTAGTTGATCAGACCAGTAACTTGTGAGTGAAAAAGAAAAACAGTAATATGCTTTGGTTGAGTGAACATTGGGCTGCAAACTAACACAAGGCTTGACAAGATGTTTTGGATACTTTAGCCATATTTTCTGTACATTTTCTTTACTGAAGTATTTTTTCTTTTTTTCCCCCTATCATATTTGACTTCAATCCTTCTTTTATGATGGACTATATTATTTATTTTGTATCAGTAAATTATAAATTACATGTCAGTGAATTAAAAGTCAAATATATATGTCCCTACTCCGCTTCTACCAAATTTTTAGCAGTGAAAAAATAGTGAGGATTATCAGCATGTTATTCAAATATATATAACTTGGTGCTTGTTGAATTCTTAGTTTTGACCCGAGATGAATAAGTCAGTCCTAAAACACACTAATGTTATATGATCTTGCCATTAAAATATTATAATCAAGTGAGCCATATCCATGGAGACCAATAATATTTTGACATATTGAACAACTTCATTCTAGAGATTCTGAACCTAAGACAAACCAACTGCCAGTTATTTCTCCAGAATAAAATAAGAAAAAGATTTATTCAGGATCAGCAGAGAATTGCAACTTGGGGTCTGCAATTATGGCAAGTTACATGCAGGTCTCCACATGGCAAGGCAAGGAAAATGCTTTTAGAGAGGGGTAAAAGGAAGACTTTGTAAACAAACAGGCCATGGCTTCTCATTGGCTGAGTCCTTGCCAGGAAAGAAGAGGAGTCTTTCTTCTTCCTGTTGGACTCTGCCATCTTCACAGGAGGTGAGAGTTCCCCTTCTGGTCACCCAACTCTATCACAGCTTTCTGTTTATTGTTTTATTTTACATTTTGCAAACTGGTTACATTGAATTTCCTATATGAAAAGCATTTCAACTGCAAATCAAAACTTGCATGCCCAAGAATCTGCCTAAACTACATTCCACCTCAGACTCACCACTAGTCTTGATCCATACTTTCTTAGTTTATATGGCATGAATTTCTCATTGAAAGTCAAACAAACACCTTGCACTACTGGGTACAGCATTAAAACTGTTTAGAGGATGCTTCTCTGATTTTTTTCAAGTGCCCCCAGGGTTTTCAGAAGGAATTTTTGCAAGTTGCCTAATCTATTTTCATTCATATGTAAACCTTGTGTGCCTAAGTGCCTGCTCAGTCACTTAGTCTTGTCCAGCTATTTGTGATCCCATGGACTGCAGCCCTCCAGGTTTTTTCTTAGAGAGAATTCTGTATTTCTGAGATGCTCTTGAAAACTATACAATGAATATATATATATATGTTATATGATACAAAATACTGAAAACTATACTACCTCAAATATATACTCCTGTCTTGATGATTTCTTTTTTTCTAAATTTCCCCTTCCTGGAGAATGACTACCTATTTGCAAGAGATATTTTCCAAGAGACTCAATGTGAATTTTATAACTATCACATAGCCTATATTAAAAAAAAAATCCTAAAACTTAATCTTCAAGTTGATTTAAAATGCATATATCTATTTGCATGTAATATGGAGAGGAATTTAATTTTATTTATCTAACAGTAAATGGCAACATGCTCCAGGATTCTTGCCAGAAAATTCCATGGACAGAGGAGCAAGCAGGCTACAGTCCATGAGTGGTAAAGAGTCAAACATGACTGAGTGACTGAGCATACATGCACATTCTCTTATTATGAGATATCTAAAATAGTCAAGCTCGTAGAAGAAAAACACAGAACAGTGGTTATCAGGGGCTGGGAGGAGGTAAAAATGGAGAGATAAATTGGCAAAAAGTTTTAGTTATGCAAGATGAATAATTTCTAGAGATCTGTACAACATCGTGCCTATAATTTACCTTCTTTATATATATATTTCAGACTGTTATATAGTTATAAAGTCTGTAGCCTTTTCAGGTAGGTTTCACTCACTTAACAATATGTCTTTAAAGTTCCTCCATATCATTTTATATTTTGATAGCTCACTTATTTTTATTGATAAATAATATTCACATATGAATACACCACAGTCTTTATGTCTGTTCATCTATTGAAATACATCTGGGTTTCTGCAAAATTTTGGCAATTGTGAATAAAACTACCAAAATATCTGTGTACAAGTTTTTATGAGGATGTAACTTTTAACTTATTTAGAGCATAATATCAAGGAGCATAATTGCTGGATTTCATGGTAGGACTATGTTTAGCCTTATAAGGCATTGTCTTTTGTCTTACAAATAGATATGTCAATTTGCATTCTAACGGCAATGACTGAGGGTTCCTATTCCTTCATACCCTTGCCAGAATTTGTTACTGTTGTTGTCTTGGGTTTTAGTCTTTGTAATAGGTGGGTAGAATTACTTCACTGTTGTGTTAATTTTCAATTCCTTATAATATATGATAGTGAGCATTTTATCTATAGAGCGGTCTTTTTTGATGAGATATTTACTCAGATATTTTACCTATTTTAAATTGGATTTTTATTGTTAAATTTTAAGATTTCTTTGCCTATTTTGGATATCATTTCTTTATCAAATTTTAGAAAGGCTTTTCTTACAAAAGTTTCTACCAGTCTGTCTTTGTTTATATTCTAACAGTGATCTTTGCAGACTATAAGTTTTTAGTTTTAATAGAATCCTACTTATCATTTTTATCCTTTTATGAGTCATGCTTTTGGTATTTTATCAAATAAAAAAAAAATCACTAAATCCAAAGTCTCCTAAACTTTCTCCTGTGTTACCTTTGTCAACTTACAAACTGGTGCTCGCCAAGAGCATTTGCCAGTGACTGAACAACAACAAAGGCATTTGCCATCTGCCTCTGTGGAGACTGAACCCTGTACTGCTGCAGCTGCTAAACTTCAACACCTGCTGAAGGGAATTCATAGTGAAGAGTGAGACACTCTTTGCTCCAGGGAAACTGGTGTAACAATTCTTCAGATAGATATTTTTAGGAACTGATTTCATGATCCTGATCCTTGAATCTTTTCATAACTAGAAAAACACTAAATCCCCTATGGTGACATCAGCTCATTGTGAAAACTTTTGCAAAGTAAGCCAACGATTTCACTGAACTCCCCCTTCAACAAGATCTTGCATATTGGCCTTCCACCATTGCCGCTTTGGTGTAGTCTCTCAGAGCTATCTGAGGTGTTGTCTCCTAGGCTAGAGTCCTCTTTTTGCCCTAAATAAAGCTTAACTCACAACTTGCACATCATGAATCTTTTTAGTCTACATCTTGCAGACATTTTTTATTTTACGTGTAGGTCTGTTATCCTTATTTAAAAAGGTTTGTGCTAAAACATATATAACTTTTTGTTTGAGATTTTAGTCATTACATTGATTACATTCACAGAGTTCAACAATACCCACTACTTACAAAATCACTTTTACTCTAAACAATCTGAATGGACACTTTGTACTCATTAAGAAACAAATCCCTGCTTCCCCTGCTCACAGCCAGTTGTTGTTCAGTCACTAAGTTATGTCTGACTTTTTGAGACCCAATGGACCACAGCCAGACTTCTCTGTCCTTCACTATATCCCAGAGTTTGCTCAGATTCATGTCCATTGAGTCAGTGATGCTATCTAACCATCTCATCCTCTGCCATTCCCTTCTCCTCCTGCCTTCAGTCTTTCCCAGCATCAGAGTCTTTTCTAATGAGTCAGCTCTTCGCTTCAGGTAGCCAAAGTATGGAGCTTCAGCTTCAGCATCAGTCCTACCAATAAATATTCAGGCTTAATTTCCCTTAGGATTGACAGGTTTGATCTCTTTGCAGTCCAAGGACTCGCAAGAGTCTTCTGCAGCGCCACACTTCAAAAGCATCAGTTCTTTGACACTCAACCTTCTTTGTGGCCCAACTCTCACATCCGTACATGACTATTGGAAAAACCATACCTTTGACTAAGTAGAACTTAGTCAGCAAACTGATGTCTCTGCTTTTTAATACACTGTCTAGGTTTGTCATTTTTTTCCTTGCAAGGAGCAAGTGTCTTATAATTTCATGGGTGCATTCCTTGTCCACAGTGATTTTGGAGCTTAAGAAAATAAAATCTGTCACTGTTTACACTTTATCCCTTTCTATTTGCCATAAAGTGATGAGACTGGATGCCATAATCTTAGTTTTTTGTTGTTGTTGTTGTTTTTAATGTTGAGTTTTAAGCCATGTTTTCATTCTCCTCTTTCAACTTCATCTAGAGGTTCTTTAGTTCCTCTTCCCTTTCTGCCATTTGAGTGGTATCATCTGCCTATCTGAAGTTGTTGATGTTTCTCTAGGCCATCTTAATTACAGCTTGTGATTCATCCAGCCTGGAATTTCACATTATGTACTCGAATTTTGTTGTTGTTGTTCTTCAGTTGCTCGGTTGTGTCTGACTCTTTGTGACCCCATGCACTGTGTCATGGCCAGGGTACTCTGTCCTTCACTATCTCACAGAGTTTGCTCTAACTCATGTCCATCGAGTCAATGATGCCATCCAACCATCTCTTTATCCATTGACCCCTTCTTCTCCTGCCTTCAATCTTTCCCAGCATTAGGGTCTTTTCCAATGAGTCAGTTCTTTGCATCAGGTGACCAAAGTATTGGAGCGTCAGCTTATCATCAGTTCTTTCAATGAATATCCAGGTTTGATTTTCTTCAGGATTTACTGGTTTGATCGCCTTGTATTTCAGGGACTCTCAAGAGTCTTCTCCAGCACCTCAATATGAAAGCATCAGTTCTTCAGTGATCAGCCTTCTTTGTGGTCCAACTCCCATGAATATTGGAAAAACCATAGCTTTGAGCATATGGACCATTTGTCAACAAAGTTATGTCTCTGCTTTTTAATATGCAGTCTAGGTTGGTCATAGCTTTTCTTCCAAGGAGCAAGTGTTTTTTTAAATTTCATGGCTGCAGTCACCATCTGCAGTGATTTTGGAGCCCAAGAAAATACATTCTGTCACTGTCTTCACTTTTCCCCCATCTATTTGCCATGAAATGATGGGACCAGATGCCAGTTTTCTTCGTTTTTTGAATGTTGAATTTTAAGCCAGATATTTCACTCTTCCATTTCACCTTCATCAGGAGGTTTTTGCTTTCTGCCATTAGGGTGTTATCATGTACTCTGTATAGAAGTTAAATAAGCAGAGTGACAACATACAGCTTTGTCACACTCCTTTCCCAATTTTAACTGTTACTTCTTGACCTGCACATAGATTTCTCAGCAAACAGGTAGGAGGTCTGGTATTCGCATCTCTTTAAGAATTTTCCACAGTTTGTTGTGATCCACACAGTCAAAGGCTTCAGTGTAGTCAATGAAACAGTACCCTCTAATTTACTTCATATCTCTATCTGTTTGCCTATTCTCAGTTCAGTTCAGTCACTCAGTCTTGTCCGACTCTTTGTGACCCCATGGACTGCAACATGTCAGGCTTCGCCATGCATCACCAACTCCTGGAACTTATTAAAATTCATGTCCATCGAGTTGGTGATGCCATTTAACAATCTCATCTTCTGTTGTCCTCTTCTCCTCCTGCCTTCAATTTTCCCAGCAACAGGGTCTTTTCCAGTGAGCCAGTTCTTCGCATCAGGTGGCCCAAATATTGGAGTTTCAGCTTCAGCATCAGTCCTTTCAATGACTATTCAGGACTGATTTCCTTTAGAATGGACTGGTTGAATCTCCTTGCAGTCCAAGGGACTCTCAAGAGTCTTCTCCAACACCACAGTTCAAAAGCATCAATTCTTCGGTGCTCAGCTTTCTTTATAGCACAACTCTCACATCCATACATGACTACTGGAAAAACCATAGCTTTGACTAGATGGACCTTTGTTGGCAAAGTAATGTCTCTGCTTTCTAGTATGCTATGTTGGTCATTCGTATACCTGGGTTCATAAAACATTTATCCTTTCATTTCTAGCTTATTTCACTATGCTGTTTCACTTAGCATAGTATTTTCAAGGTTCATCAATGTTGTCATATGTATCAGAAACTGAGTAGCATCCCATTTCATGTTTACATCACACATTATGTTTATCCATTCAATTAATGGAAACATAGGTTGTATTTATCAAAATTTGAATAATGCTTCAATAAACATTTTTATACAAGTTCAAGTTCCTCTTTTCAATATGCCTAGGAGTAGAATTACTGGTAATTTCCTGTTAGCTTTTGGAGGAAGCAACAGACTTTTCAATAATGGCTACATCTTAAATTTTCACCAGCAACTTAAGAACGTTCTAATTTCTCTACATTCTTTTTAACATTTGGTATTTTCCATCTTTTCATTATAATCCTCCTATTATCTCATGATGTTGATTTGCATTTCCCTCATAGCTAATAATGTTTAGCATTTTTAATATGCATATTGACCGTTTGTATATTTTCTTCAGAAACATGTCTATTTAACTCCTTTACCCATTTTTTAACATGGAGTGTTTGTCTTTTTAGTTTTTGTACTGTACAATCTCTTTATATATTCTGGCTATTTAACTCACAAGATATGTAACTTGCAAATATTTTCTCTCACTGTATAGGTTGTCTTTTCATTTTCTTGATAATATCAAAAATATACAATTTAATTTTAATAAAGTCAAATTTATATTTTCTTTTGTTGTGCATGATTTAATGCTCCATGAAAGAATTATTCACTACATCTAAACTTATGAGAATTTATTCTGACACTTATTCTGAGAGTTTTATGGTGCATGTATGTGTGCTCAGTCATGTCCAACTCTTTGGGACCCCATGGACTGCACTCCACCAGGCTCCTCTGTCCATGGAAATTTCCAGGCAAGAATACTGAAGTGGGTAGCCATTACCTTCTCCTGGGGATCTTCCTGACCCAGAAAGCAAACCCATATCTCCTGTGCTTCCTTCATTAGTAGATGAATTCTTTACCTTTGAGTCACCAGGGAAGCCTGAGAGTTTATAATATTTAGCTCTCATAATTAGATCACTGATTCATCTTGATTTCCGTATATGATGTGAAATAGCACTCCACTGTCATGTTTTTCCATGTGAATAACCAATTGTCCCACATTCTTTGCTAAAAAGACTATTCTTTTAATTTAGCATATTTTTCAAAAATTGACTATAGCTGTGGGTATTTATTTCTGGACTCACAATTTTTTACCATTAGCCCATATGTCTACTGTTCTGTCAGTATTACCTCGCTTTTGGTTACCATAGTTTTATAGTAAATTTTGAATTCAGGAAGTGTGAGTTTTCTATTTTTGTTTTTATTCTTCAGTATAGTTATTCAGAGCCCCTTTAAATTCCATATGAATTTGAGGATCAACTTTCTTACTGCTGCAAATGGTGGTTGGAGTTTTGATATAAACAGTATTGAAGCAACAGAATGCTTTGAATACTGCTGTCATCTTAACAGTTTTAAGTATTCTTATCCACGAAACTGAATACATTTTTCCATTTATTTAGGTCTTTTAAAATTAGTTGTTTAGAAATGTTTTGCAGTTTTCAGTATATAAGATTTTGACATTCTTGGTTAAAGTTATATCTAAATATTTTATTCTTTTTGCTCTTATTGCAAATGGGAGTTCTTTCTTAATTCTATTGTCAAAGAGTTTATTGCCAGTGTATGGAAACTCAAGTGATTTCCAGATATTGGTCTTTTACCCTGCAATTTGTCTGAATTTATTTGTTAGCTTGAGTTGTTTTCCTATTGGGCTAATCTTCATATGGGATTTTTTTTCATCTTCATATAGAGATCATTCTTCCCTTACTTTCCAATTTGTGTGACTTTTATTTATTTTTCTTGTCTAATTGCTCTAATTGGAACTTCTAGCACAATGTTGAATAGCCATGGTAAAAGTAGGTACCCTGTTCCTGATCTTATGGGGTGACATTCAGTCTTTCACCATTGGGTATGAGGCTAGCTGTGGGCTTTTAATAAATGTTCTTTATCACATTAAGGAAGCTTTTTTCTACCCCTAGTTGTCAGGGTGCTTTTATCACAAGTGGATGTTGGATTTTTTAAATGCTTCTTGTGCTACAGTTGATACAGAGACAATCATATGTGTTGCCACTCCTCACCATTCAATTAATGTAGCATCTTATACTGACTGTCTTATGTTGATCTATCCTTACATTCCTGCAATAAATTGGTCAGGGTGTATAACCTTTTTCATATGCTACTGAATTTGGTTTCTCCATCATTCATTGAGGATTATTTCACCTAAAGTCATAAGGGACATTGGCCTCTAATTTCTTTCCTTATGATGCCTTTGATTGGCTTTGGCTTCAATGTAATAATGGCCTGATGAAATGAATTAAGAATTGTCCCCTTTCTTGAAAGTTTGAGTGTTATTTTTCTGTTTTTCATTTAATTCACCGGCAAATCTGACTGGTGCTAGACTTTTCTTTGTTGGAAGTTTTTAATTACTAATGTCATTTTTCTATCTGTTTTAGATATGTTAAGATTTTCTAACTACTAGAATTAGCTTAGATCATTTGTGTGTCTCTAGGTATTTGCTTATTTCATCTAAGTTATTTAATTTGTTGGTATACAATTCTTCATCAAATTTACTAATAATATTTTATTGTTTCTGAATTGTTGCTAATAATGTTTCCACTTTTCATTTCTGATTGCAGCTATTTGTCTCTTCAGATTTTCCTTTGTCAGTCCTGCTTAATGTTTGGTAATTTTATTCACCATTTCAAAGCGCCAACTTCTGATTTGATTGATTCTATTGTTTTTCTATTCATTATGCTATCTATCTCCATTCTATGCTTTATTATTTTCTTCTTTGTACTAGCTTTGAGATTATTTTGTCTTTCCCCATCCTTCCTCAAGGTTATTGATATGAGATATTTTCGATATATGTGTTTATGACTAAAAATTTTCTTTAAAGCCCCAGTTTAATTCATCTCTTAATGTGATTTATTGTCCTTGTGATTTCTTTGATTCATTGGTTGTTTGAGAATACGTTGCTTAATTTCCATTTTTTAAAAATTGGTGTCTTCCTATTATTGATCTATAGCTTTATCCTACTGTGGTTAGAAGGATATTTAATATGATTTCAATCTTTTAAAATTAATTGAGAGCTGTTTTCTAATCTAACATATGGCCTAACCTATAAAATTTTCCACGAGCACTTGAAAAGAATGTATTTTCTCCTGTGGTGTTGAATGTTCTATATTTGTATATTATATCTACTTGGTCTATGCTGTTGTTCACTGCTTCCATATGTGTTTTGTCTAGATATCCTATCCATTATCAAAATTATTCTATTGAACTGCTTAATTCAGTTCAGTTCAGTCGCTCAGTCATGTCCGACTCTTTGCGACCCCATGAATTGCAGCACGCCAGGTCTCTCTGTCCATCACCAACTCCCGGAGTCTACCCAAACCCATGTCCATCGAGTCGGTGATGCCATCCAACCATCTCATCCTCTGTCGTCCACTTCTCCTCCCTCCCACAATCCTACCCAGAATTAGGGTCTTTTCCAATGAGTCAACCCTTCCCATGAGGTGCCCAAAGTACTGGAGTTTCAGCTTCAACATCAGACCTTCCAATGAACACCCAGGATTGATCTCTTTTAGGATGGATTGATTGGATCTCCTTGCAGTCCAAGGGACTCTCAAGAGTCTTCTCCAACACCACAGTTCAAAAGCATCAATTCTGCGGCACTCAGCTTTCTTCACCGTCCAACTCTCACATCCATACATGACCGCTGGAAAAACCATAGCCTTGACTAGACGGACTTTTGTTGGCAAAGTAATGTCTCTGCTTTTAAATATGCTATCTAGGTTGGCCATAACCTTCCTTCCAAGGAGTAAGCGTCTTTTAATTTCATGGCTGCAATCACCATCAGCAGTGATTTTGGAGCCCAAAAAAATTAAGTCTGACACTGTTTCCACTGTTTCTCCATCTATTTGCCATGAAGTGATGGGACCAGATGCCATGATCTTAGTTTTCTGAACGTTGAGCTTTAAGCCAACTTTTTCACTCTCCTCTTTCACCTTCATCAAGAGGCTCTTTAGTTCTTCTTCACTTTCTGCCATAAGGGTGGTGTCATCCGCATATCTGAGGTTATTGATATTTCTCCCGGCCATCTTGATTCCAGCTTGTGTTTCTTCCAGCCCAGCGTTTCTCATGATGTACTCTGCATAGAAGTTAAATAAGCAGGGTGACAATATACAGCCTTGATGGACTCCTTTTCCTATTTGGAACCAGTCTGTTGTTCCATGTCCAGTGCTAACTGTTGCTTCCTGACCTGCATACAGGTTTCTCAAGAGACAGGTCACATGGTCTGGTATTCCCATCTCTTTCAGAATTTTCCACAGTTTATTGTGATCCACACAGTCAAAGGCTTTGGCATAGTCAATAAAGCAGAAATAGATGTTTTTCTGGAACTCTCTCGCTTTTTCGATGATCCAGCGGATGTTGGCAATTTGATCTCTGGTTCCTCTGCCTTTTCTAAAACCAGCTTGAACATCTGAAAGTTCACGGTTCACGTATTGCTGAAGCTTGGCTTGGAGAATTTTGAGCATGTGAGATGAGTGCAATCCTACGGCAGTTTGACCATTCTTAGGCATTGCCTTTCTTTGCGATTGGAATGAAGACTGACCTCTTCCAGTCCTGTGGCCACTGCTGAGTTTTACAAATTTGCTGGCATATCGAGTGCAGCACTTTCACAGCATCACCTTTGAGGATTTGAAATAGCTCAACTGGAAATCCATCACCTCCACTAGCTTTGTTCGTAGTGATGCTTTCTATGGCCCACTTGACTTCTCATTCCAGGATGTCTGGCTCTAGGTGAGTGATCACACCATCGTGATTATCTGGGTCGTGAAGATCTTTTTTGTACAGTTCTTCTGTGTATTCTTGCCACCTCTTCTTAATATCTTCTGCTTCTGTTAGGTCCATACCATTTCTGTCCTTTATCAAGCCCATCTTTGCATGAAATGTTCCTTTTGTATCTCTAATTTTCTTGAAGAGATCTCTAGTCTTTCCCCATCTGTTGCTTTCCTCTATTTCTTTGCACTAATCGCTGAGGAAGGCTTTCTTATCTCTCCTTGCTATTCTTTGGAACTCTGCATTCAGATGGGAATATCTTTCCTTTTCTCCTTTGCTTTTAGCTTCTCTTCTCTTCCAAGCTATCTGTAAGGCCTCCTCAGACAGCCATTTTGCTTTTTTGCATTTCTTTTCCATGGGGATTTGTTTGATCCCTGTCTCCTGTACAATGTCACGAACCTCTGTCCATAGTTCATCAGGCACTCTGTCTATCAGGTCTAGACCCTTAAATCTATTTGTCACTTCCACGGTATACTCATAAGGGATTTGATCTAGGTCATACCTGAATGGTCTAGTGGTTTTCTCCACTTTCTTCAATTTAAGTCTGAATTTGGCAATAAGCAGTTCATGATCCGAGCCACAGTCTGCTCCTGGTCTTGTTTTTGCTGACTGTACAGAGCTTCTCCATCTTTGGCTGCAAAGAATATAATCAATCTGATTTCAGTGTTGACCATCTGGTGACGTCCACGTGTAGAGTCTTCTCTTGTGTTGTTGGAATAAGGTGTTTGCTATGACCAGTGCATTCTTGTGGCAAAACTCTATTAATTAGCCTTTGCCCTGCTTCATTCTGTACTCCAAGGCCAAACTTGCCTGTTACGCCAGGTGTTTCTTGACTTCCTACTTTTGCATTCTAGTCCCCTATAATGAAAAGGACATCTTTTTTTGGGTGTCAGTTCTAAAAGGTCTTGTAGGTCTTCATAGAATCGTTCAACTTCAGCTTCTTCGGCATTACTGGTTGGGGATAGACTTGGATTAACGTGATATTGAATGGTTTGCCTTGGAAACGAACAGAGATCATTCTATCATTTTTGAGATTGCATCGAAGTACTGCATTTCGGACTCTTTTGTTGACCATGATGGCTACTCCATTTCTTTTAAGGGATTCTTGCCCGCAGTAGTAGATATAATGGTCATCTGAGTTAAATTCACCCATTCCAGTCCATCTCAGTTCGCTGATTCCTAGAATGTTGACGTTCACTCTTGCCATCTTCTGTTTGACCACTTCCAATTTGCCTTGATTCATGGACCTAACATTCCAGGTTCCTATGTAATATTGCTCTTTACAGCATCGGACTTTGCGTCTGTCACCAGTCACATCCACAGTTGGGTATCGTTTTTGCTTTGGCTCCATCCCATCATTCTTTCTGGAGTTATTTCTCCACTGATCTCCATTAGTATATTGGGCACCTACTGACCTGGGGAGTTCATCTTTCAGTGTCCTATCTTTTTGCCTTTTCATCCTGTTCATCGGGTTCTCAAGGCAAGAATACTGAAGTGGTTTGCCATGCCCTTCTCCAGTGGACCACAGTCTGTCAGACCCCTCCACCATGACCCATCCATCTTGGGTGGCCCCACACGGCATGGCTTAGTTTCATTGAGATAGACAAGGCTCTGTTCCGTGTGATCAGCTGAGCTAGTTTTCCCTGTCGGCCACCACCCCCGGCCCCCCCGGCCCCCGGCCCGGCCTAGCCCCTCTCGGCCGCCGCCCCCGGCCCTCGGCCACTGGCCTGGCCTAGGCCCTGTCGGCCGCCGCCCCCGGCCCGGCCTAGGCCCTGTTGGCCGCCGCCCCCGGCCCCCGGCCCGGCCTGGCCTGGCCCCTCTTGTCCTTCCGCTGAATTGCAAGGATAGCAATTCACAAATGTATTTTTGAGAGGTCTTTCTATAAAGGGAAAAAAATGGGCCTGAACGTTATTGATTCCAGTTCTCTGTTTAATAATATTATAAAATTTAATATTTCTCCCTTCAATTCTCCCAGTGTTTTCTTCAGATATTTGGGAAAATTTGGTGGCTCATATATGACTATAAGTATTCTCTCTTCTTGATGAATTATTCCTGTATCAGTATATAATGCCATTTTGTCTCTTGTAACAGATTTTGACTTAAAATATATTTTGTCTGATATTAACATAGCTACTAATTTTCTCTTTTGTTTACTCTTATCTTCTTCTGTTCTTTCAGTTTCCACTTGATTCTATGTTTGAATTAAAATGTGTCTCCTGTAGATAGCATATGTTTGGACCATTTTTTCAAATCTATTCTGTCAATCTTTGTTTTTTCATTGAAGAAATTTTATTTACACTAATGAAATTATTGATAAGAAACAACTTTTGCCATTTTTGTTGTTTTTCATATATCTTATACTCTTTTCAATTTTCATTTCTTCCATTGAGTTTTCTTTCATGTTTACTAAAATTTTTTTGCAGTGAACTGTTTGGAATCCTCTTTCATATCTTTCTTTTTGTATATATTTTTAAAATTTTAATGGTTATAATGGAGATTGCATGATTTTATTTAGCACTTTAAACTTACAAAACCTAGTATGAATTGATACTGACTTAACCCCAATCTCAGGAAATCTCTGCTCCTAGTTAGCTCCAAGTCATTTTCATATCTACTATGTACAGTGAAGTAATTAAACTTTCAAGTTGCTCAACTGAAGACAATTGAGTCATCTCCAGGCCACAGATCTTTTCAGACCATAAAAACTTTCAAAAGTCACTGTCTATGATGACTTACACATGAATTCAATTATCTACATAGAATTTACCCTGATAACTTAGTGGATGATTAGGTGATACCCTCTTTTACAGATTTCAGTGACTCCAATTGCTATTATTATTGTAGATAATTAACATTAATCAGGTTTCCATATGGTTATGCTTTCATATTTATTTTCTGTTTGTTTTTAACTTTGCTCTGATAAGACAACATTTTTGAGGCTGCCATATATTAATTAATGGATCTAAAAATGTCATAAATTTATTAACTAATTTTTCCTGCTAGGGTGACAAACCAATTAACTAAGCAGAAACAGCATATTTTGACTAAACGATATGAATATCGCCAGGTCTTTACAATGTATCAAACAAAAAAAACATATCTATATAATACTTTTGGTAGCTTTATGAAATGTTTACTAAAATCAAAAGGAGGATGATGTCAAAAATAAAATCTATCTCTTGGTCCTTGCAAGCAAACTAAATATCAGTGTTCAATAGAATCAGTATTCAGTAGAATCGAAAGTCACTATAAATATTTATCATCAACTGCATTCAGCCTGTGTTGGAACTGTTTAGCATTACTCCTGTCCATCATTGCTAGAACAGCCAGCTAGCACTGAAGTGTACAGCCAAAATTACTTGGCAAGAGCATGACATTGTCAGTTAAACGAATTTTTAGTGACTTTCCTATGATGATTCAAGTCAAACATATCTTTTTTTCTCACTTTTTACATTTTCATGAATTTGAATGACTTATACGATAAAGGACAGAAATGGTATGGACCTAACAGAAACAGAAGATATTAAGAAGAGGTAGCAAGAATACACAGGAGAACTGCACAAAAATGATCTTCACGACCCAGATAATCACGATGGTGTGATCACTCACCTAGAGCCAGACATCCTGGAATGTGAAGTCAAGTGGGCCTTAGAAAGCATCACTACGAACAAAGCTAGTGGAGGTGATGGAATTCCAGTTGAGCTATTTCAAATCCTCAAAGGTGATGCTGTGAAAGTGCTGCACTCGATAAGCCAGCAAATCTGGAAAACTCAGCAGTGGCCACAGGACTGGAAAAGGTCAGTCTTCGTTCCAATCCCAAAGAAAGGCAATGCCAAAGAATGCTCAAACTACCGCACAATTGCACTCATCTCACATGCTAGTAAAGTAATGCTCAAAATTCTCCAAGCCAGGCTTCAGCAATACGTGAACCGTGAACTTCCAGATGTTCAAGCTGGTTTTAGAAAAGGCAGAGGAACCAGAGATCAAATTGCCAACATCCGCTGGATCATCGAAAAAGCGAGAGAGTTCCAGAAAAACATCTATTTCTGCTTTATTGACTATGCCAAAGCCTTTGACTGTGTGGATCACAATAAACTGTGGAAAATTCTGAAAGAGATGGGAATACCAGACCATGTGACCTGTCTCTTGAGAAACCTGTATGCAGGTCAGGAAGCAACAGTTAGCACTGGACATGGAACAACAGACTGGTTCCAAATAGGAAAAGGAGTCCATCAAGGCTGTATATTGTCACCCTGCTTATTTAACTTCTATGCAGAGTACATCATGAGAAACGCTGGGCTGGAAGAAACACAAGCTGGAATCAAGATGGCCGGGAGAAATATCAATAACCTCAGATATGCGGATGACACCACCCTTATGGCAGAAAGTGAAGAAGAACTAAAGAGCCTCTTGATGAAGGTGAAAGAGGAGAGTGAAAAAGTTGGCTTAAAGCTCAACGTTCAGAAAACTAAGATCATGGCATCTGGTCCCATCATTTCATGGCAAATAGATGGAGAAACAGTGGAAACAGTGTCAGACTTAATTTTTTTGGGCTCCAAAATCACTGCTGATGGTGATTGTAGCCATGAAATTAAAAGACGCTTACTCCTTGGAAGGAAGGTTATGGCCAACCTAGATAGCATATTTAAAAGCAGAGACATTACTTTGCCAACAAAAGTCCGTCTAGTCAAGGCTATGGTTTTTCCAGCGGTCATGTATGGGTGTGAGAGCTGGACGGTGAAGAAAGCTGAGCGCCGCAGAATTGATGCTTTTGAATTGTGGTGTTGGAGAAGACTCTTGAGAGTCCCTTGGACTGCAAGGAGATCCAATCAATCCATCCTAAAAGAGATCAATCCCGGGTGTTCATTGGAAGGTCTGATGTTGAAGCTGAAACTCCGGTACTTTGGGCACCTCATGGGAAGGGTTGACTCATTGGAAAAGATCCTAATGCTGGGTAGGATTGTGGGCGGGAGGAGAAGGGGAGGACAGAGGATGAGATGGTTGGATGGCATCACCGACTCGATGGACATGGGTTTGGGTAGACTCCGGGAGTTGGTGATGGACAGAGAGGCCTGGCGTGCTGCGATTCATGGGGTCGCAAAGAGTCGGACACGACTGAGCTACTGAACTGAACTGAACTGATATGTCAAAAAATATACTACATTACTAGAAAGAACTTGTATTTCCTTTATCACATTTGATTTTATTTACGCCACACACAGATACGCATATACCACCAGCACCAATACCAGAAAACCAGAAAGAAATATATAAATCTGAATTTTTTTTTTTAGTTTTGCGTTTTTGTAATTTGAACTCTTCTATTACTTAATAATTAAATATTTATGAGTTATCTATGAAATATTTTAAATAAGTTATATTCTTGTTAATTTTCAAGGGTTTTATTAAACCTAATTTTGAATAAAGTTATTGAATCAAATTTTTGAGTACTTGTAATTATAGAAAAATAGCATGCTCTATCTCATTTTGCTGTAGCTGCTAACTAAAAGAACTCATCAAAAATAGGATCCTTAAGCATACTTAAATATTTTTATTTGATAAATTGAAGAAATGAAAGGTAAGTTTAAACAATAATCTATTTCCTATGTATACTAAGGTCTACCAGAGTCTAATAAGTCTGATACAGTGTTATTATAATGGCCCATCTCATTAAAATTACTATA
Source organism: Giraffa tippelskirchi (assembly GCF_054371585.1). NCBI lineage: Eukaryota > Metazoa > Chordata > Mammalia > Artiodactyla > Giraffidae > Giraffa > Giraffa tippelskirchi. The sequence goes on from NC_137279.1 coordinate 68,115,377, forward strand.
TAATGCCAAGCTGCATCATTTGATATATAATATCAAAAACAGTTAAAAATTATAAAAGATATTAAAAAATTAAAAGTATGTATCTATAAAATATTTAAATAAAATTGACAAAAATAACTGAAGATGGTGATTTTTAAGAAATGTAGATACTCCCATATAATTATATCACTACATAATAGCAAAGTAATTTGCTGATTTTATATACTTTAAATGTTTTAGCAGTTAAAATCAATAATTAGCTGAACATCAATATTTTATATCCTATAATCTCAATCTCATAAAGTTGTATTCTGAAATTACAGAATAAGGCAGCTTTATTTCTAATACAGATTTAAAATCCATTGTAGTTAGCACATTTCAAATGCCAATAATGAAAATCAACAACCTAAGCTTAAAATTAAATAGTGTAGAATTTATTAATAAAAGAATTCTAAATGCAAATGTTCAGTTTTACCAAAAAAAAAAAAAAAGAACTAGAACTAGATTTGGGAAAATAACCTTTTTCACATTCTTATCTCTAGTCTTTCCATATTCAAATGACTTCAGTTCAGTTCAGTCGCTCAGTCCTGTCCAAGTCTTTGTGGCCCAATGGACTGCAGCACGCCAGGTTTCACTGTCCATCCCAACTCCCAGAGCTTACTCAAACTCATGTCCATCAACTCGGTGATGCCATCCAACCATCTCATCCTCAGTCGTCCCCTTCTCCTCCTGCCTTTAATCTTTCCCAGCATTAGGGTCTTTCGTAATGAGTCAGTTTTTTGCATGAGGTGGCCAAAGTATTGGAGTTTCAGCTACAACATCAGTCCTTCCAATGAACACCCAGGACTGATCTCCTTTAAGATGGACTGATTGGATCTCCTTGAAGTCCAAGGGACTATCAAGAGTCTTCTCCAACACCACAGTTCAAAACATCAATTCTTTGGTGCTCAGCTTTCTTTATAGTCCAACTCTCACATCCATACATGACCACTGGAAAAAACCATAGCTTTGACTAGACTGACCTTTGTTGGCAAAGTAATGTCTCTGCTTTTTAATATGCTGTTTAGGTTGGTCATAGCTTTTCTTCCGAGGAGCAAGCACCTTTTAATTTCATGGCTGCAGTCAGATGACCATTGTATCTGCTACTGTGAGCAAGAATCCTTTAGAAGAAATGGAGTAGCCCTCATAGTCAAATGACTTACTCTTCTCTCTTAGCACACTATTTTTGTTTCTGTATATTGTCCATAGAGTGTGGTATGGCCTTAACTCTCTCCTATATCAGCCTAGATTCCTACTTGCACAAAGAAAGGAAATTTACTAAGAAGAGATTGAATTCTTTGTGGAAGCTTTTGGAATTTTAATAGGAGACTCAGAACACAAGCAGGAAAAAACACAGTCAAAATAATAGCAGAGCTCAGTGGATCAACTGAGTTGATTTGATGAAGATACCACTGCCATTTCATATAGGATTCCACATCTAACACTCTGACACCACCAGTGTTAGTGGATATTGCCATGTTCCTTTCCTATTTTGCCCCTGGCAATGGGTATGGCAACTCCATTGTTCAAATAATCCTTAGTTGTAAGTTCAAAAGTCATCATATATGTGCATGTCTTACTGACTGAACATCATGTATGTAGTATGTATAGCTGAGCTACTTAGAGAGTCTATCAAGAGTACACATAATGTTTTTTACCTTTAAGAATAAAAGATGAGGGACTTCCCTGGGGGTCCAGTGGTTAAGACTCTGCTTTCACGGTAAGTAATAAGGGTTCCATCCTTGGTTGGGAAACTAAGATCAAACATGCATGTAGCATGGCCAAAATATAAGGTTTTTTTTGTTTGTTTTTTTTTAAGAAATGCAAGGTGAGCTCTTTTTCCTACAGAGGCTTATAATTTGTGGAAATATTGAATCAAGAAACAGGACATAGAAACCTTCACAGACAAAGTGCTGACATAGTTGTCTTTGTTACCACGTTTACGTAAGAAATATCTAAGTGAATAGAGAAACCAACCTAAGTATTTATTTACTTAGATCCTATGCCAAATTTTTAGGGGAAGAGAGTCTGATTGGGGCTCATTTGATTAGGTGTTTATCCCTATGACATCAAGTTGCCTAAGGCCACAGGACAGGGACAGACAACATAAATATTGGCAAGACTTCCTCTGTATTAGTGAGGATGCTATAATAAATCATCACAAATGTGGTGGCTTAGAACAGTAGAAATCTATTGTCTCATGATTTTGCAGGCCAGAAGTTTGATATTAGTTTAACTCTTGGAAATCCTAGTGCTACCAGCACCACACTCCTAAGGGCTCCAGAGAAGAATTTGTCCCTTGTCTCCTTCAGGTTCTGATGGATGCTGGCATTTCTTTGTTTTTTTGTTTTTTAAATATTTTTATTTATTTATTTATTTGTATTTGGCTGTGCTGGGTCTTCATTCCTGCACAACCTCTACTCTAGTTGCAGCAAGCGGGGACTGCTCTTTGTTGAGGTTCATTGCATTCTCATTGCGGTGACTTCTTTTGTTGAGGGAGCATAGGCTGTTGGACACGCAGGATTCAGTAGTTGCAGCTGATGGGCTCAGTAGTTGTGGCTCCCAGGATCTAGAGCACAGACTCAGTGGTTGTGGAACACAAGCTTAGTTGTGCCACGCCATGTGAGATCCTCAAGGACCAGGGATAGAATCTGTGTTTCCTGCTAGTAGGCAGATTCTTTACTACTGAGTCACTAGGGAAGACCCAGAATTTCTTAATCTGTGGTCATGTCACTCCAATCTCTGTTCCTGTGGTCACACTGCCTTCTGCTTTTCATATGTTCATGTCAAATCTTTTCCTTCTTCCCTCCTTAAGGGATGCATTTAGTTGCATTCAGGGCCCACAGAGATAATCCTGGATAAGAATATCTCAAGAGCATTGATTTAATGACATGTATTTTTTTTTCCATGTAAAGTAGGATGTATATATCATTTGTGAAGGTTGCGAGTATGGCATTCATTAGACAACCACAGTCTGACCCCAGGTCCCTGAAGATTTCTGTCTATTCCATATACCATTCAATGCACTCATACATTCATACATCCAATCATACATCCATTCATACATTCAATCCAACCCAAAGTGCCCCAAAGTCTCTACCCATTGGGGTATTAATTCAAAGTCCAAAATTTACTCTAAATATCAGCACAAATATCACAAGTACCATCACCAAAATCTGGCTTAGATAGGTCTCTGAATATGGGCTATCCCAGGACAATTTTGCCTCCATCAGTGAACCTAAGAAACTAAGCAAGTTATCTGCTTCCAAAATGCAATAGTGGAATAGGCATAGGCTAACAGTTATAGATATTCCCATTCCAAAAGGAGAAAATGGAAGCAACAAAAGTCACTGATCTTGAGTAACTTTAAACTGTAGCAGTGAAAATTTCATGAGGTTTCAAGACATGCACATTATCTTCCTTAGCTTCATATTCTGCCCTTTGGACTCAAGCAGGATAAGCAGAGAGCAGATACTATTGAAAGAGAAGTTGCTACGATTTGAAAGAAATCTCAAAACACATATAACCCCAAAAGAAAATTACGGAGAATTTAAAAAATATTCTTTTTTTAAATTTTAAATTAGTTTATTTATCTATTTTTTAACTTTACAATATTGTGTTTGTTACATTGACATGAATCCACCATGGGTGTACATGTTTTCCCCTTCCAGAACCCCCCTCCCACCTCCCTCCCCATCCCATCCCTCTGGGTCATCCCAGTGCACCAGCCCCAAGTGCCCTGTATCATGCCTCGAACCTGGACAGGCGATTCATTTCACATATGATAATTTGCACTATAAAGAGGTAAAAAATATTCTTAATAACATACCAGATTCTCTTAAATTGACTTATCTTGGAAAATACCAAAAAAGCACACAATTAGTAGACTGTCTTTCAAATACAGATCTATTCAGTAACTCATACACACGAACAATACAGAAACTAATCTTATATTGTATCTTCTTTTACTTACACGCTTTTGTAAATTAACAATGCATTTGTAACTGCAAATGCATAAGCATATGTATTTCAAATTCTAAGTAAAGTATTTTATTTTCTTGACTGTTATACAATCTAGAATTTTTGAGTAAGACTCTTCAAAGAAAAAAAAGTTTTGCTATAAAACTATAAAAGATTGACATTTCCTAAAATGCTGACTTTCTTGAAAATTCAAGACAGCTTCTGTCTGAGTTCTTTTTGCAACAAAAATAGTCTTGACTCTCTATTTAAAATCCATTTATACATCTGTACTATTCAAAGTGACAAATAGAATCTAGTGCCATGAAAAGAAGTTAAGCTACTAATGTGTCAAATAACACTTTTCTTGTAGCTATATTTGCAAGACTGCCTGGTTAATGATTTGGAAAAAAAAAAACAAAAAACACTTCCACTGCCCCATTTGTGTGCTTAGTCACTCGGTTGTGTCCTACTCTTGTGACCCAATAGACTGTAGCCTGCCAGACTCCTTTGTCCATGGGATTCTCCAGGCAAGAATACTGAAGTGGGTTGACATTTCCTTCTCCAACTGGCTCATTGGAGGCCTGGTGAAATGAAGCAACATTGTCATCCTTCACCGGATATAGGCCCAACAACATATCAAATTCTGTTGAGATAAACTACAAACCATCTACTGATCTTTTTTCCTGGAAACCCTTATTTTAGAAGCAATTTCTTGATATCTCCTACTCTTCTCATAGAAGGAAGACAAAACATTCCACAACAAAATAATTCTGAAAGCATAAATATGATACTTTCATTATCTAGCATATTATATGTTTATTTTTATTTGTTTGTTTGTTTTTTAGTATCTCGTGATACTAAAAGATGGACTTCCCAGGTGGTTCAGTGGGTAAAGTATCCACCTACAATGCAAGAGACACAGGAGGCATGGGCTCGATCCTTGGGTTAGGAAGATTCCCTGGAGGAAGGCATGACAATCTACTCCAGTATTCTTGCCTGGAGAATCCCAGGAACAGAGGAGCCTGGCCATCTACAGTCCAAGGAGTCACAAAGATTTGGACTTGACTGAAGTGACTGAGCACACAGGCACAATTCTAAAAGATATAATTTATTTAGCACTAATGGGTACTAGGGCCTATGTAAGCTATTAAAAAGTGAAAGTGAAAGTGAAGTTGCTCTTTGCGACCCCATAGACTGTAGCCTACCAGACTCCACAGTCCATGGAATTTTCCAGGCAAGATTACTGAAGTGGGTTGCCATTTTCTTCTCCAGGGGATCGTCCCAACTCAGGGATCATACCTGGGTCTTCCACATTGTAGGCAGACGCTTTACCATCTGAGCCACCAGGGAAGATTATTAAAAGAAGAGATATTCAAAGTTCACAATTATAAGATAAATAGTATCTCCCTTTTTCAGATAAAGAAACCGAAGCTGAGAAAATTAATTTTCAAAAGGCCAAACAGCTACCAACAACTGACTAAAAATAAAGTACTATATTTATCTGGTTGTGAGATCTATGATCACCCCATTATAATTCATGGCCTTTGTGATGATGGAGAAATGGAAAGAAATTTTGTTCCCATTTCCACCTTCATTTCTTGTCTATGAGCAGTAAAGAATTGGACTCAGAGTAAACTTCTCTGAGGGGTAAATGGAAGAAACCTTCCTTTTGATCTTTTGGCACAACTGGAAATCTAAAGTCTTTGTCTTTGCCTACAACAAGATTATTAAAGACATGAAAACATAATCAATGGCAGTCCTGTGACTCCTGGTCACTGTCCACCAGCCAAATCACACCCCTGTCTGTGAACATGAAACTATTCCTGACAAGGCACTAGTCAGAAGATGAATGAAGGAAATCTCTTTGAGGACTGAGACTGCAACAGATGACACCTTGGCTGAACAACTTCATTGTTCATGAATACATGGACTTTTCCCCAGCTATTATCTGCAACTCCTACTATTCTCTACATTTCTCTTTATGTGTATTTTTATAACCAAGGACACTGTTCCACAGTTCTGTGCCCCAAGGAGATTACACATTTTACCTAAGAGGCTAACCATGTACTGCTTTATGCATGTGGAATATCAATATATTCCCTCCAATCAGTTGGCTGAGTTCAGGTCGGAGGCATTCTTATCAATGCCTGGTGAATAGGGAGACTAATTCACCACAACCATCCCTAAATTAAGGCAGGATATGTAGCCTTTTAGGTCCCCTCACCTCTGTAAGGTAATTCCCACACTCACAGGTTCTAACTTTTCATCTACCCCTTGTAAAACTGCCTTTATTTATTTTTTTCCCCCTTAGGCCATATATGACAAAGAGTCAAACATGACTGAGTGAATGAACTGAACTGACGACAAGCCACAGGTAAAATAATCAGTTCAGTTCAGTTGCTCAGTCATGTCAGACTCTTTGTGACCCCATGGACTGCATGCAGCACGCCAGGCTTTGCTGTCCATCACCACCTCCAAGAGCTTGCTCAAACTCATGTCCATTGAGTTGGTGATACCATCCAACCATCTCATCCTCTGTCATCCCCTTCTCCTCCCTCATTCAATTTTTCCCAGCATCAGGATCTTTCCAAATGAGTCAGTTCTTCACATCAGGTGGCCAAAGGATTGGAGTTTCAGCTTCAGCATCAGTCCTTCCAGTGAATATTCAGGGCTGATTTCCTTTACGATGGACTGGTTGGACCTCCTTACAGTCCAAGGGACTCTCAAGAATCTTCTCCAACACCGCACTTCAAAAGCATCAATTCTTTGGTGCTCAGCTTTCTTTATAGTCCATCTCTCACATCCACACAAGACTACTGGATAAACCATAGCTTTGACTAAAAGGAACTTTATAATGTCTCTGCTTTTTAGTATGCTGTCTAGGTTGGTCATAACTTTTCTTCCAAGGAGCAAACGTCATTTAATTTCATGGCTGCAGTTACCATCTGCAGTGATTTTGGAGCCCCACAAAATAAAGTCTCTCATTCTTTCCATTGTTTTCCCATCTATTTGCTATAAAGTGATGGGAGTGGATGCCATGATCTTAGTTTTCTGAATGTTGAGTTTTAAGCCAACTTTTTCCGTCTCCTCTTTCACTTTCATCAAGAAGCTGTTTAGTTTTTTTTTTTTTCGCTTTCTGTCATAAGGGTGGTGTCATCTGCACATCTGTGACTATTGATATTTCTTTCAGCAATCTTGATTCCAGCTTGTGCTCCATCCAGCCCAGCATTTTGCACGATGTACTCTACATAATAAGTTAAATAAGCAGGGTGACAATATATAGCCTTGACGTACTCCTTTCCCAATTTGGAGCCAGTCTGTTGTTCCATGTCCAGGTCTAACTGTTGCCTCTTGACCTGCATAGAGATTTCTCAGGTGGCAGGTCAGGTAGTCTGGCATTCCCATCTCTTTAAGAATTTTCCAGTTTATTGTGATCCACACAGTCAAAGGCTTTGGCATAGTCAATAAAGCAGAAATAGATGTTTTTCTGGAACTCTGCTAGAGTGTAAGATGAGTGCAATTGTGCAGTAGTTTGAACATTCTTGGTATTGCCTTTCTTTGCGATTGGCATGAAAACTGATCTTTTCCAGTCCTGTGGCCACTGCTGAGTTTCCAACATTTGCTGGCGTATTGAGTGCAGTACTTTCACAGCATCATCTTTTAGGATTTGAAATAGCTCAACCAGAATTCCATCACTTCCCTAGCTTTGTTTGCAATGATATTTCTTAGGGCCCACTTGACTTCTCATTCCAGGATGTCTGGCTCTAGGTCAGTGGTCACACCTTTATGGTTATCTGAGTCATGAAGATCTTTTTTGTATAATTCTTCTGTGTATTCTTGTCACCTCTTCTTAATATCATGTGCTTCTGTTAGGTCCATACCATTTCTGTCCTTTTTTGTGCTCATCTTTACACGAAAACTTCCCTTCTATCTCTATTTTCTTGAATCCTCAAGAAATATAATACTCAACAGTGAAAAACTGAAAGTAATTCCTCTAAGGTCAGGAATGAGATAAGGATGTTCACTAACACCACGTTTATTCAGTATAGTTTTGGAGGTCCAAGCCATGGTAATAAGATAAGAAAAGAGAAGGAATCCAAATTGGAAAAGAAGAAGCAAAACTGTCACTGTTTGATAACGTTATATTATACATAGAAAATCATAAAATTGGCACCAGAAAACTGTGAGAGCTCATCAAAGAATTTAGTGAAGGTGCAGTATACAAAATTAATACATAGAAATGTAGCACTTCCAATGCTAATAAGGAATGATCAGAAAGAGAAATTGAGCAACTAATCACATATACCATCTCATCAAAAAGAATAAAGTGCCAAGGAATAAAATTACCTAAGGAGAGAAAAGAACTGTAGTCCAAAAATTATAAGATGTTGATGAAAGAAACTGAAGATGACACAGATATTTCCGTTCACTCGCTCAGTTGTGACTGACTCTTTGCAACCCCATGAACTGCAGCACACCAGGTCTCCCTGTCCATCACCAACTCCACAAACCCATGTCCGTTGAGTCAGTGACGCCATCCACCCATCTCATCTTCTGTCGTCCCCTTCTCCTCCTGCCCCCGATCCTTCCCAGCATTAGGGCCTTTTCCAATGAGTCAGCTCTTCGCATGAGGTGGACAAAGTATGGTAGTTTCAGCTTCAACATCAATCCTTCCAATGAACACTCAGGACTGATCTCCTTTAGGACGGACTGGTTGGATCTTATTGCAGTCCAAGGGACTCTCAAGAGTCTTCTCCAACACCACAGTTCAAAAGCATCAATTCTTCAGTGCTCAGCTTTCTTCACCGTCCAAATCTCACATCCATACATGACTACTGGAAAAACCATAGCCTTGACTAGATGGGCCTTTGTTGGCAAAGTAATGTCTCTGCTTTTAAATATGCTATCTAGGCTGGTCATACATAACCTTCCTTCCAAGGTGTAAGTGTCTTTTAATTTCATGGCTGCAAACACCATTTGCAGTGATTTTGGAGCCCAAAGAAATAAAGTTTGACACTGTTTCCACTGTTTCCCCATCTATTTGCCATGAAGTGATGGGACCAGATGCCATGATCTTAGTGTTCTGAATGTTGAGCTTTAAGTCCACTTTTTCACTCTCCTCTTTCACTTTCCTCAAGAGGCTCTTTAGTTCTTCTTCACTTTCTGCCATAACGGTGGGGTAATCTGCATATCTGAGGTTATTGATATTTCTCCCAGCAATCTTGATTCCAGCTTGTGTTTCTTCCAGCCCAGCGTTTCTCATGATGTACTCTGTTAAATAAGCAGGGTGACAATATACACCCTTGATGTACTCCTTTTCCTATTTGGAACCAGTCTGTTGTTCCATGTCCAGTTCTAACTGTTGCTTCCTGACCTACATACAGGTTTCTCAAGAGGCAGGTCAGATGGTCTGGTATTCCCATCTCTTTCAGAATTTTCCACAGTTTATTGTGATCCACACAGTCAAAGGCTTTGGCATAGTCAATAAAGCAGAAATAGATATTTTCTGGAACTCTCTTGCTTTTTCGATGATACAGCAGATGTTGGCAATTTGATCTCTGGTTCCTCTGCCTTTTCTAAAACCAGCTTGAACATCTGGAATTCACAGTTCATGTATTGCTGAAGCTTTGCTTGGAAAAATTTAAGCATTACTTTAATAGCATGTGATATGAGTTCAATTGTGGGGTACTTCAAGCTTTCTTTGGCATTGTCTTTCTCAGGGATTGGAATGAAAACTGACATTTTCCAGTCCTGTGGCCGCTGCTCTTTTTTCCAAATTTGCTGCTGTATTGAGTATAGAACTTTCACAGCATCATCTTTCAGGATTTTAAATAACTCAACTGGAATTCCATCGCCTCCACTAGCTTTGTTCATAGTGATGCTTTCTACGGTCCACTTGACTTCTCATTCCAGGATGTCTGGCTCTAGGTGAGTGATCACACCATCTTGATTATCTGGATCATGAAGATCTTTTTTGTACAGTCCTGTGTATTCTTGCCACCTCTTCTTAATATCTTCTGTTTATGTTAGGTCCATACAATTTCTGTCCTTTATCGAGGCCATCTTTGCATGAAATTTTCCCTTGGTATCTCTAATTTTCTTAAAGAGATCTCTAGTCTTTCCCATTCTGTTCGTTTCCTCTATATCTTTGCACTGATCGCTGAGGAAGGCTTTCTTATCTTCCTTTACTATTCTTTGGAACTCTGCATTCACATGGGAATATTTTTCCTTTACTCCTTTGCTTTTCACTTCCCTTCTTTTCACAGCTATTTGTAAGACCTCATCAGATAGCCATTTTGCTGTTTTGCATTTCTTTTCTATGTGGATCATCTTTATCCCTGTCTCCTGTACAATGTCACACACCTCTGTCCATAGTTCATCAGGCATTCTGTCTATAAGATCTAGTTCTTTAAATTTATTTCTCACTTACACTGTATAATCATAAGGGATTTGATTTAGGTCATACCTGAATGGTCTAGTGGCTTTCCCTACTTTCTTCAATTTAAGTCTGAATTTGGCAATAAGCAGTTCATGATCTGAGCCACAGTCTGCTCCCCGTCTTGTTCTTGCTGACTGTATAGAGCTTCTCCTTCTTTGGCTGCAAAGAATATTATCAGTCTAATTTCCATGTTGACTATCTGGTGATGTCCACGTGTAGAGTCTTCTCTTGTGTTGTTGGAAGAGGGTGTTTGCTATGACAAGCGTGTTCTCTTGCCAAAACTCTATTAGCCTTTGCCCTGCTTCATTTTGTACTCTAAGGCCAAATTTGCCTGTTACGTCAGGTGTTTCCTGACTTCCTACTTTTGCATTTTAGTCCCCTATAATGAAAAGGACATCGTTTTTGGGTGTTAGTTCTAGAAGGTCTTGTAGGTCTTCATAGAACCATTCAGCTTCCGCTTCTTCAGCGTTACTGGTTGGGGCATAGATTGGATTAGTGTGATATTGAATGGTTTGCCTTGGAAACGAACAGAGATCATTCTGTCGTTTTTGAGATTGCATCCAAGTACGGCATTTCAGACTCTTTTTTTGACCATGATGGGTACTCCATTTCTTCTAAGGGATTCCTGCTTACAGTAGTAGATATAATGGTCATCTGATTTAAATTCACCCATTCTAGTCCATCTCAGTTTGCTGATTCCTAGAATGTCAATGTTCACTCTTGCCATCTCCTGTTTGATCACTTCCAATTAGCTTTGATTCATGGACCTAACATTCCATGTTCCTATGCAATATTGCTCTTTACAGCATTGGACTTTGCTTCTATAACCAGTCACATCCACAGCTGGGTGTTGTTTTTCCTTTGGCTCCATCCCATCATTCTTTCTTGAGTTATTTCTCCACTGATCTCCAGTAGCATGATGGTCACCTACCAACCTGGGGAGTTCATCTTTCAGTGTCCTATCTTTTTGCCTTTTCATCCTGTTCATCGGTTTCTCAAGGCAAGAATACTGAAGTGGTTTGCCATGCCCTTCTCCAGTGGACCACATTCCATCAGACCTCTCCACCATGAGCCATCCGTCTTGGTTGACCCCACACAGCATGGCTTAGTTTCATTGAGTTAAGACAAGGTTGTGGTCCGTGTGATAAGATTGGCTAGTTTTCTGAGTTTATGGTTTCAGTGTGTCTGCCCTCTGATGCTCTCTCGCAACACCTACCATCTTACTTGAGTTTCTCTTACCTTGGACGTGGGGTATCTCTTCATGGCTGCTCCAGCAAAGTGCAGCCGCTGCTCCTAACCTTGGACAAGGGGTATCTCTTCACGGCCGCCCCTCCTGACCTTGAATGTTGGGTAGCTCCTCTCGACCCTCCTGTGCCTGCGCAGCTGCCACTCCTTGGATGTGGTGTAACTCTTCTGAGCCACAGCCCCTGACCTCGGGTGCAGGGTAGCTCCTCTTGGCTGCACTTCTGTGAGGTCCGTCGCTGCCGCCGCACTTCTGCATAGTCCGTCGCAGCCTCTGTGCTTCTGAAAGATAGATGGAAAGATATAGTATGCCCTTGGAGTGGAAGAATCAATGTTGTCAAAATGAATATACTACCCAAGGTAATCCACAGATATAATGCAAACCCTACTGAAGTATCAAATGGCTTTTTTTTTTTAACTGATCTAGAATTAAAAACAAACAAACAAACAAAAAAACAACTTACAATCCATTTGGAGACATAAAAGATGCTAAATAGCCAAAGCAATTCTGAGAAAGAAAAACGGTGCTGGAATAGTCAGGCTTGCTGAATTTAGACTATAAAATTAAGCTATAGTAACCAATCAAAACAGTATGGTACTGACATAAAGGCAGGCTTATAGATCAACGAAACAGCATAGAAAACCCAGAAATAAACCCATGCACCTATGGCCAGTTAAGCTACAACAAAGGACACAAGCATATGCAAGGGAGAAAAAAATAGTGTCGTCAATAAGTGGTGCTAAGAAAACTGGACAACTACATGTAAAAGAATGAAATTAGAACATTCTCTAACATCATACACAAAAATAAACTCAAAATGGATTAAAGACCTAAATGTAAGGGAAAAAGCATTAAACTCTTAGAGGAAAACATAGGCATAACACCCTGTGATATAAATCACAACAATGATTTGTCTCCTAAAGTAAAGGAAATAAAAGTAAAAATAAACAAATGGGACCTAATTAAAAACTTGTAAGCTTTTGACAGCAAGCAAACCATAAACAAAATGAAAAGACAATTTATAATATGGGAAAATACTTTAAAATTATGCAACAGACAAGGAAATGATCTCCAAAATATACAGACAGCTCATGAAGCTCAATATCCATAAAACCCAAATAATCTAACCTGAAAAGAATGAAATAGTGCTATTTGAAGCAGTATGGATGCAATTAGAGATTATTATAAGTGAGGTAAGTCAGAAAGACAAATACCGTATAATATCACTTATATGTATAATCTTAAAAAAAAAAAAAGATACATATGAACTTATTTACAAAACAGAAAGAGTCTCACAGGCTTAGAAAACAAATTTATGGTTACCAAAAGGGAAAGGTGAGAAGGAATAAGCTAGAGGTTTGGGATTAACATATACACACTATTACACATAAAATAGACAATCAATACAAGGAACTATTGTACAGGGAACTCTATGTTCAATACTGTGTAATAACGTATATAGAGAAAAAAACTGAAAAAGAATAGATGTATGTGTAACTAAATCACTTTGCTGGACACCTAAAACTAATACAGTGTTGTAAATCAACTACAAGGTAAAAAAAGTTAGAAATAATTCAGGAAAAGATTTAAAAACTAAAATACTTTTGAAACAATTAAAAATAAATAGATACATTGTTGTTTAGTCACTAAATTGTGTCCAACTCTGTGACCCCATGGATTGTAGCCACCAGGCTTCTCTGTCCATGGGATTTCTCAGGCAAGAATAATGGAGTGGATTGTCATTTCCTCTTCCAGGGAATCTTCATGAACTAGGGATAGAATCAGCATCTCCTGCAAGAGGATTCTTTACCACTGAGCCACATGGAAACTCTAAATACATACATACATAAACTTTTTAAATTAGTCCTTACTTACTGTTTTGGGGCTTGTCCCATGCATGAGACAAATCAAACATACTAATTTTAATTAAAAGATAGATATAGAACAAGGAAAACAGCCTATTGGACATACAGCTAGTTGACTAGTCTAACTTTATAGAGAAATATTCAGTGTGATAGAAACTTTGACAGCAGAGGGGATTTTGTTTGTTTGTTTGGCTTTTGTCTTGTTTTCTTTGTGTGTGTGCATTTTACCTATATGCAAGGAGAGTACTTATTTCACAGGGCTATTTGAAGTTTAAATGAAACAATTTTTAATATCTCCATATCTAAAATAAGTTACCAACATAGATATTATCATTATATGCAGATTATGCTAACAACTATGTCAGTATTATGGAAGATAAAATCACATATAGATTTTGTTGGGTAAGAAACAAGCGAGTTTGCATAGATAACAATAACCTCTCCAGAAATGCATTAATCCATTCAATAACTATTATTTTGGTTGACAGAAATCAGTAGCATTGGTAAGCTTTTCAACATGTAGCTATGTTTTCCAGCTCAAGATAGTTCATTCTTAAAATTCTTGTATTCTTTAACTTCCATTTTATGAATCTGTTGGTGGCAGGAAAACAACTGGGAGATACGAAAACTGCATTATCATCTGCACTCCAGAAATATTCCCTATTTTCCATCAAATTATACAGTAGGTAGCTGCTGAACACAGCAGTTACATTGTCCCAATAAAGGGAGGCAGTTTCTGTTTTTCTAGATCAAGCATATATGCTTATTCAGATTTACTATTACTGAAACTGTTGAAAGTAAAAAAGAAATATCAAAAATTTCCTTATTTGAAAAATATAACAATAGCCTACTTGAAAATTGAGAAAATTATATATATACAAAATAATCTGTTATTGTGACAGCCAATTTTAATATTTTTATGTATTTTTCCTGGGTATATCTTAATGCATACCTAAACAATTTTTTCTCTCATCAGACTCCAACTACATGGTAAATTAAAGTGGTTTATTATGCATTTCCGATATTTTTGAAAAATAAGTATATTTTTGAGGACTATTATTATCCATCTCCACTGAATTAAAAGTTCTCACAGCCTACTGAAAGATAAAAAAAGTAAAATATGACAAATTTGGCAGCATTTTTCATGTTTTATTTTGAATCTTTAAGCTGTTGATTATTAAGGAGAAACTTCACCCAGATAACTTAAGTATGTATAAATGGAGAAATGAGCCAACATTAACAGTGAAAGCATGCAAAAATAAAAACATTCAATATAATACAGTTGGTGGAAGTATAAGCTCTTAAATGTGGGTTGCAAATTTCAGTTCCACCTGTCATTTCCTGAATTATCATGGGTAACCTGCTCTGCTGCTCTGAGCATCAGTTTCACTACAATAAAGCATGAGTAAAAATAGTATCTAATTAAACGGAATTTTAGAAGTTTCCTGAGATAATCTATGTATATACTCAATAGATGTTAATTTTTATTATTATTAGTAGTAATAGTATAATTGGATGCTGTAGGATGATTTACTTATTTAAAATAAATAAACAGGGTAGTTTCTCTGTAGGCTACAAGTTCAAATTGACTGGAAAGTTTGAAGTTAGAAAAACAGAAACAAAAATAGAGGTCCAACAAACAAAACCCTGCCATTAGCTACAACATAAATTTATTCTTTAATATTTTTCCTATATGCAGGGAAGGGATTTTTGTTTCTGTGTAATATGAATTTCATTTGCATTATATTTTGCATTATGTCAAATTAGCAAATTACATTGTTGAATATTATGTACTCTGAAATTATTTGCACGTTGTAATATATGCTGACATACTTGAGAATGTCCCAACTATTTCTCATTGTTGTCAAAACAATCTTTTGTTAAATATCCTGAATATAATAAATTTAAAAACAAAAGAATCAGACTTGGAGCATATGCCTTGGAATGTAACAATTTTGTATGCGATCTTAAATTTTTATCTTTAAGAAAATATTTTAAAAATTCTCAAATAAGATATCATATATATTTGGGGGAAATTTTTTTTTTTCTTCATGGAAATAATCCTCTATTTTATTGAGAAATAATTATACTCTTTAAATTATATCAGGATGATTTACATGTTGTAGTTAACCTACTTTCAGCACCACACAAAAAATAAAAGGTTCCTGAAGACCACCTAGTGGTAAAAGCTACAAGTGTTTTATTTAACTTTAAAAAGCCAAAAGAACCCACCACAATATTGTAAAGTAATTAGCCTCCAATTAAAATAAATAAATTAAAAAAAATAAAAGCCAAAACATTTGGCTTAGCTGTCAGCCAATATTCAAAGCAGCCCAGAAATCTTATCACTTGTTTCAAAGATTTCTTCTAGAATCAGAGATATTAAAAAGATGATTATTGAAACTGTGTAACTCAGATAGGTACTTGAACTCATTTGCAAAGACTTGAACCCAAACAAAACACAGACTGGGACTTGAACTAATGGTCTTTTACCTGAGATCACACTTGGTCTCAGGACTTCATGAAGCTCAGGTTCTTGATGTCTCATTACAGAAATAATTCAGTGATAGACTGAGTAATAGATAAGAAGTGGATTTATTTAGAGAGAAACACACTCCAGAGACAGAATGTGGGTCATCTCAGAAGGCAAAAATGCCACCAGAGTACGAGGGTGTCAGGTTTTAGATAGGTGGGTAACTTCATAGCTTAATGAGTGTGAGGAATAGTCATTATTTGGGGGAAGGAGTGGGGCTTTCCAGAAATTGGGCCATCACACACTTTTGGATCTTTATGGTTGGTCTCAGAACTCAGCAGTGGCCACGGGACTGGAAAAGATCAGTTTTCATTTCAAACCCAAAGAAGGGCAATGCTAAAGAATGTTCAAACTACCACATAATTGGATTAATTTCACATGTGAGTGAGGTAATACTCAAAATCCTTCAAGCTAGGCTTCAACAGTATATGCACCAAGAACTTTTAGATGTACAAACTGGGTTTAGAAAAAGCAGAGGAACCAGAGATCAAATTGCCAACATCTGCTGGATCATAGCAAAAGCAAGAAAATTCCAGAAAAAAACATCTGTTTCATTAACAATGCTGAAACATTTGACTGTGTGGATCACAACAAACTGAGGAAAATTCTTAAAGAGATGGAAATATCAGACTACCACACCTACCTCCTGAGAAACCTGTATGCAGGTCAAAAGGCAACAGTTAGAAGTGGACATGGAACAACAGACTGGTTCAAAATTGGGAAAGGAGTACATCAAGGCTGTATATTGTCACCCTGATTATTTAATTTATATGCAGAGTACATCATGTGAAATGTCAGACTGGATGTAGCACAAGCTGGAATCAAGAGTAACAGGAGAAATATCAACAACTTCAGATATGCAGATTCAGCACTCTAGTGGCAGAAAGCAAAAAGGAACTAAGGATCCTCTTGATGAAGGTGAAAGAGGAGAGTGAAAATGCTGGCTTAAAACTCAATATTCAAAAAACTAAAATCATAGCATCTGGTCCCATCACTTCGTGGCAAATAGATAGGGAAACAATGTAAACAGTTGCGGACTTTATTTTCTTAGGCTCCAAAATCACTGCAGATGGTGACTGCAGCCATGAAATTAAAAGAAGCTTGCTCCTTGGAAGAAAAGCTATGACAAACCTAGGCAGTGTATTAAAGAGAAGATACGTTTCTTTACCAAGAAAGATCCATATAGCCTAAGGTTTGGTTTTTCCAGTAGTCACGTTTGGTTGTGAGAGCTGGAATATAAAGAAGGCTGAGCACTAAAGAACTGATGCTTTTGAACTGTGGTGCTGAAGAAGACGCTTGAGAGTCCCTTGGACTGCAAGATCAAACCAGTCAATGTTAAAGGAAATCAACCATGAATGTTCATTGGAAGGACTGATCCTGAAGCTTCAATATTTTGACCACCTGTTGCAAAGAGCCAACTCAGTGGAAAAGCCCCTGATGCTGGGAAAGATTGAAGGCAGGAGGAAAATGGGGCTACAGTGGTGTGTTGGTTGCATGGTATCATCCTCTCAATGGACATGAATTTGAGCAAACTCTGGGAGATAATGAAGGACAGGAAAGCCTGGCGTGCTGCAGTTCATGGGGTCGCAAAGAGTCAGACACGACTTAGTGACTGAATAAGAACAAAACTAAACCAATATTGGGGAAACAATCTCTTCTGAAGTGAATTACTTCATCTATATAAAGGGATCTCAAATTTCTAACAAACTTTATGCATTAATTTCCCTTAAAAATAGGTACTAGATATGACCAAAAGATGAATGCAGTTCTTTTGTAAGCATATGTGGTTTCAAGAATAATACACACACACACACATACACCCACCTTGAAGCAAAAGGAAATAGCAAAAAACTGTGCCTAAAGTGATTAGATAGTTGAATTATACCCAAAAGAAAATGATTCCAGAGTTGTAAGCAAAGTCAAACAGATGACATGAGACACTTTAGGCAACAATAGCAAAGGGTTTCTGTTTTCAAACAATAACCAACAAACAGGAAATTTTTAATGTATTAGATTTAAAATAAATTATATCACTAGAACACAGTATATTTTATTAAAGTTTATTTGATATAGCCTGAAACTAGTTTGGCATCTTTTGTTGTTCAGTCGCTCAGTCATGTCTGACTCTTTGATTCCTGTGGATTGCAGCACGTCAGGCTTCCCTGTCCTTCACAATCTCCTGGAGTTTGCTCAAACTCATGTCCCTTGAATTGATGATGCCATCCAACCATCTCAACCTCTGCCATCCCCTTCTCCTCCTGACATGAATCTTCCCTGGCATCCACGTCTTTTCCATCAGGAAGCTCTTTGCACCAGTTGGCTTAGTATTAGAGCTTCAGCATCAGTCCTTCCAATGAATTATTCCAGGCTGATATCCTTTAGGATCAACTGGTTTGATCTGCTTGATGCCCAAAGGATTCTCAAGAGTCTTCTCCAGCACCACAGTTCAAAAGCATCCATACTTTGCTGCTCAGCCTTCTTTGTGGTCCAACTCTCACATCCATACATAACTATTGGAAAAACCTTAGCTTGGACTATAAGGAACTTTGTTAGCAAAGTAATCTGTCTCTGCATTTTAATACACTGTCTAAGTTTGGCATAATATTTTCTTTCTTTTATTTATTTTCAAAATTAAAAACATCAGCATACACCTTGTCAGCTTCCTTTCTACAAATTAAGCAGTCATCGGTGTCCTTATTCTGTTTTCTCAGTTTTAATGATATCCATCTCAAATCTATTTGAACTAAAAATAAATAATAATTTCCTGTTAGCTTTTTAAAGGATCAATTCGACCACTACACTGCTGCAAATGCCGTTTACTGTGTCTCTGCTGAACAATTCAATGTAATATATTCATGAATATAAATCAGTTATTTAGTGCTTGCTTAGCAGGTATAAAATTCATATGTGTGTGTGTGTTTATATATTGGCTTGCAAACTTCAAGTCAGTATCTCATATTTTTCAGGTAATTCCATTTCTATTTACATAACATAGTTCTAGTTTAAAAATGTAGTCATTTGTTTTGCTTGTACACGATCTAATCACATGCTTATGAAGGCAAACTATTCAACTGCTTCAAATTTGTTTTTTCTTTGCATGGTACAAAATGTCATATCAGATTGATTATTATGGTCAGTACTATAGCTTCAGCCCAAGTCCCAGGCTTGTCTAATCAACCGTTCGTATTATAACTCAGCAAAATGTGATGATATGATTATGATTATGATTATTAATGTATGAGCAGATCTCTTTGCTAAGTTTGAGGTATTTTCAGCAGAATATGTTGTTGGTTGATTTATTTCTCTTAGTTTTCAACTTGTATTTTCCTCATATCCATTTCCTATTTTTTCCTTACATCTTATTTACTATATTATTTCTGGGCACTGCATTAAAAAAAACAAAGCTTGTCATTTATTTTTTAGCAAAACTACTGAGTTTCTATTTGTATTTCAAAAGGAATGGTATATAAGATACAAACCCATTTAACTAGACATGTTTAATTGTTTATTCATTTATCAAGAGGATCCCTCTTCTCCTAATATTTCAAAAAACTTTGGCACCTGTTAATTTAAAAAAAAACTACATGTTTTACTTTTAGACTGTACACTATTATTTCTTATCCACATGAATGTTGAGAAAAAGGAAAGATCATGTGTTCTTTTAATTTTACAGTAAAAATAAAATTAATATTCTGATTGAAGACAAATTAAGAAAATGAGAAAAACTATGGCTGTTTTTTAAGTCACATTTACATTTATCTAGACTTTAATATTATTAAAAATGACTTTGAGGTACTTGTGTTATTTTGATAAGTTAAATACATGAATACGTTGAGGTTTCAAATGACTACTTTAGTCTAAGGTAGGAAACCAAACACAAACCAGCTTTACACAGATTACTCTCACTCACAGCACAAAATCAGTGTCCCAAATGTGGTAGATGCTTCAGTAAACAACTTTAAATTTAATAGATTACAACTCCACCATGATCCTAAACTACCAAGTGTAAGGATGCCTACCTAGGAGATTACTGCAGATGGCGTCTGCAGCCATGAAATTAAAAGATGCTTGCTCCTTTGACGAAAAGCAATTGCAAAGCCAGACAGTGTATTAAAAAACAGAGACAGATTACTTTGTCAATAAATGTCCATATAGTCAGAGCTATGGTTTTTCCAGTAGTCATGTGAGAGTTGGACCATAAAGAAGGCTGAGTGCCAAAGAACTGATCCTTTTGAACTACGGTGTTGGAGAAGACTCTTTAGAGTCCCTTGGACTGCAAGAACATCAAACCAGCCTATCTTAAAGGAAATCAACCCTGAATATTCATTGGAAGGACTGATGCTGAAGCTCCAATACTTTGGCCACCTGATGCAAAGAGCTGACTCATTAGAAAAGACTCTGATGCTGGGAAACATTGAAGGCAAGAGGAGGAGGGGACCACAGAAGATGAGATGGTTGGGTGGCATCACTGACTCAATGGACATGAATTTGAGTGAACTCCGGGAGATGGTGAAGGACAAGGAAGCCTGGTGTGCTTCAGTCCATGGGGTAACAAAGAGTCGGACATAACTGAGCAACTGAACAACAACACCTGGAAGATTGTTGTTGAAAGGAACATATTTATGTTAACATTCCAGAAAGGGACTTTTATTGGTATTTATTTTTCATCCTCACATGCAAATCACACAAAAATATTTTAATGTCTCTGTTGTTCCCTTAGTCTTTTATAAATCTTTCCTAATTTAAAAAATTTCATAATCAAGTAGGAATAATAGTCTCTGACTTCAACATTATTCTGATAAGTATGAAAAAATCTAAACAATAATATGCATGAGGGATTTTCGTGTTCAAATAAATGGGCAGACCCTAATGCTGGGAAGGATTGGGGGCAGGAGGAAAAGGGGACGACAGAGGATGAGATGGTTGGATGGCATCACTAACTCGATGGACATGGGTTTGTGTAAACTCCAAGAGTTGGTGATGGACGGAGAGGCCTGGCATGCTGCGATTCATGGGGTCGCAAATAGTCAGACAGGACTGAGCGACTGAACTAGGGAGAAAAACAAGACAGCAACTTCTTACTATCTAAGAAGTAATATATCAGATTAGAGAGGAAATAAAGTTGGCTTAGGAGTCAAAAATCTGGTTTTCAGGGATCTGTAAGAACTTGGTGGCGGTGGTGGTGGTTAGTCTCTAAGTCATGTCTGACTCTTACAACCCCATGGACTATAGCCCACCAGGATCCTCTGTCCATAAGATTATTCCAGGGAAGAATACTGGAGTGGATTGCCATTTCCTTCTCTGTGTAGCAACTTAGGAATGTATTTAAGAGTTGTAGATAAGATAACCTAATGATTACATTAATGAAATGATTAGATTATGATTGTCTATAAGCATTCAAGGTCTCAATGTCAACAGGTCTAAATACAAGATAGGTGAGACTGTTTTGGCAAGTGCCTAACTCTTTGAGAAGAGGGATACTAATTGACAGAGTACTTGATATATGGTATAATTAAGTACTCAATAAATATGTTATGTGCAAATAGTCTACTCAATGTGAGTTAGCAATGTAATATTACTGCAAAAATTGTAATAGCAGTAAGAAGAATAAAAGTACATCATACAAGATGATTCTTCTAGTCTGTGTTCCCCACTCTCCTATAGCAATGTTTCCAATTGGACAGCTGCACTTCAAAAGGATCTGGGGAAAATATAGACATCAAAAGTGACAATCAGACAAGTTCTAGCTTCTTTCAAACCACACATTTTACTTATTTAAGTTTTTTATGTTATCAGAAATCAAATTGATGATAGACTGAACATATGTATCATTTAATATTTAGAGAGAAAGTTCAGAATTGTGTGCACTTGGATTTAAACATACCAGCTATTTCATCACGGGGCAAAATCAAGCTATCAACAAACTTGTTGGTCAATTATTTATGCTTAACAAGTAAATGTCCTATGTCTAAACTGAAAATATAATACCCATTTCATAGGTATATTTGAATAATTTGTGATGTAAAACATGAATATCTTAGCTCTATATCCAACCAGTCCATTCTAAAGGAGATCAGTCCTGGATGTTCATTGGAAGGACTGATGTTGAAGCTGAAACTCCAATACTTTGGCCACCTTATGCGAAGAGTTGACTCATTGGAGAAGACCCTGATACTGGGAAGGACGGGGGGCAGGAGGAGAAGGGGATGACAGAGAATGAGATGGCTGGATGGCATCACCAACTCGATGGACATGAGTTTGGGTAAACTCTGGGAGTTGGTGATGGACAGAGAGGCCTGACGTGCTGTGATTCATGGGGTTGCAAAGAATTGGACACAACTGAGTGACTGAACTGAACTGAACTGAATATCTACCAGACAGATGATTCTCCATAAATGCATGGTTCAGTCAAAATTTAATTATTTTCTTAAAACACAAGAGACCTTTGATACAGAGAACAAATGTGAAGCATAATCTATTTGATTCTGGAAATTCCCATCAAAGAATAGTAAACATCAGGTGCTTAAAGTTAAGCTATGCATATTTCAACTGTTCCTCATCTTTTGTGTTAACATTTTATCTATCAATATTGT
This sequence comes from Giraffa tippelskirchi, assembly GCF_054371585.1. Lineage (NCBI taxonomy): Eukaryota > Metazoa > Chordata > Mammalia > Artiodactyla > Giraffidae > Giraffa > Giraffa tippelskirchi. The sequence goes on from NC_137279.1 coordinate 68,138,028, forward strand.
AATCTAGGAATTTATTCCTAGCTTTATTGACTATGCCAAAGCCTTTGACTGTGTGGATCACAATAAACTGTGGAAAATTCTGAAAGAGATGGGAATACCAGACCATCTGACCTGTCTCTTGAGAAACCTGTATGCAGGTCAGGAAGCAACAGTTAGAACTGGACATGGAACGACAGACTGGTTCCAAATAGGGAAAGAAGTACGTCAAGGCTGTATATTGTCACCCTGCTTATTTAACTTATATGCAGAGTCCATCATGAGAAATGCTGGGCTGGAAGAAACACAAGCTGGAATCAAGATGGCCGGGAGAAATATCAATAACCTCAGATATGCGGATGACACCACCCTTATGGCAGAAAGTGACGAAGAACTAAAGAGCCTCTTAATGAAGGTGAAAGAGGAGAGTGAAAAAGTTGGCTTAAAGCTCATTGTTCAGAAAACTAAGATCATGGCATCTGGTCCCATCACTTCACGGGAAATAGATGGGGAAACGGTGGAAACAGTGTCAGACTTTATTTTTTTGGGCTCCAAAATCACTGCTGATGGTGTTTACAGCCATGAAATTAAAAGACGCTTACTCCTCGGAAGGGAGGTTATGGCCAACCTTGATAACATATTTAAAAGCAGAGACATTACTTTGCCAACAAAAGTCCGTCTAGTCAAGGCTATGGTTTTTCCAGTGGTCATGTATGGATGTGAGAGTTGGACGGTGAAGAAAGCTGAGCGCCGCAGAATTGATGCTTTTGAATTGTGGTGTTGGAGAAGACTCTTGAGAGTCCCTTGGACTGCAAGGAGATCCAGTCAATCCATCCTAAAAGAGATCAATCCTGGGTGTTCATTCTAAGGTCTGATGTTGAAGCTGAAACTCCAATACTTTGGCCACCTCATGCGAAGGGTTGACTCATTAGAAAAGACCCTAATGCTGGGTAGGATTGTGGGCGGGAGGAGAAGGGGAGGACAGAGGATGAGATGGTTGGATGGCATAACCGACTCGATGGGCATGGGTTTGGGTAGACTCCGGGAGCTGATGATGGACAGAGAGGCCTGGCATGCTGCAATTCATGGTGTGGCAAAGAGTCGGACGCGACTGAGCGACTGAACTGAACTGAACTGAATCTAGGAATAAAGTTCTAATACAGTTTCTGTCTCATCCCACAATGTTATCTGTTCAACTAATCTGAATTGCCCATTGATTTCAAATTACCCTGCCACTTCCTATCTCACTTCTTTCATGCTTGCTCTTTGTCCTCAGGAGATTGCACTATCTTTGCCAGACTTCTAAGTTTACAATTGTCATTTAAAACTAAGTTCTATTGCTACCTCTTTATTGATTCTTGGCTTTACCAAGAGAGTTGGTAATTGTGAATTCAACATTCCTCTTGACCACAAATTTAAAATATCTATTTTAACAGTTATTGCCTCTTAATTAGTTTCTTATCTATTTCTCTTACTAAGCTGAGAGTTTATTAATGAAATTGTTGAGCATTGCTTTACTTCTTGTAGCAATGAATTTTTCAGCAACTCTGACACAACCAAAAATACTTACTGAAGAGACTGAAAGAAAACCAGTGAATGATAGCTTATTAGCATCTGATTTTATTGCTTCCTTGTATAAGTAGCTGTATATAAAGCAAACTTGGTACTGATCACAACATTTATACACAAAACACTCTAATTTGACAATTTCCAGCAAACATTTAATAGGACATTGCATACTTTATAACCTATTTTATTTATAAGGTTATAAATAAAATAGTAATGGTTTGTAAGGGTTTGGTTTATCCATTAAAGAGTCCTAATATGTGCTTGTTAACTTACATGAGTAATTGCAGCTATTTAGTTAGCACAAAAGCCATTGCTACTACATATAAAGAAATGTTTTATAACTAAGACAATATTAACATGTGGAGCTATAGATTTTGTCTAAGGTGATAGATAATATTGACCACTGATATGGCAGAGAATTTAGTGAGGTAAAATTTTGTGGCCAAGTTATGACCACTTGCATAGACTAGATGCATTCTAACTTGGATGTGCATATTTTGCAAAATAGAATAGATATTACTTACTGAAAGCAGAATGAATATAGAATATGTAATAAAATATTTTTAAAGTTATATTTCAGGACAAAATTAACTCTGTAAAACTTATTTGCTTTTCTTAGTTCCCGAAAATATATAGTTGCATAAATCCTAATTTGAATAATAACTTTTAGAATATTGAGATGTGGATTTCTAAAGATAATATATTAATAACCTTTTTCATGTAAAGTATTCTATTTTTATGATAGATAAATGATAGATGGAGGTATGGCTTCATTCTCTTCTTGTCCTATAATAATAACTTGTCTTGAGGCAGCTGTGCATGTATATTCAATCGCTCAGTCAGTTGAATTTTTGCGACCCTTTGGACTGTAGCCCTCCAGGCTCCTCTGTGCCTGGAGATTCCCCAGGCAAGAATACTTGAGTAGATTGCCATGCCCTCTTCCAGGGGATCTTCCCAACCCAGAAATGGAATCTATGTCTCTGTCTCCTGCATTGCAGGTGGATTTTTTATTCGTTGAGCCCTAACGGAAGCCCCCTGAGGCAGCTAGATTTTTGTAATTCAAGTTTACAGTCTGTATCTTAAATTAAAAAGCCATGACTGGAAATTAATTAGTTTAAAATAATAATACAAATAATAATTTTAAAGTTGAAAAATATTAATGTGTGAAGATAATGCAAAATCTTGTTAAGAAAGCAGCTTGTTCTATTTCAAATATTGCTTTAAATATGTTATTTTTGAATGTTTCAACTAACAATGGAAACAGAGATACTTCAGTGTCTTTTTGGCTGAATGATGATATATCATAAGTGATATACTTACAGTGATAATGGTCAATTTTTTTAGTAATGAGTACTGTATAATCTGGGCTTCCCAGGTGGAATTAGTGGTAAAGAACCCACCTGCCAATGCAGGAGACATAAGAGACATGGGTTCCATCCCTGGGTTGGGAAGATCCCCTGAAGGGCATGGCAACCCACACCAATATTCTTGCCTGGGAAATCCCATGGAGTGAAGAGCCTAATGGGCTATGGTCCATAGGGTTGCAAAGAGTCAGACACAATTGAAGCGACTTAGCATGCATGCACTGTATCCTTTGAATTCAGTATGGTATATATGTCTTGCCTGTTCATAATGAGACAATTAGTCCAGATAAAGTTTGATAAACTGATATTCTATTTTATTCAAATAATATAAAAAAACACATGATGCAGTTCATAGTATATTAACATTCAGAAACAATATTTCCACATTTTAATATAAACCTCTGTCAGATCATGATTTTAGAACACATGAATCTTGCAGATAGTTTAGGTATCTTTGGCAGGGCTACATGAATCTTGCTCTTTAAAGAGCAGCCCATGCTCTTTGTAGACCTTCCTTGTTCACTTTATTGGAACTAATTTCACCTATGTTTGTTGCAATTTTTACAGACAGAAATCCGAAAAAGCTAATTAAAGTTTTAAAAAAATCGTTTTGAAAATGTCACTGAATCAAGAGACCTCTTCAGTGGAAGGAAAGAAAAAAATTATGAGAAATAAAATGGAAAATTGCTATTGAAAAATATCTTAAGAAATTTTTCAGTAGAAAAAAAACAAAACAAAAACCTGGAAACCATAATGTTTCAGCTAAAACTTCAGGATGCAAATAGCCTTGATATTCTGAGATAATGTGTCTTTGTTCAGGATCAAAGTGAAAGATTATTTTGCTGAAGGACTGAAAGACACCTCAGAGCACAGAATTTTGGCAGACGAAAATGAAAAAATTCCTTTTGGACTTAGAATTTAAACTTTTGTTCTTCCTTCCTACAATATTATAAAATATTCATAGTATCTTAAGAGATTATATACATTTATTATGTATGCAAAAATCTTAGAAACTGGAATTTTCCTTTGTACTTCAATGCATTTAAATACAAAAATATGCAATAAAATGCATAGAGCATCAAGTGATTTTCTATATTCAGAGTGTTGGGAACATTTCATTGTTCAATATAATAAAGGGCTTTTCTCTCAGAGAAAGATAATATTAAAGCAATAATTGTTTGATACTCAAGTATAAACTGACTATTGCATTCAATATCAGTGATACCAAGCAGGACTCTGTGGGGCTCCTGGACATAAAGCCTATCTGTGTCTCTTATTTCTTTGATTATAGGAAATAGGCATCATTCAGCCTCCATGACCTCCCCTGAATTGCAAACGGCAGATTCAACAGTTGCTAATTAGGGAAGAGAGGGGATGTGAGACCAGGGAGAAACAATATTAGAAACAATATAAGAAAAACATTGCAGCTTTGGGGCAAGGTCCTGGCTCCCCATCAACACACAACAGTATCCTTGGGCTGTTTTGCAGACACTGCAACTCCTTCCAGATCAGAGAAGTTAATGATTGAAGATGGTATGCTGTCCATTAGCATGTAGACCCCGGGCCAGTTGGAACCTGAAAGTTGATGATCCTCAGTCCTACTTGCCTCACCACCAGCCCATCAGAAGAATGTCCACTAGCTGGTCACACCCTGCTTGAACCATGACAGTAAAACTTCTCACTATCCTCTCCAAGTAGGGACGCATAGTTTTTCAAGGCGGAAGCCAGCTGTGTCCCCCTGTGCCTGGCCAAGTAATAAAGCTATCATTTTTTACTTCACGCCAAACTCTATATTTGATATTAGATTTAGCACCTGTATACAGAGAAGCTGAGCTTTTGGCATCATCAGGACTACAAGAAAATCAAAATACTTAGCCTTTAATTTATATATGAATTTGATGAGGAAGAAGTAGGGAGAGGAAAGAGGAGAACATCCTTGTTCTTTTCCCATCTCCTCTTTCCTCTCCTTACTTCTTCCTCATCAACTTCATCTAGATGCAATTTGATAATAATGAATTTTAATATTTAATAGTACAGTTTAATACATTGTACAAAACTAATACGTATATGTAACCAATACCAAAATCTAAGTATAAAATACTTTCATTATCCCCAAAAGTTCCCTCATATCTTTTTGATGCCATATCCATATACATGAAATTGGCCCAGTAGATTATATTTGCATATAATAGAACTTTGCATAGAACTTTGTAGGGTTAAAATTATATAGCATGTTCAATTTTTGACTTTCACTTAGCACAATGGTTTTGAAAAATATTCATGGTTTATTGTGTAATTTTAAAAATATTTTGTAAACATTTTTGATATGGATCATTTTTAAAGTTTTATTGAATTTGTTACAATATTGCTTCTGTTTTATGTTTTGTTTTTTTGGCCAAGAGGCATGTGGAGTCATAGCTGCTGGACTAGGGATCAAACTCATAGCCCTTGCATTGGAAGGTAAGGCACTGGACCACCTGAGAAGTCTCATAGTGTATATTATTTTTATCACTAAGTGATATTTCATTATGCAGATATACCCCAGTGTGTATCTATCCACATAATGGACATTTAGGTTGTTTTTGCATTTTTTGAAAAAGCTTCGAAGAATTTGAGAGTGGATAAAAAACTGCCACACTGTCTTACAGAAACAGTGGTATCATTTTACATTTTCTATAGCAATGAGGAGGTGTTCTGATTTTTCCTCTCATCCTCATAAACACTTGATGTTTTCGTCATTCCATTTAACCATTCTAGTTGCTATATCATAGTATTACATTGTGGTTTGAATTTAATTTTCCTGATAATTAATTATATTGATTTTCCTTTCAGGTGTTTATTTGCCATTCATATATCTTATATGGCTTCCCTGGTGGCTCAGAGGGTAAACAATCTGCCTGCAGTGCAGGAGACCCAGGTTTGATCCCTGGGTCTGGAAGATCCTCTGGAGAAGGGAATGGCTACCCACTCCAGTATTCTTGCCTGGAGAGTCCCATGGACAGAGGAGACTGGCAGGCTACTCTGACTGACATGACTAAGCAACTTAGTATGTTTGCATAATGTGTGTGTGTGCGTGTGTTGTGTATACATAGGCATATCTATATACATAATAGTATATATAATACAATAAATGCAAAACTTATCATGTTCTTGAGTCCTTTTATTCTCTGTACTCCAACTACATTGAACTTGTTAAGTCCCTTCTCATGTGAGTGTATTTTGTACTCTCTGCCTGCATACACCTCCCTTGCACACATATATAATTAACTCTTGGATTAATCATGTTTTCTGCTACTATTATCTAGACTATTTCAGTTAAAGATGATGATAATACTGCATATTTGCTGTTATTGTTATTTTTATTCCTTGGAATTATATCAACATGCCAAAAGAATTAAAAAAAGCAAATAAATGCTTTATTGAAGGAGATATCTAAACTTTTCTTCCTCTTACTGAGTAGGAACATATTTTCAAAGGCTACAGTGTATTTAACTAACTCACCAAAATTTTCAGAACAATTTAAACTAATAGCTCCTAAATTCAATAGAGTTCTTGTAAATGTCTTCCAACTCTTTTCCAAGAATGTATGTGTGTGTGTATGTATGTGTGTGGATGTGTTTGAGATAGCCTCTAAATTTGCATTTATTCCTGACCTAAGAAGCCACATTCTGAAATGTCTATTTTCTTTTTTTTTCATTTTCATAAAAACTGTGTACACAAATGGTTTCGTCTTCACATCTTACCATTTCTTTTCCTGTGGTAAAGGTGTAATGAAAGAGGAAAGAATACCAAAATAAACTATTTTCCTAAGAATATTTTCCCTTAATTTTTATAAATACTGGATCATAAGAAACTGATGTATACTAAGTATATATATAGCATTTTACTATTTGATTGGAGTTTTGTGATATGTAATTATTATCTTCAATTATTTACATTGGATAAATCTGTGATGTATTCTCATACATGAACAAAATATTTCTCTATGTAAGTATATTTAACACCTTGAATTTTGAAAATGAAAACGAGTTTGACAGAGACTCCTATTTATTTTCCATTCATTCATTCTTCCTTCTACTTTCTCATTTATGATACAACCCCCTTCATAATTTAGTAGTTTCTAAATTTTGCTAAATGGATACCAAAATTGAGGAACCTGGACTGTTAGGTCCATGAATCAAGGTAAATTCAAAGTGGTCAAAGAGGAGATGGCAAGAGTGAACGTTGACATTCTAGGAATCAGCGAACTAAGATGGACTGGAATGGGTGAATTTAACTCAGATGACCATTGTATCTACTACTGTGAGCAAGAATCCCTTAGAAGAAATGGAGTAGCCATCATGGTCAACAAAAGAGTCCGAAAGGCAGTACTTGGATGCAATCTCAAAAACAATAGAATGATCTCTGTTCGTTTCCAAGGCAAACCACTCAATATCACAGTAATCCAAGTCTATGCCCCAACCAGTAACGCTGAGGAAGCTGAAGTTGAATGGTTCTATGAAGACCTACAAGACCTTCTAGAACTAACACCCGAAAAAGATGTCCTTTTCATTATAGGGGACTGGAATGCAAAAATAGGAAGTCAGGAAACACCTGGCGTAACAGGCAAATTTGGCCTTGGAGTACAGAATGAAGCAGGGCAAAGGCTAATAGAATTTTGCCAAGAGAACGCACTGGTCATAGCAAACACCCTCTTCCAACAACACAAGAGAAGACTCTGCACGTGGACATCACCAGATGGTCAACACTGAAATCAGATTGATTATATTCTTTGCAGCCAAGATGGAGAAGCTCTATACAGTCAGCAAAAACAAGATCGGGAGCAGACTGTGGCTCAGATCATGAACTGCTTATTGCCAAATTCAGACTTAACTTGAAGAAAGTAGGGAAAACCACTAGTCCATTCAAGTATGACCTAGATCAAATCCCTTATGAGTATACAGTAGAAGTGACAAATAGATTTAAAGGACTAGATCTGATAGACAGAATGCCTGATGAACTATGGACAGAGGTTCGTGACATTGTACAGGAGACAGGGATCAGGATCATCCCCATGGAAAAGAAATGCAAAGAAGCAAAATGGCTGTCTGAGGAGGCCTTACAGAGAGCTGGGAAGAGAAGACAAGCAAAAAGCAAAGGAGAAAAGGAAAGATATTCCCATCTGAATGCAGAGTTCCAAAGAATAGCAAGGAGAGATAAGAAAGCCTTCCTCAGCGATCAATGCAAAGAAATAGAGGAAAACAACAGAATGGGAAAGACTAGAGATCTCGTCAAGAAAATTAGAGATACCAAAGGAACATTTCATGCAAAGATAGGCTCGATAAAGGACAGAAATGGTATGGACCTAACAGAAGCAGAAGATATTAAGAAGAGGTGGCAAGAATACACAGAAGAACTGTACAAAAGAGATCTTCACGACCCAGATAATCACGATGGTGTGATCACTCACCTAGAGCCAGACATCCTGGAATGTGAAGTCAAGTAGGCCTTGGAAAGCATCACTATGAACAAAGCTAGTGGAGGTGATGGAATTCCAGTTGAGCTATTTCAAATCCTGAAAGATGATGCTGTGAAAGTGCTGCACTCGATATGTCAGCAAATTTGTAAAACTCAGCAGTGGCCACAGGACTGGCAAAGGTCAGTTTTCGTCCAATCCCAAAGAAAGGCAATGCCAAAGAATGCTCAAATTGAGACTACAATTCACTAATATCTAAATAAGGCCTGTGACTAATTATAGCCAATGGACTCTGAAAGGATTTGAAATATCTAATTTCTCAATCATTCCCTCAAAATTATTAGATGTCTGCTTCTTCCACTTTGTGCTTCCTTTGGGCTGGAGTACAGCAACAGAGTGTCAAAGCTTACTGCGCAAAGGACAACTATAACGTAGTGCATGATGATACAAAAATATATGGAGCCCATGGATGACATTGTAGAATAAAGCCACCTCCCTCCCTGAACTACTGATCTTTATCTAGTTCATTATGTAAAAGAAAAAGATTTGCAATTTCTCCATTTAATTTTCGTTACTTTTACTACGAAGCTTTGCCTATTCTATTACTCACCTAATATTTGACTTTTAATTTGTAAAAGCTTGAAATCAAAATGTCAAACCCTCAATATTTCAAACACAAAATGAACATATATTTTGTATAAACAAATCACGTCTTTCCATTTCTTAGTTTTCTATTTTAGTACATATTTTGTCAAACCCTTCCTGTTTCAACAGCTAAAAACTATAGGCAAAAGATATTAGTATATTTCAATATTCATTTTTACAAAATATAACACAAAGTATAATAAAAAATCTGACTAGAGTTAGAGGCTTATATTGTCAGGATAAATTATGAATTCGATTTCATTGCCCCAAAAGCTATTTTTCAAAAGGAAAAGTTAAATAAGTGTACTTTACTTGTGGGCAGAAAATGTGTAATTTAATTTATACACTTAAGAATCACCACCAATATGATTTAAGCTTTTTATAAGTATATTTTATTAAAAATATAGATTTATATTTTGATTTGTCAAGATATAATTATTTATAGTCTTATACATATCTACATTTTTCCTCAATGTAAGTTGGTTAATGTGAATACTTTATAAAAATAAGTTTAAAAGATAATGTATTTTTAACTCAACCACATTGCTCTTAAAAATAGGTCATATATTTGAAGGAATCTGAGATTTGCAAGTACTCCCATTGTATTGCTTTCTATTATTTTGTATATTAATAAAAACTTTTATTGTAAAATGGTATTATGATATACATTTATTTGTGAAATAAAGTCACTAGTTCAATATCTCTTTTACCTTTCCTTTTTTGCCATGGTCATACAGCAAGCCTCTGAAAACAACTACATCCACAAAAGGTGTTCAAGTAATTTAATACTTATTTTATCAGCCCCTACTTCATATATTTTCATTCAAGGATTAATAAAAACATGTTCATCCTCAAAGGGTGATAACATCTGGGTCTCTCAAAATGATTTATGTTTCAATGGAGAACACAAACAGAGCTTTAGATAACTACAGCAACCAATGTGGAAGTTGTTTTTAATAAGATAATAAGTATAGAAGTTACCAGTTCATCTGGTTTGCTTGAGCAACTAGGTAAAAAGCATCTAGTCATTTTTCTTTTCAGTTTTATTCAGTTAAAAATATTGTCTGCGTATTTTAACAACTGGGAGACTAAATGAGCATATAAAGTATGGAAGTTGCAATACTTTTATGGTCCTCAAAAATGTGGAGAGGTTTTTTTTTTCTATTTTTTATAAGATTTATATAAATTAACTTTTCAAGTTAAAAAATTGAATTAGCTAATATGAAAACATTTAACAGTTGGCTCAGTGGTAAAGAATCCACCTGCCAATGCAGGAGATGCAGGAGACTCAGGTTTGATCCCTGGGTTGAAAAGAACCTGGAGAAGCAAATGGCAACCCAATTCAGTATTTTTGCCTGGGAAATGCCGTGGGCAGAGGAGCCTGGTGGGCTACAGTCAACGGGCCTGCAAAAAGTTGGACATGATTGAGCGACTGAGTGCATGTGCACTCACACATGCAAAATGTATAATATATAATTTTGTGATAATTGATACAAATTCTCTCACATATAATTTCAGAGCATTATATTGCATATATAAAAGGTATAACTAAAGCATTAATCATGGAAAGTCATACATATTTTCCCAAGCTAGTCAAACTTATGATATATATAGTAAAATTTTAATAGTGGTAAAAATATTATTTTTAACTCAACCTCCAGTGTAGTTTTATTAATCCAATTCTCACCTCAAGATCTTTTCAAGTTAGCAACATTCCTCCCATTTCCTAAAAAGAGAGTTTATTTTGTTAGGTCTATCAGCTTTATGAAAATGAATTTATAGACAGTCTGTAGTTCAGACATCTTAAACATACTTAAATTTTTTATGTGTAGAAATCTCAGAATCCCATTTCAAAACACTAATGCACAGATAACTGGTTCCAACATTTTCTTGAATGTACACAAAAATAAGCTGAGCCAATTCTTAATTTTCCATTTCAATAAGCCTTCCCTCATAGTCTGAAAAATCAAAATAGCAACTTCTTTCTCCTTGCTCAGCCCAAAAGAAACAACCAACACAAATGTCACAACAAAGTTGACCTCTCTCTTATGTCACATAACATCAACTACTCCTACCTGCAGCTCTTTCAGAATATCTCCTCTGAATTCTTTCTGCTTTGTAATGTCTACTTGGGAAGAGTCACTGCAAGGGTTTTCTGGCGTTTTTCTCCTCTTCTACCTTTGTTCCACCAGTTTCCCTTTAATGCAGAAGCAAGGATGTGTTCACAGTCACTCCTGATGAGAACATACTACTGCAGGTCTGAGTCTTTACAGTGGCTTTGTATCTCCTTCAGAGTAGAACCCAAAGTTCTCAGAGTGACTTCAGAGCCTTCAAAATCTAGACTTTTTCATATGTAGTAGTGTGTATGTGTGTGTGTGTGTGTATATATATACACACACACACATATACATATATTACATTCTGGTGTTCTCCCAAACACCAGAATGTAATATATACAATAATTTGGACTTTGTTCACATATATTTTATTTCTTTTAAATTCTTAGAGCCTTGAACACTGTTTAGAACAAACAGGAAGTTGATAAACATCAGTTGAATACATTATCTACAGAAAATAGTCTTTAGTTGAGTGTCTTAAAAACAATCACCTTTTCTTCGTTAAGGGAATGTATCTACAGCATACTTTTGAGAATATGTACATATGTGACTGGGTCAGAATTAACACAGGAGCTAAAACATGTATCTCTCCTCTTTTAGACATATTTCTACTTTCCATTTGCTTCCTCTGTTTCTTGTCCTCCCAGTAACTCATTAGTTTACAACTGCAGTTCAAATATCAATAAAATCCTCTTCAGCACAAATCAACTGCTGTTGCCAAGATTGCAAATGCTTTGTTTTTGCTAAATTCAATAAATATTTCAGCTCACATTTGACTTGCTGGTAACATTCAATACTACTAAACACAACATTCACATAACACCACACTCTCTTTTTCCCCATTCTGCCCTTTTTTGGCTGATATTGTCAGTACCCTCTAAAAGTTCTTATTCTCTCTTCTGAGTTTATATTTTATTCTGAAGTAGACAATTTTATATATTTATATTTCAAAATATATTTCTGAATAATTTGAATGTTAAAGAAAAAAGTAGTATATATTTTTCCTTGAATCACTATTCATTACAAAAGAGAATATCATTTATAAATTTCAAATGCCATTTTATAACAAAATATGAAGAATGTTTTTGGAAAAGACCCTGATGCTGGGAAAGATTGAAAGCAGGAGGAGAAGGGGATGACAGAGGATGAGATGAGTGGGTGGCATCACCGACTCGATGGACATAAATTTGAGAAAGCTCTGGGAGTTGGTGATGGACAGGAAAACCTGGTGTGGTGCAGTCCATGGGGTCTCAAAGAGTTGGACAAGACTGAGCAACTGAAATGAATGAAGAATGCAATGTTTTTGAAATACAATCTTTATCTAACTATAGATAAACTTTTATCTATTATATATACTCATATATTAATATAACTGGATACATATATTGAATAACTAGATAAATATATTGAATTTGATCAGAAGTACATAAAAGTCTAATTTATCAAGCTAATAATATAATTTCATATAAAAGCTGTCAGTGTTTAAAAATAATGTTAAATCTAACATAGGAATGTTGGTATAATGAAATCAAATGTAAATTCATAGTCATGTAAAACATAAGTAATTAAAAATATCTGGTAGCAAAACAAGTGCTATTGCTACATTAATAAAACAAAGAAAAATAATTATAACTTTAAAAAATTGAAATTTAAAAACTCTTGAAAAATTATTTTTATCAAAATGGAAATACTGAATAGTGAAAATATAACTCTTTCTGTGGAATAAATATTTGATGCTGCCCTTGTTCTTTCATTTGTGATCTAATTATTAGATACTTAATATTTGCTCCCCATAAAAAAGAATATCTGGAATGGTAGTTGGGAGAATAAATTGCAGGAAAAATGGATACACTCTATAAAACTACTTATATTTGTCAATAAAAACATGTCACTTTAATTCTTTTACATGCTAGCAAAATAATGCTCAAAATTCTCCAAACCAGGCTTCAATAATACGTGACCTGAACTTCCAGATGTTCAGGCTGGATTCAGAAAAATGAGAGGAATCAGAGATCAAGTTTCCAACATCTATTGGATCATAGAAAAAGCAAAAAAGTTCCAGAAAAACATCTACTTCTGCTTTATTGACTATGCCAAAACCTTTGACTGTGTGAATCACAACAAATTGTAGAAAATTCTTAAAGAGATGGGAAGAACAGACCACCTGACCTGCCTCCTGAGAAATTTGTATGCAAGTCAAGAAACAATATTTAGAACTGGACATGGAACAACAGACTGGTTCCAAATTGGGAAAGGAGTACATCAAGGCTATATATCGTCACCCTGCTTATTTAACTTATATGCAGAGTACATCATGAAAATGCTGGGCTGGATGAAGCACAAGCTGGAATCAAGATTGCCGGGAGAAATATCAACAACCTCAGATATGCTGATGACACCAAACTTATGGCAGAAAGTAAAGAAGAACTAGAGTGCCTCTTGATGAAAGTGAAAGAGGAGAGTGAAAAAGTTGGCTTAAAACTCAATATTCAGAAAACTAAGTTCATGGCATCTAGTCCCATCACTTCATGACAAATAGATGGGGAAACAATGGAAACAGTGAGAGACTTTATTTTTGGGGCTCCAAAATCATTGCAGATAGCGACTGCAGCCATGAAATTAAAAGATGCTTGCTCCTTGGGAGAAAAGCTATGGCCAGACTAGACAGCATATTAAAAAGCAGAGACATTACTTTGCCAACAAATGTCTGTCTAGTCAAAGCTATGGTTTTCCCAGTAGTTATGTATGGACATAAGAGTTGGACTTTAAAGAAAACTGAGCACTGAAGAATTGGTGTTTTTGAACTGTGGTGCTAAAGAAGACTCTTGAGAGTCCCTTGGACATCAAGGAGATCGAACCAGTCCATCCTAAAGGAAATCAATTCTGAATATTCATTGGAAGAACTGATGCTGAAGCTGAAGCTCTAATAATCTGACCACGTGACGCAAAGAACTGACTCACTGGTAAAGACCCTGATGCTGGGAAAGATTGAAGGTGGGAGGAGAAGGGGACAACAGAGGTTGAGATGATTGGATGGCATCACTGACTCGATGGACATATGTTTGAGTAAGCTCTGGGGGTTGGTGATGGACAGGGAAGCCTGGCATGCTGCATGCATTCTATGGGGTTGCAAAGAATTGGACATGACTGGGTGACTGAACTGAACTGAATTTGATTCTTTCAAGGGTAACTATTTGACCACTTGTCTCCAATAAAATGTCAGAATTAATTAATTTGAGGCTTTTCCTGAATAGACATAATAGAAATTTTCCATTTACATAATAGAAAATCTTTTCAGGAGGTTTGCCCCTTCATTTCTCTTGTACCAACCTCCAAATCCTAGCATCACTTTCAATTTATTATGAGTCCCAGAATTCTCACTGAATGAATAAAATCTTTCCTGCCTCTGAAAAATTTTACTGAATATTTCCCGTATTTTCATGCCTTAATAAAAACAAGGTCCACAGTATGAGGTGACTTTATTCTTTGTAGTTCCTTTAGATATAAAATATTTATTCTTACTGGCTGCCTATAGAAAGGAAAGTAAATTTAGTATCTTTTTAACTCATCAGTTCTACCTCTAGTCAATATCTCACCATTTAAAATAGTACTCTTCATTTTAGTTCATTTTTTCTATAATGCTCTCTACCACTCCTCATTGCTATATTCTACAAACTTATCAAACACACCTTTTCATTCATTGATAACCGGTTCTTGACTCAGAGTCTCTCTGTGCTGACCAGTTATATCACAATCTGTCCTGTCAGAGCTCTAGTCAAGATGCTGTGATTAGATTCAAAGAGTCAAAGATCCTCTTCTCCACTTTTTATCATTTGCCGTCCCGTGGCCACACCACAGAATCTACCAATAATCAATACTGTTTAAGCTCTGATATCTTTAAATTAGATGCCACACTATCTGAGCAGAACCTTCTATTCCTCCTTCTTCCATAATAAACCACCCCATGACAACTGTACTTCCCAAGCTAATGCATTTTTCCCCTGATCTCATTCTGCTAAGGATCCATGGTCAACCTGAATGCATCCTTTGATGACCTACTAAATGTCCTTTGCCCAATGTCTTTTTACTACTCCTACAAGGCAAAATCCTAATCCGAGTTCAATATTCCCGGCTTTCCTGATTCTGTTTTTCTTCAATAGAAGATAGCTGATTTACAATGTTGTGTTAGTTCCAGAACTAATCACAGAAAAGTGATATATATAACTGAATATATGTATGTATGTAAATATTACACATGCATGTACATATGTATGTGTATATATACTACTTATTTATATATTTATAAATAAATATATTTATTATTGGAGAAGGAAATGGCAACCCACTCCAGTAGTCTTGCCTGGAAAATCCCATGGACGGAGGAGCCTGGTAGGTTGCAGTCCATGCGGTCGCGAAGAGTCGGACACGACTGAGCGACTTCGCTTTCAATTTTCACTTTCATGCATTGGAGAAGGAAATGGCAACCCTCTCCAGTGTTCCTGCCTGGAGAATCCTAGGGATGAGGGAGCCTGGTGGGCTGCAATCTATGGGGTCACACAGAGTCGAACATGGCTGAAGCGACTTAGCAGCAGCAACAGCAGCATATTCATCATACATATATTTATATATATATTTTTCAGATTCTTTTCCCTTATCGGTTATTACAAAATATTATTAGAATTCCCTGTGCTATATAGTAGCTCCTTTTTGGTTATCTATCTAATATATAGTAGTGTGCATACAGTAATCCCAAAATCCTTATTTATCTCTCCCTTGCTTTGCCTTTTTGTAAACTTGTTTGTTTTCTATGTCTGTGAGTCTACTTCTGTTTTATAAACAAGTTTAGAATTTCTCTGTTCTATTTGTAGCTTCCTACTTTCCTAAACAAACTTCTGACATTCTTATTTTCTCTTCAATCTCAATTGATGACCTTCTTATGTAGTTAATATTTTAGAAAATATAGTCAGGGAAAAGTCATCAGAACAGAACCCCTTTAACTTTCTACCACCAAGTAAACAAATTACAAATAAATTGCACTGATCTTTTATTACTTCTCTCAAGTAAATTCTATTGGATAAGACAAAAATAACATTTCTTGAATTTCTTCACTATCTTTAGGCAATGTCCTGTAATTTTTTTTTTTCTGCAGGCTTCCCCCTCTATACAGTCATTATTTTTTTTGAGTTCTTCAGGAATCTCTTATGTGTATATTTTCTCACCTCATATGTCATCTTCAGGTGACTGTATTAACTCCTATGATCCCAAGTTTTTCTAGTTTTGCCCACCCTTTCACCCTCAGATGTACATATCTGACCTGACCCCAGATATCTCAACTTGGCTTGCTGTGGGACATCTCATATTTACCAGATTCATAGATGATATAAACATATATTCCCCAACTTTGCTCATTTTATTAGTTTTCCCTATCTTAGTGCAAGCACCACTAGCCATCTTTATACAAGAAGAAAAACAAAAAAAGAGCAGCTACATTTTTCAAAATCGAATTCTTTCTAAATCCAGATAGTTAATCAGTCTATAAACTCAATCAATTCAGCCCCACCTATATCTTATTCCTTTCTCTCATTCTCAGTCCATGTGAGAACCATTTTTTTTTAACCTAGACTATTGAAATAAGGTTTTTTCCTGGTCTCTCAACTCAATTATCAACCAAATTCAAACAGTTTTAGACTGTACATAGAGGGATATCATTTTAAAATTCAAAATAGATCCCTGACTCTACTACTTAAATGTATTTCACTTCATGTGATCCTTAGAATAGTGTTTAGGCTCTTTACTACAGTTCATAAGGAATTACCCTGCCTGATTTTGTATGTTTGTTTGTGCCTGATCTCATCTGTGTGCACGATCCCTCAAGCTGTTTTCACTTCAGCAATATGAAGCCTCATTTGGCTTCTGAAGGTTATGTTCCGTCCTGATTTAGAAACTTGAAGATGCTGCTTTTTCTCTTTCCTGTCATTCACATGGATGGAAGTCTCATCTGACTCCTATTTGTCTTTTATGTCTCATCTAAACACTGCTGCTCCAGACCAGGCTCCTTTACTTATTTAGTTGCTCCACGTCTCTATGCATTTCTCTTTTTATTATGCTTATCATGCTTAAATTGTTTTTCTTCCAGATGGAATACCTTTTTGGACAGGAGTGTGCTTGCCTTATTCATTTCAGTATCTCTGGCATCTGTTACAGTATAAGGTTGCTGTCTAGTGCAACTCTTGAAACAATGTCTAATTTTGCTTGTTTGCTTGCATTTTTTTGTGGAAAGTGTGTGTGTGTGTGTGTGTGTGTGTGTACAGTTTAGTTTATGTGGATATTATTTAATTTTTCTTTTTCCCTTGCACTAGAATTTAGCAAATGGTGCTCTAATTTGGCTCCCTGGGTGATGCCATGTATACCATCTTGTTCCTAATAACTTTCCTATTATTTACATTCATGGGAAAAGCATTTAAACCACATATTTAAAGTAAATTCTTATTAACTACTTCATTCCCATCTTGCTTTATTTTGTTGACTCAAACATACCAGGTGCTAAATAAATTTAAGTTTTAAATAATTCAATGATTAGAATTATATTATCCTGACTGGTTTGCTTGATTGGATTTTCTCTGATTCTGTAGGCTTATTTTTTAATGCCAGATATATATATACATATACACATATATACTGATACTCAGAAAATAACATGATGACATAAATTCTGTGGCACTGAAACTGAGCAGGACTCTGTGGGGCTCCAGGGCACAGAAGCCTTTCTGTGTCCCCTGTTCCTTGATTGTACGGAATAGACTCTAGCCTCCATGACCTTCCCTGAGTCCCAAATAGCAGATTCAAAGAATTACTAATCTGGAAAGGGATGGGATGCAGAGACAAGGGAGGAGCAGCCAGGACACAGCAGTGCAGTCTTGGGGCAGGGTCCTGGTTGTACCTCAAAGGATACATGTAACGAAATCCTTGAGCCCTTTACATAATTAAAACCCCCAACAAATGAAAGATGTTAAGGCTAGTTTAAAGGAACCAGAAAAGCTCATCAGGAGATCACTTGAGGGTAGATTAAATGTAGTGAAGCCTTGCATACACCATGATTCTTATCAGCAACTCCATCCAGAACCATTGTTATAAAATTCCTCACCAGATCCTCCATCCTCCTGAGCTGGGGCATATCGTTTTGAGAGGCACAGGTGGCTATGTCCCATTTTGACTGGCAAAGTAATAAAGCTATTCTTTTCTACTTTACCCAAAATTCTGTTTCTTGAGATTCCATTCAACACTGGTGGACAGAGGCTGAGTGTTCAGCATCAATATGATGTGTATTAAATTGCATGCAACAGAAAAATTTGGTGATTTTTAATTCACTTGAAATTTGTCCTGATTATATGTGTTTGACCAAGACAGTATGTCTGACTTCATGTCAGGTGGAAGAGCTGTATTAATAGGCTCCTATGAAGCAAATGGACCAATTGTTTTCCACATATTTAAGTTATCTTTAAATAGATATGACTAAAAACATGTTGTTGGGGGAAGATATGGCAATCCACTCCAGTATTCTTGCCTGGGAAATCCCACAGACAGAGGAAACTGGCAGGCTACAGTCCATGGGGTTATAAAAGAATTGGGCGTGACTTAGTGACTAAACAATAACAAAAATATATTGTTCCTTTAGATAATATGAATTTTAAGGGTGATCTACAGAACCATTTAAACTATTATCTATTTTCTTAAAAAAAGAATAACAATCTATATTCTTATAGCTTTGTTAGTTCCTTAGACTTTAAATTGTTATCTTAGTAGCAAATTTAGAACAAATGGTTGGTCTTAATTCTTCTCCTTTAATATGTGAAAATGACTGAACCTAAAAATAGTTACTTATTACTTATGTACTTTTCCATCCAAGGTTTTAATTAAAATAATTTTTATGAATTTACAAATGAAGTTGTTCAAGTATACTAAAATGTGATATATTAATGTCAAATTTAAAATATAATCTGTTCTCATAAGACACATGCAGGATATTTATAACAAAATATAATTCAGTTTAGCTATTGAAATACCAATGAATAAAATGTGAATTGCATTGCTGATGTGCTGTCCTAACTTAATAAGTTAGTGTACCTTTACGTCAGCAGGATACTGGTACCTGTTTTGTCATAAAATATTATCTAACCTTGCTCAGGTGCAGGCAATAAGACACTTGCAGATTCAGAGTCATTCCTGTCAGATCAGTGAATGTTCTCTATTTAAAGCACCCAGTAGTTAGTGGAATATGACATTTCTGTTATTCACTGAAGCATAATTGAGATAAGAACTGAGAATTTCTTTCCATGAAGCCAAATTCTTTTTCACATTTCTGCATTATTTTCCCAGTCTACAGGAATAGATTTCAGCCTTTGTTTCTTGATTTTTTTTTTTCTTAAATCCAATTATGAGACTTGGTCTGAATCACTTTTTATCTGGCCATAATCTTTCTACCTACACTCTACATATTCTTCTGTTTCTGAATATATTCCAAATTAGGACCATTTAGAATGAAGTTAGTGCTTCTGGATTGTGAATATAAGTACCTGCTAAAGTCCTTCTGGCCAAAACTAGCACACTCTACACTATCTCCCTTTCCTTATGAACATACAGTTGGTTGATATTGCCCAGGCTTAGTTAGTTATGGGCTTCCCTAGTGGCTCAGATGGTAAACAAAAACTGCTTGAAATGCAGGTGACCTAGATTTGATCCTTGGGACAGGAAGATGTCCTGGAGAAAGGAATGGCAAACCACTTCAGTATTTTTGCCTGGAGAGAGATTCCCATGGACAGAGGAGCCTGGTGGGCTATAGTCCATAGCTGGTTGATATCTTCCAGCCTTACTTATGGGTAAATATGGCCAGGTAATATATCACTGGTGAATGGATATGGGCACATATTATATACATCAGTGCAGGCTGGGTACATAAAAAATCCCTGTGTAGTGACACCTCTGTCTTCCACATCCACTGGCTACATGTCAACACACACAATAACCTTGGATTTTAAGTAGGAAATATTGAGCCTGTCATTTTGTTACGTTATTGTGATTTCAGTTCTAATTATTTTTGCTATAAGATTCTTTGCCATAAATTGTTTCTCTGCAAGCAGTTCTGCCCCACTAATTGGCTGTAAGACAATTTTGCCCTAAAAAATAAAATAATGAAAATAAAAGAGGTACATTAAAAAGGACATATAGAAATGATTAATTAAAAATTTTGAAGATTTTATTGTGGAAAATGAAAGTGCTAAAGCTGTTAGAACACATTTAAAATGTGTGTAGAATTGATCCTGAAAGCTTGGCCTCTGTATACTGGTGCCAAATCAAATCTCAGTTTTGGGTGACATAGAAAAGAAGAGCTTTATTGCTTTGCAAGGAAAAGGAAAACACAGTGGGCTCCTGCCTCAGAAAATGATATGTCCCAACCTGGGAGGGTTTGAGGAGGAGTTTTATAGCAATGAATCAAGGTAGGTGGAGTTGCTGACAAGATTAGGGTGTGTGCAGGCTCTTGATGAGCATCTGTGGCCCCTTTAATCTTATCTCAGATGGTTTTATGACTGCTCCTCACTTGATTAGCAATCTGCCCTTTGGAATGCAGGGGAGATCATGGAGGCTGGAGTTTGCCTACAAGAAACTGGGGACAAAAAGTTTTCCATGCTCAGGAATCTCAAAGGGTCTTCCGTTTCAGAATCATTACATTAATGCCCATAGCTGATTTTATTCTGTGGATTGTATCAAGCACTTTAAAGACTTTGCTTCATAATAATATGCCTTTTTTTTTTTTTTTGCTTTATGTTTCCTTTCCTCATTTGGTGTTTCACTTTTATTTTATTCAGTGTTAAAATTCCCTTCTTCATTAAGACAAGTATCAGTTTCCAAATACTAGAATGTTTTGTATTGTGTAGTGAAAGTTTTCTACACTGTTGTGTGTTCTTGGTATACTGTCTCATGTCCATTGATATTTGTTCCAAAATAGTGTGGGAAACATGGGCTCAGCTCTCTGAACAGAGGCCCTGGCTTCTTTCTCCTCCAAGGAAGTGTGTTTCAAAATAAGAAACCAATTCTTAGAGCAAATCATCATCATCAGTCAGGTGGATAAAGCCATTGATAAAATTGCTGAATGGAAGGAATGGTAAACTGCAATGCATTTAATTTTTGTGTTAAATTCAGCAATGGTTTGACAGCACAACTCCTGCCCATTATCAGTGGTAAATATTTTTTTCCATAGGAAATAAAGAGCCAGTTATAGGTGTATTTGGGTGTATCTTAGAGAAGGTGATGACATTGTTTTTCTCAAAGCTGATCATTAAAGATTAGAATTTAATATTGGCCATAAGTTCTCCATAAGAATAAATACATATATGTATGTATATATAAAAATATATATATATTTTCTTTCCTTGTGGCTCAGTGGTAAAGAATCTGCCTGGCAATGCAAGAGACATGGGTTCAATCCTTGGTCCTGGAAGATCACACATGCTGTGGAACAACAAAGCCTGTATCCACAACTACTGAGCCTGCGCTCTAGATCTCAGAAGCTGAAACTTTTGAAGTCCACATGCCCTAGAACCCATGATCCAAACAAGAGAAGCCACCACGATGAGAAGCCCAATTACTGCAAGTAGAGAGTAACTCCCACTCACAGAAATTATGGAAAAGCCCACACAGCAATGAAGACACAGCACAGCCAAAAATAATTAAATAAATAAAATTATTTTAAAAATCTACTCTAAATCTCTTCATATTTCCTTGGAAGTAAAACCAATGAGAGATGTTGCTATTTCTTAGCAATATATGTAACATATATCACTGGTAGTACACATAAATGTTTAAACACTTAAATGTTTCATCACATGCCAGGTATGTTGTTGTTGTTCTGTCACTAAGTTGTGTCCAACTCTTTGAGACACTATGGACTCCATCACCAGGCTTCCCTGTCCTATGCTATCTCCCAGAGTTTGCTCAAACTTATGTTCATAAAGTCAGTGATGCCATCCAACCATATCATGCTCTGTTGCCCCCTTCACCTTTTGCTTTCATTCTTTCCCAGCATCAGGGTCTTTTCCAATGAGTCAGATGTTTTCATCATGTCGCCAAAGTACTGTAGCTTCAACTTTAGCATCAGTCCCTCCAATGAATATTCAGAAATGATTTCCTTTAGGATTGACTGGTTTGATCTCCTTGCTGTCCAAGGGAATCTCAAGAGTTTTATCGAACACCACAATTCAAAAGAATTGATTTTTTGGAGCCCAGCCTTATTCATTATTTTCCAAAATTTCTTATTTATTTAATTCTAGATCAAATACCTTATGAGTATACAGTGGAAGGGACAAATAGATTTAAGGGACTAGACCTGATAGACAGAGTGCCTGATGAACTATGGACAGAGGTTCGTGACATTGTACAGGAGACAGGGGTCAAACAAATCCCCATGGAAAAGAAATGCAAAAAAGCGATATGGCTGTCTGAGGATGCCTTACAGATAGCTGGAAAGAGAAGAGAAGTGAAAAGCAAAGGAGAAAAGGAAACATATTCCCATCTGAAAGCAGAGTTCCAAAGAATAGAAAGGAGAGATAAGAAAGCCTTTCTCAGCGATCAGCGCAAAGAAATAGAGGAAAACAACAGATTGGGAAAGACTAGAGCTCTCTTCAAGAAAGTTAGAGATACCAAGGGAACACTTCATGCAAAGATAGGCTCGATAAAGGACAGAAATGGTATGGACCTAACAGAAGCAGAAGATATTAAGAAGAGGTGGCAAGAATACACAGAAGAACTGTACAAAAAATATCTTCACGACCCAGATAATCACGATGGTGTGATCACTCACCTAGAGCCAGACATCCTGGAATGTGAACTCAAGTGGGCCTTAGGAAGCATCACTACGAACAAAGCTAGTGGAGGTGATGGAATTCCAGTTGAGCTATTTCAAATCCTCAAAGGTGATGCTGTGAAAGTGCTGCACTCGATATGCCAGCAAATCTGGAAAACTCAGCAGTGGCCACAGGACTGGAAAAGGTCAGTTTTCGTACCAATCCCAAAGAAAGGCAATGCCAAAGAATGCTCAAACTACCACACAATTGCACTCATCTCACATGCTAGTAAAGTAATGCTCAAAATTCTCCAAGCCAGGCTTCAGCAATACGTGAACTGTGAACTTCCAGATGTTCAAGCTGGTTTTAGAAAAGGCAGAGGAACCGGAGATCAAATTGCCCATATCTGCTGGATCATCGAAAAAGCAAGAGAGTTCCAGAAAAACATCTATTTCTGCTTTATTGACTATGCCAAAGCCTTTGACTGTGTGGATCACAATAAACTGTGGAAAATTCTGAAAGAGATGGGAATACCAGACCATGTGACCTGTCTCTTGAGAAACCTGTATGCAGGTCAGGAAGCAACAGTTAGCACTGGACATGGAACAACAGACTGGTTCCAAATAGGAAAAGGAGTACCTCAAGGCTGTATATTGTCACCCTGCTTATTTAACTTCTATGCAGAGTACATCATGAGAAACGCTGGGCTGGAAGAAACACAAGCTGGAATCAAGATTGCCAGGAGAAATATCAATAACCTCAGATATGCGGATGACACCACCCTTATGGCAGAAAGTGAAGAAGAACTAAAGAGCCTCTTGATGAAGGTGAAAGAGGAGAGTGAAAAAGTTGGCTTAAAGCTCAACGTTCAGAAAACTAAGATCATGGTATCTGGTCCCATCACTTCATGGGAAATAGATGGGGAAACAGTGGAAACAGTGTCAGACTTTATTTTTTTGGGCTCCAGAATCACTGCAGATGGTGACTGCAGCCATGAAATTAAAAGACACTTACTCCTTGGAAGGAAGGTTATGGCCAACCTAGATAGCATATTTAAAAGCAGAGACATTACTTTGCCAACAAAAGTCTGTGTAGTCAAGGCTATGGTTTTTCCAGTGGTCATGTATGGATGTGAGAGTTGGACGGTGAAGAAAGCTGAGCGCCGAAGAATTGATGCTTTTGAACTGTGGTGTTGGAGAAGACTCTTGAGAGTCCTTTGGACTGCAAGGAGATCCAATCAATCCATCCTAAAGGAGATCAATCCTAGGTGTTCATTGGAAAGTCTGATGTTGAAGCTGAAACTCCAATACTTTGGCCACCTCATGCGAAGAATTGACTCATTGGAAAAGACCCTAAAGCTGGGTAGGATTGGGGGCAGGAGGAGAAGGGGATGACAGAGTTTGAGATTGTTGGATGGCATCACCGACTCGATGGACATGGGTTTGGGTGGACTCCGGGAGTTGGTGATGGACAGAGAGGCCTGGCGTGCTTCAATTCATGGGGTCACAAAGAGTCGGACACGACTGAGCGACTGAACTGAACCTATTTTCCAACTCTCACATCTATACATGACTACTGGAAAAGCCATAGCTTTGACTATACAGTCCTTTGTTAGCAAAGTGATGTCTTTGCTTTTTAATACGCTGTCTAGGTTTGTCATAGCTTTCCTTCCAAATCATCTAAATCAGAAGATTCTGTCAGTTCAGTTCAGTTCAGTCATTCAGTCACGTCTGACTCTTTGAAAATCCATGGAATGTAGCATGCCGGGCTCCCTGTCCATCAGCAACTCTTGGAGCTTACTCAAACTCATTGCCATCGTATTGGTGATGCCATCTAACCATCTCATCCTTGTCGACCCCTTATCCTCCCACCTTCAATCTTTCCCAGCATCAGAATCTTTTCCAATAAGTTGGTTCTTCACATCAGGTGGTCAAAGTATTGGAGTTTCAGCTTCAGCATCAGTCCTTCCAATGAATATTCAGTACTCATTTCCTTTAAGATGGACTGGTTGGATCTCCTTGCAGTCCAAGGGACTCTCAAGAATCTTCTCCGACACCACAGTTCAAAAGCATCGATTCTTCAGCACTCAGCTTTCTTTATAGTCCAACTCTCACATCCATACATAACTACTGGAAAAATCATAGCTTTGATTAGACAGACCTTTGTTGTTAAAGTAATGTCTCTGCTTTTTAATATGCTGTTTAGTTTGGTCATAGCTTTTCTTCCAAGGAGCAAGAGTCTTTTAATTTCATGGCTACAGTCACCATCTGCAGTGATTTTGGAGCCCAATAAAATAAAGTCTCTCACTGTTACCATTATTTCCCCATCTATTTGCCATGATGTGACGGGACCGGATGCCATGATCTTTGTTTTCTGAATGTTGAGCTTTAAGCTAATTTTTTCACTCTCCTCTTTCACTTTACCAAAGTTTTGTCTACATCATGTTCTCCACCATTAAATAGCAAAATATTTTCACCACTGTCAAGAAACTTATACTCATCACAGTCACATAACCATTTCTTCGTTGTGATAGGAAGCACTTAGTTCTTCTCTTGCCTCCAGCTTATAATATGATTAATAGATTTGGTAAAGATAGTATTGGAAAACAAGCTGTTGTATTTAAGTTAGCTAAGTAATTAATAATTAATGCTCTTAAAAACAGTTGTGAATTCACAGATGCCTCCTTTATATTGCTACATCTTGGTAAGCTTTTGGTTCTGATGGATGGAAGGAATCACTATACACAAAAAGATCTGCAAACTGGTATGTTATCATTTCTCAGCACACTGTGCAATCTGGCCTTACACTCCCTTATTTTGCACTTTCAGTAAGAGTTTTCATAATTTTATCTTCTAACAAGTCAATATACATAGCTATCATCATGCATTATTTCATAAATACATGTCTCAGTTCAGTTCAGTTGCTCAGTCAAGTCTGACTCTTTGCAACCCTATGGACTGCAGCACAGCATGCTTCCCTGTCCATCATGCATTATTTCATGAATGTATGCCTGCTCTTCACTATATAGATCACTAAGTTTCATATAATGCGGTTTTTTTTTTTTTGGCTTGTTTGTTTGGTGATGGTATGTTACCAAACATTGCCTGCAACAACTTTGGCTGGATCATGTTCAGGTCCAGATTAATTCCCTTTTCCCTACCAGCATGCAGGTATATTCTCAGCATACCTTGAAGTTAAACCTATTCAAGAGATAATGAAATGTGATTTAACTTAACAATTAATCTCTGATGTAAAATTATTTGCACTGAGATTTAAGAATTGTACAAATCAGGTGAGTTTTGGTTTATGATTACTATTAATTAACATCTGTTTGGTAGTTATTATGTGCTAGGGACTGTTTTAGAACATTTGTTTTACATTTATTTCATATGATATAAAACTAAGACTATGAACAAAATTGAAAAATGCAAATAAAATTCCTTCATTATAAAGCTAACTATTTTAGTGTATATCTCCAGATAATCTAATTTTTCATATTTTTCTTTGTATCTAAAAACCTTATTATAATTCACATATACTTCTCAATCACTCAACTTTGGTGCACATGGATTCACTAGACACTCCAATTCCAATCCTGCAGTGCAAGAGGAATAAATCAACTTATTGATAGTCAACTCCCATAGCCAATGCAGCTATAACTTACACTTGAAAATAACTGTCATTATTCTGTACCAGAGGAATATATGCTAGTACTTTTAAACACAGATGCCATTTGAATTTGAAAATTAAGTTCACAAATGTAAAGGACCGCAAGACCTTAGGCTTAGAACTAGTATGATCAGGTACATTGTGTGAGATAATTTATACACACTGGAAGACTGTCATTACTCACTGAGATAACCATCCTAAATAGTAGAAGAATATAGTGAATGCATTAAGCAAAAGTGAAATAGAACATTTACCGGAATGTAAGTATTGACATGCCTAAGGAATATACCAAAACAAACTTTAAATTAATTATAGTTTTTATATGTAATCAGATTTTTCATATATAAATACAGTCTTCTAAGGGAATAAATCTGAGAAAAAATTGGAAAAATAGGGTGAGGTTTTACCTTTTATTCAATAAGAAACCAAGAGATAGACCTAATGATGTTTTGGGGTAATGAGAAACCACCAGCACTGACTCCTTATGAACCAATTAGATTGTATGTGAAGGGAAATTATTTATGCAACCACAAAATAAATTCAAAAATTTTCTTCCCTAGAACTACCTTTATTTCTTCCTTTGTCAATTTTTCCTACCTTTCCTATAGAAGGTTTTTTTGATTGCTTATGTGAAAAGCCAAGTCCAAACATTGACACATATTCATATAAATACATGCTATTAAAAGATAAATCTATCTTACACAAACTGATGAAGAATAAAACATGATTGGATGCAGTCTTGTACCTGAAAGGAAGTGTCATGATTTATAGGCAGTCATAACAGCATAACCACATAGGTTATAATATAAATCACTCAAAAGAAAGGGAAGATATATAAGAAGATTCAAAAGCGCAAGTTAACTTGAACACACACACACATACACACACACACACATACACACTAAACATATCTGCTGAATTTATTGTACTCTTACTGCCCTATATGTACTCATCCCATTTAATAAACAGATTATACTCAATTGCAATAATATTTACTTCTAATCTGATACAATGTTTGTACCTGGAATTGAAATTATATCTATGATTTTCCAAAGGATGGCAGGCACATTTTTATAAGGCTCCAAGTATTTCAACACAGTCTTTCTGTTTTGATGCAAGTTGTAATAATAGTTGTAATTTCTAATGAGAATGTTATTCTGAGGTTAAATGATAATTTCATCCCACCCAATGCACCCAAACATGATGGCAGAGTGAAAACAAAATGCCTCTCCTTTGGAAAAATAATTAATTTGGGGGACAAATAATTTATAGCATATTCTCTAGCAGTCCAGGAGGAAAAACAACAACAACAACAAACCACTCTGCCCGATAGCACATGCTTAGTTCAGAGTATTTAGCTGTCTCCAAGTTTGTTTCCTGGGATAATATATCTAGAATACTTATCTTTTATGAGGAAGAGAAGTTAGGGATATTCATGCATGCTATGTTGCTTCAATCGTGTCTGACTCTTTGTGACCCTATGCACATAGTTCGCTAGGCTCCTTTGTCTACGGGATTCTCCAGGCTAAAATACTAGAGCGGGTTGCCAAGACCTCTTCCAGGGGATCTTCCTGAGCCAAGGGTGGAACCTGTGCCTCTTATGTCTTGTACATTGACAGGCGGGTTCTTTACCACTAGTGCCACGTGGGAAGCCCAAGAAGTTAGGGATGGTCTTAGTCTGCTCCGACTTCCAGGTGGCACAATGGTAAAAATCCGTCTGTGAATGTTGGAGACTCAGAAGACGCTGGTTTGATCCCTGTAGAAGGAAGATCTCTTGGAAGAGGAAATGGCAATCCACTCTAGTATTCTTGCCTGGAAAATTCCCTTGGACAGAAGAGCCTGGAGGGCTATAGTCCATGCCGTCGAAAATAGTCAGACATGACTGCGCAGCTGAGCACATATACACACTTGGTCTGTCCTAGCTGCTATAACCAAATTCTGGTAGCTTGTAAACAACATCCACTTATTTCTCACAGATCTGCAGTCTGGGAAATCTAAGAGCAAGTTGCCAGCATGTTCATGATCTTGGGACAATCCTCTTCCTTGTTTGCAGCTGACACCTTCCTCCTCTATCTTCACTTTGTAAAAGAGAGAGGGATCTCTATGGAGTCTGATAAGAACAATAAGCCTATTCTTGAGGCTCCCCCATCATGATCTGAGTGCTCTCCGAATACTGCACTTCCTTATACCATCACTTCTGGCCATTAAGATTTCAATATATGAATTTTGAAGGGATGCAAACATTCAGACTATAGCAAGGGGAAATGTTTGACAGTTTTGAGATTGCCTCCAACAAGGCACCTTCTTTAAAATCTCAACTTAGATTTCTTTCAAAACTAGGACTTATTTGTTTAGTAACCAAAATAATGTAGTAACCATGAATCAGGCAATTGACTTTGTGGTTTTCATCTCTAATTATCAGACTTTATAGCTCTTTCTTTTCTTTTTTTTTTTTAATAAATTTATTTATTTTAGTTGGGGGCTAATTACTTTACAATATTGTAATAGTTTTTGCCATACATTGACATGAATCAGCCATGGGTTTACATGTGTTCCCCTTCCTGGACCCCCCACCCACCTCCCTCCCCATCCCATCCCTCTGGGTCATCCCATTGCCCCGGCCCTGAGCCCTTGTCTCATGCATCGAACATGGAATGGTGTTCTCTTTCACATATGATAATATACATGTTTCAGTGCTATTCTCCCAGAACGTCCCACCCT
This sequence comes from Giraffa tippelskirchi, assembly GCF_054371585.1. NCBI lineage: Eukaryota > Metazoa > Chordata > Mammalia > Artiodactyla > Giraffidae > Giraffa > Giraffa tippelskirchi. The sequence continues at coordinate 68,167,381 of NC_137279.1, forward strand.
CACCTTCTCCCTCAGAGTCCATAAAATTGTTCCATGCATCTGTGTCTCTTATTCTGACTCGCATATAGGGTTATCGTTACCATTTTTCAAATTCCATATATATGCATTAGTATACTGTATTGTTGTTTTTCTTTCTGGCTTACTTCACTCTGTATAATGGGCTCCAGTTTCATCCATCTCAGTAGAACCGATTCAAATGTATTTTTTTTAATGGCTGAGTAATATTCCATTGTGTATATGTACCACAGACTTTATAGCTCTTTCTATCCTTTCAAACACTGGCTTACTGACTTATTTGTAGGCCCAGAATTAGCCTATGTCTCTATAAACCATGATATAACCCATTCAATAGAAATTTACAATGGAACAAATTTTTAGTTATTTTAGAAATTTTCAGCAGAAAATATGCAATTCCATAGTGTTCAATTTAATATTTAGGAAAATCTAGAGTAAAGGAGAAATATAATGTGAACATCAGAGGTGAGTCATACATATGTGTGTATAATTTTAAGTACTCAAGCAGTATAATTGAAAAAATTAAAAATAATGATGATATTCAATGTATCTAAAAGTGTGTATGTTTTATATGCTGAAAGCACATTTCAATACTCAATAACCTCAGCACTGTGGTATTAGTGTGGAGAGATCAATCTTTTCCATTTCTTTGTATGTTACTTTTTCCCTCACTCTCATTTATGATTCACACTCAATTTTGCTGTCGCTAACTTTACCTTGGAGAACAAAGATCTATTCCATAATTGACAGTCATTCCACATTTTTGGTTACTAAAAAAAAAAGAAAGGATGCTACTGCGTGCTTTGGTCTGCTTTCATAAAGATCATTTTATATTGCAACTATAAGAAGTAGTCAACCAACTAAAACATTTTCACGTATTTCTCCAGTGTTTTAAATCTCAATCCGCAGTCACCACTATATCCCAAATTAAATTAAAAATATGTTTTAATTCTGTCACTTGTCACATTCTGTGCTCAAGTAACTCTTTTCTATACTACACATGGCATTTTCTATTGAACTGAAAAATTCAGCTCTGACTCTGGTCAGTAAAGGATGTTCCATGGAACTAATAACCAGAGTACTCAGTATTTTCCATGGTAAGAAGAGCAAAGACTAGATTCTAGAACACAAAATAATGACAAAGTTCCTGCCTTTCTCTCTGTCTCTTGGTTCTGCTTATCTCTATCAGTACTCTGTAAGAATGCTCTGTGTCAGAACAAATAATATGTTGACACTTGTGCTTCACAGTTTCCCTGACCCTGTAAGAGGGAACATCAGTCTGATCATGTCCCTGTTTAGTTGCTTGTGCACCAAGTCATGCTCACTGAATGTGGCATCCCCAGTGTGGTCCTACAAGTGTAGGAAACAAATTGACCTGAAAATCAAAAACTATTGGAGTCCTCTAGAAAGAGGCTTTCGCCTTGACACAGGTTTCTACATTATCTGCTTGACTTAATTAGTCAAGATAAAATATCTCTGGAGAATCCTTTTCTATTACGTCAACTCAGAGCAATCCTAATTAGCTTTCTTTTCTCTACCTTAATATGTATGACAAGATTATATCAGGTTGACAAAGTTTGGCAAACCCAATATATTTATAATATTTAATGCTAACCAGTGTGTTCTTTCTGAAGAATACATTGTGAAGAGTGAAACTAGTGAACAGTGAAACTTCATTATTTCCCATTAATCTGAAGAGTGGTGTATCAGAACCTCCTTCACACATGTATGTCATGAAGACCCTGATAGATTTGGAGGTAAAGTGGCATCAGAGTGAAGCAGGACATTTTTCAGGTAGATCTAGAACCAATTTCTTTTTTAACAGGGCTGCTGAGTAACTATCAGGCTTAACATACGATGCTAATATGACAATAGCCTGGGATTAAATTTTTTTTGCCATAAAAATGTTCACATCATCTTGAGAATTTCAAATCCATGTCCATTGTATATCAAAAGCCACCCAACTCAACAGCAAAAAACCACAAACAATTCAATTTTTAAAAATGGGCAGAAGATCTGAATCACATTTATCCAAAGAAGACATACAGACAACTAACAGGTACATGAAAAGATGCTCAACTTCACTAATTATTAGGGAAATTCAAACCAAAACCACAATGAGTTATCACTTCATAGCTCTCAAAATGGCTATTTTCAAAAAGATAATAAATAACAAGTATTAGTGAGGATGTGGAGAAAAGGGAACTCTTGTGCACTGCTGGTGGAGTGAAAATTTGTTTTGCCACTATGGAAAATAGTGTGGAGGTTCTTTAAGGAATTTAAAACAGAACTTCCAAATGATCCAACAATTCTACTTATGAATATTTATTCAAAGGAAACAAAAATACTATCTCAAAAAGACATATACACCCCCATGTTCTATGCAGCATTATTTGTAATAGACAAGATATGGAAAAAACTTGAGTGACTATCTGCAGATGAATAGTTAGGGAAAATGTAATAAATACATGTATATACACATTCAGTTCAGTTCAGTCACTCAGTCATGTCAGACTCTTTGCCACCCCATGGACTGCAGCAGGCCAGGCTTCCCTGTCCATCACCAACTCCTGAGCTTGCTCAAATTCATATCCATTGAGTTGGTGATGCCATCCAACCATCTCATCCTCTGTTGTCCCCTTCTCCTCCTATTTTCAATCTTTTCCAGCATCAGGGTCTTTTCCAATGCATCAGTTCTTCCCATCAGGTGGCCAAAGTATTGGAACTTCAGCTTCAGCATCAGTCCTTCCAGTGAAAATTCAGGACTGATTTCCTTTAGGATTAACTGGTTGGATCTCCTTGATCAAACTGTCCAAGGGACTCTCAAGAGTCTTATCCAACACCACAGTTCAAAAGCATCAATTCTTTAGCACTCAGCTTTCTTTATATTCCAACACACATCCATACATGACTACTGGAAAAACCATAGATTGACTATATGGACCTTTGTCGGTAAAGTAATGCTTCTGCTTTTTAATATGATGTCTAGGTTTGTCATAGCTTTTATTCCAAGGAGCAAGTGTCTTTTAATTGCATGGCTACAGTCACCATCTGCAGTGATTTTGGAGCTCAAGAAAATAAAGTCTTTCACTGTTTCCATTGTTTCCTCATCTGTTTGCCATGAAGTGATGAGACTGGATGTCATGATCTTCATTTTTTGAATGTTGAGGTTTTAGCCAGTTTTTTCACTCTCCTCTTTCACTTCCACCAAGAGGCTCTTTAGTTCTTCTTCACTTTTTGCCATAAGGGTGGTTCATGTATGTATCTGAAATTATTGATATTTCTCCCTGAAATCTTGATTCCAGCTTGTGCTTCATCCACTCTGACATTTCACATTATGTCCTCTGCATAATAAGCAAGGTGACAATATACAGCCTTGAGTTATTTCTTTCCCAATGTGGAACTAGTCCATTGTTCCATGTCCAGTTCTAACTGTGGTTTCTTGACCTGAATACAGAGTTTTCCATGCAGGTAAGGTGGTCCGGCATTCCCACCTCTTCAAGAATTTTCCACAGTTTGTTCTGATCTACATAGTCAAAGACCTTAACATAGTGAATGAAGCAGAAGTAGATGTTTTTCTGGAACTCTCTTGCTTTTTCTATGATCCAACGGATCTTGGCAATTTGATCTCTGGTTCCTCTGCCTTTTCTAAATGCAGCTTGGACATCTGAAATTTCTTGGTTCACGGACAGTTGAAGGCTAGCTTGGAGAATTTTGAGCATTACTTTGCTAGCCTATGAAATGAGTGCAATTGTGTGGTAGTTTGAGCATTCTTTGGCATTTCCTTTCTTTGGGATTGGAATGAAAACTGACTTTTTCCAGTCCTGTGGCCACTGCTGAATTTTCCTAATTTGCTGGCATATTGAGTGCAGCACTTTAACAGAGTCATCTTTTAGGATTTGTAATAGTTCAGCTGGAATTTCACCACCTCCACTAGCTTTGTTCATAGTGATGCTTCCTAAGGCCCACTTGACTTCACACTCCAGAAAATCTGGCTTTAGGTGAGTGATCACACCATCATGGTTATCTGGTCATGAAGAGTTTTTTTGTGTAGTTCTTCTGTGTATAATTGCCACCTCTTCTTCTGTACATATATATTCAACTAACTAACTAACATTCAGCCATAAAAAAGAAGGAAATCTTTCCATTTGGGACAACAGGGACCTTATACTAAGGGCATTATGCTAAGTGAAAAAAGTGACAAGAAATAAACAACTTTAGATACAGAAAACAGATTGGGGTTGCCAAAAGGAAAGGGGGATAGGCAAAACAGGTGAGGTGGGTCAGAATGTCCAAACTTCTAGGTATAAAATAATTTCTGGAGATGTAAAGATGAACACTGTGACTACAGTTAATAATTCTGTATTGCATAGTTGAAAGTTGCTGGGAGACTAGATCTTAAAAGTTCACAAGAAAAAAAATATATAACTGTATGGTGATGCATATGAAATAGATGTATTGTGGTGACCATTTCAAAACATATACACATGTCAAATCACAATGCTATATATCTGAAACTAACATAATGTTCTCTATAGATTATACCTCTATTAAAAAAAAAAAAAAACACTCAGTGGTTATTTCTACCTACCAGAAGCCTGAGCACTGGAAGCTGTGGACCATCTCCAAGGCTGGCTGAGGGAAGAGTCTTCAGAAGGGAACCGCTGAAGAGGGCACCTGAAGCCTTCACACCCGTTCTGACCTCTGCTTTGGTGGCAGTTAACTTAGGAGCTGCAGCAAGACATTCACTCTGAACTCCTCCTGGGTCGCAGCCTTTGCAGCAGCGGCCAGCTCATCCTTCAGGCACTCCTCAGCAGTGCTGAGGCATGACCATCCGCCGGTGTTCAAGGAAACAGCAGGCACGCCTGCGCAGAACCCCGGCCAGCCTCCACCACTTCTGCTGGAGTCCTCTCCATTGTGGTAGCCCTGGCATCGTGTCCTCAACAGCAGAGGAGAGTCTGTGACCAGAGTTAAATAGGCAGATTCATAGAAGATGCCTTTAATGCCGGTGGTCATGAAAGCCTCAGGGCCCATCACCACCAGAAGTCGCGACTCCTGGGAAAGCCACCAGTCTCCTATGAGTGAGGTTCCAGGAGGGTGGTGACCAGCAGTAGGAGTGGTGCTCATGGCCCAACTGGCTGGATGGTCTTCTTGGAGGATGTGGTGCTGTTGTCAGCCTGGTTTCCAATGGTAACAGCATTGCCTGAGCTGCCAGCGGGAGCTTCCTTCAGGTTCTTATAAGATTTAAAGGCACCCCCATCACTTTTCAGGGCTTCCCTAGTGGCTCAGACAGTAAAGCTTCTGCCTGCAATGTAGGAAACCCGGGTTCAGTCCCTCGGTTGGGAAGATCCCCTGGAGAAGGAAATGGCAACCCACTCCAGTACTCTTGCTTGGAATATTCCATGGACTGAGAAGCCTGATAGGCTACAGTCTACCTACCAGGCTTCTCAGTCCATGGAGTCACAAAGAGTGGGACATGACTGAGCAACTTCACTTTCACTCTCCATCACTTTTCCTTTTGTACATGTTCCCTTCCATTTGAGAGTGAAGGTTGTTGCTACTTAAGTGGGTTCCTGCTACAAGGGATTTGAGGACATCATCCATCACTTGCAGGACATCAAGGGCTCTGGGCATTATGAAAGCTTCATTTCAGTCAGGATGCGGACCCAGAACAATGTTGTGTGACCCCTCTCCAGGCAGCAAGGAATGACTTGCTTAGTAGCACTGGTCTTGAGAGGCTTGGTTGTGGCTCTTATAATCATTAATCAATATTCACTCTCTACTTGTGAAATGGAAGAAGATTTTATTTATAGACCATCTTAGTGTTATGTGTAACTTGTAACAAACTAATAGTAAAATTAAAGAGATTAAAATAATGGTATAAAAGAATCCTTGTTTCACATTTTTTGAGACTTTTAATTTCAATTGTATTTTTTCTGTTCCTTTAGAGGCTTTACTTTTTGTCATATTTCTTCTAAAAACTTACAGTAGTCCAATTTTTTGAGGGGGCCACACCATGCAGCCTGTGGTATCTTAGTTCCCTAAGCAGAGATCCACATCCCATGCATTGGAAGCACAGAGTCTTAATCACTTGACCCAGGGAAGTCCCTGCAACTTCTGAATACAATGACAATGATTTTCTGAATTCTTTATTCTCAATATATTTTGACATCATCAGGATCTTCAAATCTTGTCACCTTTTTGTCTCTTCATCAGTCTGTCCTTAATCTTTTTCTTTCCCAAATTCTCCCAGATCACAGTTTTCAACTCTCACCCTGTATAATCCTTAATGCCTTTGCACTTTATTCGGATATCTCCCCAAACAAACCTCAAGCTTAGTAAACCAAAAAAAAAAAAAAAAAAAGAAGAAGAAGAAGAAAGAAAGAAAGAAAAGAAAATCTACCACATGGAAATTAACTTCTATGGGAAATTCTACTGAAGAAATACAAAACACACCCAAACTTATACCTACCAAACCCACCTCCAACACTCACTCCAGGGTCCAATGAAGTGATACATTGAATTTTTTTTTCCTAACCTGAGTCATCAGTTAGCAGGTTTTAGTATAATAAGCCTCAGTTGTCCCTACCAGGTTTCAAAAATCCATCCCAAGTATTTAACGTGACTTCTTCAATTCTTCTATCCTAACATCACTCCATCATTCTCAAACACATCACCACTTCATCAAAAACAAACTAAAAGCAAGCAAACAAGCCAATTAATTGGAGCTTCACTTAAGTTATTCTCTTCCACCTACCAAAGAAATTACAATTCTCTATGATCCTTCCCTGTAGTTAATATCTCCATCTTCCTTCTAAATTACATGATGTCCTGCATATATCCTTAAATTTCTCTAATTTAACCAAATGAAAACACTCAACTCTGTCTCCTTTTAGAAAAGACATCCCACTTGGTCTATGGCAATTAAAATTAAGATACAAGTGGGAATAGTTATCCCCAAAGTCTAACAGATAACCTGGAGAGACTTCTATTAGTTTGGATATCTCAGGCTAGTGGCCTCTAGCAATAATGCATTTTATTTTATTTGGGTTTCATAAGAGTCACTGAGTTCTGTGAATTTACTATGGTACGCATGGTGGCACCAAGGAGAAATTGGTCCAAAGTGATAAAGGAAAGACTGTGTAAGTTGGAAACTTTTGCAGAACATTACTATTGATGATAGACAAGAGGCCCAGCCATGAAGCTGCTGGAAATTTGTGTACTAGGTGTTACTAAAATTCTGTGGTCCCAGGTAGCATTAGATTTGTGTGGATTGGTGAGTAATGGAGGGTGAGTAATTTCAAATTCATGACCTACATTTCTGAACCATTAATTGAATTTACTCCTTTAAGAAGAAAATGTAGTGCTAAAAATGTTTGTGTAAGGAGTCTCACATTTTTCAATTGCTAAATTCCACTGCCACAGCTGCCCAGAAGCACAGCATCTGCTACAGCAGTGCATAAGTGTGGCCAAAAGGAGCTACCCCACGTCTAAGGCAAGGAGCAGCGGCTGCACTTTCTGGAGCAGCTGTGAAGAGATACCCCATTTCCAAGGTGAGAGAAACCCAAATAAGATAGGAAATGAGAGAGGGCATAAGAGGGCAGACAGACTGAAACCACAATCACAGACAACTAGCCAATCTGATCACATGGACCACAGCCTTATCTAACTCAATGAAACTAAGCCGTGCCGGGTGGGGCCATCCAAGATGGACGGATCATGGTGGAGTCTGACAGAATGTGGTCCACTGGAGAAGGGGATGGCAAACCACTTCAGTATTCCTGCCTTGAGAACCCCATGAACAGTATGAAAAGGCAAAAAGAAAACTGAAAGATGAAATCCCCAGGTCAGTAGGTGCCCAATATGCTACTGGAGATCAGTGAGAAAATAACTCCAGAAAGAATGAAGGGATGGAGCCGAAGCAAAAACAACAGCCAGTTGTGGATGGGACTTGTGACAGAAGCAAGGTCTGATGCTGTAAAGAGCAGTATTGCATAGGAACCTGGAATGTTAGGTCCATGAATCAAGGCAAATTCGAAGTAGTCAAACAGGAGATGACAAGAGTAAAAGTCAACATTCTAGGAATCAGCAAACTAAGATGGACTGGAATGAGTGAACTTAACTCAGAATGACAGAATGACCATTATATCTACTACTGTGGGCTGGAATCCCTTAGAAGAAACGGAGTAGTCATCATAGTCAACAAACGAGTCCAAAATGCAGTACTTGGATGCAATCTCAAAAACGACAGAATGATCTCTGTTCATTTCCAAGGCAAACCATTGAATATCACGGTAATCCAAGTCTATCCCCTGATCAGTAAAGCTGAAGAAGCTGAAATTGAACAGTTCTATGAAGACCTACAAGACCTTCTACAACTAACACCCAAAAAAGATGTCCTTTTCATTACAGGGGACAGGAATGCAAAGTAGGAAGTCAAGAAACACCTGGAGTAACAGGCAAATTTGGCCTTGGAGTGCAGAATGAAGCAGGGCAAAGGCTAATAGAGTTCTGCCAAGAGAACGCACTGGTCTTAGCAAACACCCTCTTCCAACAACACAAGAGAAGACTCTACACATGGACATCATCAGATGGTCAACACCAAAATCAGATTGATTATATTACTTGCAGCCAAAGATGGAGGAGCTCTATACAGTCAGCAAAAACAACACCAGGAGCTGACTGTGGCTCAGATCATGAACATCTTATTGCCAAATTCAGACTGAAATGGAAGAAAGAGGAGAAAACCACTAGACCATTCAGGTATGACCTAAATCAAATCCCTTATGACTATACAGTGGAAGTGAGAAATAGATTTAAGGAACTAGATCTGATAGACAGATTGCCTGATGAAATATGGACAGAGGTTCGTGACATTGTACACAAGACAAGAATCAAGATCATCCCCAAGAAAAAGAAATGCAAAAAAGCAAATGGCTGTCTGAGGAGGCCTTATAAATAGCTGTGAAAATAAAGGAAGCCAAAAGCAAAGGAGAAAAGGAAAGATATTCCAATCTCAATGCAGAGTTCCAAAGAATAGCAAGGATAGATAAGAAAGCCTTCCTCTGCAATCAATGCAAAGAAATAGAGGAAAAGAATAGAATGGGAAAGACTCGAGATCTCTTCAAGACAATTAGAAATACCGAAGGAACATTTCATGCAAAGATGGGCTCAATAAAGGACAGAAATGGTATGGACCTAACAGAAGCAGAAGATATTAAGAAGAGGTGGCAAGAATAAACAGAAAAACTATACAAAAAAGATCTTCACGACCCAGATAATCACGATGATGTGATCACTCACTTAGAGCCAGACATCCTGGAATGTGAAGTCAAATGGGCCTTAGGAAGCATCACTAAGAACAAAGCTTGTGGAAGTGATGGAATTCCAGTTGAGTTATTTCAAATCCTGAGAGACGATGCTGTGAAAGTGCAACACTCAATATGCCAGCAAATTTGGAAAACTCAGCAGTGGCCACGGGACTGGAAAAGGTCAGTTTTCATTCAAATCACTAAGAAAGGCAATGCCAAAGAATGCTCAAACTACTGCACAATTGCACTCATCTCACACGCTAATAAAGTAATGCTCAAAATTCTCGAAGCCTGGCTTCAACAATATGGGAACAGTGAAATTCCAAATGTTCAAACTGGTTTTAGCAAATGCAGAGGAACCAGAGATCAAATTGCCAAAATTCACTGGATCATTGAAAAAATAAAAGACTCCCAGAAAAACATCTATTTCTTCTTTATTGACTATGCCAAAGACTTTGACTGTGTGGATCACAATAAACTGTGGAAAATCTTAAAGTGATGGTAATACCAGACAACCTGACCTGCCTCTTGAAAAACCTGTATGCAGGTGAGGAAGCAACAGTTAGAACTGGACATGGAACAACAGACTGGTTCCAAATAGGAAAAGGAGCATGTCAAGGCTGTATATTGTCACCCTGCTTATTTAACTTTTATGCAGAGTACATCATAAGAAATGCTAGGCTGCATGAAGCACAAGCTGGAATCAAGACTGCCGGGAGAAATATCAATAAACTCAGATATGGAGATGGCACCACCCTTATGGCAGAAAGTGACGAAGAACTAAAGAGCCTCTTGATGAAAGTGAAAGAGGAGAGTTTAAAAGTTGGCTTAAAGCTCAACATTCAGAAAACTAAGATCATGGCATCTGGTCGCATCACTTTATGACAAATAGATGAGGAAACAGTGGAGACAGTGTAAGAGTTGATTTTACTGGGCTCCAAAATCACTACAGATGGTGATTGCAGCCATGAAATTAAAAGACGCTTACTCCTTGGAGGGAAAGTTATGACCAACCTAGACAGTATATTAAAAAGCAACGACATCACTTTGTCAACAAATGTCTTTCTAGTCAAGGCTATGGTTTCTCCAGTGGTCGTGTATTCATGTGAGAATGGAACTATAAAGAAAGCTGAGTGCAGAATTGATGTTTCTGGACTGTTTTGTTGGAGAAGTCTCTTGAGAATCCCTTGGACTGCAAGGATATCCAACCTGTCCATCCTAAAGGAAATCAGTCCTGAATATTCGTTGGAAGGACTGATGCTGAAGCTGAAACTCCAATACTTTGGTCACCTGATGAGAAGAGCTGACTCATTTCAAAAGACCTTGATGCTGGGAAAGATTGAGGGCAGAAGGAGAAGGGGACAACAGAGGATAAGATGGTTGGATGGCATCACCGATTCAATGGACATGGGTTTGGGTGGACTCCAGGAGTTGGTGATTGACAGGGAGGCCTGGCGTGCTGTGGCTCATGCAGTTGCAAAGAGTGAGACACAACTGAGCGACTGAACTAACTAAATTAAATACTGAAATAATTTCATCAGTACATTTGACCAAGTACAATTTTCAATGTTTTTCCTAATAAGTTTTATTTCATGGTTAAGATAATTGTATGATGTAAAGAAAACATGATGGATGTTTTTATAACATGCTCCCTACATATTGATAGCTTAAGGTGAACTATGTCATATTCAAGATCTCTGAAGAAGAGAATTAGCCTTTGGTACTGGAGATGAGGCTTGATTAGTCAGAGATTTTGTTTAGCAGAATATTATTAAAATATAAAAAGAGACAGAGAAGTTTATAACATAAACATCAGAAGGAGGCAGAAAGTCTTATCAATGCCTTACACAGTTCTTAAATTGATTATTAACAATAAGAATGTCTTACCAGACCCACAGAAAGGCAATGCCAAAGAATGCTCAAACCACCGCACAATTGCAGTCAGCTCACACACTAGTAAAGTAATGCTCAAAATTCTCCAAGCCAGGCTTCAACAATATGTGAACCATGGACTTCCAGGTGTTCAACCTGGTTTTAGAAAAGGCAGAGGAACCAGAGATCAAATTGCCAACATCCGCTGGATCGTTGAAAAAGCAAGAAAGTTCCCGAAAACATCTATTTCTGCTTTATTGACTGTGCCAAAGCGTTTGACTGTGTGGATTACCACAAACTGTGGAAAATTCTGAAAGTGATGGGAATACCAGACCACCTGTCCTGCCTGTTGAGTTATCTGCATACAGGTCAGGAAGAAACAGTTAAAACTGTACATGGAACAACAGACTGGTTGCAAATAGGAAAATGAGTACGTCAAGACTGCATATTGTCACCCTGCTTATTTAACTTACCTGCAGAGTACATCATGAGAAAAGTTGGGCTGGATGAAGGACAGCCTGAAATCAAGATTTCTGGGAGAAATATCAATAACCTCAGATATGCAGATGACACCACCCTTATGGCAGAAAGGTAAGAAGAAAGTGAAAGTGAAAAGTGATGAAAGTGAAAGAGGAGAGTGAAAAAGTTGGCTTAAAGCTCAACATTCAGAAAACTAAGATCATGGCATCTGGTTCCATCATTTCATGGCAAATAGATGGAGAAACGGTGGAAACAATGGCATACTTTATTTTTTTCAGGGCTCCAAAATCACTGCAGATGGTGACTTCAGCCATAAAATTAAAAGACACTTACTCCTTGGAAGAAAAGATTTGACCATCCTGACAGCATATTAAAAAGCAGAGACATTACTTTGCCAACAAAGGTCCATCTAGTCAAGGCTATGATTTTTCCAGTAGTCATGTATGGATGTGAGAGTTGGAGTGTAAAGAAAGCTGAGCACTGAAGAATTGATACTTTTGAACTGTGGTGTTGGAGAAAACTCTTGAGAGTTTCTTGGACTGCAAGGAGATCCATCTATCCTAAATGAAATCAGTCCTGAATATTCATTGGAAGGACTGATGCTGAAGCTGAAACTCGAATACTTTGGCCACCTGATGCGAAGAACTGACTCATTTGAAAAAGCCCTGATGCTGGGAAAGAGTGAAGTGCAAGAAGAAGGGGACGACAGAGGATGAGATGGTTGGATGGCATCACTGACTCAATGGACATGAATTTGAGTAAACTCTGGGAGTTGATGATGGACATGGCGGCTTGGCATGCTGCAGTCCATGGGATTGCAAAGAGTCAGACATGACTGAGTGACTGAACTGATCTGAACTGAAGCAGACCCACTCACACAACATATATCTTAAAATAACGGGATGAGAACTAACAGTAGAAATTTCTTACCAGACCCACTCCCATAACACATGTCTTAATATAATAAGATTAGTCAGAAGGTTCCTTTTGAGAAGGAGAAATATGTCTTCAAGCAAGATACATTATTATTATATTATCATTAGAACAGAGCTTAAGGATAAACATGCCCTTGAGCAAGATGAGTTGTTTTGTGGTGTAATCATTCAGTTCAATTCAGTTCAGTCTCTCAGTCCTGTCCCACTCTTTGAAACCCCATGAATCGCAGCACCCCAGGCCTCCCTGTCCATCACCAACTCCAGGAATTTACCCAAACCCGTGTCAATCGAGTTGGTGATACCATCTAGCCATTTCATCCTCTGTCATCCCCTTCTCCTCCTGCCCCCAATCCTTCCCAGCATTAGGGTCTTTTTCAATGAGTCAACTCTTCGCATCAGGTGGTCAAAGTATTGGAGTTTCAGCTTCAACATCAGTCCTTCCAATGAACACCCAGGACTGATCTCCTTTAGGATGGATTGGTTGGATCTTCTTGCAGTCCAAGGGACTCTCAAGAGTCTTCTCCAACACCACAGTTCAAAAGCATCCATTCTTCGGCACTCAGCTTTCTTCACCGTCCAACTCTCACATCCATACATGACCACTGGAAAAACGATAGCCTTGACTAGACGGACCTTTGTTGGCAAAGTAATGTCTCTGCTTTTTAATATGCTGTCTAGGTTGGTCATAACTTTCCTTCCAAAGAGTAAGCATCTTTTAATTTCATGGCTGCAATCACCATCAGCAGTGATTTTGGAGCCCAAAAAAATAAAGTTTGACACTATTTCCATTGTTTTCCCATCTATTTCCCATAAAGTGATGGGACCAGATGCCGTGGTCTTAGTTTTCTGAATGTTGAGCTTTAAGCCAACTTTTTCACTCTCCTCTTTCACTTTCATCAAGAGGTTCTTTAGTTCTTCTTCACTTTTTGCCATAAGTGTGGTGTCATCTCCATATCTGAGGTTATTGATATTTTTCCTGACAATCTTGATTCCAGCTTGTGTTTCTTCCAGCCCAGTGTTTCTCATGAAGTACTCTGCATAATTTCAATAAACAGGGTGACAATATACAGCATTGACATACTCTTTTTCCTATTTGAAACCAGTCTGTTGTTCCACGTCCAGTTCTAACTGTTGCTTCCTGACCTGCACACAGGTTTCTCAAGAGACAGGTCAGATGGTCTGGTATTCCCATCTCTTTCAGAATTTTCCACAGTTTTTGGCTTAAAGAAGTTAGTCATAAAGATTGTTGTCATAACAATTCAGTGTTAAGAAAAACATGCCTTATGAGACTAACACAAAGCAATGTAGGAAAAAAAAATATTGTTCCTTCTCCTCCTCGAGAACCCTGAGCCCCTTTCTCCTCCTCAAGGACCTTAGACCCCTTCCTCCTTGAAGCCCCAGACTTCTTATCAACCTGCCTAACAATTAACTCTGTCAATATGTCCCTAAATTCTCACATTTAGAGGATGTCTTCCTAAATTCTTCCATAATTTTCTTCAGTGTATCATACATATATCATTGCTTTAATTGAATTAACACTCTAGTACCTCATCTTTCACCTTCTCTTCTTTGCTAGGCTTTTCAGAAGAGAATCTTGTCAATCAATGCATTTACTTCATCACCTGCCATTCAATACTAAGTCTACATTACTATTCATTAATAACCTTGACTTCATTACAAAACTATTTGGGGTTATTAATAATCTTCTGGTGACCAATGGAGCAGACAGTTCTTAAATTTAATGTATGTGATCCCTCCTAAATTTTTGACACCATCTCTTTCACAAATGGTCATCTTGACTTTTGTGATAGCATTTTTAACTCTTATCCTCTTTTGTTGTTCCTTATCCCAGTCATTGTGGACTTCCTTCATTTGCTGTGGGGTTCACCAGGATTTCTTTTCAGTCATCTTATTTTTTGCTACATGCATGTATGCATGCTAAGTCACTTTAGTCGCATCTGACTATTTGCTACTCTAAGGACTGTAGCATGCCAGGCTTCTCTGTCCATAGGATTCTCTAAGCAAGAATACTGGAGTGGGTTGCTGTGCCCCCTTCAATGGTATCTTCCTGACCCAGAGAATGAACCCGTGTCTCTTACATCTCCTGCATTGTCAGGTGGGTTCTTTACCACTAACGCCACATCAGAAGCCCCTGTGCTACATGCTCATATCTAAATATCATGAATATAGTTATGATTATATAATCTTTCTCTCCAACCCAAATTTCATTCTTGAATTTCAGACCTGTGAAACTGCTTCCTCTTTGAATGGTAACCTCAGCTAAAGTGTGGGGATGTGACTTTGTCATATTTTCTGATTCCATATTCTCCTGTTTTACATGCTCTGCAGCCAAATTACAGCCTTGGGTACCTCCTAGACTCCTTTTCTCCTTTACTTTTGATATTCAGATTCATCCACGCTACACATTCCACTGTCTTACTGTTTCCAAATCCCTTTGGTTTCCAACAAAATCATCATTTTGCTACTGCTCAGGCAGTAATTTACTTTTATTAATCTCAAAGCCTCAGAATCTGTCATATTGCTGGTTAAATGTTCTTTATACAACTCAAAATGTGCTATATATCTCTTCTCATATTTCTTCATGAAATCTTTATTCCCTTTATCTAACCTCTTAAACATAGTATGTAAGATCACTTATAGACTAATGATCAAACTCTTTAGTCTCTGATATAAATGATTTACCCTCAAAATTCATGTTGTCACCATGAAAACTAATTAAAGATAAACAAATACATAAGCCTCTGATGTCTCTGGGCTGTTACTCAGCCTGAAACGACCTTAGTGATTAACCTCACTCTTTGCTTTATCTAGTTATCACCTCTGCTATAAAACTTCAGTTTAGAGGCTACCTCTTGTGACTTGTGGAAATTAAGCCTTCAGTAATCACACAACATTTCTTTTTTGTATTCCTGAGGCTTTCCCAATCAGTCTGCATTATTTGACTTTATTATCATTAGTTTCTTAAAGTCAACAGTTTTTGGATTTCCTCTAGATATTTTTAGAAAAACATATGACATAAAATAAAACAGTAAAGTATCATTTATTGAAAATAAAATGAAAGAGGATATCCTGTTTCAGCTAGAGCCTGGTACATCATTTAATCAGGTCATTTTCCTTGTTTGAATTTTGCTGATGTTCTCATTGTTTTACTTTTGTCATCATATTACTTTATGTCATCTCAATAAGAAAAATACATTTGAAAGAACAAAGATACATGAATATATTAGAAAATGAAGAGATAAAACATCATCAGTTAAGATAAATTACCTTTTAACAGATGAAATTCTAGGTTTTGTTCATTTTAATACATTATTTTTACATTTTTATCCTGTGACAGTCTTAGAATTTTTTTTAAAGTTGGCTTAAATTTTGTACTTAGCACACTCAAATTTTATATATATAAAATGTAAAACATAATTTTATTTAAGATTACTCAGTTTAATAAAACATACTTAAAAATGGTCATTGCATAAGAGGGAGACAAGCTGCTTGCTTTGCTAAAAGGAATTGGCAAAAAAAAAAAGCTAATTGCATAACTTGCATCTCTTTTTGCAGATATTATTCCAGGAGAAAATTCTTATAAGACTGTTTCGCTTGCTTGAATATTTTAATGTGCATCAATTATGAATGGTAATATAACCATAGATTCCATATAATAATAACAATGATGGTAGAAATAATATATATTCTTAAGATGGGGCTTCCCTTGTGGTTAAATGGTAAAGAATCTGCCTGCCAAGCAGAAGATGTGGGTTCAATCCTTGGGTTGGGAAGATCCCCTGTAGAAGGAAACGGCAACCCACTCCAGTATTCTTGTCTGGGAAATCCCATGGACAGAGAAGCCTGGAAGGTTACAGTCCATAGGGTCACAAAAGTCAGACACTTCTTAGTGACTGAACAACAACAACAGTACTTAAGATAGCAGAGTCTGCTTCTCATTAGATTATTTAGCTAAATACATAGAATTTAAATAACAACAGTTATGCAATTTAGTGATTGCCATATGACATTTTCAGTAGCATTTTATAGTAATTCATAATAATGGAGAACAATAAATTATTTCTAGGAGGAGACAATAAATCTCTAAATGCAGTTAGTTGTGACAACACATTTTGTTGTCAGGCTTAAAAAAGACTTTATATTTTATTGTGGTGTGTGTATATATTTAGATTATGATAATATATACATAAATATACCTATTCCTATCTATATTAGTGAAAGTGTTAGTCACTCAGTCATGTACAATTCTTTGTGACCCCATGGACACCCACCAGGCTCCCATGTCCATGGGATTCTCCAAGCAAGAATACTGGTGCTGTGCTGTGCTTACTCGCTCAGTTGTTTCTGATTCTTTGCAACCCCATGGACAGAATACTGTCCCTCCAGGGAAGAATACTGGAATGAGTTGCTATGCCCTCCTCCAAGGGATCTTCCCAGCACAGGGACCAAACCCAGGTCTCCTGCATTGCAGGAAGATTTTTTACCATCTGAGCCACCAAGGAAGCCCTAGATTATGAATACACTTATTCATAATCTAATATAGATGTATTATTTTGGCTTATTTCAATTGTAATTTAAAGACATGATTTTGTGGATAAATGCATCTAATACAGCCACTTAAGGCAATGTGGGATTAAATATTTTTCCATATATTAGCTAACTAGTGAATTTATCTAAGTTAAGAAAATGTATTACAAGAATATATTACCATTAACACTAGAAACTTAAAACCTCAGGAGAGTTTGATTGCAGATTCATTTTTTATTTTTATCAAAGTAATATATGCAGAAGATTAGAAAACAAATGATATAGAAGAGCTTACAATGACAAGTAAAAGACCAATTTTTTTGTGTCTTCTATCCTAAGCTTACAAATTCATTTATAAATTTTAGAGAAGTACCTTTAGTTTTCTGATACAATAGAGGATTGTCAAGTTCCTCTTTTCTCAATAATAGTATTACAAATCCTCAGTAATCCACTTTTCCTATGACAAAAATGTTCATATACTGTGCTTTACTTAGTGGCTCAGTTGTGTCCAGCTATTTGTGACTCCATGAACTGTAGCCCACCAGGCTCCTTCTGTCCATGGGGATTCTCCAGGCAAGAATACTGGAGTGGATTGCCATGCCCTCCTCTAAGGGATCTTCCCAACCCAGGGACAGAACCCAGGTCACCCTCATTGGAGTCAGATTCTTTACCATCTGAACCATCAGGGAAGACCATGTTCATAAATTTTTTCACCGCATAGAATCTTATTGACAGTTGCAGGATATTTTTTTTTTTTTTTTTTTTTTTATTTGCAAAATTATTTATTTACATTTTAAGCTCATGGTAAAATAATTCTAGGATAGAATGGCTAAGATGAAATGATACCAAGTCGATATAAACACACACATTTATCTTTACATGAAAAGAATTCTAGCGATGGCTATAGATGAACTCAGGTTTTCCTTTACAAAACCAATATTCCTTTCAATCATGCTGTGATAATGTCTTCTAATAAGAGCAGATTTAATGTATATCATTCAAAAAAATCTGAGAAACAAAAGCTGACTTGGATGGTTTTATTATTAAACTGCTATCCATATGTCATAAAACCAAAACTGTTTTACAGGGCTGAGATGTTCAAATAGGTCCAAACATATAATTAATAACTTTTAAGTAAGGAATGCTTTGGCTATTAGGTTTTGACTTAGTTTTGGCATTACTTGCATAATTTATATCATTTCAGTTAGTCACTTGGTAATCCGTTCAAAACAAGACTTGCTTAATACTATCACAAAGCACTTAGCCTTACCTTGAGTGGGAATATCTTTAAGATGCTGACAGTAGCAACACATTTCTCTTTTCCTTCACTCAGAAAAAAAGAAATCACAAAAATAAAAAGTTCATTTTCACACGTTGAAATTTTACTCATTCTTAAAACAAAAGTTCCTCATCATAATACCTACTCTGGGTATTATCAAAATGCTAGACCTGTAAGAACTCCTCCTATACCTTGAAAGCCTATGACTTTGTGATCTATATATGTTTAAGGTTAAATATATAAACAATGCATTTGAAGCTTCTGGGAAGAATTCACATTTACAATAGTTTTTAAAAATCTGGGTTTATTAAGTTTTAGAAAAATAAATACTGTGGTTGGTTCTACCCTCCCCATCCACTTTTCTCCCCTTACAAGTTTGAGCTTAAGAGTTCAGGTTTCTAAAAAGCAGAAGAAAGCAAAATAGAACAATGTAGCTTTTATTATTCACATTTTCCCTTTCTAAGGGTAACATATTATCACAATGGCAAACTTGATTCTCTTTCCTTGAAATGAAGATCCTATCTCCTAAAACTAATTTAAATAACTGTTCTTAAGAAATCAAATGAATTTAACAACCAGTACTTTTAATAAACTAGGAATTAAATGCCTATAAAATATATAACATGATTTTAAGGAGTTCTATTATAAAGTCTGAAAGCAAAATCTAAATATTTAATAGTTTAAATTTAATCTCTTTAAAAGTCTTTTAAAAGCTGTAAGCTATATTTTAACATTTATCCTTCCCTCCACCACTCTTCAGTTAATTCTCTTCGTTTGTTTGTAATATCTTTGTTTTTACATTTTCTGCCATTACTCGATCATTATTATGCAAATTCTGTTCACTTCACTACCAGGACTCAATGTGAAAGTGTGTAATTTCTCCTAGAATTATTTAAGTTAAAATTTTTTATGTCATATATTGGAAACATCACAAGTATAGATCTCAAATGGAGTCTCTAGTTTAACACTAATCCAGATCATCTTCCAGGCTCTTGATCACTACAGCTGATACACAAATTTCCCTCCTGCCCCTTCTCACGTCCATGATCACCTGATCAAATTCAGATTCACTGAAATCAAGGCTGCCTCTGAGGATGTTTTTCAGGTTCTTCTCTTCACCTTTATTCTATGCCTGATCTAGTCCATTGAATGCAATTTTATTATCTTTCTTTTTGTATCTTCATCTTTTACTAGAATACATTTTCAAGTAGATGTAAGAAATTGTACTTAACCTTATGAATCCTTCCAATGTCTGGAAAAGCCTCATGTACTTTCATATGTCCTTTGATACTTTGGCTTGATATATAATTCTCAGTTTAAAAATAATGTTCAGCACATTGAAGGCAGAAATGGACTAAGATATAAATCATATATAACCTATAATAAAGTTGGAAGTTATGTAAGTGAGTAAATTCAGATTTTTACTTTAGAAAACTTGTCAGTAAATACTGCTATCCATTTGGAAAATAACAAACAAAATCAGATTCTTAATTTATATTCTCATCATTTGGTACATATTTTCAACATGTACTATGTGCCAGGTTGGATATCGGTTATTAAGAATATACTTTGACCAAAATAGATATGATAAAGACAAAAGCATGAAACAAAGTCAAGTGCTTATAGTCTTACTAGGTTGTAAAGTACTATGGCAGGAACACTGAATATCCAGTATTTAGTAGAAAGTGTATAATATACTATGCTTTAAATTTACATATACTGATTGAAAGAATAATAAATAGGAAGTGGAATAATAAAGTAACATTTACTAATAATAGAGATAATAAAAGCAAAATGCTACATGGATAGTATGGAATTTTTGTGAAATTAGTGAAACATTTTATGTGGGAGAATTACAAGGAGCAGGCAACTATTATCCATATAAAAGCTTGAGCTTTATTTGAAATATTCTTTTAAATTATCCATAAAATTATTTAATACACCTTTTATCCTTTTTTTTCCCTATTGCCTGACTCCTTCTCTTCCAAAGTCATAAAAAAAATATTAACACCAAATATTTAAGAACAGCTTGAAGCATTTTGTTGGAAATGATGGATGCTTAAGGAGTGTAACAATAAAGTGATTTGATCCTTAAATCAGGATATAATCTCTAGAGATCTTGGGGACAAAGAGTTTAAATGAGCTTTTAGAAAGCCGAGGGAAAAGCATAGGCACACACAATCTTGACCTTAGAAAAATCTTTGGAGATTGTATAATGAGGTCTATTATAACATGAACAATAGTTAAAAGGGCACTTAGGATTCCAGGTGACTTCTTTTGTAAACAGGATTCAATTTTTGTCCTATATTAATTATGCAATTAATATTTCTTTGTTCTTAAGGAATGCTTTTGTCTGGGTTCTGTAGAAGATGGAACTTGAAACAAAACTTAATGTTGATGCTTTATTTATTGTGTGATGTGATTCTAGAACTGGACTGGGGGAAATGGAAGCAGAGAAAGCTGGAATGCAAATACAAAGTTTTCTGAGGTATTGAAGCAGGCTGGTTTGGAGGCAGTAATTGATAATCTACTTCTCTACCACTTATCATAATATTCCCTTGTTTCTAACCAGTAACATGGCTGTTTTGGGTTGCTTGAGTTGTCTTGTTTTTCTTGGATTATGGTCATTGTAACTACTAATTGGTAATTATTACTAGGCATGTATCATAAACCAATTCTTATTCTTTTTTTTCCTCATTACATTTGAGAATGAGGACCTCTGTTCTTTTAATTTGCTTTACACTTGCCACATTAAAGCATTTTGCGTGCGACACTAATCCTCAAAGTGGCTTTGTCACTTGGTCTCCTCACTGTTCAAGTCCTTTTCATTCCAACAAAAGAATCATCTTTCAGAGCTCGCAGAACTTTCTTACCAATCTACCAAAAAAAAATAAAAATAAAAATAAAAAATTGCACTGTTCTATTTCTTGAGAGCTCACTATGAATCAATGGTAGATGGAGGAGGAAATGGCAACCCGCTCCAGTATTCTTTCTGGGAAAATCCCATGGTCAGAGGAGTCTGGCAAGCTCCAGTCCATGGGGTTGCAAACAGTCAGACATGACTGATCAGATGAATCAATAATATAGTTTCAGAATGGATTTTAAAATTTGACAAATATTTATTTTTTGTGTATCCTAGAAATGAATTTACTGGGTTGTTTTTTTTGGTTGTTCCTATGTTTTCTATTCCAAAAAATGATTACTATCATTTACTCTTACTCTCACTCATTTATCATATCACATGTGTTTGGACCTGCTAGGAAATTTAGTTTGATACTTTAAGTATATTGCTCATCTCAGTATTTTCATTTTAATCAGAATCAAAGCCTTAAATTAGAATGATGGAGAAGTATGAATAAAGTATTGGGGCAAGGGGCAATATTTCTCTTTATTAGTACATTTAAATAAAGCATCACTTGATTTATGTTTATTCTAATGCCTGCAAGTAAATTCTTTAGGTTTCTAGACTTCAAAACATTTCACAGATTCAATCTAAATTACACTAGCTAATATGTTTTGTAACATAAATAACACATTTCTAAAGCAGATAAAAAATAGTTGTGGTCTAAAATGCTCTATCTTTTATGCAAAATAGCTATGAACTTAGATTATAAATATTAAAGAGCACTGATTGTGTATTAGTAACTAAAGGAATATTATGCTTGTCTTCTAGTAACTTGCATTCTAATTAATACAATACCATACATCGCTCATGTTTTATTTAATTGTTTTAAAGTTTTCTACTAAAATATTTGAATCTTGAGTATTTAATCAAAAGAAGTATAATATTTGGGAAAGTTTGGGGAAGAACATTTTCATAAGAAATGAATTTGGGAATCTGTTGATAATATAGGACTTAATGAATAATTAATTTAGAAGACACAACTTTGAACTAGTTGAAGAAGCCAGTGTTGTTTCTAGAAATGTCAGAGAAGTGTTTAAGAATTTTACATATTTATGGTGAAATAATAAAAGATTTTTCTGTGTATACACTTTAGTAAAACTGGAATAAACGCAGGATAAACATTTCTTAGTCATTTTTATTTTATTTGCAATAAAAAAATCACTGATATTTTATACTTAACATAGAAGAAATCATGCATGCCCAATATGAAAAAGGAAATGTTATACTGAAGAGTCCAATGAAAAATATAAACTAATCATGTAAACATTCCAAATTCTTTTAAGGTACAGAAAAATGAGACTAAAGTACATTTCAGAAGTGCTCGTTCTGAAATGATACTTCATTGAAGCATTGTTTTCATTATGAAAAATCAATCAGTTTACCCCTGTGATTTGGTGATGCAGCTGAGACTAAGGAGATTTATCCTAGCCTTTTGGTGAATCCACACAATTAATAGAGACTTAGGTAAAACTGTGTTGACAGGAACATCCTAAATATGTGTGGTAAGTCGATGGTATTGATTTCAATTATGTCTGATTTCTGCCTTGAGACTAGCAACTTAGAGTTTGGGCCCCAGTTAACCATTAAATGTGATTTCATGGCCCCTTGATCGTCCCATTCCTCACGTTTCACATTGAACAATCATGATTCCACTTATTCCTTAGAAAGCGGTGTTAGCTCAGCTATTCGTAGTGAACATAAGAAGCAAGTATCTCAAGGACATACTGGATTTATTTAACAGAGGTTTACATGAACCTAATCAGAGTCAGAGGAATAAAATGCTTGACAGCATCTGTGTTCTCTGCATGTTTTGAAAATACATAATTCAGGAAGCTTGGGACAAGGGAACTTTCTTTGTAAATGATTTTAAAGTTATTCTGTTGTGAACTGGCCTATGTCAGTTTCAAATAGAAGTAGAGGGCATTCAGAGTTACAGTTCTCCTTGATCTCTTCCAGATACCAATGAATGAAAGTCGAATACTAAATCCTTCCACATGCTATTTATTAAGCACACCTTTTTTTAGCAAGCTGGTATAAAGCACTACATGCATTCTATTCTGGAGACTTGGTTTTGAAAATGACTCCTTTATGTTCTCTGATCTAAACTTACTTAAATGATTCATTCCAAAAAGAGGTTTGTATTCTAGAGGCAGAATTCTCTTACCCTTAGGAACAATACAAGGCTGCCAATACTTAGACCCATTGGTTGGACTCAGAAATAAGTAGTCACCAAGTCTTGCATTTCATTCCTAATAGTACCTGTTTCACCAGTTGGCGAGATGCTCAGGGTCTGCTTATAGAGGGATACAGAAAATTCTAAATATTTCAAGCAAACAATTCACCTGTACTACTAATCTCAACAAAGAGGTCTCATTTTTATAACCTATACAAGCCACTAATTCCATACTTGCACATGTACTCACAATACTAATCATATTTTTGAAACCTTTAAATATTAATCAAATAAAACACAACAAAAGTGTATGAAGTAGTCACATTAGAAGCCTGAGCTTTCTGCTTAGAAAGTTGGTAGACTCTCCAGAAACATAGACTGACCTCATACTCATGGCATCACATACCACATCCATAAATAAGACATATTTTTTCATTTGAATATTTAATCACCTGTGATTCACTCAGAACAGAGCACAGATAGAAAACTGTTTAACTTCCTTACTTGACCTACATGAGGGAAAACAGTCATGGGGAGGGAGCATTCAATATTAGTAAACAGATTCAAACAGGATTGGATGCATTAGGAAAAAGTATGTGTTCTAGGTATGCTGAGTTTGGAAGACATCTTTCATTTCTTATTTCAGAATGAGATTAATATGAAGCTGGTCAGTTAAAATTAAGAGTGTATGACTTAAGTGGAACTGGAGTTAAATTATTCATTTGACCTTTAAAGACAAGTTTTGAAAGGGAGCCACAGATAGTTTCTTCTTGGAAAGAGTACTTCTCTCTGTATTTCTATCAAAGGTCAAGGCAAACCCATAGTGAAGGCAGAAAGGATATAGACACTTCAGAGAGATAAGCATGGAATAACTGAGTTTCTTTTAATATGATTAGTCCAGTTTGTCAGTTTAATTAAATACTCAAGAATTTAAATTTCAAGCACCTTTAAAGAATACATAAATGCATGTAACTCTAACGGCAGTATCCTGTATCATCATAGAAATTAAGCATACCTTTTGTTATCTCAATGAGTCCTAGCAGGAGGAGAAAGGAAAGAAAGTCCTCAATAAGGCAGTAGTATCAATTCATTTCTATATATAAATAAATGAATGTAAATAAGTATATTGAATGCATATATGTACTTGTATTTTAGAAATATTGCTAAGGGTCTCTGGGGTCCTGGTGGCATTGCCTGACCTTGCCAATGGCTACAGTGTATGTTTTACCTCAAAACAATGTAGACTCTGTGGGGCTCCATTTATATTTCTGTAAGATTGCAGGAGAGGAAGAGGTCACACATTTACTAGTATTCTTTGATTCTCCTTATCTTTAATTTAAAACTAAACTTTTCTATTAAAATTATGTGCCTTCTGTAGATTATCATCAATGGCTGACACTCAGAAGTTTGGAAGACTGGAATTCCTTGGTAGTTTTGAAACTGTTTCTCGGAGAGTTGTATTTCTGGAAACTTACAGAAAGAAACCATCGTGCTTTTAGGTCCTACCTTAAAGCAAGATAACACTTTGCTACTCATAGATGATAGGAAAATGAAATATGAAGGTATGTGATTTTTCTTATCAAATACTGATCATATCCTCAATGGCAAATGTGCTTTATTTGATAATACTTTAACTGGGTTTGCTTTATTGACTACATTGTGTGAACATCTTGTGTGTGTGAACTTGCAGTTAATGAGATTATTTTTCCTAAACATTACCTTTAATATTCTGGATTACTAAGGAGTAAAAACAAAGTTCACTAAATAAAGAAAAATACCCCCAATGTGGCCTGTAATTAGAGTGAATTCATGAGACTTGTTGCTTTTAAGATTTTAAAGGGATTCATGGTGGTTGTCTGCAGAGAGCCTCCGTTTTTATGAAATGGTGAATTGAAGGGAACAGACAGTGGAAGATCTGCCAAAGTCACTTCTTCCTTTGTCCCCTGTTACTAACATCATTTCAGCCCCTCCTGTACCCTTAACCATGTCCATGTTTATTAGGGATGGAACTGAACTAACTGGAGACTTTATACTGCAGTTTTATAGATCGCAATATGGTATGTTAAACACATAATTTCTTGGCACACTAAGATTAACCTCTTTTCCAGAGTGTATTTTTCTGTTTAAGCTTACAATCTAAGCAGGATAGAATAATTTCTGAAACAAAATTTAAATGGAAATTAAATAGATATTTAACTGTTAGCAACTGTGATTCAGAACAAAATCATATGTTTGTACTCCTTTTAAAATAAGAGATGAATCATTTAAAATTTATAAATATATGTTTAATTTATAATATTAGAAAGGACATAGAACTTTTTAAATTTTATAAAAAGCCTATGTATGTAAATTTTAAAGAGTTACCCTTGTCAATTTGCTGTGACATTATTCTAATATAATCGTGCCATGATTCTCAAAACTTCCTATTATTTTTCTTAGCTATTTAAAAAAAAAAACTGTCCATTTTATCCTAAATTATTTTACTGGATCAAAAACTATCTTATAAGTGACATTTTAGAGATAAATACATAGCTTGTAATTTAAGGGAAAATTTTATCTAATTAAAGTTAGGTCATCTGCAATTATAACTATGCTGTTAAATTTTTAAATGATTTCTTTCTATAAAGAGAACCACTAACACAGCGAAATGAATTTGTATTTTTTGTTAACCAGAAAGGGTAAGTTATAAATTACTATCTGTACTATTTATAAAATTGAGTTTTATTGTAAATATTTTATACAAATACATGCACACAAACGAAGAAATAATTATGGTAATATTTCTGCTTACAATTTAATCAAAACTTTTACCTCCTTTCTAGTTTTTATTTAATTTTTATGTGTTCTTAGTTGTTCAGTCATGTCTGACTCTTTGTGACCCCATGGACTGTAGCCCACCAGACATCTTTGTCCATGGGATTCTCCAGGCAAAAATACTAGAATGGGTAGTCATTCTCTTCTCCAGGAGATCTTCTTGAACCAGGGATGGAACTTGCATCTCTTGCGTTGCAGGTGGATTTTTTACCATCTGAGCCACCAGGGAACCCCTTAATTTTTATGTAATACACATATTTTGAAAGAAATAATTATCAAAATCTCTAGGTCAAATATTAAAATTAAAATGCCATATTAATATTAGAGAAGAACTCACTAATTACTAATATGTCTAATTAATCAATATTTTAATTATGAATATTTACTCAGGTAAAAATAGACATTTATATAGATATAAAATACTTTATAAAACATTATTAAAATAATTATATTTTATGTTAGTTTGAAAATAATTGTTTGTTATTACATCACATAATCTAAAAGCTATTGAAGCTGAGGTATTTGTTGAGAGAGATTCTAATAATTATTGTATATTAAATGAAGAATTACTTTTAAAAGATAAAAAAACAGTTTATATTTGTATTGATAATAAATGAAGCAGACAAATCCTTAACCTCCCTACATTCAAAATAAATAAGCTCTCTTTGTAAGCCAATAGGAAAATAACTCAGAGAGCTAAAGATAAAAGACAGCAAGGACACGAAAAGACAATACACAGGTAAAAGTTCTGTGAATAATATACACTTATTAAAATGTGAATATAACATTTTATAATATAATATAAATGAAAATATTAAAAAGAAGAAGAAGATATAAAGAGGAATTTCACAAAAGAGAAGATCCAAATGATTGGATGCAATGTAGTACATTTGTATAAAATACAATGGTGAAAATCTATATACATTCTGAAAAGTAAAAATAGTGTAAAGGTTATTCACTGTTCTAGCTAATTGTAAATAGGATTATTCAGAGTGTTCCTGGTAGGATGGCAATGTGCTGCTTCTTTATCTGGGTGCTCATTGTATGCATGTGATTACCTGTGAAAATATGTTGAGTTGTGATATACAATTTGCTTTCCAGTATGTATATTATACTTCATTTAAAATAGAATAGGAAGAGGATAAGGGGAATTACTGAAAGAGCAAAGTAATCTATTTTTTCATGTACTTTTAGAGAAGAAACCATAGAATAATATAATATTTTGTGATTCACTTTGAAGACAAATGGGAAAAGAAAAGATACAAAGAAATTAAATAATAAAAAGAGAATGCTGCTGCTGCTACTAAGTCACTTCAATACAATGACATAACAATTAAAAGATGAACCATCAGTTCAGTTCAGTCACTCAGTCGTGTCTGACTCTTTGCGACCCCAAAAATTGCAGCACGCCAGGCCTCTCTGTCCATCACCAACTCCCAGAGTCTACCGAAACCCATGTCCATCTAGTCAGTGATGCCATCCAACCATCTCATCCTCTGTCGTCCCCTTCTCCTCCTGCCCCCAATCCTACCCAGCATTAGGGTCTTTTCCAATGAGTCAACTCTTCGCATCAGGTGGCCAAAGTATTGGAGTTTCAGCTTCAACATCAGTCCTTCCAATGAACACCCAGGATTGATCTCCTTTAGCATGGATTGATTGGATCTCCTTGCAGTCCAAGGGACTCTCAAGAGTCTTCTCCAATACCACAGTTCAAAAGCATCAATTCTGCGGTGCTCAGCTTTCTTCACCGTCCAACTCTCACATCCATACATGACCACTGGAAAAACCATAGCCTTGACTAGACGGACTTTTTTTGGCAAAGTAATGTCTCTGCTTTTAAATATGCTATCTAGGTTGGCCATAACCTTCCTTCCAAGGAGTAAGCGTCTTTTAATTTCATGGCTGCAGTCACCATCAGCAGTGATTTTGGAGCCCAAAAAAATAAAGTCTGACACTGTTTCCACTGTTTCCCCATCTATTTCCCATGAAGTGATGGGACCAGATGCCATGATCTTAGTTTTCTGAACGTTGAGCTTTAAGCCAACTTTTTCACTCTCCTCTTTCACTTTCCTCAAGAGGCTCTTTAGTTCTTCTTCACTTTCTGCCAAAGGGTGGTGTCCATAGACATACTTTTTTCACATCAAAAAGAAGGGATTCTCTTATAAAACAACAGAAAGACACATCTCAATATTGTAGTTAAAGAAATGGTTTGGTAACAGCATAGATGTTATCAGTAGAATGTTGATTAATATATTGCATATGTATAATCATTGTCGTAGTCACCTTAAGGATATTTTTTCCAAATTAATCATATTGCTAAAAAATAAAGCCCAAATATGCTTATCTTTACTCCAATCCTTAAGACTTACTCTTTGCCTTTTGCCACTTCAGGATTCTTTTTTGTTGATATCAGAGAGCCCACAAGATTAGTGGCATCTCTTGTAATTATTCCCTGCTTACAATGGACAGATACTGAAAAACTTTTCAAAGGTATTATCCCCACGCACTGTCAACCCTCTGTGCATTTCCCAAAGTCTTTTATGAAGAAAGTGTTTTCTGTAATATCTGAGGGAAAGTGCTTTTCTGGATATTAAGCAATTTGCATATACATCAATAGTGCCATCCCCACAAGCTCCATGATTTCTTCTTTCATATTGTATGAAGTTTTGGTCTTTCCAACTCATTTAATATCAGCCATATTTGAAGCCACATGTTATTAGAAACAAACAAGTGGACTGTTAGAACTGGTTATGAAGCTAACACTGAATTCAGAATACTGAATCTGTTTCTGTAAGTCAACCCATTGACAAGCTCAGCCTGATCCAGTGTTATGCTCCTCCTTCCCTGGTCCACCACCCTTAGCTTCTTTTGCACGTATTCCTGAGATCTTGATGGCATAACTTGTTCAAATGATACTAGATTTTGGTGTGTATGCTGTACCCAAATGCAAACTTTATACTTGCATCCCCTCCTCAAATGAGATCTACTCGGTTTTAAATCTAACTGTAGACATTGTGGGGCTTTCCAGGCAGTGCTACTGGAAAATAACTGCCAATGCAGGAGACATAAGAGATGTGGGTTTGATCCCTGAGTCAGGAAGATCCCCTGGAGAAGGAGATAGAAACACACTCCAGTGTTCTTGCCTGAAGGATCCCACAGACAGATGAGCCTGATGGGCTGCAATCTACAGGACTGCAAAGAGTCAGACATGACTGAAGCAACCTAGCACACACGCATGCATAGGTATTGTAGTAATGAGAGATGTTAGACGTAGGTTTTGAGGAAAGATGCTTACAAGGAAATTACTCAAGTGAAATGATTAAGAGAGGATTAAACATAGGTCACCTAACTTTAGAATAGGAAGGTGATATTCCTTCTCTAGGAAAAGGTTCAAGGGAACTAGGATTCAAGGCACATAAATTCATCAGAATTCCCCTTATTGTCCCACTGCTCTCCAAGCCCTAAATTGCTAAATGTAGGACTGGAAAGGCTGTGAATGGTAATTCAGTAAACTGCAGGCTTGTAATCTGTGTCTAATTTTCTGAAATTTTGCATTGTGGGTAATAAGAGCTAAGAGAGAATTTCAGGGATATCATAGAAGCGTTCTCATTCTTTGATCATAACTTGAAATGGAAATTTAAATTCATGACCTTGTCTATTTCTTTCTGTATTCTCTCAAATGCACTCAAAAAGTAGAAGTGAAACTCGATCAGTTGTGTCTGACTCTTTGTGACCTTATGGACTGTAGCTCACCAGACTCCTCTGTCCATGGAATTCTCCAGGCAAGAGTACTGGAATGGGTAGCCATTCCCTTCTCCAGGGGATCTTCCCAATCCAGGGATCAAACCCAGGTCTCTGAAATTGCAGGCAGATTCTTTGCCATCTGAGCTGTATACAGTGTATATAGCACTCAAAAAGAACTAACTCAAAATGGAGTATTCTATTATTTATGCCATTATATATTTTTAAAAATAGTTTCTGTTTTATTTATTTATTATTATTTATTGACTTCACTTTGGGGCATGCAGTATCTCAGTTCCGTGAACAGGGTTCAAACCCACATCCCCTATAGTGGAAGCATGAGTCTTGACCACTGGACTGAGAGGGAACTCCCTATGCCATAATATGTTATTGCACTAGTCACTTGTTTCTTACTACATGGATTTCCATAGCACCTTATTTCATTCACCTTCAGGTAGAAAATTATGAAAAACACTCTTTATTCTATATGCTGTGTTTCTCAAGAATCCCATTTTTCACTACTGGTTTAACTCCTGCCTTCAAATCTCTCAAGGTCAGATAATCAACTCCAACTTCCTAGCTTAATGGCTCTATTTACCTGGAACTAGTGTATTAAAAAGCAAAGATATCACTTGCTGAAAAAGGTCTATATAGTCAAAGCTATGGTTTTTTCCAGTAGTCAGGTATGGATGTGAGAGGTGGACTATAAAGAAAGCTGAGTGCCAAAGAATGGATGCTTTCGAATTGTGGCGCTGGAGAAAACTCTTAAGAATCCCTTGGACTGCAAGGAGATCAAATCAATCAATCCTAAAGGAAATCAAGCCTGAATATTCATTGGAAGGACTGGTAACGAAGCTGAAGCTCCAATATTTTGGCTACCAGATGTGAAGAGCCAACTCATTGGAAAAGACTAATGAGTAGGATGGAGGGAAAGATTAAAGGCAAAAGATTGAGGGCAGTCCATGGGGTTGCAAAAAATCAAAGATGACTTAGTGATGAACAACAAGAAAAATTTCATTCCTAAATAATGTGCTCGGTAAAAAACAGAAGACATTCTGTTTTAATTGCCTTACATTTTGATGTTGGAGTCCACATAATTGGTAAGTCTTCCTGTTGACTTCTGAGTATGGATTTTTTTTATTAACATCTACGATATGTTCAGCATTACAGTGCAAGCTGAAATTAAAAGATGCTTGCTCCTAGGAAGAAAAGCTATGGCAAACCTAGATGAACAGCATATTAAAAAGCAGAGACATTACTGTTTTGTTTTTACCAACAAAGGTCCATATACTCAAAGCTTTGGTTTTTCTAGTAGTCGTGTATGGATGTGAGAGCTGGACTAAAGAAAGCTGAGAGCCAAAGAATTGATGCTTTTAAACTGTGATGTTGGAGAAGACTCTTGAGAGTCACTTGGACTGCAAGGATATCAAATCAGTCAGTCCTAAAGAAACTCAGTCCTGAATATTCATTGGAAGGACTTACGCTGAAGCTGAAGCTCCAGTACTTTGGCCACCTCACAGGAAGAACTGACTCATTAGAAAAGACCCTGATGCTGGGAAATGTGTTAGGCAAGAGGAGAAGGGGACGACAGAGGATGAAATGGTTGGATAGCATCACTGACTCAATGGACATGGGTTTGTGCAAGTTTTGGAAGCTGGTGATGGACAAGAATGCCTGGTGTATTGCAGTCCATGGGGTCACAAAGAGTCGGACATGACTGAGCGACTGAACTGAACTGAACAGTGTAAACATTCTCATCTTTGCATTTTTTTACAGGTATGAAAGTAAGCAGACTTCCCTACATTTAAATATTTGCAAATAGGATTGAAGTTCAGGTTTGGTCTCACTCCAAAGCTCTCTTTCCCCCCTGATAAAATTGAGCCTCTTGATTATATTATGTTCTAGTTCATTGTTTTCTCATGTCCCCTATTCCTGCCAATAGACTGTAGTTCTCTGATGTGTTAAGACCTTTCAAATTACTTTTAATGTTTTGGAACAACATGGAGAAGAAATAAAAACAAATACTAGGAATAACCACTGAAATTATGAAAATATATTCTCCAGAAACAAAATTATATTCAGAGGATCAGAAAGAGCTAAGAACTGAGCTTTAAATCATAGAATTCTTAATGGATTTGAGCTAAAATCAGTTTGATTTTATATTCTGTAGATATCGACTTAGCCTACAGCTACAGAGAAAGAGATTCTGATTATAGAACTTATACATCCCAACTGAAGAATATTTGGAAATTATGAAATTCACATAAAAGTAAAAGCATGCACCAGCAAACAATGAAGGACAAACACTGGCTATGTTTTTCATGCTCCCTGAAATAATTTTTTTTCTAACAATTTTCCTTGAATGTAACATTCACTATAAATTTTAACATATACCATTTTTTGTGCATAATATGATTGTAGAATGCCTGCTACATGCTTAACATCTATATGAAGTTGGTAGAATTATGCTCTGTTACTTATTAAACCACAGTTCAGTTCAGTTCAGTCACTCAGTCTTGTCCGACTCTTTGCGACCCCATGAACTGCAGCACGCCAGGCCTCCCTGTCCATCGCCAACTCCTGGAGTTTACCAAAACCCATGCCCATCTAGTCAGTGATGCCATCCAACCATCTCATCCTCTGTCATCCCCTTTTCCTCTTGCCCCCAATCCTACCCAGCATTAGGGTCTTTTCCAATGAGTCAGCTCTTCGCATGAGGTGGCCAAAGTATTGGAGTTTCAGCTTCAACATCAGTCCTTCCAAAGAACACCCAGGATTGATCTCCTTTAGCATGGATTGATTGGATCTCCTTGCAGTCCAAGAGACTCTCAAGAGTCTTCTCTAACACCACAGTTCAAAAGCATCAATTCTTCGGCGCTCAGCTTTCTTCACCATCCAACACTCACATCCATACATGACCACTGGAAACACCATAGCCTTGACTAGATGGACTTCTGTTGGCAAAGTATTGTCTCTGCTTTTAAATATGCTATCTAGGTTGGCCATAACCTTCCTTCCAAGGAGTAAGCGTCTTTTAATTTCATGGCTGCAATCACCATCAGCAGTGATTTTGGAGCCCAAAAAAATAAAGTCTGACACTGTTTCCACTGTTTCCCCATCTATTTCCCATGAAGTGATGGGACCAGATGCCATGATCTTAGTTTTCTGAACGTTGAGCTTTAAGCCAACTTTTTCACTCTCCTCTTTCACTTTCCTCAAGAGGCTCTTTAGTTCTTCTTCACTTTCTGCCATAAGGGTGGTGTCATCTGCATATCTGAGGTTATTGATATTTCTCCTGGCAATCTTGATTTCATCTTGTGTTTCTTCCAGCCCAGCGTTTCTCGTGATGTACTCTGCATATAAGTTAAAGAAGCAGGGTGACAATATACAGCCTTGACGTACTCCTTTTCCTATTTGGTACCAGTCTGTTGTTCCATGTCCAGTTCTAACTGTTGCTTCCTGACCTGCATACAGGTTTCTCAAGAGACAGGTCAGATGGTCTGGTATTCCCATCTCTTTCAGAATTTTCCACAGTTTATTGTGATCTACACAGTCAAAGGCTTTGGCATAGTCAATAAAGCAGAAATAGATGTTTTCCTGGAACTCTCTTCTTTTTCGATGATCCAGCGGATGTTGGCAATTTGATCTCTGGTTGCTCTGCCTTTTCTAAAACCAGCTTGAACATCTTGAAGTTTATGGTTCACGTATTGCCGAAGCCTGGCTTGGAGAATTTTGAGCATTACTTTTACTAGCGTGTGAGATGAGTGCAATTGTGTGGTAGTTTGAGCATTCTTTGTCATTGCCTTCCTTTGGGATTGGAATGAAAACTGACCTTTTCCAGTCTTGTGGCCACTGCTGAATTTTCCAAATTTGCTGGCATATCGAGTGCAGCACTTTCACAGCATCATCTTTCAGGATTTGAAATAGCTCAACTGGAATTCCATCACCTCCACTAGCTTTGTTCGTAGTGATGCTCTCTAAGGCCCACTTGAGTTCACATTCCAGGATGTCTGGCTCTAGGTGAGTGATCACACCATCGTGATTATCTGGGTTGTGAAGATCTTTTTTGTACAGTTCTTCTGTGTATTCTTGCCACCTCTTCTTAATATCTTCTGCTTCTGTTAGGTCCATACCATTTCTGTCCTTTATCGAGCCTATCTTTGCATGAAATGTTCCCTTGGTATCTCTAATTTTCTTGAAGAGATCTCTAGTCTTTCCCAATCTGTTGTTTTCCTCTATTTCTTTGCACTGATTGCTGAGGAAGGCTTTCTTATCTCTCCTTGCTATTCTTTGGAACTCTGCATTCAGATGGGAATATGTTTCCTTTTCTCCTTTGCTTTTCACTTCTCTTCTCTTCCCAGCTATCTGTAAGGCCTCCTCAGACAGCCATATCGCTTTTTTGCATTTCTTTTCCATGGGGATTTGCTTGATCCCTGTCTCCTCTACAATGTCACGAACCTCTGTCCATAGTTCATCAGGCATTCTGTCTATCAGATCTAGTCCCTTAAATCTATTTGTCACTTCCACTGTATACTCAGAAGGGATTTGATCTAGGTCATACCTGAATGGTCTAGTGGTTTTCCCTACTTTCTTCAATTTCAGTCTGAATTTGGCAATAAGCAGTTCATGATCTGAGCCACAGTCTGCTCCCGGTTGTTGCCAACTCCCAAAGGTTGTTGCCAGTTGCTAGTGGGCCCACTCAGGTCCTAGCCCTGTGGCCCTATTACAAGATTCAAGGACAGCAGGAGAATGGTCCTTTAGTTGTCTACAAGGGAAGGTTCTGTAACATACCTAATCATTGGAGAGACTGCCCCTTCATTGTTGCCATATAATAAATTGTGTGTACTTCCATGCTCAATCTACAATTTGCCACCCCATGGACTATAGCCCGCCAGGCTCCTCTGTCCATAGGATTCTCCAGGCAAGAATATTGGAGTGGATTGTCATTCTCTTCTCCAGGGGATCTCCCCTTCCCCAGGGGATATTCCCTTGCTAATCCAGCAGTGATGGATCGGCCCTCTCATGATTTGAATCTCTCCCCCACCTCCCTCTTTTCTGCTGCATCTCTCTGGGCCCAGCTGGAGGGAAATCTCTTTGCTGTCATAGGCTCAGTTGAATCGACTGGGCCCATCTGGAGAACTGAGGATGATCTCCTTATTTTAAGTTTTATAAACGTAATTGTATCCGCAAAGCTCTTTTTGCCACATAGCATCACATATTCCAGGCATCAAAGATTGAAAGAAAGTGAAAGTGTTAGTCACTCAGTGGTTGTGCGACTCTTTGTGACCCCATGAACTCTAGCCCATCAGGCTCCTCTGTCTATGGAATTTTCCAGTCAAGAATACTGGAGTGGGTTGCCATTCCCTTCTCCACAGGGATCTTCCCGACCCAGGATTGAACCTATGTCTTCTGCAATGGGAGATGGATGCTTTAGTGTTGAGACAACAGAGAAGCCCATATTATCTAATATTACTCATTAATTGCCATCCACGTTATTAACCATAGTTGAAATGTAATCTGTATAACTTCAAAAATATTTACGGTTTTCATCATGACATTATCACTATCAAGAAATCCAACACATATTAAAATTTTTTTAATTTATTTTTTCTATCATGAGAGATGAATTATATCACCTTTGAAACTACATTTTGCTGTAAACTGTGATTGTAGTTTTTTGTGTAGATTATATCAGATATTTTGATTTGTTCTTGCGTTAAGATTTTTAAAATATTCCATTTATTTTCATTTAATTTTGAAACACAAATTACTATTTAAATAAATTTTTAACAAACTTGTTTTTTTTTGCTATACTTTGTGATTATAACAACTATCTACATTTCACATGGATAGTATTTTCTGGAAAAATGTGAAAAACTGATATGGCTGTTTAGAAATCGCTTTAATTTTGATACTTCTACTTCTCATTTTTATTTAACTTGAAGAAATATATCACATATCTGGCATTTTGTGTAGAGACTTTCGGTCATATTGTATAATTTAAGTCAATGAAATATGAATTTCTCATTTACTTGTGAATTATTAACACTAACTTTTTAACCTCTAAAATTTACTAAGGAATTGCATTTCATGCTCAGAAATGTATTTTCTGTCTCAAAGGTTTAATCTTCTATCCTGAACTTATTTTTATTCAAAGCACTAGGCAAAGTCTAA
Source organism: Giraffa tippelskirchi (assembly GCF_054371585.1). Lineage (NCBI taxonomy): Eukaryota > Metazoa > Chordata > Mammalia > Artiodactyla > Giraffidae > Giraffa > Giraffa tippelskirchi. The sequence goes on from NC_137279.1 coordinate 68,203,628, forward strand.
ATATTCTTTTCATGAGCTGTCCATCATTTGCATTACATGAATAGATAAATAAACATAAATCTAGAAGAATGTATAAAAATCAATTAACCAAACAAATCATGCATAGAAATCAAAAGATGTAAATTCTAAATGCTGAATATGCATTCAGCCAAAAATTGTAGAAGTTTTCCTACCTGGTAATTATTTTATTTTTATTTAATATAGTTTATTTTTATTATGACGTTTTTATTTAAGAGTCAATCTGAGTGTCAGCAGAGATAAATAGGAGAATCCTGGCTCTTAATTATTCTTTTTTTCTTTTTAAAGTGGAAAGTATCAGACTTTCTTAGGTAAGTGTTTATAACAATAAATAATTCATACTTCTCAAATATCAGAAGAAAAATTACTTTAAAGTGAGTAATATATAAATGGAATATTGTGTGCTTATTTCATTTTTACTGCTCTTTATTTAGTACAACAATTACAACTGTGTCAAACACAATACATTTGAAACTATATAGTACAAATAGAATCATTGCCAATAAAATAGTAGAATTTTGTCTGTTTAAATGTGTATTAGTAAGATGAATTCCTAAGCATGATCCTCTGCACAAACTGGTATTTTTAAAATTAGAAATTTTGAATGGCTCTAAAATGTGCATCAATATACTTACATGGTAGAGCACTGTTATATTTTCTCAAACTTTTGTCTGTTAAAATTTATAAATTAATATATTAAGGAAAATTAATGTCAACTCTGGCCTCAAAACACTTAGCTCTTTTCTCTTTTAGCCGGCCTTAACTGTAATCTGTGAAGGAGCAATTTGAATATGTAAGACATTCTTGAGCTTTCACTTCATTACTTTCTTTTTTTTTTTTAATTAGTTTATTTATCTATTTTTTAACTTTAAAATATTGTATTTGTTTTGCCATACACTGACATGAATCCACCATGGGTGTACATGTTTTCCCCTTCCAACCCCCCCCATCCCTCCCCATCCCATCCCTCCGGGTCATCCCTGTGCACGAGCCCTGAGCACCCTGTATCATGCACTGGACCTGGACTGGCAATTCGTTTCACATATGATAATTTACATGCTTCAGTGCCATTCTCCCATATCCTCCCACCCTCACCCTCTCCCATATAGTCCATAATACTGGTCTATTTATCTGTGTCTCTTTTGATGTCTTGCATACAGGGTTATCTTTACCGATTAACTAAATACCATATATATGTGTTAGTATACTGTATTGGTGTTTTTCTTTCTGGCTTACTTCACTCTGTATAATGGGCTCCAGTTTCATCTATCTCAATAGAACTGATTCGAATGTATTCTTTTTCATGGCTGAGTAATATTCCATTGTGTATATGTACCACAGCTTCCTTATCCATTTGTCTGCTGATGGGCATCTAGGCTGCTTCCATGTCCTGGCTATTATAAACAGTGCTGCGATGAACACTGAGGTACACGTGTCTCTTTCAATTCTGGTTTCCTCAGTGTGTATGCCCAGAAGTGGGATTGCTGGGTCATATGGCAGTTTTATTTCCAGTTTTTTAAGGAATCTCCACACTGTTCTCCATAGTGGCTGTACTAGTTTGCATTCCCACCAACAGTGTAAGAGGGTTCCCTTTTCTCCACACCCTCTCCAGCATTTATTGCTTGTAGACTTTTGGATAGCAGCCATTGTGACTGGGGTGAGTCTGATTTTCTCCACTAAGAACTGACTGTGAGTTCTCTGTCATACATTCTATGACTTGGGCCTGAAATAAATACCTTTTGTCTTAACTTTCCTCAAAGGTACTTGCACTGCAAATAGTAAGTAGCTTATACTCCAGTTGACTTACAGAGGTGGTTAAGTGACAATGAATCTAGTTAGTTGCCTACAAAAATCCCCAGTACACTCTTGAGAATCTGCTCTTCCACTGAAATAGGATTTAGTTTTCTGAATAATAGAGTGAGCTCTCAGTACAATAAATTATTAATCAAGACATCTTACTATAATAAGAATATTTTCTATTTGACATCTCATTTTAATAAAAAGAAGGTTTCTATAAGCATAGTTTCTGTATTTTTTTTTATTTAACCTTTGCAAGATTTTATGGAAGGTTGGCATAAAATGATTATTTAGCTTTAATTTTTCTTTAATGATTAAACCAACCTATTTCAATGGTTGAAATTAATTTTTTCACATTATTTAAGTTCCATCCCATTATTATGATCTTGCAGTTAACAAGTTTATTTCACTCTCCATCATGCAACTTTTTTGTTGTTCAGTCGCTCAGTTGTGTCCGAATGTTTGCAACCTCATGGACTCAGTCACTCAACTGTGTTTGACTCTTTGTGACCTCATGGACTGCAGCACACCAGGCTTCCTAGTCCTTCACCATCTCCCTGCACTTGCTCAAACTCATGTCCATTGACTCAATGTTACCATCCAACCATCTCGTCCTCTGTTGTCCCCTTCTCCTCCTGCCTTTAATCTTTCCCAGCATCAGGGTATTTCCTAATGAGTCAACACTTTCCATCAGGGAGCCAAAGTACTGGAGCTTCAGCTTCAGCATCAGTCCTTCCAATGAATATTTAGGACTGATTTCCTTTAGGATTGACTGGTTTGATCTCTTTGCAGTCCATAGGACTCTCAAGTCTTCTCCAACACCACAGTTCAAAAGCATCAATTCTTTGGTGCTCAACCTTCTTTATGGTGCAACTCTCACGTCTGTACATGACAAATGGAAAAAAACATAGCTTTGACTATATGGACATTTGTTGGCAAAGTAATGTCTCTGCTTTTTAATGTGCAGTCTAGGTTTGAAATAGCTTTTCTTCCAAGGAGCAAGTGTCTTTTAATTTCATGACTGCAGTCACAATCTGCAGTAATTTTGGAGCCCCAGAAAATAAAGACTGTCACTGTTTCCATTGCTTCCCCATCTATCTACCATGAAGTGATGGGACTGGATGCCATGATCTTTGTTTTTTGAATGTTGAGTTTTTAGTCAGCTTTTCCACTCTACTCTTTCACATTCATCAAGAGGCCCTTCATTTCTTCTTAATTTTCAGCCATAAGGGTGGTGTCATCTGCATACTGAGGTTATTGCTATTTCTCCCTGCAATGTTGATTCCAACATGTGCTTCATCCAGCCCAGCATTTCACATGATGTGCTCTGCATAGAAAATTAATAAGAAAGGTGTCAATATACCTCTTTGACCTACTCCTTTCCCAATTTGGAACCAAGCCATTGTTCCATGTCCAGTTCTAACTGTTGCTTCTTGACCTGCATACAGATTTCTCAGGAGTCAGGTAAGGTGGTCTGGTATTCCCATTTCTTTAGGAATTTTCCACGGTCTGTAGTGATTCACAGTCAAAGGCATTAGCGTAGTCAACAAAGAAGTAGGTTTTTTCTATACTTCTCTTGCTTTGTCTATTATCCAGTGGATGTTGGCAATTTTATCTCTGGTTCCTCTTCCTTTTGTGAATACAGCTTAAACATCTGGAAATTATCAGTTCACATACTATTGAAGCCTTGCTTCGAGAATTTTGAGCATTACTTTGCTAGCATGTGAAATGACTGAAATTGTGTGGCAGTTTGAACATTCGTTGGCATTTCCTTTCTTTGGGATTGGAATGAAAACTGACCTTTTCCAGTCCTCTGGCCACTGCTGAGTTTTCCAAATTTGCTGGCATATCAAGTGCAGCACATTCATAGCATCATTTTTTAGCATTTGACATAGCTCAGTTGGAATTCCATGACCTCCACTAGCTTTGTTCATAGTGATACTTCCTAAGGCCCACTTGATTTCACATTCCAGAATGTCTGGCTCTAAGTGAGTGATCATACCATCGTGGTTATCTGGGTCATTAAGATCCTTTTTGTATTGTTCTTCTGTGTACCCTTGCCACCTCTTCTTAATATCTTCTGCTTCTGTTAAGTCAATACTGTTTCTGCCATTTATTGTGCCCATTTTGTATGAAATGTTCCCTTTGTATATCTAATTTTCTTGAAGAGATCTCTACTCTTTCCCATTCTAATGTTTTACTCTTTCTTTGCACTGATCACTGAGGAAGGCTTTCTTATCTCTCCTTGTTATTCTTTGGAACTCTGCATTCAAATGAGTATATCTTTCCTTTTCTCCTTTGCCTTTAGCTTCTCTTTTTTTCTCAGCTATTTGTAAGGCCTCCTCAGACAACCATTTTGCCTTTTTGCATTTCTTTTTCTTGGAGATGATTTTGATCATGGCCTCCTGTATAATGTCACAAAGATCCATCCATAGTTCTTCAGCTTCTCTGTCTATCAAATCTAATGCCTTGAATCTATTTGTCACTTCTACTATATAATCATAAGGGATTTGATTTAGGTCATACCTGAATGGTCTAGTAGTTTTCCCTACTTTCTTCAATTAAGGCTGAATTTGGCAATAAGTAGTTCATGATCTGAGCCACAGTCAGCTCCCAGTCTTGTTTTTGCTGACTGTATAGAGCTTCTTCATCTTTGGCTGCAAAGAATATAAACAATCTGATTTCAGTATTGACCATCTGGAGATGTCCATGTTTAGAGTCATCTCTTGTGTTATTAGAAGAGGGTGTTTGCTATGATCAGTGTGTTCTCTTGGCAAAACTGTTAGCCTTTGTGTTGCTTCATTTTGTACTCCAAGACCAAACCTGCCTGTTATGTTTATTTTTTCCTGTCATCACTCATGTTCAGGGTCTACTGAAACATCACCTGAGAGATTAATCACACTACAAGTTACTTGCTGAGTCCTCAAGTGGAGGTATATCTATCAGAGCCAAGACATATTAATGGGCTGCTGAACCTCTGATTCATTTATTTCAATATTTCATCTTTGTTGCTCATATGTTATTGATATTAGTTACTCTCTATTTATAACCAGCTTTGCACACATGCTTGGTTGTTTCTTACTCACATCTCTCCCATATACACTTGTTATTTTAATACATTTATATTTCATCTACCCTTACCTTAACCTTGACTTTATGCTCAATTTCACTTGTTGCCCATCTCAAGTTAATTTATCATGGTTTGGTTTTCTCTGCTATGAATTTAGCATGATTCAAGCTGTGCAATAAGTCTTCAGTTGCTTACAAAAGTAACTTCAGGTCTATGTGATTTCAGTTGCCTTTGACATATTTTTGATCTCTTTAGTTAGCGATTCAATTATTCTAAATTCTAGGAGAAATTGCTGGCCCAAATTTTACCAAATGACAAACTGCATCCCGTTGGGTTTTATATTTGTGTTTCTATTGTCTAGGACCTTCTTTGATGTTCTGTTCAGACTCAGTGGAACTATTGTTATGTTTATTTACTTATATTGTATCACATATTATTTTAAATGAAAAAAATGGAAATATATTTAAGTATCCATACTGAAAATGAAGGGGAGTTAAGCTCTGCATCCTGGTGAGAGAATAATTAACTAATACGTAGATGTGTTACAAATCACCACAGAAATTAATATGTCTGTTGCAAGACATACTTTGAGGCTATGCAAATACACTGTTTCTCATTATTTATTTGTTCATAAATTTTATCATTCATCATTGGTCTCATCTATAACAATTATTGTGGTATTCTTATAATGATTTTATAGTTCATACATTTCTTCTGCATTTGTTATTTTAAACTGTTTTCCAAGAAAGATTTGTCCTCTGTCCCTCTATTTAAATCAAATGGATTCATGGTTATTGTATTTGTTTTCTGTTGATGCTTTAAAGATACTGCACTCATTTAGCAGCTTACAACAGTATCCGTTTATTATCTCCTACTTTCCATGTGTCAAAAGTCAGGGCATTGTGTAGCTCATATGGTTACTCTGCTTGAGACCCACAAGATAGAAAACAGTTATATACAGGGCTGAAATATTTTCTAGAGTCTCTTCCAAGTTCACTCAGGTTTTTGGTGGGATTGAGCTGTCTGGGGCTGTAGGCCTGAAGTTCACTTGCTGGATGTCAGCCGGGCATCATTCTCTGCTTACAGAGACCACCTGCATTCTCTGACTCATAGTCCCTTGTTGATCCAGCAGTGATGGGTCAGTTCTCTCATGATTTGAATCTCTCCCCTGCCTCCCTCTTTTCTACTGCATCTCTCTGCACCCAGCTGGAGGGAAATCTCTTTGCTGTCACAGACTTAGTTGAATAGATTGGGCCCATCTGGAGAACTGAAGATGATTTCCTTATTTTAAATTTTATAAACTTAATTGTATCTGCAAAATTCTTTTTGCCCTGTAGCATCATATACTCCAGGCAACAGAGGTTGAAAGAAAGTGAAAGTGTTAGTCCCTCAGTCATGTGTGACTCTTTGTGACCCCATGAACTGTAGCCCACCAGGCTCTTCTGTCCATGGAATTTTCCAGGCAAGGATACTGGAGTGGGTTGCCATTCCCTTCTCCACAGGGATCTTCCTGACCCAGGGATCGAAACCAGTTCTCCCGTATTGCAGGCAGGGTGAATTCTTTACCAACTGAGCCACCAGGACCATCAAATATTCCAGAGAACAGAAATTAAAGGAGCCTAAATCCTCCCTACTGGTTATTTGTTTATTTTTCTGCTTTGGTTTATAAGCAGATAATTTTGTACTGAGTTTTGTTGCTCACATTCTTCTATCTTTGCTCATTAGAAGTTTTTTCAAGTTGGTCCCTTTTTCATGCCTTTCTTTCCTCTTTTTAAGCCCCCCCTCTTTTTTTTAACCTGTGACACTACTGATTTCCCCAGGCTCATCTAGTATTAAATATTTTCCCTGCCCTTGTCCATACAGTGAGCAATTTCTTTAAGGATTCCTGCTCTCTTTTATTCTGAATTTCTTCAAATCACAAAACAAAACATAAAACCCAGATCAAGATCAGTGGAGGGATAAGTTGGAATAAACAGATGCAGACTACTATTTAGAAAATAAACAACAAGCACCCATTGTATAGAACAGGAGCTATGTTCAATATCTTGTAAGAATCTATAATGTAAAAGATGAAGAAGGAAATGGCAGTCCACCCCAGTGTTCTTGCCTGGAGAATTCCATGGACTAGGGAGCCTGGTGCCCTGCAGTCCATGAGGTTGAAGAGAGTTGGACATGACTGAAGTGACTTAGCATGCATGTGTAATGGAAAAGAATCTGAAAAAGAATATATATATGTACATACATATATGGATATATAAATTACTTTGCTGTATACCTGAAGCACTGTACATCATCTGTGTGTGTGTGTGTGTGCTTACTCTGTAATGTCTGACTCTGACACTCCATGGACTGTAGCCTGTCAGGCTCCTCAGTCCGTGGAGTTTTTCAGGCAAGAATATTGGAATGGGTTGCCATTTCCTACTGCAAGGGATCTTCCCAGCCCAGAGACTGAGGCTGTTTTTCTTGCAGTGCCTGCATTGGCCAGGGGTGTTATTTACTACTAGTGCCACCTGGTATACTTCAGTTAAAAACAAAATTTTTTTAAATGATCAAATAGGAGATAAGAGAAGAAATCTAATATTTATTTCTAACACACAACTAAGAAACAGAGAATACTACAACTTCACATTATATCGGAAAAGGTAAATGAACATGAATCCTTTAGATTCAGCTTTGGTGTCCGTTTCTAACTGGTGACTCAAGGAGAGACTGCGGTGCAGATTTAGATGCTAAAATCCTATTGCTGGGGCTTCCCTGGGAGTTCAACGGTGAAGAACCTGTCTGCAATTCAGGAGCCACAGGAGATGCAGTTTCGATCCCTGGGTCAGGAAAATCCCCTGGAGAAGGGCACAGCAACCCACTCCAGCATTCTTGCCTGGATAATGCCATGGAGAGAGGAGCCCAGAGGGCTACAGTCCATAGGGTTGCAAAGAGTCAGACATGACTGAAGTGACTTAGCATGCACACATGCCTCCTATTGCTACCTCACCACTTCCTTAAAATTGAGGTAATTCTTTGACAGTATGTCTTTTAGTATTGCCTATCTCCTTTTCTCTTGATTTTTTCCTTCTGGAACTTCTTGGAGCATCATGTCTCTTAACTTCCATGTTGCATTTACAGTAAAAAATGTTCTACAATGTATTCCAATTTGTTGGTTTACTACTACCTACAGATTCAACTATTATTTGATGCCTGGTACATCTACTAAGATTTTTAAAAATATTTCTATTTTATAGTTATTTATAAACATCAATATGGGCAAAAATAGAAGCATCAGCTTATGGCTGAAAAACTTGATAAAATTAATTTTGCATTTTTGTAATTTTGCAATTATGTACACAATTTCTATTGAGTACATATATACACATTCTGTTACTGTTATTTAAGCAATGTAGTCCCTAAAATGAAAATATGCTTCTTAGTTTTTCCACCAATATTTCTAATTTTAAAATACACCTTATAAGCTATACTCTGTGAGAATACCCCAAATTAAAATTCGATAACCTTTAGATTTTAATACAGACTAATTTGACTGTTGGGCTTCCCTGGTGGCTCAGTGGTAAAGAACCCACTGGCCAATGTAGGAGATGCAGATTTGATCCCTGCGTCAGAAGATCCTCTGGAGAAATATATGACACTCCACTCCAGTATTCTTGCTTGGAGAATCCCATGGTCGGAGGAGCCTGGCGGGCTACAGTCCATGATGTTGCAAAGAGTTGGACTCAACTGAGTGATTAAAGAACAACAAAAAACTTGACCTCTAACTTAGAACTTACCAAATCCTGACTCCTACTTAGTAAAGTATTTGATAATTCTCACTTTATACACAAGAATTCTGAGACATGTAGCATTATTCACTACTTTCTTTGCAGAGCATAATACTGAGAGTTCCTGGTACATGTTGCTTCATGTAGAAAAGCCATTTTGGTCCAAAGAGGAACATGAGCAAGTAAAGTGTACTATATCTGCCTTCACAGAATTTGTATCCTATTTAAATATTTCTGGCAAAGTCTTATTAACTTGTTGAAACTATTATACTAACTTGTTGAAGTTATTATATTACTACAGAGGAACAATGCAGTGTAAGACCCATACTGTATGTTGTGAACAATATAGGAACAGAGTCAATGTCCGTTACCATCAAGAAATTAATAGAGGACAGATTATGAGTTGTACCTAAACTTCACATGAGATATTTAGGTACAAACTTCACATGAGAAAAAAACATTCTATTTTAAAATTTTGCTTTCTCATACTTTAAAATGTGACATTTTTTGTTTTATATAATTTTTCATACTTTTTATATTCATTCTTTAAAAAATAACAATCTTAGTTATTAACCAAGAATGTCAACTTCAAAATATTATTCCATAATTTAGAGTGGTCATTCTGTGTCTTCCTTTAACCAAAAATGTATTTTTGAGTATTAAAGAATAAATTCCACTTTTATGAAATTAAATAAAATGGAATAATATTGAAATGTATAAAGCTGACCTTATACTCAGGATATTTTGCTTGGGCTAGAGCATTATAACTGCAAGATTTGGGAAGGTACATTGGCATATTGAAATTGAATGATTTTCACATTGTGTAAAATGCTTCCTGAAGGCACTCACATGTGATATTAATAAGGCAGCTAGGGTTTATAATTATAGTATTTTGCCACAGGAAATATGGAAATGCTTTATTATATAAATCACATTTTAAAAATATATTTAATTTATGTACTTTCTTGTGTCTGAATGTAGTATACAGCAAGAATTTTTTATTGATTCCAGTATTTGCAAAAGTTGAACCATTCATGGTTATCAAAGGAGAACCATTCATGCTTGGACTGCAAGGAGATCAAATCAGTCAATCCTAAAGGGAATCAACCCTGAATATACATTGGAAGGACTGATGTTGAAGCTGATGCTCCAAAATTTTGGCCACCTGATGTGAAGAGTTGACTCATTGGAAAAGACCCTGATACTGGGAAAGATTGAGGGCAAAATGAAAAAAGGGGAGGAGATGGTTGGATTGGTTGGATAGCATCACCTACTCAATGAACATGAGTTTGAATAAAATCCAGGAGATAGTGAAGGACACCATTGGGTCACAGAGTTGGACACAACTTAGCAACTGAACAGCAACAACATTCATGCTAAGTACTCTATGCAGTTATGAAATGAAACGTCTTTCATTTTCCTGACACAGGTTTCTTGTGTTGTTTCTTCTCATACCACATCAAATTTTAGATGGGAAGGAATTTGCTCAATTTGGAGGTCCAACAGTTGTATACTTAAACATTTTTTTTTCTCTAATTATTTCTATTCTCTGAGCTCTTGTCTAGTTTATCAGTATAAATAAGTGGCAGGAACAGAAACACTCCAGGTGTAAAGTGGAAATGGAGTTAATGTAGGGAAGAAAAAAACTTATAAAATCAGCAGATGATCCGAGGAGTGAGACTCAAGATTCATCACTGAAATTAATGAGTTCAGACACAAATGGTCACAGAACTACAGAAACAGTAAAAAGATCAATGGTTGTCAGGGGTCGGAGGAGATGAACAGGCAGAGAACCGAGGATGTGTTCAGTAGCTTCAGCTGTGTCTGACTCTGAGACCCTGTGGACTGTAGCCTGTGAGGCTCCTCTGTCCATGGGATTTGCCAGGCAAGAATACTGCTGTGTGTTGCCTTTTCCTGTTCCAGGGATCTTCCCCAGGGATTGAACCTGTGGCTCCTGAATTGGCAGGCAGATTCTTTACAAATGTGCCACCTGGGAAGCCCACAGAGGACTTTTATGACCTTGAAAATACTCTGTATGATACAATGATAAGTATATGTCATTATGTTTTTGTTCAGTCGACCAGTTGTGTTCGACTCTGCGACCCCAGGGACTGCAGCACAGCAAAATTATGTTATGCGACGGACCACGCAGAAGCAAAGCGGCTGTGACGGACCGCACAGAAGTGTGGTGGAGAGGAGCTACTGGGCGCCCAATGTCAGGGGTGGTGGCTGAGAGCAGCAGGCTGCGACGACACAGGAGCGGCCAAGAGGAGATACTCCACGTTCAAGGTCAGGAGGGGCGACTGTGAGGAGATACCCCTTGTCCAAGGTTAGGAGCAATGGCTGCGCGTTGATGGAACAGTAGTGAAGAGATACCCCACCTTCAAGGTAAGAGAAACCCAAGTAAGACGGTAGGTGTTGCTAAAGGGCATCGGAGGGCAGACACACTGAAACCATAATCACAGAAAACTAGCCAATCAGATCACAAGGACCACAAGCTCGTCTAACTCAATGAAACTAAGACATGCCATGTGGGGCCACCCAAGAGAGACGGGTCATGGTGGAGAGGTCTGACAGAATGTGGTCCACTGGAAAAGGGAATGGCAAAACACTTCAGTATTCTTGCCTTGAGAACCACATTAACAGTATGAAAAGGCAAAATGATAGGACACTGAAAGAGGAACTCCCCAGGTCGGTAGGTGCCCAGTATGCTACTAGAGATCAGTGGACAAATAACTCCAGAAAGAATGAATGGATGGAGCCAAAGCAAAAACAATATCCAGTTGTGGATGTGACTGGTGATAGAAGCAAGGTCTGATGCTGTAAGAGCAATATTGCATAGGAACCTGGAATGTTAGGTCCATGAATCAAGGCAAATTGGAAATGGTCAAACATGAGATGGCAAGAGTGAACGTCAACATTCTAGGAATCAGCAAACTAAAATGGACTGGAATGGGTGAATTTAGCTCAGATGACCATTGTATCTACTAATGTGGGCAGGAAGCCCATAGAAGAAATGGAGTAGCCATCATGGGCAACAAAAGAGTCCAAAATGCAGTACTTGGATGCAATCTCAAAAACGACAGGATGATCTCTGTTCGTTTCCAAGGCAAACCATTCAATATCATGGTAATCCAATCTATGCCCCAACCAGTAACACTGAAGGAGCTGAAGTTGAACGGGCCTATGAACACCTACAAGACTGTTTACAACTAAACCCAAAAAAAGATGTCCTTTTCATTATAGGGGACTGGAATGCAAAAGTAGGAAGTCAATAAACACCTTGAGTAACAGGCAAATTTGGCCTTGGAGTACAGAATGAAGCAGGGCAAAGGCTAATAGAGTTTTGGCAAGAGAACGCACTAATCATAGCAAACACCCTCTTCCAACAATACAAGAGAAGACTCTACACATGGACATCATCAGACGGTCAACACCAAAATCAGACTGATTATATTCTTACAGCCAAAGATGGAGAAGCTCTATACAGTCAGCGAAAACAAGACCGTGAGCTGACTGTGGCTCAGATCATGAACTCCTTATTGCCAAAATCAGACTTAAATTGAAGAAAGTAGGGAAAACCACTAGACCATTCAGGTATGACCTAAATCAAATCCCTTATGATTATACAGTGGAAGTGAGAAACATATTTAAGGGACTAGATCTGATAGACAGAGTGCTTGATGAACTATGGACAGAGGCGCGGGACATTGTACAGGAGACAGGGATCAAGACCATCCCCATGGAAAAGAAATGCAAAAAAGCAAAATGGCTGTCTGAGGAGGTCTTACAAATAGCTGTAAAAAGGAGGGAAGTGAAAAGCAAAGGAGAAAATGAAAGATATACCCACTTGAATGCAGAGTTCCAAAGAATAGCAAGGAGAGATAAGAAAGGCTTCTTCAGTGATCAATGCAAAGAAATAGAGGAAAACAACAAAATGGGAAAGACTAGAGATTTCTTCAAGAAAACAAAAGATACCAAGAGAACATTTCATGCAAAGATTGGCTCAATACAGGACAGAAATGATATGGACCTAATAGAAGCAGAAGATATTAAGAAGAGATGGCAAGAATATACAAAAGAACAGTACAAAAAAGATCTTCATGACCCAGATAATTACGGTGGTGTGATCACCCACCTAGAGCCAGACATCCTGGAATGTGAAGTCAAGTGGGCCTTAGAAAGCATCACTATGAACAAAGCTAGTGAAGGTGCTGGAATTTCAGTTGAGCTATTTCAAATCCTGAAAGATGATGCTGTGGAAGTGCTGCACTCAATATGCCAGCAAATTTGGAAAAGTCAGCAGTGGCCACAGGACTGGAAAAGGTCAGTTTTCATTGCAATCCCAAAGGAAGGCAATGCCAAAGAATGCTCAAACTACTGCACAATTGAACTCATCCCATATGCTAGTAAAGTAATGCTCAAAACTCTCCAAGCCAGGCTTCAGCAATACGTGAACAGTGAACTTCCACATGTTCAAACTGGTTTTAGCAAAGGCAGAGGAACCAGAGATCAAATTGCCAACATCTGCTGGATCATTGAAAAAGCAATAGAGTTTCAGGAAAACATCTATGTCTGCTTTATTGATTATGCCAAAGCCTTTGAATGTGTGGATCATAATAAACTGAAAAATTCTGAAAGAGATGGGAATACCAGACCACCTGACCTACCTCTTGAGAAATTTGTATGCAGGTCAGGAGGCAACAGGTAGAACTGGACATGGAACAACAGACTGGTTCCAAATAGGAAAAGAAGTACATCAGAGCTGTATATTGTCACCTTGCTTCTTTAACTTACATGCAGAGTACATCATGAGAAATGCTGGGCTGGAAGAAACACAAGCTGGAATCAAGATTGCCGGGAGAAATATCAATAACCTCAGATATGCAGATGACACCACCCTTATGGCAGAATGTGAAGAGGAACTAAAAAGCCTCTTGATGAAATTGAGAGAGGAGAGTGAAAATGTTGGCTTAAAGCTCAACATTCAGAAATCCAAGATCATGGCATCTGGCCCCATCACTTCATGGGAAATAGATGGGGAAACAGTGGAAACAGTGACCAACTTATTTTTGGGAGCTCCAAAACCACTGCAGATGGTGATTGCAGCCATCAAATTAAAAGATGCTTACTCCTTGGAAAGAAAGTTATGACAAACCCAGATAGCATACTAAAAAGCAGAGACATAACTTTGTTAACAAAGGTCCATCTAGTCAAGGCTATGGTTTTTCCAGTAGTCATGTATGGATGTGAGTGAAAGTTGGACTATGAAGAAAGCTGAGCACCGAAGAACTGATGCTTTTGAACTGTGGTGTTGGAGAAGACTCTTGAGAGTCCCTTGGACTGCAAGGAGATCCAACCAGTCCATCCTAAAGGAGATCAATCCTGGGTGTTCATTGGAAGGATTGATGTTGAAGCTGAAACTCCAATACTTTGGCCACCTCATGCGAAGAGTTGACACATTGGAAAAGACCCTGATGCTGGGAAGGATTGGGGGCAGGAGGAGAAGGGGATGACAGAGGATGAGATGGTTGGATGGCATCATTGACTCAATGGACATGTGTTTGGGTAAACTCCAGGAGTTGGTGATGGACAGGGAGGCCTGGAGTGCTGCAGTTCATGGGGCAGCAAGGTGTCAGACACGACTGAGTGACTGAACTGAACTGAGCTGAATTATAACTGTAATTATATTAGGCTTTTATCTAAACCCATAAAATGTACAGCATTAAGAGTGGAAGCCATAGGGTAGCCTATGGGCTTTGGGTGATTGTGTCAATTTAGGGTGATGCTTGCTAAAAACATATGATCCTGGTGAGTTATATTCACAGTAATGGAAGTCATGCATGTGTAGGAGCAGGGGATATACGAGAAATCCCTGTACCTTCCTCTAAATATTGTTGTTAACATAAAACTGCTCATCCAAAATAAAGTCTCATTTCTTTTTACATCAAAAGAACAAATGGTCATTGCTATGATCCAGGGATCCCAGTTTCAGCTGCTGCGTGCCGCTGACCTAGAAACTGACCACCAAAATGCTGGCTTGCTTTCCAGAAGTAGCAATCACCATATGTGATGTACTTAAAGTTTCCAACAAAGGCTTCTTAATCTGGAATGCGTCCCCTCTCCGGAGGCAAACACAAGAAAGTAGGAAAATGATAGTTTTGAGCTTCTCAGTCTCTAAGTTCAGGAAGGTGCACTGGGATAGAATGGATACTGAAAAATAATGTCATGTTCTACACTGATTTCTTACTAAAGATCTATAGAGCTTTCTCTATATATGTAAAATTCCACCAATAACAAATGTTCCCACCTAATGTACTGCACTTAATATGTACACCCCCACACACATGCATTAAACATTTTGCCAAGAGACATCTAAATGTCCCTTTAATTTCTTCATCTATCTGAGGGCTTCTCCTGTGGCTCAGCATTAGAGAATCTGCCTGCCAATGAAGAAGACTTGGATAAGAGGGTTCAATCCCTGTATCAGAAAGATCTATGGAGAAGAAAATGGCAACTCACTCCAGTATTCTTGCTGGGAAAACCCATGGACAGAGGAGCCTGGTGGGCTATTGTCCGTGGGGTTGCAAAAGAGTCAGGAATGACTGAGCAACTAAACAATATCAATTACTATTATTGTAATTCAAAGATCAGCTAACAACCACTACACACAACCTCTATATAAGGTGGGATGGAGAGAACAAATAATCACTGCTACAGTCCTCATTTTTGCAACGGGTCATAGTTAATATTTTTCAACTTTGTTTTTCCACAGCATTTCCAATGTACCATTAGTTTTTCACATGGCCAGTGTTGTTTATCTGGGGGATGAAGAAGACTGGAATATCTGCTACCAAGGAGTCATAGCTGTAGATCAAACCAGTCAATTCTAAAAGAAATCAACCTTGAATGTTCATCGGAAGGACTGATGCTGAAGCTTCAATATTTTGGCCACCTGATGGGAAGAGCCAACTCATTGGAAAAGACCCTGATGCTGGGAAAGATTGAAGGCAAAAGGAGAAGAGGGTGGCAGAGCATGAGAGGGTTGGGATGGCATCACTGACTCAATGATCATGAATTTGAGCAAACTCTGGGAGATAGGGGAGGACAGAGAAGCTTAGCATTGTTCAGTCCATGGGGTCGCAGAGTCAGACACAACTTAGTGACAGAATATTATGCCTACTTGGATTCTATAACTAGCCATTTTCTTTTACCATTGGGCATAGCAGTTAATTCAAAGTGCCTTAGGTCAGTGGTCTCCAAGCATTTTCATTCAGGTACGTTGTAGAAGAAATCTGAAATAATTTTTTTGTATTTCAAAAATTTGCAGTAAAGTATGTTTCATTTTAAATTTGACATCTGAAACTTTTCATAATTACAACAGTTCCAAGTTTTATAGTTTCTGAAGTACTTTAATTTTTGACATTTTAAAATAAAACTTCTTCTTTTTGTTAGGATACAGTCACAAAATAACTCTCTTGCATGCCAACAACAGGAACAAAAACATCTCAGAGCTTAGTCGCTGAGGGATCTAATTAACTAAAATCTGAAAAGTGACAGGTCTGTTAGGGGAGGAAGGACACAGAGCCACTGTCATTCTTGGCCAAGCAGCCAGAAATCAAAGGAATAGTCAACAGTTGTAAGAACACCAGTGAAGAAGATCAGATGTGTAATATATTTGGGTCCTTCCCAAATATATTAAATTCACTAATTATAATAATTACTTTATTAATTACTCTATCAATAATTATATTAATTACTCCAAATATATTAAATGGAAATGAGCAGAAATCATCCTGTCATTTTTGAAATTGCACCCAAGTACTTCATTTTGGACTCATTTGTTGACTATGATGTCTACTCTATTTCTTCTAAGGGATTCCTGCCCACAGTAGTAGATATAATAGTCATCTAAGTTAAATTCACCCATTCCAGTCAATTTTAGTTCACTGATTCCTAAAATGTCGATGTTCACTCTTGCCATATCCTGTTTGACAACTTCCAATTTGCCTTGATTCATGGACCTAACATTCCAGGTTCCTATGCAATATTTTTCTTTACAGCATCAGACTTTACTTCCATCAGCAGTCACATCCACAACTGGACATTGTTTTCACCTTGGCTCTCTTCATTCCTTCTGGAGTTATTTCCCCACTCTTCTCCAGTAGCATATTGAGCACCCACCAACCTGGGGAGTTTATCTTTCAGTGTCATATCTTTTTGCCTTTTCATACTGTTCATGGGGTTCTCAAGGCAAGAATACTGAAGTGGTTTGCTGTTCCCTTCTCCAGGGGACCACATTTTGTCAGAACTCTCCACCATGACCCGTCCATCTTGGGAGGTCCTACGAGGTACAGCTGATAATTTCATTGAGTTAGATAAGGCTGTGGTCTATGTGATCAATTTGATTAGTTTTCTGTGATTGTGGTTTTCATTCTGTCTGCCCTCTGATGAATAAGGATAAGAGGCTTATTGAAGTTTTCTGATGGGAGAGACTGACTGTGAGGAAACTGGGTCTTGTTCTAATGGGTAGGGCCATGCTCAATAAATCTTTAATCCAATTTTCTGCTGAAAATCACTGCAAGATGATTTTGAAGAAAGAGCCACTTGAAGAAATAGCAAAATCTACAACTGAAACACAAGACAAGAAAAACAAGATAAGCTTGGAGCATCTTGCAAAATCACTGCAGATGGTGACTGCAGCCATGAAATTAAAAGTCACTTGCTCTTTGCAAGAAAAGCTATGACCAACCTAGACAGCATATTAAAAAGCAGTGACGTTACTTTGCCAAATAAGGTCTGTCTAGTCAAAGCTACGGTTTTTCCAGTAGTAATGTATGGATGTGAGAGTTGGACTACAAAGGAAGCTGAGTGCCGAAGAATTGGTGCTTTTGAGCTGTGGTGTTGGAGAAGACTCTTCAGAGTCTCTTGGACTGCAAGGAGATCTAACCAATTAATTCTAAAGGAATTCAGTCCTGAATATTCATTGGAAGAACTGATGCTGAAGCTAAAACTCCAATACTTTAGCCACCTGATGCAAAGGACTGACTCTTTGGATAAGACCCTGATTCTGGGAAAGACTGAAGGCAGGAGAAGGGGACAGATTCCAGAGGATGAGATCGTTGGATGGCACCACCAACTCGATGGACATGAGTTTGAACAAGCTTTGGGAGTTTGTGATGGACAGGGAAGCCTGGTGTGCTGCATTTCATGGGGTCACAATGAGTCAGACATGACTGAGTGACTGAACTGAACTGATAGTAAATGCATATATTTAAATTGTTTTAAAGGGCATGTTGATTTCTTGATGTAAAAATAAACAGCTATGAGTTTGTGTGTTAGTGATCATACACAACTCCCTAATTCTGTTCTCTTAGAAGGTTTTAAAGTATCATCACTTCACTAACAATGGACCTACCTTATGTTCAGATCTTTGTTTTTCATTAATATTCTCCATTGAAAGGAATGAGGGCCACTTGAATAAACAGCAAAATCTACAAGTGAATCAGGAGAAAAACAAGATAAGCCTGAAGCATCTTGCATTGGTAGAACATAAGGAATTTCTCATGAGAAAACAATGGATGAAGCGTGTCAAAAACACAAGGAAGTCAGTGTGAAAATCTGCTCATTGTGAAAGTTGAAATAATTTGAGAAACAGAACAAAGAATTATAATATTGAGTTATACAGGAAAGAAAGAATTAGTTGCACTTTTAGAATTGTCTAAAATATTGCCTCTACATACATGGAGAATATCAGACTATGCTGTAATTTTTTTCTTTGGACATCAAAAGTAATTTGATAAGACTCAGAAGGAGAATGGGTATCTATTGTGTTTAACATATTATTTTTTTAATTTTTGACCCATCAAATATTCATAGGTGTATTAGTTTCCACCTACTTGTAAAGTTTCCAAATTCCTCCATTATTTTTTTTTTTATAAATTTATTTATTTTAGTTGGGGGCTAATTACCCTACAATATTGTAATAGTTTTTGCCATACATTGACATGAATCAGCCATGGGTTTACATGTGTTCCCCTTCCTGGACCCCCCACCCACCTCCCTCCCCATCCCATCCCTCTGGGTCATCCCATTGCCCCAGTCCTGAGCCCTTGTCTCATGCATCGAACCTGGAATGGTGTTCTGCTTCACATATGATAATATACATGTTTCAATGCTATTCTCCCAGAACGTCCCACCCTCACCTTCTCCCTCAGAGTCCATAAAATTGTTCTATGCATCTGTATCTCTTATTCTGTCTCGCATATAGCGTTATCGTTACCATCTTTCAAATTCCATATATATGCATTAGTATACTGTATTGTTGTTTTTCTTTCTGGCTTACTTCACTCTGTATAATGGGCTCCAGTTTCATCCATCTCAGTAGAACCGATTTAAATGTATTTTTTTTAATGGCTGAGTAATATTCCATTGTGTATATGTACCACAGCTTCCTTATCCATTCGTCTGCTGATGGACATCTAGGTTGCTTCCATGTCCTGGCTATTGTAAACAGTGCTGCGATGAACATTGGGGTACACGCGTCTCTTTCAATTCTGGTTTCCTCGGTGTATATGCCCAGCAGTGGGATTGCTGGGTCATATGGCAGTTCTATTCCCAGTTTTTTAAGGAATCTCCACACTGTTCTCCATAGTGGCTGTACTAGTTTGCATTCCCACCAACAGTGTAAGAGGGTTCCCTTTTCTCCACACCCTCTCCAGCATTTATTGCTTGTAGACTTTGGATAGCAGCCATTCTGACTGGTGTGAAATGATACCTCATTGTGGTTTTGATTTGCATTTCTCTAATAATGAGTGATGTTGAGCATCTTTTCATGTGTTTGTTAGCCATCTGTATTTCTTCTTTGGAGAAATGTCTGTTTAGTTCTTTGGCCCATTTTTTGATTGGGTCGTTATTTGTTTTTAAAAATTCCAAGTTTATTGAGATATAATTGGCAATAACATTGTATACATTTAAGATGAAGAGTGTGTTGATTTGACATGTTTATATATTGCAAATGATTACCACCTAGCCTTATCTTCATTCTATCACATAATTACCATTTTTCCTTGTGGTGAAAACATTTACAATCTACTCTCTTACAAACTTGCAAGTATATAATTATATATATATATACATATGCATATATATGTATACATATGCATATATATATATCTGCCAATTGGCTGTGCTGGGTGTTCATTGCAGTGTGTTCACTTGGAAATCGTACAACTGGAAGTCTGTACCCTTTAACCAATATCTTTCCATTTCCCTCACCTCAGGCCTCTGGTAACCATCCCTGATGGTTTCTCTGATCTCAGCTGTTTTGAACCCACATAAGTGCTATTAAACAGTGTTTGTTTTTATGAAACATTTCTCTCAGTATAATGCTCTTAAGTTTTTATACAAATTGTCACAGATAGAGGGATTTCCTTCTTCCTTGTGACTGTATAATATTTTGTAATACATATAACATGTATATCATCCATTCATCTGTTGACAGACATTTAAGTTTTTCCATAGTTTGACTATTATTTATAATGCTGCAGTGAACATGGTGGTGCAGATACCTGATTTTGATTCTTTTGGAATATATACCCAGAAGTAGGATTTAGTCTTATTTTTAAATTCTTTCATAATGGTGACACCAATTTACATCTTTATCAATAGTGTACAAGGTTTTGTTTTCTCCACATCTTCATCAATACTGCATCTCCAATCTTTTTTGATGATAGCCTTTCTAACAAGTATGAGTTGATATTTCATTGTAGTTTTGATGATTAGTGGCATAGAGAACTGTTTCATGTACCTGTTGACAATTTGTATGTCTTCATTGGAAAACTGTGTGTCTTGGGTTTCATTGTGTTGCTAAAACTTCCTAAGTGGATTCTTGGGGTCTCCCCCAGAGCTGTTTTTGCTCATGGATAGCTGTCCAATCATTGATCTTTCTGGGAAAAGGAGAAATAGGAATGCTGGGCTCCCCAATTTTCCTTTCCTTTCCTTTCCTTTCCTCTGTTAGTTATTTCTGAATTCACTTTGTTGTGTTTAAAGAATCACTTCTTTTAGTGTTTCATAATGAAGTGTTTCATTTCACTTCTTTTAAATGTATTAAGACTTTTTAATGGCCTTGCCATTGATATTTCTTGGTGTAAGTTTCATGTGTGCATGAGAAGAATGTGAATTCTGCTATGGTTGTATCAAATGTTCCTTAGATACAGATTAAGTCTTGTTGGTTTATAGTGTTTTCAAATTTTCTGTACCTTGTTGATCTTACACCCAGTTGTGCTATTCATTATGGAAGATGTGGTACAGAAATCCCTAAATCTTATTGTTGAATTATCTATTTCTCCTTTCAGTTCTATCAGTTTTGCTTCATGTATTTTGAG
The DNA here is from genome assembly GCF_054371585.1 of Giraffa tippelskirchi. NCBI lineage: Eukaryota > Metazoa > Chordata > Mammalia > Artiodactyla > Giraffidae > Giraffa > Giraffa tippelskirchi. The sequence goes on from NC_137279.1 coordinate 68,224,666, forward strand.
TCATTGTTTTTAGGTGAATATAGGTGTTCAGTCATAACACCCTGCTTGATTTACACTTTTATTATTATAAAATATCTACAGTCAAGCAACTTTTTAAAATAATTTTCTTTATTTATTTTTATTTTTGGCTGTGTTGGGTCTTCATTGCTGCACTTGGGCTTTCTCTAGTTGCAGCAAGTGGAGGCTACTCTTCCTTGAGGTGTGTGGGCTTCTCATTACATTGGCTTCTCTTATTGCAGAGCACAGGCTCTAGGCACATGGGCTTCAATAGTTGTGGTGTGTGGGCTCAGTAGTTGTGGCTCTGGGGCTCTAGAGCACTGTCTCAGTAGTTGCTGCACAGGGACTTATTTGTCTTGCGGCACATGGGATCTTCCCAAACCAGGTATTGAACCTGTGTCCCCCGCATTGGCAGGTGGATTCTTAACCACTGAACCACCAGAGAAGTCTGACTTTATGTCTATCTTAGGACCAGTACAACCACTTCATTTCTTATAGTTTCTGTGTTCATGGTTCATTCCTTTTACATTCAGTCTATTCGTAACTTTGGATCTGAATTTTGTCTCCGGTAAACTATGACTGCCTGGAATAATCTCTGCAAGGTAGAGCTGAGTGTGATGAAAGAGGCAGGTGTCCTGCCCCTCCTGGGGCTCATATGCAGCCTTAGACTTGGAGCCTGGGGGCAAGGAAGCCCTGAGTTTTTAGCTCTGTCCTCCTGGAAGAGAGCTCTGCCTTGCTGAGCTGGGGGCGGGGGCAGGCGAGAGTGTGTGGTGGCTCTTACTGCTGTTGCTGAGATTTAGTCAATTTTTGTGCATATATGTTCCTGTCTTTTCTGTCTGCTCTTAGTGAAAATTGCAGAGACTCCAATTTTACATATGTGTAATTTTCACCCATTAAACATTCATTTCACTAGAGAGAGGGTCTGTCAAGCACCCACACTGCCATTCTGGAGATCTTTCTAATTTTCACTGTAACGTTAATCTGTGGTAATCTGCCCCATTTTATATGAAAGCAGAATCTTTGCTCATCTTTTAGTTTCTTAGCTATTGCATTTCGCTTCCTTTGTTAGTCTCTTGACCAGCAAAAATTGAAGAAAAAAAAAAATGACAGAAAGCTTAAGACACAACATCAGGCTCACCTTTCAGAGGCTTCATTTTCTCTAACATTTTGACCCCTGAAGTCTGAGGTACCTTCAGATCTCTGCTCTCCAGAGTTTGTCAAGCTACACAAAACAGCTCTCATTCTGATCCTCTTTTTCTTGACCTCTAGGCTGCATACCAATTAAGGACCAGCATGTGTTTCAAGGAAAAAGCAGCAGAAAATATTGGGCTCACTTCACTGCTTTTTCTTTGTGCTACCCTGAGCCTTAAATATCAGCTGCCTCAGATACTTTCTAGGGCTTTCAAATGTCAGCATGTGTGTATGTCACCTGACTTTCACAGTTGTTCTCATTGTGATGTTTCTGTGCTGCTCAGTCATAACCAGCATGCACTTAACTGCCTAAAGAGTGCACCTTGGAGCAGGCCTAGAAAGAAGCATCTGAAATGGGTCGTGACAACTTTGTTAATGTACCTATTATGCTTAGAACAGAGTTTTTTTTCTCCCGAACATGTAATTTTGTGATGAAATTGATGCCTGATGTTTTGTGGGAATTTGTTTCAGTGGTCACTTTCTGTTTCTGGTAATTTTTTTTTAGCTATGTGTCTATAGTCCTACGATTATCTCAGATGTTGGGAGAATATTGGAATTTGAAAAGAAATGGAGAAGGAAACAAATTTTGCATGTAGTTTTATTTTATATTATATCATATAAACCATGTGTGAATTTGATCATAGGTCTTTATCATTCTCACTTCAGCTAAATAACATGTGCTGTTGTCAATCAATGTGTTAAATTGAACTGACATTTAGGTGTTCAAGAGACTGGACTCTTTCAGCATAATCATGTAAAATTACTGAATAAAAAGTCAGGAATACAGTGTGGAGAAGCATAATTATATAATTGAAACAAACATCTTCAAAGTATAACTAGAATTTCATATATTGTTTTTAAAAAACAAGAGTTTTATATTGATGCAAAAAAAAGTACACTCAGAGACAAAGCTGGGTTATGTTTTATTACTGAGTTACATGCAGAGAGATTGCCTATCAGATATTAAGCAATGCAAAAGAATATGAATTAGAAAGTCAATAGAATAAATGAAAAAATTTTGTAACAATGATAGGAGAAATTCATTAGTTGTGCCTGGTTCTTTTTGAAGTATTGTATCACACTTTAATTGCAGCATTTTTCTAAGTTGTATAAAAAGCAATGGTGCATCTTGATAACTGATGACATTCTCTAATATATAAAGCATGATATTGATCAATATTTTCTTCTGTGTGCTTAGTACACAGTGCCTTGTATATAGCATATACCAGATGAATGTTTGTGCATATTTAAGTTTTAGGGTTTCCAGCTTATACACTCAAATTCTGACTTATCATTTGAAATAATTTGTAATAGTGTCTTAACTTGAAAAGTTTAAATGGTTAAATTTTACGTGAAATTTATATTTTCATTTTATATTTTGAAATCTAGTAAGGGTTTAGGATAAATTCAATAATACATCTGAGGTTTTCAGAAAAAATATTTTGATTATTATTTACAACAAAACTCTGATTACCTTTGCCAATTTTTATAGCAGAGATATATCACTAGAATTTTAAGTCCCAATTGATAAAATGTTGACATGAAAGTGTCCATTAGCGAGAATCTGTTGACTTGGCAATCTACATTTTAGAAAACAGTGAATTTATTCTTCCTATTGATTTAAATATAATCCTTTTCTCTGAAGTTTTTTCATATCTTATTTGGAAAACCTCAGCAAACATAATGAAGTTTTCTCAGTTTCTGGTTTGGATCAGATGACTCTATAAAGAAGTCATACCACCTACTCGTTTAGTTATGAAACTACAAAAATAAAAAAAGTAAGTTTCTAGCATTACACTGTCCAATCATTAGTGAGGTATTTTGGATAAAAGCAGCCTCTTTGAGACTTCTGTAGGCTCATCTAAAAACTAAATGTTCTCAATAAATCAGGCATATCCACTGCTCTTTTATTATGATCTGACTAAAAATATTAGGATTCTTTTTATTTTACACATCAAGAAACACATTTTTTTTCCCCAGTAATTATAATGTTTTGGGGAAAGCTGCCCCAAATGACAAGAAGTTGTTTTTAGTAATCTACTTGGACAACTATCTGTGATCTGTGAATGTGATGACAAATTAATTTTTAGAACAAAGATAAGTCCATTGTAAAATTACGTGATATTTATTCTTTTAAAAATGTGAGAATATTTAAAACTTAAAGGATATTTTATTAACAATAGATTATGCAGGCAGAGGCCTTTACTGTATTTCTCAGTATAAATACATGTAGTGCTTGATCAAAATTTGCAATAAAATCCATTTTAATATTTCTTATTCCCTTTGACTATCTTAACTTAAATTTTAGTCAAATAACAATCTGATTAAAAACAAACTTTAGTCTGCCCTAAGATGTACCTCGCAATTACCAGCATCTGTTCAATATGGTGGTGGTGGTTTGGTGATTAAGTCATGTCTGACTCTTTGCTATCCCATGGACTGTAACCCACCAGCTTCCTCTGTGCTTGGGATTTCCCAGGGAAAATACTACAGTGGATTGCTTTTTCCTTCTCCAGGATTCTTACATAGAATAATAATAGCAATACTACTACTACTAATAATTTATATTGAAGTGATGCACAATCATTTGGAGTCATTATTGACCTAAATGAAATAAGTTGAGACTATCTTTCCTACAATCTGTTATGCAAAGTTTGCCTACCAACAATAAATAAAGCAAGTAATTTAAGAATCATTTGTCTACAAATAGCTGGATACCTTGCATTTTGTACCCTTGTTTCATCTTTGTAGAATTCACATTAAGTCTACCATCCCCATTCTCTCTGTCTTTGTCTGTGTCTAATATACTTTGAATCCAGAAGACCAAATTCAAATATTCTGCCCCTTTTCCCAGACTAAACCAAATCACTACTTTATGAAACAAGAACGTAGCTCCTTAATCAATACTACATGTAGTTGAACATGCCACAGTGATTCTCAAATATCTGATTATGTTACATTCCCATGATCCAGCTGATTGAAATAAAATATATATTTGCATGTTTGAATGCTTTGGAAATTAGCAGCTTGATACTTTTTTGTTGCTGTTAAATAATTTGGTGAATTTAGCTTAATGAAACATATATGGGCAAATGGCAAATTGAATTAATTAATTGCTGTTATCAAGAATATGATTCACTTTAATCAAGACATGTTTCTTAATGCTCTTGATTTCACAGTCCCTGTGATAATGTAAAAATCTAATAAAGAATAAATGATTAAATGAACATAGAATTTTGAAAAAAAACTGTAATAATAAATCAAATAATCTGTAAACAGCACAACCTCACTGTATTTACTAAAAACGAGCCTCTGATTAAGGCCTCAAGTTGCAAATAAGAAGAAATGATGAATAAAAAATTATAAAAATTGCCTACCTTTTATAGATACCTTTCAAATGCAGAATTGAATTCCTGATTGGTTCTAATATATTTCTGAATATAGAGCCTTACTTTTACTGATATATCAAATTCCAATGAGGCAGTATTAGATACAGTAAATTGTATAGAAGATTCCCTCATTACTTTTTATTGTAAGAAATAGAAAAGACATTGATAAATGAGATTTCATTGTGCATAATAATGATTGCAAAAAGTGACTTTGGAGCTTGGACACTCTGGTTTTGAGTAAAGATACTAGGGTCCAGGGAAGCAAACAATCAATTTAAGAATAAAACTTGTATTAGCACTAATTATTGCTAGGCTCACAACATAATGACTAGAAGTTAGCCTTATAAACACACCTAGCCACAAGGAAAGATGAAAATGGGAAAATTTAACAGTCAGTTTCAGACAATAAAGACTCTGCCTGCAGTGAAGGAGACCCAGGTTTGATCCCTGAGTCAGGAAGATCCCCTGGAGAAGGGAATGGCAACCCACTCCAGTATTCTTGCCTGGAGGATTCCATGGACAGAAGATTCTGGCAGACTATAGTCCATGAGGTTGCAAAGAGTCAGACATGACTGTGCAAACACACACACACACACACACACACACATGCTAAATTTATTTCAGAAGAAGGAAACAGATATGGGTGGGGAGTATGGAACTGAACCAAGGGGCTACCTTAGCTGTTTTTCCTATAATTAAAAAATTCACAGGAAATTATATCTAACTCCAACAGAGAACTTTGAAGAAATAACTAATAAATATGTCATTTTTCCAAACAATTTTGATACTGCAAATATCCAAAATAGTTTCAAGCCTTAACAGGTTTCCATAATAGAGACACAGTGTTACAAAATGGAATCTTGGACACATGGAACCTAGATATTAATTGCCTAGATTTGATTCCTGGCTCCACCTCCTGTTACCATGTGAATTTATACAAACATCTTCATCTCTTTGTGTATCTGTTTCCTCACTTACAAATTTTTAAAACTCTACTAATATGCCATTTCATTAAAGCTGAAACTCCAATACTTTGGCCACCTGATGCTAAGAGCTGACTCATTTGAAAGGACCCTGATACTAGGAAAGATTGAAGGTGGGAGGAGAAGGAGATAACAGAGGATGAGATTGTTGGATGGTATCACCAACTCAATGGAGAGTTTGGGTAAACTCTGGGAGTTGGTGATGGACAGGGAGGCCTGGCATGCTACAGTCCATGGGGTTGCAAAGAGTCAGACACAACTGAACAACTGAACTGAATTGAATATGCCATTTTGGCTATTGTAAAGATTAGATGAATTACCATTTAGATTTTAGATTGGACCATGGAAAACACTGTGTATGGGTTAAATACATCCATATCATAATATCACTAACATTTTGAATATTTGATAGTGTTTCAATTTTATAGCTTTCCCAGTAATATAAATTGCACAATAATTTTGAAAAGAACAATATCCCAAAAGATATTTTTTTAAAAAATGACAGCAAAGAAGACTGAAAAAATATTCACTATCTAAAACAGCTTATTTATATATAAGTATCTGAATCCAGAGAAATATGTGTCATAAGTGAAATGTTTCCATCTCACAATGGGAGCTATAAAATATTGTTATTTTATGCATTTGTTTCAGAGCATTATTAAGCATTTGTCCACCATTTTACTATAAAAGATGAAGAATAATCAGGAGTTAAACAGCACTAATACAAACGTGACTTATTTTCCTCAAGGAATAAAAAGCTCTATGAAGCTACATGAGAAGTAATTGAGGTGTTCATCATCAATAAAGGAATTGAGAAAGAGACTGCTAATTCAATGACCTACAGACTCCCGTGGGGAACTGCTTTAAGTTCTTTTGAGTAACATTTCTGTCATGTTGTTCCCAAAATACCCTGTCAATTATCCTGGTTATTTCAATATGCCAGTCCATTGGCTTCTCAGTTGCTTCACTTCTGTGTATTCAAAAATCTTATTTTATCACTTCATCACTCACCCTCATGTCAGTGTCTCAACCATTGTTTTGGTACAATAATCTCTTCAGCACATAGGAACACATACAAAAAGTCAAGGTGTCCAGAGCATGTAAAATAAATGTCACCCATGGGCTTTTTAAGACAACAAAGTAGAGCAAGAATGGTGTGTGTGTGTGTGTGTGTGTGTGTGCGCGCGTGTGTGCGCGCATGTCTCAGTCACATCTGACTCTTTGCGACCTCATGGACTATAGCCTGCCAGGCTTCTCTGTCTATGGAATTTTCCAGGCAAGAATATTGGAGAAGGTTACCATTTCCTACTCCAGAGGATCTTCCCTACCCAGGGATCAAACCTGCATCTCTTGTGTCTCCTGCATTGGCTGGTAGATTCATTACAACTGTGCCACCTGAGAAGTGCACATACTACACTTGATCTAACCAAAAGACTGAGAAGATGAGCCAAGAGTATCTATATCCAGCTTTACTAATTCAGCAAAATCTATGAGTGTGGCTAAGAAGATGCATATAATCTGCATATCCTCAGTAAACAACTGCAGAACAGTTGTTCATCATGGAAAAGTAGTCTCTGGTTGGCTGGATTAATGTTCTATTCACTTAAAAGTGAAAGAGCAATGCCCAGGGTACACCTGGCTGGGATGAGAAATGGAGAAGCAGAAGTAAACAGGTAATGTTAGCACAGTCACTGATGTCTGTTTAATCTTAAATTTGATAATTGTATTTTATGCAAATTTGTGTGGCTTCTGGGCTACATATAAAACAGTTCTAAGTTGATTCTTTTGTAAATTGCAAGGCTATTATTTAAAGTATTTGATGTGGATATTTCCAATTGTTTCCAAATTCACTCACATTATCAAATGAAAATTTTAAATTACATTTCTCAACTTAAAAAGGAAATGATTATAGTTTAATATTGTAAAGTCACTTGAAAGTAAGTTCAACTATTTAAATTTTTTGAAAGCTACTAAAATCATTTTACATTTTGTTCTCTGTAAAAATATTCTAGATCAAAATTTTCCAGTGATCATGATTATAATAGAACTCAGGAATAAGTGAAAAAACTTGATATGGCAAAATTTTCATGAAAACTATTTCAGATTATAATTTTTGAAAATAGTTTTGGAAGTAATAAATTATTTATTGTAAAATAATTTTAAAAATTTAGGGTTTAATAATATTTAGAATTTTCTCTTATTTTAAATATATACAGCATATTTTTAAAAGTTTAGCCAAATATACATAACAACGAAAGTCCCCTATAGTTTGTCCTCTGTGCTGTGTAAATGTTAACATTATCTATGCTTCTCACATCTGCAAGTTTAAGAAAAACTGCCCTTGCCACATCTTTACCAGCAGCCCACTTTGCTCTGTAATTTAATCTCACTTTCAAGTATCCTACCATTTGACTACAAAGAATATAATCAATCTGATTTCAGTATTGACCATCTGGTGATGTCCATGTCTAGAATTGTCTCTAGCGTTGTTGGAAGAGGGTGTTTTCTATGACCAGTGTGTTCTCTTGGCAAAACTCTGTTAGCATTTGCTTTGCTTTATTTTATACTTCAAGGCCAAACTTGCCTGTTACTCCAAGTATCTCTTGACTTCCCACTTTTGCATTCCAGTCTCCTATGATGAAAAGGACATATTTTTTTGGTGATAGTTCTAGAAGGTCTTGAAGGTCTTCACAGAACCTTTAAACTTCAGTTTCTTCGTCATTAGTGGGGGTGGGGCATGGACTTGACTTACTGTAATATTGAATGTCTTGCCTTGAAAACGAACAGAGATCATTCTGTCACTTTTTTTTTTTTTTCGCTTTTTGGATCATGTACGTCTTTTATTTATTTATTTATTTATTTGTAATTGCATCCAAGTACTGCATTTTTTACTCTATTGTTGACTGAGGTCTACTCCATTTCTTCTAAGGGATTCTTGCTCACAGTAGTAGATACAATGGTCATCTGAATTAAATTTTCCCATTCCCATCCATTTTAGTTCACGGATTCCTAAAATGTCAATGTCTTTTCTTGTCATCTTCTGTTTGACTAATCCAATTTGTTTTGATTCATAGACCTAACATTCCAGGTTCCTATGCAATATTGCTCTTTATAGCATTGGACTTTACTTTCACCACCAGACACACGCACAACTGAGCCATGTTTCTGCTTTGGCCCAGCCTCTTTATCCTTTCTAGAGCTGTTTCTCCATTCTTCCCCAGTAGGATACAGGATTCAGGCACAATTTAGTGACTGAACAACAACAACTATATGACTATGACCTCCTATCTTTCCTTTTCACTGTTTTTAGTACCACAGATCTGAAAACTTCAAAATTCCACTGTGACCAAACTCCATTGATCATTACAATTTATTAAAGACATTCATTCCACATAGCCTCACCTCCTTTCTACCCAGCTTAGGTAGCATCTTCAATGTGATAATCACTTCCTTGAAGATGCAATCAATTTTGTTGCATCATACCTCAGATTCTGAAAAATAATAATAAATTAACTTAAAATAGGTAACAAAGCTAAATGTATAGTTTAAAATGCTGCTATTTTTATAATTGAAATATTGTGGAAGATCTTAGTAACTTTTATTTTGGCAAATATTTCTTAACATACCACACAATAAATGAAGCCTATAATAAAATCAATAAATTTATTAACCAAAATTTTGAAAAGATGTTTGGTCTTCATGCACTCTAACAACAACAAAAAAAAGAATAAATCATAGATTGCAAAGATATATTTGTAAAACTTGTATCTGAAATATGCATCTGTGGTTGCATATGTGACTTAACCATGTCTCTTTGCAACCCCTTGGACTGTAACATATCAGACTCCTCTCTCCTCTACTATCTCCTCCTCCCATGCTCAGTAGTCTCCAACTCTTTGTGACCCTATGAACTGTAACCCACCAGACTCCTCTGTCCATGGGATTTTCCACACAAGAGTTATGAAGTGGGTTGCCATTTCCTCCTCCAGGGGATCTTCCTGACCCAGGGATCAAACCCACATCACCTGCATTTCCTACATTGCAGGCGGATTCTTTACCACTGAGCCATCAGGGAAAACTGTCTCTCGGAATTTGCTCAAATTTATGTCCATTGAGTCATTGATGCTGTCTAACCATCTCATCCTCTGCTGCCCCCTTCTCTTTTTGCCTTCAATCTTTCCCAGCATCAGGATCTTTTCTAATAAGTTAGCTCTTCACATCTGGTGGCCAAAGTTTTGAAGTTTCAGCTTCAGCAACATTCCTCCCAATGAAAATTCAGGGTTGATTTCCTTCAGAATTGACTATAGACTGACAATACAATTTGAATATTTTATTTTATGTGATGATTAGAGTATCATTAAAGAGATGCAGGTTTTCTGGGATTAGTGTTATAATTTGTTTTGTTTTTATGTTAAGAAAAGAGAAACTAGCAATGGGGGAATAGTTGATATGCAAAAATCTCATATCCTAAGAATAAGTGGGTTTACTTAAAGATATTCATGGATAAAGACTTTCTGTGCGAAAAATAAACTCTAATAATAATAAAATTTTTGACTTCTTGTTACTACTCTTCATCCAACATATACTCATAAGGATAATATAATCAGTTCACTTACACGCTTAGTTTCATTGTGGACAAATTAAGGAGCTATTACAATAAAAACCAAGGGGAGGGGGGCTTCCCTTGTGGCTCAGCTGGTAAAAAATCTACCTGCAACGCAGGAGACCTGGGTTCGATCTCTGGGTCAGGAAGATTCCCCTGGACAAGGGAAAGGCTACCCACTCCAGTATTCTGGCCTGGAGAATTCCATAGACTGTATGGTCCAGGGAGTCGCAGAGTCGGACACGACTGAGCCACGTTCATTTTTGATGAAGATCAGTTCAATTCAGTCGCTCAGTCACTCAGTCATGTCCGACTCTTTGCGACCCCATGAATTGCAGCACGCCAGGCCTCCCTGTCCATCACCAACACCCGGAGTCTATCCAAACTCATGTCCATCGAGTCGGTGATGCCATTCAGCCATCTCATCCTTTGTCATCCCCTTCTCCTCCTGCCCCCAATCCTTCTCAGCATCAGGGTCTTTTCCAATGAGTCAACTCTTCACATGAGGTGGCCAAAGTATTGGAGTTTCAGCTTCAACATCAGTCCTTCTAATGAATACCCAGAACTGATCTCCTTTAGGATGGAATGGTTGGATCTCCGTGCAGTCCAAGGGACTCTCAAGAGTCTTCTCCAACACCACAGTTCAAAAGCATTGACTCTTCAGCGCTCAGCCTTCTTCACAGTCCAACTCTCACATCCATACATGACTACTGGAAAACCATACCCTTGAGTTGACGGACCTTTATTGGCAAAGTCATCTTGATGAAGACAGATATTTTTAAATTCATTTTGATGACAATAAGAAAAGATCCACCGTCCAGAAAAAGAGAAAATTAATATTTTCATCCCTGACTCCAGGTACATGCATTGAATTCATACAATTTCAAATTTTTGAAGCCTAGCATTTACCAGAATTCATTTGGGGAATTGGTAGGCAAGAACAAAATCACTAGCAACGAATAGATTTTAATGAAGGCAATTATATCAGCGGCAGCAATAGCATGCCTTAATTTTAGTAGCAGCTGTATAATGTACAGCATATCAAATTACATTGACTCCAATTACCAACATGTTCATCAAAGAATAACTCATTTTTAAAGAAAGAACATGTGGTTAGAATTTTCAAATACCTTTAATAGAGTAGAATCTTCATAATTTGAAGGAAAATAGTAAATCTTCACTGATCCAAGGGGTTATTACAGTATGTTTATTTTACAGGCACTTTATATTTTTTAAAGAAGAATAAAACCACTAATGTTCCCTTTTTGTTTGGATGTTAGCCTCAGAAATCTATTTATTATTGAGTTTTATCTCATGATCTTTAGGGATTAAATTTCTATGGTAAGAACAGTCACCATAGAGATGTGTAATATCTCTTATTGTTTGACTGAGCACAAAAGACAGAAATAACCCTAAGGGTGAATCCACTCTCTTACTGTGTACTTAAAAATCATTTATGCTTCCTATGTTCAGTACTCAAGCAGGCCATGCTAACAGAGCAATATAATTAACCTTTCTTATAAATTAAATGAGCACATATTCTGTGTACCATTTGCTTATAATAATTTTCCATCATTTGCAGAATATGGTAGAAAAATAATTTTCTACCAGTTATTAGGTGGTTTGAAGATTAAGTACAAATTTAAGTTTTTTAGTGAGTTACCTGTTTTCAGGGAAAGGAAAATAACAATCTGTGTATATGTGTTTGTGTGTGTAATTTTCTTCCTTTATTACATTCCAAAAAGCACAAGTTCTTCTCCAGAAAATGCTGTTGAAATATACATCTTTTAGAATACATTCATTTTTTTAATGATAGTTTCATTAAGGTTATTTTCAAAGTAATTTGTCTTTATTAATTCTGCACATATTTACTGAGTGCTTCTTTTTATTACATTATTGTGGAAAGAGCACAACATGAGATCTACCTTCTAAACACATTTTTAAGTGTATAATAATGTATTGGTAGCTATAAGCACGGTGGTGTTCAGCTAATCTCTGGAATTTATTCATCTTACACAGTTGAAACTTTATGCCCTTTGATGAGCAAATCCTCACATTCTGCCCCTTACCCCTTGTCTAACACCATGGCTTTGACTATTTTAACTACCCTGATTGAGCTGAAATTAGGCACTCTTTGTCCTGTGACTGGCTTATTTTACTTAGCTATGTCTTCAAGTTTCACTAATGTCATAACATAGTACAGAATTTCCTTCTTTTCAAAGGCTAAATAATATTCTATTGTGTATATATATATGTCAATATTTTTGATTAATTTGTCCATCATTGGACATTTCTCTCAATATGTTGGCTCTTGTGAGTAGTGCTGAAATGAACATGAGAGTGCTAATAAGTCTTTGAGATCCTGATTTCAATACTTCTCAATGAATACCCAAAAGTGGAATTACTGGATTACTGAGGAGTATTTTTTAATTTTTTGAGGAACTTCTAACTGCTTTCTATTGTTGCTGCACCATGTTGCATTCCCACCAATGCTGAGCAAGAGTTCTAATTTCACCACAGTCTCACCAATACTTACCTTCTGCTTTTTTGAAAACAACCATACTAACAGGAGTGAGGTGATATCTCATTGCAGTTTTGATTTACAGTTCTCTGATGATTATTGGCAACACGGTCAAGCTCTTATTTACAGAATGGATCAATAGTATAATCCTGGCCTAAAGACAGACATAGAAAGTGAAAGTGGTTTCCTTTAAGAAAGTACAATTGAGTGTGGTAAAATGGGGAAAAGGACTTTTATTGTTGTTATAGCATTTTGACTTTTATTTAAAAATTTTAAGTTGTTCATTATGGCTTTTATTTCAATATCTCTAAATACTGTGCTATTTTTATATACATACACTTTATACTTTATTGATTTTTATTTTGCTTTTTATTGTTAGATTTGCTTTTTCTCCTCTCCTTCCTAACTCATGCCATCCATCCAGTATGGATTTATCTCAACATTGTTGTATTAATATTATAACTGCTAAGTCAGATAATGTGCTTTAATTTGATTACTATTCTTTTGTTGACAATTTTTTCCTGTAATCTTTGCAGTTTTTCTTTTTCTTATATGCCTCTCTCATTTTTGTGGTCTAGTTTTTTATGTATAGACATTCCCCAGAGATATTTCTGGTTTGACTTCAGACAGCCACAATAAAGCTAGTCACACAAATTTTGGGGTTTCCTAGTGTATATAAAAGTTACATTTATACTACCCTGTAGTCTATTAAGTGTGCAGTAGCATTATGTATTTTAAAACAATGTAGATATCTTATTAAAAATATCATTATTTTAAAAATATACCTTATTGCTAAAAAAAGCTGAACATCATCTGAACCTTAAGAGGGTCACAATCTTTTTGCTGGTGAGTTTTGTCTGAATGTTGATGGCTGGCTCAATGGCTCACTATTCATTGCTGAGTGTTGAGAAAGCTGTGGCAGTTTTCTTAAAATAAGACAATAAACTTTGCCACATTAATTGACTCTTCCTTTCATGAATCATTTCTCTGTAGGCTGCAATGCCATTTGGTGGTATTTTACCCACAGTAGAATTCTTAAAAAATTGGAGTCATTCCTCTCAAACCCTGCTGCTGTATTATCAAATAAGTATATGCAATATTATATATTCTTTTGCTGCCATTTCAACTTCCTTCACAGCACCTTCACCAGGAGTAGATTCTGTCTTAAAACTCCACTTTCTTTGCTCATCTGTAAGAAACACCTCCTCAACCATTAAAGTTTTATCATTGAGATTGCAGCAATTCAATTTCATCTTCAGGATCTAATTCTATTAATAATTCTGCTACTAGTTCTAGAACATATGCAATTTCCTCCAAGGAAATTTTGAACCCCTCATTCAGGAGTGTTGGAATCAGCTTCTTCCAAACTTCTATTAATGTTGACATTTTGAGCTCTTCCCTGAATCATGAATGTTCTTGATGGCATCTACAGTGGTGAATCCTTTCTAAAAGGATGTCAACTTACTTTGCCCAGATTTGTAAGAGGAATCACTATATATGGCAACATTAGCTGTAGGAAATAGATTTCTTACTAGATTAGATTATGGAAATGAGTGTGTGGAAATGCGTCTGCCACATATTCTGTTACATATTTGGAGTTTACATTTATTAACTAAAAATAGTTCAAATGAAAAATGCTGATTTACTTTAAAAGTGGTATAGCAATACCCATATAATCCCCAAAAAAGGGTCCCTTATTGATTTCCTTGTAAACTTTCCTTGAATTTGCACAGATTTTTTTGACTCTTGAGTTATTTTACATTAGTATTTTCATTAAAATGTAAATACTCAAGCAATAAAAGAGGAAGTGAAAAGTGAAAATGTTAGTCGTTCGGTTGTGTACAACTCTTTGCGACCCCATGGACTGTAGCCTGCTAGGCTCCTTTTTCACCTAAAAGGCCTACCTTTCTACCTATTTTCACTTTCATTATGCCTTCTTCACTAAGCTTAACCATTTCTAACTTTGGCTTAAAGTGAAAGACTTGTGACTTTTCACTTGAACACTTAGAGACCATTGTAGAGTTATGAATTGGCCTAATTAATTAATTTTAATATTGTTGAGTCTCAAGAATAGAGAGGCCTGAGTAGAGGGAGAGAGATAGGGTACAGTCAGTCGATGGAACAGTCAGAATACATACAGCATTTATCGATTCAGTTCACTATCTTATATGGACACAGCCCATGGCACCACAAATCAATTGCATAGTAACATCGAAGATCACTGATTGCTTATCACCATCTCAAATATAATAAAGTTTGAAGTATTGCAAGAATTACCACAATGTGACACTGTGGGGGTAAAAAAAAGTGAGTGAAAGTTCTTGAAAAAATAGTACCTCTAGACTTACTTACTACATGACTGTCATAAGCCTTTAATTTGTAAAAACCAAACACCTGCAAAACACAATAAAGCAATGCTCAATAAAAGAAATTATGCCTGTATGTAACTACTACTAATTTTTTGCAATTGCCTCTATATATTGATAACTGCCAAATGCTATAGAATTATGCTTTCTATAAGATCAAATAAATCATCTAGTATATCAGGTTTATTTATTTATTTACTTTTTCATTAGGAACACAGGCATTGAAATTCTCAGTTGTTCCTTTTAATCCTGGACTAGTTATTTTCTTGGCCTGCTTCACACATGATCTTTAATTATCTCCATTCATCTCTCTTTGTTTCCTGGGCTTAATGTCTTCCTTTTTGGTTTGATTAAGCATATCCTCTTATAACTTCCAGAAAATGAATACATGGAATGTCATTCTTGAGATGTTAATCATCTAAAAATGTCTTTGTTCTGTCCTCATACATAATTGATCTCTTGGCCAGGTGGATAAACCTCATTTGAAAATAATTTTCAGAATATTTATAAATTTGTTTTACTTTGTTTTAATAGCACACTCATGCAGACATATAGATAAATGGAACAGAATAAAGAATCTAGAAATAAATCAACATATATACAATCAGTTGATTTTTGACAAGGGTGCCAAGAATATATAATGGGAAAAAGATAGTTTCTTCAACAAATTGTATTGAGAAAGCTACATCCATATCCAAAAGAATTATAATGGACCTGTTTCTTAACATCATATAAAAAAAAATTGGGGGGTGATCCTGAGATGGAGGAGGAATAGGACGGGGAGACCACTTTCTCCCCCACAAATTCATTGAAAGAACATTTGAACACTGAGCAAATTCCACAAAACAACCTCTGAATGCTGGCAGAGGACATCAGGCACCCAGAAAGGCAGCCCATTGTCTTCAAAAGGAGGAAGGACAAACTATAAAAGATAAAAAGTGAGACAAAAGAGGTAGGGACGGAGATCTGTCCTGGGAAGGGAGTCTTAAAAGAGGAGAAGTTTCCAAACACCAGAAAACACTCTCACCGGGTCTGTGGGGAGTCTTGGAATCTCAGAGCGCAACATACCTGGGAGGAAGAATAAATAAATAAATAATTAAAACCCACAGATTACGTGCCTAATGGCAACTCCCAGCAGAGAAGTACCCCAGACGCTCACCTCCGCCACCAGCAGCGGGGGCTGAACAGGGAGGCACGGGCTGCATTGCTTAGGTTAAGGACTGGGCCCGAACAACCTGAGGGCAATCTGAGGGAGCTAACGTGAGACAGCAACCTAAACTGTGGGATAGCCACAGAGAGAAAAAAAAAGAGAGAGAGAGAGAGAGAACTATCCCGTGAAAAGCCCTAACCTAAGACACTGCAAGGCCAGCTCACAGAACAAAGGACTGAGCAGAGCTAGCAGGCAGTGGACCGGCCCATCCCCCACTGGAGACAAGCAGGTGGGGGGCAGCCAGAGCCAGAAAGGGGCAATTACAGCCCCAGAGAGGCATCCTCTACCAAACTGCAAGCAGGCTCTGTTGCTAACCAAGAGTTCTTGGGATTCTGGATGGTTGACATCTGCCAGGAGGGTCGAAGCCAGAGATCAAATCCCCAGAAGAGACACACAGCACACCTGAGAAGGCGCGCCTGTTGTACACCCAGAAAACTGAGCAGCTGGATGGGGGAGACGATAAGTCACACCCCCTACCTGAGAGTGGCTGCACTCACCAAGCACCTGGTCACCTGAGTTGCTCAGACCTGGGAAGGGCACAAAACGCAGGCCTAACTGAGTCTGCACCTTTGTGGAGTACTCCAGAACCTGAACCTGAGCAGTTAGACCTTGACAGTGCACGTAAACCAGGGCCCAACTCAGACAGTTCCCGGCAGAGCAATCTAAAACCTGAGCAGTGTAGACCATGAAAGCACACACACCAGGAGCGGGAGCAAACCCAGTGCAGCTGAAACACTGCGAGTACTCCCCACACACACCAGTGATATTTGTTTGCAGTGTTCCTCCCTCCCCACAGCACAACTGAACAAGTGAGCCTAAATAAGTGACCACCTTCACCCCCTTGTGTCAGGGCAGAAATTAAACACCTAAGAGACCAGCAAATAGACAAAGCTAAAATAAACAGAGGGAACCGCTTTGGAAGTGACAGATGTAACAGTTTAAAACCCTGTAGTTAGCACCGACTACATTGAGAAGTACAAGCCAGATCAAGGAACTATCTGAAACTGAACTGAGCCCACACTGCCTGCAACAGCTCCAGAGAAATTCCTAGATATATTTTTACTATTATCATTTTTTAAATTAAAAAATATATTTTTTTACTTTTTAATCACAACAGACAACACAGAAATGCAAAGAATCATAAGAGACTACTATCAGCAACTATATGCCAATAAAATGGAAAATTTGGAAGAAATGGATAAATTCTTAGAAAAGTACAACTTTCCAAAACTTAACCACGAAGAGATAGAAATTCTTAACAGACCCATCTCAAGCATGGAAATTGAAACTGTAATCAGAAATCTTCCAGCAAACAAAAGCCCAGGACCAGATGACTTCACAGCTGAATTCTACCAAAAATTTAGAGAAGAGCTAACACCTATCCTACTCAAACTCTTCCAGAAAATTGCAGAGCAAGGTAAACTTCCAAACTCGTTCTATGAAGCCACCATCACCCTAATGCCAAAACCAGACAAAGATGTCACAAAAAAGAAAACTACAGGCCAATATCACTGAAGAACATAGATGCAAAAATCCTTAACAAAATCCTAGAAAATAGAATCCAACAACATATTAAAAAGATCATACATCATGACCAAGTGGGCTTTATCCCAGGGATCAAGAATTCTTCAATATCCACAAATCAATCAACGTAATACACCACATTAACAAATTGAAAGATAAAACCCATATGATTATCTCAATAGATGCAGAGGAAGACATGGACAAAATTTAACATCCATTTATGATTAAAAAACCCTCCAGAAAGCAGTAATAGAAGGAACATACCTCAACATAATAAAGGCTATATATGACAAAACCACAGCAAACATTATTCTCAATGGTGAAAAATTGAAAGCATTTCCCCTAAAGTCAGGAACAAGACAAGGGTGCCCACTCTCACCACTACTATTCAACATAGTTTTGGAAGTTTTGGCCACAGAAATTAGAGCAGAAAAAGAAATAAAAGGAATCCAGATTGGAAAAGAAGTAAAACTCTCACTGTTTGCAGATGACATGATCCTCTACATAGAAAAATCTAAAGACTCCACCAGAAAATTACTAGAGCTAATCAATGAATATAGTAAAGTTTCAGGATATAAAATTAATACACAGAAATCCCTTGCACTCCTATACACTAACAATGAGAAAACAGAAACATAAATTAAGGAAACAATTCCATTCACCATTGCAACGAAAAGAGTAAAATACTTAGGAATATATCTACCTAAAGAAACAAAATACCTGTAAACAAAAAATTATAAAACACTGATGAAAGAAATCAAAGAGGACACAAATAGATGGAGAAATATACCATGTTCATGGATTGGAAAAATCAATATAGTGAAAATGAGTATACTACCCAAAGCTATCTATAGAGTCAATGCAATCCCTATCAAGCTACCAACAGTATTTTTCATAGATCTATAACAAATAATTTCACAACTTGTATGGAAATACAAAAAACCTCAGATAGCCAAAGCAATCTTGAGAAAGAAGAATGGAACTGGAGGAATCAACCTGCCTGACTTCAGGGTATACTACAAAGCTACAGTCATCAGGACAGTATCATACTGGCACAAAAACAGAAATATAGATCAATGGAATAAAATAGAAAGTTCAGAGATAAATCCATGCACCTATGTACACCTTATCTTTGACAAAGGATGCAAGAATATACAATGGAAAAAAAAAAAAAAACCAATCTCTTTAACAAGTGATGCTGGGAAAACTGATCAACCACTTGTAAAAGAATGAAACTAGAACACTTTCTAACACCATACACAAAAATAAGTTCAAAATGGATTAAAGATATAAATGTAAGACCGGAAACTATAAAACTCCTAGAGGAAAACATAGGCAAAACACACTCCAACATAAATCACAACAGGATCCTCTATGACCCACCTCCCAGAGAAATGGAAATAAAAGCAAACATAAAAAAATGGGACCTAATTAAACTTAAAAGCTTTTGCACAACAAAGGAAACTGTAAGCAAGGTGAAAAGACAGCCTTCAGAAGGGGAGAAAATAATAGCAAATGAAGCAACGGACAAATAATTAATCTCAAAAGTATACAACCAACTCCTGCAGCTCAATTCCAGAAAAATAAATGACCCAACCAAAAATTGGCCAAAGAACCAAACAGGCATTTCTCCAAAGAAGACATACAGATGGCTAACAAACATATGAAAAGATGCTCTACCTCACTCATTATCAGAGAAATGCAAATCAAAACCACAATGAGGTACCATTTCACGCCTGTCAGAATGGCTGCTCTCCAAATGTCTACAAGCAGTATGTGCTGGAGAGGGTGTGGAGAAAAGGGAATCCTCTTACACTGTTGGTGGGAATGCAAACTAGTACAGCCACTATGGACAACAGCGTGGAGATTCCTCAAAAAACTGGAAATAGAACTGCCATATGACCCAGCAATCCCACTGCTGGGCATACACACCGAGGAAACCAGAATTGAAAGAGACACGTGTAACCCCAATGTTCATCACATCACTGTTTATAATAGCCATGACATGGAAGCAACCTAGATGTCCATCAGCAGATGAATGGATAAGGAAGCTGTGGTATATATACACAATAGAATATTACTCAGCCATTGAAAAGAATACATTTGAATAAGTTCTAATGAGGTGGATGAAACTGGAGCCTATTATACAGAGTGAAGTAATCCAGAAAGAAAAACCTCAATACAGTATAGTAACGCATATAAATGGAATTTAGAAATATAGTAACCATAACCCTATATGCAAGACAGCAAAAGAGACACAGATGTATAAAACAGTGTTTTAGACTCCGTGGGAGAGGGCGAGGGTGGGATGATTTGGGAGAATGGCATTGAAACATCTGTATTATCATATGTGAAACAGATTGCCAGTCCAGGTTCGATGCATGAGACAGGGTGCTCGGGGCTGGTGCACTGGGATGACCCAGAGGGATGGGATGGGGAGGGAGGTGGGAGGTGGGTTCAGAATGGGGTACACATGTACACCCGTGGCTGATTCATGTCAGTGTATGGCAAAACCACTACAATATTGTAAAGCAATATTGTAGCCTCCAATTAAAAAAAAGAAAGAAAGAAAGAAAAAATAAATCAACTAAGCACCATTGCTGTAAAATCTTACTGGCAGTGGCGAATACATGAAGACATTTTCCTGCTATGAAGAATTAATGCAGGTGTATGTACAAATCTCTTGAAAATATTCTATTTAGTGTACATTGTTTCTTGGATATATTTGTGTGATAAATACTGATTTGACTATATAAATGTATGCCTGCATGCATGCTAAGTCGCTTCAGTCATGTCCGACTCTGTGCGACTCTATGGACAATAGCCCACCAGGCTCCTCCGTCCACACTATTCTCAATTAACATATACAAATATGTATGTAGAAGAAACATGGCGTACTCACAGAGCTAAACATTCTTTTTGTTGATTAGCAGTTTGTTACCCCATAGTCTGCCTGCAATGAAGGAGACACAGATTCGATCTCTGGGTCAGAAAGTTCCCCTGGAGAAGTGAAGGCTACTCTCTCTAGTATTTGTGCATGGAGAATTCCACGGACAGAAGAGCCTGACAGGCATATTCCGTGGGGTCGCAAAGAGTTAGACACAACTGAGAAATTAACATTTTCACTTTCACACTTTAGTACAATTTTTTCAACAATTGATATTATAGTGCATAAAAGCAAGACTGCAAAAGATTAATTGATGATTTGAGTTCATTGTTCTAGGTATAATAACGTAATGAAGCTAAGATAGTATTAATCCTTCATTTATAAAAAGAAGGGTTATATACCTGCTAACCATATTTTACATTTCTAAATGAAGTAGTAGTAATAAAAATCAACATAAGTAGAATAAATAGGGAGACTACATAGCTTTTTCAGTTAATAAAATGTTTTTGTGAAGTAAACCTGAAATTAAAATATCCTTCAATATAGTGCTGTAAAAATAAGTCCATTGAATCTCATCATCATTAGTCCAAAGGGGAAAAGCGCATGAAATTTTATTTAAGAAAAATATAAAGCCTATCATAATAGTACTTTTTGTGTAAAAAGAAATATTTTTATACATAAATAATTAAAATAAATAAAAATATTTTTGGAAATTCAGAATACTTACTGAGACTATAGCTGGAAGTACTAAAATGTCTCATTAATTGTTATTCAGAGACTTCCCTGGTGGTCCAGTGGTTAAGAGTCTGCACTCACAATGTTGGAAATGAGGTTTCAGTACCTGATCAGGGAACTAAGATCCCACATGTCATGTGGTGCAGTCAAAAAATAAAAATTAAAAAAACAATTTGTTCATTGTTCAGGAAAAAAATCATTGCATGTGACAATTTTAAATTTGCGAAGGACTGGATTTTGATTCCTGTTGCTATGACAAATATACACTGTCAAATAAGGAGTTATTTATTAATATGTATAATAGGGTCGCAAAAAGTCGAACATGACTGAAGTAACTAAGCATGCACAAGTGTAAAATAATGAATAGAAAAACTAGCTAATTACTTTGTTACTAATACATCTCTAACCTTGTTAAAATCAAGCAATCTCAAAAATATAAAAAAAGTAGAAACACAAAAGTATATGCTATACAAATATAGTATTCTCACCTTCACATGAGAACTTATTTTATATTTTATATATTTATATATATATATGTTTATTTATATATTTAATGCAACACTCATTCACAAACCTGAAAGATAACATAGGGATATTTTCAAATTAATATTTATTTCATCAGAGCTATTAAAAATACATGTGTTCCATTTCAATTCATTCATTATTTATGAAGTTCTTTTCAGTAACACATTTTATCCACTTTCTAAAACTGAATATATCCATTTATTTCAAAGACAAGGAGTTCATGGCAATGTCCGTATGACCTACATTGATGATTGTTTAAAAGAACATAATATATACATAACAGGAGTAAAATGCATTATTTTAACACAGGCAAGTCAATTTTCTATCTGGAGCTAAAATATACATATTGGTTGATCTCTTGATTGATCATATCTTGGAAGAAAATCAGAACTAGAAAAAAGCCTATTTCTGCTATATTGTTTTCAAGTTCTACTTCATATTTCCTTTTATATAAGATATGTATGGAGAAAAAAAATTATTTTCCATAGCCTTGATTGGTTTTCATTCTTCTATTTGTCTTCTCATTCACTCTTTCCTTTACCTTCCAAAAGACCCTTTCTGTATTATTGGGGTTTTTTTGCTGGGAGCCAGCTCACGAGATCCCCAAAAGGACTGATTTGAGCAAGGCTTCTCAGGCCTCAAGGATTCTCAGAAGGCTACCTCAGCGCTCACCTTAAAGATATCTGTCTTTCTGATGTTTACTATAATAAACCTCTTCTTACGTTCTATGACTTAGGCAAAAGGCCTTTCCTGATCCCCTTCTAAAATAGATCATTCAGAAACCTCAAATCAACAAGGCCCCTGAACTGTAGCACCCTGAATAAAATTATCTGAGATATAGAGTATGTTGATCTAAATTCCTTTTGCTAACATATTGGTTTGTTTAATAAATGTACCTGTGCCTTTGGAGCTAATGTGCATAACTGCTCCCTAGTAATAAAACAGCATTGAGAGCCTCCGCAGAGAAAGCCCCTATGGGCACAAAACCCTTCGCAGGAAAAAAGGCTTGTTAGGAAATACAAAAAATAGTGCTTTGTGGAACTGTTACTTAATCTATATTTACTCACTATGTTTTTACTCTTAACGTATTTAGCCTATATAATAAAAGCATAATAGTTAGAGATTTATGTAAGTAGAAATTTAGCTTTAATACAAATAATAAGACAATTGTTGATTTAACTGATGATTCTTACTCAAAGCTGAACTTCAGCTTGCTGTTCTTTGACTTTATGGAACTACATTCTTTTCTGTTAAGCTCAAGGCGTAGAGTAAATTACCAAACACAGGTTTTACCTTGAAACTTCCTGTTGATGAATTCTTTCCTGATGTGCCCTATACAAAAGTATTCTGATTGATCAACCTTTATCAATAGAGAGTCACAAGGTGTTAGCAGGCCACCAGGCCAGAAGATGATGTAAACAAAATGAGGCTTTTTTGTAACTAAAGCCATGCAAACGGCTTCAATGAGGGTCGAAGCTGCTGGCCCATTGAGATAACTTGATAGGCCCATTAAAATATACCCATTAAGCTGAATTGGTATGTCCCTTAAGCTGAATTGGTATGACTCTATACGTTACATTTCTTTCTATATACCACTAAAACTATAAAAGCTGTCTTAAAAAACAATAAAAAAAGGGAGGCACTTGGAAACACCGAGACTCGCTGTGTCTTCTCATTCGCATCGCCGACGCAGTCCATCCTGAGGGAACCCCTGGACCTGCTGGAGCTGGACTCCGGCATTTTGTGAAGTAAGAGTTTGGGTTTTCTTATTTTACAGCACATTTCTATGACAATGCTTGGCACTTATACTTAGACAGTATGGTTTTATACTGCCATCCCAAGTTCAGTTCAGTTCTGTCGCTCAGTCGTGTCTGACTCTCTGCAACCCCATGAATTGCAGCACGCCAGGCCTCTCTGTCCATCACCAACTCCTGGAGTCTACCCAAACCCATGTTCATCGAGTCGGTGATGCCATCCAACCATCTCATCCTCTGTCGTCCCCTTCTCCTCCCGCCCCCAATCCTACCCAGCATTAGGGTCTTTTCCAATGAGTCAACTCTTCGCATGAGGTGGCCAAAGTATTGGAGCTTCAGCTTCAACATCAGACCTTCCAATGAACACCCAGGATTGACCTCTTTTAGGATGGACTGATTGGATCTCCTTGCAGTCCCAGAAACTCTCAAGAGTCTTCTCCAACACCACAGTTCAAAAGCATCAATTTGGCGGCGCTCAGCTTTCTTCACCGTCCAACTCTCACATCCATACATGACCAATGGAAAAACTATAGTCTTGACTAGACGGACTTTTGTTGGCAAAGTAATGTCTCTGCTTTTAAACATGCTATCTAGGTTGGCCATAACCTTCCTTCCAAGGATTAAGCATCTTTTAATTTCATGGCTGCAGTCACCATCAGCAGTGATTCTGGAGCCCAAAAAAGTGAAGTCTGACACTGTTTCCACTGTTTCCCCATCTATTTCCCATGGAGTGATGGGACCAGATGCCATGATCTTAGTTTTCTGAATGTTGAGCTTTAAGCCAACTTTTTCACTCTCCTCCTTCACCTTCATCAAGAGGCTCTTTAGTTCTTCTTCACTTTCTGCCATAAGGGTGGTGTCATCCGCATATCTGAGGTTATTGATATTTCTCCCGGCAATCTTGATTCCAGCTTGTGTTTCTTCCAGCCCAGCGTTTCTCATGATGTACACTGTATATCAGTTAAATAAGCAGGGTGACAATATACAGCCTTGACGTCCTCCTTTTCCTATTTGGAACCAGTCTGTTGTTCCATGTCCAGTTCTAACTGTTGCTTCCTGACCTGCATACAGGTTTCTCAAGAGACAGGTCACATGGTCTGGTATTCCCATCTCTTTCAGAATTTTCCACAGTTTATTGTGGTCCACATAGTCAAAGGCTTTGGCGTAGTCAATAAAGCAGAAATAGATGTTTTCCTGGAACTCTCTTGCTTTTTCGATGATCCAGCGGATATTGGCAATTTGATCTCTGGTTGCTCTGCCTTTTCTAAAACCAGCTTGAACATCTGGAAGTTCACGGTTCACGTATTGCTGAAGACTGGCTTGGAGAATTTTGAGCATTACTTTACTAGCATGTGAGATGAGTGCAATTGTGCGGTAGTTTGAGCATTCTTTGGCATTGCCTTTCTTTTGGATTGGAACGAAGACTGACCTCTTCCAGTCCTGTGGCCACTGCTGAGTTTTCCAAATTTGCTGGCATATTGAGTGCAGCACTTTCACAGCATCACCTTTGAGGGTTTGAAATAGCTCAACTGGAATTCCATCACCTCCACTAGCTTTGTTTGTAGTGATGCTTTCTAAGGCCCACTTGACTTCACATTCCAGGATGTCTGGCTCTAGGTGAGTGATCACACCATCGTGATTATCTGGGTCGTGAAGATCTTTTTTATACAGTTCTGTGTATTCTTGCCACTTCTTCTTAATATCTTCTGCTTCTGTTAGGTCCATATCATTTCTGTCCTTTATCGAGCCTATCTTTGCATGAAATGTTCCTTTGGTATCTCTAATTCTCTTGAAGAGGTCTCTAGTCTTTCCCAATCTGTTGTTTTCTTCTATTTGTTTACACTGATCGCTGAGGAATGCTTTCTTACCTCTCCTTGCTATTCTTTGGAACTCTGCATTCAGATGAGAATGTCTTTCCTTTTCTCCTTTGCTTTTCGCTTCTCTTCTCTTCCCAGCTACCTGTCAAGGCAAACTGCAAGTGGTCAAACAGGAGATGGCAAGAGTGAACATTGACATTGTAGGAATCAGCGAACTAAGATGGACTGGAATGGGTGAATTTAACTCAGATGATCATTATATCTACTACTGTGGGCAAGAATCCCTTAGAAGAAATGGAGTAGCCATCATGGTCAACAAAAGAGTCCGAAATGCAGTACTTGGATGCAATCTCAAGAACGACAGAATGATCTCTGTTCGCTTCCAAGGCAAACCATTCAATATCACGGTAATCCAAGTCTATGCCCCGACCAGTAACGCCGAAGAAGCTGAAGTTGAACGATTCTATGAAGACCTACAAGACCTTCTAGAACTAACACCCAAAAAAGATGTCCTTTTCATTATAGGGGACTGGAATGCAAAAGTAGGAAGTCAAGAAACACCTGGCGTAACAGGCAGGTTTGGCCTTGGAGTACAGAATGAAGCAGGGCAAAGGCTAATAGAGTTTTGCCACGAGAACGCACTGGTAATAGCAAACACCCTATTCCAACAACACAAGAGAAGACTATACACGTGGACATCACCAGATGGTCAACACCGAAATCAGATTGATTATATTCTTTGCAGCCAAAGATGGAGAAGCTCTATACAGTCAGCAAAAACAAGACCGGGAGCTGACTGTGGCTCAGATCATGAACTGCTTATTTCCAAATTCAGACTTAAATTGAAGAAAGTAGGGAAAACCACTAGACCATTCAGGTATGACCTAGATCAAATCCCTTATGAGTATACAGTGGA
Source organism: Giraffa tippelskirchi (assembly GCF_054371585.1). NCBI lineage: Eukaryota > Metazoa > Chordata > Mammalia > Artiodactyla > Giraffidae > Giraffa > Giraffa tippelskirchi. The sequence goes on from NC_137279.1 coordinate 68,251,084, forward strand.
AGTGACAAATAGATTTAAGGGACTAGACCTGATAGACAGAATGCCTGATGAACTATGGACAGAGGTTCGTGACATTGTACAGGAGACAGGGGTCAAGAAAATCCCCATGGAAAAGAAATGCAAAAAAGCCATCCCAAATAAGGAGGCAAATTGAAGCAAGCTTGAATTACTGGAAATTGAGCTTATTCCAGAATAGCTGAGGAATTGCAATTGGGAAAATGTGTACTATAGCAAGACCCAGGAGTCTGTTGAGGATTTGCAAGAAGTACAAAGAGAGAAGTCAGCTGGAGTCCAAGGAGTAACTTCCTTGGCTTGAGGATGGTGCAGAATTCCTTGGGACACTGTTGGTCAGGAGAGAAGTTTTGACCTTCCTTCAGGAAATAGATATTTATGGAAAATGACTCTTTAGTTTGTTGAGTTTCCTTCTTCTGGAATTAATCCTGCAGAGCCTGGGGCAGTGGTAATAGCCTCCTTGGAGGGAGATGACATACAAGACAATGTAGATTCCCCACAGCAGGCACCCCTGTTACCCTTCTTTGCATCTAGACTTGTAACTAGCTTCAGATTCAGGCAGATACTCAAGGTCCATGCATGAGGCAGAGCAGTCAAATCCAGTGGTCTGAGACAATCCAGACGGATGGGGTGAGGAAAGAGGGGAGAGGAGCTCAGAATGGGGAGACACAAGTGCACCCATGGGTGATTCATTTCAATGTGTGGCAAAAACCACCAAAATATTGTAAAGAAATTATCCTCCAATTAAAATAAATTAACTAATTAAAAAAAATCAAGCAGGATCTCAGCAGCAAGATACAATGTATGACTCATGAGAGTTGTTAGCACAGGTTCATGTGCCTGGCAATGAGCGCAAACAAACTGAAATATCGGAGTTTGGAGCAGAGAAAGTTTTATTGCACACTCATGCAAGGAAAGAGGTGGCTCATGCCCTAGAAGCCCCAAACTTCCTGAAAGGTTTCAGAAAAGTGCTTTTAAAAGTGGGGGGTGGGGTGGGGCTGCGGTTGCAGTGTCTGTGATCAGCTTGTGCACAATTCTCCCGACGGACTGATGGTAAGATAAGGGCATGTTGCAGGGGTTAACACTGGCAGTCCTTCAGTTCCAGGAGGCCTGGGGCTGTGTGCTCCTGGTCATCAAGTAGTTCACATCTTTCTGTTGTAGGAGGTTTTCACATCTGCAAAACACCTCAGGAAATATGCATCAAATACTATTACCTAAGTACTTTAGAGAGGAACTACAACAGAGGATATAGGGGAAGGTGTGTCCCAGGAAGACTCCATAAAGTTCTTGCTCTGTTACATGACGAGGTGTACTACACTCCAACAAGAAATACTTGAGTTTTCCAATTTATACAAACAAATCCAGAGGATATGTGTGGGAATGAACACAGAGGGTATGGAATAATTGTAAGAGAAATATAAAGTTAGATCACAGAGACGGTTATGGGCCCTAAGCAGAGATTCTTTATTTAAAGATGTAGTTCAGGGATCTAAATCCTGAACTTTCTAAAAAGTCTCTAACAATTTGGTTGGTTGACTGGCTGAAACATAGACAAAAAGAAATCCCACTATATGCAAGATGAAAATGTCCAGTCTAAGTTGGTTTAATGGCAAGAAAGGGATTCAATGGCTTAGGGGTATAGGAATGTCAAAGTAGATATATCATTTAAGATTTACCCAGATACACTGGGAGGATCCAAAAGGCATTTGTTTTTGTTTAGTCACTAAGTCCTGTCCAACTCTTTGTGATCCTGTGAACTGAGCGTGCCAGACTTCTCTGTCCTTCACTATCTTGCAGAGTTTGCTAAAACTGATGTCCATTAAGTTGTTGATGCTATCCAAATATCTTATCCTCTGTCAGCCCTTTCACCTGCCTTCAATCTTTCCCAGTATCAGGGTCTTTTCCAATGGGTTGGCTCTTCCCATCAGGTAGCTGAAGTATTGGAACTTCAGTTTCAGCATCAGTCCTTCTAATGAATATTCAGGATTGATTTCTTTTAGGATTGACTGGTTTGATCACCTTGATGTCCAAGTGACTCTGAAGAGTCTTCTCTAGCACCACAATTCAAAAGCATCCATTCTTTGGTGCTTAGTTTTCTTTATTATCTAAATCTTACATTCAGACATGACTACTGGAAAAACCATAGTTTTGACTATATAGACCTTTGTCAGCAGTGATATCTCTGCTTTTTAATATACTGTCTAGGTTTGTCAAAGCTTTCCTTTCAAGGAGCAAGTGTGTTTTAATTTTATGGCTGCAGTCACCAACTGCAATGATTTTGGAGCCCTAGAAAATAAAATCTGTCACTGTTTCCACTTTTCCCCCTTCTATTTACCATGAAGTGAAGGGACTGAGTGCCATTGTCTTAGTTTTTTGAATGTTGAGTTTTAAGCCAGTTTTTCCACTCCCCTCTTTCACGCTCATCAAGAGCTACTTTAGTTGCTCTTCACTTTATGTCATTAGAGTGCTGTCATCTGCATATCTGAGGTTGTTGATACTTCTCCTGACCATCTTGATTCCAGCTTGTGATTCATCCAGCCTAGCATTTTGCATGATGTACTCAGCATAGAAGTTAAATAAGCAGGGTGACAATATGCAGCCTTGATGTACTCTTTGCTCAGTTTTGTACCAGTCCGTTGTTCCATGTAAGGTTCTAACTGTTGCTTCTTGACCTGCATACAGGTTTCGCAGGAGGCAGGTAAGGTGGTCTGGTGTTCCCATCTTTTGAAGAATTTTCCAGTTTTTTGTGATCCACACAGTCTAAGGCTTTAGCATAGTCAATAAAGCAGTAGTAGATGTTTTTCTGGAATTCTCATGCTTTTTCTATTATGATCCAATGGATGTTGGCAATTTGATCTCTGATTCCTCTGTGTTTTCTAAATCCAGCTTGTACGTATGGAAGTTCTTAGATCACATACTTTTCACCAATATTTTGAGAAAGCAGTTTGTGAGAGGAGTCGGCTCTATGACCACTCTTCACTGCAGGCTGGACCTTAGTGTGGGAACAGTAGCCACGTTACTGTTAGATCAACTGGAAGACCTAAATGCAATGAGAATAGTTGGATCCCAGGGTAGCAGAGGGCAAGTGATAACACTCAACCATCATTGAAAAAGTAAGCATAATTACAGTACTGGACTATAGAGTCAAAGCTAGAATTAAAATAGTCTGACCTCTGATGTTGGCTAGTTAATCATGGCATTCTCAGAAATTAAATAGATAAAAAACTTATTAAATTCTTACTCGATTTGTATAAGTAGAAAACTTCTAGATCAAGTGAACAAGACTCTAACTCAAATCATAAGAAGAGAAAGTCAAAACTCCTCAGCTTGATCAGCTCCCAGACTTTAGTCACTTCATAAAACAAGAACCCCTTGAATGAAGAGAAGGGCCAGCTCCTTTTAAGGAAGGACTTTGACACACTACAGAAAAGAAAAGAAAAGAAAAGAAAAAATTACAGTGTTAGGCTTTCTCCCAGACTTCCACAAATAGATTCTTAAGGCCTTTTCAAAGGTAATTGCTGACTCAGGAATAGGAAATAATCAGAGAGGCTAGGAGACAGGGCATGATGTTTCTTGATGATATTTCAAGGGGGTAGGTTCTAGGTCTTTAAGGAAGACAGTCTTAGGTTTTAAAACAGACAAGAAGCTTTTAAATAATTTACATCTCAAAATAAAAAATAAAAAAATAAAAGAACTACCGGTTAAAAGTTTTCCAAAGTAAATGCTCTAAGAAATGGAAGATCAGGGGTCTAGAAGCCAGAGGGAGCCTGTCTAAAATTTAGTCAGGCTGAGAAAATATTGATGCTGTCTTGGTTAGTAAATATAGTTTATATTTTTTCTATAGATCCTTTATTGAAACATATCCATTAATAAAAATGTGCTAATTTTCCTGCATGTTTGACTAACTTTCCTTATTTTTTTAAAGTAAACTTTAAAATGTTATAAAATTTTAATTTATTGTTCTTAATTATTATTTTATTTGTAGTTAACACCTGTCAGCTTGTCACTTGAAAGTAGTATGCTCTATTTTTTTAGGTAGATCAAATTTTATTAGTTTTTTTCTTATTTATATATCTTTTTCTCACTGCATTTTAATGGTTTCACTATGCTTTACAGCACTAATATAGAGACAGTCAGAAATTTACTCAAGCCTTTAACTGTGGAGCTTACATGGATAAATATTCATGATATATGCAAAATGTTTGTTGCATTAAATTGAATGTGCTATTCTAAAAACTATAATGAAATTGTGAGTTTCTAAAAGATGGTATAATCAAATGCATTGTACTCTGTGACTTACTTGTATTATTCAACAATTTCTTTTGAAACTTCGTTGTTATCAAAATTCTCCAGTCTAAAATTATATTTGATTTTATTCAAGATACCTAAGCTGATTTTTAAATATTTATGTAAAGAAAGGAAAAATATATCCAGCACTGTTAGCCTATATTATTGCTTTCATGACCTACTCTAGAATTAGAATATTTGTATTATTTGTATAATATTTCACTAATACATTACTTTTTAAATGACATATTGGCTTCCTTCTATATTTATGGGCTTCCCTGGTGGCTCAGTTGGTAAAGAATTCACCTGCAATGCAGGAGACTTGAATTCCATTCCTGGATTGGGAAAATCCCCTGAAGAAGGGACTGGCTACCCACTCCAATATTCTTGCCTGGAGAATTCCATGGACAGAGGAACCTGGAAGGCTACAGTCTGTGGAGTTGCAAAGAGTCAGAAGTGACTGAACCACTTTCACTGGTACTTGTACTTGGCTATATCTAGATGTTGCAAATTATCAAGTATAGCCCCAACACTATGAGATCCAACATATTAAAGGACCTGAGTTAAGGTTAATTATTAAATAATTAAGATTAATCTTAATTCTTAAACAAAAATTTCTTGTTGAAAATAACCTTGGGAATTCAAATAGGTCAGGTGAGAAAATCAATTTCAAGGGAATTCTCTGGTGATCCTGTGGTTAGGACTTTGTGCTTCTCCATGCAGGGGGCATGTGTTTGATCCTACATGCCCCACTGTATGGCAAAAAAAAAAAAAAAAAAAAAGTCAACTTCAATATTCTGATTTTATTTTGTTTATAAACTACAGATTCAATGAAGACAATTAGCTTTCTCTTATGATTTAGCTGCGATATTCATAGTGCAGCTTTGATATTTGACTTTTTAAAGACTGAGCACTTTCATCTCTTTTTAATATGTATTAGATTTCTAATCATTAGGTTTGAGCTTTCTATTTAGTCATGGCCATTTGCTTTCCTAATTTCTTTAATTTCATTAGATCCCAAATGCTTCACTGAGCTCACTTTTCCAACTAGTCTTCCCCACGTGGCAAAAATGATACTTAATATTGGTGCTGAAAATACAGTTTCTGTTTGCAGGTGCTGAATTGAATCTTAGAGACAGAGTTTTGGATAAAGTAGAAAAGAATAGTTTCATTACTTTTCTGGGAAAATGGAGGCACAACAGACTCATGCCTCTCAAACTCTGTGTCCAAACCCAGGAGGATTTGGTGAGTTTTCCAGCAAAGATTCAAGCTCAGGGGTGCTGATAAAAATTAGTGTATTGCAGGGCCTGAAAGAGGAGAGTGAAAAAAGCTGACTTAAAACACAACATTCAAAAAATGAAGATCATAGAATCGGTCCCACCACTTCATGGCAAATAGATGGGAAAATAATGAAAACAGTGACAGACTTTATTTTCTTGGGCTCCAAAATCATTGCAGATGATGACTGCAGCCAAGAAATTAAAAGACACTTGCTTCCTGAAAGAAAAGCTATGACCAACCTAGACAGCCTATTAAAAAGCAGAGACATTTCTATGCCAACAAAGGACATAAAGTCAAATATAGGTGTTTCCAATAGTCACATATGGATGTGAGATTTGGACCATAATGAAGTCTGAGTGCTGAAGAACTTTGCTTTTGAACTATGGTTCAAAGCCAGGACCCTGCTCAAAACTGCACTATTGTTTCTTGGCTGCTCCTCACTTGTCTCTGCACTCCTCTCTTACCTGAATAGCAACTGTTGGAAAGGTTTCCATGCCCAGGAGCCCCACGGGGTCCTGCTCAGTTTCACTATGAATCCAATATTAGTACGCATTTATCCATTTAACAAGTACTGCCATTATTGGATAGTATGAACTGGGCAAAAAAAAGTCAGGGAAAGGTGGGTAAGAGAAAGAAACTGATGAAATTTACACGCCTAAGAAGTAACCTTTTTTTAATTAAATATTAATATATTCCAAATATAATACTTCATAATTACTTTTAGTATCTAAAAATAGGTACATTCCATTATCAGAAACTTATTAATATGTCCTCCATGCCATGCTAAACATTTTCACATTGTTTATCTCTCATAAGTAACATTAAAAATATATATAAATTCATTTTTGTATGAATTCAAATATAATTCATACACACGCATGATGTTTTTACTTTGCTTTTCTGTCTGCTAGTTTGCCAAGGTATTTAAGTTGCCTAAATTATTCATTACAAAAGCTAGAGAATATCATGAACAGTGATACATGATAGATGTCATATGATTTTGTGCATTTTATATTTGTTAGTTTAAGTGAAAGTCACTCAGTCGTGTCAGATTCTTTGCGACCCCATGGGCTATATAGTCCATGGAATTCTCAAGGCTAGAATACTGGAGTGAGTAGTGGTCCCCCTCGCCAGGGGATCTTCCCAACCCAGGAGTCGAACCAGGGTCTCCTGCATTGCAGGCGTATTCTTTACCAGCTGAGCTATCAGGGAAGCTCAGGAAGTTAGTTTAATTGTTTGTTTTACTGTTTACAGCAGACTTATTCTAATAAAAGGATTGGTACGAATCAGACATGGGTCCAGAGTGGCAAGAGTTTGTATCTTAAGTGGAGAAGAAACAAAAATGCTCAAAACATGTTTAGAGAGAAAAGAAAGAAAACAAAACACCTGGGCCAACTGAAAATGTACTCTATCTCTTTCCAATGAATTATTTTTGAATTATTTATAATAAAGTATATCCAGTATATCCAGAATACTCTTGTTTCTTAAATAGAATTTTAGTGGAATACTGACATAAACGTTGGGTTGGTATACTCCCCTCCCTCCATTTTTGTCTGATCATAACAAAGATTTGGAAGGATTGGCCACTCGTAGCTCCTCAGGCAGGATTTTATTAAGCAGGCAGCAGGCCACATTCCTAATAACAAACTAGTTCACAGCTCAATGACAGCTCAAGTGGGAAATAGGCAGTCAAAGCAGGCAGCCAGATTCCCAGACACAAGGCAGGCTGACCCCTGAAGAAACCAGTATTCCTCGTTTTCCCTTTTTATACTTTCTGTTTCCTCCTCCTGAAGTGTGATTGGCTCCAGTATTCACCTGATTGGTTATGCACAGAACCAGTTAGGGAAGGGTGTGTGTTTTCCCTGGGTTACACTCTATGCAAAAAGGGAATTTGCCTGATTGGCTATGCCCGGGACCAGAGGTTCTCCTTCTGGTCCTTGACTTCTCTTTTTTCCCACCCCTCTACCACCCCCTTCCAGTAGTTCCGAGAGAGACCATGAGAACCATGGAACCAGAAATACTTACTCTCTGGACCTTTATAGAAAAAATTTGAAACTCCTAATTCAGACTTAAGGAAACACAATTTACTTTGTATTTAGAATTGTAGGGAAAAGCATTGCTTTATGGTGCATTAGAATGGATACACGTATCTACCTTATATTATGGATGGACAAGTAACATTCATTGAGGTTCATTGACAAGGCTAGCCTTCAAAATTAATAGTAAAAAAATCAGTATCTGAAAGTCTGAAAGTTTATGTGAAATAGAGGATAAAACTAAAGTTTCTAAACACACATTCTCAAAAAGGAAATAGAATACCAGAATCACTAAGAGAAGTAAGAAAATAAGAGAGCCTTGACTTATGGTCATATAAGTCATTTTAAGTATTACCTCTTTTGGAATATAAATAACTTTAACTAGAAATCATACAATGTTTAAAGTGAGTTTAATATGAATATTCAGATTTTCATTTTACTCTCTGTGTCTCAAAGTTTTTTCAGAAAAACTAGTAACTAAAGATTCTTTATTTTTTCTGTGATTTTTAAAGAGTAGACAGATTGAATTACATGAGGACATTCTGTGACAATACATACATTTTGAAATGAAATCTCTATATCAATGCAAAATTATTTAGCATCTTGGGAAAGGTAAAATTAATATAAAATTCATTATATCACAAAATAAGATCAAGAATGAAAATACAAAACTGGATATAAATTGGTGATTAATTTAATAATAAATTATAATTTTGTATTTTGGGGGAACGATATTGTGGTTTCCCTTGCAGGATCGCCAGGTAAAATGTAGGCTATCTAGCTAAATACAAATTTCAGATAAATGACTAATATCTTCTTTTAGTACAAATATGTCCTCAAAGCATCACAGGGGATACTTACACTAAAATTAAAAAAAATAATAAAGTTGCTAATTTGAAATTCAAATTTCACTTGGCATTCTTTATATTTATTCCTTGTATTTAGCAGATCACTATTCCTTGCCCAGTTCTGCTTATGCATTTACGTTTGAAAACCTCAGTTATGGAGTAGCTCTTTCTACTGTGAATCCTCAGAGGCAGCTCTACCATATATAATTCAGTCTGATCCTGTTTGTCTCCCCTTTTCTAAAGCTCTATGCTAATTTGATTTAATTTTCCTCTCTGCTAGATCTTATTCTTAATTAATTAATTAAATTTTTTGGCTATGCCATTCCACATGGCATGCGGTATCTTAGTTTCCTGACCAAGGCCCAAACCTGCACCCTCTGCATGTGCACTCCAGAGTCTTAACCATTGATCCATCATACAAGCCCTTCTGCTCTATCTATCTGAGTGATGGTAAACTACTTCTTTCCAAGGCAAAGAGGAACTATATACCTTTTAACTTCATATTTGGACTTTACTCTTTTTCTAAAAATGTCTGTAATCCAAATTAATTGTCTGAAAATTTTAATGCTGTGACATTTTTTCCTATTCTAAAAGTCAGTGTTTGTTTTTTTTTTCTTCTTTTCAGTTTACTTATTGAGTTGTATCATGAACACATATGAATGTGGAAAGAGTGAGAGGGAAAACTAATATAGAGTTTCAATTCAGAATATTTTAAGTATTTTCATATACTAAATGTTAATATGTGCCAGGAACTAAGTGATGTATTTTATGTGCATAATCATGGTTCAGGTTGGTGCAGTTGGTATTATTTCCATTTTAGAGATGAGGACCCGAAACATTAATTCATTGCCTCAGGGCACATTGGTAATAATATTTTTGATATTTGAAGTTAAGTCATCTAACTGTATTGATCATGTTTAATTTTTTCCTCACTATGCTGCATATGTTGTAATCTTGGCTTATTTAAGGATAAAGGCATCTGGGAAATGAGAGCATTAATTACAATAAATAAGGTATTTCAATGTTTAAAACTTTAATTTAGACTTAAGCAGTCTGCTCTGACTTTATTTTCAGAACAAAAGCTTAAATCACTAACTAAATTCCTTAGTGTGATATCAGAAACTTTGTGGTCAGAGACTATACAAGTCTATATAGTTGAAAATATATATCATATTAGAAGAACGTATAATGATAAGGCAGTGGCAGCAAAGATGCAGAAATCCTATGAAGGCCATCCCTGGTGGTTCACTGGTTGAGACTTCACCTTCCAATATAGGGAATGTGATGCCTGGTCAGGGAGCCTCATGGTCCCTGCCTCATGGTCAAAAACACATGCCGCATGGTCAAAAACACAAAACATAAAATAGAGGCAATATTGTAACAAATCCACTAAAGACTCTAAAAAAATGATCCATATCCCCCCAAAAAATGTTTTTAATAAATCCTGTGAGAATTATTTGAAGTACTGAAACAATCTCCTTCTTAATGATTTCCTTTAATATGCATCACTAGTATAATGTCTGGCACTCAAGAAGTATAAAGATTAAATATTTTGGTGTTACCAGTTTTCTTCTGTGAATTAAAGAGTGGCAACACATCATACCAATTGATTGTTAAGATTTGAATATTAAGGATTTTTTAACCTAAAGGAAGAAGTCATCTATTATAACCATAGGTCTAGAAGTACAGTTGGACATCATCAAATTAAAATCTTTTTCAGCTTTTTGAATTATCTTTAGTGATATATCTGTTTTGTTTTAATATTCCTCTATGTTAATTTGGTCCAGCGGGTAAAGAATATGCCTGCAAAGGAGGAGACACAGGAGATTCAAGTTCCATTCCTGGGTCAGAAGGTCCCCTGGAGGAGGAAATGACAACCCACTTCAGTATTCTTTCCTGGAAAGTCCCATAGACAGAGGATCCTGGTGGGCTATAATCTATGGGGTCACAAAGAGTTGGACATGACAAGCATGCATACATTAACTTAAATAATTTAATAAAAGTGAATATTAAGAAGCCAACAGATGTATTCTAGAACATTATGACATTTCTGCCAAGTGTTTGTCTTACCCTTCCTTGAAGTTATCTAGCAGTAATCACTTAGCTATTTTGTAAAAGCAGTCCAAATTATTTTATAAGCATTATTAATTTGTGCTCGGAGAAGGCAATGGCAACCCACTCCAGTACTTTTGCCTGGAGAATCCCATGGACGGAGGAGCCTGGAGGGCTGCAGTCCATGGGGTTGCGAAGAGTCGGACACGACTGAGAGACTTCACTTTCACTTTTCACTTTCATACATTGGAGAAGGAAATGGCAACCCACTCCAGTGTTCTTGCCTGGAGAATCCCAGGGACGGACGAGCCTGGTAGGGTGCCGTCTATGGGGTTGCACAGACTCGGACACGACTGAAGCGACTTAGCAGCAGCAGCAGCAATTTGTGCTATTCACTACTTTTAGAATAATCTTCTTGAACATTATATTTCAATATAAAGTACTGTTTGGGATAAAATAACACAATTTCTTTGATTTAAAGAAAATTAAGAGTCGGAGCTTAGATCTCTAAGTTTGTATAAGTCATATATAAAAGAAATGGAAATAAAACAAAATCCCCTTAAATGGTCTGTCAAATATAAGATGCCTACACAGAATGATCTTGACATTACAAAGCATACTTATAAATATAAAAATAGAAGTGTGTATTAACATTCTAGATATCACATTGAATCTAACAAGGTAATATTTCCATTACATTTTCTTATGTAACATTTGCTACCTTCATTTTGACATTTAACTATGTACTACTGTAATATTTTTGCACAATTATTTAAATTATTTCTAATATTATTATTGAATTATTTCTAATATTATTTTACACTTTCCATGTGTGTTCTCACTTAAACCAATTGTACATCTATTTAGAATAAGTCATGTATTTATTATTGCTCATAATTCACAAAATTATGCAAGACAATCTCTGACATTAAAAGGTGACTGACTTAGGAAAATCTTAGATGTAATGACAGAGTGGTGGTAGGAAAGATATTGTAATGAAATAAAGTTTCTTGGATTTTTCAAAGTTCCTGCTGAAAGCTCTGGTGTTCTGGGACATGGAAACATATGTGCTATAAAGCTGGAGACTGATTTCACTTTCCCTTGAAATACCTTGACATACCACAAGAAATAGATCTGTAGCCATTATCTGGTTAATTGATCTTATCCAAAAGGATAAAACGTTATATTTTCCTGAAAGTGCCAATGATGAATGACTCACGAGCTGGAATCAAGATTACTGGGAGAAATATTAACAATCTCAGATATGCAGAAGATACCACTTTAATGGCAGAAAGTGATGAGGAACTAAAGAGCTTCTTGATGGGAGTGAAAGAGGAGAGTGAAAAAGCTGGCTTGAAATTCAGAATTCAAAAAATGAAGATCATGACATCTGTCTAGTCACTTCATGACAAATAGAAGAGGGGAAACTGGAAGCAGTGACAGATTTTATTTTTGAGGAACTCCAAAATCATGGCAATGGTGACTGCTGTCATGAAATTAAGATGTTTGCTTCTTGGAAGGAAATCTTGATAAACCTGGACAGAGACAGTGTATTAAAAAGCAGAGACATCACTTTTCTGACAAAGATCCATATAGTCAAAGTTATGGTTTTCCAGTCGTCATGTATGGATATGATAGTTGGACCAAGGCTGAGTGCCAAGCAATGACACTTTTGGACTGTGGTGTTGGAGAAGACTCTTGAGAGTCCCTTGGACTGCGAGGAGATCAAACCAGTCAATCCTAAAGGAAGTCAACCCTGAATCTTCATTAAAAGGACTGATGCTGAAACAGAAGCTCCAATACTTTGGCCACCTGAGGCAAAGAGCCAACTCATTGAAAAAGACCCTGATGCTGGGAAAGATTGAAGGCAAAAGAAGAAGAGAGTGGCAGAGGATGAGATGGTTAGATAGCATCACCAGCTCAGTGGACCTGAATTTGATCAAACTCCAAGAGACAGTGGAGGACAGAGGAGCCTGGTGTTCTATCATCTATGGGGTCACAAACAGTGGACACAACTTAGTGACTGTATAACAACAATAAGGCAAATGCTTGTAGTCTGGCTATACAAGGTTCCTAGGTGCCAGAAAGACTGGAAAAATAAGTTTCTTTCTAAGGGAAGGAAGCCCAGAATTTAGAGACATCAGTTAGTTATAAAACCTAGAGAAATCTGGGGTCATTTGATTCCTGGAGACACTTCACTCATATAGAAAAATGTTGAAGATAGACTTCAGGCCCATAAGTTTCCAGAGAGATTTCCTTAAGAAGAGAATGAAACCCACCTCCTCTTTTGTCTTTATAAGCAGAGAAGAATCATTTATCTTCATCTCTTGCCATCTCCTGGTGTAGGATAAGTGTCTTGGCTCTCATCATGTTTCCCTGTCTATGAGGACTAGGGCAAAGGTGACCTGACACACGTACAATTTACCATGAAGTGTTTTACAGAGAATTCATCTTTGGTCTATAACACTTACATGAATACTTTCAGGATTAAATTAATACAAGTGAATATTAAAAACTCAACATATATCAGGGGAAAAAAAACTGCTAGAAAGACATTATGCACAGAACTTAAAATATGGGACCTTAGTATTTCAAAAATAGGATAAATATCTGGAATTTAATGTGTCATTGTTCAAAGTTTACATATTTTTATATGTTTTTAAGTTTTTTGATTTCCTTTTACAATTTCATTAGGTCACATTATTAGAGAAGTATGGAAGGATATAGAAACATAAGACAGTGCAATAATTAAATAATGGCTTCATTTATTATTTAAGAATACTGAAATAACTTCTAAACTACGCACAAGAAAATTGAATATAATTCAATTAAGGAAAAGGTGGCAAATAATAATTCAGTATCTAAATTAAAGCTGTAATACCTTGCACTGTCACTTGACCACAATTTAGGTCTGTGTTCCTAAATAACATCAGTAAAGAATAAAAAAGTTCAATTGGTAAGATTTATTTTAATGACAATTTAAAAAATATACTGGATCCTCAAAAGAGGCACATTTTTTCTTTTTTTTTTCCCAAACCAAAATGCAAGGAGGAGACTATATAGAAAAGAACATACAGTGTGTCTCTCTTTTCCGTGTTTAAAATTTGAGTGGTTTCTTACTGCTGTGACAGACTTAGAATAAAAAATTGAAAATCTGAAAAAAATGCACAAATCAATAAATAAGAGGATTTTAATATTAATACTTTCTCTGAAGAATATGAAATTGAACAGTGGAGTAGAGAATGACAGCCGAGGTGTCTATTGACAAGCACCTGAAGCTGCCTCTCATCTAGACAGAAAATGGGTACAGATGTTTGGAACTCAGAGAATTCCTGAGAACCTGGAGAACTGGGCTCAGAAAACTGAGCTGGACACAACCTCAGCCAGAGTGAGGATGTGGAATTAGTGCCCTCACCACGTGGCTCTTCCTGGCCTTACTGGTGCCTCAGACCCAGAAAATCTGAGGTTGCTGCTGCTACTCCTCTCAGAATGTGTTTTCCATTGTCCTGAGAGTTGCCAGATCAGTTGATTCAAAGTGAGTGAATCCAATTAGCTAAAATTAGATCAATGCAGACTGCAAATCCTGGAAAGAAATATCTGAGTTTTACTATATTAGGAAACGAGCTTCCCAGGTGGCTCAGAGGGAAAGAAACTGCATGCCAATGCAGGAGACGCAGGTTCAATCCCTGGGTTGGGAAGATCCCCTTGAGCATGAAATGACGATCCACCCTAGTATTCTTGTCTGGGAAATCCTGTGGACAGAGGAGCTGGGTGGGCTACAGTTCATGGGGTCACAAAAGAGTTGGACACAACTTAATGACTAAACAACAAAGGCATTAGGAAGCAGGCTCTGCCTTCAACCAGGACAGGGGAACTTCAAAAGTCACTAAGCAATTTCAGATGTTATTCAGATCAAAACATGCGGTGGAGGGCCTGGAAGAAGGAAAGAGTAGGGAGAAGAAGAAAGGGAAAGGAGAGGGAAAAGAAGGAAGAAAATGTCCCTTGTTATGTAGCAACTCCTGACTGAGTGGAGCTGAGACCATACTGATAAACAGGGACCATCAACTAATAATGGCTTTGCAGGAATTTGAACAGCAAATACAAACAACCTGAGGTGGGAAGAAGATTGATGTGTTTAAATAACAGGAAAACTGCATGTCTATCGTGGTAGGAGCAAGAGGATTTAGCTTTCTTTTGATTGGTGAAGTGGTTGATGAGACAGACGACTGAGTCGTGAAACCCACAATAAAGACTTTGGAGTTTATCTAAGGGAGGATAGTAACATGTTGCTTTGTAGTTGTTTGCATTTAATTTGTCTTTTAATTAATTTTTGTAAAATAATGGTCTAATAATATATTCTCATAAAGTATCACTCTATGAGCAATGTGGAAATTGACTGCACCACACAAGAGGAAAGAGGGAGATTGCCAGGTGCTTTTTAAATTATTTAGAGGAAAACCCAGATAGCTCAGTCAATAGAGCATCAGACTTTTAATCTGAGGGTCCAGGGTTGAAATCCCTGTTTAGGCAATGTTAACATGGGCTTCCCTGTGGCTCAACTAGTAAAGAATCCACCTGCAATGTGGGAGACCTGGGTTCAATCCCTGGGTTGGGAAGTTCCCCTGGAGAAGGGAATGACTACTCATTCTAGTATTCTGACCTGGAGAATTCCATGGACTGTATAGTCCATGGGGTCAGAAAGAGTCAGACATAACTGAGTGACTTGCACTTTTCACTTACATGGTGGCTTGGATTAGAATAGTGGTAAAGAAATTGCTGGGCTGGATGAAGCACAAGCTGGAATCAAGATTGCCGGGAGAAATATCAATAACTTCAGATATGCAGGTGACACCACCCTTATGGCAGAAAGCGAAGAAGAAATAAAGAGCCCCTTGATGAAAGTGAAAGTGGAGAGTAAAAATGGTGGCTTAAAGCTCAACATTCAGAAAACTAAGATCATGGCATCCGGTCCCATCACTTCATGGCAGATAGATGGGGAAACAGTGGCTGACTTTATTTTTCTGGGCTCCAAAATCACTGCAGATGGTGATTGCAGCCATGAAATTAAAATATGCTTACTCCTTGGAAGGAAAGTTATGACTAACCTGAAAAGCATATTAAAAAGCACAGACATTACTTTGCCAACAAAGGTCCGTTTAGTCAAGGCTATGGTTTCTCCAGTGGCCATGTATGGATGTGAGAGTTGGACTATAAAGAAAGATGAGCACTGAAGAATTGATGCTTTTGAACTGTGGTATTGGAGAAGACTCTTGAGAGTCCCTTGGACTGCAAGGAGATCCAACCAGTCCATCTTAAAGGAGATCAGTCCTGGGTGTTCATTGGAAGGACTGATGTTGAAGCTGAAACTCCAATACTTTGGCCACCTGATGGGAAGAGCTGACTCATTGGAAAAGATCCTGATGCTGGGAAAGATTGGGGGCAGGAGGAGAAGGGGATGACAAAGGATGAGATGGCTGGATGGCATCATCAACTCGATGAACATGGGTTTGGGTGGACTCAGGGAGTTGGTGATAAACAGGGAGGCCTGGCGTGCTGCCAGGGGTCATGGGGTCGCAAAGAGTCGGACATGACTGAGCAACTGAACTGAAAGAAATTGCTGAAATAATAAAATGTTGACTCACAGCTAAAGGTTGTTTGATAAAGAAGCCTGAGAGAGTGAATAGAAGATAGAAGACCTTTGAATTTATGTCCTCAGTAATGAATTATTGTTGTTTAGTCAATAAGTCACATGCAACTCTTTTGCAATTCTATGAATTGCAGCCTGCCAGGCTTCTCTGTCCTTTGGATTTCTCAGGCAAGAATACTGGAGTGGGTTGCCGTTATATAGATAATATATATTCTAAATTTAGGTTGAGACTTCAATTAGAGCATTGGGAGGGGATGGGAAAATAAATGGTCTGTTTTGGGAATATTTGACATCCATATATAATCATCCAAGTGAATATGTAGAGTTGGTAGTTAAAGATAAAAATTTAGAGCTCAAATATCAAATCAGGATTATAGTTCAACAGTAGGTTTAGATAGTTCTATGTATGACTATTGAAGGCAAAAGAAGAAGGAAAGGAGCAGAGGATGAGATTGTTAGATAACATCACAGACTCAATGGATATGAATTTCAGCAAATCCGGAAGACAGTGAAGGACAAAGGAGCCTGGCATTCTATAGTCCATGGGGTCGCAAAGAGTCAGATGAGACTTAGCAACTGAACAACAACAACAACAGTGGAGCTCTGGTAGTAAGGGATTTGGGGCACAAGAGGCAGTGTAGAAGCAGGGCATGAGGACTCCAGGATTTTTTGATAAAGGTAGCAGGTCCTATATTTTAGGATAAGGTAAGCTAGCTCATGCTCAGCTGGAGGCTTGTGCCTGGTATTAGGTTTCTTCAACAGTGATGTTTTCTGTAAAGATAGGCTGACTTGGGTTTATTTTATTTTTAAAAAATATTAATTTGTTTATATTTTTATAAATTTATTTATTTATTTACTTATTTATTATTTATCAGGTCTTTGTTGCAGCATGTGGAATCTTCTAGTTGCAACATGTGGGATCTAGTTCCCTGACAAGGGATGGATCCTGGGCCTCTGCATTGGAAGCACAAAGTCTTAGCAGCTGGACTACAGGGAAGTCCCCTGACTTAGGTTTTAGATTTGTGATATAGGCTGGGCCTGAAGGGTCTCCTTAACTCTGTGGGTCTTGACACATGAATTAACTTTATCTAGTGTGTTCTTGTTAGAGTTAGATGTAAGCTGAGGACTTACGGGAAGGATACTCATTTTAAGGTCCAACTAATTGGTAATTTTAATATTTTAGGAGAGAAAGGTTTAAAGGATTTATCAAAATGTTAATATGGTATATATTCCAGTATCTTTTTATATTCAAGTATAATCTCAATGACCTTGTTCTAACCATAAAGGCATGATTTAGCTTCACTGAAATCATATTACTAAGACTTGCAATGCCTGTGATGTGAAAGATGCAGTTATGCTGTAATACTTAGAAAAAAAAAAAGTATAATGCCAGATAAAATAGAACAAAAATATCCTTTTAAAAGTTTGCCTGGAGTTAAAACAAAAAGGAAATTCCCATATTTCACAAGAAAATAAATTGCTGAAACAATAGTAGTTTACACTCAGGAGCAAATGTTTCTACAGCCACACTGGGGAGTTATTGGATCCAAGAGTTAGTGCTCAGGCTTCAGGGTCCATACAAGGACCAGGGCAGAGGTTTGGGCACTCAATCTATAATTGTATACAGTGCTAAAATCTCATTTTAGAGTGAGGAAAAAATAGAATTCTATGGTTCCTAATAACCATAGTTGGCATCTGAAGAAAATGTTTAAGGAAATTTTTTTTTCTTCATTAAAAAAAATGGGGACTGAAGAAGGGGAATGAAATTAGTGATGAAGAGAAAAAAGAGTCAATTATGTTGACAACAATCAAATAATGATAATTATTACTTAAAATCTGTAATTAAACAGCAGAAGCAAATAGGTAATGGTAAAACATCAGATGGTATCCTCCACTCAATGGACATGAGCTTGAGCAAACTCCTGGAGACAGTGAAGTACAGGGAAGCCTGGTGTGCTGCAGGCCATGAGGGTGCAAAGAGTTGGACACTGAGAACTGAACAACAATAAAACATTGGATGGTGTGAACAGAAGAACAGGCTTTTAAGTCACACATTATTCAAGAGGTACTTTAATTTTTTTTCTTTATTTTTAATTGAAAGATAATTGCTTTATAGTATTGCATTGGTTCCTACCAAACATCAACATGTATCAGCCATAGGTTTACCCATGTGCCCTCCCACTCAAGAGGAACTTCAATGGATCTTAAATCTGTCCTTCTTTGTCTTGCATATACTCTATTGATATTCATAACAGTTGTCCTTTCCTTTAAGTTCTTCTAACATGCTTTATTCTCTTTGATCCCATGACGTTTCCATGTAACATTTGCAATGTCTAAAATATATTACCCCATTTTCTTCTTCTAATACTCTGTCTTCACCTTTCAAATATATTATTTTTGAGAGAAACTTCCAATGAGTCCATCAGCGAGATTTGATACAGTACTGGGCAACACTTAAGAACTCAGGCTCTGGTCCCAAATGTCCGGGGATCTGCTCCCAGCTCAGCCAGTTACTAGCTATACGGCCCTCAGTAAATACACGAACATTCCTGTGTTTCACTTTTTGTCCTAATATGGTTGTTGTGAGGATCAGTTCAGTTCAGTTGCTCAGTCGTGTCTGACTCTCTGCGACCCCGTGAATTGCAGCACACCAGGCCTCTCTGTCCATCACCAACTCCCGGAGTCTACCCAAACCCATGTCCATCGAGTCAGTGATGCCATCCAACCATCTCATCCTCTGTCGTCCCCTTCTCCTCCTGTCCCCAATCCTACCTAGCATTAGGGTCTTTTCCAATGAGTCAACTCTTCGCATGAAGTGGCCAAAGTGTTGGAGTTTCAGCTTCAACATCAGACCTTCCAATTAACACCGAGGATTGATCTCCTTTAGGATGGATTGATTGGATCTCCTTGCAGTCCAAGGGACTCTCAAGAGTCTTCTCCAACACCACAGCTCAAAAGCATCAATTCTGCAGCACTCAGCTTTCTTCAGCATCCAACTCTCACATCCATACATGACCACTGGAAAAACCATAGCCTTGACTAGACGGACTTTTGTTGGCAAAGTAATATCTCTGCTTTTAAATATGCTATCTAGGTTGGCCATAACCTTCCTTCCAAGGAGTAAGCGTCTTTTAATTTTATGGCTGCAATCACCTTCATCAAGAGGCTCTTTAGTTCTTCGCTTTCTGCCATAAGGGTGGTGTCATCTGCATATCTGAGGTTGTTGATATTTCTCCCGGCAATCATGATTCCAGCTTGTGTTTCTTCCAGCCCAGCATTTCTCATGATGTACTCTGCATATAAGTTAAATAAGCAGGGTGACAATATACAGCCTTGACGTACTCCTTTTCCTACTTGGAACCAGTCTGTTGTTCCATGTCCAGTTCTAACAGTTGCTTCCTGACCTGCATACAGGTTTCTCAAGAGACATGTCAGATGGTCTGATATTCCCATCTCTTTCAGAATTTTCCACAGTTTATTGTGATCCACACAGTCAAAGGCTTTGGCATAGTCAATAAGGCAGAAATAGAACTGGAGTTTTTTGGAACTCTCTTGTTCTTTTGATGAGCCAGCAGATATTGGCAATTTGATATCTGGTTCCTCTGCCTTTTCTAAAACCAGCTTGAACATCTGGAAGTTCATGGTTCACATATTACTGAAGCCTGGCTTGGAGAATTTTGAGCATTACTTTACTAGACTGTGAGATGAGTGCAATCGTGTGGTAGTTTGAGCATTCTTTGGCATTGCCTTTCTTTGAGATTGGAATGAAAACTGACCTTTTCCAGTCCTGTGGCCACTGCTGAGTTTTCCAAATTTGCTGGCATATTGAGTGCAGCACTTTCACAGCATCATCTTTCAGGATTTGAAACAATTAATTATTAATTATTTTGCTGTTGTTCAGTTGCTGAGTCATAT
The DNA here is from genome assembly GCF_054371585.1 of Giraffa tippelskirchi. Taxonomy (NCBI): domain Eukaryota; kingdom Metazoa; phylum Chordata; class Mammalia; order Artiodactyla; family Giraffidae; genus Giraffa; species Giraffa tippelskirchi. The sequence continues at coordinate 68,271,162 of NC_137279.1, forward strand.
CCAACTCTTTGCAACCCTATGGTCTGTAGCCCACCAGGCTCTTCTGCTGATGGGGTTTTCTAGGCAAGAATACTGGAGTGGGTTGACATTTCCTTCTCCAGGGAATCTTGCTGACCCCAGGATAGAACCCACATCTCCTGCATCTCCTGAACTGGCAGAGAGATTCTTTACTATTGAGCCACCAGGGAAGCCTCTATTAATTATTATTATATATCAAGTATCTTTATACTGAGAGCACAGTTATATCCTTCTTGTAATTCCTAGAAATGTCATCATTTTTTTTTTTGGCTCATTTTCATTCTGTCTACTTTATCCACCAGACTTGATATTTCATGAAGGCAGAAAACATGGATGGTCTTGGTCACCATTTTATCACTGCACATAGCACTGGACAAATCCCTATTAAATGACTAAGTGGATTAGTGAATAAATTAATTATTTGTCTTTGTCATAATTTTTATCACAATTTAAACATTTGGAAGCTGAGTGACTGTGTATAAAAATTACAGTGTACTGTGAAGCCACAAAGTGAAAACTGGGGCTCCCTCTGTCTATGTCACAACTACAGATCAAGGAGCCCAGCACATGCAAGGGCACACTGAGATTTCTGAACCCATCCACCTACCAGATGGATACAGCAAATGGGAGGCCAATGCCCTCGTTTTCCAGTATCTTCCAGGAGAGACCAGATGACAAAGCAGAAACATCAGGAAGTCAAGGACCACAAGAGTGGGACTGCTTCAACTGGATATTACACTATTATTCATCCCTGAGTAAAAACTTTTGACAAACTTAGTAGCTTAAATTGAGGAGTTGTTTTTTTTTCTTTCAGTTTTAATTGACAGGGACTGGGCACAGTTCAGGTGAGTCTTCTATTCAGATTCTCATAAGGCTGCAATCAAGGTGTGTGTCATCTGGTCGGCTTTGTCATCTGAAGGTTTGGCTGAAGCAGCATTTGCTTCCAAGCACATTCAGGAGGTTGACAGAATTCATTTCCTTGCAGTTGTATGGCTGAGGCTCGTGGCCTCTTACTGGTTGTTCACTGGAGGCCACCCTCAGGTCCTGGGGGCTGTCCTCATTTCCCTGCCATATGGCCCTTTTCATAAGCAGTTCCCAGTATTGATTTGCTTCTTAAGGCCACCAAAATAATACCTTTTTACATCTGCTAAGACAGAGTCTTATATAGTGAAACATAATCACAAACATGACATCGCATCTCCTTTTCCATAAATAGCAACTCAGTCAGGGAAGTGACAGTTCAATACCTTTTGTCAGAAGCAAATAATAGGTCCCTCTTGCATTCCAACACATTTATATAAATAAAGGTGCACACTGGGGTCACCTTAACTTGTGTCACCACACAGTGAGAAGAACCATAAGACAAAATTTTTCCCTTTCCTGTGGGTCTACCCTAATTCAAAGAAAGCTATTACATAGCTATTCAAAGAAGTCTTGAAATGAAAGTCATACTTGTTAAGAAGCTATGGTCACTTCACCTAGTTTCTGATCTCCCTCATTCTCTGCTTCCAGTTCCTTTCCTCCTTAGTCCTCCTTTTCTAAGATTGAATCTCTTGACCACATTAAAACTTTAGAAAAATTAAAAAAGACATGCTGAAGACAGTTGTTATCCAAGTTGTTATCCAATGGGGTGTTTGGAAAGCCAGAGAGCCTCAAGGATAGGAAATGCCAAGCTCCCTACAGTTGTGGGAGTGACTTGGCCAAAAATCATGTTTGGAAAGTGACAGGACCACAAATGAGACTAAATTTCCAGACACAGCAGTCTTGTATATCGAACTCAGAGCCTTCACATGGGGCCTGTAGGTCACTGAAACACACAATGGCAATGATCAGAAATACTTAACCCCCAAATTCTCCTAAATGCTCCTAGCTGGCAAAAATGATCCCCTGTAACTTGGGGAAGAAAACAGACATTCCAGGTCAGGAAAAGCAGAGAGAGTGAAATGTTTCAAGAAATTCTCTTTTTTTCCTATGGCTCCACAAACAGCATTTCTGTAGGCCAGTAACCAGAGTAGCTTTAACTGAAGTCACAACAGAGAAGTGCAGTCCCTGCTCCAGAAAAACCCATTATACACCAAAGGAATTGTAGGATGTGGCTAATACTTACCTCAAAGTACTGGGTTGTGGGACTTCCTTGGTGTACCAGTGACTAAGACTTTGCATTCCCAGTGCAGGGGTGCCAGGTTCAACCCTTGGTCAGAGAACTAGATCAAACATACCACCACTAAAGATCCCGTGTACCACAGCTAAAACCTGGTGCAGCCAAGTAAATAGATATATATTTTAAAAAAAGAAAAGAAAAATAACTGGGTTGCATGTATGAGAAAGTATCTTGATGGTGTTGGACAGGAGGGATACAAGGATAAGGCCTTAACAAATTCTTCCATGAGCTATTTGTTAACATATAGGATTTGTTAACATGAGCTGTTCAACCATGATTCAAAATTCAATGTAGTGACCGAAACACCTCAAGTTCTAACTGTGGGGGAAACAAAGCAGATATAAGTGATAGCCCAACATCCCTTAATTTATTTATGAGTTAATTATTATGATAGGCATTGTTCAAAAAACATGACAGTATTACAAAATTGATTAAATTTTCCCTTATAGAGTTTATATCATATAAAAACAGAGAAAGAAAATGAGGGATTTCCCTGGTGGTCCAGTGGCTAAGATTCCAAACTCCCAATTCAGGGGGTCCAGGTTCTATTCCTGGTCAAGGAACTAGATCCCGCTTGCTGCAACAGAGTTGCTGCATGCAGCAACCTAGATCCTGTGTGTCACAACTAAGACTCAGCACAGTCAAATTTAAAAAATAATAACAATTGTGCATGATAAATAAGTACATTATATGGCTATAATGCTATAAGAATTATAACATTACAGTCAGGTCAGGTACACTGGGAGTGATCAGAGTAATGTGTGAAATTTCAATTGAGGTTGTCAGGACAGTACTTCATGTGAAGTCAACATTGAGGAACATCTTGAAGGCAATGAAAGAGTTATGCATTGCACATCTGGGGAAAAAATATTCTATAAAGAATAAAAATTAGTAGAAAGACACTGAAGTTGGAGAGTACCCAGCTTGGTCAAGGAACAACAGAGGGGTCAAAGAGTCTGGGGCAAATTTTACAAAAGAGAGAAAAAAGAATGATAGGATTACAGAGTTAATGGAACAATGAAGGTGGGGCCAGAACTTTGTAATGATTTTGGATTTGACTGAGTATAAAAAAGAAAGCTCTCTGGAATTTTCTAAGCATGTAAACAGCTTGTCTAATACTTCTGTCCCTTGAGAAACCTGTATGCAGGTCAGGAAGCAACTGTTAGAACTGGACATGGAACAACAGACTGGTTCCAAATAGGAAAAGGAGGACGTCAAGGCTGTATATTGTCACCCTGCTTATTTAACTTATATGCAGAATACATCATGAGAAATGCTGGGCTGAAAGAAACACAAGCTGAAATCAAGATTGCCGGGAGAAATATCAATAACCTCAGATGTGCAGATGACATCATCCTTATGGCAGAAAGCAAAGAAGAACTAAAGAGCTTCTTGATGAAAGTGAAAGTGGAGAGTGAAAAAGTTGGCTTAAAGCTCAACATTCAGAAAACTAAGATCATGGCATCTGGTCCCATCACTTCATGGGAAATAGATGGGGAAACAGTGGAAACAGTGTCAGACTTTATTTTTTTTGGGCTCGAAAATCACTGCTGATGGTGATTGCAGCCATGAAATTAAAGGACGTTTACTCCTTGGAAGGAAGGTTATGACCAACCTAGGTAGCATATTGAAAAGCAGAGACATTACTTTGCCAACAAATGTCCATCTAGTCAAGACTATGGTTTTTCCAGTGGTCATGTATGGATGTGAGAGTTGGACGGTGAAGAAAGCTGAGCACTGAAGAATTGATGCTTTTGAACCGTGGTGTTGGAAAAGACTCTTGAGGGTCTCTTGGACTGCAAGGAGATCCACCCAGTCTATCCTAAAGGAGATCAGTCCTGGGTGTTCATTGGAAGGACTGATATTGAAGCTGAAACTCCAATACTTTGGCCACCTCATGCGAAGAGTTGAGTTGATTCATTGGAAAAGACCCTAATGCTGGGAAGGATTGGGGGCAGGAGGAGAAGGGGATGACAGAGGATGAGATGGTTGGATGGCATCACTGACTCGATGGACATGGGTTTGGGTAGACTCTGGGAGTTAGTGATGGACAGGGAGGCCTGGCGTGCTGCGATTCATGGGGTTGCAAAGAATCAGACATGACTGAGTGACTGAACTGAATGGAACTGAATACTTCAAAGGCATTATCCCAGCTGCTATATAATAGTAGGCTGTGTGTAACTGGGGAGAAGGTGGTCAGGGAGAGTTAAAGTTATAATTTCATCACAGGAAACCAGCTGAGATGTGATGATAGCTTAGGTCTACAGGTACAAGAAGATGGTAAGAATGACCAAAGGCAGCCAAATAATTTGTCCTTCATATATTTTCTCCATAGCAGAAAATAAAATAAGACATAATAGAACAATGGCTTCAAAATATTTAAATATAACTGCCATTCAAGAATTCTATACTGGGTAAAATTAACTTTCAGCACTTATGTCAAGTTAAACACATTTTCACACAAAAAAGAACTGACAAGGGCTTCCCTGGTGGCTCAGTGGTAAATAACTCATCTGCCAATGTAGGAGCCACGGGTTTGATCCCAGATCCAGGAAGATCCCACATGCCTCGGAGCAACTAAGCCCATATGCCACATCTTTTGAGCCTGTGTTGTAGAGCCTGGGATCCACAACTACTGAGCCTACGTGCTGCAATTACTGAAGGCCTAGAGCCTATGCTCTGCAACAAGAGAAGCTACCACAATGAGAAACCCAGACACCACAACTATATGGTAGCTCCCACTTTCCACAGCTATAGAAAAGCCCTCACAGCAATGAAGACCCAGCACAGCCAAAAATAAATGAATAAATAAAAATTATATTTCAAAAAAGAGCTTAGAAATTTTAGTAGCAATAGAACTGCACTAAAGAACCTTCTAAAGAATGAACTTTGTGTAGAAACAAATTAATCTTAAAATAAAGGTCTCAGTTACAAGGGTTTAAAAGGAAACAGCAGGCCTGAAAGGAGGCCACTTTTGCTAAGTCTACATCAACAAACCAAGACTTAATACCTAGCAGTTGCAGCCTCTCCCAGGAATGACTCTAATCTGTTACTCTGGAATTTCTTAGTTAACTCTAGTGAGGTAATCTGTGTGATAGACAGGTGACATCCCCTAAAGGAAGATGACTTTGCTAGAAAAAAAAAAAAAATCCACTCACTGTTAGAAACTTTCTTTTTCCACCCTCTTCTGTGTATAAAAGCCTTCTATTTGGGGACTTCCCTGGTAGTACAGTGGATAAGAATCTGCCTGCCCATGTAGGGGACATGGGTTCGATCCAGGAAGATTCCACATGCTACAGGTGTCACAGCTACTGATCCTGTGCTGTAGAACTTCAGGCTATGACTACTGAGTCCATGTGATGCAGCTACTGAAGATACCATGCATAGAATCTGTGCTCCACAACAGTAGAAAGCACCACAATGAGAAGCCTCTACATTGCAAAGAAGAGTGGCCCCAGCTCACCACAATTCTAAGAGACACATGTACCCTGGTGTTCACTGCAGCACTATTTACAATAGCCAGAACATGGAAACAACATAGACATCACTGACAGATGAATGGATAAAGAAGTTGTGGTATATACATGCAATGGAATATTACTCAGCCATAAAAAGGAACAAATTTGAGTTAGTAGAAGTGAGGTAGATGAACCCAGAGCGTGTTATACAGGGTGAAGTAAGTCATAAAGAGAAGAAAACAAATATTGTATGTTAATGTGTATATAAGGAATATAGAAAATGGTACTAATGAACATATTAGCAAGACAGGAATACAGATTCAGACAGACAGAACACAATTCTGAACACAGCAGGGGCAGGAAAAGTAGGATGAATTGAGAGAATAGCATTGAAATATGTACATTAGCGTATGTAAAATAGATAGCTAATTTGAAGTTTATGTATAACACAAGGAGCTCAAGCTAGTGCTCTATAACACCCTAGAGGGATGGGATGCGAGGGGGGAGGAGGGTTCAGGAAGATGGGAGCATATGTTTGCTTATGGCTGATTCATGTTGATGTATTGCAGAAACCAACAAAACATTGTAAAGCAATTTACCTCCAATTAAAAATGTATATTTTTTAAAAGTCCCTTTTAAAATTCCATAGAAAATAAAATACTTAGGAATAAACCTGACTAAGGAGGTGAAAGAACTATATGCTGACAAATCTGAAACACTGCTAAAGAAAATTGAAGATGATTCAAAAAAATGGAGTGATATCATATGATCTTGGGTTGGAAGACTTAATATTGTTAAAATGTCCATAATGCGCAAAACAATCCACAGATTTTAAGCAATCTCTATCAAGTCACCCACGACATTTTTCAGAGAACTAGAATAAGTAATCCTAATATGTATCAGTTCAGTTCAGTTGCTCAATCACACCATGGACTGCAGCATGCCAGGCTTTCCTGCCCATCACCAACTCCTGGAGCTTACTCAAACTCATGTCCATTGAGTCGGCGATGCCATCCAACCATCTTATCCTCTGTTGTCCCCTTCTCCTCTCATTTCAATCTTTCCCAGCATCAGGGTCTTTTCAAATGAGTCAGGTCTTTGCATCAGGTGGCCAGAGTATTGGAGCTTCACCTTCAGCATCATTCCTCCAAATGAATATTCAGGACTGGTTTCTTTTAGGGTGGACTGCAGTCCAAGGGACTCTCAAGAGTCTTCTTCAATGCCACAGTTCAAAAGCATCAATCATGCAATGAATATAATAAAAAAAACTTGCTAAAATAGCATTGTGATTTAAGTTAGTTTAAAAGGAGATAAATAAGAAATTCACAACAAATTGATAAACGAATCAGTGAAAGTAGTGGGTATAAGTACAACCATTCTGTCTATAAATTATTTACATTGTGAAAACAGGAATTGAAAGAATGCATTTTGTATAGACTGGAGATGGGAATGGCTACCCACTCCAATATTCTTGCCTGAAGAACTCCATGGACAGCAGAGCCTGGCAAGGCTTCTTCAGTCAGACAAGACTGAACAACTAACACACCCACATGCACAATTTTGTATAGACAGAGGGAAGAACAAAAGAAATTACCGTATCCTTTTATACTGTTACTGCTAAGTTGCTTCAGTCTTGTCCGACTCTGTGCGACCCCATACACGGCAGCCCACCAGGCTCTCCATCCCTGGGATTCTCCAGGCAAGAATACTGGAGTGGGTTGCCATTTCCTTCTCCAGTGCATGAAAGGGAAAAGTGAAAGAGAGAGAAGGTGAGGGTGGGACGTTCTGGGAGAATGGCATTGAGACATGTGTATTGTCATATGTGAAACAGAGCACCATTCCATGTTCGATGCATGTGACAAGGGCTCAGGGCCGGGGCAATGGGATGATCCAGAAGGATGAGAGGGGGAGGGAGGTGGGTGGGGGGTTCGGGAAGGGGAACACATGTAAACCCATGGCTGATTCTTGTCAATGTATGGCAAAAACTATTACAATATTGTAAAGTAATTAGCCCCCAACTAAAATAAATAAATTTATAAAAAAAAAAAAAAAAAAAAAAAAAGAGTACTGGAGTGGGGTGCCATTTATACTGTTACCTGACTGCAATACCAGGAGCAGACAGTTTTTATCAAACAGTAATTTTAATTTTTGAAATACACAGGCTTTGGTAACTCCCCTCTTTTTCATCTTGATTTCTCTTATATTTTTGAGAATAAGTATGCTACTCAAACTTATCACTCTCTTATAAAAGATACAAATGTTGAAAATTTACATTTACAAATTGTATCCCTGTCATACCCAAATTGAAAGTGAAAATGACATGTCACTCTATAAAATCAAGATCACAAGGTCAGCTATCTCTCTGTTTTCTGCGGAGAACAATCAGGAAAGGTAAAATGTGTTCATTTATAGTTAAGAAATTGTATAACAGATGCCAAGATAAATGGAGTATATCAATAATATGTACATTTCTGACATACATAGTAAACACAATGTTTCTGAAATACAGTCTCTTGGCAAATTTTTATCTTAAGAAGTTTTAATTTGTGGTTCCAAATCTAGGCTACTTACAATGGATTCAAATGAACTTACATTATGAAGTAGTGGAGTGGGAAACTTTTCTGAGTAAACATGATAAATGCAGAAAATTTATTCCTGGTGAATAATAGATTAATGATAAGAAAAAAAATGTTGCAAAAGGAAGGAAGTGTTATAGCTGACAAACAGAGGGTAAAATAAAGTTTATTTACTATCTAACCCTCAATGAATATGCAGAAGCCAGGAGAATGTTGGCTCCTTTCCCAGCTGAATATAACTGAAATTAAAGGAATTACAAGATGCAGGTTACTGCTCACCAATAGACTTGCATACAGTATCAATCACATGAGAAAATATATAATTGCTCCTACTGGGATACAAAATTATTCCAACCAATATGTTCCTGCTCTCAGAGATGTGAATTATGAAGAAAAGTTGAAGTTAAGCTAGCTCTCATGGGAAATGGAATGGTAGTCATTCAATTAAGTTTTAAACCCAGCAGGAATCAACAAAATTCTTCCAAGTGAACTCCTTATATTTGTAAAATCGGCTGACAAACCAGATGAAATGTTACCCAAATGTTCATTCAATATTAACTGGTTTATAAATCAAAAGCACATCATTTTGCCACAGTACCCTTCATTTTACTCAATCTATTTCTTGATTTTTTTTATCACATCCCTTATCTCATTTACTAGGTTGTGTTCAGTTGCTGTTGTGTCTTACTCTTTGGAGCCTAATGACTATAGCCCACCAGGATCCTCTGTCCATGGGATTTCCCAAGCAAGAATACTGGAGCGGATTGTCATTTTATTCTCCAGGGGATCTTCCAACCCAGGGATCAAATCCCCATATCTTGCAATTGCTGCGTTAGCAGGCAGCTTCTTTACCACTGAGTCACAAGGGAAGCCTCCATTTACTCGGTTACCATGTAATGTAATTAGGGAATCACATGAAGCAGTTTGAACTGAAAATATTGCAGTGGGTGTTACACATCACCTGGATTGAGATATTTATTATAACTGGACTCTAAATTTGCTTTGCAGCTTCATGGCACTAGAGTGTGAGTACCTTTGAATGCAGAACTAATGTAACATTCTTTTCATTACCACTGAACAGAACTGAAACTATCTGAATTAAAAATTCAATTTAAATTAAAAGTAAATCATGACCTATTTTATTTTAGAATATAAAAATTTTACAAATAATACTTGTTCAACAAGTATTGTGTGTGTATTTGTGTCAAACATTCAATAATGAACAAGGTTAGATTGCTTTTTTTTTCCAAGGGGCTTATAGCTTGGTGAGGGAGTCAAGAAAATAGGCAATTTCAATACACTGTAAAGAGTTTTAAGATACAGCAAGTTCACATGTTACATAGAAATATAAAATAGAATCTAACCAAGTATGGGGACCTAGAAAACAAAAATCTTAGCACATTTATGTGATCAATAAGTAAAAATTAACCAAGTTATAAACAGTATTCTGATTAGACAGATTAATATATTCATTTACAAAAACATTCATTCCAGAAGCTTATTTTATTTACAAAAATATTGTTTTGCATAAATTGTCTGCTCCTGGTATTACAGCCAGGTAACAGTGTAAAAGAATTCAGTAACTTTTCTTGATCTTCCCTCTGTCTATAATACAAAGTGCATTCTTCCAATTCCAGTTTTCACAATATAAATCATTTATAGATAGAATTATTGCATGCATACTAGTACTTATGGATTATTTTATCAATTTGCTGCCAGTTTTTATTTATCTTCTTTTGGTGGTGTTGGTTTAGTTGCTAAGTCGTGTCCGACTCTTTGTGACCTCATGGACTGCAGCATGCCAGGCTTCTCTGTTCCCTTTTTAAACTAACTTAAATCACAGTGCTATTTCTTTCTTTTCTGTTTTTTTTTTTTTTTTTTTTTTGCCACATGGCATGTGAAATCTTAGTCCCTAGACCAGCAATGGAACCCATGTCCCCTTCATTGGAAGCATGAATTTCTTAACCAATGGACCACCAGGAAAGTACCCCAGAAGCTTATTTTATGAGTGTTTTTATACACACAAAAAATTACAAAATGACAGCATATTTTTCCTACTTCATAAATCCTGTAAAATTAAATCATTTAAATTAACTAGAACCTCCTGTCTCCATTGAATTCATAACAGTAATGATACTTGGGACCATAGTGAAGTTAGCTGTCATTCAAGATACAGATACATGATCAGTTTATGAAGCCCTGAATATGTTTATGTAAAATTATCTTGAGAGTTTATTAAAGCACCTAAACTGAATACATGTTTAGACTCCTACCTGACATTAATTAATCATATGTGTTTCTTAATCAACCAAACTCAGTCCTGTTTCCCTCAGTGTTGAAACAGATAAATCTGTCTTTGAACATGAGATGAGGCTACTGGCTTGATTTACAGCTGTATTTAAGAGAAAATGGTTTTCTGAAACAAAAGATCAGACTCAGTAATGTGTGAAGCTCATTCTGTGAAAGTTGTGGACAAACTAGGATACTGCAAGGAAGTGCTGTTGTGTTTTCCACCACACGCTCACTCTGAGGGAGAGTTGTCCTGAGTAGAAGCAGAAGGAATTGTAGTCCCTTCTAGTTATTTAAATCTCTTTCTCCTTTTCCCTCCTCTTTTTCCTTCTCCCTTTCTTCCTCTCCCTTTCCTTCGTTTACTACCCCTCTGTGCATGTGTGGTGTAGTAGTTTTTATTGATGAATAACAAATATCCACACACTTGATGATTTACAGCAACTCCCAGGTGCTATTTCAGGGCTGTGCAGATCAGACAATGGCACCCCACTCCAGTACTCTTGCCTGGAAAATCCCATGGATGGAGGAGCCTGGTAGGCTACAGTCCATGCGGTCGCTAAGAGTCGGACACGACTGAGCAACTTCACTTTCACTTTTCCCTTTCATGCACTGGAGAAGGAAATGGCAACCCACTCCAGTGTTCTTGCCTGGAGAATCCCAGGGACGGCGGAGCCTGGTGGGCTGCCGTCTATGGGGTCGCACAGAGTCGGACACGACTGAAGCGACTTAGCAGCAGCAGCAGCAGCAGATCAGAAGTTGAGACAGTTCGTTGCTGGATTCTCTGGTGTCTCTGAAGCCCAAAATCAAAATGTCAGCTCAGCAACATTCTGCTTTGGAACTTGAAGTCCTCTTCCAAGCACATGTGGTTGTGGCAGAATTCAACTCCTTGTCTACTGCTTCCCATTAGCCCTATTTCCTTGATGAAGTTAACATTCTTTAACCTGTTTATACATGACAAATATAAATGGTAACTTAATAATTTGTAAAGCCAGAGACAGTGTTGAATGTTTGAAGGTTTGTGGGAATGGGGAGGAGGGTGGCTAGGGGATGAGTCTCAAAGCAAAAGAAGCCACAGCATCTGCTAATAGAAATATAAAGACACTATGAGGTAGCCACACAAAGATGAAATTAGAGTTCCAGGATGAAATTGGGGTTCATTGCTTTTTGATAAATTTGTAAATGAATAAACTGTTAACAATCACAGAGGAATAAAGGAAAGAAGAGATCTTGTCTAAGGTGAAGATAAAGGATACAAACCATAATTCATGAGAATGAGGGGAAAGTTTTGTCTTAAAAAAGCAAGGGAAGAGTTGAAATGTGGAAAAGAGGAGCATCCCCTGAAGAGGAAGGATCCAGGCAAGTGTCATAACGGTTAAGCCACAGCTAAGCTGACTTAGAATATACACTGACGTAGACCAAGCCACCATCAATGAAACTAGAACAGTGACCTGAGTCATTGCAAAACATAGAGCCAACATAATCCTGATTTCCTGTCCTTATGAAATTTTAAGATGCAGCAGAATCAGGCATCCTCAAGAGATACAGCAGAAAGAATAAAGCTGTCACTTCTCAGGACTTCTTTGGTGATCCAGTGACTAAACTTCATGCTCCAATGCAAGGGGCCTGGGATTTGGACCTTGGTCAGGGAACTAGATCCCACATGCTGCAACTAAGATCCAGAACAGCCAAATGACAAATAAAGTATAAAATATACACACACACATTTAAAGCCATCATGAATCAAATTATTTTTTATGTATATTTTTTAAATTGGAGGATAGCTGCTTTACAATATTGTGTTGGTTTCAGTCATCCATCAACATGAATCAGCCACCAGTATACATATATCCCCTCCCTCCTGAACCCCCTCATATCTCCTCCCCACCCTGCCCTTCTAGGTTGTCACAGAGCACTGGATTGAGCTCCCTTTGTCACACAACAAATTCCCACTTACTATTTATTTTGTATATGGTATTGTATATGTTTCCATGTTATTTTGTCAATTCGTCCCACCCTCTCCTTCCCCCACTGTGTCAAGTCTGTTCTCTATGTCTGTGTCTCCACTGCTGCTTTGCAAGTAGATTCATCAGTACTATCTTTCTAGATTCCATATTGTTGTTCAGTCACCCAGTCAAGTCTGACTCTTTGAGGCCCCATGGATTGCAGCATGACAGACCTTTCTGTCCCTCCCCATCTCCCAAAGTTTGCCCAAGTTCATGTCCATTGGATCAGTGATACCATCCATCCATCTCATCCTCCGATTCTCTCTTCTCCTTCTACTCTTGATCTTTCCTAGCATCAGGAACTTTTCCAATGAGTTGTCTGTTCGCATCAGATGACCAAAATACTGGAGCTTCAGCTTCAGCATCTGTCCTTCCAATGAGTATTCAGAGTTGATTTTCCTTAAGACTGACTGGTTTGATCTCCTTGATGTTCAAGGAACTTTCATGAATTCCTTGTTTCAGAATTCCTTCAGGAATTCTTTGATGTTCTGCCTTCTTTACAGTCCTGCTCTCACAGCCATACGTGACCACTGAGAAGACCATAGCCTTGACTATACAGACCTTTGTCAGGGAGAAATGTCTCTGCTTTTCAACACACTATCTAGGTTTGTCATAGCTTTCCTGCCCAGAAGCAATCTTTTTGTGACTTCACAGCTGCAGTTACAATCCACAGTGATTTTAGAGCCTAAGAAGAGCAAATTTGTCACTTACTTTCATCTTTTCCCCTTCTGTTTGCCATACAAGGATCCCCTGGAGGAGGGCATGGCAACCCACACCAGTATTCTTGCCTGGAGAGTCCCCATGGACAGAGGAACCTGGCAGGCTATAGTTCATGAGGTAGCAAAGAGGTGGACATGACCGAGTGACTAAGCACAGCACATGGAACAACTGATTGGTTCAAGATTGAGAAAGGAGTACTACAGGGCTATCTGCTATCACCCTGTTTGTTTAATCTATATGCTGAGCACATCATGAGAAATGCTGGGCTGGATGAGTTACGAACTGGAATTAACATAGGCAGGAGAAACACGCAACAACTTCAGCTATGAGGATGATATCACTCTAATGTCACAAAATGAAGAGAAATTAAAGAGCCTGTTGACGAGGGTGAAGGAGGAAAGTGGAAGAGGTGGCTTAAAACTAAATATTAAAAAAAAAAAACAAAACCCTAAGATCATGGCATTTGGCCCCATTGCTTCATGGCAAACAGAACTTTGAATAGTTGAAACCTAAAACATGCTTCTTTTTCCTTAGCAGAATATTTCCTTGATGACTTAATTTGCAATAATTATGAAAGGAAATTACATGTTTTGTTGGAAGATTTGATAAGATAATATTTAAACTTGAGGATAAGACAGTATGGCATTTTAAAAATGAACAATCATTTGAGTCAAACTAAACTTGGCAATGTTATTAGAATTAAGAAAAAAAAATCTCTTGGTACATTGGAGCACACAATCCTCAGAAACTCTTAAAATGCTGAAGGATAAGAAATGTAGAGACCACCATTCATGATAAGCATTTTAACAGGCTCTACTATATAAGAGAATGTTAGTTAAAAAAACCTTTTCAAAATGAGTAAAACTCACCATATTAGGGGAAATTGACATTTAAAGTATTAAAAGTCTCAATCTTCATGATGAATGATGAATTTTTTGCTACAAGAAAGTATTTTTTACATGCACCAGTAAGAATCATATGATTGTCAAGGCATAGAACTCATAAAAAATTCTGATTATAAAGTTATTAATGCAAGAGGAAAGAAGCAGCTTCCTTGAACTATATAAAATAAAAGTATCAATTATTCATTTAGTAAAGAGTCTCAAAAATACTCTGAAAACTCTTATTTTGATATAACTTTACTTGGCTTCTAATATTTCCAGACAAACCATGAATGCACATTGCCTCTGAAACAGCAGTGTTAGGGATTGAAATAAAGGTCCAGAATAATGATCCTGAATGCTAGAAAGGAAGAGGGAGCTTAGTATGAAAGGCAGGTAGACTTGACAACAGAGGGAGGCATTCCTGAAAATGTGCTGATCTTAGAAAAGCTTTTTAAAAGCAATTTTTTTTCATATGAAATAATGGCAAAAGATGTCATTACCTTGTTTTCAAGATGCCCAACACTGCAGTTGATTAGTTTTCAGTCTCTGTGCTGCAATGAAGGGCTGCTGGGTGTCCCCACATCTGCCTCCTGCCCAGGGAAAAACTGATGCTCTGAGCAGAGAGGACCCACTCACAAACCATCCCTGGGTCCCTTCCATACTCACCCTAACTACAGAATATTAAGGACGTAAACTGTACAAAAATGATCTTTATGACCCATATAATCATGATGGTGTGGTCATTCACCTACAGCCAGAAATCCTGGAATGTGAAGTCAAATGGGCCTTAAGAAGCATCACTATGAATAAAGCTAGTGGAGGTGATGGAGTTCCAGTTGGGCTATTTCAAATCCTGAACGATGATGCTGTGAAAGTGCTGCACTCAATATGCCAGCAAATTTGGAAAACTCAGCAGTGGCCACAGGACTGGAAAATGTCAGTTTTCATTTCAATCCCAGAGAAAGGCAATGCCATAGAATGCTCAAACTACCACACAATTGCACTCATCTCACATGCTAGTAAAGTAATGCTCAAAATTCTCCAAGCCAGACTTCAGCAATACGTGAACCGTGAACTTCCAGATGTTCAAGCTGGTTTTAGACAAGGCAGAGGAACCAGAGATCAAATTGCCAACATTCGCTGGACCATCAAAAAAGCAAGAGAGTTCCAGAAAAAAAAAAATTCTGCTTTATTGACTAGGCCAAAGCCTTTGACTGTGTGGATCACAATAAACTGTGGAAAATTCTGAAAGAGATGGGAATACCAGATCATCTGACCTGCCTCTTGAGAAACTTGTATGCAGGTCAGGAAGCAACAGTTAGAACTGGACATGGAACAACAGACTGGTTCCAAATAGTAAAAGGAGGACATCAAGGCTGTATATTGTCATCATGCTTATTCAACTTGTATGCAGAGTACATCATGAGAAACGCTGGGTTGGAAGAAGCACAAGCTGGAATCAGATTGCCAGGAGAACTATCAATAACCTCAGATAAGCAGATGACACCACCCTTATGGCAGAAAATGAAGAAGAACTAAAGAGCCTCTTGATGAAAGTGAAAGAGGAGAGTAAAAAGTTGGCTTAATGCTCAACATTCAGAAAACTAAGACCATGGCATCCAGTCCCATCACTTCATGGCAAATAGATGGGGAAACAGTGGAAACAGTGGTTGATTTTATTTTTCTGAGCTCCAAAATCACTGCAGATGGTGATGGAAGCCATGAAATTAAAAGACCCTTGCTCCTTGGAAGGAAAGTTATGACCAACCTAGAATATTGAAAAGCAGAGACATTACTTTGTCAACAAAGGTCTGTCTATAGTTTTTCCAGTAGTCATGTATGGATGTGAGAGTTGGACTATAAAGAAAGTTGAGCACAGAAGAATTGATGCTTTTGAACTGTGGTGTTGGAGAAGACTCTTGAGAGTCTCTTGGACTGCAAGGAGATCCAACCAGTCCATCCTAAAGGAGATCAGTCCTGGTGTTCATTGGTAGGACTGATGCTGATGCTGAAACTCCAATACTTTGGCCACCTGATGCGAAGAGCTGACTTATTTGAAAAGACGCTGATGCTGGGAAATATTGAAGGCAGGAGGAGAAGGGGACGACAGAGGATGAGATGGTTGGGTGGCATCACCGACTCAATAGACATAGGTTTGGGTAAACTCCGGGAGTTGGTGATAGGGAGGCCTGGCGTACTGCGGTTCATGCGGTCGCAAAGAGTGGGACACGACTGAAAGACTGAACTGAACTGAAAGCAATTTCAGTGAATGGCTTTTGTGTACTTTTGTCACCAGAGTTTCCAGTGATCAAAATGATGCCGTCTTGACAGGAGGTAAGGGCACAACACAAGTGGTCAGAAATTCAGAGTCTGCTTCCACCAGCACTGATGATCATGAAGAGCTCTTCCAAGCAGGAGAGGGAGTGAAGCCTTATAGGTGGTGCAGCTGCATCTTTCCAGCCACTGGTGGTGATGAGTTATCATCCCTCATTGAATCTTAATACTCGTCTTTTGAGATGCAGCCTGTGATTGCACCATTTGAGACGCTGTTGTTTAAGCCATGTGTAGTAACGTTGTTTTAACTGGGATTTAGCAGTGAACAAAGTGGTCAAATCTTGCTTTCAAAAGAATTGCAGGAAATACTGACAAAGATGAGCAAATGAACATGTATTATAAAGTGGCTGAATTCATCAGAAGGACTATGAAGAAAAATAAAGCACAGTATGGGAGGGAATGTGATGGGAATTACTACATTAGATAAAGGGGTTATGGTAGTCCGATAAATAACACTTTTATGGATGTTGTAGTAAGTGTAAATAAGAATAAAATGCAGGGACCATGGTGAGAGGAGTATATAGTGATTCCAGTTAGTGTCTAGGTTACCTAGAGAAGAAATCATCTTCTAATAAATCTCTCTCAAATCTGTCAATATTCTCTAGACTGGTAATCTAATGCCCCATCATTTCTCACTTAAAGCATATTTTAATCTTGGTTCCTCCACCTTTCATAAGGCATATCAATGGTTTTCACAAAATATTGTCTTTCAACCTTGTGTCTCACTTCATAGAGTTCCCTCTGCCTGAACTGTTTTATCCATCTGCCTCTTACATTTCAGTGGCACCCAGTAACTCTTGACATTTCAATCAGCAGAGCATTTTCACACTTTAGAAAGTTATCTTTGATGAAGGATCTAACTGATATCTTTATATTTTGTCTGCCCAGCTCCCATCCCAGACCCTCTTTGTGGTACAAGACTTCTTTACTGTTTGTGCCCTATGCTTCCACTCCTTGCACACGATGCTGGTGGATTTGTTAACAGCAAAATTATTCCTCCACAACCAGGTAAGCACTTTTGCCAGGCTAACTTTGAAGAGCCCCTTATCTCTCTGAAGAAATATTTGGTGATATTTTTACCAAAATGATAAAGGGAAATGTTATAAAAAGGAGTCAATATCAGTAAACAGAATGAAAACATGGAGACCAAGTGACAATCCTGACAATACTGATCCATCCATGGACCCAGCTTTCCTAGAAATCAGTCATTCCTTAGAATCTAGAGTTATACGAGAGAAAAAGCAAAAGCTGAAACATATCAATTAGATGGTTTTAAAATTAAGGTTAAAATTAAATGAATATTGTTCTCCCATATCTTCACCACCAATACAGGTAAGGCATTAGGTTGTACCCCTATATTCCTCTCTAAACCCTAAGATGTGGGTGCAGAAAGAGAATGTTGCTAGTTTGCTGTAACATACCCAGAATTCACTTGTGTATCTCTCACATTGTATCATTTGGAACATATTTATAAAACTCTGAATAAAAGGACAACAATCTGTCATATTTTCCATGTCCCTTTATATCATAATCCTGAGGCAGACAATTGTGAGTCCATGTTGAGTTTTTTTCCCATTTCTTTTCATTTTCCTTTTATTTTGATATAATCATTTCTCACCCTCCTGTGTTATCCCTATAACCACACATTATGGGGACTTCAAGTTAATCTCCCTTAACTTCAGAAATATTCAGGGAAGTCTCCATAATCCATAATCAACAGAGATTTCCAGTCATTTTATGGCATGTATCATAAGAGATTTCTGACTATATAAATCACAACTGAAAAAAAAAAAACAAGAAAACAGAAAAACCTGGTGACTTTGACTCATCCAAGACTTCTAGTGGCTTGTAAATTCAGTTTCTCTATATTTATTTTTCTTTGAAGTATCTAAAACAGTTTTTGGTTTCTTTAAAAAATTATGATGAAACAAAACAGGGCACCAAGTGTTTCCAAGAACTAGAAAATCAAAAATGGAAAATGAGAATTGTTTATTGGGGATTGATATATTCTAACTGAACAATTATGCTGACTTTCCAAGGTGGTATTCCAAGCGACTCTTTAAATTATCATATGTGCTTGAATAAAGTGTCTTTGAAGGCATGGCTTAGGGAGGCTAACTGTCCTGTGCTCAGATGCTCAGTCGTGTTCCACTCTTTGCGACCCAGAGGACTGAAGCCCACCAGGCTCCTCTGTCCATGGGGTTTCCCATGGAACTCCAGGCAAGAATAATGGAGTGAGTAGCCATTTCCTTCTCTAGGGGATCTTCCCTATCCAGGGATCAAACCTGAGTCTCCTTCATTACAGGTGGGTTATTTACCACTGAGTCACCTGGGAAGCCCAGAAGGCCAACTAGGTTTTACCAAAACCAAACAAAATAACAACAACCAAAAAAAAAAAAAAAAAAGGAAAGTATTGGCCAATACAAAACTTGGCGGACTGGTTGTTTTTATCATTATGGAATTGCCTATAGATAGAAAATTACTAGTTTGGAATTTCAAGTCCTCAGCCCAAGCATGATAAAAAGACTTTGATGCATTTTAAAGGCACAGTGGCACAGTGGTAAATAATCTGCCTGCCAATGCAAGAGATAAAAGAGTCTAGAGTTTTACCCCTGGGTTGGGAAGATCCCCTGGAGTAAGAAACAACAACTCACTCTAATATTCTTGCCTGGAAAATTCCATGGACAGAGGAGCCTCGCAGGCTGTTACAGTTCATGGGGTCACAGAGAGTCAGAACGACTGAGCACACATACACAGCACGGACTTTTAAAAATCACTCTTTAAGTGATATTTTACATTTTATAGCTGTAGAATATAAAAATCTGTTAACACCAGACCCACCTAATCCTATAGTTTTAATTTAAGCAGTAATTGAATTAAAAGCATAGGTTAATCACTTACATGAAATTTAGAGCATTAATTAGGAAAAAATATTGCCCTTAAATTTCAGCTGAGTATATATGTGGAAGGATTTAGATGGATCTGGGCATTGAGCTACAAGCTAGATAGTTTACATGCTAGATGTTTCATGGCTTTGAAAACAACAGGCAGTGATGTGGGTTATTATTCTGGGTGTAGTGATGGATCCTGCCACATAATGGTTGTAAAGACACATATCTAGAGTTCAGAACACTTGCAGGGGTACTGCATTGTCCTTCCAAGTCTAATTGGTAAAACCACTGACTCCAACACAGTCAAGGCTAACAAGAAACATCCACTGAGTCAACAATCATGAAAAATTAAAATGATGGCTGAGAGTAAGAAAGAAAAAGGTAGTAGAAAAAGGAAACCAAAAAATTTTCCAGGTAAAGGAAAAAGAAATTAAAACAAAAACAAAAACACCAATACCTCAAGAGTAGTTTCAGGCCTTTAGTAATAGTGAGGTAGACTTCATCCATTATGTTTTAATTGGCACATATTTGATTAATTAATATTAATATTTAATTAATAGATTTAATTGCCACTACTTTCCTTATTCCTAAATATTACATAGCAGTTGTGTTGGTGCTCATTTACCTTATAATTTTCTTTCTGATGATCACAGAACAGTGTATCTTGACTAGGAAAAAAACATAATCATCACCCAGAGATGGATATAGTGATAGATTCAAGTGTGGATTTCTACTGTGAGGAGAGAACTTCAGGAAATCTTCACTAAATGAGAAGAGACTTGCATTACATTAGATCAAAGTGAAAGGTTGCTGCTGGGCTGTGAAAGATGCTGGGATTCTTGGCATCTCGAGAAGAGGAATTCAATCCAGGGCCAGTGACAAGACTTTACTGTTTAGAGATTTTGTGTAATCAAGTTTTATTAAAGTATAAAAGAGATAGAGAAAGGTTCTGACATAGACATCAGAAGGGGGCAGAAAGAGCGCCTCCTTGCTAGTTTTTAGCAAGAAGTTATATACCTATTAGCAAGCTGCTAAAAGGAAATATCTCAAAACTCAGAGAGTGGCACCAGCCCCCTCACCCACAACATGCATTTTGAGATAACATTGGCACAAGATGAGTCATCCAGGGCCGTAAAACAATTGACATGATTCTTGAAGAGAGGCAGAGTCTAGATAGCTTAAGAAAAACATTTCCATAAGAAAAACACATTGGTTAGCTCCAGGTTTGAGAAAAGTTAACTTTAGGTAGAACCAGGGGTCATCATGGCAACACAGAATTTTAAAAGAAACTTCTTTTTAATTTTGTATAGAGAAGGGAAAAAAAGTCTGACACTTGTAGTTCATTTCTTCCTGCCTTTTAAGAGAGAGAGAGAAAAAATGTCTGACACTTGCAGCCTATTTCCTCCGTTTGGAGACCCTTAGCCTTCCTGCCTGTTACCCTCTCAAAAGCATGCTGTTGTTGATTTTCTCTTTGTTCATGAGTTAAAATATAAGCCACTGGGTTAGACTGTGGGAAAAGATGGAATTTGGGCAATAGCATCAATTCCAAAATCCTTATAGGATTTCCCTGTGACTCAGGGAATTCTCAATGTGTATCTCGAGTACCTTGCCTGGGTAGAATTTCAAGTCCCACCAGTCAGTAAGTGTTGCATGAGAATCAGAAGGTAGAAGGGGTTGGAGTGCCCTATTAATCTCTAGTAGTGGGGAGCTGAAGTGCGTGTTTTGTAAAAGTGAGGGGGTTTTTTGTTTGTTTTTTTTTCCTTCAGCCGTTTTAGGTCATTTCCCTCTCATGCACTTCCCTTGATGCTACAAGGTAGGAGTAATGATTAGTGGCAGTGCTTTGGTAAGTCATGGAAGGGGGAAGAAACAACTTACTGATTCTCTGGATAAAACTCATGAAGAGGGACTTCCCTGATGGTCCAATGGTTAATACTCTACACTCCCACTCTCCCACTGCAGGGAGCACCAGTTTGATCCCTGGTTGGAGAACTAAGATCCTGCATGCCACCTGATGAGGCAAAAAAAAAACAAAAAAACAATTCATGAGTAAAATCTGAAAACTGCAACAGTCTTCTTGCTTCCACATCTTTAGTTCCTAAACAATGTATGTGTCTGATATCCAGTATTTGATAGCTCTTGCTTGAAATAAATACATAAATAAATAAATAAATAAATAAATAAATATGCCTCTTCTATAGTAAATCCTGATTGATTCAGGTAAACAATTTACTATTAACTCAGCCAAATTCTCTTTCCATAGAGAATTACACAGTTTTGAAATTCTGAATATGGGACAGTGATGTTTCTGAAATGATACCAGTTTCATAGTTTCATGCATGCATTGCTGAAATACACAAAATATATTTCTATGTGCATACTTACTGTTGCCAATTATTTTTGTTTTATAGGAAAAAATTAGTGTTTGAAAATATACAGAAGCATGTTAACAAAATATTTAACATGTCAAATAATGATTTATTCTGTAAGTTACAATCTTTCCATAAGCATTGATCTTGATGAAATAGTCAAATGTGTACCTGGCAAGTTGAGATTTTCATCTGGCACATCGCTGGCTTATTAGCATCTGACAAACAAAAGCAGTCTGAAAACCATCACAAGAGAAATTGTAAACTGTCGAAGAGTGAGTATAGAGAATTATGGATGCGGTTCAAATCTTCCTTTTTTGTGTGACATCAACTCTCTTAAAAACTAGTCTTCTAACCATGCTTTCAAACAACTGTTTACAAAAGTCACATAACAGAAAGAAAAACAAGAAACATAAAAACTGTCAAAAAGTAAACAAAATGGAAGTAGAAGTCAAGTCAGATATAGCAATATGAAAGAATAATCAAGTAAAACAATTAAAAGAAAAAATTAAAACAAAGTACATTTATAGGTAGGGATGCACATGTATAGATGTATGAATAT
Organism: Giraffa tippelskirchi; assembly: GCF_054371585.1. Taxonomy (NCBI): domain Eukaryota; kingdom Metazoa; phylum Chordata; class Mammalia; order Artiodactyla; family Giraffidae; genus Giraffa; species Giraffa tippelskirchi. Next base: position 68,293,424 of record NC_137279.1, read on the forward strand.
ATAGATGTGTGTGTGTATATATATACATATATACATATATATATATATAATAAACAATCATCTATTTTTGTTTGCGGATCTGGATGACTAGGTGGAATTTTAGACCAATGGAGGAAGTTTGGCATGCCTAAAAGTAATTTTCAGCCCCTCGCACTGCTCCCATCGCAAGAACAGTCATTATAATAATTAGTATAATTATCATATGGAAAAGCATCCTGAAGCCATGATTTGTGGTCATTATTCTACTTGTTCCTCATAAAAATATAGAACCGTTAATTATGCTTTAACAAGAAGGTATCATGGAGAATGTTTATGGATTAATTTTGCTACTTCATTAATTCAGAGGTTCCTCACAAATAATGCACAAAACAAAAAGATCAGCAGTGCATCTCTTTTCAGCTCAACAGATTTTCTTTTATTTTTGCCTTTCTCTCAAGTATTTATAAGCAAGAACAAGGACTTTACCAAAAGGGCCTTAACAGTGCCCACAACTTGACTAAACTTAAGACATTTTAAAAAATTTACTTGTACTGGAGTATAATTGCAGCATTCAGCCTGACATGCTGAAGTCCATGGGGTCACAAAGAGTTGGACGTGACTGGGTGACTGAACAACAATAGTTAATTTACAATGTTGTATTAGTTTCTGCTGTATATCTAAGTGAATCAGTTTATATATACACTCTTGTTTACAGTCTATCCCATAAAGGTCTTTATAGACTATTGGATAGAGTTCCCTGTGTTATACACTAGGTCCTTATTAGCTATTTATTTTATATATAGTAGTATATATATTATATATATGTCAATCCCAGTCTCCCAATTTACCCCAGACATTTTTTCCCTGATATCCTGACTCTTCAATCATGTACTTTAGAAAACGTAAATTCCTTCCTCCCAGGTGGAGCTAGTGGTAAAGAATCCGTCTGGCAGTGCAAGAGATGTAAGAGACATGGGTTTCATCTCTGGGTTGGGAAGATCCCCTAGAGAAATATCCACTCTAGTATTCCTGCCTGGAGAATCCCATGGACAGAGGAGCCTGGCAGGCTATGGTCCATGGGGTCGCAGAGTTGGACACGACTGAGGCAACTTAGCACACACACAAAGCCCTCCATCAATATGTGAATGTTTTACAACCCTGGAGTGTCTTTCTCGAGAACCTGGGAGTTTTCCTTCCTAAAAGTAATAATCAAGAAAGATAGAGTCAAGAAGGACAGACTTTTGGGCACAGTGGAGGAGGGAGCAGGAGGGATGACTTGAGGGAGTGGTATTGAAACACATACATTACCATGTGTAAAGTAGATGTAGCCAGTGGGGATTTCCTGTATGTTGCAGGCAACCCAAAGCCAGAGCTCTGTGACAACTTACAAGGGAAGATAGGAAGGGAGTGGGAGGGAGGTTCAAGAGAGATGGGACATATGTATGCCTATGGCTGATTCATGTTGATGTATGGCAGAAACTAACACAGTATTGTATAGTAATTATCCTCCAATTAAAAATAAAATAAAAATGTTTAAAAAAGGAAGAGTCCCTTTACCCCAGTCTCTGTGGAAAAGGGGGAGTCTCACTTCCATAAGTGCCAATGAGTAAGCACAGATGGGAACCTTGAGGCTGAGGGCCTGTAGTACCTTCTCACTAGCTCACTCAGTGTTTACAAACCCCTGCACTCACTTGTTCAGGGGAGTTGAGTTCAACATTTCTTCTTGAAATATTCTTGATCTTTACTTCAATGTCTTGAATAAAGTTTTCCTTACCTATTTAATTGTGTCTAATGCAATGTTTTTTGGATGATCTATGACTTTTTTCTATTAATTAAATAATTAAAGATAAACCTTACTTTCAAAATCCATAACGATAGCTGTCTTAGTCATTGTGGACTGCCCTAGCAGAATACTATAAACGAGGTGGCATAAATAACTGCTATATACTTATTATATCTCTGAATGTTGGAAGTTCAAAGTCAGGTTGCAATATGGTCAGGTTCTGGTGAATGCCCTCTCACTGGTTTACGCAGAGCCATCTTCTCTTCCACCCTAACATGATAGAAAGAGAGAAAGGACCTACTCTATTTGTCTTTTTATAAAGACACTAGCCTCATTATGGGGACCCCATCTCTATGACCTAATTACTTCCCAAAAACATCACCAGCTGGGACCATCCCATTGGAGTTTAGGGATTCAACATATGAGTTTTTTGGGGGGATACAAACCTGCAGTCTATAACAATAATAGCTCATGCTATTTATAGTCAGCAGGATTTATTTGAATGTTCAAGGTACTATGCATTTAACAGAGTAAGAATTTCCAGATTGGCTTTACTTCATTATTTTTTACTTAATTTACATAAATTAATTATTATAAAAATTCACCATCTTTTAAAAACAGTTCTTGAATCAATTATAAGAATTTCAGAAAATCAATTGTTCCTTGGTCAAAGAAATACCAATATACTTAGCAAATTGAATCCATATTAAAACTCAATTAATTCTCAACTGTCAAAACCAATAATAGGACATTTATAAATTTATTTTAATTGAAAATTCATTTCATGTGCTTTAGCTAACATTTGTTGAATATGTCCCTGTTTTTCTCAGCAAACATCTACAAGATCATTATTGGAAGAAAAGACACGTCACAAATCTAACCTGTTCAACTGAATGAATCATTGATGCACCATCATTATTGCTTCCAAAATACTCTGAACTTTTAATCTGAGATATAAATTACTGCATCCACTTTATAAAATACTGAGCTTACAGAGCTCACTTTATGAATATAGTAGGGTCTTTCTGAGTATATATTATTTCTGGGGGAAAAAGTTGTATCATTATGCTAAAAAAATAATTAGGCCCTTTAGACATACATTTTTGGAAATAGTTTAAATTGTTTAATTGAAATACCTTGCATTTCTTTTCCCCATTAGTAAAGTCTGTCTTAAAGAATATTTAGCCCTTAATGTGAATATTAGTTGTGATATTCTTCTTCTTTTCCTTTCTCACAGCCAAAAATAACAAATAATAATATTTTAATTACTCAGTATTTGAAAATAAAATATCTTCATGATATAAGTAAAAGTCAGTGCAATAAATTATACAAATTGACAAATTGGAAAGATAATTGCAATACACAACAAAAGCATTAACTTTGTGAGGAGAAAAACTGAATTAATAGGACAGTAAAGGAGTACAAGTGGAATAAATGTGAAAAAATTATCCCCATTTATAATAAGATTAATATAAATTAAATACTTATGAGATATTATTTTTAACCTATCATATAGGCAAGCAATGCTCAATGGTATGAGTTACAGAGGAAATGTTACAAATTGTTCATATTTCTCTTATTTACCACACGTTTGTAATTAAATACAATAAATATGTCTGATTATATTACGTTTTGAAAAGCAGTGTCTTCTGTAACCTTTTCACTTTGGATTACACTAACACCATTGAATTTATGTGTTTATTACTAAAGTACAATGATTGTTTTTCATTTTAAAGGCACGGACAAAGTTTGCAAAGGTTTTATTTTTAAAAAAGATTATTCAAAAAAGTGGAAGAGTTCCAGGAAGCTGTCTATCTACTAATATGAAAATCTCATGACTGGATTGTATTGAAGTTAAGAGTGAAGGAGAAGGGTCACCTTCCCGCCCATGTCATCAGATTTCCTGCTTCTCACAGGGCCCAGGTGGGAGGAACTCATGCCTTCCACACTAGATCCCACAGCCTTCCCTTCCGTCTCATCAGTTTCACTGTCAGGAACCAGTCACCACAAGGATGCCTGGCTAGTTCCCCCTGCGCTTCCCCTTGCTCCTCCGCCCCGTCTCCCCCACCCCACTCCCTTCCTCCTCTGTTCCTTCCCTGCTCCTCCCCCATTCACCCTGACCCCTCCTAAGTCAGCCAATTCAGAGCCAGATAATTTGTTTCTGAATGTATGGATTTAGAATTGGATTTAGATATATGTTTTATAATTAATGTCAGAGGCCTTTCTGATAATGTTTCCTCGGTCACTCAGTCATCCAACTTTTTGCAACCCCATGGACTATAGCCCAAGAGGATCCTCTGTCCATCAAATTCTCCAGGCAAGAATAATTGAGAGAGTGCCATGCCCTTCTCTAGGGGATCTTCCCAACTCAGTGATCGAACCCAGGTCTCCCACATTGGAGGTGGATTCTTTATCATCTGAGGCATGGGGAATTGAGGATAGTTCTCTGTGCTATACAATAGGTCCTTGTTGGTTATCTATTTTATATATAGTATTGTATGTATGTACACTATCAATATCAATAACCTCAGATATGCAGATGACACCACACTTATGGCAGAAAGTGAAGAAGAACTGTTATGAAAGTGAAAGAGGAGAGTGAAAAAGTTGGCTTAAAACTCAGTATTCAGAAAACTAAGATCATGGCATCTGATCCCTTCACTTCATGGCAAATAGATGGAGAAACAGTGGAAACAGTGAAGACTTAATTTTTTTGGCTTGAAAATCACTGCAAATGGTGACTGCAGCCATGAAATTAAAAGACTCTTGCTCTTTGGAAGAAAAGTTATGACCAAACTAGATAGCATATTAAAAAGCAGAGACATTACTTTGCCAACAAAGGTCTGTCTAGTCAAAGTTATGGTTTTTCCAGTAGTCATGTATGGATGTGAGAGTTGGACTATAAAGAAAGTTGAGCACGGAAGAATTGATACTTTTGAACTATGGTGTTGGAGAAGACTCTGGAGAGTCCCTTGGACAGCAAAGAGATCCAACCAGTCTATACTAAAGGAAATCAGTCCTGAATATTCATTGGAAGGACTGATGCTGAGACTGAAGCTCCAATACTTTGGCCACCTGATGCAAAGAACTGACTCATTTGAAAAGACCCTGATGCTGGGAAAGATTGAAGGTGGGAGAAGGGACAACAGAGGATGAGATGGTTGGATGGCATCACTGACTCAATAGACATGAGTTTTAGTAGGCTCCAGGAGTTGGTGATGGACAGGGAAACCTGACATGCTGCAGTCCATGGGGTCGCAAAGATTCAGACATGACTGCAACTGAAATGAACTGAGTGTATGTATGTTAACCCCAGCCTTCTATTTTATCCTTCTCCCCCTTTCTCCTTGGGTAACCATAAAATTTGTTTTCTATGTGTGTGGGTCTATTTCTGTTTTGTAAGTAAGTTCATTTGTATCTCTTTTTTAATATTCCATATATAAGTGGTGTTTTATGATGTTTGTCTTTCTTTGTCTCACTTCACTTAGTATGATATTTCTAGTTCTATTCATATCTCTGCAAGTGGCCCACCTCTGTTCCTTTTCATGTCTGAGTAATATTCTATTGTGTATATGTACCACATAGTCTTTATCCATTCCTTTGTTGATGAACATTTAAGTTGCTTCCGTGTCATGGCCATTGTAAATAGTGCTGCAGTGAACATTGGATTTCATGTATCATTCCAACCCTAAGTCTAACTGAAAAATAACTGCAAATTAGAACTTACTACAAGCCCTTAGGCCGGTGTCTTCCTAAGTATTTTATGATTTGAAGACATTTCTTTGGATGTGGATCGATGCATTTTACTTTTCCTGAGTATAAAACTATTTCACTGCTCTTTTTATAAATGTAGAATTCCATTTCTTTTTGCACAAGTTATTACAAAAAGGTTGATGAAATTTTAGTTTTTGTGTAGTATATGTCACTCACTTGTTTGTTCTAGACTACCAAAAAAACTTATTTCTTTAAATCCCAGTAGTTTCAGTAGCATCTTCTCTGCCCTTACTACATCCAAGTTCTGTGCTTAGTGCACTCATTTATTATGCAGTTTCAAAGCACTTTTGAAAAATTTCTCCCCTCAAACATAGTCTGTTCACTTAGAAAGACATTTGGGACAACTTCCCCATCCTTTTCTCCAGGGAATCCTGATATGTTCATGGATTTCCCCATGGAGATCCTTATTGAGAGGCATTTAGGATCTTTTCCAAAATTTCCCTTTCAGAAAAAGGTGCAAAGAAACTAGATTTAGATCTCCTGGGCCAAGGTAACTACAGGAAACACTCCTAGAAGTGAAGTTGCAGAGCCCATAGAAGTGGGAAGATTCAGTGTTGACACATGAGGCCAATGGCACCTCAGAGAGGCTAGCCACTGCCTTATCCACTCAGCAGGGCGATTGTCACCATGGGGGCTGGGACCTGCCTGTGCACTCTGCAGTGAGGAAGGGCCTTGACCTCTGACTCCCTCCTGCCACAGGGGCTTGCCTTTCATCATTTTACCTCCACACCTGCCTGCCCAGTCTGCACCCTCATCCCTCTTTTTCTTCTCCAGCTACCTTCACATTCATAATGCTTCTCTCTGCCTTCCTAGTTGCACCTGAGGACCATCAGGCTCATCCCTCACCAGTGTGACTAGCTCCTGGTCCATGTGGCAGCCAACCTGTGGTCTCCTTTTAACCTTCAATGACCCCGTGTTAAAAGTGGGCTCTGTCTGCATCAATTTACTAATTTATGTTTTAGGAGAAATCAACAATTTCATCAATATTTCCAAGTTCATTGGAAAAGTTATTTATGTTACTCTTGTACAATAAAAGCAAACCCATCCCTCATCTTAGCCCTCTTTGTTTCCAGTGTTTTTATACCAGGTTTTCCTGTCTTGTGTGAGATTTGTTTATATCATTAGTTTGTTCACTAGTCATTAGTTTTGTTGCGATTCTTCACTTTACTTTTCTGGTCAACTACTAATCTGATGAGGGCTTGCCAGGTGGTGCTGCTGCTGCTAAGTTGCTTCAGTCATGTCCGACTCTGTGCGACCCCATAGATGGCAGCCCACCAGGCTCCGCCATCCCTGGGATTCTCCAGGCAAGAACACTGGAGTGGGTTGCCATTGCCTTCTCTGGCCAGGTAGTGCAGGGGTAAAGAATTCCTCTGACAATACAGGAGATGTGGGTTCGATCCCTGGGTGAGGAAGGTCCCCTGGAGTAGGAATGGATACCCATTCCAATATTCTTTACTGGAGAATCCCATGGACAGGGTAGTCTGCTGGGCTATAGTTCATGGGATCACAAAAAGTTGGACACAACTCACTGACTGAGCACACACACACACACTGGTCTGATTGTGGTTGCTTATTATCAGTTGCATTGATGTATAATTTATACCTCACATATTCACCCACTATAACTATACATTTCAATATTTTTAGTGTATTATTGAGTTGATTAATCATCAACACAATCCAGTTTAAAATATTTCTACGCAGTGTCTCTTGAAATGAAGAACTAATTTTAATGTCCAATTTACCAAATTTTCTTTCATTACTCATGCTTTTTTTGGTATCATATCTAAGAATTCTACACATAATTTAAACTCACAAAGACTTTATCCTATGTTTTATCCTCTTAAAATAATTTTATCTCTTACATTTTTGTCTAGATTACATTAAAAAAAAAAAAGATAAGCCCACTGACAGGGAGAACATATTTGCAAATCATTTATCCAATAGTAGACTGATATTCAGAACATATAGTGAAATCTTAGAAATAAAAAATAAGACACAGTTAGAAATGACAAAATATTTGAATAGATATTTCTCCAAAGAAGATGTGTAAGTATACAGAAATGTATTCAGCACAGTTCATTGTTAGGAAATACAAATTAAATCTACAATGAGACTTCACTACACACTAAAATGTAGAAACAGATGTCAGAAGAGAGTAAAAGAGTAGAAATATACTTTATTCAGTTATGTCAAGTTTCCTGCCATTTCAGTTTTGGTGCCAAACTTAAGGAGAATGCCATTTTAAAGAGAGCTTTATGAATTCAGAATTGTGGGGAAGGTCCAGAGATAGACTATTGCCTAAAGAAAGACATTTGAATTTTCAGCATGACCCCATCAACCTTCAGATGAGCACAGAGCTAGAATGAACAAAACAGCCTTGACCTCATTCATCATAAGGCTTCCAAGGCTAAAAGGAAAAGTGATCACCATGCAAATTGTACACAAATCCATGAGTCCTTACAAGCATGTGCACTGCATGGAAAGAGAAGTGCAGGAAGCTGTAAGGGCGCGTAACCCATACATCCTGATGCGAGAATGCAGAAAGCATATCCTTGCTACAACAACATTGGAGGTAGACATCATTCTTTATTATCTGATAACCATTGTATATGGTTTCCTATGTGTTTGTGTTTACTTGCCAAAAGGTTTATAGTGGTGGAGGCAGGAGTTCAAACTGCAATTACCTCACACTTGACTCTATGTGAGGAGGCCACTGTTTCTGTCTCACATGTGTTGGAGCAGTACCTCTGCTACTGAGCACTTTTTTTTTTTTAATTAAAGTATAGCTGATGTACAATATTATATAAGTTGTTGTTGCTTTAGTCTCTCAGCCATACCAGCTCTTTTGTGACCCCATGGACTGTAGCCCACCAGGCTTCTCTCTCTCTGTCCTTGGGATTTCCAAGATAAGAATACTGGAGGGGGGAGTCAGTCATTTACTTCTCTATGGGATCTTCCTGATCCAGGGATTGAACCTGTGTCATCTCCTGTGTCTCCTGCATTGCAGAGATTCTTTACCACTGAGCCACCACCAGAGAAGCCCCGTTATATAAGTTACAGGTGTGCAACAGGGCTTCATAATTTTTAAATGTTATACTCCATTTACAGTTATTATATAATACTGGCTATATTCCCCATGCAGTACAGAATATCTTTGTAGCTTATTTTATACATAGTAGTTTTATCTCTTAATCCCCCATCATTATTCTGCTCCCCTTTTCCCTCTCCCCACAGGTAACCACTAGTTTGGTCTCTCTATCTATGAGTCTGCTTCCTTTTTGTTATATTCACTAGTTTGTTATGTTACTGCGATTCTACATATAAGGGATATAATTCAGTATTTGTCTTTCTCTGATTTATTTCACTGAGCATAATAACCTCCAAATCTATCCATGTTGCTGCAAATGGCAAATTTTCATTTTTTTATGAATGAGTAGTATTCTATTGTATGTCTGTGAATATATATATATATGTATATATATGAATATATATATATACATATATATATATATGTATAACAAACACACACATCACATCTTCTCTATTCCGTTCATCTGATGTTGGGCACAAGGTTACTTCCATATCTTGGTAATTGTAAATAATGCTGTTATGAACAGTGGGGTTCATGTATTTTTTTGGATATTGGTTTTGGTTTTCTTCAGGTATATACTTAGGAGTGGAATTGCTAGATCATATGGTAGCTCTATTTTTAGTTTTTTGAGGAACATTTATACTGTTTTCTGTAGTGCCTGTTGCAGTTTACATGCCCACCAACAGTGTGGGAGGGTTCCTTTTTCTCCATATCCTCACCAATATTTGTTATTTGCATACTTCATTGTGTGTATGTGTGTGTGTGTGTGTTTTAATTTGCATTTTCTTGATGATTAGCAATGCTGAGCACCTTTTCATGTGCTACTATCGAGAATTTTTAAACTGATATATACAGGTATAAATCTTAACACCTATGCAATTTCTTTTATATTATTTCCACTTAGATGTGGGTTTAGGCCCTTTCCTTTAACAAGAGTTGATACAGAGTGATGAGGGCTTACTTACCACTGTCAGATGTCCTGGAAATAACACTGTGTAATGTCCACGGTTAAACTTGAAAAGGCCATGAGCCACTCAGGTCAGTCTCTTGTTGGAGCCGTCCATCACCAAGAATGAGCTCTGCAGTCCTGACTGCCGGGATGAAGCCCAGGCCTCATGGGGAGGCTTCCTGAAGCTCCTCTAGCAAACTCAGCTTCCACTGCAGATGTGGCAGTGACGTTTCCTCCAGAGGAGTCCAGCTCCTAGTGTTAATGTCAACCCCAACTGATGAGTCTCCTCTCCTGAGATCCCAACATCCTAGAGCAGAGAGAGCCATCCCCACTGCGCCCTGTCTGAATTCCTCACCTTGGGACCAAAGTGGGTGTCACGTGCCATGACATGGGGGTTAGTTTATAAAATCATTTTATAGTAAAAGCAACTAGAAAACCACACTTGTGGAAATTCACAGATTACAACAGAACACTGATTAAAATCAGTGTTTTCTTCCTTCCCTATTCTATGGCTTTCTAGATGCTGTCTCTGGAAGTAACAACTGTTACTCCTTCCAGATTTTTTGATGAAACTACCAGATAACACTGATGCTCTGAGAAGCATTTTTCTAAAAGCTTTACCTACATTTACTCATTTACTCTTTGTTCTCAGGTGGTAGGTGGAAGGGGAGTCCTCTGCTTCATTCTAATTTCCTTCCAAAACTGGGTGTCTGAACTGTTGTGCTTTACCCTCTTTTGAATGACGTTCCTCCAATATATTTTGAAATACATTTCCTAAGGACATGCCTGGCTGTCTAGTGGTTAGGATTTTGCCTCCCAAAGCGGGGGATGGGGGTGGTTTCGGATTCAATCCCTAGTCAGGAGCTAAGATCCCCCATGCCTGGAAGCCAGAAATCCGAAAACATAAAGAAAAAGTGAAGCAATATTGTAACAAATTCAATGCATTAAAAAAAAACAAAATCCTGTTAAAAAAAGGAATACATTCACTAATTCTCTTTTTATTTTATTCCTCAATTTCCTTATTTATACACAGGCACACACATTTTCCATCAAGCTGGGAAGCACTAAAATTGCTCATTTAGAATAATGTAAATTACCTATTTTTTCCACTCTTAGTCATATCTCAGTTATTGTTTTACTTCATCAAGGACCCACTTAATCTGTTAGTTCAGATACTTGGAGGTGAGGTGACTCAGCAATGAAGTGCTTCCCTGCTGGCTCACAGAGTAAAGAATCTGCCTGCAGTGCAGGAGACACAGGTTCAATCCCTGGGTTGGGAAGACCCCCTGGAGAAGGCAATAGCTACCTACTCCAGTATTCTTGCCTGGAGAATCCCATGGACAGAAGAGACTAGCTGGCTATGGTCCATGGAGATGCAAAGAGTTGACATGATTGAGTGACTCACACTTTTTTTTTTTCCCAGCAATGATAAGGATTTGTACTCCACCTGGGCTTCCCAGATGGCTCAGTGGTAAAGAATCTACCTGCCAATGCAGGAGATACAAGAGACAAGAGTCTCATCCAGGTTGGGAAGATCCCATGGAAAGGAAATGGCAACCCACTCCAGTATTCTTGCCTTGAAAATCCCATGGACAGAGGAGCCTGGAAGACCAGAGTCCATGGGGTCACAAAGAGTCAGATACAACTAAACACACAGGCACACACACACAGTACAGGATTCCATACCTTGTAAGGGCGCCTACTTTGTTTTAATAGGGCAACTTTTCATCTTTCTCCTAAAGTTTTCACTTCTATGTTTTAGGGGGCTGGTCACTTATCCTATAGCCAGTGTTCATGACCATGAGAATGAAGTGTGTGATTAGGTGTTGAATTATGACCCAGAACATACATTTAATCCTGGGGTTTCAGGTTGTTTAAAATTACTCATTTAGAAAAGCAATCACTACACTTTCACCCAACCTACAAGTGAAAACACAGTGATTTGTTTTTGTTACTTGTGCAGTGAATAGCCAAGATTAACACATAATAACAGATAATTCATTAAATAAATTGGCAGAAATTGAGAGATAAGTAAGTCTGTATATTTAGGTGCATAAAGAGAAAAAGAAGTGATACATGTAGAGAATTAGAGAAGGATTTACATAATTTGATAAGTATATGCTTAGAGAGAGAATATGACAATTTGCAGTTGAATTTCAATTGATGCTGCTTTATATTTCAACTGGAACATATTTTAAATTATTTCATCTGGTGACTTAGAAATACTAGAAATGACAGGAGATTATATATATATATATATATATTAGGAATAGCATTCATTTTTTTCTCAAGGTGTTAGCCTTGTTCCTCTTCACCCTGAGATGTTCATAAACAACTATATTTGGGGAGCAGGGAGTTTTCTCTCATATAAATTATTTTCTAAATCAGAGAGGAATCTGTGAGCCTGGGATTCAGTTTCTGAAATAAAATGTTTGCTCTGAAAAGCCCATTTGTCCATGGAAACACACTTTCTGGATGATAGCAGTTGAACTCATCCTGTGCAGAGTCCAGTTCACTCTGAAAGTTCTGTGATGATTTGTCACCTTGGTAACGTGGTAATGCATATTCCGCATTCTGTATCAAGTGCCAGTTTGTGAGCTAAGAGGTTCAAATACGATGTCAAGGGAGGAGGACTCACCTTCAACCTTGAGAGTCTGAAAATGGGCAGTTTGAACTGTTGCTCTGGAGGTAGGTTCCTACTCATCCTCTGAAGGCTGTTTCTTCAAATAGGCTGGTTAATTTTTACTGAAGTTTGTTCCTCATCTTTTTCATTTCCATAACTCTAGTTTACCTACAGCATTATAAATGTATTTTATAGTTTTGTTTGATTTCTTAATTTATATTTTTTGATTCTTGTCAGCTGACTGCATTAAATATCTTTCTAAACTTAGAAAAATGTACAATATCCTAGTGCCAGTTTTGTACACACTCTACCAGAGAACATTCTACACTCTCCTGAAGCAGGAGAACCGTGAGGTCTCCGCAACAATGGACATTATAGGAAAAGGGAATTATAGCTCAACCCTTCTAAATGTAGCTTCCCAAATCTACAAGTACTAGAAGTTTAAATCAAGACTTTTATAAAAGAAATAAACTGGAATTTACTGGTGGGATTTCTATGGGTGGATGTGGGCAGGATCACTGTTTGGCTGTTGCCAGGGGATTTGATTAGATGGGGAAGTGCTGTTGGGTTAGTAAAATGAACTTTTGGTCATTGAGGGAAGGAGGGTCTGTCTGTTGATTCTCAAGGAGAATCTTGGGGTGCAGTCTCCAGGCTGTGAGTATGGAGATGACTTTCAAAAAGAATACGGGGCTCTGTTGTCTTCCACTACAGGGTCTAGAATATGATGAGGAGTTAATAGAGTCAGAATGTTAGTGAGGAAAGACTTGAGCTCCTGCCCATTCTTAGCTAACACTTGGTCCAGACTGCTCAAATCAGTTCTCAGTTCAGCTCTGAGATTTTCAGAATCACAGACTTAATTAAGCCACCAAAGGCCAGCACAGATGGCCACCTCCCCAGTTAACGCACATTAACTGCTCATCCAGACTTGGTCAGTGGAAGGGAAGCTAATTCTTGGTAGAGCCACCATGTGACATTTGGTTTAGAAAGTCCTGGGCTCTGAGACAAATTGACAGCCAAACAGACCACTGGCCACTCAGCAAGGTGACCTGGGCATTAAAAAGGCTGTTGTGACACAGTTGACCATGTGAAGAGTCTGTGGAGGATGGACAGAGTTGGAATCCTGTGGTCTTTGTGGGGGACTTTGCTCAGAAGAAGCTTGTATTTTGGATCAGGAATTGAAATATAGAGACAAATGGTGGAAGGAGGATTTGAGCTCATTTTTAGGCTGAGGCATCTTCTCCAGGGCATCAGCTCTCATCCACAGAAAACTAGGTGCAGGAGAATTTGAGAGATAGGGGCATTCATCATTGCATGACTCTTGGAAAGTCACTTGACCTCTCTAAATTCAATAGCCTCCAATGTACCATATGGGTTACAGCCCCCACTTTGTTCCCCCTTCTTCCCCAACAGGGCTGGGTGTCAGAGGAGGTAATCATAGATACTCTGCATGAGCTGTAAAGCCTTGTTTCTGTGAAAAAGCTGGAGTAAAGTTCCATCCCCACTTACTTGGGGCCATCCAAATGCCCTCTCTGCTTTCAACCACTGCTAAATGTCCACATTATTCTTGCCATCATTCAAGATTGAACACTTATAGAACATTTATGAACCACCAGTGCTTTACTTTTCTATTTATTTGTCTATCTATCTATTTATTTATTTCTCTGAATTGGGTCTTAGTTGTGGACATGGGATCTTTGCTGTGTCATGTAGATCTTTCGTTGCAGGGCACTGCCGTTCTAGTTGTGGTGCTTGGGCTCAGTAGTTGCAACATGTGGGCTTAGTTGCTGGAAGCCATGTGTGGGATCTTAATTCCCTGACCAGAAATCAAATCCTCATCCGTGCATTGCAAGGTAGATTCTCAACCACTGGACTGCCAGGGATGTCCCTCGTTTATTTTTCTAATATTTTAACTGTACTTAATCAATCTTAGCCTCATAATACTAAAAATAGGACATATTAACATTTCTCCAAGTCAGGACAGGGAACTGAAGCAAAGAGAGATCCAAATATCTTTTTCAGATACCTGCTTCTCCTAAATGGGATTTGAATCTGGTCCATCAGGCATGGTTGCCATGCTCTGCTGAGCTTCTACATCTCAGTTAAATAGAGATGTTTATATGCACAGCCAGTCTATTGAATGTTTTCAGTGCACATCAAACCACAGATCTTCTTAAGTCCACCTTGGATTCAGGAGGCCCTGCTAGGCATCTGGTGAGGAGGGGACCAGAGGATTGAATTGTGGATCAATGATTATTAGTTTTCCTGTGGTCTTGTGCCAGCAAGAAGTCAACAGCTGTCTCCATTACAATGCATTTCCCAGGATGCTTCACCCAAAAGGCCAGAAGAAACATCCATCAGGGGTCAAGAACATCAGCTTCCAGCTGGGTGAACAGGGTTGGTAGTTGGTCACAAAATAAGATGCACCCTATAACTGACCAAGTTGAAGGTACCATGGAAATTTTCTCATTAAGTTAACTCATGAATAATTATTGTAGCATGTGCAATTCCTCATATTTAAGAAAAAAAACTGAAATATTAAGCAATGTTCGTCTTCTATTTTATGTGTTCAAATGGCAACTTACTACATCAGTTGGTACTGTTTTAACTATGGAAAGAAAGATGCATTTTAAATTCAACATCTGGTTCATGTTTAAGAGTGAAGATGGTCTCTAGCTATGATTTGGACATTAACTAACTTTTTAACATTAGTTGTGATATGTTCCTCCCTGAAGCCATATTTCAAGATTTCTTTAAATTATTAGACTTTACATTGACATAATGTTGTACAGACAATGCAGAAAATTCTTATATCCTATCACTCCAGTTTCAGCTATCATATGTTACTCATAGATAACATATGTATGGTACATTTATTATAATTAGTTAGATAATATATTTTTAGTAATTAAAAGTCCATAGTTCACCTAAAATTCACATTTTGTTTTATTATATTCAATGCTATTTTAAGTATGCATAGCATTTATCACCATTATGGTACCATACAGAAATCTGTACTCTAATGTTCACAGTGTATTATTAGTACTCAAATGATAGAAACAACCCAAAGACTGTCATGGAATGAAATGATAAATGAAATATGATATATACTCATAATGCTATACTATTCAGCCATAAAAATGAATTAAGGATTGAAATATGCTACAAATGGATGGACCAAATAATACAAAAATATATTATAGCTAGTGAAATAAGGCAGGCATATAAAGACAAATATTGTATGATTCCAGTGCTTATCACTCAGCCATGGGATTCTCATTCATGAATCAAGGGTGTCCCTACATCTATGTCCATGCATGGAATTACTAGCAGGTCCAAGGGTCCAAATCCTGCCCATCATTATAAGGTGGGCTCAGTGGTCAAGGAACCCAGGGCAATCAAAGGTGGATTAACAGCCAACTTTGGCACAGTCATTAGTATGAAAGGTACCTTGGGACTCGCATCCTCCTGGTCAGCTCACAGATCCGGAGAGTTGTGTGGCCTTGTGTAGACACTGTAGGTTATATGTGTTGGTGCTACTGTCATTGCTTAAACGAGGACAAAAGCAGATAATGATTAGGGAGATATTTGATTGTACTGGGTGACATTACCATAAGCCTTACATCGATTAAACCCTGTAGTACACACTCAAGTTAGTCAGTTCAGTTCAGTCGCTCAGTCGTGCCTGACTCTTTGTGACCCCATGGGCTGCAGCACACCAGGCTTCCCTGTCCATCACCAATTGTGGGAGCTTGCTCAAACTCATGTCCGTGGGGTTGGTGATGACATCCAACCATTTCATCCTCTGACACACTCAAGGGAAGGTATCAAATAAATCTCACAGTGGAACTTGATAGTTAGTCTAGTGACCATGGCTCTTATAAATCTCCTGCATAGCTGGGTCAGAGACAGTTAGCATTCACCCTATGCTTCCTCTCCATAATGAACTGTCCCACTAAATGTATCACTTCTGTGATTGTGGACAGCCACTGACTCAGTGGACGTGCAAACATTGTTTGGAAAATGAAGACTGGGAAAAAAATACCACCTGATTGATAATAGCTATTTCAAATAGCTATTAGACTGAATTCAGTCCCTAACAGAGTTTGCTTTTAATCAAGAACAAAGTGTCAAAGAAGACTTGGTAAGTACAGTAGCTGTAACTGTGGATCCTGGGGAGGCAGTGATCTGGGAAGAAATCCAGAAGACAGGGGTGATTTACCAGAAGCTCTACACAGACAGAAGGGTCATGGGTCTCTGTCTTTGAAAGCTGGCATGCATTTTGGTGTTTCTTTTTTCCCCATTGGTTAGGTTATCATTAGTTAAAATGCAGAAGTTTTATTTCATTTCTTTCCTGCTCCTGTCCTTTGCTCTCCTTTATCCAGCAAAGAGAATGATTCAACCGCAGCTCAGTACATAGTTACTAACCTCCCACGTGCATACACACCACCCCATGTTCCCATCAAAAAAAAAGAAAAACAAAACACTGAGGGATTGGTGAGCAGCCTCACCAGTGTCCTGACAGCTACTTTGTGTCTCACTAGTTCCCCAGGAGGACCTGGTGGAGGAACTCCCCCCAGGCTGGAATGAGGAAGGAGAGCTGAGTACCCTGAAGGTAAGATCACATGTCTTTATCTGGGATGAGACCCTTGCTTCACTTCTTTCTTTTTTATTCAGTCAAATACAATTATAGTAGTCTGACAATGTATGTTATCACTGATATGTAAAATTTACTTGGTTGGGGGAATATTGAGGGTAAATCTATTATCAACACAGACCTGATTCAAAAGGACATGTAAAAAAGACAACATCAGTTACTACTGTATAATAGTAAGTACTTTCCTTAGCAGAAATTTTTTCTTCTTGAAAAAGAATTTTATAATGTTTGATCAAAGTGATACTGAGAGATCTTATGTGAAATAGGCCAGCCTTTTCAACAGGGGGTCTTCTCTGTCTTCTTTTGGAGCCACTGACTTAAAGAATTTTAGTTTTCTGAGGACAAAAATAAGATCACAGAAGACTTAGTGCAGAGAACACAAGATGCTGACACCCTCACACTGTTTTCTTCTCTCTAAACATAGGTGCATGGAACAGCCAAAGAGATTGCTTCATATACAAATATCTACATCCCTCTGCTCAGATACCTTCAAAATTATGAAGGTGGGGCTCTTTGCCACCTCTAGTTAGAGAGGAGCCCTGAATTTGGGTTCCTACAGGTGGTGAGGTCTGGGGATACAGAGCAAGAGATTGATATCCCAGGAAAAAGTGCTTGCCCCAGTGTCTCCAGAAGCAACTTCATCATTTAGATGGTGTGGGATTTTGTGAATGAGGGTGTTTGGAGGTTGGGGATGGGCTGAACTCACATAGTGTGATTGTAAATCTGCCTGTCTGTGTATTTTCTCAGGAGATATTTGCTACTAGACAATAAACCCATCAATTTTCTTTGCAAAAAATCTTATCACCACTGCACACACTCTGTGCATTCCCTCTTATGCCTTCAACATAACTCTTTCTCAGGTTTAATTTGTGCTCCCTTTAGTTGGCTGGAGATGGTACAGAGATCGATGTTCTTAGCTTTTGATCTCTTAAGTGGAAAAGACAAACTGAAAATCCAGGGCTGGGTCTGAGTGCAGATGCTCTGGATTCCTGACCTGCCTTTGTCAGTGAGACGAGTGATCCTCAGTCATGGAGCAAGGGGTCCCTGCTCCATGTCCATGCCTGGAAGTGCTATCCGCTCCAGAGTTCCACACCCTGCCCTTCATTATAAGGTGGCCCCTGTGGTCACAGAACCCAGGGCAGCTACTGGGGGGATTAATGGTTGACTTCGGCACGGTCATTAGTGTGAAAGTTACCTCTGGATCCTCATTCTTTTGTCAACTCACAGAGAGTTGTGTAGCTTCATGTAGACAATACAGGTCACATCCATCAGTGCAGGTGTCAGAGCTTAAACTAGGCACAAACAGATCAGAATCAGGAAGACGTGTTATTGTATTGGGTAGCATTGCCATAAGCCTGTCGCTTGGTGAAATCCTGTAGTGCACACCCAAGGGACAGTGGCAACTAAGAACTCAAAGTAAAACTTGATTGTTAGCCTGGTGACCATGACCATGACTCTTGCTGAAAATCTCCTACCTGGTTGGTTTAGAGATGGTTAATGCTTACTCTGTGCTTTCTCTAATCAGCTGTTCAAATAAACATATGGTCCTTGTGAGAATGGACAGCAACTGACTCAGAAGACATGCACAGGCTGTATAGAAAACAAATATTTATACAAAAATATAGTATTATTGATAGTGGCTATATTTAAATGGTGGGATTTCAGTATTATCAAATCTTGTTTGTTTGTTTTTTTTTATTTTCTTTAAGACAAGTGATCAGTGAATTAATAGAATAGCATACATTGCCCAGGCCTGAATTCAGTCCTCTAAGAGTTCACTTTTAATCAAGTACAAAGTCCCATAGAAAACATGATGTAGTAGCAGCAACTGTGGATCCTAGATAAAGAGTGATCTGGGAAAAATCAAGAGACAGTGGCAATTTAGCAGGGGCTCAAAAGAAGCAGTAGGAGTCATGGGTTTCTTTCGGTGAAAAGTACACACATTTTAGAGTTTTCCTTTTTTTTGAGATAGAGTAGTTCGTGTTGATTAGGTTCCTCTTAGCTAGAAAGCCAAAGCTCTGTTTTCATTTCCTTCCTCCTCTACTTTCTTTCCTCCTCCAAAGAGGATGGATGAACACAAGTTCAGCCCATGCTTATTAAACTCTCACATCCATACACACCACCCCATGTCCACACAAAGAGAAAATCCCCTGAGTGATTCCTGAGCAGACTCACCAGTGTTCTAACAGCTACTCTCTGCCCCTCTAGACCTCACTGAGGACCTGCCAGTCAACCCACCTTGTGACAAGACAGAAGAGACTGGGTGTTTATCCAAGGCAAGCTGTTTTTTCTTTTTTTTTTTTTTCTTCTTCTGATCTGAGATAGAATTACTGTTTCATTTCTCTTTCAGTAGAATTAAGTTATGAGTCTTTGAGGGTATTTATTCCAGATAGAGACAATTCCGTTGGTTGAGATATGTAGAGTGAGAGTCTGATTACCAACTCAGGATGCCTCAGTCTGCAGGATATTAAAATTGTTAGCATCCATTACACCCTATAGGGTACAGCATTCTCTCTCCTGCAGTAGCCTTTTCTCTAGGAAAAGAATTCTGCAATTTGCAACCCAAATGGACTTGGAAGTTCCATCCTCCTGGCAAAGGTCTTGCCTTTCATCCTGAGTACCAGTGCTTTGATCTTGTTGGGTTCCCTGGACTCCACCACTGCTCCTCATCAGGTTTTCTATTCTCTCCAAATGAACAAAGATTGTGCATCAGTATGATATTATCCTCATAGTGTCTTCTGTACTTGCAGGTGGCCGTTTCAGTATGTGAAAGTGAGATTGTTTTCTAGAATCATTCACTTGGGGAGAAAAAACTTAGTAGATGAGAAAGTTGGGGCTTTCTCACTGGTTTTAGTGTAGAGGCCAAATTGATTCTAAATTCCTTCTGGGAATGAGTATAGAGGCCCTGGTGATAGAAAGTAGCTTATAAGTAGAATAATGTGGAGGATTACTGTAGTTCCAGGAAAAAGCTGTATTATGGTTAATAGTGTAGGTTTGTGTCCATGGAACTAGGTATGTCTCTATGTGTAAAGAGTAGAGTGATTCTTTGTGTGTGTGTGTGATTTTTTGTGTGTTGTGTTTTCCTCAGTTTATGTTACCCTAAACATCACTGTTACTGGTGTCAACTTCCCACCCAAAATTCACATCACCATTGCACTATGAATGAGTATCTATATAAGAATTAAAGTATATACATTCACTGTATGCTTGATATTATACCAAGTGAAATCCTTTAACCTGGAAGACAAATCCCATCACTCCCCAGGGAAATGTTTACAAGATTCTTTTTAATTTGTATTAATTTTTTTTAATTGGCTATGCTGGGTCTTCATTATTGCACAAGCTTTTCTTTACTTGTGGAAAGCCAGGGCAACTCCAGTTATGGAGTGTAGGCTTCTCACTTCCATGACTTCTTTTGTTGCAGAGCATGGCTTCTAGGGCTCTTGGGCTTCAATAGTTTTGGCACGTAGGCTCAGTAGTTACAGCTTTTGGGCTCTAGAGCATGGGCTCAGTCATTGTGGTGCACTGGCTTTCATGCTCTGGGGCATGTGAAATCATTCCAGACCAGGGATCCAGCCTGTATCTTTTGGATTGGCAGGTAGATTCTTAACCACTCAGCCACAAAGGAAGCCTTACAGGAGTGTTAATGAGCAAAACTGTTTCAGAATCCCCCTTATTGTGTCAATCACACTTTCATTTAATAGTAAATCTCATCTCTTAGTAGGCCTTATAAAGTTTTGATTGGTCATGATTCATCACTCTGCCACTTCCCTCACTCAAATTCTTTCCTATTAGAGGCTCCAAATGAATCCTCCCCCTTCACCCATGGCCCCCAGTACTGGGGAGGCTCCTTCCTTCTGCAGGGAGCCCCTGGTGGTACCCACACACCACACCCAGTTCTGGAGGAGTCTGACAAAGAAGGAGCCTCCAGACATAGATGCAGGAAGTTCAGTCCAGCTTTGCCTCTTAAATTTTGAAATGTCTAGTCAGTCCTGTTAACTCAATCCACCCTGTTGTTCAGCACAGCTCTAGAACTTTTCCATCTTTCTATTAAAATTGTATAATCATTGAACAGACCCTCCCTGTGTCAACCTCCTTCCAGCTCTTGGAGCCACCATTCTACTTTCTGCTTCTCTGAGTTTTCCTTTGGATACCTCAGGTAAATGGAATCGAGCAGTGTTTGTCTTCCTGTGACTGGCTAATTTCAGTCTTACCAATATCCTCCTGCTTCATTAATTATTTCAAGTGACAAGATTGCCTTCATTTTTAAAGACTGAATCACACTCCAGTGTATGCATACACCATATTTTTTTTATTAATTTATCTACCTGTGGACACTGGGCAGTTCCTCTATATTGGTTGTTGTGTACAATGTGGCAATGGATATGAGATTGTAGGTATCTCCTGGATATTCTAGTTTTATCTCCTTTGTACATAAACTCAAATAAATTATTGCTAGATTTTATGATAAGTCTCTTAATTTTTTGAGGGACTTCCAAACTGTTGCATAATGGCTATGCCATTTTCCATTCCAAGCAACAGGGCACAAAAGTTCCACTTATCTATATCCTTGCTAACATCTGTTATTTTCCTTTTATAATACATATCCTGAAAAGTGATAGCTCTTTTTGACTTGATTTCCATTTCCCTGATACTTAGTGATGTTAGGCACTTTTCTTATGTATATTGATCATTTCTATGAAGAAATGATATTGAAGCTTTTTACACATTTTTTAAACTCAGTTATTTTGCCTGCTGTTGTTTTGAAGTTAAGTTGTAGTACCTTCTTATATATTCTGGATTTGTATCTATGTGAGAGTTGGACGGTGAAGAAAGCTGAGCGCCGAAGAATTGATGTTTTTGAACTGTGGTGTTGGAGAAGACTATTGAGAGTCCCTTGGACTGCAAGGAGATCTAATCAATCCATCCTAAAAGAGATCAATCCTGGGTGTTCATTGGAAGGACTGATGTTGAAGCTGAAACTCCAATACTTTGGCCCCTCATGCGAAGGGCTGACTCATTGGAAAAGACCCTAATGCTGGGTAGGATTGGGGGCGGGAGGAGAAGGGGACGACAGAGGATGAGATGGTTGGATGGCATCACCGACTCGATGGACCTGGGTTTGGGTAGACTCCGGGAGTTGGTGATGGACAGAGAGGCCTGGCGTGCTGCAATTCATGGAGTCGCAAAGAGTCAGACACGACTGAGTGACTGAACTGAACTGATCCTTTATTCAAAGTTTGCAGATACTTCCTCTCATTCTATAGATTGTCTTTCTGTTGATTGTTGAAGAGACTATCCTTTTTTTCCTTGGTAATTTTAGAACCTTGGCAAAGATCATTTGGCCACACATGTGTCAATTTATTTGAGATTCCTTTCTTATGGTTCATTGGTCTCTCTTCCTGTTTTGTTGCTGGTAGAACACTGTTTTGACTGTTGTGGCATTCTTATGTGTTTTGAAATCAGGAAGCCTTAAGGCCCCATTGATCTTTGCCCTCAAGATTGGTTTTGTTTTTTTTTTCCTTTGGGTTTCCTCTGGGTTATATAAATATTAGTATTTTGGGATTTTTTTTCCATTTCTATAATAATGTCAAGAGATTTTGTGAGTGGTTTATGTTGTTTGGGTATTTCCTTGGGTGGTTGTAGGCAGGATCACTGTTAGGTTGTTCCCAGGGAGTTTGATGAGACAGGGCAGTGCTGTTGGGTTAGTAAAATGAACTTTTGGTCATTGAGGGAAGGAGGGTCTGTCTGTTGATTCTCAAGGAGAATCTTGGGGTGCAGTCTCCAGGCTGTGAGTATGGAGATGACTTTCAAAAAGAATACGGGGCTCTGTTGTCTTCCACTACAGGGTCTAGAATATGATGAGGAGTTAATAGAGTCAGAATGTTAGTGAGGAAAGACTTGAGCTCCTGCCCATTCTTAGCTAACACTTGGTCCAGACTGCTCAAATCAGTTCTCAGTTCAGCTCTGAGATTTTCAGAATCACAGACTTAATTAAGCCACCAAAGGCCAGCACAGATGGCCACCTCCCCAGTTAACGCACATTAACTGCTCATCCAGACTTGGTCAGTGGAAGGGAAGCTAATTCTTGGTAGAGCCACCATGTGACATTTGGTTTAGAAAGTCCTGGGCTCTGAGACAAATTGACAGCCAAACAGACCACTGGCCACTCAGCAAGGTGACCTGGGCATTAAAAAGGCTGTTGTGACACAGTTGACCATGTGAAGAGTCTGTGGAGGATGGACAGAGTTGGAATCCTGTGGTCTTTGTGGGGGACTTTGCTCAGAAGAAGCTTGTATTTTGGATCAGGAATTGAAATATAGAGACAAATGGTGGAAGGAGGATTTGAGCTCTTTTTTAGGCTGAGGCATCTTCTCCAGGGCATCAGCTCTCATCCACAGAAAACTAGGTGCAGGAGAATTTGAGAGATAGGGGCATTCATCATTGCATGACTCTTGGAAAGTCACTTGACCTCTCTAAATTCAATAGCCTCCAATGTACCATATGGGTTACAGCCCCCACTTTGTTCCCCCTTCTTCCCCAACAGGGCTGGGTGTCAGAGGAGGTAATCATAGATACTCTGCATGAGCTGTAAAGCCTTGTTTCTGTGAAAAAGCTGGAGTAAAGTTCCATCCCCACTTACTTGGGGCCATCCAAATGCCCTCTCTGCTTTCAACCACTGCTAAATGTCCACATTATTCTTGCCATCATTCAAGATTGAACACTTATGGAACATTTATGAACCACCAGTGCTTTATTTTTCTATTTATATATTTGTCTATCTATTTATTTTTTTGTCTGAGTTGGGTCTTAGTTGTGGCACATGGGATCTTTGTTGCATCATGCAGATCTTTCATTGCAGGGCACTGCCTC
Source organism: Giraffa tippelskirchi (assembly GCF_054371585.1). Lineage (NCBI taxonomy): Eukaryota > Metazoa > Chordata > Mammalia > Artiodactyla > Giraffidae > Giraffa > Giraffa tippelskirchi. Next base: position 68,317,153 of record NC_137279.1, read on the forward strand.
TCTAGTTTTGGTGCTTGGGCTCAGTAGATGCAACATCTGGGCTTAGTTGCTGCAAGCCATGTGTGGGATCTTAATTCCCTGACCAGAAATCAAATCCCCATCCATGCATTGCAAGGTAGATTCTCAACCACTGGACTGCCAGGGATGTCCCTCGTTTATTTTTCTAATACTTTAACTGTACTTAATCATTCAAAAAAGAACTAAAGAGCCTCTTAATGACAGTGAAAGAGGAGAGTGAAAAAGTTGTCTTAAAGCTCAACGTTCAGAAATCTAAGATCATGGGTTCTGGTCTCATCACTTCATGGGAAATAGATGGGGAAACAGTGGAAACAGTGTCAGACTTTATTTTGGGGGGTTCCAAAATCACTGCAGATGTTGATTGCAGCCATGAAATTAAAAGATGCTTACTCCTTGGAAGGAAAGTTATGACCATCCTAGATAGCATATTTAAAAGTGGAGACATTACTTTGCCAACAAAGGTCCGTCTAGTCAAGGCTATGGTTTTTCCAGTAGTCATGTATGGATGTGAGAGTTGGATGATGAAGAAAGCTGAGCACTGAAGAATTGATGCTTTTGAACTGTGGTGTTGGAGAAGACTCTTGAGAGTCCCTTGGACTGCAAGGAGATCCAACCAGTCCATCCTAAAGGAGATAAGTCCTGGGTGTTCATTGGAAGGACTGATGTTGAAGCTGAAACTCCTATACTTTGGCCACCTCATGCGAAGAGCTGACTCATTGGAAAAGTCCCTAATGCTGGGAAGGATTGGGGGCAGGTGGAGAAGAGGACGACAGAGGATGAGATGGCTGGATGGTGTCACCGACTCAATAGACATGGGTTTGGGTAGCCTCTAGGAGTTGGTGATGGACAGGGAGGCCTGGTGTGCTGCGATTCATGGGGTTGCAAAGAGTCGGACATGACTGAGCGGTCGAAATGAACTGAACGGAATCATTCTTGGCCTCATAATATTAAAAATAGGCCATATTAATATATTTCCAACTCAGGACAGGGAACTGAAGTAAAGAGGGATCTATATGTGTTCCCCAAATATCTGCTTTTCCAAAATGGGATTGAATCCAGCCCATCAGGCATGGTCCCTATGCTGTGATGAGCTTCTATGTCTCAGTTAAATAGAGATATTTGTCTGCACAGCTAGTCTGTTGGGTGTTTTCAGTATACATAAAACTACATATTTTCCTAATTCCACCTTGGATCAGGAGGTCCTGCTAGGCATCTGCTGAGGAAGGGGACCAGAGGATTGAATTGTGGATCAATTATTATTAGTTTCCATGTGGTCTTGTGCCAGCAAGGTGTCAACAGCTGTCTCCATTATAATGCATTTCCCAGGATGCTTCACCCAGAATACAGGAAGAAACATCGCTCAGTGGTTCAAGAGCATCATCCTCCACCCGGGTGATGAGGTTTCATGGTTGGCCACGAAATAGGGTGCATCCTATAACTGACCCAGTTGAAGGTACCATGAAAATTTTCTCATTAATTTGACGCAAGAGTAATTATTCTAGTGTGTTCAGTGCCTCATATTTAATAAAAAACTGAAATATTAAGCAATGTTCTTTTTTTTTTTTTTTTATAAATTTATTTATTTTAGTTGGGGGCCAATCACTTCACAACATTGCAATAGTTTTTGCCATACATTGACATGAATCTGCCATGGGTTTACATGTTTCATGTGTTCAAATTGAAACTTACTACATCAGTTGAGACTGTTTTATCTGTGGAAAGAAAGATGCGTTTTAACTTCAACATCTGATTCATGTTTAAGAGTGAAGATAGTCTCTAGCTATGGTTTGGACATTAGCTAACTTTTTAACATTAGCTGTGATATGTTCCTTCCTGAAGCCATATTTCAAGATTTCTTTAAATTATTAGACTTTATATAGAACAGGATTACATTGACATAAAACTTGTAAAAATAGTACAGAAAATTCCTATATCCTAGCCCTTCAGTTTCAGCTATCATATGTTACTCAGAGATAACACATGTGTGGAAGGTTTATTACAATTAGTGAGATAATATATTTTTAACAATTAAAAATCCATAGTTCACCTTAGATTCACAGTTTTTATTGTTACACTCAATGATATTTTAAATACTCACAATATTATTTATCACCATTATGGTACCATACAGAAATCCCTACACTACTGTTCACAGTATATTATTAGTACTCACATGATAGAAACAACCCAAAGACCATCATGTGATGAATGGATAAAAGAAATATATATATACTCATAATAGGGTACTATTCAGCCATAAAAATGAATTAAGGATTGAAATATACTACAGGACCAAATAATACAAAAATGTATTATTGAAAGAATACAACAATTACTGTATAATTGAAAAAAGTGGCTAGTGAAACAAGCAGGCACAGAAAGACAAATATTGTATGATTCCACTGGTTTAATGTACATAGAACAGGCAAACACACAGAAACTGGAAATAGAAATTAACAAAGCCAGGTGGCAAGAGGGAAGGTGGATTATGACTTAATAGGTACAGAGGTTATATTGGATCTGATGAAAAAGATTTAGATGTATATGGTGTTGATAAGTACACAGCATCGTGAATATAGAAAATGCTACATAACTTTTTAATTATTAAAAGTTATGAAAATAATAAATACAATGTATCTTTGATCACAATGCTCAACTGCTAAGTTGTGTCTGACTGTTTGTGAGCCCATGGACAGCAGCACACCAGGCTACCCTGTCCTTCACTATCTCCTGGAGTTTGCTCAAATTCACGTCCATTAAGTCGATGATGCCATCCAATCATCTCATCCTCTGTGACCCCTCCTTTTCCTCCTGTCCTCAATCTTTCCCAGCATCAGGGCTTTTTCAGTGAGTCTGTCCTTCACATCAGGTTGCCAAAGTATTGAAGCTTCAGTATCAGTCCTTCTAATGAATATTCAGGGTTGATTTCCTTTAGGATTAACTTGTTTGATCTCATTGTTGTCCAAGGGACTCTCAAGAGTCTCTTCAGCACCACTGTTCTAAAGCATCAATTCTTTGGCACTCAGCCTTCTTTATGGTCCAAGTCTCACAAATGTACATGACTACTGGAGCATAGTGTGATTTTTTTTTTTTTTAATTTATTTTAGTTGGGGGCTAATTACTTTACAATATTGTAATAGTTTTTGCCATACATTGACATGAATCAGCCATGGGTTTACATGTGTTCCCCTTCCTGGACCCCCCACCCACCTCCCTCCCCATCCCATCCTTCTGGATCATCCCATTGCCCCGGCCCTGAGCCCTTGTCACATGCATCGAACATGGAATGGTGTTCTGTTTCACATATGATAATATACATGTTTCAATGCTATTCTCCCAGAACGTCCCACCCTCACCTTCTCCCACACAGTCCATAAAATTGTTCCATGCATCTGTGTCTCTTATTCTGTCTCGCATATAGGGTTATCGTTACCATCTTTCAAATTCCATATATATGCATTAGTATACTGTATTGTTGTTTTTCTTTCTGGCTTACTTCACTCTGTATAATGGGCTCCAGTTTCATCCATCTCAGTAGAACCGATTCAAATGTATTTTTTTTAATGGCTGAGTAATATTCCATTGTGTATATGTACCACAGCTTCCTTATCCGTTCGTCTGCTGATGGACATCTAGGTTGCTTCCATGTCCTGGCTATTGTAAACAGTGCTGCGATGAACATTGGGGTACACGCGTCTCTTTCAATTCTGGTTTCCTCGGTGTATATGCCCAGCAGTGGGATTGCTGGGTCATATGGCAGTTCTATTCCCAGTTTTTTAAGGAATCTCCACACTGTTCTCCATAGTGGCTGTACTAGTTTGCATTCCCACCAACAGTGTAAGAGGGTTCCCTTTTCTCCACACCCTCTCCAGCATTTATTGCTTGTAGACTTTTGGATAGCAGCCATTCTGACTGGTGTGAAATGATACCTCATTGTGGTTTTGATTTGCATTTCTCTAATAATGAGTGATGTTGAGCATCTTTTCATGTGTTTGTTAGCCATCTGTATGTCTTCTTTGGAGAAATGTCTGTTTAGTTCTTTGGCCCATTTTTTGATTGGGTCGTTTATTTTTCTGGAATTCAGCTTCAGAAGTTGCTTGTATATTTTTGAGATTAATTGTTTGTCTGTTGCTTCGTTTGCTATTATTTTCTCCCATTCTGAAGGCTGTCTTTTCACCTTGTTTATAGTTTCCTTTGTTGTGCAAAAGCTTTTAATTTTAATTAGGTCCCATTTGTTTATTTTTGCTTTTATTTCCAATATTCTGGGAGGTGGGTCATGGAGGATCCTGCTGTGATTTATGTCGGAGAGTGTTTTGCCTATGTTTTCCTCTAGGAGTTTTATTGTTTCTGGTCTTACGTTTAGATCTTTAATCCATTTTGAGTTTATTTTTGTGTACGGTGTTAGGAAGTGTTCTAGTTTCATTCTTTTACAAGTGGTTGACCAGTTTTCCCAGCACCACTTGTTAAAGAGATTGTCTTTTCTCCATTGTATATTCTTGCCTCCTTTGTCGAAGATAAGGTGTCCACATGTGCGTGGGTTTATCTCTGGGCTTTCTATTTTGTTCCATTGATCTATATTTCTATCTTTGTGCCAGTACCATACTGTCTTGATGACTGTGGAACTGGAGGAATCAACCTGCCTGACTTCAGGCTCTACTACAAAGCATAGTGTGATTTTTAGTGTTTCCCTTCGTCAGACTGACAATTACAAGTCAATCAGGGTCCCCTCAGCTAGAACGTTAAAGGCTCTCTGACTCATTTGTGAAATGTTCATCTCCTTAGCCTTCCTCTACCCATGAGGAGGGTTGTCCAACAGATCTCAGCCCACACTTATTAACCACCCACATCCATACAATCCCCCCACATGTCTGCATTAACAACTCCTTCCCGATCAGCATCACAGATGTCCTGACAATTCCTCTATGTCCTCCTAGAGCTCCCTGACAACCAGCTGGAGGAGGTATCCAATTCAAAGTTGGAGGAAGAGGCTCTGCCCACCTCTGTGGTAAGTGCCCCTTATTTATCTGAGATAAAACCTTTGCTTCATGACTTTATTTATTTATTTTTTTTAACTGTAAGACTTTATTTTTTTCTCTCTCTTTTTTTTTTAATAAATTTATTTATTTTATTTGGGGGCTAATTACTTTACATTTACTTTATTTTTTTAGCTGAATTCAGATAAAGTTTCAAAATGTTCAAGACAACTGGTATATATAGGTTTTAATTTGATGGATGAATGTTGAGTCTTACCCAGCAGATAACTTACTCAAAAGGAAATTTTTCAAAAATGGTAACATAAATTTAAAACTGTAGTCAGGAACAGTTTCCTCAGCAGAAATTGTTCCTTCTTGAAATAAAATTTTGTAATTGTTGGTCAAAAAGGGCTGGAGAGATCTTCTAGAAAAAGCTCCAGCCTTCCCCACAGATGTCCTCTATGTTTTCTTTTGGAGCTATGGACTCAACAACACTTTCCCACTTGGTTTTATGAGAACAAAATGAGAATGAAAGACCTGAATGAACGGTACTCAAGATGTTGAAACCCTTACACTCTTTTCTTCTCTCTACTCACAGGCATGTGAAGCAGCCTATGAACACAGTGAGTATTCAGGGAACGTCTTTCGTCTGAGGAACAATCTAGCTGAGGAAGGTGGGGTTCTCTTGCCAGCTCTGGTTCGAGAGGTGCCCTGATCCTGGATTCCTATGGGGGTGAGGGCTGGGGGTGCAGAGAAGAGACTGATCTTCCAGGAAAAAACAGTGTCTGTGTTCTATCGTCCCTGGGAATAACTACATCATTTAGACGATGCTGGTTTGTGTGAATCAGAGTTAGGGGCCCATGTGTGGGCCCATGTGCTGTGACTTTGAAGCTCTGTATGTGTGTGTTTCCTCAGGACATGTTTCCCTCTTACACAGCACAAGTCAACTGAGAACTTTCTAAACACTTCTCATCACACTGCACCCTGGCTACACATTACTTTATTCTTTCCTCAACTCAGCCATTCCTCAAGTTTGGTTAATATTCATTTTCCTCAGATGGAGATGCTGCTAAAAAATGGCCCAAGCTCTTGACCTCCTAATTGGAAAAGCCAAACTGAGAACCTCGGGGTAGTCCCAGTCTGTCTGATCTGGACCCCTGATCTGAACTTATCACTCAGCCTTGAAATCCTAGTCATGGAGCAAGGGGGTCCCTGCATCTATGTTTATGCCTGGACATACTAGCAGCTCCAGAGGTCCAAACCGTGCTGATCATTATAAAGTAGGCTGAGTGGTCACAGGATCCAGGGCAAGCATAGACAGATAACAGCCAACTTTGGCACAATTATTAGTGTGAAGACCCCTCAGGACTCATATCCTCCTGGTCAGCTCACAGATTCTGAGAGTTGTGTGGCATTGCGTAGGCATTGTAGGTCATATCTATTGGTGCTACAGTCATTCCTTAAACAAGGACAAAAGCAGATTATCATGAGGGAGATATTTTGTTGTATTTGGTGACATTAACATAAGCCTAACATTGATTAAACCCTGTATCACACACTCAAGGGAAGGTGTCAAATAGATCTCACAGTGGAACTTGATAGCTAACTTGATAGTTAGTCTAATGACCATGACTTTTGTTGTAAACCTCTTCACAGCTTGGTCAGAGACAGTCAGCATTCAACTCATGGTATCTCTCCATAATGAGGTGTCCCAAAAATATATGACTTCTGTAAGTGTGGACAGCCACTGGCTCAGTAGCCATGCAAACTTTGTTTGGCAAATAAAGACTGGGAAAAAATATCACATGAATGATAACAGCTATTTGGAAAGGTAGATTTGAATTCAGTTCTCTAACAGAGTTTGCTTTTTATAAAGAACAGAGTCTCATAGAAGACTTGTTAAGTACAATAGATATAACTGTGGATCCTGGGGAGGCAGTGATCTAGGAAAAAATCCAGAAAACGAGAAATTTAGCAGAAGCTCTAAACAGGCAGGAGGATCATGGGTCTCTGTCATTGAAAGCTGGCATCCATTTTAGTGTTTCTTTTTTCCCAAACGGTTAGGTTACCTCTAGTTAAAATGCAGAAGGTTTCTTTCCTTTCTTTCCTGCACCACTCCTATGCTCACCTTCATTCAGGAAAGAGGATGATTCAACAGCAACTCAGTTCATAGTTACTAACCTCCCTCATGCATACACTCCACCCCATGTCCCCATCAAACAAACAAAATATTGAGTGATTTGTGAGCAGCCTCACCTGTGTCCTGGAGTCTATTTTGTGTCCCTATAGCTTCCCATGAGAACCCAGGGGTGAAACTGCACCAGGCCTGGGCTGAGGAACAACCTCTGAGTACTCTGAAGGTAAGCTCACCTGTCTTTATCTACATATTCAATCTACAGATTCAATGTGATCCCTATCAAATTACCAATGCAGCTTTCACAGAACTCGAACAAAAAATTTCACAATTCATATGGAAACACAAAAGACCCTGAGTAAACAAAGCTGTCTTGAGAAACAAGAATAGAGATGGAGGAATCAACCTTCCTGATTTCAGATTATACTACAAAGCTACAGTCATCAAGACAGTATGGTACTGGTACAAAAGCAGAAATATAGACCAATGAGACAAGATAGAAAGCCCAGAAATAAACCCATGCACCTATGGGTACCTTATTTTCAACAAAGGAGGCAAGAATATACAAGGGGGCAAAGACAGCCTCTTCAATAAATGGTGCTGGGCAGCTACATGTAGAAGAATGAAATTAGAACACTTCCTAACACCATACACAAAGATAAACTCAAAATGTAATAAAGATATAAATGTAAGACCAGAAACTATAAAACTTTTATAGGAAAACAGGCAGAACACTTGATGACATAAATCAGAGTAAGATCCTCTATGATCCACCTCCTAGAGTAATGGAAATAAAAACAAAAGTAAACAAGTGGGATCTGATTAAATTTAAAAGCTTTTGCACAACAGGGTGCAAATTCAACCTTCAGAATGGGAGAAAATAATAGACAAATGAAACAACTGAAAAGGATTAATTTCCAAAATATACCAGCAGCTCATACAACTCAATGTCAGAAAAACAAACAACCCAATCAAAAAGTGGGAAAAAGACCTAAACAGACATTTCTCCAAAGAAGACATGCAGATGGCTAACAAATACATGAAAAGATGCTCAACATTGCTCATTATTAGAGAAATTCAAATTAAAACTACAATGACATATCACCTCACACTGAACAGAATGGCCATCATCAAAAAGTCTACAAACAATAAATGCTGGAGAAGGTGTGGAGAAAAGGGAACACTCTTGCACTGTTGGTGGGAATGTAAATTGATACACCCACTATGGAAGATGGTATGGAGATACCTTAAAAAACAAGGAATAAAGCCACCATAGGACTCAGCAATCCCACTCTTAGGCATGTACCCTAAGAAAACCAAAATTGAAAAAGACACATGTATCCCATTGTTCATTGCAGCACTATTTACAATAGCTAGAACATGTGAGCAATCTAGATATACATCAACAGATGAATGAATAAAGAAGTTGTGGTACATATACACAATGGAATATTACTCAGCCATAGAAAGGAACACATTTGAGTCAGTTCTGATGAGGTGGATGAACCTAGAACCTATTATACAGAGTGAAGTGAATCAGAGAAAGATAAATATCGTATTCTAACGACTATATATGGAATCTCAAAAAATGGTACTGAAGAATTTATTTACAGGGCAACAATGGAGAAACAGACATAGAGAATGGACTTATGGACATGGGGAGAGGAGAGAGTGAGATATATGGAAAGAGTAACAGATATCTTAAATTTCCATATGTAAAATAGATAGCCAATGGTAATTTGCTGTATGGCTCAGTAAACTCAAACAAAGGCTCTGTATCAAACTAGAGGGATGGGATGGGGAGGGAGGTGGGAGGGAGGTTCAAAAGGGAGGGGTTATATGATTACCTGTGGCTGATTCATGTTGAGTTTGGCAGAAAACAACAAAATTCTGTAAAGCAATTATCCTTCAATTAAAAATCAATTTCAAGAAAAGCATCAGTTACTACCGTAGGAATTTTTCTCAGTAGAAATAATTCCTTGCTTCATAAACAATTTGGTAATTGTTGTTCAAATTGAAATCGAGAGATTTTATGTGAAATACTCCAAGCTTTTCAACAGGGGTCTTCTCTGTTTTCTTGGGGAGGCATTGACTTAAAGAGTTTTAGTTATCTGAATACCAAATAACTTTTAGTTATCTGAGGACCAAAATCAGCTAACAGAAGACTTACTGCAGAGAACACATGATACTGACACCCACACACTGTTTTCTTCTCTCTAATTACAGGCATATGGAACAGTCTATGAACATGGTAAATATTCAGGGATCATCCCTTTGCTGAGAAACAATCTAGTTGTTGAAGGTTGGGCTCTCTTGCCAGCTCTGGTTGGAGAGGCACCATTGGAGAGTAATATTCCATTGTGTATGGATGCTGATGCTGGATTCCTAGAGGGGTGAGAGCTGGCTGTGCAGAGAAGAGACTAATCTCCCAGGAAAAAAACAATGTCTGTATTGTGTTCTATGGTCCCTGGAAACAACTGCATCATTTAGATGCTGTGGGTTTGTGTGAATCAGGGTTGGGGGCCCATGTGTGGGCCCATGTGGTGTGATTTTGAAGCTCTGTGTGTGTGTGTGTTTCCTCAGGATGTGTTTCCCTCTTACACAGCACAAGTCAACTGTGAACTTTCTAAACACTTCTTATCACCACTGCACAGCGGCTATATATTACTTGATTCTTTCCTCAACTCAGCCATTCCTCATGTTTGGTTAATACTCATTTTCCTCAGATGGAGATGGTGCTGAGAAAAATGGCCCAAGTTCTTGGCCTCCTAAGTGGAAAAGCAAAACTGAGAACCTGGGGGTGGCCCCAGTGTGACTGCTCTGGACCCCTGACCTGTACTGATCACTCAGCCATAGGATCCTAGTCACGGAACAAGGGGGTCCCTGCATCTATGTCCACGCCTGGAGGTACTAGCATCTCCAGAGGTCCAGACTCATTTTAAGGTGGACTCATGGGGTCGCAAAGAGTCGGACACGACTGAAGTGACTTAGCAGCAGCAGCAGCATGGTCATGAAACCCAGGGCAACCAAAAGTGGATTAACAGCCAACTTTGGCACAGTCATTACGGTAAAAGGCACCATGGGGTCATATCCTCCTGGTCAGCTCTCAGATCTTGAGATCTGTGTGGCCTTGTGTAAGCAATGCTGGTCATATGTGTTGATGGTACTGTCATTGCTTAAACAAGAACAAGAGCAGATTATATCAGGGAAACATTTCATTGTACTGGGTGACGTTACCATAAACCTTACATTGATTAGACCCTGTAGCACACAGTCAATGGACCGTGTCAAATAGATCTCACAGTGGAAATTGGTAGTTAGTCTAATGACCGTTACTTTTGTTTTAATCTCCTGAACAGCTGGGTCAGAAAAAGACAGCATTCACCCTATGTTCCTGTGTATACTGAATTGTCCCACTAAATGTATGACTTCTGTGAGTGTGAACAGCCACTGACTCAGTGGACATGCAAACTTTGTTTGGAAAATGAAGACTGGGAAAAAATATCACATGATTGATAATAGCTATTTGGAAAGGTAGGGTTGAACTCAGTCCTCTAACAGAGTTTGATTTTAATCACGAACGAATTCTAATAGAAAACTTGGTAAGTACAATAGCTACAAATGTGGATCCTGGGGAGGCAGTTCTCTGGGAAGAAATCCAGAAGACAGGGCCAATTTAGCAGATGCTCTAAATAGGCAGGAGGGTCGTGATCTCTGTCATTGAATGCTGGCATGCATTTTGATATTTCTTTCTTCCCCATCAGTTATGTTATCACTAGTTAAAGTGCAGAAGCTCTTTTTCATTTCTTTCCTGCTCCTCTCTTTTGCAAACAGGATGATTCAACAGCAGCTTAGTCCACAGTTACTAACCTCCCTTATGCATACACTTCACCCCATGTCCCCATCAAAAAAAAAAAAAAGAAACAAACAATTGCTGAGTGATTGGTGAGCAGACTCACCAGTGTCCGAACGGCTACTGTGTGTCCCTCTACCTCTCCAGGAAGACCTGGTGGAGGAACTGTGCTGTCTATAATCAATTGTCCCACTAAACATATGACCCCAGTGAGTGTGGACAGCAACTGACTCAGTGAACATGCATGCATTGTATAGAAAACAAATATTGATAGAATAATACAATATTAATCATAGTGGCTGTTTTTAAATGGTAGGAATTTAGTATTATCAAATCTTGGATATTTGATTTTCTTTAAGACAAGCGATTAGTGAATTAATAGAATAACATACATTACCCAGGCCTGAATTCAGTCCTCTAAGAGTTCGCTTTTAATCAAGTACAAAGTCCCATAGAAAACATGATGTAGTAGCAGCAACTGTGGATCCTGAAGAAGAGTGATCTGGGAAAAATCAAGAGACAGTGGCAATTTAGCAGGAGCTCAAAATAAGCAGGAGGAGTCATGAGTCTCTTTCGATGAACAGTACACACATTTTAGAGTTTTCCTTTTTTTTAAATAGAATAGTTCGCGTTGATTAGATTCCTCTTAGCTAGAAAGCCAAAGTTCTGTTTCATTTCCTTCCTCCTCTACTTTCTTTCCTCCTCCAAAGAGGATGGATGAACACAAGATCAGCCCATGCTTATTAAACTCTCACATCCATACACACCACCCCATGTCCACACAAAGAGAAAATCCCCTGAGTGATTCCTGAGCAGACTCACCAGTGTTCTAACAGCTACTCTCTGCCCCTCTAGACTTCACTGAGGACCTGCCAGTCAACCCACCTTGTGACAGGATGGAAGAGACTGGATGCTTCTCCAAGGCAAGCTGTTTTGTTTTGTTTTCCTTCTGATCTGAGATAGTAATATTGTTTCATTTCTCTTTCAGTAGAATTAAGTTATGAGTCTTTGAGGGTGTTCCAGATAGAGACAGTTCCCCTGGTTGAGATATTGTGGAGTGAGAATCTTATTACCAACTCATGATGCCTCAGTCCACAGGATATTAAAATTGTTACCATCCATTACACTCTGTAGAGTACAGCATTCTCTATCCTGCAACAACCTTTCCTTTAGGAAAAGGATTCTGCAATTTGCAACCCAAAAGGTCTTGCCTTTCATCCTGAGTATGGGTGCTCTGATCCTACTGGGTTCCCTGGACTTCACCCCTGCCCTTCATTATGTTTTCTACTGTCACCAAATGAACCAAAAACTGTACATCTATGTGATCTTATCCTCCTAGTGTCTTCTCTTCTGTACTTGTAGGTGGCCCCTCTAGAATGTGAAAGTGGTATGTATTCTAGAATCATTACTCTGGGAGAAAAAACGTTGTAGATGAGAAAGCTGAGGCTTTCTCACTGGTTTTAGTGTAGAGGGCAAACGGTTTCCAAATTCGTGCTGGGAATGAGTATAGGGACCCTGGTGATAGAAAGTTATTTACAAGTAGAGCAATGTGGCTGATTACTGTAGTTCCAGGAAGAACTGTTATGGTTAACAGTGTAGGTTTGTGTCCATGAGACTGGGTTTATCTCTATGTATAAAGAATAGTGTGATTCTTTGTGTGTGTGTGATTTCTTTTCTGCTGTGTTTTCCTCAATATTTGTCACCCTAACCTTCACTGTTACTGGTGTCAACTTCTCCAACAAATTTCACAACACCATGCACCATGAATGAGTATGCATATTAAGATTAAACAAAGTATACACATTCACTGTATGCTTTAAATTTATACCAAGTGAAATCCTTTAACCTGGAAGACAAATCCCATCAATATCCCAGGAAATGTTTACAAGATTCCTTTTAATTTTTATTAATTTTTTTTATTGTCTCTGCTGGGTCTTCATTGCTGTGAAGGCTTTTATCTATTTGTTGAGAGCCAAGGGAACTCTCTAGTTTTGGAGTGTAGACAAGAACTTTTGTGCTTCTTTTGTTGCAGAGCATGGCTTCTAGGGATCTCCAGCTTCAGTAGTTTCGGCACGTGGGCTCAGTAATTATGGCTCCTGATTACAGAGCTGAGGCTCAGTAATTGAGGCACAGGGGATTAGTTGTTCCATGGCATGTGGAATCTTTCCAGACCAAGGATTGAATTCGCATCTCTGTCATAAGTCTGTCACTGTTTCCATTGTTTCCCCATCCATTTGCAAATAAGTGATGGGACCAGATGCCGTGATGTTCATTTTCTGAATGCTGAGTTTTAAGCCAACTTTTCACTCTCCTCTTTCCCTTTCATCAAGAGGCTCTTTAGTTCTTCCTCACTTTCTGCCATAAAAGTGGTGTTGTCTGCATATCTGAGGTTATTGATATTTCTCCCAGCAATCTTGATACCAGCTGCAGTTCATCCAGCCCAGTATTTCTCATGATGTTTTCTTGCCTTGAGAACCCCATGAACAGTATGAAAAGACTAAAAGATAGGACACTGAAAGATGAACTCCCCAGGTCGGTAGGTGCCCAATATGTTACTGGAGATTAGTGGAGAAATAACTCCAGAAAGAATGAAGGGATGTAGCCAAAACAAAAACAACAACCAGTTGTGGATGGGACTGGTGATAGAAGCAAGGTTTGATGCTGTAAAGAGCAATATTGCATAGGAACCTGGAATGTTAGGTACATGAAACAAGGCAAAATGGAAGTGGTCAAATAGGAGATGACAAGAGTGAACGTCGACATTCTAGGAATCAGCGAACTAAGATGGACTAGAATGGGTGAATTTAATTCAGATGACCATTATATCTACTACTGTGGGCTGGGATCCCTTAGAAGAAATGGAGTAGCCATCATAGTCAACAAGAGTCCGAAATGCAGTACTTGGATGCAGTCTCAAAAACGACAAAATGATCTCCGTTTGTTTCCAAGGCAAACCATTCAATATCAGAGTAATCCAAGTCTATGCCCCGACCAGTAACGGTGAAGAAGCTGAACAGTTCCATGAAGACCTACAAGACCTTCTAGAACTAACACCCAAAAAAGATGTCCTTTTCATCATAGGGGACTGGAATGCAAAAGTAGGAAGTCAAGAAACACCTGGAGTAACAGGCAAATTCGGCCTTGGAGTACAGAATGAAGCAGGGCAAAGACTAATAAGAGTTTTGCCAAGAGAACGCACTGGTCATAGCAAACACCCTCTTCTTAAAACACAAGAGAAGACTCTACACATGCACATCACCAGATGGTCAACACCAAAATCATATTAATTATATTCTTTGTAGCCAGAGATGGAGAAGCTCTATACAGTCAGCAAAAGCAAGACCAGGAGCTCACTGTGGCTCAGATCATGAACTCCTTATTGCCAAATTCAGAATGAAATTGAAGAAAGAGGAGAAAACCACTAGACCATTCAGGTATTACCTAAATCAAATCCCTTATGACTATACAGTGGAAGTGAGAAATAGATTTAAGGGACTAGATCTGATAGACAGATTGCCTGATGAACTATGGACAGTGGTTCGTGACATGGTACAGGAGACAGGAATCAAGACCATCCTCAAGAAAAATAAATGCAAAAAAGGTAATGGCTTCCAGTGAAGGCCCTAAATAGCTGTGAAAAGAAGGGAAGTGAAAAGAAACAGAGAAAAGGAAAGATATACCTATTTGAATGCAGAGTTCCAAAGAATAGCAAGGAGAGATGAGAAAGCCTTCTTCAGCGATCAGTGCAAAAAAATAGAGGAAAACAATAGAATGGGAAAGACTAAAGATCTCTCCAAGAAAATTAGAGATAACAAGGGAACATTTCATGCAAAGATGGGCTCAATAAAGGACAGAAATGATATGGACCTAATAGAAGCAGAAGATACTAAGAAGAGGTGGCAAGAATACAAAGAAGAACTGTACAAAAAAGACCTTCACTACCCAGATAATCACAATGGTGTGATCACTCACCTAGAGCCAGACATCCCGGAATGTGAAGTCACGTGGGCCTTAGGAAGCATCACTAGGAGCAAAGGTAGTGGAGGTAATGGAATTCCAGTTGAGCTATTTCAAATGCTGAAAGATGATGCTGTTAAAGTGCTGTACTCAATATGCCAGCAAATTTGGTAAACTCAGCAGTGGCCACAGGGCTGGAAAAGGTCCGTTTTCATTCTAATCACAAAGAAAGGCAATGCCAAAAAATTCTCAAACTACCGCACAATTGCACTCATCTCACACACTAGTAAAGTAATGATCAAAATTCTCCAAGCCAGGCTTCAGCAATATGTGAACCACGAACTTCCAGATGTTCAAGCTGGTTTTAGAAAAGGCAGAGGAACCAGTGATCAAATTGCCAACATCTGCTGGATCATGGAAAAAGCAAGAGAGTTCCAGAAAAACATCTATTTCTGTTTTATTGACTATGCCAAAGCCTTTGACTGTGTGGATCACAATAAACTGTGGAAAATTCTGAAAGAGATGGGAATACCAGACCACCTGACCTGCCTCTTGAGAAACCAGTATGCAGGTCAGGAAGCAACAGTTAGAACTGGACATGGAACAACAGACTGGTTCCAAATAGGGAAAGGAGTAAGTGAAGGCTGTATGTTGTCACCCTGCTTATTTAACTTATATGCAGAGTACATCATGAGAAACGCTGGGCTGGAGGAAGCACAAGCTTGAACCAAGATTGTCAGAAGATATATCAATAACCGCAGATATGCAGATGACACCACTCTTATGGCAGAAAGTGAAGAAGAACTAAAAAGCCTCCTGATGAAAGTGAAAAAGGACAGTAGAAAAGTTGGCTTAAAGCTCAACATTCAGGAAACTAAGATCATGGTATCTGGTCCCATCACTTTATGGCAAATAGATGGGGAAACAGTGGAAAGAGTGGCTGACTTAATTTTTCTGGGCTCCAAAATCACTGCAGATGTTGATTGCAACCATGAAATTAAAAGATGCTTACTCCTTAGAAGGAAGGTTATGACCAACCTAGATAGCATATTAAAAAGCAGAGACATTACTTTGCCAACAAAGGCCCATCTAGTCAAGGTGATGGTTTTTCCAGTGGTCATATATGGATGTGAGAATTTGACTAAAAGAAATCTGAGCACCGAAGAATTGATGCTTTTGAACTGTGGTGTTGGAGAAGACTCTTGAGAGCCCCTTGGACTGCAAGGAGATCCAACCAGTCCATCCTAAAGGAGATCAGTCCTGGGTAGTATTGATGTTGAAGCTGAGACTCCAGTACTTTTGCCACCTCATGCATAGTGCTGACTCATTGGAAAAGACCCTGATGCTGGGAAAGTTTGAGGGCAGGAGAAGAAGGGGACGACAGAGGATGAGATGGTTGGATGGCATCACTGACTCGATGGACATGGGTTTGGGTGGGCTCCGGGAGTTGGTGATGGACAGGGAGGCCTGGAGTTCTGTGATTCATGGGGTTGAAAAAGTCAAACATGACTGTGCAACTGAAATGAACTGAACTGAACTGAACTCTGGATATAAGTTAAGTAAGCAGGGTGACAATGTCCAGTCTTCATATACTCCTTTCCCATTTTGAACCCAGTCTGTTTCTCCATGTTCAGTTCTAACTGTTGCTTCACGATTTGCATACAGATTTCTCAGGATGCAGATCAGGTGGTCTGTTATTCCCATCTAAGACTTCCACAGTTTGTTGTGATCCACACAGTCACAGGCTTTGGCGTAATCAATAAAGCAAAATTAGATTTTTTTCCCAGAACTCTCTTGCTTTTTCGATGATCCATTGGCAATTTATTGTCTGGTTCCTCTGCCTTTTCTAAGTCCAGCCTGTGCATCTGCAAGTTCCCAGTTCATGTACTGTTGAAGCCTGAATTGGAGAATTTTGAGCATTACTTTGCTAGCATGTGAGATGAATGCAATTGTGTGGTAGTTTGAAGATTCTTTGGTATTGTCTTTCTTTGGGATTGGAATGAAAATTGACCCTTCTAAGCCTTCTACTCTCTGCTTCTCTGAATTTTCCTTAGGCTATCTCAGATATTTGTCCTCCTGTGACTAGCTTATTTCAGTCTTACCAGTATCTTTCACCTTCATTCATATTGCTGCAAATGAAAATATATCCTTCATTTTTAAACACTGAAACACATTCCAGTGTATGTATACACAACATTTTCTTTTTTGATTTATCTTCCCATGGACTCTGGGCAGTTTTTCTATCTTGATTGTTGTGTACAAAGTAGCAATGGATATAAGACCTTAGATATCTCCCGGACATTCTCGTTTTATTGCCTTTCAACATAAACTCAAAAGAGTGGTTCCTGGATCTTACGTTCTCAATAATTTTTGAAGGACTTCCAAACTGTTCTACAATGGCTATGGTATTTTTCTTTCCTACCAACAGGGCACAAAAGTTCCACTTCTCTACTTCCTTGTCAATATCTGTTATTTTCTTGATATCTCTTTTTGTCTTGGCTTCCATTTTACTGATACTTAGTGATGCTGGGGCTTCCCTGGTGGCTGAGATGGTAAAGCATCTGCCTGCAATGAGGGAGACCTGGGTTCAATTCCCGGGTCAGGAAGATCCCCTGGAGAAGGAAATGACAACTCACTCCAATAGTCTTGCCTGGAAAATTCCATGGATGGAGGTGCACATTTCCTATGCATATTGGTCACTTCTATGTCTTCTATGAAGTAATGTCTATTGAAGCTTTTCGCACATTTTTTAAAGTCAGTTATTTGCCTGCTATTGTTTTGAAGTTTAGTTGCAATAGTTGCTTATTTACTCTGGATATTGGCCCCTTATTCAGATACAAAGTTTGCAGATATTTCCTCTCATTCTATAGGTTGCTTTCTGTTGATTGCTGAGGAGAGTATCCTTCCTTCACTTGGTGATTTTAGAACCTTGGCAAAGATCATTTGGCCACACATATGTCAATTTATTCAAGATTCCCTCCTTATGATTCATTGATTTGTTTGCTAATTTTGTTGCTGGTAGAACACCATTTTGACTGTTGTGGCATTCTTATCTGTTTTGAATTCAGGAAGCTTGAAGCCCCCATTATTGTTTTTTTCTCTTAAGACTGTTTTCTCTGGGTTTCTTTTGGGTTACATAAATCTTAGTATTTTGGAATTTTGTTTTCTATTTCAGTAAAAATGACAGGGGATTTTGTGAGTGGTTTCAATATATATGTACCTCACTTTTAGGAGTATAGGAAGGTCAATAACACTAAATATTCCAGTTTATGAATATGGTATGTCATTCCAATTACTTATCTCTTCTTTCTTTCAAAAGTGTTCTATGGTTTTCAGTGCACAAATCTTTCACTTCCTAAGGGGCTTTTTGTGGTGCCTTGCTTGGGACCTCTAGAGTCAGGGATGGGAAAGGTGGGCTCATGAAGACAGTGACTGCCCCTTTCCTCCCCTCTGTACCTACTCTTTGGTTACTTGTAATACAGGTGTGTAGGGCTAGGCCCTTCACCTCTCCCTACAAGTGAGCCACCTATTGGGAATTTGCTTTGAGTTTGAGTGTTTACCTTACTACTGGAATGTCCACAAGCACACTCCCAATGCCTGGCCTGGGTTCAAGAGCCCCAGGTAAAGCTACATATGAATGATCTTATTAGGCCATAAAATTGTCTGGAATAAAGAAAAACCAGAACAGGCAATTAGCTGCCTTTTCCTTGTCTTTGGAGCTCTTATAACTGAAATTTCCAGTGTAGTAGCCATGAGTTAGATCTGCCTATCTATAATTAACATATGTCAAACAATAATTAGCTTGTTATATTAAAAATATCACAAAAACCACACAATTGTTTGATCACACTAGCCATATTTAAAGTGAGTCCATAAGTGTTGGAACTTAGCTTCATAAGCTTGAAGGTTACAGCTATATTGGGCCTGTAGAAGTGTAAGGTTGAACGATGATTTTCTCTGCATCTGTCTTTCATGTAAATTTTGCAACTGTGAGCACCATCTTGTTGAAGGGCTCTGACTCCACAGAAACAGGAGAGGTCTGTGAACCTGGAAGGAAGACCAGGGAGATGCTGTGTGAGCCAACCGGAAGAGAGATGGGTGGGTCAACTTGTATAATAACTGTATTATTGCTCAAAGTTGTCTTTCTGCAGACGGCTTCCTGGAAAGCGTTAGCAGCAGTGATGCAGAAGAGAATGTAGGTAGGGAACAACTCTCAGGTGGGACTTAGAGAGAGAGGGTTCCAGGAACACACGGGTTACACCTGCTTCTTTGGAGATGAAAGAGGTTGAATATAAACTGAGGAAGAAGAAGGTCATATTTCTAGAATTGTGATTTGTTTTTTTCATATTTTAATGATACAATAGAGCTATGTCTCCATGTGCTTTATTATTTACTTATAGTCATCTCCTCTTGCTTTTCCATTTAGAAATGTCCTTTCTCATAGACTACTACTTCCTTGTCCTTTCACTGCCAAATATGAAAGATTGGCTTCTGGCTAGTACCTGCAGGGTACTATGGACAGGGACTTTGGCTTCATGTTTAAATTCTCCTATGATGGCCACATCCTTGTGGGCACAAAATTCTCACAGTCAGTTGACACTGGAGACCAAATTCTTGCAGTGTGTGTCAGGTAGTGGATGAGACGTGAACTCTCTCCCTCTGCATTTTCAGGATGTGTGGCTTCCCCTCATGTTTGTCCTCACTGTTTATTCCTTGTATGAAAGGTGCTCTCAGGGTTGGATGAGTCAAAGCTCACGTGCTCTGGCGTCCCTGCCTGGGCTGAGTCTCCTGGATCTCATCTCAGCACCACACCTCCCCAAGGATTCTGTGCTGAAGTTGCTTCCACGTGAGAGCAGTTCATGTCCAGCTGCCCCTAGAGACCAGCATGGCTGCAGATTCTAGAGACTGTGAATGGGCCGCTGGCTTTCTTTACACATTTGCTCGTGAAGCCATGCTGACCTGGTCTTCTGGGACTGACCAGACCTAGGTCAGAGACTCAGAGCAGCAGGAGTCAGGGTCATGGCTCCTTAGAACCCAATGTTTCATCCAGAAAAAAGCTCCAGATGGTTTTGATCATCATGTTTGCACACTCATCAACTTGTTTTTGTTTTTTACCTTTTTTATTTGTTTTGCATTTGGGTTGTGGTATTTTCCTATATATTGTGAGTATGAGCTCCTTATCTGATATATGATTTATAATTTTTCTGTGGGTTATCTTTTCATCCTACTGATTGTTGAAGAGACAACCATTTCCCTATTTTGTTGTCTTAGAAAATTGGTGAATTTCGTTTGACTGTGTATCCTTGAGTTTACTTGGGGGTCTTGATTCTGATATTTAGGGCTATGAATCTGTTTCTATGTCAGTATCATACAGCTTTGATTCCTATATCTTTGAAATGTGTTCTAAAATCAGGTGAGAAACTGATCTTTGTTATCATTTTGTCTATTTGGAGTCCTTAGTGGTTCCATATATATTTTTGGACTTGTTTTTTCTATTTCTATGAAAATGACATTAACATTTTGATTGGTGTTGCAATGAATTTTTACCTAGTTTTGGATAGTGTAGAAATGTCAGCAGTACTAAGTCTCCAGTCTATGAGCATGGTATGTCTTCTCAATTCCGTGTGCCTTGTTTCACTCTCTCAGTGTGGTGTGTAGTGTTCAGTGTGTTGGTCATGTCTCTCTGAAGGCCCTCCACCACTGATGTCTGTCAGTGGTGGAGGGATGGGCTCATGAGGAGATGCAGTGTCTCTTCTTCCCTCCTCACCTCTTCTCTGATGATGTTCAGCACAGGCGCCCTGTGCCCTGTGTCCATACCTGTCCCCTCAAGTGGAACATCTGTTGGGAATTCCTCTAAGATCTGGGTGTTGACATTGCTGTTTCAGTGTCCCAAAGGCTCATGAGTACCTGGGATGTGTGCATGAGCCCAGGAAATACCTACAAATGAATCATCAAATCAGACCAGCCAAATCCTCTGCAGAAGCTGTTGGGCTACACTTCACAGGCCTGAAAGTCCTGTACTTGCCTGGACTTGAGACCAAAGAAAGATCCTGGAGTCCACAGAGATATCAGAGGGTTTAACAGATGGGATGTCTTACATGTCTGAAGTAAAAGGGTCCTGGAGAGTTACCCATTGTGGATAGCAGGTGACAGGCAGAACACAGCAGCTGCAGCAATTTTCACTCTGGGGGGATAGGGAGTCTACCAGTTACAGGGGGAATTAACAGCATATTGGCTCATTAGTTACATTGGTTACCATGGAAACTAGTAGAGGGCAACATCCCTCTCTTAGCCGCTCAGGCTAAATACTTTCATACTTTGTTAATCTATCAGCAAACAGCCATCTTGAAAAGGCCAGAAAATGCAAAGGGAATAAACAAGAGAAGGGTGGTAACATCCTGTATATATATTCATGCATGCTCAGTCACTCAGTTGTGTCCAACTCTTTGCAATCCCATGGACTATATCCCACCAGGCTCCTCTGTCCATGGTATTATCCAGATAAGAATATTGAGGTGGATTGTCATTTCCTCCTCCAAAGCATCATCCCAATCCAGGGATTGAACCCTTGTCTCCTGCATTGGTAGGCAGATTCTTTACCATTGAGCCACCTGGGAAACCCTACATCCTCCTTTGTACCAAAGTCTCCTGGTATTCCAAAAACTGTTTTGCCATAATCTATCAGAAGTGTTTGAACAAGTGGTACTGACCTCAAGATTCATGAAATCTTCCCTGGTGGTTCAGATGGTGAAGAATTCACCTGAAATGCAACAGACTGGGTTAGAAACCTGAGTCAGGAGGATCCCCTGAAGAAGGCATTGACTGCCCATTCCAGTATTCTTGCCTGGAGAATTCTATGACAGAGGGGCCTGGCAGGTTACGGTCCATGGGGGTCTCAAATTGTCAAACATGACTGAGTGAATAAGCATGAACACATATATAAACATATATAGTAGCTGTTGTGTTTTACAGTGTGGTAGCCACTAGCCAGATGTGACTGTCTTAATTTGCTTAAAAGCATGTTTTGCATGTGTCAAAAACAATTGGAATTTCAGGTTGGTTAGCATGAAGGTGAGAGCTCTAATGGGCCTGTAGAAGTGAGAGGTTGAAAATTGACTCTTTCAGTATCTCTGTCTTTAGGTTTCCACCTGAGATCAATGTCTTATTGAAGGGCTTTGACTGCATAGAGCACAGATGACTGCCTTCTGCTATCCACAGTGGGGTGTCTCTTCAGGACCCTGGGAAAAAAGATCAAGGTGATGCTGTGAGAGCCAGCAGCAGAAGTTGGTGGGTCACTCAGTCTAATCACCTTGTTGCTAATGGTTGTGTTTCTATGGAATGTATTGTGGAGAGCATTTGATGCAGTGTTGAAGAAATAGGCAGGAAATAACATTCAGTTGAGATCTGATGGGAGAGGTCTCCTGGAACTTTAGGGTTAAACACTCTGCTTGGAGGCTAAGGAAGGAGAACATGAAATTAGGAAGAAGGAAATGTGTGTAGAATTCTGATTTACTCTTTTCATATTTTAATGATATGATAGAGAAATTTTGTCTTGGACTTGCATTGTGCTCTGTTTATAATCATCTTTTCTTGCTTTGTCCTTCAAAGATTATTTTTCCTATAAGAGCTGCTCTTTCCTGCTGCTGTCACTGACTAGTATGGAAGCTTGGTCTCTGGTCAGCACATCTAGGGTATTGTGCACTGCAGACTGTTTTCTATTGCACATTTAACTATGATGGCCATATCCTAGTGGCACAAAACTCTCATTGTCACTTGATACTGGAGACTCTGTCCTCTCAGGACTTGTGGCTTTCTCTCATGTTTGCCTTCATTGTTATTTCTTCATGTAAAACTCACTCCTAGGGGTGGATGTGTCACAGAACAGAGGCTGTGGGTCCCTGCCTGGGCTTGGTCTCCTGGAGCTCATCTCAGCCTCCGCACCAGCCAAGGCTGATGTGCTAAAGGTGCTTCCGTGTGAGAGGTCCATGTCCAGCTGTTCCTAGAGACCCTCCATGGCTGCAGATTCTAGAATCTGTGAAGGGGCCACTGGGCTTCTTCACACACTTGCTTTCACAGCCCTGCTGACCTAGTCTCCTGAGATTGAGCAGTCCCAGTGTAGCAGGTCCTGGGATCACTGCTGCTCTCAGAACCCACTGCTCCATCCAGACAGTCCTGCCCCTTCTCCCCAGTCCCAGGCCTGCTCCATCCTCTGTCCTTTCCTTACACCTTCCCAGGTCTCATCCCTCCAATTTTCCAAGTCTCAGTGCAAACCCAGCAGCTACCAGATGTTTATGGAGGACCCTTGTCACATCATTCTGGGTAAATGAAATTGGAAGTGTTTGCCTCTGTCCTCCCTAAGGGTCTGGAAAACTGAAGGTGTTGCTGTGAGCATTAAGTATCTCCCAAGTAACTAAGGTCACCCCAGACAATGGGAGAGTGTCTGTTATATGAAATTTTTATCCTTCCTTCCCCCAGGGCCCAAAACACTCTTGGGTCCATGCCAGGTCCTCCCTGGTAGGGATGGATTGTTTAATTAAATCATGGGCTAATTGGAGACTGTGGCCATACACCCATGGTCCTTCTTCCAATGTGCCCATGTTGGAGAGCTCTAGGATTGGTGGAGCTTCAAGGAGGAAGGAAAGGAACAGTGATCAGAGGAGAGAGAAATGAGGAAGGAAGTAGAGAGGAAGCAGCCAGAAAAGGAGGCAAGGAAGTTCGTGGGCAGAGATGCATGGAGACAGTGACTGCCTGGAGGAGGAACGGATTGACACAGCCTCATTCCTGGTCACACGTAGAAAAGTTGAGGGTGGCACCAGGATGCTGGAGGTCAGAGACCCACTTTTTCATTGCAGAGGTGAAACTCTGAGGCTCTGGGAGGTCCTTGAGGCAAGGACACCAGGGGTCCCAATGCCAGGCTGTAAGGAGCACCAGAGTCCCCCGATCACATCCTAACTCTAAATCTCCCCTTTGCTTTCCCACAGCCTCTCCACATGACTGCTGCCCTCAGACACCAGACGACTACCTGGCAGATAATGAAGATTCAGAGAAGGAGACAAAGAATTCTGAGGTCATTTATTTCTTCTTCCATATCTTTCAAAAATTTTCTCTTTCTCTCATCCATAGACTCTTTCTTGTAACCCTTCCTTATGTCTTCTTTTCAACTCTTTTTGATTAACCTTCTGGAGGACCTGGTCTCTTGTAGGCACTTAGGGTCCTGGAAGCTTATATAAAATATTTGAAATCTGTCTGCAGCCCTCTTCCCTCATTTTCTTAGCATAGCCCTGGCTCCTGACCTCATGTCTGCACCCTTGAACATGGGTTTGTCACCATGAGTGGCCTGAACAGGAGTTGAGGCTGGAGTCAGCAGGTCTGGGCCCACCAGCTCAAGGGCCCCTGTAAAGTTTACACTGCCCTGAGCTATTCCATATGGCTGCTTTCCTGTCCTGGGACCAACCTGACTGATCTCTTCCTTCCAGATGTCAGAAAACTCTCTGGTTATTTTCTTGGGGAAGGCTTTTGGAGATGGCAACGATGATGATAAAGAAAACCAGAAAGAGCAAGAGTGAATGTGGGACCTGAGGCAGACAAGGGTAAGTGTCTCCATCATGTCCTCAACTCACTTGCTGGTGCTTGAGAATCACCAGCAAAAACCCTGGGGTCTGCTGCTGAGTGTGACCACAAAAGTGGAGACAAGAGGGTGGTAACAATCAGTGCAGAAGAGTGGAGGATGCCCTGAGTGTGTCTCCCCAGGGCACAAATCCCATCCCTAAATGCCCCTGAGGTTGCTGGGTTGGCTCCTCTGGCAGCTCTTACATTTGCAGGGAGGCTGGGGGCACCGTGGGGCCACTGTGTGCAGGTGTCCAGGAGCTGCTGTTCCAGCATGTTCTGTTTGAAGATCCCCCCTGGGGGCTTCCTCATCTCCCTCTGCAGGACCCAGCTCTGCCCTCCAACCCCTCTACAGGCAGCAGGGGGCATCCTTAGTCCATCACCAACTGCAGAGAGAGGTTGGAGCGGCCCCACCCTCTCCAGTACTGGGTTCCTGGGAACAGAGTGAAGGAGACACAGGTGCCCAGAGCTTGTGCAGGCAGGGGGTCACCTGGCAGCTCTGCATCCCTGTGGGTGCTCCATGGTCCTGAGGGTCCCAGCCAGCCTGGGGGGGTGACCGAGTCTGGGATCCCTCAGGTTCTGGAACCCTGGGGTCCTGGGTCACCTCAGGGCATCATTTCTCAACCAGGAGATGGAGGTTCTGTAGATTTTTCTGTGTGTGTTTCCAGCTCCAACTAAAGAAACACCAGAAGGCAATTCAGTGCTGTGTGTTCTTGGGATGATGGTGCTAGTGGTAAGGAACCCATCTGTCAATGCAGGAGACACAAGAGACTCAGGTTAGATCTCTGGGTAGGGAAGATCCCCCTGAGAAAGGAAATGGCAACCCACTCCAGTATTCTTGCCTGGAGAATCCCAGTGACTGAGGAGCCTGGAATGAGCAGATGTGAGAAAACAGAATCCTTAAATATAATGACGTAAGGACAGATGTAAGGACTAAATTTGCAGTTCCTTACTCAACGAAGACTGAGTTGTGTGTGAGGGGGGAGATCTTGGTGGTGGACACGAGGATGACTGCCTTACAACAATTCATTAAGTTCTACCTCTGTTGAGGGTATTTATCTACAGTTTTATCTGTATCTATATGTTAAATATTTATATGTATGGTTTTTCATTAAAATGTTTAATCTATCTTGTTACTTGTAAAATCATTTTTTACAATATCATCCATAGGGTTGCACAGAGTCAGACACGACTGAAGCAGCTGAACAGCAGACTTGGGATGAGTGGCAGGATTCAAGTTACTCATGTTCCTTTTATTTTGTTCCAATTCTGTCATTAATAACATATCTTGTTTTATTACAATTTAAAAACCTGTGCCTTCTGTCAAATTTTAATGTTGCTATATGCTAAACAGGCAAAATGTACCTTTTTATTACAATGACATAATACCAATTTAAAATCATAATCTTTAGAAAAATTTGGCAGGGATTAGAAATGATTACTAGGGAAAATAGAGACTCCAGGTGTCTGTCCATTTCCAATGCTCAGGTCTCAGTAGCAGCTGTACTGAGTGAAGGTTGGGTGGGCAGGTTCTCCTACCCCCTGTGTCATCTGACCTCCTACTCCTCCCACGGCCTAGAGGGATGGGGGGACCCAAGCTTTCAGTCCTGGATCCCAGAGTGCCCTGTTCCTCTGCCTGAGTCTCACTGTCCAGGGGACCCATCAGTTGAGGGTTGCCAGCCAGATGCCCAGGTGTACTTGCTCCTGTGGGACATTTCTAAACACTTCCTGCTCACAGACAATGCCATCAGCGAAGAGCAGCAAACAGACACAGCGCCCTGCAGATCTGAGCCCCAAAGCCAAGTCTAGATCCTGGGAAGTCTTCTGGGTCCTGCACACCCTCCCCAGGGAACCCTCCTCTGTCTGACTCTGCACCTCCCAGGGACTCTATCACTTGTGTTGGTGTTGCAGGCTCTGCTCTGAATCCCTGAAGACCTGGACCTGGACATCATCCTGGACCCCAGAGGGGAGGGAACCCCCACAGCACCAAGAGCCTCATCTGGACCAGAGGAGGAGAGGCCTCACTGCCTCTCTCCTGAGGGTCCTCATTTAGTACAGCTTCAGTTGTTTTGTTGTATAGATTTAGTATTAGTTTTATCTACAGTTTTATCTATATGTTTTGTATGTATCTATATGTTCAATATTTATATGTATGGTTTTCCATTAAAATGTTTAATCTATCTTGTTACTTGTAAAATAACTTTTTGTAAAAACACACACATGTACAGAAAAGCACCCTCAACAGAAGTAGAACTTAATGAATTGTTGTAAGGCAGTCACCCTCGTGGCCACCACCAAGATCTCCCCCCTCACACACAACTCAGTCTTCATTGAGTAAGGAACTGCAAACTTAGTCCTTACATCTCTTCTTACGTCATTGTCTTTAAGTATTTTGTTTTCTCATGTCCGCTCATTCCACTAGTCATAGGAGATCAATATTACCCAAGATCTTTCATGATTTGCATGTCAGGACTTTCAAAACTCATTCTGCTTGGCTGGAAAAAAGTTCATGATTCATCATTTCTCTCCTTGTGTAGCTTAAATGTGTTTGTCTCTTCTTCTAACACAGATAATTTCTTTCTGAAAATGCTCTTAAAATTCTAGTTTTTATTCCCTTATATTTCTCCCACTCTTTTATTCTAGCTACCCAAAGGACTTTTATTGTTAAAACCTAGTAGCTTTATTGCAATATCATTTGCTTTTAGTCATTGCAAGTATATGCTCATTATTCTTTTTAATAAACAATTTCAAAGCCTTTTGTTGCAGAAAACTTTGCATCATAATATTTAGCATTTGCTTTTCAACTTTGCTGTGATTTTAAGCTTCAGAGACTCCAATCATTCATATAAGGCCAGGGCAGCATAGTGTGCTGCAGTCCATGGGGTCGCAGAGAGTTGGACATGACTGAACGACTGAACAACCACAATCATTCATCAGATCTCTTGTGATGATCTTCCACTATTAACATATTCATCAAATATTTTACAGCTTTTTCCTTAAGTTATTTGTCAGGAGTTTTTTTTTTTTTAATTGTTTTTAAAAGACTCTTCTTTTCATCTGCTGTTTCTTATAAGGTATTATTTCTCAATATGTTTCGCCTACTTTTACTTTCACTTACAAAGTGATTTTTCAATTTTTTCTTATTCTTTTCTAAGTCCCACGCACTGATTTCTGAGTTTTCTCAATTCTGATGTATGACGTCCTTTCAAAACTTGATTTTTTTTCTTTTTCTCTATTTTTTGTTTTTTTATTGTTAAGAACATCATCATGCACGAAATGAGATGTTTATATCTATGGAGAAGTTGCTAAGCATTTCTGTAAATTTACTTATTCCCAAGTCTTTTTCTAATTGAAGTTTAATTGTAATTTAATTGAACTACAGCACTGATAGCTTCAGGTGCACAATATAGTGATTTGATATTTCTATACACTACAAAATGATCACCACAGTAAGACTAGTTACCGTCTGTAACCAAATTATTCTCATTGACTATATTCTCATGGTGTACATTTTGTTCCCCAAACTAATTTGTTTTGTAAAGGAAGTTTGTGCGTCTTAATCTCTCTCACCTAGTTCTCTCATTACCACAACCCTCTCCTCTCTGGTGAGCACCTCTTTGTTCTCTGTATCTGTGACTTCATTACTGTTTGGTTATGTTGGTTCATTTGTTTTGGTTTTCAGTTTCCACTTACAAGTGATATCATACTGTATTTGTCACTCTGTTTGACTTATTTTCAGGCATAAGTCAGGAATACTTTATGCATATTACCCTCTAGGTCCATCCATGTTGTCACAAATGACAAGATTTCATTTTTCTTTATGGCTGAGCAATAATCCACGTAGACCACATCTTATCCATTCATCTCTTGATGCACACTTTGAAAAAATACCCATAAGTGTAATTGCTGGATCATATGGTATTTCTATTTTTAATTTTTTGGGAAAATTCAATAATTAGTGTATATAAAAAGATATTACCCAATAATGCACCCTAATACCTACAGTTCATATTTTTTGTAACTGAATTATTTAGAGTGACACTTGGAGACCTCTACAAACTGTAGAAGCAATTTTAATAAAATCATTTTGATTAGAAAGCAAATTTGATTCTGTGTTATTGGATCAGTTGGGAGGATAAAGGTTGGAATTCTGAGTTATGGAGAAAGAGACAGAAAGTATGGGAATGCATAAAAGTATAGATTTTGCTACAGAGAGTAAGCTCCTCCTGCTCACCACAAAACAGAACAATAAATCCAGAGGCAAGCTGTTGCAGTGAGGAATAGTAACTTTATTCAGAAATTCAACTGACTCAGAAGGTGATGAACTAGTTTAGCCCCAAAGAACCATTTTACTCAGTTGATAATTCAACCTTGTTTTATACTAAAAAGGGATGGGGTATCACTTATTGCAAACTTCTTGGTACCAGAATCCTTTGTTCTTGCAGCTGTACATGTAGATCTGGTCACAGTGTTCTTATAAACCTCCGCAAAGACAAATATTATTCTCTATTCTACAACTTATATATATATAAGTTGTATATATATATACATATCTATATATATATGTGTGTGTGTGTGTGTATATATATATATATATATATATATAATTGAGGTATAGTTGACTTACGGTGGTTAGGTGCACAGCTAGGTGATTCAGCTATTCATATACAAATATATTACTTTTGATATTATTTTCCATCATAAGTTATTATAAGGTATTGACTAGATTACACTGTGCCATACAGTGAATATTTGTTTCTTATTATATATCTATTTTAAAATTAGAAATCTAGCATTCTATTCATGCTAAGTCAAGGAACTGGAAAAAAAGTGTCATAAATTTTTTAGTTAGGCAGAAATCATGTTTTCTAAAATATATATATATGTATACAAAATAATTTCTACTACACTTGATAAACGCTTGAGAAAGAACATCGAAAAAGAAGAGAAATTGGAAAACATAAACTAAATTAAATAGGACCACTAAATATGAAATGGAAAAAGTGAAACAAACTAGATAGAAGTGAAAGATAATCATACAGTCCAGTTGTTCTTAATCATGACTGCTCATTAGAAACCTATTACTATTTTCTTAACTGTTTTGAGTTTACTTTCTGTAGGTCTTTTCTTTGCCTTGTGTTTCCTGCCTAGAGAAGTTCCTTTAGCATTTGTTGTAAAGCTAGTTTGGTGGTGTGAAATTCTCTTAACTTTTGCTAGTCTGGAAAGCATCTGATTTCTCCATCAAATCTGAATGAGAGTCTTGCTGAATAGAGTATTCTTGGCTGTAGACTATTCCCTTTCATCACTTTAAGTATATCATGCCATTCCCATGTGACTTGTAGAGTTTCTTTTGAGATATCAGCCTGATGGGAGTTCCCTTGTATGTTATTTGTTATTATTTCCCTTATTGTTTTTAATATTTTATCTTTTTCTTTAACTTTTGTCGGTTTGCTTGCTATGTGTCTTGGTGTGTTACTTCTTGAGTTTTATCCTGCCTGGGACTCTCTGTGTTTTCTGGACTTGGTTGACTATTTCCCTTCCTATGTTAGGGAAGTTTTCAGCTATTATGTTCTGCAACTTTTGATCTCTACATGAATTGAAGTATTATACCTGTAAAGGTAAGAGTCTTGAGAATGTATATTTCAGGCTATGGGCAACATTCTTTTACAAGAGGTGCAGAGCCAGCATTTCTAAGCACAGGCAACAGAGCACAAGTCTTAAGAATAGATACAATATGGAGTCAGGCTAGTTCTTCTCTGTTACAATATCTCTGCAAAGGCAGAAACAAAATATTAATTTGTCCAAAGAAGAAAAACAGAATGCTGGAGAGTTTAGTGGAAAGAGTATTTTCCACAGTAAAATATATGAGATTTAATCCCAGGTATCTACGTGGCACTCAGTTCAGTTCAGTTCAGTTCAGTCACTCAGTCATATCCGACTCTTTGTGACCCCATGAATCGCAGTACGCCAGGCTTCCCTGCCCATCACCAACTCCCGGAGCTTACCCAAACCCATGCCCATCGAGTCGGTGATGCCACCCAGCCATCTCATTCTGTTATCCCTTTCTCCTCCTGTCCCCAATCCTTCCCAGCATCAGGCTCTTTTGCAGTGAGTCAACTCTTCTCATGAGGTAGCCAATGTATTGGAGTTTCAGCTTCAACATCAGTCCTTCCAATGAACAACCAGGACTGATCTCCTTTAAGATGGACTGGTTGGATCTTCTTGCAGTCCAAGGGACTCTCAAGAGTCTTCTCCAACACCACAGTTCAAAAGCATCAATTCTGTGGCGCTCAGCCTTCTTCACAGTCCAACTCTCACATCCATACATGACCACTGGAAAAACCGAAGCCTTGACCAGATGGATTTTGTTGGCAAAGTAATGTCTCTGCTTTTAAATATGCTATCTAGGTTGGTCATAAACTTCCTTCCAAGGAATAAGTGTCTTTTAATTTCATGGCTGCAATCACCATCAGCAGTGATTTTGGAGCCCAAAAAATTAAAGTCTGACACTGTTTATACTGTTTCCCCATCTATTTCCCATGAAGTGATGG
Organism: Giraffa tippelskirchi; assembly: GCF_054371585.1. Lineage (NCBI taxonomy): Eukaryota > Metazoa > Chordata > Mammalia > Artiodactyla > Giraffidae > Giraffa > Giraffa tippelskirchi. Next base: position 68,348,245 of record NC_137279.1, read on the forward strand.
GACCAGATGCCATGACCTTAGTTTTCTGAACAATGAGCTTTAAGCCAACTTTTTCACTCTCTTCTTTCACTTTCATCAAGAAGCTCTTTAGTTCTTCTTCACTTTCTGCCATAAGGGTGGTGTCATCTGCATATCTGAGGTTATCGGTATTTCTCCCAGCAATCTTGATTCCAGCTTGTGCTTCTTCCAGCCCAGCATTTCTCATGATGTACTTTGCATATAAGTTAAATAAGCAGGGTGACAATATACAGCCTTGACGTACTCCTTTTCCTATTTGGAGCCAGTCTGTTGTTCCATGTCCAGTTCTAAGTGTTGCTTCCTGACCTACATACAAGTTTCTCAAGAGACAGGTCAGATGGTCTGGTATTCCCATATCTTTCAGAATTTTCCACAGTTTATTGTGATCCACACAGTCAAAGGCTTTGGCATAGTCAATAAAGCAGAAATAGATGTTTTTCTGGAACTCTCTTGCTTTTTCGATGATCCAGCGGATGTTGGCAATTTGATCTCTGGTTCCTCTGACTTTTCTAAAACCAGCTTGAACATCTGGAAGTTCACGGTTCACATATTGCTGAAGCCTGGCTTGGAGAATTTTGATCATTACTTTACTAGCGTGTGAGATGAGTGCAATTGTGCAGTAGTTTGAGCATTCTTTGGCATTGCCTTTCTTTGGGATTGGAATGAAAACTGACCTTTTCCAGTCCTGTGGCCACTGCTGACTTTTCCAGATTTGCTGGCATATCGAGTGCAGCACTTTCACAGCATCATCTTTCAGGATTTGAAATAGCTCAACTGGAATTCCATCACCTCCACTAGCTTTGTTCGTAGTGATGCTTTCTAAGGCCCACTTGACTTCACATTCCAGGATGTCTGGCTCTAGGTGAGTGATCACAGCATCGTGATTATCTGGGTCGTGAAGGTCTTTTTTGTACAGTTCTTTTGTGTGTTCTTGCCACCTCTTCTTAATATCTTCTGCTTCTGTTAGATCCATACTATGTCTGTCATTATCGAGCCCATCTTTGCATGAAATGTTCCCTTGGTATCCCTATTTTTCTTAAAGAGAGCTCTAGTAGTGGTAAAGAACCTTCCTGTCAATTCAGGAGACATGGGAGATGCATGTTCAGTCCCTGGGTTGGAAAGGTCTCCTGGAGGAGGAAATGGCAACCCACTTCAGTGTTCTTGCCTGGACAATCCCATGGACATAGGAGTTTGGGTCCATAGGGTCCACAGTCCATAGGGTCACAAAAAGTTGGACATGACTGAAGCAACTTAGCACACAGCACATAATAAACCTATAAATGTGTGTCCAGTTTCTGCTTCTGTTTTTTCTTCTTGGAAGAATAAATATTAATACTTAGCTGGCATAGTTTACGTCAATAAAGTTTTATTTGCTCAGATATAGCAAAGTGATTTGTAAACTTTTTTGCAACTAACTGTATTGTTACATTGTTACCTAAGCTCATAAGACATTATATTTTCAAGGAAGAAGTACAAAATACTCATAAAATTTTGTAGTTGAAAAATTGTGAATAATTTTTGGATTGTATTCAGTAAAGTCTTCAAATTATACTCTTAAGTATTGACTAAAACTACAATTAAATTAGACTTGTGACCAAAATGACTATCTCATGACTGCAAGATCACAATGTGTTGTGTTTTGTGCAGAATATATGTATGTGAGTGTAAAGAAACAATACCTGGAAATGAGTTATAATAACATGAAAACATTCTGGAAGAGTTTTGTTTGCTTGTTTGGTCTGGGATCTAATGCCTTTTTTGTTAAAGTTGCTCTTTGAAAGGTTTCCAGGTCATATCTAATATCTCATAGGAGAAGGAAATGACAACCCACTCCAGTGTTCTTGCCTGGAGAATCTCAGAGATGGAAGAGCCTGATGGGCTGCTGTCTATGGGGTCACACAGAGTCGGACATGACTGACACGACTTAGCAGCAGCAGCAGCATATCTCATATCTCTGTTCATTTATGAATACTTCTCTGTCACTGATGTTTTTCATCAAACATGATGTTTGCCACTCCTTTGGCATCTTGCAGGCGCTTTCCCACTTCTCCATGGGCATCAGGTGTGAGCAGCCTGCTTGGCCTTCCCCTTACTCTCGTCAACTGCAGAAATGTTTCATTTTTTTCTGTCTCATAGTTGCTTATACCCACTCTTCCCTGTGACATCTGCAATCCTAAATATCTTCATTATTGACCCTTTTGTCTTCGTGACTCAGCCTTAACTTTTGTCCTGAAAGAATATGTTGGAGGAAAACAGGGAGCCCTTGACTCACAGAGTTTTCCATTGCTTTCTCCTGACTCCTAATAAATACTGTAACAATGATCATAAACCAGAGTTTCCATTTTTATCATGAAACTCACCAAGTAATAAAATATATCAAATTGTTAGATATTAAATATATAAGAGAAAATCCTTCCTAAGGTTAAAAATTAAAATATATTTATTTTTTCAATGACTATCATGTTCAAATTTTGAATATAACTAAACATTTTTATAATTAATATCCCTCATAGCTTATCACATTTTCAGTATTTTATCATATGAGTTTATTGAAGCTTAGGTGATACTGTTCCACAGATTAGTTTTCAAAATGCAGTTTTCTTTGGTTTAGCTTGAAAATTATTTCTGTGGTCTTTTCAAAGGATTATATAAATATAAATATATATATATATATTTGTTACCAATGTTCTCTGTAATAACTAAATGCATTTTTCTAATTACCAACCCTTTCTAAACAAAAAACTGAACTTTTTATATGAATTTATCTGAAAATTGATACTATTCTTCAGCTAGCAATATGGCTATTTTTAAATAGAAACACATCCAGACCTGTTAAAAGATTTTGAGAGGCAGATTGTAATTGTTAACCCTTATATATACTATCCAATTGAATAGAAAAAGCTGAATTTATTTCATGAAGAAAAGGATACTTTGCTGCTTTGTTTTCCAAAGGTATACTACAAATTTACACTCCAAACAGTAATGCATATGAATGCCACTTGTTCAATACACACATCACATTTTGGTATTTTTTGTATTTTTCATTTTAGCCATCCTGTTGAATATGTAATGCATCCTAATTTTGATTTAATACATATTTTTTCTGATGATTAATGATATTATGCATGTTAGCTTTTGGGTCATCCCTTTCTTTTGCCAACTTTCATTGGGTTATTTGCCTTATTAATACATTATACTTCTTTATATTTGGGAATATGAGTCTTTTCTTGGAAAAATATTTATTTCAAATAACTTTATTCATGCTTTGGCCTGTGTATTTACTCTTAAACAATGCCTTTGGTAAGGAAAAGTTCTTATTGATAATATAGTTCATTTTCTTATCTTTTTCTATGTGGTTATTATTTTTCAAATTCTGGTTAAGAAATAATTCCTCCTCTAAGATTTTGAAAATATTTCCCTTTGCTTTATCTTCTATGAGATGATTCTATTTTTATTTGAACTTATACCTATAATCTGTCTAGAATATATTTATGTGTTTAGTGTGAGGTTGTTGTTGCTGTTTAGTCGCTAAGTCCGACTCTTTGTGACCCTATGGACTATAGCTCGCCAGGCTCCTCTGTCCATGGAATTTTCCAGGCAAGAATACTAGAATGGATTGCCATCTCCTCCTTCAAGGGATCTTCCCCAGGGACTGAACCTACATCTCCTGTGTCTCCTGCTTGACAGGTGGATCTTTACCACTGAGTCACCTGGGAAGCCCTTAGTATGAGGTAAGAGGTTGCATTATTATTATTTTTTTCTATATACCAATTTAAATAATAAACCTATAGAATTTCTTAAAAATACTATTATTTCCTCTCACTTCACTGCAGTAGAACATTTGTTAACACATAGCATAACTGTAAATTATTAACGTATGTTTGTCTGGTTTCTGCTTTATTTTGTTTTACTGGATTTTTTTTTTCTTCTATTTTTACACTAATGCTTCACTATCTTATTTACTAATGCTTTATAAGAGGACTTCCCTGGTGGCTCAGACGGTAAAAGTGTCTGACTACAATGCGGGAGACCCAGGTTTGATCCTTGGGTCAGGAAGATCCCCCTGGAGAAGGAAATGGAAACCCACTCCAGTACTCTTGCCTGGAAAATCCCATGGATGGAGAAAGGAGCCTGGCAGGTTACAGTCCATGGGATCGCAAAGAGTCCGACAAGACTGAGAGACTTCACTTTCACTTTCTTTCACTTTATAAGAGCCTTGATATCTGGTGGTAAATGATGATGATACCAGTAATTGTGATACAAAATGTTTTTGCTTTATACATTTTTTTTCTTATGTTATTAAGTGGAAGAGTTACTTTAGTATTAGTTAGTTGCTCAGTCTTGTCTGACTTTGTGACCCCATGGACTCCATCAGGCTCCTCTGTCCATAGAATTTTCCAGGTGAGAATACTTGAGTAGGTAGCCTTTCCTTTCTCCAGAGGATCTTCCCTACCCAGGGATAGAACTTGGGTCTCTTACTTTGGAAGCAGATTCTTTACTGTCTCAGCCACCAGGGATTTATCTTCTTGCTAACATTTTACCTTTTAAATGAAAGCTGTCTATCCCACTAGGCAACGTTTTGCTGTTAAGTTAATTTCACCTTCACTGATTGTTTCCCAGTCTGATATTGTTAGGTAGGAAGTTCGATGTGAGCAATGAGTGTTGGCCTAGCCAAAAAAGATTCAAGCTGGTCACTATAAATCCCACCCCAGACAAGCCCCATTGTGGCCCAGGAGAATTCAAAGATATGCTTCAAAATAACCACAGAGACTCTTCCAACTCCACCTATGTGCCCTAGGCATGCAGTGAATATAAATTAACCTCAGGGGCTTCTCCAACTCCTAGGCACTTGCCCTTGATGCACAGCTGTGTCCTCAAGTGACCTGGGGTAGCTGGAGCCTATTAAGTGTTAATAAATATTCTATATATACATACATCTGATTATAACAGACTGAATTATAGAAAAGACATGTGCAGTACAGCATGTTGTTATGTAACTTACAACTGTCAGTCAAAGCTGCCAGTCCACACCCACCTAGATGAATATACAAATGCCCTGTCTTGAAAACCCTTCTTATCTCATCATTCCATCACCAGTGCTTCTCCTGGCCTGGCCCACCTCTCCCTTGTGGTGTTCTTTCGGGTTCTTTCCTTAATCAACTTGTTTTAGACATGAGTAAGGCCTCAGATTCTTCTTTGGGTCCTTACTAAGAACCAAGGCCCATGAGGGAGGATCCTCTTTTATCCTCCCAAATCTGATAACAATACCGGTAAGTAATAGATCTCAACCTGAGGAGGAGAGAGTTATTTGAGTGCAAAATTTTATTGAAAATACAGCACCATGGATCACAATATGAAATCAGGTCATACTCAGGAGTGGTGACCGATTATCCCAGATGTCTGCTTACATCTGACATGTTGTGATGCTATCTTCAGAACATTTCCTATGGGATTTCTGCAATATGTAATATCTGAAAGAGAAGAACTTGCTACTGCTGTATTGCTTGGTAAAAAAACTCATCATTATATTTTTTCAGCCCCATCTTTGAGAAATTATTCCTATTCTTGGGGAGAAAGGTAAAAGAAGACTCTGAGTTGTTTTTTTACTTATATCTCTCAAGGATACTAGACATCTGGGATTCCAGCTCTTCAAATGCTGGAGAGGGTGTGGAGAAAAGTGAACCCTCTTACACTGTTGGTGGGAATGCAAACTCGTACAGCTACTATGGAGAACAGTGTGGCGATTCCTTAAAAAACTGGAAATAGAACTGCCATATGACCCAGCAATCCCACTGCTGGGCATACACACTGAGGAAACCAGAATTGAAAGAGACACATGTACCCCAATGTTCATTGTAGCACTGTTTATAATAGCCAGGACATGGAAGCAACCTAGATGTCCATCATCAGATGAATCACTAAGGAAGCTGTGGTACACATACACAATGGAATATTACTCAGCCATTAAAAAGAATGCACTTGAATCAGTTCTGTTGAAATGGATGAAACTGGAGTCCATTATTCAGAGTGAAGTAAGTCAGAAAGAAAAACACCAATACAGTATACTAATGCATATATATGGAATTTGAAAGATGTTAATGGTAACCCTATATGCGAGACAGAAAAAGAGACACGGATGCATAGAACAGTCTTATGGACTCTGTGGGAGAAGGTGAGAGTGGGACGATCTGAGAGAATAACATTGAAACATGTATATTATCATATGTGAAACAGAACACCATTCCAGGTTTGATGCATGAGACAAATGCTGAGGGCTGGGGCAATGGGATGACCCAGAGGGATGAGATGGGGAGAGAGGTGGGAGGGGGGTTCAGGATGGGGGACACATGTAAACCCATGGTTGATTCATGTCAATGTATGGCAAAAAACCCTATAATATTGTAAAGTAATTAGCCCCCAACTAAAATAAATAAATTAGTAAAAAAATAAATGAATGCTGAAAACCTGCTCAATATGTCATTATTAATAATATGCATACTATATTGGATTTAAAAATATCAGCATTACTATAATTCAAGGAGAAATCATGTTAATGTTAAACGGGAGAATGTTTTTATATCACTTTTTTAGGTAGATGAATTGACAATAAAATATATAGCAATAATTCTAAGATTCTCATCTTCTCATATTAGTCTCAAAGTTCTGTGAATTTTGCTTGTAAATGCATATGTTCCATGTATATAACTTAACTTACTCTAAATTTTCATCCTCACTTTCACCATGTTTTTGTACATATTGTAAAGAGAAGTTACTTGTACCACATAGCAAATGATTACATTTCAAACACATCATATTGATCTTAGACCTGTGTATTCTGTTGTCAGATTGTGGGATTGCACTTAGTCCTTATGTTCTACTATTACTAATGGGGATGACAAATGTATCATGTGATTAAATTAGGTAATGATTATAATAGTCAGGAACAGAAGAAGATCCTATGTCTATTATATTTCTATTTATTTTATTGTAATATGATTGTTGATTTTTCTTATCTTGCATTTCTGAGGTATTATGAGCTCATTAAGGAAGATTCTGACTTTTACATAACTTCTTAGGGACAGGTCAGTTCAGTTGAGTCACTCAGTCATGTCCAACTCTTTGCAACCCCATGGACTAGAGCACGCCAGAATTCCCTATCCCTCATGAATTCCCAGAGCTTGTTCAAATTCATGTCCATCGAGTTGGTGATGCCATCCAACCATCTCATCCTCTGTCATCCCTTTCTCCTCCTGCCTTCAATCTTTCCCCACATCAGGGTCTTTTCATCGCATCAGGTGGCCAAATTATTGGAGCTTCAGCATCAGGCCTTTCAATGAATGGTTTAGTCACTAAGTTGTGTCTGACACTTATGGCCGCGTGGATTATAGCCTGCTAGGCTCCTCTGTCTATGGGATTCTCCAGGCAAGAATACTGGAGTGGGTTGCCATTGCCAATGAGTATTCAGGACTAATTTCCTTTAGGATCAACTGGTTTGATCTCCTTGTATGTTAAGGGACTCTCAAGAGTCTTCTACAATACCACTGTTCAAAGCATCAATTCTTTGGCACTCAGTTTTCCTTATGGTCCAACTCTCATATCCTTACATAACTATTGGAAAAACCATAGCTTACGGACAGGTCAGCTTTCATGTAATCTAAACATAAAGCGATGCCTAGTGCTAAAATTGTGTTTATTAATTTTTATAATAAACAGACTCTACCTAGTCAGGTGGTGGTACTGAAGGCTAATATAATGTATGCTAATATTTTTGCAAACTACAATATTCTGTACAAATGTATATGTGTATACATATATAAAACACCAAAATTTACCTTGCAATTTTCCTCTCTAACCCCTAAAAAGAAGGAAAAAAAGGGATATTTTTCTTTCTTCATGAAAATTGTCTGAATAATGCTGTCAAATTTAAGGCAAATTATGAAAAAATTCAGAATGAGCTCTCTGGAGAAAATATGCAAAAGCCACCATATGTTTTCTTGTTTTTACCTTTCATTATTCATGAGTCCAGAGGCAGCTGTTACAGACATAAACTCCATATGAAACTGGACATCTTATTTATTTTCAATAAGGAAAATGGTTGATGCCTCACATTAACAGCTTTTAGTACTTTGAGAAAATGTTTCCTGAACTCTCTCCTCACCAATACACATTCTCTCCTGTGATATTATAAGAAAATCATTTTACTAATGCCATATTAAATATGGCTGTTTCATAATTATAAAAGTCACATATATACATATATGTATTAGGTATATTAATACAGTCAAAATTTTCAAACAGATTTAAAGTATTTATATTTTGCCACTTATACAGCATTACATAGACTTTTACATACCAAGAAAATTATATAAGTAAAAAAATGTAACGACTATACTTGACTAATATATTTGAAGATATCCAGGGCAACACGACTACCCGAAATACATAAAGTAGATTTTTGTGCCAAATTCTTCATGTTTTATGAAACTACTACTCGAAAAAGGGAAAGAAATTGTGAACAGGTGGTATTTTTACTATTTATTTTATATTATTCTCTGGTTTCTTACCTTTGGCTACCATTTCCTACCAGATGTGCTCTTTATCTTTTATTTTAATTATATATAATTAAATATATATTATATATATATTTTATATATAGCTTTTATTTATATATAATATAAATATTAATGTGATCTATATCTTTACTTGGCTTCATACCTCAGAAAAATATTATTTTATATGTTATTTAATCACCATGATGAGAAAATATTGTAGAATTTAAGAAAGTAATACTAAGTTAATGAAATGTAGAAAGTAGTTATTTAATAAATATTAGATACACTAGGTAATATTTTTAAAAGAAAAACATTGGGGACCACAAAACCACTTTTAAATTTCTGGTTTCAACATATTTCATAGTTACATATGTCTAATAGTCAATAAAATACAGTTATATCATTATGTATCAGCCTTCTGGTGATAGATGGAATACATTTTCAATATTAAAATATTCTCAGGATCTGTGCATGATATAGTTCTAAAATACATAGACTTACTAATTTTATACTCTTTTGGAATTAGTTTCATGACAGAATCATAAATTAACAATTAGTCTTAAATACTGGAAGATTGATAAAAAATCTTCTTTAAGAAGTCATAGTCCTTAGTTTAGCAGGGTTCATTTTCTGTTTAGGTTAAATGTAGATAACTTAGCCATTATTTTAATCATACTTTTTAAATTTATATATTTGGAAATTAGAAAGCCAAATATAAAACATATAATGAGTGGAATGGTTGTCAATTCTGTTAGAACTCATAACTACTCAGAGATAAACAGTCATTCCTTGGTCACAGGGGATGATGGAACAGATGTAAATGGAGAGAGGGATTTCATACATAAAACTTGAATAGAATGATGATAAATGTTATGTCTGAATGCTTCTGAACCCTAAATAAAAATGTGACCCAAACTGAAGGAATAAATATGTAAAGTATTCCATAGGAAATAACGGCTTTTATCTTGAAACTTGAGAAAAAAATTTCAATATAAATTAATGGAGGGGAGTGATTTATGGGGAGAGGTTCTGGGAAGGAGCAGTCCTAGAAATGAAAGGATCTCTTACCATCTAAAGCTGTTTGCATAAATAGGAAACACAGATGCACTTAAAGTCGCCATGAGTTTTCTAACTTACACGCACACACACACACACACACACACACACACACACATAGACCCATCTCTCCTTTTTTATTCTATGATCCAGATAAATGAACAACTGTGTAGAGACAAGAAAGGAAATCTTCCTGTTATTTAGAGATGGGGGTGTATAGGGAAATGAACAGGGCATTTAGATGCTTATCTATTTCCTTGTAATAGTTGCTATCTTAGACTAAGCACATACACATTCTTCAAAGAAATAGTATAGTTCTCATTCCACTGGAGATGCCATACTGTTTTCCAAAACACTCAAAGAGCATGAAAATTAGGGTGAAAAATCACTCTGTCACAGCACAACACTTTTGCAGAGCCTGAAACCCTGTCTTTTTGCATGGGTCTCAACTTCTTCATCCACCTTGTCCTTCAGATTTAGAACATCAACTTGTCTAGAGCTGTCCTACCACTGGAGTGAGGGCACATGAACCCATGGATTCAATGTAGTGCATCCAATTTATAAACTTAGTTTTTAAAATATCAAAAATTATTCATGGTGTATACTAACTCTCCCTAGGACAGGATTTATATTCAGTGCTATGCATTCCACTGAATTCATGTTCTAGTCATGAATCTGCAGCAGTGAGAGCTGGTGGTTTCTGAAGCGATCAGCATCCTTTTGCAAAGCTCTGCTTCAGGCCAAGGCATTATAGAGACCGAAGAAAGTGTCCTCTAGGGCTTCCCAGGTGGCTCAGTGGTAAAGAATCAACCTGCAATGCAGGAGGCATGGTTTAACCGCTGGCTTGGGAAGATGCCCTGGAGACGGACATGGCAACCCTCCTCAGCATTCTTGCCTGGAAAATTTCATGGACTGAGCACCCTGGCGGGCTACAGTCCACCAGGTCACAAATGAGTTGGACACAACTGTGCAACTAAACAACTAAGAGTCCTTTAATCTCCGCAAAGGAGGGAGAAAGAGTGGAAGAGAGGTGGGAGGTAATCAGGTTGATAGTAGTCTATCAAAGTTGCAACTTTTAATTCTTAGGGAGTTCTTCTTCCCCAAACAAAACTAGAAATTTCAAACTAAAGACCATTTTAAATTACATTATACTGTTGCTACTCCAATGATCAAATTGGAGAACTTGGGTTCAGGTAGATGTATTTTCTGCATTTCCAAGAAATAAGAGACTCTTAGCATGCCCATAAAAGCATTGTGGTTCGAAAGGAGTGGACATCTGATCTAGAAATTCTGACTGTCTAGTTTCACCGAAATATTTTGCAATAGCTCTTGTTCTTCAAACTCTGTAGCATCAATAGATATTTCATTCCAGAAGATTACAAGTGATAATTTAAGCTTTTATTTATTTATTTGCCACTGAATTACATTTACTTCCACTCTCACAGTTCCCTGAACAGTAAGCCATTACCATCTTTTAATCTAACCAATTCAGACAACCAATTCCAGATTCACAGCATTAAGGGTCTCTTTCCTGGAACCACTTCTGTAGCAAATACTTTCTATTTTGTCTCTTTCTGTCCATGATTAATTTTTCAGGAAAACAAAGTGTTATATAATTGATCACATTAATTCTCATATAACTTAACGTTCATGTAGTTGTGTAATTGTTTCTCTCATCACTCCTTTAAATGTAGATTTAAATGTAGAGATTTTTGTGGTAACTCTTCTGAGGAGGAACGTATATAAGAAATATATATATATACACATATGTGTATATATATAATTCCTATATATGTGTGTATATACACATAAATATAGTAATTATCCTCTCATATTTGAAGATGATCTAGTTGATAAAATTTTAATTCCAGCATTCTCCTTTTGTGATTAATTTTTATTGGAGTATAGTTGATTAAAAATGTTGAGTTAGTTTCTAATATATAGTAAAATGAGTTAGCATACATATATATATATATATATATATATATAAATATCCCCTCCCTTTTGGATTTCCTTTCCATTAGATCACCACAGAGCATTAAGTAGAGTTCCCTGTGCTGTACATTATGTTCTTATTAGTTACATTTTAAAATACATGAAATATTATATTTCAATATCAATGTTATTATTGAGCAGTCTAATGTCTACCCCAATTCTTGTCACAGTCCCAGATGCATGACACCCTTCGGAATATCAGCTTTGTTGTCTAAAATTGTGGATGGGGAAACAGTTACAGGCAATATCTCTTCTAGTTTAAATTTAAATCCAGTTAAATTTTATATCAAATTGCAAACATCCATTGGATCATAGAAAAAACAAGAGAATTCCAGAAAAACATCTACTTCTGCTTCATTGACTACAGTAAAGCCTTTGACTGTGTGAATCAAAAAAAACTGGAAAATTCTTCAAGAGATGGGAATACCAGACCATCTTACTTGCATCCTAAGAAACCTGTATGCAGGTCAAGAAGCAACAATTAGAACAGGACATGGAACAGCAGACTGGTTCCAAATTGAGGAAGGAATACATCAAGGCTGTATATTGTCACCCTGCTTATTTAACTTCTATGTGGATTATATCATGCAAAATGCCAGACTGGATGAAGAACAAGCTGGAATCAAGATTGCTGGGTGAAATATCAATAGCCTCAGATATGCAGATGACACCACCCTTAGGCAGAAAGCAAAGAGGAACTAAAGAGCCTCTTTTATTTTTTTCTTTTAAATGTTCATTGAAGCCTTTATTGTAAAACAATCTGAAGATATTTAGTAACTGTGAACTCTTGACAGTAAATTTCAGTTCCAGTTGTTTTAAAAAAAGACTGCTCTGTTGTAGCCAACTAGCTTTTTAAAGTTTCAACTCAATAATTTGATATAGCTTTTCAGTGATACAAAGGAATGCTTCTCTATCATAGCAAATAAGGTAAATGTTATTTTCTACATTGATGACAAAATCTTTTCATATTCCAGGTTGTAAATCTACTTCTAACAGGTTCCCCCCACCTCACACCCCAGCACCAAGGAATCTTTATACTCAAGCCAAAAAATACTTTGCAAAAAGATTATTTTCAACATATAGAATGATAGTATGCTTTGTCCAGGTAAAGTCATTTAATTTACTAGGTCTCTGTCTTTGTCCCCACATTGAAATTTGCTTCTTTCAAAACTGAAGCTTTATAAGAGTCATATCGAGGTCTTGTTATGTTGCTGCTGCTGCTGCTAAGTCGCTTCAGTCGTGTCCGACTCTGTGCGGCCCCATAGACAGCAGCCCACCAGGCTCTCTCGTCCCTGGGATTCTCCAGGCAAGAGTACTGGAGTGGGTTGCCATTTCCTTCTCCAATGCATGAAAGTGAAAAGTGAAAGTCAAGTCGCTCAGTGGTTTCCAACTCTTGGCAACCCCATGGCCTGCAGCCTACCAGGCTCCTCCATCCATGGGATTTTCCAGGCAAGAGTACTGGAGTGGGGTGCCATTGCCTTCTCCCTTGTTATGTTAGAAGACACTTAAAAAAAAAACAGGTTAGAAACAGTAATGATCTCCATTCTTTAGTAGCTATTCAAAATACTGAATTCATTCCAGATGATTCATTTGGAAGAAATACTGACAAACTAAGATGTAGTCAGAATAAGGTGGTAATGATGATAGTAGTCTTTGAGATGCATCCTTATCAAAGGAATTGGAAAAGAAGAAAGGTATTTGGATGGCAGTCATGGAAGGAGTACATGTTTTGTTGTTGCTTCAGAGCTTATCTAGATGGGATGAATTGGTACTGACATATATAAATTATTAATATTGTGCATAAAATAGATTACTAATGAGAATCTACTGTATGGCACAGGGAAATTGACTCAATGCTCTGTGGTAACCTAAATGGAAATGAAATTTTAAAAAAATGGAGGGTTTAAATGTATATGTATAGCTGATTCATTTTGCTGTACATTAGAGACTAACACAACATTGTAGGGAAAATTTAGTGCTTAGTCATTCAGTCATGTCCTACTCTTTGTGACCCTTTGGACTGTAGCCCACCAGGTTCCTCTGTCCATGGGATTTTCCAGGCAAGAATGCTGGAGTAGGTTGCCATTGCATTCTCCAGGGGATCTTCCTGACTCAGGGATTGAAACTGCATCTCCTGTCCCCTGCATCTACTGGATTGCAGGTGGATTCTTTACCTGCTGAGCAACTATGTTGTTTTTCAGTCACTCAGTCATGTCCAACTCTTGCAACCCTGTGGACTGCAGCATGCCAGGCTTCCCTGCCCCTCAAAATCTGCTGGAGTTTGCTCAAAATCATGTCCATTCATGAATCAGTGATGGCATCCAACCATCTCATCCCTTGTCACCCCTTCTCTTCTTTTTATATTTTTTCTTTTTAAATTATTCTTTATTGAAAGATAACTGCTTTACAGAATATTGGTGTTTTCTGTCAAACTTCAACATGAATCAGCCATAGGTATACATATATCCCCTCCCTTTTAAACTGCCTTCCCATCTCTCGCCCCATCACACCCCTCTAGGTTGATACAGAGCCCCTGTTTGAGTTTCCTGAGCCATACAGCAAATTCCTGCCTATTTTACATATGATATATTAGTTTCCATGTTACTCTTTCCATACATCTCACCCTCTCCTCTCCTCTCCCAATGGCCATAAGTCCATTCTCTATGTCTGCTTCTCCATTGCTGCCCTGTAAATAAGTTCTTCAGTATCTTTTTTCTAGATTCCATATATAGGCATATATGGTATTTATCTTTCTCTTTCTCACTCGCTTCACTCTGTATAATAGGTTTTATGTTCATCCACCTCATCAGAACTGACTCAAATGTGTTCCTTTTTATGGCTAAGTAATATTCCATTGTGTATGTGCACCACACTTCTTTATCCATTCATCTATTGATGGACATCTAGGTTGCTTCCATGTCCTAGCTATTGTAAATAGTGCTACAATGAACAATGAGATACATGTGTCTTTTTCACTTTTGGTTTCCTCAGGGAATATGCCTAGGAGTGGGATTGCTGGGTCGTATGCTGATTTTAATCCTAGTTTTTTAAGGAATCTCCATACCATGTTCCATAGTGGCTGTATCAATTTACATTCTCACCATCAGTGCAAGAAGGTTCCCTTTTCTCCATACCCTCTCCAGCATTTATTGTTTGTAGACTTTTTGATGATGGCCATTCTGACTGGTGTGAGATGATATGTCATTGTAGTTTTGAGTTGCATTTCTCTAATAATGAGTGATATTGAGCATCTTTTCATGTGTTTGTTAGCTGTCTGTATGTCTCCTTTGGAGAAATGTCTGTTTATGTTTTTTTCCCACTTTTTGATTGGGTTGTTTGCTTTTCTGGCATTAAGTTGTATGAGCTGCTTGTATATTTTGGAAATTAATCCTTTGTCAGTTGTTTCATTTGACAGTTGTCTTTTCACTTTGCTTATAGTTTCCTTTGCTGTGCAAAAGCTTTTAAGTTTAATCAGGTCCCACTTGTTTACTTTTGTTTTTATTTCCATTGCTCTAGGAGGTGGGTCATAGAGGATCTTGCTTTGATTTATGTCATCAACTGTTCTGCCTATGTTTTCCTCTAAGAGTTTTATAGTTTTTGGTCTTACATTTAGGTCTTTAATCCACTTTGAGTTTATCTTTGTCTATTGTGTTAGGAAGTCTTCTAATTTCATTCTTTTACAGGTAGCTGTCCAGTTTTCCCAGCTCCATTTATTAAAGAGGCTATCTTTTTCCCATTGCATATTCTTGCCTCTTTTGTTGAAAACAAGGTACCCATAGGTGCATGGGTTTATTTCTGGGCTTTCTATCTTGTTCCATTGGTCTATATTTCTGTTTATGTGCCACTACCATACCCCCTTGATGACTGTAGCTTTGTAGTATAATCTGAAGTCAAGAAGGTTGATTCCTCCAGCTCCATTCTTCTTTCTCAAGACTGCTTTGTCTATTTGGGGTCTTTTGTTTTTCCATATGAATTGTGAAATTTTTTGTTCTAGTTCTGTGAAAACTGCCATTGATAATTTGATAAGGATTACATTGAATCTGTAGATTGCATTTGTAGTATAGTCATTTTCACAACACTGATCCTTCCAACCCAGAAACTTGGAATATCTCTCCATCTGTTTATGTTGTCGTTGATTTCTTTCATTAGTGTCTTATAATTTTCTGTGTACAGTTCTTTTATCTCCTTAGGTAAGTTTATTCCTAGATATTTAATTCTTTTTCTTGCAATGGTGAATGGGATTGATTCCTTAAATTCTCTTTCTTATTTTTCATTGTTAGCATATATAAATGCAGGTGATTTCTGTATATTTATTTTGTATCCTGCAACTTTGGTAAATTCACTGATTAGCTCTAGTGATGTTCTCATGCTATCTTTGGAGTTTTCTATGTACAGTATCATGCCATCTGCAAACAGTGAGAGCTTTAGTTCGTCCTTCCAATCTGGATTCCTTTTATTTCTTTTTCTTTTCTGATTACGGTAGCTAGGACTTCCAGAACTATGTGGAATAATAGTGGTAAAAGTGGACACCCTTTTCTTGTCCCTGATCTTACGAAGAATGCTTTCAGTTTTTCACCATTGAGAATAATGTTTGCTGTAGGCTTATCGTATTTGGCCTTTACTATGTTGAGGTAGGTTGCTTCTATGCCCGTTCTTTGTAGAGTTTTAATCATAAATGGGTGCTGAATTTTGTCAAAGGCTTTTTTCTGCATCTATTGAGATGATCATATGGTTTTTAATTTGTTAATATGATGTATCACATTGATTGATTTCCATATACTGAAGAATCCTTGCATTCTTAGAATAAACCCAACTTGATCAAGTTGAGCATGAAGGTAGCACAGCTGCTTGGCCATGACTTAGAAGGAAATAAAGAAGTGAATTAAATGTCTACAGATATCTGGTTAGTTTAAACCAGTATTCATCTGTTCTGATAATGACCTGTGAACACATAGACTAGATGTCAAATACTCTGAAAGAAAAAGAAGTAATAATTATTCTGGGTAACTAGAGAGAAATAAGATGTCAATGGAAGCATTCCACACTATTCTTTTTAATGCATAGTCAGTATTCATTGCAACACTGATACATATTTTTTAGTTACTTTTTTTCTGACCCAAGAATTTCTTTTCTCAACATTTTTGTACTTAAGTCTTTACATAAGAGCAAGTCTAGGGTATATGCATGAAAATGGAGTTTTGGGGTCATGTATAAGGGCATCTTAAAGTTTCTTACATATTAGCTAAATGCAATTTAAAGTACTGTAAAATATTTCTGTTTATATGCCAACAATGTCTTAGAGTTCCCTTTACATCTTTATAAAAATATTAGTATTTTAGACTATTTTAAATCAATATTATAGGTGTATAATGGCATTATATAATCTTTTATTTGAATACTGCTGATCATAAATGAGATTGATTATTTTTTTATTTGCTTTCTGACTATTTTGATTATTCTTCTTCAGATTCACTGCCAATCCAAAGATTTTATTAATTGTGTTATTCACTTTTTCACTTTTTTGTGTGTACATATTTAATATGTATTTTTCAGAATAACACTGGTGATTTTGTATATTGCATATTTGTCATGTTATTTAAGGTCATTTTTTAAAAAGTAAATTCTTATCTTACATAATGTTATTTTATGCTTTAAGTGTAAAGTATAGTAGGTCAAATGATTCCCCCTTTGTACTTCTCTCTTGTTGATTGGAATTATATTTATTATAGAAATTATTAAGGAAAAATCAATTCTATCATGTTATTGTTACTATATCACTTATCCCCACTATTTTTTGCTTGAAAACAATTTTTTCTGACTTTAATGTTACTTCTGAGCATTTTAAAATTGGTATTTTATGTTTTAATCTTATACGTTATACTATTTTTACAGTTTTTCATTTCCTCATCTGTTTTCCAGTTTTTATATTAAGAATTTTAGAGAAGTAACCTGGCATGTTTATTTAATTTATTTATTTAATATATCTTTGTGTTCCTTAGAATAAGCTTCCTCTATACATCTTTTGGCCATGCCAAGTTGCATATGGGATCTTAGTTCCCCAACCAGAGATAAAACCTGTGCCCCTGCAGTGGAAGCTCAGAGCCCTAACCACTGGCTATCCAGGGAAATCCCTAACCTGACATGTTTTAAATAAGCTTTATTTGTGGTAAATAGTAACTATACATTAATAAAACAGCATTTGTTTCTTTTTAGAGTACTTTGTTAGCTTAGATATAATATATTTATATTACTAAATATAAATATACATAAATAATGAAGCATAGTTAGAAAATGAACATTTACCAGTAAGTTCAAGACCTACAAAAGCATCATTAGTTTTGAGTCTAGATGTCTGTTCTAGTGTAATTTGATTTCACGTTTTTTGTTTCATAATTTATTGCTTTTTAAATGTAAATTATGCTTTCAGATATAATTTTGGACATCTTTTTCACACTTACTTCAAGACTTTGAAATATTAATATTATTCTTTAAAGATTAATTTTATCAGAAATATATTTTTAGCTGTCAACTTTATTGACATTTTCAGTATTGTACTTTTTTGTTTTTAACTTTCATTGAGAGTTCATTTTCAGCAAGAGATTTTGAGTTTGTCTCTATTTTCTCTTCTGTTTAGCATTTTGAAATTATTTACTTCATGAAAAATTATAGCCTTGAGATATGTTTGAGTGTGTGAGGGCTCAGTAACTCAGTCTTGTCTAGCTATTTGCATCCCCATGGACTGTAGCCTGCCAAAATTTCAATTCTATCCATGGAATTTTCCAGGCAAGAATACTGGAATGGGTTGCCATTTCCTACTCCAGGGGATCGTCTCAATTCAAGTAGATATGTTGAATTTAATGTATTTGTGTGCTCAGTAGTATTTATTTATTTTTTCTTCTTTTATTCACTGATAGAAGTGAAAACCCTGACTTCAAGCATTGAGCTAAACTCAGGTCGCCATAATCATAACCAGTAAGTTAGGGCACCAACCAAGGTGGAGCAGTACTCATGTGATAGACAAAGTCCCTGTTCTCAGTATTTATCTCATATATGAACTCAATTGTTTTTCTTAGTTTTCTTCATATTTATAGCTGTTCTGAGTTTGAAGCAAAGGACAACATTAAAGCTGGAAATAACTTGCTGTACTGTCCCAGTTGTTTGGCTGAGTTTCAATATTGCCTTAGAATAAGATAGAAAAAACAATTTTCAATAAGCAATTATTGGAAAGAAGTTCAATATATCTTGAGAATATAATAGGTAACTGAAGACAGTATACAAAGGGACATTCTATGTCATACTGCCTTCAAATTTATGATTTCGAGAAACCACTGAGAATTTTTATGTAACATTGATAACACTTTAATCTATGATAATTTGGTTATTAAATTAGAACATTTTATGTTGTCTAGGTTTGTGGATAACTTTCTCAATAATATTGTTTGTGTAGTCATGTATACTAGTGTGCATATTATATCAGCAAATTCATTTTTTAGTTTGAACTACTTCTGTTACATATATTTATTTCTTTTTTCTTCCTGGGGAAAGTTATGGTAAGTGACATAAAAATAGATATACTTTAATTTACAAAATGCTTCGTAAGAGCCACAAAGTGGTGTCTCTCACTTTGGCCACCTGATACGAAGAGCTGACTCATTGGAAAAGACGCTGATGCTGGGAAAGATTGAGGGCAGTAGGAGAAGGAGGAGGAAATGGCTAGATAGCATCACTGACTCAATGGACATGGGTTTGGGTAGACTCAGGGAGTTGGTGATGGACAGGGAGGCCTGGTGTGCTGCGGTTCATGGGGTCGCAAAGAGTCGGACACGACTGAGTGACTAAACTGAACTTAGGCCTATACAGACATCACTGGAGATTGAAATGCTGTGAGAAATCATTATTCTGGGGAAGACTCTCCTTATGCTTTTAGCTGTAATTAATGTTCATGTGATAAGTGTATTCAATTATTCATGAATTCTGACGTTTGTTTAACAGTAAGAACTACCTAGTCAAATACCTCCCCTTAAAACTAAGAAAAACAAGGAGCAGACTTGTGATATTTTTTATAAAATGCTGCAGCAAGTTGGAATGCATTATTGAGACAATAAAAATAAGTAAATTGATACAATTCTTTAACATTAAGCATTGTAGATAAGCTGCAAAACTTCTACAGTAACAAAGTTTGTATTCAAATTTAAGAAATGGTATAATTTTAACCGTATTATTTCTTACATAATACAATACCCTATAATTGGATTACTTCCATCAGATAATTCAGTTTTAAGAAAACATGATTTGGTAACAGACGACTGTATAATAGCTGCTTCTATGTACTGTTTTGCTTGAGTGTGTTCTCAGATATGTTTGATTCTTTGTTATACCAAGGACTGCAAACTGCCAGACTCCTCTGTCCATGGAAGTTTCCAGAAAGAAAACTGCAGTACTTTGACATTTCCTCCTCCAGGGGATCTTCCTGACCTAGGAATGGAACCCAAGTCTCCTGTCTCTTTCTTTGGCAGACAGATTCTTTACCACTGACCCACCTGGAAAGCTCAATGTACTATTTTACTAGGGCATTTAAATGTCTCTGGAAGGAAAACCTCCTTTATCAGAATGATAGCTTGATGGTACATAAATTTCTTTACTCTTTGCCTGCAATGTCAGCTATGCTGACTCTGCTATTATCATAATTTTTCATTACTTACAACAGTGCTGGTCTACTGAAAATAAATTACATATTCTGCTACCCTCATTATCCTAAACTAATGTCAGCCATGAAGTCTCCTGAATAACAACTTTTACCTTTGTTAGGGAAATCAGGTGGGATAGTAATGAAGAGCCCACTTACCAAACAATAAATAATAGCCTGTTTTATTTTGGTTGGACGATGTGATTTCAAAAAGAAAAGGTTTAAAAACACCCCATAAAATGGTTATTTTTTGCATTATATAGATGTTCTCAAATAAAGGTTTTAGTCAGTTCTTTTCATATCAAAGATATGAAATACCTTGTCTTAAAATCTTTTGCTCTTTGATATGTGCTTTACTCCCTGGTGGCTCAGACGATAAAGAGTCTGCCTGCAGTGTGCGAGACCCGTGTTTGATTCCTGGGTCAGGAAGATCCCCTGGAGAAGGAAATGGCAACCCACTCCAGTATTCTTGCCTGGAAAATTCCATGGGTGGAAGAGTCTGGCAGGCTACAGCCCAGGGGGTTGCAAAGAGTCAGACATGACTGAGTGACTTCACTTTCTTTCTTTCTTAACTCCTTTTCAGAGAATTAATGTGGTTTGTATCATTTCTCAATCAGGACTTCTAGTGTCTCTTTCCTCTGGACCTGTGTGAGTCCTGATCTTTTATAATGTCTGTACATACACAATTATCTTACAGAAAAATACACTCTTTCTTCTTTGTAGAGAAAAACAAGTGATATTCTGTTCTTCTTGGTCACATTCATGTCTTATATCAGAACTTGTTGGTTCAGATTCTGATCAACAGAAGTGATATTTATTATGCTTTATCAGTTATTTTATTTTTCACTCTGTAAAAATGCATTTAGTTATACTTATAAAGTTGTGGGGTTCCCTGCTGGCTTAGATGGTAACGAATCTGACTATAATGTGGGAGACCAGGGATTGATCCCTGGGTCGGTAACATCCTCTGGAGAAGGAAATGGCAATCCACTGCAGTGTTCTTGCTGGGAAAATTCCATGGACAGAGGAGACTGGTAGACTAGAGTCTATGTGGTCACAAAGAGTTGGACACGACTATTATTTGCTCAGATATTTTCTGTATTGAAATTTAATTCTGTATTGTTTCTTTTTTATATTTTCTCTGTGTATGGGAATAATAATTACCTTTATAACTGTTAGATCTACCAACTATTTTAAACACATACACATAAATTATGTTTACAAGAACTCTATGAAATAGAGATGTTATTATGTCTCAGGTTAGGATGATAAGGTATGAAAAGTATAAGAAACCATTCCAAGGTTACAGACCAAGTAAATGGTAAAGTAAGGATTCATACTCAAGCAGTCTAATTTCAGAGTTCATGTTTTTAAATGTATTTTATATCTCACATAGTATTTTTACTACTTTATTCATTAAAACTGTACATAATATAAAATAAAAAAGAGTAAATTTTTTCAAACGGCTGATGTTGCATTTACTTTTTACCTTAAAAGAATTAAAGTTAAGTGATTTTCACAATATAAAGCAAGTTCAGAAAAATACATTACATATGGAACAAGTCATAGGAATCATTTTGTTTTGTATTTTCAGTTCAGTTCAGTTCAGTTCAGTTCATTTGCTCAGTCGTGTCCGACTCTTTGCGACCCCATAAATTGCAGCACGCCAGGCCTCCCTGTCCATCACCAACTCCCGGAGTTTATACAAACCCATGTCCATCGAGTCAGTGATGCCATCCAACCATCTCATCCTCAGTCGTCCCATTCTCCTCCTGCCCCCAATCCTACCCAGAATCAGGGTCTTTTCCAGTGAGTCAACTCTTCTCATGAGGTGGCCAAAGTATTGGAGTTTCAGCTTCAACATCAGTCCTTCCAATGAACACCCAGGATTGATCTCCTTTAGGATAGATTGATTGGATCTCCTTGCAGGCCAAGGGACTCTCAACAGTCTTCTCCAACACCACAGTTCAAAAGCATCAATTCTGCGGCGCTTAGCTTTCTTCACCGTCCAACTCTCACATCCATACATGACCACTGGAAAAACCATAGCCTTGACTAGACGGACTTTTGTTGGCGAAGTAATGTCTCTGCTTTTAAATATGATACCTAGGTTGGTCATAACCTTCCTTCAAGGAGAAAGTGTCTTTTAATTTCATGGCTGAAATCACCATCAGTAGTGATTTTGGAGCCCAAAAAAATAAAGTCTCACAATGTTTCCACTGTTTCCCCATCTATTTCCCATGAAGTGACTGGGACCAGATGCCATGATCTTAGTTTTTTGAATGTTGAGCTTTAAGCCAACTTTTTCACTCTCCTCTTTCACCTTCATCAAGAGGCTCTTTAGTTCTTCTTCACTTTCTGCCATAAGGGTGGTGTCATCTGCATATGTGAGGTTATTGATATTTCTCCCGGCAATCTTGATTCCAGCTTGTGTTTCTTCCAGCCCAGCGTTTCTCGTGATGGACTCTGCATATAAGTTAAATAAGCAGGGTGACAATATACAGCCTTGACGGACTCCTTTGTCTATTTGGAAGCAGTCTGTTGTTCCATGTCCAGTCCAAACTGTTGCTGCCTGACCTGCATACAAGTTTCTCAAGAGACAGATCAGAGGGTCTGGTATTCCCCTTTCTTTCAGAATTTTCCACAGTTTATTGTGATCCACACAGTCAAAGGCTTTGGCATAGTCAATAAAGCAGAAATAGATGTTTTTCTGGAACTCTCTTGCTTTTTCGATGATCCAGCGGATATTGGCAATTTGATCTCTGGTTCCTCTGCCTTTTCTAAAACCAGCTTGAACATCTGGAAGTTCATGGTTCACGTATTGCTGATGACTGGCTTGGAGAATTTTGATCATTACTTTACTAGCGTGTGAGATGAGTGCAATTGTGCAGTAGTTTTAGCATTCTTTGGCATTGCCTTTCTTTGGGATTGGAATGAAAACTGACCTTTTCCAGTCTTGTGGCCACTGCTGACTTTTCCAGATTTGCTGGCATATCGAGTGCAGCACTTTCACAGCATCATCTTTCAGGATATGAAATAGCTCAACTGGAATTCCATCACCTCCACTAGCTTTGTTCGTAGTGATGCTTTCTAAGGCCCACTTGAGTTCACATTCCAGGATGTCTGGCTCTAGGTGAGTGATCACAGCATCGTGATTATCTGGGTCGTGAAGGTCTTTTTTGTACAGTTCTTCTGTGTATTCTTGCCACCTCTTCTTAATATCTTCTGCTTCTGTTAGGTCCGTACAATGTCTGTCCGTTATTGAGCCCATCTTTGCATGAAATGTTCCCTTGGTATGTCTAATTTTCTTGAAGAGATCTCTAGTCTTTCCCATTCTGTTGTTTTCCTCTATTTCTTTGCACTGATCGCTGAGGATGTCTTTCTTATCTCTCCTTGCTATTCTTTGGAACTCTGCATGCAGATGGGAATATCTTTCCTTTTCTCCTTTGCTTTTCACTTCTCTCCTTTTCCCAGCTATCTGTAAGGCCTCTTCAGACAGCCATTTTACTTTTTTGCATTTCTTTTCCATGGGGATGGTCTTGATCCCTGTCTCCTGTACAATGTCATGAACCTCTGTCCATAGTTCATCAGGCACTCTGTCTATCAGATCTAGTCCCTTAAATCTATTTGTCACTTCTACTGTATACTCATAAGGGATTTGATCTAGGTCATAACTGAATGGTCTAGTGGTTTTCCCTACTTTGGTCAATTTCAGTCTGAATTTGGCAATAAGCAGTTCATGATCTGAGCCACAGTCTGCTCCCAGTCTTGTTTTTGCTGACTGTATAGAGCTTCTCCATTTTGGCTGCAAAGAATATAATCAATCTGATTTCGGTGTTGACCATCTGGTGATGTCCACGTGTAGAGTCTTCTCTTCTGTTGTTGGAAGAGGGTGTTTGCTATGATCAGTGCATTCTCTTGGCAAAACTATTAGCCTTTGCCCTGCTTCACTCTGTACTCCAAGGCCAAATTTGCCTGTTATGCCAGGTGTTTCTTAACTTCCTACTTTTGCATTCCAGTTCCTTATAATGAAAAGGACATCTTTTTGGAGTGTTAGCTCTAGAAGGTCTTGTGGGTCTTCATAGAACCGTTCAACTTCAGCTTCTTTGGTGTTACTGGTCAGGGCATAGACTTGGATTACTGTGATATTGAATGGTTTGCTTTGGAAACGAACAGAGATCATTCTATCGTTTATGAGATTGCATTCAAGTACTGCATTTTGGACTCTTTTGTTGACCATGATGGCTACTCCATTTCTTCTAAGGGATTCGTGCCCACAGTAGTAGATATAATGGTCATCTGATTTAAATTCACCCATTCCAGTCCATCTTAGTTCGCTGATTCCTAGAATGTCAACATTCACTCTTGCCATCTCCTGTTTGACCACTTCCAATTTTCCTTGATTCATGGACCTAACAACATTCCAGGTTCCTATGCAGTATTGCTCTTTACAGCATCGGACTTTGCTTCTATCACCAGTCACATCCACAGCTGGGTATTGTTTTTGCTTTGGCTCCATCCCATCTTTCTCTCTGGAGTTATTTCTCCACTGATCTCCAGTAGCATATTGGGCACTTACTGACCTGGGGAGTTCATCTTTCAGTGTCCTATCTTTTTGCCTTTTCATACTGTTCATGGGGTTCTCAAGGCAAGAATACTGAAATGATTTGCCATTCCCTTCTCCAGTGGACCACATTCTGTCAGACCTCTCCACCATGACCCATCCGTCCTGGGTGGCCCCACGCAGCATGGCTTAGTTTCACTGAGATAGACAAGGCTGTGGTCCGTGTGATCAGATTAGCTAGTTTTCTGTAATTTTAGTTTCAGTGTGTCTGCCCTCTGATGCCCTCTCGCAACACTTACCTCTTACTTGGGTTTCTCTTGCCTTGGACGTGGGGTATTTCTTCACGGCTGCTCCAGCAAATACAGCCATTGTATTTTACTAACTGTATTTTATGTGCAAATAATAACTACTTTTATACAAATATAAAAATACAAGACACATGGATTTAAAACCTATCAGCAACTCATATGATTAACAATAAAGTATAAAGTTCATGCACTACTGAACTACTTATTAATTATAACTGCAAGAGAAAAAGAATGAGGAAATTGATTTATGCATTAATATACTAATCAAAATTTATGAACTAGACTTCTGCTTCTGGCAATAATCAAGTAAAATGTCCAGACTTAACCTCAACCATGAACAATTAGAGAATGGGGAAAAAACACAAACAAACAAAAATAGACATTAGATAATTAATGGCATTGGATTGTGATTCCCCAAAGTGGGAAAACGAGTAATGTGAGAAATAAAATTGCCTAGAGACATATTACGAATGACAGTGCAGAGACAGAGATCCCAAGTAGAGCATAGTAATATCACTGAACTAAGCATATAGGTAAAAAATCCGCCTGCAATGCAGGAGATGCTGGAGACATGGGTTCGATCCCTGGGTCAGGCAGATCCCCTGGAGGAGGGCATGGCAACCCACTCCAGGATTCTTGCTTGCAGAATCCCATGGACAAAGGAGCTTAGAAGGCTACAGTCCATAGAGTTGCAAAGAGTGAACATGATTGGAGTGACTGAGCATGGGCACAAAGCATATAGAAATTAAAGTTTAGGTACACTGAGGTAGTTGTAAATTGCAAGGCATAGTTTAACCAAAGAGGAACCTATATAGAAAAAGGGCACCAAAATTCTGCATAGCAATTGCACTGAGTCTTCACAGAATACTAAACTGCATATGTGTACAATGAAAGTTTATGAGACTAGGAAAAGGTGATAGGATGATGGTAGAAGCCAGATAATTCTCAGAGACTGCATGAGGTGCAGAGATATACAAGACCCAAACAACATTACTGGAGCATCAACTGTTGATCACTTTGGGCATTGAGTAAGGTTCCCAGGAGGTTAATATTTTAGCAGAAAACAATGACAGGAGTAAGCCTAATTTGTCTAGCCTAGACGTAAGATTACTTTGCCAATATTACTTTGCCAACAAAGGCCCATCTAGTCAAGGCTATGGTTTTTCCAGTGGTCATGTATGGATGTGAGAGTTGGACAATAAAGAAAGCTGAGCGCTGAAGAATTGATGCTTTTGAACTATGGTGCTGGAGAAGACTCTTGAGAGTCCCTTGGACTGCAAAGAGATCCAACCAGTCCATCCTAAAGGAAATTAGTCCTGAATATTCATTGGAAGGACTGATGTTGAGGCTGAAACTCTAATACTTTGGCCACCCGATGTGAAGAACTGACTCATTTGAAAAGACCCTGATGCTGGGAAAGATTGAAGGCAGGAGGAGGAGGGGAAGACAGAGGGTGAGATAGTTGGATGGCATCACCGACTCAATGGACATGAGTTTGAGTAAACTCTGGGAGTTGGTGATGGACAGGGAGGCCTGGTGTGCTGCAGTCCATGATGTCACAAAGAGTCGGACATGACTGAGCAACTGAACTGAACTGAGACATAAGATTACTGGTTGTAATATGCCTAAATTTTCTTCAGAGAAATATCAATTTTATAATCAAAACAGAAATGTTTAAAAATAAGTCTAGAGAAAAATCAACCTGATGTGAAGATAATTTGCCTTCTAGAACTCATCAGCAGCATATTGTATTAAAGATTTACTGAGCATGGCCTTGCTCACCAGAGCAAGACCCAGTATTCCGCACAACTAATCTCTCCCATCAGGAAGCTTCAACAAGCCTCTTATCCTCATACATCAGTGGGCAGACATAATGAAAACCACAATCACAGAAAACTAACCAAATTGATCCCATGGATCACATCCTTGTCTAACTCGATGAAACTTATAAGCCATGCAGTGTAGTGCCACCCAAGATGGACGGATCATGGTGGAGAGTTCTGACAAAATGTGGTCCACTACAGAAGGGAATGGCAAGCCACATCAGCATTCTTGCCTTGAGAAACCCATGAACAATATGAAAAGGCAAAAAGATATAACACTGAAAGATGCACTCCCCAGGTCAGTAGGTGCCCAATATGCTACTGGAGAAAAGCAGTGAAATAGCTCCAGAAGGAATGGAGAGCCAGAGTAAAAGCAAAAACAACACACAGTTGCGAATGTGTCTGGTGGTGAATGTAAAATCCAATGCTGTAAAGAACAATATTGCATAAGAACCTGGAATGTTAGGTCCATGAATGAAGGTAAATTGGAAGTGGTCAAAGAGGAGATGGCAAGAGTGAACATCGACATTTTAAGAATTAGCAAACTAAAATGCACCAGAATAGGCAAATTTAATTCAGATGATCATTATATTTATTATGATGGTCAAGAATCCCGTAGAAGAAATGAAGTAGCCCTCATAGTCAACAAAAACGTCCAAAATACAGAACTTGGGTGCAATCTCAAAAATGACTGAATGATCTTGGTTCACTTTCAAGGTAAACCGTTCAATATTACAGCAATACAAGTCTATGCCCCAAGCACTAGTGCCAAAAGCTGAAGCTGAACAGTTTTACAAAGACCTAAAAGACCACCTAGAACTAACACCAAAAAATATGTCCTTTTCATCATAGGAGACTGGAATGTAAAAGTAGAAAGCCAAGAGATAACCTGGAGTAACAGGCAAGTTTGGCCTTGGAGTACAAAATGAAGCAGGGTAAAGACTAACAGAGTTTTGATAAGAGAATACACTGGTCATTACAAACACCCATTTCTAACAACACAAAAGATGAAACTACACATGGACATCACCAGATGGTCAATATTGAAATCAGATTGATTATATTCTTTCCAGCCAAAGATGGAGAAGCTCTATACTGTTGGTAAAAAAAAAAAAAAAAAAAAAAAGAGGAGCTGACTGTAGCTCAGATCATGAACTCCTGATTGCAAAATTCAGACTTAAATTGAAGTAGGGAAAACCAATAGGCCTTTCTGGTATGACCTAAAACAAATCCCTTCTAATTATACAGTAGAATAGATTCAAGGAATTAGATCTGATAGACAGAGTGTCAAACGACCTATGAACAGAGGTTCATAACATTGTATAGGAGGTGGTGACCAAGCCTTATCAAAGAAAAAGACAGGGTATAAAGCAAAATAGTCATCTGAAGAGGTCTTACAAATAGCTGAGAAAAGAAGAGAAGCTAAAAGCAAAGGAGAAAAGAAAAGATATACCCATCGGAATGCAGAGTTCCAAAGAATAACAAAGATAGATAAGAAAGCCTTCCTAAATGAACAATGCAAAGAAATAGAGGAAAACAATAGAATGGGAAAGACTAGAGATCACTTCAAGAAAATTAAGAGTTACCAAGAGAACATTTCATGCAAAGATGGGTACAAAAAGGACAGAAACAGTTAGGACCTAAAAGAAGAAGATATTAAGAAGTGGTTGCAAGCATACATAGAAGAACTATTTAAAAAAATGATATTAATGATCTAGATAGCCACAATGGTGTGATCACCCAAGTAGAGACAGGTATCTTGGAGTGTGAAATCAAGTAGGAAGCATCACACGAACAAAGCTAGTGGAGGTGATGGAATTCCATTTGAGATATATCAAATCCTGAAAGGTGATGCAGTTAAAGTGCTTCAATCAATATGCTAGTAAATTTGGAAAACCCAACAGTGGCCACAGGACAGGAAATAGTCAGTTTTCATTCCAATCCCAAAGAAAGGCAATACCAAAGAATGTTCAAACTACTGCACGATTGCACTCATTTCACATGCTAGCAAAGAAATTGTCAAAATTCTCCAAGCCAGGCTTCAACAGTATGTGAACTGAGAACTTCCAAATGTTCATACTGGTTTTAGAAAAGGCAGAGGAACCAGAGATCTAGTTGCCAACATCCGTTGGATCAGCAAAAAGCAAGAGAATTCCAGAAAAACTTCTGCTTCATTGACTATGCTAAAGCCATTGACTGTGTGGATCACAACAAACTGGAAAATTCTTCAAGAGATGAGAATACCAGACCACCTTACCTTCCTCCTGAGAAATCTGTAGGCAGGTCAAGAAGCAACAGTTAGAACTGGACATGGAACAACAGACTGGTTCAAAATTGGGAAAGGAGTACCTCAAGGCTGTATATTGTCTGCTTATTTAACTTCTATGCAGAGTATATCATGCAAAATGCTAGGCCAGATGAAGCACTAGCTGGAATCAAGATTGCCAGGGGAAGTATCAATAACTTCAGATATGCAGATGACACCACCCTTATGGGAAGAGGTGAAAAGGAACTAAAGAGCCTCTAAATGACAGTGAAGCAGAAGAGTGAAAAAAAATGGCTTAAAACTCAACATTTAAAAAATAAAGATCATGGCATCCTGTACCATCACTTCATGGCTAATAGAAGAGGAAACAATGGAAATAGTGACAGACATTATTTTCTTGGATTCCAAAATCACTGCAGATGGTGACTGCAAACATAAAATTAAAAGATGCTTGCTCCTTGGAAGAAAAGCTGTGACAAACGTAGACAGCATATTAAAAAGCAGAGGCATTACTTTGCTAACAAAGGAACATACAGTCAAATCTATGGTTTTTCCAGTAGTCTTGTTCAGATGTGAGAGTTGGACTATAAAGAAGTCGAAGAATTGAAACTTTTGAACTGTGGTGTTGGAGAAGACTCTTGAGAGTCCCTTAGACTGCAAGGAGATCAAACCAATCAGTACTAAAAGACATCAATCCTTTATATCATTGGAAGGACTGACGCTGAAGCTCAAGCTCCAATACTGCGGGAGCCTGATGTAAAGAGCCAACACCTTAGAAAAGACCCTGACGCTGAGAAAGATTGAAAGCAGGAGAAGGGGATGACACAGGGCAAGATGGTTGGATGGCATCACCAACTCCATGGATATGAGTTTGAGGAAGCTTCAGGAAATGGTGAAGGACAGGAAACCCTGGTGTGCTGCAGTCCATGAGGTGGCAAAGAGTCGGACATTACTCAGAAACTGAACACCAACTCTTAAAGAAGAAAATAAATTCTAGACATTCAGCAATGTAGTAATTATAATGCCCAACACCTAATTAAGAGTTTCCCTGGTGTCTCTAAGGTAAAGAATCTGCCTGCAATGCTGGAGAAGCAGGTTTGTTCTCTGGGTCAGGCAGATCTCCTGGAGGAGGGCATGCAACCTACTCCACTGGGTCATAGGAGTCGGACATGACTTAGTAACTAAACCACCACACCATCCAATTAAAAAAATTTCTAGACGTGCCAAGAATCAGGAAAATGTGACTCATTAGCAAAAGAATAATGCTCAATAGTAAAGCTATTAATAGAACTGGTAGAAAGGGTGAAAGTACCAAAAATTACTTTGCATATTTGTGTGTTATAGGATTCAAGAAATTAAAGGAAAAATAGAAACCTGAAAACCTAGCTGTAAAGAGTGAATGAGTGAAAGTTGCTCAGTCGTGAGTGAAATTTTCCATGGCAGAATACTGGAGTGGGTAGCCATTCCCTTCTCCAGGGGATTTTCCCAACCCAGTGATCAAACCCTGGTCTCCTGCATTGCAGGCGGATTGTTTACTGGTTTGATGATACTAAAAGCAGATTAGATACTACAGTAAGAGGAGCACATTTGAAGAATATCAATAAGGATTATCCAAAGTAGAGTGCAGAGACAGGGCCTCCCTGATTTGACAGTTCAACAGTAAAGAATCCGCTTGTAGTGCAGGAGACACAGGAGACGGGAGCATGACTCCAGGGTTGTGAAGATCCCCTGGAGTATGAAATGGCAACTCACTCCAGGATTCTTGCCTGGGAAATCTGACGGACAGAGGAGCCTGCAGGGCTACAGTCCAGAGGGTTGCACAGAGTTGGACACAACTGAACACAGCCCAGAGTGCAGAGATGAAAAATAGATTAGTGGTTCCTGGTGGGTAGGAGAAGGGATAGTGGGAAGAGACTGCTAGTCCATATTAAGTGTTTAAAAGTAAAATAATGTGTGATGGACAACATTTAATAAGTCTTCGGTTTATAATGTCCATGAGAAGGGCAAGTTACTAAGTTACTAACGAGAATTCTACCAAGCATGCACCTGGACCACTAACAATTATTTCTATATTGAAGAGACACTATTACAGCATCAAATTACAATGTTTTGGTTAAAACATAGTGTATGATTATGATTGATCAATACTTTCTGCAGCTAAATGCCAATTTATATGTTATGAAAATGTGTTTTAGACTAGGTAAAGGTTTAGTTAGGTTTAAAGTAACATAGGAATGAATAAAAATCCATATTACTCACCACCTGGTGAATGAGCTCTGATCATGCACTAGCTCTCACATTATAATTAGCCTACAGTTTCATAGCTTCCATTTACTGCCTGAATGTATGCATCAGTAGATTTATCACAATAAAAGAACATAATGTCAAGGAGACTTCTGTACATTTTAAAAAAATAAATAATTAATTTAAATGTAAATACAGCTTAAGTAGACTTTCTCTGTGGAATAGAAACAATACCAGAAGTTATACATGTTTTAATATTATTATATTATCCTTTATTTCATTCAAAGACATGCAAATAACTCTGAAAGCAACCTTTATTTATCATAGTCCCTAAACATAGAATTGAGCTCCCCAGGTGGCTCAGAAACTGCTGCCAACAG
The DNA here is from genome assembly GCF_054371585.1 of Giraffa tippelskirchi. Taxonomy (NCBI): domain Eukaryota; kingdom Metazoa; phylum Chordata; class Mammalia; order Artiodactyla; family Giraffidae; genus Giraffa; species Giraffa tippelskirchi. The sequence goes on from NC_137279.1 coordinate 68,380,137, forward strand.
GAGCCACAGGAGTCTCAGTTTCATTCCCTGGGTCGGGAAGATTTCCTTGGAAGAGGAAATGGCAACCCACTCCAGTATTCTTGCTTAGGAAATCCAATAAACAGTAGAGCCCGGCGGACTACACTCTGTGGGGTCACAAAGAGTTGGACACGACTAAGCAACTGAGCATGCAGCAGAGCACACATAGAATTAAGTAAGAATGAAGATTTGGAGGAAATCAACATTATTTGTCAAGAGCAAAGGAAGTTTTCTCAGAATTCTCTAGGAAATCTCCAGATGACAGAAAACTAAAATTATAGTTTAATTTCATGCATTTTTATTCAGTATTTCTAGATTTCCTAAAATTATTCACTTATATCATTCAGACAGTCTCACAGAAGCCTTCTAATATCTAGCCTATATGCAAATAAATGGAAAATATTGATCATTGTTATAAGCATCACTATATATGTATGTGTATGTGTATCAAAACAAAAGGAATCAAGTACTCAAGAGCAATATATACCCATCAAAGCAATGTGATTATTGAAAATTGACCAGCTAAGTTTTAGCCCTTCACCAAAAGTTTTAGCCCTTTGCCAAAGCCTTGGATATTAATCAAACCAAGCATAAAATGTGTGTGGAGATCAGCCAGATAATTGATTAGCTTTTAAATTGAGCCATCAGTCTGTTCAAGAGCTAACTAGACCAATCTGTGACACTTTCAATCCCATAATTACTCAGACTAATTATATTAATCCTCTAAAATATGTTCCTGTGAAATGGCTAATGTCTAACATTATGGTTTTGCAATGACCTTAGTTCAATGAGGAAATGAAATCCATGTATGATCCACTGAATCAGATGAAATAGGATATTTTAAGTACATGTATAGATAAGTAGACCCAAAATTGGTGAGATTAAATGAGTTTTAAAAAATTTAATTGTCAAGGACTTGGACCAAAAAAAGAGTATTACATATATCTTCATTAGGTGGTAATGAATGAAGAGGTTATTATTTGGTAATTTATTTCTTAAGAGCCCTGTATATTGATGTGCACACATGTGCACACATGTGTCTGTACAAGTGCATCTTGGAATTTACATATGTATGTGGATAATTACTTTTATCAGAAAACATATTAAATTCAGATGAATTCAATATATTTATTTAAAAGCCCTACTATACCACAGGTATTAATATTGTTGTTGTTTAGTTGATGTTGTGTCCAACTTCTTTGCAACCACATGGACTGTAGTCCACCAGGCTCTGCTGTCCATGGGATTATCCAAACAATAATACTGGACAGGGTTGCCATTTTCCTCCTCCAGGGAATATTTGTGACTCCGGGATCAAACCGCATCTCCTGAATTGCCAAGCGGAATTTTTACTACTGAGCCTGCAGGGAAGCCCAACATTAATATTAGATGGTGTTAAACTACGGGTGAAAAAGAAACAGTTGCTTGAGGACAGGAATAGAAAACTGGATAATAATCAGTTCAGTTCAGTCACTCAGTTGTGTCCGACTCTTTGTGACCCCATGAATCGCAGCACGCCAGGCCTCCCTGTCCATCACCAACTCCTGGAGCTTAACCAAACCCATGTCCATTGCGTCGTTGATGCCATCCAACCATCTCATCCTCTGTCGTCCCATTCTCCTCCTGCCCCCAATCCTTCCCAGTATTAGGGTCTTTTCCAATGAGTCAACTCTTCGCATGAGGTGGCCAAAGTATTGGAGTTTCAGCTTCAACATCAGTCCTTCCAATGAACACCCAGGACTGAACTCCTTTAGGATGGACTGGTGGGATCTTCTTGCAGTCCAAGGGACTCTCAAGAGTCTTCTCCAACACCATAGTTCAGAAGCATCAGTTCTGCGGCGCTCAGCTTTCTTCACGTCCAACTCTCACATCCATACATGACTACTGGAAAAACCATAGCTGTGACTAGACTTACCTTTGCTGGCAAAGTAATGTCTCTGGTTTTAAATATGCTACCTAGGTTGGTCATAACCTTCCTTCCAAGGAGTAAGCGTCTTTTAATTTCATGGCTGCAATCACAAGCAGCAGTGATTTTGAAACCCCAAAAAATAAAGTCTGACACTGTTTCCACTGTTTCCCCATCTATTTCCCATGAAGTGATGGGAATAGATGCCATGATCCTAGTTTTCTGAACGTTGAGCTTTAAGCCAAATTTTTCACTCTCTTCTTTCACTTTCAACAAGAGGCTCTTCAGTTCTTCTTCACTTTCTGCCATAAGGGTGGTGTCATCTGCATATCTGAGATTATCGATATTTCTCCCAGCAATCTTGATTCCAGCTTGTGCTTCTTCCAGCCCAGCGTTTCTCATGATGGACTCTGCATACAAGTTACATAAGCAGGGTGACAATATACAGCCTTGACGTACTCCTTTTCCCATTTGGAACCAGTCTCTTGTTCCATGTCCATTTCTAACTGTTGCTTCCTTACCTGCATACAGGTTTCTCAAGAGACAGGTCAGATGGTCTGGTATTCCCATCTCTTTCAGAATTTTCCACAGTTTATTGTGATCCACACAGTCAAAGGCTTTGGCATAGTCAATAAAGCAGAAATAGATGTTTTTCTGGAACTCTCTTGCTTTTTCGATGATCCAGCAGATGTTGGCAATTTGATCTCTGGTTCCTCTGCCTTTTCTAAAACCAGCTTGAACATCTGGAAGTTCATGGTTCATGTTTTGCTGAAGCCTGGCTTGGAGAATTTTGATCATTTCGTTACTAGCGTGTGTGATGAGTGCAACTGTGCAGTTGTTTGAGCATTCTTTGGCATTGCCTTTCTTTGGGATTGGAATGAAAACTGACCTTTTCCAGTTCTGTGGCCACTGCTGACTTTTCCTGATTTGTTGGCATATCAAGTGCAGCACTTTCACAGCATCATCTTTCAGGATTTGAAATAGCTCAACTGGAATTCCATCACCTCCACTAGCTTTGTTCGTAGTGATGCTTTCTAAGGCCCACTTGAGTTCACATTCCAGGATGTCTGGCTCTAGGTGAGTGATCACAGCATCGTGATTATCTGGGTCATGAAGGTCTTTTTGGTACAGTTCTTCTGTGTATTCTTGCCACCTCTTCTTAATATCTTCTGCTTCTGTTAGGTCCATACTATTTCTGTCGTTTATCGAGCCCATCTTTGCATGAAATGTTCCCTTGGTATGTCTAATTTTCTTGAAGAGATCTCTAGTCTTTCCCATTCTGTTGTTTTCCTCTATTTCTTTGCATTGATCGCTGAGGAAGGCTTTCTTATCTTTCCTTGCTATTCTTTGGAACTCTGCATTCAGATGGGATTATCTTTCCTTTTCTCCTTTGCTTTTCACTTCTCTTCATTTCCCAGCTATTTGTAAAGCCTCTTCAGACAGCCATTTTGCTTTTTTGCACTTCTTTTCCATGGGGATGGTCCTGATCCCTGTCTCCTGTACAATGTCACGAACCTCTGTCCATAGTTCATCAGGCACTCTAAGATGCAAATTAATTTCAATATCCTAGGTCTACTCACATATACAAGAAATAGTCCTTAAGAGTCAAAGAATATTCAACACTGGGCTGAAGCTTAATATCTGTAGGCAACAGCAATGGGAAGACTACAGCAGACTGGGAGCCCTGGGGCACCAGCTGAAACTGCTCTGCCACTTAAGTCACATGGGTCGGCAGATCTAATGGTGCTCAAAGCATTATTGGCAGATAGAGATGTTGTTCAGTGCCACTGGCAGGTCCCTATAGGTGAATCACATCTCCCACCCTTAGAGTTTTGGAACAAAGCCCAGGCATCATCTGTGGAAAACTAATTTCCTTTTGAACATAGCATTTGGCTTGTTTCTGGGTCTCATTAAAGACTAAAGCTTAATTGTGGGCCACCAAGTTGCCATGCATTTGGAGTCATCCATCATGAGGCAAGATTTTCTGACCTACCAAGGCACAATGTCAGGCATGTGTGACAGTGCTCCATTATAAAATGAAAGTGCTATGGAGGAGATGGAGCTTGAGCAGGTGCTGAGGGAAAAGGTAGCTTGTGTGAGGAGGTAGCTCAAATGCCCATGGCTCCTACTCATATATCACATTCTTGAGCCCAATAGAGACAGTACTGAGTGATATAGAATCCATGCAAAGCTGAGAGCTGTGGCCATCTAGTTTCTGTGAATGGAGTCTCTCCCAGTAGGTATGTAACAGAGCTAAGGCCAAGTGCAGACCTCAGCACAGCCATACCTGTGAGCTATTACTCTGCACCCTGTCACCAGGCAACAAGTCCTGTTCAACTATTTGCAGTGGGCTCCTCCCTGAAGGAAGCAACAGTCAGTGAGTGACAGTTAGTGGGGACATTCAGAAAAGGTCAGTGGAGCAGTGATCATCAGGTGGACAGTGAGGTAAGAGTAGGATCTCGGGCTCTCCAGTTCGTCCAGCCTCAGGGCAGTGGGTGATCTGGGGTCCCAGGGGACAAGTGGGGGTTATTTCCTACTGACCACCAGAGCCCTCACTGTGACTCCCACTGGCCAGGCCCAGGCCTTGAGGAGGCAGTGACCTTCTCCCTGCCTCTGCCACCTCCTGGCAGCACCATCTGCCTGGGATGCCATCTGCAGGACCTGCTCCCACACCCCCACCACATGACCGGCCTGAGGAGCCCGAGAGCCAGTTGGGTTGTGTGCCTGGCTCCCTCAGCGATGACAGCTGAGCAGGGTCTGAGGACCTGGCCCTGAGGGCGTTGCCAGCTGAGCTCTGACTCAGCCAGGGCTGGACCCAGAGGGTAAGTTGTGCCTCAGGCCCTGCCCTTTTTTGTCAGAACAGACTGACACTCATGAGATATTTAGGGGAACAGTTACCTGACCATGACCTGACCTCCAGAACAAGGGCTCTGACACCAAGATGTTTACAACTCACCACGCCCCTGCCTCACCTTCCTAGGAAAGGGCTTCACTGAGAGCTTTCAGGAAGTTTGGGGTTTTTAAGGCATGGACCACTACTCTCCTTGCAGGGCCCTCAGTACATCTTTCTGGACTCCACACTTTGACCTTTCGTTTTTGTTTACCTTCCCTGTGTGTTGGGCATAGGGACTTGTTTTTCAGTGAAAGGCAGAGCTTCAGTGAGGGTAACTGCCTGTTTGTTTTTGCCTAGAAGGAGAGGTGCCAAATGACCAGCTCAATACCAATTCATGAAATGTGGCCAGTGGTTTGGTGGAATGATCAGGGCACAATTGTAAGATTCATGAAAAAAAAAGTCTTGAAGATGGTATGTGGATAGATATATTTGGAAACAGGATAGGAAGATAATTGTGTTCCAGGTGAATTAGTAGGGGGGGGGGGAGAAAAAAGAGAGAGGGAGGGACTTTAGCAATCAAGTGACTAAGACGGCCTCTACTATGAATGGCTGTCAGCATCCTGCTCAGCCACCTCTGTCTTTGCCCAGTGACTCATAAACAAAACAGCTCTGGTGACAAGGATGTGATCAGCATAGCTTAGCAATGCTGAATTCCACCTCCAAGGCTGGCCTGGCTATAGACACTGTTGAATGTCTATATCCCAACAATGGAGACTGACCCTGAGTTCTCTGAGGTGATCATCCAGCTACCTGGTGGAAGGCTGACTACATTAAATCCCTTTCTTTATGGAACTGGGTAACATCTTGCTTTTACTTGAAGATACACTCACCCAGAAAATGAATTTGCTTTCCTTGTCCACAGTGCTTCCCCCCAGACTACCATGACTGCTATATCTACCATCATGGTTTCCCACACACTTTGCTTCTGAACTAAATCCTCCAGAATTCCCTTTCTAGTGTGTTTCTACACTGGGTAGGCTACAAGAGCTACACTCCTGTGAAACATCAAGGAGGCTGTGGAATAACTAGTTTATAGTGCACACACATACCTTCCAATGACTCAGTTACACACTCATCTATGCACTACTGTGTAGGAATTTCATAGTTGTAATTAAATTGATTAAATTTATCAGTCCTAAGCAGTCAATTTTATTAAAAGATTTATCATCCTGGGTGGGCCTGACTTAATTAATCAAAAGGCCTTTAAAAGTGGGTGTATGCATGCTCAGTTTCTAAGTCATGTCTGAATCTTTTGCAACCCCATGGACTGTAGCCTGCTAGGCTCATCTGTCTATGGAATTTTCCAGATAGGAATATTGAAGTGGGTTGCTATTTCCTTCTCCAGGGAATCCTTCTTACCCAGGGATCAAATCCATGTCAGCTGCATTGACAGGTGGTTTCTTTACCATTGAGTTACCTGGGAAAACCTGTTAAAAGAGGATAGACCCTTTCTATGTCCAGAGATTCCAAGCTTCAGTTCATATAGTTTCCAGTCATTGTTGTTTCTTCCTGACTGTATGCTGTCAGGTTTGTTTAAGATGTTAAAGAATTTTCCTCTTGTTTCCTCTTGTTTAAGATGGTAAAGAATCCACCTGCAATGCAGGAAAACTCGGTTTGACTCCTGGGTCCAGATGATCCCCTGGAGAATGGAATGTCAATCCATTCTAGTATTCTTCCCTGGAGAATTCCATGGACTGTGGTCACAAAGAGTTGGATAAGACTGAGTAACTTTCACTTTTTCAGTAATCTTACAGACATGATCTACTTCAGAGAGTTGTTATGATAATTAAGTTAGATTATCAAGGAACCTATAAGCCATACTGTCTAAGTTGCTTCAGTCATGTCCAACTCTGTGTGACCCTATTGACTGTAGCCCACCAGGCTCCTCTATCCATGGGATTTTCCAGGAAAGAATATTGGGGTGGGTTACCATGCCGTCCTCCACGTGATCTTCCAGACCTGGGGATCAAACCAGCATCTTCTGCATCTCCTGCATTGGCAGACAGGTTCTTTATCATTAGCGTCACCTGGGAAGATACACCTGGCCTATACTAAGTTCTTTTATTCTTTAATTGTATCAAATACAATTTCTATCAAGAGAAAGCAATTTAGAATGTAAATAATTCCAAATATTGAGAGTAATGGTGATTATTTTAATTTTAAATTAAGTTTTAGGAAAACTTATTCAGATGATGATAACATTCCTCCATTGCTGCATCATTACCATATTCATCTTTCAGTACAATATTTAAATTGAAAATCAGTAAATTCATATTTGTAGGTCTTTTCACAAACCCTCAATATTGAGAAAGGCAGTCTAAGGAATTTTTATTTTTATTTATGTATTTTTTTAACGAGAGGGAGAAGGATGTTTTAACCACTGCTATTTTATAATTTAGTTTTGTCATGACTTTGATTTGATGAAACTGAGTTCAGTATAATAAATGAAACTACAAAGTTCAATATTTCGATCCAATATTTATTATTAACTATTAAAATAAACTGAATTCTTAAAATTTCAATTCTCTGTAGGACTTGCAGGTGGATTCTTTACCATCTAAGCTAACAGGGAAGCCAAAGAATACTGGAGTGGGTAGCCTATCCCTTCTCCTGACCCAGGAATCATACCAGGGTCTCCTGCAGGTGGATTCTTTACTAGCTGAGCTACCAGAGAAGCCCAATATTTATGATTAACTATTGAAATAAACTGAATTCTTAAAATTTCAATTATTTCTAGAACATGCCACATGTTAAGATTAAGCATTTAATCTCATTAAGCAATAAGATTAAGCATCTTAATCTCAATATACAAGCAAATTGTTGTTGTTCCTCTAACTCATCTACCACAATTGAATTGCCTGTGGCCTGACCCTAGGAGGCAACATAGTTTGTAGACTTAATTATTACAAACAGTATGTCTTCTGTTTTGATATTCTACTGGAGAGTAACTCTAAGTCACTTGTTCAAGGAACTGACTTAAGAATCATGACCTTGAAAATGTTGCCACCTCAGTTTAGTTTCAAGGTCTTACAGCTTTGAATATTTTGGGAGCACTCTCAGTAGTTATATGTCCTAAGTTTAACCAATTTCATATTAGCATTGTTAAGACATGACAGGACTTCCCTGGTGGTCCAAAGGTTAGGACTCTCAACTTTCACTGCCCAGGTCCCAGGTTTAGGCCCTGGTCGGGGAACTAAGATCCTTCAAGGTGTGGCAAGAAAAGGAGAAAAACAAAAACCAACCCCAACTCCTTCCCAAAACATGATTAAATCACAGAACAAAATTGTGCTTGTCATGAGCATTATGTTTAAGAGTTTCTGTCACATCAAAATTTTCATTGACCCCACCAAATCATAGAGATAATTAGATATATAAATATACTTTCTTGGTGGATCAGTTGGTAAAGTATCTGCCTGCAATGTAGAATGTAGGAGACCTGGGTTCGATCCCTGGATTGGGACAGTCCCTTGGAGGATATCAACCATGGACTGCAGAACACCAGGCATCCCTGTCCTTCACCATCTCCCAGAACTTGCTCAAACTCATGTCCATTGAATCAGTGATGCTGTCTAACTATTTCATCCTCTGTCGTCCCCTTCTCCTCCTGTCTTCAGTCTTTCCCAGATCAGTGTCTTTTCTAATGAGTCAGCTTTTCCCATCAGGTGGTCAAAGTATTGGAGCTTCAACTTCAGCATCAGTCCTTCCAATGAATATTCAGGATTGATTTCCTTTAGGATTTACTGGTTTGATCTCCTTGCAGTCCAGGGGACTCTCAAGAGTCTTCTCCAAAACCACGGTTCAAAAGCATCATTTCTTTAGTCCTCAGCCTTGTTTATGGTCCAAATCTCACATCCATACATGATTACTGGGAAAACCATAGTTTTGATTATATGGTCTGTAGTCAGAAAAGTAATGTCTCTACTTTTTAATATGTTGTCTATGTTTGTCATAGCTTTTCTTCTAAGGAGCAAGTGTCTTTTAATTTTATGGTTGGCGTCACCATCAGCAGTGATTTTGAAATCCAAGAAAATAATGTCTGTCACTGTTTCCATTGTTTCCCAGTCTATTTGCCATGAAGTGATGAGACCAGATGCCATGCTCTTCATTTTGTGAATATTGAGTTTTAAACCAGCTTTTTCACTCTCCTGTTTTATCTTTATCCAGAGGCTCTTTAGTTTCTCTTTGCTTTCTACCATAAGGGTAGTACCATCTTCATATCCGAAGTTATTGATATTTCTCCCAGCAATCTTGGTTCCAGTTTATGCTTCATCCAGCCCAGCATTTTGCATGATGTATTCTGCATAGAAGTTAAATAAGCAGGGTGAGAATACACCGCCTTGACGTACTCCTTTCCCAATTTGGAACCAGTCTGTTTTTCCATGTCCAGTTCTAACTGTTGCTTCATGACCTGCATACAGATTTCTCAGGAGGCAGTTAAGGTGGTCTGGTATTTCCATTTCTTGGCAAATTTTCCACAGTTTGGTGTAATCCACACAGTAAAGGCTTTAGTGTAGTCAGTGAAGCAGAAGTAGATATTTTCCTGGAATTCTCTTGCTTTATGATGATCCATCAGATGTTATCAATTTGATCTCTGGTTCCTCTGCCTTTTCTAAAGCCAGCTTGAACATCTGAAAGTTCTAAGTTCATGTACTGTTGAAGCATAGCTTGGAGAATTTTGGACATTATTTAGCTAGTGTGTGAAATGAGTGCAGTTGTGCGGTAGTTTGAACATTCTTTGGCATTGTCTTTCTTTGGGATTGGAATGAAAACTGATCTTTTCTAGTCCTGTGGCCACTGTTGTGTTTTCCAAATTTTCTGGCATATTTGCTGACATATTTTATATATATATATATATAAAATAAATGTTTTAATTTTTTCATATAATTTGTCCTGTGAATTGTCAGCCTTATTATCATTACACTGAGTAATGCTATTTGCCTTTGATAATGCTATTTGTGGTTATGGATTGTGGGGCATGCCTTTTCCCCTGCATTGAAGAGATAATCCCCTAAAAACTCTCCATACCTAAAAAAGTTTTAATCAAGAGGGTATTTTTCAATTCCTGTGTAATTGGATTTTATAGCATACTTATTTATTATATTTTTAATGCTGATGTCTTATCAATCTAGGTAATTTCCAACTATGCTGAGAAATGCCCCTGGAAAAAAAATGAGTGAAATAATAAAATAAAAATTCCCTGTCCTGCTCCATGTTCCTTTCTTGGCAGTGGAAAACACATTTTTAAAAGTGGCAATTTTAACAACTCTAAGATAAATATTGCCCTAAAACTTGCCTTATCATATGTCTCACTTCTCACACTGTTCGCTGAACCCAGGGTAGGCAAGGTGGAAGCGGGGAAGCTGAAGAAAACTCGAGGAGCAGTAGGAACTTCACATATGTTTATTCTCGCTGGGAAATAGCAGAAAGGGTTTCTTCAGGTGGGGCTTATATGCTTGTATAGAACAAAAATGGTCTCTGGCCAAGTGGGTACAATGTGATACACATGCACAGTGCTATAAGTGATCTCAACTGTTCCATAACCTGCAAGGTCATTGTTTATAGAACATGGGGCTAGAGGGCAGGAGAGTGTGGGGTGAGAGAGCCTGATTGGCGCCATCTCGTTTATTTCCCCACATCATACAATCATACAATCATTAATAGATTACATACAATCATTAGTAGATTATAAAATAAGCAGTCAGAATTTTTTATCTAATTGATTAGAGCCAAAGGGCCAGTGATTCTTTTTTATATTGAACTAATTAATATAAAAATTAGAGTGAAACATACTTTTGTATTTTATACATCAAAGTCAATCCTTAAATGCTGTTATATTTATCATATTAAATTTTAAGACCTTAGTTTCCAAACTATTGAAAGCATAGAGATTAAGAACAATTACAAACAACTTTTTGAATATTTTCTTTTAAAATGATAACAAATGGTATTTTATTAATTTTTTAATAAATTGTGTACCACTTAGAAATACTTGCCATGTACACCATTCTTGGACATTTTCATATAATTGTAAATATACAGATCACTTCAGTATATTTCACAATGCCATTCTGAAAGTTTATTTTACATAAATAACTGTGAAAAAGATCAAAAGCTATCAAGTTTCTGTTTTATTGCCCTCCAAGGCAATCTGTGGAATTAAACAATTGCAATTTTGACCTCTATTGTCAGTGATCAATCAGCTAAGACTTACACTAAAATCTCTTAATATGACAGACAAAAGAAGATACAATTGGCCAAAGAAATGACTAGAGATTTATTGATGTTGTTTTTTAAAATCTTTATTTGCACAATAACAGATATAAATATTCAACAATTTCATTAAATATATCCAATGAATATTTATTTACCAGGTGACAGGTGTTAATCACTAGTCATTTGGAATCTAGAAGTAAACAAAACATAGAGACCCCTTTATCTCATTCTATGAGAATTCTTTTGAGAAGACAGATATTATAGGGAAAAAAGTAGACATATTGCACTGTATGTTCAGTTCAGTTCAGTCACTCAGTCATGTCCAACTCTTTGTGACCCCATGAACCGCAGCACGCCAGGTCTCCCTGTCCATCACCAACTCCCTGAGTCCACCCAAACCCATGTTCATCGAGTCAGTGATGCCATCCAGCCATCTTATCCTCTGTCGTCCCCTTCTCCTCCTGCCCTCAATCTTTCCCAGCATTAGGGTCTTTTCCAATGAGTCAGCTTTTCACATCATGTGGCCAAAGTATTGGAGTTCCAACTTCAGCATCAGTTCTTCCAATGAACACCCAGGACTGATCTCCTTTAGGTTGGACTGGTTGGATCTCCTTGCAGTCCAAGGGACTCTCAAGAGTTTTCTCCAACACCACAATTCAAAAGCATCAATTCTTCGGGGCTCAGATTTCTTTATAGTCCAGCTCTCACATCCATACATGACCATTGGAAAAACCACAGCCTTAACCAGACGGACCTTTGTTGGCAAAGTAATGTCCCTGCTTAGATTGTGATAAAAGGTAGGGAGACAAACCTAAGTTAGGATACCAGCACCTGTGGTGAGACATAGTGAGCTGTTTTAATAGAGTAATGGAGGCTGGCTTATCTAATCAAGTTACCTTGAGCAGGTCTCAGAAGAAAGTAAATGAACAAGTCAAGCCTCAGGGATGAACTTGGCAGGCAGAGAAGCCTAAAGAAAAGGGTCTCACTAGGCACTGTGTCTGCCAGGAACAGCGGGGAAATCAATGCAGTAGACATAAAGTCAGGCATTAGGTGGTGAAATTGGAGGGGTCTACAAGAGGACGAGTGGCCTGACCTAACTTACTGTGTGTGTATTTAGGCTTGTTTAATGAGAAAGAGGATAAAAGAAGTAGCAAAGTGTGTATCTGTGTTGTTATTCTTTCCTAATAACAGTGCTAAATTCTTTATCTGGATTCTTTGATTTAATTTAAGAACTCTCAAAATTAGGAATTTTTATTTCTTTTTATATGTGAAATATGGTCTTAAATTCTTTTTTTTTTCTGCTTCTGAAACACATCCTCTCACTACCTGCCAAAACAGTTATTCTTGGATCCCAGGGAGGCCAGTGAGAAGTGGTAATGCATGACTTCAAGGCAGCATGGTGTAGATAGGGTGTGGAAGTTGGCCCCGGATTTATCTGGGTTTGAATTCCAGTGCTTGTTGACTAGGTTGACACTTGTTCACAGAGTTATACAAATATTCCAGACACTCACTGGTTTCATTGCCTGTGAAATGAATGTAACAATTTCGTGTAAGTAAATATGGGCTTCCCAGGTGGCACAGTGGTAAAGAATCTGCCTTTCAATGCAGAAGACACAAGAAACTCAGGTTCAATGTCTAGGTCTGGAAGATTCCCTGGAGAAAGAAATGGCAGCTAACTCTAATATTCTTGTCTGGAGTATTCCATGGACAGAGAAACCTTGTGGGCTACAGTTCACGTGGTTTCAAAGAGGTGGACACAACTGAATGTGCAGGTGCATGGGTGCACACACTAGTAAAAAGATAGCCAGCCTAGAATTGCCAGATGTAGATAATAAACATCAGTTCCTTTCATCTCCCCACCTTCAATTAGAGATGATAGAGATCAAGTTCGGATTCAATCTGCATCAGGGAAATTGATGGAGAAAACATGTGCCGGGCCGCCCTGTGAGGCAAAGCTCACTTGTTGGTGGGGAGCTGGGGTATGTGGTCTGATCCCTTGTAGGGTTCCTGGTTCAAGCGCTGCAAAGAACATAATGTAAGGAAGCGGTGGGAAGGAGGGTAAGGGCAGTAGCTGTTGTGTATCTATTAAAGTAGTTAACAGCTAATGCTATTAAAATAATTCAGGGGAGAATTGAAACAGAATTGGCAGAGGTGGAGGTGGGAAGGGTGGTCACATTCTGAAGACTGAACTTGTCCAGTTTCTCAGTAGTGTCTGACTCTTTGTGACATAGATAGATAGATAGATAGATAGATAGATATAGATATAGATATAGATCTTCATATGTATCTGTGGTCTTCTCTGGTAGCTCTACAGTAAAGAATCTGCCTGCCAATGCAGGAGATGAGGATTGAAGCCCTGGGTGGAAAAGGTGCTCTGGAGAAGGAAATGGCAACCAGACCCAGTATTCTTGCCCAAGACATCCCACAGACAGAGGAGCCTGGCAGGACTGCAGTCCAAGGGGTCACAAAGAACTGGACATGACTCAGCAACTAAACACATACACACATGTATCTATTAAACACACACACACACACACACACACGTATTTTTTTTTTCAGATTCTTTTCCCTTAGAAGCTATTACAAAATATTGAGTATAGTTCTCTGTGCTATACTGTAGGTCTTTCTCAGTTGCATATTTTATATATAGTAGTGTGTATATTTTAATCCCAAACTCCTAATTTATTCCTTCCTGATTTTCTCCTTTGGTAACCATAAGTTTGTTTTCCATGTCTGTGGGTATGTTTCTGCTTTGTATATACATTCACTTGTATTTCTCTCTCTCTCTTTTTTTTTTAAAGGATTGACATATAAGCAATATCATATGATATTTGCCTTTCTCTCTCTAGCTTACTTCACTTAGTATGATAGTTTCTAGGTCCATCTATGTTGCTGCAAATGACATTATTTCATTCTTTGTTTATAACTGAATAATATGCCATTGTATGTATGTATGTAACACATCTTCTTAATCCATTCCTCTGTTGATGGACATTTGGGTTGCTTCCATGTTTTAGCTGTCATGAAAATGTTTCAGTGAACATCAGGGTGTGTGTATCTTTGTAAATTATGGTTTTATCTGGATTTGTGCCCAGGACAGGTATTGCTGCATCGCATGGTAGCTCTTTTAGTTTTTAAAGAACCTCCATACTGTTCTCCATATTGGTTGTGCCAGTTTACATTCCCACCAATAGTTTAGGAGTGTTCCCTTTTCTTCACACCCTTTCCAGCATTTATTACTTGTACATTTTTTTTTATAAATTTATTTATTTTAGTTGTGGGCTAATTACTTTACAATATTGTAATAGTTTTTGCCATACATTGACATGAATCAGCCATGGGTTTACATGTGTTCCCCTTCCTGGACCCCCCACCCACCTCCCTCCCCATCCCATCCCTCTGGGTCATCCCATTGCCCCGGCCCTGAGCCCTTGTCTCATGCATCGAACATGGAATGGTGTTCTGTTTCACATATGATAATATACATGTTTCAATGCTATTCTCCCAGAACGTCCCACCCTCACCTTCTCCCTCAGAGTCCATAAAATCAAAACTACAATGAGATATCAAGTCACACCAGTCAGAATGACTACCATCAAAAAATGTACAAGTCCATACTAATGCATATATATGGAATTTGAAAGATGGTAACGATAACCCTATATGCGAGACAGAATAAGAGACACAGATGCATAGAACAATTTTATGGACTCTGAGGGAGAAGGTGAGGGTGGGACGTTCTGGGAGAATAGCATTGAAACATGTATATTATCATATGTGAAACAGAACACCATTTCATGTTCGATGCATGTGACAAGGGCTCAGGGCCGGGGCAATGGGATGACCCAGAGGGATGGGATGGGGAGGGAGGTGGGTGGGGGGTCCAGGAAGGGGAACACATGTAAACCCATGGCTGATTCATGTCAATGTATGGCAAAAACTATTACAATATTGTAAAGTAATTAGCCCACAACTAAAATAAATAAATTTATAAAAAAAAAAAAATGTACACGTCCATAAAATGGACTCCATTTCATAAAATGGACTTGTACATTTTTTGATGGTAGTCATTCTGACTGGTGTGACTTGATATCTCATTGTAGTTTTGATTTGCATTTCTCTTTTCATGTGTCTGTTGACTATCTGTATGTCTTCTTCAAAGAAATGCCTATGTAGATCTTCTGCTCACTTTTAGATTTTTTATTTTTTGATATTAAGCTGTTTGTATTTTTGGAGATTAATCCCTGAAGATTAATACATTGTTTGCAAATATTTTCTCCCATTCTGTAGGTTGTAATTTCATTTTGTTTATGATTTCTTTTTCTGGGAAAAAGTTTTTAAATTTAACTAGGTAACATTTGTTTATTTTTATTTCCATTACTCTAGGAGTCAAATTCATAAAAATATATTGCTGTTATTTATACCAAACACTGTTCTGTGTATGTTTTCCTCTAGGAGGTTTATAGTATTCAGTCTTATATTTAGGTCTTTAATTCATTTTGAGTTTATTTGTGTGTGTGTGTGTGTGTGTGTGTGTGTGTGTGTGTGTGTGTCTATTGTTATATAATGTTTTAATTTCATTCTTTTACTTGTAGCTATCTAGTTCACCCAACATCATTTATTGAACAGACTGTTTTTTGTCCATTGTATATTCTTGACTCCTTTGTCATAGATTAAATGACCATATGCATGTAGGTTTATTTCTGTGCTTTCTAACTTTTCCATTGATCTATATTTCCAATTTTGTTCCTGTATGTCATTTTAAAATTATAAGTGCTTCTTGTAGAAATCCCATTACTTTTCTTTGAAAAGGCGAAATATAGCAAGAGTGTAAAAGATCGCAAAATTGGTGGGATAAATACTGGCTTAAGAAAATGTGTGTGTGTGTGTATGTATGTATTTCTGTATTGACTTAAACAGGGCTTTCATTAAATGAATGTAGACCAAAAGGAAAATTTTTGATTCTGTCCAGTAGATAAGATTAGTTACTTTGAGAGACAGGAGACCTTTAGTAACTTCCTGATAGTATGTCAAGTTAAAAATAACTTTTAATGCCTGTATTCAGTGGTCTTTTCCTCTTCAGGAGATTCAGGGAAATAAACACAGATTTAGATGTAGATATAGAAATGGTGAGATATACATGAACATCCCAAATTCCAATCTATCTTAAGATGCACAGGTATATCTATATATATTTGTATATCTTAAGGGTACTTCTTTGATTAAATTGTAAAATAGTTTGCTATCTTTGATCATAGAAACTTCCATGCATAGAAATAAATAATGTGGTCTTAGTGAGAGAATTTTTGCAGTTTCATCACACAGAAAACTCAGTGACATCAGGGATCCATTTAGTAATATAACATTCCAAAACAGACAAGTAACAAAGCAAATGCCCTTAACATAATCATTTAATTTTTTTACTGGACAAGAATAACAGTAAGAGAAAAATGTCAGAAGACTTTCTATGAAGGAAATAAAAATCTATGTGATAGCATCTCTCCCATTTTCCTGGGAATTTGAATGTTGTCAGTAGTAAGGTAAGAGTTATATTCTTTCAGCTGAAGGCCTTGGAAGCTAAACTTTACAAAAAAGGTTCAGATCAGGTCATTATTTTTAAATTTTTTAGTAGGGCAGTCTTAAAATCAGTGTTCTGGTTGATTTTTAAAACTCTTTTCATATTGCTTTTGCTTTTTAATATTAAGGAATTTGTGGAATTTGAAACAGATGTAGTTCATAAGCACTGAATTTGGTTTGTTTATAGTGCCTACACATATTTCTGAGAGAGAAAAAAAATCAAACACTCTATGGCAAGGATTTCATTTTATAGAACAGAACTGAAGTAGCAGTCATACCTATGTATTCAAATAAGCATAAGATATTATTTTCAATGTTTCTGATGTTCGCAACTAATTTTATAATTAAATTTTAGCAATTACTCTTAGTTTTAGGGCACTACATTTTGCATATAATTTGCTTTACATACTTTTTCCCCCCCCTTTTTGGCCACACCTCACAGCATGTGGGATTTTAGTTTCCCCACCAGGGAGCAAACCTGAGTCCCTTGCATTGGAAGCACAGAGTCATAACCACTGGATACCCAGGAAAATCCTCATCCTGTCCGTTTTCACAAGTAACTAATTATGCATATGCATTTTTATTTTCACAAACATCATCATGCTATGCATACTATGGTCATCATGTTCCCTTTTTAATGGCAATACTGTGAATTATATATTTAATGTTTTCACTTTATAGGAAAAGGTAAAATTACATGGTATTGAAGTCAGGATATTCTGATACTTAAAAATTCAGTAAGCTAGTCCAGTGGGAAAGCTTTGCTGACTTAAAACATATTCACTTCCTAAAATTTGAGAGTTAGGTTTTATTCAGTGGGAAATTTAGGACCTAAAGAGGAGGAGATAGCATCTCAAGTGACCCAGAGAGAAGAGCTTGAAGGATAAGACGGGAGGAGTCAGGTTACATGGAAGTTTTACAACAAAGGGCAGGTACTTTTAACATTGAAAAGTTATTGTTAATTAAAGAAAACCAGATATCTCTAGTCAAGCAATTTAGTGTGTATTATTCTATGTATGAGAAGATATAGCAGTCTGGGCTCACTGAAATCATTCATTTGATATACATCCCAGCTATTCTGGGGCCAGTATCCTATCTTTTTCACATCCTGAGCTCCCTTAGGGCTCAAGGTAGGGAGCAGCTACAGTCTGATAACAGAATTCTTCTCCTTTCTAAGTGCCTTTAGGGCTCCCAGCTCCCATCTGTGATGGCTACAATTGCTGATGACTGTTACATCCTTGCTTACTGATATGGCTGGAAATACTACATCTCTCTTTGCTTTTCTCTCTTGCCTTTTGCTTCTTCCCTTCTTTTCTCAGCTAAAGCCTCCTCAGACAACCATTTTGCCTTTTTCTCTTGGGGATGGTCTTGATTACTGCCTTATGTACAGTGTCATAAATATCCATTCATAGTTCTTGAGGCACTCTGCTACAAGATCTAATCCCTTAAATCTATTTGTTACTTCCACTGTGTAATTGTAAGGTATTTGATTTAGGTCAGACCTGAATGTTCTAGTGGTTTTCCCTACTTTCTTCAAGTTAAGTCTGAATTTGGCAATAAGGAGTTCATGATCTGAGCCACAGTCAGCAGACGGCCTTGCTTTTGCCAACAGTATAGAGCTTCTCCATCTTTGGCTGCAAAGAATATAATCAATTTTATTTTGGTATTGATCTTATGGTGATGTTCATGTGTAGATTCTTCTCTTGTGTTGTTGGAAGAGGGTATATGCTATGACCAGTGTGTTCTCTTGGCGATATTCTGTTAGCCTTTGCCCTGCTTCATTCTGTACTCCAAGTCAAAATTTGCCTGTTATTCCAGGTATCTCTGACTTCCTACTTTTGCATTCCAGTCCCTGATAACGAAAAGGATATCTTTTGGGGGTATAAGTTCTAGACGGTCTTATAGGTCTTCATAGAACCATTCAACTTCAGCTTCTTCAGCATTACTAGTCAGGGCATAGACTTGGATTGCTGTGATACTGAATGGTTTGCCTTGGAAATGAACAGAGATCATTCTGTCATTTTTGAGATTGCATCCAACTACTGCATTTCAGACTCTCGTTGACTATTAGGACTACTTCACTTTTTCTAAGGGATTCTTGCCCACAGTAGTAGATATAATGGGCATTTGAGTTAAATTTGCCCATCCTAGTCTATCTTAGTTCACTGATTTCAAAAATGTCGATGTTCACTCTTGCCATCACCTGTTTGACCACTTCCAATTTACCTTTATTCATGGACCTAACATTCCAGATTCCTATGCAATATTACTCTTACAGCATTGGACTTTATTTCCATCACCAGTCACATCCACAACTGGGCATTATTGTTGCTTTGGCTCTGTCTCTCCATTTTTTCTGAAGTTATTTATCCTCTCTTCTCGAATAGCATATTGGGCACGTACCGACCTGGGGAGTTCATCTTTCAGTGTCCTATCTTTTTGCCTTTTCATACTGTTCATGGGTTTGTCAAGACAAAAATACTGAAGTGGTTTGTCATTGCCTTCTCCAGTGGATGAAGTTTTTTCAGAACTTTCCACTATGACCCATCCATCTTGGGTGACTCTACACAGCATGGCTCAGAGTTTCATTGAGTTAGACACGGCTGTGATCCATCTGATCAATTTGGTTAGTTTTCTATGATGGTGGCATTCATTCTGTCTGCCCTCTGATAGAGAAGGATAAGAAGTTTACAGAAGCTTCCAGATGGTAGAGACTGACTGTGGGGGAAACTGCAACTTGTTCTGATGGGCAGGGCCATGAGCAATAAATCTTTAATTCAATTTTCTGTTGATGGGTGGGCCTGTGTCCCCTCCCTGTTGTTTGACCTTAGACCAAACTATGGTGGAGATAATGAAGATAATGGCGACCTTCTTCAAAAGGTCCCATGCACACAATGTCATACTCAGTGCCCCTGACACTGTAGCAGGCCACCACAGACCCACGCCTCTTTTGGATACTCCTGGACACTCACAGACAAGTTTGGATCAGTATCTTGTGGGTCACGGTTCCTTTCTCCTGGGTCCTGGTGTGCAAAGGTTGTTTGTTTGTTTGTATGTGCCCTCCAAGAGTTTGTTTCCCAAGTCCTGTATAAGTACTGTAATCAAACAGCTGAGAAAAGAAGAGAAGCAAAAGGCAAAGAAGAAAAGGAAAGATATACCCATTTGAATGCAGAGTTCGAAAGAATAGCATGGAGAGATAAGAAAGATTTCCTCAGTGATCAGTGCAAAGAAAGAGAGGAAAACAACAGGATGAGAAAGACTAGCGATCTCTTCAAGAAAATTAATGATACCAAAGGAACACTTCATGCAAAGATGGGTACAATAAAGAACAGAAATGGTATGGACATAACAGAAGCAGAAGATATTAAGAAGAGGTGGCAAGAATATACAGAATAACTATACAAGAAAGACCTTCATGACCAAGATAACCACGATGGTGTGATCACTCACCTAGAGGCGGACATCCTGGAATGTGAAGTCAAGTGGGCCTTAGGAAGCATCGCTACCAACAAAGCTAGTGGAAGTAATGGAATTCGAGTTGAGATATTTCAAATTCAAAAAGGTGATGCTATGAAAGTGCTGCACTCAATATACCAGCAAATTTGGAAAACTCAACAGTGGCAACAGGACTGAAAAAGGTCAGTTTTCATTCCAATCCCAAAGAAAGACAATGCCAAAGAATTCTCAAACTAAAACACAATTGCAATCATCTCACATGCTATCAAAGTAATGCTCAAAATTCTCCAAGCCAGGCTTCAACAGTACATGAATCATGAATTTACAGATGCTCAAGCTGGATTTTAAAAAGGCAGAAGAACCAGAGATCAAATTGCCAACATCTGTTGGATCATCAAAAAGTGAGGGAGTTCCAGAAAAACATCTACTTCTGCTTTATTGACTCTGCCAAATTATTTGACTGTATGGATCACAAGAAACTGTGGAAAATACTCAAGAGATGGGAATACCAGACCACCTTACCTGTCTCCTGAGAAATTTGTATGCAGGTTAAGAAGCAACCATTAGAGCTGGACATGGAACAACAGACTGGTTCCAAATAAGGAAAGGAATAAGTCAAGGCTGTATATTATCACCCTGGTTATTTAACTTCTATGAAGAGTACATAATG
Source organism: Giraffa tippelskirchi (assembly GCF_054371585.1). NCBI lineage: Eukaryota > Metazoa > Chordata > Mammalia > Artiodactyla > Giraffidae > Giraffa > Giraffa tippelskirchi. The sequence continues at coordinate 68,400,870 of NC_137279.1, forward strand.
CAAAATGCCAGGCTGGATAAAGCATAAGCTTGAACCAAGATTGCCAGGCAAAATATCAATAACCTCAGATATGCAGATGACTCCACTCTTATGGCAGAAAGTGAAGAAGAACTAAAGAGGCTCTTGATGAAAGTGAAGGAGAGGAGTGAAAAATCTGCCTTAAAACTCAAAAAGCAAAGATCATGGCATCTGGTCCCATCACTTCATGGCAAATAGATGGGGAAACAATTGAAACAGTGAGAGATTTTGTTATTTTGGGCTCTAAAATCACTGCAGATGATGATTGCAGCCATGAAATTAAAAGACACTTGCTCTTTGAAAGAAAATTTATGACCAATTTAGACAGCATATTAAAAAGCAGAGACATTACTTTGTCAGCAAAGGTCCGTCTGGTCAAGGATGTGGTTTTTCCGGTAGTCATGTATGGATGTGAGAGCTGGGCTATAAAGAAAGCTGAGCACCGAAGAATTGATGCTTTTGAACTGTGGTGTTGGAAAAGACTCTTGAGAGTCCCTTGGACTGCAAGGGGATCAAATCAGGCAATCCTCAAGGAAATCAGTCATGAGTATTCATTGGAAGGATTGATTCTGAAGCTGAAGTTCCAATACTTTGGCCACCTGATGAGAAGAACTGACTCACTGGAAAGACTTTGGTGCTCGGAAAGACTGAAAGCCAGAGGAGAAAGAGTGGACAGAGGATGAGATGGTTGCATGAAATCACTGATTCAATGGACATGAGTTTGAGCAAGCTTCGGGATTTTGTGATGGACAGGGGAGCCTGGTGCGCTGCAGTCCTTGGGGTCACATAGATTCGGACACAACTTAGTGACTGAACTGAACTGAACTAAATACACCTCTCTGGTGTGTCAGAAATTCAGAGCTCAGAGCTTGGTTGGAGACTAGGTATGATACTGGCCCACCACATCCTGTTGCTGGGAGAACTTAAGTTCTTGTGATTGAAATCAGTGGCAAGGGAAAGAAGTTGAACCTCACACCTTTTCAAATTTATTCAATGATTGCTGTCTTTATATATATGGTGCCTTGATTTGAAAGCCTTTTATGAGGTTCTAGGAACTGAGTTCTTATTATTGTTTTTGCTTATGAGGTTACGTTTCTGTTTTGCCAAATTATATCAAGAAAGTAGTGTATAAGAATAAGCAGAGTATGCTAAAGTGTTTTCTTCCCAGCCATGTTTCCTCCCATTTAAGAATATCATTACATAATTTCTACAAGATTCACTTGAGTTGAAAGCACATCCTGGGTATTATACACACTTTCATTTATAATCCTTTAAGCTATTTCTGATTAAGGTAATTCACTCCATTTTCAAAATTGTTTTTTTAAATTATCATCACAAATTAGGTGACAATGACTTAAAGAAAAAAATTAGGGGAAAGGCCTGAATATACTGCTGAGAACATTAGCTATCTCTGTTGGTCTGAGGTTTAAGCACGAACCCCAAAATTAAGCAGTTATTCCTGGAATGTGATGATAAATTTCAAACATTCTTTTCCCATCCCATGCTGTGGGAAATCATCCAATCCTGGTCCAATGTAAATATTCTACTAGGACATTTTATATCAGATGAGTTCTGAAATATTGATATATAAATATTCTGAGCATATGTAGTGGGATGTAATCCCAAATTTTTACCACACATAGAATTCTTCCTGCCTTTAAAATTCTTCTCAAGTGGGTATGATTTTTCTTTCTTCAATAAAAATTCTGTTTTATTGTTTAACTCACACTGCAAAATCTTGCTGTTTATAGTAAATTTTAAATCCTCTTTTTGAATGTGAAAACTTGCATCCACACCAGAAACATCCCTTACTGAGCCCTTTGAAGACATAGAAAGCTTTGGAAATGAATAAATATCTCTGGAGAAATGTCCTGACAAATCAAGAATGAAAAGGTCACACCACATTTTATGCAGCATTTGTCTTGGTTAATAAGAGCTACATCCCAAAATTTGTTTTAATTACTGATAATGAGAAACATTATATCTAAAGAGGAAATCAAGACTATCTTAATACTAGATTAAGCACACTGGTATAAATTTTTTTTATCAAAATGGCATCCCTTTGATACTGGCATTCAAATTTATTCTCAAAGCTTTTTAACTTTTCTGAAAGATCAAGGGCAGAGTGTTTTGCAGTTCCTATTTTATTATAACTCAAGGCCAGTTTTTAACAATTATTACTTTAAGAATCATGGCTTATGTCTGAAGGCTGAAATAAGAACAGGTCATAAGCATACCAGAACATGAATTTAAATGGACACATGGAGAATATAAGAAGCATAGAGCTTACCATAAAATCAGTGGCATATTTATTAAAATACTTTACCATGCTTCTTTCAAGAATAAAATACTTAAATCTTAAGTTGTATGAAAGAGAAAAAAGAGAAAGAAAATGTCTTCCTGTGCTTTTCATTGAACTTTCTTTCAAGAGTTCATTTAAATACCATCACATGAAGCTGAAAGACAGCTGATGTGGCAAGGACATTCTTATTCCTGCTGAGAACTTATTTTGCGTAATATTCCAGTCAGTTTAAAACAGCTTGGAACAATCAAGCTGATACAATGGCAAACTCAAAAGTACAGCTGGGTAAACATCTCAGCAATGCTATTTGTGATTGCTTATCAAAGGCAGACTTTTCACTGTCTTTTAATCCACAGTTCTTAATCTCTAAAACTGAGAAAATCCTGTCTATTTTTCAGGGCTACTGTCATATGTCACTAAGGCAGTAGGGTGCACCAGGACAGCTTCTCAGTAAATGCTGTCTAATCCTGTCACTGGAGATTATGGAAATGTCTATCCATTGTTTCAAGAGCCTCAGTGTCTTTGATGACTACAAATACACTTTGAATGAATCTAATGAAAACTATCGAATAATAAGATATTTTATACATGTTACCAGTTTGTTTACTATAATGATTGACTCTGAGGCTGGAACAAAGAATAACTTCAGTGTGGAAACATCTGTAGCAGTGAAAGGATGTTTGTGTCAAAAATATTGAACATCCTCTGGCTGAAACGATGGATGCTTCAATCTAGAAGGTAACTTACATATAAAATTGCCTGATTTAAATGTTGAAAGAGAGAAGAAATGGAGGACACTGTTAGAGAAGAAATTGATCTTCCTGAGTTTAGCGTTCTATCAGTTGATTCAATTAATTAATGGTTCCTAGTCTATGTGTGAACATATATGTACACATACATGATAAGAATATATAAATACATATTTTAATAATATGTACTAAATATATGCAACAAAACATAACATTTTCTTATTGAAAAGGGGAAAATTAATAAAGAACAATTATTGTATAGTTAAACTTATGAAAGTGATCAATGCAAAGAAATAGAGGAAAACAATAGAATGGGAAAGACTAGAGATCTCTTCAATAAAATTAGAGATACCAAGGAAATATTTCATGCAGAGATGGGCATAATAAAGGACAGAAATGACATGGACAAAGCAGAAGATATTAAGAAGAGGTGGTGAGAATACACAGAGAACTATACAAAAAATATCTTCATGACACAAATAACCATGAAAGTGTGATCACTCCTAGAGCCTGACAACCTTGAATGTGAAATCAAATGGGCCTTAGGAAGCATCACCCTGAGCAAAGTTAGTGGAGGTGATGGAATTCCAGTTGAGCTATTTCAGATCCTAAAAGATGTTGCTGTGAAAGTGGTGCACTCAAAATGCCGGAAAATTTGAAAATTTATCAGTGCCCGCAAGACTGGAAAAGTTCAGTTTTCATTCCAATCCCAAAGAAAGGCAATGTCAAAGACTGTTCAAACTGTTGCATAATTGCACTCATCTCACATGCTGGTAAAGTAATGCTCAAAATTCTCCAAGGTAGGCTTCAACAGTATGTGAACTGAGAACATCCAGATGTCCAAGCTGGATTTAGAAAAATCAGAGGAGCCAGAGATCAAATTGCCAGCATCCTTTGGATCACTGAAAAAGCAAGAGAGTTCCAGAAAAACAACTACTTCTGCTTTATTGATTATGTCAAAGCCTTTGACTGTGTGGATCCCAACAAACTGTGGAAAACTCTTCAAGAGATGGGAATACCAGACCACCTTGCCTGTCTCCTGAGAAGTCTGTATGCAGGTCGAGAAGCCACAGTTAGAACCATCGATGGAACAATGGACTGGTTCCAAATCGGGAAATGAGTACATCAAGGCTGTATATTGTCAATTTCCTTATTTAACTTCTATGCAGAGTAAATCGTGTGAAATGTTGGGCTGGATGAAGCACAAGCTGGAATCAAGATTGCAGGGAGAAATATCATTAATCTCAGATACGCAGATGACACCACCCTTATGGCAGAAAGCAAAGAGAAACTAAAGAGTCTCTTGATGAAAGTAAAATAGGAGAGTGAAAAAATCCGACTTAAAACTCAACATTTAAAAAGCAAAGATCATGGCATCCAGTTCCATCACTTCATGGCAAATAGATGGGGAAGCAGTGAACAAAGTGACAAACTATTTTCGTGGATTCCAAAATCATTGCAGACGGTGACTGTAGCCATGAAATCAAAAGACATTTGCTCCTTGAAAGAAAAGCTATGACAAACCTAGATAGTATATGAAAAAGCAGGCAGAAAACACCAAAATTTTGTAAAGCTATTATCCTTCAATAAAAAAAACTAATTAATTAAAAAAAAAAAGCAGAGACATAACTTTGCTATCAAAGGTCCGTATAGTCAAAGCTATGGTTTTTCCAATAGTTATATATGGATGTGATAGTTGGACCATAAAGTAATCTGAGCACTGAAGAAGTGATGCTTTTGAACTGTGGTGTTGGAGAAGACTCCTGAGAGTCCTTTGGACTGTAAGGAAATCAAATGAGCCAATTCTAAAGGAAATCAGTCCTGAATATTTATTGGAAGGACTGATGCTGAAGCTGAAGTTCCAATACTTTAGCCACCTGATATGAAGAACTGATTCATTGGAAAAGACCCTGATGCTTTGAAGGATTGACAGCAGGAGTAGAAGGGGACAACATAGGATGAGATGGTTGGCTGGCATCACTGACTCAATGGACAGAAATTTCGGTAGACTCCGGGAGTTGGTGATGGCCAGGGAGGCTTGGTGTGCTGCAGTCTATGGGGTCACAAAGAGTCAGACACAACTGAGCTACTGAACTGAACTGAACTTGTTCTAGTTCTATGAAATCTTTTGTTGGTTGCTTGAGAGTGATTGCATTGTATTTGTAGATTGCTTTGTGTAGTATACTCATTTTCACTATATTGAGTCTTCCAATCAATGAACATGGTATATGTCTCCATCTATTTGTGTCATCTTTGATTTCTTTCATTAGTGTTTTATGGTTTTCTATGTATAGGTCTTTTGTTTCTTTAGGTAGATTTTTTTCCTAAGTATTTTATTCTTTTTGCAGCAATGGTGAATGGAATTGTTTCCTTAATTTCCCTTTTTGTATTCTCATTGTTAGTGTATAGGAGTGCAAGGGATTTCTGTGTATTAATTTTGTATCCTGCAAATTTACTGTATTCATTGATTAGCTCTAGTAATTTTCTGGTGGTGTCTTTAGGGTTTTCTGTGTAGATGATCATGTCATCTGCAAACAATGAGAGTTTACTTCTTTTCCAATCTGGATTCCTTTTATTTCTTTTTCTTCTCTGATTGCTGGAACAAGACAAGGGTGCCCACTCTCACCACTTCTATTCAACATGGTTTTGGAAGTTTTAGCCACAGCAATCAGAGAAGAAAAAGTAATGAAAGGAATCCAGATTATCTTTTCACAGACTCACTATTCAGTCTAAGAATATAATATGATGCTTACCCTGCTATTATTTGCTTGACTCAGATGACAATTCCTCTTTTCTGATCCTCTCAGGGGTTACCACTAGGTTGAATTTTGCATTGAAAATTCATTTACTATTAATTTAAGCTTTACCAAATAAATTGAGAGATTTTATGTGCTTTTTCTTTTTTTAAATCATATCTCCTAATGTTGTATGTGTGTGCTAAGTCACTTCAGTCATGTCCTACTCTTGGCAACTCTGTGGACTGTTGCCTACCAGGCTCCTCTGTCCATGGGATTCTCCAGGCAAGAGTACTGGAGTGGGTTGCTGTGCCCTCCTCTAGAGGATCTTCCCGACCCAGGGATTAAACCCACGTCTCTTTTGTTTCCTGCTTTAGCAGGTGGGTTCTTTACCACTAGCGCCACCTGGGAAGCCCTGTGTCACATATGTAAAACGAATTTGGCAAATAACTGATAACTTAATATCTGCATCGTAGGGTGATATTTTTAGTTTTATAAAACTGGATTGGGCCAAATTATCTTCCTAATCACTTGGACCAGCATACACACGCAACAGAACACTAATGAGTGGAAGATTAGTGCTCTATTTCTCTGCTATCACTTAGTGGTGTCTGACTTGATTTGTTTCACCAATTTGTTAAGTGTAAAATGATATTTCTCTATACTTTCAGTCTGCATTTTCATTATCATTAGTAATACTAATAACTTTTTCATATGGTCACGATCATTTAAAATTTTTTTCTCTAAATCCTGGATCAAGTTTTTCCCCACATTTTTCTATTTTTAATTTTTATTTTCTAATTTAAAATTTTTGTTCCTATATGCTACTACTAAGCCTTTGTTCAGGCTTCCCTGGTTGCTGAGTGGTAAAGAATCTACCTGGGATGCAGGAGACGCAGGCTTGATCCCTGGGTTGGGAAGATCCCATGGAAAGGGGAATGGCAGCACACTCCAGTATTCTTACCTGGGAAATCCTATGGATAGAGAAATCTGTCGGTCTACACAGTCCATGGGGTTGCAAAAGAGTTAGACATGACTTAGTGACTAAAATAAACAAAAGCCTTTGCTAGTTATGTGAATTCCAAATATATTCTCCCATTTTAGGGGTTGTCTTTCTCTTTTATAGAAATTTTTATTGCTACTAAAGAAAATATTTTCATTTTAATTTAGTCATATTTGTCATTATCTGTCATCTTTATGATTTGGATGTCTGTTATCAGTTTTCCCTCATATCCAAAGATAATAAATATATTCCCTATATTGTTTCCAAAAGTATTTTTATATGTAAACATTTTTCACCTAGGTTCGCTATGTATAATATACAGTTGGTTATATACATACACACACACACACACACACCACGTCCAAAGACAAAGAAACCTCAGCAAGAGTGTAGGAGGGGCAAAATCACATTTAGAATCAAACTCCACACCCGCCAGAAATGCTCAGAGAGCTTAAACATAACTTGTGCGCACCAGGACCCAGAGACCCCATAGAGACTGAGACAGAGCTGTGTTTGAGTGTCTCCTGAGGAGGTACTGATCAACAGTAGACTGCTTCAAGGGCAGGGGCTCTAGGTGCAGTAGACCTGCATATGGCTTAAGGCCTCTTGGAGGAGATCAACATTAACCCCACCAGAAAGCCAAAGAACTTACACAGGACTGGGGAAACAGTCTCTTGGAGAGCACAAATAAAACCTTGTGTGCACCAGGACCCAGGAGAAAGGAGCAGTGACCCCACAAGACACTGACCCAGACTTCTCCGTGAGTATCCGGGAGTCTCTGGTGGAGGTGTGGGTTGGCAGTGGCCTGATGCAGGGTTGGGGGCACTGAGTGTGGCAGTGTGTGCTTGGGACCTTCTGAAGAAGGTCTCCATTATATTAATTACCTCCACCATAGTTTGGCATTAGTTCAAATAACAGGGAAAGGAACACAGCCCTGCCTATCAACAGAAAATTGAATTAAAGATTTACTGAGCATGGCCCTGCACATCAGAAAAAGACCCAGTTGCCTCCACAGTCAGTCTCTGCCATCAGGAAGCGTCCATAAGCTTCTTGCCCTTCTCCATCAGAGGGCAGACAGAATGAAAAGCACAGTCACAGAAAACTAATGAAACTGATCACATAGACCGCTCAGTGAAAATATGAGCAGTGCTGTGTAGGGCCGCCAAAGATGGACAGGTCATGGTGAAGAGTTCTGAAAAAACGTGGTCCACGAGAGAAGAGATTGACAAACCACTTCATTATTTTTGCTTTGAGAACCCCGTGAACAGTATCAAAAGGCAGAGAGATAGGACACTGAAAGATGAACTCCCCAGGTTGGTAGGTGCCCAATATGTTACTGGAGATCAGTGGAGAAATAACTCAAGAAAGAATGATGGGATGGAGCCAAAGCAAAAACAACACCCAGTTGTGGGTGTGACTGGTGATGGAAGCAAGCTCTGATGCTGTAAAGAGCAATACTGCATAGGAACCTGGAATGTTAGGTCCATGAATCAAGGTGACTTGGAAGTGGTCAAACAATAGATGGCAAGAGTGAACATCGACATTTTAGGAATTAGGGAACTGAAATGGCCTGGAATGGGCAAATTTAAATAAAATGACCATTATATCTACTACTATGGGCAAGAATCCCTTAGAAGAAATGGAGTATCCATCAAAATCAACAAAAGAGTCCAAAATGCAGTAGTTGGATGCAATCTCAAAAATGACAGAATGATCTCTGTTGATTTCCAAGGAAAATCATTCAATATCACAGTAATCCAAGTCGATGCCTCAAATAGTAATGCTGAAGAAGCTGAAGTTGAATGATTCTATGAAGACCTACAAAACCTCCTAGAACTAACACCCAAAAAAGATGTCCTTTTCATTATAGGGGACTGGAATGCAAAACTAGGAAGTCAAGAAACACCTGGAATAACAGGCAAATTTGGCCTTGGGGTATAGAATGAAGCAGGACAAAGGCTAACAGAGTTTTGCCAAGAGAACACGTGGGTCATAGCAAACACCCTCTTCCAAAAACACAAGAGAAGACTCTACACATGGACATCACCAGATGGTCAACATCAAAATGAGATTGATTATATTCTTTTCAGCCAAAGATGGAGAAGCTCTACACAGTCAGCAAAAACAAGACTGTTAGCTGACTGTGCCTCAAATCATAACTTCTTATTACCAAATTCGGACTTAAATTGCAGAAAGTAGGGAAATCCACTAGACCATTCAGTTCAGTTCAGTTCAGTCGCTCAGTCGTCTCTGACTCTTTGCAACCCCATGAATTGCAGCACGCCAGGCCTCTCTGTCCGTTGCCAACTCCCGGAGTCTACCCAAACCCATGTCCATCGAGTCGGTGATGCCATCCAACCATCTCATCCTCTGTCATCCCATTCTCCTACAGCCCCCAATCCTTCCCAGCATTAGGGTCTTTTCCAATGAGTCAACTCTTCTTATGAGGTGGCCAAAGTATTGGAGTTTCAGCTTCAACATCAGTCCTTGCAATAAACACCCAGGATTGATCTCCTTTAGCATGGATTGATTGGATCTCCTTGCAGTCCAAGGGACTCTCAAGAGTCTTCTCCAACACCACAGTTCAAAAGCATCAATTCTGCAGCACTCAGCTTTCTTCACCGTCCAACTCTCACATCCCTACATGACCACTGGAAAAACCATAGCCTTGACTAGACGGACTTTTGTTGGCAAAGTAATGTCTCTGCTTTTAAGTATGCTATCTAGGTTGGCTATAACTTTCCTTCCAAGGAGTAAGCATATTTTAATTTCATGTCTGCAATCACCATCAGCAGTGATTTTCGAGCCCCCAAAAATAAAGTCTGCCACTGTTTCCACTGTTTCCCCATCTATTTCCCATGAAGTGATGGGACCAGATGCCATGATTTTAGTTTTCTGAACGTTGAGCTTTAAGCCAACTTTTTCACTCTCCTCTTTCACTTTCATCAAGAGGCTCTTTAGCTCTTCTTCACTTTCTGCCATAAGGGTGATATCATATGCATATCTGAGGTTATCAATATTTCTCCCAGCAATCTTGATTCCAGCTTGTGTTTCTTCCAGCCCAGCGTTTCTCATGATGTACTCTGCATATAGGTTACATAAAGCAGGGTGATAATATACAGCCTTGACGTACTCCTTTTCCTATTTGGAACCAGTCTGTTGTTCCATGTCCAGTTCTACCTGTTACTTCCTGACCTGCATACAGGTTTCTCAAGAGACATGTCAGATGGTCTGGTATTCCCATCTCTTTCAGAATTTTCCACAGTTTATTGTGATCCACACAGTCAAAGGCTTTGGCATTGTCAGTAAAGCAGAAATAGATGTTTTTCTGGAACTCTCTTGCTTGTTCAATGATCCAGTGGATATTGGCAATTTGATCTCTGGTTCCTCTGCCTTTTCTAAAACCAGCTGGAACATCTGGAAGTTCATGGTTCATGTATTGCTGAAGCCTGGCTTGGAGAACTTTGAGCATTACTTTACTAGCTTATGAGATGAGTGCAATTGTGCGGTAGTTTGAACATTCTTTGGCATTGCCTTTCTTTGGTATTGGAACGAAAACTGACCTTTTTCAGTCCTGTGGCCACTGCTGAGTTTTCCAAATTTGCTGGCATAGACCATTCAGGTATACCTAAAGCAAATCCCTTATGATTATACAGTGGAAGTGACAAATAGATTCAAGGGATTAGGTCTGATAGACAGAATGCCTGAAGAACTATGGCCAGAGGTTCGTGATATTGTATAGGAGGCAGTGATCAAGACCATCCCAAAGAAAAAGAAATGCAAAAAAGCAAAATGGTTGTCTGACAAGGCCTTACGTATAGCTGGGAAAAGAAGAGAAACAAAATGCAAAGGAGAAAATAGATGGGGAAACAACAGAAACTTTATTTTGGGGGTCTCCAAAATCACTGTAGATGATGACTGCAGCCATGAAATTGAAAAATGCTTGCTCCATGGAAGGAAAGCTGTGATCAACATAGACAGCATATTAAAAAGCAGAGACATTACTTTGCCAACAAATTCCATCTAGTCAAATCTATGGTTTTTCCAGTAGTTATGTATGGATGTGAGAGTTGAAATATAAAGAAAGCTGAGCGCCATAGAATTGATGCTTTTGAACTGTGGTGTTGGAGAAGACTCTTAAGGGTCTCTTGGACTGCAAGGAGATCCAACTATTCTAGCCTAAAGGAAATAATTCCTTAATGTTCATTGGAAGGACTGATGCTTAAACTGAAACTCCAATACTTTGGCCACCTGATGGGAAGAACTGACTCATTGGAAAAGACCCTGATGCTGGGAAAGATTGAAGGCAGGAGGAGAAGGGGCTGACAGAGGATGAGATTGTTGGATGGCTTCACTGACTAGATGGACTTGAGTTTGAGTAAACTCCGGTAGTTGCTGATGGACAGGGAATCCTGGTGTACTGCAGTCCATGGGATCACAAAGAGCCGGACACAACTGGGTGACTGAACTGAACTGATGCTATGTAGTTAATTCACAGGTATGAAAATGATTGTTTCATTTCTTGAGTTCCACCACTGACCTCTTAGAACATCTACCATTCATTTTCTGTAATGGCTTCCCTGGTGGCTCAGTGCTAGAGAACCCACTTGCCGATGCAGCAGACACAAATTTGATCCCTGGGTCAGGAATATGCCCTGGAGTAGTAAATGGTAACTCACTGAAGTATTCTTGCCTCGTAAATTCCATGGACATAGGAGCCTGGTGGACAACAGTCCGTGGGGTTACAAAGAGTCATACACAAACTGAGAGACTGAGTATGCAATATGAACATGAAAATGACACAATAATGCAAGAGAGTTGATAATCAGAGTATACATATCACAATGGATAATTTGTGACTATTACTGGCACAGATATTCTTCATTTTTAGATGCCTCCCCTCTACACTTAGTAAAAAAGTCCAGCACTGTCCCAAGATGTCTTTTTGTAAGACATTGTCTTCCCCAGGGGTTTACTTCTCTTCCTGGTCAAGAATTAGAATGACACTGAGGTAGACGAAAGTATGGTGTTCCTGTTGTATTTGTGAACATTTTTAAACCTAGGGTTAAACTCCACCGGACAGAGGAGCCTGGTAGGCTACAGTCCATGGGGTGGCTAAGAGTCGGACACGACTGAGCGACTTCACTTTCACTTTTCCCTTTCATGCACTGGAGAAGGAAATGGCAATCCACTCCAGTATTCTTGCCTGGAGAATCCCAGGGACGGCAGAGCCTGGTGGGCTGCCGTGTATGGGGTCGCACAGAGTCGGACACAACTGAAGCGACTTAGCAGCAGCTTAGCAGCAAACTCCACCAGTTTTATATCTATATGGTGTGCTTGATAGATGCTACTTACTCTCTAAAGTACATGAACTGAGAATTTCCAGATGTACAAGCTGGATTTAGAAAAGGCAGAAGAATCAGAGGTTAAATTGCCAACATCCTTTGGAACACAGAAAAAACAAGAGAATTACAGAAAACCTGTTTTATTGACTACTCTAAAGCTTTTGACTATGTGGATCACAACAGACTGTGGAAAGTTCTTAAAGTGATGGGAATACCACACCACTTTACTTTCCTCCTGAGAAACCTGTATGCAGGACAAGAAGCAAGTCAGAACTGGACATGGGACAATGAACTCATTCAAAATTGTTAAAGAAGGATGTCAAGGCTGTATATTGTCACCCTGCTTATTTAGCTTATATGCAGAGAGAGTACATCATGTGAATTGCTGGTCTGGATGAATCACAAGATGGAATCAAGATTGCTGGGAGAAACATCAGCAAGCACAGATATGCAGAATGATACCACTTTAATGGCGGAAAGCAAAGAGGAACTAAAGAGCCTCTTGATGAAGGTGAAAGAGGATAGTGAAAAAAACTGACTTAAAACTCAACATTCAAAAACTGAAGATCATGGCATCTAGTCCTATCACTTCATGACAAATAGATGGGGAAAAAGTGGAAACAGTGACATATTTTATTTTCTTGGGCTCCAAAATCACTGTGGACAGTGACTGCAGCCACAAAATTAAAAGGTGCTTGCTCCTTGGAAGTAAAGCTATTCGGAGTATAAAAAGCAGAAACATCACATTGCCAACCAAGGTTCATCTAGTTAAGGCTATCGTTTACCCAGTGGTTGTGTATGGATATGAGAGTTGGACCATAACGAAGGCTGACTGCAGAAGAATTGATGCTTTCAAACTGTGGCACTGAAGACTCTTGAGAGTCCCTTGGACAGCAAGATCAAACCAGTCAATTCTAAATAAAATCAAGCCTGAATATTCATTGGAATATTGATGCTAAAGCTGAAGCTCAAATACTCTGTCACCTGAGGGGAAGAGCCTACTCATTGTAAAAGATCCTGATGCTGGGAAAAACTGAGGGCAAGAGGAGAAGGGAGCAACAGGGAATGAGATGATTGTATGGCCTCACTAACTCAATGGACATGACTTTGAGCAACTCAGGGAGATAGTGAATACAAGGAAGCCTGCTGTGCTACAGTTCATGAGGTCATAAAGAGTTGGATGCAACTGAGCAACAACAACAAATTTGCTACAGAATCACTGAAGGATTTCAGTTGGAAAGTGAAGAGGAAACTCTAACAGAATGAATATTCTAATCACCTGATCACTCAAACTTCTACAGTGAAGAAACCAAAAAAACCCATAAAACAAAAAACAAACTAAAGCTGAGGTATTCTGGGTCAGTGCTCTTCAAAGTGTGGTTCATGAGTCATTTGTTATTGTTGTTCAGTCGCCCAGTAGTGTCTGCCTCTTTGCAACCCCATGGACTGCAGCACTGCCAGGCCTCTCTGTCCCTCACCATCTCCCGAAGTTTGCCCAAGTTCATATTCATTGCATCGGTGATGACATCCAGGCATCTCATCCTCTGACACCCTCTTCTCCTTCTGTTCTCAATCTTTCCCAGCATCAGGAGCTTTCCCAATGAATCAATTGTTCGCAACAGATGACCGAAATACTGGACTTTCAATTTCAGCAGCAGTCCTTCCAACGAGTGTTCAGGGTTGATTTCCCTTAAGCTTGACTTGTTTGATCGCCTTGCTGTCCAAGGGACTTTCAGGAGTATTCTCAGCACCATAGTTCGGAGGCATCAGTTCTTCATTGCTCTGCATTCTTTATGGTCCAGCTCTCACAGTCATGCTTGATCACAGGGAAGACCATAACCTTGACTATATGGACCTTTGTTGGCAGAGTAATGTCTCTCCTTTTCAGCACAGTGTCTAGGTTTGTCATAGCTTCCCTGCCAAGAAGCAAATGCCTTCTGACTTCCTGGCTGCAGGCACCATCTGTAGTGATTTTAAATCCCAGGAGGAAATCTGTCACTACTTCCACATTTTCCCCCTCTATTTGCCAAGATGTAATGGGGCCGGATGCCATGATCTTAGTTTTTTTAATACTTAGTTTTAAGCTGCCTCTTTCACTCTCCTCCTTCTGCCTCATCAAGAGGCTCTTTAGTTCCTCTTCACTTTTTGGCATTAGAGTGTATCATCCTCATGTCTGAGGTTGTTGATGTTTCTCCCACCTATCTTGACTCCAGCTTGTAACTCATCCAGCCAGACATTTTCATGATGTGCTCAGTATATAGGTTGAACAAGCAGGGTGACAGCAGACAGCCCTGTCATACTTATTTCTCAATCTTGAATCAATCAGTTGTTCCATACAGAGTTCTAATTCTTGCTTCTTGACCCACATACATGTTTCTCAGGAGACAGGCAAGATGGTCTGGTATTCCCATCTCTTCAAGAGCTTTCCATGGTTTATTATGATACCCAAAGTCAAAGGCTTTGTGGTAGTCAATGAAACAGAGGTAGTTTTTTGTTTTTTTGGGGGGGCCGGGGGGATTCCATAGCTTTCTCTATGATCCAGTGAATGTTGTCAATTTGATCTCTGGTTCTTCTTTGTTTTCTAAATCCAGCTTGGACATCTAGAAATTTTTCATTTACACAATGCTGAAGCCTAGCATGCAAGATTTTATGCATTACCTTACAAGCATGGGAAATGAGTGCAATTGTCCAATGGTTAGCACATTCTTAATACTACCCTTCTTGGGTATTGAGATGAGGTTTGACCCATGGGTCCTGGGTTATTGCTAGTCCACAAATTATTATTATTATTTTTTTTAACAACATAAGCATGGAAACTGAGAGTAACCATTTGGAAACTTCTATTGATATTTGACGGTTGCATGTGCAGAGATATTCTTGCTGGTTACTAGAAGTAGAACCATGTTTTAGTTTATAATAGTCAAAGCTCAGTTCAGTAAGTATAACTCAAAAACATATGAATTAGTGTTTATTTCTTCTAGAGAAAGATACTTCAGTTATAGTCATGTAAGAAACATGATTGAAGCTGGATAAAATTTTAAAGATGAACTTTGAAAATACAACACTTCCTTCATTTTGCATTAAAGTTAAAAATAGGCTTCCCAGGTGGTGTTAGTGGTAAGGAATCTGCCTGCCAATGCAGGAGAAATAGATTCGATACCTGGGTCGGGAAAAACCCCTAGAGAAGGAAATGGCAACCCACTCCAGTATTCTTTCCTGGAAAATCCAATGGACAGAGGATCCTGGCAGGCTACAGTCCATGGGGTTGCAAAGAGTCAGACACAACTCTTTGCATACAGCATTAAAAATGAATATCAGAAGCTCACTGAAGTTTCTTTAAAGCAACTTTCATGACTCATCAATACATTTCTGTGAGACTGATTGCTATAATATGAGTTACTAAAATAAAACATAGCTAGCTGATGAATAGGCATCTTTATCCAGAAATAATGCCTTCAACCTAATACAGAACTTAACAAGCAAGGCTTTATACATTTTTGAGTTAAAGTTGTCAAACTATATGCACACATTGGATGAATACTGTGTATATCTTTGAGTTTTAATATGACAAATGCGATTGTTTAATGTTTGCATGTCGGTGTTTAATATGAGGAATCACTGTTTTCTTCATTTATGACTGCAGGAGGAAAAACATATAAATTGTAAAAGCAATTATCTACATTAATCCCCTTGTGTATTTTCCATAAACAATGTATAAAATGTTTATACTTTGTTTTTATCATATTTATCCTGAATATATTTATTATAATGTGATTTTCTCTCTCTTGCATCTAATAAAAATTGAATTTGCATTTTATATGTCTTCATTGCTTATATTTTTCTAGTATTTTATATCTGTTTCATTTTATAAAATTATTTTTCTACATTGAATTGTGCAAGATGTTGGGGGGAATGACTGATCCTAGATAGTTTGGAAAGTACTGAGCTTGGTGAAAATTTCAGAATTCAAATAGAATATTTTTAAAAGTGTAATAAGATATTTGGAGTAGTATTAGTACATAGAAACTTAACCAGTGACTTAATCAACATTTGAATAAAAAAAGAAAAGAAAAACATGAAGCTCAAGTTTTGAGTTGCTGTAATTGAGTGAATAGTGGGACACTCAATTTTCTGGGACATTCAGGAGAAGATGCAATTTGGAAAAGGGATGAGGAGGTAGCAAAATAGTTTTTAAGCATTTTAAATGTTTGATAGATCATTTCTGTATTTATATCATAGTTAAATTTTTCAGAGATAACAGAAATTATGGCATTCTTTTCTCCCCCTGAGTTTGTATGACATGGGATCATAAATGTCAATTAGTCTGAGGTGTTTCACTAGATATCAATAGAGTATTTCTTTCTGTTTCTCATACTGCACTGCCTCCCAGCAGGCCTGTGTATATTTTTAAAAATTAAGCCTGAAGACAAATTTGAATTGTTGTGGAATTCAGAGTCTCAAAACACACCTCGGAGGACACTCAAGACAGTGGAGTACAGTTTATTACACCAGTGGGTCCAAGGGGAATAAGTTCCCAACAAGGACCCTGATGTTTCTGAGAGGCCCAGTTTTATAACCCCCACTATGTGACTGGTTACATGTTTGCAACCTCTTTGCTGCATATGATTTAGTTTTACAACAAGTAGGTGCTAGGAGAACAAACAATTAAGGTTAAAGGGAGGGGGACAATGATTACACATCAAGGTGGGATGTCTCCATAGTTAATCTACCAGGAGCAGCCTGACCAATCTCCATTTGCCATCTGCAGGGAGGGAAGTCTCCAGGAGACCTGGTTTTCCCTAGCAATGGTTTCCTCACTCTTGGGCAAGGTTGAGGCCCAGTTCACATCCTGTCTTTAAGATGGGTGGCAGGCTTCAAGGTGGAGTCTCTCCTGCTTTCTTCACACTGGCCCCAACAGAATGACATTGCATTTAAAATCATTATTATTTTGAAAAATGCTGTTTTGGCGATCAAATTTGTTTCATGAAGATAGGTTTCTACCAAGACAGTAGTTTGCAATGGGTACTAACATGTCTGAACTCCAGCAGTGAACTTACTTCTAGTGCAATCCTTGATGCACTGTGTGCATTTCAAATTACCTTTGATTCTCAGAGGTACTTGGAGTGGTGAATAATCAACAAATTAACAGGCAAATAAACATAGATATTACCGTATTTAAGAAATAAAACATACTATGCTATCAGGTTTTACAAGGATAGTTCTGACACCTTTGACTAAGTAAGTCATATAATACCTCATTGTTCATTTGTTAAATTTTTGTGATGTCTTATTACTGTCATCTGTCACATTGTTCTGATATTTATTTTGCATTTATTTGTAGAATTATTTATATGTATCTGTTTTCTCACCATACTGTATATCTCTGTATTTATTCCATTTTAGTAAGTAGCATACTGCCTGACAAAGATTAGGGGTTAAATAAATGTGAGTAAATGAAAGATGGACTTTATTAAAAAATACAGTTTGACCAGAACAATATGCTTATTAATTACAGAGTTCCATTTGCTTGTTAGTAGCCATATGCCTAGGGACACTAAAAAGATTTGAAATGCTGGTTGTTATTATCTTTAGGCACTGCTGTTCAGTGATTCTCCTGTTAAAAAGAAAATTATTTTTTTTCTCATGAAAAAATGAAGTAACTAGCCCATTCTTAGAAAAAATACATTTTGAATTTCTTAGAAGAAAATGCACTTTGAAATGCTTGTTTCTTCTTTCTAAAGTTATTTGAAATATGGCAGAGAAGAGTCCTCTCACTGAGCAGTCTCTTAATGATTTCACTCTAATAATTCTAGTAACCCAGGTCTCTAAAATAATTTTCTCTGAGAGGCTCCTTTAGTGCCACTAATCTGAGAACATCTGCTTTCCAGCAAATATTTGTATTTTAGAGGACAGTGAGGTTTATCATTGTGATTTGTTTTCCTCCCTATTAATAAAAAGTGTTATATTTATTCAATATGTTATAAATAATTTTGTATAATGCTCATATTGTTTTAACACATCCATGAAAAATTATACTTGAGAGCATTTTACAATTCTGGAAAACAGGAGTTCTGTTTACATTTTTTTTATTAATGAGGTTTGAGAAATGTTTATTCATCCATAGACATCATTGGCCATCCACTAGGGCCTACAGTTTCAGTTTGCAAATTTAAAAAATGCATACTCTTTGCTTTCAAGCAGGTAAAACCCAGTAACATCAGAAATAGAAATGTGCATTTTTATAAACATTTATAAATGGTTTAAATGTGTACTAAAATTTCATGCATAATTATACTGCAAAAATGTTTCTTAATGTTTAGAATTTTAAAAATCAGCTAGGGAGTTTATATCACCAAACCACAAAGTAAAATAAATATGATAGGGTATAATTTAAAATTACATAAGACAATATTGATTTTAGTGTGATTCATTATAAATACTCTATTCATATTAAATTTTTTCATTATATATATGTGAATTTAACATTTATAGTGAAAACCTATGGTGATATTAAAGATTCAATTCATTATTCAACATTTTACAGTAGGACAGTATTAATATAAGATTTGATATTTTGATTTAAGAAAATGTAATCTTGCTAAGGATTATAAAGAACAAATAGTTTCCTAAAAAATGAAAATAAACATAGCAGTCAAGGATGCATTTTAGAAATGATGTTATTAAAGTGCAGATATATTTGTTGAAAAAAACATCTTTCCCGTTTCTTAGTTTAAACTTGTAGGAAGCAGACATTGTCACTAGGTCCATTAAAATAGTTTAGTTCCTTAGCCAGGATTTATATTCCACTATCTATTAGTTATGATCATGGAAAACACATTTTCTAATGCAATACTTTTAAAGCTATAGATCTCTTTACCACAAGTGTGATGGCAAGTCAATTTTTTTTTTTCTGAAAACTCCCACATGCTGCTCTTAAGTCTGCATTTCAACAAGACCTGGAAATAGTTTAAACTCTACCAGTCTATGATGGCTACCAGTCTATGCCATCTTCCTTTCTTCCCAATCCCATCACAAAGCAACTGCACAAATCTAAGGGAAGATTAATATTGGTATAAGTAGAGAAATGATGTTGATATAAGAAATAATGAATTCATGTATTCCACTTACATGCGTGCCCACCTCAAACTATGTTTCATTCAAACCCTAGTGTCAAATACACTTGTTGTTCATGTCCAAGGAGTTTAAAGAAATAAAATGTGATGACTTTAAAGGACAAAGCTTGGAAAACATATATCATAATTTTACTCTATTTAAATGCAATTCTTCAGTTAATTAAGGCCTAGATAAGAGGTTGGACTAAAAAAAAAAATCATTGTAGGGAAAATATGTCACATTCTAACACAGAAAAATATGGGGAAAGGGGGATAAAAAAGTAATAGACATTCAACTTCTTAATCTTGGATTGGGGTTCCCTGGTAGCTCAGATGGTAAAGAATCTGCCTGCAATGCGGGAGGCCCACGTTTGATCCCAGGGTTGGGTAGATCCCCTGGAGAAGGGAATGGCTACTGACCAGTGTTCTTGGCTGGAGAATTCCATGAACAGAGGAGTCTAGTGGACAGTCTATGAGGTTGCAGAGTTGGACATGAATAAGTGATTATTAATTACCAAATGTATAAAGTCTAAACTTAATGGATCAAGACCTACAGGGTTAGCATAATTGTTAAACTTGTAAGATTAACCCATAGAAAATATAAATATAATGAAAGGCATAGCTTGTGTGTCTTAGAAAGAAGATGGCAATATTTATGTGTATGTAATAATATCTTAGTGTATATATATATATGTATATATATATATATATACATTTTCAGACATATTTTACATACATCTTTATTTATATATGCATGTCATTCAAATACTGAATTATTTGAATCTGTCATTCAGAATGTTTATGAATTTGGAGCTGTGATTGGAAATTTTACTCCAAATGTAGAGAATAAGCTAGTTTTTCCTATATTTAAGCTGGAAGAGACTATTTGAAAAATAGTTCAAGCTAATTAGCAGTGACATAAAAATTAGAGGACAAGATCACCCATGGACTCTGGTGGTTACTGCAGTACCTCTGAAGAGTCCAGAGATAAAGAAACTATTTAGAACTGGAATTGTTGTTTTGTTTTTGTTAGATTGTTTTAACGTCTCAGATCCCTTTAACACAAGGTAACTTATACAGTTGCCATCACCTTTTGAAGGTCAGAGATGATCAGTATTTTATTCCCAGATAACTTCATATCTTCCACTTGGTTTGCCATACCAGATAATGGAGGTGGAGGGATCAATTCATTGCTCTAAGAGTCAGAAAACTTCTCAGAATGTGCTATGCTCAGGTGCAATATGTAAAATACAAGGCAAAGATTATGTCTATTGGTTTATTCTCTTCTTTAGTGAAATATAAAATATATTTTATTATTGAAAATAATATAAATTCCTAAAATATAAAATCTATTTTTATAGCTTAAAGAGTCTCTAATTATATATAAAAATAAGTAATTTTTTAGCTGTAAAAAGAATGAAATAAAGCCATTTGCAGCAACAAGGATGGACCTAGAGATTATCATATTATGTCAGACATACGATGTGATATTGTCAAATATATGATATCACTTATGTGTGGAATCTAAAATAATGATACAAATGAACTTTCTTACAAACAAAAATAGACTCACAGACACAGAAAACAAATTTATGATTACCAAAGGGGATAGCACAGGCAGGGGGATAAATTAGGAGTTTCGGATAGACCGATACACTACTCTAAGTAAAATAGATAAACAGGGACTTTCCTGATGGTCCAGTGGTTAAGAATCCGTGCTTTCAATGCAGAGGGCATGGGTTCAATCTCTGGTCCAGAAAGCTAAGATCCTGCAAGTCTGTGTACTATAGGCAAAACAATAACAAAAAAGGTAAGTTCCAGAACGGTATATGTAGTATAATATCATTTATTTAAAAAAAAAAACAACCAGAAAGGACCTACTGTATAGCACATGGAACTATATTCAGTATCTTGTTATAAGATATAATGGAAAATAATCTGAAAATAAATATCTATATTCAGATATCTATGCACATATATCTAATCTCTTTATTGTATACCTGAAACTAATACAATACTGTAAAATAACTATGCGTCAATTTTTAAAAAATTATATAAGTGGAGGTTAATTACTTTACAATATTGTGTTTTTTGACATACATTGACATGAATCAGCCACAGATGTACATGTGTCCCCCGTTCCCGAACTCCCCTCTCACCTCCCTCCCCATCTCATCCCTCTGGATTGTCCCAGTGCACCAGCTTTAAGTGTCGTGTTTCATGCATCAAACTTGGACTGGTGATCTATTTCACATATGGTAATATACATATTTCAATGCTATTCTCTCAAATCATCTGATCCTCCCTCGCCTTCTCCCTCACAGTCCAAAAGTCTGTTCCTTATATTTGTGTCTCTTTTGCTCTCTAGCATATAGGGTCATTGTTACCATCTTTCTAAATTACATATATATATATATATATATATATATATATATATATGTTAATATACTCTATTGGCGTTTTTCTTTCTGACTTATTTCATTCTGTGTAATAGGCTCCAGTTTCATCCACCTCATTAGAATTAACTAAAATGTGTTCTTTTTAATGGCTGAATAATATTCCATCGTGTATATGTGCCACAGCTTTCTTATCCATTTGTCTGCCAATGGACTTCTAGGTTGCTTCCATGTTCTAGCTATTGTAAACTGTGCTGCAGTGAACACTGGGGTACATGTGTCTCTTTCAGTTCTGGTTTCCTCGGTGTGTATGCCCAGCAGTGGGATTGCTGGGTTATATTTCCAGTTTTTCAAGGAACACCCACACTGTTTCCAATAGTGGATGTACTAGTTTGCATTCACACCGACAGTGTAAGAGGGCTCCCTTTTCTCCACACCCTCTCCAACAAACACTTATTGTTTGTAGACTTTTTGACAGCAGCCATTCTGACCAGTGTGAGATGGTACCTTATTGTGGTTTTGATTTGCATTTTTCTGACAATGAGTGATATTGAGCATCTTTTCATGTGTTTGTTAGCCATCTGTATGTCTTCTTTGGAGAGGTGTCTGCTTAGTTCTTTGGCTCATTTTTGGTGGGGTTTTTTATTTTTCTGGTACTGAGTTAAATAAGCTGGTTGTGTATTTTTGAGATTAATTCTTTTCCAGTTGCTTCATTTGCTATTATTTTCTCCTATTCTGAAGCCTGTCTTTTCACATTGCTTATAGTTTCCTTTGTTGTGCAAAAGCTTTTAAGATTAATTAGGTCCCAATTTTTAATTTTTGCTTTTATTTCCAGTATTCTGGGAGGTGAGTCACAGAGGATCTTGCTGTAATTTATGTCAGCATGTGTTCTGCCTATGTTTTCCTCTAGCAATTTTATAGTTTCTGATCTTACATTTAGATCTTTAATCCATTTTGAGTTTATTTTTGTGTATGGTATTATAAAGTGTTTTAGTTTCATTATTTTACTGGTTATTCACCAGTTTTCCCAGCACCACTTGCTAAAGGGATTGTCTTTTTTCCATTGTATATTTTTGCTTCCTTTGCCAAAGTTAAGGTGTCCATAGGTGTGTGGATTTATCTCTGGGCTTTCTATTTTGTTCCATTGATCTATATTTCTGTCTTTGTGCCAGTACCATACTATCTTGATGACTGTAGCTTTGTAGTACAGTCTGAAGTCAGGCAGGTTGATTCATCCAGCTCTATTCTTCTTTCTTAAGATTGCTTTGGCTGTTTGAGGTGTTTTGTGTTTCCATACGAATTGTGAAATTATTTATTCTAGTTCAGTGAAAAATACCATTGGTAGCTTGACAGGGACTGCATTGAATCTATAGATTGCTTTGGGTAGTATATTCATTTTCACTATATTGATTCTTTCGATCCATTAACATGGTATATTTCTCCATCTATTTGTACTGTCTTTGATTTCTTTCATCAGTGTTTTATAGTTTTCTATATATAGGTGTTTTGTTTCTTTAGGTAAATTTATTCCTAATTATTTTTTTCTTTTTGTTGCAGTGGTGAATGGGATTGTTTCCTTAATTTCACTTTCTGTCTTCTCATTGTTAGTGTATAGGAATGCAAGGGATTCATTATCTTGTTATAGCATATAATTAAAAAATCAGAAAATAAATATCTATATTCAGATATCTATGCATATATATCTACTCACTTTATTGTATACCTGAAACTAACACAATATTGTAATTAACTATATGTCATTTTTTTAAACAAATGATTTAAAAAGAAAAAAATACATGAGTAATTTGTCAACTAATGCATTCTTTTGGGAACTAGAAGTAAAACTAAAACTGCTAATTAGTTAATAATTAAATAACAATCTTAAATGTAAGATATTCATTTTAGTTGTTTAAGTTATTGTCCTCTTTTTCTCTTTCCTCTTTTTCTTTCTTTTCACAGAAACCAGTACTCACAATAAACACTACCTAGACTTACAATGAAATAAAAGTATCAAAATATCTGAGTTTGAAATGTTCAGGTCAGGAGGTTAGTAAGTTACTACCATTGTGGCTCCTCTTTCTTCTATACTGGTGTTATTTTGAGGGTCAGAGTACAACTCTGGGGGGGGGGAGACTTTGAACTTGTGATTTAGTTAAGATCTTTATCTATTTGCGTAAGAAAACTGAGGCAAAGAATGACTAAAACTCCCTTAGCCATAGATAATAGAACTTTAGAAGAACTGCACTCAGATTATTAAAACATTGATTGTAATCATTTTCTTAAAACTTTCTGCAGTGAAAATCTGAAGAGAAAATGATGTACTAGTAGTAATAATAGTGTGTTGAACAATAGAGTGTAGATTTGTGCTTTTTAATACATTGAATATGCTTTTAGCCTTCATCCTGAAGTCAAATCAATTTAAATTTTGTAATGGATGGAGTATAATTATTAAAAATTTCCTTCTTATCCCCTGCCTTTTAGTATGAATACACATAATGGTTAAAAATTATATTTATTCAATCTATATTCATATGACCCCTAGAATTTTATTGGAAACAAAGCAGCAATAAAACAACTGATTTAAATTATCAACATGCTTCAGTGTGAAAAAAATTAATCTGAAGCAGTACTGGAGAAACTGTATTGAATATGTGCTCCATCTAAAGTAAGTTAACTAATTACACTGTTTGGATCTGTTTACAGAGAGTTGTTTTGATAGTTAAAAATCTATAGTAAAAACATTTCTCAAAATGGCACTAACAAATCTTATTAAATCATTGATTGAACAAGTGTTATTTTTGCTTTTTTAAAGATATATTTTATATTCACTTTTTGTTAAATGATTAAATATAAATGTATTATGAAGTAGTGTATATAAGCAGGACCCTCTGGGGGCTTCTGGAGACAGACCCTACCCCATATCCTCTGCTTTAGTTTCTCTCTGAAGTACCCAGATAATGACATCTGATACATACTTCCAGAGTTGTGTTACAGTGGTTAAGACTATCACCAGATGGAAGAAATTAACTACTTGATGATCACAAGTCCCCAGACCTAGTGGCACCTCCTAACTATTGATATTGTTAACACCTGTGACACCACACTGTCACCTCACCATCAACCAATCAGAGAACTGTTCATGAACTGATCGTGTGCTCTGTGACATCCTTCCCCTACCTGGCCTTTATAAATGCTTTGCTGAACTGCTTAGGGAAGTTTGCTTTTTTCCAGTGCTAGCTGCCTTGTCGGAGAAGGCAATGGCACCCCACTCCAGTACTCTTGCCTAGAAAATCCCATGGACTGAGGAGCCTGGTAGGCTGCAGTCCATGGGGTCGCAAAGAGTCGGACACGACTGAGCGACTTCACTTTCACTTTTCACTTTCATGCATTGGAGGAGGAAATGGCAACCCACTCTGGTGTTCTTGCTGGAGAATCCCAGGGACGGGGGAGCCTGGTGGGCTGCCATCTATGGGGTCGCACAGAGTCGGACACGACTGAAGCGACTTAGCAGCAGCAGCAGCAGCTGCCTTGTGCTTCTTGCTTGGTGCCACAAAATAGACCTGCACTCTCCTTCAATTCCAGTCTCTCAATTTATCCCTCTCCCCACTTCCCCTTTAGTAACCATGTTGGTTTTCTACGTCTGTGGCTCTATTTCTGTTCTGTAAATAAGTTCATTTGTATCATTGATGGTATAATATCTTGTATATGATCTAAGAAGGACAAAAATAGCTCCATGTCCTGAAAATTAGATGAGTCTAAGGGTATAGGGGAATAATGTATTTAGGGTCAATACAGTCTGTTGGAAAATAAGACATCAAACAGTAGAACTCTTGCTAGTGGTTATTTTGTTTATTTGGAGGTAATGCAATAGAGGCGAAGGCTGGTAAGCAGGTAAAAAACTCAAGCAACCAGTTGTTTTTTAGTTGCTAAGTGTGTCCGACTCTTGCAACCCCTTGGACTGTAGCCTTCCAGGCTCTTCTTTTCATGGGATTTCCCAAACAAGGATACTGGAGTGGGTTGCCTTTTACCTCTCTAGGGGATCTTCCTGACCCAGGGATTGAATCTGTGTCCCTTGCACTAGCAGGTGGATTCTTCACCACTAAGCCATCAGGGAAGCCCCAAGCAATCAGTAGGAGTACCTTCAGTGCAGTCAGTTCAGTTCAGTCACTCAGTCGTGTCCGACTCTTTGTGACCCAATGAACTACAGCATGCCAGGCCTTCCTTTCCATTACCAACTCCTGGAGCTTATTCAAACTCATGTCCATAGAGTCAGTGATGCCATCCAACCATCACATCCTCTGTCATCCCCTTCTACTCCCACCTTCAATTTTTCCCAGCATCAGGGTCTTTTCAAATGAATCAATTCTTCACATCAAGTGGCCAAAGTATGGGAATTTCAGCTTCAGCATCAGTCTTTCCAATGGATATTCAGGACTGATTTCCTTTAGGATGGACTGGTTGGATCTCTTTGCAGTCCAAGGGGCTCTCAAGAGTCTTCTCCACCACAGTTCAAAAGCATCAATTCTTTGGCGCTCAGGTTTCTTTACGGTCCAACTCTCACATCTATACATGACTACTGGAAAAATCATAGCTTTGACTAGACAGACCTTCGTCACATTTTATTGGTAGGAATGGAGCCAAACAACTAAAGAAGCAGCAGGAAGAGCACTAAACGCCCAGAAAACTCTAGTACAAATTAGGTTTTCCTGACACAGACCCAATGACTAGATGGACTTAGGGGAAGGGCATTGTTCACCAAAAGAAAGTACACATTCAGAACAGCATTATGGACAAGGGTGTTTGGCTTCTGCATCTTTTGAGTACTAAGATCAGGGCAGATACTCTTCATTTCCTTGACATCCTTACCTTTGGACAACTATTCTCAGAGATTTGGGAGAAACAAGGTCCAAACATTTAGATAGGTGTCATCCCAATTGGCTAAGATGATAAAGAGTCTGCTTGCAAAGCAGGAGACCCGGGTTTGTACCCTGGGTCAGGAAGAGCTCCTGGAGAAGCAAATGGCAACCCACTCCAGTATTTTTGCCTGGAAAATCCCATGGACAGAGAAGCTTGGCAGACTACAGTCCATTGGGTCACAGAGTCAGACAAGACTGAGCAACTTCACTAAATGATCAGAAATGAGAGGAACATGGAGATATGCAGGGGGGAAGGAATTTTTCTCTTCCCTTATTGCAACAACAGTTTGAGGAGTTTAATTTCTCATATTTTTCTTTGTCAATAAATGTCCCTAACAAATGCCTATTAATGGGGACAAATCAGAAGATTGGTTGGCATGGGAGAAAATGCATATGGTAATACTTTCTGAAAGAATAACTGTTTATATTCCATTTAACCAGCATGGACTAAAATTATATTTTAATTTTCCACTAGTTTTATTATAATAGCTGCATCCATCTAAAGGAATCATCTATTTGTAAAGGAATATGAAGTAGAAATGTGGGCTTGGGCACAAAGGGATTTTTGTTTTTCCCGAATATGTCCATAGTAATGATGAATAAGTCTCCATGGGGATAGGTTTTTGGTCTCTTTGAAGTAATTTTGTATTTTATGACTTATTTGTCCCTTTCATCTTAAAAGGGAACTGTGGAAAATTCTGAAAGAGATGGGAATACCAGACCATCTGACCTGCCTCTTGAGAAACCTGTATGCAGGTCAGGAAGCAACAGTTGGAACTGGACATGGAACAACAGACTGGTTCCAAATAGGAAAAGGAGTATGTCAAGGCTGTATATTGTCACCCTGCTTATTTAACTTATATGCAGAGTACATCATGAGAAACGCTGGGCTGGAGGAAGCACAAGCGGGAATCAAAATTGCTGGGAGAAATATCTATAACCTCAGATATGCAGATGACACCACCCTTATGGCAGAAAGTGAAGAAGAACTAAAGAACCTCTTGATGAAAGTGAAAGAGGAGAGTGAAAAAGTTGGCTTAAAGCTCAACATTCAGAAAACTAAGATCATGGATTCTGGTCCCATCACTTCATGGCAGATAGATGGGGAAACAGTGGAAACAGTGGTTGACTTTTTTTTTTCTGGGCTCCAAAATCACTGCAGATGGTGACTGCAGCCATGAAATTAAAAGACACTTACTCCTTGGAAGGAAAGTTATGACCAACCTAGATAGCATATTAAAAAGCAGAGACATTACTTTGCCAAAAAAGTTCCGTCTAGTCAAGGCTATGGTTTTTCCAGTGGTCATGTATGGATTTGAGAGTTGGACTATAAAGAAAGCTGAGCGCTGAAGAATGAATGCTTTTGAATTATGGTGTTGGAGAAGACTCTTAAGAGTCCCTTGGACTGCAAGGAGATCCAACCCGTCCATTCTAAAGGAGATCAGTCCTGGGTGTTCATTGGAAGGACTGATGTTGAAGCTGAAACTCCAATACTTTGGCCACCTCATGCGAAGAGCTGACTCGTTGGAAAAGACCCTGTTACTGGGAAAGACTGAGGGCAGGAGAAGAAGGGGATGACAGAGGATGAGATGGCTGGATGGCATCACTGACTCGATGGACATGGGTTTGGGTGAACTCAGGGAGTTATTGATGGATAGAGAGGCCTGACGTACTATGGTTCACGGGGTCGCAAAGAGTCAGACACGACTGAGCAACTGAACTGATTGTACCAGCACTGCTGAAAATTCTACGAGATTTTGCAAACAATGTCTTTATCATGCTGCTCATTCTTATATTAGCAGGTTCTAAATCAGGTGTATGGTTTGCTCACTTATATCCTTCCAGGCTTTGCCCAAATGTCACCTTTGTTGTGAGACTGTCCTTGGGCCACTCAACTTAAAATTATAGCCCTCCCTAGTGACTTTGTTCCCACTTTATGTTCCTCTTAAAATCCTCACCATTATGTATAATACAAAGCGTTTGTCTTATAAGTCTTCTTCTAGATAGATTTCCACTACAAAACTGGAAGCTCCATTCAGTCTATTTTCTCTTTTTTGGTTGTTCTTAGTTAAATCCCCAGAATCTAGAGTAGTGCCTGGCACAGGAAGTTCTCATTATATATTCATTGAATTAATGAGTAGACAATGAAGGGATAAATTACTGGGACGCAGAGAGTGAATAACAGAAATGTATTTCATGTACTAGCACGACCTCCTTATGAAAAACAAAGTTAAACTAAAAGCATGTTTCTTGATTGCAAGCAATTGTTTTAATCCTGGAAGGGAACAGCTAAGGTTTATATCCTTAAAGAAAATGAAACTATTCTGACACTAGGAAAGTTTTTTCTTCCATGCAACAGAAGAAAAGCAAATTTAAAATAACCGAATGAAGAGAACAAACTTATAAATAGAAATGAAACAAAAATGATATATTATTTCATCCATAAGATTATCAGAATCCAGGAAGCTGAAAAATTTCAGGCTTTGTCAAGGAGGCGAGAAATGAAAACCAGTGTACCTATGCTGTTTTAGTTGCAGTCAGGTTGAAATGCAAGAAGCACACTCAGGAATTCAGCAGTTTCACTTTCTGTTAAAGTTTCCAGGAGTACATACAAGGTGACACTGAGTATGATGCCAAATGAGACAGGGAGAGCAAGAGACAGATGAAAGAAAGGAAACAATTCCATGAATAAAGCAGCAGCTCATTGAACTTGGCAAGTTTACAAAAAGCATAATAGTCAAATGAAAAATGAGATACATGAGAAATATAGTCAGTTTATAAAAAAATAAAGTCCTGGTTTGTAGTGTTTTGCCATTACCATGTTGTAAATAAAGTGTGGCTGATTTCAGGCTACTGATGTGAAAATGAATCAGTGAGCTATTTCAAGCCTATACTAGCCAGATCCAGCATCCATCAACTAAAGATACAACTCAAAAGTACATTTTGAGTAGAAAGGGCACATTTCCTCAACTGTATTTTGGAAACTCATAAAAGCTCAGTTCATCTTCCAATGCAGAGGGTGCAGTTTCGACCCCTGGTCAAGAAGCTAGGATCCCACATGTCTCGTGGCCAAGAAAGCAAGATATAAAACAGAAGCAATATTGAAACAAATTCAAAAAGAGTTTAAAAATGGTCCTCAATAAAAAAAAATCTTAAAAAATCTTAGTTATGTAATGTTACATATTCTATCTAGATACACATATATATTAAAAATGAGTATATACCCCAGATTTATTTTAGTTTCTTTTTTTTTTTTTTGAGAAGATTAAAGGTCATTTGAGAACAAAGTGAAGTAAAAATAATTAAAAAGTGGTCAGTTCAGTTCAGTTCAGTCGCTCAGTCGTGTCCGACTCTCTGCGACCCCATGAATTGCAGCACGCCAGGCCCCCCTGTCTATCACCAACTCCCAGAGTCTACCCAAACCCATGTCCATCGAGTCGGTGATGCCATCCAACCATCTCATCCTCTGTTGTCCCCTTCTCCTCCCGCCCCCAATCCTACCCAGCATTAGGGTCTTTTCCAATGAGTCAGCCCTTCGCATGAGGTGACCAAAGTATTGGAGCTTCAGCTTCAACATCAAACCTTCCAGTGAACACCCAGGATTGATCTCTTTTAGGATGGATTGATTGGATCTCCTTGCAGTCCAAGGGACTCTCAAGAGTCTTCTCCAACACCACAGTTCAAAAGCATCAATTCTGTGGCGCTCAGCTTTTTTCACCGTCCAACTCTCACATCCATACATGACCACTGGAAAAACCATAGCCTTGACTAGACGGACTTTTGTTGGCAAAGTAATGTCTCTGCTTTTAAACATGCTATCTAGGTTGGCCATAACCTTCCTTCCAAGGAGTAAGCGTCTTTTAATTTCATGGCTGCAGTCACCATCAGCAGTGATTCTGGACCCCAAAAAAGTAAAGTCTGACACTGTTTCCACTGTTTCCCCATCTATCTCCCATGGAGTGATGGGACCTGATGCCATGATCTTAGTTTTCTGAACGTTGAGCTTTAAGCCAACTTGTTCACTCTCCTCCTTCACCTTCATCAAGAGGCTCTTTAGTTCTTCTTCACTTTCTGCCATAAGGGTGGTGTCATCCGTATATCTGAGGTTATTGATATTTCTCCCGGCAATCTTGATTCCAGCTTGTGTTTCTTCCAGCCCAGCGTTTCTCACGATGGACTCTGCATATAAGTTAAATAAGCAGAGTGACAATATACAGCCTTGACGTACTCCTTTTCCTATTTGGAACCAGTCTGTTGTTCCATGTCCAGTTCTAACTGTTGCTTCCTGACCTGCATACAGGTTTCTCAAGAGACAGGTCAGATGGTCTGGTATTCCCATCTCTTTCAGAATTTTCCACAGTTTATTGTGATCCACACAGTCAAAGGCTTTGGCATAGTCAATAAAGCAGAAATAGATGTTTTTCTGGAACTCTCTTGCTTTTTCGATGATCCAGCGGATATTGGCAATTTGATCTCTGGTTCCTCTGCCTTTTCTAAAACCAGCTTGAACATCTGGAAGTTCACAGTTCACGTACTGCTGAAGCCCTTCTTGGAGAATTTTGAGCATTACTTTGCTAGCATGTGAGATGAGTGCAATTGTGCGGTAGTTTGAGCATTCTTTGGCATTGCCTTTCTTTGGGATTGGAACGAAAACTGACCTCTTCCAGTCCTGTGGCCACTGCTGAGTTTTCCAAATTTGCTGGCATATCGAGTGCAGTATTTTCACAGCATCACCTTTGAGGATTTGAAATAGCTCAACTGGAATTCCATCACTTCCACTAGCTTTGTTCGTAGTGATGCTTTCTAAGGCCCACTTGACTTCACATTCCAGGATGTCTGGCTCTAGGTGAGTGATCATACCATCGTGATTATCTGGGTCATGAAGATCTTTTTCGTACAGTTCTTCTGTGTATTCTTGCCACCTCTTCTTAATATCTTCTGCTTCTCTTAGGTCCATACCATTTCTGTCCTTTATCGAGCCTATCTTTGCATGAAATGTTCCTTTGGTATCTCTAATTTTCTTGAAGTGGTCTCTAGTCTTTCCCAATCTGTTGTTTTCTTCTATTTGTTTGCACTGATCGCTGAGGAAGGCTTTCTTATCTCTCCTTGCTATTCTTTGGAACTCTGCATTCAGATGAGAATATCTTTCCTTTTCTCCTTTGCTTTTTGCTTCTCTTCTCTTCCCAGCTATCTGTAAGGCCTCCTCAGACAGCCATTTTGCTTTTTTGCATTTCTTTTCCATGGGGATTTTCTTGATCCCTGTCTCCTGTACAATGTCACGATCCTCTTTCAGTTTACTTCAAATATTTCTATAATATTTTACCTTATTGACTTAGATAATTACTTGAAATAAACAAGTATTATTAAACTTTTGAATTCTGGATGATAGGAATATGATTATTTCTATTTAGTATCCTTTTTTCTTATATTTTAAAATTTTTGTCTAAATAAAATTTAAGAGAAAAGAAATACTCTAAAAGAAATCAGAAGCACAGATATAAGCATCATAGTGACACAGGCTTAAATGAAATCACTATGATGGTGGAAAGTGGTATAAAGATTTCAGATGAGTTCTTGTCAACCACATTGTTGTATGTCTGCTTTAGAGAATCAAAGCTATAAATGAGGAAAGATTTAAGAATTATTTAGTGAATAAATAGTCCTTTAAATACGTGGAAGCTTAGTTTAGTTTTATTTTTACTACCAACAAATACTGGAAAATGGGAAGATACTTTAAAATCAGAATGATTTAAGTATTTCTCTTATATATAATGCAATATACAAAAGAAAAACCCACTCAGATTATTGAATATAATTGTAGATCTTGCACTTGGAAAAAATGTGGTGGAATTTCAGAAATCTAGTCTGGGAGTGATATACTTGATTTTGAATGAGGGTGACCATGTAATTTACCAATAAAACTGGGATACTTTCTGAATGAAACATTAATTTCCGAATGAAACAGTAATTGTGCCTGAGCAAGAGGTGTGAACCTGTAAATGAGGATTTATACCCAAGTTATATATAAATGATAATTTTTGTTGAAATATATGGATTGCAAATGAGAAAGCATATGCTTTGAAGTCACAATGAAATTTTCAACAGTTTAGACACGATAAGCAATTGGATCAGGAGCATCTACAAGAGAACTGAAAAGAAAAGACAAGTAAAACAGCATTTTGGGAAACACTTCTATGATTTTCTGTCCAAATGAACCCACAGAACCA
Organism: Giraffa tippelskirchi; assembly: GCF_054371585.1. Classification (NCBI taxonomy): domain Eukaryota; kingdom Metazoa; phylum Chordata; class Mammalia; order Artiodactyla; family Giraffidae; genus Giraffa; species Giraffa tippelskirchi. The sequence continues at coordinate 68,433,673 of NC_137279.1, forward strand.
TCATATTCCAAAAAGCAGTTGGTTAATACTAATGTATCCAATTACTTAGTGAAAGTTATCATGAAGAAAATACTCAGAAAAGACAAAACTATCATGAATTTACGTCCTAAATATACTTAGAAGTATGAATATACATTATTTGGTGAAAGTAATAATTTAACCATCTCCTATGTCATTTAGACAGTTGACCCATTTTCCAAAAACTTAACAAAATATGTTTGCATTCAGCTCAGTCGCTCAGTCGTGTCTGACTCTTTGCGACCCCATGAATCGCAGCACGCCAGGCCTCTCTGTCCATCACCAACACCCAGAGTCTACCCAAACCCAGGTCCATCGAGTCGGTTATGCCATCCAACCATCTCATCCTCTGTCGTCCCTTTCTCTTCCTGCCCCCAATCCTACCCAGCATTAGGGTCTTTTCCAATGAGTCAATCCTTCCCATGAGGTGGCCAAAGTATTGGAGTTTCAGCTTCAACATCAGACCTTCCAATGAACACCAAGGATTGATCTCTTTTAGGATGGATTGATTGGATCTCCTTGCAGTCCAAGGGACTCTCAAGAGTCTTCTCCAACACCACAGTTCAAAAGCATCAATTCTGTGGCGCTCAGCTTTCTTCACCGTCCAACTCTCACATCCATACATGACCACTGGAAAAACCATAGCCTTGACTAGACGGACTTTTGTTGGCCAAGTAATGTCTCTGCTTTTAAATATGCTATCTAGGTTGGCCAATACCTTCCTTCCAAGGAGTAAGCGTCTTTTAATTTCATGGCTGCAATCACCATCAGCAGTGATTTTCGAGCCCCCAAAAATAAAGTCTGACACTGTTTCCCCATCTATTTCCCATGAAGTGATGGGCCAGATGCCATGATCTTAGTTTTCTGAACGTTGAGCTTTAAGCCAACTTGTTCACTCTCCTCTTTCACCTTCATCAAGAGGCTCTTTAGTTCTTCTTCACTTTCTGCCATAAGGGTGGTGTCATCCGTATATCTGAGGTTATTGATATTTCTCCCGGCAATCTTGATTCCAGCTTGTGTTTCTTCCAGCCCAGCGTTTCTCATGATGTACTCTGCATATAAGTTAAATAAGCAGAGTGACAATATACAGCCTTGACGTACTCCTTTTCCTATTTGGAACCAGTCTGTTGTTCCATGTCCAGTTCTAACTGTTGCTTCCTGACCTGCATACAGGTTTCTCAAGAGACAGGTCAGATGGTCTGGTATTCCCATCTCTTTCAGAATTTTCCACAGTTTATTGTGATCCACACAGTCAAAGGCTTTGGCATAGTCAATAAAGCAGAAATAGATGTTTTTCTGGAACTCTCTTGCTTTTTCAATGACCCAGCGGATATTGGCAATTTGATCTCTGGTTCCTCTGCCTTTTCTAAAACCAGCTTGATCATCTGGAAGTTCAAGGTTCACGTATTGCTGAAGCCTGGCTTGGAGAATTTTGAGCATTACTTTGGTAGCATGTGAGATGAGTGCAATTGTGCGGTAGTTTGAGCATTCTTTGGCATTGCCTTTCTGTGGGATTGGAACGAAGACTGACCTCTTCCAGTCCTGTGGCCACTGCTGAGTTTTCCAAATTTGCTGGCATTTCGAGTGCAGCAATTTCACAGCATCACCTTTGAGGATTTGAAATAGCTCAACTGGAATTCCATCACCTCCACTAGCTTTGTTCGTAGTGATGTTTCTAAGGCCCCCTTGACTTCACATTCCAGGATGTCTGGCTCTAGGTGAGTGATCACACCATCGTAATTATCTGGGTTGTGAAGATCTTTTTCGTACAGTACTTCTGTGTATTCTTGCCACCTCTTCTTAATATCTTCTGCTTCTCTTAGGTCCATACCATTTCTGTCCTTTATCGAGCCTATCTTTGCATGAAATGTTCCTTTGGTATCTCTAATTTTCTTGAAGAGATCTCTAGTCTTTTCCAATCTGTTGTTTTCCTCTATTTCTTTGCACTGATTGCTGAGGAAGGCTTTCTTATCTCTCCTTGCTATTCTTTGGAACTCTGCATTCAGATGGGAATATCTTTCCTTTTCTCCTTTGCTTTTCACTTCTCTTCTCTTCCCAGCTATCTGTAAGGCCTCCTCAGACAGCCATTTTGCTTTTTTGCATTTCTTTTCCATGGGGATTTTCTTGATCCCTGTCTCCTGTACAATGTCACGAACCTCTGTCTATAGTTCATCAGGCACTGTGTCTATCAGGTCTAGTCCCTTAAATCTATTTGTCACTTCCACTGTATACTCATAAGGCATTTGATCTAGGTCATACCTGAATGGTCTAGCGGTTTTCCCTACTTTCTTCAATTTAAGCCTGAATTTGGCAATAAGCAGTTCATGATCCGAGCCACAGTCTGCTCCCGGTCTTGTTTTTGCTGACTGCATTAGTTTTAACCAAATGATTTTTGGAATATTGTTGTCCTGTGTGTTCATTCAGAGAGATGATCATAGCAGTGTTTTCTAAAATTAGACAGATGCTGTTTTCTTTGATATCTCAGATTTTCTGAAAGGAAGAAAATCACTGCCTATGTCTGAGTTAAAAAATCTGCAGTTATCCTTTTGTCGAGGTGTTTATTGATGAATCAGACCTGCTAAATTGTCAAACCATACAATTTCCTTGTTTCTGTGGTTGTTTCCTCCAGAGCCAGAATGAGAAAATCAGCAGAGTAGGCAGTGATTTTTCTTTCCTTTGTCATTCTACGAGACAAGGTATATTTCCTCTATTCTTCAAAGATACACTTTTGCAACCACTCCATAGAATTTTGGAATCATGGAAAACTATTGAAACTTTGTCCCACTCTTTAGGGAAATTACTATGTTCACATGATAAATAATCTTAATTCATTTTTAGTGATTCAGATACCTCGGTGCATTCCTGTGGGTTTAGGTGAATCATCTTTATGAAGTCATTCTTAAATTACACAAAATTAAAGTCAAAATAAACCTTGCAATCGCAGTCATGGAATACATACATGCATATATATATATATATATATATATATATATAATCCATACACATATGAAATTATATATATGACTTCTGCAGTGTGCACTAACTTTGTCATTAAAACATTTCAAAGATAGAGAAAATGATGCATATCTGTTTATTATCTTAAGATATATACAAAGTACTTACTAATGACAGAGGGAAAATCCTCATAAAAGTGAAGAGCTAGATTTTACTGGTGAGAAAAATACAGTGACAATGCAATTAAAAAATACATTTAATTTTGAGGACAGAAAATACAGGATACTCTTAAAAGTGATAGACATCATCATATAAATTCTACTTCCAAAACCTAATTTTATGACAATTATTTTCAAGCCAGAGCAATGGTTTGATACCATGTAAGTCTTAGAATTAATTTTGTAACTTATTTCAGCAATTGAAGGTTTTATTACAAGAAAAAGGTTTCTATCTTAGTGTAAATCTTCCTCTTTAAAGATGAGTTGTCAGTTGCTAAGATGCAGTAATACTTCAGGCTCATATAGAAATGCTGCTTGTGTGATTTAAAAAAGAGTGAAATAATTTCCTGCTCATTTTCCTTGTTGATTCATAACTTTGGGGCATTTAGCTACATTTGTACTTCTGTAATATAACAAATAATTTAAATGTTGTTTGAACCTACTATAAGGTTGCCATGTCTCTGTGTCAAATACAAAATTAAAATTAACATCAGATGCAGAAAAAGAAATATCTACTATTCTCACTGTAATATTTTACCAAGGAAATTTAACACAATTTAACTCAAGTTTAACTCAATTGAGTATCTCAATACTCTTTGCTACTGATAAAAAAGGCAGTCAGACAAAAAGAGATTAGAATATTAAGTCTTCCCCACTAATTATCAATACTTCTTTAAAATCAGATATAAAGAAGTGTTGAAATTATTCATTTATCTTGTTGAGTTTTATCTCATTAATTTAAGCAAAATAAAATTATATAATTGACAGGATACAATTCTGAGGAAGCTTTGATATATCTTGAGTAATTTAATATTTTATTTCAAATTTAGTCCTCTCTTTGAGTATGTTTTTCAAACACAAGTTCTTTGTAGAGATGCTATTTTTCTTATTCTTGTTTCATTTTGCTAATTTTTCAAATGGATTTGACCTTGATGCTCTTAGGTTTCTTATTCTTATATGAATTTAGTCAGTCATTCTTAGGTAAATTTCTTTCTGAGATGTGAAAACATCTCTTTACTCCTCTTATCTGTACTATTTTTAAAAAAATTGACTCTATTCCCCATATGGGACACACTTTTATTTCCACTCACAGGAGTTTTAATTTTTTCTCTGAGGCCCACTTGCAGATGGGAGGTCTGAGCCCTGAAAGTTCATGATAGCTAGACTAGTCCAGCTCATGAGTTCTCACTGCAAGTCCACTAAACTCTACTATCTACTATCAGACCAGGCGAAGTGCCTTCTGATTTCAGACTATTTTCCCTGGGACCATAGTGCCTTCTTGTGATTATCTTTTAGCTATTTTATTGTTTGCCTATTCTACCAGTCAATCCTACAGGAAATCAACTCTGAATATTCATTGGAAGAACTGATGCAGAAGCTCCAATACTTTGACCACATGATGTGAAGAGCCAACTCATTGGAAAAGGCCCTGATGCTAGGAAAGATTGAGGGCAAGAGAAGGGATGACAGAGGATGAAATAGCTGAATGGCATCACTGACTCAACGGACATGAGTTTGAACAAACTCCAGGAGATAGTGAAGGACAGGGAAGCCTGGTGTGCTGCAGTTCATGGGATCAGAAAGAGTCATACATGACTAAGTGGCTGAATAACAGCAACAGTTCTCATCAGATATCCCATCCTTTCTGTCAGCTTTCGCAAACCAACATGAATATCATGCTGATCTCCTGGATTATTGATGGTTATTGTAGATGCTGTCCAGCAGGTTTTGATTTTGCTACCTAATTACTTGCCTATTTTAAGCAGTAAGCAGAACAACCTGTAACTGTTACTGGCACTACTGCATTTTTCCAGAAATACCCTTAGCTGTTTATTATTATTTTTAAAAATATTTATTTATTTGGCTGTATTGTTTCTTAGTTGGGTCATGTGAGATCTTTTACTTGAAGTATGTGGGATCTAGTTTCCTGACCAGGGATCAAATCAGGTCCCCAGCAAGTGTGTAGGGTTTTAGCTACTGGACCAGGGAAGCCTCCCTCCCTTAGCTCTTTAAACATACACTGTTGGTAGGATTGCAATCTGTTACAGCCACTATGGAGAACAGTGTGGATATTCCTTAAAAATCTGGAAATAGAACTGCCATATGACCCAGCAATCCCACTGCTGGGCATATACACCAAGAAAACCAGAATTGAAAGAGACATGTGTACCCCAGTGTTCATTGCAGCACTGTTTACAATAGCTAGGACATGGAAGCAACCTAGACGTCCATTGGCAGATGAACGAATAAGAAAGCTACGCTACATATACACAATGGAATATTACTCAGCTATAAAAAAGAATGCATTTGAGTCATTTCTAATGAGGTCAGTGAGACTGGAGCTATTATACAGAATGAAGTAAGTCAGAACGAGAAACACCAATACTGTAGATTAATGCATATATGTGGAATTTAGAAAGATGGTAGTGATGACCCTATATGCAAGACAGCAAAAGAGACACAGATGTAAAGAACAGACTTTTGGACTCTGTAGGAGAAGGCGAGGGAGGGATGATTTGAGAGGATAACATTGAAACATGTATATTACCATATATAAAACAGATGACCAGTGTAAGTTCAATGCACGAAGCAGTGTAATCAAAGCCGGTGCACTGGGACAACCCAGAGGGATGGGGTGGGGAGGGAGGTGGGAGGGGTTTCAGGATGGGGGGACACATGTGTACCCATGGCTGATTCATGTCAATGTATGGCAAAACCTGCCACAATATTGTAAAGTGATTATCCTCCAAATAAAATAAATTAATTAATTTCAAAATAAGTAAATAAACATGCATCTGTCTTGCCAACCCAGATTTCAAGTTACAAACAAATAACAAGAACAAAGAGAACTTTTAAAAGATGGCTCACTGCAAGTTCATGCTCTCTAACTTGATAGAAGACCAGATGCTACCCTCTTATTCATCCTAAGGCATTCCCTGTGGGCCTCCAGGCTCAGCCTATACTAACCCTGTCTTCAGACAGTGCAACTTTGATGTTGGGGGAAATAGATTATAGACAGGAAGAATTTGGGCTGGAAGGAGCAAACCCTTGGACCTGTCAGTTTTGTTCTGGCAACTTATTTCTAACAAACGGGTTTATTTTTTTTTTCGGAAGTGTGTTCTGTAGCTGATATTATGTAACTAGATGTCTATTTGTATACATAAGTATTATTTATTGCACAATATTAGTTTTTTAAACCTGTGTCTTTGCTAAGATGCTGAGCCCTCAGATCAAAACCCTGATATCTACCCATGTTTCTTTTTTTTTAATTTATTTATTTTAATTGGAGGCTAATTACTTTACAATATTGTAGTGGTTTTTGCCATACATTGACATGAATCAGCCGTGGGTGTACATGTGTCCCTCATCCTGAACCCCCTTCCCACCTCCCTCCCCACCCCATCCCTTTTAAATCTTGTTGTTACATGGATTTCCTAATGATCATCTTATATTCTGAAAATAACTTAATAGCACATTTCCCATTGATGTTTCAGTTATCAGTTGGAACAATATGATTTCTCCTATGTAAACTTCCTTAATGTTCTGTTTTTTCTAGTACTTTGGGACAAGGATCACATTTTCAATCCTCTTTCCTTACATTCAGTTACTTTCCCCACATTACCTGTGTGTTCTCTGCATCACATATTCCCAGGTTATCTCTAAAGCAAGATTTTTGGGTGAGATTTCTATAGACTCTTTCTTTTCTTTTGTACCTCATTCTACATATCTGTTGCCGCTACATTTCAGACACAGAACTACACAAGATACTGAGTTATAACCACAACAATTATCATTTCACAGGGAAAAAGTCCAAATCTCCCCCAATTTATGTGACACTTCCTAAAAATATCTATTTTTAAAATTTTTCTAGAAATTATTATATTATTTCAGCACTCCTTGAATCTCTCTCCTTTGGTTTTACTTACCCATGGACCTCTACATTATTCTTTTTTTTTAAATTTTATTTATTTATTTATTTTACTTAACAATATTGTATTGGTTTTGCCATACATTGACATGAATCCGCCACGGGTGTACAAGTGTTCCCTTTCCAGAACCCCCCTCCCACCTCCCTCCCCATCCCATCCCTCTGGGTTATCCCAGTGCACCAGCCCCGAGCACCCTGTATCATGCATCAAACCTGGACTGGCGATTAGTTTCACATATGATAATTTACATGTTTCAGTGCCAAAATAGCTGTTTCTTAATACCAGCTTTATCCATCATAATGTGTGTGGGGGGCTCATTTGCTCGGTGGTGTCCGATTCTTTGCAATCTTGTAGACGGTAGTCCGCCCGGCTCCTCTATCCATGGGATTCTCCAGTCAAGAATACTGGAGTGGATTTTCGTTTTTTTCCCTCCAGGGAATCTTCCCAACCAAGCGATCAAACCCGCATCTCCTACATTGCAGGCAGATTCTTTACCACTGAACCATCTGGGAAGTCCCATCCATCTGTCTCATGATAAAATCTTAGATAACTTGATTTTGAACATATGTCAAGTACATTATTCATGAATGAGGCAATCAAGAGAACCAGAAGGTAGAAAATGCTCATCTGGTAAACACTGGGGAGCTTATCTCAGATCTAAGTGGCTAGGTGGTTATACAGCAGAGACAAAGTTTAGCACAACAGACCATAGTAAGAGATGGACGTTTCAGTACCCTCAGAGAAATGTCTTCTAGGCTCTCAGCTGGATTTGGCCAATAGGAATTAAGAAATTAAAAGGCAGGTGGACAGGAGACACTGGGGTGTTTTTCCCACTTCTGAGTCTTCAGCATATAGAGCCTGACACTCTCTTCTCCCAGTTTCCTCCTAGAATCCCTGGCATGACTCAGGTCTCTGTGCAGTCTCTGCCACTGTAGGCATGATACTGCTTCTTCCCCCACCTCAACCCTTTAGCCCTAAGGTTAGAAGTGGCTACTTGCTGTTAGTCTGGATTTTGTCACTATTTCCCATTTGGCTTCCAGCTTTTATTTATTTTTATTATTAATTTATTTATTTTAGTTGGAGGCTAATTACTTTACAATACTGTAGTGTTTTTTGCCATACATTGACATGAATCGGCCATGGGTTTACATGTGTCCCCCATCCTGAACCCCCCTCCCACCTCCCTCCCCATCCCATCCCTCTGGGTCATCCCATTGCACCAGCCCTGAGCACTTGTCTCATGCATCTAACCTGGACTGGCATTCTGTTTCACATATGATAATATACATGTTTCAATGCTATTCTCTCAGATCGTCCTACCCTCACCTCCCACAGAGTCCATAAGACTGTTCTATGCATCTGTGTCTCTTTTCCTGTCTCGCATATAGAATTATCATTACCATCTTTCAAATTCCATATACATGCGTTAATATACTGTATTAGTGTTTTTCTTCCTGGCGCACTTCACTCTGTATAACGGGCTCCAGTTTCATCCACCTCATTAGAACTGATTAAAATGTATTCTTTTCAATGGCTGAGTAATATTTCATTGTGTATATGTACCACAGCTTCCTTATCCATTAAACACTGATGAAAGAAATCAATGAGGATAAAAATAGATGGAGAAATATACTATGTTCATGGATTGGAAGAATCAATATAGTGAAAATGAGTATGCTACCTAAAGCAATCTATAGATTCAGTGTAATCCCTATCAAGCTAGCAATGGTATTTTTCACAGAACTAGAACAAATAATTTCACAATTTGTACGGAAATACAAAAAACCTCAAATAGCCAAAGTAATCTTGAGAAAGAAGAATGGAACTTGAAGAATCAACCTGCCTGTCTTCAGGCTCTACTACAAAGCCACAGTCATAAAGACAGTATGGTACTGGCACAAAAACAGAAATATAGATCAATGGAACAAAATAGAAAGCCCAGAGATAAATCCACATACCTATGGATGCCTTATCTTCGACAAAGGAGACAAGAATATACAATGGTGAAAAGAAAATCTCTTTAACAAGTGGTGCTGAGAAAACTGGTCAACCTCTTGTAAAAGAATGAAACTAAAACACTTTCTAACACTATACACAAAAATAAGCTCAAAATGAGTTAAATATCTAAACCTAAGACCAGAAACAATAAAACTCCTAGAGGAAAACATAGGCAAAACACTCTCCGACATAAATCACAGCAGGATCCTCCATGACCCACCTCCCAGAATACTGGAAATAAAAGCAAAAATAAACAAATGGGACCTAATTAAACTTAAAAGCTTTTGCACAACAAAGGAAACTATAAGCAAGGTGAAAAGACAGCCTTCAGAATGGGAGAAAATAATAGCAAATGAAGCAACAAAGAATTAATCTCAAAAATATAGAAGCAACCCCTGCAGCTCAATTCCAGAAAAATAAATGACCCAATCAAAAAATGAGTCAAAGAACTAAACAGACATTTCTCCAAAGAAGACATGTATATGGCTAACAGACACATGAAAAAATGCTCAATGTCACTCATTATTAGAGATATGCAAATCAAAACCATAATGTGGTATCATTTCACGCCCGTCAGAATGGCTGCTATCCAAAAGCCTACAAGCAATAAATGCTGGAGAGGATGTAGAGAAAAGGGAACCCTCTTACACTGTTGGTGGGTTTGCAAACTAGTACAGCCACTATGGAGACCAGTGTGGAAATTCCTTAAAAAACTGGGAATAGAACTGCCATATGACCCAGCAATCCCACTGCTGGGCATACACACTGAGGAAACCAGAATTGAAAGACACACGTGTACCCCAGTTCATCACAGCACTGTTTATAATAGCCAAGACATGGAAGCAACCCAGACATCCATCAGCAGACAAATGGATAAGGAAGCTGTGGTACATATACACAATGGAATATTACTTTATTCTTAATCTGTGGTTAATATCTGCATTTTTTTTTATTGTGTATGACAATTTCTAAACTTGACTGCTTTTTGTCAGTTCTGCATTTTCAACATGCATGCTTTGGAATACACCTAAGCCCTTATGTGACTCAACATCACTTTATAACCAATATTTCATCTAAAATCCAACAACTGTTGTCTTACCAAGTCTTTAAGTATCTTCTCCACTTTGAAAACATGTCTCTAAATTATGTAAGAAATGCTCAAAGTTTCACAATCATGAATCCACTGTCACCTGTCCTAATGTCAGTAGGGATGACTGGTGTTTCTTTGCTGGAATTTAATTATTGAATTTCAAAAATAATATATAGATATTTAATAATGATGATAGTTATAATTGTGACAGACATCATATACTGACCCCTCCCACATCCATGCCACCTCCTGCCCCCCTGGACAGCACTTATGGACTTTAGGCAAATTGATTTCACAGTTATCTCTGAGGATGATCCCTATAGAAATTAAAACAATCAGGGTTTGTGACACACACACAAAAATAAATAAATGAAACAATCAGGGTATTAGTTTTGTTTTTTCTTGTATTCATTAGAAGTTTTGTAATACAAGATATTCCTATCTGGAAGTAAAAGTTACAAAAGCAATTTAAATTATATAATTATTAATTAAATTACCATAAGCAAACACATATGCAAATATCAACATATATAATATAAACATGTAAACATATGTGTATGTAAATATATAAGTACCTTTATCCTAATTTATAGCAGTTTCATCAATATAAAACTATACATATATAAACATTAAATCACATTTAATTATGGAAGACATAGCAATTCTGTTAGCTAATACTATTTGAAAAGTAGTTAAAATTGTTAAAATTCGCCAAATACTTAAATATTCAAGATTTATCTTCCTGTGACATTTTATTTAATGAAGATATTACTTTTTATTTCACAGATACAGTCTTTTTGTTTCCCAGTACAATCTATGATATATTTTAATACATTTTCACAACTTAGGAAGAATTTCATGAGGCCTAAATGAATGATACAGTTTAGATCTATATACAATTCTTAAGGCACGTTAAGAAAGTCTCATATGAGTGAAATATTTAATTGTTTCATCTACTGCGCTGTCATATATGTACTATCCATGAGCATTGCACCAACAGAATCTTTCAGGCACATCCAGTTTGGTTTCACTCAGTTGATATTACTAATGAGATAAACAAATCACTTTCTACACAGGAAAGTGCCAGAAGTAGTGCTTTTCTTTCTGCTATGCCTGAGCTCCTATTGTGAAGACTGTTGAAACTAATATAACATATATTAATGTAATTTAAGAAAAAAAAAGAAGGCTTCTTTGTCAAAGTTCTGTAGAGACTAATACTTTCTCTGTAAATACATTTTGATTGCTCAGTATTAATTTAAAGCAGTATAATTTTTCATTTTAATTAGAAGTAGCAGTTAACAAAATGCACCAAGTCAAAGATTAAAAATACTTATTCAAGAATGGGAGGCAAAGTCTTATTAATTGTCACTCCTCTTTAGAGATCTAGTAGGAGGAATAGAATACATTTGTGAGTTCCCTAGAAGTGTAGAAATAATGTTGAGCAATTATAATTAGGAATATTGATTAAATTACCTTCTAAAAATTACTTGTTGCTCTCCATATATAAGCGGCACATGTTCATATTTAGCTTAGTTGAATAGGAGATTTAATTAGAATGAATATTTATTCCAGGCAACTGCATGGGATCATTTGGCCACAGTGATTACTGGAAGCAGGCACTTGGGGGGAAAAAAAAGAAGCAAATTCTCTTCATCTTTTGTATTTTCCTCATTTATATTGTGGCTTCATTCACTTCATCAACTGAGAATCTCAATATGGTAGAAATCATACAGTACTTCCCCTGGAGAAGGGAAAGGCTGCCCACTCCAGCCTAGAGAATTTCATGGACTGTATAGAACATGGGGTCACAAAGAGTTGAACACGACTGAGGGACTTTCACTATATAGTGTTTAGGGCCATATTTCCTTGTTTTTATCATTAGGTCAGCATTTCCCATTTTGTATCAGTTTGAATTTCTAAAAAGCAATTAAATTAGAGATGTCTATCTCTGTTTACCCTTTGCTCATTCATATATATATATATACATATATGCATAGAAGCATGCATTTCCATGCATTTATTTCCTTCTCAAATTCAATTTCGACAATGTCCCACAGAGTCAAGTTCAATTATCCTCTATGCGATTTATTTTTTTTATTTTTATTAGAGTATAGTTGCTCTAAAATGGTGGGTTTCTGCTACACAGAAAAGTGAATCAGCTCAATGTTTACGTATATCCTCTCTCTTTTGGATTTCCTTGACATGTAGGTCACCACAAGAAGTAGCAGTTAACAAAATGCACCAAGTCAAAGATTAAAAATACTTATTCAAGAAGATACTTATTGAGAAGAGTTCCTGCTAAACAGTAGCTCTCATTAGTTATCTGTTTTATACTTAGTGTCAGTTGTATATTTGTATTGTCAATCCCAAACTCTTCATTCATTCTTTCTTTCCCTCTTCGTATCAGTTCATTTATTCCCTATATCAGTGGCTCTATTTTTGATTTGCATATAATATTATCCATACTATTTTTCTATATTTCATATATATATATATATGCATTAATGTATGATATTTTTCTCTTTCTGAGTTACCTCACTCTGTATGACAGTCTCTAAGTTCATCCATGTCTCTGTAAATGACACAATTGTGTTCCTTTTTTTGGCTGAGTAATATTCCATTGTATACATCTACCACATCTTCTTTATGCTTTCATTTGTTGATGGACATTTAGGTTTTTTTCATGCCTTGTCTACTGTGAAGAGTGCTGCAATGCATATTGGGGTGCATGTAACTTTTTGAACTGGCTTTTTTTGGGTATTCGCCCAGGAGTGGGATTGCTGGTAATTCTATTTTTTTTTTTTTTTTTTAAGAAAGGAAACTCCATATTGTTCTCCATACTGGCTGTATCAATTTATATTCCCACCAACAGTGTAGGCAGATTCCCTATTCTACACACACTCTCCAGCATTTATTATTTGTAGATTTTTCTGATGATGGCCATTCTGACAGGTAGTAACACCTCATTGTAGTTTTGATTTACATTTCTCTAATAGTTAGTGATGTTGAGTATCTTTTCACATGTTTATTGGTCATCTGTATGTCTTCTTTGGAGAAATGTCTATTTACGTCTTCTGCCCTTTTTTTTTTTTTATACTGAGCTGCATGAGCTGTTTGTATATTTTGGAGATTAATTTCTTGTTAGTGGTTTCATTTGCAGACATTTTCTCCCATTCTGAAGGTTTTCTTTTCATCTTATTTATGGTTTTCTTGTGGGCTTCCCAGGTGACACTAGTGGTAAAGAATCTGCCTGCTAATGCAGGAGATGTAAGAGACTCAGTTTCGATCTCTGGATTGGAAAAATCCCCACAAGAAGGAAATGGCACCCCACTCAAGTATTAGTGCCTGGAGAATTCCATGGGCAGAGGAGCCTGGTGGGCTCTAGTCCATGAGGCTCTAAAGAGTTGGACACGGATGAACACATATGGCTTCCTTTGATGTGTAAAAGTTTTAAGTTTGAATAGGTTCCATTTGTCTATTTTTGTTTTTATCTTCATAACTCTAGGAGGTGGGTCAATGAAGATCTTGCTGCCCGTATGCAATTTAAAATCATATCCAGGACAGGATATCTAACCATGATATTGGTATTTTGTGTGGTATTCATTCCTATCAAACAGATCTGATAATACTTCTCAGTATAGAACATGAAACAAATGTATTTTTACCTGATTAGACTTCTCAGTATAGAATATGAAACAAATGATATATTTTACCTTTTCTACTATAGTCAAAGCATTGCAAATAAAATAATCACTTAAAAGTTGTTTTAATTAAAATGGAAAAGGTAGTTGTCAAAATAATTCCTACATCTGAGCTGTTTTGCATTTTTGTATTTCATTAGTCAATGTTATTTTGCCTGAGGAAAAAAAATCTCTTTATTCTATATTAAGCTGATTTATGTGCCGTCTGGCTGGTTTGGTCAATGTGAGCCCCGAGTGTCTGAGGAAATAAGAGGAGTGAAGTTCGTTACTAATAAGAGACATTGATGGGGTGGGTACTATTATTGGATGCTTGTGTATGATTTGTCATGGAGTCCATATATCATAGGGTGGTATATTAAAGTGCTATGTCACATACATAAATAGAACAATATTCTAGATCTGTTGTTGTGGATTGATTCAGTTGACTACACAGGCATTTCATGTTTTCTTATGCCATTGCCAAATTGAAGTCAGTTTGTACCTGCATCCTCTTGACTGAGGGGCTAGAAAATTTCTTTGAGGGACTCTGCAATGTAACCACAATCTTTCTTCATGTCTTACAGTAGGACCTCTAGTGATTTATACAATGACAAGTTATTAAGCAAAGGGAAATATTTCAAATTTCCACTCAGTTAAAAAGTATCTTTGATGCCAGTTCCTGAAAACCATAACACCAGTCACATGTGAACTTTCATGATTTATGTAGTGTTGTTTTGAGCCTGCTTCCCAGATGGTCCAGTGGGGGTCATGACCTGTACTACTACTAAGAGTGTTTCTTTATGTACAATCAAAAATGGTCTAATTTAAAAACTGGAAAAATTCCAACAATGATCCTTAATCACAGAGTGATATTATGAAAGGAAGAACCAAAGGGTAAGTCCTTGGAACTGCCTCTCATCTCTGTGGTTGTTGTTCAGCCACTAAGTCAAGTCTGACTTTTTGCGACCCCATGCACTGCAGCATGCCAGGCTTTCCTGTCCTTCACTAGCTCCCTGAGTTTACTCAAATTCATGTCCATTGAAATCTTCTCATCTATATCCCCTTATATTCAAAAGGGTGGAGAGGGGAAGCACTAAATTCTCTCAGGGGAATCCCTGAGAGATTTCTGAGGGGAGTTCAGAAGTTAATTCAAAAATCAAAGATTTTAAAAATGCAGGATTAATAAATTTTACCTCATATATCTTCACCTTTTGCCTGTGCAAAAGTCAAACAGGTTGTGGAAAATGACTGTATATTATTATATCCTAAATCTGGAATTGACTCTAATTCCAACCATAGTTCCATATGGGGTATATTAGCAGTACAAATCACAATAAGCCCAGACATCTGATATGCACCTCTTAGGCTAGTAAATGGATTCTTTTCCATTTATATCAGCAAAAATAATCATAAGCAATATATATTCATGTGGCAAAGAACATTTTTATACATCAATTTTCTTGTACTCCATTACCTTGCTTGTTTCATATTCTACATAATAGTACCTCTGACCAACAAACTCATTTTATGGCAAAATATAACCATACAGAATTTATAAAGATTAATACGTGCTTATCAACAAGAAGTAACTGACTTGGTAGAACAATGGAACAGCATGCCAGGTGACATGCTATGTGTTTGAGATTAGAGTTATTTCCAATAGGATGTGAATATATTTTCCCTTAACCATTGACTGATATGATTTGAATCTTCTCCATAACTTTCTTAGAGAACAAGGGAGAGGAAGGTAGTCTCCACTTTCATGACCATGCCCAATGATTCTTTTAAGGATATTCTGTTTCCCATCAGAGTGAACTTGCAATCAATAGGTTTCGATGGCCTAGAATCAAAGCAGGGGATGATTATACCAGAGAACACAGCAAAGACTGCATTGATTTGGAAGCTAACACTGCACAAAGTTATTCTGAATTCTTCACTCACCTTGCCCAGTGGTCAGAAAAGTTGACTCATCAATGGGTTGCTTGATTCCACTTATAAAGAGTAATTTGAATTGATGCCTCATAGAATAAGAAGTACCGTCTCTGAAATTTCTAAGGGCTTCCTATCAACACTTCTTAGCATTTCTTTGCTCAGTAATACTGGTCTATGTAATCTATGGTAGCCCATTAAGAATAAGACCACTATGATCTTGGACCCAGGAATGAAAATCTGGGTCAGATTAACTGAAGTCTGTAGTAAAATAAGATGACTTTAAATTATTTGTTACTTATGTCTTTGACTAGAAATTGCCTTTCCCTTGAGTCAGTTGGAGAAATTAACAACTTTGATCAATAGACTCTAGGTGAAATATAGCACCAGTCTGAACTCAGACTTTGAGAGCCTGGCATTTTACACCTCCTGTCTCTTAGAACATTTACTCTGGAGGAATCCAGATCAGATGTAAGAAGTCTGGCTACCCTGAGAGTGCCAAAAATGTTAACAGTTCAAACTAAGCCCATGCTTCCAACCATCCTCATAGTTATCAATTAAATTGGGTCCTTCCTCCAAAAGATATGCTGAAATTCTAATTCTGAGCACCTTAGAATGCAAGCTTATGTGAAAATAGGATCAGTGTAGATGTAAATAGTTAAGAAGACCTTACTGGAGTAGGTAGGCCTAATATGACTGCTATCCTTATAGGAAGAAAATGTGATATGAAGAAACAGGAGGAGACATCCATACATCCATTTGACAAAGGAGGCAGAGATTGGAATAATGTATCTACAAACCAAGAAGGCCAATGATTGCCAGCAAGCACCAGAACCTATAAGAGGCAAAGAAGAATTCTCCTGTACATGTTTCAAAGAAAGTATGGCCCTGCCAACACGTTGACTTCAGACTCCTAGCCTTCTTAAAATACATGTCTGTTATTTTAAGCTTCCCTGTTTGTAGTCCTTTGTTACAACAGACCTAGGAAATTAATATAGCCACAAAAGCATCAGATATACAGGAAAAAACAAGAAAAATCAGCTTGAACCCTTCAGTCTAGCCCATCCATCATAGGTCAGGAGTTCATGAATAAGGATCAGGTGTTATGGCTACCTAACCTTGCTTGAAATATTTTACCTTGTGCATAAAGACCCTTTATTCAACTCTTCTTAATTCACCATTCTCATTGTGCCATCACTTTTTTGCAGTTATATTTTATTTTTCAATTCTTCAAAAATATTTATTTAATTTTTTTTATTGAAGTAGAATTTATTTACAATGTGTTAGTTTTCAGGTGTAGAGCAAAGTGATTCATTATTATGTATATATAAATTGTAAATATATGCACATGTATTCTTTTTCAGATTCTTTTTTCTTATAGATTATTACAAAATGTTGAGTATAGTTCCCTCTGTTGTATGGTAGGTCCTTGTTATCTATTTTATCTATAGTAGTGTGTATTTGTTAATCCCAAACTCCTAATTTATCCCTCCACATCACTTTTGGTGTCCATAAATTGTTTTTCTACATTTGCGAGTCCATTTCTGTTTTGTAAGTAAGTTCACTTGCATGATATTTTAGATTCCATATATGTGATGTCATATGATATTTTTCTTTCTCTTTCTTATTTACTTTACCTAGTATAATCTCTAGGTTCACCCATGTTGCTGCAGATGACATTATTTTGTTCTTGTCTATGACTAATACTCCATTGTATATATGTGTCAGATCTTCGTCCATTCATCTGTATATGGACATCTAGGTGGCTTCTATGTCTTGGCTATTGTAAATAGTGCTGCTATAAAACACTGGGATGCATGTATCTTTCTGAATTAAAGTTTTCCCTTACTGTGATCTTGAATCATTTGCCACACCTCCTGAAATCAAACAGATAAAAATGGGCCGAATGTAATAACTTCAGACTAAAGTAAAGTTAGGCAGGGGAAGTCGTGGTGAAGCATTGCATAAATATGTTAATAGAAAAAACAGAGTGGGAAAATCTGCAACCATCAGTTCTCAACTATATCAAATATATCAGATCAAATTAGAACTACTCTGTGAAATGAAAGGTATAGACAACATAATCCCCCTACACATTTGTATATTGTTGAGCATAAATGTAAAATCATAACTAATACAGAAAAGAAATGACAAAAATGATTTATCATAAAACAATATTTCCATATGTTAATATTTGGAAAAAATGTGCTAGAACATAGACATTCCCAAATGTCTCCTAATTTATGATATTGTTATGTTTACAAATACTTTTCAAAGTACAATATCAAAGATCTTCATCACAGAAAGTAATCATCTTAGGAGAGTTAATGGCTCATTGTGGAGACGAGTAGCCCACAGTAAATCTTAGCACACTTTGACATTCAGAGGCCTTGTAGAACAAGAATAAATTCCTGCCTCCTACCCTAAACCAAATGTTATGGCACCCAGTCTCATCACTTTATGGCAAATAGAGGACAAACTGTGGAAAATTCTTAAAGAAATATGCATACCAGACGACCTTCCCTGCCTCCTGAGAAATCTGTATGCAGGTCAACAAGCAACAGTTAGAATTGGACATGAAACAATGGACTGGTTCAAAACTGGGAAAAGAGAGCACCAAAGCTTTATATTGTCACCTTGTTTATTGAACTTCTATGCAGAGTAAGTCACGTGAAATTCAAGGCTGGGTGAAGCACAAGCTGAAATCAAAGTTGCCAGGAAAAATATCAACAACCTCAGATGTGCATATGACACTACTCTTATGGCAGAAAGTGAAGAGGAACTGAAGAGCTTCTAGATGAATGTGAAAGAGGAGAGTGAAAAAGCTGACTTAAAACTCAGCATTCAAAAAACAGGTTATAGCATTCAGTCTCATCACTTCATGGCAAATAGATGGGAAAACAGTGGAAACAGTGACAGACTATTTTCTTGGGCTCCAAAATCACAGCAGCGACAGCAACCACAAAATTAAGACTCTTGCTCCTTGGAAGAAAAACTATGACAAACCTAGACAACATATTAAAAAACAGAGATATCACTTTGCTAACAAATGTCCATCTTAGTCAAAGCTATGTTTTTTCCAGTAGTCATGTATGGATGTGAGAGATCGTAAAGAAGACTGAGCACCAAAAAATTGATGGTTTAAAATTGTGGTGCTGGAGAAGAGACTTGAGAGCCTTTTGGACAGCAAGGAGATCAAACCAGTCAATCCTAAAGAAAATCAACCCTGGATATTCATTGGAAGGACTGATGATGAAACTGAAGTTCCAATACTTTGGCCACCTGATGTGAAAAGCTGACTCATTGGAAAAGACCCTGATGCTGGGAAAGATTGAGGGCAGGAGGAGAAGGGGATGACAGAGGATGAGATGGTTGAATGGAATCACCAACTCTATGGAAATGAGTTTGAGCAAACACTGGGAAATAGTGAAAGAAAAGGAAGCCTGGTGTGTTGCAGTCCATGGGGTCACATAGAGCTGGACATGACTAACTGAAACAAAACTGTATGAGAAAAGGGCCAGAAAAGACAGCTATGAACCAGGAAGCAGTGCCTTACAAGAACAGGACCATGTCACCTTGAACTTCAATTTTCAGCCTCTGGAACTATGATAAACAAGAACTGTTGTTTATAAGATATGTTCTTGGTGGTATTTTGTTGTAGCAACCTGAACAGACTAAAACCACATACTTGGAGTTTGAACTCAAACAAAACAGATTCCCAAAAACCCCAATGGAAGGTCTAGAAGATTTTAAAAGTATGAAAATAAATTTCACATTATAGAGCAAAATATCTTAGAATTCGACATGCATCTTTATTTTGAAAGAATATTGACATTACTCTCTCTTCACAACTTTGAAAAACAAGTAAGATAAACAAAATATGACCTGAATCAAGAAACATTCACAATGAGTTTCAGAATCCCAAGGATAAGTAGAAAATTTCTAAAGATTCCAAAGATGAGATGGATAGAGAAAAACATTACCATCAAATACACACAAAAAAATCACATAAATTATGTCATAATAAAATAGATTTTAATTGGACACAGAGTGCTCATAACTCCTGTTTATTATGAAACAATGGGAAATTACTTTAAAACACTGAATAAAAATAATTTGGAATATAAAACTTAAGATATGTAAATATTATTGATGGAAAATTCAAGAATAATTTTAGCAATATTTTCAGCAATATTTACTCATAAAATTTGCTTGTATTGACTTTTCATATTAAATTACTATATATTATTATTAACTTAATGACAGAGTGTGGTTGCAAGATTTAGCATGCAGTAAAAGTAAGCACAACATGGAAAGGCAGTAAAAAAAAAAATCCCAAGTTGAAGATTTGTGCAGCAGAATGATACAAACAAGTCTGTAGGACTGTTTTCTTAAGAACAATCAAAGTTCTAAGGTAAGAGGTGAAAGAGAAAACTCCAGTCAGGAGACTCAGAGTGTGAAGTTATGTGAAATCACTTTATTTTCTTTTAACTTGATGAAAGAGAAAAGTGGCCAGAAATTCCTGGAAAAGGCAAGTATACAGTTAAATCGATAGTCTAAATATACAGCTGAATAAAATATGGCATAATTTTAAGCAGTTAAGGAAATAAGAGTTATAAATTCTAAGGAAATTGTGATACTGAGGACTTCCATACTCCGGCAGCAGGAAATAAGAGTAGGTTTCTACACCATCAGGTCTTCCCTGGTAGCACAGCTGGGAAAGAATCTGTCTGCAATGCAGGAGATCCCAGTTCAATTCCAGGGTTGAGAAATCCGCTGGAGAAGGAATAGGCTACCCACCCCAGTATTCTTGGGCTTCCCTGGTGGCTCAGCTGGTAAAGAATCCGCCTGTTATGTGAGAGACCTGGGTTCAATCCTTGGGTTGAGAAGATCCCCTGAAGAAGGAAACGGCTACCTACTCTAGTGTTCTGGCCTGGAGAATTCCATGGACAGTATAGTCCATGGGGTTGCAAAGAGTTGGACACAACTGAGCGACTTTCACTTCACTTCTACACCATCATCTGTGGAAATGAAAGTGGGTTCCAGGCCCAGGGATCCTTGCACATTTGTGGGGAACCAGCTTCCATCTCCTCCCAATATTCATCACCTCACTGAAAGTATGTGGAATCTCACATCATGTTTTTACCTCTGTTTGTGCTGATCTCCACCAGAATCTAAGACTCTTGGGTCATTTGTTACTACAGAAACTTACCCACCTAAAGTAGCCACTTAATATAAAGTGAAAAGAAAGTGTTAGTCACTAAGTTGTGTCCAACTTTTTACAGCCACATGGATTGTAGCCTGCCAGGCTCCTCTATCCATGGAATTCTCCAGACAAGAATATTGAAGTGTGTAGCCATTTGCTTCTCCAGGGGATTTTCCTGACCCAGGGATGGAACCTGGGTCTCCTGCATTCTAGAGAAATTCTTTCCCCTCTGAGCCACCAGGACCAGTCAATATACTCTTCCCCAATTTCTATACCTCTTTTTTTTATTAATTATTTTATTTATTTTAATTAGGGGCTAATTGCTTTACAATATTGTGGTGGTTTTTGCCATACATTCACACGAATCAGACACAGGCTTTTAGGACTCACTGTCCATCAGTCATATCTTTTACATGATCATTTACATCATCAATGTCTTCTCTAATCTGCTACATTCTTGGCATCAAAACTGACTCTTTCTTGAAGCTGCTTAAAGGACACTGCTTAAATCATGAAGAAAGATAAGCCCCTAGTAACAGCTTTCCTAAATTTCAGTCTCAATCAGTGACCTTGTTTACTACTCCATTAAGGGAATACATCAATAGGAAATCCCACTGATGGTTGAGTTCCTACCACCATAACTACCAATGTACCTGCATTTATGCCCACATAATCTGCATTCCCTATTGTGAGTAAAAATTAAATATTCATACTACAGTTTGAAATCAATTCTTCACTATTTCCTTCCCAAGGACATTGCTCCAACAGTTTATTTCTCAGTGTTGTATCATCTGTTATTTACTTTTCTACCAAATGTATTCGCTTATACAAAAAAGCAATATTGGCCATCTTAAAACAACTCAGCTTTAAAACAGAAGAAAACTCTTTTGACTTTTTCTATTTTCAAAAAAAAAAAATCGGTAATAATGATCCTTGACTTGTTCACATCCAGTTTCTGATTACTGTGGTCATGTATTTTCTTTAGCATACTCTATTCAATTTTTCAACTCCACTGGAAAAATGCAGCAGCTCTTTTCAGAGTCATTACTCCCCCAAAGCCTCATCTTACTGGACATAACAAATTTGGCAAATTTGATCACCCCTGCCTTCTAGAAGTATTTTCTTATCACTTTATTTAGACATATCATGCACTCCTTATCATATTTCAGTCTTCTAAAATGTTACTTCTTCTTATTTATCTTATTTGTATATTTTCTCTAATATTAGAATTTCTCATTTCTGTATACTTTTTTTTAAATCTAGGTAAACTCATCTACTCTTTTGACATCAAATCATAATACTGTGTTTGGAAAATCCCCAAATATATAAATGTCTCTACTATGAAATCTTGTCTTGTATATTCAATGGATACTCAAAATTCTACTTCAGATTTCTAATACGTCCCCAAATAATTTTTTTTTAAATTATACATCTGACCTTTTCCTCAATTGTAATCTTGGTTTCATTGCAGTCTTCCATATCTTGTTAAATAAAATACTTTTCAGGCCAATAATCTTTTAATATTTTTGAATATTTCTGTCCTCACACTCTGTCTAACTCATCACTAAATCTTGTTAGGTATAACATCTATCCAGATCCTGATTACATCTCACTTACTTTCCAGCTAAGATTTTGGTCCAGTACACCATCTTTTACCAGTATGGGAGTGTTTCAATAGTTTCTTAATTGATCATCTTACTTCTGTTCTTGACCCCTTACAGCAAATTTTCACACAAGCAGTAAGCCTCTGAGAATGTAGTTTAGGTCACATCATTCCTCTACACAAAATCCTGCTTCGGCTTTACAGTTTATAAAGAGAAAAAGCCTTTGTACTACAATGGTCTGCAGTGTACTGTTATGATGAAACAAACTGATGCCTTATTAGCCTCATGCCCTGTCTCCTGTGCCCCATCAACACTGGCTTACTAGCTCTTTGCTAATATGCTAAGCATGCTCTTATTTCAAGACCTTCTACTATTTTCCCTGCATTCAACATTCTTTCTCCAGACACCCAAGTGCCTCATTCCCTTTCTTTGTATTATTTAGATCTCTGCTCAACTGTGACCTTACCAGTGTCTTTTACATATCTGGTACCAAAATATGGCATGAGAAAGAAGATAACTATAAAGATGTTGAGAAAATGGAGCATATGTATTCTTGGACCTGAGTGTCCATGCCACATTGAAGCTGGTAAAAAATGGAGCATATCCTTCTTGTGGTCTGATTCCACATGAGAACCTGGAAGGACAAAATTATGTCAAGAGTCTCTGTGCCCCAAGACCAAAAAGCTGAGGGAGATTGAGCCACATTAGACCATGTGTCAATCATTGATTTAGATGCTTTAGATTTCTAAATCATAGTCATGTGACACTACAGGAGGCTAGGATCTCTCTGTAATATCCACTCACACAGGCTTCAGCTGGGGCTGTAGAATTTAACCAGTTATCCGATAAGGGCATGGTGAACTAGCCACCTACCCTAAGACCAGTTTAGGACATCATTTACAATTTCCCATAAAAATCCACATGTTACAATCATGGAAATTAAGAAATGCAACCAATATGTAGCTGTATCAGACTACATACAAGATGATTTCATATCATGAAGCTCTTCTGGCTTGTGGCAGCACTTTGATGTTATGACATGTGAAGTAGAAACATGTTTGTCAAAATCTCTAACAGAACTCAGAAAGCTGTGCCTGGTAACAATGTAAAATTATATATATATATATAATCATATATATGGTATTGTACATTTGATATCATGCATATATAACGTGTGTGTGTGTGCTCCATCGTATCTGATTCTTTGCAGCCCCGTGGACTGTATACTGCTAGGCTTCTCTGTCCATGAGATTTCCCAGGCAGGGATATTGGAGTGGGTTATCATTACCTTCTCTAGGGTATCTTGCTGACCCAGGGATCAAACCCATATCTTTTGTGTCTCCTGCATTGGCAGGTGGATTATTTACTACAGAGCCACCTGGGAAGCCCATTATACGATACTGTATTTCTAAGAACTGAATTTTTTTTAACCTGACCCTCTTTTTCCAGTATCTTCCTTCCAATAATATTGGCCCCAATGTTTCTTTTTAAACAAGAAAAAAATAGTTATTTTTTCATATGAGTAGTATAACGAGTAAGTGAAAGTTGCTCAGTTGTGTCCGACTCTGCAACCCCATGGACTGTACTCTACCAGGCTCCTCTGTCTATGGAATTCTCCATGTAAGAATGCTGGAGTGGTTAGCGCTCCCTTCTCCAGGCAATCTTCCTAACCCAGGGATCAAGTCCAGGTCTCCTGCATTGCAGTTGGATTCTTTGCCAGCTGAGCCACCAGGGAAGGCCATAGTGAGTAAAGGATTTGTCCAACTGTATAACTCTCATCAAATTCAATGTATTTTTGATAGGCTAAAAATATCTCAGTTTCACTATTTAGCTGATCCCTCAAAACACACAAAGTTATTCATAGAATAGAAAAAAAAAATTGATAGAGTCACACAGTGCATGCTTACATATCATTAATTAGGATGAGAAAATATGGATGGTTATTATTTTAACAATTCAAACTATTTTAGAAATGATATTTTTAGTTAAATGGAAGGCTTTTTTTTTTTCCAATGAGAATAAACATTCCTGTCCTTATAGGATTTCACCAATATCTTAGAAGTATCTAGCCAGAATCTGAGCATAGAAGTGGTAGATGGTTCTTTGTGTTTATACAGTGTTTTATATAATATATAAATTCTTAATCCAAGACCTTCAGGACCCTCTTGATTGAGAAGTGTAGGCTGAAGGAGATGTCTATTAGACAATCATATATGCTATTAATTTAATTTTTAAAAAAATAGATGTTGCACAGTGTTTTATAGTTTTCTATATATAAGTCTTTTGCTTCTTTAGGTAGATATATTCCTAAGTATTTTATCCTTTTCATTGCAATGGTGAATGGTATTGTTTCCTTAATTTCTCTTTCTGTTTTCTCATTGTTAATGTATAGGAATGCAAGGGATTTCTGTGTGTTGCAAAAACCACTACAATATTGTAAAGTAATTAGCCCTCAACTAAAATAAGTAAATTAATAATAAAAAAAGTTAATAATGATTGATTTGAACAATATTAAAAAAATAGATGTTGTATAAATGAGAGGAGAGGTAATTATTCCCTATCCATACAAGTTATGCTGTGCTCACTATCTTTGTAAGATCAGTTTGTTATTTGTGATAATATAGTGGATTTTTATCTGGAGGAGGGTGTGGTAACCCACTCTAGTATTCTTGCCTGGAGAATACCCATGGACAGACGAGCATGTCGGGCTACAGTACATGGGGTCGCAAAGATTCTGACAAGACTGAGGGACTTAAGCACAACAGGGCACAGTGGAATTTTTATGGTAATCAACCATCTGATTTGATTTTCATAAAAGTTAATCATTAGCTACTAACCTTTCTCTGGTTAACTCAGAGTACTTAGTTAACCAGAGTTTATTATTGTGTCAATCAATCTATATTTTTCACTCTAACTTTACAATTATGCTTTCCTTGGGGAGAAAATTTTGGTTGAACTAGAAAAATTAGCTTTGCACATTCAGGAAGTTATTATCCTTCTAGGTTTTTTGTGGTATGTTTGATTTTGTTTTGGCTTGTTTTGCTGTTGTAACCTCTGTTTGAAAGGAATAGTCCACCCCACCTCACCCCACTCACTCTTACCAATTTATTGTTCTGTTGGAATGTAGAGTGGGGTTTCTCTTTATCCCGGATGGAGGTGGAGATGCTGTGTCACACAGGTGAGAAGAGATCAGATTTGATGGAAATAGAGAGCAGTCTGTCAGTACTAATGTGCTTGTGGCTTTGCCTCTACTCTGCCACTAGAAGCTGAAATAAAGATATTATTCTATCATTGCTTATTTATTCAGTTTTGTGAGTTTCCAGTTGCTGCTAGGGATTCTAGTTTTAGAACCTGTTACTTAAAATTACCCTGCTAATCACTTCTGTGCTCATAACTCCATTTTTACTAAACTATTAGCACAATTATAACTTTAAACAATGTTTCTACAACCATCAATAATACCACAATACTGTCTTTCACATCATAGTCTTTGTCAATCATAAAGCCTCCTGGAGAGATGGTCAACAGAGTTTCATGCTCCATTTATCATCTTGACCCAGCAAAGATCAACTGGCCCCAACTGTCTCAGTCAGATTTGTTTCTTATTGATATATCTATTTATAACTCTAATATCATCAATTTTTCAAATTAATATACAGCTCCAAAATGGCATGTTTGGGCTTTTCAATAATTACTTAAGTCCTTTCTGCTGACCGTTGACTTCGGAATGGTAAACATTTTGCTGAGTTAGATTCTTTCTTAGCTGAGCCACCGCAGATTCAATGGGGCTCCTTTTGAGAGTATGTCTTCTGACAGTTTTCAATTCAGTCAAATTGCACTTAATCTTATTTCATTCTTTGTACCTTAGTGGCTCCCCCAAACTATTTGATGCATGTGTGTTTCGTGTGTGTGATGCATTGTTTTTTCTTCTATGATATCTAGGAACTTTAAAGATTTTCATTTTAGAAAACATTTTTTCCTTGGTCCTTGAGTTTACCTGTGAGATTCCTTTATATTATCCATTCATCCAAACAGTATTATTCAGGGACTGAGATTTCCAACTTTAAAAAGATAAAGCTATTCTGGTTATTTATTTATTGCCAAAGTTGAAATTGATGTATAAGTAATGCTGTGATTCAATTAATGGAAAGATACAGATAATTTTATTTAGAAAAGGTGATCCTTAATTATTAGATACATATAATTTTAAATGTGGAAATAATTTAAATGTGAACTTCTGTTAAACAAAATGTCCTTTTAAAAAACTTTGAAATACCACCACTATGGTTGAAGTTTTATTACAAATATTCCCTGTTTTTATCTATTTTTAAATAAATAAAGATGGCATGAAATTAGTTCCGTGGTATGAAATTATTTACAGAATCAATAGACCAAGTTCTCAGAAAAAGACATCGAAATATGTGTGTCTGGAAGGCTGGGCATTTATGCAGCTTGACTCCATTGCATCTGGAGTTCGACAGCTGGTTATTATGTACACCTAATTTACCGGAGTGGTTAATACTGCGAGTGAAGAGATCAGTTCACCAAAGGTCTATGGTTCAATAGGTTTAGCACTTCGTGTTGAAAATAAAACGTGGAATAATTAGGAAAAACCTTTTCCACGCTGCCTCAATACGAAAAGAACTCCCATGGTGGAAAAAGGCACTAAATGAAGTGTCTTTGATATAATTATGTGGATGATAATAAACCCAGCCTTGATTTGCTTTTTGAAGCTATTGTAATAATGTTAATGATGTTTAACCATGTAACAATCCCTGGACAAATAGTAAATCTATTTTCAATATCAAATTACTCATCTTTAAAAGAAAATAAATTAGAATTTCCTACTGATGGGACATTACAGGAAAATTACATGAATGGAATTTCAGAGCATGTAGATGAAAAATAGTCTGCAAAAGAAACAGAATTTTGGCTTAAGCTTTACTGCCAATCATTTGTGTTAACCCAGGAAATATAGCTAATATCTGAGAATACAGGAATACAGGGTCAGTAATATAAGGATTAGCTCCTTTCACTATATTAGCCATTAAGGAAAATGATTGTAAAATGCAGTTTACCATCTAATCTTAAAAGGATAATTCAAATCTTGCATACAAAATGGTATATATTTGCCTCTTCTCCATCTTTTTATATAATTATCAAAATGTTAATGAGAACAACATCAATGAGGATAAATACTCAGACAAATCATTCCTGTTCATGCTTGATAGCATGCAATATTTATTTTCTATTTCAAATCAGCTTTACTGAACTGTTTTACATTCCATAAACTTCACTGTCTTTTAAGAGGAAATTTCAGTGGGCTCTGACAAATGTTTTCAGTTGTGCGGCTGCTACCAAAATCAACACATAGAATATGATTATCACCAAGAGCCTCCCACTGTTCTCTATTTTACATCACTCTCCCCCAAACTCATCACTTGAAAATTACTGTTCTGTTCATTATGCCCATAGAATTGTCTTCTCTAGATGTTCTATAAATGCCGTCATGCAGTATGCATCCTCTGTGTTTCAACTTCTTTCACTTACCATCTTGTGTTTGAGATTAACATATCCTGCAGCATGTATCAGAAGTTTGGGCTTCTCTTGTGGCTCAGATGATAAAGAATCTGCCTGCAAGGCAGGACACCTGAGTTTGATTCCTGGGTTGGGAAGATCCCCTGGAGAAGGGAATGGCTACCCATTCTAGTATTCTAGCCTGGAGAATCCCATGGACAGAGGAGCCTGGTGGGCTACAGTCCATGGGGTGGCAAAGAGTCAGACACAACTGAGTGACTAAGCATAGCATGCCTTTGCTAGAATACATAAAACCTTTTCCTTATTCTTACTTGCTTATTTTGTTCAACCTAGAACTATTTTTTTTAAATAATCCTATATAATTTTGAAATATTGAATGCACATTTTCTAAAACTAAGGATAGCATAGTATTTTATTTAAAATTTTAAGAGCTTAATGGCTTCCTCTCTTTCAAAATATTTCAGGAACTGTCCTGTTTTAACCTAACATCAAACTGGTTAGCTGCTCTCCAGGTTGAAATTCTTTTATTATTTCATAAACTATTCATAAACTATTCATAGAATATTTCATATTCTCATGTGCTTATTTTAAAATTCTAATGCAATATATTTAATTTCAAAGTTTCAAGGTACAATCTTATTATTAAAAATGACTTTTTTAAAGAAAAAGAAAGCAGTGATAGAAAAGAAAAAAAGCATATCGTTAACATAAATCTAGTGTTGTTTGGTCTTTACTAGACATATTTGAGCTTCTTAAATAAACAGAGCTATAGATGTTTGGGCAACAACCTACTGATGCAATTACTGGTATTTTTAATAATGTCTCACAATAAAGATTTTTTTGTTTGTCTCTTTTGTATTTGAGATTTTTGTTTAATTTTTTTTGGTAGATATAATCACTCATAAACATGGAGTTATAATATAACTGTTACACTCAAAATTACAGTGTTATTAATATTTTTGGTGTCTAGATAGGCACTGGTCTTCCTTAGCTCACATTCCCTGAAGACATCCCAGCTGTTTATGAATCTCACTTTTTTCCTCTATTCTCCCTCTCTACCCTTCTCTCTCTGTCTCTTTATCCCCTTCCCCTTTCTCTCAAACACCCTCTTTTCGAGATCACCCTATCTTTGTTTTCTTGTGCTTTTGGCCTCGTCTCTGCATATTTTTCTGGCTCCATTCTTACTCGTAATCTCCATGAAACCCTGAGATTTCAGCTTCCTTCCACTGTTCTATTTCGTTTAAATTTCTAATGGATTCATGGGTCACTTCAACATCTATAACCTCTGAATATAAATATTTAATCCAGAAATTTTATTCAAAATTCTGATTTTGAGTTTCCATGCAGACTCTCTCCACCTGGATGCTTTAGCCTCAAATTAAACAAGCATTACATCAGCCTCATGTCTTATGATAGTCCATTTTTCTATAGGTTTTCCAGTTTCTTTTAATGATATTCTTATCTCTTGGTGACTGGGTTCTAGAACACTGCAGCATTTTTCTTTTTGCTTTCTTCCCTTAGTTAGTCCTGTTGATTTTCTCTCCACATTATTATACATCTGCAATATTGAAAAAAAAACAAAAACTTTCTTTTGCAAACTGAGATAGTTTTTGTTTTTAAACTCTTTATTTTATATTGGAGTTTAATCAGTTAACAATGCTGTGATGATTTCAGGTGGACAGCAAAGAAACTCAGCCATACATATACATAATACTAATATATATCCCTCTTAGCATTGTCACTGTATTTACTCTAGCTTGAGCCAACATCACCCCAGTTTTGAACTACTGCAATTACTTCCTTTTTTCCTTTTCTCCTCTTCTCCAATCCCTTCTGCATGTTTTAGATACATTAATCTTAAGAAAATAACTTTTTTTGTTCCATATTCTTGCCTGTACTAAATGTCAAGGTTCAAACTAGGACAGTTTATTGGTAGAAGCTGAAAGTTGGCTGGCTGTAAATAAGAAAGAACTCCAGAATATTAAACTGGATTTAGTGGCTGAATAATGAGTGATGGTTGTAGATTTAGCTGCGTTTGCACCTGCAGGTTGAAGAAAGTAAATAATAAATATGTCAAATGCAATTTTCAATCTTGGCCTATGGGACTGGGTTTTGAAATTTAATAGTATACATAAAGCACTTGTACAAGAAGTTCCATTCAGGATGAAGGGAGTCAAAACAAATCAATAAAAAAGAGTCCTATAAGCGGAGTGGGGTAACCCAAGTCAAGGATGATACTGAACAAAGTTAGAATGTGAGGAGTTAGCTAAATTATGAAGAGAGGCAATAGTGTCTTATATCTTCTTGTATAAGTGAGTTCCAAAAGTGAGTTTTACTGATTAACACTTCCTCTTAAATGTCACAATTTGTTGAAGAACATGGAATTCCTTTGTCAATCTCATTTTAGGGAACTCTGGCCTTAACGAGTAGCAATCCAATAGGTTAAATAACAAAGGCTCAGATAATATATCTACTTAGCTCACTGAGCTCTACAAGAGTGATTTTCTATGGCAATTCCACTACCTAATTAAGAACTTGGTTTCTTTCATAGATGTATGGTCAGGCCACTCAAAATGGCTATTCTCTTGCTCTCTGTCCATTTTCTACTTGACTAGTGCCTGCTTCACCTGCACCCTACTCACATGACTGACCTTTCTACATACTTGCCACAAGCCCCAGCAAATGATAGTTTCAGCTTTAAATCAGGATTTTCTATTATGATTGTCAAAGAGGCAATGAACTGTATGTCCTCTTATGGTTTCCCTGGTAACCAGTAAGATAAGCTGACATCAATTCCCCTTATCTGATAACTGCCTCCTCTCTGGAAGGGAAGACTGTCATCAAGTCCTGCTCAAGTACTACAGTACACAGTGAGGTATGGCTCCAGGACCCTGCTGCATACATGTAAAATCCTCGATCCATTAAACCATTGATGTCTCTGAGGCTGACTCTGGGCTTTTTCTTTGGTCTTAAAGCTGGGAAACTATAGGCCTTGTAGGCCTGTGGGATGCAAAGCAACAACAGTTCAATTTTCTTTTTATAAACTTATTTTATTGACTTATAGTTGCTTTACAATGTTGTGTTAGTTTCTGGTCTACAATAAAGTGATTCAGTTATCAGTTTAGTCACTCAGTTGTGTCTGACTCTATGACCCCATGGACTGCAGCATGCCAGGCTTCCCTATCCATTACCAACTCCTGGAGATTGTTAGACTCATGTCCATTGAGTCGGTAATGCCATCCGCCCATCTCCTCCTCTGTCATCCCCGTCTCTTCCTGCCTTCAATCTTACCCAGCATCAAGGTTTTCCAGTGAGTCAGTTCTTTGCATCAGGTGGCCAAAGTATTGGAGCTTCAGCTTCAGCATCAGTCCTTCCAGTGAATATTCAAGACTGATTTCCTTTAGGATAGACTGGTTGGATCTCCTTGCAGTCCAAAGGACCCTCAAGAGTCTTCTCCAGCATCACAGTTCAAAAGTGTCAATTCTTTGTTTCTCAACTTTCTTTATGGTCCAACTCTCACATCCACACATGACTACTGGAAAAACCATAGCTTTGACTATACGGATCTTTGTCAGCAATGTAATGACTCTGTTTTATAATATGCTAAGTTTGTTATAGTTGTTCTTCAAAGGAGTAAGTGTCTTTTAATTTCATGGCTGCAGTCACCATCTGCAATGATTTTGGAGTCCAAGAAGATAAAGTTTGTAACATTTCCATTGTTTCCCCATCTATTTTCCATGAGGTGATGGGATTCAGTTTTACCTATATACAATATTTTGCATCTGCTAATCCCAAACTCCCAATTCATCTCTATCCCTTACTCCTTGGCAACTTCAAGTTTATCCTTTCTGTCAGTCTGTTTCTATTTTGCAAGTAAGTTTATTTGTATTATATTTTAGATTCCACATGTAAGTGATATCATATTTGTCTTTCTCTTTCTGACTTACTTCATTTAGTAGGATAATCTCTATGTTCATCCATGTTGCTGCAAATGACATTGCTGTTCAGCCGCTAAGTCATGTCTGACCCTTTGTGACCCATGGACTGGAGCAAAGCAACCATCTCTGTTTTACACTATCTCCTGCAGTTTGCTCAAATTCATGTCCATTGAGTCAGTGATGCTATCTATCACATCCAAATTGCCCGCTTCTCCTTTCACATTCAATCTTTCCCAGCATCAGGGTCTTCTCCAATGAGTCGGCTCTTCCTATCAGGTGGCCGAAGTATTGGAGCTTCAGCATCAGTCCTTCCAATGAATATTCAGGTTTGATTTCCTTTAGAATTGACTGGTTTGATCTCCTTTCTGTCCAGGGGACTCTCAAGAGTCTGTACTACATCCACTTTATCCATTCATCTGTTGAGGGATATTTAGATTCCTTCCATGTCTTGGCTACTGTGAACATTGTATCAGTGAATATGGGGGTGCATATATGTTGCTGAATGATAGATTTTTCTAGGTATATGCCCAGGATTGGGATTGCTATATCATACGTCAACTGTATATTTAACTTTTTGAGGAACCTCCGTACCATTTCTATAGTGGCTGCACTAATTTACATTCATACCAACAGTGTAGGAGAGTTTCATTTTCTCCTCATCCTCTCCAGCATTTGTTATTTGTACACATTTTAATGATGAGCATTCTGACTACTGAGATGGTACCTAATTGTAGTTTTGATTTTCATTTCTCTAATTAGTAATGTTGAGCATCTTTTCATGTGCCTGTTGGCCATTTGTATGTGTTTTTTGGAGAATATCTATTTAGGTCTTAGCCCATTTTTGATTGGGTTTTTTGTATTTTCATTATTGAGTTGTACGAGCTGTTATACATTTCAGAATCATAGCTTTTGAAATCATTCATAATTCTAAAGGACCATGCAGTATATTTGATCAGGGTATAAAATGTACTCTCATGTACATCCTGCAAAGAAATTCTCCAGTTCCTTTCAGTCCTTACAACATTGCCTTATAAATATTAAAGATTTCCTCCAAAGTTACCTTCATGTTTAAAGTAATAAATGATTCCACAATTAACTGTCTTTTGAATTGTCCTCATACTGTATCTAAAACAATGTATAATCCAATAAAAATCATCCACCCAGAAGAAATAATTCTCTCCATCTGAACATTTTCTAATTGAGAGTCCTTCCATGTATAATGTTTTTTCTTTGTTTTTTATCTTTTTAATTGATTTATAGGTTTTCATAAGTTGAAGCTCATTCATCTAAGTTTTAACCAGTGATTATATTTCAGTAAACACTTTTTTTTCTAAAATGGAAAGGATAGCTTCTCTTTAATACTCCAACAGCAATTAACAGTGCTTCTCTTTATTGTGGTTTTTTCTAAGTATTTTTTTTTATTTTTTATTTCAGGATAACTGCTTTACAATATTGTACTGATTTCTGCCATACATAAACATAGATCAGTCGCAGGTATATATATGTTCCTTACCTCTTGAAACTCCCTCCCACATCCCACCCCATCCCTCCTGTAGGAAAAGAACAAATTAGCCAAGAGAGCATGGTGAGGCTCTCTCACCCCATGGCCTCTCACTCTTGTCCCACACTTTGTAAATAATGATTACATAACAGCTGAGATCACTTATAGCACTGAGCATGTGTGTCATGAGGTTTATGTAATAGCTGAGATCACATATAGCATTTCACATGCACGTCATGATGTGCTCGCTTGGTCATGGGCTACTTTGTGCGGTCCGCCTGTTTGAGCTTCACCATGAAAGCTCTGACTGCTGCTGCATTGGGACTACGCTGGAGCAACATCATGGTTATGCTATATAAGGTTATGTTTTGGCAATGTTTTGACTATGTTATGGCTATATTATGGCTGTTATGGCTGCCGGTATGGCTGCCGTGACACTCAGGAGAGAATAAATGTGTCTGCAATTCTTATAACTCCTCAAGTCTTCTTCCAGCCTCTGAGCTTACACCTTGCCTACCCCGAGTTCAGCAAACAGTATGGACAGTTTGAACAGGATCAGCAATATACCACCCCTCCAGTTTGTCACAGAGCACTGGGTTGATCGCTTTGTGTCCGATAGAAAATTCCCACTATTTCTTTTACCTATGGTAATATATATATATATATATATATATATATGTTTCCATTCTACTCTCTCAATCTGTCCCACCATTTCTTTCACACACTGTCCACAAGTCTGTTCTCTATGTCTGTGTCTCCATTGCTGCCCTGAGAATAGGTTCATTAGTACTATCTTT
The DNA here is from genome assembly GCF_054371585.1 of Giraffa tippelskirchi. Taxonomy (NCBI): domain Eukaryota; kingdom Metazoa; phylum Chordata; class Mammalia; order Artiodactyla; family Giraffidae; genus Giraffa; species Giraffa tippelskirchi. Next base: position 68,468,074 of record NC_137279.1, read on the forward strand.
CTAGATTCCATGTGAAAGTGAAAGTCACTCAGTGATGTCTGACTGTTCATGACTCCTTGGACTGTAGTTCATGGAATTCTCCAGGCCAGAATACTGGAGGGGGTAGCCTTTCCCTTCTCCAGGGGATTTTCCCAACCCAGGGGCCAAACCCAGGTCTCCCACGTTGCAGGCAGATTCTTTACCAGCTGGGCCACAAGGGAAGTCCCTAGATTCCATATATAAGCATTAATATACAATATTTGTCTTTCTCTTTCTGACTTACTTCACTCTGTACCATAGGCTCTTGGTTTATCCACCTTTTGAGTCATTAGGACTGATTCAAATGCATTCTTTTTTTTATAACTGAGTAATATTCCATTGTCTATATGTACTACAGTTTTTGGGAAGATCCCCTGGAGAATGGAATGGCAACCCACCGCAGTATTCTTGCCTGGAGAATTCCATGGACAGGGGAGCCTGGCAGGCTCCATTGGTTTGTAAAGAGTCAGACACGACTGAGTGACTAACACTTTCAGTTTCACCACAATTTCTGTATCCATTCATCTGTCAATGGACATTTAGGTTGCTTGTATATCCTAGCTATTGTAAAAAGTGCTGCAATGAACATTGAGGTACATGTGTCTATTTCAATTATGGTTTATTCAGGGTGTATGCCTAGTAGTGAGATTGCTGGGTCATATGGTAGTTCATTTCCTAGTTTTTTAAAGAATCTCCATACTCTTTGACCCATCTCCTAGAGTAATGGAAATAAAAACAAAAGTAAACAAGTGGGATTTGCTAAACTTGAAAGCTTTTGCTCAGCAAAGGAGACAATAACAAGATTAAAAAAGAAAACCCTCAGAATGGGAGAAAATGATTGCAAACTAAACAACTGACAAATGATTAATTTCCAAAATACACAAGCAGCTCATACAGCTCAATAACAGAAAAACAGACAACTCAATCAAAAAATGAATAGAAGACCTAAACAGACATTTCCCCAAAGAAGACACACAGATGGCCAACAAATATGAGTACGTTTTTTAATCTGTAAAGTCTAGTTGTAAACTCCTCAAAACAGAAATACCACCATATATGTCTTCATTCTCTGGATAATGCTAATTGCAATCTGAAGAGAGTTTCTGAGCAAAACTTTGATATTTTTATGGCTAATAGATTGAACTCTGTTATAGTCCATTTAAAAAAAGGCAATATTGTAGTGAAAGCTTATTAATATCACGATATAATATTAGCCCTGAGAACTGCAGTACATTGGCCACAGAGCACAGCAATGACAGCACCAAAATGCAAATCAAAATAAGTAAGTTTTAACTTTAGTTATGTTTTCAGTATATGATAATTCACCTATTTCTTTGCCACAAATCTCTTAGCCTAAAACTCAGATTATTTACTGATACAAGATTTTATTATACTATGACTAGGTTATCCCTATAACTCTCAAATTTCTTTAGTTTAAAAATAACCTACTTAATTTGTAAAATTCCATGACTCTCATTTCATTATATAAACTTACCTTTTTATTGTCTTTTAAGTGAATAATGATTCTTAATCATTTCAATGCATATATATATTTGTTCTATGTGTATTGTGTACATTCATTTTCCTCTCATATGTAATTTCTTAATATATCAGTACTTATTACATTCTGATATTATTACTCATTTTAATCACCTCATAAACATAGAAAATAATACTGTTCATTTATATGTTTAATAAGGTTTTTAATTGAAGTAACTATAATGGGGAAATTAGTAAATAAAACATGAATTCCCCTAGTATTTCCTTAAATCAACTTCCATAGCAAAGTCTAGGCAAAAATAAATATTACTATTATTAACATTAAAGTGAAGTGAAAGTGTCAGTTGCTCAGTTTTCCGACTCCTGTGACACCATGGACTGTAGCCCGTCAAACTCCTCTATCCATGGGATTCTCCAAACAAGAATACTAGAGTGGATAACCATTCCTTTCTCCAGGCAGTCTTCCCAACCCCAGTCAAAACCGGGTCTTCTGAATTGCAGGCAGATTCTTTACAGACTGAGCAACCAGGGAAGGCCAGTATTAACATGTCAATTTAATTTAAAAAGCTATAAGCTACAGAGCCTGTCTTAAAGATATACACATTGTCACAAATAAAAGGAAAGAGTTATGCTTAGAGATAAATTATATGTTAAATGCAACTGAAAGGAAACCATCAGTATAGTGAAGGAGAGTTATGATTTACTCCACGTGGTCAAATGCATATAAGGCATTTTGTACTGACAACCAAATGTTTCCTATTTTCCAAAGCTTCAAATAAGGATCATTACCTGTTTGTAACTAGCTAGGGTTCTAATCAAGATTTACACCAGCACATACATGTTTAATAGGCTTTCCTTGTGACTTAGCTGGTAAAGAATTTGCCCACAATGTGGGAGACCTGGATTCAATCCCTGGGTTGGGAAGATCCCCTGGAGAAGGGGAAGGCTACCCACTCCAGTATTCTGGCCTGGAGAATTCTATGGACTGTATACTCCATGAGATTGCAAAGAGCTGGACATGACTGAGCAACATTCACTTTCACTTTTCATACGTGTTTAGTAAAGGCAAAGACTAGTGAGAATCCCAGTAACTTTCTCTACCTGAGAAATCACATTTTGGTCTTTAAAACATTTTGAATTTATTTTTGTGTATAGTGTTAAGAAGTGTTCTAATTTCATTCTTTTTTTTTAAATAAATTTATTTATTTTAATTGGGGGCTAATTACTTTACAATATTGTAGTGGTTTTTGCCATGCATTGACATGAATCAGTGTCTTTTATATGTAGATGTGCACTTTTCCCAGCATCATTGATTAAAGAGAACATCTTTTCTTTACTGTATATTCTTGCCTCCTTTGTCAAAGTTAAGGTGTCCAGACAGAGTAGCATTGAAACATACACAGTACCACATGAAAAATTAGATAGCCAGTGGGAATTTGCTGTATGATGCAGGCAACCCAAAACCAGTACTCTGTGACATCCTAGAGGGGCGGGATGGAGTGGGAGGTGGGAGCAAGTTTCAAGAGGGAGGGGACATGTGTGTACATATGACTGATTCATGTTGGTATGTGTCAGAAACCAACATAATACTATTAAGCAATTTCCTCCAATTAAAATTTTAAATTAAAAAAATGAAATCATATTTCTTCATTTTACATTTTTAACTTATTTTTTCCCCTTCTCAGATTTCTATATCAGTATAACACTTGTGTGTGACTGCTGTTTCTTCAGTTTACAGCTGTTCCCAGTTTAATTTATCCGTGAATTTAATCAGTATGTGATTTAACTTTACATATTATTACTTGGGATGGTAAATAATGAAGCAACTGTGGCAGAACAACTATTAGAAATGCTTAAACTTCTCAGCACCCCAATTCATTAAGAACTTTTAAAAGGGACTGCTGCTGCTGCTAAGTCGCTTCAGTCGTGTCCGACTCTGTGCGACCCATAGACGGCAGCCCACCAGGCTCCCCATCCCTGCGATTCTCCAGGCAAGAATACTGGAGTGAGTTGCCATTTCCTTCTCCAGTGCACGAACGGGAAAAGTGAAAGTGAAGTAGCTCAGTCGTGTCCGACTCTTAGCAACCCCGTGGACTGTAGCCCACCAGGCTCCTCCGTCCATGGGATTTTCCAGGCAAGAGTACTGGAGTGGGGTGCCATTGCCTTCTCCGAAAAGGGACTGCAGAGAACTAAAATACAAAAATTTTCTCTATCAGTTTTTTAGATGTGCTCTAAATGCATATGAAAGATCAGTATAAATATGGCTCATAAGAGCAATAATTCAAAAAAATGAAGTACTTCTCTTAAAATCATGTTTTCAACTTTCAAGGGGTTAATTTATTGTAATTAAGGGGGAAAAAAAAACCTGACCTAAAGCAGTCTTCAAGAAAAGCAACAACAACAACAAAAAATCAAAAAGGAAAATCAGAATATATTCATACCATTATGAAATTAAAAAAAATATGTGTGGATTGATGTCCAATAACATTAGACAGAAACCCAAATTATATATCCTGGACTTCATAAAATTATGAATATGGGTCATATTTTTAGTCAGATGTGACTTTTTAATGAAAGATGATTATATATGATGAAAACATTACATGAGGAATCTGTGAAATTGCAAAACTTGAAACTGGGCATTTATTTTATTAATAGCCCCCTCTTTTCCTTATGTAATGTAGTCTTTTCACTTCTACCTGTAACCTATTTCCTCTTCAGTATAAGAATACTTCCTAAGAAAATTTTTTAAAAATGCAAGAAAACCCCAATATTTATTACTGGGACTTACTGTTCCAAATATAAAATGAAGTTTGGAGAACTGAGGCTTGACTAAGAGTTTAAAATACTTAGAGACAGCAGCTGTCGTTGACGACTTCTGCGGTTATGCTGGCAAGCAAGTATCTCAATATCAGAACCCAGACTCCTCCATTAATTTGCCAGTCCTCTAAGTAGGTGAACCCATCCGTGAATGTCTTCCATCTGTTCCAACTGGTCCCTGTGTTTGTTATTTCTTAGATGGGTGCACACCGTCCAACTGTGACACAAACTCACAAATCAACTGTCAGGTAGTTGTGAAGATAAAGACATAGGAAAGCAAATTCAACTTTGAAAACACTCTGAGTCATAAAAATATCAGAATTAATCATTTTATTACTAAATGCCATAGCTTATCAGTGACCTTGTATAAACGCCTTTAATAGCAAGTTGTATGTTATGGTTATTGTAATCTACTCTTTAGGAAAGGTCTCTAGTTATTTTGGATTTTACAAAATAGCTAGAAATGAAGAGAATAGATTTCTTTTTCTTACACCTAATTAGAAATAACTTGCAAGATTATATATGGTTTCTTGTTTATCAAGGACAAATAAATAATTTTGTAAGAAAATAAGATGTATAATAACAAAAATCATGAAACCACAGAGATGAAATTGTGCCTCAGCTGAGATTAGTTAAGAATGTCAAAGACATTTGATCAATAAAGCTGTCTATTCTGTTTTTGAAGATTCTTAAGTCTTTGTTAAAGACTCATAAATATCTCTGCTCTTTAACACTTCATTGACTATTCATAGCAAAGTTAATTATTATCAATTATCACTTCCAATTATTATCAGTGTTACCCCCATAATCATTTGATTATTGTACAAATCTGTATTTACTTTGTAAATACAGATAATTTATGTCTGGCATAAATCTTTTCTGAGTGGGACATTTATCTTTCTAACTACACTGCATAATCTGTCTACAAGAGCATTGTTGTTCAAGGCTAAACATATATATTCTTTTCTATTTTATCTTTTAGAATAAAAATAAATGTATATAGTAAAAGTTACTTTCCATTTACAGTTATTACAAAATATTGACTATATTCCTCATGTTGTATAATATACCCTTGAGCCTATCTTACATCCAATAGTTTGTGCATCTTAAATGGAATTTATTGCCCTTCTCCTCACTTCTTACTGGTAGCCGCCAGTGTGTTTTCTATATCTGTGACTCTGGTGTTTTATATTTTTATTTTTTTTAATTTTTTAAAAAATTAGTTTATCTATTTTTTAACTTTACAATATTGTATTTGTTTTGCCATACATTGACATGAATCCACCATGGGTGTACATGTGTTCCCTTTTCAGAACCCCCTTCCCACCTCCCTCCCCATCCCATCCCTCTGGGTCATCCAGATGCACCAGCCCCAAGCACCCTGTATCATGCATCAAACCTGGACTGGCGATTCGTTTCACATATGATAATTTACATGCTTCAATGCCATTCTCCCCTATCATCCCACCCTTGCCCTCTCCCATAGAGTCCATAATACTGTTCTATTTATCTGTGTCTCTTTTGATGTCTCACATACAGGGTTATCTTTACTGATTAACTAAATACCATATATATGTGTTGTATACTCTATTGGTGTTTTCCTTTCTAGCTTACTTCAGTCTGTATAATAGGCTCCAATTTCATCCACCTCATTAGAACTGAGTCAAATGTATTCTTTTTAATGGCTGAGTAATATTCCATTGTGTATATGTACCACAGCTTCCTTATCCATTTGTCTGCTGATGGGCATGTAGGCTGCTTCCATGTCCTGGCTATTATAAACAGTGCTGCGATGAACATTGGGGTACACATGTCTCTTTCAATTCTGTCTCAACATCACTCATTATCAGAGAAATAAAAATCAAAACCACAGTGAGGTACCATTTCATGCCAGTCAGAATGGCTGATATCCAAAAATCTACAAGCAATAAATGCTAGAGAGGATGTGGAGAAAAGGGAACCCTCTTACACTGTTGGTGGGAATGCAAACTAGTACAGCCACTATGGAGAACAGTGTAGACATTCCTCAAAAAACTGGAAATAGAACTGCCATATGACCCAGCAATCCCACTGCTGGGCATGCACACTGAGGAAACCAGTATTTTTTTAATATTCACTAATTTGTTGTATATTTTATACTCCACATGCAAGAGATCTCATAGAGTATTTGTTTTTCTCTGACTTATTTTACTTAGCATAATGCCCTCCAAGTCTCCCCAGTTTAGTGCAAGTGGCATAGCATCATTATTTTTATGGCTGAATAATCTTCCATTTTATTTTTATTTTTATTTTTTTTAATCCATTCCATCTGTTGATGGACACATAGTGAAAAGTAGTGAAAGTAGTAGTCTCTCAGTTGTCCGACTCTTTCCAACCCCATGGACTGGAGCCTGCCAGGCTGCTCTGTCCTTGGAATTCTCCAGGCAAGAATACAAGAGTGAGTTGCCATGACCTTCTCCAGTGGATCTTCCTGATCCAGGGTTTGAACCTAGGTCTCCTGCATTGCAGACATATTCTTTACCATTTGAGCTACCCTGGAATGGACACACAGGTTACGTCCATATCTTGACTACTATAAATAATGCTGCTATGAACATTGGAATGCACGTATCTTTTTAAATTATTTTTTTTCAAATTTGTTTGAGTGGAATTTACAGGTCTTACAGTAGTTTTATTTTTAGGTTTTTTTTTCAGAAACTTTCATACTGTTTTCCGTAGTGGCTGCACCAATTTCCATTCCCACCAACAGTTTAGGAGGATTCCTTTTTCTCCACATCATTGCCATCATTTATTATTTGTTTTTTTGTTTTTTGTTTTTGAGTGAAGTGAAGATAGACATTCTGACAGATGTGAGGTGATATCTCACTGTGGCTTTGACTTGTCTTTCCCTGATGGTTAGTGATGTTGAACATATTTTTATGAGCCCATTTTGACTTTCTGCATAGTAAGCCTATGTATTTTTAATCAGAAGTTGTGTGCATTTCAACCTTGGTTGATACTCTGACTTTTGATATGGACTTTGATTATTTGTCCTCCGTTGGCTTCTCATGAAACTGCTGGTGTTAATATTACCTACTTCTGATTATGACTAGAAAGTGTTCATTATAGTGCCTTAAACTCAGTAATTACTCAGTGAAGAATAGCTATTAATGTGTTGCTGATGTCAAGCAAAACTTGGTCTAAGACCCTCCAAAGATTATTCTAATACATTATATGGTACATTTCAGTACTTTCTGTTATAAAACTCTCAAAACGTATCTAGAAAAAAATACAACATATGACATGGCAGCTGCAGTTGATGCTACAACTTAATTGAATTCAAGATAGCTTGTTGTCACTCTTCAGGATTCATCTGGTGTCTCCTGAGGCAAACTGGTGAATTTAATACAGAAATGTTGAGGGATACTGCCCCTGTATTCTTTAGAACCCAGAGAATCCACTGATGTCTGCCCTATTGCTCAATAATGTGATATTACTTTCTATTTATTATCTTGAAAGTCTGATACAAAAGCTTGCATTTGGTATCACTCTTTCTGATGAGCACACAGCCTGATATTGAAATTTCAACAACTACTAGGTACATCAATCCCAATCATATTCTCTTGAGCCCAGAGGATGATTACAAGATGGTCTAGGAATGCAGTTTACCCACTGTTTGCTGAACTATGTGAAGAAATGTATTTATTACCTAGTCTCATCCAATCTGAGGGTTGGGCTTCCCTGATAGCTCAGTTGGTAAATAATCTGCCTGCAATGCAAGAGACCCCAGTTTAATTCCTGGGTCAGGAAGATCTGCCTGAGAAGGGATAGGCTACCCACTCCAGTATTCTTGGGCTTCCCTTGTGGCTCAGCTGGTAAATAATCTGCCCTTAATGTGGGAGACCTGGGTCTGATCCCTGGGTTAGGAAGACAGCCTGGAGAAGGCAATGGCTACCTACTCCAGTATTCTGGCCTGGAGAATTCCATGGACTGTATAGTTCATGAGATCGCAAAGAGTCGGACACAACTGAGTGACTTTTACTTATCCGGTCAAACAGAGAACCATGATGGTGTTTCAAATCTCTTGACAGGATTTCATGTAACTCAGGTATTGAAAAAGCATCCTCTAAAGTCTGGATGCTCTCCTTTTCCCAGTGTAGTTATCCAAGTAAATAGCCATGAGATCATCTTGGAGGAAGACTGGAAGTGATGTTGCTGGGTCCTTCCTTCTGGAGATCTGGCCTTCTTTTAAGTAAAAGGGCTCTGGATCTGAAAATGAGCTTAGATCTGGAATCTGGATAGATAATTATAATATTTTTAGAAGATTACAACCAAAAGTCTTAGATCTGGATTCTCCTGATATTATAAGTAAGGTAGTAGTACACTATCCCTTATGGCAGAAAATGAAGAGCAACTAAGGAGCCTCTTGATGAAAGTGAAAGAGGGTAGTGAAAAAGCTGGCTTAAAATTCAGCATTCAAAAAACTAAGATCATGGCATTCAGTCCCATCACTTCATGGCAAATAGATGGGGAAACGATGGAAACAGTGACAGACTTTATTTTCTTGAGCTCCAAAGTCACTGCAGATGGTGACTGCAGCCATGAAATTGAAAGATGCTTGCTCCTTGGAAGAAAAGCTATGACAAATATAGACAGCATATTAAACTGCAGAGACATTACTTTTCTGACAAAGGTCCATATAGTCAAAGATATGATTTTTCCAGTAGTCATGTATGGATGTGGCAGTTGGACCTTAAAGAAAGCTGACTGCCAAAAAGTTGATGCTTTTGAACTGTGATGCTGGAGAAGACTTGTGAGAGTCCCTTGGACAGCAAGGAGATCAAATCAGTCCATTCTAAAGGAAATCAGTCCTGAATATTCACTGGAAGGACTGATGCTGAAGCTGAAGCTCCAATACTTTGGCCACCTGATGGGAAGAACTGACTCTTTGGAAAAGACCCTGATGCTGAGAAAGATTGAAGGTAGGAGGAGAAGGGGATGACAGAGGATGAGTTGGTTGGATGGCATCACTGACTTGGTGGGCATGAGTTTGAACAAGCTCTGGTAGTTGGTTATGGACTGGGAAGCCTGGCGTGCTGCAGTCCATGGGGTCACAAAGAGTCAGACATGAGTGAGCAGCTGAACTGACTGAGAACCCTGTTGAGCTTCCTGTTTCTTTGCACTTATGGGCACTGTATTCTCCTTCTATCCCTACGAATATTTGTGGCTTAGGCAAGCCTCATTTAGTCTACCCCAGCGAGTCTGATTGAGCTGCTCTTTGTAGTAATTGCATCCTTGTGGCTTTTGGTGGTTGAACATATTTACTAGGCCTTTCCAGTTTGAGATGCTATCATATCTATTTCCAATATGGTTCCTAATTCTGAATAACAGCTTCTCCTATAATTAGCCTTGGCTTACTGAGGAGAGAAACTAATGAGACTTTTAATAACGCTGGTACCCTCCCACAGCATGTTTCTTATGGCCATGGCAAGTGTTGAATCTCCCATTCTTTCCCATGGCATGTAACCACCTGGTAACATTTCCTGCCCTTCCTGTTGTAACCCTTCCATGTGTTCTGCTTCCCCAAACTTTTGAATATCCTCTCCTCTACAATGGGGTTTTGACATTTTGACTTAGCATGTTCATCCTTTTCTCAGCTTTTAGAAGCTATCTTGCAGGCCAGTTCATGCCATTCCTGGGGTTCTTGACAGGGTATTAAAATCTGTATTCAAGAATGTCTCCTAAACAAATAAATTCTACCATATTCAATCTTATATTCTGTCCCCTGAATCAAAAAAAATCTCAGAATTAAATCCTACTTGTATGTCCCAAGCTATTTAAGGTACATGCTGATCAGGTCATTGAAGATCATGTTCCTTTCCTTTATTATGTGGATCAGCAAATTTCCAGCTGGATTAGACCACAATTTAACATCAGTTATATGCCTAGTGTGAACAGCAGAGAAGGATGGGGCCAATCATGAGGGGAAACATATTGTCTCAGAGGACAGAGGTCCCTTTGTACATTATCTGTGAAAGTTTTACTCCTAAAAAGGAGAGAAGAGCCACCTTTTCAAGATTCAAGGGTTCAGAGTCTAGGGTTTCAAAATTTCTTAGGCATCCTTATGTTGGTTTTCACACTAGCATAACTTAACTTCCTTGATAGGGAATTAAGCTTCTCTAGAATTTGATTATTCTGATTGACATTTTTCTATCTGGTAAATCTCTATGTTATTGGCAAAGAAAGGAAAGAAAAGCCAATTAAATTTTTTTGCTATAATTTAAATAATGGAGGATTCTCAAAAAATTTATTGGAGTATAGTTTGTTTACAATGTTGTGTTAGTTTCAGATGTACAGCAAAGTGATTCAGTTATATATACACATATATTGATCCTTTCTCAGATTCTTTTCCCACATAGGTTCTCACAGAATATTGAGGAGAGTTCCTTGGGCTATACAGTAGATCCTTGTTGGTTATGTGTTTTATATATAGTAGTGTGTTAATCCTGAGCTCCTTATGTATCTATGCCACCCCACCCCATATTTCACCTTTGGTAATGATATGTTTGTTTTCAACATCTGTGTGTTTCTATCTTGTAAATAAGTTCTTTTGTAAATTATATTCCACATATGAGTGATTGTTATTTTTGTTGTTCAGTCACTAAGTTGTGCCTTACTCTTTGCGACCCCATGAACTGCAGCACACCAGGTTTCCCTGTCCTTCACTATCTCCCTGATGTTGTTCAAACTCATGTCCTATGAGTCAGAGATGACAGCCAACCATCTCATCCTGTCACCCCTTCTCCTCTTGCCCTCAACCTTTCCTAGCATCAAGGTCTTTTCTAAAAAGTCAGCTCTTCTCATCAAGTGGTCAAAATATTAGAGCTTCAGAATCACTTCTTACAATGAATTTTCAGGGTTGATTCCTTTAGGAATGACTGGTTTTATCTCTTTACTGTCCAGGGACTCTCAAGAGTCTTCTCTAGCACCACAGATAAACAGCATCAATTCTTCGGCACTCAACATTCTTTATGGTCGAACTCTCACATACATACATGACTACTGGAAAAATCATAGCTTTGAGTATACAGACTTTCGCCAGCAAAGTGATGTCTCTGCTTTTTAATACAGTGTCTAGGTTTATCATAGCTTTTCTTCCAAGGAATAGGTAGGTGTCTTTTAATTTTGTGACTGCAGTCACCATCCACAGTGATTTTGGGGCCCAAGAAAATTAAATCAGATGCTGTTTCCAATTTTTCCCCATCTATTTGCCATGAAGTGATAGGGCGAGATGCCATGATCTTCATTTTTTGAATGCTGATTTTTAAGCCAGCTTTCTCACTCTCTACTTTCACTTCAAGAGGTTCTTTAGTTCCTCTTCACTTCCTGCCATTGCAGTGATACCATCTGCATATCTGAGGTTGTTGATATTTCTCCAGGCAATCTTGTTCCCAGCTTTTGATTCATTCAGTCCAGCATTTTGTATGATGTACTCTGTATATAATTTTAAAAAGCAGGGTGACAATATAGAGCCTTGATGTACTCCTTTCCCAATTTTGGACCAGTCTGTTGTTCCATGTCTGGTACTAACTGTTACTTCTTGTCCTGCTTATAGGTTTCTCAGGAGGCAGGTAATTTAGTCTCATATTTCCATCTCTTTAAGAATATTCCACATTTTGCTGTGATCCATACAATCAAAGGCTTTAGTGTAGTCAATGAAGCAGAGTAGATTTTATTTATTTTTTTGAATCCCCTTGCTTTTTCTATGATTCATAATGTGTTGGAAATTTGATCCCTGGTTCCTCCGATTTTCTAAATCCAGCTTGTACATCTGGAAGTTCTCAGTTTATGTACTGTTGAAGTCTAGCTTGAAGGATTTTGAGCATTATCTTGCTGGCATTTGAAATGAATGCAATTGTATAGTAATTTGAACATTCTTTGACATTGTCTTTCCTTGGGATTGGAAAGAAAACTGACCTTTTCCAGTCCAGTGGCCACTGCTGAGCTGTACAAATGTGCTGCCATAATGACTGCAGCACTTTCAGAGCATCATCTTTTAGGATTTGAAATAGTTCAGCTGGAATTCCGTCACGTCCACTACCTTTGTTTGTTGTAATGTTTCCTATGGCCCACTTCAATGCACATTCCAGGATTTCTGGCTCTAGGTGTGTGACCACACCATTGTGGTTATCTGGGTCATTAAAACCTTTTTTGTACAGTTCTTCTGTGTACTTGTGCCACCTCTTATTAATATCTTCTGATTCTGTTAGGTCCTTGCTGTTTTGTGCTTTATTGTGCCCATATTTGCATGAAATGTTCCCTTGGTATCTCCAATTTTCTTAAAGAGATTTTGAGTCTTTCCCGTTCTATTGTTTCCTCTATTTCTTTGCACTGTTCACTTAAGAAGGCTTCCTTATCTCTCCTTGCTATTCTCTGGAACTCTACATTCAGTTTGGTGTATCTTTCCCTTTCTTGTTTGTCTTTTGCTTCTCTTCTTTTCTCAGCTATTTGTAAGTCCTCTTAGACAACCACTTTGCCTTCTTGCATTTCTTTTTCTTGGGGATGGTTTTGGTCACCACCTCCTGTACAATGTTACAAACCCCCATCCATAGTTCTTCAAGCACTCTATCTACTAGATCTAGTCCCTTTAATTTATTCATCCCTGCACTATATAATTATAAGGAATTTGATTTAGGTCATACCTGAATGGCCTAGTGGTTTTCCACACTTTCTTCATTTTCTTCAACTGGATTTTGCAATAAGGAGCTAATGATCTGAACCACAGTCAGCCCCAGGTCTTATTTTTACTCATTATATAGAGCTTCCCCATCTCGGCTGCAAAGAATATAATCAATCTGATTATTGGGTGATATTTGTCTTTTTTTGTCTTACTTTACTTAGTATGACAATCTCTAGGTCCATTCGTGTTACTTCAAATGGCATTATTTCATTCTTTTTTATAGCCGAGAAATAACCCATTGTATATATACAACACATCTTCTTTATCCATTCTTCTGCCAATGGACATTTAGGTTGCTTCCATGTCTTGACTACTGTAAATATGCTGTAATAAACATTAGGGTTCAGGAATCTTTTCTAATTGTAGTTTTCTCCAGATACATGCCCAGGAATAGGTCTGCTGGATAATATGAATTCTATTTTTAGTTTTTTAAGGAACCTCCATATTTTTTTCCAGAGTAGTTGTATCAATTTGCATTCACACCAACAGTGTAAGAGGATTTCCTTTTTCCACACCCTCTCTAGCATATACTGTTTGTAGACATTTTGATGATGGCCATTCTGACGGGAGTAAGATATCTCATTGTAATTTTGATTAGCGCTCCTCTGATAATTAGTGATGTTGAGCATCTTTTCATGTGCCTTTTAGCCATTTGTATGTCTTTTTTGGAGAAGTGTCTATTTAGATCTACTGCCCATTTTTGATTTTGGTTGTTTAGTTTTTTAATATAGAATTGCTTGAGCTCTTTGTATATTTTAGAGATTAATCTCATGTCAGTCACTTCATTTACAAATATTTTCACACATTCTGTAGATTGTGTTTTTGTTTTATTTATGATTTTGACAAGGTTTCAAGTCATAAGGATGATAAGAAAGAAAGCTAAATTTGGGATCTACTTTAGAAATTGCAGACAATCGTGATAAGTTTTTAGCGAGTTTTATAGCTGCATGTCATTCAAAAGGTATTTATCTAGAGCCTATATTGTGCTGTCTAGATCAAAACACTAGCCATATGTAGTCTGCCAGAACTTTGTGGGCACTTTTCCAAGTTGGTAGCGTTATAATAGGTTTTAATCAGAACTACAGAAGGGGAAGTCAGGGTGCATGGCTTCCAACACTGAAGTAAATGAAATGTGAAAGAAAACTCTAAAGAGTCTTAAGGGAGATTGTATCTCCTAGAACTGGCTATGATCCAGTTAAGGGAAGGAAACAATTAGGCAATGCTTTTAGATAGTGTTAACGATGTAGGAATTGTATTGATTACAAAGAGGAGTCCAAAATTACACAACCAAATGTTTGACAGAGAGAAGTGGAGTTTGACCTAAGATGAGAAATACAGAATGTTAGGAATGAAGAGACAGAGGCTATATAAAGAAGGAATCCAGAGCTCAAAAATAGAAAAGGAATATGAATAGTTTGACACAAATTGTACTTATATTCCCATTCGTGTTTTGAGCTTTGGATTCATTCTTTATATATCCTCTGTCTCTTCATTCCTGCATGCATGCTAAGTCCCTTCCATTATATCCAACTCTTTGCGACCCTACGGACTGTAGACCTCATTCCTAACATCCTGTATTTCTCACCTTAGTTCAAATTCCACTTCTGATAACTATGACCATTAAATGTATGCAATTTATTACAAGAATAAAAGTGAATGGACACTTCTGAGGATGGTATATGGGCATTGTCGGCTCCCGGGCAGATCTCAATTCTTTTTACTGATTGATTTTCTGTAGTTAGAACCAAAATACCCAGTACTGGCTATCACTGGAGTCAAAGAAATACAGAATGCTTTCTGGTATGAAAGAATGCAGTATATGCCTTCATTACTTTGAAATAACTTTTTTCCCCCTCTTTTAAGCCCACAAAAGCAAATGTAATTATCCTGCAGATTTTACTAAAATTGTGAACATTCCAACTCTTGCATTAGAAAACAATAATTACTAAAGAATGATCACACTTCCTGACTTCAACATAGCCAGAGTACTTTGTTGAGGTAGCTTTGAAAAGTGATGATCTCATGGTCTCCTGTCACTTGGTATCCATCTTCCTCAATGCAGAGAGAAATTAAAATAGATTCAAAAGCATTAAAGCTAGTGTTTTCCTGTAACATATGTACTGCAGTGTATGCAAGGTCATGGTCTTCTTGGGTCCATGCTAAACTTTATAAAGTCAAAGAAAACAGCAAATAATGTGTGCAAGAGCCTCTTCTCTAAATCTTATATGAGTGAAAATCATTTCCAAAACACAAAGAATAATCTATACCACCAAACCATTTTCCATGCCCTTGATTTGATAGCTGCTGACAATACTGAATTATCTCATGAGTTTTCAGTATACAAGTTCAATGATCATTATCTATATTTATCATTAGCCTGTTGATATCTTTTACTTCAAAGAGTCTAAGCCTATAGGTTATTTGCCAATATATCATGAATTTCCATACTTAGTGTTTATGCCTTTTTTTACTAGGTGCAATAAATTAGTTGTACTGTTTTATTCACACATGACTGCATTGCAATTCAAAGACCTTGGCAGCATTTTAGAATTACTATTAAATCATTGTAGGACCAGGTATTCAATGCCTTATTTCTCCAAACTGCCACTAAGCCATAGCAAAAAGATAGAATCACACACATAAACACATTTATTGATTTGCATATATATATAAACTTATTTCATGTTAACTAGGTGGGGATGTGGCAAATGGTGGACTAGCATTGCAGACTAAGAGTTTTAAGCAGAAATAAAAGTAAACAAATATAGCCAAACTTTTGCAATTAAAACTTTGTAAGTAGATATGGGCAGTGGGAATTTAGGAGAAATATTCTATGGTCCTTAAAAGCAAATAAACAAACAAACAAACAAAAACTGAATGACAGGAGACCATAGGTTATTATTTCTTAGAGATACTTCCACAAAATACTCTGCCAATGTTGACACTTCAGTTAAAGTTCTGTAAATGTCTTTTGCTGATGATCTATTTTTAATGCTGAGTTTTGAGAATTTTCAAATATTTTCTAGATACTTGCCCCTTGTTGGACAAGGGGCTTGTAAACATTTTTGTTCACTCTGGATCTTGTTTCCTTCATTCTTAAAAGGGTCTTTCATGAAGGAGGAGTTTTTCGTTTTGATGGCATTCAATATATCAAATTTTCTCTTTATGGGTCATATTTTTGGTATCATGTCTAAGAACTCTTTTTCTAGTCATAAATCCCCAAGACTGTAGACCGATCTTTCTTTTTTCTTAAACGTTTTAGATGTTTACATTTTACTTTTATGCCCACTATCCATTTTGAGATACTTCTTATGTAAATCACTAGGTTGGCGTTGACATTTGTTGTTTATCTGTGGATGTCCACTTGCTCCAGCTCCATTTGCTGAAGACTCCACTTCATCCATTGAATTGCTCTTTGTTGAAAGTCAGGTAGGCTTTTTGTGTGGTTCTCTTTCTGGGTTCACTAATCTGTTCCACAGGTTTTGTGTCTATTCCTCTGTCCAAACCACACTTTCTAAATATGGAAAATTCTAAAGTGAATGTGTTGAATATGTAGATGAATGGATGGTCAAATGGATGGCTGGATAGAAGGATAAATGAATAGATGTAAATGTTCAGTGGCTTTCTAGAGTTTTTAAGATCATCTCTAAACTTCTGAATATAGCTTACAGATTCTTACATTATTCTGCACTTCTTTTTCACCTTTCCCCCTCACATCCCTACTCTGGTACTCCAATTCCCAGATAAAATAACATTTCACTTTTCTTCACTATCTTAAATATTTCTCTCTGCTATATCTCTCTATAATGTTCTGTCTGCAGATTAACTTGATTCTATTCATACTTATGGTTCCCACTTAGAAATCAGTTCCTTCACAAACCCAATGTACCCAAGATTTAGGTTGTATACATTTGTGTACACCTATGACACACTAACCTGCTCCATTCACAGAATTTATCACAGTGTAAAAGCAAGTAAAAATACCTGTTTATTCTCTGCATTTTATCGTGGGGAGAGTGTCCTCTACTGGGCTCTCACAGATAGAATATACGGCCTTGACTGCTTTCTACCCAAGCCATTTCTTGGAGTTTGCAAAGAACCTGGAGGAAGGAAGTAATGTCTCTTTCTAGAGCAAAGAGCAGTTCACATACTGCTTAGTAATGAAAGACAGAGTATTCCAAGCTCAGCAATTTTCTCCTATAATATAGCCCACTGGGTGTGCAGACATCCATCACGTCCACACAGGGCACAAATGGTACCAATGCAGATGTGACAGTCACGGTGCTTCCTTTCTCCTTAGTAACAAAGCCATCAGACTTTCACCCATGAGTTTTGGGTCTTCTGCTGCTACCGATGACACAGCAAGAGGCTAACTCAATGCCTTTTGTGTGTGATAAAATCAAAATTCACAATTGACACAATACTAAACTCTAAATCATATTCAAAAGTAATTTCAAACATTCGATCATTGGGACATAGATACATAGTCTTTATTTAATTAATGATTTAATAATTAGTGTGTAAAATAATTGGGAAACTATTATTACATGTCCTAAATATACTTGATAAAGTTAGGAAGGGTCCTTAATCTTACAGAGCTTGCCTGCTGCCCAGACACCTCGATAGCTTCATCTCCTCCATCTGCTACATCTCCTTGTTTGGGCCTTTCTCCCCAGTCCTCAATAAATCAGCTCTAACCACTGCAGCTTTTATTCTACCACTTCATCTTAGGTTCTCATTATGTTTCCAATTACTATCTTACTAGACTTTTTCTGACTAGACTATCTGCTCATTGTGGCTCTACATACAACTGCATCCACAGGTTCGCTCCTAGAGTCATTTTCTTAAAATTAAAGCTTGTCTGTGTCTACTGACAGAGGATAACGTCCAAAGAAACACTATGATTTGGATCTGATCAATTTTATGCCTCAAGTGATGGCTATAATTTTGATGAAAAATGACAGGAAGACATCAGCAGATAATACACAAAAGTGAAGGTTCCCTTACTGTAATAATATTGATAATTGATAACAGTAGTAATATCTAACATATCTTGTTTAGTCTGCATAATTTCTGTTCTAAGCATTTTTAATGATTAAGATATTTATATCTTAAAATCATTCTGCACATTAGTATTTGTAGAAGTGGTGGTGGTGGTAGTAATTGTATTTCCTAGAGGAGAAATACTGAGAAGCAATGCAATTTACATGGGTAAAAGGTTACATTGTTCAGTAGACACAGTGTATTCTTTGTTGGAGGCTAATTTTCGAATGTGGTCCACTGGAGAAGGGCATGGCAAACCACTTCAGTATTCTTGCCTTGAGAACCCCATGAACAGTATGAAAGGCAAAAAGGTAGGACACTGAAAGATGAACTCCTCAGGTTAGTAAGTGCCCAATATGCTACTGGAGACCAGTGGAGAAATAACTCGAGAAAGAATGATGGGATGGAGCCAAAGCAAAAACGATACCCAGCTGTGGATGTGACTGGTGATAGAAGCAAAGTCCGATGCTGTAAGAGCAATATTGCATAGGAACCGGGAATGTTAGGTCCACGAATTGAGGCAAATTGGAAGTGGTCAAACAGGAGATGGCAAGAGTGAACGTCGACATTCTAGGAATCAGCGAACTAAGATGGACTGGAATGGGTGAATTTAACTCAGATCACCATTTTATCTACTACTGTGGGCAAGAATCCCTTAGAAGAAATGGAATAGCCATCATGGTCAACAAAAGAGTCCGAAAGGCAGTACTTGGATGCAATCTCAAAAACAATAGAATGATCTCTGTTTGTTTCCAAGGCAAACCATTCAGTATCACAGTAATCCAAGTCTATGCCCCAACCAGTAATGTTGAAGAAGCTGAAGTTGAACGGTTCTGTGAAGACCTACAAGACCTTCTAGAACTAACACCCAAAAAAGATGTCCTTTTCATTATAGGGAACGGGAATGCGAAAGTAGGAAGTCAGGAAACACCTGGCGTAACAGGCAAATTTGGCCTTGGAGTACAGAATGAAGCAGGGCAAAGGCTAATAGAGTTTGCCAGGAGAACACACTGGTCATAGCAAACACCCTCTTCCAACAACACAAGAGAAGACTACACGTGGACATCACCAGATGGTCAACACCAATATCAGATTGATTATATTCTTTGCAGCCAAAGATGGAGAAGCTCCATACAGTCAACAAAAACAAGACAGGGAGCAGACTGTGAATCAGATCATGAACTGCTTATTGCCAAATTCAGACTTAAATTGAAGAAAGTAGGGAAAACCACTAGTCCATTCAGGTATGACCTAGGTCAAATCCCTTATGAGTACACAGTAGAAGTGACAAATAGATTTAAGGGACTAGATCTGATAGAGTGCTTGATGAACTATGGACAGAGGTTCGTGACATTGTGCAGGAGACAGGGATCAAGACCATCCCCATGGAAAAGAAATACAAAAAAGCAAAATGGCTGACTGAGGAGGCCGTACAGTTAGCTGGGAAGAGAAGAGAAGCTAAAAGCAAAGGAGAAAAGGAAACATATTCCGATCTGAATGCAGAGTTCCAAAGAATAGCAAGGAGAGATAAGAAAGCCTTCCTCAGGGATCAATGCAAACAAATAGAGGAAAACAACAGATTGGGAAAGACTAGAGATCTCTTCAAGAAAACTAGAGATACCAAAGGAACATTTCATGACAAAATAGGCTCGATAAAGGATAGAAATTGTATGGACGTAACAGAAGCAGAAGATATTAAGAAGAGGTGGCAAGAATACACAGAATAACTGTACAAAAACGATCTTCACGACCCAGATAATCACGATGGTGTGATCACTCACCTAGAGCCAGACATCCTGGAATGTGAAGTCAAGTGGGCCTTAGAAAGCATCACTATGAACATAGCTAGTGGAGGTGATGGAATTCCAGTAGAGCTATTTCAAATCCTAAAAGATGATGCTGTGAAAGTGCTGCACTCAATATGCCAGCAAATTTGGAAAACTCAGCAGTGGCCACAGGACTGGAAAAGGTCAGTTTTCGTTCCAATCCCAAAGAAAGGCAATGCCAAAGAATGCTCAAACTACCGCACAACTGCACTCATCTCACATGCTAGTAAAGTAATGCTCAAAATTCTCCAAGCCATGCTTCAGCAATACTTAAGCCATGAACTTCCAGATGTTCAAGCTGGTTTTAGAAAAGGCAGAGGGACCAGAGATTAAATTACCAATATCTGCTGAATCATCTAAAAAGCAAGAGAGTTCCAGAAAAACATCTATTTCTGCTTTATTAACTATGCCATAGCCTTTAACTCTGTGGATCACAATAAACTGTGGAAAATTCTGAAAGAGATGGGAATACCAGACCATCTGACATGTCTCTTGAAAAACCTGTATGCAGGTCAGGAAGCAACAGTTAGAACTGGACATGGAACAACAGACTGGTTCCAAATAGGAAAAGGAGGACGTCAAGGCTGTATATTGTCACCCTGCTTATTTAACTTATATGCAGAGTACATCATGAGAAATGCTGGGCTGGAAGAAAGACAAGCTGAAATCAAGATTGCCGGGAGAAATATCAATAACCTCAGATATGCGGATGACACCACCCTTATGGCAGAAAGTGAAGAAGAACTAAAGAGCCTCTTGATGAAGGTGAAAGAAGAGAGTGAAAAAGTTGGCTTAAAGCTCAACGTTCAGAAAACTAAGATCATGGCATCTGGTCCCATCACTTCATGGGAAATAGATGGGGAAACAGTGGAAACAGTGTCAGACTTTATTTTTTGGGCTCCAAAATCACTGCTGATGGTGATTGCAGCCATGAAATTAAAAGACGCTTGCTCCTTGGAAGGAAGATTATGGCCAACCTAGATAGCATATTTAAAAGCAGGGACATTACTTTGCCAACAAAAGTCCATCTAGTCAAGGCTATGGTTTTTCCAGTGGTCGTGTATGGATGTGAGAGTTGGACAGTGAAGAAAGCTGAGCACCGCAGAATTGATGCTTTTGAACTGTGGTATTGGAGAAGACTCTTGAGAGTCCCTTGGACTGCAAGGAGATCCAATCGATCCATCCTAAGGGAGATCAATCCTGGGTGTTCATTGGAAGGTCTGATGTTGAAGCTGAAACTCTAATACTTTGGCCACCTGATGCGAAGTGTTGACTCGTTGGAAATGACCCTAATGCTGGGTAGGATTGGGGGCAGGAGGAGAAGGGGACGACAGAGGATGAGGTTGTTGGATGGCATCACTGGCTCGATGGACATGGGTTTGGGTAGACTCCGGGAGTTGCTGATGGACAGAGAGGCCTGGCGTGCTGCAATTCATGGGGTCACAAAGAGTCGGACACGACTGAGAGACTGAACTGAACTGAATTTTCTTTTGCCTTAAATTCACTCCACAGCCCACAAACACACTGAGGGGGATGAGAACTCCTTCTGGTATTTATAAGAAACCCCAACCCCATAGTCTTAAACCCTTAGACTGGAGGGACTTTGTGGTCCCCAGACTATTCCTGTGAGAGTCTTTAGGGATTCTCACTGCTCACTAGCCCCTGTGAAGAGGATGACCCTGATAAGGGTCATCATCAGGTCATAATCATCATCATGAGGTCATCGTCAGGAGCGTGATTCTCCATCACGAGTGCATCGTGCCCCGTGGACATTCACATCTATCTTCCTAGTGTGAATGATCGTCCACACCAGTCCCAGGTTAGTCAAAACCAAAGGCTTCAGCCTGGATTGCTGCAGGTCATCTCAAAATGTCCACCAGGTATCTGACATTTGAAAACCAGGAGGGCCCTCAACCTGCCTGATATTCTCATTCCCACAGAACTGAAGTCTTGTCCAGGTGTGCCACTTCGAGGCTTCCTCCAACTCTCTTGAGCTTCTGTAGCAAAGGCAGAACCATCATGGTGTGTATTTAAATTCCCTGCTCTTCATTTGGACTCCTGTCTCCTCTTGTCTCTCTAAGAGATATATAATTGTCTTAAGAAGATAATGCATCCATAATGAGTCAGACAATACCTACTTTGTCTTCCCATAGAACATTTTCTTTTTAATTAATCATGCCCTTTAACACGATGAATTGTAATTAGTACTTCAAGTGTCTTTCTCAACAACTCAAATAGGATCTCTTCAAGGCAAGAGTGATTTCTCATTGATGTTAGTTCTCTTAGTTCTTAGTAGAGCTCTTGGCATATTTTAACTTTTTCCTAAATATTTGACTAGTAATTTCATTAATGGATTTTTAAACACCATAGAAAATCTGCTAATTATTAATTCAACCATCATGAGCCAGAATATTATTCTGTACATTTTGGTGGAAGTTTGGAGGGTTTTTTTTTTTTTAACCATATTTGTGCCTATATGATTTTTATGATGGTAAAGAAAATTATCAGCAGTGAGGAATCTGCCTACCAATGTAGGAGACATGGGTTTGATCCCTGGGTCAGAAAGATCCCCTGGAGAAGGAAATGACAACCAGCTCCACTAATTTTGCCTGGGAAATCCCATGGTCAGAGGTTTCTGACAGATAACAGTCCATGAGATTAGAAAAAGTCAGATACAACTTAGCAACAAAACAATAACAAAAGAGAATTAAATAAAAGAAAATTTTAATAAATTATAAAATATAAATAAATAGCATCATTAAAAATATAATGCCTTTAAATGTAGTATATATTATTTAAAGTTACTTAAACTGTTGAAAGTTAGTTGCAGTTTTAATTTTTTTATGTAAAACAATTAGTTAACCTTAAAAATGTAGGAAGAGAGCATGCTGACTGTGACTTAAGTCAGTTTGACTCTAGACGCACTCATTCTGACAACATAAAGTTTCATATGTATAGATATCCTTGGAAATATGTATAAATATCCTTGGAAATCGAAAACTTTTGCAACAACTTCTGTTATGAGCCTCTAATCATATAGGATAACAAAGTCTCTCAGGAATATTTTCCTATTTTAATAAACCTTTTCTCCTGAATTATTTCTCACACTAGTCTCAAGATAATATATCTGACTGAAGTCATCTTATCTATCTTTGGAAAGAGAGGAATTTGAAAGATTAACTGGAGTGGCTGGAATTTGATTGGACAGAAATTAGTTTTACTTTTAAAAAGATGCCCTTGGGGGATCTGTTTCTGAATAAGGGATCTAAACACTGCTCTCTGAATTATGTTAGGTGTTTCAGCCTGACTTTTCTGACATGATAACTTCATAGCATTAGAAAGTATCTTTCTGATCTGAATTAGTAGTTCAACATCCATAGAGTATCTGACCTGATAGGAGAGGGGCTATTGTTCAGTGGATAAGAACTTGGGCTTAGGCATAACATAAATTGAGTTCAAATACTGATCTCTGAAGAACCTTTTGAAAGATACATATTTCTGTAAATTTTTTCCTATTTGTAAAAACAATATTCTTCCTAGCATTTTGAGGATTAACAATGGTGATTAATATTAATTGAGGACTAAATGGATCTCAATTTCATTTTAATCATGTGAATTTGGCACTATTAGAGTTTTTCCAACAGAACACACTAGTCATGGCAAACAACCTCTTCCAACAACACAAGAGAAGACTCTACACATGGACATCACCAGATGGTCAATACCAAAATCATATTGATTATATTCTTTGCAGCCAAAGGTGGAGAAGCTCTATACAGTCAGCAGAAAGAAAAAAAAAAAAGACAGGGAGCTGACTGTGGCTCAGATCATGAACTCCTTATTGCCAAATTCAGACTGAAGTTGAAGAAAGTGGGGAAAACCAGTAGATCATTCAGATATGACCTAAATCGAATCCCTTATGACTACACAGTGGAAGAGAGAAATAGATTTAAGGAATTAGATCTGATAGACAGAGTACTGGAAGAACTATGGATGAAGGTTCCTGACATTGTAAAAGAGGTAGTGACCAAGACCATCCCCAAGGGGGGAGGGGGAATACAAACAGGCAAAATGGTTGTCTGAGGAGGCCTTACAAATAGCTATAAAAAGAAGAGAATTGAAAGGCAAAGGAGAAAAGGAAAGATATACCCATTTGAATGGAGAGTTCCAAAGAATAGCAAGGAGAGATAAGAAAGCCTTCTTCGGTGATCAATGCAAAGAAATAGCAGAAAACAATAGAACGGGAATGACTAGAGATCTCTTCAAGAAAATTAGAGATTCCAGGGGAACATTTCATGCAAAGATGGGCACAATAATGGACAGAAATAATATGAACCTAATAGAAGTAGAAGATATTAAGAAGAGATGACAAGAATAAACAGAAGAAGGGTACAAAAAAGATCTTCATGACCCAGATAATCACAATGGTGTGATCACTCACCTAGAGCCAGACATCCTGGAATGTGAAGTCAAGTGGGCCTTAGGAAGCATCACTACGAACAAAGCTAGTGGAGGTGATGGAATTCCAGTTGAGCTATTTCAAATCCTAAAAGATGATGCTGTGAAAGTACTGCTCTCGACATGCCAGCAAATTTGGCAAACTCAGCAGTGGCCATAGGACTGGAAAATATCAGTTTTCATTTCAATCCCAAAGAAAGGCAATGCCAAAGAAAGTTCAAATTACCACACAATTGCATTCATCTCACATGCTAGCAACTTAATGCTCAAAATTCTTCAAGCCAGGCCTCAACAATACATGAACTGTGATTCCAGATGCTCAAACTGGATTTAGAAAAGAGATCAAATTGCCAACATCCGTGGGATCATCAAATAAGCGAGAGAGTTTCAGAAAAAAAAACGTCTACTTCTGCTTTATTGACTATGTCAACGCCTTTGACTGTGTAGATCACAAAAAAATGGAAAATTCTTCCACAGATGGAAATACCAGACCACCTGACCTGCCTCCTGAGAAATCTGTATGCAGTCAAGAAGCAACAGTTAGAACTGTACATGGAACCACAGCCTGGTTCCAAATCGGGAAAGGAGTACGTCAAGGCTGTATATTGTCACTCTGGTTATTTATCTTATATGTAGAGTACATTATGAGAAATGCTGGTCTGGATGGAACACAAACTGGAATCAAGATTGCTGGGAGAAATATCAATAACCTCAGATATGCAGATGACACCACCCTTATGGCAGAAAGTGAAGAGGAACTAAAAAGCCTCTTGATGAAAGTGAAAGAGGAGAGTGAAGAAGTTGGCTTTATGCTCAACATTCAGAAAACTAAGATCATCACATCTAGTTCCATCACTTCATGGCAATAGATGGGGAAACAGTGGCAGACTTTATTTTGAGGTGCTCCAAAATCAATGCAGGTGGTGACTACAGCCATGAAATTAAAAGATGCTTGCTCCTTAGAAGAAAAATTATGACCAACCTAGACAGCATATTAAAAAGCAGAGACATTACATTACCAACAAGGTCCACCTAGTCAAAGCTATGTTTTTCCAGTAGTCATGTACAGATGTGAGAATTGGACCATAAAGAAAGCTGAGTGCTGAAGAATTAATGCTTTTGAACTCTGTTGTTGGAAAAGACTCTTGAGAGTCCCTTACACAGCAAGGAGATCCAACCAGTCAATCCTAAATGAAATCAATCCAGAATATTCATTTGAAGGACTGATGCTGAAGCTGAAACTCCAATCCTTTGGCCACCAGATGCAAAGGATTGACTCATTTGAAAAGAGCCTGATGCTGGGAAAGATTGAAGGTGGGAGAAGAAGGAGACGACAGAGGATGAGATGGTTGGATAGCATCACCGACTCAATGGACATGAGTTTGAGTAAGCTCCAGGAGTTGGGGATGGACAGGGAAACCTGGCCTGCTTCAGTCCATGGAATTGCAAAGAGTCAGACATGACTGAACAGCTGAACTGAACTGTTGGCATTATTATTATTCTCATTTAGTGATGAGTAAGCTGAGGAATTTATACATTTAAAGCCATCTGTTTAAGGCTATGTAACTGATAACAGAATGAAAGGGATGGGAACCCAGAGCATTTACACATAACCCGTTTTAAAAATTGAAGACATTTGTCTAGTAAGCATTCCAAAATAATATATATATATTTTTTTTTTACTTAGTATTTATCCTCCATTATAGCTCAGATGGTAATGAGTCTGCCTGCGATTCAAGAGACCCAGGTTCGATCTCTGGGTCAGGAATATCTCCTGGAGAAGGGAATGGGATCCCACTTCATTATTCTTGTTTGGAGAATCCCATGGACAAAGGAGCCAGGCAGGCTACAGTTTATGGGGTTACACAGAGTCGGACACAATTGAACATGCATGCATCATGCATGCCTATTTTTCTTGTTTTACTACAGAAACTGGTCTGTTTATTTATTTATTGAGATTGCACTTAATGTTTTATTTTATTTTATTTTATTTTTTAATTTATTTATTTTAGTTGGAGGCTAATTACTTTACAATATTGTAGTGGTTTTTGCCATACATTGACATGAATCAGCTATGGGTTTACATGAGTTCCCCATCCTGAACCCCCCCCCCACCTCCCTCCCCATCCCATCCTTCTGGGTCATCCCATTGCACTAGCCCTGAGCACTTGTCTCATGCATCGAACCTGGAATGGCGTTCTGTTTCACATATGATAATATATATGTTTCAATGCTATTTTCTCAGATCGTCCAACCTCACCTTCTCCCACAGAGTCCATAAAACTGTTCTATGCATCTGTGTCTCTTTTTCTGTCTCACATGTAGGGTTATCATCACCATCTTTCAAATTCCATATATAAGCATTAGTATACTGTATTGGTGTTTTTCTTTCTGGCTTACTTCTTTCTGTATAATGGGCTTCAGTTTCATCCATCTGAATAGAACTGATTCAAATGTATTGTTTTTAATGGCTGAGTAATATTCCATTGTGTATATGTACCACAGCTTCCTTATCCATTCGTCTGCTGATGGACATCTAGGTTGTTTCCATGTCCTGGCTATTATAAACAGTGCTGTGATGAACATTGGGGTACACGTGTCTCTTTCAATTATGGTTTCCTCAGTGTGTATGCCCAGCAGTGGGATTGCTGGGTCATATGGCAGTTCTATTCCCAGTTTTTTAAGGAATCTCCACGTTGTTCTCAGTAGTGGCTATAATAGTTTGCATTCCCATCAACAGTGTAAGAGGGTTTCCCTTTCTCCGCACCCTCTCCAGCATTTATTGTTTGTAGACTTTTGGATAGCAGCCATTCTGACTGGCGTGAAATGGTACCTCACTGTGGTTTTGATTTGCATTTCTCTAATAATGAGTGATGTTGAGCATCTTTTAATGTGTCTGTTAGCCATCTATATGTCTTCTTTGGAGAAATGTCTATTTAAGTTCTTTGGCCCATTTTTTGATTGGGTCGTCTATTTTTCTGTAATTGAGCTGCAGGAGTTGCTTGTATTTTTTTGAGATTAATTCTTTGTCCATTGCTTCGTTTGCTATTATTTTCTCCCATTCTGAAGGCTGTCTTTTCACCTTGCTTATAGTTTCCTTTGTTGTGCAAAAGCTTTGGAGTTTAATTAAGTCCCATTTGTTTATTTTTGCTTTTATTTCCAATATTCTGGGAGGTGGGTCATAGAGGATCCTGCTGTGATTTATGGCAGGGAGTGTTTTGCCTATGTTTTCCTCTAGGAGTTTTATAGTTTCTGGTCTTACGTTTAGATATTTAATCCATTTTGAGTTTATTTTTGTGTATGGTGTTAGAAAGTGTTCTAGTTTCATTCTTTTACAAGTGGTTGCCCATGAAACTGGTCTGTTTAAATTGATTAAACTCCGTAAGACAAAATAACAAATGATCTTTCTTTCCTACTACTGCTTTCTGTTTAAGACTTTCTGTCTGCCTTGTGATAGGATATTGGGATAGAGGCACTTGGCCACTTTATAGACACTCCCTGCCCTGGTGTCTGTATCACAAGAAGGCTGCCGGTGACCAGATCCAGCACATGACACCGTGCTGTGGCCAGAACTCTTTTAAGCCTTGTCCTGCAGACAGGCTTCAGGAGACACTCTGGACCTCGATTCCTCCTCCCAGCACACTGAGAGCCTTCAAATCTTGCAGACACATACCAGCACCACTTGAGATGCTCTGAGCTCAAACGATGTTTGCATTCAATTGTATCTCCATCAGTTTTAAAAGTCCACCATGCAGAGAAGCATCTTTACTGAAGCCACAGATACCAAATGAAAGCAAGAACTGGTATAGGGAGGTAGAGACAGATGTAGAGATGAGAGAGACAGAGAGATATGGACCTCTGTCAAGAAAGAAGTAAATCAAAATGAAGTCCTAAAGGAAGCCATGAAGATTTCTCTAGGACTATGCAACTTGTAGCTGATCGATTCCATTATTACCCATACTCAGCCTCCAAGTCACTGGGTTTGAAAACATCCTAGTGGAAGATGGTGATAGAAAGGTGGTGTACCTGTTATCCTGTTTCCGTCAGTTACTCACTTGTTAGTAGTTACTGCTCAAATTGGGTCAACTTGAACTTGAAATCAAGTCTCAAACACACATACTACTTTCTGCCAATAGACATTCTAGCATTAGTCTTTGCCCTAGTGATTTTTTATTTCAAATCTTTGAAAAAGATGTCACAGGGATCCTTGTTCCTAAGGCTCTACAATCTGGTGTCTGACCAGGTTGAAGTGTTGGCACAGCAGCTTTAGTGAACTCTTTGCTTACATTTTCAGAGATGATTTTTGAAAAATTTGTGTTTGGGTTGATGGAATGTATATCATCAAATCTACATATACACTTTAAAGTAATGACATCCCTGGGGCTTGAAAAGATAAACAACTGATTCAATTTTATTGGATCATTATCATTTGTCACATGATACAAGTGAAAGAGAAAGTGAAGTCACTTAGTCGTGTCCGACTCTTTGCGACCCCATGGACTGTAGCCCACCAGGCTTCTCTGACCATGGGATTTTCCAGGCAAGAATATTGGAGTGGGTTGCCATTTCCTTCTCCAGGAGATCTTCCCAACCCAGGGTTTGAACCAGGGTCTCCCACACAGTAGGCAGACGCTTTACCATCTGAGCCACCAGGGAAGTTACACAAAATACATGCCTACCAGGCAAATCATATGTAGATGTCATTTTATAATACTAACATTTGTCTACCACATATCTAGCAGCCTCACAATATTCTCCAGCAATAAATAAAGCTCATAAGCTAAAGCTTCCTACATCATCTGCCCTCAAACAACCCAAAGAACCTAAGACTAAAGCCAAATGATAAGTGGTCCCAAAATATTATATCAAAGTATTTAATATGAAAATAATAAAGAAAAAATCAAAGCACAGTTGTCTAGGAATACAGTTTGTTGTTGTTAGGATGGAACAAGTGGATCAGAATTTTGAAGTGGGAAAACAGCTGAGTTCCATAGGCCAATGAAACTTCTATCATCTTGTTTGCCTACATCATTCATATCATAGTCACTGGTTACACTGCAAGAACCACTTTTGGGATCCACAAGAAATACAGGATAGTTCCCTATAATTTGCCATGGGGCTTCCCAGGAGGCACAGTGGTAAAGAATCTGCCTGATAATGCAGAAGACACAAAGGATGCGGGTTCAATTCCCAGGTCAGGAAGATCCCTTTGAGAAGGAAATGTCTACCCAGACCAGTATTCTTCCCTGGGGAATCTTATGGACATAGAAGCCTAGTGGGGTACAGTTCATGAGATTGCAAAGAGTCAGACACGACTAAGCACACACATGCTATTCTTTCCAGAGTAGAAATTACACTGAATCATAAAGAAAGCCTCCTTCAGATATTTATCTCTATCCTTATGTAATTTTTCCATGAATGAAAAGATACAGAGCAAAAGAACCTTTATATTACAACTTTAATTTTAACTGTGGATTTTGAGAAGAGCATGTTATTTAACTTATACGCAGAGTACATCATGAGATACGCTGGGCTGGAAGAAACACAAGCTGGAATCAAGATTGCCGGGAGAAATATCAATAACCTCAGATATGCAGATGACACCACCCTTATGGCAGAAAGTGAAGAAGAACTAAAAAGCCTCTTGATGAAAGTGAAAGAAGAGAGTGAAAAAGTTGGCTTAAAGCTCAACATTCAGAAAACTAAAATCATGTCATCTGGTCCCATCACTTCATGGGGAATAGATAGGGAAACAGTGGAAACAGTGTCAGACTTTATTTTGGGGGGCTCCAAAATCACTGCAGATGGTGATTGCAGCCATGAAATTAAAAGATGCTTACTCCTTGGAAGGAAAGTTATTACCAACCTAGACTGCATATTAAGAAGCATAGACATTACTTTGTCAACAAAGGTCTGTCTAGTCAAAGCTATGGTTTTTCCGGTAGTCACGTATGGATGTGAGAGTTGGACTATAAAGAAAGCTGAACAACGAAGAATTGATGCATTTGAACTGTGGTGTTGGAGAAGACTCTTGAGAGTGCCCTGGACTACAAGATCTAACCAGTCCATCCTAAAGGAGATCAGTCCTGGGTGTTCATTGGAAGGACCGATGTTGAAGCTGAAACTCCAATACTTTGGCCACCTCATGCGAAGAGTTGACTCATTGGAAAAGACCCTGATGCTGGGAAGGATTGGGGGCAGGAGGAGGAGGGGACGACAGAAGATGAGATGGCTGGATGGCATCACCAACTCTTTGAACATGAGTTTGGGTAAACTCCGGGATTTGGTGATGGACAGGGAGGCCTGGCATGCTGCGATTCTTGGGGTCACAAAGAGTTGGATACGACTGAGCGACTGAACTGAACTGAATTGAACTGATGTTATTATTTATTTATTTAAAATATTTGTCAGATTTGTCAAGTTTTTCTGCATCTACTGAGATTATCATATGACTTATTCCTTGTTTTGTTGGTATAGTGTATCACATTGATTGAATTTAAGGTTTTGAAAAATCCTTGCCTCACTTTGATAAATCCCACTTGACCATGGTATATGACCCTTTAATGTATTGTTGGATTCTGTTTGCTATAATTTTGTTGAGGATTTTTGCTTCTATACTCATCAATGATATTTTCCGGTACTTTTCATTTTTTGATACCTTTGATACATTTGTGATGGTGGCTTCATAGAATAGGTTAGGAAATGTTCCTTATTCCGCATTTTTGTGAATAGTTTCAGAAATATAGGATTAATTTCCAAAATATATAATGGCTCATTCAACTAAATATAAAAACAAACAACCCAAACAAAAATGGGCAGATCTAAGTAGACATTTCTCCAAAGAAGACATACAGATTGCCAACTGGCACATGAAAATATGCTCGGCATTGCTAATTACCAGAAAAATGAAAATCAAAACTGAAATGAGGTAGAGTTATATTTAATATGTTGTTTAGATTATTATTAACAAAAAATTGTGTTCTAATTTATTTTCTCTATGTCGTATTCAAACAACTGCTTAAATATTTAATGAATTACTGCTATGTACTCTGTAGCAAAAAAAAAAAAAATCTGTCCTCAATTTACATAATGGTTGCATCCCTGCAAATTCAGGGGCTATTAAAACTGTGCCAAAATGTCTTGTACTTACATATAAAATAACATTTTATTATACTGGCCTGGAAGGTTCTCTGAGTAGTTGGCAGGTATTTAAATATTATGTGGGACCTACAACAAATCTTTGATTTGGAGAGAGTTTCCATAGCTTGGAAATTTTCTTGCTTCCCTGTACACAGATGACTAAACCAAGCTATGTCCCCCAAAAATATCTATACAAATTTCTGAAGTGTGTGTTATAAGGCAGTTTCCTGCTGAGGTCCATTGTGTTGTAGAATATCTACTCCTTCTCTTCTCATCATGATGGTTGCTTATGTTCTGTAAACACATTTTACTAGAAAATGTTCCTAATCAGAGCCCAAGGTCTGTCAATTCATCTCCAGGTTTCAAGATCAAAAGAAGGAACCTGCTTCTGGTGATATTAGATACCGCAGATAATCAGTGGTTTCTGGGGATCCCGCTGAGTATAGATTTAGAGATTTTCACATGTAATCTTTCCCTCTGTATGTGTTCAATTTACTCTAAGTTTGAAATTTGGGGTTATTTCAACATTTTAGGTGAAGTCAAATATAGGTTACTTTCAGAAGAAACTTTATTTTTGTAAATGATGCATAAGCTTTATTTACTCTCCCTGCATGCTCCCTCCATACACACACCAAGATCCTTCACCCCAGAAGTAACCTTAAAGTGCCTCTAATTTTCTGTGAATGTATAGACAAACTTGTCTCTTGTCAGAATCCAGTAGTATTGTAGGGTGTTGGGGTAGATTGGATTTACTACTATGTATGTACGTATATATAACTAAAAACTTGATATAAGAATTTAGGATTCTATCAAAATTTCTCCAACTACTTGATAGAACATTAACAGTTATGTGCAATGTCTTCATCATTTCAAAAGAAAATCAGAGCACTATGATATGGTTTTGCTCTAAAAATTTAGAATACTTTTACAATTACGCATACAGTGAATTTTTATACCACTGGAGATTCATTTGCAATTTAAGGGTTCTTAGTAGTAACTTAGCATGTTTGAAATTAAACTTATTTTCATAAACTGGAAGATCATAAGATACAATTTAGGTCATACACCATTAATATTTTATTTAACCTATAGAAGAAGATGTTTAGAGATCAAATATAATTTCTAAAGAGAATTGACTCATCCCCAACATATAACTTGTTAATAATGGAAATTTAAGATTGTGATTTCCTGAAAGGACAATTTTTTTTTTCACAATTGAAATGTAGAATTGATTTAATGTATCTTGTTTTCTCTTTGTGATTCTACTGTGAAAATATTATAATATACTGGTTCACAGGCATATATCCCTGTAAGTACTTTCATTAAAAAAAAGTAAATTTATCTTCTAAATAAACGAGGTATGTGTACAACTACTGTATTCTGTTGGTAAACTACTTTACTGATTGTTAGTATGGTTGGCAAGGCTTTATTAAGACTGAGTAGAGATATGGAACCAAATTTGATTTCTGCTCAGAATAACTTTGTTTTTTTTAATCATTTTATACCTTAGCAGGTATTTGACTTACAGTAATGAATGTAGTATGTTGTTTACATTTAATACGTTTAATGTGAAATAGTCAAATTAGTGGTTAAACACAATAATATACCTTAATAATTTCCTCAATTCAAATGTCTTTACTTGATTTGCATGTTAAATATCCAGTGTAAATAAAATAATACAAAATAGTAAAGCTATTTATATAATTGCTGATTTAAATTAAAATCCACTTGAAATAATACATAAATAAAAATTATTCCAATAATCCTATAAATATAAAAATACCCAAGTTACTTATTTTCCTAAAAACAATGCATCACACCTGAAATGAATTCATGTTGTGACAATACATGAAGAACTGAAAAAAGATAAAATGTTTTTCTCTTCTAATTTCTGCTTCCATTCATTTTATTTAGAATGACCAAAATAATTCATCACTTTAGAGGGTGGTGTCTCTCGCCTCAGTTCATTCACTCAATCATTGTGATCCCATGGACTGCAGCATGCCAGGCTTCCCTGTCCATCATCACTTCCAGGGCTTACTCAAACTCACGTCCATTGAGTTGATGATGCCATCCAACCATCTCATCCTCTTTCATCCCCTTTTCCTCTTGCTTTCAATCTTTCCCAGCATCAGGGTCTTTTCCAAAGAGTCAGTTTTTTGCATCAGATGTCCAAAATATTGGAGTTTCAGTTTCAGCATCAGTCCTTCCAATGAATATTCAGGACTGATTTCCTTTAGAACGGACTGGTTTGATCTCCTTGCAATCCAAGGGACTCTCAAGAGTCTTCTCCAACACCACAGTTCAAAAGCATCAGTTCTTCGGTGCTCAGCTTCGGTGCTCAGTTGAGGTCCAACTCTCATGTCCTTTCATGACTATTGGAAAAACCATAGCTTTGAGCAGATGGACCTTTGTTGGCAAAGTAATGTCTCTGCTTTTTAACATGCTGTCTAGGTTTGTCATAGCTCTTCTTTCAAGGAGTAAGCATCTTTTAATTCCATGGCTGCAGTCACCATCTGCATTGATTTTGGAACCCCCCAAAATAAAGTCTGTCACAGTTTCCCTTGTTTCCCCATCTATTTGCCATGAAGTGATGGGACCGGATGTCATGATCTTAGTTTTCTGAGTGTTGAGTTTTAAGTCAACTTTTTCACTATCTTCTTTCACTTTTATCAAGAGACTCTTTAGTTCTTCTTCGCTTTCTTCCATAAGGGTGGTGTCATATGGTGCCACCATAATGGTGGTCTCTCTCCTAGAGGGGTTTGTTAATATTTTTTATAACACAATGGCTGAAAGTGCAAGAGAATTTATATCTCAACTCCTGCTGTGGAACCTGAACAAGTTATTTAAACTCTGTGGGGTTCCACTTTATCCACACTGTCATTGATGTGGATTTTATCAGTAAATATCAAAAATATATCCACTGACACAATAACAGGCTTCTTGTGCTAAAGACATGAGAGGAATTACCAAATTTT
The DNA here is from genome assembly GCF_054371585.1 of Giraffa tippelskirchi. Classification (NCBI taxonomy): domain Eukaryota; kingdom Metazoa; phylum Chordata; class Mammalia; order Artiodactyla; family Giraffidae; genus Giraffa; species Giraffa tippelskirchi. The sequence continues at coordinate 68,502,576 of NC_137279.1, forward strand.
GTTGAAATTACCAACAGGAAAAAAAAAATAACAGGAAAAGGGGAAACACTGGCACTAAGAAGTTTGAAAGAAAGAAAGTTTGCTTATAGTATAAGGTATAAAGGAGAAAGTTATCATTTTCAGCCTTGGCTGGGAAGGTGTGCTTAGGGCAGCTCGGAGATTTTGCCCATCTGTGCATGACCGTGAATAACCATGGAAACAATCCAAATATTGATTTGGTTTTACAAATGCTGCTGCTGCTGCTGCTAAGTCACATCATTCGTGTCCAACTCTGTGCGACCCCATAAATGGCAGCCCATCAGGCTCCTCCATTCCTGGGATTCTCCAGGCAAGAATACTGGAGTGGGTTGCCATTTCCTCCTCCAGTGCATGAAAGTGAAAAGTGAAAGTGAAGTCGCTCAGTCGTGTCCAACTCTTCGCGATCGCATGGGCTGCAGCCTACCAGGCTCCTCCGTCCATGAGGTTTCTCAGGCTAGAGTACTGGAGTGGGGTGCCATTGCCTTCTCCGGGTTTTACAAATAAATTTTAGCAAATAGATGAATTTGCAAATATATAATCTGCAAATAATTAAGATCCATTGTTATTTTGTAGGAGCATGTGGCTTAATATTAATATATACATATGTCTAAGTAACCCTAATCTAAAATAATAGGAAAGTAGAAAAATAACTAGAAAGATTGCTCCTGGTATTATTTCATCTGCTATCTACACTTATTAATTTTCTAGTTGATGGTAATAAATTCCAGTTCGTGAAAACAGTATTGCCTTTATGTCTTTTTACCAAAGATGCAACCAAGAACATTGGAATCTTCACTATCCGCTGCTGCTGCTTAGTTGCTTTGGTCGTGTCCAACTCTGTGTGACCCTATGTACTGTAGGCCACCAGGCTCCTCTGTCTGTGGAATTCTCTAGGCATGAGTTCTAGAATGGGTTGCCATTCCCTCCTCCAGAGGATCTTCCCACCCAGGGATCGAACCTGGGTATCCTGCATTACAGGCAGATTCTTCACTGCTGAGCCACCTGGGAAGACCCAGTCTTGACTAGAGGGTCCCTTACACCATTATAAATTGACCAAACTTCTTCAGAGCCTTTGGAAAAAGTTAATGTTGACATTGCCTCCTTATGAGGATATTTTGCACTCCTTGTCAGATGAGCAAAACTAGACTTGTGAGAGCGCAGAATCTTTTTCACCTTTAAGTATGGGATGTTACTTCAACAAAAAATTTGTTTTCTTGGTTTCTTACTGAATAATGAATTTCCTTTTTTTTTTTTTTTTGTCCATTTAACTTGATGGAAGAAAAACAGGCTTTCCAAAATAAGACAGCACTGAATATTTGTACTTGGAGAAAAATAGTGGAAGCTTCAACAAAATAATTAATTTGGCTTTGTACCTTAGGGCTTCCCAGGTGGTAAAGAATCTGCCTGCAATGCAAGAGGCCCAGGTTGATCCCTGGGTTGGGAAGATCCCCTGTAGAAGGGCCTGGCAACCCATTCCAGTGTTCTTGCCTGGAGAATTCCATGGACAGAGGGGCCTAATAGGCTACAGTCCATGGGGTCACAAAGAGTCAGACACAACTGAGCAACTAACATTTTCACTTTCAATGAGATTTTAAGTGTGGCATAATCCATAGGAAAAAAAATGATGTTGAAATTTTGAAAGACTCTATTAAGAGAAAGATGCAGGTGACATGGGTTCGATCCCTAGGTTGGGAAGATCCCCTGGAAGAGGAAATGGCAACCCACTCCAGTGTTCTTGCTTGCCTGGAAATCCCATAGACAGAGGAGCCTATGGGCTCGCAAAGAGCTGGGCACAATTGAGTGACTGAGCAGAGAGCACATTAACAGAAAGGAAAGATGCAACCTAGGTAAAAATATTTGCAAGATGCCCATTTGGTAAAGAGGTCATATTCAAAATATTCACCAGCACTGTGAGTGGCTGAAGCACTGAGATGATGGGTGTGGTGGAGCTGGAAATGTTGAAAGCTGAAGATGAAGGTGGTGGCTGTTGGGATTTCAAGAGGCTTGCTAGGGCCAATCTTCCCTTTGGCACTGTCTGCCAGCAACAGGCCTGTGGAACTGCAGGGGCTGCTACTGGCCTGGATAGGTAGCTGGGTCCAGGCTATACTGCTTGAATGGTCATCTGGTTTCTGGATCTTTCCCTCACTGCACTTCTTCCAGTTGGCTATCTCCTCTATACCAAAGACACTCAGAAAACTGTCTCAAGCTGCTCTCAGTTTCTGAACCTGGTTCTTACACTACATCATTCATCTTGTCAAGGATGGAGCAGTCTTGCTGTTGCAGCCAGAGAGGATCTGGAGCCCAGAGATCATGAGTTTCTGCACTTTGCTGCCAGAATCTTCTCCTTCACGATGTGGACACAAGTTGCTCATCCAGAGCAGAGGCTGGAGGCAGGGGCTTGAAGATTTTCATTTTTCAATATTAAAAAGGCTCTGTGTGCATGGTGGGCTATTCTTTTTAGTGTATGCACTTTGTGTTATGATATTTCTCTCAAGGCTGCTTTACCCTTGTCTCTTTGATATATTTTCATTACATTTTATTTCAAAGCATTTCATGTGTAATTAGTTGGTCAGTCATGTCCCACTCTTTGCAACCCCATGGACTGACTGTAGCCTCCCAGGCTCCTCTGTCCATAGGATTCTCCAGGTGAAAATACTGGAGTGGGTAGCCATTCCCTCCTCCAGGGGATCTTCTGACCCAGGGATCAAACCCGAGTCTCCTGAATTGCAGGTGGATTCTTTACCATCTGAGCCACCAGGGAAGCCCCTAACATACTTCCCTAAATATTTTCTCTTTGATACATGAATGGACTAAGCCTGTTATTTAGTGTTTGATATTTCCTTATTATCTTTTTGTTATTGATTACTAACTAATTCAACTGTAGGTAGAAAACACATTTTGTATGATTTCAATTTTTGTACGTTTTGAAGTTATGTCCCAGGATACAGTGCATCTTGTTTTAAGTTTGTCAACACTTGAATACATCTACTGCTCCTTTTCATGGAGGGTTGTATGAATTTTGACTGAATCCTGGAGATGAATGTTGTCCTTGAGTTCTTCTGTACTTACTGAATCTCTCTCTATTTGTTGTACCAATTTTTTGAAAGGTGTATCAAAATCTTTAACTGTAACCACATATGGACATCTGTATTTTTCCCTCAGTTTGATTAGGTTTTACTTTGCATATTTTTCATTTCTATGGCTAAGTGCATGCCCACATCTGTGTTCTCTGTTTTTATGATGGATTGACAGTTTCATCATGATGCAACCTCCCTCCCTACCTAGTGACTTTCTTTGCTCTGAAGTTGAATTTATTTGATATTAATATAGTCACTTTGGCTTTCTTTTGATTAATATTTGCATAAGATTTTTTCATTATTTTACTTTCACCTCCTATATAATTATATTTGGAGAGAGTTACTTGCCACTGGCATATTGCTGGATCATGTTTTTTGATCCACCTTATCGATAGCTGTCTTCTATCTGATACATTCAGATAATTTTCCATTTGATGTGATTATTGATATATTAGAACTTAATTCTGCATTTTTTGTGTATATATATACATATATATATATATATATATATATATATATATATATATTTCCTTCTGTTATTCCTCTCTAGGCTTTCTTTTTCCTATCTTTGAACTAATTACTTGAACCATTTTTTAGAATTCTATCTTGATTTATCTATAGTGCTTCTGAGTGTTTTCCTTTGTACAGCTTTATTGATGATTGTTTAGGTATTACATTACATTATGTATATACTTCAATTTTCACAGTCTATTACTGTCATTTCATCAGCTTGTTTGAAAAGTTGAAGGCTTTCTTCCATTTATGAGCTTTTACTCTCCTTTTTTAAAAATAATTTTCTTAAATGTATCCTGTATATATGCATAGAATCACACCAGTCAGTATTGTAATTTTTACTTCAGCCACCAAAAGTAATCTAGAAGACTCATGAGAAAGTTGTCTATTGTATTCATTACTCTTTTGCTAACTGTCTTTCTCATTTCCTGATATTCCAGTTTCTTTTTTATCATTCTTTTCCTATTAGAAAACTTTCAGCCGTTCTTTTAGGTTAAGTCTGTCAGTAACTAATGCTCTTAGTTTTCCTTATCTGAGAATATCTTGATTTCCCCTTTAGTCCCAAAGGATATTTTTGCTATGTATGAGATTGTTGACAGTTCTATTATTTCAGCCCTTAAATACTTTTCTTCTGACCTCAATGTTTGGTGATGAGAAATCTACTGTCTTCTAATTTCATTCTCATTTAAGTAAAGTGTCATTTTTCTTTGACTACATTCAAGACTTTTTTTTCTCTTTAGTTTTTGGGAGCTTAATTATAAAGGATCTTGTTAAATATATTTTATGTTTATTCTATGTAGAATAATATAATTCACTCAACTTCTTAAACTTGTAGGTTTATAAGATTTTTTTTCCAAATTGGAAAGTTTTTTTCGATTATTATTTGCAATCCTTTATTATTCCCTTTTTTCTTCTTTTCATTTGGAATATATGAAATAAAAAGACTAAACCACCACCATCACAGCAGATTTTAATCTAGGGCTGATTTAACTGATTACTCAGGTGACAGCTTTCTGAGGACTCTATCTAAGTTCCATGGATTATCAATTTTTTTTCCTCTCTGGTGCATGAAGAGGCAAACTCCTCCTAATCTGATTTGATCTCTGAGAGTTTCCTCAGGAGGATTTCTCCATGGTTGTATGGAGTGTTAACTCAGATGGGTGCTGATCAACATCCTGCAAAATCTCAAAAGGCCTTCTCTTCAGATTTCAGAAGCTCTTTCTCCGCAGCTCGCCCCTTTCTGGTACCCTACTTCAAGAATTCCGGCTGCCTCAGCCCTCTTAAACTCCTCTGCTGCAGGAGACAGTGAGATCCTGAGCTTCCTTGTGCCTGAGTGCTCAGTTGCTCAGTCGTGTCTGGCTCTTTGCGACCCCTTGGACTGTGGCCCACCAGGCTTCTCTGTCCATGGAATCTTCCAGGCAGGAACACTGGAGTGGGTTGCCATTTCCTCCCCCAGGGGATCTTCCCGACCTGGGGATCGAACCCACGTCTCCTGAATCTCCTGGGTAGGCAGGTGGATTCTTTGCCACTTGTGCCACCTGGAAAGCCCTAGGGAACTTCCTTAGGCTTCTCCTTCCCTGTGGCTCGAGAGCTGCCTCTAAGCAATAACTTGGAGAAAGTGAAAAGATCACTTCATTTGTTTTTCTTCTCTTATGGGTCACAGTCTTGCTCTGGCTATTGTTCAATGTGAAAAAAAAAAAAAAAACACTTATTTTCACACATAAATCTAATTTTTTTAAAGAAGGAGAACAATCCTCTTGGCTCTTAATCCCTCACAGGGAGAAAGTTATATGAAGTCCTAGTATAATTTCTGATTGCCCAACACGTGGGCTAATTAAAAGCTTCTCAGAGTCTAATCTGTTTATATATTTATAACATGAACTCGGACCCACACTTAAAAACCTGTGTGAGAGAACAGCATTGAAACATATACATTACCATATGTAAAATTAGATAGCCAGTTGTCTACCAACACCGTAAATATTTCTGTTTATTCTATTCTTGTTTTCATGTTTTCTGAAGAAAAGTTGTATGTTATTCTTTGTTCTTCTCTAGGGAAAATGCATTTTTCCTCTACCTTGTTTTACAAGATTTTTGTTTATTTTTGATTTTGTATAATTTGAAAAATATGTGCTGAGATATAATTTCTTTCTTTTCTTTTTTTTAATTTATCCTTCTTAGTGTTCTCTTGTTACTGAATTGAGTCTAATGGACCTTGCTCTCAGGTCTAGCCCAGCCTCTGAGTGGGAAGGTTCTTTTCTCTTTCTAGTTTGAGGAGGTAAATAACAAAACAGAAACTGAGATCAATACAGCACAAACTTTATTCAGCGGTCAAAGAATGGAAAAGTAGAAACTAAGTTCACAGATAAATTTCTTCCACCTGGAGAGAATAATTTAAAGAGTAGAGACAAAGGACGGAAGAGTAAGAGTGAAGCTAATGATGGGAAGACATGATAATTAATCTGTGGGGAAGGGGCAGGGCTTTTTCTAGGGACTGGGTGCCCCTCAATTTTTGCCTTTTTGTGATACTTAGTGTCTGGCACTGGCTACTAGTATGTGTGTCATTTAATATGCAAATATAGTAGCACCGTGTATAAAGAGACTCAGGGTCTGTTGCAGGTCAGATTTGTTGCCATCTTGGTCCCAGCTGGTTCCATTTGGTGTGGGTTTTTTTGTAGATTCCTTTCTTGTCTGTGGACCCCTTAAAGATTTATGTTAAACTCCGGAGAAGGGTGGGAGTTAGAGAGTTTTAAACAAATACTTGGAGAAATTCTGGCAACACTGTGAGCTCCTTGGATCTTTGGTCTTGTATCAGATATTAATTTGGAAAAATTATCAATTTTTGTTTCAAATATTTCTTCTGTTTTTTTTTTTTTTCTTTTTCTTCTCTTTCTGGAGTTTACATGCACATCTTTTGTAGGTGTCCCACAGTCCTCGGAGTCTCGTCAGTTTTGTCGGTCATTGCTCTCTTTGCTGTCCGGTTTCTGAGGATTTTAATGATACATTCTCTGAGGATTTTAATGATACATTCTCAAGCTCTGAGAGTCTCTCCTCACCCATGGACAATCACCTAACAAGCCCATCATAGACAGTCTTTACTTCTGTTCCCCTCTTGTTTTCTATCTCTGTCATTTATTTTGGGTTTGTTCTAGAGTCCTTAGCATATTAATTATATTCCTTTCCAATTCACAGTCTAATCATATCAATACCCCTGCTGTGCCTGGTTCTGATGCTTGCTCTGTCTCTTTATTTATTTATTTATTTGCCTTTTAGTATGCATTGTATTTTTTTTTAATGATAGCCAGATGTGATGTACTGGTAAAAAGGAATTCTGTAAATAGACCTTTAGTAAAGTGGTGGTGAGGTATGAGAGGAGAGAAAGCATCCTGTAGTCCTATGATTGTCTTTGTTGTTTAGTTAGTAAGTCATGTCTGATTCTTTGTGACCCGTGGACTGTGGCCTGCAAAGCTCCTCAGTCCATTGGATTTCCCAGGCAAGAATACTGGACTGAGTTGCCATTTCCTTCTCCAGGGGGTCTTCCCCACCCAGCGATTGAACCTCTCTCTCTCATATTGGCAGGAGGATTCTTTACTGCTGATCCACCAGGAAAGACCCTCCAAATCAGTTTAGCTCTGATCAAACCCCCAGAGGATTAGGCTCTGGTTAACTAGTTTCTCCTGCAAACAGGCCTTATTAAGCAGGACAGAATGTTCTGACATCTCTCAAAATGGTTCCTTTCCTCAACCTCATGACAGAAACTGGAAGGGATTTTTCTCTGATATTTACAATGGGAACCTGGTTAAGCTCCTAGAGGTAAATTTCACCATCTTGTGCAGTTTGTAACTCTGAAAGTTGTGTGCAGTGAGCCTCCAGCAATTCATCAATTACAGTACAGATTTTCCTATGTTGGCTCTGGTTCCTACAGTGGTTCATCTTCCTAGGTTCTGCTCTGGTAAGACGTGCCTGCCTCGTACATTTGCCTGTCTGTCTCGCCTGTCCTGAAGGTAGTAGTTTTTCCTGTGTTTGTCTTTTTATCCAAGAAGAGTTGTTGATTTCCAGTCTGTTCAGTATTTTACCCATTAGGGTAGCATGATAATTTCCAAGCTCTTTATAGGCAGAACTGGAAACTGAAAGTCAATCTGTTGTTCTTAGGGGAAAAAAAATATCTTTTTAACAACTGAAAAATTAATTCCATTAAGGTTGTACTTCAAATGAGTTTGGGAAAAATATGTATTTTTCTTAATTTGTCATAGAAAACTATATACTCTAGAATTGTATTCTAAATTCCATTGATAACAATTGATAATTGTATGGAGCTATTTGAAAAACTCATTGTACATCATCAAAGGTTTGTTTGTCTTGGATGTTGTTGGCTTTAAGAAAAGCATCACAGCATCATACTCTGTGTCATGATTTTTGCAACTATGTGTATCAGAATTTATCTCCACCTTGCCTGCTATACTTAATCCATACTTTTGTCAGTGTGTATAGCGAGTATCACAAGACTCAAATGTGCTGAATAAACTTGTGGAGAAGAGAAAAAGTAAGAGAGAAATGTAATAAACACACAAAGCAGTTGTTAAGAGCATATTGGTACTAGAGAAAACACAATAGATTGCTTTTTGGATATACGTGTGTCTGTGTGCATGTTTTGCTATTTTAGTTGTATTTTGGGGAAACAGATTGGAGATTTGGTGTCAGTGTTAAAATTACCTAATTTGGAGAAAGTATTCTAATTAGTATTTGTATATATAAATCTGAATTTTCAGGAACAGTTTGCTGATATTCAGCAGGAAATACCTGCTATGTTATTTTTATTATCCCAGTGGGCCAGTATTTTTCTTTTTGGTTTTTACATATTCCTCTCATGTTTTTCAGACTAATTCATGAAAAAAATACTGTTGTTCTCTAACATCCTGTGAAACCAAATTGGTAAGTGGATAATTTGGCAACTCTATTATTTTCAAAGTGGTAAATATTTTCATATTTTTGGACCTATAGTCTATCAAATTGTCAGTGTTTACCAAAATGATTCATGCATCCCTTCATTTTTATCTATACATGGATAGTAAAATACTTCTTTACTTTATCATGATAAGGATAACGAGAATTAAAAAGATCTTCTCAAAACTGATACATAAAGATATTAAACTTAATATTTGTAGGGGAATGACGTTCAAAGTCTTGGAGTCTTGTATCGTTATGTGTGTATATTTGTGTTTGGGAATTAGTATGGTATGGACATTATACTATAATCAATATTCTAGAAGATGACTTAGATTTTCTTATAAAGCCAAAAATATTAATGGAATGCATTGTCTTGAAATTATTATAATTTAAGTCTTTTCATGGGACTGAAATAGGCTGAAATATACTCACCTATATTTTTAAAATTCATTGAAAAAATTCTATATGTTGACTTTGACAAACATCTTCTGTATAATATTAAGAAAATTTTCTATTACTAGTAGGAAAAATACACAGAAATGTGTTAAGGAAAAATATATATGTTATTGCAAATAAATGCACACACATATAGGGTTTGCAGTGCCAAATGTAACTTCTGGTTTGGAAGTTTGTCGTGTTATATTTTGCTTTTATGAATTCTCATCACATTTGAGACTCAGTTCTGACTTCACATTTGTGTAATAGATGTTGATTGTTTAAACTATTAGCATCTTTTTCTCATAACTTGTGATTATGGTACTTGAGAATAAAAGGTAACAGTCATCTTGTTTTTCTTCCGTTAGTATTGTAATTGAAAGGGTTTCCCTGTAAATGTATTATCATTTTGATATAAAGTATTTCATTATTTTTATTAGAACATTTTAAAAGATTTTTTTGTATTATCAGCTATAATTCTTAATTTAATTTCTGATGATATTTATTTTGCATCCTTTGTGATTTTTCTTTGGTTCAAATTTTGTCAAGGTGACAAAAGTCAAAAAAGAAATGAAAATAATTATTTAAAAATTATTTAGATCAAAATTTTAAAGAAGATACCAAAGTCCAAAACTCTGTAATTAAAAAGAAAAGTAATTTAGACTCACCAGGTACCAATTAGAACAAGGAAACATCACCTTAAAATTTTATGTAAAGGGAAAGAAATGCATGTGGATGTTTTATATAACTCTACATGAGTTTGACTTGTTGTCAGTGAGATAAGGAAAATGAGATAATATGTAGAAGAATGAAATTATGTGAATTATTAAATGGTTAATGTGTTGACATATTTAAGTACCTTTGGCCACTGTTTTATTCCCTCATTCTGAATATAGTGTTTTGCCTTCTCAATTAATGACTTTTTATAATAGCTCCTTTTGTAAAATACATCAATATTTTAACAGTATTGAAAATCTTCCTCTTGTGTAAGTTCCTAACCAAATGATGTCGTGTAAGATGATACATGGTAGACTTTGGAAGCATTCTTATCCCTTCTCTAGTTCCTGCTTCTAATTTTAGGTATTCATTTAAACTTTCCTTGACTATTTATTATAAAATACTGTAACATAGTAAAGAAAAAAAATTAGCCAAAGTTATCTTGGACATAGTCTGGGTAAAAGAAAAGGTAAAGATTGAAATGTGATTAACATTCAAAGAGTAAGAAAACCTATCTAGCAGTTTAAGTAGGCAATCTTTCTTCATTACAGTTAATCCATGATTATTAAAAGATACAGATGTAAGATTTTGGTTTACAACTTGAACTCTGTGCAGCCCTTCTCAAAATTTGCTGTGAGACATATTGGAATGTACTCTACTTGTAGAACATAAAACTGACACAATCTGGTCTTCTCCTTGGTGTTGATATACTTTAAAAAATGGTACTTTAAAGACTTGGATTCTTTTCAAGGTGGTCTTAATTTTAGTTTACTATCAATCATAGAGCATGTCTGGGACTCATTTAACCCTTTTCATTCTTTAACATGAAAATATATAAGTGTGGTATAGTAATAAATTTCTTAAATAAAATGAAAATATATACTGTGATACAGTAGTAAATATCTTAAATGATATGGCCCTGAGTTACTTTATGGTCTCTCATTTGATCAGTGGTATACAACACTAAGCTTGCAAGTCTGGACTCTTCTGATTTGATAAAATGACTCATTCTGCATAGTTCAAACTGATCGACTGATATTAGACTCAACTCTATGGAAAAATCTAAAAACATTGGGAGATGATTAAAGTATCATATAACCTAAATTCTTATAACTTATCATAAGATTTTGAGCTGATTGGGGGGAGGGTGAGTTGACTTTTAAGGTCAAAATACCTGTTTGTATACTAAATTGTTTCTAGAGGCACATTTTTTTTTTTTTTGATTTGCTATAGTCATTGATTTTTTTTTTGTTGTTTTTTTTGTTTTTTTTGTTTTTTTTTTTTTACTTTATTTTTTTTTTTCTTATAAATTTATTTATTTTAGTTGGGGGCTAATTACTTTACAATATTGTAATAGTTTTTGCCATACATTGACATGAATCAGCCATGGGTTTACATGTGTTCCCCTTCCTGGACCCCCCACCCACCTCCCTCCCCATCCCATCCTTCTGGATCATCCCATTGCCCCGGCCCTGAGCCCTTGTCACATGCATCGAACATGGAATGGTGTTCTGTTTCACATATGATAATATACATGTTTCAATGCTATTCTCCCAGAACGTCCCACCCTCACCTTCTCCCTCAGAGTCCATAAAATTGCATGGAACAATTTTTTAGTCATTGATTTTTATCGTATTCTAGAAGATTTGTGAAAGTGTAAATGTACTTGGAGGAAGTCCAGGATATAGAAAATACAGACATTCTATTTTTTTTTTTTTTTGGTGCCTGTAGTTGGTGCCAAGAATCACAGCATTAATGTAGGAAAAAGGGTCTTTTCTTTAATTCGCATTAACTTTTGGAAATAATGTCTACAAACCAAGAACTCTAGGTACCAGAGACCCTAAACACCTGAAGATCGCTTCACCCTCTGTTACTGTGATGTTTGAAACATGGCCTCCAGAAAATAAATGAGTCCCTGGCATCTATTTCCAATATTTAGCTACCAAAATAACAAACAATACTAGAGATAAAATACATGCGGGTGATGTCAGTATCTATGAGTATGTTTATGTAATTTTATATTTTAGGTTAGTGAGAAAACTTGAAGAAAGCTTTTATAAAATATATTGTTCAAGTAATATTACTTGTCAGTTACATTAATCCATAGCAAATACACAAACATGCACACATAAATAAAAATCTAACAATTTAATAGTAGAAGTATAAAATATAAGACACAATAATAAGGTAATAAAAGAAACCTACAAAATAATTTATATAACAAATAATATTTAATTCAAAACTGAAACCTAAAGCTATGCTCAGTTAGAGATGAAGAGACCAAGTTTGTTAAACATTCAACAACATAATTTTTTAAAGTTAACAAATAATTTGCTTCAAATAAATAAAAGAAATGTAGATAAATTATAGACGGAAATTAATACACAAAAACAAAGCAAATCAAACCTGTAAAATGGATTAAATAATTCAGGAACCAATAGCATTAAAAAAGATTAAATGTTTACTGATAAATCTATACAACAATGAAAATAGAAAAACAAAAGGTAGCTAAAATGGAATAGCTAAAATGTAAGTGTGCAACTGTGGGTGTGCATGTGTTTGTATGTGTATGACTAGATATGTGATGGTGAGTTAATGAATTTGAAAGTCTTGTAACAAATTATACTCAAGCAGAGCCAAAATTTCATAAAATTAATCCAATGAAGTACAGATAACTTAATGACTCAATATTCAGAGTAGTCATCAAATCAAAAATTAAAAAAAAAAAAGCACCAAATAATGGTTTCCAAAAGTTAGTAAAATTCAAATTAAGTTTATGGACTCTTACTTAATTCTATTATAAATAACAATTTTCATTTTATAAAGCAGTCATAGCATGCAAAAGTATAGGCTGCATTAATTTTCGTTCAGTTCAGTCGCTCAGCTGTGTCCAACACTTTGGCACCCAATGGACTGCAGCACACCAGGCTTCCCTGTCCATCACCAACACTTGGAGCTTGCTCAAACTCATGTCCATCGGGTGAGTGATAGCCTCCAACCATCTCATCCTCTGTCATCCCCTTCTCATCCTGCCTTCAATCTTTCCCAGCATCAGGGTCTTTTCCAAAGAGTCAGTTGTTTGCATCAGGTGGCCAAACTATTGGAGTTTCACCTTCAACATCAGTCCTTCCAATGAATATTCTGGACTGATTTTCTTTAGGGTTGACTGGTTTTATCTCCTTGAAGTCCAAGGAACTCTCAAGAGTCTTCTCCAACACCACAGTTCAAAAACATCAGTTCTTTGGTACTCAGCTTTCTTTATGTTCCAACGCTCACATCCATAAATGACTACTAGAAAAACCATAGCGTTGACTAGATGGACCTGTGTTAGCAATGTAATGTCTCTGCTTTTAAATATTCTGTCTAGATTGGTCATAGTTTTTCTTCCAAGGAGAAAAGCTCTTTTAATTTCATGGCTGCAGTCACCATCTGCAGTGACTTTGAAGCCCAAGAAAATAAAATCTGTCAGAGTTTCCAACGTTTCCCCATCTATTTTTCATGATGTTATAGGACCAGATGCCATGATCTTCTTTTTTTGAATGATGAATTTTAAACCGTTTTTTTTTTCTCCTTTTTCACTTTCATCAAGAGGTTCTTTAGTTCTTCTTCACTTTCTGCCATAAGAGTGGCATCATCTGCCTGTCTGAGGTTATTGATATTTCTCCTGGAAATCTTGATTCCAGTTTTTGCTTCATCCAGCCTGGCATTTCACATGATGTAATTTGCCTATAAGTTAAATGAGCAGGATGACAATATACATCTTTGACATACTTCTTTCCCAGTTTGGAACCAATCTGTTTTTTCATATCCGGTTCTACCTGTTGCTTCTTGACCTGCACACAGATTTCTCAGGAGGCAGGTAAGGTGGTCTGGTATACCCATCTCTTGAAGAATTTTCCACAGTTTATTGTGATCCACATAGTCAAAGGCTTTGGCACAGTCAATAAAGCAGAAGTAGATATTTTTCTGGAATGCTATTGCTTTTTCTATGGTCCAGTGGATGTTGGCAATTTGATCTCTGGTTCCTCTGCCTTTTCTAAGTCCAACACAAACATCTGGAGGTTTTCAGTTCATGAAGTATTAAAGCCTTGCTTGGAGAATTTTGACATTACTTTGCTAGCATGTGAGATGAGTATAAGTGTGCGGTAGTTTGAACATTCTTTCGCATTGTCTGTCTTTGGGACTGGAATGAAACCTCACAACTTCCAGTCTTGTGCCCACTGCTGAGCTTTTCAAATGTGTTGGCATATCGAGTGCAGCACTTTAACAGCATCATCTTTTAGGATTTGAAACAGCTCGGCTTGAATTCCATAACCTACACTAGCTTTGTTCATAGTGATGTTTCCTAAGGCCCACTTGACTTTGCATTCCAGGATGTCTGGCTCTAGGTGAGTGATCACATCATCGTGGCTATCTGAGTCATTAAGATCTTTTTTTTTGTATTGTTCCTCTGTGTATTCTTGCCACCTTTTCTTAATAATTTCTGTTTCTGTTAGGTCCATAACATTTCTGTCCTTTATTGTGCTCATCTTTGCATGAAATATTCCCTGGTAACTATAATTTTCTTGAAGAGATCTCTAGTCTTTCTCATTCTATTGTTTCCCTCTATGTCTCTGCATTGATCACTGATGAAGGCTTTCTTATTTCTCCTTGCTATTCTTTGAAACTCTTCATTCAGATGGGTATATCTTTCCTTTTATCCTTTTCCTTTAGATTCTCTTTTCTCAGCTATTTGTAAGTCCTCCTAAGACAATCAATTTGCTTTTTTACATTTCTTTTTCTTGTGGATTGTCTTGATCACTGCCTCCTATACAATGTCATGAACTTCAATCCATAGTTCTTCAGGCACTCTGCCTATCAGATATAGTTTCTTAAATCTATTTGTCACTTCCACTGTATAATCATAAGGGATTTGATTTAGGTCATATCTGAATGATCTAGTGTTTTTCCCTACTTTCTTCAATTTAAGTCTGAAATTTGCTGTAAGGAGTTCATGATCTGAGTCAGAGTCAGCCCCTGGTCTTGTTTTTGCTGACAGTATAGAGCTTCTTTGTCTTCGACTGAAAAGAATATAATCAATCTGATTTTGTTATTGACCATCTGGTGATGTCCATGTGTACAGTTGTCTCTTGTGTTGTGGGAAGAGGGTGCTTGCTGTGACCAGTGCATTCTCTTGGCAAAACTCTGTTAGTCTTTGACCTGCTTCATTTTGTACTCTAAGGCCAAACATGCTTGTTACACCAGGTATGCCTTGAATTTCTGCTTTTGCATTCCAGGCTCCAATGATGAAAAAGACATCTTATTTTTCGTTTTAGTTATAGAAGTTCTTGTAGGTCATCATAGAACCATTCAACTTCAGCTTCTTTGGCATTCATGGTTTTGACATAGACTTGGATTACTGTGATATTGAATGGTTTGCTTTGGAACAGAACAGAGATCATTCTGTAATTTTTGTGATTGCACCCAAGTTCTGCGTTTTGAACTATTTTGTTGACTATGAGGGCTACTCCATTTCCTCTAAGGGATTCTTGCCCACTGTAATAAATATAAGGGTTTTCTTAATTAAATTTGTCCATTCCAGTCCATTTTACTTCACTGATTCCTAAACTGTTGATGTTCACTCTTGCCATCTCCTGTTTGACCACTTCCAATATACCTTGATTCATGGACCTAATATTTCAGGTTCCTATGCCATATAGTTCTTTGCAGCATTAATTTTAAGCAATCTTAATTCTAAGCTGAATAACTCTAAAATAATTAAGTTAAGTCATATTTATTAATATAGATATTGTCTTACAAAATATTAGCAAGCAAATTTCAGATGGCCATAAGAGAATTATGACCTGTATTCATGTTTTCTTTAAAACAGAATCAATTTGATGTTCAGTTCAGTTCAGTTCAGTCACTCAGTCGTGTCCGACTCTTTGCGACCCCATGAACTGCAGCACGCCAGGCCTCCCTGTCCATCACCAACTCCAAACTTGGAGTTTACCCAAACTCATGTCCATCGAGTTGGTGATGCCATCCAGCCATCTCAACCTCTGTCGTCCCCTTCTCCTCCTGCCCCCAATCCTTCCCAGTATCAGGGTCTTTTCCAGTAGGTCAACTCTTCGCATGAGGTGGCCAAAGTATTGGAGTTTCAGCTGCAACATCAGTCCTTCTCTCGAATACCCAGGACTGATCTCCTTTAGGATGGACTGGTTGTAACTCCTTGCAGTCCAAGGGACTCTCAAGAGTCTTCTCCAACACCACAGTTCAAAAGCATCAATTCTTCAGCGCTCAGCTTTCTTCACAGTCCAACTCTCACATCCATACATGACTACTGGAAAAACCATAGCCTTGACTAGACAGACCTTTGTTGGCAAAGTAATGTCTCTGCTTTTTAATATGCTATCTGGGTTAATATTGTGCATAATTCCAATAAGTTAAAGCTATACATTTGGATTGAAATTTTCATGAAAAAAAATTTACACAAAATTTCACTTAATTGAGTAAACCAATTAACCTCTTAAAAATTATTAATTATATTAATAAGGAATTTATGTATGGCGTAAATATTAACCATAAACATATACATATTATCCATACCAGGACTAAGGAAAAAATGCATACAAATGTCACAGACTGACTTACACAAGAGAAATGTATTTTCTCATAATTCTGGAATCTAAGATCAAGATGCTGGCAATATTGATTTCTGATATGACCTCTCCCCTTGGGTTAAAGACACTTTTTACTGTATTGACATATAGCCTTTGCTCTGTGTGTGCTCCTGGTGTCTCTCTCTCCCTCTACTTAGGTGACACCAATGCTATTAGATTAGGTCCCCACCCTTTGACTTTATAACTACCTTCAAGGCTTTATGTCCAAATACAATCATAATGGGAGGTAGGGCTTCAACATATAAATTTTTGTTTTGGGCACACTGTCTACAAAATGTTCAGCCACAGCACTTTTACTTGATGTGGTTTGCTCGTATTTAAAGTACTAAGAAACGTAATAGAAAAAATGTTGTTTTTTATCACTCAAAAGATATTTATATTTTCAGATAATTGATATGGATAAAATATAAAGTATTGACTGAAGGGAATTTCAAAATTCAAAACTCAAAAGTTGCAATTCTTGAGTATCTCTTTATTATTAGATATGTATATACTTGTCATATCTTTTTGATAAATTGACACCTTTATCAATGTATGATGTCCTTCTTTGTCCCTTGTAGTATTATTTGACTTAAAATCTATTTCTTATGATACTGATATAGCCTGTACAACTCTCATTTAGTTACTATTTGTATGTAATATAGTTTTTCACCCTCTCACTTTCCAGTTATTTTGTGTCTTTAAATAAAATATGGGTCCTTTGAACACAGCATATAGTTAGGCCATGCTTTTTTTTTTTAATCCATTTCAATAATCTCTGCCTTATACTGAGATTTTTATCCTTTACATTTAATCACTGATATGGAAATATTTTTGCCATTTTGCTATTGGTTTTCTATATATATCATATAATTTGTTGATTTTCAGTTCCTTAATTATTTTCTCCTTTTGTGTTTATTTTTGTAGTGTACAATTTTGTTTTTCATTTCCTTTCATATATATAATAAAATTATTTTCTAGTGGCCCTGTTAGAGATTACAATTAGCTTCTGTTAGAGATTACAATTAGCTTCTTACATTTATAATACATTATTTGGTCTAATATCACCCTAGCTTCAGTGATATATGGAAACTGAACTCTTAAACAGATGTATGATATTTTGTTGATTTTTATTTGTCATCATGAGTTACATATTTATATATTATATACCCATTAACATAAGTTTATATCTATTTTATCCATTGGTCCTTTAAATCATATAAGTACAAGCGGAGAGATTTTAAACAAGAAATATTATGATTGATTTTGGATTTAGTTATGTAATTTTCTCTGCCAGTGTTCTTTATTTCTTTGTATGGCTTCAAGTTACTGTAAAGTGTACTTGTATTTATATCCTAAAGGCTCCCTTTTGCATTCTTGTAGGGTAGGTCTACAAACAACTAATTCTTTGAACTTTTGTTTATCTGGATTATTTTTTTTAATTGAAATGATGTCTGAAAAAAAAAAAAAGAAATGATGTCTGAGGAGGGCTTACAAATAACAGAGAAAAGAAGAGAGGGTAAAGGGAAAGGAGAAAAGGAAAGATATGCCCATCTGAATGTAGAGTTTCAAAGAACAGCAAGGAGAGAGAAGAAAGACTTCCTCAGTGACCAATGCAAAGAAATAGAGGGAAACAATAGAATGGGAAAGTGTAGAGATCTCTCAAGAAAATTACAGATACCAAGGGAATATTTCATGCAAAGATGGGCACAATAAAGGACATAATGGTATGGACCTAACAGAAGCAGAAAATATTAAGAAGAGGTGGCAAGAATACATAGAACAATTATACAAACAATCTTGATGACCCAGATAATCATGATGGTGTGATGACTCACCTACAGCCAGATATCCTGGAGTCAGAAGTCAGCTGGGCCATAGGAAGTAAGCTAGTGGAGGTGATGGAATTCGAGCTGAGCTGTTTCAAATCCTAAAAGATGATGTTGTGAAAGTGCTGCACTCAGTATGCCAGCATATTTGGAAAACTCAGCAGTGGCCACAGGACTAGAAAAGGTCAGTTTTCATTCCAACCTCAAAGACAGGCAATGCCAAAGAATGTTCAAACTACCACACAATTACACTCTTCTCACAAGCTAGAAAACTAGTGCTCAAAATTCTCCAAGTGAGGCTTCAACAGTTCATGAACTGAGAAATTCCAGATGTTCAAGCTGAATTTAGAAAAGGCAGACAAACCGGAAATCAAATTGCTAACATCTGTTAGATCATAGACAAAGCAAGAGAGTTCCAGAAAAACGTCTACTTCTGCTTTATTGATTAAGCCAAAGCCTTTGACTGCACGGATCACAACAAACTGTGGAAAATTCTTAAAGAGATAGAAATACCAGACCACCTTACCTGCCTCCTGAGAAGCCTCTGTGCAGGTCAAAAAGCAACAGTTAGAACCAGACATGGAACAACAGACTAGTTCAAAATTGGAAAAGAAGTATGTCACCCCGCTTATTTAACTATGCACAGAGTACATCATGCAAAATGCTGGGCTGCATGTAGCACAAGCTGGAATCAAGATTGCCAGGAGAAATATCAATAACCTCAGAAATGCAGGTGTGACACTACACTTGTGACAGAAAGTGAAGAAGAACTAAAGAGCCTCTTGATGAAAGTGACGAGGAGAGTGGAAAAGCTGGCTTAAAACTCAACATTCAAAAAGCAAAAATCATGGCCTCTGGTCCCATCACATCATGGCAAATAGATGGGGAAACAGTGACAGACTTTATTTTCTTGGGCTCCAAAATCACTGCAGTTGGTGACTAAAGCCATGAAATTAAAAGATGCTTGCTCCTTGGAAGAAAAGCTATGACCAACCTAGACAGCCTATTAAAGAGTAGAGACATCACTTTGCCAACAAGGTCCATCTAGTCAAAGCTATTGCTTCTCTAGTAATCATGTATAGATGTGCGAGTGGGACCATAACAAAAGCTGAGGACCAAAGAATTGATGCTTTTGAACTGTGATGTTGGAGAAGACTCTTGGGAGTCCCTTGGACTGCAAGGAGATCAAACCAGTTAATTCTAAAGGAAATCAGTTCTGAATATTCATTGGAAGGATTGATGCTGAAGGTGAAGCTACAATATTTTGGCTACCTGATGAGAAGAGGTGACTCTGGAAAAGACCCTGATGCTGGGAAAGATTGAAGGCAGGAGGAGAAGGGGGTGACAGAGGATGAGATGATTGGACGGTATCACCAACTATATGGTCATGAGTTTGAGCATGCTCTGGGAGTTGGTGTTGCACAGGGAATTCTGGTGTGCTGCAGTCCATGGAGTCACACAGAGTCGCACATAACTGAGTGACTGAATTGAAGTGACATATATATATATATATATATATTCTTTTTCAGATTATTTTTCATTACAAGTTATTGCAAGATATTTAGTATAGTTCCATATGCTATAAACGGTTTTAATTTCTTGTTGATTTTTAAATTTTGTTCATCAGATGTGGAATTCAATTGGTTATTTTTTTGTTATTGTTGTTTTTCCACAGTTTAGGAATGCCACCACACAACTTTCTAGGCGCCACCGTTTTTTTGCGAAAAAATTTACACTTAATATTGACAACACTTTTTTTTATAATGAGTAGCTTCTCTTCTTTTGATTTCAGGGTGCTCTCTTTTTCTTTAGACAGTTCAATTATCGTGTGTCTCATTGTGGATACTGTTTTCTTCATTTTTCTTGGAGTTCATCACATATCCTCTTTGTGTAAAATCATGTCTTCCATCACATTTGGGAAGTTTTCAGCTACTGTATCTTCACATACCCTGTCAGTTTCTCCTCTCCCACTGAGACTCCTACTCTGCATATATCAGTAAACTTGATGATGTCTTACAGGCCTTTTATGCTGTGTGTTTTTGTGGGTTTTTTTTCTCCATACATCTAACCTTTTTCTTTTCTTTTTTTAATCTCTATTAGTTTTTTCTTTCTGCTCCTATGACTGGATAGCTTCAATTGATCTCTCTTATATATACATTTTTGTGTTCCTTGAATCTCCTGTTGAAATTCTCTAGTGATTTTTATTTATTTTACTTAAAAATATTTCAAAGCGCTCCAACTATTTTTAAGTTTCCTTCTTGATTTGATATTTATTTGATTACTATAAGCCTTTGACTTGTTTCAAGAGTTAAACAAAAAATTCTGATACTTTTTGTTTGCTATTATTTTGTTTGCGGAGAGCAAATTCTATGCCACCGTTTTGTATATTTTATAATTTACAGCTCCAGAATTTTGGCTCAGTTAATTTTTTATAGTTTCTGTGTCTTTATTGATATCATATGATTCTTGAGGCATTAATTGTATGATATCCTTTAGCTCTGTGCATAGTTCCATTTACCTCTGTGACTATAACACAGTAGAGTCTTAGAGTCTGTTTCTAGTAAGTCCAATGCCTATGCTTCCACAGAGACAATTTTGGTTAAATTTCCTATGTGTGGGGCATACTTTTTTTTTTTTTAACATGCTTCATTATTTTTTGTTGAAACCTGAACATTTTAAATAGTATAACTTATTAATTCTGGAGATTAGATTTTTCTGCCACCTTAAAATTTTTCGTTCTTGCTTTTTCTGCTTTGTAATTGGTTGGATTTTTAGTGAGTTTTCTAATCTATGATTGTAAAGAATGTATTCATTGATATGTGTGGACTGCAGTCTGTCTTCTTTTATCTTCTGATTTGACAGATGCCTTTGAATGTTTAGAGACAAAAATAAAACCCCAAATTCTCTTAGTCTTTGCACATTGGCTCTGTGTTGCAACACTACTTTAACTCTTAGATGGCCAGTTACAGACCTTGCTTAGTCTTCACTTCCTGTTTGTGCAGAGCCTAAAGATCAACCTGAGGTAAAAGTTTAGGGTCTTCCCAGGTTCTTTTGTTTGTTTGTTGTTGACAAAAATCTTCCCCTGGGCATGCACATGGCTTCCTATATTCCCCAATACTCATGTGAGGTTTTCAACGTCATAATTCTTCAAAGACCCTTTCTCCACAAATTTTCCTCTCAGGTTTTTGGCCGTCTTTTATTGTCTCTCAAATTGCAATCGTTTGCTCTAGGCAGCAGTGGGGTCTTTACTTGCCTTCCATGGTTTTTGAGAAATGCCCTCTATGTAGCCACTTTTCTGCCCTGAGAAAGTTCTCGATCAGGTGAAGCAGAGGCAAGTGCTTTCATCAGTCCTACAAGTAAGCGTTAGACTAAAACAGATAAAAATAACTATTTGAGAACAAGATCAGCTTTCCTTCCTCCAGAACAAGGGACCAGAATGCCAAATTGGAATATTG
This sequence comes from Giraffa tippelskirchi, assembly GCF_054371585.1. Taxonomy (NCBI): domain Eukaryota; kingdom Metazoa; phylum Chordata; class Mammalia; order Artiodactyla; family Giraffidae; genus Giraffa; species Giraffa tippelskirchi. Next base: position 68,524,208 of record NC_137279.1, read on the forward strand.
GTTGTCATTTCAAGACCATCTTGGAGACGGGAGGGAGGTAGGACAAAGGCTAGTACTTCAAAACTCCCCAACTATTTATAGGTTGATTAAGTGTTTATTTGGTTGCTATAAGCCTTTGTGGCTTCCCTGGTGGCTCAGTGGTAAAGAATCTGCCTGCAGTTGGAGAGGCAGGTTTGATCCTTCAATCATAAAGATCCCCTGGAGAAAGAAATGGCAACCCACTCCAGTATTCTTGCCTGGGAATTCTCATGGACAGAGGAGCCTAGTGGGCTATAGTCCAAGGGGTTGCAAAAGAGTTGGACGTGAATCAGTGACTAAACAGCAAAAATAAGCCTTTGATTGTTTTTTTGTTTGTTTGTTTTTAATTAAGAGTTAAAAAAAATTAAATCTGACAGTTTTCATTCACTTCGACTATGTTTGTAGAGGGACAACCCCTTTGGAACTACCTAACTCCACCATATTCACTGACATCAAACACAAACTGCTAGCATATTTTTACATTAAAAATAAATCTAATATTATTTGAATGAAACTCTAATACATTCTCTAATATTTATGTGAGGTGTGTGTGTGTCTGTCTGTCTATGTGTGTTATCAGATTTTTTTTTCAGTCTTCATTTTCTAATGTATTCTTAGAGAATTATTTTACTTAGACATATTTCCTGAAGGCAACTATATCATTCAAAGAATAAATAGGTCAGATTATATAATTTTTCTTTATTAATTTTTATTGGAGCATAGTTGATTTACAGTGTCGTGAAAGTTTCTGCTGTACAGCAAAGTGAATCAATTATATATGTATATATATATACATATATCCATTTTTTAAAGATAACTTTTCCCATATAGGTCATTACAGAGTATTGAACAGAGTTCCCTATATTATAGAGTAGGTTCTTATTAGTTGTCAATTTTTTTTTATTTAGTTTATTTTCTATTTTTTAACTTTACAATATTGTATTTGTTTTGCCATACATTGACATGAATATAGTAGTGTGTGCATGTCAATCCCAATCTCCAAATTTATCCCTCCTTCTTCCTTTCCCCCTTGGTAACCATGTTTGCTTTCTACACCTGTGAATCTCTTTCTGTTTTGTAAATAAGTTCATTTGTACCATATTTTTAGATTCTATATCTATGTGATATCATATGACATTTACTTTTCTCTGTCTGACTTATTTCACTCAGTATGACAATCTCTAGATCACTCCATGTCACTGCAAATGACACTATTTTGTTATTTTTTATGGCTTAGTAATTTGCCATCATATATAACATGTACATCTTTATCCATTCATCTGTCAATGGCCATTTTTGCTGCTTTCATGTTCTGGTATTGTAAATAGTGCTTCAGTGAACAATTAGGGTACATTTAAATTGTTTCTGGAACAATATACTTATAATCTCCCATTTTCACTTGAACATAGGTCTGTTCAACATAGAACCAAAGTTTCATAAAGTTTACTTTGCTTCACATTCTATGCCAAAGTCTAGACAATTAAAACAAAGAAATAGGTATATGAAAAGAGGATGTCTACTTAACATCTGAGGAATTCCATAATTTGAAATTCTAAGTCCCAGTTTTATTTTCTTGTTTATCTTTCCAACTTATTTTCAAATATGCCAATATATTGCTTACAATTTTCCTAAGGTAGCCAGACTGTTGAGGACAAAATATGAAAAATATAGAATGTAGTAATTTGCAATGTCTATTATTATGAAATTCAAATGTAAGGGGAAAACACACAAAGGGATTTACTTCCATGCAATATTGTGAGCAATACAGATAGATTTATGTACAAGATTCTTTGGAACCACAGATCAGCACTTTACATAACCTGATATTTAAAGCAATACTGATTAATAGAGTACTTGAAAGGTGATAACTTGGATTATCATGAGAAAAGGCACAGAGATACAAATGCAATTAAGTTTATTAAAAATAAACTATCATTAGAGAGAGAATTGAAAGTGGACCATTGCTAGTGGTTGTAAAAAGAACCAGAATTGTATACATAGTAGAGCTTCCCAGGTAGCTCAGTGGTAAACAATCTGCCTACCAATACAGGAGACACAGGAGACTCAAGTTCGATCCCTGGATGGGGAAGTTTCCCTGGAGGAGGAAATGGCAACCCACTCCAGTATTCTTGCCTGGATAATCCCATGGACAGTGGTTCCTGGCAGACTACAGTCCCTGCATTTGCAAAGAGTCAGACACAACTGAACGACTAAGCATGCATGCTTGTCCTCTAGATAGTTATTATCAGAGGAAAAAGAATACTTCAGAAAGATTCTTTATGTCTTCCTAAATTAACCTTGTTTATCTGTTACTTGAAGTGCAGATTCAGAATGGTAATTATTGGAGAAGTGAGGACTGAGACATAAAGGTCATTGTCTGCTTTAATTTTAACACGACATGCTCACTAGAGCTCTGGATAAAGATAACTTCCTCATCAGGATTTGATAGAGAATTACTGCAATTATGTGTCTGAGGAAGCACAATTGAGTGGCAGCTTTGTTCAATGACACAAACAGAGTGAGAGCTCATTAGTGTGTGTTATCATATGTGTGATTTTGTCTTCCTTTCCATTTGTTTAAGAAAAAAAAAAGATTCATTTTTACTTTTGGATTTTTATTTTGAGATCTTTGGTATAATTTCCCTTAAATTTCCCCTTTAAATTACTGAAGATAACATAGGAGTAAAATACAATATTGAATGTGTATAAGAGGACAAAAAGATATACAATGAAAAATAAAGCATCTTATCAACTACATTTCTTATAATAACTTATAATTTAGAATAATACCTTTATCTTATACTTATTCCTAGTGACTTTCATTCTATTTCTTGTGGATATTCTATATTTTGAACCATATATGTTAGAATAAAAAAGTACATGGCTGGCCAGCCGGTAAGAATTTGCTGAGACAAGGCATACAATCCACAGCCATCCATTCAGGGCATGGTGCCTCTTGACCCCAGCACCCTAGTACTGTTCTGGTAGCCAGGAAGAGGGCCAGGATGCTCTTGGCCTTTCACCTAGCCTTTCTCCTAGCACCACCAGCCAGAGGAAAGAAGGTTTTAACATTTGGAAATATGAGCTGAGCTGAAGGGGAGGGAGCCTGTGGCGATGGAGTCTAGTCTGGGCAGAGTTGCTTCTTAAAGAATGGTCTTGGGGTACTTTCTTGGTAAAACTTTCAGGCCTCACTGGCCATTGGAAGATTTTTTGGACCTGAGTTCTGTGTGTTTTCCAGGTTGGAGATATAGGGCCTGATTTCATTCATTTTGAAGGGGGTTTAATCTGTTCACGCTCTTATTTCATAGATTCAAATTGTCAGAAGAGTTCAATCCCTTTGTGACTTCTGACCTAAGCAAGAACCGAAAAACACATTTCAATGTGCCTTCCTACATTCACAGGAAAATTGTGTCTTTTCCTCTTTCTAAAGAGCTGAGACAGAAGTACAATGTTGGGTCCATGCCCATCTGAAAGGACAGTGAAGTTCCGGAAGTTCAGGCTGTAGGAGGGCACTACAAAGGGCAGCAGACTGGCAGAGCCGTCTAGATTCACAGGAAGAAATGTGTCATCTACATTGGAGAAATGCAGCACGAGAAGGCTAATGGCACAACTGTCTATGTGAGCCTTCACCCCAGCAAGGTGGTTAACACTAGACTAAAACCAGATAGAGACTGCGTAAAGATCCAGGAAGGGAAAGCCAAAACTGGCCAAGTAAAAGAAAAGGGAAAATATAAGAAAAAATTGAGAAGATGCAGGAATAAAGTCATCTTGTCAACAGCTTTCATTAAAAACTGTTAAAATTATTTGAAAAATACATGACTGTCCTTTTCATTAGAAATAATTAAATTTTAGTTCAGTTCAGTCACTCAGTCATGTCTGACTATTTGCATCATAATGGATGGCAGCACGCCAGGCTTCCCTGACATCACCAACTCCTGGAGCATTCTCAGACTCATGACCATCGCATTGGTAATGGCATCCAACCATCTCATCCTCTGCTGTCCACTTCTCCACCCTCCTTCAATCTTTCCCAGCATCAGTGATTTTTCCAAACAGTCAGTTCTTTGCATCAGGTGCCCAAAGCATTGGAGCTTTAGCTTCAGCATCAGCCCTTCCAATGACTATTCAGGACTGATTTCCTTTAGGATGGACTGGTTGGATCTCCTTGCAGTCCAAGGGACTCTCAAGAGTCTTCAAAACACAGTTCAAAAGCATCATTTTTTTGGCTTTCTTTATGGTCCAACTCTCACATCCATACATGACTACTGGAAAAACCATAGCTTTGACTAGACAGACATTTGTTGGCAAAGTAATGTCTCTGCTTTTTTTTTTTTAAATAAATTTATTTATTTTAGTTGGGGGCTAATTACTTTACAATATTGTAGTGGTTTTTGCCGTACATTGACATGAATCAGCCGTGGGTTTACATGTGTTCCCCATCCTGAACCCCCCTCCCACCTCCCTCCCCATCCCATCCCTCTGGGTCATCCCATTGCCCCAGCCCTGAGCATTTGTCTCATGCATCGAACCTGGAATGGTGTTCTGTTTCACATATGATAATATACATGTTTCAATGCTATTCTCCCAGAACGTCCCACCCTCCCCTTCTCCCTCAGAGTCCATAAGACTGACAACCTAGATGTCCATCAGCAGACGAATGGATAAGGAAGCTGTGGTACATATACACAATGAAATATTACTCAGCCATTAAAAAAAAATACATTTGAATTGGTTCTATTGAGATGGATGAAACTGGAGCCCATTATACAGAATGAAATAAGCCAGAAAGAAAAACACCAATACAGTATACTAATGCATATATATGGAATTTGAAAGATGGTAACAATAACCCTATATGCGAGACAGAATAAGAGACGCAGATGCATAGAACAGTCTTATGTCTTTGCTTTTTTATATGCTGTCAAGTCTGGTCATAGCTTTTCTTTCAAGGGGCAAGCGTCTTTTAATTTGATGGCTGCAGTCACCATTTGCAGTGATTTGGAACCAAAAAATAAAGTCTCTCACTGTTTCCATTGTTTCCTCATCTATTTGCCATGAAGTGATAGGACCAGATGCCATGACCTTAGTTTTCTGAATGTTGAGTTTTAAGCTAACTTTTTCACTCTCCTCTTTCACTTTCATCAAGAGGCTCTTTAGTTCCTTTTTGCTTCCTGCCATAAGGCTGGTGTCATCTGCATATCTGATGTTATTAATATTTTTCCTGGCAATCTTGATTCCAGCTTGTACTTCATCCAGCCTGGCATTTCGCATGATGTAATCTGCATATAAGTTAAATAAGCAGTGTGACAATATACAGCCTTGAAATACACCTTTCCCGATTTGGAACCAGTCTGTTGTTCCATGATCATTTCTATCTGTTGCTTCTTGAACTGCATACAGATTTCTCAGAAGGCAGGTCAGGTGGTCTGGTATTCCCATCTTTTAAAGAATTTTTCACAGTTTGTTATGATCCACACAGTCAAAGGCTTTGGTGTAGTCAATAAAGCAAAAGTAGATGATTTTCTGGAACTCTCTTGCTTTTTCCATGATCCAATGGATGTTGGCAATTTTATCTCTGGTTCCTCTGCCTTTTCTAAAACCAGCTTGAACATCTGGAAGTGCACGGTTCACGTCCTGTTGAATCCTGGCTTGGAGAATTTTGAGCATTACTTTGATAGCATGTGAGATGAGTGCCATTGTGCGGTAGCTTGAACATTCTTTGCCGTTGTCTTTCTTTGGGATTGAAATGAAAACTGACCTTTTCCAGTCCTGTGGCCACTGCTGAGTTTTCCAAATTTACTGGCATATTGAGTGCAGCACTTTCACAGCATCATCTTTTAGGATTTGAAATAGCTCAACTGGAATTCCATCACCTCCACTAGCTTTGTTGGTACTGATGCTTCCTAAGGCCTACTTGACTTTGCATTCCAGGATGTCTGGTTCTAGGTGAGTGATCACTCCATCATGTTTGTCTGGGTCATTAAGATCTTTTTTTTTATATAGTTCTTCTGTATTCTTGCCACCATTTCTTAATATCTTCTGCTTCTGTTAGGTCCATACTCTGTCTGTCCTTTATTGTGCCCATCTTCGCATGAAATGTTCCCTTGGTATCTCTAATTTTCTTGAAGAGATATCTAGTCTTTACCATTATATTATTTTCCTCTATTTCTTTGCATTGATCACTGAGGAAGGTTTCTTTTTAATCTCTCCTTGCTATTCTTTGGAACCCTACATTCAAATGGGTATATCTTTCCTTTTCTCCTTTGCCTTTCAGTTCTCATCTTTTCTCAGCTCTTTGTAAGGCCTCCTCAGACAACCATTTTGTCTTTTTACTCCTTGGGGATGATCTTGATCACTGCCTCCAGTACAATATCATGAAACTCCATCCATAGTTCTTCAGGCACTCAGTCTATGAGATCTAATCCCTGTAATCTGTCCCTTCCACTGTATAATTGTAAGGCATTTGTTTTAGGTCATATCTTAATGGTCTAGTGTTTTTCCCTACTTTCTTCAATTTCAGTCTGTATTTTGCAATAAGGAGTTCATGATCTGAGCCACAGTCAGCCCCTGGTCTTTTTTTTTTTTTTTCTGAATGTATAAAGTTTCTCCATCTTTGGCTGCAAAGAATATAATCGATCTGATTTCATTATTGACTCCCTGGTGATGTCCATGTGTAGAGTCTTCTCTTGTGATGTAGGAATAGTGTTTGCTATGACCAGCACATTCTCTTGGCAATACTCTGTTAGTAATTGCCATGTTTCATTTTGTTCTCCAAGGCCAGATTTGTCTTTTACTTCAGGTATCTCTTGACTTCCTACTTTTTAATTCGAGTCCTCTATAATGAGCAGGACTTTTTTTTTTTTTGGTGTTAGTTCTAGAAGGTCTTGTAGGTCTTCATAGGACCATTCAACTTCAGCTCTTTCAGCATTACTGGTTGGAGCATAGACTTGGATTACTGTTATATGAATGGTTTGCCTTGGAAACAGAGATCATTCTGTCATTTCTGAGAGTGTATCCAAGTACTGCATTTCAGACTCTTTTGTTGACTATGAGGGCTACTCCATTTCTTCTAAAGGATTTTTGCCCACAGTAGTAGATATAATGGTCATCTGAGTTAAATTCACCCATTCCAGTCCATTTTAGTTCACTGGTTCCTTAAATGTCAATGTTCACTCTTGCCAGCTCCTGTTTGACCACTTCCAACATACCTTTATTCATGGACCTAACATCCCAGGTTTCTATGCAATATTGTTCTTTATAGCATTGGACTTTACTTCCATCACCAGTCACATCCACAACTGGGTGTTTTGTTTTTTTTGGTTTGGCTCTGTCTCTTCATTCTTTCTGTAGTTATTTCTCCACTGATCTCTAGTAACATATTGGGCACCTACTGACCTAGGGAGTTCATCTTTCAGTGTCCTATCTTTTTGCCATTTCATAATCTTCATGAGGTTCTCAAGAAAAGGATACTGTAGTGGTTTGCCATTCCCTTCTCCAGTGGACCATGTTTTTTCAGAACTCTCCACCATGACCTGTCTGTCTTGGGTGGTCCTACCCAGCATGTCTCATAGTTTCATTGAGTTAGACAAGGCTGTGGTCCAGCCTTGTGATCAGTTTTATTAGTTTTCTGTGATTGTGGTTTTCATTCTGTCAGAATTAAATTTTATCAATCTCAAAATTTTGTGTTTGAATTAGAGAGCACAAAAGGGATAAATAGTTTGTATTTCCCAATGTAAGGTATGAGGACAATTCTATTAATATATTGCATATAAACAGGGAATACAAATAAAATATAATTGTAATTATATTATATCCACACTATTTATGATTTGGGGGAAAATATGCAATGTATTCCAAAGTATAGGGTACATTCTATCAGTATCTATAATCTTAGTGCGAGGAGAAATTCCTCATGATTATTTTCTGTCTTTATATTTTGTTCTACTGTTCTTCAATGCCTGATATGTTCTTCATCCACTCCTAAAATCTTATAGTTCTTCACTTCTCATCCAAATCTTGTCTTCTGCTTTTTGCCAAATCCTGTCATGTTCAAATTTTCAGTTATTCCTCAGCATGTGTAGCCTCCTCTTTTTTTTTTTTAATCCTAGAGACAGCATTTCACAAATATCAATACTATACATTTGAAAATTTGATAATTCCAATCTGTCATATTTTTATGTACTGACATGTGTTCTCAAGTTGTTCCATGCTGTATCTTTTCTAAAGTTGTTAACTTCTATATCTGTTAGAATTATGTTAACTAAATGGATCAGAAAACAACAAAAAATTATCTTAAAAAAAATAGATTTACTTTGACTCAGAAGAGGGACAATCTAGAGTGATGACTGAAGCTCTGACTGGTCAGTGTTTCATCTTCAAGCTCTTCTCATAGTTTTATGTTGTCGTCTACAACATTGGCTTTATGCTCTAATTCTACTCATAATTATGGGATGTTTATTGAGTTGAGACAGGTCCAAGTTTTTCATTCATGATTTTTAAGACAATTTGTCTTAGTGTGTTTAGATTGATATAACAAAATATTGTAAACTGCATGAATTTTAAACAACTGAAAATCATTTCTCGTAGTTCTGGAAGTTGGAAGTCCAAGAACAAGATGGGGAGATTTGGTGTCTGATAAAGTCCACTTCCTGGTTCATACAAATATGACAGCTTCCTGCTGTGTCTTCACGTGGTAGAAGGGGAAATGGAGCTCTCCTGGGCTTTCTCATAAGGACATCATCCAAATGTGCTAATCATTTTCCAAAGACTTTACCTCCTAATTCTATGACCTTAAAGGATAAGATTTTAGCCTGTGAATTTTGGGGGTACATAACTATTCAGACCCTAACACTATTAATTATTTTAGCATGGAGGAAAGTTTCTTATATCTCATTTACTGTGTTGGACTATATCTATTCATGGACCGGTCTCTGCTGACTGAAGATTATTACTGAAGAGTAATATTAGGCCCACATTCTTCACAAAATACAAAACAGAACGGAAAACAAGAAAATAAAAAGAAAGACCTATCAAGAGATAAATGTCCCTAAGCAATCAAAGTCCAAACAGATACTTCGGCCACCTGATGTGAAGAGCCAACTCATTGAAAAACACCCTGATGCTGGCAAAGATTGAAGGCAGCAGTAGAAAGGAACAACAGAGGATGAGATGGTTGGATGGCATTACCAACTCAATGGATATGAATTTCAGCAAATTCTGGGAAATAATGAAGGACAGGGAAGCCTGGCTTGCTGCAGTCCACGGGGTTACAAAGAGTTGGACATGTTTAGTGACTGAACAACAACAGGATGGTGTAAATTTAGGGAATCATCTACAATGTTCTCTTCTACTGCCTCAAATACCAGAGCTGGTTAAGGTTATATGTTGAGCTTTCTTCTAGCTTAACATTTCCTAATCTTTAAGATACAGTATATATTGCCCAGATAAAGTATACAGTATGTATTTTCCAATTCAGCATAATATCAATGACCAATAATTTCTGTGAAAATTAAAATTATGTAATTATTTAAATGGTGATGACATTTACATTAGAAATACATTGTTACAGTAGACTGTATATTACAATAGAGTGGAATAGATGTAATCTCTGACCTTTGCCTAAAACATTATAGAGACTGAATTTGGAAGGGAAACTGCTTCTCTGGAAAAATGATAGAATTAGCTTCAGACTACTTCTTGGCTAAAAATAAAGCTGACGTGAATGAAAACCAGTGGAGAAGGAAATGGCTACCCACTCCAGGGTTCTTGCCTGGAATATCCCAAGGACAGAGGAGCCTGGTGAGCTGTAGTCCATGGGGTCTCAAAGAGTCAGACATGACTTGACGACTGAGCATACAGCATGAATGAACAGCAAAAACAAAAAGCCAAATGATTTTATGTTCTTACTTAAATATGCAGTCCTTTAGAGCCTGGTTCCTCTATGGTTATATTATCTTAATGATTATATGCAAATTGAAGACTGTTCCTTAAATGATCTTTATTTATCATTAGAGAATTGTGCTGTTTCAGCCTGATTTATCAAGTGGATAATGGTGCTAGGAGTTGAGGGAGCAGCTTGAACATTCTGGATATATAGAAAAAAAAAGAACTGAAAGAGAGCAGAAAGACAACACACTATGTTAAAATGAGAATTAAGAATTTAAGGAGGGCTGTGCAAAACTTTATTTAAAAACCAAAACTTAATAATGTAGCTATTATGGTACTATTTTGAGTAACCGTGAATATAATATTTAATATAGTCTCTTTAGTTTGATTCCTCTTCCTAAGTATGCATTGTTGTTGTTCAGTCACTCAGTTATATCTGACACTGTGACCCCATAGACTGCAGCGTGCCAGACTTCCCTGCCTTTGACCATCTTCCAGAGCTTGTTCAAACTCACATCCATTGAGTCAATGATTCCATACAACCAACTCATCCTCTGTCGTCCCCTTCTCCTCCTGCCTTCAAATCTTTCCCAGCATCAGGGTCTTTTCTAATGAGTCAGCTCTTTGCATCAATTGGCCAAAATATTGGAGTTTCAGCTTTAGCAGCAGTCCTTCCAAAGAATACTCAGGATTGATTTCCTTTAGGACTGACTGGTTTGCTCTCCTTGCAGTTGAAGGGACTCTGAATCGTCTTCTCCAGCACCACAGTTTAAAAAAGTAAATTCTTCAGCACTCATCTCATTTTATGGTCTATTCCTCACGTCTGTACATGACTACTGGAAAAACCATCGCTTTGACCATATGGAGTTTTGTCAGTAAAATTATGTCTCTGCTTTTTAATACGCTATCTAGGTTTGCCATAACTTTCTTTCCAAGGAGCAAGCATCTTTTAATTTCATGGTCTCAGTCACCATCTGCAGTGATTTCAGAGCTCAAGAAGAGAAAATCTGTCACTGGTTCTACTTTTACCCCTTCTATTTGCCATGCATTGATGTGACCCATTGTCACCATTTTAGTTTTTTGAATGTTGAGTTTCAAACCAAATTTTTCACTCTCCTCTTTCACCCTTATCCAGAGGCTCCAATAGTGGCAGAAGACATAGTTATCTACATAGAAAATACCAAGGAATCTACCAAAAAAAATTCTAAAACCCTTGACAAATAAATAAGTTAGGCAAGGTTTCAGAACACATAGTCAATAACTCAAAGCAGTTTTTTTTTTATATATATATACTGAAAACTACATGGGAAAACCAAATTTGAAAACACAGCATCTTTAGTCATCATTCACTCTAAAAAATGAAATATGTAGGGATAAGTATATCCAAACATGTATAGTAGCTGAATGTCAAAAAATATTAATGTCTAATGAAAAAAATCCAGGAAAATCTAAGTAAATGGAGAGATAACATGTTTGTGAATTGGAATATTTAAATTAATAACTGTCAACTCTCCTCAAATTGATCTATATTTATTGATCTATATGTTTAAGCAAATCTTACTAATACAAATTTACTTGCATACTATGAAACTAGATAATTTGTTATATGTGACTTGCAAAAATAATTTGCCTAAGTTTACATTGTCATTAATCTACTTAACATGTTCTTTATAAAGAACAAAACCTTTTAGTTTTAAGCAAGTTAGATCATGAACACCTTATTGCCAAATTCAGACTTAAATTGAAGAAAGTAGGGGAAACCACTAGACCATTCAGGTATGATCTAAATCAAATCCCTTATGATTATACAGTGGAAGTGATAAATAGATTTAAGGGACTAGATCTGATACACAGAGTGCCTGATGAACTATGGACAGAGGTTCGTGACATTGTACAGAAGACAGGGATCAAGACCATCCCTATGGAAAAGAAATGCAAAAAAGCAAAATGGTTGTCTAAGGAGGCCTTACAAATAGCTGGGAGAAGAAGAGAAGCAAAAAGCAAAGGAGAAAAGGAAAGATATTCCCATCTGAATGCAGAGTTCCAAAGAATAGCAAGAAGAGATAAGAAAGCCTTCCTCAGTGATCAATGTAAAGAAATAGAGGAGGACAACAGATTGGGAAAGACTAGAGATCTCTTCAAGAAAATTAGAGATACCAAGGGAACATTTCATGCACAGATGGGCTCAATAAAGGACAGAAATAGTATGGACCTAACAGAAGCAGAAGATATTAAGAAGAGATGGCAAGAATACACGGAAGAACTATACAAAAAAATCTTCACGACCCAGATAATCACGATGGTGTGATCACTCACCTAGAACCCGACATCCTGGAATGTGAAGTCAAGTGGGCCACATCACTACGAACAAAGCTAGTGGAGGTGATGGAATTCCAGTTGAGACTTTTCAAATCCTCAGTCCTCAAATAACTTAGCTATATGTTAAGTCTTAAAATCAGACAGCATAATTCTTTCAATATTTCCTTTTTCAAAGTTGTTTTGGTTTCCTTGATTTTTATTTTAAATAAGTAACTAAATTAGTTGCATCTACAAAGAATACTGTTGGGATTTCAGTAGGAATTGTGCTCTACTGCATACTGCAAGGAGCAGGAAACAAGAAGAAAATCTACACTTTTTTTTTTTGTATTAATACAATACAGACACTTCAATGTTAAAGTTCATTCATCTTGCTTATATTTTATCCCCCTAAAAGTTAGATCATTTTCCGCTAAGAATTAGGAAAAACCTTCCCTTCCCTAGTTTCCTTCTTTGAGATCATGTCTTGTCTTGACCTTGAATCTTTCATAAATTGAAAAGCTCTAGTGCTTTTTCTGGAGCATTGATTCCTATCATTTGATCTCATATATTAGCACAACCACTAAGTACTTGTTCTGCATCACAAGAAGCATTTAGAAATATTTGAGTAGTTATGAAATGTTCAGGGTCAAATACACAAAGCAGTGTCATTATTAAAGGTTGCTTGGCAATCAGAATGAATTCTGAGTTTAAGATGTCTGTTGTAATTCTTTCTTATTCCTAGATATGCCCTGAAAAGTGTCTGAGACTCCTACTGGCTGTGCAGTAGCATCTTCAGGTGAGAGCCTGGCTGTGTTATCATCCCTCCCCAGAACCCATGACTTCTGAAGGAGGGAAGTCAGTATTCACACACTTTCATACTGGAGAGGTCATGTTCACTCTGCACTTCAATCCTTACTTATATAGACAGTACATTCTGAGGGACAAGGTTAATATTTCCTTTCTTAGTAACTCAGGAGGGCAAACTCTACTAGATGAGATTGAATTCAGACTGATCCACTTACTATGTGACCCTATGCATTTGTTTTCTTTCTTGATCTCAGTAGCATCACCTATGAAAGCATTACTGTTGGTCTTGCTGCAGCAAAACTGAATTCTATCCTCAGTAAATTGCAACTATTCTCTTGACTTTTTTCTGAAATCTAACCTGTAAATATATGATCTTCTTGAAATGGACAAGTAATAACACTTAATTAGTTTTATGGTAACTCACAATCTTATGCAACGAATAATGTATTAAAAAGCTTATTCAATCTGAATTTCAAATTTTGTCTGGATGGAATTTCTTGAAAGGAGAATCTGGACTGTTTATTTCTATCCTCATGTGACTCACTGGCATCTATATCACCTTTAGTAAACATATTAAGCTTGTTCTTCCATCACACATATTCCCTCAAGCATGTGCCATGATCACTAAAAGTAGAGAAAATTAATTCTCCTTCTACTTTAATTTTCTTCTTCACTAGGGGCAACCATTGTGGGAAGGGAGAGATGAGGGCTAGATGGCAGAATCGTGTCTTTTGTGTTGCCTTTCCAGAAATATTTCTAGTTAGCCATTCCTGAATTGACTCTAATTTTCTTGAAGAGATCTCTGGTCTTTCCCCTTCTGTTGTTTTCCTCTATTTCTTTGCATTGATCGCTGAGGAAGTCTTTCTCATCTCTCCTTGCTATTCTTTGGAACTCTGCATTCAAATGGGAATATCTTTCCTTTTCCCCTTTGCTTTTCACTTCTCTTCTTTCCCCAGCTATTTGTAAGGCCTCCTCAGACAACCATTTTGCTTTTTTTGCATTTCTTTTCCATGGGGAAGGTCTTGATCCCTGTCTCCTTTACAATATCATGAACCTCCGTCCATACTTCATCAGGCACTCTGTCTATCAGATCTAGTCCCTTAAATCTATTTGTCACTTCCACTGTATAACCATAAGGGATTTGATTTAGGACATACCTGAATGGTCTAGTGGTTTCCCCTACTTTCTTCAATTTAAGTCTGAATTTGGCAATAAGCAGTTCATGATCTGACCCACAGTCAGCTCCTGGTCTTGTTTTTGCTGACTGTATAGAGTTTTTCCATCTTCGACTGCAAAGAATATAATCAAACTGATTTTGATGTTGACCATCTGGTGATGTCCATGCGTAGAGTCTTCTCTTGTGTTGGAAGAGGGTGTTTGCTATGACCCGTGTGTTCTCTTGGCAAAACTCTATTAGCCTTTGCCCTGTTTCATTCTGTACTCCAAGGCCAAATTTGCCTGTTACTCCAGGTGTTTCTTGACTTCCTACTTTTGCATTCCAGTCCCCTATAATGAAAAGGACATCTTTTTTGGGTGTTTGTTCTAAAATGTCTTATAGGTCTTCATAGAACCATTTAACTTCAGCTTTTTCAGCATTACTGGTTGGGGCATAGGCTTGGATTACTGTGATATTGAATGGAGTGCCTTGGAAATGAATAGAGATCATATGTCAGCACATTTGGAAAACTCAGCAGTGCCCACAGGACTGGAAAAGGTCAGTTTTCATTCCAATCCCAAAGAAAGGCAATGCCAAAGAATGCTCAAACTACCGCACAATTGCACTCATCTGACACGCTAGTAATGCAATGCTCAAAATTTTCCAAGCCAGGCTTCAGCAATATGTGAACCATGAACTTCCAGATGTTCAAGCTGGTTTTAGAAAAGGCAGAGGAACCAGAGATCAAATTGCCGACATTCGCTGGATCATCGAAAAGGCAAGAGAGTTCCAGAAAAACATCTATTTCTGCTTTATTGACTATGCCAAAGCCTTTGACTGTGTGGATCACAACAAACTGTGGAAAATTCTGAAAGAGACGGGAATATCAGACCACATGACCTGCCTCATGAGAAACCTGTATGCAGGTGAGGAAGCAGCAGTTAGAACTGGACATGGAACAACAGACTGGTTCCAAATAGGAAAAGGAGTACGTCAAGGCTGTATATTGTCACCCTGCTTATTTAACTTACATGCAGAGTACATCATGAGAAACCCTGGGCTGGAAGAAGCCCAAGCTGGAATCAAGATTGTTGGGAGAAATATCAATAACCTCAGATATGCAGATGACACCACCCTTATGGCAGAAATTGAAGAAGAACTAAAAAGCCTCTTGATGAAAGTGAAAGAGGAAAGTGAAAAAGTTGGCTTAAAGCTCAACATTCAGAAAACTAAGATCATGGCATCTGGTCCCATCACTTCATCGGAAATAGATGGGAAACCGCGGAAACATTGGCTGATTATTTTTCTGGGCTCCAAAATCACTGCAGATTGTGATTGCAGCCATGAAATTAAAAGTTGCTTACTTCTTGGAAGGAAAGTTATGACCAACCTAGACAGTATATTAAAAAGCAGAGTCATTACTTTGTCAACAAAAGTCCGTCTAGTCAAGGCTATGCTTTTTCCAGTAGTCATGTATGGATGTGAGAGTTGGACTGTGAAGAAAGCTGAGTGCTGAAGAATTGATGCTTTTGTGGTGTTGGAGAAGACTCTTGAGAGTCCCTTGGACTGCAAAGAGATCCAACCAGTCCATCCTAAAGGAGATCAGTCCTGGGTGTTCATTGGAAGGACTGATGTTGAAGCTGAAACTCCAATACTTTGCCCACCTCATGTGAAGCGTTGGCTCATTGGAAAAGACCCCGATGCTGGGAAGGATCGGGGGCAGGAGGAGGAGGGAACGGCAGATGATGAGATGGGTGGATGGCACCACCGACTTAATGGACATGAGTTTGGGTAAACTCCGGGAGTTGGTGATGGACAGGGTAGCCTGGCGTGCTGTGATTCATGGGGTTGCAAAGGGTCGGACATGACTGAGCAACTGAACCGAACTGAATTGACTAGTTGTGTCTAGGACAGTTTTGAAAATTGCTTAGATGACTGACGTTCTGCCTCTATGATCCATGGAATAAGTATGCTTTTAAATTCCTGTTATCAAAAGATCCTAAGATTAATAATACATTGGCTTCTATCTAAATTACCATATACCCACTTAGATGCTGTCACAAATTCTACCCTAATTTACTGATTTGAGATCATATATAATTCCTTCCATATCATTAACCTCATTCACTTCTCTTCCTCCAGTGCCTGGTTAGTTCGCAACATTTCAGCATCGTATAGTAACCACTACTCAAAATCCTTTCTCTAGTTCCCACAAATGCCTCTGGTTTCTTTTCTATCAGCAGAAATTCAACTCTTGCTTGACAGGCTGCCACACATTAAGTAAAATCCATTCAAGTGTTCACACCCTTAACCAAATAACAACTTTGGAGAAATCCAGTGTTCTGCTTAGCCCACAACTGTGTCCATGCAGCTGTGTGGCTAAAGAATAAATTTTTAAAAAATCAAAGTTCTTTCTATTTAAATATGTCACCATGAGCATACTGTTCATGGGGTTCTCAAGGCAAGAATACTGAAGTGGTTTGCCATTCCCTTCTCCAATGAACCACATTTTGTCAGAACTCTCCAACATGACCCATCTGTCTTAGGTGGCCCTACACAACATGGCTCATAGTTCCATTGAGTTAGACAAGTCTGTGGTCCATGTGATCAGTTTGGTTAGTTTTCTGTGATTGTAGTTTTCATTCTGTCTGCCATCTGATAGATAAGGATAAGAGGCTTATGGAATCTTCCTGATGGGAGAAACTGACTGAAGGGGAAACTGGGTCTTGTTCTGATGGGCAGGGCTGTGTTCCCTCCCTGTTGTTTGAGCTAAGGCCAAAGTCTGGTGGAGGTAATGAAGATAATGGTGACCTTCTTCAAAAGGTTCCATACATGCACTGCTGCACTCAGTGCCCATGACCCTGCAGCAAGCCACCACCAACCAACACCTTCACCAGAGACTCCTAGACACTCACAGGCAAGTCTGGTCAGTCTCTTGTGGGGTCACTGGTCCTTCTGGGTCCTGGTGCACACAAGTTTTTGTTTGTTCCCTCCAAGAATCTGTTTCCCAGTCCCATGTAAGTTCTGGTGGCTCTATGGTACACTTAATGGTGACCTCCCCCAAGAGGGCTTATTCTATACCCAGGTCTATTGCACCCAGAGCCCCTGCTCCTGCAGCAGGTCACTGCTGATTTGTACTTCCAGAGGACACTCAAACACAGTTCTGTCTCAGTTTCTGTGGGGTCTCTGGGTCCTGGTGCACACAAACTTTGTTTGAGCCCTGCAAGCATCACCAGCGGGTATAGGATATGATTCTAAACACAATTTCACCCTTCCTACCATCTTTCTGGGGCTTCTCCTTTGCCCTTTGACATGGGGTATCTTTTTTTGGTGGGATTAAACATTCTTCTGTTGATGGTTATTCAGTACCAAGTTGTAATTTTGGAGTTTTCTCAGGAGGAGATGGGCTCACGTCCTTCTACTCTGCCATCTTGTAAACCAGAGATCAAATTGCAAACATCCGCTGGATCATCGAAAAAGCAACAGAGTTCCTGAAAAACATCTACTTCTGCTTTATTGACTCTTCCAAAACCTTTGACTGTGTGGATCACAACAAACTGGAAAATTCTGAAAGAGATGGAAATAATAGATCACCTGGCCTGCCTGCTGAGAAATCTGTATGCAGATCAGGAAGCAACAGTTAGAACTGGACATGGAAGAGCACACTGGTTCCAAATCGGGAAAGAAGTATGTCAAGGCTGTATATTGTCATCCTGCTTATTTAACTTATAGCAGAGTACATCATATGGAATGCCAGGCTGGATGAAGCACAAGCTGAAATCAAGATTTCTGGGAGAAATACAAATAACCTCAGATATGCAGATGACACCACGCTTATGGCAAAAAGTGAAGAAGAACTAAAGAGTCTCTTGATGAAAGTGAAAGAGGAGAATGAAAAAGTTGGCTGAAAACTCAACATTCAGAAAACTAAGATCATGGCATCTGGTCCCATCACTTCATGACAAATAAATGGGGAAACAATGGAAACAGTGAGAGAGTTTATTTTGGGGGGCTCCAAAATCACTGCAGGTGGTGATTGCAGCCATGAAATTAAAAGATGCTTGCTCCTTGCAAGAAAAGCTATGGCCAACCTAGACAGCATATTAAAAAGAAGAGACATTACTTTGCTGACAACAGTCCATCTATTTATATCTATGGTTTTTCCATTAGTCATGTATGGATGTGAGGGTTGGACTATAAAGAAAGCTGAACCCCAAAGAATTGATGCTTTTGGACTGTGGTGTTGGAGAAGACTCTTGAGAGTCCCTTGGACTGCAAGGAGATTCATCCAGTCCATCCTAAAGGAAATCAGTCCTAAATATTCATTGGAAGGACTGATGCTGAAGCTTAAACTCTAATACTTGGCCACCTGATGCAAAGAACTGACTCATTGGGAAAGACCCTGATGCTGGGAAAGATTGAAGGCGGGAAGAGAAGGGGACGACAGAGGATGAGATGGTTGAATGGCATCACCGACTCAATGGACATGAGTCTGAGTAAGCTCTGGGAGTTGGGGATGGACTGGGAAATCTGGTGTGCTGCAGTCCATGGGTTCTCAAAAAGTCTGACATGACTGAGCGACTGAACTGAAGGGAACATCACAAGATCACTGGTATGGCAAGGCAACCAGGGTTTATTCCTCTAATCTATTGCCTCTGCCACTCTTCTAATTGATTATCATAGTGTTCTCTTCCTTCTAAATTTTGTGACATCACTCCCCAATCATCACTCTCAACAGATGACCTTCATCTGAAGTAGAAAGTAGATGGCTTTCTACTTCAAGGAGATGATAGACACAACTAAAGGAGCATTTCCTTTAGCCACCTTTCCAAACTACCCACCTATCTTTCCTCTTACTACTACAGTTGAGCTGTTCCTGCTCATGAGCATGACCATCCCTTTTACTTATAAATGAATATTATCCTTTGATATCAAGTCAAGGATATTTCTCAAGTATTTCTCCCCTTTTCCTTCACCATTTTTCCTTCTCTATTTGACCATATGGATCAGCTACAAAAAATGTATTTTCTCTCTTATTGCAAGAAAAAAATATTTTTTTATCCCCCATTAACCCTCAAGCTTTTGATTTATTTATCTGCTCTCTTTTGCAGCAAAGCTACTAAAGATTTGCCTAGTCTCTCCATCACCCAACTGTTTTCTTCTTTCTTAAGTCTTGAGATTTTTTTAAATACTCCTCTGAAGATAGTCTTTCTGTGGTCACCATGACCACTGTGAAGCTAAGAATGGTGATATCATTCTTTTAATCTTACTTGAGCCACAGCATCATTTAACATGGTAGATGTTAGATGCTCTTCTTAGAAACATGTTAAATGTAAGATGCTCTTATTAGAAACCTAGATCACTCAGCTTCTATGGTGTAACTTTTTATTTGTTTCCTCCCACTGGAATATAAGGTCCATGTAGACAGGGATTTTTTCCAGTTTCATTCAGCAATGTATTCCTAGCACCTGGAAGAGTAGCTGGAACATACTAAGTGCTCAATAATGTAGTTTGAATTAACTAACTCATTATATTATTACCCCTTTTCCCTTCCAGAAAGAACTACAATTTCTTAAAGTTCTAGATTCAGTAATTTTTTCTACGATGCAGTTCCAAGAGAAAATTTACTTTATAAAGACTTGCTCGCTCTCATTAAGACACATTACACTGTTTAAAATTGACTTTCTATCTGATCATCTGCTCCCAAGTTCTTAGGCTGTGGTTAGATTGAGTCTAATTGTTTGGAAGTCCATGGAGAAATGTGCTGTTGATTCACTGTTGATATCATTTCAGTGATAACAACTTTATATGATAAGAAAAGGAAAGAAAGTGTTAGTCTCTCAGTCATGTCCAACTCTTTGCAACCTCATGGCCTGCCAGTCTGCTCTGTCCATGAAATTCTCCAAGCAAGAATACTGTAGTGGGTTGCCATTCCCTTCTCCAGGGGATCTTCCTGACCCAGGGATCGATCCTAGGTCTTTTGCATTGTAAGCAGATTTTTTTTTTTACTGTCTGAGCCACCAGGTTAGCCCATATGTCAAAGAAGGTAAATCAAGTTGTAACATGTGTTTTAGAAGTTTCATGCTCCCTCATAATTAGGTAAACTTGTGCCAAGCCAATTACTTTTCAGTATAAAGAGGCTTTTACTCTTTCCAAAGTTTCAGAAAAATGTGCTTATCATATGACTCTTTTTGAGTCTACATCTCAACAGATCCAGATATGAAACTCTGTCTTCTGTTGGCTAGGAAATATAACCCTACTTTAGATATGAATTTGCTGAAGATTTACGCTATAGTTTTTATTGAAGGGATTTGTTCAATATGACCCACAGGAGACTCTTGCCACTTTGCTAACATCTGGTCTTTCCTTCTATCCAAAACCCCTTTGTTCTCTTACTATTTTCCAGAAGTTCTTGCCCCTGACAGGGTGTCATCACTGTGAAGCCCAGGTTTTAGACACATTTAATCCACTCCTAGAATCTGCATTCATGCTCCATGAGTGATCATCTTCTGAGTAAGCAAAAATGGAAATTCATAAACTCATTTATACTTTGAAAAACATATAAATTAATCAATTAGGAGAAAATATTGAATTATAACTAAAATAAACTGTTTAGCTGTATTTTAGTATCCAGTATAAATGCCATTTTCTAGGAAAAGAGATCTCTTATGTTCTCCTAGCAGAGAAGGAAATGGCAACCCACTCCAGTATTCTTGCCTGGAGAATCCCAGAGATGGGGGAGCCTGGTGGGCTGCCGTCTATGGGGTCGCACAGAGTCGGACTTGACTGAAATGACTTGCAGCAGCAGCGTGTTTTACTAGAAATTTTTGTCCCTCTTTCTTTTCCCCCTCAACAACTTCAATATTTACTAACAAAAGTGTGAAATACCACTCTTTTAGATTATTCACTCTGGACCATTAAACATATTCAAGGGTTGGCAAGCCTTGCTTTTCTTACTCATTTGAAAAGGTGGAATTCTTAAGCCATTCACAGTGAAAGGCTGGAATAACCTGCCGGCTTTCCAGTGATTTGTGAAATCCCATTTGGATTACTGCACATAAATTACTGAAGCACAGGCCTGGTCCTAGGAAAGCCACATTTTCAACTTTAGGAGGTTGAAATATCAATATAGTCAGATCACCAAAAATCTTCTGACTATTTTATCAGTTATACTAATACATAGTAAGAAAATTATTTCAATAACAGCCCCAGACCTACAGGCCCAGTCCTTTAAGTCATTTTCAAATTGTCAGTATCTCATGAGTTGCATTCAAAGTAAACAAACATGTTGATTTGATGCATTAATAAACAATAATGAGGTTTAAGACTAAAATAGAAATTGATCGTATGTACTTCTTACCTACACTTCCATCAAACTTAATGACGTGACATTTTTATTACTTTAAGAGTTTCACTTGTTTATTTTATTATTCTCTGGAATGACAGTTTGCTGATGTTCAGTGATTTGGACTTTATACTTGTGTGGTTAAACATACTGTCTCACTTCTTTCTTTAATAAGCATTTTTTTTTTAAAAAGGTAAGGCACAGATTTAAAAATCTATTAAAGCAATCTATGGAAGAGAAGTATCTCTTTGTAAAGAGACTAATTCATAGGGAAAGAGGATCCAAATAATTTCATTTTAAAGCTTAGGTAATAAATATAAAAATCTAATTAAAAATAAAAGACATGCTCATTCGTGTCCAACTTTCGTGACCCCATGGACTATACAGTCCATGGACTTCTGCAGGCCAGAATACTGGAATGGGTAGCCTTTCCCTTCTCCAGGGGATCTTCCCAACCCAGAGATCGAACCCAGGTCTCCCACATGGCAGGCAGATTCTTTAGTGGCTGAGCCACAAGGGAAGGCCAATAAATATAAAAATTTAATTAAAAATAAAAGAAGTTATGGATGCCATTTTCAT
Source organism: Giraffa tippelskirchi (assembly GCF_054371585.1). Lineage (NCBI taxonomy): Eukaryota > Metazoa > Chordata > Mammalia > Artiodactyla > Giraffidae > Giraffa > Giraffa tippelskirchi. Next base: position 68,546,295 of record NC_137279.1, read on the forward strand.
AGTACTCAAATGTTAGTAGCCAAACACTTTGGAAAAATAACATTTTTTGAAAATGTTAATGAAAAATTTTACAATATACATTTGAAATAAAATGTTTCATTTATTCATTGAAGCCATGCTTACACAATAGTTAATTTTCTTAGGCTATCAATGAAGTATAATATAAAATAATTATATTAATTAGCATACAATCATATCTAATAAAAATTGTTCATTATATATATAAAATAAAAAATAAATTAGAGTTTTCTATTGGTCTACTGAGAAAGTCTTGGTTGGCCTAGACCAAGGCTTGGTTGGCCTACCCTCAAAATAAATTTAAGGGTAATTTTCTTTTAAATGATTTCCCCATAACCACACTTGTAAATCAGTTGATTTGCTGACTTCAGCTTTGGGTATCTCCATGAAATTTGCAATTTCACAGTGCCCAGATGAAGCTTTGTTGAGCTTAACAGCATGCCACTGAATATTTGGCAAAACCAAGCTGTTGCAGCAATTTTTAGACCTCTCAGGTCACACTACACATGCCTACATCCTTGTGATAAATACTGGTGTGTATTCCATAAGTCCATCAAAGTTGCTAGATTTCATAAGTTGCCATTCTAGCCATCTGATCCATTTCATAACATTTACCTATATTCCTCAAAATAGATATTTTCTTTGTCACATGAATTCACCTTTATTTTTTTGTTTGCTTGTTTTTTTAACTATCTTCTGAGAAATTTTCTACTAGGTCAGCTTTCAGTTGCACAAAATTAAGGCTTTTTTTTTCAAAATTAGTTTATTTATCTATTTTTTTAACTTTACAATATTGTGTTTGTTTTGCCATACGTTGACATGAATCCACCATGGGTGTACATGTTTTCCCCTTCCAGAACCCCCCTCCCACTTCCCTTCCCAACCCATCCCTCTGGGTCATCCCAGTGCACCAGCCCCGAGTACCCTGTATCCTGCATCGAACCTGGACTGGTGATTCGTTTCACATATGATAATTTACATGCTTCAGTGCCATTCTCCCATATCATCCCACCCTTGCCCTCTCCCGTAGAGTCCATAATACTGTTCTATTTATCTGTGTCTCTTTTGATATCTCACATACAGGGTTATCTTTACTGATTAACTACATACCATATATATGAGTTAGTATACTGTATTGGTGTTTTTCTTTCTGGCTTATTTCACTCTGTATAATAGGCTCCAGTTTCATCCACCTCATTAGAACTGATTCGAATGTATTCTTTTTAATGGCAGCATAATATTCCATTGTGTATATGTACCACAGCTTCCTTATCCATTCGTCTGCTGATGGGCATGTAGGCTGCTTCCATGTCCTGGCTATTATAAACAGTGCTGTGATGAACACTGGGATATACATGTCTCTTTCAATTCTGGTATCCTCAGTGTGTATGCCCAGCAGTGGGATTGCTGGGTCATAGGCAAAACACTCTCAGACATAAACCATAGCAGAATTCTCTATGCACCACCTCCCAGAATATTGGAAATAAAAGCAAAAATAAACAAATGGGACCTAATTAAAATTAAAAGCTTTTGCACAACAAAGGAAACTATAAGCAAAGTGGAAAGACAGCCTTCAGAATGGGAGAAAATAATAGCAAATGAAGCAATGGACAAACAATTAATCTCAAAAATATACAAGCAACTCCTGCTGTTCAATTCCAGAAAAATAAACGACCCAATCAAAAAATGGGCCAAAGAACTAAACAGACACTTCTCCAAAGAAGACACACAGATGGCTAACAAACACATGAAAAGATACTCAACATCATTCATTATCAGAGAAATGCAAATCAAAACCGCAATGAGGTACCATTTCACGCCCATCAGAATGGCTGCTGTCCAAAAGACTACAAGCAATAAATGCTGGAGAGGGTGTGGAGAAAAGGAAACCCTCTTACACTGTTGGTGGGAATACAAACTAGTACAGCCACTATGGAGAACAGTGTGGAGATTCCTCAAAAAACTAGAAGGTTTTTTTTTAGAATTTTTATTTTATATTGAAGGGCAGTTGATGAAAAATGTGTTAGGTTTAGGTGTATATCAAAGTGATTCATTTATACATATATATGTATCTATTCTTTTTCAAGTTCTTTAAGGTTATAACAGAGTATTGAGCAGAGTTCCATGTGCTATATGATAGGTCCTTTTTGGTTATCTATTTAAAATATAGCATTGTGTACATGGGATTTCCCTATAGCTCAGATGGTAAGGAAACTGCTTGCAATACAGGAGACCTGGGTTCCACCCCTGGGTCAAGAAGATCCCCAGGAGAAGGAAATGGCAACCCACTCCAGTATTCTTGCCTGGAGAATCCCATAGACAGAGGATCCTGGCAGGCTACAGTCCATAGGGAAGCAAAGAGTCAGCCATGTTTATGCGACACATATTGTGTACATGTTAAGTCCAAACTCCCAATCTATCCCTCCTGCTAACCATAAGTTTGTTCTCTAAATCTGTGAGTCTGTTTATGTTTTGTAAACTAATTCATTTGTATCATTTTTTTAGATTCTACATGTAAGTGTTATATGATATTTGTCTTTCTCTGTCTGACTTACTTCATTTAATATGATGATCTCCAGATACATCTATGTTGCTGAAAATGCATTATTTCATTCTTTTTAATGGCTAAGTAATATTCCATCGTGTGTATATACCACATCTTCTTTATCCAGTCATCAGCTGATGGACATTAGGTTGTTCCCACGTCTTGGCTGCTGTAAATAGTGCTGCAGTGATCTTTGGGGGCACATGTATCCTTTAAAACTGTATTTTCTCTAGATATATGTACAGGAGTGGGGCTGCTGAATCATATGGTAGTTTTATGTTTAGTTTTTTAAGGAATCTCCATGCTGTTCTCTATAGTCACAGTACCAATTTACATTTTCACCAACTTTATAGGACAGTTTCCTTTTCTCTACACCTTCTTCAATATTTACTGTTGGTAGCTTTTTGATGATGGCTATTCTTATTGCTGTGAGGTGATACCTCACTGTAGTTTTGCCTTTCTTTCCTCTAACAGCTAGCAATATTGAACATCTATTCATGTGCCTCTTGGCCATCTGTATGTCTTCTTTGGAGAAATGTGTTATTAGATATTCTGTCTGTTTTTTAATTTTTTTAATATTAAAACACATAAGTTATTTGTAAAATTAAATTGTTTTTAACTTCACTGAAACTGGCACAGCTAGAATCATCCTTTAGGTCTCTTTAACTCACTCTATGTTTCCAGCTAGAAAAGAGGCCATGAATTATTCTTGATTGCTTTCCTTCTTGCACCTCCAAATTCTTGTTTGTAAAGTCTCCACATTATTATCCTTTAAGAATATTTCTTTTTTTTTTCTTTTTTTAAATTTATTTTTTTATGTGTCATTTTTTTTAATTGAAGGATAATTGCTTTACAGAATTTTGTTGTTTTCTGTCAAACATCAACATGAATCAGCCATCAGTGTACATATGTTCCTTCCCTCTTAACCTTTAAGAATATTTCTAAGTGTTTCCCTATTAAACTGCTGTGATTTCAAAAGTCTCTTCCTAACATCCTGATTTCAATAACTTCTTGTTGAATCTACTCTCCCTACCACTGACAGTGGACTCCTAAAAATGGATTCTGCATTTACTACAGGAAAGATTTCAATGTTCTCTATCCCATTCACCATGAAAACTCAACTGTTCTACTCAAAATGTCTTCAAGGTAATATTAAATCCTGTAATAAAGTTTAAAAGAGTTTGTGTGCTTCCTGAGAAAATATGGCATCATCATATGGAGGATTTGACTCCTGGGATCTGTAGTGTTGATAAACTCTTTAAGACAAAAAAGTCTATCATAAATCTTCAAATTTTCTTCTTATTGAGTTAGAATGAAGAGGGGAGGAAAAAAAAAAACCCTTTGGGTAGACATAAGGATCCAAGGGAAGATTAAACCATCAGGCTTGCTAGAAGGATAAACGAAGGTAATTACATGATTACTTTTATAATTTACACTTCCAACAAATATTTTCAAAATGAAATATTTTATTTTACTGGGGACTTTGTTTCTGTTGTTAGTCTCTCTGTCAGATTATTTCAAGCTAGGAGGAATTAAAAGATAACCTGTGGGAAAATATTATCACACTTTTTTTTTTAAGAAAGAAAGAATGCAAATTTTTTTGATAAAAGTCTGTCAAATCCATCAGGTTTCATGCTGCGCTCAGGTCCCATTTTGTATTGTTGGTAAAAACATCTCTCAGATTTATAAAAGGACTTTTTCCCTGTAGAAAAAAGAAACTAGATTTTAATATTTCAGTTGTTTCTGCAAAGCCAAATTTGGGCTTTACTTGTAAGTTTGTATCATGAAGAGCATGTACATAGCTTGTGATTTATTATAGTAGAGCTTTGACTTACCATTGAAAGATTCATTTATATAGTTTTTTTATTACTTTTCTCTGAAGTTTGCCTTTTGCTGTTCTGTTCTTTGTGTCCACAGGTTATTACTAATGTAAGTTATTGGCAATACATTCTATTACATAATACATATACAGAAAGAAATGGTATTTATGCCCATGCTGCTGCTGCTAAGTCGCTTCAGTCGTGTCCGACTCTGTGCGACCCCATAGATGGCAGGCCACCAAGCTCCCCCGTCCCTGGGATTCTCCAGGCAAGAACACTGGAGTGGGCTGCCATTTCCTTCTCCAATGCATGAAGGTGAAAAGTGAAGTCGCTCAGTCGTGTCCGACTCCCAGTGACCCCATGGACTGCAGCCTACCAGGCTCCTCTGTCCATGGGATTTTCCAGGCAAGAGTACTGGAGTGGATCTGAAGTATTTAAGTGAATTTAACAATCAAAAACTTGAATAAAATACACGATAGCTTTTTGTATATTTTATGTGCATTGCCTCAATGATGAGAAACTGCATCTATGAGATAAATATATAATAAAATGTAATATATATATAATATATATATTAAATAAAATATTTACAAAATATCTGTTTTAATTGCTTTTATTTATATATGTAAATTTTATGACACTTAAAAATAATGAATAAATTTTATATTCTTAACTAAGGCAAATGGTTCTCTGAATTAAGAAACACAAGTGGAGGAACTGATCTGTGATTTTGATGAAGAAGTTTTAATAAATAATTCTTTAGGAGCGTGTGGAGGTCATCTATGGTAAATATGTAAGAAAAAAGGGAAAAATCTTAGAACAAAACATCCAGAGTTGGTGCCAAATTATGAAATTAGCAAACTAAAACCAAGAACTGATGAGAGGGACCGAGAAAAGGCAAAGAACATGTAAAATAAATAATATTTGGGAAACCAAGGAAAGTGTATTTCAAGAAAACAGTCCATATTTTGAAATGCTATATATGTAAGTTGACTGATTTGTTGTTGTTGTTATTCAGTTGCTAAGTTGTGTCTGACTCTTTGTGACCCCATGGACTGTAGCACACCAGGCTTCCCTGTCCTTCACTATTTCCTGCAGTTTGCTCCAACTCATGTCCATTGAGTCAGTGATGCTATCTATCCATCTGAAGCTGAAGCTCCAATGTTTAGGCTACCTGATGCGAAGAGCTGACTCATTGGAAAAGACTCTGATCCTGGGGAAAGTTGAGGACAAAAGGAAAAGGAAGCAGCAGAGAATGAGATGAGAGGATGAGGAGTTGACTAATTCAAGACTTAAAAGACCTTAGTAGGAGGTTTAGCAATTAGGAAAATGTGACCTTGACAAGAACAGTTGAACTTTAGGGTGAGGATTGAAGCCATATGGTTGCAAATAACTACAGGCAGAAGAGGATGAATAAAATGAAGAAGTAAGTAGAAAATCGCACGTTTGGAGTGAACATGGAGCCAAAGAAATTTACTGTTTGTTGGGTTTTGTTTTGATTTGGTTTAAAAGCAAAGGGGAAGCACTTGAAGTTTCCAAACCAGAATGTAAGAAGTTTGGAAGCCATCACTCTCATCCTCAAAAGAACAAAGTAAAAATATATATATATATATATATATATATATATATATATTTTCTTTCTTTCTTTTTTGGCAGAGACTTCCCTGGTGGCTCAGATGGTAAAGCGTCTGTTTACAATGTGGGAGACCCGGGTTCAGTCTCTGGGTTGGGAAGATCTCCTGGAGAAGGAAATGGCAACCCACTCCAGTATTCTTGCCTGGAAAATCCCATGGATGGAGGAGCTTGTTAGGCTACAGTCCATGGGGTCGCAAAGAGTCGGACACGACTGAGCGACTTCACTTTTTCACTTTAGGCGGCAGAGAAAACTGCTGCCCCAAAATTGGAGAGACAGACAGTTGGAGATGGAAGTCACAGTTTATCAGAGCAGAAGCCCAGGAGCAAAATCTTCTGCAGGAACTAGCACCAGGATGGGAACACTTAAATTGCATCTGATGAAATGATGTGAGCCTCAGTGTGGGCAGATTTGAGAGTGAAATCCTGTAAGGAGAAGTCAGTCAAAATGCTCCCCTTCCCTTCCCCTACACCACACACACATTTATGAATTTTTTTACTCCCAGAAGCCCTACCAGGTTCTCACAGTAAAGATCTCAGAAAAATTTCCTCATGTTTCCACCTCTGTCAGGGAGAAGAAGACATTCTTCATTCTGAAATACACTAGAGCATCTTGTCTTCTTAACAATAATTGTCTCATGGGCAATTATATTTCCAGTGCCTTACACACTGGAGTTTTACCAGAGCATTACAGACCTCAGGGTAAGGGAAATACACAATTGCAGTTCCTTTTAGTCTTTGTTGACTAAAATATGATGCACAACATGAGAGTTGCAAGTTAAGTTTTATCTTGGGCAAAATGAGGACTGCAGTCTGGGAGAAAATACCTTAGATATCTGAGAGACTGCTCCAAAGAGGTAGTGAGAGAAGGTCAATACATAAGATTTTGGTGAAGGGAGATTTCAATGCATTCAAGTACTTACTTTACAAGAGGTTTTCTGCTGGTTATGAGGCGATGATGTCATCATGAAGTGCTTTAGTGCTTTTCTAGATATGAAGAGATGCAAGGATTGGGATCATGAAATCAGTTCCTGAAAATCATGTCTAAAGACCTTTTCTACCAGATTCCCTTGAGCACAGAGTGCCTCACTCCACCCTGAACTCCCTCAGGGGGTGTTGAAGGTCAACGGCTGCAGCAGCACAGGGTTCAATCTCCACAGGGCAGATGACAAATGCCCTTATTGTATTGTTCAGCTGTTGACAAGTGCTCTTGGCAAGTGCCAATATGTAGTTGACAGTCAAGTCCCAATTAGTAGTTGACACCTTTGTTCTCTCACCTAAGAGCAGGAGACCTAGGACTCCACTCTGAGAAACACTGATGAAAGTTGCAGATCAAACTGAGATCTAATCATAAGACTCTGTAATATACCCTCCTCTCCATGTTTTACCACCACATCAATAGGGCTTCTATGTTATAACAGTGAACACAACTGAAGAACTGCAGGATAAACACTTATCATAGCACCACATGGTCCTGAAGATACAGCCTCAGATACAGAGGGCCAGCTATAGAAATATAGTCAGATTTTCTATACAAAAAAAAAGACATGAGTTAGAAAAGAAATAGAAATATTTTCTCTACATTATTGCCTACAAATTGCTTACCCTTACATTTTATTTTTATATCTGTTATCCATTTGTGTTAATTTGTGAAGAGTGTAAAGTATATGTCTAGATTAATTATTTTGTATATGGATGACCAGTTGTTTCAGCGCCATTTCTTTGTTGAACACTGTCCTTTCTTTACTGAATTGTCTTTACTGCTATGTTGTATAGCAGTGGTGAGAGAGAACTGTTTGTGTTCTTCCTGATCTTAGCGCGAAAGTATATAGTTTCTCACCCTAAGTATAATGTTATTTGTAGAATTTTGAGATGTCATTTATCCAGTTCAGGAAATTCCTTTTAGTCCTGTTTTTCTGAGAGTGCTTAAAATCAATAGGTCAAGTGCATTTCCTGCATCTCTCTGTAGGACAGTATGATTTTCTTGTCTGTTGGCATGATGGACTATGTTAATTTATTTTTGAATATTGAACCAGACTTGTATACTTTGAATAAACTCTACCTGATCATGATGTATAATTACTTTTATGGCTATTGGATTTAGTTGGCCAATACTCTGTTGTCTGTAAAGAAACAAAAGAATTAACAGTGTGTATTTTGTTAAAGTGCAGACACCTTATATCTAGAAATCTAAAATATCATTTAAGTAAGCATGAAAATATAATATTAATATTGCTATATCTAAATGTTTTGTATTGGGAAGATTGTAATTATTTATAGATCCTAACTTTTTGCACACTGACTTTTTACACTTTTGTAAAATCTATATTGTACACATTTTACTTACATATACACACTGCTATATATAAAATTGTTGTTGCTATTTAGTCAGCTAGTCATACCAAACTATTTTGTGAACCCATGAACTGTAACCCACCGGGCTCTTTGGTCCATGGGATTTCCCAGGCAAAAATGCAGGAGTGAGTTGTCATTTCATTCTCCAAGGGATCTTCCCAGCACAGGGATTGGACCCCTGTCTCCTACTAACATTTTCTTCACTGCAGGTGGATTCTTTACTGCTGAGCCACCAGGGAAGCCCTCATGTATAAAATAGATAACTAATAGGGACCTATTGTATAGCAAAAAGGAACTCTACTCAATATTCTATAATGATCTCTATGGGAAAAGAATCTTAAAAAGAGTGGATATATGTATTGTTATTGTTCAGTTGCTAAGTTTTGTCTCACTCTTTGTGACCACATGGACTACAGCATGCCAGGCTTCCTTGTCCTTCACTATCTCCTGGAGTTTGCTCAAACTCATGTCTACTGAGTTATGATGCCATCCAACCATCTCATTCTCTGTCATCCCCTCCTCCTGCTTCCTTCAAACTTTCCCAGTATCAGGGCCTTTGCCAATGAGGTGGCTCTTAACATCAGTTGGCCAAGGTATCAGAGCTTCAGCTTCAGCATCAGTCCTTCCAATGAATATTCAGTGTTGATGTCATTTAGAATGCATTGGTTTGATTTCCTAGCAGTCCAAGTTCTCTCAAGAGTATTCTCCAGCATCACAATTCAAAAGCATCAATTCTTTGGCACTTAGTCTTCTTTATGGTCCAAATTTCACATCTGTACATGACTTCTAGAAAAACTATAAGTTTGGTTATATGGACCTTTGTGGATAAAGTGATGTCTCTGCTTTTTTAATAATCTATATTTGTCACAGTTTTTCTTCCAAGGAGCAAGTGTATTAATTTCATGGCTGCAGTCACTGTCTGCAATGATTTTGGAGCCCAAGAAAATAAAATCTGCCACTGTTTCCACTTTTTTCCCATCCATTTGCCATGAAGTGATGGGATCAGATATCATGATCTTCATTTTTTGAATGTTGAGTTCTACACTAGAATTTTCACTCTCCTCTTTCAACCTCATCAAGACGTTCTTTGTGTGCTATGCTTAGTTGCCCAGTCATGTCCAATTCTTTGAAACACCATGGACTGTAGCCCACCAGGCTCTCTGTCCATGGTTATTCTCCACTCAAGAATACTGGAGTGGGTTTACATTACTATCTACAGGGGATCTTCCCAGCCCAGGGATCAAACCTAGGTCTCTCACATTGAAGGCGGATTCTTTACTGTCTGAGCCACCAGGGATGACCAAGAGAGTCTTTAGTTCCTCTTTACTTTCAGTCATTGGGGTGGTATCATCTGCATATCTGAGATTGTTGATATTCCTCCAGGTAATCTTCATTCCAGCTTGGGATTCATCCAGTCCAGCGTTTCTCATGAGGCACTCTGCATATAAGTTAAATAATCAGGGTGACAATATACAACCTTGATGTACTCCTTTCCCAATTTGGAATAAGTCTGTTGTTACATATCCAGTTCTAACTGTTGCTTCTTGACCTGCACACAGATTTCTCAGGAGGCAGGTAAGGTGGTCTGGTGTTCCGATCTCTTTAAAAAGTTTCCACATTTTGTTGTTTTCCACGCAGTCAAAGGTCTTAGCATGCTCAATGAAACAGAAATAGATGTTTTTCTGGAACTCCCTTGCTTTTTCTATGATCCAATGTATGTTGACAATTTTATCTCTAGTCATTCTGCCTTTTCTAACTCAAGCTTGTACATCTGGAAGTTCTCAGTTCTCATGCTGTTTAAGGGTAGCTTGAAGGATTTTGAGCATTACCTTGCTAGCATGTGAAATTAATACAATTGTACATTAGTTTGAACATTCTTTGGCATTGCCTTTCTTGGGATTGGAATGAAAACTGACCTTTTCCAGTCCTGTGGCCACTGCTGAATTTTCCAAATTTGCTGGCATATTTAGTGCAGCACTTTAACAGTATCATCTTTTAAGATTTTGAATAGCTCAGTTGGAATTCCATCCAGCTGATCTATGTATGTGTATAACTAAATCACTTTGTTGTACACTTTGCTGTACACATGAAACTAACACGACTTTGTAAATGAACTATTTGATTTGCAAGTTATTTATATGAACAGATAAAAACAAATATAAACTGTTTCAAAAATCTAGAAGTCGTTTTTCCCTTGCTGCTTTAATACCCTCAAATCAATCAACGTAATACACCACATTAACAAATTGAAAGATAAAAACCATATGATTATCTCAATAGATGCAGAAAAAGCCTTTGACAAAATTCAACCTCCATTTATGATAAAAACCCTCCAGAAAGCAGAAATAGAAGGAACCTACCTCAACATAATAAAAGCTATATATGACAAACCCACAGCAAACATTATCCTCAATGGTGAAAAATTGAAAGCATTTCCCCTAAAGTCAGGAACGAGGCAAGGCTGCCCACTTTCACCACTACTATTCAACATAGTTTTGGAAGTTTTGGCCACAGCAATCAGAGCTGAAATAGAAATAAAAGGAATCCAGATAATAAAAGAAGAAGTAAAACTCTCACTGTTTGCAGATGACATGATCCACTACATAGAAAACCCTAAAGATTCTACCAGAAAATTACTAGAGCTGATCAATGAATATAGTAAAGTTGCAGGATATAAAATTAACACACAGAAATCCCTTGCATTCCTATACACTAATAATGAGAAAACAGAGAAATTAAGGAAACAATACCATTCACCATTGCAACAAAAAAAATAAAATACTTAGGAATACACCTACCTAAAGAAACAAAAGACTTATATATAGAAAACTATAAAAAACTGATGAAAGAAATCAAAGAGGACACAAACAGATGGAGAAATATACTGTGTTCATGGATTGGAAGAATTAATATAGTGAAAATGAGTATACTACCCAAAGCAATCTATAGATTCAATGCAATCCCTATCAAGTTGCCAATGGTATTTTTCACAGAACTAATAATTTCACAATTTGTATGGAAATATAAAAAAACTCGAATAGCCAAGGCAATCTTGAGAAAGAAGAATGGAACTGGAGGAATCAACCTGCCTGACTTCAGGCTCTATTACAAAGCCACAGTCATCAAGACAGTATGGCACTGGCACAAAGAACAAAATAGAAAGCCCAGAGATAAATCCACGCACCTATGGACACCTTATCTTCAACAAAGGAGGCAAGAATATACAATGGAGAAAAGACAATCTCTTTAACAAGTGGTGCTAGGAAAACTGGTCAACCACTTGTAAAAGAATGAAACTAGAACACTTTCTAACACCATACACAAAAATAAACTCAAAATGGATTAAATATCTAAACGTAAGACCAGAAACTATAAAACTCCTAGAGGAAAACATAGGCAAAACACTCTCCAACATAAATCATAGCAGGATCCTCCATGACCCACCTCCCAGAATATTGGAAATAAAAGCAAAAATAAACAAATGGGACCTAATTAAAATTAAAAGCTTTTGCACAACAAAGGAAACTATAAGCAAGGTGAAAAGACAGCCTTCAGAATGGGAGAAAATAATAGCAAACGAAGCAACGGACAAACAGTTAATCTCAAAAATATACAAGCAACTCCTGCAGCTGAATTCCAGAAAAATAAACGACCCAATCAGAAAATGGGCCAAAGAACTAAACAGACATTTCTCCAAAGAAGACATACAGATAGCTAACAGACACATGAAAAGATGCTCAACATCACTCGTTATTAGAGAAATGCAAATCAAAACCACAATGAGGTACCATTTCACGTCAGTCAGAATGGCTGCTATCCAAAAGTCTACAAGCAATAAATTCTGGAGAGGGTGTGGAGAAAAGCGAACCCTCTTACACTGTTGGTGGGAATGCAAACTAGTACAGCCACTATGGAGAACAGTGTGGAGATTCCTTAAAAAACTGGAAATAGAACTGCCATATGACCCAGCAATCCCACTGCTGGGCATACATACAAAGGAAACCAGAATTGAAAGAGACACATGTACCCCGATGTTCATCGCAGCACTGTTTATAATAGCCCGGACATGGAAGCAACATAGATGTCCATCAGCAGATGAATGGATAAGGAAACTGTGGTACATATACATAATGGAATAGTACTCAGTCATTAAAAAGAATACATTTGAATCAGTTCTATTCAGATAGATGAAACTGGAGCCCATTATACAGAGTGAAGTAAGCCAGAAAGAAAAACACCAATACAGTATACTAATGCATATATATGGAATTTGAAAGATGGTAACGATAACACTATATGCGAGACAGAATAAGAGATACAGATGCATAGAACAGTCTTATGGCCTCTGAGGGAGAAGGTGAGGGTGGGACGTTCTGAGAGAATAGCATTGAAACATGTATATTATCATATGTGAAACAGAACACCATTCCAGTTTTGATGCATGAGACAAATGCTCAGGGCTGGGGCAATGGGATGACCCAGAGGGATGGGATGGGGAGGGAGGTGGGAGGGGGGTTTAGGGTGGGGAACACATGTAAACCCATGGCTGATTCATGTCAATGTTTGGCAAAAACCACTACAATATTGTAAAGTAATTAGCTCCCAACTAAAATAAATAAATTTATTGAAAAAAAAATCTAGAAGTCAACATTACCAAAAAAACAGCAACACATTTGTAAACCAGATCTAACTTATTTAAGTTAATCTTCTTTTCTTCCTTTATACTCTTAAACTGTAACAAATATTTTCTTGTTCTTACAAGGAAATGGATACTTTTACAAATATGGAAGTAAAATGCATTACATTCATATCCTCTTATGACAAAAATTGTTTTACCCAACATGGGGCAGCAGGCAAATTGTCATCTTTTCTTGACTTAATTGATAAATTGTGGCAGCCAGAGCAGCTGTTCTAAGCTCACACTTATAGAGTGCCAAGATCAACTAGGAAACCCTATCAAGTACTCAAAAAGATGTGTACATGTTACATTATTTTGCAGATCTTAAAATAAAAGGTGCCCACATTTCAAGGTTCCAACATTCTATGAGTCTATATATTTAGTATCAGCTTTCAATCACAAATACAAAAATCTCAAACACAAATGATGTTGAGGGCATGTATATTCAGTGACAGCCATGATTCCAAGCATGATTCATAATTTTATTTTTCCACTTAAACTTCAGCACAGTTGTATGGAGTGGACATTATTCTAATCCTCCATTTTGCAGACAAGAAAACTAAGTCATGGCTTAAAAATTGTAGGGTGACAGTAACATGTGTGACTTAAGTGAAATGAATGATGTGAGTCAGACTGAGTTTGAAACCTTGCAACCAACACATTTGACTCATTGCAACCAACTTCTCTGTTTTCAGAAGTACATTCTTAATCAAAGTCCTAAAGTACTGTTATCTCTTTGGTGCAATAGTACATTCTCAAGAAATCAAATTACATATTTAAAACCCATTCCTTATAAAAGCAATATTTGATAATTCTACATTACCCTCCAGGTGTTTTTGCAGCACAAGCAAGACCAGGGTATATTTAGCTTGCTGAACACACTATAAATTTTCAAAATAACCATGTTCTTGCCAAAGTCATCCTGTTGCCTGAATCCCCTTTCTGCTATTGAGATAGGAGACAGTGGGCCTCTGGGATGGACACCTAGTATTTGTCAAGTGGAGTAAATTCAAGTTTTGTTCTCACACAGATACTCTGAGGACAAAGCTAGTGGTAAAGCTGAGCACTTCTAAATCAAAGAGATAAGGTGCCCACTCCTGAGGTCAAGGAAGATTTTCCTGTCTGCACATACACAGGAAGGCTTCTTAGGGGTTGAAAAGGGAGGGGACCCCACCCCATAATAAATGTGGACATGCATCCATAGGCCTCCGCAGTGGGATCCATCTTAGTTAAAAATTGAGCATGCATCTTGGGAAGGATCCATGGATGAGTCAGGTGTGAAGAAAGAACCAAGATGATTGACCAGAGGTTAACAAAGACCCAGAAGTGCTGTCATATATAAGTGATTGATGTCGCCTCTGTACCGTGTTCCTCCTTACTCAGGACGCCCACACTCCTCCAAGTGTGTACTCTGCCTAGATTCTGATGGACTGTGCTCCTCGTCACTCAGGATGCTCGCACTCCTCTCCAGGTGTGTGTCTCTCTCTGCCTAGTGTGCCCTCCTCCTCTTTAGAGAGCAAGCCCACACCCTTTCTTTCTGAGTGTGTATGTCTTCCCTGCTTCTGAGTTGGATTAACAAACTGTTTTCATCTGTGCTCTCCTGTACATTGCTCTGTGTCTCTAATAATAATCTTTGTACCTGTTTTTATAGTTTTTGCTCCCTTGAAATATTCTTGCTTTCAACTAGGTGAAAGAGACAGGGTCACTTTGCTTCCAGCCTCTAGCCACTCTTGGTCTAGTGGTTAGGATTCTTGGTTTTCATCCAGGTTACCCAGGTTTAATTCCTGGGCAGGGAACTGAGATGTCCCTTCAGGACTGCTCACTGCTCTCCCTCCAAGATCATTATCGTCTATGTGGCAGATTTTTATTTTTTACATCTAAGAGGTTTCTAGTTTTTCCTTCATTGGGAAAACTTCACCATCTGCTCCATTTCAATTTAAATCCTTTTTCCACCAAATTACTTCACCATGGTATGACATTATTTTTGGTTTTGCATATGCTAAAAGCTTCTTATTTTTATGGTTGTCTCTGACACTCTGAAAATCACTTTATGACGTGAGATCATGATTTAAGAGTTTCATCTCTGTCTCACATACAGGGTTATCTTTACCGATTGACTAAATACCATATATATGTGTTACTATACTGTACTGGTGTTTTTCTTTCTGGCTTACTTCACCCTGTATAATAGGCTCCAGTTTCATCCACCTCATTAGAACTGATTCGAATGTATTCTTTTTATATGTGAAACTAATCTCCAGTCCAGGTTCAATGCATGATACAGGGTGCTCGGGGCTGGTGCACTGGGATGACCCGGAGGGATGGGATGGGGAGGGAGGTAGAAGGGGGTTTCTGGAAGGGGAACACATGTACACCCATGGTGGATTCATGTCAATGTATGGCAAAACAAATACAATATTGTAAAGTTAAAAAATAGAAAATAAACTAATTAAAGAAAAAAAGAAAAAGTGTTTCATCTCTGGCATCTTGTGTAAGTTATAGTAATGTATAAATATAAACCAATATTCTTTTATATGTGTACTCTACTGAACATAAAGATTCCTAGTGAGAAGTAGAATCAGAATAAGAAAATGGTTGTAAGAAGTTTTTTTTCAAAATGTGGTTCTAGAATCACTCACACTAGAAATACTTACGTGTTTTTAAAAGGCACAGATTCATGTGTTACATGACATACTTTCTATAACAAAGTCTCATTTTTTGAAGAGATACCATTTATTCTTGGCAAGCTCCCCAGTGATTCTTGTGCATTCTATTTGTAGTTTGATTCCTAAATCATCAGACACGTTCTCTTATCAGTTGCGCTGAACACTAGACTATGAATAAGTTGAATGTTAGTGTAGTTTTTATATGGTTAATATATCATCTCCATTCACAGTTTGATATATTTGATATTGCTCTTTAAAAATAGCATTTATTACTTTCATTTAAAGACCCTAACTGTATAGATGTGAAAGATGGACCATAAAGAAAGCTGAGCATCGAAGAATTGATGCTTTTGAGCTGTGGTGTTACAGAAGACTTTTGAGAGTCCCTTGGACTGCAAGATCAAACCAGTCAATTCTAAAGGAAATCAATTCTGAATAATCATTAGAAAGACTGATGCTGAAACTGAAGCTCTGAAACTTTGGGCACCTGATGTGAAGAGCTGACTCATTAGAAAAGACCCTGATGCTGGGAAAGATTGAAAGAGGGAGTAGAAGGGGACCTCTGAGGACGAGATGGTTGGATGGAGTCTCTGATTCAATGGCCATGAGTTTGAGCAAACTCTGGGAGATAGTGAAGGACAGAAAAGCCAGGTGTGCTGTAGTTCATGGAATCACAAATCATCAGACACGAGTGAGTGACTGAACACAGTGAAGACCCTAAGTAGTTTATTTATTTAATTTTCATTGAAAGTTGCTCAGTTGTGTCCAACTCTTTGCAACCCCATGGACTAGACAGTCTATGTAATTCTCTAGGCCAGAACACTGGAGTGGGTAGCCTTTCCCTTCTCCAGGGGATCTTCCCAACCCAGGGATCGAATCCAGGTCTCCCACATTGCAGGTGAACTTTTTTACCAGCTGAACCACAAGGGAAGCCTATTTTCAATTTTACCTATTTTTTTTTTTTTTAATTGAAATAGAACCACTATTCACTCTAGTATTCTGGCCTGGAGAATTCCATGGACGGTATAGTCCATGGAGTCGCAAAGAGTCGGATAGACTGAGCGACTTTCACTTTCACTTCATAGTTGATTTACAGTGTTATCTCAGGTTCCGGTGTACAGCAAAGTGATTCAGTTATACATACATACATACATAATATATATAGATAATGTTTGAGATTCTTTTCTATTATAGGTTATCATAAGATACTGCATATAGTTTCTGTACTACAGTAGAACCTTGTTGTTTATCTATTTTATATATATGTAGTGTGTACCTGTTATTTCCCCAAACATAATTTACCCCCACTTTGGTAGCCGGAAATTGTTTTCTATGTCTGTGAGTCTATTTCTATTTTGTAAATAAGTTCATTTGTATCAATATTTTAGATTCCACATATAAGTGATATGTGTGTGTGTGTGCATATATTTGTGTTAGTCACTCAGTCGTGTCCAATTTTTTATGATCCTATGGACTCTAGCCTGCCAGGGTCCTCTGTCCATGGAATTCTCCAGGCATGATTATGGGAGTGGGCTGCCATTGCCTTCTCCAGGGGATCTTCCTGACCCAGGGGTCGAACCTGTGTCTCCTGCATTGCAGGCAAATTCTTTACCGTCTGAGCCACCGGGGAAGTCCCTATAAGTGACATCATAAGATATCTGTCTGACTTACTTCACTTAATATGATAATATCTATGCCCATCCATGTTATTGATCTCTTAAGTGTTTTCTCTCATCACTCTCCCTTATTGCCATTTTTCCCAAAAAATACACTTTTGCATCTTCTGTTCCCATGCCCAAGCCTTCCTCAATTGCTTTTATTGCTCCTTAATGACAATTCCATACGGCTGTACAGTTTTTCTTGCTGCAAACAGACATCTAGTGTAAAGCTTAATGCAAGTTAGCTCTCTTTGCTAAACCCAGCCTGTTAACTAAAGGTTAGATTAGTCTGAAGGAGGGGAAACTTCTCTAAATTCTTTACTGCTATAGGCAGTTTTTCTGTCCAAACATGGATTTTTTTTTTTATTTACCTGCAAGTGTTGTGTGTGCTCACTCAGACCCTGTCAATTGAAATCTAGTGTTGGTTACTGTCCTGAAATCTTTAATTGTGCTTTCTTTTTCAATCCTCAAAATATCCTTCACATGTTGGCTTTATTTATTATACAGCAGTCATAACAAAAACAACCAAAAGTAAAATTTTTACAACAGAAATGAAATGTTTCTTGTTCCTGTAACACAGACCAAAGTTATCTGAAATTTCTGTATGCAGGTTACCTAGGATGGTCATCTACACAGTTGTTTAGGGAAAAAGGCATTTAAAGACTGTCTTTTAAACATTGTAAGTGGATTTCAAGTTTACCTTGGGCTTTGACATCCAACCCAAAGATGAAGAAAGGGCATGAAGAGTTGTGTATAGGTTTTTTCTTTGTTTTGTTAGTGTATGACTCAGTCTTAGAAGCTCTGCACATCACTTTGGTATGCTGTCTAATGGTTAGAACTCATGTCAGTGCTTTGTGTAACTGTGAGAAAGGCTGAAAAATTGTGTGATTGTGTTTATGGGAGGAAGAAATGGGGTTGGTAAATATCTGGACAACTCTGCTTCATAGGTAGGATGCTTTCGGCAACTGAGTAAACAGAGCTTAACATTTTTAAGATACTGGATTATCTTTATCTGCTTAACAACTTTTGACATTGGGTTTTGATGACTCTTCTGATTTTCAAAGCAAGAATTATTAAGCATGCTTCAATCGATGCTTCAAGATTTAGCTTTAAAAATCCCCCATGAAGTTATCCCTGAATAAGTTAATTTATAGAAGACATGCAATATGACAGACCGTGGAATAAACTCTAAAAACTCGATGGAAGTTAAAAATAAATCATCAATGTAATTTTAGCACCATATGCCTCTTTGACTTGTAAATTCAATACATTACCTGGAGGTAGTCCCAATTATGTCAGTATTTTAATAAAATAAAGGATATTTAAAGTTTTATTTGTGGGAAATTTAATCACCAAATAGGTACCACTGATACTTTTATTTATATACTGTAACCACATTATTGACATGGGATAGATACTCACAATATATTTTCAAATTTTATCAAGATAAGTGTTTCATGCAACCACGATTCACTGATGTGAACATTTAAAGTCTGTGAGGTATAATTTGTAAAAATGTAACACAGTTTATCCAGAGAATTCAAATTGCTGCTGATCCTAGTATAACAGTACTTCTCTAATCTTGAGAGCTTCAAACTATCACTGAAGGAAAAACTCTTTTTCTTCTGTAAATACCCAATACTCCTCAGCTCATGGCAAAGCATACACACGAATCTTGATGAATTTTAAAGTAGGAAAACTTAACAGCGCGTTTTATTACAACATGCAAAGCACTATGGATCCTCTGTAGTAAAATAAGAGTTGTTTACTTTTAAAATAATTTAATGTGGTTGACAACTAAAATATTTTATCATGAAAAAGTAAAAAAACTAGTATTTTATCTGGCTCAAATAATTATTAGCACAATCTTATAATTGCTTAAAAAAAAAGATGATATGGTTTGGAAAAAACATATGCACACACACACACAGACACACACACAGACACACACACAGACACACACACACACAAGCTGATTAATCTTTGCCTTTGTTGTTTTTAAAAATAGTTCAGAGTTTGTGTAGTTTTACTTGTGCATTTATTTATAAAATATATATTTATGTATGTATGTGTGCATATATATATTTTATGTATATGTATAACACATATGTATATATGCATATATGTATGTATGTATATATATTATATAGATATTTATCTTTATAAACTTTGCAAAGACATTTCAAAGAATAATAATAGTACAAGAGAGGTGAATATTTTAATTTTCTCATAAAAGTGGCAGTGACATTTCCATTACTTTATATGTCATATTGGGATTAGACTCAGTCAGGATCCATGTGCTTTTTAACAATGTCTTCACAGCTAATTGTATAGTATTAAATAGTCCTCTATTATTCTGGACTCAAGTTTCCTCAGTGTTACATGAAATATTTTCTTTAGGACTAGGCTACTCTCTAAAGTTTATTCTGGACCAAATAATTTTAGTTTTCTATTAATTTTTATCCATGGGTTTCTTTTTTTATTATTTTAAATTAGTTTATTTATCTAATTTTTAACTTTACAATATTGTATTTGTTTTACCATACATTGACATGAATCCACCATGGGTGTACATGTGTTCCCCTTCCAGAAACTCCTTTAAATACTTAAAAAATGTTTTATTTTATGTTGGAGGATAGTGATATCAATGTTATATTAGTTTGAGGTGAATAGCAAAATAGATTCAGTTAAACATATACATATATCTACTCTTTATCAGATTCTTCTCACATATAAGTTATTACATAATATTGAGTAGAGGTCCCTGTGCTATACAACAGGTCCATGTTTATTATCTATTTTATATATAGTAGGGTGTGCATGTTCAGTTGCTCAGTTGTGTCCGATCCTTTGCAACCTCATGGAAGGTAGCCCGCCAGGTTCCTCTGCCCATGGGATTTCCCAGGCAAGAATACCGGAATGGGTTGCCATTTCCTCTTCCAGGGGATATATAGTAGTATGCATATGTTAATCCCAACCCCCTAATTTATCCCTCCTCCCCAGTTTTCCCCTTTGGTAGATACGAGTTTGTTTTCTAAGTTTGTGAGTCTGTTTCTGTTTTGGAAATAAGTTCATCATATCACTTTTAGATTCCATATATAAGTGATATCATGTGATACATATCTTTCTCTGTCTATTTGCACTTAGTATGATAATATCTAGGTCCATCCCTGTTGATGCAAATGGGATTGATTCTTTTTTTATCACTGAGTTATATTCCATTGTATACTTGTTGTATATATGTACCCACATCTTCTTTATCTAGTCATCTGTTGATGGACATTTAGGTTTATTCCATGTCCTGGCTGTTGTAAACAGTGCTGTAAGGAAAACTGGAGTGAATGTATTATTTTCAAAGTATGGTTTTTCTCTGGCTATACACCCAGGATTTGGATTGCTGAATCATATGGGAGCTCTGTTTTGTTTTTTTAAGGAATTTCCATACTATTCTCCATAGTGGCTGAACCAATTTATACACCCACCAAAAATGTAATGCAACTCTCTTTTTTCCACACCCTTTCCAGCATTTATTGTTAGTAGAACTTTTGATGATGGCCATTCTAACTGGTATGAGGTGATACCCCATTGTAATTTTGATTTGCATTTCTCTAATAATTAATAATGCTAATCATCTTTTCACGTGTTTGTTGACCATCTGTATGTCTTTGGAGAAATGTCTATTTAGATCTTCTGCACATTATTTGATTGGGCTTTTCTTTTCTTTTTCTTTTTTTTTTTAATTGAGCTGCATGAGCTGTTGGTATATTTTGAAGTTTAATCCCTGGTTGGTGCATTGTTTGCAAATATTTTCTCCTATTCTGTGGACTGTCTTTTCATTTTACTTATGGTTTCTTTCGCTATGCAAAAGTTTTACATTTCTTTTCTGCCTAGAGAAATTCTTTTAGCTTTTGTTGTAAAGCTGTGTTTGGTGGTGCTGAATTCTCTCAGCTTTTGTCTGTAAAGAAAGTGAAAAGTGAAAGTCTCTCAGTCCTTTCTGACTCTTTATGACCCCTATGGACTACAGCCCACCAGGCTCTTCTGTCCATGGAATTCTCCAGGCAAGAATACTGGAGTGGGTAGCCATTCCTTTCTCCGGAGAACCTTCCCAACCCAGTAGAGAACCCAGGCCTGCCACACTGCATGTGGATTCTTTACCATCTGAGCCACTAGGGAAACTTGTCTGTAAAACTCTCTCAAATCTAAATGAAAGCCTCACTGGGTAGAGTATTCTTGGTTGAATGTTTACCCCTTTCATCGCTTTACATATATCATGCCACTCTCTTCTGGCCTACAGAATTTCTTCTGAAAAATCAGCTGCTAAAATTATGGAAATTCCTTTGAATGCTGTTTGTTGCTCTATCCTTTATTCTTTTAACATCTTCCCTTTGTTTTTAATTTTTGTGAATTTGATTAATATGTGTCTGAGCGTGTTTCTCCTTGGGTTTATCCTGTATGGGGCTCTGCACTTCCTGGGCTTGGGTGACTATTTCCATCCCCAATGTTAGGGAAATTTTCAGCTAGTATTTTTTCAAATATTTTCTTGGGCCCTCTCTCTGTCTCTTCTTCTCCTGAGGCCCTTATAAGTGAATGTTGGTGCATTTAATGTTGTCCCAGCAGTCTCTTAAATTGTCCTCATTTCTTTTCATTCTTTTTTTCTGTATTCTGTTCTGTGGTGGTGGTTTCCTCCATTCTGTCTTCCAGCTCACTTAAATATTTTCCAGTTATTCTGCTATTCATTCCTTCTAGTGTATTTTTCATTTCAGTTATTGTATTATGCAACTGTGTTTGTTTGTTCTTTATATCATCTAGCTCTTCGTTAAAAAATTATATCTTCTTTGTCTGTACCTCCTTTCTTTTTTTCTGAGATCTTGGGTCATATTTACTAACATTACTCTGAATTCTTTTCCGGTAGGTTGCCTATTTTCACCTCACTTAGTTTTTTTTTTTTTCTTTTTTTTGTCCTGGGTATTTATCATTTATTTTCTGGAACATATTCATCTGCCATCTCATTTTGTTTAACTTTCTGTGTTTGCAGTCTCTGTTGCACAGGTGGTGGGATCATAGTTCCTCTGGCTTCTGATGTTTGCCCCCTGATGGGTGAGACTGGTCTAGGAGGCTTGTGCAGGCTCTATTGTAGGAAGGACTGGCACCTACCCACTGCTAGGTGGATGTTGTTCTTTTCCCTCTGACGGGCACTGTCATGTTAAGGGTTGTGTTTAGAATCAGATATGGGTGCAGGAATATTTTAAGCAGCCTTCTACTGATGAGTGTGGCTATGTTCCTGCCCTGTTGTTTGTTTCATCTAAGGTGTCCCAGCACCTGAACCTATAGGCTGTTGGATGGGGTCAGGTATTGATGTCAAAATGGCAGTGTCTATGAGAGCTCACATTAATGAGTACTCCCAAGTACATCCTGTACCAGTGTATTTGTTCCCACAAGAGTCACAGCCAACTCCTACCTCCCCAGAAGATCCTCCAAGACCATCTTTGGCCTGAGATCCTATGAAGTCACTGCTGTTTCCCTGGATCCCAGTGTACATGAGAACTTATGTGGACCCTCCAATGCCAGAGTTTCTATTTCTCCCAATCCCATGGAACTTTTGCAATCAAGCCCCACTGGCCTTCAAAGTCAGATGCTCTGGGGGCTCCCCCTTTGGCTGTCAGACCCTAAGGCTGGGAGCCTGATGTGGGGCTCAGAACTTTAACTCCTGTGAGAAAATCCCTGTAGTACAATTATTTTCCAGTTTTTCAGTCATCTACCCATCATGTATAGGATTTGACTGTATATTGAGTACAATGATGGTCCCTTCTACCATCTTGTTATGGTTGCTTCTTTGTCTTTGCACTTCAAATATCTTTTCCGGTAAGTTCCAGCCTATTTTGTTAATGGTTGTTCAGCAGTTAGCTGTGATTTTGATGTTTTTCTGAGAGGAGATGAGCTCAAGTTCTTCAAATCTGCCATCTTATCTCCAACCCTTTAGTTTGTGTGTTAATTAATTTCCATTACTTATTTAACTTATTCTTATTTTAAACTATTGTCTTATCATAAAAGATTTGAATATCTTAGTCTTTTTATACTATAAGCTAGTATACTTTGCTTCTCCTTTTCAGGCGATACTGAACATGTATTTTTGTTAAGAAAAGAATGCATTATTTTGGATAATCATTTTGAGAATATCATTTTTCATTTTATGGTATTATAAAAACAGAATATTTAATTTGAGGTAATGATCATTGTTTTCAGTACTAAAGGTTAAGTAGCCTCTCTGAACTTCAGTTTTCTTACTTATAAAAAGTAATGCCTCCATCTTAAGGATTTGGAGTACTTAAATGTGTGAATGTATTTTTATTGAGTAATCTGCATATATTGTTAATAATAATGTTTACTTATATAACATAAGATGGAAATTATTTTTAAAATAATTTGTATTGTTGTAACAGTTTAGACTTAGTAGAAGATTGCTAAGAACACATAGGAATATTCCACTTAATCCTTACACAGTTCCCCCCATTACACCTTATATTAGTGTCATGTATTTGTTACAGTTAATGAACTGACAGTGATAATGTATCATTAGCTAATATTATTTTTCTGTTCAAATGTTCTACCCACAATACTGAATTACTTTTAGTTTTAAATCTTCTTCTGTCTCCTCTCGGCTATGACAGGGTCTCTGATTTGCCTTGATCTTCATGATCTTGACAATTTTAAAGAGTGCTGGTCAAATATTCTAAAAAAAGTATCTCTCAGTTGATATTTGCTTGGTAATTAGTTTTATTTTCTTGGTTAGACTAGGTTGTGTGTTTTGGAGTGAAAGAACACAGACGTAAAACGCTATTTTGAACACTTCATATCAAAGGGCACACTTTCAATAATTATCACTATTGTTAAGAACCTTCATTAGCTGGGTGAGGTAAGTTGTCAAGTTTCTTTTACACTGTGAAGTTTGTTTTTTGCCCCAACTTTTCGGGCTGTACTCTTTATAAACAAGTTCCACTGTGCAGTCTCCATTTGAGGAGTGATGAACTATGCTTCAATTTATTAAGGGAGGAATATCTATATAACTACTTGTGGTTGTCCTACACAAGAGATTGGGTTTCCCAGGTGGTGCTATTGGTAAAGAACTTGCCACCCAATGCCAGTGATGCAAGAAATGTGGGTTTGATCCCTGGATGAGAAAGATTCCCTGGAGGAGGGCACAGAAACCCACTCCAGTATTCTTGCCTGGAGAATCTCACAAACAGAGGAGCCTGGCAGGCTACAGTCCATAGGGTCAGAAAGAGTTGGACATTAGTGAAGCGACTTAGCATGCAGACATGCACATAGTAGATTTGTCTCTTCTCCCCCATTTATTTATTATTATAATTATATAGGTAAGCACCAACTCATGGAGGTATTCTACACTTTGGTTATAATCCAATTTTTCTTTATTAACTTTAGAACTTTTTTCAGTTGCTCCTTGTATCCTATTGGCATACTCCAACCATTGGTGATTGTTTTGCTTTTTCGTATTTTTAAAATTCTTTACCTCCTATCACTATAAGATGCAGTGGTATCATGTTCTGTATTTCTTTTCCAGTCCTATAATCTGCCTTTCTCCAGTTATACTGGTGAATTTTACTGGGGAATAGTGTCAGAAAAAAAGATTGGGCATGAAATGTGCTCCGTATTCCTGTGGACCACTGCATGTAGATTCCGGTAAGAGAACATGGGCATGTACGTGTACATAACAATAAGAGTCTATACCTATTCAGTTCAATTCAGTTCAGTTGCTCAGTCATGTACAACTCATGAAGCTTAAGCTTCAGCATCAGTCCTTCCAATGAATATTCAGGACTGATTTTCTTCAGGATGGATTGGTTGAATCTCCTTGCAGTCCAAGAGACTTTTCAAGAGTCTTCTCTAACACCAGAATTCAAAAGAATCAATTCTTCAGTGCTCAGCTTTCTTTATGGTCCAACTCTCACATCCATACGTGACTACTGGAAAACCATAGCTTTGACTAGACGGACCTTGTTGGCAAAGTAATGTCCCTGCTTTTTAATATGCTGTGTAGGTTGGTCATAACTTTTAATTTCATGACTGCACTCACCATCTGCATTGATTTTGGAGCCCCCCAAAATAAAGTCTCTCACTGTTTCCATTGTTTCGCCATCTATTTGCCATGAAGTGATGGGACTGAATGCCATGATCTTAGTTTCCTGAATGTTGTGTTTTAAGGCAACTTTTTCACTCTCCTCTTTCACTGTCATCAAGAAGCTTTTTAGTTCTTCTTCACTTTCTGCCATAAGGGTGGTGTCATCTGCATACCTGAGGTAATTGATATTTCTCCTAGAAATCTGGATTCCATCTTCTGCTTCATCAAGCCCGGCATGTTGAATGATGTACTCTACATATAAGTTAAATAATCAAGGTTACAGTCTACAGCCTTTCCTCATTTGGAACCAGTCTGTTTTTCCACATAAGGTCTATACCCATATCCATATGTATTTCCATTTGTAGGCATCCATATCTATATCAAGCTGATCATGAATCCATACTGATGCTTACTCTTTATCACTTGGATGATTCTAGTTTTCTCTCATTGTTTATCTGTAAATTCACTCTCCATAAAGGAAAAATCTGGTTCTTATCCCCCACTATCCATTTATACCTTATTGTTCAGTTCCAGAATGCTTGCATAGCCCTAACAGAACCATGAGCCTGTTCCCTTGTGGGAAACAGCTCTATTTGTTAAATAGATTACAGTGATTTCATAATATTTCTTTTATTTTTTGTTTTATAGACTCTACTCATTTCTAGAGTTACTTGGGTAAGCACTATTTCCTCATTTCCTTCAGTGAAGTTGTTTTATACATTTATAACACATTTACTGTTTTGTCACATTCTACATTCAATCCTAGAATAGATATTTTATATGTGTACATTAAGGTTCATGCTGTAAAATTCTACATGTATTGATGAATTTGCAATGTGATATATCCACAAATGCAGTATCATACATAATTATTTCACTGCTTTATAAAGATTCATTTGCTTCAAGTATTCAATCCTTCTCCTTAACATTAAACACCTACAATCACCAACTGTTTTACATTCACTATATAATGTCTTCTGGGAGTTATCTTTCGAGACAAATTCTCGCTATGATACTCCCTTTGTATCCTTCATCTATTTCATTAGAAATATATGTAGATGCTATAGCATTGACAAAAAATAGGCCTAGATCTGCCTGTAGTCTCAAAGACAAAGCATTGATGTTAAAAAATAAATAAATAAATAACTCAGTAGTGAATTCACAGAGCAGAATAAATAAATCCTAGCTTGTAATAAAATTGAGCAAATTCATATATATATATAAATATGTGTGTGTGTGTGTGTGTGTGTGTGTGTGTGTATGTACGTGTGCTTGTGTGTTAAATCATGTCTGACCCCACAAACTGTAGCCTGCCAGGCTTCTCTTTCCATGGGCTTTTCCAAGCAAGAATACTGGAGTGGGTTGCAATTTCCTTCTCCAGGGGATCTTCCCCACCCAGGGATCAAACCCACATCTTCTACTTGGCAGGCAGATTCTTTAACACTGACTGACCAGGGAAGCCCTAAACATACAATAGACACAAACATTTTCCTCCCAGGTGATGAGAGACCTAGTGATAGGAATATTAACTACTTTCCTCCAAAGTTACATATCTCACCAACCCAAATGATTAGCTTCAGTGTCTTTATCCTGAAATCATCTCACTTATTTTTTCTTTCCCCCAGGTAATTTTCTTTTTCATTTTATATTTGTTGTTGTTGTTCAGTCGCTCATTAGTATCCAACTCTTTGTGACCACATGGACTGAAGCACACCAGGCTTCCCTGTCCTTCACCAACTCCTGGAGCTTGCTCAAACTCATGTCCATTGAATCAGTGATGCCATCCAGCCATCTCATCCTCTGTCATCCCCTTCTTCTCCTGCCTTCAGTCTTTCCCAGCATCAGGGTCTTTTCCAGTGAGTCAGATTTTTGCATCAGGTGGCCAAAGTGTTAGAGCTTCAGCTTCAGCATTAGTCCTTCCAATGAATATTCAGGCCTGATTTCCTTTAGGATGGACTGGTTGGATATCTTTGCAGTCCAAAGGACTCTCAAGAGTCTTTCAACACCACAGTTCAAAAGTATCAATTCTTCAGAGCTCAACCTTATTTATGGTCCAACTTTTGCATCCATACATGACTAATGGAAAAACCATAACTTTGACTAGATGGACCTTTGTTAACAAAGTGATGTTTCTGCTTTTTTATATTTTAACGTCATTAATGATAGTTTCAGGGTTTCCAATATTATCTGATAATCCTTATGGTTGTTAGTATATTTATAAGTATTATTATTGCTGTTTTAATTTAAACATTTTGGCTAATTTATCTTTTGAATCTAAGCTACTTTCACTCATATAAATGAGCAATAATGGCTTTCAAAAGTAATAACATGGGTTCTTTCAAAGACTTATAGGAATACTAAAATGTTACAATATTCATTAAAAATCATTATTTGCTTAGAAACATTTGTTGTACTATAAAGTTATAGGCATTTTAAGGGAAAAATGATATACTACATTTATAGCCAATTTGGATTATAAAAATGGTTTTGATTAACCTTCCATTTTATTCATTATAATATACCGAGATAAATTTCTTGATTTTCAAATAATAGATAGTCCTCCCTATTTCTAGATTATAATGGAAGATATTACAATATGATACATAATTAAGTGTCCATATGGAATCAAACAGATGATGAGCCACTCTATATGGGAAAATGGTACCAATCAAGAGAATCCTTAAAAAAGACATAATTCATATTCTGAAGACCTGTGACAATTTTTAAACAGAAGAGGTTGTGATTCCGGGTGGATAAACGTGAGGGCGGGCTGATATGGGAGAATGGCATTGAAGCATGTAAATTATAGTCCAGGTTCAATGCATGATACAGGGTGCTCGGGGCTGGTGCACCAGGATGACCTGGAGGGATGGGATGGGAAGGGAGGTGGGAGGGGGATTCTGGAAGGGGAAAACATGTACACCCATGGTGGATTCATGTCAATGTATGGCAAAACAAATACAATATTGTAAAGTTAAAAATAGAAAATAAACTAATTTAAAAAAAAGAAAAGATAAAGGAGCAAGAATGCTTCCCTGGTGACTCAGCAGTAAAGAATCTGTCTGCCTCGCTGGGTCAAGAAGATCCCCTGGAGAAGGACATGACAATCCACTTCAGTATTTTTGCCTGGGAAATCCCATGGACAGAGGAGCCTGCTGGGCTAAAGTCCACGGAGTCAGAAAGAGTCAGACACAACTTAATGACTAAAAAGCAAAAAAAAAATTATTAGTAAGAGAGAGGATAATGAAACCAAAGCTCCAATACTTTGTTCACCTCATGTGAAGAGCCAACTAATTGGAAAAGACCCTGATGGTGGATAAGATTGAGGGCAGAAAAGAAGGGGACAACAGAGAATGAGATGGTTGGATGGCATCACTGACTCAATGGAGATGAGTTTGAGCACACTCTGGGAGATAGTGAAGGACAGAGAATTCTGGTGTACTGTAGTCCATGGGGTCGCAAAGAGTTGGACACAACTAAGTGAACAACAACAACAAAACCACTATAATTTAGAAGCTATATTCATTACATAATAAAAGAACATCATAATGTATAAAGATATGGTTCTAATGCTTGCTTGCCATCAGAGTGTTATTTAAAAATTTTTTAATTTATAGGTTCATAATCAAGGTAACAATATCAGTGTGCTCAGTCTTTCTGTCATCAGTATTGTTGAGTATTGAAAAAATTAAAAAAAAAAATCCTGATACCTAAGATTATAAATGCTCCTAAAAATAATCTTGTATCAGTGAGATGAGTTCATTCAAAGTTTTCACTTAATTACTTATTATTATTTTTTTTGCTATACCGTGTGGCCTTTGGGATCTTAGTTCCCTGGCAACAGACTGAACCTGCATCCCCTGCAGCTGAAGCATGGAATCTTAACCACTGGACTGCCAGGGAAGTCCCCAATTAATGTGGGCATAATTTACCATTTATTTACTCAGAGTTCTTCACTTTTAGGGTTATAACGTAATGGATTTAGAATTGTGTTAAATTTTAAAATAAATATAGATAATTTAAGAGGAGACAATTTTGAAAGTACATTTCTTAATTACTAGTGTACTGAATTTTCTCTGAGACACCCTCTCCCACCTAGTTCCTTAAGACACATTTTCTTCCCCCCATTCACCCTGTTCTGTATTTGGGAAGACCCATCCCTGATGGCTGTCTCCTGCCTCTAATTATGCAGAGGACTTTGGGTTAGGTTAGGACAATGGGAGGGAAAAAAAAAAGAGTGGGGTGCAAAACTGAAATAAGCTGGAGAAATTACCCTGCCATTCCCTTCAGCGCCACACATCTCCCAGGACAGGCATCCTATCTCTGTGTGGCGAATACTCACTGGGCTCCAGTAAAACATTTATTGCCCTTGTCTTCTTAGCAAAAGGTCGTGATAGTTTGCCGTGGTAGTACTTTTGTCGGATGTTCTCTTTGCTTGTTTTTACCCTAACAGTGTATCCTCAGACTCACCACTCCAGCCTCATCATTTGAAAAATTTATGGTAAATTCTAATTCATGCCCAAAACTCAGCCTAAAATGTCTAGATATAGTTACTTTTTAAAAATTTGTTTAAAATTGAAAGATAATTGCTTTATAATATTGTGTTGGTTTCTGTCATACACCAACATGAATCAACCATAGGTATACATATGTCCCTTTGCCCTTGAACCTCCCATCTCCCTCTTCTCTAAAATAGCTAGTGGGAATTTGCTCTATGACACAGGGAGCTCATGGTGCTCTGGAAATAACTGACTATTCTCTATTCATATATACACTATAGATCTACATCTATAACCTTACATAGATGAATCACCTTCTTTTGAACTCTTAATTCAATTTGACTTTTCCTTAGTGTGGTATAGTGGTTAACACTATACCGCAGTTGCTTTGGAGTTAGAAGTTGCTTTGGAGTCAGAATGCCCAGACTAGTGTCTCGTTTCTATTATTTACTAATTATGCGATGTTAGGAAAGCATGTTCAGACATTTCTGTCTTAAATTCCTAGTGTTTAGTGTGGAGACTTTAAGAGCGCTTATCACATCGAGTGTTTCTGAGTGAGCTAATAAAGTACTGGGAGCACTGACTAGTGCATGAGTCTTCAACAAGTTATAGGTTTTGTTGTTGTTACTGCTCTGTTCTTTCTATTGTCACTAAAATTACTAATATTACCATCACCTTCACGTGATAAAAATAATGGCAAAATACTTAAAAAAGATAAATTTGCACACCTACCAAGAGTGCATAAGAATATGCATTCTAACATTCCACAGGAAATACTGGTATTTTTCAATATTTAAAATTTTGGTTTGTCTTTTAGGAGAAAATGGGCTTCTAGGTGGTGCTACTGGTAAAGAATCTGCCTGCCAGTGCAGGAGATATAACAAACGGTGGTTCGATCCCTGGATTGGGAGATCCCTTGGAGAAAGGCAGTATTCTTGCCTGGAGAATCCCCATGGACAGAGGAGCCTGGTGGACTACAGTCCATAGAGTTGCAAAGAGTTGAACACAACTGAAGCAACTTAGCATGCATACATGTACAGGAACAAATATCTTATTTGTATCATGTGGTAATTTGTGAGTGTAAATATATTTTCTCATAGGTATGAGTTGCATTTCTTCTTTTAACTTGCCTTAAAGTTTCTAATATTTGCTTTGGAAAATTGCCAAAGAAATTATATTTTTATATATTTTATAATTTTTATCTTTTGCTTTAATAAAAGGAAATGAGATCCTCTGTTATTATAGTTGTGCTTACTTTTGATATTTTATTTATGTCACTTTGCTAATGGTGTATTTTGTGTTATGAAAATTTTTTTTTTTTGGCTGTGCCTGGTGGCTTATGGGAACTCAGTTCCTGAACAGATTGAACCTGGGCCTCTGCAGTGAAAGCCTGGAATCTTGACCACTAGGCCACCAGGGAACTCCCTATAATTTTATATTTTTTCAATAAATCATTCATGTTCTCATGGCTTCTGTTGTATGTGGTATATTTAGAAAAATGTTTGAATAGAAAATTATATATAATTATAATGCTTTCTTTTACCCGTTGTACATCTTGTAATTTTTGTATCATTTTTAATTTTGGTCATATTGTATACTTTTTATATGAGATATATATTTAGATAGGGAGGAAGTAAAAGATGGCATTTTAATGTCACTTTTCTTAGTTTCTTATTTCCTTCAGTGATTTGAAATGCCATCCAAAAATTTCATATGAACCGATGAGTCATATGAGTCTATACCTGTGTTGTCTATTTTAGTATCTTGATCTGACAGATTTAGAAATATATATATAATCCAGTTCTTTGCTTTAGGGTGGAAAATTTTTATTAATTTATGATGAGGATATAATATGGTTATTGTTTCATTCACAGTGTTTTTATACATCACTTTATGATAGTAAATTAATAAGACTGTCCTCTGGATTCTCATATCAGTTTCTGACAACTACTCTTTGGAGGATTCTTGTTAAATTTCTTCATTTCTACACTTTTATATTCTTGCTTCTCTATTCTTGTGAAGTTTTACTTTTTCATCATGTTTCTTACCATCTTCAACATTTTAGTAACCAGAGTAATCAATCAGTTCACAATAATCATTGTAGTGTCAATACTTATACAACAACATCAATAAAAAAATAAATACTCAGTAAAGATTTGTAGAATTAATGTGCAATCAAAAGCAATAGTATTATTAACAATGAATTCTATTAAATGATAATAATTCCCATTATGAAAAGCACGCCTTATTTCTTATATTAATCATCTCTATAATGGTGACTCTGAGTTCCAAAATAATGGAAAAAACTCATATCCTTTAAATATATATACATATATGTGTATACATATAAAAGCAGTTTTAAAGTACTGCAAGTAAGTGATTGGTGTGTTTTCCTCAATAAGTTAAAGACTTGAAGGGAATTTATTTTAAAACATTTTCTTAGAGATCCAAAGATGTTTTTATGCAGGTAAATTTACTGTAAGGAAAGAAAGCTTCAAGGGATGATGCAGATAGTTTACACTGAAGACATTTATACATTTAGGGAAATACACAGTATTATACAAAATTCAAAATAAATAGATATTTATATATATGAATTGATGTATCTAGAAATTTATATCTCTAATTCTATTAAAACTGGTTGCCAGACGATAGATATATTAATGCACAGTCAAGTTATATTCATAAGAATTTATCTTTTAAGAGGGACCATATTTCTCATTATAATTCAAGTCTGCTCTAGCATCAGGTTAATTGCCTTTACAATACTTTTTGCTGTGAACCCTGACAATAAATTTCATTCATAATTTTAGCAAGTTCTCTGAATTCTTATTAGAGGTCATGATTTTAGGAGATATGTTTTTTTCAGCTACATCACACTGTTCAATTGCCCAAAGGTGTTAAATTTTAAGTACCTCGATGATATTTTAACAAACTGGATAGTAACTTTAACAAGTAGTAAAAATCTCCTGTTTTCAGTCACGTGACACCTAACCGCTTTTTCAGTACTATTCTGTTAAAGAACTATGTTGCAGAGTATAGTTGCTAAGGAAACCATCTTCTATGAAATTTAATATAAAATAGAAAACTTTGGAAGAGATATTCAAAATGCACACTGAATCTTTTGTATTAGTCTCTTTTGATTTTGTAGTTGGCATTGGTGTCTTTTCGAACATAGATTTTAATAGCAGATAAAATAAAACATATTTAGGGCTCTAAGTGTATACATAGATTTCAATGTTTGCTAATATAGTGAATATAAAACCTGGAGAATTTTATGAAGCAAATTCCTTTAAAAATTATGAATTTAGCTGTACCAGAGCAAGCTCCAGCAAAGTCATAAAACAGTTTATAATATTTGTGCATATGCTGCTTTCTCAAATATAGATGCTTTAAATTAATGGTCTTTTAAAAATATATGTATTCTGAATTTAATGTTTAAATAAATTTAAATAAATAATAATTATTTAAGTGTAGATGAGGTTAATATTAAAGAGTGAGCATTTTTAGCCTTAGACCTTTTATTATAGTCTCAGTCTCTTTGAAAGATAGAACATTATCAAGTTCACAAATCATTTGAATTTCCCACAAGATTAATGCCTAAATTCTGATGGAACATATAACTTTCTTTAAACTTTTGTAAGTATCTGAAATAACTCAGTATAGGTGTCCATAACATTTTTGCTTATACATGACACAAATGATATAAAATACATTATTTTGTAATATACCAGAACAATGTAAATAAAAAAATAATGATCCTTGACTGCCCTAGTGTTGTGATAGCAGTGGTATTAGTAGCAAAATGATTGTGTCTCTTATAACTAGGCTCTCTTCTAAATGTTTTACATATAGTTTACACTTTTTCTCACCAAATTCTGGGATAGGTCCTATTAGCACTACCTTTTTAGAGAAAAGGAAATGGAAATATGGAGAGTTTGTGTAATTTACCCAATACAATATGCCTAGAGAGTAGAAGCAAGATTTCAAATCAGACAATCTAACATCCCCTCTCAGAGGAAACCTTACTTGTCATTATAGCATTTTAGATCATACATTATACATAAAAATAGTCATGTTCTTATAAAATCTGAATTGTAATCAATAAAATAAGAGAAAATATAATTTCAATGCTGAGTATTATTTGATCAACACTCTAAATGTACCAGACTTTATGTTAAGTTCTTGGAATACAAGGACAGAATAATCATGCCATGGACTATACACACTTAAGCTTATAATATGGTTTAAAAGATAGATATTAAAGGCATATTGACGGTATATGACACAGGAATCTAAAAAAGTAATAAATCAGTTGTTGCCTATGATCATTTGAAGTAATGTAACAGAGCAAACTAACCTAGTCAGAACACATTTTTTTCAGGGCATTTGTTGCATATGTTTCCATGCCAGTATTTTCTTATGTACCTGGTAGCTTAGAATAATAGTTCCTTAAAATGTCTACATTCTAATCTGTGAAACTGAGTGTGTTAACTTACATGGCCAAAGGGACTTTGCAGAGGTGATTGAGTTAAGGATCTAGAGATGGGAAGATTATCCTGGACTGTGGATATGGGAGAAGTGCAGTCAGTAAAAAGACAACTCTTTATTACAAGGAGGCAGGAGGTCAGATTCAAACAAGACATGATGACTGAAGCAGAGGTTGGGGTGATGGGGCCATGAGGCAGGGGCTACAACAGCTTCTAGAAGCTGGAAAAATGAAGAAATTTATTCTCCCACAGAGCCTGCAGAGAGAAAACAGCTGTGCTTACACCTTACCCAGTGAAAATTAATCACAGAATACTGACAACCAGGACTATTAGATAATACATTTGTATTGCTTTAATCCACTAAATATGTGATGATTTATTACAACAGTGAATGGACTCTAATGTAGTACACTTAATACTGTTGCATTTTGTTCCACAATTCAGAAACCCTATATAATATTTCTTAAAAACTGTCTGGTTAAAGCTTTATAATTATTATAGTTGGAAAAAATCAGATGGGTACTTCTTTTACTATGCATGGATTAGAAAAATTTAAATAATACTAGAATGATGCTTTCTTTGGAAATTGAGTGGAAACTTGTATAAGCATTTAGACTTGGTGTCCTTTGAGGAACATGAAATTTGTATTACCTTATTTTAAAATAAACATTTTATTTTAGAACAGTTTTAGATGTCCAGAAACAATGCAAAATTAGTACAGAAAATTCTCATTCTCCTAACGAGAATTTCCCAATATCTCCTAATTTTGAAATCTTGTATGGTACACTAGCTTTTTCTCTTCCAGGTCCTTTTTCTCTTCTAAGATCTCATCCAGAATTCCACATAAAATTTAGTTGCCATGTATGCTTAGGTACTAGTAAGATGTGATAGTTTCTCTGACTTGCCTTGCTGTTGATGCCTTTGACAATTTTGAAGAGCCTCTGTCAAGTATGTGAAGAATGCCTGTCAGCTGGTATTTGTCTGATATTTTCCCTCTTGATTACATTGGGATTATGTGTTTTGGAAGAAAACAGAGATAAAGTGCCATGTTCATCCTATCATATTAAGGATTCATGTTATCACCGTGTCTTCTTGTTGGTGTTCATCTTAATCACCTGGATGAAGCAGCACTTGACAGATTTCTCCACTGGAAAGTTTTTCTTTTTCCTTGTCCATACTAGACTCTTTGGAAGGAAGTCACTGTGTAGCTGTCACTTAGTGAGACGAGAGTGATGTGCTCCTTTCTTTAGTACAGAGTATCTGCAAAAATGATTTATTATTTTTCTGC
Source organism: Giraffa tippelskirchi (assembly GCF_054371585.1). Classification (NCBI taxonomy): domain Eukaryota; kingdom Metazoa; phylum Chordata; class Mammalia; order Artiodactyla; family Giraffidae; genus Giraffa; species Giraffa tippelskirchi. Next base: position 68,582,081 of record NC_137279.1, read on the forward strand.
AAGAGACACTTTTCTCTTCATTCCATCTATTCAATAGCTTACTCATATCTGTACGCATCATATGTATTTATACTTTACAATACAATACAATACTATAATATTTTGTTTCTCAAAATATTCGGGAATTTGCTGTATGGCTCAGGAAACTCAAACAGGGGCTATATATCAACCTAGAGTGGTGCAATGGGGAGGGAGATGTGAGTTAGGTTCAAAATGGAGGGGATATATGTATACCTATGGCTGATTCATGTTGAGGTTTGACAGAAAACAGCAAAATTCTGTAAAGCAATTATCCTTCAATAAAAAGTAAATTAATTTTAAAAAACGAGAAAAAAAAAAACGTATTCCAGCTTTAACTAACTTTCTTTCATATACCACTTGAGCCTTTGATATACTCCCATCACCATGGGTTATTTCTTGTTGTTTTGCATTTTTTTGTTGTAAGCACTTTCGTAGTTTTTGGCACTACAAGATGCTCTGGGCTCTATATTTCAAGGCACTAGAAAGCTATTTCTCAAGGGAGTTTTGAGTTCTTTCATTGGAAAATGGATTAAAAAGCCAAGATCTGGGTACTCAGTGCCAGTGAGGTGTTGTTGCTTCTAAATTAACTTAGGACCCAACAGGCTGGGCTTTCTGTTCCACTGATCTTTGTGAAAACATTTATGTTTTATCACTAATTATTTTATGTATAACATTATTTTACTAACTGAAATAACTATTATATTATCTTGTGATGTTCAAATATATGTATTATATATAAGGGGGTTTGCACTTCCATATTAAATGCAATACCTATAATGTATGAAATATCTTAATTACAGTATTAATATATATTCAAGTATTTTCCTTATACTGATTGACATGCTATTATTTTTTATTCATAATTTTTACTGCTCCTTTCTCTTTTTGTATTTTATTATGAAAAACATTGAAACATCAGAAAAATTTGAAAATTTCCCAGTGAATATCCATATATCTATTATCAAGATACTGCAAAAAATAATTTACTATATTTAATTCATTTACCTATCCATCTATTCAGTTCTTTATCCCTACGTTCATCAATTCATCTTCTTCTTAGAAGCATTTCAACATAAACTGACAATTAGTAAACTTTATCCCTATCATATCAGCAGACATATCACTGATAGAAATTTAATGTTTATTTACAATTTTCTTAGGTAAAATTTACATAGAGTGAAATTCAGCAACATTACATACACTACTTAATGCATTTTGACAGATGTATATACATCATCTGTTAATCCAAATTCCTAACAGGATAGATACCATAGCATTATCTTAGAAATTTCCTGCATGCCTTTTCCCAGATAACCCTTGTTCCTCTAAGGCAATATGCGTGCATGCATGCTAAGTCATCTCAGTCAGGTCCGACTCTTTGCTACCCTATGGACTGTAGCCCACCAGGCTCCTCTGTCCATTGGATTTTCCAGGCAAGAATACTGGAGTGGGTTGCCAAGCCCTCTTCCAGGGGATCTTCTGGACCCAGGGATCCAACCCGAATCTCTTATGTCTCCCACATTGACAAGTAGTTTCTTTACCATCAGCACCACCTGGGAAGCCCCCTAAGGCAGCACGGTTATATTTTATTTTTCCATAATGGATTATTTTGCCTTCTTTGAAGTTTCACAAAATTAGTAATAATATACACTACTTTGTATTTTAGAAGTATCCACTTTGCTTCATGACTCAATTGCTATTAATATCTGTTATGCTTGTTTTGTAGCTGTCTAGACTTGTATTTTATGATTCTGTCATGGTTCGATTACCCAGTCTCCTATTAATAAACTTCTGGATCATTTCCAGATTGTTATATTGTAAATAAAGCTGATAAGAACTTTCTTGTGAATATATTTTTGTGATATGTTTTCATTTCTTTTCCCTGGGCATTTATTTTAATTTATTTTTGTTAAACACCTAGAGTTGGAATAATTTGGTCATAGGTTAGGTGTATATTTATTCTAAAAGAAACTGTCAGATATTTTTTAAATGACTTGTATAAAATGTATACAAGTTACACGTGTCCTATAGTATCACAAATAACGTTGTGAGATTTTAAAGATTTCAGCTATCATCATTTGTATGTGATATCTCATTATAGTTTAAAACTACATTTTTCTGGGGATTAGTGATGTTTCCATGCCAATTTAGGTCATTTGTATATAATTTTTGTGAATTATTAGCTCAAGTCTTAAAATCTTCTACCATTCTTTTTTGCAATTGGTTTATATATTTTTATCTCACCGTTGTGACTTACTTTATGCAGTTTTATATAGATTAGATACGCTTGTCAAATTTACATAATAAATACTTTATTCCTATCTAAGTCAGTATTTTCAGATCCTAATGACTTTGTTCAATGAGCCCAATTTGTCAGGTTGATTGTATGTTTTGGTTTAGTGTGGTTTTGTGGTTTTGTCTTAGTGCTTTTTTGCCTGCTCTATGTAAGAAATACTCTTATCTCCAGGTGATGAAAATATTTTCTCATGGGTTTTTTCATCTCCTTTACCTCATTATTGTTTTATATTTGCAGTGATCCTTCTTGAATTAGTTCTTGTGTGTTATATGAGATAAGGATTCCAGTTCATTTTTTTCAACAAATACTTTAATATTTCAGGCACCACTTAATTGGAAAGTTGATCTCCCCATATTTTATTTCCTTGAGACCTTTATTGAACATAAGGATAATATATGTTTGAATGTATAAATGATTATCCTGTTCCATTGATCTAATTTGTATTTCTCTGTGTTAATGTGATTGTCATTATTTATACCAATCCCGTACTATTTACTGCAGTTTGAAAGTGAGTCTTGAAATCCTAGATTTTACTGGCTCTTATAACTTCTTTGTACTTCCATATAATTTTATGACTAGACTGTAACTGTTTACAAATTTGATTATAATTACGATTGAATCTGTAGAGTAGGTAAGAATGGACATCTTTAAAATACTGAGAAATTTTAATTCCATGAATAATGATATATTTAACACTATGTTTCATTTCCCTTAAAATATTTTATAATTGTCAGAATAGATGTCATAGACAATATTTATTAAATTTATTTTAAATGTTTTATATTACTTTAAATGGTATTATTTTCTTTTTTTTTATTTTGCTTTCCACTGATTTAGTGCTCGTATGTGGAAATAGTTATTTATGTATATTGACCTTGTTCTTATGATACTGGTAAATTTACTTATAGTCATTTTACTGCAGATGATTTTAGGTTTTCTGCTTATCACTATGCTTTCCAATCCTTATGGGCTATTTCCTCCTACTATGTTCAGTAGCTATAGTATTGACTGTAATGTTAAAAGGGGTTCCCAGATGGCACAGTGATAAAGAATCAGCCTGCCAGTGCAGGAGGCGCAGGAAACTTGGGTTCGATCCCTGGGTTAGGAAGATCCCCTAGAAAAAGAAATGGCAGCCCCACTCTAGTATTCTTATCTGGGAACTATCAAGGACAGAGGAGCTTGGTGGGCTACAGTCCATGAGGCCACAAAGAGTTGGGCATGACTTAGCAGCTGAACATACATGTAATACTGAAAACAAGTAGTGAGAATAGACATCCTGATCTTTGGAGAAAATATCCAATATCTCACACTCAACTATAATCTTATTTACAGACTTTTAAAATATATTCATTGAATTAAGAAAGTATTTCTGTGTGTCAAATTTTCTGATATGTATTTTTATCATAAATACGTATTGAATTTTGTCAATACTTTTTCTGCATCTAGTGGTTGATTATATATTTTTCTTCTCCATTATTTTATAATGTGGTAATTTACATTGATTTTTTTAACTTTAAAAAACATTACTGTATTACCATAAAATAATTGAATTGTCAAAGCAGACTCACATAAATCATAGATTTTCTCCGACACCAAACTCTGGAACTTATCCAGAAGTTTCCAACACAAAACCAACTTCTTTCTAGAGAGACCAATACCATCAGAAGTTATTTCTAACTACTCCTTTCTCCCCCATTGTATGTGTAGGTGCTCAGCTGTGTTCAATACTTTTCAACCCCATGGACTGTAGCCCACAAGGCTCCTCTGTCCTTCAGATATTACAGACAAGAATACTGGAGTGCATTTCCATTTTGTACTCCAGGAATGATGTAAACATCAATGCAAACACTCAACCTTGTGTCCATAAAATTACTGTAAAGTTTTTTTTTTTTAAGCATTTTTGTACTCTATGCACTTGACTAACTTACTCTTCAGCTGATCATGTTCTATAAATCCTTAAATTCTGTGTTTATTTACAATGAGTCAAATAGACAAACCATGTTTGTCAAAATGCATTTATTTAAAAGAACTCTCAAGTATATTCTCATTGATAATTGCCATCAGCTTATGTATAGGGAATTCTGATCTAAGTCATAGCCCAGTTGTAGGCCTTACTACACTGTCCACCATCTGATCTTGAGCAATATTGTCTTGGCAAATATTTCTATGTTTCTTTACATAATTTGTCGAAATATAAATTTTATGAAAATATTTCCCCACAAGAATTTATATACACGAGTCTGTAAAACTCCAATGGCTCATGAGCTTTTACCTACCTAATGGAAAATGGAAATTATTTTTGTATATATCATTTTAGTAATGACTTTATCCCTTCACAGGAATTTTGATATTTTTATCAGCTTGATTATACCCTTTCTCTGCCATCAAGTGTTATTTGGCTATTTCTTGTATATTAGTGAAGGAGTGTCTGATATTTTTTAAGCCTCCTTCAGACCAATCTACAATGATATGCATGACATTGATCAAGAACGTCAGGTAAATCCCTCAATATTTTCTCATTCTGATTAGGATGAGAGTTGGTTTTAATGCCAAACTAAAGTTACTAGAGTATAGATTTCAACATAACATTTGACATTCAACACGTAAGTTAAAATTACAGTATAAATTTCTTTTTCACATGCTTAACTTGTTTACCCATAATTACAACACCTGTGCAGTTACTAGGGTCCATTTTTTAAAAACCCTCTAGATGCCACTTGGTGTTTGGACATAACTATTATCATATATCATGGCACATGTTCCTACCAATACAGGTCTTCAGGTAAGATAATACTACTCATTTTCTCCCCAGTTACATTGACATGGTGTTGATTTTTAATATTATTCTTTTAATCCTGACAATTTGAACCAAAAATAAGTGATTTTACTGGTGAGCTGTATGACCTGGGTACATAGAGAACAAGAGAACAGAAATAAAGACCACATAGTCTAAGGTCGTTCTTCCTCAGCTTAAACTTGTAATATTGTCCTCATAAGTCCTCATAGAGATCTCTGGCACAGATCTCTAACACACCTCACCTGAACACTGAACCTTTAAGGAGATGAGATTTCCCAGTAATAATATTATCCAATCCCCTTCCTTGGGAAATGAAACAGACCTACTCTTCTATCATTGATAATGCCTGTGATATTCCATCAGGGATCTGGTCTCTCTGGTCCATTCACAAATCCTTCATTATCCTCCTGAAATGACTTCTTCATGCAAAAAGTCTCCTGGAAAAACACTTCTTTTATCATCCACATTTGTTATAAGTATTCTTCTCATCATGCATTACATACATAAGGTAGCAATTTTGACACTGGTAAATTTAGTTATACAGTATTGATCAAAATTTATGATAAGTTCCTTGAAACTCTTTTATTTATCATCATCTACAATCTTAGTGTCAAATGAATTCCCCTAAGTGTCCCCTAAAGGAGCATCGCTGGTAAATGGGAAGTAACATTACACTTTTTAAGACCATTTGAGTAACATTTCCACTTTACTTGAAAGCATTATAACTACAATAAAATTTGTAATTCAGACATCATATTTCCCTCATGTTACTTAAAAAAAAAAAACAGTAGCATAGACCAAAAATCATGTACAAAATTATCACACCAATTGGCTACCAGTCAACTAAGTCATCAGAGTTAGCAGATCATGCCTTACTCTAGATTGCTTGGTCTGGGTCAGTAACCATAAATCAGCATAGTTCAGTTTCCCAATTTGGGCAAAATCAATAGTGGTTTTATTAGCATCAGTTAAAAGTTAATGACAGACCTGAGAAAATGTAATGTGTGTTAGCAAATACAGTACACTGAGTTTTGCTTTTAAGTGCTCTCATGATTGCATCCTTCCTAGGAATTAAGCATGCATTCCCTGGTGGCTCAGATGGTAAAGAATCTACCTACAATGAGGGAGACTCAGGTTCAGTCTCTGAGTCTGGAAGATACCCTGGAAGAAGAAATGGCAACCCACTCCAATATTCTTGCCTGAAAAATTCCATGGACATAGAAGACTGGAAGGCTACAGTCCATGGGGTCTCAAAGAGTCAAACACAACTGAGCAACTAACACAAACACACACACACACACACACACACACACACACACACAAACTTCATTACCATCTGCCATGATTTCTCTTGGTTTCCACTGAGGATCCTTCTTAACTCATATTTTCCTTACATTTATATGGTGTTTAGTTTTGACTATATGATGTACCCACAAAACAAGGATTATAATCAGTATTACATGGATCTCTCTTTGATCCATCCCTGGAAGATATTTAAATATTTGGTGGGTAGAGAATTACAGGATTCCCCCTGCCTTTACATAACAGGGATGCATTCACTGTTACTACAAATCTGGATACACAAGGGGCAGTTTTGATCCAACACAGGATGCCCTCAGGAATACATCATATTTAACAAAATCCTGAAAAATAATGCTGTGAAAGTGCTGCACTCAATATGCCAGCAAATATGGAAAACTCAGCAGTGGCCACAGGACTGGAAAAGGTCACATTTCATTCCAATCCCAAAGAAAGGCAACGCCAAAGGATGCTCAAAGTACTGCACAATTGCACTCATCTCACACACTAGTAAAGTAATGCTCAAAATTCTCCAAGCAAGGCTTCAGCAATACATGAACCGTGAACTTCCAGATGTTCAAGCTGATTTTAGAAAAGGCAGAGGAACCAGAGACCAAATTCACAACATCCACGGGATCATTGAAAAAGTAAGAGAGTTCCAGAAAAGCATCTGTTTCTGCCTTATTGACTATGCCAAAGCCTTTGACTGTGTGGATCACAATAAACTGTGGAAAATTCTGAAAGAGATGGGAATACCAGACCACCTGACCTGCCTCTTGAGAAACCTGTATGCAGGTCAGGAAGCAACAGTTAGAACTGGACATGGAACAATAGACTGGTTCCAAATAGGAAAAGGAGTGTGTCAAGGCTGTATATTGTCACCCTGATTATTTAACTTATATGCAGAGTACATCATGAGAAACGTTGGGCTAGAAGAAGCACAAGCTGGAATCAAGATTGCTGGGAGAAATATCAATAACCTCAGATATGCAGATGACACCACCCTTATGGCAGAAAGTGAAGAAGAACTAAAAAGTCTCTTGATGAAAGTGAAAGAGAAAAGTGAAAAAGTTGGCTTAAAGCTCAACATTCAGAAAACTAAGATCATGACAACTGGTCCCATCACTTCACAGGAAATAGATGGGGAAACAGTGGAAACGGTGCCTGACTTTATTTTTCTGGGCTCCAAAATCACTGCAGATGGTGATTGAAGCCATTAAATTAAAAGACACTTACTCCTTGGAAGGAAAGTTATGACCAACCTAGACCGCATATTAAAAGCAGAGACATTACTTTGCCAACAAAGGTCTGTCTAGTCAAGACTATGGTTTTTCCAGTAGTCATGTATGGATGTGAGAGTTGGACTGTGAAGAAAGCTGACTGCTGAAGAATTGATGCTTTTGAACTGTGGTGTTGGAGAAGACTTGAGAGTTCCTTGGACTGCAAGGAGATCCAACCAGTCCATCCTAAAGAAGATCAGTCCTGGGTGTTCATTGGAAGGACTGATGTTGAAGCTGAAACTCCAATACATTGGCCACCTCATGCGAATAGTTGACTCACTGGAAAAGAGCCTGATGCTGGGAAGGATTGCGGGCAATAGGAGAAAGGGACAACAGAGGACGAGATGGCTGGATGGCATCACCGACTCGATGGACATGGGTTTTGGTAAACTCCGGGGGTTGGTGTTGGACAGGGAGGCCTAGCGTGTTGCGGTTCATGGGGTCGCAAAGAGTCAGACAAGACTGAGAGACTGAACTGAACTGAACAGAAGTTCACTGATGTCTCCTTTGATTTACACACACATAACTACAAACCCTTAATAAGGAACATCCAGGTCAGTCAAGATAAATAAAACCTTTGTGAGATGGGAAAGATATAAAAAGCCTCAATCACTCCTTCTCATTTTCCAATCCTAGAGATCTTTCCAGTGAGACTCTAACCATAGACTGCTGCTGCTAAGTCACCTCAGTCGTGTCTAACTCTCTGCAACCCCACAGATGGCAGCCCACCAGGCTCTGCCGTCCCTGAGATTCTCCAGGCAAGAACACTGGAGTGGGTTGTCATTTCCTTCTCCAATGCATGAAAGTGAAGAGTGAAAGTGAAGTTGCTCAGTCGTGTCCGACTCTTAGTGACCCCATGGACTGCAGCCTACCAGGCTCCTCTATCCATGGGATTTTCCAGGCAAGAGTACTGGAGTGGGATGCCATTGCCTTCTCCGACCATAGAGTGCAGTGTGTCATATTTTTTGAAATATGTGTATTCATTTGACTCATTCAGTCTGTTGAACACTTTTTAACACACATTTTCAGCAACAGATATTTTAAATTCTTTTTAAATTGTCTATTAATTTTTAAAAAAAGTGTCTATTTTTGGCTGTGCTGGGTCTTTGCTGCTGCGTGAGCTTTTCTATCATTGTGGAAAGTGGGGGCTACTCTATAGTTGAGGTGCTCCGGATTCTTATTGGTGTGACTCCCCTTATTGTGGAGCACAGGCTCTAGGGTTAGGGCTTCATTACTCATGGCACGTGGACTCAGTAGTTGCAGTTCCCAGGCTCTAGTGTGCAGGCTCAATAGTTGTGGTGTATAGGCTTAGTTGTTCTGCAGCAGATGGGATTTTCTCAGACCAGAGATCATACAGATGTCTCCTGTATTGGCAGGCAGATTCTTTACCATTGAGTCATCAGTGAAGCCCAACAACAGATATTTTAAATTGTTCTTTTTATTTTGTAGGACAACCACTGCTCTGAGATGCAGTATCTACATTATTATATTATTTCCTTGCTGATATTTAAACACTAACAACCATAACATGTGGACCTTAATAAATAGAAACATTTATTTAGTTAATTATAACGAGTTACGGGTGTACGATATGGTCATTCACACTTATGAAAAAGTCATACTTCATTTATATCAACTATAAAATAATGGCTATATTCTCCATATTGTTCGATATATTTTATAGCTTACTTTTTACATAATAGTTTCTACATCTTAATTCTTTACCCCTATATTTCACCTCCTCCCTCTATCTCTCCACTAATAGTTGGTTCTCTATATCTTTGAGTCTGCACCTTTGTTTGCTATATTCGCTAGTTATATTTTTAGATGCCATGTATAAATTATATCATACAGTATGTGTCTTTCTCTAATTTATTTCATTAGCAAAATACCCTTAAAGCTTGGTGCTGCAAATGGCAAAATTTTATTCTGTTTCGTTTATGGCTGCCTGGTATTCCATTCTATACATATACCAGTTTTCTTTATCCATTTATCTGTTGATGGACACTTAGATTGCATCCAATTCTTCACAATTATAAATAATACTGCTATGAACATTTGGATGTATGTTTCTTTTTTAAATAGAGCTTTAAGTTTTTATGGATATATAACAAGGAGTGGAATTGATCGATCATATGGCAATTTGATTGTTAGTTTTTTGACAAAACTCCATACTACTTTTCACCCTGGCTACACCAGTTTACATTCCCGTCAACAGTATACAGGGTTCCTTTTGCCCACATCGTAGCCAACCCATGTTATTTATGTTATTTTTGATGATAGTCATCTGGTTAAGTGTGAGGTCATGCCTCATGGCAATTTTGATTTGAATTTCCCTGATGACTAGCAATGTTGAGCATTTTCTCATATGCCTGTTTTTGTTCACTGGCTAAGTTTTGTCCGAATCTTTGTAATTTCATGGACTGCAGCACGCCAGGCTTCTCTGTCCTTCAGCATCTCCCAGAGTTTGCTCAAACTCATGTCCATTGAGTCACTGATGTCATCCAACCATCTCATTCTCTGTTATCCCCTTCTCCTCCTGCCCTCAATCTTTCTCAGCATCTTGGTCTTTTCCAGTGAGTTGGCTCTTTGCTTCAGGTAGCCAACATAGCTTCAGCATCCATCCTTTCAATGAATATTCAGGATTGATTTCCTTTAGGACTGACTGATTTAATCTCCTTGCTGTCCAAGGGATTCTCAAGAGTCTTTTCCAGCACCACAGTTCAAAAGCATCGATTCTTTGGCACTCAGACTTCTTTATGGTCCAAATCTCACATCCATGCATGACTGCTGGAAAAACCATAGTGCTGAATGTATGGACCTTGGTTGAAAAAGTGATGCCTCTGTTTTTTAATACACTGTCTAGATTTGTCGTAGCTTTTTTTCCAAGAAGCAAGTGTCCTTTAATTTGATGGCTACAGTTACCGTCTCCAATGACTTTAAGCCAGCTTTCTCAGTCTATTCTCATCTTGAGTCTCTTTAGTTCCTCTTTGCTTTCTGCCATTAGAGTGGTATCATCTGCATATCTGAGGTTGTTGACATTTCTCCTGGTAATCTTGATTCCAGCTTGTGATCCAGCTCAGCATTTCGCATGATGTACTCCGCATATAAGTTAAAATAACAGAGTGACAATATACAGCCTTGATATACTTCTTTCCCAATTTTGAACCACTCCATTGTTCCATGTCAGATTCTAACTGTTGCTTCTTTTCCTGCACACAAGTTTTTCAGGAGGCTGGTAAGGTGGTCTGGTATTCCCATCTCTCTTAGAATTTTCCACAGTGTATTGTGATCTACACAGTCAAAGGCTTTTGGCATAGTCAATGAATTAGAAATAGATTTTTTTTTTTCTTTTGGGAATTCTTCTATGATCCAGAGGATCTTGGCAGCTTAGTTCCTCTGCCTTCTCTAAATGTACCTGCTGGCCATCTGGCCTGTTTGGGGGGAAAAAAAATGTCTATTCTGATATTTTTCCCATTTTTTAATCAGGTTGTTTGGTTTTTTTTGGATATTGAGTTATATGAGCTCTTTATCAGTCATGTAATTTGCAAATATCTTCTCTCATTCAGTAGGCTGTCTTCATTTTATGTGTGGTTCCTTTGCTACATAAAAGACTTTTAGTTTAATTAGGTCCCATTTGTTTACTTTTGCTTTTATATCCTTTGCATTTTTTATTTTCTAAACTTTTACCTGCATTATCCATAATTGCTTTTGTTACAAATAGATCAGTGAAGTTCTAGGGTAGGATGAGTTTTAATTCCAATTGATCACTTAATATTTATTTGTACCCACCACACTGCATAATGCCAGTAAGAAGGATCAATTATGAGCAAGTTCTCCACTTGGTGGAACTTTTACCTACAGTCTGAATATTCACTGGAAGGACTAATGCTGATGCAATACTTTGGCCACCTGATGCAAAGAGCTGACTCATTGGAAAAGACCCTGATGCTGAGAAACATTGAGGGCAAGAGGAAAAGGGGATGACAGAGGATGAGATTGTTAGATGGCATCACTGACTCAATAGACATGAATTTGAGCAAATTCCAGGAGATAGTGAAAGACAGAGAAGCCTGGCATGCTGCAGTTGATAGGGACGCAATGAGTCAGACATGACTTAGCAACTGAACAGCAACAACAAAATCATTGAATGAGTTCTTTTGTATTCTTACTAAATAAAATTTCTTACCATTTTTAGAGACTTCAGTGAGTGAGAAGGAAATGTACCATATTTTTTTTCATTTTTCCCTCTGTGCATGCTTCCTCCTCCTCCTTAAAGAATTTCTATAAGATTGTTAGTACTTTTCCTTACATGTTTTGTAGATTTCATTCATTAAATAATCTAGACATAGAGTTGTGTTTGTGAAAATTTTTAATTTGAGAATTTTACTTTGTATAAGATACAGGCAAGATATTTTGGCAAAATTTTTTTGTAGTAATTTTGAATTGGTCTATTTTGTCTAAGTTTATAGAATTAATTAGCATAAATTTTCATTATAGCATCTTATTATATTCATATTATGAGTAGCATTCTCAGTGATGCCTTTCTCCTAATCCTATTATTGATTAATTGTATATTATTCATTATTATTTTTTTAACTCAGATTACCAATTATATTGATCATTTCAAAGAAAACTTTTCCGCTTCTTGATATACTTTCATTTCTGTTTTTTATTTCTATTTTAATTATTTCATTTCTTCTTTCTTGATGTGGGAACTTATAGCATTTAATTTATATTCTTTTCCAATATGTACATGTGAGTTTGTTCATTTCTAACTACTGCTTTAGATGCAGTCCACAAATATTGATATGGTGAACATTTAAAATATTATGATTCTAAATATAATGGACATGAGTTTAAGTGAGCTCTAGGAGAGGGGATGGACAGGGAAGTCTGGTGTGCTGCAGTCCACGGGGTCACAATGAGTCAGACACGACTGAGTGACTGAACAACAACAATTCTATCTACCTGTCTAGTCCATAAACTTCAAATATTGGTAATAAGGCAATTATTGCTGTATTATATATGTTAAAATATGTAGTATATCCAGTGTTTTTCATTGCTTAAATTATATCCAGGTTTACATCTGGTACTGTTTTTCTTTATCCTCATTAACATTCTTTGTCAGTTCTTCAAATGTATTTTTGAGTGGATGGAAGGAGGAGTCTTATGGAAGCAAATTCCCTCAGTTATTCTTTTTCAGAAAGAATTTATTTTCTATTAATTATAAAACCTTTTTTTCCTGCTGGGTATAGAATTCTCTTTATTTTAAAATTTTGTTTATATTTTTAATACAATTTTAAAGGTTGCTTTCCATATACAGTTATTACAAAATATTACCTATGCTTCCTGTGTGTACAATTCATTGCTGAGCCTATCTTATACACAGTAGTTTCCACCTCCCATGCCCCCAGTCTTATATTACCTGCCCCCATTGTAAACTACCAGTTTACTCTCTATATCTGTGAATCTGCTTCTTTTTTGTTATACTCACTACTTTGTTGTACTTTTTAAATTCCACATATAAGGTATATTACAGTATTTGTCTTACTCTATCTGACTTATTTCACTTAGCGTAATACACTCCAAGTCCATCCATGTCACTGCAAATGGCAAAAGGTAACATTTTATGGCTGAGTAGTATTCCATTATGTGTGTATGTGTTGTTGTTGTTGTTCAGTCACTCAGTCATATCTGACTCTTTGTGACACCATGGATGGCAACATGCCAGGCTTCCCTGTCCTTCACCATCTCCCAGAGCTTGCTCAAATTCACGTTCATCAAGTCAGTGTTGCCATCCAATCATCTCATCCTCTTTTGTCCCCTTCTACTCCTCCCTTCAATCTCTCCTAGCATCAGGGTCTTTTCTAAGGAGACAGTTCTGTGCATCAGGTGCCCAAAGTATTGGAGATTCAGCTTCAGCATCAGTCCTTCCAATGCATATTCATGGCTGATTTCCTTTAGGATTGACTGGCTTGATCTCCTTGCAGTCCAAGGGACTCTCAAGAGTCTTCTCCAACACCACAATTTCAAAGCATCAATTCTTTGGCGCTCAGCTTTCTTTATGGTCCAACTCTCACATCCAAACATGACTACTGGAAAAACCATAGCTTTGTATATATGGATCTTTGTCAGCAAAGTAATGTCTCTGCTTTTCAATATGCTGTCTATGTTTGTCATAGCTTTTCTTCCAATGAGCAAGCATCTTTTAAATTCATGGCTGCAGTCACCATCTTCAGTGACCTTGGGGCCCAAGAAAATAAAGTCTGTCACTGTTTCCATTGTTTCCCCATCTATTTGCCATGGAACAAAGGGACCAAATGACATGATCTTTGTTTTTTAAATATTAAGTTTTAAGCAGGCTTTTTCACTCTCCTCTTTCACCTTCATCAAGAGGCTCTTTAATTCCTCTTAGCTTTCTACCATAAAGATGGTGTCATCTGCATTTCTGAGTTTATTGGTATTTCTTCCGGCAGTCTTGATTCCAGCTTGGGCTTCATCCAGCCTGGCCTTTCTCATAATGTCCTCTACATATAAGTTAAATAAGCAGGATACATAATACAGCCTTGATGTACTCTTTTCCTAATTTGGAACCAGTCCATTTTTCCATGCCCGGTTCTCATGTTACTTCTTGACCTGCATACAGATTTCACAGGAGGCAGGTGAGGTGTTCTGGTATATATATATATATATATACACCACCTCTTAGTTATCCACTTATCTCTTATAGGACACTTTAGGTTGCTTCCATATCTTGACAAATGTAAATAATGCAGCTATGAATGATGAGGTGCATGAATATTTTCAAATTAGTGTTTTTGTTTTATTCAGATATATACCCAGGAGTGGAATCACTAGATCATATGACAGTTCTATTTTTGTTTTTTTTACAAAGTTCCATACAGTTTTCCACAGTGGCTGATTCAATCTTCATTAACACCAACAGTGTACAAAAGTTCACTTCTAGCTACATCCTTGCTTAAATTTATTGTTTGTGTTCTTTTTGATGATAGTTATTTTGACAGGTGTAAGGTGATGCCTCATGGTCATTTTGTTTTATATTTCCCTAGCGATAAGCAATGCTGAGCAACTATTCATGTGCCTGTTGACCATCTGCATTTTCTCTTTGGAAAAGTGTCTATTCAATTCTTCTTCCCATTTTTCAATTAGACTCCTTTTTAGATACTTTTTAGATAAGTTGTATGAACTAGGTATAGATGTTGGATAGTAATCCCTTATTGGTCATGTCATATGCAGATATTTTTTTCTCATTCAATAGGTTGTCTTTTAATTTTGCCAATGGTTTCCTCTGCTGAGCAAAAGCTTTTAAGTTTAACTAGGTCCCACTTGTTTATATTTGTTTTTATTTCCTTTACTTTAGGAGAGAGCGCCAAAATAATATTGTTGCAAATTTACATCAAAGAATGTTCTGCCTATACTTTCCTCTAGGAGTTTTATATTATCCAGTTTTACATTTAGCTTTTTAATATATTTTTAGTTTATGTTTGTGTATGATGTTAGAAAATGTTCTAATTTCATGCTTTTACAAGTAACTGTCCAGTTATCCCAGCACCACTTATTGAAGACACTGTCCTTTCTCCATTGCATATTCTTGCTTCCTTTCTTGTAGATCAATTTACCATAAAGTGTGTGTGCAATCCTGTTGCATTGATCTAAAATGTGTTTTTTGTGCCAGTATAATACTGTTCTGATTAATGTGACTTTGCAGTTCAGTCTGAAATCTGAGAGTGATTCCTCCATCTCTGTTCTTTCTCCAGATTGATTTGGCCATTCAGGGTCTTTTGCGCTTGCATAAAAATTTAAATTTATTTTGTTCTAGTCCTGTGAAAATTGCCATTGGTTACTTTGATAGAAATTGCATTGAATCTGTAGATTGCCTTGATAGTATGGTCATTTTAATAATAGTGATTCTTCTAATCCTAGAACATAACATATCTCTCAGTGTGTTTGTGTGTCTTCAGTTTCCTTCATCAGTATCTTAGAGGTTTCAGAAACAGGTCTTTTGCCTCCCTAGGTAGGTTTATTCCAAGATATTTCATTCTATTTCATGCAGTGGTAAATAGAATTTTTCCTTTAATTTCTATTTCTAATAGTTCATTGTTAGTGTATTGTAATGGAACAATATTGTGTATTAGTTTTGTATTCTGCAACTTTACTTAGTGCATTGATGAGCTCTGGTGGTTTTCTGGTGGTATCTTTAAGATTTTCAATGCACAGTACCATGTCATCTGGAAACAGTGAGAGCATACCAGGCTTCTCTGTCATTCACTATCTACCGGAGTTTGATCAGACATGTCCATTGAGATGCTGATGCAATCCAACCATTGCATCCTCTGTCACTCCCTTTTTCTTTGCCTTCAATCTTCCCAGAAGCAGGGTCTTTTCCACTGAGTCAGGACTTTGCATCAGGTGGCCAAAGTATTGGAGCATCAGTCAGTCCTTCCAATGAATATTCAGAATTTATTTTCTTTTGTATTGACTGGTTTAATCTCCTTGTAGTCCAAGGGACTCTCAAGAGTCTCCTCCAATATCATAGTCAAAAGCAGTAATTCTTTGGAGCTTGGCCTTTTTTATGGACCAACTCTCACATCTGTACATTACTACTGGAAAAACCATAGCTTTGAGTATACAGACCTTTGTCTGCAAAGTGATGTCTCTGCTTTCTAATACTCTATCTAGGCTTTTCTTCCAAAGAGCAAGCATCTTTTAATGTCATGGTTGCAGTCACCATCTGTAGTGATTTTAGAGCCCCCCAAAATAAAGTCCCTCACTGTTTCCATTGTTCCCCATCTATTTGCCACGAAGTGATGGGACTGGATGCCATGATCTTTGACTTTTGAATGTTGAGTTTTATGCCAGCATTTTCACTCTTCTCTTTCATTTTCATCAAGAGGCTCTTTAGTCCCTCTTCACTTTCTGCCATAAGGGTGGTGTCATATGCAAATCTGAGGTTATTGGTATTTCTACTGGCAATCTTGATTCCAGCTTGAGCTTATCCAGCCCAGGATTTTGCATGATATACTCTGTATATAAGCTAAACAAGCAGGGTGACAATATACAGCCTTAACATATTATTTTCCCAATTTTGAACCATCTGTTGTTTCATGTCCTTTTCTAACTGTTGCTTCTTGATCTGCATATACATTTCCCAGGAGGCAGGTAAGGTAGCCTGGCATTCCCATCTCTTTAAGGAATTTACAGGGTTTTTTTGTGTGTGTGTGATCCACACAGTCAAAGGCTTTAATGTAGTCAATGAAGCAGAAGTACATGTTTTTCTGAAATCCCTTGTTTTTTCTATGATCCAGCGGATATTAACAATATGATTTCTGAATCCTCCAACTTTTCTAAGTCTAGCTTGAATATCTGGAAGTTCTCAATTCACATATTGTTTAAGGCTAGCTTGAAGGATTTTAAGCATTAATAAATCCTTGCTAACATATGAATGAGTGCAACTGTGTGGTAGTTTTAACATTTTTAATCTTTGCCCTTCCTTGTGGTTGAAATGAAAACTCACCTTTTCCTGTTGTGTTTTCCAAATTTGCTGATATAGTGAGTACAGCACTTTAACAGCATCATCTTTGAGAATTTGAAATAGCTCAGCTGAAATTCCATCATCTCCATTAACTTTGTTCATAGTGATGCTTCTTAAGACCCACTTGACTTCACTCTAGGTAGTCTGGCTCTAAGTGAGTAATCACACCAAGCATCATTAAGATCTTTTTTTACATAGTTCTTCTGTGTATTCTTGCCACTCCTTCTTTATATATTTTGCTTCTTTTAGGTCCATACTATTTCTGTCCTTTATTGTGCCCATCTTTGCGTGAAATGTTCCCTTGGTGTCTCTAATTTTCTTGAATAAATAGCTAGTCTTTCTCATTCTATTGTTTTCCTCTACTTTTTTGCATGTTCACTTAGGAAGACTTTCTTATCTCTTCTTGGTGTTCTTTGGAACTCTGCTTTCAGATGGGTATATTTTTCCTTTCCTCCTTTGCTTTTTGCTTCTCTTCTCAGTTATTTATAAGGCTTCTTCAGACAACCATTTTGCCTTTTTGCATTTCTTTTTCTTAGTGATGATTTTGATCACTGCCTCCTGTACAATGTTAGGAACTTCCATCTGTAGTTGTTCTGGTACTCTGTTTATCAGATATAATCCCTTGAACCTATTTGTCACTTCCACTGTATAATCACAAGGGATTTATTTAGGTCATACCTGAATTGCCTAGTGGTTTTACCTACTTTCTTCAATTTAAGTCTTTATTTTGCACTAATAAGACTTTCCTAATAAGACTATCTAATTGACAGGTGTCTCATCAGTAATCATAGGCAACCATTCCAAGGTCAGTAATCTATATGTTTATTTTTTGAATTTGTATTTGTACAAAAAATAACAAGCAAGGGAAACAAATGGAATATATTGATAAATGACAAATATTAGAGTTTAAACTGAAGGCAGTCCTCCCTTGTGACTCTAGGTGACACTGATTTTGCTGGTCTCTGGCTCACATTGCCTGCATATTCCCTTCCAAACAGCCCAGAACTCTATTCCATTGTCTTTCTTTTCCATTGTTTGAGTCTAATTCTTGTCTTTTCGAAAAGATTTTAATCTCCTTGAGAAGTAAAATGTATTTTATGCATTTTTGTACCCCTCACACTAGCTTGCACATAATAGGTTATTTCATTGGTTGATTAAAAGACAACCAGTAAAAGAAAATGGTGTTTTCTGGAAAATCAATTATTATTAAGTTTATTATTCAAGATATTTGAATATGTTTACTCCAACTATATAACTAAGTTTATCATTCACTTTTTTCCTTAATTCACTAAAAAATGTTTGCTATTTTTAATATCTTATATTTGCATTTTTATATTAAAACATATTTTTTCCTATTCTCATGCACATACATATGTGTTCACAAAACTATAAAATGAGAATAGCTGCCTTATAGTAATGAAAGAATTTGCATATTTCCAAACGCATCAAGAGTCTATCCTGATAGCTCAGTTGGTAAAGAATCCACCTGCAATACAGGAGACCCTGGTTTGATTCCTGGATTGGGAAGGTCTGCTGGAGAAGGGATAGGGTGCCCACTCCAGTATTCTTGGGTTTCCCTTGTGGATCAGCTGGAAAATAATTGGTCTGTGATGCAGAATACCTGGGTTCGATCCCTGGGTTGGGAAGATCCCCTGGAGACGGGAATGGATACTCACTCCAGTATTCTGGCCTGGAGACTTCCATGGATTGTTTAATCCACAAGGTTTAATCCACAGCAAAGAGTCTAACAGGACTGAGCGACTTTCACTTTCAAACTCATCAAAATGTACAATTCAAATATATGCAATTTTATATAACAATTGCATCTCAACAAAGCTATTTTTTAAAAAGTAGATAATTAAGGCTTGAAAGAAGTGAAAAGTGAAAGTGTTAGTAACTCAGTCCTTTCTGTCTCTGTGACCCCATGGACTGCAGCCCACCAGGCTCCTCTGTCCATGGAATTCTTCTCTGGAGTCAGTTGCCATTCCCTTCTCCAGGGATCTTCCTGACTTAGGTATCGATTGCCAATCTCCTGCATTGGATGCAGATTCTTTACCATCTTAACCACCAGGGCAGCCCAGTTAAGGCGTGTAAAAGGTAAATAACTTGTCAAATTATAAATATCTAATAAATAGCTTTGCCAGGTTTATCCAGTTCTAAAGCACACATGATTCCCTATGAATCTTTAGTAAAAATGTTTAATAAGAATAATGTAATATCCACTCTTGAGTACATTAAACAAATTAAATTATTTTGCCACATTCTTTCTTGTATAGATTCAGAATTCTTGATCTTAACGCATAAACACCAGAGTGTTTTGCTAGGTACCATAGACTGGAATCAACTCAGCTGAAAGTTTTAGAAATTCTCAAAAAAAAACCCAAAATTTCACCAAGGAAATATTTAAAAGAGAAATGTCATCTGGGATTCATTCATTGCCTATGAGGAACATTTTTAATTATTTAGAGCTTGCTGCACTTTTCCCTTTCATGCACTGGAGAAGGAAATGGCAACCCACTCCAGTGTTCTTGCCTGGAGAATCCCAGGGACGGGGGAGCCTGGTGGGCTGCCGTCTATGGGGTCGCACAGAGTCGGACACGACTGAAGCGACTTAGCAGCAGCAGCAGCACATTTTTTAAATTGGAAATCAAGCAGATTTCCATTCATTTTTGCTCAACCAATGTTTCTATTTTTCCTCACAAACACATACCAGGTTGTTGCTTTGGCTAGAATTGAACAAACACAGGTGCTAAAATTATCAGTTTCCTCATATTTTTTTCTATATACTTGTGCTATGGAAGTCATTAAGTCTCTGTAAATGACACATTTTCCCAATTCATTACACCTAAAGAAACTGCCAGGCAAAATGTACTGCCAACATATGAGTCACTGAAGACTCCCCATATGTATTTTGCAAGCAGGTGTTTCATGTGCAATTTGCCAGAAGCAAACTGTTTTTCAGGTGCATAGAGAATATCATCTTTGTACAAAAAAGGAACAATAATAACTACTCCTAGTAGAGTTTTTTTCTCAATGGGTGAGCATTGTAGAATTGTTATACAAAGGACTGAATTGAACATACAATATTTGGCATCCTAAGTTCACCCATCCAATTGGGTTCCAAGTTACTTATCCCAGAATGGATGGAGATAGAATGCCAGAAGATGAGGATAAACATGGTTAAAGTACATTTTATGTAAAATACAGTGCTTTTTTCATACCTCTGTGTGTGAAGTGCTGTTTTATATACTTGATAAATGGCAAAAGTGTGACTCAGATTTTATGCAGCTTTCCCAAAATCGCACAGTTCATTAAGGTGTACCAGACTTCATATCAATGTCAGTCTGACTGGAAAACATAATTTCAGTGATTTGATTTCTGCTTTGGTCTCTATTTGGAGAAGGCAATGGCACCCCACTCCAGTACTCTTGCCTGGACAATCCCATGGACGCAGGAGCCTGGTAGGTTACAGTCCATGGGGTCGCTAAGAGTTGGACATGACTGAGCAACTTCACTTTCACTTTTCCCTTTCACGCACTGGAGAAGGAAATGGAAACCCACTCCAGTATTCTTGCCTGGAGAATCCCAGGGGCAGCGGAGCCTGGTGGGCTGCCGTCTATGGGGTTGCACAGAGTCAGACACGACTGAAGTGACTTAGCAGCAGCAGCAGCAGCAGTTGGTCTCTATTTTCTTATTCTTGGAACCTGAGCTCCCTGAGATTGGAATACTTCATATGACTTGAAATAAAGAGACCATCTTAGCCCCCTGTGTTTGCTTAATTCTAACCAAAGCAACCTGATATGTCTTTGTGAGCAAAAGTAGAAACATTGATAGTGAACAAGATCGTGTCATTTTATGGAAAGATTGGCAAAAATGACCTATAACATTTCTACTTTCCTAATATTTGAGTTTAGAGGTCAAATTACCATTGAGGTACTGTTTATTTGATTCATTTTTTTCTTTCCTCTATGGTGAATATGTACTATGGCTAGGCTTGATTCACAGTCCTTGTGTTAACATAGAGTCTAATAGAAATTTCTATTAGATTTTTGTCCTAAAGTTATACATATATCCATTAATAATCATTATATCTTACATATTATCTCAAAACACAAGATGTACCATTTCACTCAAAACTGAAGCATTCCTGTGCCAGCTCACAGAAAGGAGTCAAAAAAGAAGAGCATTTTAGCACAGGATATCAGCTGATTGGATTTAATTTATAACCCAACGTTTTCACTTACCAACTGTGACAATAACTGTGTAAAATATTTTTATTTTAGTTATATTTTCTACTTCATGAGCTTCAAATTTCTACCTCAGTGGATTGTTTTCAACATTAATGAGATAATAAATCTAGATAGCTAATGATAATATAGTTCTTATTGTCAAATACATGATGCTAATAAATGCTTGTCTTTTTCATTGCAATGAGAATCTATATGTCTAGATTTCACCTGCATTCTGAAACAATATGAGAATGAAAATGTGAGAAATTGAAAAAATTAAATATTAAGACTCTCAATTCACACGTATTAGTATTTGTCTTTTCAAAAAATAAGATACAAGTTTCTATACACCAATTGACATTGATGAGCTTTGTATGCAAGCAATGCTAGCAGCCTCTGCCTCATTCTTAGGCTTATATTTTGGAGGATCACAGAGCTGAATCTAGTGACCCAGAACCAGGCCCAATGTAGGACCTGAGGCAGTTTTATTTTAGGTTAAAGATTATGCAAATTCCCATGGAATATGAATATGAGAAACTTGACAGTACATAGTCCCATATAATGCTCTACATCCTCTGTATTTTTGTTTTTATACATTCTACTTCTAAATATTTTATATAGTCCATAATACTTGATTTTCATGTTCACATTAGAAACCAATACTTATATAAATAAGTTAAAAACATAACCATGTGGGTTAAGTTAACCTACAGCTTTACTATTTCCTTTGCTTTTCATCTCTTTCAACTGGTGTGGGCTTCCATCTGGGATAAATTTCTTTCATGTCTCAATAAATTCCTTCAGTCAATTTTTCATTGTATCTTTTGCATTATTTAGTTCCAGAGTTGCCTTTGGTTCTTATTTGAAACTATCTTCCTTGTTTCTGCTGAATTTTTCCTTCTGTTCATCCACCTTGTTCATCTTGACCTCTTCCAAACCACTGGCCAATTTTTAATAATTTGTGATAGTTAAAATTTGTGTTTTTAGTCCAACCTATGGATTATTTCTGGTCAGCTATTTTTCACTCTTATTTATGTTGAATTTGGATCATATTTTCTCGCTTTTTTATACATGTTGGTTTGTTTTAAAATTTTATTTATGCTAGATATTGCATGTAAAAGAAAAGGACTGAAATAGACTTCTCTCATCCTCCAGAGGGAATAGGTCAGTTTGTATTTTTGCCAGTGCATCATTTGGAAGATATTATAATTGGGATTGTTGACTCAAAAGTCAAATGAATGAATTTTTTGTTTTCAGGACATTGCCAAATGAATTTTTATCTAAGTAGAAACCTTAGTAATCTCTCGATTGGTGACACTGTTCCTGTTCTGATAGTCAGAATATTAGAATATATTCAGTTCAGTTCAGTTCAGTTGCTCAGTCGTGTCCGACTCTTTGCGACCCCAAGAACCGCAGCACGCCAGGCCTCCCTGTCCATCACCAACTCCCGGAGTCCACCCAAACCCATGTCCATTGAGTCAGCAATGCCATCCAACCATCTCATCCTCTGTCGTCCCCTTCTCCTTCTGCCCTCAATTTTTCCCAGCATCAGGGTCTTTTTGAATGAATCAGCTCTTCGCATCAGGTGGCCAAAGTATTGGAGTTTCAGCTTCAACATCAGTCCTTCCAATGAATATTCAGGACTGATCTGCTTTAGGATGGACTGGTTGGATCTCCTTGCAGTCCAAGGGACTCTCAAGGGTCTTCTCCAACACCACAGTTCAAAAGCATCAATTCTTCTGCGTTCAGCTTTCTTTCAGTCCAACTCTCACATCCATACATCACCACTGGAAAAACCATAGCCTTGACTAGACAGACCTTTGTTGACAAAGTAATGTCTCTGCTTTTCAATATGCTGTCTAGGTTGGTCATAACTTTCCTTCCAAGAAGTAAGTGTCTTTTAATTTCATGGCTGCAATCATCATCTACAGTGACTTTGGAGCCCCCCAAAATAAAGTCAGCCACTGTTTCCCCATCTATTTGCCGTGAAGTGATGGGACCAGATGCCATGATCTTAGTTTTCTGAATGTTGAGCTTTAAGCCAACTTTTTCACTCTCCTCTTTCACTTTCATCAAGAGGCTCTTTAGTTCTCCTTCGCTTTCTGTCATAAGGGTGGTGTCGTCTGCATATCTGAGGTTATTGATATATCTCCCGGCAAATTTGACTCCAGCTTGTGCTGCTTCTAGCCCAGCGTTTCTCATGATGTACTCTGCGTATAAGTTAAAAAAGCAGGGTGACAATATACAGCCTTGATGTACTCCTTTTCCTCTTTGGAACCAGTCTGTTGTTCCATGTCCAGTTCTAACTGTTGCTTCCTGACCTGCATACAGATTTCTCAAGAGACAGGTCAGTTCAGTTCAGTTCAGTCGCTCAGTCGTGTCTGACTCTTTGCGACCCCATGAATTGCAGCACGCCAGGCCTCTCAACTAATTTTTTTTCTGTTTTTTTTTTTCCCCCAAAGAGGTAAAAATGGAATCTCAGTGTTGCCTCATTTGATCTCCATTTTAGTTCTCATAAAATATCAGTGATAGCCTTTTCTTTATACATTGCAAATGCTTGCATTTTTTCACACTCTAAGCAGACTCTGTCAGAGAGACAAGGCAAAAGAAAGAGGAGGAGAGATGAGAGAAAGGAGATCAGAGAGATCAAAAGTGTGAGGACTTGATCTGTCACTGCCGGCTCTGAATGTCATGGAAGGGACCATGAGTCAGAGGATACAGGTGGCCTCAAGAAGTTGAGTACAACCCTTCTCAGTTGTGCATAGGAAACAGGTGGTGGAGTTCTACAATCACACAAAATTCTGCCAACAATCTAAATGAGACTGGAGTATTTCCTGATAATATCTGAGTTTTGTGGGACCCACTGCAGAGAAACTACTGGCACTCCCTGAACTTCTGACCTTCAGAACTGTGAGATAATACATTTTCATGGTTTGAGCTACTACATTTATCGTAGTTTATTTTGGTGAGTTTTTCAAGAGAAAGGAAATCATTTGAAGACTTTTTTTTTAACATAATTAAATCTTTGAGAGAAAAATAATAGCTAAAGGGAAAGGATAACTTACAATACAATAAATTATGGTTTCTAACCATTTATAAAAGAGCTATAGAGAGAATCATAAAATGGAATATTTGGAAATAATGGAAGAGATTGCCATAGAGTAAGCTGTTAGGATTTAAGATGAGAGTTCAGATAATCTCTATAATAAGAATATACATTGATACTTTTTAAAATTAATTAATTTATTTTAATTGGAGGCTAATTGCTTTACAATATTGTAGTGGCTTTTGCCATACATTGACATGAATCAGCCATGGGTGTTCATGTGTCCCTCATCCTGAACCCCTTCCACCTCCCCTCCATCTCATCCCTCAGGGTTGTCCCAATGCATTGACTTTGAGTGCCCTGTTTGATTCACCGAACTTGGACTGGTGGTCTATTTCACATATGGTAATATACGTGTTTCAATGTTATTCTCTCAAATCATCCCACCCTCGCCTTTCTCCTGTAAGAATATACAGTGATACTTTTTTTAATTAGTTTATTTTCTATTTTTTAACTTTACAATATTGTATTTGTTTTGCCATACATTGACATGAATCCACCATGGGTGTACATGTTTTCCCCTTCCAGAACCCCTCTTCCACCTCCCTCCCCATCCCATCCCTCTGGGTCATCCCAGTGCACCAGCCCTGAGCACCCTGTATCATGCATTAAATAAACCTGGACTGGCGATTCGTTTCACATATGATAATTTACATGCTTCCATGCCATTCTCCCATATCATCCCGTCCTCACCCTCGCCCATAGAGTCCATAATACTGTATTATTTATCTGTGTCTCTTTTGATGTCTCGCATACAGGGTTATCTTTACCGATTGACTAAATACCATATATATGTGTTAGTGTACTATACTGGTGTTTTTCTTTCTGGCTTACTTCACTCTGTATAATAGGCTCCAGATTCATCCACCTCATTAGAGCTGATTCAGTTGTATTCTTTTTAATGGCTGAGTAATATTCCAATGTGTATATGTACCACAGCTTCCTTATCCATTCGTCTGCTGATGGGCATGTAGGCTACTTCCATGTCCTGGCTATTATAAACAGTGCTGCAATGAACATTGGGGTACACGTGTCTCTTTCAAGTCTGGTTTCCTCAGTGTGTATGCCTAGCAGTGGGATTGCTGGGTCATACGGCAGTTCTATACTTTTAAGAATAAAAAAAAAAAAACTGGGTGCAAATGAAAGTCACTATAGTTTAAGTGGTCAAGGAAATGAGGCCAATGAATTAGGTGAATCCAATAACTTAAGCAGTGAAATATCCTAGTTTTTGAGATGGAGAGGAAATTGTGAAACAGAAGGCAAAGCCTCAACAACAATGTTGGGATGAATAGGAATTTTGGTAGAAAAAAAAAGAAGTAATTGTTTGTAAAGTCAAATGATAAAATTCACAGTACAAAAATGTTTATACCAGGATGTTTAAAACAAAAAGGCATTTCCCATGTTTTAGCATGCTGTTAGCATTTTTATTTCCAGAACTTTTGGTTTATGAAACTTTGCAGGAGATGATTTTTTTTATGTGTATGTGTTGAGTGTTGATCGATCAGTCTTGTCTGACTCTTTGTTACCCCATGGGCTGTAGCTCAGCAGGCTCCTCTGTTCATGGGGGTCTCCAGGCAAGAATATTGGAGTGGGTAGTCATTCCCTTCTCCAGGGGATCTTCCAGACCAGGGATCGAACTCGGGTCTCCTGCATTGGAGGCAGATTCTTTACTGTCTGTGCCACCAGGGAAGCCTATTGTATCTATGTAGGTTAATTTAAATTAAATGGCAAGTGCAATTGACACACACTTCTGGATGATGCTCTCAAAATCAGTAATGCAAATTGAAGTTTTAAGAGATTTCTATTAGATTTTGCTTAAATTTTATTTATTTATTTATTTTTTAATAAGAAATTTGAGAAATGTATTCTGGTTGAGAGCTTTCTTTATATTCATGGCGTCAACCTTCTCCTCTCATGAAAACACCTTAGCTTACAATTATAGTATCTTTCTGGCTCTTCAACCCTATGGAATCTGTCAGACTTTGGTACAAGAAACTATAAAACTCCTAGAGGAAAACATAGGCAAAACACTCTCCGACATAAATCACAGCAGGATCCTCCATGACCCACCTCCCAGAATATTGGAAATAAAAGCAAAAATAAACAAATGGGACCTAATTAAAATTAAAAGCTTTTGCACAACAAAGGAAACTATAAGCAAGGTGAAAAGACAGCCTTCAGAATGGGAGAAAATAATAGCAAACGAAGCAATAGACAAACAATTAATCTCAAAAATATACAAGCAACTTCTGCAGCTGAATTCCAGAAAAATAAACGACCCAATCAAAAAATGGGCCAAAGAACTAAACAGACATTTCTCCAAAGAAGACATACAGATGGCTAACAAACACATGAAAAGATGCTCAACATCACTCATTATTAGAGAAATGCAAATCAAAACCACAATGAGATATCATTTCACACCAGTCAGAATGGCTGCTATCCAAAAGTCTACAAGCAATAAATGCTGGAGGTGGTGTGGAGAAAAGGGAACCCTCTTACACTGTTGGTGGGAATGCAAACTAGTACAGCCACTATGGAGAACAGTGTGGAGATTCCTTAAAAAACTGGGAATAGAACTGCCATATGACCCAGCAATCCCACTGCTGGGCATATACACCGAGGAAACCAGAATTGAAAGAGACGCGTGTACCCCAATGGTCATCGCAGCACTGTTTACAATAGCCAGGACATGGAAGCAACCTAGATGTCCATCAGCAGACGAATGGATAAGGAAGCTGTGGTACATATACACAATGGAATATTACTCAGCCATTGAAAAAAATACATTTGAATCGGTTCTACTGAGATGGATGAAACTGGAGCCCATTATACAGAGTGAAGTAAGCCAGAAAGAAAAACAACAATACAGTATACTAATGCATATATATGGAATTTGAAAGATGGTAACGATAACCCTATATGCGAGACAGAATAAAAGACACAGATGCATAGAACAATTTTATGGACTCTGAGGGAGAAGGTGAGGGTGGGACGTTCTGGGAGAATAGCATTGAAACATGTATATTATCATATGTGAAACAGAACACCATTCCATGTTCGATGCATGAGACAAGGGCTCAGGGCCGGGGCAATGGGATGACCCAGAGGGATGGGATGGGGAGGGAGGTGGGTGGGGGGTCCAGGAAGGGGAACACATGTAAACCCATGGCTGATTCATGTCAATGTATGGCAAAAACTATTACAATATTGTAAAGTAATTAGCCCCCAACTAAAATAAATAAATTTATTAAAAAAAAAGAAACAGAAATTACTCTAGATATTTTCAAATATAAAAGTCTCTAGTACAGAGTTTGTATACTTATACGATTTTTGAAATGAGGAAGAATAAAAATTTTGAGTTTTTTCCTAATTCTGCTTCAAGGTCCCTACCACAGTAGCTTCACTCAAGAGATTTGGAAAAAATACGTTTGCCTTTTCTAAACCTAGCTTGGACATCTGGGTTTAGATCCCTATCCCTAGTCATTTGAATTATGAATAATTAAAATTTATACTCCTAGATAGCTTTTCATATTTATAATGATAACTAAAAAAAAACTAAAATATATTTAACCTACTCCAAATTTTACTTTGTTTTTAATTGTCCATATTCCACCTGAGTAGTTTTAAAATTTTCATATCTTCAAGGTTTCTACTAATTCTTTATTTTCCTGTCGTGGCATACTGGAGTGTAAAATGGCTTGTACTTTGTGTATGACCTTTTCCATTTACTCTCATGGATCACCCTCTGGCTCTGCTTGGGCAAATATACAACCACCTACATTTTCAGGGTATATTTCCTTTAATTTTGTGAATAATCATTTCTCTCACATGAAAAAATAATTTATGAACAATAAAAATAATTCATGATTCTGGAGATCATTTAATCAGGAATTCACAATCTAGAGGAAAGCCATTCCAATAAGAATCTCTGTTTCATGTTTTTACTGTAAAGGAATAAACTGTACTAAATGGACTTCTGGCCATGACTGAGGGAAGAGGGCAGGGATTCATAGCCCAGTCATATTAATGCAAATTTAAAAATGCAAGTTCTAATGGATAAAAGTATATGGTATATGTGTGTGTGTGTGTGTGTGTATGTGTGTGTGTGTGTGTGAGTGCATGCTAAGTCATGCTTGACTCTTTGAAACCCCATGTTCTGAAACCTGCAAGTCTCTTCTGTTCATGAAATTTCCCTGGCAAGAATACTGGAGTGGGATGCCATTTCTTTCTCTAGGAGATCTCCTTGACCCAGGGATTAAACCCACATCTCTTGCATTGACAGGTGGATTATTTACCACTGAGTCACCAAGGAAGCCTTTACTTACTTAGCCATAAAAAAACCAAAATAATGCAATTTTCAACAACATGAATGTATCCTAGAGATTATCATACTAAGCAAAGTAAGTCAGAAAGAGAAAGATAAATACGTTATATATCACTTATATGTAGAATATAAAATTCAACACAAATGAATATATTTGTGAGAAAGAAACAGACTCACAGACATATAGAACAGTAAAAGGGGTAGGCAGGGGAAGGACTGGGAATTTGGGGTTAATACATGAAAACTATTATATATGATAAATAAACAACAAGATCCTATTTTATAGCACAAGGAACTACATTTAATATGCTAATAAGACATAATGAAAAATAAAATAAAAAAGAATATATATATGTATAACTATCACTTTGCTGTGAAGCACAAATTAAAATATTATCAATCAACTACATTTCAATAAGTTTTTTTTAAAAAATGCAAGTTTTCAGAATAACAAGATACATTTTGCAAGTATAAATAATGAAGATTTAAAATTTATCTCAAAACAAACTTTTGATAGGGAAGGAAATTAGTGTGTGATTGTATTAAATGTGAATATATAAGGAAATAAAATCACACAAGAGCTTGTCCAGGACCAAATATGAAATGTTCAATAAACTAAATGATATGATTAAACCAAATTTCTATATCAGAAATCAGAAAATAATCAAAACAATTGTCTGTATATAAGTTGAGTTTATTTCACCATTATTAGTTTATTATCATGGATGCCCACTTTATTTCTGAGTTAGTACTTATTGAATGCAGCCAAGAAATTAAAAGATGCTTACTCCTTGGAAGGAAGGTTATGGCCAACCTAGATAGCATGTTTAAAAGCAGAGACATTACTTTGCCAACAAAAGTCCGTCTAGTCAAGGCTATGGTTTTTCCAGTGGTCATGTATGGATGTGAGAGTTGGACGGTGAAGAAAGCTGAGCACCGCAGAATTGATGCTTTTGAACTGTGGTGTTGGAGAAGACTCTTGAGAGTCCCTTGGACTGCAAGGAGATCCAATCAATCCATCCTAAAGGAGATCAATCCTGGGTGTTCATTGGAAGGTCTGATGTTGAAGCTGAAGCTCCAATACTTTGGCCACCTCATGAGAAGGGTTGACTCATTGGAAAAGACCCTAATGCTAGGTAGGATTGGGGGCGGGAGGAGAAGGGGACGACAGAGGATGAGACGGTTGGATGGCATCACCGACTCGATGAACATGGGTTTGGGTAAACTCCGGGAGTTGGTGATGGACAGTGAGGCCTGGCGTGCAGCAATTCATGGGGTCGCAGAGAGTTGGACACGACTGAGCGACTGAACTGAACTGAACTGAACTTATTGAATTTCTATATGTACATAGCATTTTGCTTTAAAAGTAACCGAATAATCAGTCCTTTCTACTGTAAAAATGTTTTGCATATTATTGTTCATTTTGGTTCCATTGACTAGAAAACTCATTAGCTCAAATGTTACTCTATTAAAATGAATATAAGTTTTCAAATAAACACAATTTAAAATACTTTCATAATTTGATAATAAAGAGAAGCATATTTAAAATGTTTATACTGAAAATGAAAAATTTATTTGAACAACAAATATGAGTACCCTAACCAAGGAAAAAACTTATACTGCAACTGTATACACTCTTAATGAAATTTTAGTGAAGAATGATTTACAAAAAATGTCTTCCTGGCATTTATAACTTGGAAGCCAGTTATTAAGTTGAAGCATATAGAATTGTATTTAAAGTTCAAAAACAGTTGAGTATAGCAGTCTCATATGGTTTACTACTTTTAGTAGGAATTCTGCTGAGTCACAACACACCAAGAGTGAAAGGCAAATAGCACAAAGATGCCAGAAACACAGTAAAATACTATCTGAACTACTAGTGGTGAGTACTTATTCAATATCCTCTTTAACAGAGGAGACAAAAATTAAGATGTTACTCTTATAATCTTGAACAGTCAGATCCCTAAAAAAAGTCAAATGCATATGCTCTATTTCTATAATGTATATCCTGACTCCATGTTAAAATGATTTTATTCAATTACAACAAGGTATGATATTGTTGACCTTATAAAATTAAACCCATTGGTGGGTTAAAAATAAGTATTCAGGCAGTTTGTAAGACATGAGATAAAATTATTATTGCCCTGAATATTTATTTTAGAATTTACTGAGCTTTTTTCCTTAAACCTCTTTTGAGATATACTTAGAATGCCACTCTTAAACCCACAGCTACTATTTTTTTGCATGTTTATCTTTTTTTAAGAATAGAATCTAGAAAGATGACCAACATTTACAAGATACTCAATAAAAGATAAACCACTTAATTCAAGTCTATAGTCATCACATTTAAAAAATTTAATCCAAAATTAATAAGCAAACCATTTCACAGGAAGATATAAGGAATATATTAAATAGTTTTCCATTTTCCACTTTTGTACACACTGTCTCTTTAGTTCTGAGGCTCCAAGAAGTGGTTTTTGACAGGGAGTTTAGACAGAGACCAATTCATCCATTAAATGCAGTCTGTAAAATTGCAGGAAATCAAGAATTGTAATAAGATTATGGCAATGATTTCAGATAAATCACCAATGAAATACAAAAGTAAATACTTAAAATCTTATATTTATGAGAATAAAGAATATAGAGATATATAAGCAGCAGAAAACTGGCAATATTGTAAGCAATAATAATTAAGAATTTCCCTGGTGGCTCAGATGGTAAAGAATCCACCTGCAAGACAGGAGATCTGGGTGTGATCCCTGCATCAGGAAGATCTGGAGAAGAGGATGGCTACCCACTCTAGCAACATAATTTAGTTGTTAAATATGTAAGTACATGGAAAATTGATTACTTGGTATCATGAGACAAAATCAGGTGACTTTAGTTTCCTTAGATTTTATGTACAGAGGAAATAAGATAAATTTTCTCTGAAGGATTTTATACCAAATGATGAAAATCAACATATCAATTAATGTAAACATTTTGACCCTGTTGATGTAATAGGAAGTCTTCAGAGAAATACTCAGTGACAGACACTATTTTCTTACAGATGACAAAGAATTTGACATTTTTAATGTCATTTTCAAGCAACTCCAAAGATAGATGTGCTTTCCAAATGCTCATTCTTTTAAAAAGTCATATTAGTAGCAGAACAGGTTAAAAATGATAGGGAAAACTGCCAATTTGGGGCAGAGTTTGGAATAAGAATCTTTCAAATTTGAAGCATATGGCTCTAAAAGGAGATTCTGATACATTTTTTTGTAAAATAACTTTTATTTAAACTATGTTATTGGGGTGAAAATAAAATTTTATGACAAAAATTAGACATCTAGAGTTAGAATCAGAAATACTCCAAAATGTTTGATTCATTTTGTCTTTAATAAAGTATAGCATTTGAATTTAAAGTATACATTTTCAAAGCATTGTACAAGTTCATCTTACTGAATTTTATGCCAAAATCCATCAAATACACTGGATATTTTTAAATTTTCCTATTTTCTATTCTCCTTCTGTTCTTTGAAAAACTGCCCAGCCCCATTATAAACATTCTTGGTGAGACTCTTTCAAAGTAACTTTTCCTCCAATGGCCCAAGGATGGGAAATGGGAATGTTACCAAACTAAGTCCTCCTAAAGTCTGAATAATACATTTAATACAGTACCGGAAACAGAGTTGCTTCTTCTAAGAAGGTATCCTATAGTCTTCCACTACTGTGGGTTTCTAGATTTCCATCTTGCTTGGCTTTCATGCTTCTAGAGGTCTGCCTGTGCAACTTCCTTTGGTCTCCAAGAAGTACTGCAAATCCATTCAGTAAATAATTTATTTAGCTTAATCATATGTTTTATACTACTGGCAATGCAGTAATCTAACATGAAATATTTACAAGAATCACTTCTCTTAGAACTACAAAATAATTAAAATGAAATGCATTTTTACATTTTCATATCAAAGCTTTTATATATTTCCTATTCTAAAAGCTCTTTTATTGATGTACATAAACAACATTAAAATATGTGTTAATTTTCTCACACAGATTATCTTTACAATGTTGGTATATTGTTCTTTAGCATGTCATCAAAAAGTCAATAATTTTTATCACATACCTAATTATTATAAGGCAATACAAAACTCTGCATGTGTTCAGTTTTGTTTAGCTCCACCAAATATTTTATGTATGTTTTTCTGGGCTTTTTTCTTTTAAATTTAAGGGTATCTGAGTAGTCCCTGCCTTCTTCTCATCATACAACAAGGGCTGAAGGTACTAGGATTTTATCATACACATAGAACTAAATCTAAACCTTGAGTATTCTAGATCTTTCTAGTATAAATTTCTAAAAATGCCAGGTATTTCATTATAAACTAAATAAATAGTACCTAACTTCAGTTTTATGAAGGCTAGTTCCTGCATTAATATTAAAGAACCAAGAATCATTGCCAACTCCTGATATTTACACAGATTCTGTCTGGGTACCAATACATGGTCTTCTATAATTTATAGAGAAACTTTTTACTTATGCTTGAAAATATTTTTATTAAAATATATTTATAGCAGACATGGCTGCTTGTCCATATAGAATTTTCCTCATGTTCCTTTTCTTGTTGTTGTTAACAACTTTTTACCTTTTTGAGTAGTTTGGTTTTCTTTTATGGAAGGCGGTATACATTATGCAAACTGAACAGCCCTTTCTGTCTTCTGTTTACATAACTGTTTTTCTAAAAATATGGATCACCTATCCTTCTCAGCTATCTTGAGGGTGTAAAGACATTAAAAAACAAAGATATGATCACTTTAGAATTCTGCCTGCTAATATTGGTGTTTATCTATGTAATCTTACTATTCCTGAGTTATATACCTCATTATGTATGTGTCTACACTTGTCTTTTATTTTTTTTTTTAATAAATTTATTTATTTTAGTTGGGGGCTAATTACTTTACAATATTGTAATAGTTTTTGCCATACATTGACATGAATCAGCCATGGGTTTACATGTGTTCCCCTTCCTGGACCCCCCACCCACCTCCCTCCCCATCCCATCCTTCTGGATCATCCCATTGCCCCGGCCCTGAGCCCTTGTCACATGCATCGAACATGGAATGGTGTTCTGTTTCACATATGATAATATACATGTTTCAATGCTATTCTCTCAGAACGTCCCACCCTCACCTTCTCCCTCAGAGTCCATAAAATTGTTCCATGCATCTGTGTCTCTTATTCTGTCTCGCATATAGGGTTATCGTTACCATCTTTCAAATTCCATATATATGCATTAGTATACTGTATTGTTGTTTTTCTTTCTGGCTTACTTCACTCTGTATAATGGGCTCCAGTTTCATCCATCTCAGTAGAACCGATTCAAATGTATTTTTTTTTAAGGGCTGAGTAATATTCCATTGTGTATATGTACACTTGTCTTTTAAAATCTATGTTCACTGCATCCAGCCTCTGTTCATCTTTCTTCTAACAACTGCTCCCTCTCTCCCTGATAGAACTATTTGTTATTATATAATCTGTCTTGAACTGCATTGTATTTTGTCATTATTCTCATGTCTCCTCCCTATCTTTCCTTTATTAACCAACAGTCACCACCATATTCATACATAATTAGTGATACAGGTGTTTCAGAGTGAAAAAAAAATACCACCATTATTTGGAACAGAAACTAATGCCCCCAAAATTCAGGCAATGTCTTTTGAGCTAATCAAAATGTTATTATCAACATCAAGAACAACAGTTAAGGTTTCCATTTATCGCTGATGTGAAGTGCATGACAGTTTTCCACCCCATAACTTGCTCCTTGCCACAATTCTTCTGCAGCTGAAGCAACACAATCTACCCAACTCTTCACTCCAGTATTCCAGGAGCCATTACACCCCCCCTCAGTCTTTTTCAGCAATTTCCAATCCATGAATTTACGGCAGTTACTTTTAGATTGCTTCCGTGTCTTGGCAATTGGAAGTAGTACTGTTGTGAAAATCGTGGTGCATGTATGTTTTAGAATTAGAATGTCCTCTAGTTATATACCCAGAATTGCAATTGATGAATCATATGGTAGCTCTAATTTTATTTTTTTAAATGAACCTCCATAGTGTTCTCCATAGTAACTATACCAATTTACATTCCCACCAACAGTGTAAGATGATTCCCTTTTCTCCACGTCTTCTTCAACATTTGTAGTTGGTAGAGTTTTTGATGATGGACATTCTGACCAGTGTGAGGTGATATCTCATTATAGTTTTAATTTGAATTTCTCTAATAATTAATATTGTTGAGCATCTTTTCAAGTACCTGTTGGCCATCTGTATGTCTTCTTTGGTGAAACGTCTTTGAAAAACGTCATTATATTTTCCTAGAAGCCAATGAAGCATAAAAAGTTTCTACGAAATAAGTGTAATAACTGTTGGCTGGAAAATACTTCAATGAGTCCATAGAGTAGTTACAAAAGAAGTTTACAATTTCTGGAAAAAGTATAGATTTTTTGAGGTTTAGTTTGAAAGAGGGATAGAAATAATAAAAGCAAATTCCTCTAATGTGACAAAAAAAAAAAAATCAGCACATCCTTCCAAGTATCTCTTTCCACAAGGGCAAGCAAAGCTTAAGTTTTAAAGCTTCAGTATCACTCTGTATTATTTACCTAATGACATGTATTCTTAACGGGGCTTCCCAGGTGGCTCAGTGCAATGACAAGGAATCCACCTGCAATGCAGGAGAAACAGGTTCAATGCCTGTGTCAGGAAGATCCCTTGCAGGCAGAAATGGCTACCCATTCCAGTATTCTTGCTGGGGAAATCCCATGGACAGAGGAGCTTGGCATGCTGAA
The DNA here is from genome assembly GCF_054371585.1 of Giraffa tippelskirchi. NCBI lineage: Eukaryota > Metazoa > Chordata > Mammalia > Artiodactyla > Giraffidae > Giraffa > Giraffa tippelskirchi. Next base: position 68,617,810 of record NC_137279.1, read on the forward strand.
GTTCATGGGGTCACAGAGAGCTAGACATGTTAGCAACTGAGCATGAACACGAACACACATGTATCCTTAAACCTCCTGTTAATATTTCTTTCAGTGACATAGCTTCTTTCTTTTGTTATATCTGAATAAAGTAGAAATTACTGAAGAAACAAATTTAATGACAGTTACAAAAAAGGTTAAGTGTAGAAGAAAAAATAGTGCTGTAAATTTTGATGTACCATAATTTATGAAAGTCTTTTACTCTTTTCCTTTGAAGGGATTTTTTTAATTGAAGTATAGTTAATTTACACTGTTATTTTAGTTTCTAGTTTCCAGTAAAGTGATTCAGCTTTATACGTATGTGTATATATGTAAACATACATTTATGAATATATATTTTTTCTTTTCACATTCTTTATTACAGGTTATTTCAAGAAATTAAATTTAGTTCCCTGTGATATACAAAAGGTCCTTGTTCATTATCTATTTCATATATAGTGAAAGTGAAGTCGCTCAGTCGTGTCCAACTCTTTGTGACCCCGGGGACTGTAGCCCACCAGGTTCCTCAGTCCATGGGATTTTCCAGGCAAGAATACTGGAGTGGGTTGCCATTTCCTTCTCCATCATATATAGTAGTTTATATTAATATCTGTTAACCCCAAATTTCCAATTTATCCCTTCCCCTACTTTCCCCTATGGTAACCATCATTGTGTTTTCTATCTCTATGAGTCTATTCCTGTTTTGTAAATAAATGTATTCGTATCATATTTTAGATCCCACATGTAAGTGATATCATATGATATCTGTCTTTATCTGACTTACTTCACTTAGTATGATAATCTCTAGATCCATCTATGTTGCTGCAAATGGCATTATTTTATTCTTTGTTATGGATGAGTAACATCCTATTGTGTATACATGTACCATATCTTCTTTATCTATTCATTTGTTGAGGGATAGTTAGGTGGCTTCCCTGTCTGGCCTATTGTAAATAGTGCTGCTATGAATATTCAAGTGCATGCACTTTTTCAAATTAGAGTTTTTTTCTGGATGTATACCCAGGAGTGGGATTGCAGTATCATACGGGAACTGTCTTTTTAGTTTTGTAAGGAACCTCCACACTATTTTCCATAGTGGCTGCACCAATTTATATTGAGGGAATCATTTTTAAAATGTGTCTGTATATGTGGCAAGGATTTCCTTTTTTGCATATATGCTTAGTTTGGAAAGTGCTTTTTTTCCTCACCAGCTGACTTCAACTATATTTATATTAACTGAAAAGGAGCCCTGGAACACAGCCTATGAACCAACTTTGAAACATTGCTTCTCAAAACACAATTCTAGAAGGAGGGACATGCTTGATGAATGAATAATACTCACGTACTTAAATGAACTGAGGTTGCGTCATTGCCAAGTTAGAATGTAGAAAAAAGCTTTTCACAGAAGAACATAGATTTGAGGAAGTGGATATGGATAAGTGGTAAACAATTCAAATTGACAAAACCAATTGTCTGAAATTTGGGGGATGGATTGTTGAAAGTAAATTGAGAGAATGCTATTAGTTCATATATAAAAGGTAATTGCCTATGTAATAGTAAATTAGCAAACTTCCTGTTTGAAGAAAACGAAAGGACCACTAGTGTGGTTCACATACTCAGTTTTTTTACTATACGTGTATTAAATACAAAGGTTTATCATGTTTGTAAGAAATGAGTAAATTATAATTCTAATACAAAGTAAGTGCAGTCAAAATGAACATACAATACACACATAGCTATTTAATGTGATAATTGTAATTTTCACTTATGATATGAAAATATATGCTAAAACATGTAATTTTTCTTCATTAAGTATAGGAAGCTATAGTGCAAAACTACATTTTCACATAAAATACAGTGCATTTTCATAATCATAAACAACAAATACTAGAGAAACATTGGAGACTGATTGGTAGGAAACAAATTAAAACACACATTATTTCAATTATGTCACATTATTAACCTGGTGGCAAAATATGATAGAATTGAATGTAAAAAGTTTTCAGAGGAGTATAATGTGGAATCTCATATTATTTTGATAAAAGTAATGAAAATTAAAAAGTAATGAAAATGCAATATGTAAAAAATATTGATTTTAACAATATTGTATTCACTAGGTAATTTATGGCCTTCTTATAAATTTATAACATAATTAGCTAAGAAAAGAAAATGATTGGAAAGCAATGTACTGAACTTTCAATCAAAAAGAAAAAAAATTAAAACTAAAGGAATGAAATAAATATATGATCTAGTAAACTGGTAAAATTAAACACCAAACAAACATATTTTTTAATGAAACTAAAAAGCAATTCTAGAAAAAAAAAACAAAAACAAAAAACCAGCTTTGTCAAGTAAGTTCAAAGAAATAACCTAGAACTTACAAATAAATAGCTTTAGACATTTAATTTTTTTTAATTATTATATATTGAAAATAAAAAGAAGCTATAAATATGTCATAAATAACTTGAGACCAATAGAATTGAAAATTTAAGGAAAACTAAAGCAGCAAAACTGAAAGAAATAGGAAACCTTCTTTACAAAAGCTACATGGTAATGTCAATAAATTCTCTCTCCATTAATAATGGCCACCAACCTAAATCAGATAAAACAACTACAACAACAAGATAAACGTACTGGGAAGAAAAGATGGTTTACTACAATCTGTGGAAAGTACCATGTTTTTACAAAAAATTACGTCTGTGGTTCATTATTTTATTAGTGTCATGCATCCATCTCACATCATGTTTATGCAACAACAGAAGAAAAAATTTTGCCCTGTTTTTCAGGGCAGAAGGATTTTCCTGACTTCATAAAGTCCTTGGCTGGGTCTGAAAATTAAAAGTGAGAAAAACAGATTAATAAAAGAAAAAATATAGAAATGTATTTAATATAATTTCCCTGTGACAAGGAAGCAAACATAAGGAAGCAAAAACCTGAATAAACAGATCTACAGGTTTGATGGATTAGTGGAAGCATAGGATAAGTCAGACAGTATGAGGTAATTGCAGGAAACAAGGAAACTCAGTCGTATCTGTCTAGATCACCACAGAGCTGAGCTCTTTGTTAGGATTCTTCTTAGAGTCCCTTTGTCTTTGAAGAAAAGAATTTTTTGGATAGGGGTCTGGATCTAGGGAGGACACCTCTTTTATGAGGGTTTATGGCCTGCTTTCCTGGTGGCTCAGATTGTAAACAATCTGCCTACAATGCAGGAGACCCAGATTCGATCTCTGGGTGGGGAAGATCCCCTGGAGAAGGAAATGGCAACCCACTCCAGTATTCTTACCTGGAGAATCCCATGGACAGAGGAGCCTGGAGGGCTACAGTCCACGGGGTCACAGAGAGTCAGACAATACTGAGAGACTAACACTTTTGCACTTCAGGGAAGGAGGAGGAGGGGAGTGCTGAGTGACCTTCCTGCTGTTCGCTCAAACTGCTTCCACTTAAAATACTCAGTTGCTTAGAGCAGCATTGACATATATACATATATATGTATATATATGACCATGTGTAAAATAGATAGCTAGAGGGAACCTACTGTACAACACAGGGAGCTCAACTTGGTGCTCTATGGTGACCAAGATGAGTGGGATGGGAGGAGGGGAGGAGAGGATCAAGAAGGAGGGGAGATATATACATACACACACACACACACACACACACACACACACACACACATATATATATACACATATAAAATTATGACTGATTCACGTTGCTGTAGGGCAGAAACTAACACCACATTGTAAACCAGTCCTACTCCAATGAAAGAAAGAGCTCAAATACTCAATTGTCATATTTTGAGGTAACATGTCCTGAAGCTACCAGGCTTATTTCTTCCTTTCTTTCTCTTTCTCTCTTTCTCCCTCTTTCTCTTTCCCTCTTTATACTAATTTCTCTTTCTCAACTCACTCTCTGCTTCTCTCTCCACTTCTTTATCTCTTCTGTCTCCTTTCTTCTCTCCCTCTTTGTCTGTCATCTCACCCGCTGGTTTCTCTTTTCTCTGTCAGCTCTCTCTGACTCTGTCTCTGTCTCACTTTCTCTCCTCTATCCCTTTTTCTCTCCATTCTCTCTTTGCCTCTGTCTCTCTCTCTCCTTCTATTTAAGTCTGTGTCCCTATGTCTCTCTGTCTCTGTCAATTCTAGCTCTTTATCTCATTCGTTGTCACTCTATATCTTTCTCTGCTTCTCTCTGTTCTCTGTCTATTTCTTCCCCTCTCTCCTCTCCTTCTTTCTTTGTCTCTTTCTTTCTTTCTCCATCTCTCTCTTCATCTGTCTGACTCTGTCTCATCTCTCTCTGTCTCTTTCTCTCTCTGTTTCCCTGTTTCTCTTTCTGTCTCTCCTCTCTCTAATTCTGTCTCTTAATCTCTGTCCCTCTTTCTGCCTCTCTTGTCTTTCTCTGTGTCTCTGTAACTGTTTCTGTCTACCCTTCTCTCCATGGTTCTCTATTTGTCACTCTCACGTCTCTCTTTCACTCTATTTCTCTGTCTCTCTCTTTTTATGTCTTTTTCTCACTCTGTTTCTCTGTATGTCTCTGTGTCTCTGTCCCACTGTTTCTTTCTCTGTCATTTTCTAAATGTCTCTTCCTGTTTTTTCTTTTTCTCTCTCTACTCCTCTCTGTCTCTCTCGCTCCTTTTCTGGCCCTCTTTGTCTCTCTCCTCTCTGTCTCCTTCTCTGACTGTCTCTGTTTCTCTCTCTCCTTTTCCTCCTCTCCATGGCTCTCTCTCTTTCTCTACTTCTCTCTGCCTGTCTGTGTCTGTGTCTCTGTCTCTCCTCTCTCTCCTTTTTCTCTGTGTATGTCTCTATCTATTTCTTTCTCTGGCTGGCTGTCCCTCTTCCTCTCTACATCTCTCTTTCTTTCTCTGCCTCTTCTCCTCTCTCTCCATCCTCTCTGCCTCTTTCTCTCTGCCCCCTTCTCTGTTACTCTCTTTCTCTCACTTTCCCCCTGTCTCTACTTCTCTCTCTGTCTGTTGCTCTGTCTCTCCCTCATCTCTCTCCCTCTTTTTCCCTTTATCTCTTTCCCATGTCTCTCTCTCTCTCTCTTTATCTCTGTCTCCTTCTGCTCTCTCTACTTCTTTCTTTCTCTCCCCTTTTTCTCTTTCTCTCTTTCCCTGTTTCCCTTGCTCTCTCTGCTCTTTTTCTCTGTATCTGTCACTCTCTCTGTCCCTCTTTCTCAGTCTCTTCCATCTCCCTCTTTCCATTATTCTTTCTCACTTTCTCTTTCTCTCACCATATCTCTCTCTCCTCTTCTCTCTTTCTCTATCTCTTCCTCTGTTCCCTTTCTGTCCCTTTCCTCTCTCTTTCTCTCTGTACCCCTCTCTCTGTAGCTGTCTACTTCTCTGTCTCTTTCTGTCTGTTGTTCTGTCTCTCTCTGTCTGTTTCTGTGTCACTGTTTCTTTCTGCTTCTCTGTCTCTTTCTCTCACTTCTGTGTTCTTCTCTGTCTCTCTCTGTGTGTCTTCTATCTCTTTTTCCCTGTATCTGTTTTTCTCTGTCCCTTTCTCCCTCTATTTCTCTTTCTCCTTTCTCTCCTTCTGTTTTTCTCTCGGCCCCCCACTCTGTTACTCTTTCTCACTGTATCTCACCTTCTCTCTCTCTCTCTCTTTCTCTACCCTCTGTCACTTTGTCTCCTTCTGTCTCTCTCATTCTTTGTCTCTCATCTCTCTCCCCTCTTCATCTCTTTCTCCTTCTGCCTCTCTGTTTCTCTCTCTACTTCTCTGTATGTCTGTCTCTCCCTAATTCACTCTGCCCCTCTGTCCTTTTCCCTCTGTATCCCTCCTTCTATCTGTCTGTCTCTCTGTCTATTTGTCTCTCCCTAACTTTTTTCTTTCTCTCTCTCTCCTCCTCTCTTTCTGGCTCTGTATCTCTCTCTCCTCTCTATACCTCTCTCTTTGTCACACTGTCTCTCCCCCATTCTCTGTATCTCAGGCCCACTCTCTAAATGGTTCTCCCCCCTCATTCTGTCTCTATTTCTGTCCATCTGTCTCTCTTCCTTTTCTTTCCCTCTCCCTGTTTCTCTTTCTGTCTCCATTATCTCTTCTTGTTTCCCTTTGTCTCTTTCTATCTTTCCTGCTCTCCTCTTTTTCTATGTCTCTCTTTCTCTCACTGTCTCTTTCTCTCTTCCTCTGTCTCTTTCTCACTCTTTCTCTCTTTCATACTGTCTTCTCTCTCTCTCTCCCTTCTTTCTCCTTTCTTTCTCTCTCTCTCTTCCCTCCTTTCCTTCACTGGGGTAGAGTTTCCACAATACCAAGGGTCACTGACTGTTTGTCTCTCATAGGCATACTACAAGTTCCTATTTTTTGAATATAGTTAAGGCTAAATCTTGCAATATTCATACATTAAGTTATTTAAATGTGTGTGTGTGAGTCTTAACCTTTGTTGACTTGAGTTATACTTAATAGTTCATACTTAGTGATAACAAGTATTGGTCTGCCCCAACCCTGTGGACATCAATATTCAGGTAAGAGAAATGGTATCTTGGAAGGATAATGCAGTCCTATTTGCTGATTCCAACTATGCAAAATGCTTGCAATGGGTGAAGAAGAGTTAACCACATGATGAAATGAATGAACAACTATTATTTTTCTGCCAGATTGAAGAATATAGTGATTAATTTATATTACATATTTCATTATAGTCCAAATTATTGACATTTTAAGACATAGCATCATTAGAAACTGCATTTATAAGGAGATTGGAGCTCAGAATGAAATTGATCTTTACCTTTCTGGCAAGAATCTCTCATTAACCAAACTATGGTCAGGATTCTCTTTTGAATAGGACTCATTCTTGAACTTGTCTTTAGAAGCCAGTTTTATCAAGACTCCAACTGAGTCAGGTTTGCCAGAATATCCCACCATCAATGTCTAACTACCCTTGACATCTGTTCATCCCCAACCATCCTCTAGGTGGGGAGGAAAAACTGTTGCTTGCCATATCAGCAAACAGAATGATTCACCCATCAAGCCATCAGTCACTACAGCTGCTCTGAGGGAATCTTGGATGTAGAGAAACGGGCTGCTTACTGCCAAGCCCTCAAATACAATAGCCACCTCTACCTACTCAGGATGAGAAATAAAAAGGGATATTGGCTCTTGATAGGTAAGGTGCATATCAAAGAAATGATTTCACTGAGCCTAGATGCTTGCATCTTCCCATACATAAAAATGTGCTAAATTCATTAACTTGGGATGTCTGATTTCAACAGTAACTTTTGATGTTCTGATTACCTAGTTTTGTTGCAAAAATCCCTATGTATCCTACCCCTACTTACTTCTTTAGAGCAGTCCCACAGAGCTCACTCAGAGGCTATCTTCCAGGGTTAAGTCCTCAGTTTTGTCTCTCAAATAAAAACACAACTCAGTTTTTAGACTGTGGGTTTTTTTGTTTGCTTGTTTTTTTGTTTTTTCAGCCTACACAGGTGATGTCTGATCACTCTGGCTTATCCCTAGTAAGAATCTTGTTAGATCACTTTTAGACAGGTATCCTCCTTACCTCTGATATTTCCTCTCTGTCATTTTCCATCTGTTGACCATTCAGGAATTCCCCCCGCTCCCACCTTCACTATCCTGCTCCACAGATATACATTCTTAGTTTTCCCTGTTGAGGAAGGAATTCTGACTTGAGCCCAATCAAACCCAAAGCAAAGTCCTCTTAGCTACTGCAAAAATTTCCCTAAATAAAGGAAGCCTTATTGTTTAAACCAAATTCAGACTTAAATTAAAGAAAGAAGGGAAAACTACTAGGCCATTCAGGTATGATCTAAGCCAAATCCCTTACAATGATACAGTGGAAGTGATAAATAGATTCAAGGGATTAGATTTTATAGAGTGCCTGAAGAACTATGGGAGGAGATTTGTAACACTGTATAGGAAGGAATGATCAAAATCATCCCCAAGAAAAAGAAATGCAAAATGGCAAAATGGTCAGAGGAGGTCTCAAAAATAGCTGAGAAAATGAGAAGTGAAAGGCAAAGAAGAAAAGGAAAGATATACACATCTGAATGCAGAGTTCCAAAGAGTAGAAAGGAGATATAAGAAAGCCTTCCTAAGTGAACATTGCAAATAAAAAGAAGAAAACAACAGAATGGGAAGGACTAGCTATCACTTCAAGAAAATTAGAGGTATGAAGGGAACATTTCATGCTAAGGTGGGCACAATAAAGGAAAGAAGCAGTATGGACCTAACAGAAGCAGAAAGTATTAAAAAGAAGTGGCAGAAATGCACAGAAGAACTATACAAAAAGACCCCAAATGACCCAGATAACCATGATGGTGTGATCACACCTAGAGACAGACATCTTGGAGTGCAAAATCATGTGGGCCTAGGAAAGAATCATTAGCAAAAAAGCTAGTGATGATGATGGAATTCCAGCTGAGCCATTTCAAATCCTAAAAGATGATGCTGTGCAAGTGCTACACTCAATATGGATTTGGAGAACTCATCAGTGGCCACAAGACTGGAAAAGATCAGTTTTCATTGCAATCCAAAAGAAAGGCAATGTCAATAATCCTCAAACTACTGCGTAATTGTACTCACGTCACACGCTAGCAAAGTAATGTTCAAAATTCTCCAAGGTAGGCTTCAACAGTATGTGAACCAAGAACTTCCAGATGTTCAAGTTGGACTTAGGAAAGGCAAAGGAACCAGATATCAAATTGCCAATATCTGCTGGATCATAGAAAAAGCAAGAGAATTCCAGGAAAAAACATCTACTTCTGCTTTATTGACTACACTAAAACTTTTGACTGTGTGGATCACAAGAAACTGTGGAAAATTCTTAGAGAGATGGGAATGCCAGACAGCCCTACCTGCCTCCTGAGAATTCTCTATGCAGGTCAAGAAGCAACAGTTAGAACCAGACATGGAACAACGGACTGGTTCCAAAATGGGAGAGCAGTGTATCAAGGCTGTTTATTGTCACCCTGCTTATTTGACTTTTATGCAGAGTACATCCTGAGAAACGCTGAGCAGGATAAGAAACAAGCTGGAATCAAGATTGCTGGGAGAAATATCAATAACCTCAGATATGCAGATGACACCACCATTATGGCAGAAAGCAAAGAGGGACTAAAGACCCTCTTGATGAAAGTGAAAGAGGAGAGTGAAAAAGTTGGCTTAAAGCTCAACATTCAGAAAACTAAGATCATGGCATCCGGTCCCATCACTTCATGGCAAATAGATGGGGAAACAGTGAAAACAGTAGCTGACTTTATTTTTCTGAGTTCCAAAATCACTGCAGATGGTGATTGCAGCCATGAAATGAAAAGATGCTTGCTCCTTGGAAGCAAAGCTGTGACAACCCTAGATAGCATATTAAAAAGTAGAGTCATCACTTTGCCAACAAATGTTCATATAGTCAAAGCTATGGTTTTTCCAGTAGCCATGTATGTATGTTAGAGTTGGACCATAAAGAAAACTGAACACCAAAGGATGCTTTGAACTATGGTGTTGGAGAAGACTTTTGAAAGTCCCTTGGACTGCAAGAAGACCAAACCTGTCCTTCCTAAAGGAAACCAATCAGTCCTTCTAAATATTCATTAGAAGGATTGATGCTGAAACTGAAGCTCCAAAACTTTGGCCACCTGATGGGCAGAATTGACTCATTAGAAAAGACCTTGACACTGGGAAAGACTGAAGGCAGTAGGAGAAGAAGATGACAGAGAATAAGATAGATGGCATCACTGACTCAATGGACATGAGTTTGAGCAAACTGTGGGAAATGGTGAAGGGCAGGGAATCCTGGTGTGTTGCAGTCGCTGGGGTCGCAAAATGACAGATACAATTGAGTGACTGAACAGCAAATTGTTTAAACTGAGATCATAATAGTAGTTTCTTTAACATCTATAATTTAGATAAACACTGGTGAACACTCAGATACCTCATTGTAAGTCAGATATGTCCCAAGCTTAACTTGACACCAGGCATCCTCAGAGCTGCCTTTGAAACTGGGGTTGTGGGGGAGGTGGTGGTACTAAGATAACACAGCATGGACTTGGCACCTGTGGTACAGATTGGACCAGGAGGTAAGAGCAGTGGTTAGTACTGTGACAGTTTCCAGTAGATATTTTCAAGCCTTAATTCTGAACATGCTTGAGGGTGAATAGTTAAGTCTAATTTATAAATCACTTTCATGTTTTGATAAAATTCTAGTTGATCAAAATAATTCAAATCTTAACATCATTTTTTGTTCATAATAGACAGTGAGATGTTTTCAAAAGAGTTTAAATGATTCTGAAATAAAATGCTTCTCATTCTCTAGAGTTCTGATTTTATGGTGTTTAACATATATTTAGAGCCATATGTCTCCTCCCATTTAAAAGTCAGATGGAATGAGATGAATTTAAAAAGGTTTTAGCATGTAGATGTTATCTGCATAATAAATTAATGTGCTAATTACACTTTCCTGAATTACGTATAAAGGGATTTGCACAAGAGAGTCAATATTAATTCTGGAGAGTGGCACGTTATCACTGAGTATTAGAATCTCACCTAAGTGTATTGAGAATTACTTGTGGATATGGAGATGAAAATCATGAAAATTGCTTTTAATTCTGTTTGTCCCCTAAAATGGGAAAAATTTTGTAAACGTGCTTTATAAATTCCCAGTAATGAGACATTTTATTTGATGAAAATTTGAACTGTAATTTAATGGAGAGAACTTCAACACTATCTAATCTCCCATCTTGTCAGAAACAGAAATCTGAAATTTAGACTCTTTATGTATCACATTCTCTTTTTAGAGGGAGAACCAGGAGAAATCGGGAATGACACTTTTATACTACCTTAAGTTCAAAGGTTGGCTTTCTAACAAGACATTGTATTTTTTTTTTTTTAACATTAAATTACAAATAAGAATCAGTTCAGTTCAGTTCAGTTCAGTTCAGTCACTCAGTCGTGTCTGACTCTTTGCGACCCCATGAACCGCAGCATGCCAGGCATCCCTGTCCATCACCGACTCCCAGAGTATACCCAAACTCATGTCCATTGAGTCGGTGATGCCATCCAGCCATCTCATCCTCTGTCGTCCCCTTCTCCTCCTGCCCTCAATCTTTGCCAGCATCAGGGGCTTTACGAATGAGTCAGCTCTTCGCATCAGGTGGCCAAAGTGTTGGAGTTTCAGCTTCAACATCAGTCCTTCCAATGAACACCCCGGACTGATCTCCTTTAGGATGGACTGGTTGGATCTCCTTGCAGTCCAAGGGACTCTCAAGAGTCTTCTCCAACACCACAGTTCAAAAGCATCAATTCTTCGATGCTCAGCTTTCTTCACAGTCCAACTCACATCCATACATGACTACTGGAAAAACCATGGCCTTGACTAGACAGACCTTTGTTGGCAAAGTAATGTCTCCACTTTTTAATATGCTGTCTAGGTTGGTCATAACTTTCCTTCCAAGGAGTAAGCGTCTTTTAATTTCATGGCTGCAATCACCATCTGCAGTGATTTTGGAGCCCCCCAAAATAAAGTCAGCCACTGTTTCCACTGTTTCTATTTCCCATGAAGTGATGGGACCAGATGCCATGATCTTAGTTTTCTGAATGTTGAGCTTTAAGCCAACTTTTCCACTCTCCTCTTTCACTTTCATCAAGAGGCTCTTTTGTTCTTCACTTTCTGCCATAAGGGTGGTGTCATCTGCATATCTGAGGTTATTGATATTTCTCCCAGCAATCTTGATTCCAGCTTGTGCTTCCTCCAGCCCAGTGTTTAGTGAGTCTAATGAGAATAGGGGCTCTCCTAGTGGCTCAGTTGGTAAATAATCTGCCTGCAATGCAGAAGACATGGGTTTGATCCCTGGAGAAGGAAATGGTAACACACTGCGATATTCTTGCCAGGGAAATGGCAGGACAGAGGAGCCTAGCAGAGGAGTCCATGGGGTCGCACCAGTCAGACATGACTGAGTGACTAAACCACTACCACCATAATGATACTATTAAATAACATGCTGATCATGATTATATATTGTACTACATAAACAATTTAATATCAATACCTAGTTTATTGTAATTGAAATAATTACAACTTATTTAATATCAAAATCGGGAGGAAAAGTGCTGTCTTTTTTAAAGGTCCATGAGAGAATGTAATGGTAATACACTCCCCAATTTTCACTTAGATCCTTTAAGTAATAAATTAGAAATTTTCATGATGTTGCTCTTATTCTTTGTATTGTATATTACTATATACAATTTGAATTAGGCATTGCAATTTGCTGGGGGTTGTTATTTTTGTTGTTAATAAAAAGAAACAGTCATTCTACATGCTATATTTAAATTATTGTTTTCTATTTCTAACATATTCTTCTTGCTAGTTTTCTTATCATTCAATTGCAGGTTGAATTTGGCAATATATTACTTCTGTTACATAGAGTTAATAAATATTCTCCCAGAGGACTATTTTCATATTTATTTAATTTATTCACATATTTCTGTTTTTAAATTCATTTATAAATTAATTTTTTAAAAAACATAAAAACACTTCTTGAATTTAGATAAACATTGCTACCTTGAAGCCTTATGCCAAAATGTTATTTTTGGAATTCTAAATATAAGCTCCACTGTAAAAGGCAGCTTTGTAAATTTCTCCTAAATGATATGTTCTCAAAACCTGTTCAAAAAGTATTGAGTGTTCAAGAGTTCATTTTTTAACTCATTTACTTATTAAGACCTCTTCTCCACCTTACATCTTATAAATCAAATATTAACATGGCACATTTCCCCAGTAACTTCAATAACACTATGCAGTGTTCAAAAATTATTAACATATATGTACCATCTGTTCTCAAATATCACACACTGAGATATCTATATTTGTACTTCCTAATTTTTTTTTAATTTCTAGAATTTTCTCCATGTACTTATCATCACCTAAACAGAATATGACAATTTTGTTTTTCAGACCTGAGCATCAATCTGATGAAATTATTTTACAGATACAGAATAATGTGCATGAGGTTTTGCAACAAAAAAACAGAGACAGAGTTAGGCAAAATTCAAAGCGGAATCTTGACTCTCTCACTTAGTTATGTGGGAGTGTGCAAATTTGTTTAATATCAAGTACATTTATTTCCTCTGCTGCATATTTTCAAAGGAGAAAATAAATATCCAACTGGCTAATTTGTTGTGAAAATTAATACCAATAAAATAACAGTTTAATGTATTGTTAAATTACTAGCAATGATGTTTTAACTTTCTTCATAACAAGTCAATGAGATAGATAACAATGAGCATTTCCATTGTACAGGTGACAAAACTAAAGCAAAGAGAAGAAACTGCATAATGTGATATAGTAAGTAATACAGGGGATTCCAATTCAGATAGCCTGGCCCAATTATCTCACAATCACTCAGATTAAAGCATATTAAAAAGCAGAGACATTACTTTCTCCACAAAGGTCCGGCTAGTCAAGGCTATGGTTTTTCCAGTAGTCATGTATGGATGTGAGAGTTGGACCATAAAGAAAGCTGAGTGCAGAAGAATTGATGCTTTTGAACTGTGGTGTTGGAGAAGACTTGAGAGTTCCTTGGACTGCAAGGAGATCCAACCAGTCCATCCTAAAGGAAATCAGTCCTGGGTGTTCACTGGAACGACTGATGTTGAAGCTGAAACTCCAATTCTTTGGCCACCTGATGCTAAGAGCTGACTCATTTGAAAAGATCCTGATGCTGGGAAAAATTGAGGGCAGGAGGAGAAGGGGACGAAAGAGGATTAGATGGTTGGATGGCATCACCGACTCAATGAACATGGGTTTGGGTGGACTCTGGGAGTTGGTGATGGACAGGGAGGCCTGGCGTTCATGGGGTCACAAAGAATCAGACATGACTGAGCAACTGAATTGGAACTGGAACACATGCCAGTACATCAGTGGTTTGCATCTTTTTCTTTGTTTGGTAGCTAATATAATTTATATTATTTTTCATGAAGGATAAATATGTTAAATTCAACATTATGAAAATAGGGGTTCTGTAATAATAAGAATGTTTCATTTACATTCTTAAAAGGACTTTACATGTATTAGAGTTTGGGGTTACCTTTTCTGCCATTACATAATTCTTCTCATGTTTCCAACTTAATCGCTGAAATAATGTATTTTGGACTTAAGACTTTAAGTTAAAATTTAAAAATTTAAGTGAAAAACTATTCTGTAAAATAAAAAATGTGTAAGTCAAAAGGAAGGACTTTAGGAAATGCAAATCAAGGATCATTTTAGGCAGAATATTTGGCACAGAATCCTTCTTCCTTGTTTCCATTTTCACTAAGCATTTTGATGGGTTTTAATTTTCTGGAGAAGCTGTAACAAATGAAAAATTCTATGTAACAAAAACAACAAAATCAAAGAACGTCACTGTTCTTCCATATATGTTTAGCTATATCTGTACGTATGATATTAAATAGATTTGGCTTTAAGCCACATCAATCCCCCATTAATTTTGATTAATTTAAAAGAATTCAGTAATTGTTATACAAGTTTGTACACTAGGAGGCTATTGGTTTACATATAATCATTTGAGGTACATATTAAAAAGGTAAGGACTTCCTTTGTGATTCAGTGGTAAAGAATCTACCTGTCAATGCAGGGGATGTGGGTTCTATCCCTGGTCCAGGGAGATTCCACATGCCACAGGGTATCTAAGCCTGTGTGCCACAACTGTGGAGCCTTGAGAGTTGGCATGTCAAAACTACTGTATCCTGAGCACCCTAGAGCTCATTCTCTACAAGAGAATCCACTGCAATGAAAATCCCACACACACAACTAGAGAAAGCCCATGAACGGCAATGAAGATCCAGTGCAGACAAAAGTAAATAAAAAAAAAATACATATTTAAAAAGTAAATTCTCATTCTTCACCTCTAAAGAAATCTATAATTCATAATATTAATTGTACAACAATCCTCTAATATAATTATATGTAAAACATATAGTCAACAATGCATGACTTGAACATTCTATAATCCAGATCTAAAAATATGTTTTATCATAATTTTTGATGGTTTCAATAACTTGCTGAGTTTATCAACATATGTACTTCTTACTTCTTTATGTACTCTTATCCAATAATTTTGTCTTCTGTCTGACTTAGCCAACACTCTCTGGACATACATGTTTTGTTATTATCCGTAACTGTACCCTCTCTGTAATATTGATTTCTAGTATCTCTTCCTCTTACCTCAAATATTACTTGAGGGCACTGGTATTCTACCAATCTATTGACTCAACCATCTTTAACTTCTTTTCTCTACTTTTACTGGAATCCTTTCTTTCTTATTTACCTACTTTATCTATCCTGTCCCATCCTTATAATTGAGAAATACTCTCCTTATTTACAATTAGACAGCAGATCAATTACTGCCCCCAATATATTCTCCCCCCTGAAATACACCTTAAATTTACTTCCCTCATGTTCACCAATGTAATCTTTTAAAGATTATCTGTGATCATAATATTACTAAATTCAATTGTCATTCATCAGGATGTATCTTACTAGACTTATCAGAACCATTTATCACAGTTGATCACTTAGACCATCTCAAATATCTTCTTAATTAATCTCCATCTTGTTTTGATTTTCCCTCTTAATTTAATGTTATTTCTTATTATCTTTTATTGATTTTTCCTTATTTTTCTCAGGGAATTCAGTCTGACTTCTGTAGCTATACTTATACTTATATCATATATGATTCTATACATTTGGACAGTTTAAACTACCATCTGATGCTCATGGGTCTCAAATATTTACCTTTAATCCATGCTTCTCTTACGAACTCCTTGTCAACATGTGGGCATGTTCCTGGATGTCTCCTCTTAGATCTAAATGAGGCGTCTTATTCAACATCGCTAAATTACTGCTGCTGCTGCTAAGTCGCTTTAGTCATGTCAGACTCTGTACGACCCCATAGACGGCAGTCCACCAGGCTCCCCCGTCCCTGGGATTCTCCAGGCAAGAACACTGGAGTGGGTTGCCATTTCCTTCTCCAATGCATGAAAGTGAAAAGTGAAAGTGAAGTTGCTCAGTCGTGTCCAACTCTTCGCAACCCCGTGGACTGCAGCCTACCTGGCTCCTCCGTCCATGGGATTGTCCAGGCAAGAGTACTGGAGTGGGTTGCCATTGCCTTCTCTGCGCTAAATTACTAGAGAAATGCAACTCAGAACTACAGTGAGATATCAGCTCACCTTGTCAGAATGGCTATCATCAAAAAATCTGCAAATGATCAGTGAGGAGAAAAGGGAGGGTAGGGTAGGGTAAGAAGAGGGTAAGGTTTCTCCTACACTGTTGGTAGGAATGTAAACTGGTAAAATCACTATGGAAAAGAGTTCAAGGACTCCTTAAACTAAAAATAGAGTTGTCATATGATCCAGAGATCCCACTTCTGGGCATATATCCAGAGAAAATTTTAATTCAAAAAGATATATGAACCCCCTATATAGCAGCATTATTTACAACAGCCAAGACATGAAAGCAACCTAAGTGTCCATCAACAGAGGAATAGACAAAAAATGTAGTACACACACGTGGTGGGATATTACTCAGCTATAAAAAAGAAGGAAATAATAATACCATTTTCAGCAACATGGATGGACCTATAGATTATGATGCTAAGTGAAGTCACACAAATATCATATGATACCACTTATATGTGGAATCTAAGTATATATATATACACAAATCAACTGATTTACAAAACAGCAATAGATTCACGGACATAGAAAACAAACATAGTTACTAAATGGGCAGAGGGATAAATTAGGAGTTTGAGATTAAAATAAACACACAATTATATATAACACAGAAAACAAACAAGAATCTACTATATAGTAGAGGGAACTATATTCAGCATCTTGTAATAACCTAAAACAAACAGGTGTATATTTGTGTATAACAATCACTTTGCTGTATCAGTCAGTCAGTTCAGTCACTCAGTCGTATCTGACTCTTCGCAACCCCATGAATCGCAGCACACCAGGCCTCCCTGTCCATCACCAACTTCTGGAGTTTACCCAAACTCATGTCCATCGAGTTGGTAATGCCATCCAATCATCTCATCCTCTGTCGTCCCCTTCTCCTCCTGCCCCCAATCCTTCCCAGCATCAGGGTCTTTTCCAATGAGTCAACTCTTCGCTGTATACCTGAAACTAAAAGATCACTGATAAAGGCAGAGATACAGTAAAGGTAGGAAATAATCCACACATAAATATGATATCAAAACCAGCAATCATGAGAAGAGGGGACAAATACAGGATATTGCAAATGCATTTGAAAGTAAAAGGTCAGCAACTTAAAGCAATATGTTTTTTTAATATATAGATTGATATATCAAAACCTCATGGTAACCAAAACCCAAAAATCTATAATAGATACACACAGAACAACAAAAAAGAAATCCAAACACAATGCTAAAGTTAGTCATCAAATCACAAGACAAGGGAACAAAAGGGGAAAGAAAAAAAGAGAGAAAGAGAAAAAAAGGCCTCCAGAAACAAATCCAAAACAATTAACAAAATGGCAGTAAGAACATATAAATAATTAGCTTAAACATAAGCAGATTAAGTCCTCCAAACAAAATACATAGGCTGGCTGAAAGGATACATAAACAAGAGCTATATATATGCTGTCCACAAAAGACCCACTTCAGACCCACACAGACACACACAGACTGAAAATTAGGGGATGGAGAAAGGAATTCCATACAAACGGAAATCAAAAGAAAACTTTTGTAGGAATACTCATATTAGATAAAATAGACCTTAAATTCTGTTACAAGAGACAAAGAAGGATAGTACATAATGAAGAAAAGATCAATCCAAGAAGAAGCTATAACAATTGTAAATATATATGCAATCAACATTAAGACCACCTCAGTATATTACATAAAACAAATGTGAACAGCCATAAGCGAAAAAAATCAATTGTAACACAATAATAGTTGGGGAGGCTAAAATCCCATTCTCATCAACAGACAGATGATTCAGAGAGAAAATCAATAAGCAAACATAATAAGGCCTTAAATGACAATTAGACCAGGTGAACTTAATTTATATTTGTAGATCATTTCATCTAAAAGCAACAGAATATACATTCTTCTCAAGTGCACATGGTATATTCTCCAGGATTGATCACATGCTGGGATGAAAATGAGCCTCAGTCAATTTTAGAAACTAAAAATCCTATCAAGCATCTTTTTTGACCATGCTACTGGAAATCAGCTACAAGAACAACTGAACTGTGAAAAAAAAAAAAAAAAGGTGGAGAATAAACAATATACTACTATACGACGAATGGATCACTGAAGAAATCAAAGAAGAAATAAAAAACAAATACTTAGAGACAAGTGAAAACAAAAGCTTTTGCCCAGAAAAAGAAACCATAAGCAAAACGAAAACACAAGCCACAGAATAGGAGAAAATATTTTCAAACGATCCAACTGACAAGGGATTAATGTCCAGAATTTACAAACAGCTCATACAGTGCAATATAAAAATTAAAAAAAAAAAGATTTTAAGATGAGCAGATGATCTATATAGATGCTTCTCCAAAGAAGACATACAGATCGCCAAGAGGCATGTGGAAAGATTATTAGAGAAATGCAAATCAAAACGACAGTGGGATATCACATCATACTGGTCATAATGGCTGTCATCAAAAAGTCTACAAACAAATGCTGGAGAGGGTGTGAAGTAAAGGGAACTCTCATACAATGTTGGGAATGTAAACTGGTATAGCCACTGTGGAAAACAGTATGGAGGGCCCTTAAAAAACAATAAATAAAGCTACTATGTGAACCACCACAACTGCTCCACTCATGGGCATATATCCAGAAAAAAAAAAAACAACAAAAAAAATCTATGGTTCAAAATGATACATGCACCCATGTTCACTGCAGCCCTATTTGTAATAGCCAAGACATGGAACCAACATAAGCGTCTATGGACAGATAAATGGATAAAGAAGATGTGATACATATATATAGCAAATATTACTCAGCCATATAAAGAGTGAAATAATACCATTTGCAGCAATATGGATAATCCTCGAGATTGATAAACTAAGTGAAGTAAGTCAGAGAAAAACAAATATCATATGAATTACTTATATTCAGAATCTGAAAATGATACAAATGAGCTTGTTTAGAAAATAGAAACTGACTCACAGACTTAGAAACAAACTTTTGGTTACCAAAGAGGAAGGCTGGGGGATACATTGAAAATACAGGATTAACATATACACACTATGCATGTGTGCATGCTCAGCCACATCCAACTCTTTGTGACCCCAAGAATTGTAGTCCATCAAGCTCCCTGTCCATGAAATTTTCTGGGCAATACTAGAGTCAGTTCTCATTTCTTCCTCTAAGATATACACACTATCATATATAAAATAGACAACCAACAAGGACCTATTGCTTAACACAATGAACTCTACTCAATATTCTGTAATAACTTAAATGGAAAAAAAAAAAAACTTGAAAAGAATAGATACATGTATATGTTTACTTGAATAACTTTTGTTGTACACCTGAAACTAACACAACATTGTAAATCAAGTATGTGCTGTGCTGTGCTTAGTTGCTCAGTTGTGTTCAACTTTTATGATCCCATGGACTGTAGCCCACCAGGCTCCTCTTTCCATGGGGATTCTCCAGGCAAGAATACTGGAGTGGGTTTCCATGCCTTCAGGGGATCTTCCCAACCTAGGTATCGGACCCAGGCCTCCCACATTATAGGCAGATTCTTTACCCTCTGTGACACCAGTGAAGCCCAAGTGAGATATATGCCAATATAAAATAAAAATTAAAAATACAAAACATTGTTAATCAATTATATTACAATTAAAATGTAAATATGTAAGTAAAAATTATAAAAGGTATCTCAACCATGAAGTATCCAAAAGGGGACACCTCATTTTCATACAAAGCATTATCATTCTGCATTCTTTCTCACTTTAGAAATAACTTCATTCTTCCATTTACCAAATCCAAAACTTTGTCTTCTTTAACACTGATACTCTTTTATACAACACTGTAACCCTCTCTTTAAACTTTGTGTGTGTGTGTGTGTGTGTGTGTGTGTTTATGTATGTGTGTGGTATGTGTGTAGGTATAATATGGATCACTGCCCACCATCTCTACCATTAGTGTTTTAGACAAATTAACAAGTTAACTCCCATTAGATTACTACTATAGTTCATAACCAATGTCTCTTTTTCTACTTTTAACTTTTATTCTCTCTGTTCAACCAATCAACCAGTTATCCTTATCAACAGATATCTGATCATATTCATTCTCTGTTCAAAACTATTTCATTGTTGCTTTCGAACTGTAGTGCTGAAGAAGACTCTGGAGAGTCCCTTGGACTGCAAAGAGATCAAACAAGTCAATCCCAAAGGAACTCAACACTGAATAGTCCAGGAAGGGGAACACATGTAAACCCATGGCTGATTCATGGCAATGTATGGCAAAAACTATTACAATATTGTAAAGTAATTAGCCCCCAACTAAAATAAATAAATTTATTAATAAAAATAAAAAATAAAAAAAAAGAAGGACTGATGCTAAAGCTGAAGCTTCAATACTCAGGCCACCTGATGTGAAGAACTGACTCATTGGAAAAGACCCTGATGCTGTGAAAGATTGAGGGCAAGAAGAGAAGCACGTGACAGAGGATAAGAAGGTTGGATGACATCATCAACTCAATGGACATGAGTTTGAGCAAACTCTGGGAGACAGTGAAGGACAAGGAAGCTTGGTGTGCTATAGTCCATGGTGTTGCAAAGAGTCAGGCAGGACTGAGCAACTGAACAACATTTCAAGGAGAGTAAAAGGCAGTCCTAATTTGGCCACATTTCTGCCCCTGGTAATTTACTGACATGTTTTACTGCATACCCTCTCCATTTGCCTGCGCCAGACAAGCTGGCATCCTTGTTACTTTGCAACATGTGCCTGTATGAGGTACAGTCAGATTTCTTGCACTTATTCCGTATCTCTAAATGTTATTTCGCTAGATATTTGGATGCCTTACTCTCTCACTTCAGGCTCACTGCCTAATCAGGAAATCCTTCCCTCACTCTTTTCCATGTGCCAGTTACCGCTTATTGCCTGTAAACTCTAAATTATCATTTGTTGTTTCTCTATGAAAATGAATCTGAACCCCTTAAATCTTTGTCCCTGCTAGTCAATACTCTAAGCTTTGTTAATAAAGAGACCTGGAGAGACACAGAAGAAAGGTGCTCCTTTGTTTCCTAGTTCTGTCATGCTCCCTTGCTGCTTCCTGATGCTGGTGCACTGCAGGCAGAAGCATGTGGCTCCCACAGTGCTTACAACATCTTCAATGTACCAGCTTGGCAGCCAGCAGCACACAGCAGCCAGCACCTTCCTCCACAGAATCCTTAAGATGATCCCGTATCAACGTACCTTTGCTGAAGTTTTTCCTGGCACTGAAGAGGACAGATTACCAGGAAATTCCACTGGTGTGACACCATGTGATTTGTTTGCCATTCAATGAGCCATTGACATACCCTTTCCAACAGGGACTGGATCACAGTCCTGGCCAAGGAAAAAGAATCCACTTTTGTGCTTCATCTCGCCCTAGGGGGCATGGCTGCTCTATGCTACATCTCAATTGTGCTCAGTTGCTCAATCCTGTCTGACTCTGCCATGCCATAGACTGCAGCCCACCAAGCTGTCCTGTCCATGGGATTTCCCAGGCAAGAATACTGAAGTTGGTTGCCGTTTTCTCCTCCAGGGTATATTCCCTACCCAGGGATCAAACCCAGGTCTCTTGCATTTCCTGCATTACCAAGCGGATTCTTTACCACTGCACCACCTGGAAAGCCCCCACATGCTGCATCTAGAATCCCTGTTCTTCAGAGTTTTCTTTACTTCCTAGTGGCTGGTTCCTTGTTACTCTAACCCCCTTTGATAGTTAATAAATCTTTAAGTTGAATCTTTGCTATTCAAAGACTGTGATTTCTGTCTCCTAAACAGAAAGACACTTCTTGACCACATTATATAAAAATATCAATCTTGGTCCATGTGGTTATTGTTAGTCTAATTTCCCCTGATTTGTCTCCAAGCCAATTGCCATCATTTTCCATTTATTTGCATATTATCTGCCTCTTCTCCCATGTAATAGAAAGCACATTAAACATAAGCACTTTGTTGTTTTTATTGCTGTATCCAGTGCCTGATACTTAGCAGCTATTCAAGATATATTTGAGAGAATGAATGAATATTATCCATGGATAATACTTGGAAAATGTGTAAATCAATCAGATATCATTGTATCATCCCATTGTAATGGATGCTAGTGATAATGACACACACAAAATATTGTATAATATTTTAAGTAATCTATTGGTAATAAAATATTTTATGAAATAAGTTTTTTCTAAGCATATAATAAGATAATTATTGTAAAGTGGGAATTGTTTCTCTATTTTGATAGCTATACCCATATATTAACAGAAATTGAAAGAGAATGAAAAAATTAATAACTTGGTGATAGACACAAATTTAAGCTACAGCATGATTTAAGATGTTAACTTCGATTCTTCAAATTATAACTAGGAAGAGTTAACTGAGAAAGATATCTTAGTGGTCCCTGCAATTATATCAGGTTCTTAGTACAGAAAAAAAATTCTTAGAAAATTTGGTTTGTGATTAGATATTCTAGTGTAATGACAAACAAATTTCCTTGAGAGCTCCAAGATCAAAAAAACTTCTTGAATTTCAAGTTGAGTCACAACTCTCATGGCCATCAGAAGAAGCCCCTTCCTATTCTTTATGTTTAGTAGGCTTTGTTTCACACAGTTACATAGAAGAGATCACATACTAAATAGTTTAATACAAAATGCAGTCATTACATATACGTGTGTGTGTGTGTGTGTGTGTGTGCGCTCAGTTGCTAAGTCATGTTTGACTCCTTGAAACCACATGGACTGTAGCCCACCAGGCTCCTCTGTCCATGGGATTTCACAGGCAAGAATAATGGAGTGGGTTGCCATTCCCTTCTCCAGGGGGTCTTCAAGACCCAACGGTTGAACCTGGGTCTCCTGCATTACAGGCAGATTCCTGACCATGTGAGCCATCAGGCAAACCCAATGTGTGTGTGTGTGTGTGTGTGTGTGTGTGTGTGTGTGTGTGTGTGTGTGTATGTTCAGTTGAGTTCAGTCACTCAGTCGTGTCCAACTCTTTGCGACCCCATGAATTGCAGCACGCCAGGCCTCCCTGTCCATCTCCAACTCCTGGAGTCTACCCAAACCCATGTCCATTGAGTCAGTGATGCCATCCAACCATCTCATCCTCTGTTGTCCCCTTCTCCTCCTGCCCCCAATCCTTCCCAGAATTAGGGTCTTTTCTAATCAGTCAATTCTTCGCATGAGGTGGCCAAAGTATTGGAGTTTCAGCTTCAACATCAGTCCTTCCAATGAACATCCAGGACTGATCCCCTTTAGGATGGACTGGTTGGACCTTCTTGCAGTCCGAGGGACTCTCAAGTGTCTTCTCCAACACCACAGTTCAAAAGCATCAATTCTGCGGCACTCAGCTTTCTTCACCGTCCAACTCTCACATTCATACATGACTACTGGAAAAACCATAGCCTTGACTAGATGGACCTTTGTTGGCAAAGTAATGCCTCTGCTTTTTAATATGCTGTCTAGGTTGGTCATAACTTTCCTTCCAAGGAGTAAGCGTCTTTTAATTTCATGGCTGCAATCACCATCTGCAGTGATTTTGGAGCCCCCCAAAATAAAGTATGACACTGTTTCCACTGTTTCCCCATCTATTTCCCATGAGGTGATGGGACCAGATGCCATGATCTTAGTTTTCTGAATGTTGAGCTTTAAGCCAACTTTTTCACTCTCCTCTTTCACTTTCAATAAAAGGCTCTTTAGTTCTTCTTCGCTTTCTGTCATAAGGGTGGTGTCATCTGCATATTTGAGGTTATTGATATTTCTCCCATAGATAGATAGATATAGTGTGTATACACAAATGTCATATATATATTTATATATATATTTAAAAATAACGCATTTGTCTTATCTTCAAAAGCATACTAATAAAAGACATTTCTTATTTATTAGGTTATTTTGCTTATAATTTCAAAACACATTTTGGAAATCCCTGGATTACTAAAAAACAAATGTTCTTTTCTTTCTTCTGTTTGACACTATGTAAAATAAATTGAAAAGTCAGTTGCTTTGGAGGATCCATCCTACATGTTTATGCACAGCACTGATGCACTGAATCATCTCACCAGAATATATAAATGTATACTTATTTCTGACACTTCTGGTTCATGGATTTGAAGTCTTCAGTTTAAAGACAAATTAACTTTCAAGCTTCAAAAACAAGATAACATTCATCCTCACTCTACTCCAGCTCCATCAGTAGTAATTGAAGAAGAAAACACTAAACCGGATGTCAGGGCCCCAGAACGCTATGGATTTAGAGGGCTACATAGTGAAAAAAGATTATCAGGTCCTAACTTTAATAGCTGGCACAGATCTGGTTTTAATTAGTCCCTGGCAGTTTGGATGACCTTTATGAAGAAGTTGAGGGATATTTTCATGCTATCAGGCCATGAAATAGTGCCCAGAAGTGACACACACTGCCTCTTTTCCTGGGAAATCACAACTTATTTCAAGATGGACAAGGAAAAGTTCAATTAATCTCTAGATCTGGTATTTTCAGGCTTTATCAACTTGCTAAAGTTTAGTTTCTTCTAAGCAAATCCTCTACATATTTAACTCTCTCTCTCTTATATGTCAGTTTTTGAACTTCCCTGGTGGTCCTGTGGTAAAGAATCTGCCTGACAATTCAGGGGACACAGATTCACAAGTTCGATCCCTGATCCAAGAGGATTCCACATGCCTTAGAGTAATTAAGCCCGTGTGCTGGAGAAGGAAATGGCAACCCACTCCAGTATTCTTGCCTGGAGAATCCCAGGGATGGCGGAGCCTGGTGGGCTGCCGTCTCTGGGGTCGCACAGAGTCGGACACGACTGAAGCGACTTAGCAGCAGCAGCAGCAGCAGCCACAACTACTGAAGCCCATGGCCTAGAGCCCATGCTCCACAACAAGAGAAGCCACCACAGCAGAACCCTACACACTGCAACTAGAAAAAGCCCAGGTGCAGCAACAAGGACCCAGCACAGCCATAAATAAATAAATGAGTTTAGATATCAGTTTCTGAACAGCCTTTTCCAATGCACATCAAATTGCTAATCTTCTCTTTAGATTTTCTGCCACTGTAGAAATGAAAACAATTATTTTTTCTACCATTCATCATCTCATATTGCTCTCTTTATCATATAAACTTTGAAGGTTAATACCATTGAATTTATATAAAATATAGCTTGCTTTAAGTATGTGTAGAATTGATTTTCCATGATCTTTTCTGTCCTAACTTGGTGACAGTGATACCTTTTTCATGCATTTTTAAACCAGTGGTTTTAATTACTGCCCTTGTCAAGTCCATAGTCAATTTAATATTTGTCTCTTTACTTTTATGCATAATAAAAGTAAACAAAACAAAAATAACCAAAACATCTGGTGAGTACAATAAGAAAAAAAATCTTAAAATATCTTGCTGCAAGTATTTCTTTCACTAAAACTTTCCTTCTTGGGCTTTTCAATACTCTCTCTAATCCCTAACCTCTAAGGACAATCTCTGAAGTCACCCTAAATTTTATAGGAAAAAAACTAAAAATAAAACCTCCCGAAAGTTCTTTAAAATATATGTACTTCTAAGACAACCCTATATTTTCTGAATAGATATTTTAATTAGTTGACTTAAGTTTCTCTTTGGTTTTATCACCATAAGCAGCTTGGGTCTTCAGCAGGACTGCCTGCTGGTTTTTTTTTTTTTTTCTTTTGAGTACATTCTGCTTACTTTAATTTGTCTTCACAGATGAAGTGTGGAAAGTAGAATACTTTATAAGGAAAAAGGTGTTTCTGTAAATATCTGAGAAAGACCAAAGGAAGAAAGAACATAAGCGTTCAGCAAAAAATTAAGGTCAGGCACATTCTTGCTAATACTGAGTGTTCACATAACATTATCTAGTTTCTGATAGCTTCTTACTCTATTTACTCAGTAATGACATTAATATCATACATCTTTGCCTGTCTCTTGTAATAACGTCTTTGTGTCTGAGTTGAAAAATTAACACTGTCACTTTAATATAGAAAACTCTACACATCAAATATCATTTAACACATATGACTATATATTTCAAGCATACCTCTACTGACCATATATGCCAAATAACCATTGGTTAAAATTGAATATATATATATGTATGTGTATATATATATATATATATATATGCATATATATATATATATATATATAATGTAACTTTACCTGAAAAAAAATGCAAGATGTCTTTGAGATTTTGTTTTGAATTGTTTTTAATATATAGATGCAGCTATAAATAATAAATAAAAGAATTCACAGAACTATGACATAAAAACCAGAATAATGGTAATAAAACTCCTTACTATCTAGACAATACTGCCAATCCTTACAGATGATGTGTAGACAACCTATGAAAGTCTATGCCAGACAAAATTGACTTGGTTAGACATATCATGCCTGTAATTAAAGATTGCACATGATGTTTCACATGCATAAATATAATTTTCTTTATAAACTGATAGCATTGGGATTTGGAATTAGATGATACATCATAATTGAGCACAAATTATAAAGCCCAAAAGAGTATTTGATATTTTGGAAACATGCAACCCCTACTTCGTCAGGCTACTTGGGATTATACTCCTAAATTTTATAGAACAAATCAGTAAAAATAGAATAACAAACTCATGAATGATTTGTGAGACTTTTGTTTATAAAGATAGGGGCTTAGTGGCATTGAGGATTCTAGTTTAGCTAAATGGCCAGAGTCAGTTCTTTAGAAAAATAAAAATAAGAACTGAGACTGGAACTTGAGAAAGATATAAAAGAAAGAACGATATCCCAGGAGATGAGCAAGAAGCAGCCACCATTCCTCTTGGGAGACACCTCCCCTTGAAACAAGGGGCTACATTTTCACTCAGGAAATTCCAGTATTAATTTCAGATAAAGGTGTTACATCTATGTCTCTAAAGACAAATATTGAAGGAATAGGTTTTTAGGCCCTTCCTTAAACACTGATAATTTTATCTCTTGTGTTTTTTCTTCCTTTAAAATTTACAACCAAGCATTTTAACTTTTTACCGAAAATCCTGAATGAACTTTTGGCCAACCCAATCTAACCCTTTATTTTCAATGGTTCCTGATACATATTGCTGAATACATGAGATCCCCAGCTGTCCTGAGTTTCCCATTATACCATTGCTAATATTGGCAATAATAATATTGAAGAGGAGGAGATAGTGGAAAAAAGAAAGGAAAAGGAACATGAGATGTGGAGGAAAAGTATGTGAAAGAAAAGGAAGAAGAAAGTGAGAAGAACCATAATTTCCATGTATAGCACATCCTACTATAGGTCTACATAAATGATAATTTAATTCTCCCCAAATCCTATGAAGAAAGTACTACAAATATGCTTTGCACCAGTAAATAAATCAAAACAGCATTTTAAAGAAATGTGGGTGAGTTAAACATCAGGAAAAGCAATGTCTAATTATAACAGTCTAACTCTTGACAGATAGTCTTTCCTTCACAAAGGTAAATTTCACTCAACAAAAAGTTGAGTATCTATAAGAACTTATGTATAATAACTTATGTATAATATAACTCCTGTATAACATAATAGGTACTGAATAAAAATTTCTTGGGAAAATATAATAATATAATAGCAATATTATGAGGAGAAAGTAAGCAGCAAGAAATAAAATTATCTGCTTCATAGCCATCAACTGTAGGAAGCAAACATAAGTCCTTTTTGCTTTTAAAAAACCTTTGGCAAAAACCTATCCATTCTTGCCAAAAAGGAAGATATGATTTTACTTAAATGTTGTTAATGATTTCATATATGGCCTCTAGACACAAAGTACAATTGAGCTTTTTCCTTATTGTCCACAAAGGATATTTATAAATCTATGAACAGGAACGATAAGAGCAGTGTAGACAGGAATTTATCAGAGACAGAGGAAACATCAGTAAATGAGATGACATTTTAATGCAAAGGATATTAAACCAGAGAAGCAACCTTAAGGAGGAACTCTACTGTGACAGTCAAGGTCTGGGTACTTAGGAGTGATGCTGAATCACACTCCTCTAGACCTGGAGCCAGCTTTTGTACGTGGGGAACTTCATCATGTCCGTATCCCTGGCCTATTTATATATCTGACCATGATCTCATTTTCATAAAGGTAGGGGTTGTATTTTACTGAGCAATCACCCCCCCGCAACCAAACATGGACCAGTGGGGAAACCCCCGCTCCCCTCCCAGGACCTCCTTGTGGCATTTTCTGCTGTCTCTGAGTTTCACATCTGTATATGGGATCTATATTGTGTACACAAAGTTGGAGGAGAATGGATTCTAACTTCACAAAATAATTTCCCAAATCCATCTAGCTATCATAAGATGATAGTTTGAGGTTCTAAAAAAATTCTCAAAGCTGTTCATTTGTTTAAAATGTTTCAAATTATTGATAATGCAGATAGTCTGTAATTATGTATTTGTGTCCAGAAAAAATAATCTACATGGTAAATCTGAGCATATAGAAAAATGGTGCCACAAATATTAAGGAGAAAAAAGCAACAACCAGAAATTTCATAAAAATACTGGTATTTGCAAAAGAGATGTCATCTGTTATCCAGGAAAGCAAAGATTGATGTTTAAAATATCATCTTTCTAACATCATATACAAAAATAAATTCAAAATGGATTAAAGACCTAAATGTAAGGCCAAATGCTACAAAGCTCTTAGAGAAAAACCAGTAGAATTCTCTGTGTAGATCTCTCAAAAAGATCTTTCTTGACCTACCTCCTAAAGTAATGAAAATAAAAACAAAACAAAACAAAATTAACAAATGTGGCCAAATTAAACTTCAAAAGTTTTGCACAGCAAAGAAAATCTTAAAGTACACAAAAAAGCAACCTTCAAAATGGGGGAAAAAAAAAAGCCTGGCAAAGGATTAACTTGGAAAATACACAAATAACTCATGCAACTCAATATATATAAAAAAAGCAAATCCAATAAAAAAAAATGGGTAGAAAACCTAAATAGACATTTCTCCAAAGAAAACATACAGAAAGCCAACAAACATATGAAAAGATACCCATATCACTAATTATTAGAGAAATTCAAATCAAAGCTATAAAGAAGTATCAACTCACACCAGTCAGAATGGCCATCATTAAAAAATCTACAAACAATAAATGCTGTAGGGGGTGTGGAGAAAAGGTAACATTCCTACACTGTTGGTGGGAGTGTAAATTGCTACAGCCACTATGGAGAACATTATGGAGGTTTCTTGCAAAACTAAATATACAGCTACCATAGGACCCAGCAATCTCACTACTAAGCACATACCTAGTGAAGTGAAAGTTGCTCATTCGTGTCCGACTCTTTATGACCCCATGGACCATACAGTCCTTGGAATTCTCCAGGCCAGAATACTGGAGTGGGTAGTCTTTCCCTTCTCCAGGGGATCTTCCCAAACTAGGGATTGAACCCAGGTCTCCTGCATTGTAGGTAGATTCTTTATCAGCTGAGCCACAAGGGAAGCCCAAGAATACAGGAGTGGGGAGCGTATCCCTTCTCCAGAGGATCGTCCCAACCCATGAATAGAACTAGGGTCTCCTGCATTGTAGGTGGATACTTTACCAACTGAGCTATCCGAGAAGCCCCAAGCATTTACCTAGAGAAAACCATAATTCAAAAAGGTACATGCACCTTAATGTTCACTGCAGCACTGTTTACAATAGCTAGGACATGGAAGCAACCTAAATGTCCATCAGCAGAAAAATGAAGATGTGGTGCACATATGAAATGGAATATTACTCAGCCATAAAAAGGAATGAATTTGTGTCATTTGCAGTGGAACTAAAGACTGTCATACATAGTGAAGTAAGTCAGAAAGAGGAAAACAAATATAGTATATTAATGCATACATGTGGAACCTAGAAAGATGGTTAAGGTGATCTTACTTGCAAAGTAGACATTGAGACATAGACATAGAGGAAAACAAAACAAAACAAAACACCATATGGATTCCAAAGGGGAAAAGGGTGGTGGTGGGATAAATTGAGAGATTGGAATCGACATATATATGCTACTATTTGTACAATACATAACTGATGGGAATCTACTGCATAGCCCACAGAATTCTATTTGGTGACCTAACCTAAGTGGAGAAGGCAATGGCACCCCACTCCAGTACTCTTGCCTGGAAAATCCCATGGACAGAGGAGTCTGGTAGGCTGCAGTCCATGCGGTCGCGAAGAGTCGGACACGACTGAGCGGCTTTACTTTCACTTTTCACTTTCATACATTGGAGAAGGAAATGGCAACCCACTCCAGTGTTCTTGCCTGGAGAATCCCAGGGATGGGGGAGCCTGGTGGGCTGCCGTCTATGGGGTCACACAGAGCCAGACACGACTGAAGCGACTTAGCAGCAGCAGTAGCAGTGAACTAAATAACCCATCAGAGGGCAGACAGAATGCAAACCACAATTACAGAAAATGAAGCAAACTTATCACTTGGATCACAGTCTTGTCTAACTCAATGAAACTATGAGCCATGATGTGTAAGGCCACCCAAAATTGATGGGTCCTGGTGGAGAGTTCTGACAAAATATAGTCCACTTGAGAAGGGAATGGCAAACCAGTATTCTTGCCTTGAGATCCCATGAACAATACAAAAAAGCAAACAGATATGACACTGAAAGGTGAACTCCCCAGGCTGGTAGGTATCCAAGTGCTACTTGAGAAGAGTAGAGAAATAGCTCCAGAAAGAATGAATAGATGAGCCAAAGTATAAACAAAACCCAATTGTGCATGTGAAGGGGTGATGGAGGTAATGTCTGATGCTGTAAAGAACAATATCGCATAGGGATCTGGATTGTTAAGTCCATGAATCAAAGTATATTGGAGGTGGTCAAAAAGGAGATGGCAAGAGTGAACACTGACATTTTAGGAATCAGTGAACTAAAATGGAGTGGAAAGGGCAAATTTAATTGATAACCATTATATCTACTACTGTGGGCGAGAATCTCTTAGAAGAAATGGAGAAGCCCTCATAGTCAGCAAGAGTGCTAAATGCAGTACTTGGGTATGTTCACACAAATGACAGAATGATTTTTTTTTCATTTCCAAGGCAAGCCATTCAATATCACAGTATCGAAGTCTATGCCCCAACTACTAATGCTGAAGATGCTGAAGTTGAACGGTTCTATGAAGGCCTACAAGACGTTCTAGAACTAACACTAAAAAAAGAGATGTCCTTTTCATCATAGGAATGCAAATGTAGGAAGTCAAGAGATACCTGACGTAACAGACAAATTTGGCTTTGGAGTGCAAAATGAAGCAGGGCAAAGGTTAACAGAGTTTTGCCAAGAGAATGCGCTGGTCATAGTAAACACCCTCTTCCAAAAACACAAGAGACGACTCTACATATGGACGTCACCAGATGGTCAATACTTAAATCAGTGATTATATTCTTTGCAGCCAAGGATGGAAAAGCTCCACACAGTCATCAAAAACGAGACCAAGAGCTGACTGTGGCTCAGGTCATGAGCTCATTATTGCCAAATTCATACTTACATTGAAGAAAGTAGGGAAAACCACTAGACCATTCAGGTATGACTTAAATCAAATCTTTTGTGATTATACAGTGGAAGTAACAAATAGATTCAAGGGATTATGTCTGATAGATAAAGTGCCTGTAGAACTATGGATAGCGGTTTATAACATTTACAGGAGGTGATGATTAAAACCATCCCCAAGAAGAAGAAATGTAAAAAGGCAAAATGGTTATCAGAGGAGGCCTTACAAATAGCTGAGAAAAGATCAGAAGTGAAAGGCAAAGGAGAAAAGGAATGATCTGTATCCGTCTGAATGCAGAGCCCAAAGAATAGAATGGAGAGATAAGAAAACCTTCATAAGTGATCAGTGCAAAGAAATAGAGGACAAAAATAAACTTGAACACAGATAGATGGAGAAATATATCATGTTCATGGATCAGAAGAATCAATACAGTGAAAATGAGTATACTATCCAAAGAAATCTATAGATTCAAGGCAATCCCTATCAACCTACCAATGGCATTTTTCAAAGAACTAGAACAAATAATTTCACAATTTTTATGGAAACACAAAAACCCTCAAATAGCCAAAGCAACCTTGAAAAAGAAGAATGGAACTGGAAGAATCAACCTGCCTAACTTCAGACTATACTACAAAGCTACAGTCATCAAGACAGAATGGTATTAGTACAAAGACAGAAATATAGATCAATGGACCAAAATAGAAAGCCCAGAGACAAATCCGCGCACCTATGGACACCTTAACTTTGACAAAGGAGGCATAAATATACAATGGAGAAAAGACAATCTCTTTAACAAGTAGTGCTGGGAAAACTGGTCAACCACCTGTAAAAGAATGAATCTAGAACACTTTCTAACACCATACACAAAAATAAACTCAAAATAGATTAAATATAAATGTAGGGCCAGAAACTATAAAACTGCTAGAGGAAAACATAGGCAAATCATTCTCTGACATAAATTACAGCAGGACCCTCTATGACCCACCTGCCAGTGTAATGGAAATAAAAGCAAAAATAAACAAATGAGACATAATTAAACTTAAAAGCATTTGCACAATGAAGGAAACTATAAGCAAGGTGAAAAGACAACCTTTAGAATGGGAGAAAATAATAGCAAACAAGGCAAATGACAAATAATTAATCTTAAAAATATACAAACAGCTCATGCAGCTCAATACCAGAAAAACAAACAACTCAATTAAAAAATGGGCCAAAGAACTAAATAGACATTTCTCCAAAGAAGACATACAAACATATGAAAAGATGCTCTACATCACTCATTATCGGAGAAAGGCAAATCAAAACCACAATGAGGTACCATCTCATGCTGGTCAGAATGTCTGCTATCAAAAAGTCTACAAACAATAAATGCTGGAGAGGGTGTGGAGAAAAGGGAACCCTCTTACACTGCTGCTGGGAATGCAAACTAGTACAGCCACTATGGAGAACAGTGTGGCGATTCCTTAAAAGACTGAAAATAGATCTGCTATACAATCCAGAAATCACACTTCTGGACATACACACTGAGGAAGCCAGAATTGAAAGAGACAGGTGTGCCACAATGTTCACTGAAACACTGTTTACAATAGCTAGGACATGGAAACAACATAGATGTTCATTGGAAGATGAATGGATAAGAAAATGGTAGTATGTATACACAATGGAATATTACTCAGCTATTAAAAAGAAAGTATTTGAATCAGTTCTAATTTGGTGGTTGAAACTGGAGCCTATTATATGGAGTGAAGTAAGTCAGAAAGAAAAACACCAGTATAGTATATTAACGCATATATGTGGAATTTAGAAAGATGGTAACAACAACCATATATGCGAGACAGCAAAAGAGACACAGATATAAAGAATAGACTTTTGGACTCTGTAGGAGAAGGCAAGGGTGGGATGATTTGAGATAATAGCATTGAAATATGTATATTACCATTTGTGAAATAGATCACCAGTCCAAGTTCGATGCATGAAACAGGGCACAAAAAGCTGGTGCACTGGGATGACCCTGAGGGATGGGGTGTGGAGGGAGGTGGGAGAGGGGTTTGGAATGGGGACACAACTACACCCATGACTGATTCATGTCAATGTATGGCAAAAACAACTACAATATTGTAGACTAATTAACCTCAAATTAAAACAAATAAATTAATTTAATGAGAAAAAGCAATAAGATAAAATCAAACGTGAAAAAATATTTAAAAATGGAAAAGACTAGAAATCTCATCAAGAAAATTAGATATATACCAAGGGAACATCTCAGGCAAAGATGGGCACAATAAAGGAAATAAATTGTATGGACCTAACAGAAGCAGAAGGTATTAAGAAAAGATGGCAAGAATACACAGAAAAATTATACAAAAATGAATTTAATGACCCAGATTACCATGATGGTGTGATCACTCACCTAGAGTCAGAGGTGAGTATGAAGTATGGAGTCAAATGGGACTTAAGAAACATCACTACAAACAAAGATAATGGAGGTGATGGAATTCTAGCTGAGTTATTTCAAATCATAAAAGATGATGCTGTGAAAGTGCTACACTCAATATGCCAGCAAATTTGGAAAA
Source organism: Giraffa tippelskirchi (assembly GCF_054371585.1). Lineage (NCBI taxonomy): Eukaryota > Metazoa > Chordata > Mammalia > Artiodactyla > Giraffidae > Giraffa > Giraffa tippelskirchi. Next base: position 68,652,107 of record NC_137279.1, read on the forward strand.
CGCAACAGTGGCCACAGGACTGTAAAAGATCAGTTTTCATTCCAATCTGAAAGAAAGGTAATGCCAAAGAATGCTCAAACTACTGCACAATTGCACTCATCTCACACGCTAACAAAGTAATGCTCAAAATTCTCCAAGCCAGGCTTCAACAGTACATGAACCAAGGACATCCAGATGATAAATCTGGATTTAGAAAAGGCAGAGGAAACAACAGTTCCAATTGCCACCATGCATTCGATCATAGAAAAACCAAGTGAATTCCAGAAAAACATCTACATTTGGCTCATTGACTACTCTAAAGTCTTTGACTTGTGTGGATGACAACAAACTGGAAAATGTTTAAATAAGTGGGAATACCAGACCACATTACCTACCTCCTGAGAAATCTGTACACAGGTCAAGAGCAACAGTTAGAATTGCTCATGGGAGAATAGCATTGAAACATGTATATTTTCGTATGTGAAACAGAACACCATTCCATGTTTGATGCATGAGACAAATGCTCAGGGCTGGGGCAATGAGATGCCCCAGAGGGATGGGATGGGGAGGGAGGCGGGAGGGGGGTCCAGGAAGGGGAACATATGTAAACCCATGGCTGATTCATGTCAATGTATGGCAAAAACTACTACAATATTGTAAAGTAATTAGCCCCCAACTAAAATAAATAAATTTATTTAATAAAAAAAAAAGAAGAATTGCTCATGGAAAAATGGGCTGATTCTAAATTGGGAAAGGAGTACATCAAGGCTGTATATTGTCACCTTGCTTATTTAACACATGCAGAGTACATCATGTGAAATGCCTGACTGGATGAAGCACAAGCTGGAATCAAGATTGTAGGGAGAAATATCAATAACCTCAGATATGCAGATGACACCACCCTTACAGCAAAAAGTGAAGAAGAACTAAAGAGCCTCTTGATGAAAGTGAATGAGAAGAGTGAAAAAGTAGGCTTAAAACTGAGAATTCAAAAAACTAAGATCATGGCATCCAGTGTCATCACTTCATGGCAAATAGATGGGGAAACAATGGAAACAGTAAGAGACTTTATTTTCTGGTCTCCAAAATCACTGCAGATGGTGATTGCAGCCATGAAATTAAAAGATACTTGCTCCTTGGAAGAAAAGCTAATACAAATCCAGATTGCATATAAAAATATGCAATGCATAGAGATATTGCTTTACCAACAAAGGTCCGTATGGTCAAAGCTAAGGTTTTTCAGTAGTCATCTATGGATGTGAGAGTTGTATCATAAAGAAAGCTAATCACCAAAGAATGGATCCTTTTCAACTGCAGTGTTGGAGTAGACTCTTGAGAGTCCCATGGAAAGCAAGGAGATCCAATCAGTCAATTCTGAAGGAAATCAATCCTGGATATTCATTGGAAGGACTGATGCTAAAGATGAAGCTCCAAAACTTTGGTCACCTGATGTGAAGAGCTGACTCCTTGGAAAAGACCCTGATGCTGAGAAAGATTGAACACAGGAGGAGAAGGGGATGACAGAGATGAGATGATTGGATGGCATCACTGACTCAATGGACATTAGTTTGAGCAAGCTCTGGGAGTTGGTGATGGACAGGGAATCCTGGCCTGCTGCAGTTCATGGGGTCACAAAGAGTTGTATATGACTGAGCGATTGAAATGAACTGAGTGATTTAAATAAGAAGGAAACCTCTCCAAAGTGAAGGGATGTATGTATAAGTACTGTTAACCTGTATGCAGCTCAAGAAACAAGTTAGAACCATACATGAAACAATTGACTGTTTCAAAATTGGGAAAGCAGTATTTTGAGACTGTATATGATCATCCTTGCTTATTCAACTTATATTCAGAGTAAACAGTGTATGTGAAATGCAATGCTAGAGTATCCAAAGCCGGAATCAAGATTGCCAGGAGAAATATTAATAATCTCAGATATGCAGATGATACCATTGTAATGGCAGAAAGTGAAGAGGAACTAAAGAGCTTCTTGATGAGTGTGAAAGAAGTGAGTTTAAATGCTGGTTTGAAACTCAGCATTCAAAAAACTAAGATCATGCCATCTACTCCCATCACTTCATGGCAAATAGATTGGCAAAAATTGGAAGCAGTGATAGATTTTATTTTCTTCATCTCCCAAAACTACGGACAGTGACTGCAGCAATGAAAGTCCTTCCTTCTTGGAAGGAAAGCTAGGATAAACCTAGACAATGTATTAAAAAGCAGAGGCATCACTTAGCTGACTAATGTCCATACAGTCGAAGCTACATCTTTTCCAGTAGTCATGTGAGGATGTGAGAGTTGGACCATAAAGAAAACTGAACACTGAAAAACTGATGCTTTCAAGCCGTGGTACTGGAGAAGACTCTTGAGAGTCTTGGACAGCAAGGAGATCAAACTAGTCAATCCTAAAGGAAATCAATCCTGAATATTCATTAGAAGAATTGTTGCTGAAGCTGAAGCTCCAATACTTTGGTCATCTGATGGGAAGAGCCAAATCTTTGGAAAAGATCCTGATGCTGGGAAAGATTGAGGGCAACAGAAGAAGAGGCCATTAGAGAATGAGATGTTTAGATAGCATCACTGACTCAACGGACATTAATCTGAGCAAACCTCAGTAGATAATGAAGAACAGGGAAGCCTGGGGTACTGTAGTCCATGAGATCACAAAAAGTTAAACACAATTTAGCTACTGAACATTAACAACATGTTTGATTCACTTTGTAGTACAGAAGAAAGTGAGAGACACAGGAGTGTTAAGCAACTAAACTCCAATAAAATAAAATACCCATCACTCTCTGTGTACCTAGAATAGAAAAGAAAGTGTTGCTATCTCCACTTTGTGAAGATTGTAGACACCCAGTGCTTCTTGACTCCACCAAGTATTGAGTCAAGACTAAAGTTCCAGCTGAACCTGGCTTTTTAACATATGCTCAGTCACTTAGTCATGTCTGACTCTTTGTAACCCCAAGGACTGTGGCCCACCAGGCTCCCCTATCCATGAGATTTTTCCTGGTGAGAATACTGGAGTGGGTTTCCATTTCCTCCTCCAGGAGATCTTCCCAACCTAGGGATAGAAGCTGCTTCTTCGGAGTCTCCTGCATAGCCGGCATATTCTTTACTGCTGAGCCACTACGGAAGCCCTTTCTGTATATAGAATTTTCATTTAAGATTGATTCATGTTATACACTTACAAACTCTAAGATTTAGAGATTTAGTCTATGTTTCTGGCTTGTGGATTTAAGTTATCATTTATTCTATATTTTCCAGCATATTTATCAAAACAACCTGAGCAAAAATCAAGCAGAGGACCTGAAAGACATCTTTCCAAAGAAGAAATATCAATGGCCAAAATACACATGAAAAGATGCTAAATATCACTAATTATCAGGGAATTGCAAATAAAACACAGAATGAGATACCACTTCACATCTGTTCAGATTAGCAATTATCAAAAAGACAATAGATAACAAGGGCTGGAGAGGATGTCAAGAAAAGGGAACTCTTTTGCACTGTTGGTGGGAATGTAAATGGGCTCAACTACTGCAGAGAACTGTACAGAGGTGCCTCAAGAAATTAAGATAGAACTACTATATGACCCAACAATTCTACTTCTGGAGGTTTTTCTAAACAAAACAAAATTTGAAAAGATGTATATTTTCCCTTATGTTCATGGCAGCATTATTCACAATAGCCAAGAGCTCACTGACAGATGAATGGATAAATTGTGAGATGTATATATATGTATGTATATATATGTGTGTGTGTGTGTGTGTATGTACACAGAGGATGAGATTGTTGGATAGCATCACTGACACAACAGACATGAGTTGAGCAGACAGCAGGAGACAGAAAAGGACAGGGAAACCTGGCGTGCTGCAGTCCATGGGGCTTCAAAGAGACAGACAACTTAGTAATTGAAAAACATACACATATATACGTATATGTTTGTATATATATATAATGGAATATTACCCAACCATAAAAAGAATGAAATCTTGCATTTGCGACAATAGAATATATTATATAAGTGAAATAAGACAGAGACAAATACTGTATGATTTCACATATAAGTGGAATATAAAAAACAAAAGAAATGAACAAACAAAACAGAAACAATCATAGATACAGAGAACAATGAGGTGGTTGACAAAGGGGAAACCAGTGAGAGCATGAGGGAAATAGATGAGGGAGATTAAGAGGTACACACTTCAGTAACAAAATAAATGTCACTGGGATGAAATGTACACCATAGGAAATATAGTCAATGACAAGGTAGCATCTTTCTAGAGACAAAGGCAGTCAGAGGTACAAATTTTGGGGACTTCCCTGTTGGTGGCTAAGACTCTGTGCCCCCAATGAAGGGGGCCTGAGTTCAATCCCTGGTCAGGGAACTAGATCCTGTATGCCACAACTAAGACCAGGTACAACCAAATAAATAAATAAATATCTTTTTCAGGTAAAACTTCCTGGTAAAATATAAATAAATACTAAGAATGTAATGTATAACAATATTAATATAATTAACACTGCTGTATGTTACAAGTGAAAGTTAAGAGAGTAAATATCAGGTGTTCTCATCGCAAGGAAAAAAGTATTCTTTAGCTTTGTATCTGTATAAATGATGTATGAACTAAACTTGCTATAATTACTTCATGATATATGTAGGTCAAATAATGATGCTGTACACCTTAAACTTATATAGCGTTGTATGTCAATTAAGTCTCAATAAAATTGGGAGAGAATAAAATAAAAAGTCATGTATATTATCATATGTGAAACAGAACACCATTCCATGTTCGATGTGTGAGACAAATGCTCAGGGCTGGGGCGATGGGATGGCCCAGAGGGATGGGATGGGGAGGGGGGTGGGAGGGGGATCCAGGAGGGGGAACACATGTGGACCCATGGCTGATTTCGTGTTAATGTATGGCAAAAACTACTACAATATTGTAATTAGCCCCCAACTAAAATAAATAAATTTATTTAAAAAATAAAAATAAAAAATAAAAGTTACCTTGTAGATCACACACACACACACACACACACACACACAAGTTCTTTCTCTACAATTTTACTGATTTCTCCTTCCTGTGTATTTTTCAATAGCCCCTCTCTTTTCTGGATTATTTCCAATTTTAAGACTAGTTACTGTAAGGATATCTTCTGTTTTTTTCTCTTTCTTCTCTCGGCCCCTACATGTTGGCTTTCCTTGATGGGCCCTACTCTATTTTCTATACATTTTCCTGGAAAATTTCATCCAAGTAAACAAGTTTAATTCTCATCTATTTTCTAAATCTGTGTTTATTTATATAAAAATCTATATATCTATTCCAGAATGCTCTTCAATCCCTGGGCAGGTATATAGATGCAACTGTTCCTGGATATTTTTAGTGCTGTGCCCTTCTAGTTTCACAAAGTCAGCTGTTCTGAAAATAAATTATTATTTTGTTTGTATACCCAAATATAGTGAATAGAATCACTATTATTGACCTTAGTCAGGAGCTGGTGACATCTTGAAGATACCCTCTCTCTCTCTCTCATTCCCTGGGTCAATCACTAATTTTCATCACTTGTGTCTTATTTCAGTTTGGTGCTCTTAATCAAGACCACTGTTGATATTGTCTAAGTACATTTCTTTCTGTCTACTTCAATCATTTCCATATCATTTCACCTTCCTTATTCAAAGTCTGTTATCCTAAAATCCAGCCTCAGGTTGCTGCTAAATATATTCGTATGGAATACAAATCTGAATATGAATACACTGGTCTTGTGACCTCAAGTTTCTGATAGCTCTCTAGATTTTTATAGAATGGTTTCCAAATTCATTATCGTCAACATGAAACCCTTTGTTATCTTGACTTGCCTATGAATTCAGCTTGAGATTTTATTTCCTATTCCTTCCACATCTTACACATTAGTGCATAAACACATGCACTCACTTATTTTGGGTAAGTAGCCTTGAGCAAGTATCATTTACCCCACACAGTTACAAATGCTTTCCCTTCTGCTTTGTCAACCTGGCCATCCAACATGAAAAGCACTATCTGTAAAAAAAACTTCCCTGATCTTTCCCACAAACTTAAGTACAGTTCTACCTATACAATCAGTGAAAAGTGAAGTTTCTCAGTCGTGTCCAACTTTTTGCAATCTCATGAACTATAGCCAACCAGGTCCTCCATCCATGGGATTTTCCAGGCAAGAATACTGGAGTGGGTCGTCATTTCCTTCTTCAGGGAATCTTCCCAACCAAGGGATTGAACCCGGGTCTCTCCCATTGTAGGCAGATGCTTTACCGCCTGAGCCACCAGGGAAGTCTATCAACTATAAACTTTTACACTGATAATTCTTTGAGTAAAGAACTGAATAGACCTTAGACAAACCTCTTACACTTCACATTTAATTCCATGAATATGCTTTTAAACATTTATAAAATATTTTGTACTATTTTATAATAAATGTTAAATTTTCACATGTATAACTTTCTGTTGTTGTTTGGTTAAATATGACCATGCAGTATTTTCTGGGATACATACATTATATGCTGAGTTTATTCTCATAGAATTCTCTGGCAAGGACACTTTTGTTTTTCCTTCTGTTCAGATTAGTGTTCTCAATACACTGGAATGGTTTATTTTAATAATTAATTTAGCATATATTCTGACACACTTCAAATTCATGAGACAACCACAATTTCTTTTTTTTTTTAACCATTATCATTGCAACCTGGTTTATTTATGCTACCATTGAACTAAAAACCTGAACTCTGCATTACTTAAAGGTGAGAAGTCCCTCAAAGTTTGTCCTTGGCTGTGGTGTTTTTGAGACTAACGGATAAGAACAGCATAATATTTGAGAACTATGAGCAACCTATTCACTGGAAAAAAATAAATGCATTTCAAGGTTGAATTTTATACTGAAGATTTTTATTTTTTAGGGTGACTAAAAACTTATTTTTTTTTCTTTTGTTGATTAACGATTAGATGGCAAACAAAACAAGGAGATAAATAAAGAAATTTAGATATAAATGTGCTTGTGTCTAGCAAATCTGTGAAATTACTAAAAGTCAACTGATGAATACCAGTACAGAAATATCTCAAACAGGCTCAACATCACATTGCAGAGAATAAACTAAATTAGTATTATGTAATGAAAGGATGTAAAAATGCCTTGCTAATGTGAATTCCGAAAAATATTCAGGATTTGCCTGATGAGTATAATCAAGTTATATACTTTTAAATATGTGTGTGGAAAGTCACTCAGTCATGCCTTATTCTTTGCGACCCCATGGACTGCAGCCCACCAGGCTCCTCTGTCCGTGGAATTCTACAGGCAAGAATACTGGCGTGGGTTGCCATTCCCTTCTCCAACTTTTAAATACATGAGATCTATAATAAGCCATTCATTTGTTTAAAAAAATGACTAGTCAAAGACATTGAGATTAATTAGGCAAAAATTAATACTTCTTTTTAAATATTTTCACCCATCTTACTATAATTTTTCTGAAAAATTGCATCCACAGAGAGTGAGAATGATTCACGTAATTACAGAAAAGCAATTTGAGATCACACAATTCTAGAATTGGAGATTACTTAGTGACTTGTCATTATTCCTCTTAGTCTCTTTGAGGCAATCTGTCTCATTTATCTTCCTGCTTTACACTTTCTATTTCTTTTCAGACTCATCTTTCACACTCAATAAACTTGTGAAAATCTTCAACGAGAGATGATAGAGCAAAGCAGTATTTATACATTGATAAAACATATATTAATACATGGTTAATATTAAACTAAACTACCGATTTTCCCCTTTTCTAACTCCTGTATGCTGGTTGGAGAAGGTGTGGGGATGTTTAAGCCACTGGCCCAGAAACCATCACTGAAAGAATAATTATACTTGTTCAGAAAAGATCAATAAGAAAATGAAATGGCTTGAGACTGTTAAACTAACTTCTAAAAAGGCAGAATGATTTCTTTTTGAATTCAGAGAAGTATGAAATAAAACAATTAAAATATCTGGAGATGATTTAATCTTAAGTAATAACATAGAATATGCTAATAGCTTTTATTGAAAAAGTAAGGAGAACTCTTCTGAGAGGGAAAAAAAAATTTTAAGGCATCTGGGTTAGAAATATCCTCTATATCTTTAACTGTTTTTTATTTGTATATTAATTCATTCATTATTTTTGTTGCATCATTATGAGAGTTTGGGGGACATAATACACCAAAATCTCAGTACACTTTGCTCAAATGCTCCAATGTTCAGGTTACAGATACTTCAAGGTACTTATACACAATGGAAAAGGGTATGATGGAGACTTTAACAGGTGAGTTACCTGACAATTATCCTAATATGTTTCCTCTAATTCCCTGAAATTAGAGGAGAGACTAATTAACAGACAACCATACTTTTCTGTGTAATAAGAAATATTAGATTTAACTCCCTCACTTGCAACATAGAAACCAATGTTCTGAGTATGTTTTTTCTTCAGATTGCCACCCACTTTGACTTTGCAGACAAAACTTACCAAACTCTTTGCTAATTCATCTGCTATAGCTTCATCTTGCCTTCCTTTCTGTAATTTCAGCTCATTTGTAATCAAAAGGCAAACTCCCATCTTCTGACTACCTTTTTTTTTGGATGAGTAAATAAATTTCATGTTTCAATTTGCTACAGACATATGATATATGAGGATCAATTGAAAGAATAAACAATGTTTAACCAGGCAGGGGAGAATGTTTAGTGTAAAGAAAGGAAATTGGGCATATTCTGAATGATTTTGAGAAACAGAGCTAAAAAATGTTGAAATATTAGGATTATGGGATATAATAGCTTGGTGAACATTGAATGTTAGTGATTGCACAGCATGCTTTTGAAAATAAGTTATTTACTAAAGACAGCTATTATTATCTACATATTATAAATGCAAAATTACTGCACAGACTGTTAGGAAACCTCGTTAGATTCCTGGGTCAAAAGATCCTCTGGAGAAGGGATAGGCTACCCATTCCAGTATTCTTGGGCTTCCCTTGTGGCTCAGCTCGTAAAAAATCAGCCTGCAATGTGGGAGACCTGGGTTCAATCCCTGGGTTGGGAAGATTCCCTGGAGAAGGGAAAGGTTACCCACTCCAGTGTTCTGGTCTAGAGAATTCCATGGACTGAAGAGCCCATGGGGTCACAAAGAGTCAGACATGACTGAGCTACTTTCACTTTCAAAGACAGCTATTATCATAAATGCAAAGTTACTGAATGGACTGTTTTTTAAAATCAGTCAGTAAACAAAGCTAAACTGCTTAAAGATAATAGTAAGAGAATCAGTCTACTTTCTAGCTGAAGCAAAGATGACTAAAAAGATAAATTTACAAAGCAAATATAACTTGTTTATTGAAGAAAATATATAAAATAAGTATATTATTTATAATATTAAAATATGTTAACTCTAATGACTGAAAATGCAATGACCTCTTTCAGAAGACAGTAACGTTTTTGTTTAAACCCTTGAGAGCAAATTTATGCAAAATATACCAAGAATTATTTGATTTTTAAAATATTCTGATTTCTATTCATTTTATTACCTATCAACATTTCTTTGTTTCAGAAATATACATTTATTGATAATAAACTCTTCTAGATATATACAAGCTAACAGATACTGATTTTCTATTATAACATCATTGTTTATGAGGACTTTGAGGCTTTATTTTTTAAATAGAAAGTGAAAAGTAATAAAGTATAATTTTCAATCTTTCAGATAAATGCTGCTATACTTTATTCCTCTTATAAGACTTCTTCATCTGTATAATTTTCATCACTTCTCAGTTGACATAATCAGCATTTGCTTATCATCTTCCTCTTAAGTAGCATCTTCTTCCAAGTTTACCTAAATTAACTTAGGAAAACCAAGCACTCTCATAAACCTGATACACTTTGCAATATATCTTGACTCCACCTTTCCTTCGCATCTAACATCTTTCTGAACTACATAGTATATCAACCTGCTATTTCCTTCCCAGGTTCACTGTAGCATCTTAATGAACATGTATAACAAAGTAAATATTTTCTGTTTTCTACTTTAGCTTCTCCTTCAACAAACCCATTCCAGTATGCTCATTGCATCATGTTTATCTGCTTAACTAACAGCAGTGTCTCTCTGTTACAAAGAAGACCCATATAAAAATTCCTATCTCATCAATCAATGCTCTCTAAATCAAATTGAGTCATTTTAAGCAATCTCTCACTAGTTCCTAAAATAAAACCATCTTTCCAACTCTCACAATTTAGACTGTAAAAATGGCACATCTGGATCTAAAATGTCTTGAATATCTATCTCTGGTCCTTTGGTTAATCAAATACAACCTTCAAGTTCCTATTCAAATATTACTTTGTGCTGCATGCTTAGCTGCTCAGTCATGTCGGACTCTGAGACCCCATGGTCTGTAGCCCACCAGGCTCCTCTATCCATGGGGATTCTCCACTCAAGAATACTGGAGTGGGTTACCATGTCCTCCTCCAGTGGATCTTCCCAACCCAGTGATCAAACCAAGGTCTTTTACATTGCAGGTGAATTCTTTAAAATCTGAGGCACCAGGGAAGCCCTAAATTACTTTAATTATCCCAAATTTATATAATATTAAGCAATGCTATTCTACTTTTATCTGACCTTAGATTGCATTTTCCATGTATTCCAAGCATTTTGTCCTTAGTTATAGATTATCTTGTATTATTGAATAGCTACCCAGATGGAGCCGTGGTAAAGAATCTGCCTGACAACACAAGAGACACAGGTTTGATCCCTGAGTTAGGAAGAACCACTGGAGTAGGAAATGGCAACCTACTCCAGTATTCTTGCCTGGAGAATTCCACGGACGGAGAAATCTGGCAGGCTCCAGTCCATGGGGTTGCAAAGAGTCAGACATGACTGAGCACACATAAACACACACACACACACACACACACATTGAATAGCTAATTGATGCCTTACCTACCTCATCTGAACAAATGAACTTCATTCCATTTATTTTATTTTCACTGCTGTTGTTCAGTTGCCCAGTCATGTCTGACTCTTTGCGACCCCATGGACTGCAGCTGGCCAGGCCTCCCTGTCCCTCAGCATCTTCCAGGGTTTGCCCAAGTTCATGTTTATTGCATCGGTGATGCCATCTGGCCATCTCATCCTCTGATACCCTCTTTTCCTTCTGTCCTCAATTATTCCCAGCAACAGGGATTTTTCCAGTGAGTCATCTGTTGTATCAGACGACCAAAATACTGGAGCTTCAGCATCAGTCCTTTCGGTGAATATTCAGAGTTAATCTCCCTAAGATTGACTGGCTTAATCTCCTTGCTGTCCAAGGGACTTTCAGGAGTCTTCTCTAGGACCACAGTTTGAAGACATCAATTCTTTGGAATTCTGCTTCTTTATGGTCCAGCTCTCACAACCGTGCATGACCACTGGCAAGACCATAGCCTTGTCTATATGGACCTTTGTTGGCAGAATAATGTTTCAGCTTTTTCACACACTGTCTAGGTTTGTCATTACTTTCCTGCCAAGAAACAATCATCCTGATTTCATGGCTGCAGTCACTGTCTGCAGTGATTTTGGACCTCAAACAGAGGAAATTTGTCACTGCTTCCAACTTTTCCCCTTTTATTTGCCATGCAGTATTGGGGCCAGATGCCATGATCTTAGTTTTTTTTTTTTTAATATGATTTTTTACACTCTTCAGTTCAGTTCAGTTGCTCAGTCATGTCAGACTCATTGCGACTCCAGGAACCGCAGCACTCCAGGCCTCCCTGTTCATCACCAACTCCCGGAGTCCACCCAAACCCATGTCCATTGAGTCAGTGATGCCATCCAACCATCTCATCCTCTGTCATCCCCTTCCCCTTCTGCCCTCAATCTTTCCCAGTATCAGGGTCTTTTTAAATGAGTCAGCTCTTCACATCAGGTGGCCAAAGTATTGGAGTTTCAGCTTCAACATCAGTCCTTCCAATGAACACCCAGGACTGATCTCCTTTAGGATGGACTGGTTGGATCTCCTTGCAGTCCAAGGGACGCTCAAGAGTCTTCTCCAACATACACTGTTAAAAAATACAATTTATTTGTTATTTAATCCACAATTAATAATGATGAATTATTTTCAATCATACCAAAAAAAATAATTCTATTCATATTTAACACTGCTTACCCTTTTTTCCTTTAAACCACATTATTGTGATAAAATTGCCACACAGAAGAGCTCTACGCAGTTAATGTTAACAATCCCATGAGTTTAGAGAGAAGAGTATGTCTGAGAAACCACTACCATGGTTATGTCATAAAACATATTCATCACCTCCAAAAGTTTCTACCCACCGACACAGACCAGCCAGCCTGCCTGTGGTTGCAACCAACTAGTGCTCTCAAAATCTCTGGCCAGGCTGATTGCTGAAGAGCTCACTCTCTTTTACCGACATATTTTTCCTCAAAAATTGATATGGAAAGGAATACAAGAATATTTTTGAGGTGAACTTTACAACACAAACTAACTGATAAACATACTGTTGACCCTTGAACAACTTGGGTTTGAACTGTGCACATCCACTTATACCAGTATTTCAGAAAGATGCATGCACCCCCAGTGTCAACTGCAGCACTATTTACAATAGCCAGGACATAGAAATCTGGCTGTCCATCAAGAGAGGATTGGATAAAGAAGATGTGGTGAATATATACAATAGGATATTTCTCAGTCATAAAATGGAACAAAATTGAGTCATTTGTAGAGACACTGATGGACCTAGCATGTGTCATAGAGAGTGAAGTAAGTCAGAAAGAGAAAAAGAAGTATAATATATTAACACATACATGTGAAATCTAGAAAAAAGATATAGATGCAAAGCAGAAGTAGAGATACCAGCCTGCTTAGTCAAGGTTGAGCATTTGGACTCTAGTCTGCCAGGCTTATCTGTCCATGGGATTTTTCAGGCTAGAGTACTGAGATGGGTTGCCATTTCCTCCTCCAGGGGATTGTACCAGCCCAGGGATTGAATCTGCATCTCCTGTATTTCTAGCATTGCAGGTGGATTCTTCACCCTCTGAATCATCGGGGAAGCCCATGGAGACAGCCATAGAGGACAAAGATATGGATACCATGGTGAGAGGTGGGAGGAATTAGGAAATTGGGGTTGATATGTATACATATGCTATGTATAAAATAAATAACTAATGAGAGCCTACTGTACAGCTCAAGGAATTCTATCTATTACAGTGCTCTTTGGTGACCTGAATTGGAAGGAAATTCAAAAGGGAGGGGAGATATGTATACAAATAGCTGATTCATTTTGCTATACAGTAGAAACTGACACAACATTGTAAAGCAACTATACTACAATAAAATTAATATTTTTTAAAAAGAGAATCTTCTTAAATAAAAAATACTACAGTGCTACATGAACTGTGGTTGGCTGAATCCTCAGAAATTGATATGTTGATGCCCTTAAGTTTCTTCCTTTTTTAAGGGTAAACTGTATATCATATTAAAATACTCTAAGACATATTTTCTTTATCACTCTGTTTTCTTATTCTTGCTTATTTTTGTTGACATTGCTTTCTAACTCACATACATTTTTGTAATCATTTTTGTCTTTTACATATTCTGAAGGTCTCACTCACATCCAGTGAGTTGCCAAGATCCAAACTTTCTGTCTTCACAATATTGTTCCATACTTTTCCCTATCAGGTATCGAAAACAAAAGTTCATCAGGTTGAATGTCAATCCTATGCACTTACTTTAAACTGAATTCAAATGTTCTTGGTCCTTGTTCTTTAGTATTTTGTTTGTATTAATATATATCACTGCTCATTTCATTTCATATTCTAATCCATACATCCAACAAATTTTTGCCTATTATTTGGACTCTACTTGACATGCTATTCCCATAAAAAGCCATTCAGCCAGATGAGAAGAATTCAATATTTAATTTCACATTTCTGGTAAGTCATATTAGTGCCACTTGGCATCCTCACCCATCCTTTCTCTTTCCCCTGTATTATTTTATTGCCTAACTAATGTTGTGAAGCAAACAATCACAAAATCCCAGTAGGATATGATTAGAAGTATTGATTTTGCTCACAAATGTGTTCTGATCTGGGCTTGGCTTGGCTAATCTCTTGCTCATGTGTCCACAGACAGATGCAGGTCTTTGAGGTGACTCCTCTGACTTGGATGGTAGGTTCACGCACATATCTTGTGCTGGGCCAGTCTTCCTGAAGCTGGACTGCCTCAAATAGTTCAGCTAAAGTGACTCACTTCTCTTCCATGTGCTTCATGTTCCAATGGGCTTGTCTGCAGCCATATTGCAAGTGGTAATGAATTTTAGTTATTAAAGTAATTAATCTACATCTTAGGATCTAAAAGGGCAAAGCTTTACTGTTATAACACATTAGTAATACAGTTCTGTGTCCCGGAAACAGTTTAGGTTACCTGAATGAGATCATCTTTTCTCGTACACATGCAGAAAAGCAGGCTCCCACTGATGTGTTCTACTGTGTCATCACCAGTGAGACTGAAGAAGTTCCGTAAAAGGCTAATACTATATCCATGGTAACTTGTAGCCCCCATGTAGTTCAATAAATAATGACAACTTGCTTCAGTGAATATACTTTATAGTGTCTGTTAGTCCCTCTAAATCAGTGCAGATGGTGACTGCAGCCATGAAATTAAAAGATGCTTGCTTCTTGGAAGAAAAGTTATGACCAATCTAGACAGCATATTAAAAAGCAGAGACATTATTTTGCCAACAAAGATCCATCTAGTCAAAGCTATGGTTTTTCCAGTAGACATGTAAGGATGTGAGAGTTGGACTATAAAAAAAGCTGAGTGCCAAAGAACTGATGCTTTTGAACTGTGGTATTGGAGAAGACTCTTGAGGGTCCCTTGGACTGCAAGGAGATCCAACCAGTCCATCCTAAAGGAAATCAATCCTGAATATTCATTGAGAGGTCTGATGCTGAAACCGAAACTCCAATACTTTGGTCACCTGATGCGAAGAACTGACTCATTGGAAACAACCCTGATGCTGGAAAAGATTGAAGGCAGGAGAAAGGGATGACAGAAGATGAGATGGTTGGATGGTGTCTCCAATGGGATAGACATGAGTTTGAGTAGGCTCCAGGAGTTGGTGATGGAAAGGGAAGCCTAGCGTGCTGCAGTCTATGGGGTCACAAAGTTTCTGACATGACTGAATGACTGAACTGAACGGAACTGAACTGAACCCTCCTTTCTGAATGTCAGTCAATCATCAATAGAGTCACACCCATTAACAAGTCTCACCAACTGGTGAATGAAAACAGTCTCACCAGAGTAACTGTACCTCAAGAGATGAGGCCAACTCACACCTCTAAAAGTCAGCTAAACTGTGAACTCTATATGTGGCAGAATTCATATATAAAAATGTCATCTGCACTACCTAGAGCAGCATTACTTTTCCCGAGTAAGTAATGCATTCATCGTTGTCCTTTATTTTGGATGTTAACATAGATGAGAAGTAGCTATGTGGTACCACTACACCTCTGGCTATAGCAACATCAGTCTCCTACTACATCTGTACAGCAATTAATGTATGAATTTGAAGATAGAATTTTACTAAATAATATTTTTCTATACAGACAATATAACCAGAGATTTAATGACTTTAAATAACTCAAGATTTTAGTCATTAGAATAAATTTCATATATTTTATCTAAAATTATTAATTTTATGTTCAAATAAAAAGAGTATTTTTTGAGAATTTATTGTCTTTTCCCATTTCATCACAGTAACCAGATTCTCTGTAGGGGTTCAGCAATCTATATCTATTAAAAATAAAGCAAGTATTTTACTTTTTTTAGTTCTATTTTATCTTATCTACCACTAAGAACCTTACTCTAAAATGCCAGCATGAACTTTAAAATGCTTTATCCTAAACGAAATGCAGTGTATCCTGGTTTGATCTGGTGAAATTTCTGAAAGGCAATCTGCAGTGGTCATTGTCTCTCTCATACTTTCATTGCTATATTTAGATAATGTTGTCTGTTGCAAGTAGGTTTTGATTGTCACTTCCTGTTAAAAATTATTCATATAGACTTGATTGATGTGTCAAATGTTATTTTTACTTTTTATTGTATAGCTGCTATTTATCTTTGCTCCTTTTCCTTTTTCTATTTTTAAATCTTTCAGTCAATTCTCATAGCCAGTCTTCTCTTAAACTATAATGCCTTCTTGAATGCCCTAGCTTGCAGCCTCACACAAGTTAAATCCTGTTTTTAAGACATCCAGGAACAGAATTAAGAATCAAGAAAGTTACAGGTTTTCCCCCACAATAATAAAAATAAATGAATGAGCTTCTCTGTACAATTCTAGTCCACTTTATGTACATAAATAATAATGTATAAAAACAATAGACAATAAAATTAAATAAATATGTCAACCACACAACTCAATTCTAATTCTTATGAAGTATGAGAAAGAAACTTCATGATTAACATTTATCCTCATGTAAATTAGGGGGCTTCCCTGGTGGCTATGTGGTAAAGAAATGGCCTGCCAGTGCAGGAGATGTGGGTTTGATCCCTGGGTTGGGAAGATTCCTTGGAGAAGGAGATGGCAACCTGCTCCAGCATTCTGGCTTGAAAAATCTCAAGGACAGAGGAGCCTGGTGGGAGACAGTCCATGGGGTCTCAAAAGAGTCAGACTAAACAACCTAGACAAAATAAATAATGCCTAGCATGTCTTTTTGTTGAATTACAGTTCATCTTGATTTTCAGGCTAGTTTTAGTACATGAATACTTTGCAGAGATATACTTAGAAGATCCTTTATTAACCATGACTTTTAAAATAAGGCATATATTTAGCATCTCTCAAAGATGCCATAAACATCTTTTACTATTTGATCTTGTTATTATTTTATCTTAAATGAGCTCTCTTGACTGTAAAACAGTTTCCTTTATTTTTTAAAACAAAATTTAAGGTATAAATGTTCTCTCACCTATTAACCTATAGATAAAAATTCATAAGTACATAAATATTCATAAATGTATAAATACAGGATTGTAGCAAATTTTCCACTATGAATCCTTGCTTTAAATTCAAATAAAATGTAATACCTAAACATATTTTCTTATTTTTTATGATTTTGAGAAAATGGTATCAATATGTAGAAGGTCATTGGCCATAAAATATAATCAAATGGCCTCTGGTAATGCTGTTGTATGCTCCATTTGGGTCAGGAAAAATTAACTGAAAATGGCAACTATTTTTGTCCAAGTCACACTGAAGGAGTGATCAATGGCAAAATACAAGGCTGAGTCTTTCTCTGTTTACAAAGCAGGAAAAAGCATTGTCCTTTTGCCCAGAGGCAGCAGGAGCACCAGCCATAAGTGGGGAAGCTCAAAACAGACAGACTCAGCTTGCGAAATCCTAAAAGTCCAGAAACTAACAACAGCAAAATGACAGTTTGGCTGGAGAGAAAATGTGCTCTGAAGTCTCTCTTAGGCAGAGACTGCTTTAGTTTTCTGGGATCAGAGCTGAACCATGCTGTCGAAACTGACAGATTCACTAAATTACATTTCTGGCACCAGGGACTGGTTTTGTGGAAGACACTTTGTCCGTGGACCTGGGTTGGGGGAATGATTTCAGCATGATTGAAGTGCATTACATGTACTGTGCACTTTATTTCTATTCTTATTACATCAGCTCCACGTCAAATCATCAGGCATTAGATCCCAGAGACTGGGGGCCCCTGTAGCAAATAGGGAAATATTTGACCCCAGAAATGACAAATACAAAACTAATTTAAGGTATTCTCTATTTATAGAGGGAAAAATAAATGATTACTACAAGTGGTAATTATGAAAGCATGAAGGTTTTCAGAGAGTAATATACCGGTGAACTTGTAATAGCAACATCAGTGCCACGGACTTCTGCATGACAGAGTGCCAAGTTGCTTCAGCTGTGTCCAACTCTTTGTGACCCCATGACTATAGCGCATCAGGGTCCTCTGTCCGTGGGATTCTCCAGGCAAGAAAACTGGAGTGGGCTGCCATGTCCTTCTCCAGGTGTTCCTTCCCAATTGAGGGATTGAACCCGAGTCTTCCGCATTGCAGGCAGAATCTTTACCATCTGAACCACCAGAGAAGCTCCAATATACTGGTGAACTCCTAATAGTAACATCAGTATTGTGGACCTCTGTATTGCAGAATGGACAATTATTTATGCTAAATTGAATCATGGCAATTGTTTGATATATGGTTAGACTATTTCCATGATAATAGCTTGTGTTTTTTATATTCACATTCTGTACAAGGGCGTATTACATTCTGTTTTTTGTTCTATCTTGAGCAGCTGATGAGTCGTAATTTTAATCAAAGTATCTCTTACAAAAATAAGTAAAAAGATGGCAGGTTACTGAGAGAAAAAAGAATGGGCAATGAAAGCCCGAGGCAAGCAGTTAACTATTGACAGAGACATTGCTGTAAAGAGCAATATTGCATAGGAACCTGGAATATTAGGTTCATAAATCAAGGCAAATTGGAAGTGCTCAAACAGAAGATGGCAAGAGTGAATATCGACATTCTAGGAATCAGCGAACTAAGGTGGACTAGAATGGGTGAATTTAACTCAGATGATCATTATATCTACTACTGTGGGCCGGAATCCCTTAGAAGAAATGGAGTAGCCATCATAGTCAACAAGAGTCTGAAATGCAGTACATGGATGCAATCTCAAAAACGACAGAATGATCTCTGTTCGTTTCCAAAACAATCATTCAGTATCATGGTAATCCAAGTCTATGCCCCGACCAGTAACACTGAAGAAGCTGAAGTTGAACGGTTCTATGAAGACCTACAAGACCTTCTAGAATGAAACCCAAAAAAGATGTCCTTTTCATTATAGGGGACTGGAATACAAAAATAGGAAGTCAAGAAACACATGGAGTAACAGGAAAATTTGGCTTTGGAGTACAGAATGAAGCAGGGCCAAGGCTAATAGAGTTCGGCCAAGAGAATGCACTAGTCATAGCAAACATCCACTTCCAACAACACAAGAGAAGACTCAACACATGGACGTCACCAGATGGTCAACACAGAAATCAGATTGATTATATCCTTTGCAGCCAAAATGGAGAAGCTCTATACAGTCAGCAAAAATAAGACTGGAAGCTACCTGTGGCTCAGATCATGAACTGCTTATTGCCAAATTCAGACTGAAATTGAAGAAAGTGGGGAAAACCACTAGACCATTCAGGTATGATCTAAATCAAATCCCTTATGACTATACAGCAGAAGTGAGAAATAGATTTAAGAGACTAGATATAATAGACAGAGTGCCTGATGAACTATGGGGCAGAGATTCGTGACAGTGTACAGGAGACAGGAATCAAGACCATCCCCAAGAAAAAGAAATGCAAAAAAGCAAAATGGCTGTCTGAGGAGGCCTTACAGAGAGCTGTGAAAAGAAGAGAGGTGAAAGGCAAAGGAGAAAAGGAAAGATATACCCAATTGAATGCAGAGTTCCAAAGAATAGCAAGGAGAGATAAGAAAGCCTTCCTCAATGATCAGTGCAAAGAAATAGAGGAAAACAACAGAATAGGAAAGACTAGAGATCTCTTCAAGAAAAGTAGAGATACCAAGGGAACATTTCATGCAAAGATGGGCTCAGTAAAGGACAGAAATGATATGGACCTAACAGAAGCAGGAGATATTAAAAGAGGTGGCAAGAATACATAGGAAACTGTACAAAAAAGACTTTCATGACCCAGATAATCATGAAGATGTGATCACTCACACTCACCTAGAGCAAGACATCCTGGAATGTGAAGTCAGGTGGACCTTAGGAAGCATCACTATGAACAAAGCTAGTGGAGGTGTTGGAATTCCAGTTGAGCTATCTCAAATCCTGAAAGATGATGCTGTGAAAGTGCTGCAGTCAATATGTCAGCAAATTTGGAAAACTTAGCAGTGGCCACAGGATTGGAAAAGCTCAGTTTTCATTCGAATCCCACAGAAAGGCAATGCCAAAGAATGCTCAAACTACCACACAAATGTACTCATCTCACATGCTAGTAAAGTAATGCTCAAAATTTCCCAAGCCAGGCTTCAGCAATACATGAATCGTGAACTTCCAGATGTTCAAGCTGGTTTTAGAAAAGGCAGAGGAACCAGAGATCAAATTGCCAACATTCACTGGATCATTGAAAAAGCAAGAGAGTTTCAGAAAAACATCTATTTCTGCTTTATTTACTATGCCAAAGCCTTTGTGTGGATGACAATAAACTGTGGAAAATTCTGAAAGAGATGGGAATACCAGACCACCTGACCTGCCTCTTGAGAAACCTGTATGCAGGTCAGTAAGCAACAGTTAGTACTGGACATGGAACAACAGACTCGTTCCAAATAGGAAAAGGAGTATGTCAAGGCTGTATATTGTCACCCTGATTATTTAACTTATATGCAGGGTACATCATGAGAAACACTGGGCTGGAGGAATCACAAGTTGCAATAAAGATTGCCAGGAGAAAATTCAATAACCTCAGATATGCAGATGACACCACCCTTATGGCAGAAAGTGAAGAAGAACTAAAGAGTCTCTTGATGAACGTGAAAGAGGAGAATGCAAAGTTGGCTTAAAGCTCAACATTCAGAAAACTAAGATCATGGCATCCGGCCCCATCACATCATGGCAAATAAACAGTGGAAACAGTGGCTGACTTCATTTTTCTGGGATCCAAAATCAATGCAGATGATGATTGCAGCCATGAAATTAAAAGACGCCTACTCCTTGGAAGGACAGTTACTACCAACCTAGGCAGCATATTAAGAAGCAGAGACATTATTTTGTCAACAAAGGTCCATCTAGTCAAGGCTATGGTTTTTCCAGTGGTCATGTATGGATGTGAGAGTTGGACTATAGAGAAAGCTGAGCACAGAAGAATTGATGCTTTTGAACTGTGGTGTTGAAGAAGACTCTTAAGAGTCCCTTGGGCTGCAAGGAGATCCAACCAGTCCATCCTAAAGGAGATCAGTCCTGGGTGTTCGTGGAAGGACAGATGTTGAAGCTGAGACTCCAATACTTTGGTCACCTGATGCGAAGAGCTGACTCATTGGAAAAGATCCTGATGCTGGGAAAGATTGAGGGCGAGAGGAGAAGGGAACGACAGAGGATGAGATGGCTGAATGGCATCACTGACACAATGCACATGGGTTTGGGTAGACTCCGGGAGTTGGTGATGGACAGGGAGGCCTGGCATGCTGCTTTTCATGGGGTTGCAAAGAGTCGGACATGACTGAGTGACTGAACTTAAGTGAACTAACTGAGAGGTATTAAGCCTTTAAGATCTTTGGGTAGCAATTTTATTACAAGAAGATAGGTTAGAACTAGACCACATGTGTTACTTCCATCCAAGTCAAGTTCAATGTTTTGAAATTAAAGTTGAATCCAATATAATATAATTTTTTAAGCTGATTTGGTTTTGAGCCAGATATTGTGCTGTGCATTTTCTAGTCATTATGTTATTGACTCATCACATCAAATCTATGAAAGTTGTAACTGGAATTATGTTTACTTTTCAATGAAGAGTGTTCTGCACTGAGACATTTTCTAACTTGCCTAAAACAACACTTCTGCTAAATGACAGAGTCAGAATTTAACCCATGCATCGTCCAGATCTGTTCTTGCGTAATATTCCATTACTGCTCAAAATATTCACTGATTCTCTGTCCTTTTCAATTTAGGAGAGGTCCAATAACTTGCCTTGGTTAATGTATTTGAGTACAAATGACATCGGTCACTTCCATTCAAAAGCTTTAAGAACTAGCCTGGGACAGCCATGCATAAATTTGTTTCCCTTTCCACAAGACCGTGAGATTATAGATAAACGTCATTCAATCAGCCTGAATCCAAACATGAAGACATTGGGGAGCGGAATTAGTGTCAGTCTGAGATGAACCCATAAAATGAAAACATTCATGGTTATAAGCCACTAAATTTTTTTACTGTTGATTACTGCAACATAACCTAGGTCAACTCAACTGATACAGCTCAAAACTATTAAACTATTTGGCTTTTCATTATGCAGAATGGATATACCTAGTGCCAAATCACATTTAGGATTTTATTAGTTCATACTATATCAGATAAGGAGGATGTTACACTATTTAAAATTATGAAGGATAACCAATATTAACTGGGATAAATGTCAAGACTCTTCTGTTTGATCTACTGATCAGAATTAGAGAAAATCAAATAATACGGGCTAAGTCAAAAAAGAGAATCTTGATGTTACATGGTAAAACAAAGAATATTTAAACAATTTGTATAAATCAGATTTTTGCAGCTGAGTCTGAGAAACAAATGGCTCTCAATGTATATCAATGTGTATCAACTTGGTTCTCTTTTATCTGGACATGTATTACCTGTATGCAGTACAATTTTGGAGAAGTCAGTGGCACCCCACTCCAGTACTCTTGCCTGGAAAATCCCATGGACGGAGGAGCCTGGTAGGCTACAGTCCATGGGGTCGCTAAGAGTCGGACACTGACTGAGCGACTTCACTTTCACTTTTCCCTTTCATGCACTGGAGAAGGAAATGGAAATCCACTCCAATATTCTTGCCTGGAGAATCCCAGGGACGGCGGAGCCTGGTGGGCTGCTGTCTATGGGGTCGCATTGAGTTGGACACGACTGAAGCGACTTAGCAGCAGTAGCAGCAGTAGTACAGTTTTAATCCCCAAGGAGAGAATGGCTTGCTTCACTGGTTATAATTTGAAAAATTCTTCAAAACCTGTCAGGTTAAGGTATAAGACTCTAGATCATTCAACCGTGCTACTGATGATGGAGTAGTCTAGGCAAACCATTTTAATGAAAGATCTTCTCACATCCAGTGTAAACCAGAGCAGCCCACTGTGACCAGAGAGAGAGGTCCACATGAAAACATAGCAGCCCTCACAGAAATCCTGGAAATAGTGAAGTTTCAATTTCCAGGTGAAGGCAAGACATATCCTTAAGCAAGTAATCCATCATTGTGGCTACATTAAAGAATAATTTTGCAATTACTCTCAAGAATACAGAAGTCTTCTCATTACAGTAATGAATGATCATTTATAAAACTGTCTTGTCATTAATTGGAAGTCTATGATTTCATTTTCTGAGTAAGCGATTACGGCAGTTACGAATAGCCTTCTACTATTAATAAACTAATTCTCTACTTCCCTTTTTTGTTGTTCTGCCACTCAGTCATGTCCAACTCTTTGTGACCCCATGAACTGCAGCACAACAGGCCTCCCTGTCCTTCACCACCTACCGGAGTCTGTTCATACCCATGTGCATAGACTAGGTGATGCCATCCAACTATCTCGTCTCTGTCTTCCCTTTTTCCTCCTGCTTTCAATCTTTACCAGCATCCAGGTCGTTTCTAATGAGTCAGCTCTTTGCATCAGGTGGCCTGAGTATTGGAGGTTCAGTATCAGCATCAGTCCTTCCAAAGAATATTCAGGATTGATTTCATTTAGTATTGACTGGTTTGATATCCTTGCAGTCCAAGGGACTCACAAGAGTCTTTGCCAGTACCACAGGTCAAAAGCATCAGTTCTTCAGTGCTCAGCCTTTTCTATGGTCCAGCTCTCACATCCATACATGAATACTAGAAAACTCATAGCTTTGACTATACAGACCTTTGTCAGCAAACTAATGTCTCTGCATTTTAATATGTTGCATAGCTTTTCTTGAAATGAGCAAGTGTCTTTTAATTCCATGGCTGCAGTCACCAGCTGCAGTGATTTTGGAGACCAAGAAAATAAAGTCTGTCACTGTTTCCATTGTTTCCCCATCTATTTGCCATGACGTGATGACGCTGGATGCCATGATCTTAGTTTTTTGAATGTTGAGTATTAAGCCAGCTTTTTCACTCTTCTCTTTCACTTTCATCAAGAGGCTCTTTAGTTCCTCTTCGCTTTCTGCCATAAGGGTGGTGTCATCTGCATATCTGAGGTTATTGGTATTTCTTCCTGCAGTCTTGATTCCAGCTTTCATTTCATCCAGCCAGGCATTTTGCCTGATGTATTCTGCATATAAGGTAAATAGGCAGGGTGACATTATACACCCTTGACAAATTCCTTTTCTGATTTGGAACCAGTCCATTGTTACGTATCCGTTTCTAACTATTGCTTCTTGACCTGCATATAGGTTTCTCAGGAGGCAGGTCAGGTGGTGTGGTATTACCATCTCGTTCAGAATTTCCCACAGTTTATTGTGATCCACATAGTCAAAGTCTTTAGAGTAGCCAAAGAAGCAGGTATTTTTCCTGGAATTACCTTGCTTTTCCTATGATCCAGAGGATTTTGGCAACTTGATCTCTGGTTGCTCTGCCTTTTCTAAATCCAGCTTGATCACCGGGAAGTTCTCAGTTCACACACTGTTGAAGCTTGGCTTGGAGAATTGTGAGCATTGCTTTAGTAGCATGTGAAATGAGAGCAACTGTGCAGTAGCTTGAACATTCTTTGACCTGCCTTTCGTTGAGATTAAAATGAAAACTGACATTTTCCAATCCTGTGGCCATGGCTGAGTTTTCCGAATTGCTTTCATGTTGATTGCAGCATTTTCACAGCATCATATTTTAGGATTTGAAATAGCTCAGCTGGAATTCCATCACTTCCTCTAGTTTTGTTTGTAGAGATGCTTCTTAAGGCCCACTTGACTTCACATTCCAGGATGTCTGACTCCAGGGGAGTGATCACGTCATTGTGATTATCTGGGTCATGAAGATATTTTTTGTATAGTTCTTCTGTATATTCTTGCCACTTCTAAAATCTCTGCTTCTGTTAGGTCTATAACATTTCTACCCTTTATTGTGCCCATCTTTGCATGAAATATCCCCTTAGTAGCTCTAATTTTCTTGAAGAGATCTCTAGTCTTTCCCATTCTATTGTTTTCCTCTTTTTCTTTGCACTGATCACTTACAAAGGCTTTCTTATCTCTTCTTGCTATTCTTTGGAAGTCTGCATTCAGACAGGTATATCTTTCCTTTTCTCCTTTGTCTTTCACTTCTCTTCTTTTTGCAGCTATTTGTAAGGCCTCCTCAGGCAATCATTTTGTGTTTTTGCATTTCTTTTTCGTGGGGCTGGGTTTGATCATTGCCTCCTGTACACTGTTATGAACCTCTGTCCATAATTTTTCAGGCACTCTGTCTATCAGATTGAATCCATTGAATCTATTTGTCCCTTCCATTGTATAATCATAAGGGATTTGATTTAGGTCATAGCTGAATGACCTAGTTGTTTTCCCTACTTTCTTCAATTTAAGTTTGAATTTGGCAATAAGGAGTTTACGATCTGAGCCACAGTCAGCTTCCAGTCTCTCTGACTGTTTACAGCTTCTCCATCTAATGCAGTCAAAATAGACTTAACAAGGCTGAGAATGACTGGACCTTTGTTTTTTATTATTTAAATTAATTTTACTAGAATATAATTGCTTTACAATGTTATGTTCATTTCTAATGTACAGCAAAATAAGTCACCCATACATATACATATGTCCTCCCTCTTTTGGACTTCCTTCACATTTAGGTCACCACAGAGCATTGAGTAGATTTCCCTGTGCTATACAGGCCATTCTCATTGGTTATCTATGTTGTACATATTATCAGTAATGTATATGTGTCAATGTCAATCTTCCAATTCATTCTGCTCCTTTCTTCCCCTTGGTATCTATACATTTGTTTTCTAAATCTGTGTCTCCATTTCTGCTTTGCAAATAATAAGATCATTATAACATTTTTCCATATTTCACATGCAAGGATAAATATATGTTATTTGTTTTCTCCTTCTGACTTACTTCACTCAGTTTGACACTTTCTAGGTCCATCTATCGGAGAAGTCACTGGCAACCCACTCCAGTACTCTTGCCTGGAAAATCCCTTGGACAGAGGAGCCTGGTAGGCTACAGTCCATGGGGTCGCTAAGAGTCGGACACTGACTGAGCAACTTCACTTTCACTTTTCACTTTCATGCATTGGAGAAGGAAATGGCAACCCACTCCAGTGTTCTTGCCTGGAGAATCCCAGGGATGGGGAAGCCTGGTGGCCTGCCGTCTATGGGGTTGCACAGAGTCGGACACAACTGAAGCGACTTAGCAGCAGCAGCAGCAGCAGCAGCAGGTCCATCTATGTCTGTACAAATGGCCAATTTCATTCCTTTTTATGGATGAGTAATATTCCATGTGTACCACATCTTCTTTATGTATTTCTGTTAGTGGACATTTAGGTTGCTTCCATATCTTGACTAGTATAAACAGTGCCTTTAAAATCTAAGCTCTTGCTGTCTAAATCAGTTTATTGTCAGGACTCTTTATCTAGCACATTGAAAATATGTCATTCTATTGTCTTCTGGCCACTAATTTCCCTAATTTGAAGTCAGCTATTAATACAGTACTGTTCCCGACTATATGTTATCTTCTTGCTTTTTAAATTACTTTTCCTTATTTTTAACTTTTGCAAATTTTAATATTCTATGTATATGTACACACATTAATTTTGCACTGCTGCTGTAACAAATTACTGCAAACTTAATGACTAAAAACAATACAAATAAATTATCTTATAGTTCCTGAGATTATATGTCTGAAAGGAGTCTTACCAGGCTAAAATCAAGGTGTTGATGGTGTTCTGTTCTTTTAGGGGAGAATCTGTTTCCTTTTTTTCAAATTTATGGAATCCACCTTCAGTTCCTGGCTTCTGATTCTTTCTTCCATCTTTAAAGCAACTCACTCCAGCTTTGCTTCCATTGTCATATATCATTTATATTATTTTGACCTGCCAACCTCCCTCTTATTAGAACCCTTGTGATTGCATAGAGCCACTATGTATACAATTCAGGATAATCTTTTTTTTTTTTTTTCAAAATTCTTAATACAAGTACTTCTGGAATCTCATTTGCCACATAAAGTAACATATTCATGGATTCTGGAGGTTAAGACATGAACATCTTCTGGGGGTATTATACCTAGAGCACAACAATGTGGTAGGCTGATTTTATCTTACTTTGCATATCTTGAGTTCATGGGGCTACAAAACAATGTTTTAAACAAATCTGAGAATTTTTAGCCATTATTACCTTGAGCCTTATTTCTACTTTTTCCCCCACTCTTTCAAAATTACGATTTCACAAAATCTTTGGAACACTTGATATGTTCTAACAGATTTGTGAGATTACATTCATTTTGTTTTCATCTTTATTTCTTTGTTCTTCATAGCAATAGGTGATCTATAATTGTTTACCACTTCTTTTTTCCACAATCTCAGATTTGCTTTTGATTCTAACTTGTAAAATTTTCATTGCTATTATTATAACTTTTGTCTCTAGAATTTCCACGTGGTTCTTTCTTAAAGTTTTCTGTTAATTTTTACTATTTATTAATTCAATAATGGAATAATTTTCTTTCCTTCTTTGAGTACAATTATAATACTTTCTTTTAAGAATTTTCTTCACTAAATTATTGTCTGGACCCATTCAGAATCAGTTTCTGGTCCCTGCTTTTCTTCCATTTATGTTTCATATTTCATTTTTGTTCGAGTATTGCAAATCAAAACTACAGTGAGTAACTACCTCACACAGATCAAATGGCCATCACTAAAAAGTTTACAAATAACAAATGCTGGAAAGGGTATGAAGAAGAGGGAACCCTCCTACACTGTAGGTGGGAATGTAAATTGGTACAGCTACTATGGAAAACAATGTGGAGATTCCTCAGAAAACTAAAGCTAGAATTACCATATGATACAGCAATCCCACCTCCAGGAAATGAACAAACATAACTATAATCCAAAAGAAACACGCACACCTATGTTCACAGCAGCACCGTTGACAACAGCTGAGACATGGACACAATCTAAACGCCATTGACAGAGAAATGAATAAAGTAGGTGTGGCACAAATATACAATGGAAAACTGCTCAGCCATAAAAAAGAATGAAATAGTGCCATCTGATGCAACATGGATGGACCTAGAGATTGTCATACTGAGTGAAGTAAGTCAGAAAGACAAATATCATATATTATTTACATGTGAAATCTTTAATATGACACAAATGAACTTATCTGCAAAACAGAAACAGTTTCATAGACATAGAAAACAGACTTGAGGTGGCCAAGGGGAAGGGGAGAGAGAGAGGGATGGACTGGGAGTTTGAGGTTGTGTGTACACACAAACTATTACATTTAGAATGGATAAACAGCAAAGTCCTAATGTATGGCACTATATTCATTATCCTGTGATAAACCATAATGGAAAACAATATTTTGAAAGATTGTATATATGTATATAACTAAGTAAATTTCCTGTACAGTACAGGAATATGTACAACATTGCAGGTCACCTATATTTTAATAAAAAACAAGTACAATCTGCTTCTTACCTTGTATGTGTGTGTGTGTTAGTCACTCACTCATGTCCAACTTTCTGTGATACCATGGACTGAAGCCCACCAAGTTCCTCTGTCCATGGAATTCTCCAGGCAAGAATACTAGAGTGGGTTGCCATTTCCTTCTCCAGCTTCCTAACTTAAAAGGTAAATAATAAGAATACTATGGAATTAAATGTATAAATTAGAATTTGGAGGAATAGCCTATTTGAGTGAAGATAAATCATCACTAAAATTGAGGTAAGTTATTACAGATTAATATCATTATTGGGTTATTATCCCCTTACATTATTTATGGAAATTATGATAGTAATATCTTGATTTCTATTTTCTTTTTATTGCAGCTAATGATATAGAACTTTTATATACTTTCACTGGGAATTTGTATAGTAAGTTTAATAAAACTCCGATATTTAGCAATCCCTTGCTTTAGTAACAATAATTTACAATCAGGGTGTCTCTTAGGCAGTGAAATAAAACAAATTAGACACAGGAAGCAGGAAAAAAAATGACATATCTAAAGTGAAATATTCAGCTTAGAATATCTCAAGTGAAACATCACCAGGTCTTTTTTTTTTTTTTTTTCTGTAATTCCTTTGTTTATGATACAGAATTAGATTTATTATTTAAGGACACATGAAAACCCACAGCATATAGGTATATGTTCTCAAACAAAGTTCAGGGGATGTCATTTCTAATAATGGCTCCATCACTGACAAGTTCATCTATCTGATTGTCAACAGTCTGTTTCTCCCCCAATATTTTCTTTTGAAAAATTACACATTAACAGTAATGGTAAACTGTAAATAATCACTCCAAGAAAATCACATATACTGTTCAACTTGATTCTACAACTGTTATTTAAACAATTATATTAAAATTGCACAATTAAAATGCACCACAAAATTTGAATCACTGACTAAAGTGATTACTATATTTTATATAAAATATAAAAAGAGTGAAACCTATTCAACTGATTCTCCATGGACATTTTCTACACTAATAGAGAAAAGAAATCTCATGATATATATGTATCCAGTTTCACTAGAGATTTAATTTCAAATTCTCTACACAGTGGGTACTCCAGTCATTTTGGAGAGTTTCATTTTTTAAGGGATTATATCTGAGATAATTTTACTTGCACCATATTGTCTCTACAATGAAGAGAAACAAGTACCAACAAGTATTGCATCTCCCTCTGTGTGATGGCAAATACAATGATAAGAAAGTAAATTGCCTTCACTGTGCTGTCTGTTGATGTACTTCTTAATAGTAGGTGGTGATCCTCTGATCACTGGTTAACCGCCTTTAGAAACAGTTCACTGCAGTTCTGCAGTGGGGCTCCTAGGAATTTTATAATTGGGACAGAATACACAGATTCTACTTAGTGTGATACCTTGAGAAAAACCTGAGAAGGTAAGAGTATCAGAGGATATTTATTGCAGAAAAAAAAACAAAAAACAAAAACCTGAACTTCAACCCAAAGTTATTATTTTCCAATACATTTTCTCCTCAGGTATATCATGGGTGTAAATGAACTTCAACATCAGTTTTCTTTTTTTTTTTTCTTCCAACAATCAGGCTATTATTATTTTCATTTTATTATTCATTTATTTTATATGAAAAGCTGCAAACAAGTTTACCTATGGTTTCTGCATATCCATTATGCATTGGTAAGTTATATTTTATTTGTTCCTCACTTTAACCTCAGACCTTTTTACTCCACATCCTCTAATCAAACCTGCCACTCACAAATTTAAGAAAAATATTCAGAAAATAATGAAAAAAAAAGGGGGCAAACATTTTTACTCTTAGGTACTAAAATATTGATATCATAGTTTTTGCTACTCCAGCTAAGAATTTCGAATATATTTAAACCTCATTTTTGAGTTTGAGAAAAATCAGAGCACAAGCAAGATTGACTGGCTAGTAATTGCCAAATCCAGGGTTTAAAGCTCAATATGTCTGACTACAAGATTCATGTAATTGCCACATTAAACAAACTGCTAACAGGATGAAATATTTCATTGTGTACCATGATATAATGGTGCAATGACTAAAAATAATATATATATATATAATTTGGATATATATCTGTATAATTTGAAATCTATCTATATTTATAAATTATATTGTACCTATAGTAAAAATAATCTAAATTTTGACATTAAGACAAAAGTAAACATAGTAAATATTATAGGTGGTAAATTCATACTGTGGGTTATGTTTCCTGCTTTGTTGAGAGGAAGCTCAGATCAAAGATTATGACCCTATTAAGCATTTAAAAATGGAAATGTGGCATGTTTCTTGGACAGCCTTGTTTGGTGTAGGTTGCCTAACTTTATCTTGAAATTTTTCAGACCCTGATTTTCTTTCTTATGTACCCCTTCCAAACACAGTATCAGTTGATTTTGTTTTACCTCATTTTATAAAAAGCACAAAGAAGTAATTTTTGGACCTACAAAAGGCATAGGTTCTTTTATTCCTCACATTAAACTTGACACCAGAAATAGAATTTATAAAATAGTGACATACTGTACTTCCAACTTAAAAGCATTTGTTCTATGAAAAGACGGACCAGAGAATGAAAAGGAAAACTACACATTGGGAGAAAACATACACAAACTATACATCTAATAAAGGTAGCATCTATCCTTTGTTAGATTGTGTAAAGTGTTGTCAAAACACAAGAGTTAAAAATGATCCAATTAGAAAATGAGTAAAGGATAAGAAGGGATATCTCCACACAAATGATATACAGAACGATAAATGAGTACATGACAACATGTTCAACTTCATTAGCCTTTAGGAAAATACAAATTAAAACCACAATGGATATCACATCTATGTACCGTGGCTTTAAAAAAAAAATCAGTGAAAATACCAAATGTTGGTAAGAATGGACAGAAAACTGGATTACTCAAACATTGTTGGCAGAAATATGAAACACAGATTTTCTAGAAAATAATTTCATAGCTTCTTAAATAACTCAGCATGCAACTACCACACAGTCCAATAATTGCACTTTTGGACATTATTCCCAGAGAAATAAAAATTATATATCAACATAAAAACTTGAACACAAATGTTTATAACAGCTTTATTCATCGTAGTCAAAAACTGGAAACAACCCAGATCTCTTACAAAGGATAAATAGTTAAGCAAAATGTCCTACAGGGAGTGATGTCAGCATCACAGCAGTATGAGAGTCTCTCCTATCTGCCCCACCATTTAACAGCTAAAATTCAGCATCCATCTGTGAACAAAGGTATCTCTGTGGGAGATGCTGAATCCAACACCATCTTACAAGGGACCTGGGAAGAGTATCACCCACCTGTGCACCAGGCAGACAGAACTCAGATAAGCAGCAAAACCAGCAGGAATCTGTGAGCCTGCTCAATCTTTCCTGGCCATAGTCATGGACAACTAGAAAGTGCTGATTTGGCCAGATACCCACAGATGAAGGAAACTTTGTAGAAGTCCATAATTACTAAGGACAACTTCCAGCACTTCACTGTAATATATATACACACACACACATACAAGTTTGTACACACTGGAGAGGATGAGAGGAACATTGCCAACACCACCCTTCTCCCAGGAGGTGCAGCGTGTGGCTGAACTAGTCAATGATGACTTTTCCCCTGGGAGATAGGAGAGCATGAGTGAGCTCCTGGTTTCCTTAGTTTGCAGAACACTGCTAGAGAAACTAATTTCTCTCCCACAGCACCAAGTATGGAGGTGGGATCCCCAGGACTAGGAAGAGGAAGGGGTTCCTGAG
Source organism: Giraffa tippelskirchi (assembly GCF_054371585.1). Classification (NCBI taxonomy): domain Eukaryota; kingdom Metazoa; phylum Chordata; class Mammalia; order Artiodactyla; family Giraffidae; genus Giraffa; species Giraffa tippelskirchi. The sequence continues at coordinate 68,684,296 of NC_137279.1, forward strand.
AGAGGCAGATAAGAATTTGTCAAATGGATGTGGTCCCTGTTATGTTCTGAACTCTAGCAGGAAACCCATTTATGAGTCACTGGAAAATCCTCACACAAGGATGACCCTTACCAGGCCCTCATGGCAACAGTGATGTGCTAACTGCCAACCCAAACTACCTCCCACTCTGAGACTGGCTCCTTGTGTGTGCTCCTGTGGACTGTGTTGCGAATGAGTTTTGGTAGAAAGGGAGTACACACAGTAAAAAGACCAGGTCAAGGGATAAACCACAAGTGAACTGAAGTGCTACATTTATGAAAACAAAAAAATAGGCTTTCAGCAACTGGTTTGGTGGAGAGTAAGATCTAGAGAAAATATACAAATTTAAAAATTCTGTCACAAGAGGGAGCAAGAAGCATGGAGTAAGTGTAGCCAAACAAGGTAAGAGAGAGACCTAGATATAAATTGGACCAATGGCAAGCATTAATGTCTCCCACCTGAAAGTAACTAGTAAAGATTAGAGGAGGTGACAGAGAAGACTCAACAATGTGATGTCTGTAAGAGATCTGCCTCAGCTTAAAGGAAAACAGAGAAACAAAGTATGCAGACAGAAAAACTTACTCAGTGCAGAAGTTTAACTCATCAAAAATTTAACAATTGTAGGAATATACACACCCAACATCAGAACACCTACTTATATTAAGTAAATACTAACAGAACTGAAAGGATAGACAATGATACATTAATAGTAGGGGATTTGAATACCTCCCTTTCAACAATCAATAGATCATCCATACAGAAAATCAACAATGAAATGTTGGACTTGAACTATACTTTAGACCAAGGGGATTGTATATACATCATATATACATTACATGTATATGTATATTTATCCAACAGCAGCAGAAAACACATCCTTCTCAAGTGCACATGAAAGAGTCTCCATGATAAATCCTAAAATTGGGCAAAAAAACAAGTCGTAGCACATTTAGAAAATTTAAAATTGTACCAAGTATTTTCTCTGACCATAATGGTATGAAACTAGAAATCAATATTAAGTGGAAAAGCTGAAAAATTTACCGACATGTTGAAACTAAACAACACACTCCTGAAAAACCAATGGGTCAAAGAAGAAATTGAAACATTAATGAAAAAATACTGAGAAAGAAATGAAAATGGACATACCACACACCAAAATCTATAAGATACTGAAAAAGTAGTTCTTAGTGAAAGTTTATAGCAATAAATGCTTATATTAAGAAAATTGAAATAACTCAAACCACCTAAGTAAGTTGTTGATCGCTGGCTTCTATCCTCATAAGGCACTGCCTGTGACATTACAGTGGTTAAGTATCCTGAATGTCATTCCTGCCCAAACTTATAACAAAAAGTCCATGCAACTATCTGTAAAGTCTCGGCATTGTCTAAAGCAGAGTCAAGGGCCATCTTGGATGCTATGACAAAAATACCATAGAGTGTGTGACTTGTAAACCACAGAAATTATTTCTAATAGTTCTGGAGGCTGGCAGTCCAGTATCAGGGTTCCAGTATGATCAGATTCTGGTAAGAACCAAATTCCTGGTTCATAGCTAGCACCTGCTAGTTCCAACCTCACAGGGTCGAAGGGAGGAAGGAGTTCTTTCAGAACTTACCTACACAGGTACTAATCCCATCCATGAGGGCTCCCCACTCACATCTTAATCAAATCTTCCTATGGCATCATCTTGAGGTTTAGGATATCAGCAGAAGAATTTGGGGAAGACAAAAACATTCAGATTGCAGCATGTAGACATGTCCAAAAGATTATAGTAGTTTTCTAAACAATAATAGCAAACTCTGTAAACAAAGGATTGTCTATAAAAGAAGAGAAAATTAAATTATTCTGCATTTATATGTTGTTATAATATATAAATTAAATAAGTCTCAGAAAAAAAAAAGTGTCATATTTATATAAACGGCCCTAACATGGAATGCATTCCCTGGAGTAGGAAATGATAACCCACTCCAGTATTCTTGCTTGGGAAATCCCATGGACAGAGGAACCTGATGGAGCTATAGTCCATGGGGTTGCAAAAAGTCAGACACAACTGAGCGACTGAGCACACAATGGAATGGAAGGCAGTCTGTTACATTTAAAATTCTATCACAGGTGTTAGTGTCCTCCATGATATGATGCATTTTTCTAAATTAAATAAAGATTCAGGTCAAGGTACAAACTTATTTCAATGTAAATGCATTTCTGGAAAATTCAGTGGCTATTAAAGCTATGTAAAAAAAATTATATATTAAATTAAGTTAGAGTTTATTGTTGTTTAGTCGCTTCAGTCATGTTCGACTCTGCAACTCCATGGACTGTAACCCTTCAGGCTGCCCTATACGTGGGATTTTTCAGCCAAGAATACTGGAGTGGGTTGCCATTTCCTACTCCAGAGAATCTTCCTAATCCAGGGATCAAACCTGAGTGTCTTGCCTCTCCTGTATTGGTGGGGGTGGGGATGGGATGGGGGGATGGGGGGGTGGGGGGGTGGGGGGGTTGTTCTTTACCACTGAGCCACCAGGGAAGCCCAAGTCAGGATTTAGGATCAGATAATTATTAGCCATTTTTCACAAAATATACTTATTTTCTATACAAGTGCTTTTCTGAGCACTTCAGGAAGTCTAGAGCTAGAACTCCTGGGTTTTGACAGCTGAATATCAGTAAAGATCCCCGATCATTATAACCACAAAAGGACGCTTAACTTTTCCAACACAACCTCAGGTGATTATCAGCCCCAAGGAGGACCATTTCATTAGTCATCAAGTAAAATCTAGATTATTTAGGCTTTTTTAATGAATAGAATATGGCAAATAGTGATGCAGCTAGAGTGATATGGCAATACACAAGTAAAGACCTATAGAGAGGGTAAACATTAGACATCTTTCCTTGGGCAATTTTTATTTTGGGTACCATGGGAATAAAACTGGAGGAAATATTTTATTGTTAACAAAAAATCTGTGTAAGCTTGCCTCTCTGAAACTAATTTGTTCTGGGTATTGATTGACATCCGTGGTTTGGTAGCTTGGAATGTAGGCAATAATACATCTTGAAGTCGTGTGAACCTAATCATGTCTCTACTCTATATTATCCTGAGACATGAAGTTGCCAGAGTTAATGTCAGGATGAGCACTTCTGGCAACAACTGGGGTTTCCACCCTGTGGGATCCAGTAAACCTGGTCTAATGGTTCTAGGAAATGATATGTATTCCATACAGCAATGTTAAAACCTGAAAGAAAACACCATGGCATTACATTTCTTCTTTGACAATAAAAATTACTTAAAGAAAACAGATGGATGAAAATGATAAAAATGAGGACTGAAACATGAAAAAAAAATTCACTTTTATATCATAGTCATATCAGAAAACAGGCAGGAAAATTATAGAAATTAAGACTGAAATATGAAAAAATGATGACTGCTATTCCCTAGACATGGCAAAATGGCAAGCTGGCAAAACCTAAGTGTCTGGTGACTTATTCTAAACCAGTCTTAGACATCAGCTTTTGAATTTTTTACTGAGAGCGTTAAACCTTCAATTCAAGTTTCTGTTATTTGGACTTTTACTTTTTTCACTGATGATGAAACTCCAACACTTTGAGCACGAGATGTGAAGAGCCGACTCATTGGAACAGACTCTGGTGATGGGAAAGACTGAAGGAAAGAGGAGAAGAGGGGTGACAGAGGATGAGATGGTGGGATGGCATCATCAACTGAATAGACATGAGTCCATCTCTTGGACTTAGAGAAAAGTCCAAGAGATAGTGAAGGACAACGATGACCGAAGAGCTGCAGTCCATGATGTCGCAAAGAGTCAGGCACAACTGAGCAACTGAAGAACAAATAGTCTACATTAGAAATGCTACACTTAAATAAAAATCTATGACATTAACTTAGTGGATATCAAGGACTTAAATTTGTAAGTGGACAAAGCAATAAGCTTTATTGTAAAAAAGCATTTGATCAAAACTTTAGTAAGTAGTACTATGGTTCAGTTCAGTTCAGTTCAGTTGCTCAATCAAGTTGTCATGGACTGCAGCCTGTCAGGCTTCTCTGTCCATCACCAACTTTCAGAGGTTGCTCAAAATCAGGTCCATCTAGTCAGTAGTGCCATCCTCATCCTCTGTCGTCCCCTTCTCCTCCTGCCTTCAGTCTTTCCCAGCATCTTTTCCAGTGAGTCAGTTATTTGTATCAGGTGGCCATGGTGCTCTGGTCTTAATTTTGGTTGCTTCTATTCTAGTTTTGGAAAATCATAGAAATAGTTTGTAAACAGAGATGAAAGGGATATGTCTGATCAGGGTGATCTCTTTTCTACAATCTGAGTAAGTTTTGCTGTTTTAAATCACCTATACCCCAAAAAGATGCAATTATAAAGAGGTGCTCATAGTGGTGTCATTAACGTAAGAGTGCCCCATGTATTTTTTAAGCATGTACATAAAGAGTCCTATACCAAGCAACAGGGCCGGCACAGCAGAGATCTGAATAGCAGTGTTTTTTGCCTCAGATGGCCTCAGAACAGCTACCAGTCATGTGCTGGCAATGGTGGTGGTGACCATAATACTAAGTCCAGTGAATAAAATACCAGGGTTTTCAGGCTTTATGTCTGTATAGCATTTGCCTATGGTTGCCTGTTTGCAGAAATGCCCAGAAGCCAAGAAGCCGGTCTATTAGTTTGGGGGGAATTTATTCCCACAGAGAGTGAAAGTCTAACCTGAAATATTCTCTGGTTGTTCAATCCCTAAAGAAAATCTTGGGCTCTCAAAGATACAGCAGCAGGATAGAGACTGGAAAAACTTGGTAGCCACCAAGATAGGCATACACTCAATGCCCATTTCTGATTCTGCTGTGGAGGTGACTGAGCTATAAAGACAGCCCCCAAAACAGAGCCAAGGTTTCTGGAGGAAGTTGGTAAAGAGATTTCATTCCCCAAAAGAAGCAGGCAGTACCAAATGGGCTAAACCAGGAACTATATCCCCTGCACAGATGGGGGTCTTTACTATTTCAGCTCAGTGGGACTGGATCAGGCTGTGGACCACTGACTGCTGTTTTCCATACTCCTCTCCTCCAAATAGGTCTTTTCAGGTTTTTGGTTTTTGTTTTTTTCTGGGTTAGGGACAGAAGCACGTCCTTTATTACAGGTTATAAGACCATTAGGAGTTATACCTTTTGAGGAAGAAGGCTAAATATAATCCTGAGATGATGAACTTGGAGCTGAAAGTAGGAGCTGGATGGTGTGAGTTCCTTAGGAAAGTGAGAACAGGCATTTATAGGTATCCATATAGAGAGACTATGGCAGAGACTGCTAATTGTTCCACAATCTCAGTCCGCTCTTTTTTTCTATTTAAAAAGCTCAAAATATTTTGTGGGCATGTTGCTGCCCAAAATAATAGTCAATTTCTTAGTTTTCTAACCAGCTGGATGTAGTCATGTGGCAAAGTTCTGGCCAATTATACATGAGCAGAATTGATATAATTTCCAGGAAGCTTTCCTAAAGGGCATTGCCCTCCTCTTCCCTCTCTGACTTACTCATGGCTGGTGCTCAGGTATCAAGTATGGAGTGGCCACAGTCATTGTGAAGCATGAGCATGACTGCCAGAGCTTAGTTAGGACAGAAAAGGAGATTAGAAACATGTTGGTTCTTAGACAACCTTGTGTAAGTGCTATAATTAGCCAGAGCAGAGTCAACTCTGAGCAGGAAAGCCTTTTGTTTTTTTTTTTTAAAGGTGATTTCCTGCAATTTCCAACCAAACAGCAACCTTTATATTTTTTATTTCTCATGATTCAGATAGTTTCTGAAAAAAATCATTTGGAAATACCAGCAGGAGACAGCTACTTAAACAATTTGACATCAGTCCGTATTTATAAACTTCAGCTACCATTTGCTTGGACCATTTATTTGGGATGTATAGATGATGAGTGACAGAAACCCTGTGGCTAGTATGGGTAACCAGTTTTTAAAAGTTTCTATTTTCATTATGCTATGCTAAACCACCAAAAATTGTTTCTCTCACCAAGCAAATGTGTCACCCAAAGTGGAAGAAAATTACTAGGCTTAAGAGAATTTGTGTATGCATTTATATTTTTCTAATTTAAAAAAGTACATTGTCCTGGCTGTTAATTTTATGTGATGAGTTCCAAAAGCAGTAAAGAAATAATTAACTAAAGAATGGCTTTTTTATTAAAATATTTATCTACATAGAACAATCTTTACAGTCTCTCCACTTATTACTTGACTGGATCACATTTCTTCTTCCTGCCTGTCTATTTACTATTATTAACATTTTTCTAGACTCAGATTCTTACTCTAGCTTCAGGATGACAATGACTCTATGCCTCTATGAAAAGTTATAAAGGAGTTGATGATAGCAGTTATTATATATAAAAACACTAAATACAGTGCAATATAAAATTTCATAAAAGGCACAAATGCTTCTCTTCTTTTGATTTAGATGACTCAACTTCAATTCAGATAGGCAGAGCAGTTTAAAACGCAGCCTTCAGAACAAACACACTATAAAACTCACTGTTTCAGTCTCCCAGAAAATTCATACTATTGGCTTTAAAAGCTCTTCTGATTCCCAAATCAAATTGCTTTTGAAAGTTCAGGTAAGTTTTTTCAAAACTCAGAGACTTCAAAATAATGATGAGATGATGAAGAGGGGAAGAAGAAAAATATAGGTATATCACAGTCTGTTCTTATTTCATATATAACCACCCTATACTGATTAGGTACATACACCTAATTTGTCAAAAAGATCCTTTCCCTGGAATTTTTGGTAGCCAAAAATGGATGTTATTTGTGATTTTTCAGATTTTCTTTGATGTAATTTATAAGTGCTATAGTGATGGGATATGGAAGTCAAAATTATGAAACCGTCCTTTTAAATTAAAATACACTTAATATTAATATTGAAACCAAAAGTCAGACAATTTTGGGTAGCAGATTCCTTGATAGAATAGGAATCAATGTTTTTAATGCAAATGATTTGATGCCGTGTAGAAATCTGTATTTACATTTTCAGATAAAAAATATTTTGAATTTATTCATTAACCTTGTAATTTTCAGCAAGGTTGAAAATTGATTGCTTGAAAACTGGTTCATTCAATTATTACAAATAGCTTAATCAACAAAATAACTTGTAATAACTGGATCAACCAATAAAATATCTCTCATATTATCTTGGTATTGGAAGAAATGCTTAATGTCATTTTCAGTTCAGTTCAGTCACTCAGTCGTGTCCGACTCTTTGCCACCCCATGAACTGCAGCACACCAGGCCTCTCTGTCCATCACCAACTCCCGGAGTCTACCCAAATCCATGTCCATCAAGTCGGTGATGCCATCCAACCATTTCATCCTCTGTCGTCCCCTTCTCCTCCTGCCCCCAATCCTACCCAGCATTAGGATCTTTTCCAATGAGTCAACTCTTCGCATGAGGTGGCCAAAGTATTGGAGTTTCAGCTTCAACATCAGACCTTCCAATGAACACCCAGGATTGATCTCTTTTAGGATGGATTGATTGTATCTCCTTGCAGTCCAAGGGACTCTCAAGAGTCTTCTCCAACACCACAGTTCAAAAGCATCAATTCTTCGGCACTCAGCTTTCTTCACCGTCCAAATCTCACATCCATTATGACCCCTGGAAAAACCATAGCCTTGACTAGATGGACTTTTGTTGGCAAAGTAATGTCTCTGCTTTTAAATATGCTATCTAGGTTGGCCATAATCTTCCTTCCAAGGAGTAAGCGTCTTTTAATTTCATGGCTTCAGTCACCATCAGCAGTGATTCTGGAGCTCAAAAAAATAAAGTATGACACTGTTTCCCCATCTATTTCCCATGAAGTGATGGGACCAGATGCCATGATCTTAGTTTTCTGAACTTTGAGCTTTAAGCCAACTTTTTCACCCTCCTCTTTCACCTTCATCAAGAGGCTCTTTAGTTCTTCTTCAATTTCTGCCATAAGGGTGGTGTCATCCGCATATCTGAGGTTATTGATATTTCTCCCGGCAATCTTGATTCCAGCTTGTGTTTCTTCCAGCCCAGCGTTTCTCATGATGTACTCTGCATAGAAGTTAAATAAGCAGGATGACAATATACAGCCTTGACGTACTCCTTTTCCTATTTGGAACCAGTCTGTTGTTTCATGTCCAGTTCTAACTGTTGCTTCCTGACCTGCATACAGGTTTCTCAAGAGACAGGTCAGATGGTCTGGTATTCCCATCTCTTTCAGAATTTTCCACATTCCACATTTTAGTTTATTGTGATCCACACAGTCAAAGGCTTTGGCATAGTCAATAAAGCAGAAATAGATGTTTTTCTGGAACTCTCTTGCTTTTTCGATGATCCAGCGGATATTGGCAATTTGATCTCTGGTCCCTCTGCCTTTTCTAAAACCAGCTTGAACATCTGGAAGTTCATGGCTCATGTATTGCTGAAGCCTGGCTTGGAGAATTTTGAGCATTACTTTACTAGCGTGTGAGATGACTGCAATTGTGCAGTAGTTTGAGCATTCTTTGGCATTGCCTTTCTTTGGGATTGGAATGAAAACTGACCTTTTCCAGTCCTGTGGCCACTGCTGAGTTTTCCAAATTTGCTGGCATATCGAGTGCCGCACTTTCACAGCATCACCTTTGAGGATTTGAAACAGCTCAACTGGAATTCCATCACCTCCACTAGCTTTGTTCGTAGTGATGCTTTCTAAGGCCCACTTGACTTCACATTCCAGGATGTCTGGCTCTAGGTGAGTGATCACACCATCGTGATTATCTGGGTCGTGAAGATCTATTTTGTACAGTTCTTCTGTGTATTCTTGCCACGTCTTCTTAATGTCTTCTGCTTCTGTTAGGTCCATACCATTTCTGTCCTTTATCGAGCCTATCTTTGCATGAAATGTTCCTTTTGTATCTCTAATTTTCTTGAAGAGATCTCTAGTCTTTCCCAATCTGTTGTTTTCCTCTATTTCTTTGCACTGATCACTGAGGAAGGCTCTCTTGTCTCTCCTTGCTATTCTTTGGAACTCTGCATTCAGATGGGAATATCTTTCCTTTTCTCCTTTGCTTTTCGCTTCTCTTCTCTTCCAAGCTTACCAAGGACTAATTGTAGTGAAAATTTTAAATTTTTTGCCATAGCAAATACATTATTAAAACACTATACAGACTTTCTATTTTTACTTAATAAATGGAGACGTCAGTCTCCCTGGAATTGCAGGCTCTCCTTGAAGGAATACAGTAGTTCTTAAACTTTACATTGAGGAGCAATAAAAATGAATATTCTCTGGCAACAACCATATAAGTGATTGAAAATTTTTATTCCATAGACCTGAAATCTACATTTGTACAACCTCTTAAGGTTATCATGAAATCCAGTGAAGTTAAATGCAAATCAAAACCACAATGAGGTATCATTTCACACCAGTCAGAATGGCTGCTATCCAAAAGTCTACAAGCAATAAATGCTGGAGAGGGTGTGGAGAAAAGGGAAACCTCTTACACTGTTGGTGGGAATGCAAACTAGTACAGCCACTATGGAGAACAGTGTGGAGATTCCTTAAAAAACTGGGAATAGAACTGCCATATGATCCAGCAATCCCACTGCTGGGCATACACACTGAAGAAACCAGAATTGAAAGAGATGCGTGTACCCCAATGTTCATCGCAGCACTGTTTACAATAGCCAGGACATGGAAGCAACCTAGATGTCCATCAGCAGACGAATGGATAAGGAAGCTGTGGTACATATACACAATGGAATATTACTCAGCCATTAAAAAAATACATTTGAATCGGTTCTACTGAGATGGATGAAACTGGAGCCCATTATACAGAGTGAAGTAAGCCAGAAAGAAAAACAATACAGTATACTAATGCATATATATGGAATTGGAAAGATGGTAACGATAACCCTATATGCGAGACAGAATAAGAGACACAGATGCATAGAACAATTTTATGGACTCTGAGGGAGAAGGTGAGGGTGGGACGTTCTGGGATAATAGCATTGAAACATGTATATTATCATATGTGAAACAGAACACCATTCCATGTTCGATGCATGAGACAAAGGCTCAGGGCCGGGGCAATGGGATGACCCAGAGGGATGGGATGGGGAGGGAGGTGGGTGGGGGGTCCAGGAAGGGGAACACATGTAAACTCATGGCTGATTCATGTCAATGTATGGCAAGAACTATTACAATATTGTAAAGTAGTTAGCCCCCAAATAAAATAAATAAATTTATTAAAAAAAAAAAGAAATCCAGTGAAGTTAAAGAGTAATTGTATTAAAATATTAAATCATTTATTGTTTTTTCTCTTGTCATTTCCTTTTCTGTGATCCAGCACCACTGAAGCACTGTAATATCCTCCAGGAGAAGACAGATCATGTCCCACACGTTGCTGCTCGTGTGCTGTGTGTGTGCCCCTGTGTTTGTTATTTCCTCTTCTTTATTCCCTCCCCTCTACTTGCTATTATTAATTTATTAAGAAACAGACTTAAAACAGGATTTAACTTGACTCTAGCTGGAGGAAATCTCTCTGTTCCTTGGGGCACAACATGTCTCACACACAACAGGAGTAACAGCTACGAAAGTATATGTAGCGTTCCATATCTTACTTCTCTACTCCTAGCATGTTACTTGTACATACACTCACCAAATTTCTTTCTAAAAATGTCTGAAAGTATCATAAGTTGTTGCAAAATCTTAAATTTATCTCTTTTAACATGAATTTTTTAACACTGATATATCTTATCTGAATTTTACCTCCTTTAACATTAGGTCTTGGAATTAATTTAAAATCTCATGTTTATGTTTTATTATTTTTTAAAACTTAAACTCTAAGTTTAGTCTATTAAAAGATTTATGTGAAGAAATTCTGTAATTCAAAAGAGCCATGCACCCCAATCTTCATTGCAGCACTATTTACAGTAGTCAAGACTTGGAAGCAACCTAAATGTCCATCAACAGATGAATGGATAAAGAAAATTCAGTGAAATATTAGTCATAAAAAATGAATGAAATAATGCCATTTTCAGTAACATGAATGTACCTAGAGATTATCATACTAAGTAAAGTAACCCAGAAAAAGACAAATATTATATGATATTGTTAAATGAACTTATTTACAAAGCAGTAATAGACTTACAGACATAGAACACAAAATTATGGCTAACTAAGGGGAAAGGGAAGGAGGGATAAATTAAGAGTTTGGGATTAACTTATATACACTACTATATATAAAATAGATAAACAATAAGGACCCACCATATAGCACAGGGAATTATACTCACTATTTTCTAATAACCTATGTTGTGCTTAGTTGTTTAGTCGTGTTCGACTCTTTGTGAACCCTGTGGGCTACAGCCTGGCCCCTCTGTCCATGGGAATTCTCCAGACAAGAATATTGGAGTGGGTTGTCATACCCTCCTCCAGGGAATCTTTCAAACTCAGGGATCAAACCCAGCTCCCCAAATTGCAGGTACAATCTGAGCCACCAGGGAAGCCTGTAGTAAAATATAAAGGAAGTGAAAGTCACTCAGTCGTGTCCGATTCTTTGCGACCCCGTGGACTATAGAGTCCATGGAATTCCCCAGGCCAAAATACTGGAGTGGGTAGCCTTTTCCTTCTCCAGGGCATCTTCCTAACCCAGCGATCGAACTCAGGTCTCCAGCATTGCAGACAGATTCTTTACCAGCTGAGTCACAAAGGAAGCCCTATAAAGGAAAACAATCTGAAAAATTTATATATATATACACATATATAAATATATACATATATACATAATAATATGTATGTATAAATATATACATATATATGTGTATATATACACATATATATGTATATATATATATACACACACACACACACGTGCACATGTATACACATATACACATACACTCATATATAAGCTGTATCCTTGTGCTGTACACTTGAAACTAAACCAACATTGCAAATTAACTATAGTTCAATAAAAAAGACTAATGTTTTCATAATTAATACCTTTTTAATCTTTAAAGATTTCTTTCATCCTACTTTTTTCTATAATTTTTCAACATCTTATTCTCCATTTCTATTTAAAAAAATGCTTTTCCATCTTTTATGTTTACCTTTTATGTGTACACATTGATTTTTTTGGTCTATGTTTTGTATGTTGGTCTATTTCTAATTAAGAATGGCAAGGAAGAACACCACAGCAGTGGTGGCGAAGAAGACAGCTGACATTGTGAATTAGGAAGTCTTTCTTCCCTCAGGTTTTCTCAGCACATAGCTCTTTGTTTTTTTCTCAGTGGTTTTGCAAAACAACACTATACTTAAAAATATCACTCTGATTCTGGAGACTTACTGTTCATCCATGCTCAACTGTATTTCTTCTTGAAATTATAACTTCTGTTTATTAATAAAGTGATTTTCCCCAGATATTTTAGCCTGCCTAATTATTACAAATACAGCCACATAATCAATCTCCATTCTCATCAATAATAACAATGAAGATTGTAAAAGTCAGCAGTCACCAAAAAAGTCTTACATGCAAAGCATTTAAAGATATATTCTTTCAAACATTCAATCAAAGATGTCACCAATGTTATTTAAGTAATGAGACCCCTTGAGAGGAAAGAGAGACAAGTCTAGACAATTTTGGTGGTTTGTTTTTCTTTTTAATAGCTTAGTGGAGAAACGGTTCAGCATGTTGAGCTGAATCAAGAGGAGATTAGGCTGACTACAATCGCTGAGCTTAGAAGAATCCTTAAGATTCATGAGGATACCTCCTGGATGAGGAACTTCCATTGTCACATGACGCCTAGTGTCTCCTACCCCTATCTGTATACACAGGTAGACAGTTATGGAGCAGAGTGTCTCTCAGTTGTGATACTGGTCATTGTTTCTGCAGACTATCTGTGAGTACTGAAAATCTAGGACTTCATGTTTACTCTACCAATTTATTACTAGTAGCTTTTTTTTTTTTTTTTGCAAATAAACCCATTCTGTATTTGCATTATATAATGTTAGTGGTATATGCTCTGACCCATTTATACAGATGAAAGGAAATGATGAACTTGTCTAAGACTGAACAGCTAAGCCCAGCCCTCCAGAGTACAGGTGAGACCAGTCAGGACCTGAAACCCACAAGGTATGAAGTCTTAGGCTCCACTGACTTGTTAAATATTTTGATAGAATGTAGGATAGTAAAGCAGAACTGGAGACTGAGTTTCTAATAGGCCATATAGTGACAACTTCTGAGAAAGAAACACAGTCCCTGATGAATCAGGAAAGCAAGTGAAACTGCCTCCATCAAGTAGCTTAAAAGTTTATCACCCTGTGGCAGAGTGCTGGACATTTCCCAGAATGCAGTGGTGTACTTGCTACTGCTCCTGTCCCTGTAAGACTCTTCCAATAAAAGCCACACCTGTATTATACGCTGTATAGCATCTGCTACTGTTTGCTTGACACAAATACCCCAAAACGTATCTACTGACACCTTAATTCAGTCTGTGCTTCTAGTTACCAAAGTCTGAAGTGAATTTGTGACAGTGAAAAGTTAGTGTGATAAATAACTGAGAATTCATGCATTAAAATGCTACAAAGATATTAATGTTAACAACACATGCTCATTGGACTCTAAGTAAAATCAATTTCTACAAAGAAGAGTATTAGACAGAAAACTATTCTTTGTTTTATGAGTCCATTTACATAAAGTAATTACAGAGAATTATCTACCCAAATATTAACACTTGTCTACGTACAAATTTCCATTTTATCTGAATTTGACAATATTTCACAATAAGCATGGAATACTAAGAGAAGCTGATAGCATATGTTCCTAATGGTGATTTAGCAATTATATATTTTTAGGGCATTCACTTCCCTGGTTTGCCTAACATTATTTCAGTTTTAGCACTTAAAGTCCAAAGAACTTCATTAGCTCTAGGCAAATGAGATGATTGGTTACCCTAACAACTAGCACATCACTATTAACAAACATTTCAGGTACATAGAAGTCACTTAATAAATATGTGTTGAATAACTTACTGCTGAGTTATTAAAATAATTATCTCTGGAAACTGAAGTAACACGATCAGAAGTAGATGAAATAAACCCTATTTAAGATCAGATATTAGTGTAACATAGCTATCACAAATTTTGGGGTTAGCCAAAAATTTTGTTTGGGGTTTTCCATACTGTGTTACATAAAAATTTGAACTGTTTGGCCAGCCCAATACGCTACTTTTGCCAGCTTATCTTGCAAGGTGAACTCTGACTATGTAACTGAGTTTGGGGTAATAAAATGTGAACATCAGTGATGTGCTCCATGCTGGGTCCTGGCCCATATAAGCCTTCTATAAATTCTGCTGTGTTTTATTCTCCACATTTTGGAGAGGCAGAGTGTCTAGTAACTAGAGCAGAGTATCTGCCTGAGCAGAAGGCCCAGAAGTTCCAGGTAATGGCCAAGCCTAGGTTGGAGGGAATAATAGTCCCTGAATGACTATACAAAATGCAACAAGCATATCAAAAACAAAATATTAGACTCTACATGAGAAAAAATGAAATTTTATTAACTTTTGCCACTGAACTTTAGGGCTTAATTCAGAAACAAAAGTTATTTATCTGATGCAATAACCATGTTACATATTATCAATTATTTGTTACATATGTTCTTTTATACAAGTCCATTTTAGCAAACTATGTACTTTTTACAAAAAAAAGTATATTCATCCATTCTTAATAAGTCATTCTTTTCACTACTTTAAAAATATATCTCCGTTAACTAAGGGTAAGTAGTTTTTAAAAATAAAATCCTAAGCTTAAAGCTTTGGACAGCAGAGAAAACCAAAAACAAAATGAAAAGGCAACCCTCACAATGGGGAAAAAAAATTACAAATGAAGCAATGGACAAGGGGTTAATCTTCAAAATAAACAAACAATTTATGCAATTCAAAGTAAAAAAAAAAAAAAAAAACTCAAAAAAATGGGTGGAAGATCTATATAGACATTTATCCAAAGAAGACAACAAATGGCTAAAAACAACATCATTAATTATTTAAAAAAATTATATAAAAACTACAATGAGGTATTGCCTCACACTAGTCAGTATGGCCATTATCAAAAAATCCATAAACAATAAAAGCTGGAGAGGGTGTGGGGAAAAGGAATCCTCCTACACTTTTGGTAAGAATGTTAATTAGTGCAACCACTATGGAAAACAGTATGGAGGTACATTAAAAAACTAACAATAGAGCTACCATATGACCCAGCAATCCTACTCCTGGGCATATTTCCAGAGAAAACAGTAATTCAAAAATATACATATACCCAAATATTAACTGCAGCCCTGTTTACAAGAACCGGGACATGGAAGCAACCTAAGAGTCCATCAACAAATGAATGGTTAAAAACATTGTGGTACTGAATACAGAGGAATATTACTCGGTCATAATAAAGAATGAAATAATGCCATTTGCAGCAACGTGGATGCACCTAAAGATCGTCATACTGAGTGAAGCAAGTTAGACAAAGAAAGACAAATATCTTATGGCAGCATTTATACATGGGATCTAAAACAAAGGGTACAAATGAACTTATCTACCAAACAGTAACAGAGTCACAGATGTAGAAGGTAAGCCTATGGTTACCAGCAGGTAAGGGGGAGGGAGGATATGTTGGAAGATTGAGATTGATATATACACACTAATATATACAAAGTAGGGCTTCCCATATAGTGCAGTGGTGAAGAATCCATGCGACAATGCAGAAGACACAGGCTTAATCCCTGAGTTGGGAAGATACACTGGAGGAGGAAATGGCAACTCACTCCACTATTCTTGCCTGGAAAATCCCATAAACAGAACAGGGAATCCTGGCAGGCTGCAGTCCATGAGGTCGCAAAAAGTCAGACATGACTCAGCAACTGGGCGCATATACATAAAATAGATAACTAATAATGACCTATCGCATAGCACAGAGAACTCTACTCAATACTCTGTAATGCCTTATAGAGGAAAAGAATCTGAAAAAGAGTCACTTCAGTTCAGTTCAGTTGCTCAATCATGTCCAACTCTTTGTGACCCCATGGACTGCAGCACGCTAGGCTTCCCTGTCCATCACCAACTGCTGGAGCTTACTCAAACTCAGGTCCACAGAGTCGGTGATGCCATCCAACCATCTCATCCTCTGTAGTCCCCTTCTCCTCCTGCCTTCAATGTTTCCCAGCATCAGAGACTTTTCCAGTGAGTCAGCTCTTTACATCAGGTGGCCAAAGTATTGGAGTTTCAGCTTCAGCATCAGTCCTTCCAATGAATATTCAGGGTTGATTTCCTTTAGGATTGACTGGTTTGATCTCCTTGCTGTACAAGGGACTCTCAAGAGTCTTCTCCAACACCACAGTTCAAAAGCATCAATTTTTCAGTCCCTTCACTTCATGAAATAGTCCCCACAAATAGATGGGGAAACTGGATTTCCTGATCACAATATTTAATTTCAACTGAAATATGTGACCCATGACAACAGTTTACAAGCCTTGAGAGTTAGTATTTTCTTTCCCTGTTTTTACATTTTTACAAGTGAAATTATATGGCTCTGTATCATTATTTCTAGGGCTTCCCTGGAGACTCAGGGGTAAAGAATCAGCTTGCCAAGCAAGAGACCTGGGTTCAATTTGGGGGTCAGGAAGATCCCCTGTAGATAAATGGCAACTCAACCCAGTATTCTTGCCTGGGAAACACCATGGACAGAGAAGCCTGACAGGCTACAGTCAATGGGGTTGCAAAGAGTCAGACACGACTTAATAACTAAACAACAACAAATTTTTAATTCCACGTGTCCGTAAAATTGACCTTGTAAGCATATTTTAATTTAACATTGAGAAATTAATTCAGGTTTATGTTCAGAGTATAAGTGGAACTGTTTACACCTTATCTGCCCAGTTAGATCAATGTAAACAGTTAGCCGGGATAATTTGTGCAGTTTTTGTCTAACGATATGCATAAACCCATGGATTCTGGGATCTTTAAATGTTTACACCAGAGGCCATTTAAAAACAGTGCCTATATTATTAAGATCATGATAAATTAAATGAAAAAATTTAAATGTACTGAATGATCCACCTTGCTATCTATATATGCTAACATAAGTGCTGAAGTGAATGACTCCTCTTTTTGTGTGTCACTAGAATTTAATGTTAAGATTTGATTTCCATAAAGGCTAGCCATTTTGCCCTTTCTCAAGTTCTCTGTCCATAACACCGTCTGCCTCATTTCCGTAAGAAAAAAGAATGTGCTTTTAAAATTTAACTAGAATATCTTAAGGGCAAAAAGTAACTGTTAACTGTGGCTTTCCAAAAGGCTAGATTTCCAGCACACAATGATTGATTGCTCAACAAGTATAAGTGTTTTTATATATTATTCCCCTTTTTGTTAATTTTTCATTGTTTTTAATGATTGAGGTTAAGGAAAATGCTTGGTAAGTAGTGATTTTCAAATCTGAAGTTTAATCAAATATTTTAATCAAGCAAAACTGAACACTGCAATAATAATCAGGATGAATAACTTTACAAATATAGCCATAGTTATTTTATTTTTATGTAAATACACACTCTATATTTACCAGTGACAATGTTAGTCTCTCAGTTGTTTGCCAATCTTTGTGGCTCCTTGGACTGTAGCTCAACAGGCTCCATCTATCCTTGAAGTTCTCCAGGCAAAAATACTGGAGTGGAAAGCCAAAAATACTGGTAGTAAGATCCTTCTCCAGGGGATTTTTGCAACCCAGGGAACAAAACTTTGTCTCTTGCATTGCAGGTAGATTCTTAAACATCTGAACCACTAGTTCAGTTCAGGAAAGTCACTCAGTCATGTCTGATTCTTTGTGAGCCCATGAACTGCAGCATGCCAGGCTTCCCTGTCCATCACCAACTCCCAGAGCTTGCTCAAACTCATGTCCATCGACTTGGTGATGCCATCCAACCATCTCATCCTCTGTAATCCCCTTCTCCTCCCACCTTTAATATTTCCCAGCATCAAGGTCTTTTCAAATGAGTCAGTTCTTTGCATAAGGTGGCCAAAATATTGGAGTTTCAGCTTCAGCATCAGCCCTTCCAATGAATATTCAGGACTGATTTCCTTGAGGATTGACTAGTTTGATCTCCTTGCAGTCCAAGGGAATCTCAAGAGTCTTCTCCAACACCAGAGTTCAAAAGCATCAATTCTTTGGTGCTAGGTTTCTTTAGAGTCCAAATCTCACGTCAGTACATGACTACTGGAAAAACCACAGTTTTGACTAGACAGATCTTTGTCGGCAAGTCCACCAGGGGACCTTGAATCACCAGGGAAGTCCATATTGACCAGAAGAAACAATTGAAATTACTTGTAGTCTATAATAGTAAAACCAAATTTAGAGGAAAACTTACAAATCCTAGGTCAGAATCTGCCCTCATAGAGGGTGATTTCATTAAATGCATGAATTCTTAACCTGGTCTTCATAACAAATTGAATCAGTCTTACACCATTGGCTTGTTTGTAAGTACATACAGTAAATACTTATTTTTAAATGATTGAAATGTATATAATTTACATTACCATTTACCATAGGTTTCTTTAGCACATTTGCCATACTTCATATGGGAACTCATTCCAGTTCAGTTGCTCAGTCTTGTCCGACTCATTGTGACCCTGTGGATTGTAGCATGCCAGGCGCCGCTGTACATCACCAACTCTTGGAGATTACTCATACTCATGTCCATTGAGTCAATGATGCCATCGAACTATCTCATTCTCTGTCATCCCCTTCTCATCCCGCCTTCAGTCTTTCCCAGCATTTTTCAATGAGTCAGTCCTTTGCATCAGATGGCCAAAGTATTGGAGTTTCAGCTTCAGCATCAGTACTTTCCAATGATTATTCAGGACTGAGTTCCTTTAGGAATGACTGGTTGGATCTCCTTACAGTCCAAGGGACTCTCAAGAGTCTTCTCCAACAACACAGTTCAAAAGCATCCATTCTTCGGCGCTCAGCTTTCTTTATAGTCCAATTCTTACATCCATACATGACTACAGGGAAAACCGTAGCTTTGACTAGATGGACCTATGTCTCTGCTTTTTAATAGGCCGTCTAGGTAGGTCATAGTTTTTCTACCAAAGAGCAAGTGTCTTTTAATGCCGTGACGGCAGTCACCATCTGCAGTGATTTTGGAGTCCAAAAAAATAAAGTCTCTCACTCTTTCCATGGTTTCCCATCTACTTGCCATGTGATGGGACCTGATGCCATGATCTAACTTTTCTGAATGTCGAGCTTTAAGTCAAATTTTCAATCTCCTCTTCATTTTCATCAAGAGACTCTTTAGTTCTTCTTTGCTTTCTGCTATTAGAGTAGTATCATCTGCAAATCTGAGGTTATTGATATTTCCCCCAGAAATACTGATTCCAGCTTGTGTTCATCCAGTCTGGTATTTCACATTATGTATCCTGCATATAAGTTGAATAAGCAGGGTGACAATATATACAGGCTTGATGGACTCCTTTCCTGATTGGAACCAGCCTGCTGTTCCATGCCCAGTTCTAACTGTTGAGTCTTGACTTGCATACTGATTTTTCAGGAGCAGGTCAGGTGGTCTGGTAGTCCCACATCCTGAAGAATTTTCAAAAGTTTGTTGTGATCCACAAAGTCAAAGGCTTTGGCATAGTCAATTAAGCAGAAGTAGATGTCTTTCTGGAACTCTATTGCTTTTTTAATGATCCAACGGATGTTGGCAATTTGATGTCTGATTCCTCTGTCATTTCTAAATTCAGCTTGGACATCTGGAAGGTCTAGTTTCATGGACTGTTGAAGCCTAGCTTGGAGATTTTGAGCATTACTTTGCTAGCCTCTGAGATGAGTGCAATTGTGCAGTAGTTTGAGCATTCTTTGGCATTGCCTTTCTTTGGGATTGGAACGAAAACTGACCTTTTCCAGTCCTGTGGCCACTGCTGAGTTTTCCAAATTTGCTGGCATATCGAGTGCAGCACTTTCACAGCATCACCTTTGAGGATTTGAAATAGCTCAACTGGAATTCCATCACCTCCACTAGCTTTGTTCATAGTGATGCTTTCTAAGGCCCACTTGACTTCACATTCCAGGATGTCTGGCTCTAAGTGCGTGATCACACCATCATGATTATCTGGGTCATGAAGATCTTTTTTGTACAGTTCTTCTGTGTATTCTTGCCACCTCTTCTTAATATCTTCTGTTTCTGTTAGGTCCATACTGTTTCCGTCCTTTATCGAGCCTATCTTTGCATGCAACGTTCCTTTGGTATCTCTAATTTTCTTGAAGAGATCTCTAGTCTTTCCCAATCTGTTGTTTTCCTCTATTTCTTTGCATTGATCCCTGAGGAAGGCTTTCTTATCTCTCCTTGCTATTCTTTGGAACTCTGCATTCAGATGGGAATATCTTTCCATTTCTCCTTTGCTTTTCGCTTCTCTTCTCTTCCCAGCTATCTGTAAGGCCTCCTCAGAAAACCATTTTGCTTTATTGCCTTTCTTTTCCATGGGGATGGTCTTGATCCCTGTCTCCTGTACAATGTCATGAACCTCTGTCTGTAGTTCATCAGGCACTCTGTCTATCAGATCTAGTGCCTTAAATCTATTTGTCACTTCTACTGTGTACTCATAAGGGATTTGATCTAGGTCATACCTGAATGGACTAGTGGTTTCCCTACTTTCTTCAATTTAAGTCTGAATTTGGCAATAAGCAGTTCATGATCTGAGCCACAGTCTGCTCCCGGTCTTGTTTTTGCTGACTGTATAGACCTTCTCCATTTTTGGCTGCAAAGAATATAATCAATCTGATTTCGGTGTTGACCATCTGGTGATGTCCACATGTAGAGCCTTCTCTTGTGTTGTTGGAAGAGGGTGTTTGCTATGACCAGTCCGTTCTCTTGGCAAAACTCTATTAGCCTTTGCCCTGCTTCATTCTGTACTCCAAGGCCAAACTTGCCTGTTATGCCAGGTGTTTCTTGACTTCCTACTTTTGCATTCCAGTCCCCTATAATGAAAAGGACATATTTTTTGGCTGTTAGTTCTAGAAGGTCTTCTTGATCTTCATAGAACCGTTCAAATTCAGCTTCTTCGGCGTTACTGGTTGGGACATACACTTGGATTACTGTGATATTGAATGGTTTGCCTTGGAAATGAACAGACATCATTCTATCGTCTTTGAGATTGCTCCCAAGTACTGCCTTTCGGACTCTTTTGTTGACCATGATGGCTACTCCATTTCTTCTCGGGGATTCCTGCCCACAGTAGTAGATATAATGGTCATCTGAGTTAAATTCACCCATTCCAGTCCATCTTAGTTCGCTGTTTCCTAGAATGTTGACATTCACTCTTGCCATCTCCTGTTTGACCACTTCCAATTTGCCTTGATTCATGGACCTAACATTCCAGGTTCCTATGCAATATTGCTCTTTACAGAATCGGACTTGCTTCTATCACCATTCACATCCACAGCTGGGTATCGTTTTTGCTTTGGCTCCATCCCATCATTCTTTCTGGAGTTATTTCTCCACTGATCTCCAGTAGCATATTGGGCACTTACTGACCTGGGGAGTTCATCTTTCAGTGTCCTATCTTTTTGCCTTTTCATACTGTTCATGGGGTTCTCAAGGCAAGAATACTGAAGTGGTTTGCCATGCCCTTCTCCAGTGGACCACATTCTGTCAGACCTCTCCACCAAGACCCATCCATCTTGGGTGGCCCCACGCGGCATGGCTTAGTTTCATTGAGATAGACAAGGCTGTGGTCCGTGTGATCAGACTAGCTAGTTTTCTGTAATTTTAGTTTCAGTGTGTCTGCCCTCTGATGCCCTCTCACAACACCTACCATCTTACATGGGTTTCTCTTACCTTGGACATGGGGTATTTCTTCACGGCTGCTCCAGCAAAGTGCAGCCATTGCTCCTTACCTTGGACAAGGGGTATCTACTCACGACGGCACCTCCTGACCTTGAACGTGGAGTAACTACTCTCAGCCCTCCTGTGCCCACGCAGCTGCTGTTCCTTGTGCCTGGGGTACCTCCTCTCCACCGCCCCTGGCCCCCAGCCTGGCCTAGCTCCTCTCGGCCGCCGACCCCGGCCCCTGGCCCCCACCCCCCTGCCCGGCCTAACTCCTCTCGGCCACACTTCTGCGCAGAGCCATCGCAGCCGCCTCGCTTCTGCGCAGAGCCAAGCAAAATTCTCCAAGCCAGGCTTCAGCAATACGTGAACCGTGAACTTCCAGATGTTCAAGCTGGTTTTAGAAAAGGCAGAAGAACCAGAGATCAAGTTTCCAACATCTGCTGGATCATCGAAAAAGCAACAGAGTTCCAAAAAAACATCTATTTCTGCTTTATTGACCATGCCAAAGCCTTTGAATGTGTAGATCACAATAAACTGTAGAAGATTCTGAAAGAGATGGGAATACCAGACCATCTGACCTGTCTCTTGAGAAACCTGTATGCAGATCAGGAAGCAACAGTTAGAACTGGACATGGAACAATAGACTGGTTCCAAATAGGAAAAGGAGTATGTCAAGGTTGTATATTGTCACCCTGCTTATTTAACTTCTATGCAGAGTACATCATGAGAAATGCTGGGCTGGAAGAAACACAAGCTGGAATCAAGATTGCTGGGAGAAATATCAATAACCTCAGATATGTGGATGACACCATCCTTATGGCAGAAAGTGAAGAAGAACTAACGAGCCTCTTGATGAAGGTGAAAGAGGAGAGTGAAAAAGTTGGCTTAAATCTCAACGTGCAGAAAACTAAAATCATGGCATCTGGTCCCATCACTTCATGGGAAATAGATGGGGAAACAGTGGAAACAGTGTCAGTCTTTATTTTTTTGGGCTCCAAAATCACTCCTGATGGTGATTGCAGCCGTGAAATTAAAAGATGCTTACTCCTTGGAAGGAAGGTTATGGCCAACCTAGATAGCATATTAAAAAGCAGAGACATTACTTTGCCAACAAAAGTCCATCTAGTCAAGGCTATGGTTTTTCCAGTGGTCATGTATGGATGTGAGAGTTGGACGGTGAAGAAAGCTGAGCGCCGAAGAATTGATGCTTTTGAACTGTGGTGTTGGAGAAGACTCTTGAGAGTCCCTTGGACTGCAAGGATATTCAACCAGTCCATCCTAAAAGAGATCAGTCCTAAATGTTCATTGGAAGGACTGATGTTGAAGCTGAAACTCCAATACTTTGGCCACCTCATGCGAAGAGTTGACTCATTGGAAAAGACCCTAATGCTGGTAGGATTGAGGGCGGGAGGAGAAGGGGATGACAGAGGATGAGATGGTTGGATGGCATCACTGACTCAATGGACATGGGTTTGGGTAGACTCCGAGGGTTGGTGATGGACAGAGAGTCCTGGAGTGCTGCAGTTCATGGGGTCGCAAAGAGTCAGACACGACTGAGCAACTGAACTGAACTGTAATGAAATGAATGCAATTGTGTGTTACTTTGAACATTCTTTTGCATTGCCTTTGCTTGGGATCGGAATTAACACTGGAACATTTTCCAGTATTGTGGCCACTGCTGAGTTTTCCAAATTTGCTGGCATATTGAGTGCAGCTCTTTCACAGCATCATCTTTTAGGATTTGAAATAGCTGAACAGGAATTCCATCACCTGAACTAGCTTTGTTTGTAGTGATGATTTTTGAGGCCCACTTGACTTCGCATTCCAGGATGTCTGGCTCTAGGGGAGTCATCCCACCATCGTGGTTATCTGGGTCATGAAGAACTTTTTTGTATATTTCTTGTGTGTATTCTTGCCACCTCTTCTTAAGATTTATTGCTTCTATTAGGTCCATAGCATTTCTGTCCTTTATTGTGCCCATCTTTGCATGAAATATTTCCTTGGTATCTCTAATTTTCTTGAAGAGATCTCTAGTCTTTCCCATTCTAATATTTCTACCTATTTATTTGCATTGATCTTTGAGGAAGTCTTTGTTATCTCTCCTTGCTATTCTTTGGACCTCTGCATTCAAATGGATATATCTTTCCTTTTCTCCTTTGCCTTTCTCTTCTCTTCTTTTCTCAGCTATTTGTAAGGCCTCCCCAGACAGCCATTTTGCTTTTTCGCATTTCTTTTTCTTGGGGATGGTCTTGATCCTCCTATACAATGTCATGAACCTCTGTCCATAGTTCTTCAGGCACTCTGTCAGGTCTAATCCCTTGAATCTCTTTGTCATTTCTACATTGTAATCGTAAGGGATTCGATTTAGGTCATACCTGAATGGTCAAGTGGTTTTCCCTAATTTCTTCAGTTTAAGTCCGAATTTGGCAGTAAGGAGTTCATTATCTGAGCCACAGTCAGATCCCGGTCTTGTTTTTGCTAACTGTGTAGAGCTTCTCCATCTTTGGTTGTCAAGAATATAATCAATTTGATTTTCAGTATTGACCGTTGGGTGATGTCCATGCCCCTAAAGATGGTATGACATAATCATATTTAAATATTCCCATGTCATGTGGAAACCCCGATTGAAATACCCAATCACTGTATTGGTTAAACTAAAGATCCCACATGTTGCAACTAAAACTCAGCACAGACAAATACGTTGTTGTTTTGTTGCTAAGTCGTGACTGACTCTTTTCAACCCCATGAACAGTAGCCCATCAGGCTCTTCTGTCCATTAGATTTTCCAGGCAAGAATACTTGAGTGGGTTGCCATATCCTTCTTGAAGGAACCCTTCCTGACCCAGAAATTGAACCCACATTGCAGCATTGGCAGGTGGGTTCTTTACCACTGAGCCAATAGGGAAGCCCAAAGTAAATAAATAAATATTCAAAAGATCAACTTTTTCACTTTCACTTTATAATCATCCTGAAACTTCAGGCTTCCAAACTCCAAAGTAGTTTTTATATTTGAAATTTCCTTATTTTTGAACTACTCTTAAATGCACAATAGACCCTTAATAAATTCTATTTATTAAGTTACTGGTTTTATTTTTTACTATTTCTAGATTTTTGACTATAATTATATGGGTCTGTAAAAATGGAAGCTGAAGACAGAAAGGTCAATATCAGAGCAATGCAATATAAAAAATCTTCAATGGCCAGTTGTGGCTTTGAAGATGGAAGAGGAGCATCAGCCCCAAGTATGCATGCAACTTTTAGAAGATGGAAGGTGCAAAAATAACTTTGTTCTTACCTCGAGTCTCCAGCAGGAAATGTGATACTGCTGACACCTTGATATTAGGCCACTGAAACTCATTTTGGACTTCATATAATCAGAAATTTAAGATAAAACACTTGTGTTATTTTAAGCCACAGACGTTGTGATAATTTATTACAGCAGCAGTGAGAAACTATTCAGCAGGTTTATTTTCTTTTTCAAAGATATATACTTTTTTTTTTCAAATGTATGCATGTATGCGTGCTAAGTTGCTTCAGTTGTGTCCTGCTCTGTGCAACTCTATAGACTGAAGCCTGCCAGGTTCCTCTGTCCATGGGATTCTCCAGGCAAGAATGCTATAGGGGGTTACCATTTCTTCCTCTAGGGGATCTTCTTAACCCAGGGATTGAACCTACATCTCCTGCGCCTCCTGCATTGCAGGTGGATTCTTTACCACTGAGCCACCAGGGAAGCCCTCAAATAATATTCATTATTAGTTCAAATATATTTTCCACTTTTCTCCTCGAACTCTGTCTTCTTCGGGGATTCCAAATTATGATATTAGTACAACTGATACTAACCCACAACTCACTGGTGCTCTGTTCACTGTTCCTTTCTCTGTTTTACTCTGTTACTTCTCTGGCATCTATTTAGATAGCCTCTTTAGTAATGTTCTTTAAATACAGTAATATATTTTTGTATAGTGTTCAATTTGCTGTTAACCCTTTCAGTGTACTTTTCATTTAAGATATATTTTTCACCACTAGTAGTTTCATGTCTCTCCTCCCCAAGTTTCTGTTTTTGTCCACTTTCTTAAATACATGAGTATATTCACAATAGGAGTATTAATATCCATATCTGTCTTTTCTATCATCTGGATTATTTCTATGTTTCTTCCTGTTGACTGATTTTTATTCTGTTTATGGGTCTATTTTTCTACTTCTATGGATGACTGGTGACTATTTTATTGGGTGCTAGTCATCTTGGATTTTACTCTGGTTGGTGATAAATTTTGTCATACTTTTTAAAATATCATTGATTTCATTCAAGTTTAGTTAATTTATTTTTAATATATTTAATTCTTTAAAGAGATCCTTTTAAGCTTTTTTAGGGCAGGTCCAGAGCACCCTTTACTCGAGTGTTAATTTTACACCTCAAGTAAAATAAAACATATTTTGAACATTCTACGAGATGCTGCATGACTGAGGAGGTTTGTCTTTCTGGCTGATTGGAGCACAGACTAGTCACCAAGTCATGTGAGCTCCAGGGACTCTCCTGCCTGCTTGTTTTCTGTGGTTCCCTCCCTGGCTGAGGAATTTTCTTTCCATTCATGCACAGTTGAGAACTCTGCTCAGGACTCAAGTAGAAACTTAAATGCAGATCTCTTGGCCTCCCCTCTTGTTGCAGCCTCCTCCTCTCTACTATGTTGTCCTCTAAATGTGACACGTCTAAGTCTCCTCAACTCAGCCAGCCCACCAAGCTCTTTGTGAGTTTTCCCTCTCTGTCTTGTAACATAAAAATTCTCTCTAGGCAATAAACTGAACCAAAGGAGTGCTCACCAACTTCATGTCCTTTTTCTCCAGAATCAATTTCCTCTGTCGCCTGGTTTCTAGTATTTGAAACTGCTTATCACACCTTTTTTAAAATGTCTACTTAATGGGGAAGGGCAAATCCAGCCCCTACTATTCGAATTGGCACTAGTGGTAAAAATTCACCTTCCAATGCAGGAGACACAAGAGATGTGGGTTCAATCTCTGGGTTGGGAACATCCCCTGGAATAAGAAATGGCAATCCACTCTAGCATTCTTGCCTGAGAAATCCCATGGACCAGGAACCTGGTGGGCTACGGTCCATGGGGCCTCAAAGTGTTGTACTGAGCACTATTAGAATTGCATGGTGGCCAGAAACACAAATGCACACTTTACTTTTTTCAATCTCTGTCCTCTGTTTATTTAGGGAGTATAAACTAGTTTTAGATAGCCTAAATAGAATGAAATTAAAATAATAAATCTAAATTTCATGAAAAATCTTAATATATACTAAAGCCAACATAATCCCATTTTAATAAAGGTCTAGGTTAGAAAGCGGAAAAATGTACTGCCCTAGAGTAACACATATATGCTAATTTATGTTACAGGTATATTATAGTAATAAGCACCAGGAGTACATCTATTTCCCAAGAAGAGCAGAAATGACATACAGTGACATATTAAAAAAAACACTGAATGATGAATGAAAGAAGAGTTCATTGAAGAGTTCACTTATTCTCCAAATAATGTAAAACATGTCTACGTAAATACAGAAATTCTATTAATATTGATTATTACCTAAAAGTAGACATCTAGTGGGATAAATCAGTACAATTATATTATTTTGCAATTTTAATCACCACCATGTATAAGATAAACCTACTATAATAGCTATTTTTACATTAAAATAATAAACATATGAATAAAATAAACATCAATTGTAAACTGTGTTTATAACGTTTTTCAATTATAAGGCTATGTCTTTTATTAGGGATATGGGGGCAAACCACTACTTAAGTGATATTATTAACAAATAAAGTTAAAAGAAAAACTAAAAAAGAAAAACTAAACTTCAGTTTTTAAGGTGTATTAAATACAATTATTACATTGACACAGGTAGTAATATGACCAATAAGATAATCTTACAAAAATGACACATTAGCTTTGCAGTTACCTCCCTTTTATCTTATCTGACTTGTATAATCAAAAGGTTATACAAATTTATAATCTCAGGAATTAGCAGTGCAGACAGAAAAGTATAATTGTGTATGAGATATTTTTTCTATGAATATTAACATACAAATTGTTTCTAGAGATAAAAAACATTAACTTGTTGGAATCTGTCTATATTCTTCATTATGACTATTATACAAGCCAAAACGAAGAGAAGATCAAGTTAAATCACCGGGCTTCCCTGGTGGCTCAGAAGGAAAATAATCTACTTGAAATGCAGGAGAACTGGCCTTGAGCCCTGGGTCATGAAGATTCCATGGAGAAGGAAATGGTAAGCCACTCCAGTATTCTTTCCTGGAGAATTCCATGGGCAGAGGAGCCTGACAGGCTCCAGTCCATGGGGTTGCAGAGAGGTGGACATGACTGAGCAACTAACACACACACACACATTCTAGCCACTAGAACTAAAGTATAGCCAGTTGATTAACTATTTGAACAGAAAAACAAAGAGCCATAGGATATAATGGTGTACTGAAACAACATGAATGATTTATCTCTATAGATTTCCAATGTTTTAAAAATATATAAACCTTTTCCAAATACTGAATAGTAGTATAAATCAATCATCAGAGTAGAAAGAGGAAATTATTCTTATCATAGATCTTAATGATGAGTAGGCTTTTTCTTTTTATGTTCTCTTTCTCGTTCCTGTGCTCGAAAGCCCATATTTTCTGATGAATTCTAAATATATTCACTAAGGCAAATATTTGTCCTTTCAGACTGCTTGAAATGAAATTAGTAAAATGAATATGGAAATTCTGAGGGGGAAGGTGTGGAAAAATGAGGAGGAATGAGTTCACATAAAAACTACAAGATATTCTCGACCCTGAATATTCTTTAGAGGGTGATGTTTCTCTTTTCCTTGCAGTATATGATTTATTCCAGATTCGTTTATAAATATTATAGTATTTATTAAGATATGGGAATACCAGACTACCTTATCTGCCTCCCAAGAAACCTATATGCAAGACAAGAAGCAACAATTAGAACTGGGCATGAAACAATGGATTAGTTCAAAATTAGGAAAGCAGTAGGTCAAGGCTGCATATTGTCACCCTGCTGGTTTAAATTATATACAGAGTACATCATATGAAATGCTGGCCTGGATGGCTCACAAGCAGTAATCAAGATTTTCAGGACAAATATCAACATCCTCATATATGCAGATGATACCACGCTAATGGCAGAAATCTAAGAGGCTGTTGATGAAGGTGAAAGAGTAGAGTGAAAAAGCTGGCTTAAAACACAACATTCAAAAAATGAAGACCATAGCATGTGGTCCCATCAGTTCATGGCAAATCAGTCAGTTCAGTAACTCAGTTATGTCCGACTCTTTGCGACCCCATAAATTGCAGCACGCCAGGCCTCCCTGTCCATCACCCACTCCCAGTGTTCACCCAAACTCATGTCCACTGAGTTGGTGATGCCATCCAGCCATCTCATGCTCTGTCGTCCCCTTCTTCTCCTGCCTGCAATCCTTCCCAGCATTAGGGTCTTTTCCAATGAGTCAACTCTTCGCATGAGATGGCCAAAGTATTGGAGTTTCAGCTTCAACATCAGTCCTTCCAATGAACATTTAGGACTGTTCTCCTTTAGGATGAACTGGTTGGATCTCCTTGCAGTCCAAGGGACTCTCAAGAGTCTTCTCCAACACCACAGTTCAAAAGCATCAATTCTTCGGCTCTCAGCTTTCTTCACAGTCCAAATCTCACATGCATACATGACTACTCGAAAAACCACCTTTGTTGACAAAGTACTGTCTCTGCTTTTTAATATGCTATCTAAGTTGGTCATAACTTGCCTTCCAAGGAGTAAGCATCTTTTAATTTCATGGCTGCAATCACCATCTGCAGTGATTTTGGAGCCCAGAAAAATAAAGTCTGACACTGTTTCCACTCTTTCCCCATCTATTTCCCATGAAGTGATGGGATCAGATGCCATGATCTAAGTTTTCTGAATGTTGAGCTTTAAGCCAAATTTTCACTCTCCTCTTTCACTTTCATCAAGAGGCTCTTTAGTTCTTCTTCACTTTTGAAGAAGAGTGCACTCATCTACATAGCTGGGGTTATTGCTATTTCTCCCAACAATCTTGATTCCAGCTTGTGTTTCTTCCAGCCCAGCATTTCTCATGATGTACTCTGCATAGAAGTTAAATAAGCGGAGTGACAATATACAGCCTTGACGGACTCCTTTTCCTATTTGGAACCAGTCTGTTGTTCCATGTCCAGTTCTCACTGTTGCTTCCTGATCTGCATACAGGTTTCTCAAGAGGCAGGTCAGTTGGTCTGGTATTCCCATCTCTTTCAGAATTTTCCACAGTTTATTATGATCCACATGGTCAAAGGCTTTGGCATAGTGTATAAAGCATATATAGATGTTTTTCTGAAACTCTTTTGTTTTTTCGATGAAAATTTGGAAACCGTGACAGATTTCATTTTCTTGGGCTCCAAAATCACTGTGGATGGTGACTGCAACCAAGAAATTAAAAGATGATTGCTCTTTGGGGGGAAAAAATAACAACTATATGACAAGCCTAGACAGTGTATTAAAAAGCAGAGACATCACTTTCCTGACAAAGATTCATATAGTTAAAGCCATGGTTTTTCCAGTAGTCATGTATACATGTGAGATTTGGGCTGTAAAGAAGGCTGAGTGCCAAAGAATTGATGCTTTTGAACTGTGGTGCTGGAGAAGACTCTTGAGAGTCCTTTGGACTGTAAGAAGATCAAACCAGTTAATCCTAAAGGAAATCAACCCTTAATATTCACTGGATGGTCTGGCGCTGAAGCTGAAGCTCTGATACTTTGGCCATTTGATGCAAAGAGCCAACTCGTGGGAAAAGACCTTGATGCTGGGTAGAGATTGAGGGCAAGAGGTAAAGTGGGTGATAGAGGATGAGATGGTTACATGGAATGACTGACTCAATGGACTTGAGTTTGATCAAACTCAGGGAGATAGTGAAGGTCAGAGATGCCTGGCATGCTGCCGTTCATGGGTCTCAAAGTGTCAGACATGACTTAGAGACAGAAAAATAGTGATATATAAAATAATATAATTTGTATCTCCCCTTCAGGAAAATGAAATCTTCAGTCCAGATAGAATTTGTATTTCTGTGGCAATATTTGAGAGATGTAAGGAAAGTTTGCATGAATGAAAAAATATCATTCTCAGAGTTTCACATGTTTTAATATTTACACATATTCTATTTCCTATTATGTCATTTACTTATAAAACATTGCAGCCTCCATTCTGGGGGTGTTTTCACCCTTTCTGTTAGATCACTGCCCCTCATGAGTGCAAGCTGCCATGTGAGCAGCCCTACGAGTAGGCTCATGGTGAGAATCTGGAGTCTCCAGCTGACACCAGAGTGAATGGAAGTCTTGCCAAAAATCACAAGTGGATCTTTCTACCTCAGTTGAATCTCAGGTGACTACACCTAAGCTAATAGACAGATTTTCACCTCATAGAAGACACTGAGCCAAAACCATCAGTTAAGCTGCTCTTGTATTCCTGACCCTCGAAAACTGTGAGATCATAGAGCCCTAAACTCCTAAATTTTGGGATATCTTTTCTGTATCAGTACCAGGTGGTTCAGTGGTAAAGAACACAACTGCCAATGCAGGAGATGCAGGAGACTTGGGTTCCATCTCTGGATCAGGAAGATCCCTGTGAGGAGGAAAGGGCAATCCACTGCAGTATTCTTGCCTGAGAAATCCCATGAACAGAGGAGCCTGGTGGGCTATAGTCCAGAGATTCAAAGAGTCTAACACGACTGAGAAAATAAACACAAAACCAATGCACAGATGACTAATACATCTTATAACTAATTCATAAAGAAACTGAGGGGGGAAGGTTTAAGGATTAATTGACTTCCCAACATTACTCAGGCAGTCAACGGCTATGTAAGACACTCATTCTTGCCTAAAAATATCCATTTCCCCTGCCATATCCCTTACTAATATAAACACAATTCAATTGTGCTTCAGAGAAAAATAAGCCTTCCACCAAACCCAGGCAGTGATTCTTCATTAAGCTAATACATCATGGTAATTACATTTCCTTTATGTTGACTAGTTGAAACTTCACAAAAAACAAGTAATTAGCCTCCAATTAAAATAAATAAATTAAAAATAATAATAAAAAAGAATGTGTAAAAATTTTGGCCAGCAAGAGTAAGTCTGATGAAGAGCATATGAGTCAGTTTTTTGTTTTTTTTTTTTCTGATTAGAAAATGAGATGCTAGGGTAAAAAAGCTTTTTTTCACTTTTCTTGACATTGTCATACCTGTATCTAATATCTGAGAGTACAGCATGTATCTTAGGGCCAATGAGAATTGGCAGACTTGTTACAGATTAAATGTATATGGTTCCCTAAAATTCACATGCTGATGCCCTAACTAGAGTATGATGGTACTTGGAAATGGGACCATAGGATGGTAATTAATTTTAGATGAGGTCCTGTGGCTGAGGCCCTCATGATGAGATCTGCACTCATAAAATGACACAAGATGAGAACCTAGAAACATTTAGTTTTGTGTATCAACAAAGCTCATGTCTGTTTTAAATCATAAATGCAAATGTGACTGCATTCTTAATTGTTTTTCAGCATGGAAGATCAACATAAAAGAAAAAAAAAAAGTATCTGTGTAGTCATGAGGACTACAAGGACCATGAAAATAAGTTGTTTTTCCTACTTGAAATTCATAGGGAGTCAAATTAAGAAAAAAAAAAAAAACTGGAGGAAGAACTACTATTTGAATTTTCAAGTCCACTGACTAAATGATGCCACATTTTGGAAAAATAAGCTATTTCTAAAGAATCTCTGAGTATGATTGATATTGAGCATAAATATAACCCATATAATAAGCTATGGTGTTCCTATTTTTTTTTATCATTAGTGAGTTTTATTAATACAGAAGCAGTTACTATCATGCCTCTCCAAAGCTCCACTCCTATGCTAAATTTCCTTATGCAGAGGAATGTTTATACCTGTATTAGATTCCTTTGGCTGCAGTATCAAATTAGCACAAATTTGAAAAAGAAAAAAAAAAACAAAAAATAAATCTCAAAATATAAGCTGACATTAGCACTATAATTAACATAATGGATAAAATGCAATCCACTATTTTTGAAATAAAAGATGCTTTCTCCTTGGAAGAAAACCTATGACTAACCTAAACAGTGTATTAAAAAATCAGAGATATCACTTTGCAGACAAATGTCCATATAGTCAAAACAATGGTTTTTCCTGTAGTCATGTGCAGAAGTGAGATATGGACCATAAAGAAGGCTGAGCATCAAAAAATTGATGCTTTCAAACTGTGGTGCTGGAGAAGACTCTTGAGTGTCCCTTGGACAGCAAGAATATCAAACCAGTCAATTCTAAAGGAAATCAACCCTGAATATTCATTGGAAGGTCTAGTGCTGAAGCTGAAGCTCCGATACTTTGGCCACGTGATGCGAAGAGCAGACTAATTGGAAAAGACCCTGATGCTGGAAAGATTGAAGGAAAGAGGAGAAGAGGGCAACAAAGTATGAGGTGGACATGAGTTTGAGCAAACTCCTAGAGATAATGAGGGACAGGGAAGTCTGGCATGCTACAGTCACGGAGTCACAAAGAGTTGGACACTACTTAGCGACTGAACAACAACAACAATCTGTTGAATAGATAGGTGAATTAATTAACTTAACCTGTGGATAATAGCTTTTGTCAACAAGAGATCAGGACAAATGTAGCATTGCTAATAATGAAAGATCTAATATGAAAATACACCTGTACTTGGAAAAGGAAATGGCAACCCACTCCAATATTATTACCTGGAGAATTCCATGGACAGAGGAGTCTGATGGGCTACAATCCATGAGGTCACAAAGACTTGGACATGACTGAGTGGCTTACAGTTTCAAGTTGAATCAAGTCTTGTGTTTGTAGGTGAAAAAAGCTCACTGAAAAGCAGGCCAAGTAAATGAAAACAAAAACATACATTTACATATAATGTGGCAAAATATTTAAATTTAAACTGAAGATAATAATACAGCCACAGACTTTCTATATATATACATATATACATGTGTATATATATATACACACACATATACATATACACATATGTATATGTATATATATACATATACATATATACATATATATATACACACACACATACATACACACACACACACACACACACACACACATATATATATATACACTGTTTCCATTAGAACTATCATCCAGAACACTTCCATCAAATAAACCACAGCACAAACTAGTGTTCTAAAGAAAGAAAGACTACAGAGTAAGAATTTGAAAACAAGGCCAGCCTTCATTCTTTGGTTAAAGCAATAGGACATATGTGTTATGTAAAATAATTTGAAAATTATCTTGTAACAATCTTACATAAAAACAACAAACATTGCTTTTCAGGAAGTATAAAACAACTGCTCAACTGTTTTTTAAAAAAGTTTTTGCATTGTATTGCATGTGTTCTTGCAATGTTTAGGACTCCTGGAGACTCACAGAACAAAGGATTGCATAATTTTTGTTGCCTTCCTACTGGAAGTGTGTTTAACATAAATTAAATATTCAAATTACAGTTAAGTGAAAGTTACAAGCTGTTGTTAAGCTTTATTTTTTTTTTCTTTTTCTTTTTAATTGCGGTCTAGTTGCTAGAGACATTACTTTGTCCACAAATGTCCGTCTAGTCAAGGCTATGGTTTTTCCAGTAGTCATGTATGGATGTGAGAGCTGGACTATAAAGAAAGCTGAGCGCCAAAGAATTGATGCTTTTGAACTGTGTTGTTGGAGAAGACTCTTGAGAGTGCCTTGGACTGCAAGGAGATCCAACCAGTCCATCCTAAAGCAGATCAGTCCTGGGTGTTCATTGGAGGGACTGATGTTGAAGCTGAAACTCCAATACTTTGGCCACCTGATGCGAAGAGCTGACTCATTTGAAAAGACCCTGATACTAGGAAAGATTGAGGGCAGGAGGAAAAGGGGACGACAGAGGATGAGATGGTTGTATGGCATCACCAACTCAATGGACATGGGTTTAGGTAGACTCAGGTAGTTGGTGATGGACAGGGAGGCCTCGCGTGCTGTGGTTCATGGGATTGCAAAGAGTCATGACTGAACGACTGAACTGAGTTGATTTAGAAGGTTGTACAACAAAGTGAATGAGTTCTATGTACATATATATTCCCTCCCTTTTTGATCTCCCTCCCATGCCCCCATCTTACCCCCCCTAGGTCATCACAGAGCACCTAGCTGAGCTCCCTGTTCTATACACCAGGTTCCCACTAGCTATATGTTTTATACCTGGTAGTGTACATATGTAAATCCTAATCTCACAGTTCATCCCACCTCCTCCCCCACAATATCCAAAGGTCCATTCTCTATGTTTGCATCTCTATTCTTGTCCTGCAAGTAGGTTCATCTGTATCATTTTTCTAGATTTCATATATATGCATTAATATAAGACTTGTTGACCCACCTCATAGAATAATGAAAAGAAAAACAAAAATAAACAAATGGGATATAATTAAACTTACAAGATTTTACACAGCAAAGAAAACCATAAATGAGACAAAAAGACAACCCTCAGAGTGGGAGAAAATATTTGCAAATGAAACAATTGACAAGGGATCAATCCCTAAAATATACAAACATCTCATGAAGCTCAGTATCAAAAACACATACAAACAACCCAATCAGAAAAAAAAAAAAAGTGTGGAAAATCTAAATAGGCATTTCTCCAAAGAAGAAACATAGATGGCCAAGGGGCATATAAAAAGATGTTCAACATCACTAATGATTAGATAAATGCAAAGAAAAACTATAATGAGGTAACGCCTCACACCTGCCAGAGCAGCCATCATCAAAAACATCTACAAGCAATATATACTGGAGAGGAAGTGGAGAAAAGGGAAAATTCTTGCTATTAAGCTTTGACTAATATGACTTAACAACTTAAAAATGTTAAATTTCTGAATAAAGATATCTTAAATAAAATGGCTCTTTAAAATTGGTAGGATATTTTAATAAACGGTGTTAGAAATCAGTTGTGTTAATTTAGAAACAGCTATATCATATCAGGCAGATGCATTTTTCCTAAGTGGATAGTCTTTCATTATAAGTGACAGGGAACAGTTTTGTGTATGATCTATAGACATGTCTAATTAGACATAATAGTAGCAAAAGAAAAAATCTAAAAAAAAAGATTTAAGTGTTCTTTAGACATAGTATATAAAGCTTATAAACTAAAATATAATACGCACCTTGGAGTTGGTAAGTGGTGTGTGATTTTTCTAAGAAAATAACATTATTTGTCATTGCTTTTAAAAATCTACCCTGTAAGGATTATATCACAAAAGGTGTAATTAATAAAAATTAATGTATGCATTTGTACTTTTGAGCAAATTGCCTCCAAAGAGAGCAACAGCCTTTCAATTGTATAAATTGTATTTACTTAATTATACATTTAATTCAGTTCTTACTTAGGTTTAATATATATTTAAGGTTGATACTTTAATTGGATAAAATAAAAATTTAAAATTATTACTTTCACTCATAAGAAATGTTTTCCATAAGTTTATTGTCAAGTAATAGAGCAAAAATAAATCTTTCTCATTTGACAGGCTATTAGAAACATGGATTTATATGAAAATAATGTTATATTACTCAATAAATGAATGACACTTACCAAAAATTATCAAGGTGAGGTTTTAGACATTTCCTTCTGAAGCCAATAATGTAGAAAGTATAAGCAGTTATGTCAACGCACATAAAATTTCTAGTTAAGTTTAAATATTTTGCTGATAGATACATAATTATGAACTCTTGGTAAGTAACAAAATAGTTTCTCATAGAAATTCAAGAGGAATGTTTTCTCATTGCCTCTAAGAATTTACCCATTCTTTCCCCTACCTGACACATATTTGTTGGATAATTACTACTGTGCTATATAATAAATATTTGTTGAATACATACTACAGTATGGTAAACACTGTTATAGATTGTGGGTTGAAATCTTAGAGCTCCTGGACCCTACAATTTAATAGGGAGGAAGTAAAATATACAAATAAACAGATAAGTAATAGATTGCAAGTGCAATGAAGCAAAATGAAATAGAGCAAAGAGTAGTGAGTGTCAGAGAAAGAAATTGTTTGCATCAGGTGATAAGATCAATTTTTCCATAAGTGATCATAGAGCTAAAAGAAACAAAAATATGTCAAGCAGATAATTGGGGAAAAAAAATCATCATGAATGAAAAACAGAAAACAACAAATATGCTATAATGTTGCAGATGAAAGGGTAAATCTTAGCAAACTGTAAAATACAACCACTTAAATATGCATTTGAGGTACCACTTGGAAAAGATTAACACAGCAAAAATGATATATTTAAAGGTGTATACCACTGGTAACATGGGAGTATGCTGAATTAGAAAATGTTCAAGGTGGACTCAAGATTGCCAGAAGAAATGTCAATAACTTCAGATATGCAGATGACACCACCCTAATGGCAGAAACGAAAGAGAAACAAAAGATCCTCTTGATGAAGGTGAAAGAGGAGAGTGAAAAACTTGGCTTAAAACTCAACGTTCAAAAAATGAAGATCATGGTGTCCAGTCCCATATCTTCATGGCAAATAGATGGGAGAGAAAAAAAAAAAAAAGAAAGAAAACAGTCACAGACTTTATTTTTTTGGACTTCAAACTCACTGCAGACTGCGATCGCAGCCATGAATTCGAAAGGCACTTGCTCCTTGGAAGAAAAGCTATGATAAACTTAGATGGTGTATTAAAAAGCAGAGACATCACTTTGCTGACACAGGTCTGCATAGTTAAAGCTGTGTTTTTTTCCAGTAGTCATATACAGATGTGAGTTGGACCAAAAAAAAAGGCTGAGTGCCGAAGAATTGATGCTTTTGAACTGTGGTGTTGGAGAAGACTCTTTTATTTTTTGAATTTATTTATTTATTTTAGTTGGAGAAGACTCTTGAGAGTCCCTTGGACTGC
This sequence comes from Giraffa tippelskirchi, assembly GCF_054371585.1. NCBI lineage: Eukaryota > Metazoa > Chordata > Mammalia > Artiodactyla > Giraffidae > Giraffa > Giraffa tippelskirchi. Next base: position 68,722,201 of record NC_137279.1, read on the forward strand.
AAGGAGATCCAACCACTCCATCCTAAAGGAAAGCAGTCCTGATATTCTTTGGAAGGACAGATGCTGAAGCTGAAACTCCAATACTTTGGCCACCTGATGTGAAGAATTGACTCATTTGAAAAGAGCCTGATGCTGGGAAAGATTGAAGGTGGGAGGAGAAGGGGACAACAGAGGATGAGATGGTTGGATGGTATCAGTGACTCAATGGACATGAGTTTGAGCAAGCTCCAAAAGATAGTGAAGAACAAGGAAGCTTGGCATGCTGCAGTCCATGGGGTTGCAAAGAGTGGGGCACGACTTAGTGAGTGAACAGCAAGTCATTAAAACTATGAATAACATTCAAAACTAGAACTGCAAAATACTGCCATGGATGTATCCAAACACCACATTAGACTGGTAAAACTTAATAGCCAACTTGGTTCATTTACATTACAGAGAATACTTCCAAAACAGGGTAATTAAAAGACTAAAATACTTTTGTGTCATCTTTTTATATATATATATATATATATATATATATATATATACACACACACACACACACATATTTCAAATATTCAAATATATATATTTGTGCCATCCAAGCAAATGTACCAGTGCACACATTCTTTAAAGGCAATCTTACCTTCTATTTATTGAATCATTAGAGTGATTTTAATGCCTTCATAGTGAGCATAGAAATTAAAATAATTCACAAAAATGGTTTTGTCATAGTCAGCACCATCTATACTGAAGTGATTGCTTCTTTCAATAAGTGAGAAGTCAACTAAATTCCATGTGTTTAAAGGATTTCAGCAGCATTTCAAAAACTTTACTAAGCAGAAAGTCACCATATTTTTCTAGCTAATCTTTTGATGAAGATTTCTATATTATTTTTGTTTTAAATAAAGATTTGGGGTTTGCCCTTTTGGTTAGGGGTTATTTGGCTACTTTTCCTAGAAATTAAATTTAACTCCTTAGATACCTTACTTGTCCCTCTGCAACTTGTTCACCATTTAATACTTAAGTATTATTAACTTTGGTAGGAATACTGTATAGCAGTTGGTCATGTGGCATATACTGAAATAAGATGTTAAATCTCCAAATATCTTTTCATCAAATGGCATATTGTGAAGACAGAAATTCTTGTTTTCCATGATTTTGTATTTGAAAATTCCTGTGATATATCATTATATGGAAGAAGTGGAAGTGTTAGCTGCTCAATTATGTCTGACTCTTCGCAACCCCTTGGACTATAGCCCACCAGGCTCTTCCTGTCCACAGATTTCTCCAGGCAGGAATAGTAGAGTGGATAGCCATTCCCTTCTCTAGGGGATCTTCCTGACCCAAGGATCACACTCAAGTCTCCTGCACTGCACGGAGATTCTTTACTATCTGAGCCATTATATCATTATATAATTTGAAACAAACTTTATAAAAATATTACATCAGCCTGAGTTTTTGTAAGACATATCTTCCAGATTTTCAACCTATGGTCATCTCATTAAATAACACTGAGGCAAGATCACAGAAACTGCATTTTCATCTCATGTCCAACATTTATCAGTATATTAGCTTTGATTTCTCCAAGTCTCTCCTATAAAATAAGGGGATAAAACTAACACACAAAAATAAATGAGCTGTTATTTATTATAAATCAATACACAGTAGATGATAAACAAATGGTACTTTTTTTCTCTTTAAACATTAAATGATTTTTCTATGAAATGTTTGCCTTTACTAATTTAAATTTTTTATTCCTTTATAGCAGTTCTTCTTAAATGACTTTTGTAAATATTCAAGGAAGATAAACCCCTCTCTTCTCCACACATGTTCCAAACTTCGACCAGCTCTACCTAAGGTCTTAGCTGATGTCTTATGCAGTGACATTGAAGATATTGGTCTTTGGAAAAGACATTGAATTTTAATTACAGATTGGATCTTGAGATACGATAATCCCTTTACTTCTATGAAATTTCAATTTTATCACTTGTTAGTCCTATTAACAACCACTCATGTGCCTTTTGGTTTCATGGAATCACTGACTCGATGGACATGAGTTTTAGCAAGCTCCAGGAGTTGGAAATGGACAGGGAAGCTTGGGGTGCAGCAGTCCATGGGGTCGCAAAGAGTCAGACATGACCGAGCAACTGAACTGAACCGCTGTTTTCTTTGGAGAAATGTCTTTTTTAGATTTTCTGCCCTTTTTTATTGAGTTCTATTTGTTTTTGATATTGAGCTGTATGAGCTGTTTGTTTATTTTGGGGATTAAGCCTTTGTGTTGCTTAGCTTGCAAATATTTTCACCCATTTTGTAGCCTGTCATTTTGGTGATGATTTTTGCTGTACAAAAGCTTTTAAGTTTAATTAAGTCCTATTTATTTATTTTTTATCCCCTTTACTTTAGGATATGAATCCAAAAGGATATTATTTATGTCAAAGACTGTCTTACCTACGTTTCCTCTAGGAGTTTTATAGTATCCAGTGTTATACTTAGGTCTTTAATCTATTTTGAGTTTATTTTTTGTGTATTGTGTGAGAGAATGCCCCAATTTCTTTCTTTTCCATGTAGCTGTCCCATTTTCCCAGCACCACTTATTGAAGAGACTGTGTTTTCTCCACTTTATATTCTTGCTTCGCTTGTCATAGATTAATTGACCATAGGTAGCTTCATGGGTTTATTCACGGACTTTGTATCCTGTCGTTTGATTCTACAAATGAAAAATACATTGTTATACTGTATTTTAGAGTTTAAGTTGTCTTTAAAGCTAACTTGGTACCAGGTAGTGTACCTATTTACAAAAGAGCTACATTGATTACTTCCTGGGAGTGTTAGGAAGAAACATATTTGAGAAAATAAAAGCAATGTATTTTAATTATTAGCACTTTATCTAAATAATGAAAACAATTTATATTAAGATTTTTGATATTAGCATAATAAAACTACAGATCAGCATACACTGCATTAAATATTATTAAATGTAATATCTAAGCAGAATAACATCAGAATTGAGTATAAACTATATTATAAAATCTTACTTTGCATAATTTGCATTTTTTATTTACCAAATGGGTAATACACCACTAAAGCAATTATAGATGTTTTCAAGAAGTTACTATCGAATTTGGTAAACCTTTCTCCACAAATAATACTTTGCAAAGTGAGTGCTTAGTTACTCATTGAGCTTATTATATGAAACATTAAAATTATCATGTATATGATAAAATGCTTACTGTCATGTTACTAACCCACTCCAGTACTCTTGCCTGGAAAATCCCATGGACGGAGGAGCCTGGTAGGCTGAAGTCCATGGAGTCACTAAGAGTCGGACACGACTCAGTGGCTTCACTTTCAGTTTTCACTTTCATGCATTGGACAAGGAAATGGCAACCCACTCCAGTGTTCTTGCCTAGAGAATCACAGGGATGGCGGAGCCTGGGGGGCTGTCATCTCTGGGGTCACACAGACTCGGACACTACTGAAGCGACTTAACAAGCAGCAGCAGCATGCTACTAAAAGTATACAAACTTTTTTCTTAAAAAACATCAGTGACATTACAAAATGAAAATTTCTCCTTCTGCAGTAATTTAATGTGAGAATTTGTGGTCAAGCAGCTCTCTGAGAGAGGCTGTATTTCCACTTTGAATTCCTAACCTCCTACAGGTCTGAGCTGAAAAAGGAAGAAAAAAAAAAAAAAAAAAGACACAGCTACAGAAAGTACAACTTCCTTCAATTGATATGGATAAGAAAGTTGTCCCAAATACAGGCACAAAGCCTCAAATAACTGCATAAAAAATGGAAAACTTAATTTTTTTCTGTGCCTTACAGTAGAAACCAGAACATTTTCTGACATTCCAGGAGGTGATAGGGTATAATCTTTATTCTGAATTAGCTCTTAAGCTGAAGCTCTTTCACGTGAAGTTGCTCATTGATACTCAGAAATATTAGACTTGGCATCATTGAGCGAGTTCTTAAATCCTGTTCCCACTTGCCAGCAGAGAAAATACTTGCAAATTCATTTTATGAGTCCAGCACTACTCTCATAGCAAATGCTGAGAAAAACAGCACAAGAAAAAAAAAAAAAAACAACTACAAGCGATTAATTCTGATGACTTACATGATAAAGAATGCATCTGCAATGCAGAAGACCCAGGTTCAGTCCCTGAGTTGGGAAGATCTGCTGGAGAAGGGCATGGCTACCCACCCCAGTATTCTTGCCTGGAGAATTCCATGGATAGAGGAGCCTGTCAGGCTACAGTCCATTGGGTCACAAAGAGTCAGGGACACGATTGAGAGACTTTCACTTTATATGTGAAAAATATCCTTAATAAAGTACCAGTACACTGAATTCAACAATGCATTGAAAAGATTATGTGCCATTTCTAAATGGGGTGTGCTGTAGTCAATGGGGTCGCAAAAAAACTTAGTGACTGAACAATCGGACAACAAAATAACACAGGCTAATCAATCAACAGAATACACCACATTAACAGAATGAAAGATAAAACTATCATTTCAGTGGATGCATAAAATGGTTTTGAAAAGCTCAATATCCAAGCATGATAAAAAATTCTCAACAAAATATATATAAAAAGAAATTTCCTCAACACAGAGGCTGCTGCTGCTGCTAAGTCACTTCAGCAGTGTCTGACTCTGTGCAATCCTATGGACAGCAGCTCTCCAGGCTCCTCTGTCCACGGAGTTCTCTAGGCAAGAATACTGGAATGGGATGCCATGTCCTGTCCTCAACACAGAGGAAAGACTATTTATATAAAGTCCACAACTAACTTGAAAACCAGTGGAAAGAAATTGAAAGTGTTTGCTCTAAGAATTGTACAAAGCAAATGTACTCACTCTATCTAACTCTAGTCAAAAAAATACTGAAAGTACTAGCCAGAGCAATGAGAGAAGGAAAAGAAATTCAAGGCATTCAAATTGAAAAGGAAGAAGTAAAAATGTTTTTGCTTGCAGGTGACAAATCCTATATGTAGAGGACCCTAGAGATTCCACACACACACACATACACACACACACACACAACTATTAGAACTAACATTGAAAAGTTGTTGCCATTTTTGTAAGATACAAAATAAACAAGGAAAAATCAGTCACACTGATTTACATAAAAAACAATATATTTGAAAAAGAAATCAAGAAAACAAATCCCACTGGTCCAAGTGTCATTGTGTTTATAATTAATTGATCACAGCCAATTATAGATTTATTTGTTTCTGTGTCCACTTTCATTGACTTGTCTTAAAACAAAAAGGAAAGGAAATTTAATTTATCATAGTATTAAAAGATGGTTAAAAAGTGGTTAGAAATAAATTTAGTCAAGAAGGTGAAAGTTTGATAACTGAAAACTATTAACATAAGACATTGATAAAATAAATTGAAAAATACACAAGTAAATAGAAAGATATCTTGTGTTCATGAACTGAAAGAATTAATACTGTTAAAATATATATATATACTACTCAAATGATACAGAGATTCAACTCAATCACTATTAAAATCCTAATGACATTTTCCACAGAAATATAAAAATTAATTATAGTTATTTTCAAATCACCAAAGACCCTGAATAATCAAAGGAATTTTGAGAAAGAACAAAGCTGAAGGCATTATACTTCTTGATTTGAAAATATATTACAAAGATATAGCAATCAAAATAGTATGGTATCGGTATAAAAGCACATACAGACACATATCTGATATACATAGATATACAATACCAATAAAACAAAATGAAAGGGAAAGTGTTAGCCCACCAGGCTCCTCTGTCCATGGAATTCTCCAGACAAGAATACTCAAGTGGGTCACCATTCCCTTCTCCAGGGGATCTTTCTGATTCATGATCAAACCTGGGTCTTCTGCATTGGGAGTTGATTCTTTACCATCTGAGCAACCAGAGAAGCCAGTAGAGAGTCCAAAAATAAGCCCACATAATATTGTTAATGAACTTTTTACAAAGGCACCAAGAATACACAATGAGTAAAAGATGGTGTCTTCATTCAATGGTATTGGTAAAACTAGATATTGAGATGCAAAAGAATAAAAATGGATTCCAGTCTTACACTATGCACAAAAATCAACTCCAACTTAATTAAAAATTCAACAAATTTGAAACTATAAGACTCCTAGAGAACATACAGAAAAACATTTTGGCGTTGAAATTGGCAAGTGTTGGATTTGACACTGAAGTTTAGGCAATAGAAGTAAAAATAAGCAAGTGAGACAATATCAGACTAAAATATTTCTGTCCCCAAAAGGAAACAACAAAAAAATGAAAAGGCAACCTACAGAACTGGAGAATATATTATTAAGCCACACATCTGATAAGAGGCTAATATTCAAAAATATATCTGGAATTCATACAGCTAAATAGCAAAAATAAACTGAACTAAAAGTTAAAAATTGAACAAAGGCCCTCAATATACATTATCTATATTTATATTCAAAGGCCAACAGGTACATGAAAAGATACTCAACATCACTATTAATCAGTTCAGTTCAGTTCAGTCGCTCAGTCATGTCCGACTCTTTGCGACCCCATGAACTGCAGCACGCCAGGCCTCTCTGTCCATCACCAACTCCCGGAGTCTACCCAAACCCATATTCATCGAGTCGGTGATGCCATCCAAACATCTCATCCTCTGTCGTCCCCTTCTCCTCCCGCCCCCAAACCTACCCAGCATTAGGGTCTTTTCCAATGAGTCAACCCTTCGCATGAGGTGGCCAAAGTATTGGAGTTTCAGCTTCAACATCAGTCCTTCCAATGAACACCCAGGATTGATCTCTTTTAGGATGGATTGATTGGATCTCCTTGCAGTCCAAGGGACTCTCAAGAGTCTTCTCCAACACCACAGTTCAAAAGCATCAATTCCGCGGTGCTCAGCTTTCTTCACCATACAACTCTCACATCCATACATGATCCCTGGAAAAACCATAGCCTTGACTAGACGGACTTTTGTTGGCAAAGTAATGTCTCTGCTTTTAAATATGTTATCTAGGTTGGCCATAACCTTCCTGCCAAGGAGTAAGCGTCTTTTAATTTCATGGCTGCAGTCACCATCAGCAGTGATTCTGGAGCCTAAAAAAATAAAGTCTGACACTGTTTCCACTGTTTCCCCATCTATTTCCCATGGAGTGATGGGACCAGATGCCATGATCTTAGTTTTCTGAACGTTGAGCTTTAAGCCAACTTTTTCACTCTCCTCCTTCACCTTCATCAAGAGGCTCTTTAGTTCTTCTTCACTTTCTGCCATAAGGGTGGTGTCATCTGCATATCTGAGGTTATTGATATTTCTTCCAGCAATCTTGATTCCAGCTTGTGTTTCTTGCAGCCCAGCGTTTCTCATGATGTACTCTGCATAGAAGTTAAATAAGCAGGGTGACAATATACAGCCTTGACGGACTCCTTTTCCTATTTGGAACCAGTCTGTTGTTCCATGTCCAGTTCTAACTGTTGCTTCCTGACCTGCATACAGGTTTCTCAAGAGACAGGTCACATGGTCTGGTATTCCCATCTCTTTCAGAATTTTCCACAGTTTATTGTGATCCACACAGTCAAAGGCTTTGACATAGTCAATAAAGCAGAAATAGATGTTTTTCTGGAACTCTCTTGCTTTTTCGATGATCCAGCGGATGTTGGCAATTTGATCTCTGGTTCCTCTGCCTCTTCTAAAACCAGCTTGAACATCTGGAAGTTCATGGTTCACGTTTTGTTGAAACCTGGCTTGGAGAATTTTGAGCATTACTTTACTAGCATGTGAGATGAGTGCAATTGTGCGGTAGTTTGAGCATTCTTTGGCATTGCCTTTCTTTGGGATTGGAACGAAAACTGACCTTTTCCAGTCCTGTGGCCACTGCTGAGTTTTCCAAATTTGCTGGCATATCGAGTGCAGCACTTGCACAGCATCACCTTTGAGGATTTGAAATAGCTCAACGGGAATTCCATCACCTCCACTAGCTTTGTTCGTAGTGATGCTTTCTAAGGCCCACTTGACTTCACATTCCAGGATGTCTGGCTCTAGGTGAGTGATCACACTATCGTGATTATCTGGGTTGTGAAGATCTTTTTTGTACAGTTCTTCTGTGTATTCTTGCCACCTCTTCTTAATATCTTCTGCTTCTGTTAGGTCCATACCATTTCTGTCCTTTATCGAGCTCATCTTTGCATGAAATGTTCCTTTTGTATCTCTAATTTTCTTGAAGAGATCTCTAGTCTTTCCCAATCTGTTGTTTTCCTCTATTTGTTTGCACTGATCGCTGAGGAAGGCTTTCTTATCTCTCCTTGCTATTCTTTGGAACTCTGCATTCAGATGGGAATATCTTTCCTTTTCTCCTTTGCTTTTTGCTTCTCTTCTCTTCCCAGCTATTTTTAAGGCCTCCTCAGACAGCCATTTTTCTTTTTTGCATTTCTTTTCCATGGGGATTTTCTTGATCCCTGTCTCTTGTACAATGTCATGAACCTCTGTCCATAGTTCATCAGGCACTCTGTCTATCAGGTCTAGTCCCTTAAATCTATTTCTCACTTCCACTGTATACTCATCAGGGATTTGATCTAGGTCATACCTGAATGGTCGGGGGCAGCGGCCGAGAGTGGCTAGGCTGGGCCGGGGGCCGGGGGCGGCGGCCGACAGGGGCTAGGCCGAGCCGGGGGCCGGCGGCGGCAGCGAGAGGAATTACCCAAGGCCCAAGGTAAGAGAAACCCAAGTAAGACAGTAAGTGTTGCGAGAGGGCATCAGAGGGCAGACACACTAAAACTAAAATTACAGAAAACTAGCTAATCTGATCACACGGACCACAGCCTTGTCTATCTCAATGAAACTAAGCCATGCCGTGTGGGGCCACCCAAGACGGTTGGGTCATGGTGGAGAGGTTTGACAGATTATGGCCCACTGGAGAAGGGCATGGCAAACCACTTCACTATTCTTGCCTTGAGAACCCCATGAACAGTATGAAAAGACAAAAGGATAGGTCACTGAAAGATGAACTCCCCAGGTCAGTAGGTGCCCAATATGCTAATGGAGATCAGTGGAGAAGTAACTCCAGAAAGAATGATGGGATGGAGCCAAAGCAAAAACGATACCCAACTGTGGATATGACTGGTGATAGATGCAAAGTCCAATGCTGTAAAGAGCAATATTGCATAGGAACCTGGAATGTTAGGTCCATGAATCAAGGCAAACTGGAAGTGGTCAAACAGGAGATAGCAAGAGTGACCATCGACATTCTAGGAATCAGCGAACTAAGATGGACTGGAATGGGTGAATTTAACTCAGATTACCATTCTATCTACTACTGTGGGCAAGAATCCCTTAGAAGAAATGGAGTAGCCATCATGGTCAACAAAAGTGTCCGAAATGCAGTACTTGGATGCAATCTCAAAAACGACAGAATGATCTCTGTTCGTTTCCAAGGCAAACCATTCAATATCACGGTAATCCAAGTCTATGCCCCGACCAGTAATGCCGAAGAAGCTGAAGTTGAACGGTTCTATGAAGACCTACAAGACCTTCTAGAACTAACACCCAAAAAAGATGTCCTTTTCATTATAGGGGACTGGAATGCAAAAGTAGGAAGTCAAGAAACACCTGGCATAACAGGCAAGTTTGGCCTTGGAGTACAGAATGAAGCAGGGCAAAGGCTAATAGAGTTTTGCCAAGAGAACGCACTGGTCATAGCAAACACCCTATTCCAACAACACAAGAGAAGACTCTACACGTGGACATCACCAGATGGTCCACACCGAAATCAGATTGATTATATTCTTTTCAGCCAAAGATGGAGAAGCTCTATACAGTCAGCAAAAACAAGACCGGGAGCAGACTGTGGCTCAGATCATGAACTGCTTATTGCCAAATTCAGACTTGGATTGAAGAAAGGAGGAGATGCAAATCAGAACTATAATATAATATCACCTCCCACGTGTTAGAATGGCTGTTATCAAAAAGACAAGATACAATAAGTGTTGGAGAAGATGTGGAAAAAAGGAAACAATTATGCACTGCTCGTGGAAATTTAAATTGGTATTGCTGTTATGGAAATCAGTATGGAGGTTCCTCCTAAAACGAAAATAGGACTACCATATGATATATCAATTCCTTTGGTGAGTATATACTGAAATGAAATGAAATCACTATCTTGGTGAAATATTCTCACACCTATATTCACTGCAGCATCATTTACAATTTTCAAGATATGAAAATAAACTACCAATCATTTGCAACAAAATGGATAAATTTGTAGAAAATTATGCTAAGTGTACTGTCAGATACAGAAAAAGAAAAAAAAAGAAAAACCTGTGAGATATCACACTCTCTGTAGAATCTGCAAATACATATTGAATTAGAGAATAGAATCATTGCTTCTGGAAGCCAGAGGGTGGGGATAAATGGGAGAAATTGGTAAAAGTTTAAAAAGTTCCAGTTATGTAACATGAATACACCTAGATATCTAAACTGCAACAGATTGGCTATAGTTAACAATATTGTTTTTAACACTGGACATTTGCTAAGAGTAGATTTCAGTTGCTCTCATCACACAGAAAATGGTAACTACGTGAGGAAATGATATATGAACTGACTACAGTAACCAGTTCACTATGTATACATGCAGCGTACTTCAGAAAATTTGCAGTTTCCATCCCAGACCACCACGATAAAGCAGATATTGCAAGAAAAAAGGGATTCACATGAATTTTTTGGTTCCCCAGTGGATATAAAAGTTATGTTTACACTACATTGGAGTTTATTAAGTGTGCAATAATATTATTTCTAAAAAATGTACATATCTTAATTTTAATAAATCCTTAATTTGGGTTAAAATAATCAAGCCACATTTTTCTGTAGCTAAGCACTTCTTACCAGAGAAGGCAATGGCAACCCACTCCAGTATTCTTGCCTGGAAAATCCCATGGACGGAGGAGCCTGGCAGGCTACAGTCCATGGGGTCATGATGAGTTGGACACAACTGAGCCACTTCACTTTCACTTTTCACTTTCATGCATTGGAGAAGGAAATGGCAACCCACTCCAGTGTTCTTGCCTGGAGAATCCCAGGGATGGGGGAGCCTGGTGGGCTGCCGTCCATGGGGTCGCACAGAGTCGGACACGACTGAAGCGACTTAGCAGCAGCAGAAAGCACTTCTTACACATTTCCTGAGTTGAAGTTTGAATACATGACTTGCTTATAAATGAGATCACAGTGAAATGAAATGAATTAATCTTTCCATGAGGCCCGAGTGTTATTTAAATAAATTACTCATTTAATTTAAATAGTATAATAATCATAAGCTAGCTAATATCCAACTGAGTAGAAGCTTATACCTACTGTTAGAAAACAGCAAGAGTGTTGTTTAAAAGCCCTCAAATAAGAGAGAAACTTTACTTTAGATGTAAACAACCCTTTTGCCAATTTCAAAAGACACAATTTTAGTATCCACTGGACACTTTGAGGGCACTATCCATTAGGAAAAAATCAAAATTTTTCATTGAGAACAAATATCAATATAAAAACAATTTACTACCATGCTTATCTCACTGAAAAAATGTCAGCAGCAGTGTACACAATAAATATGCTCATCTCAAAACACTAGCAGCTTTCTCAATGAAGGTAATAATTTGGGTTAGAAAATATATTATTATATAGAAACACCCTGCACAACATAGGATATTTAGTATCTGACTGAGCTGAAGAAATTAACATTTGCTATCATTACAGTCAATCATCTACCAGTTACCCTTTCATTCTACATAGTCAATTCTCCGATTATCTGGTCCATTTACCTTCTGGTTTTCTTCTTCTCTTCACAAAATTTGTTTAAATCTGTATTTCTAGCAACACCTCAAATTTTCATTCTCTGCTATTCTCAAACTACTATATGTTTATTTCAGTGCTGGGAGACAAACGTGTGCTAAGTTTCTACTCTACCAGGTTGAATCAGAATATTTTAGAGGACAGGATTTAAAATTAATAAGCTATATAAAGTTTATTAACATAATAGTAATTTAATGTAATACACACAGATTGAAGTTTGTGCCATGTGACCGAAGCACTTAAAGTCATTTGTATTCATTAGCTTCCAATTTTATGGCTTGAATGAATTTTTGGTTACATTCTACAGATACAAGTTATAAAGAAATACTACAGCATGAAATAGAAGCAGATACACTTGAGTTTATTTAGAAACACCATCAGGAATTCCACATTAACTCGCATTAAACATGCGAGAAGGCATAAAAATCAAATAGAATTGCATTTGGTGAATAATGAAATTTTTCTGTTGACCTGAACATGATTCTCTGAATATGTAATAATAATAATTTGGTCAAGGTGTAAACTATACAATAGATTAAGTGAGCATTAGTAAATAAAATATATCTTAAACATTAACCTTACATTTCAAATATCCATTTCTTTAAAATGAAATTAAGATTGGTTCCAACGCAATTTCAACTTCAAAGGAAGGCAAAGCCAAAGAAATGTTCAAATTACCATACAACTGCACTCATTTCACATGCTAGCAAGTTTATGCTCAAAATTCTTTAAGCGAGGCTTCAGTAGTAGGTGAATCAGGAACTTCCAGATGTGCAAGCTGGATTTAGAAAAGGCAGAGGAATCAGAGATCAAATTACCAACATCTGCTGGATCATAGAAAAAGCCAAGGGAATTCCAGAATAAAACATCTACTTCGGCTTCATTGACTATGCTAAAGCCTTGACTGTGTGGATCAAAACAAACTGGAAATTCTTAAAGAGATCGAAATACCAGATTAGACCACCCTACCTGCCTCCTGAGAAACCTGTATGCAGGAAAAGAACAGTTAGAATTAGACATGAAACAATGGACTGGTTCAAAATTAAGAAAAGAGTACCTCAAGGCTGTATGATGTCACCCTGCTTATTTAACTTATATGCAGAGTATATCATGCAAAATGCTAAGCTGTATGACTCACAAGCTGGAATCAATATTACTTGGAGAAATATCAATAACTTCAGATATGCAGATGACACCACCCTTATGGCAGAATGTAAAGAGGAACTAAAGAGCCTCTTGATGAAGGTGAAAGAGGAGAGTAAAAAAAGTTGGAATAAAACTCAACATTCTAAAAATGAAGATCATGGCATCTGGTGTTATAACCTCATGGCAAATAGATAGGGAAAAGTGGAAACAGTGAGAGATTTCATTTTTGGGGGGTTCCAAAATCACTGCAGAAGGTGACTGCAGCCACAAAATTAAAAGACACTTGCTCCTTGGAAAAAAAGCTATGACCAACCTAGACAGTGTATTAAAAAGCAGAGACATCACTTTGCCAACAAAGGTCCATACAATCAAAGCTATGGTCTTTTGAATAGTAATATATAGATGCAAGAGTTGGACCATAAAGGCTGAGCACCGAAGAACTGATGATTTCGAACTGTGGTGCTAGAGAAAAGAGCTGAGACTCCCTCGGACAGCAAGGAGATCAAACCAATCAATCTTAAAGGAAATCAAGCCTGAATATTCATTGGAAGGACTGATGCTGAAGTTCCGATACTTTGGCCACCTGATGTGATGAGCCAACTCACTGGAAAAGACCCTGATGCTGGAAAAATTGAGGGCAAGAGGAAAAGGTGGTGACAGAGAATGAAATGGTTGGATGGCATCATTGAGTCAATAGACATGAGTTTGAGCAAACTCAGGGAAATAGTGAAGGACAGGGAAGCCTGTCATGCTGCAGTTCATGAGGTTGCAAAGATTCGGACACAGCTTAGCAACTGAGCAACAACAATGATTGGTTCATAGTTAAATTTGTATTCATTTGTATCTCTTCATTTTTGTGATGTCCAAATTATAACAGATTAGATTGAGTTATTCCAAATACCTTTCTCTCTACACCCCTAGCAGAGTCAATGTTAATATGTTTTGTTCCTATTTTTCAATGTTTGGATTGGCAAAAATATTTATACTTATTTTAGTTATGTTCTATAGTCCTCTTCTGAATTTTTATTCCTCACACCCAACAGTTAATCTGCAGCCTTGTTTAGTCTACATGGGAGAGAAAGTCCCTTTTCTTAGCCACACCATTCCAGATACCCCGTGGGCACTAGATATTGTGTGTGCATGCTCAGTCACTCAGTAGTGTCCAACTCTTTGCAACTCTATGGACTGTAGCTCACAAGGCTACTCTAAATAGTTCTTTCTTCATAAGAACTGCAGCTATCTGATGCATCAGGATTCAATTGTAAATTGTTATGGGTTTTACTGGTGTAGCTAGGACAACGAGCAGAGAAGGAATGCTCATTTAACAATTTTAAAACTAGAAACTTTTATAGGATCACCAATTTGATGATCAAAGTAATTTTAAAAATAAACAAGTTGCGTAGCTACAAACATCCCTGTAAAGACCTTAGAACCAAGTTTGACTATTAAATATGAAGAATTTGAGAAAAATTTATGTTGATGCATAATGTGAATGGGGCTTCCCTTGTGGCTCATCTGGTAAAGAATCCGCCTGAAAGTGGGAGATCTGGGTTTGATCCTTGGGTTGGGAAGATCCCCTGGAGAAGGGAAAGGCTACCACTTCAATATTCTGGCCTGGAGAATTCCATGAACTCTACAGTCCATGGGGTTGCAAAGAGTTGGACACGACTGAGCAACGTTCACTTTTCATAATATGAATAGTAGCTTCCCTGGTGTCCTAGCTGGTGAAGAATCTGCCTGCATTGCAGGAGACCTGGGTTTGATCCCTGGACTGAGAAGATCCCCTGGATAAGGAAAGGCTACCCACTCCAGTATTCTGGCCTGGAGAATTCCGTGGACTGTATAGTTCATGGGGTCACAAAGAGTCAGATACGGCTGAGTGACTCACACACACACATAATATGAAAGAGAAAGTATCTAATTTGCAATTGTATAGCTTGAAGAAATATTACAATGTGAATACAACTAGTTAAATACCACTATCATATATTCATCCGTACTTAGTCACTCAGTCATGTCTGACGCTGCAACCCATTGGACTGTAGCCTATCAGGCTCTTCTGTCCATGAGATTTCCCAGGCAAGAATTCTGGAGTGCGTTATTATTTTCTCCTTCAGAGTATCCTCCCATCCCAGGGATCAAACCCACCTCTCCTGTGTTTCCTGCATTGCAGGTGGATTGCTTACCCTCTGAGCCACTGGAGAAGCCCAAATTCCACTACAGCATCAAGTATAACATCTTCATCACTCCCACAAGATTCATTCTCCCCTCTCCACACTACTCTTCCATTTCTCTTTCCCAAATATAACTGCTCCTTTGATTTCTAACTTTCTCATCTTTTTAAACTATATAAAGAGAAACATGCAACCTGCAGTGTTGTTGTTTTTTTTTTCCTAGCTTATTTTTTAAAACTAAACATCATGTTTGTATGTTTCATCCAGTATGTTGGATATGGCTGGAGATTAACTATTTTCATTACTGCATGTCATTGTTAGGTTAGAGAGTCTACCTACATTAAACATTAATAAATATTGCAAAATAAAAATCACACCATGAAAAGTGGTGTTTGTGTTTTATACTTCCCTCAGAAATTCATGAATACTAAAGTGGGAATGAGAACATTAAAAGAAAATTCAAAGAATATTGGACAAGGGAAAGTAGATATTATTTGTGGTCAAATGGAATTTTTATTTTGCTATGCAAATATTCCCTTTGTTAAACCTAGTGTCTTCACAGACTATCATATTTTTAAGAATAATTTGAAGGTATGTGTTTTATTAATATTCACAAAAGTAATCAGCTTTTCTATCTGAGTTTATTTAAATACATTGACTCTCATAAGATTTATAATCACATATGTTTATCCTCTTATTTCAACAGTATTAATGCCAAAATCAAATCATTTTCTTCTACAAAACACTTAAAATTCTGAGCATAGTGATCTCAGTTTCTGTAATAAATGTAATGATGTCTCTTAATTTTCAGGTTCTCAGAAGCAGCTTGAAATCTTTGTCCTTCCCCTCCCTTGGAATTCTTAGTCAAGGAAATAAATATTAACATAACCAAGACAATGTTTAGAGAAACCAGGTGATTATGTGACAATTGACTTTATCATTTAATTGTTGTTCATATCTTATGAGTATCTATTAATGACATTAATCAGTGTTTAAAATTACTAAAAGCTGCTCAATCTTGTCCAACTCTTTTTGACCTCATGGACCACACAGTCCATGGAATTCTCCAGGCCAGAGTACTGGAGTGGGTCACTGTTCCCTTCTCTAGGAGATCTTCCCAACCCAGGGATCAAACCCAGGTCTCCTGCATTGCAGGCAGATTCCTTACCAGCTGAGCCATCAGGGAAGCCCCATTTAAAATTAAATATGTAGAATTAAAATGCCTTTTAAAATAAATTTTCATAGAACATTATAGGAAATATAAAATATGAAAATCACATAAAATAACATATTTATTAATTTATTCTATTTGATTAGAAATTTGCTATAAATTATAACTTTCAATTTCATTTCAATATTAATTAAAATTGGACTGTTGAAGAAGTAATTATGGATAAAACACATAAATAAAGCAGTGTTCTATGCCATGTACAATAATAATGCTTTTTTGAATTATTAGAAGCATTCACAAGACTCTACAAAGTAAACATGTGAAGGATACTTACTAAACTAAAATTTTAATTAAAACTATCATACAACAAAATATTTTCAATAATTATAAGTTGATATTAATTCAATTCTTATGGTGTGCAATAAACTGTCTTACTTTACATAAATTAATTCATATGATATTTAAAATAACACTGTGATCCAGTTTATATTATCCCCATTTTAGAGAGTATAGTAGTTTATGAAAGTTTATACAGGTAGTAGGTTAAACGGTGATCCATATGAAATTTACATTGAAACTGCTTAATCTTAGATACTGCTTAATCTTAGAAGCATTTCTTACAATGCTTCTAAAAATGAATTAATTTCTGTACCAATATATTTTGAATCTGTATACACTGATCAGTGGCTGGGTTAAAATATATCTTTGCTAAACTGCACTATTGTTTTTAATATAAAAACAAATATTATTTTAATTTGTTGATTTCTATTGCTCTTAGTTTTGTTTTGTTTTGTTTTTATAACAGTGTCACAGAAGCTATCTATGTATCAAAATGCATGGTGACATCGAGTGCTTTCTGCATTCTAAGTGGCTGCATTTCTTTCTTATTTAAAAAACTGGAGCATAGTATTAGTATTAAAGTGAATGCTAAGTTGCTTCAGTCCTGTCCAGCTCTGTGCAATTCTATGACCAATCTCTTCTGTCCACAGGATTCTCAAAGGAAGAATACTGGAGTGGATTGCCATGCCCTCCTCCAGGGGGTGTTCCCAACCCAGGGATCAAACACATGTCTCTTACATCTCCTGTATTGGTAGGCAGGCTCTTTACCACTAGTACCACCTGGAAAGCCCAAGTATTAAAGTACATAATTATTTTTCTAGCAATAACATTTAATAGAATATATTCTTAACTTATTGTGACTGTTTTAGAGAATTTTTTCTTTATCTCTTTTTCTTTTTTTAATAAAAAGCTCTTCTTGACTTAAATGGGACATTGCATGCAGCACAGTTACACTGGTGGTACTATTAGGGTGGTGATACCCTAGACTACACACTGGAGAAGCTAAATGCATATGGAAACCAGAAAACAGGTTGATCCTCCATTGATATTTATACCAAGAGTGGACAACCTGAAGTAAAACTTCAGTAAAAAAAAAAACGAAGTAAAAGGCCAATCTTTGTATCACGTTTTCTGATTCTCTCTTGATTTAAAGAGATGCCGTGTACCAGTTTTGTGTAATCTTTTCTTTTTGTCGTGCTTAACTTCTTTGTCTCATCTTACCAGTCTTTAAAATGACTGTGACAGTGGTGCCTGATGTGGTTAGGCACACACTAAGTGTGTTAGTTGTGGTATTAATTGTAATAGTCATAGAACAGGAGCAGTTTTAGTGTGATTTAGCAACAAAGACAAGAGATTATTTTTTATTCGATACTCATAAAATGCACCTACAACAGTTAAAAAGTAATCTTTGTGGTGCTGAATCCACATGGAGTGTGCAGTTGGGGGAGGAGAAAGTTCTTTCTCATCTAGTTTGATCCCATTCTGATATGGATCCTTTGACAAAGGAGTTGCATGCACTAAAAATAAGTCTTCCTTTAAAAGCGTGTTGCCTAAGCAGTGTAAGTGGATTCATGGGACTTTAATGGGACTGTTAAGAATATGCTTTAGGTTCATTAGCTTTCAAGGAGCTGTTCAAGTGTTGCACTAGGACCTGGGGATAGTGGTGGCTGACCTAACAAAATGCTGGTGTGAAGGGGCCACTCAGTTTCCTAGTGAAGCAAAACAGAACTCCTCTGTCTGTAATATTCTCCAGGCAAGAGTACCGGAGTGGATTACCTTGCCTTCCCCAGGGGATTGTCCCTACCCAGAGATTGAACCCACATCACTTATGTCTCCTGCATTGGTCGGAGAGTTCTTTACCACTGTGCCAACTGGGAAGCCCAAGAAGTAGATACTGTATTCATTTTTAGAGATGGATCATAGTGTGATGTGCTCTGTTAATTCTAAACTGGGAACAAAATTATATCCTTGCAACAATATCTCAGTCCTTCTAAACTTGGCATATGTGAAAAATGTTTTATTTTCTCTCTTCTTAAACAGGTTTTATTGGGTCAAAAATTTTAAGTGACAGATTGAATCAAAAAAGAAGTGCTCTTTAGTCTATATATATATACAAGTTTAGACGATGTGTGGCATGACTAAAAAAATACAACATTATGTAATATTATTCTTGAGACTGATTTGCTTCTTGAAATTGGATTTTATTATAATATAGAGTGAGTGAGTGAAGAGAGTGAGTGAGTAAATGAAAGTCGTTCAGTCGTGTCCGACTCTTTGCAACCCCATGGACTATACAGTCCATGGAATTCTCCAGGCCAGAATACTGGAGTGGGTAGCCTTTCCCTTCTTCTCCAGGGGATCTTCCCAACCCAGGGATTG
Organism: Giraffa tippelskirchi; assembly: GCF_054371585.1. NCBI lineage: Eukaryota > Metazoa > Chordata > Mammalia > Artiodactyla > Giraffidae > Giraffa > Giraffa tippelskirchi. The sequence goes on from NC_137279.1 coordinate 68,741,211, forward strand.
AACCCAGGTCTCCCGCATTGCAGGCACATTCTTTAACTGCTGAGCCACAAGGAAAGCACTAATTATATTATTTTTATAAAAAATTAAGGGTGTGGGGAATATTTGTAAAGCAAATTACTTCCATCTTTCATATTTGAGAAATTTAAACTTAGTCTTCACTGGTATAAATTTTTAGGAAAAGAATACCAGTAAGATAACAACAGTATTGGCTCATAGGAGAATCTTTGAGGACTGATAAAATCAGAGTATTGCTTTCTTTGAGAGAAGTGTTAGGAGTTATGTGGTCCTATTCACACCCATGTTGTCTTCTTTGCTATTACCTCTCCCCAAGTTTGTTGCTTAGCTTCTACTTGAGGATTCTCAAAATGCAATTTACAATACAGCACATTCCATAATTATTCTTTTCAGAAAATAAAGTTAAGATGAAATATCATATAACAATATTAATAACTGACCAGAATGTTCTGTTTTTCCAAATCCCATCACCCTATCTGGATGTAAATAACTGCATATTTATGACAATCTACTCCTCTATATAGGAACACAGTATATCTTTCCATTTGTTCCATTTCTATTTTATATTTTTAATAAAATTTTGTATGTTCCTGATATAATTCATGCTATTTCTGATTAATTTTTTTGGAGCTGTTAGGGAAAGCACATTAACTGAAACCACCTACCCTGGCCAGGCACCACAGTAACTATTTGCATGAGTTACTTTATGATGGGATGTCCTCGTAAGGAACACAGAACTAATAAGCCACTACCAACCAGAAGAGTTCAGGAAAGGTCAAAGAAGATGCCACATGTCCAACCATCTTCCAGAATCCTTCTTGATGGCACCCATCTTGGCTGAGCAATGTGTGCACCACCAGAGTCAGAATGATTGGTTAAAGACAGCCCAGAAACTAACCCCATTACCGTAAAACCTGACACTGTGAGCCATGTGGCAGAGAAGTTCTTCTGGCTTCCCTTATCCTACTGCTCTCCACTCAGGCACGCTTTCCAATGAAGTATTCTGCTTTGTCAGTACATCTGTCTCCTTGGACAATTCATTTCTGAGTATTAGACAAGAGTCCACTTTCGGGCCCTGAAAGGGGTCCCCCTTCCTGCAACAGAGCTTTTTTTTTTTTTTTTTTTTATCATGAACAAGACTCTCTCCATTTTATTAACCAAAAAATAAATAAATAAAATAATTTAAAAAATATTAAATGCTTACAATATGATTTCACAATCCAGTAGAAGGATCCTTTCTTCAGTAGCCTCACATGTGTGCATTGTGTCTGTGTGTATTCATCATAGGAGTGTTTGTACTTTATAAGGTGAAAGGCTCAGCATGTATAAAATGAATATATTCATTCTATAAATGATTTAAGCAACTTTGAAATACAAGACTCTGTGTGAGATAATGGCAAGAGTAAAGAAATAAAAGTTACTCATCCTAGTAGTAAGTTTGCTTTTAATAGGACCAAGAAATACTTTACAGAAGCAAAAGAGAAGCAAAATACTGTGATAGGTTGCATGGGTGGAGTAAACACTTTATAATTTAAAAGAAGGAATTTGAGGACTGAATCAACCAAAACATTAACGGAAGCCTAGGTGGGCTGCCATCTATGGGGTCACACAGAGTCGGACACAACTGAAGCAACTTAGCAGCAGCAGCAGCAGCAGCAGATAACCCAAAACATAGAAACATTAATGGAAATCTAGATAACACAGACAACACTACAGCTAGACTGTGATTCCAGAATTCAAAAACTAACTGAGGAAAGTTTCATGATTAAAATTAGCCTTAAGTAGTAGACGAGATTAAGTTATATATAGAGAAATTGGAAGCATGTGATTTTATTTACAATTTTAATTATTTACCAACAAATCAATTAATTACTAATTTAATTATAATGCTACTGAATCTTCCATACATATATGAGTGCGTGCTAAGTTGCTTCAGTCTTGCCCAACTCTTTGTGACCCTATGTACTATGCCTGCTAGGCTCCTCTATGGGATTCTCCAGGCAAGAATACTGAAGTGGGTTGCCATTTTTTTCTCCAGTGTATTTTTCCAATCCAGGGATTGAACCCACGTCTTCCGGAAGGCAGGAGGATTCTTTACCACTGAGCCACATGGGAAGGCCTATATGTGTACGTATGTGTGTGTGTGTGTGTGTATAATGTTTCCTTGGCCTTTACATAAATCACTATGGACAGTGACTACACTCATGAAATTAAAAGACACTTGCTCCTTGGAAGAAAAGCTGTGACAAACCTAGATAGTGCATGAAAAAGCAGATGCATCATTTTACTGACAAAGATTTGAATATTCAAAGCAATTGTTTTTGCAGTAGTCATGTATGGATGTGAAAGCTGGACCATAAAGGAAGCTGAGCGCCGAAGAATTGCTTCTCTCAAACTGTGGTGTTGGAGAAGACTCTTGAGAGTCCCTTGGACTGCAAGGAGATCAAACCAGTCAATCCTAAAGGAAATTAATCCCAAATATTCATTGGAAGGACTGCTGCTGAGACTAAAGCTCCAATACTTTGGCCACCTTATGCCATGAGCCAACCCATTGGAAAAGACCCTGGTGCTGGGGAAGGTGGAAGACAGGAGAAGGGGGCGACAGAGGGTGAGATGGTTACAAGGCATCACTGAGTAAATGGACATGAATTTGAGCAAACGTTGGGAGATACTGAAGGACAGGGAAGCCTAACGTGCTGCAGTTCATGGGATTGCAAAGAATCGGACATGATTTGGTGACTGAATAAAAACAACATATAATGTTTCTACAGTCTGCTAAGATCTTGTAGTTGATTCTGTGAATGCTGAGGAAAAAAATAACTTCTAAGATTATGATTCCCCAAAATTTGTCTCACTTGTCTTCATAGACCCTAATTCTATCAAAGAAAATTCTGATTAAATTCTCACTGACTGACTGCCTGAACTCATTTGACTGAATAGAGTGAAACAGATATGGAAATAAATAAGTTTGTTAGATGTGTTAGGGGTAGAATGTATAGGATATAGTGAGATCACAAAGAAGGAATCAGTCATTTCATCTGAAGAATTCAGGAAAGCTAGCAAATGAGTTGAATGCTAACAGATGAGTGGTTGTTGGTTAGTAAATGAAGTCAATTTTAAAATTAAAGATAACCCCCGCAAAAGGCACCCAAGCCATAAAAGATGGTGTCCTGCCAAGAAACAAACATTTTGATTACATTGAATTGGAGAGGTTTGAGGTAAAGCAAGCAAAGTCCTGGGTGCTTGGAATACCAAGATTATGGAGGGTACAATGCGCTAATAACTTTGAGTTTTTTAACGTAAGAAATTATGAGCCATTGAAGATTTTTTCAGCGATGGAGTAATATGGTAAATCTTGCAGTTTAGGAAGATTAACATCTATGTAGAGGATAATTGGAGAAATTTAAGAGGCAGGGAACAATTTTTGGAAAATATGACAATGGTTGAGAGAATCTGAACTAAGACATTAACTGTGGCATTGAAACTGAACAAAGGAACAAAAGGTACAAAAATGCAAACCTTATTTAGAACTTGTGGGAATAGTGTAAAGGAAAGATTAAAAGATAGCCCCCAAGCATATTTCCTAAGTGACTGAATAGAGAAAAGCATCTGTCATCAAGAAAAGAAATATAGGAATAGTAGAGAGATATCTATGGATTTTTTAGTGGAGTTGTCAAGTTAGCACTTTGATATAGAAGACAAAACTTTTGAAGATGCTGTGGGGTAAATAAATAATCTAAAATCACATACAAAGAGATAGCATTTGACATCACAGGAGAAAACATGTTTGAAAGTGAAGGATGCATTAGAGCAGGATAAGAAAAAGGTTTTCGGGAGGAACACGAGGTGGGGGACAATATATAAGAAGCAAACAAAGGAAGCATATATAGTTACATTTTCAATAGAGGGATTCTAAATTAATGATAAGACAGACAGTAGAAGATAAGGCAGAATATTCTGCATTAATACCAGAAACCAAACAAAGGCAGTGCTTTAGAAGTACAAATGTAAAACCTCTCAAGGCATCTGTTGAGCAAACCATAGGCAGTAATGATGCTTATTATTAAGACATCTGAAAGTGAAATTCTGTGTGAAGGGTATGCTTGCGATCTTTTATTTAGGCTAGAATCCTCTAACATCTCACTAACTGGCTAAGTCCCTCTGAGATTAAATTCATCTTTATAATCATTGTAAAGCAGCATAAAAGAAGAGACTCCACCATTGCAGATGTTTATTTATAATCTGATTGGGTAATATGATTAGCAGTTGCTTACAAAAAAAGAGAATAATAGAATGTGATTAAATGGCAAGACAGATTATATAAGTAAGTTCTAGAGAAATCCGAGGGCCTGAGAAGTCAATTTTAGATGAATCAGATTGAACAAAAACAAGAAGTGGTTGTTATGGATGCCTTGGGGGTAATGTTCAATGGAATTATTGGGTAGATTTCTGGCATTTGTGGGCAGAAAAATGAGGATGAGATCATTGAACAGATGTTTGGAACTGACACTATGTTTTGGAAGATCTTAGTGATGAAATAATGAAAAAATATGGTGTAGTAGTATCACAAGGACAATACAGAACTACGATTTTCCGATAGAGCAATTTTATATATGACTGTGAGCTGAACAGAAGAAAACAGGGGGAAAGAAGACATTGAAAGAATAGGAGAAAAATCTTCTGAATAACACAATGCTTTGGCTTTAAGTACCAGCTATAGATCCCTAGCTTTACAAAGCTATGTTTTTTCCAGTAGTTAAGTACAAATGTGAGAGTTGATCCATAAAGAAGGCTGAGCACCTAAGAACTGTTGCTTCCGAACTGTGGTGCTGTAGAAGAATCTTGAGAGTCCCTTGGACAGAAAGGAGTACAATCCGATCAATCCTAAAGAAAATTAACCCTGAATATTCAGTGGAAGGACTGCTGTTGAAGCCTAAAGCTCCAATACTTTAGCCACCTGATGTGAAGAGGCAACTCATTGGAAAAGACCCTGATGATGGAAAAGATTGAAGGCAGGAGGAGAAGGGGGTGACAGAGGTTCAGATGGTTGGATGGCGTCACTGACTCAATGGACATGAGTTTGAGCAATCTCTGGGAGATAGTGAAGGATGGGGAAGCCTGGCGTGATGCAGTTCATGGGATCACAAAGATCGAGCACGACTTAGCAGCTGAACAGCACCAACAATACCTATCAAATTCTTATTTTCATTGAAATTACTCACTTTATGTATAAAAACAGTAGAAATCTGCTCAGATGCTTGAAATTAGATACATTTTGTGTAGTATACATCAGACAAGGCTACAGAAATACTGCCAAGACTGATTCACAATTAATACTCCTAATAAAATTCAAAGCCCAAGAAAAATATTTATTGGAAAGACTTTGTAACAATTCCAGTAATGCAGAGGCTTGACAAGTGCAGTCAGGTGGTGAGAATGACAAACCACAGGTAAATGTAGGGACAAGACATGAATTTCTTTATACTGTAGAACAGACACACTCCCACAATCAATAATCCTGGATGAAAAAGGGTTAACATGGTGACTTCCCAGTAGGAAGCTGATAGAGGACAGTGGGAAGGATTTTCTTCCTTAAGTGAATGGGAGCACAGACCCAGAGAAAACCTAGGCTTTCACACAGTTAAATTTTGCTAGGGAAAGACCTTGTGAAAGAAAGCTTTATGAAGAAACTGGTCACAGCTTAGAGTTCTACACAAGAGTAAGAAAAAAAAAAAAAAAACATAGGCAAACTTATTCAAAGTCTTCAAACTATTGTGCCCTACAGATTTTTCTCAGGTTACTTAAACCCTTGCCAAAGCAACAAACAAAAAGATTGTCAAATATTCTATCTAGAAACAAGGGTGTTACTCTTAAACTTTACCTTCTTTTTTGTTTTTAATTGCTTTATTTATTTTAATTGGAGGATAGTTACTTTACAATATTTTGGTGGTCTTTGTCATACATAGACATGAGTCAGCCATTGGTATACATATGTCCCCCCATCCTGAAACCACCTCCCACCTCCCTCCTCATCCCGTCCCTCTGGGTTATCCCAGAGCACCAGCTTTGAGTGCAGTGCTTCTTGCATCAAAATTGCATTGGTCATCTATTTTACATATGGTAATACACATATTAAACTTTACTTTCTAATAAACCACAAACAATGCTGTGATTCTGTGACACAAATGTAGGACATGGTAAACAACCAACGTCAATATAGAACCAATTTCCTAAATGGTCATTCTGTTCCAGCCATACAGTCTTATAATACGTTAAGAATAAAAAAAAAGATGACCGTCCCTTCCCCGCCCAGCTCAGGGGCTTTCTGCTGTGCCCCCACTGTGGAGGGCTAGTTTAAATCATGCCCTCCGACCCCATAGACCCAACCAATGGAAAGGCCATAGAGAGGCCAAAGGGCTTGAATTTCAAGAGCAAAGCTAGTCATCCAATTCAATAGTGAGTTCCAACCTTTCTTTAGTCTAACCAGTTTTAAAAGGAAAAAAATATTTTTTTTCTATTTCTAAGCTTTAAGGATGTGCACTTAAAAATGCCCCATGTCTTCTGAGGCCTAGCCCCACATAGGGAGTAATTTAAAATAAATGAAAATAAGGATCTGGAAGCAAACATTGAGATTGTGTATGAGGTGGTGGTGTGAAGGGAACTCCAGCCTCTCCGAGTGGCCAGCCCCTTAGTTCTGGTTGGCTCTCATAACAAAGCCACTTCGTGAGACCCAACAGGTCATGTTTTCTTTGCCAGTGTTTCCCCTCTAGATCTTTTTGTACATGGCTGTGTTAAGTGCATACATTTTGTGATGGCCTGCCTGGGCACTGGAGGAAGGATGACGCAAAAAAAAAAAAAAAAAAAAAGGAAAATAAAAGTTTCTTAAGCATTAAGAACTGTACAAAAAGATCTTAATGACCCAGATAACCACAATGGCATGGTTACTCATCCAGAGAAAGATATCCTGGAGTATGAAGTCAAGTGAGCCTTAGGAACCATTAGTATGAACAAAACTAGTGGGGTGATGGAATTCCAGATGAGCTATTTCAAATTCTAAAAAGAAGTTACTGTTAAAATGCTGCACTCAATATGCCAGCAAATTTGGAAAACTCAGCAGAGGCCACATGACTGGAAAGGGTCAGTTTACATTCCAATCCCAAAGAAAAGTAATGTCAAATAATATTCAAAGTACCATTAAAAATGAACTCATTTCACATGCTAACAAAATTATGCCCAAAATCCTTCAACCTAGGCTTCAGAAGTACACGAACCATAAACTTCCAGATGCACAAGCTGGATTTATGAAAGACAGAGGAACCAGAGATCAAACTGCCAACATCTGCTGGATCATAGGAAAAGCAAGAGAATTCCAGAAAACATCTACTTCTGTTTCACTGACTATGGTAAAGCCTTTGACTGTGTGGATCACAACAAACTGTGGAAAATTCTTGAAGTGACGGGAATGCCAGGCCACCATAATTGCCTCCTAAGAAACCTGTATGCAGGTCAAGAAGCAACAGTTAGAACCAGACATGAAACAAAGGATGGGTTCAAAATTGGGAAAGGAGTACATCAAGACTGTATATTGTCACCCTGCTTATTTAACTTATATGCAGAGTACATCATGAGAAATGCTAGGCTGGATGACTCACAAGCTGAAATCAAGATTGCTGAGAGAAATATCAATAACCTCAGATATGCAGATGAAACCACCCTTAGGGCAAAAGGTGAAGAGGAACTAAAGAGTCTCTTGATGAAGGTGAAAGAGGAAAGTGAAAATGCTTGTTTAAAACTCAACACTCAGGAAATGAAGATCATGGCATTGGTTCCCATCACTTCATGGTAAATAGATGGGGAAAAAGTGGAAACAGTGACAGGGTTAATTTTCTGGGGTTCCAAACTCACTGTGGACAGTGACTGCAGCCATGAAATTAAGACACTTGCCTCTTGGAAGAAAAGTTATGACAAACCTAAGCAGAGTATTAAAAAACAGAGACATCACTTTGCTGACCAAAGTCCCTATAGCCAAAACTATGGTTCTTCCAGTAAATATGTACAGATGTAAGAATTGGACCATAAAGAAGGCTGAGTGCTGAAGAATCAATGCTTACAAACTGTAGTGCTGTAGAGGCCCTTGGACAGCAAGGAGATCCAACAAGTCAATATTAAAAGATATCAACCCTGACTATTCATTGAAAGGACTGATGCTGAAGCTCCAATATTTTGGCCACCTGATGCAAAGAGCTGACACATTGGAAAAGACCCTGATGCTGGGAAAGACTGAGGACAAGAGGAGAGGGGGCAACAGAGGATGAGATGGTTGCATGGCATCACTGACTCAATGGACATGAGTTTGAGGTACTTCAGGGAAATATTGAGGGGCAAGGAAGCCAGGAGTGCTGCAGTCCATGGGGTCACAAATAGTCAGACAGGACTTAGTGACAGAACAACAGCAACAACAACAAGCATTATAATGGTATTATTTGTTGGCTTTAAATCCTTTGGTGATCTCCTGATATCCTCGGGGTAAGTCCAGACTGGTCTATGTCATTTGCAATGTCTTCTCTGATTTTAGGCCAAGATAGCTTGGTGAATTATACCAAACATTTAAGGAAAAATTAATGCCAATTCTTTAAAATATCTTAAAGATAATTTAAGAGAAAACAGCCTTTTGCATCTCACTTTAGGAGGCCAGCATCTTTTGACACACCAGACAGAAATAATAAGATCAATCTGAGTCATCTCTTTAAGAATTTCCAGTTTTCTGTGACCCACATAGTCAAAATCTTTAGCATAGTCAGAAGCAGAAGTAGAAGTTTTTTCTGAAATTCCCTTGCTTTTTCTATGATCCAACAATTTGATCTCTAATTGGTAATTTGATCTCTGATTCCTCTGCCTTTTCTAAATTCAGCTTGCGCATCTGGAAATTCTTCTTTCACATGCTGCTGAAGGCTAGTGTGAAGGATTTGGAGCATTACTTTAATAGCATGTGAAAGGAGTGCAATTGTGCTGTAGTTTGAACATTCTTGGGCATTGGCCTTATGTGGGCATGGAATGAAAACCGACACTTTTCAGTCCTGTGGACACTGCTGAGTCTTTCCAAATTTGCTGCAATATTGAGTGTATGCAGATGAAACCACTTTTATGGCAGAAAGAGAAGAAGAACTCAAGAGCCTCTTGATGAAAATGAAAGAGGAGAGTGAAAAAGTTGGCTTAAAGCTCAACATTCAGAAAACTAAGATCATGGCATCCAGTCCCATCACTTCATGGCAAATAGTTGGGGAAACAGTGGAAACAGTGGCTTACTTTATTTTTCTGGGCTCCAAAATGACTTCAGATGGTAATTGCAGCCATGAAATTAAAAGACACTTACTGCTTGGAAGGAAAGTTATGACCAACCTAGACAACATATTAAAAAGCAGAGACATTAGTTTGCCAACAAAGGTCTGTCTAGTCAAACTATGGTTTTCCCGTAGTCATATATGGATGTGAGAGTTGGACTATAAAGAAAGCTGAGCACTGAAGAATTGATGTTTTTGAACTGTGGTGTTGGAGAAAACTCTTGAGAGTCCCTTGGACAGCAAGGTGAGGCAACCAGTTCATCCTAAAGGAAATCAGGCCTGAATATTCATTGAAAGGACTGATGCTGAAGCTGTAACTCCAATACTTTGGCCACCTGATACAAACAATTGATTCATTGGAAAAGACCCTGATGCTGGGAAAGACTGAAGGAGGGAGGAGAGGGGGATGACAGAGGATGAGATGGTTGTATAGCATCACCGACTCAACGGACATGAGTTTGAGTAAACTCTGGGAGTTGGTGATGGACAGGGAGACATGGAGTGCTGCAGTCCATGGGGTCGCAAAGAGTCAGACACGACTGAGGGACTGAACTGAACTGAATTGAGTGCAGCACTTTAACAGCATCATCTTTTAGGACTTGAAATAGCTCAGCTGGAATTTCATCACCTCCACTAGCTTTGTTCATAGTAATGCTTCCTCAGATCCACTTGACTTTACACACCATGATTTCTATCTCTAGGTCAGTGATCACACCATCATGGTTATCCAGGTCATTAAGACCTCTCTACAATTCTGTGTTTTCTTGCCACCTCTTCTTAATATCTTCTGCTTCCATTAGGTCCTGGCCATTTTTGTCCTTTATTGTGACTATGTTTGCATGAATTAGTCCCTTGGTATCTCCAGTTCTCTTGAAGAGATCTCTAGTCTATTAGATATTTATCTCCAATAAATCTCCATTCTAGTGTTTTCCTCTATTTCTTTGCATTGTTCACTTAAGAAGTCTACTTATCTCTCCTTCCTACTCTTTGAAACTCTGCACTCAGATGGGTATATCTTTCCTTTTCTCCTTTGCCTTTCACTTGTCTCCTTTTCCCAGTTATTTTAAGGCCTATTCAGGCAAGCATTTTGCCTTCTTCCATTTTTTTTTCTCTTGGGGATGGTTTTGATCACTGCCTCCTATACAGTGTTAGAAAACTCTGTCCACAGTTCTTTAAGCACTCTATCAGTTATACTCTCTTGAACTATTCATTATTTCCACTGTATTATCATAAGGGATTTGATTTAAGTCATACCTGACCTGAGTGGTCTAGTGATTTCCCTACTATCTTCAATTTAACTCTGAATTTGGCAATAAGTAATTCATGATCTGAGCCACTGTCAGGTTCTAGTCTTGTTTTTGCTGACTGTATAGAGCTTCTACTGGAAAGGAAATGGCAACCTACTCCAGTATTCTTGCCTGGAGAATCCCATGGACAGAGGAGCCGGCCAGGCTACAGTCCATGGGATCCCAAGAGTCAGACATGACTTAGTAACTAAACCATCACCACCACCATCAAGCTTCTACATGTTCAGCTGCAAAGAATATAATCAATCTCATTTCGGTATTGACCATCTTTTGATATCCATGTGTAGAGTCATCTGTGTTGTTGGAAGTGGGTGTTTGGTATGACTAGTACATTCTCTTGGCAAAACTGTTAGCCTTTGTCTTGCTTCATTTTGTACTCCAAGGCCAAACTTGCCTGTAACTCCAGCTGTCTCTTGACTTTCTAATTTTGCATTCCAGTCTCCTATGATGAAAAGGACATATTTTTTGGTGTTAGTTCTAGAAGGTCTTGCCCACAAAGGTTCATGTATATAGTCAAAGCTGTTTTTCCAGTAGTCATATACGGACATGAGATTTGGATCATAAAGAAGGCAGAGTGCCAAAGAATTGATGTTTTCAAACTGTGGTACTGGGGAAGACTCTTGAGAGTCCCTTGGACTGCAAGGAAATCAAACCAGTCGATCCTAAAGGACATCAACCCTGAATACTCATTGGAAGGACTGGTGCTGAAGCTGAAGCTCTATTACTTTGGCCACCTGAAACGAAGAGTCGACTCATTGGAAAAGACAGTGATGCTGGAAAACATTGAGGGCAGGAGGAGAACTGGGTCACAGAGGATAAGATGGTTGCATGGCATCACTGACTCAATGGACATGAGTTTGATCAAATTTTGGGAGATAGTGAAGGATAGTGAAGCCTGGCATGTTGCAGTCCATGGAGTGACAAAGAGCCAGACATTAATGAGTGACTGGACAACAACAATCTGACTCGTAAAATTGATATAAAATTTCTTAATGAAATATTAGCAAATGGATATTATATACAAAAACAAAAAAAATCACAATCAGGAGAGTTGTAGTAGAAATGCAAAGCTAGTTCAACATTCCAAATTCATTTTTTATAAGGGATTACATTTTCAATGTAATTAATTTTCTTAAGAGAGTAAACATATAAGAACACAGGAACAAAATGTGAGGAAAAGGCATGTGTCAATGTTCAATATTCATTTGTGATTTAAAACAAAATTCTCAACAAATTTGAAATAGAAGGAAGCTTTTTCAATCAGACAAAATAACTACAAATATCTATAGCTAACACCAAACTTAATTTCAAAAAACAATGTCTTTCTCCTATTTACAATCAACATCTGGGCAAAGACTTCCTCTTGTAACCACTACTATTCAGACCCAAGTGAAGTTACTACACCAAAGATTATATTCTTTATTATTATTATTACTACTGCTACTAATCCTCAAGAAAACCCAGAAATAATAGCTGTCTATATCTTATGATCTCAGTTGTAGGTCTGTCTCATCATTGGATGTGTAAACACCGTACACTCCCGTCTCAGCTGTTATAGCTAAGGGATTCAAGTTTTGTGTCAAGCCTTTACCAAACACATCTAACACCCTTAAACTAATTGGTGAGATAAAAGGGACCTCAATTCTGAAGGCTGGGAGATGTAATTCACATAGATTCTCCTCCTCCTGGAGCTCTTAAAGAAAGGCATCTGTGGAGTGGAGCTACGGCTTCTTCAATGGCAAAATTCCTACAGAGTGTGTTTCTCAGTTCAATTCAGTCACTCAGTCATGTCCTACTCTTTGCAACCCCATGAACCGCAGCACGCCAGGTCTTCCTGTCCATCACCAACTCCCAGAATCCACCCAAACCCATGCGCATTGAGTCAGTGATGCCATCCAACCATCTCATCCTCTGTCATCCCCTTCGCCTCCAGCCCTCAATCTTTCCCAGCATCAGGGTCTTTTCCAATGAGTCAATTCTTTGCATCAGGTGGCCAAAGTATTGGAGTTTCAGCTTCAACATCAGTCCTTCCAATGAACACCCAGGACTGATCTCCTTTAGGATGGACTGGTTGGATCTCCTTGCAGTCCAAGGGACTCTCAAGAGTCTTCCCCAACACCACAGTTCAAAAGCATCAATTTTTCAGTGCTCAGCCTTCTTTATAGTCCAACTCTCACATCCATACATGACTACTGGAAAAACCATAGTCTTGACTAGATGGACCTTTGTTGGCAAAGTAATGTCTCTGCTTTTTAATATGTTGTCTAGGTTGGTCATAACTTTCCTTTCAAGGAGTAAGTGTTTTTTAATTTCATGGCTGTAATCACCATCTGCAGTCATTTTGGAGCCCAGAAAAATAAAGTCAGCCACTGTTTCCACTGTTTCCCCATCTATTTGCCATGAAGTGATGGGACTGGATGCCATGATCTTAGTTTTCTGAATGTTGAGCTTTAAGCCAACTTTTTCACTCTCCTCTTTCACTTTCATCAAGAGGCTCTTTAGTTCTTCACTTTTTGCCATAAAGGTGGTGCCATCTGCATATCTGAGGTTATTGATATTTCTCCCGCAATCTTGATTCCAGCTTGTGCTTCCTCCAGCCCAGCCCATAATGTACTCTGCATATAAGTTAAATAACTCTGCATTCAAATGGGTATATCTGTCCTTTTCTCCTTTGCTTTTCTCTTCTCTTCTTTTTATAGCTATTTGTAAGGCCTCCTCAGACAGCCATTTTGCTTTTTTGCATTTCTTTTTCTTGGGGATGATCTTGATTCCTGTTTTATGTACAATGTCATGAACCTCCATCCATAGTTCATCAGGCACTCTGTCTATCAGATATAGTCCTTTAAATCTATTTCTCAGTTCCACTGTATAGTCATAAGGGATTTGATTTAGGTCATACCTGAATGGACTAGTGGTTTTCCCCACTTTCTTCAGTTTAAGTCTGAACTTGGCAATAAGGAGTTCATGATTTGAGCCACAGTCAGCTCCTGATCTTGTTTTTGCTGACTGTATAGAGCTTCTTCATCTTTGGCTGCAAAGAATATAATCAATCTGATTTCGGTGTTGACCATCTGGTGATGTCCGTGTGTAGAGTCTTCTCTTGTGTTGTTGGAAGAGGGTGTTTGGTATGACCAGTGCGTTCTCTTGGGAGAACTCTAATAGACTTTGCCCTGCTTCATGCTGTACTCCAAGGCCAAATTTGCCTGTTATTCCAGGTGTTTCTTGACTTCCTACTTTCACATTCCAGTCCCTTATAATGAAAAGGACATCTTTTTGGGGGTGTTTCTATCAGGGAGCAAATTGTAGCATCAGTACTCAGTGGGAAGTGCAGGGGTTTTCTCATCAGACTAGGCCTGCAGTTTTATTGTTCTTGTTCTTATGCTTCGTTACTGATTGGAATACATTAAGCCTGATTCTCAATCTTCATAAAAAAAGAGCAAAATGTCATTTGCAGCAACATGATGGATATAGGGATTGTTATACTGAGTGAAGCAAGTCAGACAGAGAAAAGTGAATATCATATGTTATTGCTTATATGTAGAATAAAAAAAAAACAAAAAGTTCTTGTTCAGTCACTCAGTTATGTCCAACTCTTTGCGACCCCATGGACTGCAATACGCTAGACGTCCCTATCTTTCACCATCTCCAGGAGCTTGCTCAAACTCATGTCCATTGAGTTGGTGATGCCATCCAACCATCTTGTCCTTTGTCATCCCCTTCTCCTCCTGCATTCTGTCTTTTCCAGTACCAGGGTCTTTTCCAATGAGTCAGGTTTTTTTGCATCAGGTGGCCAAAGTATTGGAACTTCAGCTTCAGCATCAGTCCTTCCAATGACTATTCAGGGTTAATTTCCTTGAGGTTTGACTAGCTTGATCTCCTTACTGTCCAAGGGACTCTCAAGAGTCTTCTCCAACACCACAGTTTGAAAGTATTAATTCTTTCGTGCACAGCCTTCTTTATGGTCCAACCTGCATATCCATACCTGACTACTGAAAAAAACAGTGGTACAAAAAAGAGTACAAATGAACTTATCCATAAAATAGAAATAGAGTTACAGATGTAGACAACAAGTTTATGGTTACCTGGCGGTAAAGGGGTGGGAGGAAATAAGCTGAAAGAATGGTACTGACATATACACACTAGTATATATTAAAGATAACCAATAAGGACCTACTATGTAGTACAGGGAGCTCTACTTAGTATTCTATATGCCCTATATGGAAAATAATCTAAATGAAAGGGATACACATACATACATATATATGTACATATATATGTATGTATATGTATAACAGATTTGCATTGTTGTAAACCTGAAGGTAATACAACACTGTAAATCAGCTATACTCCAATTTACCAACATATTAATAATAAAAACTTACCTAGTATCCTTTTAATAAACATCTTTTCTGCTATAGTAACAATCCTGTGTGATGTGTTCCATAACATTTTAGTAGCCACCTGAAGTATCTAGACTGTTTCAAGACTGTGCAAAGGTAGCTACCGAACACACACAAAAAATACTTTTATAATTTATAAACATTAAAAATGTGAATTATAGTCTCAATATCTGAATCTCATTTTCTGCATTGCAAAAAAAACAAAACAAAACAGTAAACAGCCCATAGGATTGTAAAAGAGAAAGATTGTTTAGCACATTTTAATAATGTGTTATAAAAAAAGAAAAGTCCTTTTCATGTAAAATGCTCTTGCTGCTGCTGCTGCTGCTGTTAAGTCGCTTCAGTCGTGTCCGACTCTGTGCGACCCCATAGACGGCAGCCCACCAGGCTCCCCCGTCCCTGGGATTCTCCAGGCAAGAACACTGGAGTGGGTTGCCATTTCCTTCTCCAATGCATGAAAGTGAAAAGTGAAAGTGAAGTCACTCAGTCGTGTCCGACTCTTCGCGTCCCCATGGACTGCAGCCTACCAGGTTCCTCCATCCACGGGATTTTCCAGGCAAGAGTACTGGAGTGGGGTGCCATTGCCTTCTCCGAAAATGCTCTTAAAAGAACTCTAATATTCAATGCTGGAGAAAATTCTGCATTGTGGTAAAGTAGATATATCAATTAAGATGAAAAAAATATCTGAATTTTATCTCAAAGTTAAAGATCAAGGGAAAAATTATCTTGTGGTATGTCAGAAATTCAAAACTTGAGCTCACTGTGTTGTATATACAGAAGATACAACAATATAAAACACCCTGAAGCTATCATGTCTAAATATACAAAATATGGTAAAGTAAATATGAGTGTGTTTGTGCTATTGATCATTTTTTTTTCCAAAATTGAACAAATGATTCATAAAATGAGAAAAAAAAAAAGTCGTCACTTAAAGTTTTAAGCATAACAAAAATAATTCCAGTTAACAAATGCTACATTTTGCCAAGAATTTGTCCTTAGGATATAAACTTAGATCCTTTTAATAAAATATTCAGAAATTCTCACTGTTGTGCATTTTAAAGTAATCTAACTAAAACTTTAGTTTACAATTGATTAAATAATATTTACATCATCATATTCACACTGACAAATTTTTAACAAAACTGTCAGAATTTTAATTTTATAGACTGTATGTGCTATTAAATCAGAAATTCCAAATGTTAATATGACCTTCTACCTCTCATTGCTTTACACTAAACATATTTTCAAAACATGATCTTTAAACATGATCACATGTATTTATCTTAGAAGATAAGAATATATGAAACAACATTCAGGAGGGGCTTCCTGGAATGAAAAACAGATACATATCAGAGAGGATTATTTTTTTCTTCCATAGGCCCTACTGAAAAAAGTGTTAAGGCCAGTGTACTTTAAGCTTAGAAGAATCACTTTAAATTACTTATTATATATATAATCTTTCTTATAGTTTTTAGTTATTATGTTACAAATTGACTGTGTTATTTTATTTCCCATGGCTTAAGAAAATGAGTAAGGCAAATTTTGAGTGAACAGTGCTAATTCAAATATAGGAAACTTCTAGATTAAATTGATCGTTCTAATTTGTTATTCCTTTTTGATACTAATAAATTCAACTAAAAATTTCAATTACTTAGAAAAACAATAATCTGTATACTCATTTAAAATGACCAAAACATTGAAGTAAAGCTTTAAATTCTGAAATTCATAAAAAATGTTCAATCTAAAATAATACTCAAAAATAAACTTTAATATACCTTGAATTTATTTTTGAATAGACACCCTTAGAAAGTAACAAAATTATAGGTGGTATGTTGCCATACTCACAGAATACATTGTCAGTTTGATAAAAGAAAATGCAAGAAATAATCAGTGAATAATTTCTTTTTATAATCTTCCCAAATTCAAATTTACTAAAACAAATTTCCAGGTGCTTTATTTAGAAATCATGGTTTATGAGACAATAGGGTGTCTGAGCTTGAGACTTCATTATTTCCCTGCCTCAGCATGAGGTATTACAGATGTTATTAACACTTCCACTCCTGGGAGAAACCTGGAAGGAAGTTGTCTAGAATTCTCATTAATTTTAGGAGGTGAAAATTGTGACAATCTGATTAAATAAATAGTGTTAATTGCATTTTTACACATTGGCATGCCACATCTTACTACCAAGAGAAAAGAATAAGTTGAAGGGGAAAAGTTTAAAAAAACTTCTCACACTTAATTGATCCAGTTTTATTACAAATTATTTCTCAACTGAAAAAGGTATGAGCAACTACAAAATCAGAAGAGAAAGTTGGAGAAAATATTCTTCAAATAACTGATAAACATAGAAACACACAATCCATTTTATTTGCATCAAATCAACCTGAAGGAAAATTTATGAGTATTTTGGGTATTTGCATTTACTGAATCCTGAAATAAGACTAGCCTCTAACATCTGCACAGTTGGCTCAAGTATAAAAAATGAAGGCCCATTATCATGTATCTAAATATTTAAAATATATAAATCAATATAAAGTATTATATGAGATATGTTCTATTATACTACCATGAAAATTATACTTCCATTACAACCTGGAAGGCAAGGATTGGGTTAGGAATTCTTGGACTCTTTTTATATCACAACTGGAGACACAAAGAGAATCAAGTAGGGTGGACATACATGTAACTCCATAGATTACTCTTCCATAAGGACCAACAGGGCCAGAGAAAAACCCTTTGAATGATAAGGTACCACCTAAAAATTGTTGCTTTACATCTAAATAATTTAGCACAGAACTATGAGAGACAGAAATATTTACACTTTAAAAGGATTTGATAATGGGTTAAAAAGCAATGAATCATTTCTATTTTTGCTAACATGACTCTCTGGTTTATAATTCCATCACTCTAGTTCTACTAGAAACCTCTAGAAAATTTTGAAGGATTATTATCAAAATTTTTAAAGCCTATTATGAGTGACAGGATGCAGAAAGCATAAAGAGAAGAGAAATGGAGATAAAAGAATAACCCAAAATAGATGTGACTACATCTAAATAATTGGGCTTCCCTGGTGGCTCAGACAATAAAGTGTCTTCCTGCAGTGCAGGAGACCTGGATTTGATCCCTAGGTCAGGAAGATCCCCTGGAGAAGGAAATGGCAACCCACTCTAGTACTTTTGCCTGGAAAATTCCATGGATGTAGGATCCTGGTGGACTACAGTCCATGGGGTTGTAAGGAGTCCGATGCGACTGAGCAACTTTACTGGTTCACATCTAAATAAAAACAGACTTAACAACACAAAAGAAAGACTTGAATTGCAGATCTAATCAAGCAGTGAAAACAAGGCCAAATAAGACAAAGATACTAGCAGAAAGGCTCAACAACTTGACTCTAGTGTTAAAGAAAAGTAAAGGAATATTTATCCTTAATCAAAATTCTTGAAATATTAATTGAAACCATGCACACAGTTTGAGACAAAAGAACATCTTCCTGAGGTTATTATGTTCTGATTACTGATTCAAGAATGCTTCCAAGGTTTAGTTATTAAGTTATTAATATTTAAAAAAAAACAAAGTGTAAACTATGACTTCAGCAGCACTAAAATGACAGTAGATCCACACCCCTTCAGGAGCAAGTTTGCTAGCAGGAATTGTAAGCTGCAAGTCTCTAGACCCTTCAGCTTTCTTCTGTTAATGTGACCTTCTTTTACAGTGGCTCTTATCTCCAAACCAAACTCAGCCCATTAGTTGACAGTGACAATGGAAACTGTATTTGCTGTGTGTGTGTGCTACTCTGCCTTCTCTTCTGAAACATTTCTGAAAATTACTGTTGGGGAAGTCCAATGTGAACTTGATGACCATATGAAACATCTTCTAACTACTCCACTGTTGCTTGGAAGAAAATCGTTAAGAGAGAAGTATCACTCTTTGAGTAAATGTGGCATCAACAACACTCCTGATGACACAGAAAATGGTATCTGTAGCAAAGTGTTAGAATCAGCAAGTACCACCGACTCAATAGAAATGTTTGAGAAAACTCCAGGAGATAGTGAAGGACAGAGGAGTCTGTTTTGCTGCAGTCCGTGGGGTCACAAAGAGTCACATACAACTTAGATGTTGGAACAACAAATCAGTCAGAAGGATATTTGAGAGAGATGGACTTTGTGCATGACTTTTAGAAATAATATACTTTATGCATATTTTCTTTTTATGTTTGCAGAAAACCCTGAATAACTCAAATAAAAGACCTCATCCAATGTGTACCAAATAAGTATTATTACATAGTTCAAGTAGAGAAAAAGTATTATTACATAGTACAAGTGGTGGCATGTTTCCTTCTGTAATGTACATGAAATGTACACAGCCTATAATTGGCTACATTTTAGAGTTAATGAAATATAATATATTCTATTTACATTATTGGAATGCCTTGAGATGTAGATATTTATTCCATTATTGGAATGCCTTGCTCTTTAAAGAGTATGATTATTAGCAATGAGTTGTTGATTATAACATTTCCTAGAAAGACAGATTAAAAATATAACCTGCTAATACAAATATGCCATGAGTTTCATCACTGCATTCTTTAGATGTCTGCGTAATTTTTCTGCCCTCCTTTCAATCTTGACACATTTTTAATTCATTGTCTGGGACAACTTGTATCAGTCAGGTTCATAGAAAATCTGACTAGCTTTGTATTAAGGAACAATGCTGTAATTATAGATGGAGCTTAAGTTGCCATATTGGAAAGATCAAAATCAATATTCAGATGAATACAAAGGACTTAAAATAGCTTCAGAATTTTGAAAATTAGTTCAATCGTTATTAATAAATAATTGAAACTAGTGGTAAAGAGCTTGTCTGTCAATGTAGGAGACATAGGAGATGTGAGTTTCATCCCTGGGTCAGGAAGATCTCCTGAAGGAGAGCATGGCAACCCACTCCAGTATTCTTGCTTGGAGAGCCCCCACTGACAGAGAAGCTTGGCAGGCTACAGTTCATAAGGTCACAGAGTCAGACACAACTAAAGTGACTTAGCATGCTTACTCCGTATTGTTAAGATCATGTTACCTCAAGGTTATAAATCATCTTGTTTTTCTTAAACAAACTATACAAGATTTTTAATGGAAGACTGGCTATTCTAAATGGAAATTTAAAAAGAACACACTACCATTTATTGACTTAAAAAATAATCACAACCAAGTGGAAAATTCTGAAAAAGATGGGAATACCAGACCACCTGACCTGCCACTTGAGAAATCTGTATGCAGGTCAGGAAGCAACAGTTAGAACTAGACATGGAACAACAGACTGGTTCCAAATAGAAAAAGGAGTACGTCAAGGCTGTTTATTGTCACCCTGCTTATTTAACTTCTATGCAGAGTACATCATGAGAAATCCTGGGCTGGAAGAAGCACAAGGTGGAATCAAGATTGCTGGGAGAAATATCAATAACCTCAGATATGCAGATGACACCACCCTTATAGCAGAAAGTGGAGAGGAACTAAAGAGCCTCTCGATGAAAAAGGAGAGTGAAAAAGTTGGCTTAAAACTCAACATTCAGAAAACTAAGATCATGACATCTGGTCCCATCACTTCATGGCAAATAGATGGGGGAACAGTGGAAACAGTGGCAGACTTTATTTTTTTTGGGGGGGGGGGAGCTCCAAAATCACCGCAGATGGTAACTCCAGCCATAAAATTAAAGGACACTTTCTCCTTGGAAGAAAAGTTATGACCAACCAAGACAGCTTATTAAAAAGCAGAGACTTACTTTGGCAACAAAGGCCTGTCTAGTCAAGGCTATGGTTTTTCCAGTAGTTATGTATGGGTGTGACAGTTGGACTACAAAGAAAGCTGAGCACTGAATAATTGGTGCTTTTGAAATGTGGTGTTGGTAAGGTTCTGAGAGTCCTTGGACTGCAAGGAGATCCAACCAGTCCATCCTAAAGGAAATCAGTCCTGAATGTTCATTGGAAGGATTGATGCTGAAACTGAAACTCCAATACTTTGGCCACCTGATGCAAAGAATTGACTCATTGGAAAAGACCCTGATGCTGGGAAAGATAGAAGGTGGGAGGAGAAGGGGACGACAGAGGATGAGATGGTTCGATGGCATCACCAACTCAATGGACATGAGTTTGGGTAAACTCTGGGAGTTAGTGATGGACAGGGAGGCTTGGCATGCTTCAATCCATGGGATCACAAAGAGTCAGACACGACTAAGTGACTGAACTGAAGATTTAAGAGCCATGTTTTATTCGGTGGGGTTTGTCAGATTTAAGCCTGGAAGCAGCATCTCAAGCAGTCCTGAGAGAACTGCTCTGAGGAGGCAGGGGGAGAGGGGGTAGGAGTCAGATTATATAGAAGTTTGCAACAAGGGGCAGGTGTCTGAAATATCAAAAGTATTTTTGTGAATGAAAGAAAATCAGATATCTCAAGTTAAGAAATTCAGTGTTTTTCTATGTATGAGAAGATGCAAGAGTCTGGGCTCACTGAAATCATTCTTTTCATAGGCATCTCAGCTATCTGGGCCAGTATCCTGTGTTTTCACATTTTGAGCTTCCTCGGGGCTCCTGGTTAGAGAGTGATTGAAGCCTGACAGCTACTGATCACAGGGATTCTTCTCCTTTGAGTGTCCTGGAGGGCTGGAATCGCTGATGACTGTGACATCCTTGTTTATTGTTATGGCAAGAAGTAGTCCAGTTCTCACATTTCATGGCATTTCTGCTACTTTATTATTATATGCTATTTAAATTTATAAACCCCTTTGTGCATGCCTGCTATTAATAAGCTGCTTCAGTCGTGTCCAACTCTCTGCAAACCAATGGACTGTAACCAGCTAGGTTCCTCTGTCCATGAGTTTCTCCAGGTAAGAATACCGGAGTGCATTGCCATTTCCTTCTCCAGGGGGCCTTCTCCACCCAGGGATGGAAACCAAGTCTCTTATGTTTCCTGAATTTGCATGTGGGTTCCTTAACACTAGTGCCACCTGGGAAGCCCTAATCAAATATATGTCAGGTGGCTCAGTGGTAAATAATCTGCTTGCAATGTGGAAGACATGAGTTCGATCCCTAGGTGGGGAAGATCCCCTGGAGAAGGGCATGGCTACCCGCTCCAGTAGTCCTGCCTAGAAAATCCCCATGGACAGAGGAGACTGGCAGGCTATAGTCCATGGGGTTGCGAGGAGTCTGACATGACTAAGTGTTTAAGCACAGCATAAATATGTATATATATATATATATATATATATATATATGTAAATTTTGTGTGATGTGTAGTCAAATCCTGAACCTTCATTTGCTTCTGCCTACCACAATAGTCCCTCATCTCTGAATCATGAATTCATCAAGTGTTCTATAATTTGTTGAGTAAACCTAGTAGCAATATTCATGCAATAACATCAATATGAACATGAGATATAATTGGAGTTTAAAAATATGGCCCCCAAATTCCTTGACTCTTCTCCCTTTAAGTTTACTACTGACTCAACCAAATGTACAGTGGTAAAGATCTAACTGACCTCTGAGGCCATTTGGAAGGCATGACTGGTGATTCCTATAAATCTTGGGCTTATTTGACTTCCCTGGTGGCTCAGACGGTAAAACGTCTGCCTACAATGCGGGAGACCTGGGTTCAATACCTAGGTGGGGAAGGTCTCCTGGAGAAGGAAATGGCAACCCACTCCAGTACTCTTGCCTGGAAAATCCCATGGACGGAGGATCCTGGTAGGGTACAGTCCATGGGGTCGCAAAGAGTCAGACACAACTGAATGACTTCGCTTTTGCTTTCGCTATTTCTTTTTACAGTTCAGTTACTGGGAAACTGTTCCTTTTCATCTTGAGTTCATGCTTTCTTAGACAGCTCCAGAGAAGTGTTCAGTCCAGGGCTAATTATGACCTACACTGAAGCAAGACCTTCTTGAAAACTTTCCATATCATGCTGTGAATTGAGTGTTTCTAGGTGGTGGTGGTTGTTGTTCAACTGCTCAGCCATGTCTGACTCTTTGTGAATACATGGACTGCAGTGTGCCAGGCTCCTCTGCCCTTCACTATCTCTGGGAGTTTGCTCAGATTCGTGTCCATTGAGTCAGTGATGCTAGTGGGTAGTGGTAACAGGCACCATTCCTGGATCAGCTCTGGGCATTGTTCCCTTTAATCCTCTCAGACCCCGCTTTCTGCAGTTCTTCATCCCATGCATGTGAGATCAGTTGCCTATGGGCTTTATCTTGGAGAGGCAGCCTCCCCAGATCTCTGGGCTTCTCCATTTCCACAGTTCTCTCTTCTCTGGTATTCTGTTGTATGAACTCCAGCCATCTTACTTTCCCTGGAGTCTCAGCTCTGTCTCCTCAGCTCATGAAACCAATCTGAGCTTCACTTGGATCTCCTCCTCCATAAACTCTTAACAAAATGAAAAGACAACAGTGGAATGGCAGAAAATATTCGCAAACAATGCAACCAACAAACGTTTAATTTCCAAAATATACAAACAGCTCAATATGAAAAAAAAAAAAACACCTAAATTTTTGACTCTTTGCGACCCCATGGACTGTAGCCCACCAGGTCCCTTTATCCGTGGGTTTTTCCAGGCAAGAATACTGGAGAAGATTGCCATTTCTTTCTTTAGGGGATCTTCCCAACCCAGGGATTGAACCCACATTTTCTGCAAATCTTCTGCATTGGCAGCAGATTCTTTACTGCTGAGTCACTGGGGAAGCCCTTCAATATGGGCAGGAGACCTAAATAGTCATTTGTCCAAAGAAGACATATAGATAGCCAACAGGAACATGAAAAGATGCTCAGCATCACTAACTACAAGAGAAATGCAAATCAAAACTAAAATGAGATATTACCTCACCCTGGTCAAAAAGGCCATAATCAAAAAAATCTACAAACAATACATGCTGGAGAGAATGAGGAGAAAAGGTGAAAAGGTCATATATTGTAAGGGATTATAAGTATACAAGAAAATACAATGGATTTAGAAATTTTAAGAAAGAACAAATTTGAAGAGCTTATGCTGTTTGATTTAAAGACTTACTTTGAGACTGAGTCTTAGTTCTATTGAAATAGGTATAAGAAACAAATATATTTAAAATGCAATATCTTAGTAAACCAAAAATTGAAAAGGATGATACTAATTTGGGAAAAAATAATATGATAAAGTGGAAAAAACGGAACACTCATACACTGTTGGTAGGAATGTAAATTGGTACAGTCACTATGGAAAACAGTATGAAGATTCCTCAAGAAACAAAAATAGAGCTACCATATGATCCAGCATTCTCACTCCTGAGAATATACCTGGACAGTACTCTAATTCAAAAAGACACAGATGCTCCAAAGTTCACAGAAGCACTGTTTTCAATAGCCAAGACACAGAATCAACCTAAATGACCCTAGACAGATGAATGGATAAAGGAGACATGGTATGTGAAATGAAAATATCTCCTGCCATATCAATAAACAATAAATGTGACAGCCATCAATGATTTCCAGTCTCCAAATGTTATGAGGGCTCTCTAAACTGCAATTCAACAGTTGCTGCCATCCCCTACGGTGATTGCTGAGGAACTGGGGGAACTCAGGAAGCGGCCATCTGCCACTTCTTAAGGTGAACAAGGAAACAGGATCTGCCCCCAGATAGCTGAGGTGTATATGAAAGGATTGAGTTCAGTGAGCCCTGTTGCTTGCATATTCCCATACATAGAATGATAAACTAATTAATTTGATATCTGATCTTTAATGTTCAGATTGAAGGCTCCCTTTGTTGCAAACTTGTGTGTAGCCTGACTCCCCATCCTGCTTCAGCTCCTTGGAGCAATTTTCTCAGAGATACTTAGATGCTGTTTCCTGGGCTCAGAGCCCTAAATATTCCCACCAAATAAAATAACTCTACTTTCAGGGTGTGACTATATTTTTTTAGTCAACAGGTACATATACAATGGAATGTTATTCAGTCATAAAAAAGGATGAAATAATGCCATTTGCAGCAACAGGGATGCAACTAGAAATTATCATACTAAGTGAAGTAAGTCAAACAAAGACAAATAACATATGATATCATTTATGTGTAGAATCTAACAAAATGACATAAATTAACCTATTTACGGGCTTCCCTTGTGGCTCAGCTGGTAAAGAATTCAGCTGCAACGTGGGAGACCTGGGTTCGATCTCTGGGTTGGGAAGATCCCCTGGAGAAGGAAAAGTCTACCCACTCCAGTATTCTGGCCTGGAGAATTCCATGGGACTGTATAGTCCATGAGGTCACAAAGAGTCGGACACAACTGAGCAACTTGCACTTTCACTTTCACTTTTCAACCTGTTTACAAAACAGAAGTAGACTCACAGATATAGAAAACAAACTTGTAGTTACCAAAGGGGAAAAGTGGGGAAGGATAAATCAGGAATTTGGGATTAACAGAAACACAACAACTATGTATCAATTAGATAAACAGCAAGGACCTAATGTATAGCACAAGGAAATATATTCAACATCTTGTAATAAACCATAATGGAAAAGAATCTGAAGAACATATACATCTGTATCTATCTATCTATAACTGAATTACTTTGCTGTATATCAGAAAACTAATAACACTGTAAATCAACTCTATTTCAATTTGAAATAAGTAATAATCAGGGTAATTATAGATCTAACCTATAAGCTTCCCTTCTCTCAGGGCTTGATTTCCTATGTTGTCTGATGACTGGCATCTGAAATACCAATGTTTCATATACTTCACTGCTTTTTTTCTGTTTCAAGCCAGAGGAAAATCTCATCACTGCTGGTCCATGAGAGCTAGAAATGTCAATCTCAACAATATTCATGTGGATCTTGATTTCATCTCTGATGATACATACCCATGAGAAGAAATTGAATTATGAAAAAATATTTTTATTAATAATGTTTTAGATGAATAGGAATTGGAAGGACTGATGCTGAAGCTGAAACTCCAATACGTTGGCCACCTGATGCGAAGAACTGACTCACTGGAAAAAACACTGATGCTGGGAAAGATTGAAGGCAGGAGAAAAAGGGGATGACAGAAGATGAGATGGTTGGACCGCATCACTGACTCGATGGACATGAGTTTGAGCAAGCCCCAGGAGTTGGTGATGGACAGGAAAGCCTGATATGC
This sequence comes from Giraffa tippelskirchi, assembly GCF_054371585.1. Classification (NCBI taxonomy): domain Eukaryota; kingdom Metazoa; phylum Chordata; class Mammalia; order Artiodactyla; family Giraffidae; genus Giraffa; species Giraffa tippelskirchi. Next base: position 68,767,417 of record NC_137279.1, read on the forward strand.
TGCAGTCCATGGGCCTGCACAGAGTCAGACACGACTGAGTGACTGAACTGAACTGAACACTAAATGCGTTAGCAATAAACCCATTATAATGATATGCTATGAAAAAAAGTATATATGCATTTAGATTTCTTTGCAAAGGCAGAACTTACACATTTAAAAACACTTAGAATAGAAAAAAATTTAAAATGGATACATTAGTCTGTGAAATGTCATTAATTAAGCTTCATGGGAATGTTGCCACTAATATTTTACTCTATATGTAGACATTTCATCCAATCCATTTTTCATGTTTCCTGATAAAGACAAGAATGGGAGAAGAGGGAAAACATGGTGATAATGTTTTAATGCATGTAAGCTATTAATGATTTTGAATGAAATCTTCTAGGAGAGGATGATTGAAGTGGAGGAAAGGACATCTGTCATAGGAACTGAGGAACATAAGAGATTGATAAGCTAAGGTATGGTTAGATCCTCTATGTGGATTTTTAAATTCCCACAAGTGGTGACAAGTATTAATACTGGGGAGAACAATCATAAGCCAGGTGCTATAAATCAAAGGCATCAAACATAATGAATGCCTAGAATCTAAATCCAACACCTTCCTTCTCCCAATATTGTACATCAAAGAAATATCTGGAAGTGATAATGCAGAGCAAGAAAGACATCTGACTTTATACAAGGCTAGAAATTTTGGAAAATAATATAAAGTTACTTTATTGAGTGAGCCATGGGGATGCTGGATTGCCAAAAAGAGTGGGAGTGGAGAAGAAAGCCTAATTTTAGAAAGAGCAATAGAGTCAAAGTGATGATTCTGAAAAGTGGTTGATGTTATTTAAAAAGTTGGCTTTTGACACACCTTCAATTTCAGAAGGGACACTGGGTGAATTTTCACAGGTTTCAGCAGGTGACAATTTGTCCTGAAACCAGTGTTCTCCTAGACACCCAAGGAGAACTGTCCAGTGCATGGAGAGACTGTAGTCTGGTGGGTCTGAAGCAATTGCCACTGCTGGGTTTTAGCAGTAAATGGAAAGCCAGCTCTAAATAACCTATTTTGGGGACTGGGTTCTAAGGCAGTTTGCAACCTGGAAGGAGCTGATGAATAAAGTGACTATTGTGTCATAAACAATGCCAGTCATCCAATTGTACGCTAAGATGGGGTCTACACATCAAGCCCACTGGGAGCATTGTTGTTGGATATATAACCAGGTTTCCTATAGAACAGGCAGAAAGAACTTATGTATATTAAGAACATTTACATAGAGCACTTACAGAAAAATTGTAGGTCATATCAAACTCAGGACAAGCCATTGAATTTATATTTTGTATGCACTCCTCAAGGCATTCAGCCATGAATAAAGATCTCTTAATACTGGAATTTCTGTACATACTTATTAATGAAATGTTGCCAAAAGAAATCATACCGATCTGATTTTATTGTCCTTGTGATTGCATCAGCTTAATATTTCAAAAGGCCTAGGAGTTATTTCCTCAACTACATAAAAGAAGTAGGCTATAATACTGAGAATTATAAGAAAATTATATCAGTTCAGTCAATTCAGTCTCTCAGTCGCGTCCGACTCTTTGCAACCCTATGGACTGCAGCATGCCAGGCTTCCCTGTCTATCACCAACTCCTGGAGCTTACCTGAACTCATGTCCATAAATTTGGTGATGCCATCCAACCATCTCATCCTCTGTCATCCCCTTCTCCTCCTGCCTTCAATCTTTTCCAGTATCACAGTGTTTTCCAATGAGTCAGTTCTTCCCGTCAGGTGGCCCAAGTATTGGAGTATCAGCTTCAGCATGGTGCTCAGCTTTCTTTATAGTCCAATTCTCAAATCCATATACGACCACTGGAAAAACCATAGCTTTGGCTAGGCAGACAATTGTTGGCAAAGTAATGTCTCTGTTTTTTAATTGCTAAGTTTGTCATAGCTTTCCTTCCAAGGAACAAGTGTCTTTTAATTTCATGGTTGTAGTCACCATCTGCAGTGATTTTGGAGCCCTTAAAAATAAAGTCTCTCACTTTTTCTCAGTTTCCCCATCTATTTGCCATGAAGTGATGGAACCGGATGCCATGTTCTTAGTTATCTGAATGTTGAGTTTTAAGCCAACTTTTTCACTCTCCTCTTTTACATTCATCAAGAGGCTCTTTAGTTCCTCTTTGCTTTCTACCATAAGGGTGGTGTCATCTGTATATCTGAGGTTATTGATATTTCTCCTGGCAATCTTGACTCCAGCTTGTGCTTTATCCAGGCCAGAATGTCTCATGATGTACTCTGCATATAAATTAAATAAGCACGGTGACAAGGTACAGCCTTGATGTACTCCTTTTCCGATTTGGAAATAGTCTGTTGTTCCATGTCCAGTTCTAACTGTTGCTTCCTGACCTGCATACAGATTTCTCAAGAAGCAGGTCAGGCGGTCTAGTATTCCCATCTCTTGGAGAATTTTCCACAGCTTATTGTGATCCACACAGTCAAAGGCTTTGGCATAGTCAATAAAGCAGAAGCAGGTGTTTTTCTGGAACTCTCTTGCTTTTTCTATGATCCAATAGATGTTGGCAATTTGATCTCTGGTTCCCCTGCCTTTTCTAAATCCAGCTTGAACATCTGAAAGTTCACAGTACACGGACGGTTGATGCGTGGCTTAGAGAATTTTGAGCATCACTTTGCTAGCGTGTGATTTTATTAAAATGAGGAATTACACCATAAAGGGCATTGCTTTTATTTTTGACAGGTTTATTCACTAGCATGCCATATATTATTTCTGATAAATAATTGTAAATAATTACATTAACAAGTTCTCAAGGGAAAAAAACTCATTGTTTAACTAAGTTACTCCTTCTTCTTTCATTCAACACATTTTTTTTTAAGTTCCTACTACATCAATTGATGGTTGCATTAGTAATAATACAGAATCCAGATTTTGTTCTTTTACTTTCAAATCAAGAAATAGATTAATAGACATGTTGAATAAAAAAAAATAGTCACAACATGAAAGTAGAGAGATATTTTATTTGATGGGAATGTTAAGGACTCTAAGAGGCAGTCTCTCAGTAACCCTGAGAAAACTGCTCCAAGGAGCCAGGAGAGGGAGTCAAGCTACATACTAGTGTAATAAAGGGAGCAGTCAGTCTGAACTTCAAATAATTTTCCACAGTTTGTTGTGATCCACATAGTCAAAGACTTTAGCAAAGTCAATAAAGCAGAAGTAGATGCTTTTTACTGGAATTCTCTCGCTTTTTCTATGATCCAATGGATGTTGGTAATTTGATCTCTGGTTCCTCTGCTTTTTCTAAATCCAGCTTGAACATGTGGAAGTTAGTTCATGTACTGTTAAAGCCTAGCTTGGAGAATTTTGAGCATTACTTTGCTAGCATGTGAGATGAGTGCAATTGTGAGGTAGTTTGAGCATTCTTTGGCATTGCCTTTCTTTGGGATTGGAATGAAAACTGACGTTTTCCAGTCCCGCGGCCAGTGCTGAGTTTTCCAAATTTGCTGGCATATTGAGTGCAGCTCTTTAACAGCATCATCTTTTAGGATTTGAAATAGCTTAGCTGGAATTCCATCTCCTCCACTAGCTTTGTTTGTAGTGACACTTCCTTATGTCCACTTGATTTCACATTCCAGGATATCTGGCTCTAGGTGAGTGATCACACCATCATGGTTATCTGGTTCATGAAGGTCTTTTTTGTATAGTTCTTCTGTGTATTCTTGCCACCTCTTCTTAATATCTTCTGCTAGGTCCATACCATTTTCATCGTTTGTTGTACTCATCTTTGAATGAAATACCCCTTTGATTTCTCTAATTTTCTTGAAGAGATCGCTAGTCTTCCCAATTCTATTGTTTCCTCTGTTTCTTTGCATTGGTCACTGAGGAAGGCTTTCTTATCTCTTCTTGTTCTTATTTGGAACTTTGCATTCAGATGGATGTATCTTTCCTTTTCTCCTTTGCCTTTCACTTCTCTTCTTTTCTCAGCTATTTGTAAGGCCTCCTCAGGCAACCACTTTGACTTTTTGCATTTCTTTTTCTTGTGGATGGATATAACAGGACCCTCTTAAAACAAAGTTGAGTCAGTGGCTTGGCACTCAGGAAAAGTTGAAATTAGAAGGATAATTTGATGTGATTCTGGGGAACAGGTGAGAAAGGATGTTGGAAGGGGATATAGCCATAGGATTTTAGAAGAGGGAGCTTCTTGTGCAAAGTCACGAATGCCTAATAGAACAAGGCAGATTCTCATAAAGACAAGCTTTAATGTCTAGCGCCCAATATGAAAATTAAAGTAACAAAAAGAAAATAGAAGGTTAAATATGGCCTAGGTTACAAATGACCTTGTGGCCAATGCTATCAAGGTGACAATTTCCTATAAAGTCTATTGTGAGTTATTTCCCCCTGAGGGGCTTCCCTAGTGGCTCATAAGGTAAAGAATCTACCTGCAATGCACGAGAAATAGGTTCGATCCCTGGGTCGGGAAGATCCACTGGAGAAGGGAATGGCAAGCCACTCCAATGTTCTTGCCTGGAGAATCCCAGGGACAGAGGAGCCTGGTGGGCTACAGTACATTGGGTCATAAAGTGTTGGACATGACTGAGCGACTAACAATTTAACTTTTCTTTTTCAATCTGTTATCTGGGGAGGATTTTTCTCTCTCTCCATACATGTTCTCTTTCTGTTGTATCTATTTAACCCATGTCAGTGACTCTGTCTTTCACTGGTTTTTATAGGAAATCTTACCTGTAAAACACATTTCTCACCTATTATAGATTTTTACTGAAACTTTGGGAGAAACATGAAGGGCTCAATTCCCTTGTGTAACAGCTTTCTGCCACTTTGTTTCTCCTTACTCTCTCCCTCTCCAGATTTGTTTCCTTCTTGGTACAAATTAGTTTCCCTTGAAACCTGATTTAAGTCCTTCCAGAATCCAGAAACTTGATAACTAGGAGACTTGTTAATTAAGATACTTGCTCTCAAATGTGAGTCTCTACTTAGAATTTGAGCTGCATACTCAGAAAACTCTTCCTGGTCTAACTTACTGCTTACTGTTCTGATGAGAACATATATACTACACAAATTCACTGTGGAAAACCTACCCTGTCCTATTACTTCTGAAATTCATATATTATGTTTTGATGAGATTAAAAAATACATAATAAACTTTTAGTAATTTCTTCTTTAAAATAAAAATAAAATCAAAGCATTATCTCAAAAGAGCCATTTATTTGGCAGATAGAAATTTAACTTTTGACCTTACAAACTATACTCTAGTGTAAACTCACAAAAAAGCTGTACCAATGAAACATTAAAATAAGAATGTTTTATTAAAAAACAGAAGACCTCCTTGCAAATAGATGTGACTTCTCAACTCCAGTATACTATCTACTGTTACTTAATTTCAGAGACTTGATTTCCACATTTAACTTGTACAGTGCTTACACTGTATAATTTATATTGTAAGAGTTATTGATAAGGTTTACATAGTGTCTAAAATAGGGGGTACTTAACAACCCCTCAAATTCAAATACATACACATACATACATGGTTCTAATGTGTGTATATTTTGGAGTAAATAAGCTGGACAAGTAACTGGACCTATGCCCACAGAAGAATCATCAATTTCAAAATATACCTCTTCAAATTTGATGCACTGGTTTTCTAATTGTTCCAAATATAGGTCAATCAATATAATTAATACAGTGGCATATTAAGGCTCAGTCATTCTACACAAATACAGTAACCATCTTTTTCCATATATGTCAGCTCTAGAATGGTATTTAGCTGTTAACAAATTAACATATTAAAGCTATGAATATTACATAGTATTAGAGCCATTCTTCAGAAAGGCTAATTATTTTAATTCTAGGCCTTGGATTTGCATTTGCCTATCTAAAGTATGTCACTTTCCACTGCAGTTGTAGGTTCATCTGCATTCCGAAGTCGTGTGCCTCCATTCTTTGTTTCACCCTCTGAACACAGTTATTTAAGCATATTTTGTTCTAGTGAGTTTATATGTGCTGCAGGCGGGTGCCAGTTCCTGTTGCAGCTGTGCATATATTTTAGAATGGGCTACCAGAGAACATCCCCTTCATGGATCACTGCCTTGTAGTGGCAAAGCGGCTTGCATTACTCAATGAAGTTATGAGCCATGCCACACAGGGCCACCCACTGCAGAGCGCCAAAGATTGATGCCTTTGAACTGTGGTGCTGGAGAACGTCCCTTCAACAGCAAGGAGATCAAACCAGTCAAGCTTAAGGGAGATCAACCCTGAATATTCACTGGAAGGTCTGATGAGGAAGCTGAAGCTCCAGTATTTTGGTCAACTGATATGGACAGTGACTCACTGGAAAAGTCCCTGATGCTGGGAAAGATTGAGAAAAGGAGAAGAGAGCATCAGAAGATGACATGGCTGGATGACATCACTGGTGCAATGAACGTGAACTTGGGCAAACTCCAGGAGATACTGAGGGACAGGGAGGCCTATCTTGCTACAGTCCATGGGGTTGCAAAGAGTTGGACATAACTGGGCAACTGAACAACAACAACCATAGAACACAGAGTGCAGTGACATACGCCATTCACAAAGGTCTAGTCTGATTTGTATTGGATTAGTACTTCCAGAAAGCAAACGCAGGAACTAAATGACAGCCTTTCAAACCTTAGGCCTTTGAAACCTCTGGACATTGATTACAGAGGTGATGCTGAAGCAGAGTCTGACTGTCATAAAGGAGCAAAAATTTGTACAACAATTTCCTTTGAAAGACTAACCAGTACATTGAATTCTTATTAATGAAAGCACATTTGATTAAATGGTCTATGGCTTCTTAAAGCAAATAATATGCTTACAAAGTGCTTTTTGCATCAGGAATATTTTGTTGTAAAAACCATGAAGAACTAGAAACAAAACAGCTCTCATTATTTTGTGTAATTTGTTTTGTGTACTTTTTTTGAAAAGGATGAAAGACTCTGGCATTATGGTTTATTGTGATTTTAGTTTTTTTTGTTTCCCTTCCAAAGTCAAAGAATTCCACTGAGATACTGTACTTTCTCCTGTGTTGCTTTGTTCTAAATGCCTGGGAGCTAACACATTCTGTGCATTTCCTAGGTTCCAGTATTAGCTGTTTTCCATCTAGATCCACCTTTGGGAAGTGTTGACAATAGACTGTAATGTGGGGAGAGAGAGAAGTCATAGTATTTGTTCCTCTTCTTCTCTGTGTAGATGGTGTTTTGAGCAGTAATCCAGCTGGTACTAGTGGTAAAGAACTTGCCTGCCAATGCAGGAGACATAAGAGATGTGGGTTCAATTCCTGGGTTGGTAAGATCCTCTGGAGAAGAAAATGGCACCTCACTCCAGTGTTCTTGCCTGGAGAATCCCATGGACTGAGGAGCCTGGGGGGCTACCATCCATAGGGTCGCAAAGAATCGGACATGACTGAGGTGACTTAGCTCAGCACCTATCTCTACCATGGTTTCAATTTCTCTTCAACAGTACATCTTGTTAGATTCTATTTGATGATCTCCCCTTTTGGGGTCTTATAATCCACTGTGGTATATTGGATAACATCCTCTCCTCAAATCTTTCCAAGTCTTAATCCCCGGAATCTGTAAATATATTACTTTACATAGAAAAGCAAACTTTGCAGATACAATTTTACTAAGAATTTTGAGATGGAAATATCATCTTGGATTATTTGGGTGCAACCAGTATACCCACAAGGGTCCTTAGAAGCCAAAGACAAGAGGGCCAAAGGAATCAAACAATATACTGATCTGAATGAGAATGAAATTATGATATATCAAAATGCATGGGATGGACTTACACAAAGACAGAGAGAAATTTATAACATTCTATAGTTACATTAAAAAATAAAAGGCTAAAAAAAAATCAATATTATTAACTCCCTTCCTCAAGAGACAAGAAAAAGAAGAGCAAAATAAACTCAAAGGAGCATAAGTGATAACTAAAAAGATAAGAACAGGAATAAATTATTGGAAAGAGAAAAACAATAGGAAAAAAATCTGATACTTTAAAAAGATTAAACTGGTAAAATCTCTAGCAAAACTAGTAAACAAAAGAAAACAAAAAGTGAAAAAGACACTATCAATGTTAAGAAGAAAACAGGAGATATCATTACAGACTGTAGAAATTAAAAGGGTTAATAAGGAAATACAACAAACATTTCTATACACAAAAATGTAATAACTTAAGATAAAATGGTTCAATTTCACCACAACTCACCTATATGAAAGGGATCATTTGTTTGGTCCTATAATTATTAAGAAAATTTCATTTGTAATTTAAAAATTCCTGAAAGGAAATGTCCAAGCCCAGATAGTTTCACTTGAAAATTATATCAAAGTTTTAAAAAGAATTAACACTAGTACTAAATAAGTTTTAGAGGAAACAGAAGAAGAGATAGTTTAAGGGCACTTTCTTAATTTGCCAGTTATCTTAAAAATCTGTGACAACATCGTACATAATGGTGAAAAACTGTACATTTTGGGAAATCACTACAGACACTATAGACATTAAAAGAATAGTAAAGAAATACAATTAAAATTCTATGCTGAAATATTTGATAAACTAGATGACATGAAACAGTTACTTGGAAGATGCAAATTGTCAAAACTCATGCAAGAAGAAATAGACAATATGAATAGCCCTTTGTCTGTTAAAAAAAATAAAATAAAATGGAAGCAATAATTAACAACATTCCAAAGCAGAAAACGCTAGGATCAACTGGGTTGATTGGTGAAATCTACTGAACATTTATGGAAAAATTATACTAAATCTCTACAAACTTTTCAGAGGATTGAAGTAGACAGCATATTTCCTAACTCATATTATGAGGCCAGCATTACACTTACAATCAAACCAGACAACAACATTACAAAAGAAAATTATAGACAAGTATCTCACAAACTTAGATGTTTTAAAAAAGGCAGAGAACCAGAGATTAAATTGCCAACGTCCATTGGATCATTGAAAAAACAAGAGAGTTCCAGAAAAACATCATTTCTGCTTTATTGCCTATGCCAAAGCCTTTGACTGTGTGGATCACTATAAACTGTGGAAAATTCTGAAAGAGATGGGAATACAAGACCACCTGACCTGTCTCTTGAGAAACCTGTATCAAGGTCAGGAAGCAACAGTTAGAACAGGACATGGAACAACAGACTGGTTCCAAATAGGAAAAGGAGTACGTCAAGGCTATATACTGTCACCCTGCTTATTTTACTTATATGCAGAGTACATCATGAGAAACGCTGGGCTGGAGGAACACAAGGTGGAATCAAGATTGCTGGGAGAAATATCAATAACCTCAGATATACGGATGACACCACCCTTATGGCAGAAAGTGAATAATAACTAAAGATCCTCTTGATGAAAGTGAAAGAGGAGAGTGAAAAAGTCGGCTTAAAACTCAACATTCAGAAAACTAAAACCATGGCATACAGTCCCATCACTTCATGGCAAATGGATGGGGAAACAGTGGAAACAGTGGCTGACTTTATTTTTTTGGGTTCCAAAATCACTGCAGATGGTGATTGCAGCCATGAAATTAAAAGACACTTACTCCTTGGATGGGAAGTTATGACCAACCTAGACAGCATATTAAAAAGCAGAGACATTACTTTGTCAACAAAGGGCTGTCTAGTCAAGGCTATGGTTTTCCAGTAGTCATGTATGGATGTGAGAGTTGGACTATAAAGAAAGCTGAGCACCGAAGAATTGATGCTTTTGAACTGTGGTGTTGGAGAAAACTATTGAGAGTCCCTTGGACTGCCAGAAAATCCAACCAGTCCATCCTAAAGGTGATTAATCCTGGGTGTTCATTGGAAGGACTGATGTTGTAGCTGAAATTCCAATATTTTGGCCACCTGATGCGAAGAGCTGACTCATTTGAAAAGACCCTGATGCTGGGAAAGATTGATGGCAGGAGGAGAAGGGGACAACAGGAGATAAGATGGTTGGATGGCATCACTGACTCAATGGACATGAGTTTGGGTAAACTCCAGGAGTTGGTGATGGACAGGGAGGCCTGGTGTGCTGTGGGTCATGGGGTCACAAATAGTCGGACACGACTGAGTGACTGAACTGAACTGAACTGAACTAGATGTAAAAATTCACAACAAAATTTTAGCAAGTGATTTTTTGTTATTAGTGTATATAATTGCAAAACAAATTTCTGCATATGAATTGTATCCTGTGACTTTACTGAGTTCACTGATAAGCTCTAGTAGTTTCTATTAACATTTCTTGAATTTTCTATGTACAACATCATGTCATCTACACACAGTGACAGTTTTACTTCTTCTTTTCCAATTTGAATTCCTTTCATTTCTTTTTCCTCACTGATTGCTACACTAGGACTTCTAAAGCTATGTTCAATAAAATAGTGATAGCGGACCATCCTAGTCTTATTCCTAATCTTACAGAGAATGCTTTCAGTTTTTCATCATTAAATATGATGTTAGCTATGGATTGTCATATGTGCCTTTATTATGTTAAAGTGTGGTCCCTTTATGCCACTTTCTGGGGAGGTTTTTCTTTTCTTTTTGTTTTTATCCTAAATGGATTTTGAATTTTATCAAAAGATTTTTCTGCATCTGCAGAAATGATCATATGGTTTTTATTTTTCAATTTATTAATGTAATTTATCAGATAGTTTAATTTGCAGATATTGGAAAATCCTTGCATCTCTGGATAAATCCCACCTGATCATGGTGTAAAAAAAGAAAAACAATCCTATTTACTATCACATCAAAAAGAATAAAAAAAAAATGAATAAAACTACCTAAGGAGGCAAAAGAATTCTATTCTGAAACCTATAAGACACTGATGAAAGAAATCAAAGATGACACAAACAGATGGAAAGATATAGCACATTATTGGACTGGAAGAAGCAAAAGTGTGAAAATGACTATACTACCAAAGGCAATCTATAGGTTTTATGCAAACCTTATTGAATTGCCAATGGCATTTTTCACAGAAGTAGAACTAATTGCTTAAAAAATCTCTGTGGAAACACAAAAGACCCTGAATACCCACAGCAATCTTAAAAAAAAAAAAAAATGGAGCTGGAGGAATTAGGCTCCCTATATTACAAAGGTACAGTAGTCAAAACAAAAGAGGATGGTATTGGTACAAAAATAGACATACAGATCAATGGAACAAGATAGAAACCCCAAAAAAAATCCACACACCTATGGTCAACAAACTATGACAAAGGAGGCAAGAATATACTATGGAGAAAAGACCGTCTCTTTAATAAGTGGTACTGGGAAAATTGGACAGCTACATGGAAAAGAATAAAATTAGAATATTCTCTGATACCACACACAGAAATAAACTTAAAATAGCTTAAAGACCTAAATGTAACCCAAATTGTAAAATATTTAGAGGGAAAACACAGCAGAACACTCTGTGACATAAATTTCAGCAATATCTCTTTTAAACTTAAAAGTTTTTGCATAGCAAAGGAAATCAAAAACAGGTGAAAAGATAATGCACAGAATGGAAGAAAATGTTTGAAAATGATTGAACTGACAAGGGATTAATTCCCAATTAAAAAATTCCCAATTAATTCCCAGTTGTATATAAACAGTATATACAACTCAATATCAAAAATGAAAAGAAAACTCAAGCAACCCAACCAAAAAATGGACAGAAGTCCTAAATAAACATTTCTGCAAAGAAGATACACAGATGGCCAAAAGGCACAAGAAAAGGTGCTCAACATCGCTAATTACTAGAGAAATGCAAATCAAAACTACAGCGAGGTATCACCTCACACCAGTCAGAATGACCATCATCAAAAACGTACAAATAATAAATTTTGGAGAGGGTATGGAGGAAAAGGAAACCTGCTATACTGTGAGGTGAATATGTAAAATGGTACAGCCACTATGGAGAACAGTTTGGAGGTTCCTTAAAAAGCTAAAATAGAGCTACCACAAGAGAGAAATATCAACAACCTCAGATATGCAAATGATACCACCCTAATGGTACAAAGCAAAGAGAAACTAAAGAGCCTCTTGATGAAGGTGAAAGAGGACAGTGAAAAGGCTGGCTTAAAACTCGACATTCAAACTACTAAGATCATGACATCCAGTCCCATCACTTCATGGTAAATAGATGGGGAAAAAATGGGAATTTTGGCAGATTTTATTTTCTTGAGCTGCAAAATCACTGCAAATGGTGACTGCAGCCATGAAATTAAAAGTCACTTCCTCCTATGACAAACCTAGACAGCTTATGAAAAAAGCAGAGACATTACTTTGCTGAGAAAGGTCTGTATAGTCAGTTATGGTTTTTCCAATAGTTACGTACAGATGTGAGTTGGACCATAAAGAAAGCACTGAAGAATTGATACCTTTGAACAGAGAGTCCCTTGGACAGCAAGGAGATCAAAATAGTCAATCCTAAAGGAAATCAACCCTGACTATTCATTGGAAGAACTGATGCTGAAGCTCCAATACCTTAACCCCCTGATGCAAAGAACTGACTCATTGGAAAAGACTCTGATACTGGGAAAGATTGAAGGCAAAAGAAGAGGGTAGCAGAGGTTGAGATGGTTGGATAGCATCACTGATTCAATGGACATGAACTTGGGCAAACTTTGTGAGATAGTGATGGACAGAGAGGCCCAGTGTGCTGCAGTCTATGGTATCACAAAGAATTGGACACAACATAGTGACTGAACAGCAACAAGTGATCCTTCAACTACACTGCTAGGCACATATCTGGAAAAACTGTGCAACTCCAATGGTCACAGCAGCACTATTTACAATAGCCAGGACATGGAAGCAATCTAAATGTCGATCAACAGATGAATGGATAAAGAAGATATGGTATGTATTTTTTACATTTTAGTTTCATTCTTATGCAGTATTCTGCATTCCTTCCTGCACATTCAGGCTGAATTCTGAGAATCTGAATGGGCCACCTCATTTAATAAAAGAGCTGAGATTTTCAGCTTATCTAAAATGATGCAAAGAAGGTAGGCATGTGAAGAGAATAAATGGAGGGCAAGAAAATGTGGAACTAGTGGAAATAAAATTAAAAATCTATTGAAAATAACATTAAAATACATGATGCAAAAAGAGAGGATAGAGAGGGAACTAATGAATACACTTAAGCAAAAAAAATAAAAAAACCTAGCTAGCCTGATAATTTTATACAAATGGTCTAAATATTTTATATATGATAATATATAACATTTCCTTCACAGAGGCATTTGTGTGCTTTTAGCTGACAATTACCTCTGAACCACCAGGAAACTCTTTATTAGAAACCTGAACAGAGGAACTAAAAAATATGGTTGAAAACAGATACCTAAAATACTGCTTTATTGACTTAGTCAAAATCATTAGCTATATTTTTATTTAATTTATAGATGAATAAGAATTTTCAGAAATGTGAATTATAATACTGGATAGGCCAAAAAATTTGTCTGGATTTTTCCATAACAACTTACAGCCCAATAATTGTAAATTGTTTTAAATTATTGATGGAAGTTCTAAGCCAACATTTATTTTTCAAAATCTCTTTTGTAAAGCCATTTGCCATTAAAAAAAAAATGCCCTTTGAGAATGTTTTGAAATTCTTGCTGGAGATTTTAAAATATTTTTAAACGTCCATTTTTTCATAAACTTCATGACATACTCTGTTCCACCAGAATTCTAATATACTGCAAACCCCTGTTGAGTAAAAAAGATTTCTATGTAGTTCATATGTCTTTTTTCTGACTAATGGAAAACAAATGAAATGATGAAAAAGTCGCATTAGAGTCAGTCACACATCATAAATTGCCTTTCTTAGTGTGTCATTGTATAAAATGACTTGATGTGCCTCGAGGGAGAATTCCATTAAAATGCATACCCTTTTCATTCAGAAGCTTAGCTTCATAAAGAAGGAGAGACAGAAAAGTGTATTAACCCTCATCTGAACAGCTTGATGTTATAATAGATGCAGACAACTATAGCTGGGAACCAGTGAAAAATTTTAAAGAATGGAACATACCACTTCTATAATATTCCCTGTGTAATGAGAAGATTAATAGATTTCTAAATTCCTATTTTCTTCTTTTAAACTGCCTAAAGTACCCACCCATTACCATAAAACTCATACAATTCTGTTGTAAGTGAATAGTAGAAATAGTTGTGCAAACTGGTCATTTAATCAAAATATATTAAATTTTCTCTTTCCAGGTAAAGAATCCGCCTGCAATGTGGGAGACCTGGGTTCAATCCTTGAGTTGGAAGATCCTCTGAGAAGGGAACATCTACCCACTCCAGTACTCTGGCCTGGAGAATTCCATGGACTGTATTGTCCATAGGATCGCAAAGAGTTGGACATAACTGAGCAACTTTCACTTTCATAAACTCATCATGGGAACGGTTTTAAGCGAGAAGCTCAACACCAATAAGCCTTGTATATAAATTCTGTAATTGGCTGATACTAAATGATACACTGTCTTACACACACCCACATACACACACAATTTTAAAGTCCTCTCAAAATTAAAACAAATGAAAAAGAATGAAAAATACTTTTCATTTATACTATTTGTTACATTATATTTACAATCCATTTAGCGTAACTCAATTTTATTTTGCAAAAATAAACAGTAATTTTGTACAGTCTCTAAATCCAGCAGCACCATTCATGTAAAATCTGACTCACATGGCCACATTCCACAGCCTTGATATTTTTCCAATTGTTTATTTTCCATTATCACTACTAAACCTTTTCATATTGATATGATGGACACTTATGCGTGAGACGGAAATTTAAAAATGGTGCCCATACTGGTGGCAGTAAAATTTAATCTAAGATACTAGATAGTACAGCATTTGTCAGTGTTTATTTTATCATGTAAAATACATGTGGAGTCATCTTTATTTGAGTCTACTACTCAAACAATCCTTTTATAGAGAGTTTTGTTGAGAAAAACCAGCCCTTAGCTGTGAAATACACAAAAATAAGAACATTACTAAGATGAGTATACGTGAAGTTACCATCCCAATTTCCATAACATTTTTATTCCATTTTTACAGGACCTCAAATCCTTTGAAGAACATTTTCACATTTTTTCCCACTCTATTTTCTCACCTTTTAGCTGCTGCCTAGTGACAGCTATCATAACTTGAGTATCCGATTTACCATCTTTCTGTCCACCACAGACATTGTGATTTTATTGAAGAAACATATTTTCCACACAGTAATTTTTCCAGCATTTCTAAACTCCACAGATTGAATCTTTTCCTCCATTTTATTAGCTTCACACACTTATGGTCAGATTCTAGCCAAGTATTATCCAATAGAAATATAACACAACCATACTAAAAAACAGTGTAGTACACCACACATTGTGTTTAGAAATAGGCGAAATTAATTTTAATTCTATATTGTACCTACACCAATGTATCCAAAGTATTTGACATTGGTGAAAATTCCTCTATTAAAATTATAATATGGTCCACCCAAGCCATTATTAACAAGAAAATTTATGGTTTATAAGCAACTTGAAACTTTGGAAAACCTGAGAAAACTGAGAGAATTATAAATAGAACAAAATCTATTTTCAGCCACTCTGATTTAAAAAACGTTTTTTGAAACAGGAATCAAAGTTGTGACAAAGAATATAGAGTGACATTTTTCTTTCACAACAGCAGAGATATAATGCCTAATATAATATTAGCAAGAGAAAAATGTGTTTTCTCTTTTTATTATAATACAATTAATTTTGATATGCCAGTGAAATGCTCACTGATTTTCTTTGAAATAATTTCAATAAAAATAATTATAGAATATAGTTCTCAAAAGAAGCTCATCTTCTTAATGACACTCAAATTAGAAAAATTACTTTTTATTATCACTCTGTATTTTCCACATATGTTGTATTTCAATGACATTTTTGGAAGGTTACAGGTAAGCTTATTACTATTTTTCTTCTGCTCTGAAGTAATTGATATCAGCTTTCTTTTTGTGTCTGCATTGAAAAATTACAAAACTCCTTATTGCAGCCATAATTTCCACATGTCCATTAGCAATTCCCTTTGCCAAAATAATAATAGTAATAATAACTTCTGTCTTTTAAACTAAATTTGTGTTTCAATTTTGGTCAAATATACTTTAGTATATCAAACTATAATATTTAATTGAAAAGAAACACAACTAAATAGAAACTGTCAAAAACTGACAGTTCTGGTTTCCTAGTAGCTATTTAATTTCATAAGAAAATTGTTGAAGTAAGATAAAAGATTAATATAACAAGTGAAGCAAAATACACAGAAATATAGTCATCTCAGTTTTAAAGAGAAAACTCCCTTTAAGCATGTCTTTATTGAGGATTAAAATATATATGCAACTTCTATATAAAATGTGTGTATGTGCATTTATCTATCTCTAAGACTGAAAGGAAAACAGAGATTTACAAGTGGGAAGAGTGGGAATAACAGCTAGAGTGTATGCTATCCTCCTTACCTTGATAGTACTGAGGAGAAAGGGAAGTTAAAAAAATTACTTTGTCATAAGTATTTGCAAACATGCTCATCCATTGTGCTGGAAATATAAGCAGAGTCCTAACCCATGGGATTAGGATGGCGCCTCCGGTCTGTCTGGATTTTTTATGATGAACAAACCTGAAATTTCTTTTTTATTTATGAGGCATGGCCAGTGATGTGCTAGAGTTGGTTCAAACTGGTTCTTTGAGCACAAATTGAGTATGTCCCTTTTCTACTCCAAATCCAGGGACACAACATTGGTAGCTTGTAATTTACATCACAAAGATTAGCTTATGCTATTAAACCAGGGCTTGTGAACCACAGAGCCAACTGTTAAACATGTAACAGCATGTCAGTTCCACTTTCCCCCTTATATTTGGTTCTACTGTAGAGAAACACATCCATCTTTAAAAAGCTCCTCCCCTCTTTTTGTCAGAACTGAATTGTGCATCTTCCTTCCCTTAGGTCATTGTTTCCCATAGGCCATCTAGAGAATCTGCTAATCTTCTGGCAGGCATACATCTAATCCCCACTGGAGACGGCCCACTGGAAAATGTTAGGTTCATCTATGCAGTTACCGGAGTAGAACATGAAGATGTTTCAAGACAAAAATAGCTCTCTTTCTGTAAAATGATTTCTACATGCATCACTTAGGGACATGTTTTTCTAATATGGAGCAGAAAACCTAGCAAGGAAAGACCAAGGAAGCTGTATGGATCTTTCCCAGATTCCATCATAGTTCATTACTGATACATGTTTACATGTGTCTTTTGGATGATTAGGGGGAAAAAAAAATCTGAAAATGGGTAACATCATTGATTCTTGGAGCCAAATTTGATGGTTTACTCAGCATATTTTCAACAAATAAGGAAGAGTTGCACATTTAGTAGTATAGGCTATTGCTTCTTCTATTTGGCAGTTCACCAATTCAACAACTCCTTCCCCTGCTGTAGAAACAAACAAACAAACAAAAAATGTTAAAGCTGTTGAAGCCAAAAAGGAGAAAGAAACTGAGGAATTAACAACATCTATAAAAAGTTTTTTTAAAAAACAAGGACCTACTCTATAACACAAGGGACTTTGTTCAATATTCTGTAATAACCTAAATGGGAGAATAATTTGAAAAGAATAAATAAATGTATAACCAAATCATTTTGTTATGTACTGAAACTAATACATTGTAATACAACTACAGTCCAATATAAACATTTTAAAGTATATAAAAATTTTTTTAAAAATCAGTAAAGTCCCCCTGAAAGCAAAGCAGTAAGTGACATGAATTGGTTTGTGTGTGTGACTAATGACTACAACATGGAGTAGAGGTGGTCAGGAGGCAACTCTGGGATTTTATATGAAGACGATCATTGCCTTAACTCATATCAACAGCATAAGCCATTAATGGCTGTGGAATAAGGTAGGGACATTGCTAAAGCCCTGCTGAGGTGAGGATTTAATAAAAGAAGGTGTGATTTGACCCTACCAACCTTTTGACATTAACTGCCAAAATGTGTGATCTTCCAGAACTCCAGAGCTTTTGACCAGGGATGATTTCCTAAACAAAAGAGTTGCCTGATGAAGATGCAACAAAGGGCTATGTTATGAGGTTGGAGGGCGGGGGACGGGAAGAACTTCCAGGATAGCTGAGCAAAGAACTCTTCCAAACAAGCAACAGCACCACCACCAACAAAAACCTGAGCAAAATTGTCAAAAACAATCATTCAAAGGCCCAGAGAAGTAGTGAAAAAGCATGCAGCAATTGAGAAACATATATTCAAGAGTATCTATTGAATCTCAGTGACTCAGTGGTAAATAATCTGCCTGAAATGCAAAAGATAAGGGTTCCATCCCTGGGTCCAGAAGATACCCTGGAGAAGCAAATGGCAATCCACTCCAGTATTCTTGCCTGGGAAATCCCATGGACAGAGGGGACTGGCAGTCTATGGTCCTTGGGGTTTCAAAGAGTCGGACATAACTGAGCGGTTGAGCAGACACACATATACAAGGCATTTTACCCAGACACTGCCTTCCCCACAGGTTCCCAGATCCATGCCTAGAAATGCTACACAGTCAAGCAGGGCAGACCATCAGGATTAGCAGCTCTGCTGTCTGAGTTCAGGAGGTTGCTATTTGGAACACTGAGAGAGCTAATTCTTAGGTCGATAAGGAGACTAAGGCCCTTAAGGAGGAGAAAGGGACAAACTTTTTTGCTTCTACATTCCTTCATCTTAGCTACATAAGACTTTTTTTTCCCCCCTTAAGCTCTACGTTGTTATAGCAACAACCTATTTCTTCTAAGATTAACTTTCTTTAAGCCCAGAGCTAATGATTACACAACACAACAACTCATCTTATGCAAGGGTATGTTTTTCCTTAAACTCTGTACTAATGATTATATAACAACAATGTATCCTGTTTGAGGACATTTCTCCTTCTTAAGAACCTTCTGACTAACCCTGTTATCTTAAGATGTATGTTGTGGGAATGGGTCTGGTAAGACCTTTCTATTGTTAGTAATCAATTGAAAATGTACATAAAGCCCCACCCAAACTAGTGAGTGGGGCACTCTCTACCCTCTTCTGCCTTCTTCAGAAGTTTTCTCTATCCCGTTTTCACTGTAATAAATCTTTTGCCACGTGAAGCTATGAGTGACTGAAGCCATGTCTTTGGTCCTGAAGTGAAATTCTCTCCTTCGGAGATCACAAATCTGACACAGCTCACCATAAACTATCAGCACCATGTGAAAAAAATCCATGCCCACTTCTTAAAAGATGTATCTCAGACCACACAGTGACCTGGTGGACCATGCTGGTTAAAAGCACTGAGAATATTTGAATTGTCAGCAAGTTGCAACACTTCAAAAACCAAACTATCCATTTTTAAGATGTTCACAGTTATTTCTTAAGCCTGAGTCTGACTGGAACCTCTCATTCCTGCTACTCTGTGCCATATTCCTAAATACAATTCTTTCATCAAATTTCTTTTGTAGAACCCCTCACTCCAAATGATTTGTGTGTTCTCTCTCCAGACTATCTTCCAATGCCAAATTTCTAGCAGTTTCCATCTTCCTGCCTAAATTTAGTTCCATTTTAAAGAACTTTCCCCACCCTCATCAAAGGTACCATCTTTACTAAGATTTTGTCCCTCCTTGTCTGAGCCAAAATATGGATTCTCTGAGGGCTATGTTTCTCCTATGCCATGTATGGAAAGTTGCTACTTTTTTTGTAGGTCACGCCCCTAATGTCCAGGGTGATCTGGTGCTGTCACCAAGAATCTTTTGCTACCATTTGCATCTTCAATTTCTCTTTACCAGCATAATCTTAAGCCTACCGTGTGTGTGTGTGTGTGTGTTCGCATGCTCAGTCGCTCACACATGTCCAACTGTGTGTGATTCCATGAACTGTAGCCTGCCAGGCTTCTCTGTTCATGGAACTTTCCAGGCAAGAATACTGGAATGGGTTGCCATTTCCTACTCCAGGGGATCTTCCCAACACAGGGATTGCATCCTCCGCATTGGCAGGCGGATTCCTTACCACTGCATTACCTGGGAAGCACCAAGCCTATAACACTCTAGTCCAAACTGATTGAGAATTTGCACCCTGGATCACAATTTACTTTCCTGCCATAATCCTAGATGGCTTCTATATCTACATAGGTAACCAAGAGAACACATATGTTTTATAACATCAACACCATTTTAATTTCTATGGCCTGTTTTCCACACTTTCTCAGCACTTTACCTCTTTAGACAATATTTTTCAAAATAATTTTTAATTTAGGTATCACTCTTTTTATTTTATTTTATTATTTGGCTTTGCCACGTGGCATGTGGGATCTTCATTCCCCAGCCAGAGACTGAGCCTACAACCCCTGCATTGGAAGTACAGAGTCTCAACTGCTGGACCAGGGCTTCTCTGGTGGCTCAGTGGTACAGAATCCAACTGCCAATACAAGAGACACAGGTTTGATCCCTAGGTCAGGACGATCCCCTGTAGGAGGAAATGGCAATCCATTCCAGTATTCTTGCCAGTGTAATCCCATAGAGAGAGAAGCCTGGCGGGCTACAGTCTACAGGGACACAAAAGATTCTGACACAACTTGGCAACTAAACAACAACTGCTGGACCACCAGGGAAGTCCCTAGACAATACTTTTAATATTATTATAATCTGGAACTCTTCAAATAAATTAAACAAATGACAGCTTATCTAACCTTCATAATCATTTCTACCCTTATTGTTCTTTCACTCTCTTATTTCTGTCTCTTTTCCTCTTCCTCTTTCTTAAGCTTTTAAACACCTTCACTTTTTCATATAAAAACCTTTACTCTCTCAGCTCCTGTCATTTTCTTACCAATTTTTTTTTTCTTTTCAACCTTAATTTTATCTGTGCTTTGAACAACTCTATTCCTTTAAAATTTAGCTATCTTCTGTAATATTGTATGGTACTCAAACTTTTGTTAATCCCATCATTTGTTTTTTCTAATACTTTTGGAGACTGCTGATTATTTTTGAAAAATGCTGCTGAATCTCTCTCAGAGTCCTTTTCTGCTTTCTTTTTCCATTGTTATTTCCACTGAGTCATTTATAACTTTTTGGAAAGAATTGCAATCATCTTCATACCTGGCTCCCTATTTAGAGGTGAGTGCATTTTCCATTTGGAAAAGGAAATGCTGAAAAAAAAAAAAAGAAGTGGTTGTCTACAGATAGTACCTCTCATATCTTGCTGTAGAGAAAAACATCAAAAAATCTCAACTCTTCTCAGGTAACAGGAAGTTTGAAGTTTTAATTTCTAGAACCTCTCTCCAGGCTGTTGCTTTTCATTGCTGTACAGTAAGTCCCTTACCTACAAACAAGTTCTGTTCCAAGAGCTTGTTTATAAGTCCAACAAAGTTAGCCTATGTACCCAACTACCTGAAGCTGAAGATTCACTACTTTGAATGCCTGATGCGAACAGTTGATTCATTGGAAAAGACCTTTATGCTGGGAAAGACTGAGGACAGGAGAAGGGGGTGACCCAGGACAAGATGGTTGGATGGCATCCTCAACTCAATGGACATGAGTTTGAGCAAATTCCAGAAGATAGTGAGGGACAGGGAAGCCTGGCGTGCTGCAGGCCATGGGGTCTCAAAGAGTTGGACACAACTGAGTGACTAAAAAAACAACTTGGCTATATAGAACTGTACTGTGAAGGTTTATAATACTTTTCACACAACTAATAGGTAAAAAACAAACACAAAAAATGAGGAAAACATTTTCAATCTTACAGTAGGGTATCTTGAAATGTACAGTATAACAGCTGTCATACAGGGGCTGCATCAAGGGAACTGGCAAGAAGAGTTACTGACTGGAGGAGGGAGAGGAAGTGGGAGATGGTAGAACTGAAGGATCATCAGCAACAGGGGACAGAGGGCAAGCTGCAATGTCACTCACACCTGATGTTGGTTGCACAGGTTCTGGTTACTTGCCAGATTCTACCTACCCTCTTGAAAAAAGCAGTCCAGTGATGTCTGGGTGGCAGATTTTTTTTTTTTTTCCTCATCATAAATGACACGACAGCAGAGATTGTTTTCTGAACAGCTGCTGCAATCTTCATGTAGCATTCTACATTCTACAGTCCTGTGCCTCAACAACTAACAGTGTCCCCTCAAATAAAGAAAATCTCCTTGCCATTTCCTGCATTGTGAACCTCTTCAGTACTTCAGTTACTTCTTCTCTCTTTGTCCTTTCTCTGGGCATGTTCACATCTTTGAAAGTTTGCAACTTGAAGGTTCATATGCAGGGAACTTTCTCTATCTTGCAATAGGCATTTTGAGGAAGTGCAAACACTCACAGGCCACATTTGTTCCTCACTCCTGTCGGATGACTGACTGTGGGCTTCCTACACTTTTGGGGAAGTCCAAGCTGTTGTCCAGGTCTGATTTTTTCCTGGCATCTCACATGTCCCTCAAATACGTGGGAGGTTTCAGGGCTTATTTGCTTTTGTTTGACTTCATTAACTAGAGTTTTGGAGATCTAGAAATCTTGCTAAGTATTTTACTTGCATGTTGGTATTTCTGTGTTCTTCTTTCTGCAGCTCTCCTAATTACTGTCTCCAGGTTCCCCACCTTCATTTCCAGACAAGCAATGTAAAACCAATGCCTTAGCGCAGTCACCCCAAATTTGTATTGTAGGTCTAACTTTAAATCAGCTGCCATTTCAAATTTATCTTTTTCTCATATCTTCTTTCTCTAATCAACACTCCCTCACTGCCCCACACACATTACTCCCATTAAATACTTAACCTGCTGTATCTGGGGAAGGTCTGGGAAGATTGCCTTATCTTGTTTGAGAAATCTTCTGGAAAACTCAATCCTGTCTCAATATTTCTGCAATACAAACCTTGATGTGGGGCAGATCATTTAACTCTTCTAAATGTCTCAGTCTCCAGATTATGACTGGTTCATTTTGGACTTCAGTCTGCAAACAGAAAAGAGCCTTCTTAAAAAAAAAAAAATTTGCAATTTCTTTCTTTTCAGCTTTTAAATCCCTTACTTTAGTTCATCTCTTTCTTCGATTACAACCAGTGACTTTAAGAAATACACAATACACATTAGACTGCTTACTATTTTTGTTCCTCTAAGCTACTAATGCTACATGTTTCAGATAAATAATCTGAGTCTCAACATAAAACAGGTCACAGTGTCAGCAACCATCTCATCATTGTAGAAAAAGCACAGGATATCCATCCACACCTTCTATCAGACGAGCATCATCATTTCCTCTGTTCCACCTCCTTGACTCAGGTTATCCTACACTTCAGGTATCATTTGTCCTACGGACCTTATCCTTTACTAACAATTTTATATAAAATAGTACCCTTTGGCTTGAAAGTTACAGAAAGCACAATTTTAACTGGTGTAAGCAATAGTGATTTACAATTTAGATATGCTTAAATTAAGGTTTTCTGTGATTTGTATTAAATATCTCCAAGTCCTACTCTCAGCCATGTTTCCACTTTTATTTTCTGATCAGGATATCAGGATGTCAGCCTGGCTTTGGCTGATCCAGTGCCATAGGAAATACCCACAGGGAATGTGACTTGGGATTTCTAGCACTGACCTGGGGCACACCTGACCAGGCAAAAGGCATTAACAAGGCAAAGAATAAATTAAGGAGAAAATTCTGTTTTCTCCTGTAATATCAAAGGCCTTCAGTTAGGTCTGTTATTTCACAAATGAAAAGCAGATTTTTTTTGTTTGCCCTTCTGGAAAAAGAACATAATAAAATAAATCCAAATGTATCAAAATATCATGCCATAGTAGGCCTGCAATAAATGCTTCCTGAATCAATGAAGGAACCAATGGTGGTTTTGATCAATTTATACTGTTCCCAGTATGGAGTCATTTTGAATTAAACAAGCTCTGTAGATAAATGAGCTATAATATATTACTTACTATATTTATGTATATCCATTGTTTTTAAAGAAAAATTTCAAAATACTATAATAATTTAATACTCACCTCTTTGTATTAGCATATCTGATTACCATACTTCGCCAAATTTTCTCTAGGAGATCTTGTAGAAATAGAAGCCTTACAAATAGCTGAGAAAAGAAGAGAAGCAAAAGGAAAGGAGAAAAAGATTCATATCCATCTGAATGTAGAGTTTCAAAGAATAGAAAGGAGAGATAAAAAAGCCTTCTTCAGTGATCAATGCAAAGAAATAGAAGAAAACAGTAGAATGAGAAAGACTAGAGATCTCTTCAAGAAAATTAGAGATACCAAGGGAACATTTCATGCAAAGATGGGCTCAATAAAGGACAGAAAGGGCATGGAACTAACAGAAGCATAAGACATTAAGAAGAGGTGGCAAGAATACACGAAGAACTGTTCAAAAGAGATCATAATGACCCAGATAACCATGATGGCATGATCGTTCATCAAGAGCCAGACATCCTGGAGTGTGAAGTCAAGTGGGCCTTAGGAAGCATCACTGTGAACAAAGCTAGTGGAGGCAATGGAATTCTAGCTGAGCTATTTCTAATCCTAAAAGATGATACAGTGAAAGTGCTGTACATAATATGCCAGCAAATTTGGAAAACTCAGCAGTGGCCACAGGGCTGAAAAAAGTCAATTTATATTCCAGTCCTATAGAAAGGCAATGCCAAAGAATGTTCAAACTACTGCATAATTGCATTCATCTCACATGCTAGCAAAGTAATGCTGAAAATTCTTCAACATAGGCTTCGATAGCACATAAATTAAGAATTTCCAGGTATTCAAGCTGGATTTAGAAAAGGCAGAGGAACCAGAGATTAAATTGCTAACACCTGTTGGATCATAGAAAAAACAAGATAATTCCAGAAAAAACATCTGCTTCTGCTTCATTGACTATGCTAAAGGCTTTGTGTGGATCCCAACAAACTGTGGAAAATTATTCAAGAGATGAGAAGACCAGACCACCTTACCTGCCTCCTGAGAAATGTATATGCAGGTCAAGATGCAACAGTTAGACCATACGTGGAACAACAGATGTTCCAAATTGGGAAAAGAGTGTGTCAAAGCTGTATATTGCCACCCTGCTTATTTAACTTATACTCGGAATGCATCATGTGAAATACCGGGCTGTATGAAGCAGGAGCTGGAATCAAGATTGCCAGGAGAAATATCAATAACCTCAGATATGCAGATGACACCACCCTTATGGTAGAAAATGATGAGGGACTAAAGAAACTCTTGATGAAAGAGGAAATTGAAAAAGCTGGATTAAAACCTAACATTCAGAAAAGTAAGATCATGGCATCCAGGTTCATCACTTCATGCAAATAGATGGGGAAACAATGGAAACAGTGACAGACTATTTTCTGGGGCTCCACAATCACCGCAGATGGTGACAGCAGCCGTGAAATTAAAAGAAACTAGCTCCTTGGATAAAAAGTTATGACCAACCTAGACAGCATATTAAAAAGCAGAGACATTACTTTACCAACAAACGTCCGTCTAGTCAAAGCTATTGTTTTTTTCAGTAGTCATGTATGGAAGTGAGAGTTGAACCATAAAGAAAGCTGAGTGCCGAAGAATTGATGCTTTTGAACTGTGGTGTTGAGAAGGCTCTTGAGAGTCCCTTGGACTGCAAGGACATCAAACCAGTCAACCCTAAAAGAAATCAATCCTGAATATTTATTGGAAGGACAGATGCTGATGCTGAAGCTCCAAAACTTTGGTCACCTAATGCAAATTACTGATTCTTTGGAAAATTTCCTGGTGCTGGGAAAGATTGAAGGCAGGAGGAGAGCGAGATGACAGATGATGAGATGGTTAGATGGCATCATCAACTTGATGGACATGAGTTTGAGCGAGCTCTGCAAGTTGGTGATGGATGGGGAAGCCTGTCATGCTGCAGTCCGTGGGGTCTCAAAAATTGGACACAACTGAGTGACTGAACTGAATGTTTTAAAAATTCTCAAACCATTTTTTGGGGTGTTTATAGCACAAGAAAGCGATGAATTATTAATGATGTAAGGAAAATAACAATAGCATAGAAATCAGTGCATTGGTAGCAATGGTTATTTCCTACATAAGCTGAGTTTTTCAAAATTCAGCTAAAATATTCCATAACTTTTCTAAGGTCAGGAATGTTACACTGTTGGTGGTTTCTGTAAGGTTAAAATCATAATGTTAATGAAGATGATTTAGACATTGGCATGACAATAGCATCCACTTTAAGGATAATACATGGGAAAAGATTCAATATTTTTATCATACTCTCACTTCTTTTCAGTGTTTGAGTTCAAATTTTCTCCTCTGATTTAACACAGGAAATTGACCTAATTCTCTTCTCCTCATCATGAATATGTGAGTTCATTCATCTACCACAGAATCTTTAACTAAAAGGACCCCATGTTACTATATTTTGCATGCACTTGTGTGCACACAATTTTTTTTGTGGATAGTGTATGTTACAGACAATGATGTGAGTAGTTGTTTGCTGGTATTTTTTCATTTTTTACATAATTTTTGAGAAGGGTGTGACTGCAGGATTTAAAAATATCTATGATCAAGATAAGCAGCAACATTAAGCATAAAATTTCTTTAAAAATTGTTCTGAAAATTGATAAGAATACTTATTTGGAAAAGAGAAATATAATTTCTTCACTTATGAATCAGAGATGAAAATAAAGGCTTCTGTGTTTCTATACAGAGATAGAATCTGTGCCTGCCACTGTCTCCATTTCCCCCTATCAATTTGACATGAAGTGATGGGACTGGATTCCATGATCTTAATTTTTTGAATGTTGAGTTTTAAGCCGGCTTTTTCACTCTCCTCTTTCACTTTCATCAAGAAGATCTTTAGTTCCTCTTCATTTTCTAACATTAGGATGTTATTATCTGCATATCTGAGGTAATTAACATTTCTCCCAGCAAACTTGATTCCAGCCTATGCTTCATCCAGCCTGGAATTCCACATGATGTACTGTACATAGAAGTTAAACAAGCTTTGACCTACTCCTTTCCCAATATCGAACCAGTCCATTGTTCCATGTCTGGTTCTAACTGTTGCTTATTGACCTGCATACAGGTTTTATCACAAGGCAGGTAAGGTGATCTGGTATGCCTATCTCTTTAAGAATTTTCCACAGTTTGTTCTGACCCACAGAGAAACTAGTATGTGTTATTTTAAATACAGAAATACGGTATGCTGATGATTTACATGGTAACAGGTTAGTAACAGGCTTTTCTGGTGGTTCAGAGATAAAGAATCCAGCTGCCAATCAGGAGGCCCAGATTTGATACCAGGTTTAGGAAGATCCCCTGGGGAAGTTAATGGCTACCCACTCCAGTATTCTTGTGTAAGAGATCCCATGTACAGAGAAGCCTGGCGAGCCTCAGTCCATGGGATCACAAAGAGACACAACAGAGTGATTAAACTGCAAGTGTAGCAGCAGTTTAGTAACAGTTACAGTATTTGAAGTAGTTTGTACCAAGAGGGTTATATTACAATGAATCCTAATGAATCCTAATGAGTGAGTAGTATTCCCATGTGAAGTGAAAGTCGCTCAGTTCTGTCTGACTCTTTGCGACCCCATGGGCTATACAGTCTATGGAATTCTCCAGGTCAGAATACTGGAGTGGGTAGCCTTTCCCTTCTCCAGAGGATCTTCCCAACCCAGGGATGGAACCCAGGTCTCCTGCATTGCAGGCGGATTCTTTACCAACTGAGTCACAAGGGAAGCCCACGAATACTGGAATGGGTAGATTATCCCTTCTCCAGCCAATCTTCCTGGCCCAGGAATAGAACCAGGGTCTCCTGTATTGCAGGTGGATTCTTTACCTCTTTTAGCTTCTGGTGGCTGCCAGCATTCTTTGGACTAGACCACATCACTACAGTCTTCTAAGCAAGCATCTTCAGATCTCTCTGTGCCTCACGTTCACATCACTTTCTTGCATGTGTGTGCATGTGAAATCTCTCTCTGCCTCCATCTTATAATGATATTTGTGTGTGATAGAACTTAGGGCTCATGTGGACAATTCAGGACAGACACTGCAGGTTGAAACCCTTTACTTGATCATGTCTGTGGTGCGTCCACAAATCGGTAGTGTTCACACATTTCAGGAGATAAGGACAGCGGACAGTTTTCTTGCCTGGAGAATCCCATGGACAGAGGAGCCTGGTGATCTACAGCCCACGAGGTCACAAAGAGTCAGACAATGACTGAATGAACAACACACTTTTAAAAATAAAAGCACCAAGTTTTTTTCTTTCTGGGCCATTGCTGTGCCCCTGGATCTGACATTAATCTATGTCCTCCGACTGGAACTAGTTGATTGACTAGTGAGGGAGTGAAACATCACCCACACCTGGCCTTGACTTTGACACAAGTTTGTGGACTTGGAGATGCTGTAGTTATACAGTAAGGTATCTGTGTACTTAGGAAAAGCATAACGCTACTTATTAAATGTCCATTAAAGTACAGGTTAATGTCATAAATAATTCTGTTCAGTGCAAAAGAGCATAAAGATGTGGCTAATAGAGAACAATTTTTCACATGAAATACTGAATTGTCAAAATTAGCGTAATTTTTAAAAGGAAAAAGAATAGTAACTATTTAGATCGCTTATTAATGAAAGAAAAAAGTCTTCACTCCTAATCAAACTCTGAGAAGTTATGTGTTTTTTCACCAAATACTTCAGCAAGAAACATGTTGAAAAAAATGAAATAAGGGAAACGAGGAGTGGAAATGAGAATTTACTCCTCAAACATGGCTGGCAGCCTGTGCTATTTAATGTCATCACATCTGCAGGACTGTTAACTACTTTGAGCATTTTACACTAGCCTTTTAAACTGAGCATTTTAAAAACACATTTCAGTGACTGATTTCAGACACATCACTTACATTTTAGCTTCCTAATCAGCATTAAAGCATATACTATACTAAGGTATTGAGTTGGCCAAAAAATTTGTTCAGATTTTTCTGTAAGATGTTATGGAAAAACCTGACTGGACTTTTCTGGCCAAATCAATACTTGGAAAATTCATTCTATACACTTATGTTCTAGAAGCCAAAAAATTGAAATAAAGAACAAAAAATGTAGGGCTTTAAGCTACTAAAAAAAATTCAAAAATATTCTTTTAAATGAGCATCTTCAAGAATGTTTTTGTTTACAAGGCTAATATTCCACTGAAATTACTAGGAAGCAAATTTACCCAAATGTCAAATGATGAAGACTGAAAGTACATTAAGAGCTTTCCATGAAGTTACTAACTACAGCTGTAAGTGAATTTAAAATTTGAGTATAAATTTTCATTAGTAAAGTTGAAAAAGAAAACAATACAAGGTAAATAAGTACCATTTATAGGGAACCATATAACTATAAAATTAGTGTATCAGACGGTCAAGTGATAACATATAAAGGCAGATTGAGTTGAGAAATATTTGTACTGAGGAGCTAAATTTTCCCCAGTTTTGTCATTACTACTCTAGTCCCTTACTAGTCATTTGCATTCCACTTTCTTATTGCCATCTTTAGTTTAGTCTTTCCAATCATATATCTTTTGAACTACCAGGAAAAAAAAAAACAAACTCACTTCATAAGGCAGCTATTCACTAGGCTCTGTCACCACAGTTCCACAGACCTAATTGAGTATGACACCTCTTTCTGCTTGAAAGAAACTACCTGCTCTCAGCATGATTTCTCTCCTTGTAAAATTGTCATTATGCTTTTGTCTGTCACTTTCAGGAAAGATGCCCTACCTTAACGGGGACCAAGCCAGAAAGTTGTTTTAAGAATTCAAAGATCTGCAGCCTCTCGTGGAATCTGGGAAACCTGGCCTAAGTATATCAAAACACAGTTCCTTCAGAAAGACTATATACATTACTATACTATTTGGAGAGTTCACAGTTGTTCAATCTCTAAGTCATATCCTACTCTGCGAGCTCATGGACTGTATGTAGCACTCCAGGCTTCCCTGTCCTTCACCATCTCCCAGTTTGCTCAAACTCATGTCCATTGGGTCAGAGATGCTATCTAACCCTTTCATCCTCTGTCACCCCCTTCTTTTGCCTTCAGTTCTTCCCAACATCAGGGTCTTTTCCAGTGAGTCAGCTCTTTGCATCAGGTGGCCAGAGTAATGGAAATTCAGCTCTAGCATCAGTCCTTCCAATGAATATTCAGGGTTTGATTTCCTTTAGGATTGACTGGTTTGATTTCCTTGCTGTCCAAGGGAATTTCATGAGTCTTCTCCAGCACCACAATTTGAAAGCATTAGTTCACAATATTATATGAAAATAGTCCATACAGTACAGTAGATCAATGGTTCTTGAAATGCATTTTCCAAAACAGAGGTATCATCCTCAGCATCTTCAGGGTGCTTGTTAGAAATAGAAATTACTGAACCACCACCAAGACAAACTGAATCAGAACTTCTGAGGAGAGGACCCAAGAATCACTACATAATAAACTCTCCAGGTGATTCTGATTCACGCACAAGGTTTGAGAAATAAAAGAAAACATCTGGGATAATGGAAAACATGCAAATTCTTACAATGAGATACATTTGGTTGGCCAAAACCCAAATGAACTTTTTGGCAAGCCCAATACTACACTGTGAATACTTGTTCTCTTAGAGGAAGCGGTTGATTATAATTATTTAATGTCTTGGTGTCTGTAGTGTCTAGCCAACAGTATTGAAATTGTGTCTCCACTAATTCTCTACTGTGAGAGCTCAAGCAAGACACTTAACATGCTGGTTTTAATTTTTATCCTCTGAAATGAAATAATAATGGCAGCTTTAAATTGTTGTTTAGTAAGAACCTAATATATTCTAGTTATCTGCTGAATTTGTTTGTCACTTATTAATCTTACATGTTCTCTTTGGCAAAATATTTAAGCTTCTGAGTACCAGTCTCCTGAACCAAAAAAAAAAAAGGAAAAAAATGCTTACTTTGGAAGAACTACTGTACAAGTCAAATGTGAAAATGTATGTTACAGTATTCAAGACTGGCACAGGGTATAGAACATAAACAATTCATGAACAATTTTATTTGTTTGAAATTCTAGTCTTTTAGCTTGTTTTCATCTTTTAAATGCCTTCATTGAGAAATATAAATTTCAGCACTTTCTTTACTTTCCTTCTTTCTTACAGTTAATTTCTGACAAAGGGTTAGTCTCTTGGATTTATAAACAGCTCATGCATGCTGCATGCATATCAACATACAAAAACAAACAAAGCTCTTCTGCTTTGGATATAGATGGATGGATCCTCATTGCTTTATTAAATGTAAATTCCTCACTGAAGCCTTTCCTGACCACCTACCTAAAACTGTACCATCCCTGATACTTCTGTGCTCTGACTTTATTTCCTCCTTTCCACCAATCATTATTATCATGTCATGTATTTTCCCTAATTGGGTTGTGCATTGCCTGTCTCTTAAACCAGAACATAAGCTCCACGTGGGTAGGGACTGGTGTCTGTTCACTGCTGTGTCCATGAAGGCTTGAATGGTGTCTGATACATGACAAGTGCTCAGTCGATGTTCATTGAACATAAGAATGAATGAGGGAATGAATATTTGAATAGTATACAGATCCTTAAAGGACTAATGAAATTGCGGTATTTATTATGCAACTCTTCAGTACAATACACATTTTAGCAAAATAAGTATAATGAAAAGAACACTTAATAAAGCCAAAGATCACTGATAATCCTATATAATTTCCAAAATTGTGGAAGAATATTCTGGCTTTAAATTATTTGAATTAAAGCACGTTACACTAAAAGAAACAGTTAAAATTTTACATATATCCTTCTGGAAATGGTAGCTCAGACTAATTTGCAGGAGTGATACAATTTCTAGTTTTAAATGAAGTTACTCTATCATTTAAATTTTGTTAGCTCCCTAGTTAAATTTCTTTAATAGCTCATCAGGGAATCACAATAGCTGTATAATGCTGGTTTCTTACTCCAGTATTTGCAAGGAGAAAAATTAAATGGAAATCAACCAAACAAACCAAGCTGTGAAGCCTGAATGTAACAATTTTTTGCTCTTCAAAAGCTCCTACTGTTGATAAAGACTCAGGTATATGCCAAAATTGTTTCTTAATCTCCTAAAGCTTTATCAATCTCCAAAACTTTCTTTGCAAGGAAGGAACTGGACACTTTCTAATTACCATGATAAAATTACCATTTATATAAATATTTCTAGGGACTATTAAATCAGTGTAACTATTTTAAAGAAGAGGAACATAAATTTCAGAAAGCAATGTGATTAATAAATAGTGGACAGAATTATCTTCATTCTCAATTTGGTATTTTTTTTACTATACAATAGCAGATCTTATAAAGCTTTATTAAAGCAATCAAAACCTTAAAATCCTAATTTTAATTTAAAAGGTGGCTAAACAATTAGGTATGAAAAATTTCTTTTGTCTATTTCAAATATTTGATTTTACTTTAAAATCAATAAGTATCAACTTCTTTGCTGAATATTTGACATAGAATTGAAGACTTTGAATATGGATCTAAGGATAGTGAATTTTCCCTTCTGTAAATGACAAATTTCCAATTTGGACTTCTTTAAATTCAGTTGATAACTTCAAAATTCTCAGGAAATAAACCTGAAGCAATAATTAATGTAAATAGATCATCCCTATCACTACTTTATAGTAGGCTTATTGTGATTTACTAAGAAAATGGATACTTTAAGCAACTCATTTTTGCTGTTTCTACAGCTTTCGAGGAAGGATCCTTAAAGCACTTTTCTTCCTTTTCATACTCATGTCTGATTTGTTAAAAAAATATATTGTCACAACAATGACATTCAATGAGCTTCAATAAACTTAACAAATCTAAAGGACCACATTCTCAGTTTCAGGGTGAAGTGTGTCAGCATATTAAGGAGTAGCCTCCTGGTCATAAATAATTAGCAACAGATGAATGCCAAAAGGTTTATTTTACAATGGTGATGTACATGGTTGTCTAATGATCCAGTGACTCAAATGGATTTTAGTAAGGAGTCTTCCACAGTACTGACTAAAAATACTATATTCGTGTTTATCTCAGCCATTGAGGCTATAAATTAATTATAAGATTCTAGAAGTGCCCACATGTGTTTAGAGTATGCATTACATTGACATTGTACAAGGAGGCAGAGACAATATCACTGTGGTAGTGATATGAGAGACTTGACTTTCACATGTGATCGTAGAGAGCTACCTCACCTTTATTGCAATGCTGACTTTTAGTTGATATATTTTTATTTATTACTTTTCCATACACTATCAAAAGAGCTTATTTTCAATCACTTAAATTGCTCATTTTGATGCAAGATGGACTATTTACTATATATGTATATATACATACACACACACACATATGTATCAATGGTTCAGTTGTCCTCTTAAACCATCCTCATTTTCAAATTAACCACTACACAAATCTGACACATTGAAGCTTATGTGTATCTGTTGGTTATCCTCCCATGATAAACACTAATGAACACTGAAGAAGTAGCAATAAGAAGCCAGAAATAAGAAAGAGGGGTGATGATGAAGGACGTAGAAGCAGTGGAAATTAATGGTCATAGTCTCTCATTAATAATTGCTTAATTAAAATTCTGTATTATGATACATATATATATACACATGTATATACACATATATGTATCTTCATTTGTATTAATATACATAGCTTAATAATGATTGCATTTAAATACATATTACTTTATTATAGGTTATGTTACTTCCAGTGAACACATCCTTGAAATGATTAAAAGTCTCTAATTTAGTGTTTACTATTATGAAGGACACACATTATTTTAAGAAGCTCATGAAGTTTCAAATTTATATTTTAATCCTATAAAGTGTTTTATCATAGAATTGATGTTGGTTTTGAATTGTTTTTTGTCAAGTTCAGGAAACATTTTTTTTTGGAAAACTTTATTTCTGGAATTCATTATAATGACAAACAGTAATGCTATAAATACCATAATAGCTACATTTTTTCCAAGAAAATCTAAAGATATTATTTATGATGAAAACATGAACTCACCTCAAAAAATCAATTTCTGTGGTAATCTAAAGGCATAGGATATGACTTTAATAACTAATGATAGTGTTCCTTGTGAAGACTAAAAGACTCCAACCATGGTAAAGATTTCTAGCTAAACCATGTGATGAGCTGGCACAAGCTACTGCTTCTACAAATAGAATTGCTTTTAGAAAAAGTTCATTGAAAAGATAAATTATCTCCTTCTTTCCCCTAAACACCACTATTATTCTCAGAATAGTGTTTTCCTCCTTTTGCAAAATTATACCCAATAATTAAACATTATTAGAACAGAAATGTCAGTTTTGTGAAACTTTGCTTTGTATTCCAGAAGTATTCAACCCAGCGCTGATGGGAAGAAACATAGTTCTCAGTGAATGGCATGTTCTCTACAACATTAGACCAAAATTATGTTTAGAGAACAAAATAATTTTGCTTCTATAAGCACTGAGAGAGCCAAGAATATTAAAACAATTCATGGGCAGTGTGTTACTGACTGCTGTCCATTCTGTCAAGTCATTCTGTGTTCTTTCTTGCTAAGCTTCTTTTTATGTTTCTTTGATTTCTTTAACTGAAAGTGGAAAAGCTCACTAGTGCTTCTGTAAAATGCAGAAGCATTTATCCACTATTTGGATAAAATGGTTGTACCAAAAAGAAAAAGTATATCTTAAACATGAACTGTAAAAATGGACAACGTGGGAGCCCCCTGGCAGTACGGTAGTTAAGACTTCACCTTTCAATGCAGGCGGTGACAGTTCAGTCCCTGGTCAGGGAGCTAAGATATTGCATGCCTCCTGTGCATGCCTCGTGGCCTTAAAAAATAAATAAAAATAAACAACAGGAGCAAAATTGTAATAAATTCAATAAAGACATTTAAAAAGTGGTCCACATCAAAAAAACTAAAAAATAGATAATGCAACAAATTCTTTTAAATAATAATGTGACATAATGAACTCCATAAGAATTAGTCATAAAAAGGCTATTTTGAAACCTCTTTCAAGATTCCTAGGAAGACAAGAAAAGTTACTAACTGATCACATATTAAGAAAATATAAAAATGTGATATTTGAAACCTAATTTAAAAGATGATGTCCAAGTTTCTATGAGACTACATTATGAAATGTGGCCAGCATAAGTTTATAGAGAGGATCAATCTCAGGTTTTCCTGGTGGCCCAAACAGTAATGAATCTGCCTGCAATGTAGGAGACCTGGGTTTGATTCCTGAGTCGGGAAGAACCCCTGGAGAAGGGTATGGCAACCCACTCTAGTATTCTTGCCTGGAGAAATCCATAGACAGAGGAACCTAGCAGGCTATATACAGTCCATAGGGTTGCAAAGAGACACGACTGAGCGACTAGCACTTTTCACTCTCAGGTTATATGGCTAATGTTTTAGGTCTGATATAAGATTCTTATGTGTTTTTTGTTACTTAATACCTTAGTTTGAGCTTTTATAGAAAACCATAGATGAAACAACGGTAATCTATGCTCACAGTTTGAAGGCTGGGAAGTCCGAGATCAAGGTACCAGCATGGTCAGAATCTGGTAAGACCTCTCTTCCTGGTTTGCAGACGGCTGTCTTTTTGCTGTGTCCTCACATGGTGGAGCACACAGAGAGACTTCTTTTCTCCTACTGTTTTTGCAGATGCATTGATCCCATCATGAGGATCTAATAATTTAATCCATTCCTGAGGATTAGGGTTTTAACACAGGAATTTAGAAGGGAGACACACATTTGGTCCATAGCACTTAAGGTCCACATTGAAGGCCAACTTAAAAACACATGAACTCTGATTTAGCACTTTTATCACAATATAATTCTTCTCAGAACTGTATATTTTTTATGATTGACTAAGTCAATCAGTCGTTTCCAACTCTTTGCTGTCCCATGGACTGCAGCCCGCCAGGCTCCCAGGCAAGAATACTCCAGGAGTGGAGCCTACAACTTAACTTGACTCAACATGGGAAAACTCACCTGGCCCAGACATGGACAGGCTTGACAGTGCTTTTTTGAGTCCATGGGTGGTGGTGCATGGCCATTCTTAGTTGGTGGAGTGCTTTTATATATAAAAATATATAAATTTTATATATTTTTGTCTGTGCTAATTCATACACACCCAGGCATGCCATGTAATGAATGTCAGTTCAGTTCAGTGCAGGTCAGTCCAACTCATTGTGACGCCATGGACTGCAGAACACCAGGCTTCCCTGTCCATCACCAACTCCCAGAGCTTGCTCAAACTCATGTCCATCGAGTCGTTGATGCCACCCAACCATCTCATCCTCCATCACCCCCTTCTCCTCCCACCTTCAATCTTTCTCAGCATCAGGGTCTTTTCTAATGAGTCAGTTCTTCGCATCAGATGACCATAGTATTGGAGTTTCAGCTTCAGCATTAGTCCTTCCAATGGTTAGTCAGAACTGATTTCTTTTAGGATTGACAGCTTTGATCTCCTTGCAGTCCAAGGAACTCTCAAGAGTATTCTCCAGCACCACAATTCAAAAGCATCAATTCTTTGGTGCTCAGCTTTCATTATAGTCCAACTCTCACATCCATATATGACTATTGGAGAAACCATAGCTTTGACTAGATGAACCTTTGTTGGCAAAGTAATGTCACTGCTTTTTAACATGCTCTCTAGCTTGCTCATAGCTTTTCTTCCAAGGAGCAAGTGTCTTTTAATTTCATGGTTGCAGTCACCATCTGCAGTGATTGTGGAGCCCAAGAAAATAAAGCCTGTCACTGTTTCCATTGTTTCTCCATCTATTTGCCATGAAGTGATGGGACTGGAAGCCATGATCTTCACTTTTTTTTTGTTTTTTGAATGTCAATGTCCCCTCGGAATTCCTATGTTGACACTCTATATCTCAAATGTAATATCTGGAGGTCCTGCCTTTGGGAGGCAATTATGGTAGAATGAGAATATATTTCAAGTTCATCCTCATAATTCACTGCTTTGTCCTCTGCCAAATAATTCTTGCTTAAATAATTTATGAATCAAATAAGATTATTGTGAAATCAATGTCTTTTTTCATTCTAAGATATACATTTTCTATTTTCACATTTTTTGATATTATGAAACATTTTAAAATCAAAGTCAGAAACATGTGCCAGCCACCTGAGGGCTAGACTGTGATGCATTTTGTACTGTTCATGCAGGTTTAAATTTAGCCAAGCCTAAAAGGGATATGAATGTCACTTCAGTTGCATTTTTGCATTCATGTTTCCTCTCCTGCTTGAACATCAGGCAATACAAGTAAAAAAAGAGAAAAATTGCTAAATCCTAGAATGGATAACGACATACTCAAAATGTCAGAGGTTGCTGCAGCTGAGGTGTGTCTTGTGGATTTTTACTAGGGCCCCAGGTATCTGCAAAATGCTTCCGGCTAGCTAGAATATATTTAATTTCTAATAATACATGAATCCAATGGAGATGTGGAAAGAGGGAAGATACAGTTTAACCATTAAAAGTATCACAGGAAGCCCTGATATTCTATAAATTAATACTCTCTGTTCTAAATGTCAAAAAAAGATCTGCCCCACCTATTGAGCATTCCCTCCCAAAAAGGTCACATGTTACAGCAATAATTTCATAATTGTGTTGGTCATGAGTAAGCTGAAGAAAACTTGAGACTGGGGGCTGAAAAGATATTAGCTAAAACCCTAGCTTTTGCCCAGAATTTATTGTGCCCTTACTGTGCCCCAAATACTATGTTCAGTACATCACTATGTACAGGTAAGTGAAAGCTGCTCAGTTGTGTCTGACTCTTTGTGATCACATGGACTATACAGTCCATGGTATTCTCTAGGCCAGAATACTGGAGCGGGTAGCCTTTTCCTTCTCCAGGGGATCTTCCTAAGCCAGGGATCAAACCTAGGTCTCCTGCATTGCAGGCAGATTCTTTACCAGCTGAGCCACGAGGAAAGCCTCTGACATATTTCAGGTTTGATCCCAGGCCATTGCAAAAAATCCAATATTACAATAAAGCAGTCTCATCAATTTTTTTGATTTCTCAGTGTATATGAAAGTTATGTTTATACTATACTACTATAGTCTATCAAGTGTGCAATAGCATTGTGTATAAACAATGTATATGTTGTTCAGTTGCTTAGTCGTGTCTGACTCTTTTGTGACCCTATGGACTGTAGCCCACCAGGCTCCTCTGTTCATGGGATTCTCCAGGCAAGAATACTGGAGTGGGTTGACATTTCCTTCTCCAGGGAATATTCCTGACCCAGGGATTGAACCCAAGGCTCCTGCATTGGCAGAAGAGTTCTTTACCACTGAGACACCAGGGAAGCAAACAGCATATATACCTTAAATTAAAAAATATTTTATTGCTAAAAATGTTAACCATTATCTAAGCCTGCAGTGAATGGTAATCTTTTTGCAACAGTAACATCAAAGATCATTGATCACAGATAATAATTTAAAATTTTGAAATGCTGCACAACTTATCAAAATGTGACTCAGAGATACAAGGTGAGCAACTGCTACTGGAAAAATGGCACCCACAGATTTGCTTGACTCAGAGTTGCCACAAACCTCAATTTGCAGAAATGCAATATCTATGAAGCACAGTAAAGCAAAGTATGATAAAAGGTATGTTTATAAATACTTTCATTTTTTACACAACTCTATGAGGTAAATACTATTATTTACCCCAGATTACAGATGAAGAAATTAATGTACAAAGGTTAAGAAAACTTCTAGATTAGTATGAAGACAAAAATCAAACAGTGTATCTGCTTATAGAGCGCACATGCTCTTAACCACTATGTTTTCCTCCCCATTGTGTTAAGAAGAAAGTGTGTTGTTATAATGACCGTGAGTTGCTTTGTCTAACTACCTTCCATGGGAGGTTTTCTTTCTTTTAAGAAATTGATCCTATGTCCCTGCCAATGTTTTAGCTTTCCTGGAATCTTTCATGTCCTCCACATGATCAAGCTTGAATAAATATGTACACTTTTCATGTTCATTTTAATTTAAGGTCAGGTAGAACCTGAATATGTAGCCCTAATCATTTCTGACAGTAGCATCCCCTGCTCATCCAAGTAACAAGTTTAGCAATTTGCAATAATTAAGCTAACATGGTCCACATATTTTGACATAACCACCCTGCGAGTAAGTATCCCTTGAATCAATCTGGGACTTGCCAGGAACAGAAACATTCAAAGTATTAGAGACATAAAGGAGTTCAACATACATCTAATG
Organism: Giraffa tippelskirchi; assembly: GCF_054371585.1. Classification (NCBI taxonomy): domain Eukaryota; kingdom Metazoa; phylum Chordata; class Mammalia; order Artiodactyla; family Giraffidae; genus Giraffa; species Giraffa tippelskirchi. The sequence goes on from NC_137279.1 coordinate 68,806,664, forward strand.
TTGGACTTACATAAATGTGTAAAGAGTTGGGTGAGTGAAAGTCAAGGCGGGCAATATTCATTGATGACTTCATTGTGAAATAAGGAATCAGCTTCCCAAAATTTGTTGGGAAAATCCCACCACCACCTCAATAGGTGTCAGAAAAAGAGTGCTTACAAAGAAGACCAAGAAACCTCTGTGCTATATCTGTGACCTCTCAAGAAAAATAGCTTTTCCTCTTCTCAACTTTCAAATAGTTTTTGAGTTACTCTCAATGGCAAACTCTAATCTGGAACCACAGAATGAAGGGAAACCTGGCAAACAAGGTTTCTGGGCTCTTCTTTGCAATGCAATGCAGAGGGAACCTTCCAAGTGAGTGACTAAAATAGAAAGTTGACAACTGAAAATATAGCATACTCCTTTCCTGCAAATTGTCTGATTATAGTGCACAGTGATTTGGTGTTACAAGAGTGAGATTTGAAAGAGGGAAGAAACATTGTGACTAAGGAAATGATAGAGTTGTGCAGAGAAGGAAATGGTGGTCATTAAAGCCCTTGAATGACTTAATACCATTGAAAATCATTCCAACAAAATTTCTCTGTGTAATTGCTTGATGATTTCATGTACAATGACATGTCTTAAATTATAGTAGTAGCTGCTATTCTGAAGGACATATCATACGATTTCTCATTAACTGAAAATTACTCTTGGAATACTTTGGAGGACAAACTGAGATTCTTCCAAAGTAATTACACTGAGATTTCAGAGCTTTCAAATATCTTCACAAATGTATTCCCTCTCAGTGTTTCAACATCTTTCTTATTTGTGTTCTTTATTCTGAAGATTATTACCTTGGTTCATTAATTTGCTTATGCATATATTCCCCATTCATTTTCTTTTCCTGAAGTATTTTTTTCCTGATAGATCTATTTCTTTTCTAATTAAAGATTAATCTGTCTATCCAACAGATACCTCCTTTAACACAGAACACTGATCATTCTTGGAAAATAAAATCTATTATTTCTGAAATTGTTTTACAAAAATTTCTTTTTTTTTAATTAGTTTATCTATTTTTTAACTTTACACTATTGTATTTGTTTTGCCATACATTGACATGAATCCACCATGGGTGTACATGTTTTCCCCTTCCAGAACCCCCTCCCACCTCCCTTCCCATTCCATCCCTCTGGGTCATCCCAGTGCACCAGCCCCAAGCACCCTGTATCATGCATTGAACCTGGACTGGGGATTCGTTTCAAGAGAATGGCCTTACCAAAATTTCATAGTTCTCCAAATTCAAGCTCTGCTTTATGGCTCACTTCTTGTCCAGTTATGTGTCCCTGGAATTTCTGTTTCTTATTATCCTCTTTGACAAGTCCATATTTCCTTCTGTTTTCTCAAATCCCCATCATAGATATAGGGCATCTGCGAATGAATCCTGTCCCAGCCAAAACAACATCACAATTATCTAAGATGGTCATTTAAAGCTCTGGAAATTGGTCAAAGAGCATATAACAAGTGCAAAGCATCTGCTTAACAAAATATACAAGTATTTGGTAAGAACAGAGAGAGGCTGTGACCTTTGTGCCAAGGGCAGCATCTATTTCCCCCCGTGTCCTATTACAGAGATCTAGTCTGGTCAGGTGGGGCAAAACCAAGGACTGGTGGAGCCCACCCTTCCCAAGTCTGTATTGTGAGAGGTATTCAGAATGGGCTCAGCGTGAGTCCCACTCACATCTGTTAACTCCCTTTCACAAAGAATCTAGTTTGGATGGACAGTAGAAGCAAATCACCATCTCCCATGTGGATTCCTAGTGTTTAGAGTCAGCTAACATCTCTGTTACACAAAATGTAGATGGAGAGACCCTACACTGTTCACCTGAAACTACCACAACATTGTTAATCGGCTATACCTTACTCCAATACAAAATAAAAAGTTTAAAGTTTGAAAAAAAAATTTTTTAAAAAAGAAAAAATGTAGATGGACAGAAATTTAAAAGGGAAAGAGATAGTCAAGGAAGAGTTTGATAAAATCATATCCATCCTAGTATCTGGAAGACTGTTTGCATGTCTAAGTATGAACCCTTACAAGAGTGATGGGAAAGGATACCCCTGAGCTGAAGGAGTTAAAATTAGTATACTTCCTGAACTTTGATGGATGAAGGGATAGTTTGAGGGTTTGGGATTGACATGTAAACACTGCTATATTTAAAGTGGATAACCAATAAGGCCCTACTGTATAGCACAGAAAACTCTGCTCAGTGTTTTATGGCAGCCTGGATGGGAGAGGGTTTTGGGGGAGAATGGATAACATGTATGTGTATGGCTGAGTCCCTTTGTTGTTCACCTGAAGTTATCACAACATTGTTAACCATGTATACTTCAATATATAAAAAAAAGGTTAAAAATAAATCAGTAATTGGAAAAGTTTAAACTCTGCCAAGTATGTGACTATAATTATTTATAATTTTTCAGAATAATAATAAAAAGACAAGCCATTTTTCATGGAATAAAAAAAAAGAAGAAGAAATCAGTTCACAGGTCACACACAGATCCAATGGTAAATGCTGCAGACTGTATGTGTAGAGAGGGCTTGAGGTCACCTACTGATCAATAAGTTACTTATCACTAAAAACTGTGGTCGCTTTCTAACTTACTAAAAACAACCTTCCAATTTTTCTTCTATCTTATGTATACTTCCATTCCTATAAAAAAATTATCTCTTTTTGTGTTACATAACTGAACTTCTAGAAAATATCAATCATCCTCTATTTCTCTATTTTCATTTGCTACTTACTGTAATTTGCACTGCTCCTACTTTGACAAAAATGATCCTTAACAATGATTGTTTACATCATCAAAATCTTTTTCTGCAAATCTTGTCCTCACACTTATGTGTGTGTCTAGAGAATACAGACTATTAGATTTAAGACAATTTTCTCTCAATGCTTTGAAGGCATTTTCTTTCTCTTGCCTCTAATATTTATGTTAAGAAAACTGAAACCCATTTAATCATGGATATTTAATATATCTGATGATTAATCACATTGGTTGCCTGGCAGTTCTGGTACACATTGGTGGCCACAGGGTCTGTGACAGCCATGTGCTGAGCAAAACTATAGGTGCTATTTTCTCAATAGTATTTTCTCACTTTATGTCTCTTTGTCACATTTGAGGAATTCTCACAATATTTCAAACTTTTAATTATTTATGTGAACAGTGATCTTTGATGTTACTGTTGCAAAAAAATTGAAGCTCTCTGAAGTCTCAGATGATGGCATTTTTTTTTTATCAATAAAGTACTTTAAAATATGTTATGTACATTTTAGACATACTACTGCACACTTTATGGGGTATAGTGTAAACATAATTTTCATATACACCAGGAAATAAAAAGTTCATATGACTTGCTTTATTGTAATATTCACTTGACTACAGTGATTTGGAACTGAATCCACAATATCTCCAATGCATACTTTGCAAGTCTTGTAAGTCTAGCCCTTCTGCATCTTCCACTTACATAGTTGGACTGATCATCTAATTTTTGAAATACAATTTCTCTAAATTTTTTCACTTTTTATAAAACTTTCTTACCAGATTATTTTCCAAAACTTTTTGTTAAATATTAACTTCCAGAATATTTTTGATTTCAAAGAGATTAATATATCTCATTCTGATCACTCCTCTTCTCAGCACCATCTTTCTCCACCCCCCTTTTTTTAAATAATTGACATATCTGAGGTCTGACACAATTAATAATTCTATTGCTTTTATTTCTGTGTACATCTCCTTCTTACTCTTGTTTGCTCCCTTTAAGTTTTGTCTGTTAACTTGTTCTTGGTCTTTTGTGTGAGTTTTCCAAATATATATTGATTCTCACTTTCACTTAAAAAAAAAAAAGCGGGGCATTACAAAACTCTTAGCCAATGCTAAGATCAAATATGAGACTTTAAAAAAACTGTTTTCAACCTATACAAACTAATGCTTGTAGAGTGCAATAAATTCTCTTCACTTCTTATTTCTCCATTTTTGCTGATGCAAAATTAACACATATTTTAATTTCCTTGACTTTATTATTTTTACCAACCATGTTTTATGAATAGTGTAAAATGTAATACAAGCTTTTTGTTTTTGTTTTTGTTTTTTCTGGAGGAGGGATGTCTGTGAAGAGAGAGACTTTATTTTGAAAGTAATGTTTTTATTGTTTAAAACTACACACAAGGATTAACACGAATAAATAAAATATATATAAATAAAAAATACTTCCTTTTAACAACAGTTGTACTCATAAGGCATATATTTGTTCTGACAGTAGCCTTAAAGAAAGCTTTAACTAAATCAAGAAATAGGATTTCAAGCAAAAGTATGTGGAATTTTTCTTTACCTATAAATATTTAGGGAGAGGGGAGCAATTATGACTAATCATAAGATATTTATTTAATATTTTGGAGAAATTTGATGTAAATTTAAGGTCAGCTGAAAGATTTTAAATGTTTCTTCCAAGTAAAAGAACATTTGCTTAGAGGAAAATGGGAACCAGTTCAAACTTCCTTGAACAGCATCTATTTTTACAGGGACAAATAGTTTTATAAAGGACTTCTAAGGAGAATAAAAGCACTATTAAGTGCATTTTAATGTCTATCATGTGTAATCTGATGGATCAAATTGATGATAGAAGCATAGTGGTTTTCGTTTTTGTACATTGGAAACCATGAGTGAAGTTCATAATATATATATGTGTGTGTTTGTGTGTGTGTGTGTGTGTGTGTGTATCTCCATAATATGGAATTTATACCAAATCTTACTATTCTAGATTCCTGAAAAAGCTGGAGTTGCTGTATCTTTGCTTTAAGAACAGTTATTGATCTTATCTATTATTTTATATAGAGAAATTTATGAGGAATGCCAACTCTTACAATTCTATAACTGTCTTTAAAGGGAAGCATCACTCACTTTACAAGAACTACATCATATTCAAGTTCTAGGAATAGAATCTGTATAGATTGAAATTTATTTTGTGCTTTTGATCTAGGTAGTTAATTTATGTTTGCTGTTAAGATATGTAGGAGGAAAGCAGGTTCAAATGCAAGTCTCAGTGTTTAAATGCTATGAAACTGATTTCTATTTAAGGTCAGTTTTAAAATAAAAAAACAATGTGCAGCTATTTGAGCAGATATAAACTATCACAGACAACTGCTGTATAATAACCCTGCCTCATTGCAGTACAGCAATTACATAACTTTACATGCAAATTAAGCTATAATCAAAGATATATGAGTCAGCTGCATTTAAGTCTATTACTCAGAAAGTCAAATTCATTTAAAGTTGCTGATGCCTTCATATATATGTTTTGGCATTAATCTTGATTATCTTTTAGGAAAAAAAAAAAGAACTGTGCATGTCTAAAGGTGAGCTCATATTAGAATTTGACCTAGATCATGCATTTGCTTTATCAAAAACATCATATTGTAATATATGTTTTGGATGTTGAGGTTCATTTATTCTAAGTCCATGCAAGAAATAAAACTTGAAAACCACGTGCATATCTTCCTTCATTAAGGGTGTACTGACCATAATAGAAATAGACCATCTTGCTGAAACAAGATGGTGGAGTAGAAGGACAGGCACTCCTCTTCTCCTGCGGGAACACCAAAGTTACAATGCGTTGCTGAACAGCCATCAACAGGAGAATGTTGGATACCACCAAAAAAAGACACCCCACCTCCAAGGGCAAAGGAGAAGCCCCATCAAGATGGTAGGAGGGGCAAAATTGAGTTTAGAATCAAATCCCAAACCCACCAGGGATGCTCGGAGGGCTCAAACAAAACCTTGTGTGCACCAGGACCCAGAGACTCCACAGAGACAGAGCTAGACCTGTCTTTGAGTGTTAGAGTGTCTCCTGCAGAGGTAAGGGTCAGCAGTGGCCTGCCGCAGGGGCAGGGTCTCTGGGTGCAGCAGACCTGGGTCACACAGCCTGTGGCATAAGCCCTCTTGGAGGAGGTCGCCACTAACCCCACATTAGAGCCACTGAGGAGACAACCCACAAACTGCAGAACAATTATACCAAAGAAATTCTTGCACTGTTAAGAAAGTTCCAGGACCTACAACATTGTCCCAACCTTGGGATCTGGTAAAGGGACTGAGAATCCCCAGGGAATTTGATTTTGGAGGCCAGTGGGATTTGATTACAGACCATACAGAGGACTGGGAAATCGATTCTTGGAGGGCACAAACAAAACCTTGTGTACACCAAGACCAAGGAGCAAGGAGTAGTGACCCCACAAGAGACTGACCCAGACTTGCCTGTGAGTGTCCAGGAGTCTCCAGCAGAGGCGTGGGTCAGTGGCAGCTAGCTCTATGGTCGGGGGAACTGAGTGTGGGAGTGTGAGGGACCTTTTAATTGAGGTTACTATTGTCTTCACTACCTCTGCCATAGTTTAGTCTCAGGTCAAACAACAGAGGGGAACAGAGCCCCGCCAATCAACCAAAAATAGGATTAAAGATCTACTGAGCATGGCCCCGCTCATCAGAAAAAGACCAGTTACCCCCACAGTCAGGCTTTCCCATCAGGAAGCTTCCATAAGCCTCTTATCCTTCTCCATCAGAGGGCAGACAGACTGAAAATCATAATCACAGAAAACTAATCAAACAGATCACATGGACCATAGCCTTGTCTAACTCAATGAAACTATGAGCCATGCTGTGTGGGGCCACCCAAATGGACGGGTCATGGTGGAGAGTTCTGATAAAACATGGTCCACTGGAGAGGAAAACGGCAAACCACTCCAGTATTCTTGCCTTGAGAACCACATGAACACTATGAAAAGGCAAAAAGATAGGACACTGAAAGATGAACTCCTCAGGTCATTAGGTGCCCAATACACTACTGGAGAACAATGAAAAAATAACACCAGAAAGAATGAAGAGACAGAGCCAATGCGAAAACAATGTCTAGCTGTGGATGTGACTGGTGATGGAAGTAAGGTCCGATGTTGTAAAGAACAATATTGCAGAGTAAGCTGTAATGTTAGGTCCCTGAATGAAGGTAAATTGGAAGTAGTCAAACAGGAGATGGCAAGAGTGAACATTTACATTTTAGGAATCAGTGAACTAAAATGGACTGGAATGGGCGAATGTAATTCAGATGACCATTATATGTACTACTATGGGCAACAATCCCTTAGAAGAAATGGAGTAGCCCTCATAGTCAACAAAAGAGTCCAAAATGAAGTACTTGGCTGCAATCTCAAAACGAAAGAATGATTTCTGTTTTTCTCCAAGTTAAACCATTCAATATCACAGTAATCATAGATCAATGGAACAAAATAGAAAGCCCAGAGATAAACCCACGCACATATGGACACCTTATCTTCGACAAAGGAGGCAAGAATATACAATGGAGAAAAGACAATCTCTTTAACAAGTGGTGCTGGGAAAACTGGTCAACCACTTGTAAAAGAATGAAACTAGAACACTTCCTAACACCATACACAAAAATAATCTCAAAATGGATTAAAGATCTAAACGTAAGACCAGAAACTATAAAACTGCTAGAGGAAAACATAGGCAAAACACTCTCCGACATAAATCACAGCAGGATCCTCCATGACCCACCTCCCAGAATATTGGAAATAAAAGCAAAAATAAACAAATGGGACCTAATTAAAATTAAAAGCTTTTGCACAACAAAGGAAACTATAAGCAAGGTGAAAAGACAGCCTTCAGAATGGGAGAAAATAATAGCAAATGAAGCAACAGACAAACAATTAATCTCAAAAATATACAAGCAACTTCTGCAGCTGAATTCCAGAAAAATAAACGACCCGATCAAAAAATGGGCCAAAGAACTAAACAGACATTTCTCCAAAGAAGACATACAGATGGCTAACAAACACAGGAAAAGATGCTCAACATCACTCATTATTAGAGAAATGCAAATCAAAACCTCAATGAGGTATCATTTCACACCAGTCAGAATGGCTGCTATCCAAAAGTCTACAAGCAATAAATGCTGGAGAGGGTGTGGAGAAAAGGGAACCCTCTTACACTGTTGGTGGGAATGCAAAGTAGTACAGCCACTATGGAGAACAGTGTGGAGATTCCTTAAAAAACTGGGAATAGAACTGCCATATGACCCAGCAATCCCACTGCTGGGCATATACACCGAGGAAACCAGAATTGAAAGAGACACGTGTACCCCAATGTTCATCGCAGCACTGTTTACAATAGCCAGGACATGGAAGCAACCAAGATGTCCATCAGCAGACGAGTGGATAAGGAAGCTGTGGTACATATACACAATGGAATATTACTCAGCCATTAAAAAAAAATACATTTGAATCGGTTCTACTGAGATGGATGAAACTGGAGCCCATTATACAGAGTGAAGTAAGCCAGAAAGAAAAACAACAATACAGTATACTAATGCATATATATGGAATTTGAAAGATGGTAACGATAACCCTATATGCGAGTCAGAATAAGAGACACAGATGCATGGAACAATTTTATGGACTCTGAGGGAGAAGGTGAGGGTGGGACGTTCTGGGAGAATAGCATTGAAACATGTATATTATCGTATGTGAAACAGAACACCATTCCAGGTTCGATGCATGAGACAAGGGCTCAGGGCCGGGGCAATGGGATGACCCAGAGGGATGGGATGGGGAAGGAGGTGGGTGGGGGGTCCAGGAAGGGGAACACATGTAAACCCATGGCTGATTCATGTCAATGTATGGCAAAAACTATAACAATATTGTAAAGTAATTAGCCCCCAACTAAAATAAATAAATTTATTAAAAAAAAAAAAAAGAAAGAAAAAAAAAATATCACAGTAATCCACGTCTATGCCCCAAACTGCAATGCTGAGGAAGCTGAATGGTTCTGTGAAGGCCTACAAGACCTTCTAGATCTAACACCCAAAAAATATATCCTTTTCATCATAGGGGACTGGAAAGCAAAAGTAGGAAGTAAAGAGATACCTGGAATGACAGGCAAGTTTGACCTTGGAGTAAAAATTGAAGCAGGGCAAAGGCTAACAGAGTTTTGCCAAGTAAACACACTGGTCATAGCAAACCCACTCTTCCAACAACAGAAGAGACGATTCTACACATGGACATCACTAGATGGTCAATACTGAAATTAGATTGATCATATTCTTTGCAGCCAAAGATGGAGAAGCTCTATACAGTCAGCAAAAGCAAGACTGGGAGCTCTATGTGGCTCAGATCATGAACTCCTTACTGCAAATATCAAACTTAATTTGAAGAAAGTGGGGAAAACCACTACACCATTCAGGTATGACCTAAATCAAATCCCTTATGATTATATAGTGGAAGTGACAAATAGATTCAAAGGATTATATCTGATAGACACAATGCCTGAAGAACTATAGACAAGAGGCAGGGATCAAGACCATCCACAAGAAAAAGAAATGCAAAAACACAAAATGGTTGTCTGAGGAGGCCTTATGAATAGCTGAGAAAATAACAGAAGGTAAAGGCAAAGGATAAAATAAAAGATCTCCGATCTGAATGCAGAGATCCAAGGAATAGCAAGGAGAGATAAGAAAGCCTTCCTCAGTGATCTGTGCAAAGAAATAGAAGAAAACAATAGAATGGGAAAGACTAGAGATCTCTTGAAGAAAATTAGAGATACTATGTCATGCAAAGATGAGGGAACATTTCATGCAAAGATGAGCCAAAAAAGTCCAGAAATGGCATGGACCTAACAGGAGCAGAAGATATTAAGAAGCGGCAAAAAAACACAGAAGAATTATACAAAAAAAAACACTTCATTACCCAGATAACCATGATGGTGTGATCGCTCACCTAGAGCTAGACATCCTGGAATGCGAAGTGAAGTGGGCCCTAGGAAGTATCACTATGAACAAAGCTAGTGGAGGTGATGGAATTCCAGTTGAGATATTTCAAATCCTAAAAAATGATGCTGTTAAAATGCTGTACTTAATATGCCAGCAAATTGGGAAAACTCAGCAGTGGCCACAGGAAAGGTCAGTTTTCATTCAAATCCCAAAGAAAGGCAATGCCAAAGAATGTTCAAACTACTGCACAATTGCACTCATCTCACATGCTAGCAAAGTAATGCTCAAAATTCTCCAAGGAAGCTTCAACAGTACGTGAACTTCCAGATGTTCACGCTGGATTTGGAAAAGGCAGAGGAACCAGAGATCATATTGCCAACATCCGTTGGATCTTCGAAAAAGCAAGAGAGTTCCAGAAAAATATCTATTTCTGCCTTATTGACTATGCCAAAGCCTTTTACTGTGTGGATCACAATAAAATGTGGAAAATTCCTAAAGAGATGGGAATACCAGACCACCTTACCTGCCTCCTGAGAAATCTGTATGCAGGTCAATAAGCAATAGTTAGAACCAGATGTGGAACAGTGTATTGGTTCTAAATTGGGAAAGCAGTATGTCAAGGCTGTATATTGCCACCCTTCTTATTTAAGTCATATGCAGAGTACAGCATGTGAAATGCTGGGCTTGGTGAAGTACAAGCTGGAATCAAGATTGCTGGAGAAATATCAATAACCTCAGATATGCAGATGACACCACCCTTACAGCAGAAAGCAAAGAATAACTATAGAGCCTCTGGATAAAAGTGAAAAAGGAGAGTGAACAATTTGGCTTAAAACTCAATATTCAAAAAATGAAGATTATGGCATCCGGTCCCAATTCTTCATGGCAAATAGATGGGGAAAAAATTGAAAGAATGACAGACTTATTTTCTTATGCTCCAAAATCACTGCAGATGGTGATTGCAGCCGTGAAATTAAAAGACACTTGCTCCTTGGAAGAAAAGCTATGACCAACCTAGATAGCATGTTTAAATGCAGAGACATTACTTTGCCAACAAAAGTCCGTCTAGCCAAAGCTATGGTTTTTCCAGTAGTCATGTATGGATGGGAGAGTTGGGCCATAAAGAAAGCTGAGCACCAATGAATTGATGCTTTTGAACTGTGATGTTAGAGAAGCCTCTGAGAGTCCCTTGGCCTGCAAGGAGATCCAACCAGTCAATCCTAAAGGAAGTCAGTCCCGAATATTTACTGGAAGAACAGATGCTGAAACTGAAGCTCCAATACTTTGGCTACCTGATACGAAGAACTGACTCTTTTGAAAAGACCGTGATGATGGGAAAGATTGAAGGCATGAGGAGAAGGAGACGACAGAGGATGAGATGGCTGGATGGCATCACCAACTCGATGGACATGAATTTGAACAAGCTCTGGGAGTTGGTATTGGACGTGTTGCAGTCCATGGAGTCACAAACTGTAGGACATAACTAAGCAACTGAACTGAACTGACCATAATCGAAAGAAAGAAATATTTTATTGTATTTAAAAACCTATGAGTTTCTTTAATGCAGAGGGGATTGACTTCAGCTGCATTAAATAATGAGCAGCTGACACAGTGAAGGATTATACTGTAATATGGAACGGGATGATTAAACGATGTACAAACTTCCTACCAGAGTGGCACACAGGATACTGGAACATATGGTTCAGGACTCTTTAATCCCTCAATAACTACAGATTCTGGCCAGAAATTTTTGTTGATTTATACAAAATCTCTTGATTACAGTCCTCAGCCATCTGCTATAGGGTGGCAACATATGAAAATGTCAGCAGAAAGAACAGCTTAAAGCTTATTTGTGGAAAGGATCTGAAGCCAGTATAACCATGGGCAAAACAAGGTGATCCGCCCCAATGCAGTCAGGAGCTAATTTATGCTGAGAGCAAAGAGGGTGAAAATTTTACAAAAGTAAAGCAAAGTCATGCATGTTCTCTTATTATTTATAACTCACATAGATGCTGATTCTTTGCTCCAAAGGAACAGAAAAATGTTTTGCATTGTACTTTTTGGAAATAGAAATTTTCTGAAATATAAAATTAATAATTATTAAATTATAAAATATTAAAATATAATTTATAAAATAATTATTAAATAATATTCTACTTGAGTGGAATGTTATTATTTGTATCATAGATTTGTTTCCTTGTAGGGCATTCAACAACACTTAATAATCTAGATTTAACAACTGCCATGTTACTGAAAGCTCATTTTCACTGATCAGCTGTGATGACCCAAGTTTCACACTCAACTTTTTAAAATTTGCATTTTTCCACTTGCCAAAACCTCTCTCTTCCTCTTTTTTCACTCTCATTCAAATTCTCCTCATTTATGTTTCAATTAGAGCATAAATATTTTTCTCCCATTTTTATAATCCACCCTTTTACAGTCTCTTTGCTGATGACAGTTATTTGCACTTTCCAACATATGTAAACTTCCATGTGTATTCTACTGTACATTCTTGTCATTTGTCAATTTCATTCACCTTTTCATGATGTCAACTACTACAGCTATGCACTGAAATGCAGAATCTGTCTCAAATCTAATAATGCAATGCCAACAGTATAATCTGAAAATAAAGACACTGCATTTCTCTAATAATTAGCAATGATGAGCATCTTCTCATGTGCTTATTGGCCATATAGATGTCCTCTTTGAAGAAATGTCTATTTAGGTCTTTTGCCCTTATTTTTGTTTGAGATTTTTGTTGTTGTTATTGAGCTATGTGAGTTGATTGTATATTTTGACAAGCAAGCCTTTATTCTTTGCATCATTTGCAAATATTTTCTCCTATTCTGTAGGCTGTCTTTTCATTCTGTTTATGGCTTCCTTTACTATGCAAAAGCTTGTGTTTAATTAGGTTCCACTTGTTCATTTTTACTTTTATTTCTATTGCCTGAGGAGACTAAGAAAACATTGGTAAGATTTCTGTCAGAGAACATTTTGCTTATGTTCCCTTCTAGGAATTTAATAGTGTCATATCTTATGTTTAAGTCTTTAAGCCATTTTATTTTCATGAAGGATGTGAGGGTGTGCTCTAGCTACAATGATTTATAACAAGCTATTCAGCTTCCTCAATACCACCTGCTGATGAGATTGTCTTTTCTTTACCATATATTCTTGCCTACTTTGTCAAAATTTAAATTGACTAAAGGTATGTGGGTTTATTTATGGGCTTTCTATTCTGTCCCATTGCTCTGTATGACTGCTTTTGTGTCAATGCTATGCTGTTTTGATTACTTATCTTTCCAGCATTGTCTGAAGTATGAGAGGGTTATTCCTCCAGCTGTGTTATTTTTCCTCAGGATTGCTTTAGGAATTCTGGGTCTTTCATGGTTCCATATATATTTAGTTCTATACAAAACGTCATGCATAGTTTATAGGGATAACATTAAATCTATAGCTTTCTTTGGGTAGTATGGCCATTTAACAATATTAACTCATCGAATTCAAGAACATGGGATACCTTTCCATTTCTTTGAACCACCTTTAATTTCCTTTATCAATGTTTAATAGTTTTCAGTATATAAGTCTTCAATTTTCTTGGTCAGGTTTATCCTTAAGTTATTTTTCTTGATGCAATTTAAAGGGATTTTATTTTCCTTTCTGATATTTCATTGTTAATAAAAATGCAACAGATTTCTGAATATTAATTATGTGCTTACTGAATTTATAAGTAGTTCTAGAACTTCTACAATGAGATATCATCTCATAGTGGTCAAAATGGCCATCATTAAAAAGCCTAAAAATAATAAATGCTGGAGAGGGTGTGGAGAAAAGATAAGAATTTAAATTGCTACAGCCGCTATAAAAAATGGTATGAAGTTTTGGAGGGAGGTGGGAGGGGATTCTGAAAGGGGAACACATGTACACCCATGGTGGATTCATGTCAATGTATGACAAATCCAATACAATATTGTAAAGTTAAAAAATAGATAAATAAACTAATTTAATAAAACAACAACAACAACAACAAAAAACAATGTTGCCATATGATCCAGCAATCCCACTCCAGCACATATATTCACATAATACTCTAGTGTGAAAAGATACATGCATCCCAATGTCCACAGCAGCACTATTTACAATAACCAAGACACAGAAACAATCTTAAGTGTTCATCGGCAGATGAGAAGATGATGAAGATGTGGAATACATACACTATGGAATAGTATTCAGCCACAGAAAATAATTAAATAATGCCATTTGCAGCAACATGGATGGACCTAGAGATTATCATACTAAGGGAATTAACTCAAAAAAATAAAGACAAATACCATATGAAATCACTTATATATGGAATCGAAAATGAGATACAAATGGACTTATTTATGAAAAGGAAACAGACTCACAGACATAGAAAAGAAAACTCTGGTTACCAAAGGTGGGGTGTGTTAAGCAGCCAGTTGTGTCCAAGTCTTGGTGATCCCATTGACTGTAGCCTGCCAGGCTCCTCTGCCCATGGGCTTTTCCAGGCAAGAATACTGGAGTGGGTTGCCATTTCCTTCTCTAAGGTAGTGGGGAAGGGATAATTTGGGAGAATGGGATTATCAGTTACATCCTACTACATATGAAATAAATAATAAAGTCCTACTGAACAGCACTGGGAACTATATTCAATATCCTATAATAAACATAATGAAAGAGTGTATATATAGAGAGAGAGAGAGAGAGAGAGAAAATCACTTGTTGTACACCAGAAACCTTGTGAATCAACTATACTCAAATAAAATAAATAAATAAATAATGCAGACTACAAAAATATATCTAACAATACTCTTTCAAAAAAATTCCACTAAACTAAAGAAGCAACTGGAAAAACACTAACAACTACAAAGTATGTTGGCTTTTCTTTATAATTTCACCATTTTGGTTAAGTGCAAGCTAATAATATTAGTCCTGGAAAATAAAAACAAAAGAGTTGAGAGTTGCAGGCACTTTTGAAACACACAAACATTCTGTCAGTGTATTAGTAGAAACTGCAAGGCACTCATTGCCTTGTACAAAGTATAATCAGCTGAGGTTTCCCTCAGCTTAGACATTAAAAAAAAAGTGAAGAGAGAACACTGTTGCCTTAAATATCCTAAATAAATTGATAGGTCTGAAAAATTAGTGGTTTGTCAATACCCTAGCTAACACCACTAGGCTATCCAAAAAATAAGCAATACATTTTTTAAAATAAATAAAAATAAGCACACAGTAAATCTGAATAATGTGTGCCATAAGTAGCTCCTTCCCTACTTTGCTTGCAAGCTAATAAAGTAGGGGCTGGTAAAACACATTGGCTTCCCTCTCAGAGAATTAACTGAGAACTAACTGGTGGGGAAGACTTCCTCTTTTTATTCATCTTTTATCTACCCATGGAGGAGGACTAACATCTGATTTTTTAACCCACACAGGAAGATGCTACTCAAGCATGGATCTGACTCTGAGTTCTAAGACTCTTTCTTGTACTGACCTGCAGTTGGAGCTGTCATTTTCTGAAATCTTGCTCTCATTCCATGTCCACACTGGGGCCAGAGCAGCCTGAGTCCTGGAATCTACAAATGGGTCTGTAGCCCCATGGCTCTATTCTTGACCAATATTCTTCCATATTCATGGAATAAACACCATGGTATTGGCTGGGCAATTGAAGTAGATGCACCATAAGCATAATATAAAGAATTGAATTTACATAGAGGTAGAGGTAGCATGAAGTGCCCATGCTAAAGTAGGCAAGTAAGCAATAAAGGAGTTCCCATTTTTGAATAATAAAGGAGAAAACTTTTATGTTATTAAGTTAGGTAAAGATTTTTCAAAAATAGCAAAATTATAACAAGTTACAAAAGAATGATAAAAGGGAAGTAAGTGAAGTAAAATAATAATGTCTTCCAATGTGTAAATTAAGATGACAAGAAGGCAAGTGCACTTGAAGAAACTTTTTGAAAACATATCTGAAAAGGAGTTTATATCCAAAATATATACAAAAGTCATGCAACTCAATAATAAGATCAACAACCCAATTAAAAAAAAAAAAAAACAATGGTCCAACTATTTGAACACATACTTCTAAATTATATATATATGTATATATATTCAATAAGCACAACATCAATATTCATGAGAAAAATTCAAATTAAATAACAATAAAATACCAGTATATACCAACTAGAACAGCTAAAAACTAATGGACCAAATGTGGGTGAGCATGTACCAATTGAAAATTTTGAAAATTATCAATGCAAATGCTAAGTGGCTCAACCACTTTGGAAAACAGTATGGAAGTATCTTATAAAGGTAAACAGATGCTTATCATAGGATACAGCAGTTTTACTCCTAGCCATTTACACAAAGGAAATAAAAATATGCCTACAGAAATATGTGGACAGATAATATACGAAATCTAGAAGCAAGCATACAAACCCATGAGTGGTAAATGGACAAAGAAATTCTAGGAATGCAAATCAAAACTACAATGAGATATCACCTCACACTGGTCAGAATGGCCATCATCAAAAAGTCTACAAACAATAAATACTGGAGAGGGTGTGGATAAAAGGGAACCTTCTTGCACTGTTGGGGGGAATGTAAATTGATAGAGCTACTATGGAAAATGGTATGGAGTTTCCTTAAAAAACCAGGAATAAAACCATCATATGACCCAGCAATCTCACTCCTAGGCATGTACCTTGAGGGAACCAAAATGGAAAAAGACACATGTACCCCAATGTTCATTGAAGCATTTATGATAGCTAAAACATGGAAGCAACCTAGATGTCCATCCACAGATGAATGGATAGAGAAGCTGTAGTATATATGCACAATGGAATATTATTCAGCCATTAAAAGGAACATATTTGAGTCAGTTCTAATGAGGTGGATGAACCTAGAGCCTATTTTACAGATTGAAGTAAGTCAGAAAGAGAAAGATAAATATCATATACTAACGTATAGATGGGAGAAGGTGATGGCACCCCACTCCAGTACTCTTGCCTGGAAAATCCCATGGATAGAGGAGGCTGGTAAGCTACAGTCCATGGGGTCGCTAAGTGTCAGACACTACTGAGCGACTTCACTTTCACTTTTCCCTTTCATGCACTGGAGAAGGGAATGACAACCCACTCCAGTATTCTTGCCTGGAGAATCCAGGGATGATGGAGCCTGGTGGGCTGCCGTCTGTGGGGTCACACAGAGTCGGACACAACTGAAGCGACTTAGCAGCAGCAGCAACGCATGATACAGAATCTAGAAAGATGGTACCAAAGACTTTATTTGCAGGACAGCAATGGAGAAATAGACATAGAAAACAGACTTATGGACAAGGGAGGAGGGGAGAAGTGGGTGAGGTGTATGCAGAGAGTAAGGTGGAAACTTACATTACCATATGTAAAATAGATAGCCAATGGGAATTTGCTGTATGGCTCAGAAAACTCAAAGAGGGGCTCTATATCAACCTAAAGGGGTGGGATGGGGAGGGAGATGAGAGGGAGTTTCAAGAGGAAAAGGACATATGCATACCTATGGCTGATTCATTCATGTTGAGGTTTGACAGAAAACAACAAAATTCTGTAAAGCAATTATCCTTCAATTAAAACATGAATAAATTAAAAAAATTCTAGGATAGTCATACAATGAAATAACGCTCAGAAATAAAAGGAAATGCAATATTAACACATGTAATAACCTGGATGATTTTCATACATGTATGATTCCAAATATTTACAGCTGGTAGAATAACAGTAAACTTATAATGAATGTAGACAAAGCAGGCAAGGGAGTTCCAGCTGAGCTTTTTAAAATCCTAAAAGGTGATGCTTTTATTTTTTATTTTTATTTTTTTTTAGGAGTCATTTGCATTTTATTTATTTATTTTTTTAATAAATTTATTTATTTTAGTTGGGGGCTAATTACTTTACAATATTGTAATAGTTTTTGCCATACATTGACATGAATCAGCCATGGGTTTACATGTGTTCCCCTTCCTGTACCCCCCACCCACCTCTCTCCCCATCCCATCCCTCCGGGTCATCCCATTGCCCCGGCCCTGAGCCCTTGTCTCATGCATCGAACATGGAATGGTGTTCTGTTTCACATACGATAATATACATGTTTCAATGCTATTCTCCCAGAACGTCCCACCCTCACCTTCTCCCTCAGAGTCCATAAAATTGTTCCATGCATCTGTGTCTCTTATTCTGACTCGCATATAGGGTTATCGTTACCATCTTTCAAATTCCATATATATGCATTAGTATACTGTATTGTTGTTTTTCTAGGGTGATGCTTTTAAAGTGCTACACTAAATATGTCACCAAATTTGGAAAACTCAGCAGTGGCTGCAGGACTGGAAAAGGTCAGTTTTCATGCCAATCCAAAAGAAGGGCAATGCCAAAGAATGTTCAAACTACCACACAATTGCACTCATTTCACACGCTAGCAAAGAAATGCTCAAAATCCTTCAAGTTGGGCTTCAGCAGACCGTGAACAGAGAACTTCCACAGGTACCAGCAGAATTTAGAAAAGTCAGAGGAACCAGACATCGAATTGCCAAGGTTTGTTGGATCATAGAGAAAGCAAAGGAATTAAAAAAAAAAAAAAAAAAGATCTGCTTCGTTGACTATGTCAAAGCCTTTGGCTGTGTGGATGATAATAAACTGTGGAAAATTCTTAAAGAGATGGGCATACCAGATCACATTACCTGTCTCTTGAGAAACCTGTATGCATGTAACCTATATGGAACCGTTGTCCTTCCGGTAGCGGCTGGAGCGGCAGCATCGGTTGGTCACAGCGCAGAGGCGACGCCACAGGGCAGCGGTGGCAGCGGCGGCGGCAGCCGGAGAAGCAGCGGCGGCCATAGCAGCAGCAGCAGCAGTAACAACTGGACGGACTGGTGGACTCGCGCCGCCGCCGGGCCGGGTCGGCGCAGATGCTGAAGGGGAGTCGTAGCCGCCGCCGCCGCCGCCGCCCAGGTGACTGAGGAGAGAGGCGCCTCCTCTCTCCCGCCTTCGCCAGACTTCAATGCCCAGGCCCCAGCTCGGTAGCGTTTTTCTTGGAAATATACGTTGCATATTTATGGCGATTCTGGGCGCTAGGGCAGACTTCTGCCAGGCTCAGCAGGGCGTTTCCCCTGACAAGTGAGCTTGGAGGGTCTGTGTGCCATAATTAGTATCGCCTTGAAGACTCTGGACACCCAGATTGGCCTCAGAAATAGTTGGATTTTTTTTTTTTTGGCAAGCGTATTTCTTATACTGACTCCAGTAAAATTAAGCATCAAGTAAACAAAAGTGGAGAGCGACCTACGCTTTTAACTTGTCTCACTAGTGCCTGAATGTAGTAAAGGCTGCTTAAGATTTGTATGTAGTTGGATTTTTTTTTTTTTTTTGTAGTCTGAAGGTATCCATCAGCAGACATTGAAGCCCAAGTTGAATGTGATTCAAGTGGATTCTAAATACTTCTGCTTATTTTGAAGAGAGAAGTTTCTGAAAGAATAAGCAAGTTGAATAGAGAAAACTCCCTCAGAGTCCATAAGACTGTTCTATGCATCGGTGTCTCTTATTCTGAGAGAATAGCATTGAAACATGTATATTATCATATGTGAAACAGAACACCATTACAGGTTCGATGCATGAGACAAATGCTCAGGGCTGGGGCAATGGGATGCCCCAGAGGGATGGGATGGAGAGGGAGGTGGGAGGGGGGTTCAGGATGGGGAACACATGTAAACCCATGGCTGATTCATGTCAATGTATGGCAAAAACCACCACAATATTGTAAAATAATTAGCCCCCAACTAAAATAAATAAATTTATTAAAAAAAAAAAAAGAATAGAGAAAACTGATTTAGGCATTTTAGTGGTCTTTTTAAAGTTTTCTGCTGTGAAACATTTCAGGATTTATTGATTTTTTCTTTTTTATTTATTTTTTTCATTTTCACCATCACACTCACACATGCACGATCACATTTTTTATTTCCCATAATGAACCGTCCAGCCCTTGTGGAGATCTCCTATGAGAACATGAGTTTTCTGCTAACCCACAACCCTACCAATGCTACCCTCAACAAGTTGGTTCACAGAGGAACTTAAGAAGTATGAAGTGACAACTTTGGCTCGAGTTTATGATGCTACATAATGAAAAAGAAGGAAATCCACATTCTAGATTGGCCTTTTGACGGTGGAGCGCCACCTCCCAATCAGATAGTAGATGATAGGCTAAGCCTATTAAAAAACAAATGTCATGAAGAACCAGGTTGCTGTGTGGCAGTGCATTGTGTTGCAGGATTGGGAAGGGCACCTGTACAGGTTGCACCTGGTTTGATTGAATGTGGAATGTGGAATGAAGTACACATGTGGAATGAAGATGCAGTTCAATTTATAAGACAAAAAAAGAAGGGGAGCATTCAATTCCACACAGCTGCTTTACTTGGAGAAATACCGACCTAAGATGTGATTATGCTTCAGAGATATCAACAGGCATTACTGTGTTCAGTAAAAATAAATATATACAAAGGCTGACTTGATTTAGAGGGAACTCTTGGTACCTGGAAAAGTGAATCTGGAATCTTAATTGTGTCATCAAAATAGTGATGGATTCAGTACTCCTCAACCACTCAGTTAATGATTGGAAGAAAGCAAACATAAATCCCTCTATAATGTGAATTAAATGTTCAAGAAAAGAAAAAAAAAACAGAACAGGACATGGAAAAACAGACTGGTTCAAAATTGAGAAAGGAGTATGTCAAGGCTGTATACTGTTACCTTGGTTATTTAACTTACACAGAGTACATGATGGGAAATGCCAGGGTGGGTGAATCCCAAGCTGTAATCAAGTTTGCCAGAAGAAATATCAATAACCTCAGACATGCAGATGATATCATTCTAATGGCAGAAATTAAAGAAAAACTATAGAGCCTCTTGATGAGGGTGAAAGAGGAGAGTGAAAAAGCTGGCTTAAAACTCAACATTCAAAAAACTAAGATCACTGCAACCGGTTCCATCACTTCATGACAAATAGATGGGGAAAAGGTGGAAGCAGTGACAGATTTTATTTTCTTGGGCTCCAGAATCACTGTGGACAGTGACTGCAGAAGTGAAATTAAAAGATGCTTGCTCCTTGGAACAGAAGCTATGATAAACCTAGACAGAGTATTACAAAGCAAAGACATCATTTTGGTGGCAAAGGTCCATATAAGTCAAAACTATGTTTTTTTTCAGTAATCACGTATAGATGTGAAAGTTGGACTATAAAGAAGGCTGAACGCTGGAGAATGGATATCTTTGAATTGTGGTGCTGGAGAAGACTCTTGAGAGTCCTTCAAGGAGATCAAACTAGTCAATCCTAAAGGATATTAACCCCAAATACTCATTAGAAGGACTGATGCTGAAGCTCCAATACCCTGGTCACCTGATGCGAAGAGCCAACTCATTGGAAAAGATCCTGATACTGGGAATGATTGAAGGCAGGAGGAGAAGAGGTTGGCAAAGGATGAGATGATTATATAGCATCTCCAACTCAATGGATATGAATCTCAGCAAACTCTAGGAGATAGTGGAGGGCAGGGAAGCTTGGTGTGCTGCAGTCCATGGGTTTGCACAGAGTCAGACATGACTTAGTGACTGAAAAACAACAAGGTAGAATAGAGAATGCCTATGGTTGGGAGTGAGTATAATAAGAAAGTAAGAAACTTTATGATGAGGAAGAGGCTCTACTGTAGTTATACAACTATAAACAATTACAGTAGTCCAAAATTTACTTAAATTGAGTGAATCTGATTGCATGTAAATAAGAATTTAATGAAAAAATCATCCTATCTAAGCTACTTAATAGTCATATAATCTAGAAAATGAGTGAACCCAACCATACATGTTTTATGCCCTTTTGTTACATGACCACACCCCCCCCATAATGTCTCCAGGTAACCACTGATCTGCTTTCTAGCCTTATAGATCAATAGGTATTATTTTAGAATTCTATATAGATAGAATGCATTCTAGTTTTTCCTGGTTATTCATTCAGCATAAATTTTGAGATTTTTTATAGTTGAATTTGTAAAAAAAAATGTGTTCCTTTGTATTGCTGAGAAATATCCCAATGGTATCTATACCAAAGTTTATTAATTTATTCAATTTTTGACGGACGTTTGTATAGTTTCTAGTTGTTGTTGTTCAGTTGCCCAGTCATGTCAGACTCTTTGCAACCCCATGGACAGCAGTAGGCCAGGCCTCTCTGTCCCTTAGCATCTCCCAAAGTTTGCCCAAGTTCATGTCCATTGCATCAGTTTTGCTATCCAGCTATCTCATCCTTTAATGCCCTCTTCTCCTTCTGCCCTCAATCTGTCCCAGCATCAGGGACTTTTCCAATGAGTCAGCACTTGCATCAAATGACCAAAATACTGGAGTTTCAGCCTCAGGATCAGCCCTTCCAATGAGTATTCAGGATTGATTTCCCTTAAGATTAACTGGTTTGATCTCCTTGCTGTCCAAGGGACTCTCAGGAGTCTTCTCCAGCACCACAGTTCAAAGATATCAATTCTAAAGCTTTATGAATATTTGTACAAATCTTCGTGTCTTCTTTTCCATTATAAATACCTA
Source organism: Giraffa tippelskirchi (assembly GCF_054371585.1). NCBI lineage: Eukaryota > Metazoa > Chordata > Mammalia > Artiodactyla > Giraffidae > Giraffa > Giraffa tippelskirchi. The sequence continues at coordinate 68,829,086 of NC_137279.1, forward strand.
GGCGTTGAATACCTAGGAACATATGCATGTTTTAAATTTTAAAGAAACTACCATCCTGTTTAAAAAAATTCTTCCATTTTGTATTTATGTTGTGTGGTAATTTGCTTCAGTTGTGTCTGACTCTTTGTGACACTGTGGACTATAGCTTGCCAGGCTCCTCTCTCCATGAGATTGTCCAGACAAAGATACTGGAGTGGGTAGTCATGCCCTTCTCCAGGGATCTTCTCAACCCAGGGATTAAACCCATGTCTATTATGTCTCCTGCGTTGGCAGATGGGTTACTTATCACTAGTGCCACTTGTGTATTTCTGTTAGCAGTAGATAAAAGTACTAGAACACATCTTTGCAAACTTGGTATGTTCATTCTAACTGAATTTCTTCAAGTATTTTTGTCTTCTGAAAATTGGCATTGTTTTGAGGATTAAATAAGATAATGTTTTTAACATGCATAGTATATCTGAATTCAGTAAATAATAGGTTATTTCGATCACTGTTCTTGTTAACTATTTTTTAAAAAATTTCAGCACCAACCTGAATCAATGCAAACATACACAAAAGTATTTTTAATATGTTAATAATGAACTATAAGAAAGAAATCAAGACAATATTCCCTTTAAAATTACATTTAAAAGAAGTAAATATACCTAGGAATATACTTAAACAAGTAGGTGTAAGACCCATACTCTGAAAACTTTGAAAATCTGATGAAGAAAATTAAAGATTATATAAAGAAATAGATACCCTTCATTCATGGAATGGAAGAATTAATGTTGTTAGGATATTCATACTAACCAATCTATAGATTCAGTGAAGTCTCTAGCAAAATAACGGGTGATATTACCTATCCCTAGAGAACACTTCGCAAAATCTGCAGACATTTTTGATTGTTACAACTAAACATAGCTTGCTACAATGCCCAGGACAACTCTCCACAACAAAGAATCATCTGGTTCCAAATAAGAATAGCACTGAAGCTGTAAATATATCTTCAAAATAAATGTTTTAAGATCAGTTTTGAAACATGAGACACAAGTAAAAATTAAAAGAGGTACTACATGAAGATACTATTTAATATAGTAAGAATAATCTAAATCAGAACTCCTGGTTATATAGTCAATGATTCACAATTACTTGGGGAAAGAAGATTTGAAGCAAAACTATTGGATTACATACCTTATATTACATACTTCAGATTAAATTATCTGAGATTTTAGAGTTGCTAATACAGCCTTAAAAATGACAGAAAGGCAAAATAAAATAAATGCATTTAAAAGTTTTAAGTGCTACTTTCAGTCAAATATTTGGCATTATTATTATATCATAGCTATGGACAATATATTAAAAATTGCACATAGAAAAATTAACTAATGTTAAAACAGAGTTTTTAAAAAGACACACAGTTAAAGGAATGCAGAGACAAAATATGTGTGCTGTAAATATAACTACAGTTAGAAACAAATTCAAATATATATTACTTATAGTAAGATTAAAAAAAAATCAAAGATAACTGTAAAACTTAAAGTAGTGTCCAAAGTTAAGTAAATGAAAACAGAAAGAAATCCTGGATCCCATGTATTTCAGACATGTATAATTCAAAGAGAAAAAGCACCCAGAAAGACCATGAAAGATGATTTGTGCAAAGTTTTTAAAATTTTCAATACAGACAAATATATGAGTCACTTAGATATAAAAAATGAAATAATTATACAAAAAAGTGATAGAGAATAACAGTAGTTATGAAACAAATTACCATGTGAGTAATCTAAGAAAGGTTGAAGTCAAATGATAAATATAAAAATTATTACAGCTAAACTGAGGAAAGGTTAACTAAACAAAAAGAGAACATGTGTAAATAATTATATGATATACAAAATTATTCGTTGTTGTTCAGTCGCTTTGTGACCCAATAGATGACAGCACACCAGGCTTCCGGGTAGTTCAGGCTCTCGGAGTTTGCTCAAATCCATGTCCATTGAATCGGTGATGCCATCCAATCATCTCATCTTCTATTGTCCCCTTCTCCTCCTGCCTTCATCTTTCCCAGAATCAGGGTCTTTTCCAGTGAGAGTTTTTTGCATCAGGTGGCCAAAGTATTGGAGTTTCAGCTTCAGCATCAGTCCTTCCAATGAATATTCAGGGTTAATTTCCTTTAGGATTGACTGATTTCATCTCCTTGTTGTCCAAGGAACTCTCAAGAGTCTTCTCCATTACCACAGTTCAAAAGCATCAGTTTTTCGGTGCTCAGCCTTCTTTATGGTCCAACTCTCACATTCATACATGACTACTGGAAAGACCATAGCTTTGACTAGACGGATCTTTGTTGGCAAAGTAATGTTCTGCTTTTTAACTCTGCTTTTTAACATGTCATCTAGTTTTGTCATAGGTTTCTTCCAAGGAGCAAGCATCTTTTAATTCCATGGCTGCAGTTACCATCTGCAGTAATTATGGAGCACAAGAAAGTAAAGTCTCCCACTGTTTCCATTTTTACCCATCTATATGCCATGAAATGATGGGACTGGATGCCATGATCTTCATTTTTTGAACGTTGAGTTTTAAGCCAGCTTTTTCAGTCTCCTCTTTCACCTTCATCAAGAGGCTCTTCAGTTCCTCTTTGCTTTCTGTCATAAGGGTGGTATCATTTTCATATCTGAGGTTATGGATATTTCTCCCAGAAATCTTGATTCCAGCTCGTGCTTCTTCCAGTCTGCATTTCACATGATGTACTCTGCATATAAGTTAAATAAGCAGGGTTACAATATATAGCCTTGACCTATTCCTTTCCCAATGGTGAACCAGCCCACTTCCATGTCTGGTTTTTACTGTTGCATCTTGACCTGCATACAGGTTTCTCGGGAGGCTGGTAATACCCATCTGGCAATTCCATCTCTAATAATTTTCCACAGTTTCTTGTGACCAATACAGTCAAAGTCTTCTGTAGTAAGTGAAGCAGAATTAGATGTTTTTTAGGAATTCCCTTGCTTTTTCTATGATCCAACAGATGTTGGCAATTTGATCTCTGGTTCCTCTGCCTTTTCTAAACCCAGCTTGAACATCTGGAACTTCTCGGTTCATATACTGTTGAAGCGATCACACAACAAGTGATCACACTATCATGGTTATCTGTGTCATTAAGATCTCTTTTGTACAGTTCTTCTGTGTATTCTTGCCACCTCTTCTTAATATCTTCTGCTTCTGTTAGGTCCATACAATTTCTGTCCTTAAATTCCTAATTTAGTTTTTTCTTTTTTTTTTTTTTTAAAGGTTTCAAGTTCAATAGTCACTCTCTCCAAATACAAAATTTAGTTTTTAAAAAGATTTCCAATTTTTTCCATTTTAAATTCCCAATTATGTTATACACCATGTTATTTTTTATGTATCACTATGTTTCATGTTTAGATCATTTACCAATATTCTATTTTACCTCTTGTAGTGTTAGTGGTTGGGCTTCCCTCGTGGCTCAGCTGGTGAAGAATCCACCTGCAATGTGGGAGACCTGGGTTAGATGCCTGGATTGGGAAGATCTCCTGGAGGAGAGCATGGCACTCCACTCCAGTATTCTTGCCTGGAGAATTCCCATGGACTGAGGAGCCTGTTGGGCTACAGTACAAGGGGTTACAGAGTCAGACATGACTCAGCAACTAAGCACAGGGTTAGTGGTTATCTTTTTCATTGTGCATTAAATATTTATTTCTGAGTTGAAGTAAATCATTAATATTTTGAGTTATTTCTTAGGAAATTTATAGCAAAACTGACAAGAATATGTCCATAGCAATGCCTTGTATTGGTTTCTTCAGATCACATAATTTTAACAAAATTAAGGAAAGTTTCAGTGCAAAAATATAGTCATGGCCTAAAAGTCTTATTACTTGACAATGATGAATTACTGGTACTGTGTTTCCATCTTGCCATACAGAAACTTAATACTAGACAACATGCACATAGCAAGTGTTCTCAGGAATTGGACAATAGACATCATAGACCTGAAATCCCTGAGCAAAGAAAAACACACAGAGTGAGCTTCATCTTTACTCTGGCTCTCGGCCTTGGAATAATTTTAAGACACCTGCTTATGGAGCATAGGAAACAGAACCCAAGGTCAAGACATCTTCATTGTGTTGATTAGGCAGATATTGGAATACCCTGCAGCTAGAGCAGCTAGAACCTACAGATCAGGGTATTTGTTATTGGAATAGGAAGTGGTAAGGTTGGGTCTAGTAAATATATGTGATTATTCCCTTGTCTTTGGTGAGCATGAGACTGAAAATATGAGGGCCAGATACCACAGCCCCCATCAGAAAGCAAATATCACAGAGTTAACATCAGACCAAGTTAACAGAATTATACAGTTCTTGGGAATATCAAAATGATGGACACGAAGCATGAAGTGATCACCTAAATACTCAGGGTATTTGGTTTAGGAACTAAAAATTCATCGAGACACCTGGTTTCTGGTTGAAAACCTATGTGTGATCTTTCAGGAACAATAATAGGCCAGTACAAAGGCTAAATCTTTGCTAGGCCATATGAGAGAAAGCTTCCTTCCCCATTTCACTCAGAGTATCGCAGTCTCTGAAGTTGCAGTCAAGGATTACAGTTCCTTTGGATAGTCATGCTCTTTCCTGATCTGCAGTCCTAGCCCCTGTGCCTTCATTGCCAGGACTTTGGATGGACGTCTTCTGCTGAGGCTTCCATGTAGGGGTGGGAGTGGGGAACTTGAAACAGACTTTTCTCCACTCCAACACAGTACCAATTGTTTTTCTACTCCTAGACCTCTTTCTCACCCTCCTCCTTTGATCACAGAGTCCATGAAACTGCCAGAGCATGCATGTTGTTTGGGGGTCCCTCAATACTGTGATGACTCCCACTTCTATGTTAATCTGCTTGGTCATCAACCTATGTGCGTTTCCATGGGAAAAGTGAAATAGGGGAATCTGGCCTCTCTCCAGTATGAGACTCTTGCTTTTGCCATCACAGTAAGTTCATTTTTGTCTTCTTCTGACACTTGGAAGCTTAGCCCTTTGTACCAGCTCAGCAGAGCTCCTGACAAGATGACCTAAGAATGACTTCAGTCCCACACTAAAGAAGATTAAAAATACCACCAATGAACAAGAGGAATTTGAAATGAAAAATAGTACTATTGATATTAACACTCCAAAATGAAATATTTATATAGAAACATAACAAGTTATTTATAAGATCTACATGAAGAAAATTGCTTCCCTGGTGGCTTGGTGGGAAAGAAGCTACCTTGCAATGTAGAAGACACAAGTTTGATCTCTGGGTCAGGAAGATCACTTGGAGAAAGAAATGGCAACCCACTCTAGTATTCTTGCCTGGAAAATCCCATGGACAGAGGAGCCTGGTGGGTTACAGTCCATGGGGTCACAAAGAGTCAGACAGGACTTAGCAACTAAACAGCAAACAGCATGAAGAAAATTATAAAACTCTAATGAAAGATATCAAATAACTAAATAAATGGAAACAATTTCACTCATTGAGAGGGAGACTCAATGTTGTGAGGATGTCACCTTTATCTATAAACTCAATGCAATTCCAATTAAAATTCCAGCAAGTTTTGTTGCTGTTGTTGACAAACTGAGCCTAAAGTCTATGAAGGAACAAAGACTTATGAGTCAACCTGATACTGAAAAAGAACAAAGGGGGAAGACTGGCACTACCCGACTTCAAGACTTACTACAAAGCTGTAGTGACCAAGACACTGTGGTACTGATAAAAGAACAGACAAGAGATCAATGGAACAAGGATGGGCAGCTGATCTTTGGCAAAGGTGCAAATGCAATAATATGAAACAAAGAAAATATTTTCAACAAATGGTGCTAGAAGAAAAGAATGGACCTAGACACAGACTCTTCATCCTTCACCAAAATTAACTCAAAGTGGATAATAGGTCTAGATGTAAAACCAAAAATGGAACAACTCCTAGAAAATAACATGGTAGAAACCTAGACCTTTATGGCAATAAATTTTTATATACAACACAACAGTCATGATTCATGAGAGAAATATTTAATAAGTTGAACTTCATTTAATGAAGTTCATATTTAATGAAGTCGAACTTCATTAAAATTAAAAGCTTCTCTGTGAAAGATGATATCAAGATAATGAGAAGACAAGTCACAGACTGGGAGAAAATATTAGCAAAAGATACAGCTGATAAAGCACTATTATAAGTGCTTGAAACTCAACAATAAGAAGACCACTCACCTGATTAAAAAATAGACCAAACACCTAAACAGGCACCTAAGTAAGGAGGATAAAAAGATGGCAAGTGAGCATTTGAAAACATGTTCAAGATCATATATCATTAGATGATTATAAATTAAAACATAGTGAATTATCACTACCCACCTACTAGAATGGCCAAAATTCAAAACATTGACACCAAATGCTGGTGAAGATGTGAATAAAAGAAACTCTAATTCATTGCTTGTGGGGATGCAAAATGGTACAGCCATTTTGGAAGTCAATTCAGTAATTTCTTACAAAATAAATATACTGTAACCATACAACCCAACAACCGTTCTCCTTGATATCTCCCCAAGAAATTGATACCTTATTTTAACACAAAAACCTACACATGAATGTTTATACCAACTTTACTCATAATAGACAGAACTTTGAAACAATCAAGATGTTCTTCAGTAAACAAACCATTGTACATACAAACCGTGAAATATTATTCAGCAACAAAAAGAAATGAGCCATTGAGTCATGAAAAGACATAAAGGAATCTTAAATGCATACTACTAAGTGAAACAAAGCTAATCTGAAAAGGCTACATACTATGTGATTCCAAGTATATAGCATTCTAAAAAAGACATAACTGTGAAGACAGTAAAAAGATTAAAAAATTTGGGTAGAGAAAATAGAATGCATAAGCAGAGGATAGAAGATTTTTAGAGCAATAAAGTGATTTATTGTAATACTGCAATGGAGGATATATATATCATTATACATTTGTCCAAACCCATAGAATGTAAAACACTAACAGTGAACTCTAATGTAAACTGTGGCTTTGGGTGATAATGACGGACCAATGTAGGTTCATGAGTTATAACAAATGTACCACTTAGGTAGAGGATGTCAGTAGTGGGGACAATTGTGTGCATGAAAATAGAAAGTATATGGGAATTCTGTGCACTTGCCACTCAATTCTGCTGTAAATCTGAGACTGCTACAAAAGGAAACTTCATTGATGAAAAACAAAGTTTTAAATATATATACATATATATATATATATATATATATATATATAAATAAATGGAGCTCAAAACCAAATGGAAAAGAGATGTGGGGTGGGGAGATTGATTTTGAAATGGAATAGGAAGAAGTCAGGGAAATATACTGAAAAAATAGGCAAAAATTTCCCTTATATTTTGAGATAAATGCAAATTCCAACAATAGTGAAGAGAAAATTAATAGAAAAAAGTAAACACCTTGTTCCAATAATAGTTAAGCTGCTGAAAATTAAAAATTGGTTTATAAAAATTATAACATCCAGAAAGATACTTTACTTAGAAAGGTGTGAGACAGACCATTTCTTACTTAGAAATAGAAGCCATAAAACAAAGAAATATCATATTTAAAGTGCCGAAGAGAAAAAAAAAAAGTGCTGAAGTGCTGAAGAAAGAAAAAAAACACTAACCAGAATTGTATATTCAGTGAAAATATTCTTCAAAATGAGAGAGATAAAAAATTATTTTCATTTAAAGGAAAACCGAAAATTTACATTGCCAGCAGAATTGTCTTACAAGATGTAATGCAGAAACATTTTTATGGTGAAAGAAAACTATACCAGGGCAGAAACCCAGCTGTGCAAGACAGAATAAAAAGAACCAAAAAGACAAATTTGCGTATACATATAATAGACTAGGTTTTTGCCTCTCTCAATATTGTTAAAAGGACCATGGCTGTTTAGAGCAAGCGTAATATCATTGCAAAATTGAGCATATAACATCTTTACTGGAGTGGGTAGCTATCACTTCTCCAGGGGAACTTCCTGACCCAGGAATTGAACCGGGGTCTCCTGCACTGCAGGTGTATTCCTTACCAGCTGAGCTACCAGGAAAGCCCTTTAATATTTACAGAATATGATAAAAAGATATAATAAAAGACAAAAATTGAAAAGGGAAAAGTAAAGCCATTCTTACAGACAATACTGTTATCTATTTTTAAAATCTCAGTAAAAGTACAAAAATGTGTTTGAATAACTGAAATGCAAGAGAAAAAACAACAACAACAAAACAAGAGAATACTATGAACAATTATATGCCAACAAATTCAAGAACCTAGAAGAAACAAACATGTTTCTAGAAACAAACAACCCACCAAAAGTGGATCAAGAAGAAACAGATAATTTAAACAAACAAATCCCTAGAAGTGAAATGGAATCTGTAAGAAGAAAAAAAAACAATCCCTATAATCTAAAGTCCAGGACCAGATGGCTTCACAGGTGACATCTACCAAATGTTAAAAAAAAAAAAAAATCCTTTAACTGATCCTTCTCAAACTCTTCCAAAAGACTGATGAGGAAGAACACTCCCTAACATATTTTATGAAGCCATCATCACTCTAATATCAAAACCAAACAATTACACCAGCAAAAAGGTTGGTCCAGTCACTATGGAAAACAGTATGGAGGTTCCTCAAGAAACTAAAAATGCAGCTGTCACATGATTCAGGAATTCAAAAAATACATGTACCCTATATTCATAGCAGCAATATTCATAATAACCCAGACATTGAAACAAGCTAAATGTCCATCAATAGATGGATGGATAAAGTTGCAGCCATATGGATAAAACTAGAGATTATCTCACTAAGTAAAGTAAGTCAGAAACAGAAAGACAAATGCCACAGGGTATCACTTATATGTGGGAATTAAAATATGACACAGATGAACTGTGTATGAAACAAAAACAGACTCAGGCATAGAGGACAGGCTTGATGGTTGCTAAGGGGAGGGATGGACTAGGAGTCTGGGATTAGTAGATGCAAACTGTTATATATAGAATGAATAAACAACAAGGTCCTACTCTGTAGAATGAAGAACCACATTCAATATCCTGTGATAAACTATAACAGAAATGAATACAAAAGAACATATATATATTATATATATATATATAATATATATAACTGAATCACTTTGCTGTACAGCAGAAATTAACACAACATTGTAAATCAACTATACTTCAATTAAAAAAAAAGTTTTTGTAAAGTTTAATTTAAAGTGGATCTGAACTAAAATTTAAAAGATACAATTATGAAATTTTAGAAGAGGAGTATGGGAACATTTTCCATGAATTTAGAGTAGAAAAAACTTATTGTATGGACTCAAAAGTTGCTAGCAATAAGAATTATGGTTTGTACTTAAAGCATTTTGCTTTTAAATGTTGCACTAAAAAATGCACTTAGGTTGGAAAAGGTTACTTATACATGCTTGTGCTCATTCGCTTCAGTCGTGTCTGAATCATTGCAACCCTATGGACTGCCAGTTTCCTAACCCTGCCAGGCTCCTCTGTTTATAGGATGATTCAGGCTAGAATACTGGAGTGGTTTGCCATGCCCTCCTCTAGGTAATCTTCCTGACTGAGAGATAAAATCCACATCTCCTGTGTCTCCTGCATTGCAGGTGGATTCTTTACCACTGAGCCACCAGGAAAGTCCAATGATACGTCTGTAAATATAAATATAAATATACGTATCTCCAAAAACATCACGTGGTGGTGGTGTAGTCACCAAGTCCTATCTGATTCTTTGCAAATTCATGGACTGTATAGTCCATGGAATTCTCCAGGCCAGAATACTAGAGTGAGAAGCCATTCACTTCTCCAGGGGATCTTCCCAAACCAGGAATGGAACCCAGGTCTCCCACTTTGCAGGTGGATTCTTTCCCAGCTGAACCACCAGGGAAGCCAAAGAATACTGGAGTGGGTAGGCTATCCCTTCTCTAGCAGATCTTCCCAGCCCAGGAACTGAACTGGGGTCTCCTGCATTGCCAGTGGATTCTTTACCAGCTGAGCTACCAGGGAAGCCCAATTCAAACAGTAAATAACTCAAATGTCTATCAGGAGGAGAATAAATGTACACATTTTGGAAAATTTATAAATGGGATACATTCTGAAATAAAATGAAAATATTGTGATATATATAACATCATGGAATAATCTTCTACATGTGTATCAACTTCATGTGGCCACAAAAATATTTATTGAATTATTTCACTATATGAAAGTCAAGAACAGGTCTGGAGTTAGTTGAGGTGTTGACTGCAAAAATATTAAAAAGTTTTCTGGAGATATGGAAGTATTTTCTTCTTAAGGATGTCGATTGCAGTGCTGGATGTATTTTTCAAGTCTCATTTTATTTTACACCTCAAGTATATATAGTTCACTGAAGCAAAGATAATATCTACATGTATTTCTAAAACATAAAATCAGAATCAGTTTATTAAGTTCAAATAATGAGATTAATTTTCCAAAGAATAAACCGATAAGAATCTTTGTTACTCATTTTGTAACACTAGGCATTATTCTGAAAATCCTGAAATCAAACCAAAACCAAAATTTTAGATCAATTTAGCATTGCTAGAGATGGAAGCTTATTCTATTTTGGTTCCTGCTTTTGGGTAGGATGAATTAAGTTGTTGTTGTTTTTTTTTTTTTTTTTTGAAAGAATGGAGGCAATTTTTTTCAAGTTATATAATTGATTTATTCATTCACAGTTATATTCCCAGTGAAACATTAATTAGCACTTAAAGTATCCTTAAGTGACACTAAAACCCAGTATTTCACAATAGGCCAAGAAAATTATCAACATAAAAACTGAGATGACCTCATCCAAACAAAAATTTAAGGTATACTGTAAAGTAACCAAGAATAATATGAGTCAGAGCAAAAATACACAGATAATCCATAGTCAGAATTGTTCTGAAACAATTTATGTTTTATGGCAATGTACAGTAAATGTACCCATTTTACCACACAAGTGAGCATCAGAGAAAATGATTAAATTCAATTATTTTTATAATATGCTCTAAATAATTTCAGATGATCAAAGTTTTCATATAAAATGGTCTATGCATACTAAAAGAAAAGTGATGTTACTCATTTAACTTTGATGTGACAAAGCTTTCAAATGTAATATCAAGAGCAGAAATCAAATGTTACAGATGTATATAAATGCATTATATTTAAAAATCAACTTTTTAATTAAAAAGTGCTATTGAGATGGATGAAACTGGAGCCCATTATACAGAGTGAAGTAAGCCAGAAAGAAAAACAACAATACAGTATACTAATGCATATATATGGAATTTGAAAGACAGTAACGATAACCCTATATGCGAGACAGAATAAGAGACACAGATGCATAGAACAGTCTTATGGACTCTGAGGGAGAAGGTGAGGGTGGGACGTTCTGGGAGAATAGCATTGAAACATGTATATTATCATATGTGAAACAGAACACCATTCCAGGTTCGATGCGTGAGACAATTGCTCAGGGCTGGGACAATGGGATGACCCAGAGGGATGGGATGGGGAGGGAGGTGGGAGGGGGGTTCAGGATGGGGAACACATCCCAGGGCTGATTCATGCCAATGTATGGCAAAAACCACTACAATATTGTAAAGTAATTAGCCCCCGACTAAAATAAATAAATTTATTTAAAAAAAAGTAATAAAATTATATGAGTGTAAAAAAAAAAGTGTGGAAATATGCACAATGTATAGAGAGGTATGTTAGCATGTGAGGATAATTCGTTATGAATGGATAATAAACAAAGGAAATAAATGGGAGAAGAGTCATAAAAGATGAGGGGCAGTTTTTCAGTTACCTAAACTAATAAAAATAAAAATACCATATAAACCAGAAATCCCACTACTGAGCATATACTCTGAGAAAACCATACTTCAAAAGGACACATTCACCCCATTGTTCACTGCAGCACTATTTACAGTAGCCAGGGAATGGACACAACCTAAATATCCATCAACAGATGAATAGATGAATGGATAAAGAAGATATGATATATATAATGGAATTTTACTCAGCCATTAAAAGAAATGAAATTGATTACTTGTAGAGATGAGTGTGGACTTAGAGTCTGTCATACAGAGTGAAGTATATCAGAAAGAGAACAACATCATATTAACACATATGTAGAATCTAGAAAAATAATACAGATGAATTTATTTGCGGGACAGGAATAGAGATGCAGACATAGGGAACACACGTGGACACAGAGGAGAGGGGATTGGGATGAACTGAGAGATTAGGATTGATGTATGTGTACTGCCATGTGTAAAACAGCTAGTGTGAACATGATATATAGCACAGGAAACTCAGCTTGGTGCTCTGTGGTGACCTAGATGAATAGGATAGGTGGGTAGGAGGCAGATCCATGAGGGAGGGCATGTATGTCTACTTACAGCTGACTCACATTGCTGTACAGCAGAAACTAACACAACGTTGTAAAGCAACTATACTCCAATTAAAATAAATTAAAGCTTCAATATAAATGATCAATAGGGATATAAAGAAGGTAAAATTTCTAAAGTCATTTGTTTTTAAGTAAATGAAAATCACAAAATTAGATATGTTTATATGACTTAAAAATTTGTCAAATACCTAAATAAGACTATGCAAAAATGTGGTGTCCTTTACATGTTTCCCTTCAGATGGGTAGTTTTTCTAGAGAAAAATAAATAAAAATGAATGCCACAATAATACAATAATTTTTATGTCTGGAATTATTATTCATAATATTAATATTTATGTATTAAAGGATATGTTTATGGGTCATTTTTACATCATCAATTGTAGAAGTAATCCAAATCTCAAAAACTTCAGTGACATAATTTAATTACACATAAATCATTATTATCAAGTTTTATATTGATGTTATAAAGCAATTCACATTTGCTTAAATGAACAAAATTGATTACATAATAATAGGGACAATAATAGTTCATGCAAATGTTTAGAAAATAAATTCAGAGAATAAAGGGGCAGAGAATATTTTTTATTCCTTAGGTCCTATAACAGTATACAATATCTTAAATGATTTTTTAAAGAATTAATACAAAACATAAAATATAACATCAAGCTTTAATAAAAAGTATTTATAATTATTTAATATTTTCTAATAAGAAAGACAAAAATTAGTTGCATAAGCAGTGCATATAATACTATAGATTATAAACAAAAGCAAACAACAGTACTTAAATAGCAAAAATTTCTTAGGAACTTTTTGAAATAGTGAAGCTACTTATCTTTCTGGTGATGTACACATTTTCACTAAAAGAAAAAGCTTTCAAACAAAATCTAATTCCTGAATTTTACAGTTTGATAGAACAAAAGTCTTATAAAGTGTTTTGTTATACTGTTTTGCTTAGTTCATAAGACAAAACTTTCAAATATATACAAATTAAGATTAAACCAAGCACACACACACATTTAATCAACAAAAACCTCTAAATATGGGCTCACAATTCATAAGTAAAAATTATGTTTTAAGTTTTTTATTATAAATAATCTTAAAATGATTCTATGCTGATTCAGACAAGGACTGGGTTAGACTTTTCCTTGCACTAATAATAAAAAAAAGGTCTGACAAGGAAATTAATAATATAAACAAATATGAGGAAGAAACGTTCTACTTAATGAAGCAATTTATTTATGATTAAATTAGAAGCAACCATTTGCATACCAATTATAATTAAAAATTAGCTTTATTTATGTCTTAAAGAGGATTTGGCAGGATTTCTACTTGGCAGTATTTGTGCTTTGGCTTTAATTGCTGGACACCCTGGGAATGACTGAAACGTTTCCTTTAAAAGTAATCTGCATTTCATATTATTAGGACTCTCTCTCTACTTCAGCTGAATTAATGAGATTTTGTCATGTTTATGTTGGTGAGGCCAAAGTCTTTTTCTTTTCTTCTATATAGAATACATGTAGACAGAAATTAACCTAACATGGATGATTTTCATTATGAAGTGGTGAAATCACTGTTGCTAGAAAAGTGAAAGGTAATGCCAAAGGATGTGGCCGGTTGGGAAAGAACAGACTGTAAGCAATGACCTTGAGACACTAAGATTCTTTTATCTTAGGATGTTACTTTTAAATAAAATGTGGGTGCACAATTATTGAATCCAGCAATACTGTTTGAAAACTTTACATTCTCAACCAAATATATTACAGTCATGAGACACCACACTCCTGAATATAAATAAAACCCCATGTCACAATTGCCCAGAAAGTCTCATAACACATTCAAGAAAGACTTTGTACCCCCTCTTGCCTTCCTTAAATAAATGCAATAACCCATCACTCCCTCAGAGGCACCTCCAAGGAGAGAAGCTTGTAGCTTTCTGAGATGTTACAGTGGGAGAGATTTTATATTCAGAAAGATGTACTGTTCTCCTTTCAACACTCTCACTTTGCATAACATTTTTGCCTCTGGGTCAAGAACGAGAACTTGTGACTGAAAGAAAAAACAGCTTGGGAACAGGCCCTGTCAGTCACACCGTTTTAGAGTAATACTAATGGCGATAATTTTAAATATAACTTAGAACACATTTCTTTCCAAAAGTTCACAGCACGCAAAAAGGTCAAGAACATTGAATTACACTCTTACTCATTTTATTTAGTACAAGATGTAGGTGGTATAATGTGGAAAATACATTTACATGAAAAGGCCTTCTTCTCCATGATTGAAAATGGTAGTATATGAACTGTGTGTCATTGCTAGAATGGCTGCTTATCTGAAACGCACAAATACCAGAGGCTATCTGGAATCCATTTGCATATATCACGGTGTGTGTGTGTGTATAAGCCAATAAAGCAATTTTTAAATACATTAAACCAAAGTGAGATCATTTATTCAACCTGGGTGACTTACTGTAAGTAGATACATTTTTCCCCCCCAGGAGTAAGTCACAATATGTTTTATTCAGCATAGATTGGATTCAAGGAAAAACCAGAGGTCACACACTTATTTTTAGATAGATATCACTGAATATGCTTCCCTTGTGGCTCAGATGGTAAAGAGTCTGCCTGCAGTGTGGGAGACCAGGGTTCAATCCCTGGATCAGGAAGATCCCCTGGAGAAGGAAATGGCAAACCAATCCAGTATTCTTGACAGGAAAATTCCATGGACAGAAGAGCCTAGAAGGCTACAGTCCATAGAGTCGCAAAGAGTTGGACACAACTGAGCAACTTTACATTCAGTTTAAGCAAAACCTGTATTTATTCTACATGAGTTTATCATAAAGATGATATATTATTAAATGATAAGAATATTAAATAATCTATTGATTAGTTAAAAAGCAAAGTGTAATTTTTAACAGTTCTAACAATTTTTTGATTTTTAATTAAAGGCAAAGTATATACATGAATATACTTTTAAAAGTAAATAACACTAAATGGCTTATAAAAAAAAAGACTTTTTTCCCCAAATTTTAGAGTTTTCTTCTGGTAGTAACTTCCCTACTCATAAACAGCACGTTTATTTACTGACTCACTTTGATTTTTAATACTAGTCATTATTTCTTAGTCTGTACTATAAAAAGCTGTGTTTTACCTCTTTTATACTACGTCTTCTCTTGTCCTCTCAGTTTTGTTGTTGTTCGGTCACTCAGCTGTGTTTGACTCTTTGTGACCCCATGGACTGTAGCACAGCAAGTTTTCCTGTCCATTACCATCTCCCAGAGCTTGCTCAAACTCATGTCCATTGAGTCGGTGATGCCATCCAACCATCTTGTCCTCTGTCGCCCCCATCTCCTCCTGCCCTCAATCTTTCTCAGCATCAGGGATTTTTCCAATGAGTCAGCTCTTTACATCAGGTGGCCAATGTATTGGAGCTTCAGCTTCAGCATCAGTCCTTGCAATGAAGATTCAGGGTTGATTTCCTTTAGGATTGACTGGTTTTATCTCCCTGATGTCCAAGATACTCTCAACGGTCTTCTCTAGCACCACAGTTTGAAAGCACTCAGCCTTCTTTATGGTCCAGCTCTCACATTCATACATGACTACTGGAGAAACCATAGCTTTGACTAGATGGACCTTTGTTGGCAAAGTGATAGCTCTGCTTTTTAATATGCTATCTAGATTTCTCCTCTCAATAAAGCAAGTTAATTTAAGGTTGTGAAAGTGTTAGCCACACAGTCAGGTCTGACTCATGGCAACCCTATGAGCTGTAACCCATCAGGCTCCACTGTCCATGGAATTCTCCAGGCAAGAGTACTGGAGTGGGTTGCCATTTCCTTCTCCAGGGGATCTTCCTGACCCAGGGATTGTACCTAGGTCTCCCACATTGCAGGCAGATGTTTTACTATCTGAGCCACCAATTTTAAGTAAGTTTTTAAAAATTATTTATTATTGAGTTATAATTGGTAAATTTGTATTAAAGCATATAACCTGATGATTAATATACAAGTACATTGAGATATGATTGTCCCCATCTAGAATATTTTCTTATGTCTTAGTTCATGTTCTCTAGAAAACAGAATCTGAGCAAAACCTTAGCAGTAATACTTAACCAGGTGCAATCCCAGGGCAGAGTAAGTGAGAAGAGAAGCGTTATGAAGCCAGGAAAGAAAATAAATCTCCAGTGGTATGTTATTCAGTTGACTGTCACTTTAGGAAGAGAAATGACTGGTCACTGACCATGTGAGGTGGCCCTGGGCAGTCTCTACTGAAACTATTGAAGTTATGCTTTGGATTCATCCATTAAAGGAGAGGATGGAGAAGATATTCTTCTCTGATACTGTGTTGCTACCTATCACTCATTGGTGAAAGTTTGCCCTGCAAGGAATAAGCTTCACACTTCTGAGGAGTGTTGTCTTACCCCTTTGGCAAGATACTGCTATGGTATCTCAGGGGCTTGCTTCCTTGGTAGCTCAATTGGTAAAGAATCCACCTGCAATGCTGGAGATTTCAGGTTGATCCTTGGGTCAGGAAGCTCCCCTGGAGAAAGAAATAACAACCTTTCTTTTTGCCTGGGAAATCCCATGGACAGAGGAGCCTAGCAGGCTACAGTCCATGGGGTCTCAAGAGTTGGACATGATTTAGTGATGAAACCGTCATCACCACATGGCATTTCAGTACCCTTCTCTGAAAAAATATAATGCCATATATGAGTTCAAAATTAATTAAAGGGTTCCAAGACTCTGGATATCTGTCTTGGCAGATAGAGCCTTGGTCTCCATGTGAGTTCCAGGAGCTTAGGAGACAGGTACAGTTTTGAAAACAGAGTACAATACAGGCATGTCTGATATAGTTCATTCTTTGTGGTATTCAGATCTCATGGTGCCTTTCTGCTGGGTTCTCTACTGCAAAATGGCACACCACTTTTGAAACACGTCTTTACCAGTTGTGAAAGTACATGTTAAATCAAGTCACGTCTCTGTGAAGATCAATCTCTGTCAGAGCACTCAAGAAAGAATGTTAATTTAAAAAATTAACAAAAGTTATAGCCTCTACTGCTGAAACCCCTTCATCACATCACTACCCATCCTAGAGTTCTTTACCCTTAGCCAATACTTCAAACTGCATAGGGAGCCCTAAGAAGGTGGTTGTTAGTTGTAGCTCCCAGTTCAGCATTGCTATTAATATGTTTCTGGGCAGAAGTATTTTCTTCTTGAACATTAGGACATCTTTTCTAGCAGAACTTAAAGCTGCAGGGAAGAAAACCAAAAGCTCAAGGGATTCAGTGGATGTGATGAACACATGTGTTCCCCTGCTTAAATCTGTCAGCTCGATGATCCATTTAATGTAGTTACTGGAACATGCTACTATAGTTTGACAAATGATTCAGTGCATGCTGTGTTTCCTGGAAGGCAGCACTGATCTATCTAAGATGTTTGCTCTAAAACTTACATGTGACTCTTCTATCAGTCTGGTTGTTTCTCATTGATAGGGTGTATGGAATGATTAGTAATTTCTAAGCCCACTGCATGAACTATTTTGTGGAAAATATGCCCCTTGGTCTGAATTAATGTTGTTCTTGATATAATGTTCACAGATCAATGTTTTCTGTAAGCACTTAGACAATGATGCTATAGAGATATCAGAGAAGCCATCCTTCTATTGGGAATATGTGTTAATTCTGACAAAAATGACCCTTCAAGGTACAAAACATCTAATGAAATTGATGAACCTTCATGTAGCAAGCAGTGGTCCCTTTGAAATATCAAGGGCTCAACATCTTTCTTTTCTGCTGGCAGGTTGTACGTTCATGGGTATCAACAGCTAGATGACTTGGTGAGAATGATTTCATTTTAAAACTGCATAATCCTCCTTCTTGTCACACTGTCCACCCTGTATATGGACTCACTGTCAAACTACTCGGATGGCACAAGAGAGAAGCTACTTAATTCCCCAGCAAGTATCATTTTTATGCAGTGGTTAAATATCTCCTCTGTGGTTCAAGCTGCTTTCCCTTGAACTTTACATGAAACAAAGTTTCATTTACTTTGTTTTTACTAACATAAATCCACCTATGTATCTGTCAGACCTATCCAACATCAGTCTTCCAGATTTGTTTTTATCAGGTGATAGACCAACTGTCCACATTTATTTCTGCACACAAGTTAGTGCTTATGAGTTCCAGGCCACTTTTCTTCCATAGAAATTAGATCACCAAGTTTAGCAAATGCTGTTTTATCTCCTTGGAGAATTGTCCTCCAACTCGGTGCTTCAGAATTACCCTGATATGTCAGTAATATGGATCAACTCATTTCCAATTACTTCCAAGACAGAGCATCCATTCATCATGAATTAGCATTCAGACTAAAATTGTTTTCCCCTTCTTTCAGTTGGTCAAATGTCAAGAGGGGGTCTTTGGTATATATTCAGGGAGAATGTAAGCAAAGAGAAGTCACCTGGAGTTTGGACTTTCTCAAAAAATATTTATGACCAAGTTTCCTGCAGGTAATATTTCAATTATGAGTGAGAGAATTATCATAGTCCTGAGGCAATACAGTAAAAATGTATTGTTGATTTTACCGTATAAAGGAATACTAACTCTAACATAGGAGAAGGCAATGGCACCCCACTCCAGTACTCTTGCCTAGAAAATCCCATGGACGGAGGAGCTTGGTAGGCTGCAGTCCATGGGGTTGCTAAGAGTCGGATATGACTGAGCAACTTCACCCTAACATAAATTTCAAAGAAAATAATTGGCACAGAGTAAATCCTAGTGACAGTATTGCTATGTACCAGTAAATACACCAGAGCAGCAGAATGGCTTCTGTAAAGGCCATATCCTTGTTAGGTTTACAACAGTCCACTGATTTCTGCCATGCTATATAAGTTTTCATAAGAGCCTGGGCAGAAGAATTGAATGGGAACCACCACTTTGGAATCTTTTGAGTATATGACAGTGACTTTAGTTTCTGCAATCATTCAGAAACACACTATCTTCTTATTTTCTATCTTAAGGATAGGGTTACAGGGTGTTAAGTAGTGGCCAGGTCCTCACTTCTTTTCCTTTTATAACCTTTATCCATGGGTCAACAAGTGTATGCAGGATTTGAGAAAATATGGTGAAGTAGAAGGACTTTGAACTCACTCCTCCCATGAGAACACCAAAATCACACTTAACTGCTGAATGAACATCAGTAAAAAAGAATGGACCCTACCAAAAGAGATATGCTACATCTAAAGGCAAAGAAGAAACCACAAGATTAGAGGAGGATCACACTCATGATATAATCAAATCCAATAACCCACAGGTGGGCTACCCACAGACTGAAGAACAATTATGTCACAGAAGTTCTCCCATGGGAGTGAGAGTTCTGAGACCTATGGCAGGCCCCCCAGCCAGGGCATCAGGCATTGGGAGGAGACACTTCCAGAACATTTGGCTGTGAAGGCCACAGGGATTTAATTGCAGGAGCTCAATTAAAGATACTGGGAGAAAGATACTCCACTCCTGGAAGGTGTACACTGAGAATAAAATACATAGGAATAAACCTATCTAAAGATGCAAAAGACCTGCGCTTTGAAAACTGTGACACCCATGAAAGAATCCAAAGACAATACAAACAGATGTAAAGATACACTGTGCTCTTGGATTGGAAGAATAAAAACTGTGAAAATGACTAAACTACCCAAAGTAATCTCCAAAGATTCAATACAATCTCTGTGAAATTGCCAATGGCATTTTTCAAAGCACTACATATTATTTTTTAATTTGTACATAAACGCAAAAGGCCCCAAATAGCCCAAAGAATCTTAAGAAAAACAGAAATGGAGAAATAAAGCTCTCTGACTTCAGACTATACTATATGCCTACAGTTATCAAAACAGTATGGTTCAGGCCCCAAGACAGAATTATACATAAATGAAACTGGCTAGAAAGCCCAGAAATAAACCTACACACCTATAATCAATTAATCTATGACAGAGGGGGCAAGAATACACAGTGGAGAAAAGACAGCATCTCCAATAAGTGATACCAGGAAAACTGGAAAACTACATGTAAGAAAATGACATTAGAATATTCTCAAGCATTACACACAAATACAAACTCAAAATGCATAAAAGATCTAAATGTTAGGATGGACACTATAAAACTAGAGGCAAACATAGGCAGACCACTCTTTGACATACATTGCAGCAG
This sequence comes from Giraffa tippelskirchi, assembly GCF_054371585.1. Lineage (NCBI taxonomy): Eukaryota > Metazoa > Chordata > Mammalia > Artiodactyla > Giraffidae > Giraffa > Giraffa tippelskirchi. Next base: position 68,849,738 of record NC_137279.1, read on the forward strand.
TATCTTTTTGAATCTATCTTCCAGAATAGGAGAAATAAAAACAAAAATAAACAAATGGGACATAATTAAACTTAAAAGCTTTTGCACAGCAAAGGGAACCATAAATAAAAAGACAACCTTCAGACTGGGAGAAAATACTTGCAAGTGGTGCAACTGACAAGGGTTTAACTTCCAAAATATACAAACAGCTCATGCAGCTCAATATTTAAACAAAACAAACAAAAAAGATGAAAAACCAAATTGAAAACTGAGCAGAAGATCTAAATATATATTTCTCCAAAGAAGACATACATATCACCAAAAGGCACATGAAAATGCTAAACACCACTAATTATCAGAGAAATACAAATCTAAACTACAATGAAGTATCACCTCACACCAGTCGAAATGACCATAATCAAAAATCTACAAATAGCAAATGTGGAAGAGGGTGTGGAGAAAAGGGAGTCCTCCTTTTTAGTGGGAATATAAATCGGTGCAGTCACTATGGAAAACTGTATGGAGTTTCCTTAAAAAGCAAAAAATATAGCTACCATATGATACAGCAACCTCTTCTAGGCATAGATCAGAGAAAATCACAATTCAAAAAGATACTATGCATTTCAATATTCATGCAGCATCATTTACATTTATAATACCCAAAACATGGCAGCAATCCATCAATAGATGAAAGAAAAATTAATATGAGCTACATATACCCAAGAGGATGCTACTTAGCCATTAAAAAGAATGAAATAATGCCATTTATAGCAACATGTATGGACCTAGAGATTATTATATAAGGGAAGTACACCAGACAAGACACATTTCATATGATTTCACTTATATGTTTCATCTAAAAAATTATATAAATGCACTTATTTACAAAACAGAAAGAGATCACAGGCATAGACAACAAATTTATGGTTACCAAAGGGCAAAGGTGGGAGAAGGGTAGATTAGAAGTTTGGAATTAATAGATGCACACTCCTATAGGAGTGTGTACATAAAATAGTGTATACATAAAATAGACAACAAGAACCTACTATATAGCAAAGGGAACTATCCTAATATCAGGCAATAACCTATAACATGATATAATGTAAAAATATATATATATTCATTACTTTGGTGTACACCTGAAACTAACAACATTGTAAACAAATTTTATATCAACAGGATTTTTTATGAAAAAGAATAAAAAAGAGTATGTAACAATACTGGTAGCTGCTAAGTTGTTAGAGAAATAGATCTTAATTGTGTTTATGTGTGTAATCAAATATACATTAGGAAAATAATCATAGGATGGATTCAGGAATAAATTGAGCCATCTGTGAGATGAACCTTGTATCAAATTTAGTTTATCACCCCATCACCTTAAGCTTCCACATAAGTGGCCCTTCAGGTACTCTGGAATCAATATGTACCCCTTTAAATTTATCAAGGTACTATTGTGAGCTCTAAAATAACATCACACAGGTGAATCCACTCCACAGTCTTTGGAATTACCATTGCTTTTCCTCTTACTAAGCCTTATGGGTGCTTGATCTACCAATATCTTAAAATGTATGTATTTATATATCAATTGATCACAAGGAAAAGCTTAAAGATTTAAAAAGTGCAATGCCACTTCTTGACAAAGATAATTACTACTTCACTTATCAATAGCAATGAGGTCCATATTGTTTACAAATAGGTGTGTGATTAAAATCCAAAGTAATGTCTTGAGTATATGTTCTCTAGAATCAGTCATAGTTTTAGACCAAGGAAGCTTAAGAATCAACAAAAACTTAAAGGAAAGAGATAGTATTAATGTATTGATGCTTAGGAGGCCAGGCAATGTGAATGATGCTAAAATGAAATGTTGCAAAGAATAACAGAAAAAAATAAAGTTAATTTATTAGCTTGATAATAAATACTTCCTAAAAAAGAGTTAGCATCCTTGGAAGAATTCATTAAAAAATGACAATAAAAAGTAGTTAATTTCCTAATTCCTCACCTCTTTGTCTCTATGCTATGCTTCTGTGTAGGTTAATTTGGTCTATAATGGAGTTTCTGGAGAAAACAAGTAGGCATATTCAGATCAGTCACAATCAGGGTGGCTCAGGTGGGACAAGGCATGAGACATAAGCCTAAAAGGATTTCAAACATCTTGTAATGTGTGCACTGAATAGTTAGCAACACTCAAAATGCTGCTGCTGCTGCTAAGTCGCTTCAGTCGTGTAAGACTCTGTGCGACCCCACAGACGGCAGCCCACCAGGCTCCGCTGTCCCTGGGATTCACCAGGCAGGAATACTGGAGTGGGTTGCCATTTCCTTCTCCAGTGCATGAAAGGGAAAAGTGAAAGTGAAGTCGCTCAGTCGTGCCTGACTCTTAGCGACCCCATGGGCTGTAGCCCACCAGGCTCCTCCGTCCATGGGATTTTCCAGGCAAGAGTACTGGAGTGGGGTGCCATTGCCTTCTCCAACACTCAAAATGAAGTACTCTTAAAAATATAATAGGTTTTTTTTTTTTAATAACCTGAGTCCAAGCAGAAATAACACATTAGTCCAACTAACAGGCACAGTGTTATCAATTTACTGCCTCTAAGCACTAACTGTTCTTTTGTGCTCTTGCTTGTAATACCAATGCTGTGTCCCAAGTTTAATTTCTCCTTTGCCAGATAGTGCAATAGAAACTGTGCCAATAGAGATCCCTGGAATGATGTTGTGAGACTATGGCAAGAGGAAGTACATGTCCTCTTGGTCTTGGGTGGTTTTCTTCTCCAGCATGGCTGTCACTCAGTGTGCCAGAGGCCAGTAACGATCATCTTAGTGATTCTCGCAGACTACTTCGACCTGAAGCACATACACGAGTGTGTTTCTTGGCCTACCTGGCAGACCATTCCTTTGGAACAGCTCTTGCCCACCTGCCCTATCCAGAACACAACTCATCCATGGATCAAATCCAATCTGTCTTCCAGTGAGTTTCTCAACCACCTAGAATACTTTTTCTGTGAACCAGTTCCAACACAATTGAACCTGTATCTACAACAGCATCTGGAGAACTTCTTCACCATGTAGGCTATTCCCATGAGTCAGCTTCAGACTGCCACTCTTGACAGCAAGTTTATCCACCACCAGCAGCCTGCTCCTCTTGGCCAGCCTTGATTCAGCACTCGAGAGGTTTCTTTCTTGACAGAAGTCTGCATCTGCACTCCTTTCCTTTCCAACAAGGTCAGAATCTTTGTTCTGGGAGGATATGGGGAATCTTCTAAGCACTTAATTTCTTCTTTATCCACTCTTCATCAGCCCCGAGACAGTGGTCGCTTTCTTCATCTATCTTTACTGTATCCCTTACCATAATTCTTTGCCCCAGTCAGTTTTCCTTTTGCCAATTAATATTTATATTAAATTTTCCATGTTCAAACTTTGGATTGAAACTTAACAGACACAGGTACCATCTTCTTGGCAATTTTGGTTATGTGAATGCCTTTGACTATGGTGGATTTTTTGAGTCTAGTTGCCTTCCACCTAGGAGACACCTTGTAAATCTGAATCTGGATAACTATTGTCCTTAGTGCCATTTTATTGTAAAATTAAAAGTTGCAATTTGGTACAGTGGAACAGCTTTAAATACACTAGCAGTCACCACACTGGGACACTCTATTCCTTGCAAATTCAGGCTCTGATCCTTGAAAACCCATTGATTCCAAATCAAATGACTATATGACTTCTGCTATGTTTTGTGCCCTGATGATACCTTCTTAAGGCATTTTGCCTCTCCTTTCTCCTCAAGACTATTTAATCTCCCATTAGAGAAAGCTACTCCTACACTACTAGCACTACACAGGAGTCTTTTTCATTCCAATATTGCTGTTTTTCAGAGGATACAGCATTCCTAAGTAGGATGGAAACTGATCTAAAGTTGGAATTGTTATAACAAACCTTTCTAGAAAGTTAGTTCCGGACAAAGGATTTGAAATGGCTATTTTAATTTCTTCCAGGGCTTCCCTGGTATCTCAGCTTGTAAAGAATCCACCTGCAATGCAGGAGACCCTGGTTTGATTCCTGAATTGGGAAGATCTGCTGGAGAAGTGATAGGCTACCCACTCCAGTATTCTTGGGCTTCCCTGGTGGTTCAGCTGGTAAAAAAATCTGCCTGCAATGCAGGGGACCTGGGTTTGATCCCTGAGTTGGAAAGATCCCTTGGAAAAGGGAAAGGCTACCCACTCCAGTATTCTGGCCTGGAGAATTCCATGGACTGTATAGTCCAGGGGAGCACAAACAATTGGACATGACTGAGTGAGTTTCACTTCACTTCTCTAGATTCTGCTACCATTACTCCACTATTGTATTTACCAGTTGAAATATGAGAATTAGTTAATATGAGAGTAAAACTTGGCAATGCAGGAGACAATGGCTTTTCTTTTTTAATAAACTTATTTATTATAGTTGGGGGCTAATTACTTTACAACATTGTAGTGGATTTTGCCATACATTGACATGAATCAGCCATGGGTTTACATGTGTTCCCCATCCTGAACCCCCCTCCCACCTCCATCCCCATCCCATCCCTCTGGGTCATCCCATTGCCCCAGCCCTGAGCATTTGTCTCATGCATCGAACCTGGAATGGTGTTCTGTTTCACATATGATAATATGCATGTTTCAGTGCTATTCTCTCAGAACGTCCCACCCTCACCTTCTCCCTCAGAGTCCATAAGACTGCTCTATGCATCTGTGTCTCTTATTCTGTCTCACATATAGGGTTATCATTACCGTCTTTCAAATTCCATATATAAGCATTAGTATACTGTATTGTTGTTTTTCTTTCTGACTTACTTCACTCTGTATAATGGGCTCCAGTTTCATCCACCTCAATAGAACTGATTCAAATGTATTCTTTTTAATGGCTGAGTAATATTCCATTGTGTGTATGTACCACAGCTTCCTTATCCATTCGTCTGCTGATGGGCATCTAGGTTGCTTCCGTGTCCTGGCTATTGTAAACAGTGCTGCGATGAACACTGGGGTACACGTGTCTCTTTCAATTCTGGTTTCCTTGGTGTGTAAGATTTTATTAATGCTAGGCATTTTAATGTTTTCATGAAACCTTGCTCATCTCCAGTCCAAGAAATCAACAGTTTGAGTTACAGTATTGATAATATTACATTTTGCTTTCTGTGTAGAATTGAAATTCCCTAGATATGGAGAATCTCAGGGACAGGGGAACTTGGTGGGCTGCCGTCTATGGGGTCTCACAGAGTCGGACATGACTGAAGCGACTTAGCAGCAGCAGCAGCAGCAGATATCATTTTATAAGTACTGATTCTGCAAAATGCAGTAATTTAGGTTTCATCTGTTTTATTTTATAGGGCACATAACATAATGCTGAATTTGCATCGTATAGAAATGTGGTGCATTTAAATATAAAATGTCCTAGCGATGCAAATAATCTACACTATCCACTAAATTTCTTTCTCACTAAAATAACATTCGAATTAACCTTCTAATAATTTTAAAACAGCAACTATGACTGTCATATATTTTGCAATAATATGCATAGTTTTATTTATAATAGTTTTCCACCAATGTGCCTACTGCTGCTGCTGCTGCTAAGTCGCTTCAGTCGTGTCCGACTCTGTGCGACCCCATGGACGGCAGCTCACCAGGCTCCGCCGTCCCTAGGATTCTCCAGGCAAGAATACTGGAGTGGGTTGCCATTTCCTTCTCCAGTGCATGAAAGGGAAAAGTGAAAGTGAAGTCGCTCAGTCATGCCTGACTCTTAGCGACCCCATGGGCTGTAGCCTACCAGGCTCCTCCATCCATGGGATTTTCCAGGCAAGAGTACTGGAGTGGGGTGCCATTGCCTTCTCCCAATGTGCCTACAGAGGAGATAATTCTATTTCTAGAATAAAATTATATGGAGATGAAATGAATGCTCTGTCCACAGAGCTGCACTGGGGATGCAGATGTTAGTGTCTTATGTACAAATCTGACTAAGCATCAACCTGTCTCAAATTACATCATTTCATCCTATGAGTAAACATGAATACTAGCACCAAAACAGCCCTTTCAGAATGTCTGCATTCAAAAAGTGTTTTTAAGCTCTTGGTGCTATATGAGTAACATTATTTAATCCATGTAAAAACGTAGTATTATCAGCCTCATTCAAAGATGAGAAAACGGGCCAAGAGAGCTTACTCACTTTACCAATTTTAAACAAAAACTTGTTGACCTTGGATTTACACCCAGACACCCACACTGCCGAGTTGTACCCCTAATTCAGATTGGGTATCTGAAAAACATATTCTAGATTATAGAAAAGTAGTGTATAGAAAGTCCTGTTTCACCAATAAATGTGAAAATTCTAAATACGTGAGGTAAGACATAGTACATTCCATCAGCTTCTAAGAGCAATGAAATATCTGCAACTCCACTTACAAAGAACAGCACTAGGTTAATCCACATTCATCCTGAAACATTTTCCCTTAGTTATGAATTAAATCTATCTCATATTTTGTTTTAGACCCTATTAAAATAATTCCCGGCTAAATGATAATTGTCCATAAAACCATCACTAGAAAATATTGGGTTGGTCAAAAGTTTCATTCAGCTTTTTCTAAAAGATCTTCCAAAAAACCCAAACAAACATATCTAATATCTAATATCTAACCCAATATCTAATTTGCCATTCCAAAAAGTCACAGCAGTTAGATGACATTTTTTTTTTATAAATTTATTTATTTTGGTTGGGGGCTAATTACTTTACAATATTGTAATAGTTTTTGCCATACATTGACATGAATCAGCCACGGGTTTACATGTGTTCCCCTTCCTGGACCCCCCACCCACCTCCCTCCCCATCCCATCCCTCTGGGTCATCCCATTGCCCCGGCCCTGAGCCCTTGTCTCATGCATCGAACATGGAATGGTGTTCTGTTTCACATATGATAATATACATGTTTCAATGCTATCCTCCCAGAACATCCCACCCTCACCTTCTCCCTCAGAGTCCATAAAATTGTTCTATGCATCTGTGTCTCTTATTCTGTCTCACATATAGGGTTATACCCAAAGCAATCTATAGATTCAATGCAATCCCTATCAAGCTACCAATGGTATTTTTCACAGAACTAGAACAAATCATTTCACAATTTGTATGGAAATATAAGAAACCTCGAATAGCCAAAGCAATCTTGAGGAAGAAGAATGGAACTGGAGGAATCAACCTGCCTGACTTCAGGCTCTACTACAAAGCCACAGTCATCAAGACAGTATGGTCCTGGCACAAAGATAGAAATATAGATCAATGGAACAAAATAGAAAGCCCAGAGATAAACCCACGCACATATGGACACCTTATCTTCGACAAAGGAGGCAAGAATATACAATGGAGAAAAGACAATCTCTTTAACAAGTGGTGCTGGGAAAACTGGTCAACCACTTGTAAAAGAATGAAACTAGAACACTTCCTAACACCGTACACAAAATAAACTCAAAATGGATTAAAGATCTAAACGTAAGACCAGAAACTAGATGACATTTTTAAAGGATTAATCTATTAAAAATTTTTCAAAATAAGATTCCAAAAATCAGATTACCAAGGAAGAATCTTACTAACCTCATTCTGAGGTAAAGAATTTCAACTCCTTTCTCAAAATTTTAATGAACATCTATTGTACAAATGAGGTTAGAAAACTGACACTGGAAATAGGAAGTTTATCCTGTGTCTTCCCCTGAATTTTTAAGCATTTTTTTTCTGTATTTTGAAAATAAATGATCACATTAAAGAGAAGATTAATCACAACACACATACAAGTGTTTTTCTACTATTTCAATAACATTACATGCTGTTTTGCTGAAATGGTTTTTTCAAATATCCTTTTACATAATTTAATTATAAAAGTAGTGTAGCTATAGTGGTTCTAGTTCATTGGCCTTTAGTGCTACTTAACTGTCTTGTGTTTCAGGATCAGTGAGTAGTACTGCTAACTTTGCTCTCCTTCTGCCAAGCTGTCCATCAAAGGAAGCAGCATCTTTCTCTTCAAACTCCTTTCACCTCAAACTCTCCTCTTTTCTAGAATCATTAAAAGAAAGAGGTAGATATAACGGACCATTGCTGTAAAGATATGAAATTTTTTCCACTTGTAAAAGACTGTGAGGTTACATTTTAAAGTGATTCTAATGTTAAGCCTCTATCTTTATTATAATGCTATAGGAAGACCCAAGTAATTTGAGAAATAAATTAAGATAATAATGATAATCAAACATTAATACCAAATTGAATGACTACTGATTTTATAAATGAAGGATTAACTTTCAACATTAAAATTTGATAATTCAGTCATATAGTTAAGTCAGCATTAATTTAAGAACATAAAGAGTAATTCAGCAGAAAATGTACAGATAAATGTATGAGTTTAAACTTGATCTTAAAAGAGCTGAGTTAAATTAACATATGTTAGATTGTGTTAAAGTCTAGAAGAAGATATGCTATTCAGGGAGATTAGTTCATTGTAGCATCTCAAGGCAAGTTGAGGGGCCACTATATATACCTGTTATATTAAAAAAAAAATGATAGGAACCATTGGTATGAAATGACCCACAACACTTTCAAACATATGAACTGTACCCAAATTCTAGGAAGCCCAACATAGAAAAATTACATTTTATATTGCTGTTGTGGTTGTTCAGTAGCTAAGTCTTATCTTATTCTTTGCAACCCCATGGAGTGCAGCAAGCCAGAATTTCCTGTCCTTCACTATCTCCCGAAGTTTGCTCAAATTCAAGTCCATTGAGTCAAAATGATGTCATCCAACCATCTCATCCTCTGTTGCCCCCTTCTTCTCCTGCCTTCAATCTTTCCCAGCATCAGAGTCTTTTCTAATGAGTCTGCTCTTCTCATCACATGGCCAAAGTATTGGAGCTTCAACTTCAGCATTAGTCCTTCCAATGAATATTCAGCGTTTATTTCCTTTAGCATTGAGTGGTTTAATCTCTTTGCAGTCCATGGGACTCTCAGAGTCTTCTCCAGCATCACAGTTCAAAAGTGAATATTAAAGAAGCAATTACTTACATTTGGAAAGTTTCATCATATTCTTTTCAAAGAGGTCAAGTTCTCCGAAACATATTCTTGGTGATTTGTATTGGCAAATAGAAAAGTATCATATTATTGATTACTAGAGATAGTGTATTCAAAAGTGAAAAAAATATACTATATTGCTAAGATTTTATACATGTACACAAGGATTTTAACAACTGTTATTTTTTGAAACATGATGTATTGTCATTTTAATACATCAAATATATTTATAGTATTATAACAACAGTGAAAAGTGATATTATTAACCTTATTTTTCCAGGATTGAAACTGAAGCTTTGAATTTAAATATTCAGGTAATTTTGAACACAAGTATAACTGACTTCATAGTTTGTATTGACATACTTGATGATGATTAGCATAATTTGTCAAACACTTCTAAATTTCTCCCCTCCCAGAACACAGAGTTGCACTTTCTGAATCTCTTATAACTGGGTTGTTACCAGAGGAATGGTTGTGACCTCCATGTGAGTGACTTGAGGTCTGTCTTTTCCAGTATTTATTTCTTTATGAGATACCCTGAGCCACCTTCCTTTGGCCACAATGACCTCCAAAGTCCCAAGTGATAGCTACCTTGTTATTCTGTCCCAAACAATGGACATTCGGGTGAGAAAGAGTAAACCTTTGTTGTTACAAGCTGCTAAGATGTGAGGAGTGTTTATTGCTCCAAAATAACTAGTCTTTTGAGTTTACTATAACACAGGTAAACAATGGACAATAAGAACAGCAAATACTCAAAAAAGATAGAGCTAAATCCTGGTTAGGAGCTTGACCCAGAGTATTTATCCCTTTTACTTACTTTTCTCATTTACTGGCACCACAACACACATTTAACATCTTCTTTTGAGTTTGCATAGTTGTGGGAGCTGAAATCTGTGTAAGCTGGCAAATGCCAGGTCAGAAGGATAAATGAAAAAATACATAGATAAAAAACATATAGAAAAAAATAAAAAGTTTTATCTAAAGTCACAGTAGGAAAAATCATGGCAAAATGTAAATGATTGAGTACTCCCTATCCTAGAGAATGGATTCTAGTTTAAAAATTGGGATTCATCAAAAATCCCACCAAAAGCAAAATGCCAATCTAGTCCTAATTCTGTCACTTTCATCTATTTCCTTACAGTTTATATTGCTTCTTGCTACCTAAACTTAATGACGTTACTACAAGTATAAGCACAAAGTGTCATCAAATGCATTTTATTTTCTACCGCTATTTTTATTCCACTAAAAATAATGGTATAATAAATAATAAAAAATTAAAAAGGTTTTTTAAATTAATTAATTTATTTTAATGGAAGCTAATTACTTTACAATATTGTGGTTTTTAATACAAGTCTCCATCATCCTGTTCTACACCTTTCTTCGCTTTATGGTGATTAATATATGTGCATGTTTATTTTCTATGATAGTCATCATTACTTGCTTACCAGAATTAAAATATAACTTTCCCAAAGAAACATTATTAGTTCAGTCCTTTCCAGACAGCACTGGGGTTGGCCTCTTCCTTGCTACCTAGTGCCTCCTTATCTTTTATAAAACACTACACTACCTTGTATGACCTTGAGTTCAACATTCTTTTTCTTCCTCCCAATCTCACTATTCATTTTTATACATTTTCACATATTATGAAATCTAAAAATATCCCTTCTCTTCTCATATCTTGACTTATCATAATTGGTTTTCAATGAAAAAGTTTTTCCTTTTCTTTGCAAAAGCTCATTTAAAATTGTCAAGTATTTTTTCCCCAAGCTTTCAAAATTGTCCTGGTGTGTTTCTCAGTTTTACATAGCAGTTGGTTCACTGATAATAAAAGCATATATCTCATTTTCCTTGCAACTCAAATAACTTTTCATTCACTGAAAAAACACTGTGCTTGCATTCACAGTGCCTTTGTTCTAATATTTTTACTCCTCCAATAATTCTTCATTGTAGTCTGTAAAACCCTTCCTATATCTCAAAGTCAGTTTGTGTCACCACCTCTTTGATTCCTTACTGACTGACTTTGATTACAGTCTACTCTGCCCCATTGAGCTATTATGGCAGCTGAATCATTCATAATAATCAGCACCTTGCATAGTAGTGGTATGTTTGTATCTCAAAACCTATAAATCACAAGCTTTTTCAAGTTTATTATGACCTTGATGTATACAACTTTATGTCTTCCTAACCATAGTTCTGTTTATGTAATAAGCAGTCAGCAAATGTATCATAGAATCCATAAATGAGCTACTGAAGTCACTACTGTACTGAACTACTGAATAACAACAACAACTGGAGCCCAAGTAGGTTAATTTGAAGGGCTATTTGGATTAAATATATTTAACAGCATGAAACAGTTGGTGCTCAAATGTTCACTAGTCGAGTTGTTCATAAAATTGAAATTTGTTAAACTGACGTGTAATAAGTTTGGTGAAAATGACTCATCACTCGTTAAGTCCCCTGCTTATTAGGTCAACTGCAGATTTGGCATGCTAATATATGTATTTCCAGTATTTTCTCAAACTCCTAAAATTCAATTGATGTATGTTGATAAAAATGAAGGAAGGATTCAAGGGGGTTATAAGTAGATTGTATTTCACTTTTCAATTATATTTTCAAAATTCAAAGGCATAAATATTGATGCAAATCTTGGGATCTGACTACACAATGCCAAAAATTAGCAAGAATAAGTGAAATATGTGCTCAATTACTCATATTGTTTATTTCTACTTAATAAACTACTTTTGACCTCACCCATATTAAGTTGGCTGAATTGTGACATTCTACTTATAAATTAAAATTGTTAAACTTACCTCTTATATTCACTCTGAAGAATCATGTCCTTTAAAAGAAAGACTAAACAAAAACTCCAAATCCTAAATGACAGATTAATTGAATGTGAACATATGGATCAACAGTGGCTCAGTTGGTAAGAATCTGCCTGCAATGCAGGAGACCCAAGTTTGATCCCTAGGTAGGGAAGATCCCCTGGAGAAGGAAATGGCAACCCACTCCAGTATTCTTGCCTGGAGAATCCCATGGACAGAGGAGCAGGGCAGACTACAGTCTGTGGGATCACAGAGTCGGACACGACCGAGTGATTAACTTTTTGAAAGCATTAAGCTATTTAATATCTTCTGAGAAAAATATTGATTAACTAAATTTCCCTTTTTAAGCAAATAAAAATCTCCAGTCATTATAGTGTATGTAACTATAATTTCACGTTATAAAAATTAAATTGAAATAATTTTGACACATGATATAAATATTTACTTAAAAATATATTATTTTAAAAAGATCTCAAAGATTTAAAAAGCTAGGAATAAGCATATATGTACCTAAAATTGTTTTTGTCAACTTTTTAAAAGTTTTTAATTTTTTAACCTGTGACTACTTACTCCAATGCTGAGAATACCATCAAAAACCATTGGCATCAAAGAGCAGAACTAATTGTAAAAATGGCTTAAGCATTCTATTTAGAAGAGTTATCCTTAATCCCATACTTTTAAAATGATAGCTTTTAAATTTGGGAACTTAGTTTGATTTTAATTCAAAATTAAGAACTCTGGGGAATTAAATTATTGATACATCTCTTTAAATGTATCAGTATGGTTATTCTATCAAATAGGATGTTAATTCTGGACATGGAAAGTAGTTTAAATTATTATTTGAGAAAATCAAATATACAGACAAAGTTATTGATCTGCTAGCTTTACGTAGACCCAGTCCAAGAATAATTTCACTCATTAAACTATTTAAAGCAGTTTCTAATGAAACATCTTGATTTCCTGAGTTTTGTCCTTGAGAGCAGCTGAAACTTACTGGACTGTTAATGCAGGATTACCTGGAGCAGAAAGTATTTTTAAACACATGTTTTCCCAAAGTAGGCAGCTGCTCACTGCATGAATTCTTTGAGCACTACTGTGCTCAGCAGTTAAGTTTCTTTACTTGATGTTACCAGGGCAAGGAAGATCACCTCAATACGTTGTTTTCCTATTATTTTTACTATGTTCTCAGTATTATCAAAGGCTGATATTTGACAGTAAAGAAATTATTTAAAAGATACTTGGAATAAACTGAAATTTCTATTTTAGGGGAAATATTAAAAGCAAGTCTTCTCAGTTACTTTAGTGAGTACTTTCTAAAAACTAGGACAATCACTCTATATTTTCTGTACAGAGAAATATTTCTGCCTGGAACATTTCCTTTTCTTTGGTTGTTTTATCACTTAGTTGTTTTTTTTTTTTTTTTCTTTTTCCAGATATTAACTTGTACTTTAGTGCTAAACATAATTAAGTTAAAATGAAGATATTTGTATTCTTATCACATATTCTGCCTTTGTACTTATGAATGTGTAAATACATCTGTTAGCTGGTTGCTCAAATAAAATGTTAATAAATGCTAACACATATTTTAGATATGCTAACCCATCACCACATATGATAATTATGCCAGGCTAGAATTATCTATCATTAAAAATGTTTCTATGTATCATGCAAGTATGATTCAGGGTTTGTAGCATTTGAGACCTGTATTGATAGATGTATAAGCAGAATGATACTCTTTTGAAGTTCAAGTCAAGGAAGTCCTGTATTAGGTTGAGCTAGAGAGCACAGAATTGTTGGATAAACAGAGAAAAACAAACTCAAAACTGCCAAAGAATCTTAATAGTTGATGAATTACAATTGTCCGCTTCCCACAGAAAAGTAAGAAAATGACTAAATGTTTATTTTCCCCATCTCCAACATTGAGTGGTCAAGGGTATAATGCTTTCCTGACAGTCAAACATGAAGGATGGGTTAACACTGATTAAGTAACACAAGCTACCCTTTGGTGCCATTCCAGGAAGTTGATAATGTCTTCTGAGTGTCAGATAGCTAGAATCAATTGAAACATCTTATTCTTCAATTATATCTTTTGCAAACTCTAATCTTAGCATCATTTTCTAGTATTCAAAATGTATTTCACTGACATACAAACAGCATTCTTTTCAGTTGGCTGTGACTGCCACACTCTTACATAGCTATAAAAAAGTAAATATATTATTTTTAATGGCTAACTTTTATAATGATTTAGTTGAGATTTATTAAGCTGAAGAAAAAAGTTTACTTTAAGTAGTAGATAGAGCAATCGTTTCCAAAGACGTTCATGCCCTAATCCCAGAAGCTGTGAATGTCATCCTCATTGGTAAAAAAAAAGACTTTGTGAAAACTTGTGATAGGAAGATTATTCTGAGTTATCCTAAAGGGCCCAGTATAATCATAAGAGTCCTTTAAGGAGTCAGAGGGCCAGAATCAAAGAGCTGTGACAATGGAATCAGACATTTAAATGCGGGGCATTGAAGACGGAGGAGGAAACCATGATCAAGGACGCTGGCAACTTCTAGACTCTGGAAAGACAAGGGAACAGATTCTCCCCCAGGACCTCCAGAAAGCAATGCAGTCCTGTGGGCCCTTTTTTACCCAGTAAGACCCATTTTAGACTTCTGAATTCCCAAGCTATTAGATAATAAATTTGTGCTGTTAAACCACCAAGTTTTTAGTAATATTGTAAAGTAGTAGTAGGTGAGTAGTAGGATCTTATGCAGAAAATTTTATGTGGGAAGCAGAAACTTCAAGAAAATTCACTGAAAGAATTCCCAGTGACACTGTATAGGATGACTAATTCAGAAATGGACTAAATTGCTAAATTATACCTTCCTTGTCTTTTTCAGCATCTAGAGGTGGTCCACATTCCTTGGTTTGTGGCCTCCTTGTTCCACCTACAAAAGGACCAGCATGCATCTCCCTGACCATTTTTTAATACGCACATCTAAATCTAGCCAGGATGTTTTCAGTTTTAAGAAACCATATAATTAGGTTGGGCCCTACTTGATCATCCAGGATAATCTCCTCGTCTCAAGGTCCTTAATTTAATCACATTCATGAAACTCCTTTTGCCATATAAGGTAACATATTCACAGATTCTAGGGTTAGGATGTGGATATTTCAAGAGTTCTTATTCTGCTTATCACAGTAATCTGCAACATTTAATTTTTTGCTTCATTAGTGATGAGAAAATTAAGAGGTAAAGGAAACAAATTTGACTGCTGACAAAATGATTTTGATTGGTAGGATATTAGCTATTCATACCTAGATAACTGCAAATTTCTAGGCTCTTTTAGAAAACCTAAACCAACCACCAAAATAAGAAGGAAACAAAGACTTTAAAGAAATATGTAGACAGAGGAGGGCTTTTAGCTAACTCTAAAAGCAATATGAAACAATTCAGTTATACAATCTACCTGTTCAAAAAAGTTGAGACTCTCTTAAGCAGAATTTACACAAGTGCAATTTTCAGAACATGGAATATGGTAATTTAACAAATTTCTGAGCTGGCCAGATGAGAACAGAGGCACTGATAAATTAGAACATGTCAGGAAGAGAGTCATTAGAATGAGAAGTAAAATGAAATTATGTTGGATGAGGAGCAATTGAGACAATTACAAGTGGTAATCCAGGATTAATACATATACAGTGGTTGTCATTACACATCAGAAATGCTACAAAAGAAACTACTGTTTAATGAGAAGTTTTTCTCTTGGCACTTCAATTTTCTCATTTGATTGTTGTAATCTTACACTTTTCTTATATTTGCATAGAAACATCTAAATATTTTTAAATAAAGTAGAGGCTTAGGTAATTAAACTCACAGGCATGACTATGAAAATGAATTTATATGAAATAGTTATCTGTACAATAACTTTTTATAAGAAACTAACATTTTCAACAAATAATTGAATCACAGCTCTAAAATTCATTATACTTCTCATTTATCATAAATTGAGCTATAAAGCTGATGAAGAGGTTAACAGGCATTTATTATATCAACATGTCTATCTCAGTAACTTTAGATTTCTCACAATTACTAGGGTTGGCAGATTAATAAATAAAAATATAAGACCCTCAGAAAAATTTGAGTTTGAGATAAAGAGTTTTTATTGTATCCACATTCTATGCAATGTTTGTTTTCCATCTGAAATTCAAAATAATTCCTATATTTTTCTGGCAATCCTAACTGACTAGGAAAATACAACCATAAAACACACACACACACACACACACACACAATTACACGTAAGAAAGACCATTCCAAATGGTAAGTAAACCATTCAAGATTTACTTCAATGAGAAATCAAAACGTGTGAATCAAGAAAGCTGAATGATTGTTCATTTTTTCATTGATCTTTGCTTTCTTTTTTTTTTTTTTTTAATAAATTTATTTATTTTAGTTGGGGGCTAATTACTTTACAATATTGTAATAGTTTTTGCCATACATTGACATGAATCAGCCATGGGTTTACATGTGTTCCCCTTCCTGGACCCCCCACCCACCTCCCTCCCCATCCCATCCCTCTGGGTCATCCCATTGCCCCGGCCCTGAGCCCTTGTCTCATGCATCGAACATGGAATGGTGTTCTGTTTCACATACGATAATATACATGTTTCAATGCTATTCTCCCAGAACGTCCCACCCTCACCTTCTCCCTCAGAGTCCATAAAATTGTTCCATGCATCTGTGTCTCTTATTCTGACTCGCATATAGGGTTATCGTTACCATCTTTCAAATTCCATATATATGCATTAGTATACTGTATTGTTGTTTTTCTTTCTGGCTTACTTCACTCTGTATAATGGGCTCCGGTTTCATCCATCTCAGTAGAACCGATTCAAATGTATTTTTTTTAATGGCTGAGTAATATTCCATTGTGTATATGTACCTCAGCTTCCTTATCCACTCGTCTGCTGATGGACATCTTGGTTGCTTCCATGTCCTGGCTATTGTAAACAGTGCTGCGATGAACATTGGGGTACACGCGTCTCTTTCAATTCTGGTTTCCTCGGTGTATATGCCCAGCAGTGGGATTGCTGGGTCATATGGCAGTTCTATTCCCACTTTTTTAAGGAATCTCCACACTGTTCTCCATAGTGGCTGTACTAGTTTGCATTCCCACCAACAGTGTAAGAGGGTTCCCTTTTCTCCACACCCTCTCCAGCATTTATTGCTTGTAGACTTTTGGATAGCAGCCATTCTGACTGGTGTGAAATGATACCTCATTGAGGTTTTGATTTGCATTTCTCTAATAATGAGTGATGTTGAGCATCTTTTCATGTGTTTGTTAGCCATCTGTATGTCTTCTTTGGAGAAATGTCTGTTTAGTTCTTTGGCCCATTTTTTGATTGGGTCGTTTATTTTTCTGGAATTCAGCTGCAGAAGTTGCTTGTATATTTTTGAGATTAATTGTTTGTCTGTTGCTTCATTTGCTATTATTTTCTCCCATTCTGAAGGTTGTCTTTTCACCTTGCTTATAGTTTCCTTTGTTGTGCAAAAGCTTTTAATTTTAATTAGGTCCCATTTGTTTATTTTTGCTTTTATTTCCAATATTCTGGGAGGTGGGTCATGGAGGATCCTGCTGTGATTTATGTCGGAGAGTGTTTTGCCTATGTTTTCCTCTAGGAGTTTTATAGTTTCTGGTCTTACGTTTAGCTCTTTAATCCATTTTGAGTTTATTTTTGTGTACGGTGTTAGGAAGTGTTCTAGTTTCATTCTTTTACAAGTGGTTGACCAGTTTTCCCAGCACCACTTGTTAAAGAGATTGTCTTTTCTCCATTGTATATTCTTGCCTCCTTTGTCGAAGATAAGGTGTCCATATGTGCGTGGGTTTATCTCTGGGCTTTCTATTTTGTTCCATTGATCTATATTTCTATCTTTGTGCCAGTACCATACTGTCTTGATGACTGTGGCTTTGTAGTAGAGCCTGAAGTCAGGCAGGTTGATTCCTCCAGTTCCATTCTTCTTCCTCAAGATTGCTTTGGCTATTCGAGGTTTCTTATATTTCCATACAAATTGTGAGATGATTTGTTCTAGTTCTGTGAAAAATACCATTGGTAGCTTGATAGGGATTGCATTGAATCTATAGATTGCTTTGGGTAGTATACTCATTTTCACTATATTAATTCTTCCAATCCATGAACACGGTATATTTCTCCATCTGTTTGTGTCCTCTTTGATTTCTTTCATCAGTGTTTTATAGTTTTCTATATATAAGTCTTTTGTTTCTTTAGGTAGATATATTCCTAAGTATTTTATTCTTTTTGTTGCAATGGTGAATGGTATTGTTTCCTTAATTTCTCTTTCTGTTTTCTCATTATTGGAGTAGAGGAATGCGAGGGATTTCTGTGTGTTAATTTTATATCCTGCAACTTTACTATATTCATTGATCAACTCTAGTAATTTTCTAGTAGAGTCTTTAGGGTTTTCTATGTAGAGGATCATGTCATCTGCAAACAGTGAGAGTTTTACTTCTTCTTTTCCTATCTGTATTCCTTTTATTTCTTTTTCAGCTCTGATTGCTGTGGCCAAAACTTCCAAAACTATGTTGAATAGTAGTGGTGAGAGTGGGCATCCTTGCCTTGTTCCTGACTTTAGGGGAAATGCTTTCAATTTTTCACCATTGAGGATAATGTTTGCTGTGGGTTTGTCATATATAGCTTTTATTATGTTGAGGTATGTTCCTTCTATTCCTGCTTTCTGGAGGGTTTTTATCATAAATGGATGCTGAATTTTGTCAAAGGCTTTTTCTGCATCTATTGAGATAACCATATGGTTTTTTTCTTTCAATTTGCTAATGTGGTGTATTACATTGATTGATTTGCGGATGTTAAAAAAACCTTGCATTCCTGGGATAAAGCCCACTTGGTCATGATGTATGATCTTTTTAATATGATGTTGGATTCTGTTTGCTAGAATTTTATTAAGGATTTTTGCATCTATGTTCATCAGTGATATTGGCCTGTAGTTTTCCTTTTTTGTGACATCTTTGTCTGGTTTTGGAATTAGGGTGATGGTGGCCTCATAGAATGAGTTTGGAAGTTTACCATCTTCTGCAATTTTCTGGAAGAGTTTGAGTAGGATAGGTGTTAGCTCTTCTCTAAATTTTTGGTAGAATTCCGCTGTGAAGCCGTCTGGTCCTGGGCTTTTGTTTGCTGGAAGATTTCTGATTACAGTTTCGATTTCCGTGCTTGTGATGGGTCTGTTAAGATCTTCTATTTCTTCCTGGTTCAGTTTTGGAAAGTTCTACTTTTCTAAGAATTTGTCCATTTCTTCCAAGTTGTCCATTTTATTGGCATATAGCTGTTGGTAGTAGTCTCTTATGATCCTTTGTATTTCTGTGGAGTCTGTTGTGATCTCTCCATTTTCATTTCTAATTTTGTTGATCTGATTCTTCTCCCTTTGTTTCTTGATGAGTCTGGCTAATGGCTTGTCAATTTTGTTTATCTTCTCGAAAAACCAGCTTTTAGTTTTGTTGATTTTTGCTATGGTCTCTTTTGTTTCTTTTGCATTTATTTCTGCCCTAATTTTTAAGGTTTCTTTCCTTCTACTGACCCTGGGGTTTTTCATTTCTTCCTTCTCTAGTTGCTTTAGGTGTAGAGTTAGTTGATTTATTTGATTTTTTTCTTGTTTCTTGAGGTACGCCTGTATTGCTATGAACCTTCCCCTTAGTATTGCTTTTACAGTGTCCCATAGGTTTTGGGTTGTTGTGTTTTCATTTTCATTCGTTTCTATGCATAATTTGATTTCTTTTTTGATTTCTTCTGTGATTTGTTGGTTATTCAGAAGCGTGTTGTTTAGCCTCCATATGTTGGAATTTTTAATAGTTTTTTTCCTGTAATTGAGGTCTAATCTTACTGCATTGTGGTCAGAGAAGATGGCTGGGATGATTTCAATTTTTTTGAATTTACCAAGGCTAGATTTATGGCCCAGGATGTGATCTATC
Source organism: Giraffa tippelskirchi (assembly GCF_054371585.1). Classification (NCBI taxonomy): domain Eukaryota; kingdom Metazoa; phylum Chordata; class Mammalia; order Artiodactyla; family Giraffidae; genus Giraffa; species Giraffa tippelskirchi. The sequence continues at coordinate 68,869,596 of NC_137279.1, forward strand.
CTGGAGAAAGTTCCATGTGCACTTGAGAAAAAGGTAAAATTGATTGTTTTGGGGTGGAAAGTCCTGTAAATATCAATTAAATCTAATTTGTCTATTGTATCATTTAAAGTTTGTGTTTCCTTGTTAATTTTCTGTTTAGTTGATCTATCCATATGCGTGAGTGGAGTATTAAAGTCTCCCACTATTATTGTGTTATTGTTAATTTCCCCTTTCATACTTGTTAGTATTTGCCTTATATATTGTGGTGCTCCTATGTTGGGTGCATATATATTTATGATTGTTACGTCTTCTTCTTGGATTGAACCTTTGATCTTTATGTAGTGTCCTTCTTTGTCCCTTTTCACATCCTTTATTTTAAAGTCTATTTTATCTGAAATGAGTATTGCGACTCCTGCTTTCTTTTGGTCTCCGTTTGCATGGAATATGTTTTTCCATCCCTTCACTTTCAGCCTGTGTGTGTCCCTAGTTTTGAGGTGGGTCTCTTGTAGACAGCATATATAGGGGTCTTGTTTTTGTATCCATTCAGCAAGCCTTTGTCTTTTGGTTGGGGCATTCAACCCATTTACATTTAAGGTAATTATTGATAAGTATGATCCCGTTGCCATTTACTTTGTTGTTTTGAGTTCGTGTTGAAACATCCTTTCTGTGTTTCCTGTTTAGAGAAGATCCTTTAGCATTTGTTGGAGAGCTGGTTTGGTGGTGCTGAATTCCCTCAGCTCTTGCTTGTCTGTAAAGCTTTTGAATTCTCCTTCATATCTGAATGAGATCCTTGCTGGGTACAGTAATCTGGGTTGTAGATTATTCTCTTTCATTGCTTTAAGTATGTCCTGCCATTCCCTTCTAGCCTGAAGGGTTTCTATTGAAAGATCAGCTGTTATCCGTATGGGGATCCCCTTGTGTGTTATTTGTTGTTTTTCCCTTGCTGCTTTTAATATTTGTTCTTTGTTTGATCTTTGTTAATTTGATTAATATGTGTCTTGGGGTGTTTCGCCTTGGGTTTATCCTGTTTGGAACTCTCTGGGTTTCTTGGACTTCTGTGACTATTTCTTTCCTCATTTTAGGGAAATTTTCAACTATTATCTCCTCGAGTATTTTTTCATGGCCTTTCCTTTTATCTTCTTCTTCTGGGACTCCTATGATTCGAATGTTGGGGCGTTTCATATTGTCCCAGAGGTCCCGGAGGTTTTCCTCATTTCTTTTGATTTTTTTTTCTTTTTTCCTCTCTGCTTCGTTTATTTCCATCATTCTATCTTCTACCTCACTTATCCTATCTTCTGCCTCCGTTATTCTACTGTTGGTTCCCTCCAGAGTGTCTTTTATCTCCTTTATTTCATTATTCATTCTATATTGACTCCTTTTTATTTCTTCTAAGTCCTTGATAAACATTTCTTGCATCTTCTCAATCTTTGTCTCCAGGCTATTTATCTGTAACTCCATTTTGCTTTGAAGATTTTGGATCATTTTTATTATCATTATTCTAAATTCTTTTTCAGATAGATTCCCTATCTCCTCCTCTTTTGTTTGGCTTTGTGGGCATTTCTCATTTTCCTTTACTTGCTGAGTATATCTCTGCCTTTTCATCTTGTTTAGATTGCTGTGTTAGGCGTGGCCCTTCTGTATTCTGGTAGTATGAAGTTCCTCTTTATTGTGGAGGTTTCTCACTGCGGTTGGGGTTGGACAGGTGGCTTGTCAAGGTTTCCTGGTTGGGGGAGCTTGTGTCGGTGTTCTGGTGGGTGGAGCTGGATTTCTGCTCTTTAGAGTGCCATGGAGTGACCAGTATTAATTTTTGAGATGTCTATGGATTTGGTGTGCCTCTGGGCAGCCTGTATATTGATGCTCAGGTCTATGTTCCTGCGTTGCTGGAGAATTTGTGTGGTATGTCTTGCTCTGGAACTTATTGGCTCTTGGGTGGAGCTTGGTTTCAGTGTATATATGGAGGCTATTGGATGGTCTCTTATTAATTAATGTTTCCCCTGGTTTTCAGTCTTATTCTTGTAGTAGCCTCTAGACTTCTCCTTCCATACAGCCTCAATAATAAAACTTTTAGGTTAATGTTGAAAAGATTCTCCACAGTGAGGGATACCCAGAAAGGTTCACTGAGTTACATGGAGAGATGAGGTGGGGGGGGGGGTTTGGGGTGACCAGGAGGGGAAGAGGGGAATTCAAATGTGGAGAGAGCAATCTAGCCAGTAAGCACTTCCCTCTGTGCTTTCCACAGTTTGGAACCCTCAGAGTGGTTCACAGAGATACATAGAGAGGGGGGAGGAAGGTAATAGAGGTGAGCATGAGTAGTAAGGGAGGAATCAAGAGGGGAGAGAGAGATCTGGGCAGTATCCTGTTCCTGAAGTGTTCTCCGGTACCCAGAACACCCTCAGAGATTCACAGAATTGGGTTGAGAAGAGAAGGAGGAGGGTGGGAGATATAGGTTCCCTGGGGGAGAAGAAAGAGCATCAATAGGGGGAGAGAGTGATCAGGCCAGTGATCACACTCCTGAGTAAAAATGGGTCCTAAAGATTGGGTTCTTAAATGTACAAAATTGATATCAAGTATGTGAAACAAAGATTAAAAATCTAGAGTAGAGGTTAGACTCTTATAAAACTTACAATATAAAAAAAAAGAAAAAAGGAAACAGTGTAAAAAGAAAAAAAAAACAGTAAAACAGTAAAAAAAGAAACAGTAAAAATAAAACAGGAAAAAAAACATTAAAAAAAGAAAACACAAAAGGTATAAGATATATATATGTAGTTTGCTTCAAAAATAGGGTGTTTTTTTTTTTTGCAAGTTAATAGTGGGTTATGAAAATGAAATTTAAAGGTGTAATAGAGGACTTGAAGAAAAAGGAAAGAAGAGAAAAAAAAAATTTTTTTTAAATAAAAAAAAAAATTGAAAAAAAAATAGTAATAGTAAAAAAATATATATATATCCCGGACTTTCTCTGGAGCTGTTGTGAGCAGTGTGGGATCTGCTCAGTTTCAGATAGATCCTTATTCCTGCTTATACTTTTCAAGATCTATAGGTCCTTTTCAATGCAGTCGGTATTAACTACAGGGATTTTAATCTGTTTGCCTGTCCCTTCCAAAGCGCTTCCCTCTGTTTATTTGGCTTCTGTTTGGAGATCTCTTCAGTATCTAATTTCCGCCCTGCAACAAAGCGGTGGAGGTGATCTCTTTAGGTTCGCTTGTTCAATCGTGCTGTGGGGAGGAAGGAACACTGCAAATCTGGCGTGTGTGTGGTAAGCTCGCAGTGTCTCGGCCGCACTGGTTTCGCCCCCGCTCACGGCGTGTGTGCTTTCCCCGTCTACCCTGCTCAGGCTTCAGGTTACTCGGCCGGGGAGTGGGCCCTGAGCTGCGTGCACTTCCCAGGTCTAAGCCGCTCAGGTTCAGGCTCCCGGTTACTCCACAAAGGCGCAGACTCGGTTTCGCCCGCGGCTTGTGCCGTTCCCGGTCGGAGCTGCCCCGGCGGCCAGGAGTTTGGCGAACGCGCTCTCCCCGGTTGGGGCGGTGCGGCTTATCACCTCCCTGGTCCCCGCCTCGGTTTACGGGCGCGCCCGGCTCCGGTGTGCTTTGTGTCGGTTCTGGGGAGCTGGTCTCTGGCTGCGACCCTCCCGGCGGCTGTCGACCCTCCGGGATCTCAGGCAGTCTTTGCTGAGAAACTGGGAGCCTGTTTGCAGTTTGGTAGGGGGTGCCCTCTCTGGAGCCGAGTTTGCCCCTTTCCGGCTCTGGCGGGCCCCGCCTGCCCGCTGTGTCCGGCGGGGGATGGGGCGGTCCACAGCCGGCTAGCTCTCCTCTGGTATCGCTCAGTCCTTTGTTCTGTGAGCGGGCCGGCAGTGCCTTAGAGTTGGGCTTTTCGCGGGATAGTTCTCTCTCTCTGGCTGTCCCACAGTTTAGGTTACTATCTCACGTTAGCTCCCTCAGATTGCCCTCGGGGCACTCGGGCCCGGTCCTTACCCTAGGCAGTGCCGCCCGCTCCTCTCCGTTCAGCCCCCACTTGCTGGTGGCGGATGATGCGAGCGTCTGGGGTTCTTTGCTGGGAGTTGCTTTAGGCACGTAATCTGTGGATTTTATTTATTTTTTCCTCCCAGTTACGTTGCCCTCCGAGATAAGAAATCTTCCCCCACACCCGCCGGTGGGAGGGTTTCCTGGTGCTTGGAAATTCCTCCTCTTTTACGACTCCCTCCCCAGGGCGGGTCTCCATCCCTAGCTCTTTTGTCTCTCTTTTTATCTTTTATAATTTCTCCTACCTGCTTTTGAAGATAATGCGCTGTCTTTGTGGAAGCCTGACGTCCTCTGCCAGCCTTCAGAAGTAGTTTTGTGAAGTTTGGTCAGCGTTCAGATGTTCTTTCGATAAATTTGTGGAGGAGAGAGTGGTCTCCCCGTCCTATTCCTCCGCCATCTTAGCCCCGCCTCTGATCTTTGCTTTCTAAGCATGTTTCAAATTTATTTTTCACTTTTTATCTTTATTCTATACTTGTGGGTCACTTCTGATGTCTTGCTTGTTATTATCTAATAAAATGAAATATAAGAACTTTTAAATATACAAAAAGAATTTTATCTCCAAGCAAAAGTAGATCTGATAAAAAACAAATTAATCTGAAAGTAGTATCAAAGAAGGCAAAGTTGTAATATTTAGTAAATACGTAAATATAATATATCCAAGCTTTCGTCACATGAAATTCATCATAATTATCTTATTCATGTTGCAAGAGTTTGGAATTTGCCTGTCATTTTGGATTATTATTAAAACTGTTTCAGGTTCGATGCGTGGTACAGGGTGCTTGGGGCTGGTGCAACGGGATGACCCAGAGGGATGGGGTGGGGAGGGAGGTGGGAGGGGGGTTCTGGAAGGGGAACACATGAACACCCATGGTGGATTCATGTCAACGTATGGCAAAACAAATACAATATTGTAAAGTTAAAAAATAGATAAACTAATTAAGAAAAACTTGTTTCATTAATCACTGTGTCCAAAGAGGGGAAAGTCCTGGCTTAGCATAGCATAATAGTCTAGAGTTTAGAGGTATAACACATGATCTCAGTTTAAAACAAAATAATGAAAATATAGATTATGAAGCATTGTTTCTATCTCAGCCTTCATGTAGATCTGAAGAGTGTCAAATTACATTGGAAATGGCATTTACAACAACAAAAATGGATCTTGAGGGTATTATGCTGAGTGAAATAAGTCAGAGGGAGAAAGACAAATATTGTATGTTCTCACTCGTATGTGGAATCAAAGAAAGCTGAAGTTAAGGAAAGAGTGTATAATGGTCACTGTCAGGGACTGGGCTGTGGGAGAATTCAGGAGATGTTGGTCAAAGGGAGCCAATATCCATCTATAAGATGAATAAGTTCTGTGGGTCTAATGTGCAGCATGGTGGCTATAATTAACAATACTGTATTGTATATGTAAAAGTTGTTAAGAAAAGATCTTAAACATTACCACCATCACAAAAAGGGTAATTATGTGAGGAGACAGCAGTGGTAACCAACTTGACTGTGGTGGTCGTTTTGGAAAACATATATGTAACAAATTACATTTTATATAGCTTTAAAACTTACATATGTATTATGTCAATGATATCTCAGGCTATCACACAGAGTAAAATAAGTTAGAAAGAAAAACAAATATTATAAATTAGTGCATATATATATATATATATATTCCGTACACACACACACACACACACGTATATATATAAATGGAATCTAGAAAATTATGCAGATGATCTTATTTGCAGGGCAGGAATAAAGACGCAGACATAGAGAATGGACATGTGGACATGAAGGGGGGGGCTGGAATGAATTGGCACATTGGAATCGACATATGTACACTACCATATGTAAAATAGATAGCTAGTGGGAAGCTGCTGTATAGCATAAGGAGCTCAGCTCAGTGTTCTGTGATGACCTATGGGGTGGGAGCAGTTCAGTTCAGTCACTCAGTTGTCCAACTCTTTGCAACCCCATGGACTGCAGCATGCTAGGCCTCCCTGTCCAAAACCAATGCCCAGAACTTGCTCAAACTCATATCCATCAAATCAGTGATGCCATCCAACCATCTCATCCTCTGCCATCCCTTTCTCCTGCGTTCAATCTTTCCCAGCATCAGGGTCTTTTCCAATGAGTCAGTTCTTTGCATCAGGTGGCCAAAGTATTGGAGCTTCAGCATCAGTCCTTCCAATGAATATTCAGGACTGATTTCCTTTAGGATTGACTGGTTTGATCTTCTTGCTATCCAAGGGACTCTCATGAGTCTTCTCCAACACCATAGGGGTGGGGTGGGAATGAGTTCCAAGAGGGAGGTGGGGCTAGTAGTAAAGAATCTGCCTGCCAATGGGAGGAGATGCAAGAGATACAGGTTCAATCCCAGGGTCGGGAACATCCCCTGGAGTTGGAAATGGCAACCCATTCCAGTATTCTTACCTGGTAAATTCCATAGACAGAGGAGCCTGGAGAGCTACAGTCCATGGGGCTTCAGAGAGTAGGACACACACACACACAAAAAACATAGCTGATTCATTTGTTCTGCAGCAGAAGCTTTCACTACAATGTAAGGAAATTACACACAAATTTTAAAAAATGAATGATAAAAGAAAAGAAAAAAGCAATATCTCAATAAAGCTTTATTTATTTTTTAAATAAAGTAACACTGGAAAATTTCTCTGGTAATGTGGAAGAAATTGTCAATACCTTTGGCATATGGGAAAAGAGATGCATTTCAGAATTTCAGTTCAGTTCAGTTCATTTCAGTCACTCAGTCGTGTCCGACTCTTTGTGACCCCATGAATTGCAGCACGCCAGGCCTCTCTGTCCATCACCAACTCCCGGAGTCTACCCAAACCCATGTCCATCGAGTCAGTGATGCCATCCAACCATCTCATCCTCTGTCGTCCCCTTCTCCTCCCGCCCCGAATCCTACCCAGCATTAGGGTCTTTTCCAATGAGTCAACCCTTCTCATGAGGTAGCCAAAGTATTGGAGTTTCAGCTTCAACATCAGACCTTTCAATGAACACCCAGGATTGATCTCTTTTAGGATGGATTGATTGGATCTCCTTGCAGTCCAAGGGACTCTCAAGAGTCTTCTCCAACATCACAGTTCAAAAGCATCAATTCTTCGGCGCTCAGCTTTCTTCACCGTCCAACTCTCACAACCATACATGACCACTGGAAAAACCATAGCCTTGACTAGACGGACTTTTGTTGGCAAAGTAATGTCTCTGCTTTTAAATATGCTATCTAGGTTGGCCATAACCTTCCTGCCAAGGAGTAAGAGTCTTTTAATTTCATGGCTGCAGTCACCATCAGCAGTGATTCTGGAGCCCCAAAAAATAAAGTCTGACACTGTTTCCACTGTTTCCCCATCTATTTCCCATGAAGTGACGGGACTGGATGTCATGATCTTAGTTTTCTGAACGTTGAGCTTTAAGCCAACTTTTTCACTCTCCTCTTTCACCTTCATCAAGAGGCTCTTTAGTTCTTCTTCACTCTCTGCTATAAGCGTGGTGTCATCCGCATATCTGAGGTTATTGATATTTCTCCCGGCAATCTTGATTCCAGCTTGTGTTTCTTCTAGCCCAGCGTTTCTCATGATGTACTCTGCATATAAAGTAGACTTCAATTTGTAAAAGAAATATTTTATGAGTAGTAGCCAGAGACCCATCATAAAGAAAAGTATCTAGAAGTTTTGATCGTTTGCAGGACAGACTCTGAAAACTAGTTAAAAATTTTTGACAAAAGATCTAATGGAGTCTGATGAATGAAACAGCAAGTCAAGCCCAAAGTCACGCTAAATTTGAATGTAAATATGGTAACTTATCTGCTCTGAGTTGCTTTATTTTTTCATGCCTACTAATTCAGATCCCCAAGTTTGCTATAGTTTCCTTAATACATAATACTCCTATTATAGTTCATTGCAACGAGACTTGCCTCTTGTTAGCATTTGGTTATTGTTGTTATGCTCCAGATAAAGTTTCCTTTTGACTATTCTTAAAATAAGCCTGACAGATAATAGACAATAAGCATTATACAAATTCTTCAGTCTTTTTAAACAAATGGGTTTTAATGCCTGGGCTAAAATACAATTTGTACTTGCATTGAGATGAGTGTAGGAGAGATAAAAATTAAGACCACCCAGAATGAAAGATGACACATTTCAATTAGCAATTTGCAAATTTTAAATGTTACAGTATGTTACTGAATATATATGCCATGTAACAATTGCAGTTTTTAAAGAGCTGTTAATTTTAAGAATAATTTTAATAAAATAAGATCATTTAACACCAAAGTGACAATCAATCAACCAGCAAGCATTCTAGTTGTCTCTATCTGAGTCAGGTGAATTTCAAATTTCTAGTAATCATATTATGAGTGATGTAAAATAAAAATCTAAATTTTAATTTGCATGAAATTTGAGTGCCATTTATATTAACAGCTGTGTAAGATTTGAGGTCATTCCCTACTTCAAACCCAACAAATTATTCTGCCAGAATTTCATGGAAGACATGAGACTCATAATCAAAGGCAAGAAACTTAATCACTCATGGATTAACAGTCAGTATGAACTTCACATTAACATTAATTCCTTTTATCTCTCCTGAGTTCCACAGGGACGTTAAGGATGGGCCCAGATGGATGATAAACACTCAAGAGTTGTGTCATGACTGAGTAAGTACGATGTTAAAACTCTTAATCATATATGGAGGGTTGCTAGCAAACCTGCCCAACTATCCTAAAATAATATCATATTGATTATTCTTCTCATACTGTTCATGGGGTTCTCATGTCAATTCTAAAAGAAATCAGTCCTGAATATTTATTGGAGGGACTGATGCTAAAGCTGAAGTTTTAATGCTTTGGCCACCTGATGCGAAGGACTGACTCTTTAAAAAAGACCCTGGTGCTGGGAAAGATTGAAGGCAAGAGGAGAAGGTGATGACAGAGGATGAGATGGTTGGATGGCATCACTGACTCAATGGACATGAGTTTGAGCAAGCTCTGGGAGTTGGTGATGGACAGGGAGGCCTGGCATGCTGCAGTCCATGGGGTCACAAAGAGTCAGACATGAATGAGTGACTGAACTGAAATGATTCTGCTCAAGAAAGAATTTTGAACTCTGCCCTCTAGAAAGAGACACTATCTCTAACTTCCTGGCCTGTTTAATATCCTTAAAAGATAGTACAAGGAGAACCTGGCATAAGATGTGCAAAAGTATGAGACTCATGGAGAATTGTCTCTCAACAATATGCTCACATCAAAATAATTTGAGGAGAATAAAATTTTAATAATAAAATATTTGCAAATGATGTGACTGATAAGGTCTTAATTTCCAAAATATGTAAGAAGCTCATACAACACTATAACACAAAAAGCAACCCAATCAAAAATAAGCAGAAGACCTAAATAAACAAATCTCCAAAGAAGACATAGAGGTGGACAATAGGCACATGAAAAGATGCTCAATATCACTAATTATTATAGAGATGCAAACCAAAACTGTAATGGAGGTATGACTACACTCTTGTCAGAATGGCCATCATTAAAAAGTCTGGACATAGCAGAGAAGAAAAGGAAATAAAACGAATCCAAATTGGAAAAAAAAACCCAAAATTTTTACTGTTTGTAGATGACATGATACTATACATAGAAAGTCCTAAAAATCCAGAAAAATTCTACAGCTCAATGAATTTGGTAAAATTGTTGGTATAAGATTAACACAAAAAATGTTGGATTTAATATATCATTATAATAGATAAATATTCACAGTTCCCTTCTTGTCTAATACACAAGTATTAGAAGTACTCTGATTAAATAAGAGTGAGTTGCACACCACCTGCAAACAAAAAACCAAATCAATCCCACCACCTGCTTTTGCATATAAACTTTTATTGGAACACAATGAAACACATTCATTTACATTATGGCAGAGAATATGTGTATCTCTCAAAACCCAAACTATTTACTCTCTGGTGTTACCAAAAATGTTTGCTTTACCCTGAATAACACAATTGCATTATGTATTATTTGTGAAAAACACAAGAATAATTTATCTTCACATTATTTTTGTTAAATATGCCAATTGCATTGAGATATATAGGCTAAAACATAAATGAAACTCACCCCCTCTCCCCTCCAGTGCTCTCCCCTTCTCAGAGGAACCCGTTAATTTTAATCTTTACCCATTTAGACCATTTAATTTTTAATTACTGAAAGTGTACTTTTATATTTAAACCACTGAAATTCTATATAAAATACACACATAAAAGTTTAACACTCCGGCTTTAAATACCATCTAATCAACACCCACACCCATCTTATCCTTTTTGTCTCTTATACGTTACCACCATTATCAATTTGAAATGAGTTATTTCAGACTAGTTTAAATACAGTTAAATAATTATTTTTACCTATAGAAATAAATAATTTTATTGTGCATGCATTTGTGTCAAATAAATCTCTTCAGATACCATTCTTCTGCAACTGTCATTTTTCATTTGTCTTCAGCATTTATTGATATTACTAAGTTTATGGATTCACATTTTCTTAACCTTTACATAGATTGCTTGTGCTATAATTTTAAAAATTCCTCTACTTTAAAACACTCAGATCATTTCTATTTCCTCTGTATGCTACATAAAACTTATTTCCTGCTTGAAGAACTAACTTGCTGTTTTAAATTATGTTACCTTGAATGACTTCAAAGTTGGACATCCTCTCTTTATTGAAAACTGTACCGTTGCTCTAAAACTGCATATTCACACACTTTGATATCTTTCCCCACCTTAGTGAATCGTTTATCCCTTTTCTTTCTTAAAGGTAAAAACAAAATGCAACCCAGATGCACAATAATATTTACAATATGAAGCAATGAGTCAAAAATGCTAAAAATGCAAAGAAATAGGAAAGTATTACCCACAAATCAAGAGAAAAAGTGAATCAAAAGAAAATGAACCTACAAGTTACAAAGATAATGGAACTAGCAGACAATGACTTTAAAGAAGTTACTATAAACAAGGTTATGATTATAAAGAAAAAAATGAATAGAAAATGAAAGCTATATTAAGATAAATGAAGCTGCTAAAGATGAATATAAAGTCTGAAATAAAATATTCACTAGTTATGATTAACAACAGGTTAGATACCACAGGAAAAGTAAAGTGAATTGAATACATGGCAATAAAACTATAATTAAATAGAGAGAAAAATGCTGAAATTTTAACTGAATTTCAGTGAGCTGCAGAGAAATATTGACTAGTTTAGAATATATATTATAGGGTTCCAAAGGAGAGGAAAAGATTAATAAAATATTAGAAAATATAATGACTGAATATATTCAGAATTTACTTAAAAGCATAAATGCTTCAGTGAAGGAGGGTATGGGAGAAAGATAAAAGAAATATATTCAGTCCACAGCTAAGAGCAAACTTTAGGATGAAAATAAAACGCATTTCTCCCAAGACTGGTAATAAGACAAGAATATCCATTCCAATATTTCTATTCATCATTTTAGTGATCATCATTAAGCCAGTGGAAAAAAGCAATAAAAGCAAATTATATAGATACCAGAATGAAGCAATATACTCTATCTTACAACAGGCTATGTATTCAGAAAATTTTAACACAGAATTCTGCAGACTTCACAAAATGGCCAGTTATTGAATATCTTAAGCTTGAAGGCCATCAGTCTCTTTGGTAACAACTCAATTCTGAAATTGTAGTTTGAAAACTGCTGTAATCAAATGCAAACAGATGGCTGTGACTGTATTTCAGTAAAATTTAGCTTGTAAAAAGAGACCAGTGATATCAGCAAACTGGAAGTGTAACATCTTCACCAGTTGGCTCAGTGGTAAAGAATCCACCTGCCAGTGCAGGAGACTCAGGAAACATGAGCTCAATCTCTGGGTTGGGAAGATCCCCTGGAGTAGGAAAAGGCAACCCAGTCCAGTATTCTTGCCTGGAAAATTCCAAGGACGGAGGAGCCTTGTGGGCAACAGTCCATGACATCGCCAAGAGTCAGAAATGACTGAGCACAGTACAATTTGTTGTTTTTGATAGGGAACTTTAGTTCCATTCCTCTCCAGGAACATCAAAATTCATGGAAAACTGCCAGAATTAACCTTCCTGGGCATCTGGAAGACATTTACAGCAACAAAGTAAATGCTTATTTAGGATAAAGGCCACTGAACAAGAGTAAGATTTTTGTGGCATATTAATTAAACCTCACCCTCAACCCTTCTCCACATGGTGGTTATCTTGAAGATATTAGCCTGTGTTCCTGATGTGGATAGATAATTCCTGAGGGAGCAGAACAGACCTTGTAACCAGGGAATTGTATTTATATATTTGCACCCTCCCCCAGGATGAGCACAGACGGCTTCACTTTGTTTTACCTAATTTCAAACTCTATCAGGTCACAGATGCTCTGTAGTCCTTAAAAAGCAATGAAAGTCAAAAACAAACAAACAAACAAACAAACAAAAAACAGATGTTACTGAAATGGGGGTTGGGCACAGGGGGTGAGAACCAACAATAAAACAGACAGTAACACACCAAATTATGAGAAGAAAAATCAGGAAATGAATGTTTTGAGGCAATAGGAATTTTTAAAAACAACTGTGTATATGGAGAAATTAGGTCCACATGAATTCTCAGGTCAGTAAATATATTCACAAGAGACTGAGAAGACAACAAGCCTTCAACTTTTACTGGTCTTTACTGTCAGAACAAACTGGAAATATAAACTAGGCAGAGTGTTAAATGTCGTGGCTCAACCCAAAGGAGTGCCCAGGATTTATATGAAAAGCTTTAGGATTAATATTTATTTTCTTATTTTGTTTTTCTCTACCTTAGACTTTCACTTTTGTTTTCTTCTATCTTCTTTTATTTCTCCTTTCCTTTCTATCTTTCTTGCTCTTTTTTTCTCAGTCTTTTTTTCCTCTCATCAATATTCAAAGTGTCTAATTTTTAACAAAAGATTTAAAAGATCGCAAGGAAACAAAAATTTTGTCCATATATAGGAAAACAAGATGTTCATAGGAAAGCTGTCCATGAGAAAATGCTGATGTTCAATTTTCTAAATATATTTTAAATCAACATTCTTAAATATTCTTATAAGTTAAAGTAAGCCAGTGACAAAGACACACAGAGTGCCTGAAGAACTACAGATGTCACTCCTGTGATATTGTACAGGAGGCAGAGATCAAAACCATCCCCAAGAAAAAGAAATGCAAAAAGGCAAAATGGTTGTCAGAGGAGGCCTTACAAATAGCTATGAAAAGAAGAGAAGTGAAAGGCAAAGGAGAAAAGGAAAGATATACTCATTTTAATGCAGAGTTCCAAGGAATAGCAACAAGAGATAAGAAAGCCTTCCTCACTGACCAAGGCAAAGAAATAAGAGGAAAATAAGAGACTGGGAAAGACTATAGATGTCTTCAAGAAAATTAGAGATACCAAGGGAACATTTCATGCAAAGATGGGCACAATAAAGGACAGAAATGGTATGGAACTAACAGAAGCAGAAGATATTAAGAAGAGGTGGCAAGAAAACACAGAAGAACTATACAAAAAATCTTCACAACCCAGATAATCATGATAGTGTGATCACTCACCTAGAGTCAGACATCCTGGAATGGGAAGTTAAGTGGGCCTTAGGAAGCATCACTACGAACAAAGCTAGTGCAGGTGATGGAATTCCAGTTGAGCTATTTCAAACCCTAAAAGATGATCTGGTGAAAGTGCTTCACTCAATATACCAGCAAATTTGGAAAACTCAGCAGTGCCCACAGGACTGGAAAAGGCCAGTTTTCATTCCAATGTCAAAGACAGGAAACACCAAAGAATTCTCAGACTACTGCACAATTGCACTCACATCACACACTAGCAAAGTAATGCTCAAAATTCTCCAAGACAAGCTTCAACAGTATGTGAACCCTGAACTTGCAGATGTTCAAGGTGGATTTAGAAAAGGCAGAGGAACCAGAGATCAAATTGCCAACACCTGTTGGATTACCAAAAAAGCAAGAAAGTTCCAGAAAAACGTCTACTTCTGCTTTATTGACTATGCCAAATCCTTTGACTGTGTGCAACACAGCAAACTTTGGAAAATTCCTAAAGAGATGGGAATACCAAGCCACCTGATTTGCTTCTTGAGAAATCTGTATGCAGGTCAGGAAGCAACAGTTAGAACTGGACATGGAACAACTGACTGTTTCCAAATCAGAAAAGGAGTACATCAAGGCTATATATTGTCAATCTGCTTATTTGACTTATATGCAGAGTACCTCATGAGAAATCCTGGGCTGGATGAAGCACATGCTAGAATCGAGATTGATGGGAGAAATATCAGTAACCTCAGATATGCAGATGGCACCACCCTTATGGCAGAGAGTGAAGAACTAAGGAGCCTCTTGATGAAAGTGAGAGAGGAGAGTGAAAATGCTGGCTTAAAGCTCAACATTCAGAATACAAAGATCATGGCATCTGGTCCCATCACTTCATGGCAAATAGATAGGGAAACGGTGGAAATGGTTACAGACTTTACTTTTTGGGGTTACACAATCACTGCAGATGGTGACTGCAGCCATGGAATTAAAAGACACTTACTCCTTGGAAGAAAAGTTGTGACCAAACTAGACATCTTATTAAAAAGCAGGGACATTAGCTTGCCAACAAAGTTCTGTCTAATCAATGCTATGGTTTTCCAGTAGTCATGTATAGATGTGAGGGTTGGACTATAAAGCCAGCTGAACACCGAAGAATTGATGTTTTTGAACTGTGGTGTTGGAGAAGATTCTTAAGAGTCCCTTGGACTACAAGGAGATCCAACCAGTCCATCCTAAAGGAAATCAGTCCTGAATATTCATTGGAAGGACTGATGCTGAAGCTGAAACTCCAATACTTTGGCCACCTGATGCAAAGAACTGACTCCTTTAAAATGACCCTGATGCTAGGAAAGATTGAACGTGAGAGAAGAGGATGACAGAGAATGAGATGGTTGGATGGCATCACCAACTCAATGGACATGAGTTTGAATAAACTCCAGGAGTTGGTTATGGACAGGGAGGCCTGGCATGCTGCAGTCCATGGGGTTACAAAGAGTCAGACACGACTGAGTGACTGAAATCTACTGAGCTGAAGGGAGTGCATCTAAGCTCATATTAAGCACATAAATGCTTTTTTAATAATTAATGAATATCTGTATGTTTAATATTAATTAATATCATACTGTTTAAAATAGGCTCAGTTACCATGAGCTTCTAAAATTTATTAAAAATTTTCTTTCTTTTTCCAGTTGATCCTTGAACAGCACAGGTTTGAAATTCATGTTTCCACTTTATGTGTTTTTTTGTTTTTCAGTGGTAAATACTACAATACCACATAACTCACGGTTGACTGGATCTACAAATGCAGAAACACAGATATGAAATAAGAGTCAATATTGAGGAACCAGGAACACAAAAGGTAAAGTATAAATTTTGCACAGATTTCGCACAGATAGGGCTGATGTGCCTAAGCCCACATTGTTCAAGGGACAATAGAATTCAATGGTTTTTCATAAGAATTTATAATCTAGAGCACATACTTGACTGTATAATTAAAGAAGACATGAGGAAGATAGTAAACTTTGGGGACTCTTCTTTGATACTTAAATATATGATGTACACAGACCTAAGATAAATGGGAAGATGCATAAATTGAAAGAATTTATTCATTGATAAATGTATCTCCCAAAATATCAGTGTGCTGAATGTTATAATTATTTAATTCTAATATATAGCAATTAATCAATTTTCCCATAAGGCTTAAACTTTCATACAGTTAGATACTTAATGACTTTACTATCATCCCCTAAGTTAATCTTGTTTTAATGCTCAATCTTTCAAGCTTGGATGAAAACTTCCTTTTGGAATAAGAGAAATGTTTTACAAAACTTTGTGAGTATTATTTGTTATGTCTATTATTTGAAAAGGCAGTTTTCAAGAATATAATCTTTAAGTAGATTTTAAAGTATGACTGCATCTATATAGGAAACACAATGAAACTCATTGACCATTTAATACAAAACTCATTTTTGGCAGATAGACCATAAGTTAGAAACAGCAGTTCATTACCAATAACTGTGACCATGTCTTAAAAGAAATTTCCCATATGTAGAATATATTAAGTTTCAAGGACAGAAGTTTCTTAAGTCTGAATTATGGGTGCCTCTTTAAAACAATGACTATGTATTTAATTTTATAAAAATAGATTTGTGCACTAGTGGTGTTATTTTATTCTATACAAGTCAAATAGTCTTTCAAATACTAAACAAAGCACAGATATGCTTAATAGAAGAAAAAATCCTTAAAATATTTATTCTCTAGTTACTATTTGTGTAGTTTCTAATAGGGAGTCAACATTGTCTGATATAAAATACAGACACATTCAGGGACCCAAGACATCTATTAATTTCTGTTCTCATTGATAAGATGATAATAACAATACTCTTTTCATAAAATTATTAGCAAGATTAAACAAGTTTCTATATATAATCCTTCAAATAGTGTCATATACATGAATAACTTCATAAAAATAACCTATGATTATTAATAACGGTTTATATAATATAATCAATTCCATCAGAGATACTTTCACAAATCCAGTAATAAAACTAGGGAAAGAGTACATGAAACCAATGTATTTTAATGTCATGTGCCATGAAAATTAAGCAGACATCCTATAGCAGACAAATGTTCATGCTAATTATTATCAGCAAACTCATTAAAGCTTCAATATTCTAGCTAACTCACTCTGAAGGAAGTTCATTGGTCTGACCTTGTAAAATATCTTGACTTCCACAGTGTCACATGATGGCTTTTCCATTCCAACTGTAGTGTAGCTATTATTTTGTTTGGCATAAAGTAATTTATGGTGAAGATTTTAATGGGAAAACAGCATATAATTTCATGTTTAGCTTTCTCTTACCGATTACAACTCAACTCATCTCTTCTTCAATCTTTCCCAGCATCAGGGTCTTTTCCAATGAGTCAGTTATTCCACCAGGTGTCCACAGTATTGAAACTTCAGCTTTAGCATCAGTCCTTTCAATGAATATTCAGGACTGATTTCCTTTAGGGTGACTGGTTTGATCTCCTTGAAGTCCAAGGGACTCTCAAGAGTCTTCTCCAACATTACAGTTCAAAATTATCAATTTTTCAGAGCTCAGCCTTCTTTATGGCCCAGCTCTCACATCCATACATGACTTTTGGAAAAGAAAAATAGCTTTGACAAGATGGACCTTTGTTGGCAAAGTAATGTCTCTGCTTTTTAATATGCTGTTTATGTTTGCAATAGCTTTTCTTCCAAGGAAAAATCGTCTTTTAATTTCATGCCAGCAGTCACCATCTGCAGTGATTTTGGAGTCCAAAATTAAAGTATCTCACTGTTTCCATTGTTTCCCCATCTATTTGTCATGAAGTAAAGGGAACAGACGGAGAAGCAATGGCACCCCACTCCAGTACTCTTTGCCTGGAAAATCCCATGGACAGAGGAGCCTGGTAGGCTGCAGTCCATGGGGTCTTGAAGAGTCAGACACGACTGAGCGACTTCACTTTCACTTTTCCCGTTCATGCACTGGAGGAGGAAATGGCAACCCACTCCAGTATTCTTGCCTGGAGAATCCCAGGGACAGGGGAGCCTGGTGGGCTGCCGTCTATGGGGTCGCACAGAGCTGGACACGACTGAAGCGACTTAGCAGCAGCAGCAGCAATGGACACAGATGCCATGATCTTAACTTTCTGAATGTTGAGTTTTAAGCCAACATTTTCACTCTCCTCTTTCACCTTCATCAAGAGGCTCTTTAGTTCTTTGCTTTCTGCCATAAGGGTGGTGTCATCTGCATATCTGAGGTTATTGATATTTCTCCCGGCAATCTTGATTCAAGCTTATGCTTCATCCAGCCTGGCATTTCACATGATATACTCTGCATATAAGTTAAATAAACAGGGTGACAATATAGAGCCTTGGGGCACTCCTTTCCCAATTTAGAACCAGCCTATTGTTCCATGTCCAGTTCTAAGTGTTGCTTCTTGACCTGCATACAGATTTCTCAGGAGGCAGGTCAGTTGGTCTGCTATTCCCATCTCTTGAAGAATTTTCCACACTTTGTTCTGATTCACAGAATTAAAGGCTTTAGTAAAATCAATAAAGCAGAAGTACATATTTTTCTGAAACTCTTGATTTTTCAATGATCCAATAGAGGTTGGCAATTTGATCTCTGTTTCCCCTGCATTTTCTAAATCCATCTTGAACATCTGGAAGTTCATGATTCACATACTGTTGAAGCCTACCTTGGAGAATTTTGAGCATTATTTTGCTAGTGTGTGAGATGAGTGCACTTGTGCAGTAGTTTGAACAATCTTTAGCATTGCCTTTCTTTGAGATTGGAATGAAAACTGACCATTTCCAGTCCTGTGGCCTCTGCTGAGTTTTCCAAATTTGCTGGCATATTGAGTGCAGCACTTTCACAGCATCATCTTTTAGGTTTTGAAATAGCTCAACTGGAATTCCACCTCCTCCAATAACTTTGTAGTGATGTTTCCTAAGGCCCACTTGACTTCGCATTACAGGATGTCTGGCTCTAGGTGAGTGATCACACCATCATGGTTATCTGGGTCATGAAGATCTTCTTTGTATAGCTCTTTGTATTGTTGCCAACTCTTCTTAATATCTTCTGCTTCTGTTAGGTCCATGCCATTTCTGCCATTTATTGTGTCCATCCTTGCATGAAATGTTCCTTGGTATCTTTCATTTACTTGAAGAGATCTCTAGTCTTTCCCATTCTATTATTTTCCTCTATTCCTTTGCTTATATGCCTATAAGGAAGGCTTTCTTATCTCTCCCTACTATTCTTTGGAACTCTGCATTCGAATAGGTATACATTTCATTTTCTCCTTTGCCTTTCACTTCTCTTCTTTTCATAGCTGTCTGTAAGGCCTCCTCTGACAACCCTTTTGCATTTTTGCATTTCTTCTTCTTGAGGATGGGTTTAATCACTGCCACCTGTACAGTGTTATGAACTTCTGTCCATAGTTCTTCAGGCACTCTTTTGATCAGATCTAATATTTTTCATCTATTTGTCATTTCCACTGTATATTCATAAGAGATTTGATTTAGGTCATACCTGAATGGTCTAGTGGTTTTCCCTACTTTCTTCAATTTATCTGAATTTTGCTTTAGGGAGTTCATGATCTGAGCCAGGGTCAGCTCCCAGTTGTTTTTGCAGAGTCTATAGAGCTTCTCCATCCACAGCTGCAAAGAATATAATCAATGCAGTTTTGGTATTGACCATCTGGTGATGTTCATGTGTAGAGTTGTCTCTTGTGTTGCTGGAAAAGAGCGCTTGCTATGACCAGTGCATTCTAGGCAAAACTCTGTTAACCTTTGACCTGGTTTGTTTTCTATTCCAAGGCCAAATTTGCCTGGTTCTCCGGTATCTCTTGACTTCCTACTTTTGCATTTCAGTCCCCTATGATGAAAATGACATCTTTTTGGGGTTTTAGTTCTAGAAGGTCTTGCAGGTCTTCATAGAACTGTTCAACTTCAGCTTCTTCAGCATTAGTGGTCAGGGCATAAACTTGGATTACTGTGATTTTGAATGGTTTGCCTTTGTAATGAACAGAGATCCTTCTGTCGTTTTTGAGATTGCACCCAAGTACTGCATTTTGGACTCTTTTGTTGACCATGATGTCTACTCCATTTCTTCTAAGGGATTCTTGCCCGGTAGTAGATAAAATGGTCATCTGAGTTAAATTCACCCATTCCAGTCCACTTTAGTTCACTGATTCCTATAATGTCAATGTTCACTCCTGTCATCTTCTGTTTGACCACTTCCAATTTGCCTTTATTCATGGACCTAACTTTCCAGGTTCTTATGCGATATTGCTCACATAGCATCAAACTTTACTTCCGCCACCAGTCATGCCCACAACCAGGTGTTATTTTTGCTTTGGCTCTGTCTCTTTATTCTTTCTGTAGTTATTTCTCCATTCTTCTCCAGTAGCATATCAGGCACCTACTGACCTGGCAGTTCATCTTTCAGTGTCCTATCTTTTTGCCTTTTCATGCTGTTCATGGGGTTCTCAAGGCAAGAATACTGAAGTGGTTTGCCAGTCCCTTCTCGAGTGGACCACATTTTTTCAAAACTCTCCACCGTGGGTCTATCTTGGCTGGCCCTACACAGCATTGCTCATAGTTTCATAGAGTTAGAGAAGGCTGTGGTCCATGTAATCAGTTTGGTTAGTTTTCTGGGATTGTGGTTTTCATTCTGTCTCTCCTCTGATGGATAACAATAAGAGGCTTTGCAGAAGCTTCCTGATGAGAGAGACTGACTAAGGGGGAAACTGATGTGCAGGGCCATGCTCAGCAAACCTTTAATTCAATTTTCTGTTTTGGGGAGGGGCTGTGTTCCCTCCCTGTTGTTTGACCTGAGGCCAAATAATGGTGGAGGTAATGAAGATAATGGTGACTTCCTTCAAGAGGTCCCATGGTTAGATAACTTAGATTAAGAAAATAGGTGATACTGATACTATAGGTTAATTCATTGGGGTAAACATAGAGGAAAATTAAAAAAAAAAAAGCTAAATGAAGAGTTATTGATGAAACTAGGGATTTCCTAAAATAAACTAAAATCAAATATTTTAGGGTGATTCTAGTACTCAATTTCCAGTGTGTAGTGGGGAGGATATAGAAATTTCTCCCCACCACCACTAACCAAGTCTCTGATACTAGCTTGGAATCCTATAAATCAAATCAATAAAAAACCCCAGAAATAAACGCATGGCACCTATGGTCACCTGATCTATGACAAAGAATACAATAATATACGATGGAGAAAAGATAGTCTCTTCAATAAGTTATGCTGGGAACATTTGGCAGCTACATGTAAAAGAGTGAGTGCCTGAAGAACTATGGATAGAGTTTCATAACTTTGCACAGGAGGTGTTGATCAAAACCATCCCCAAGAAAAAGCAATGCAAAAAGGCAAAATGGTCCTCTGAGGAGGCCTTACGAATAGCTGAGAAAAGATGAGAAGTTAAAGGCAAAGGAGAAAAGGAAAGATATATCTATTTGAATTCAGAGTTCCAAAGAATAGCAAGGAGAGATAAGAAAGACTTCCTAAGTGATGAAGGCAAAGAAATAGAGGAAAACAATAGAATGGGAAAGACTAGAGATCTCTTAAAGAAAATTAGAGATACCAAGGGAACATTTCATGCAAAGATGGGCACAACAAAGGATAGAAATGTTATGGACCTAACAGAAGAAGATGATATTAAGAAGAAGTGACAAGAATACACAGAAGAAATATACAAAAAAGATCTTCATGATCCAGATAACCATGATGGTGTGATCGCTCACCTAGATCCAGACATCCTGGAATGGAAAGTCAAATGGGCCTCAGGAAGCATCACTACAAACTAGCTAGTGAAGGTGATGGAATTCCAGCTGAGCTATTTCAAACCATAAAAGATGATGCTCTGAAAGTGATGCACTCAATATACCAGCAAATTTGGAAAACTCAGCAGTGGCCACAGGACTGGAAAGTCAGTTTTCAATCTAGCCCCAAAGAAAAGCAATGCCAAAGAATGCTCAAACTACAGCACAATTGCACTCATCTCACATGCTAGCAGTGTAATGCTCAAAATTCTCCAAGGCAGGCTTCAACAATATGTGAACCGTGAACTGCCAGATGTTCAAGCTGGATTTAGAAAAGGCCGAGGAACCAGAGATCATCATTGCCAACATCCACTAGGTTAGAGAGAAAGCAAACATCCACTAGGTCATAGAGAAAGCAAGAGAAGTCCAGAAAAACATCTATTTCTGCTTCTTTGACTAGGCTAAAGCCTTTGACTGTGTGGATCACAATAAACTGTGGAAAATTCTGAAAGAGATGGGAATACTAGACCACCTAACCTGCCTCTTTAGAAATCTGTATGCAGGTGAAGAAGCAACAGTTAGAAGTGGACATGGAACCAAACTGGTTCCAAATCAGTAAAGGAGTACGTCAAGGCTGTATATTGTCACTGCTTATTTAACTTATATGCAGAGTACATCATGTGAAGCCCTGGGCTGGATGAAGCACAAGCTGGAGTCAAGATTGCTGGGAGTAATATCAATAACCTCAGATATGCAGATGACACTATACTTATGTCAGAAAGCAAAGAGGAACTAAAGGTCCTCTTGATGAAGGTGAAAGAAGAGATTGAAAAATCTGACTTAAAAGTTAACTTTCAAAAAACGAAGATGATGGCATATGGTCCGATCACTTCATGGCAAATAGATGGAGAAACAATGCAAACAGTGAGTTGGTTATGGACAGAGAAGCCGAGTTGCTGCCACCTACGCTGTTGCAAAGAGTTGGACATGACAGAGCTACTGAACTGATATCATGGAGAAAAGATAGTCTATTCAATAAGCTGTGCTGGAAACATGTAAAAGAGTGAAATTAAAACATTCTCTAACACCACATATAAAAATAAACTCAAAATGAATAAACACCTAAATGGTAAACTGGATACTATAAAAGTCCTAGAGGCAAACACATAGGCAGAACACTCTTTGACATAAATCACAGCAGTATCTTTTTCAATCCATTTTCTAGAGTAATAGAAATAAAAACATATACAAATGAAATCTAATTAAACTTAAGTAAATGCTTTTTCATTACAAAGCAAATGATAGACAAAACAAGAAAACTACCTACAGAATGGTGGAGCATATTTGCCAATGATACAACTGCAATTAATTAATCTCCTAAATATAGAAACAGCTTGTGTAGCGTAATAAAAAAACAGTCCAATAAAAAAATGAGCATAAAATCTAGTTAGATATTTTTCCAAAGAAGACATATTGATGGTCAAAAGGCACATGAAAAGATGCTGAATATCGCTAGTAAATAGGGTAATACAAATGAAATCCTGAGGCATCATCTCATATTGTTCAGAAGGTCTATCACCAAAAAGTCTACTAATAATAAATGTTCAAAATGGTATGGGGAAAAAAAGGAATGTTGGTGAGAATGCAAATTGGTACAGCCACTATGGTGAACAGTATGGGGGTTCTTTAAAAACCTAAGAACAGAGCTACTATGTGATCCTGCAATCCCACTCCTGTGCATATATACAGAGAAAAACATATTCTAAAAAGACATATGCACCCCAATGTTCATTGCAGCACTATTCACAATAGCCAAACCTGGAAGTACCCTAAATGTCCATCTACAGATGAAGGAATAGAGAATGTGTGGTATACATATATAATAGAAAACTACTCAGACATAAAACATAATGAAATAATATGTTTTTCAGCAATATGAATAGACATAGAGATTATCATACTATGTGAAGTAAGCCAAAGACAAATATCATATGATATTGTTTATATGTGGAATCTAAAAAATGGGATAAAAATGAACTTACATACAAGATAGAAATACTCTCAGAGACATAAAAAACAAACTCATAGTTACCAAAAGGGAAAGGCAAGGAGTTATAAATTAGGAGTTTAGAATTAATATATACATACTATTACCTATAAAAAAGTAACCAACAAGGACCTACTGTATAGCCAGAGAACTACATTCATATTTTTAGTATAAGGGAAAATAACTAAGGAATAATAACCTTAGTATAAGGAAAAATAAATAATATATAGATATAAACATAGATATATTTGGACTTGCCAGGTGGTGATTGTGGTAAAGAACCCACCTGCCAATAAAGAGACATAAGAAATGTGGATTCAGTAACTGGGTTGGGAAGATCCCCTCGAGAAGGACATGACAACTCACTCCAGTATTTTTGGCTGGAGAATAGCATAAACAAGGAGCCTGATGGGCTACGGTCCATAGGGTTAGAGAGTTAGACATGACTGAAGAAACTTAGCACGTATGGATGAGATGTATTTATATCTATATATATCTGAATCACTTTGCTGTATACCTGAAACTAATACAGCACTGTAAATAAATGAAACTTCAATAAAAATTACTTAATAAATTTTAGATTTACTAAGGTCAGTTGATAAAAAAACTGTTAATAAATTCAATTTACTTTAATGTACACACAAATGAGGTATATTTGTCTACATTAATGAAATGTATATATTGGATATTAGTTTGAATGACTGACTAACAATTACTTTCATTAAATATTGTATTATGGATGAATATTGACAGTTCCCCTCTAGGTCTCTGCTGCCTAGTGTATTACTGATGGTTGTAAATGCTAACTTTCCTCATCTACTGAGTATCTGATTTTCATTCTTAGAGTTAAGAAAAAAAATGTTCTCTCTTCATCTTTATCCACAGTATTTCATATACTTAAATATACTTAAAGACATATTTTTTCTCCTTTTTTATTCTTGGCTATTTTTTGAAAATTTTCACATCATTCT
Organism: Giraffa tippelskirchi; assembly: GCF_054371585.1. Taxonomy (NCBI): domain Eukaryota; kingdom Metazoa; phylum Chordata; class Mammalia; order Artiodactyla; family Giraffidae; genus Giraffa; species Giraffa tippelskirchi. Next base: position 68,894,022 of record NC_137279.1, read on the forward strand.
GATTGTAGAAAAATGAAGAAGTAGAAGGTGGGTGGGCTCATGACCAAATTGCAGACACAAAGTAAAATTACCGGTTGAATGTCCAGATACAGTCCAGTTCAGTTCAGGCGCTCAGTCATGTCTTACTCTTTGTGACCCCATGAATGGCAGCATGCCAGGCCTCCCTGTTGCTCACCAACTCCCGGAGTTTACCCAAACTCATGTCCATCGAGTCTGTGATGCCATTCAGCCATCTCATCCTCTGTCGTCCCCTTCTCCTCCTGTCTTCAATCTTTCCTAACATCAGGGTCTTTTCAAATGAGTCAGCTCTTTGCATCAGGTGGCCAAAATATTGGAGTATCAACTTCAACATCAGTCCTTCCAATGGAAACCCAGGACTGATTTCTTTTAGGATGGACTGGTTGGATCTCCTTGCAGTCCAAGGGACTTTCAAGAGTCTTCTCCACCACCACAGTTCAAAAGCATCAATTCTCCTGCACTCAGTTTTCTTTATAGTCCAACTCTCACAGGGATACATGACTATGGGAAAAACAGTCTTGACTAGATGGACCTTTGTTGACAAAGTAATGTCACTGCTTTTTGATATGCTGTCCAGGTTGGTCATAACCTTCCTTCCAAGGAGTAAGCGTCTTTTAATTTCATGGCTGCAATCACCATCTGCAGTGATTTTGGAGCCCCCCAAAATAAAGTCAGCCAGTGTTTCCATGGTTTCTCCATCTATTTGCCATGAAGTGATGGGACCGGATGCCATGATCTTAGTTTTCTGAATGTTAAGCTTTAAGCCAACTTTTTCACTCTCCTCTTTCACTTTCATCAAGAAACTCTTCAGTTCTTCTTCACTTTGTGCCATAAGGATGGTGTCATCTGCATATCTGAGGTTACTGATATTTCTCCCAGCAATCTTGATTCCACCTTGTGCTTCCTCCAGCCTAGCGCTTCTCATGATATACTCTGTGTATAAGTTAAATAAGCAGGGTGACAATATACAGCCATGACGTACTCCTTTTCCTATTTGGAACCAGTCTGTTGTTCCATGTCCAGTTCTAACTGTTGCTTCCTGACCTGCATACAGGTTTCTCAAGAGGCAGGTCAGGTGGTCTGGTATTCCCATCTCTTTCAGAATTTTCCACAGTTTATTGTGATTCACACAGTCAAAGGCTTTGGCATAGTCAATAAAGCAGAAATAGATGTTTTTCTGGAAATCTCTTGCTTTTTCAATGATCCAGCGAATGTTGGCAATTTGATATTTGGTTCCTCTGCCTTTTCTAAATCCACCTTGAACATCTGGAAGTTCACAGTTCACGGACTACTGAAGCCTGGCTTGGGCAATTTTGAGCATTACTTTACTAGCGTGTGAAATGAGTGCAGTTGTGCAATAGTTTGAGCATTCTTTGGCGTTGCCTTTCTTTGGGATTGGAATAAAAACTGACCTTTTCCAGTCCTGTGGCCACTGCTGAGTTCCCCAAATTTGCTGGCCTATTGAGTGCAGCACTTTTACAGCATCATATTTTAGAATTTGAAATAGCTCAACTGAAATTCCATCACCTCCACTAGCTTCATTCGTAGTGATGCTTCCTAAGGTCCCCCTGACTTCACTTTCCAGGATGTCTGGCTCTAGGTGAGTGATCACACCATCCATAGGATAGCTAAAAATAAGTCATATCTGCAGACTAATCATTAAACCTTGAGTACCACTCTATAAACATTAGGATTTAGAAACCAGTGGAAGTGTGCTATTATTGGGAAATTCAATGATAGAATTTTTGTTTGAGTGAGGCATTTAAAATTATGCTATATAATAAAATTTTGTTAGAAGTCAGAATAGTAAGCATCTTTGAGGGTTGGGAACAGAGAGTGACTGGATAAGACTACTAGACAAGACTTTAAGGAGACACATTCTATTATGGATTTGGGAGCTGATTTAATAGATTTGCTGTGTGTGTGTGTGTGTGTGTGTGTGTGTGTGTGTGTGCTCAGTCCTGTCAAACTCTTTGGAACCCCACAGACTATAGCCAACTAGGCTCTTCTCTTCATGAGGTTTTCCAGGCAAGAATACTGGAGTGGGTTGCCATTTCCTACTCAAGGAGATCATCCCAACCCAAGGATTGTACTGTGGTCTCTTGTGTCTCCTGCATTGGCAGGTGGATTGTTTAACAGTTGTGCCACGTGGGAAGCCCTCATTCTCTTGGTATTTACAATTTCATACTTAGTATGGTTATACTTTTCTGAGTGTATCTTTACATCAATAAAAAGTTTAAGGTCCTATATTCATGCTTTATTATTGAAGAGTATAAGAACTGACTTTATTTTTTATATAGATTCATTTAGAAATGATATTTATTAAATAACAATTCTTTGTTAAAGTGGAAAGGATTTCATTCTTTTTATAATTGTTACTGTGATCACTGTAATCAATTATTTAAAAGATATTTTATAGTTTATTTCTGGTCATAAACTTTATTCAACAAACTATCTTGACTTAAGAAAACCAATTAATAGATGAACACCATATGAAGGGACAAGAAACAATTATAAGACATTAGTATTACATTAGGTAGATATTTCATAAAATTTCAAATTTAGTCTATTTTTGGTGACGTTTAGTGTTGGAGAGGAGTTTATTAAGATTTTGCAAGAGCAACGAAATTATATTATATATCTTCCCTTGTGTCTCAAGAGAAAAGACTATTTTTAAAAGATTAGATTGTATAGGTATTTTCAGTAATTTACTAATTCTGGAAAAAGAAGCAGTTAATTCATTATTTTACCCAGTGGACCAGTTGATTGAATTTTAAATTAACTCATTTAAGTTAACATCCCTCTCACAAATGCAAACACCTCGTTCTCAGTCCTGAATATTCATTGGAAGAACTGATGCTGAAGCTGAAACTCCAATACTTTGGCCACCTAATGCGAAGAACCTACTCATTTGAAAAGACCCGGATGCTGGGAAAGATTGAAGGCAGGAGGAGAAGGGGATGACAAAGGATGAGATGGTTGGATGGCATCTCCGACTAGATGGACATGAGTTTGAGTAAGCTCCGGGAGTTGGTGATGGACAGGGAAGCCTGGCGTGCTGCAGTCCATGGGGTCGCAAAGAGTCAGACATGAATTAATGACTGAACTGAATCTCTTTGAAGCAATTTGATATTGCATTCATCAAGTTACAGTCTTCTCAGTATCACTGAGAGAGTGAAAAATTTGACTTAAAAGTTAACATTTAGAAAACTAAGATCGTGGCATCTAGTCCCATCACTTCATGGTAAATAGATGGTGAAACAATGGAAACAGTGACAGACTTTATTTTGGGGGCTCCAAAATCACTGCAGATGGTGACTGCAGCCATGAAATTAAAAGACACTTGCTCCTTGGAAGAAAAGTTATGACCAAACTAGGCAGCATATTAAGAAGCAGAGACATTACCAACAAAGGTCCATCTAGTCAAAGCTATGGTTTTTCCAGTAGTCATGTATGGATGTGAGAGTTGGACTATAAAGCACGTTGAGCACCGGAGAATTGATGCTTTTGAACTGTGGTGTTGGAGAGGATAGCAAGGAGATCCAACCATCCATCCTAAAGGAAATCAGTCCTGAATATTCGTTGGAAGGACTGATGCTGAAGCTCTAGGTGACTAGCAAGCTCCGAGCTCCATTTCCCATATTTTAAACTCCCTTTTCTGAAAGTGAGATGCGTGACTCCCATTCGCTTAATATATATTAAAAGATAAATCCTACTGTATGCAGCCAACAGTTTGTGTCCACTTTCACTTCTTCACCACACTCAGTTCAAACTCCCTGCTCCCACCCCAATCTCTTTTTCAGCTGCTTGGCTTCTGCCACTTCTGCCAGGCTGCCTCCATCCTGTCCATGTTCTTTCTGCCAGGTTTCCTCCATCCATGGTGTCCTTGCGAGGATGCCTCTGTCCTTGGTCTGTGGTCCGTGGTCTCCCATCTCCACGTGAGGTTTGCAGCAGCCTTCCTATGAAGATGTGCTCCTCACTGCTCCATCTCTAGCACTTCCTCTGGGCAATCCCCTCCAACTCTCCCCAGGTGTGCAATATTTTGTTAGCCTTCTCCTAAAGGCTTTACCCTGAAGTAGATTTTAAATACTGTCATGCAGAGATAGCGGAAACACACCAAATCTGTTAGGGTCAGAACTCTCCTCATTTAAAAAGAGGAGAGTCAAAATCAAAAACACATTATAAGACTGGTGAAAGCAGTTTGAAATATGAAGTAATAGAGAATGTTGTGTTCAAGATGTGATAAGAAGGACATGGGTTATAAAGTATTTAAAGAGATAACTGAATATAATTTTATTATATATTTGCATTGTGTTGCCTTCAAAATATATTTTTGCACACTCTGTAAAAAAAGCTGTCATATAAGACAATTGTGACAGGTGAATTGAAAAAGAGAAATAATAATAAATGATAATTTAAAGTGATATATTTTATATAATAATTTAAAACAAATCAAAGAGAAGGCTGAATGAGATAAAGAGAATGTAATGAACCTGAAAACCTAATGCTTAAAACATGTAATTAACAGCTGAAGCTCACAAAATTCAATCAATAGTGTATTATAAAAAATTCTTTATGAAAAAACACTCTCACCCTTGTCAACCCCTCTGACAAAGTTACAGATTTCATTCTTTGGTTTCTCTGCTACAGCTCACCACCCTGTCCCATGAACCCACAGTTATATAAGCATGTGATAAGCATGTTCTTAGGCTTAGTCAATCATAACACTGCAGTTTAGCAATAATGAATGCTACAAATCCTGCAAACGTCATCTCATGAATAAAGGTCTTCTTTGGAATTCTCATTGAGAAGTTTAGAGACAAAAAAAAAGCAACTCCATTTATTTTTTAACTTTTTAAAAATTTATTTACTTTTAATTAGAGGATAATTGCTTTACAATACTCTGTTGGTTTCTACCATACTTCCACATGAATAGCCATAGGCATACATATGTCCCTCCTTCTTGAACCTCCTTCTCACCTCCCTCCCCATCTCACTGGACTAGGTTGTCACAGAGCACCAGGTTTTAGCTCCCTGAATCATACAGGAAATTCCCACTGGCTATCTATTTTATATATGGCAATATATATATTTCAATATTACTCTCTCAATTCACCCCACCCTTTCCTTCCCCCTCTGTGTCCAAAGGTGGCTCTCTATGTCTGCGTCTCCATTGTGGAGAACGGTATGGAGATTCCTTTAAAAACTAGGGATAAAACTATCATATGACCCAACAATACAACTACCAGACATATATCCTAAGAAAACCAAAATTGAAAAGGACACATGTACCCCAATATCCATTGTAGCACTATTTACAATAGCTAGGACATGGAAGCTACCGAGATGTCCATCAACAGTTGAATGGATATAGAAATTGTCGTACCTATATGCAATGGAACATTACTCAGCCATAAAAGAGAACATATTTGAATCAGTTCTAATGAGGTGGATGAACCTAGAACCTATTATACAGGGTGAAGTAAGTAAGAAAGAGAAAAGCAAGCATGTTTAGAAAGCAAAGACTGTTGCTTCTGGCTCTATTAATCATCGAACAAGGGCATCTCTGCTCTGAGAATAAAAATCAAGAATTCATAATAAGAGGTAAAAGGTGAATGGAAAAAGAGAGAAAGCAAAAGGCTTCTCACGTGGAAGGTCTTGCTTCCAGCTTCCTAACCCTTGGGTCCTCAGATGCTCTGAGCTTCCACTGAGTCTGTTACATATTCCAATATGTGCTGTCCCCACCTGCCCTCTGCCTCTTCCCTGTGTCTTCTCTGTGTTTCTTCTTGCTATCAGAGCTTACCTCTCACAATACAGGCTGAAAATAGTAAATATTTCTGCAGCTTCAATTCAGCTAGGCTACAGACCGACCCTGGTTTATGGCCCCTGAAGAGAAATCTGCTGATAAAATGAGAGAAATGTCAAAAGAAAATTCTCCCTTTTCTTAAGGTTTGAATATTGTTGAAGAACGGTTGGATGCTAATAAAGAGCTACTATATAGCACAGGAAACTCTACTTAATACTCTGTCATGGCCTATGTGGGAAAAGAATCTAAAAAAGACTGGGTATATGTATGATCATAACTACTTCACTTTGCAGTATAGCAGAAAGTAGCACACATTATAAATCACCTATTGTCCAATAAAAATATAAACAAACAGAAAAGAATGGTTGGGTGCTGGAGACAGAGATGAGAAGATAAGAAGATTCACAGAAGAGCTGACTTTGAGCCCCAAAACCATAGAATCTCTCAGAGAAGATAATGTTAAAATTATATTCACTTTAAGAAAATGAAACCTCTATCATTTAAGAATTTCTAAGTACACATCCTATTACATACAGCTAATTGACTGTCAAATGATACGCCTCTTCATTAATTTTAGCCTAAAAATAGAATCCTACCAAGAATATAACTCCAAAAATCATGGAAGGAAAAGCAGTTTTTTTCTACAAAGAAGATATTACCAGCTAGCAGGGGATGAACAAGAAAAGTAGTTAAGAGCATACATTAATGCCAGAATGTAAAGGTACCATAGGAAAGAAAAAAATAAAGGTGGAGGAATGGGGATATTTTAAATGATACAGAGCCTACTGTGTGATTTGTGGATTCCCAGAAGTTGTGGGTGCCTGTTGTGGTCCTTTAAATGGACCGGAACTTGGGGGTACAGAGTTGACCGATAAGAAAGTGAAACAAGGAAGAAAAGAGTCTGAGATACATGAAGGGACAGAGAGAGAGAGAGAGAGAGAGAGAGAGAGAGAGAGACGGGGACCAGTGCTCTGATGGAACAAAGGCGTTTATTTAACATATTGTGGGCATATATATATACTCTCTTACCAGATAGCCCTTTTTAGCAGAGACAGGGATAAAAAAATCTAACAAGTCATCCAGAAAGCCAAAGGCTAGAATCATTCTCTAGAGAGGGGGTTGTAAAAGTTACTTTACATATCAGAAGGGAAGAAAGTTGTAAATGGCTGCTGTTCACCCTATGGAATTTCCATACGAATGAGATACGTGAATTTCTATTATTCCTGAAAGCTGGCTTGCCAGCTCTCTGGCACCTGTATTCAGGTACTGTTAAGGAACACAGAATTCATGCAAGACTGAAAACAGCACACAGGAAGCCTCCTGTTAAATGTATCCTGACAACTCCTCCTGTTTTATTATATTTGTAAAAAAGGTCCTGACCATACGAGTTTGTTTAGTATAAACAAATCTTATAGAAAGGCAACGGTAAACAACAAATAAAGTCACCAAGACAAACACCAAAGTTACAGTTTCAGACCCAATACTGTGAAAAATATTTTGAAATCAACCTCGTGGGTATAGCCCAGATAATTAAACTGCTAGTTGCTCAGCTAAAGTCTCTAGATTAGTGAAAGAAGGCGGACGTTTTAACAAGGAGTTCTTTTTGTACATACAGAGAGGCATTATTATGTATGTTTCATAAATGAATTTTGACTTGTACCCAGTTGTAGGTACTATGATTATATTGAACAGGAGTAACACAATATTGAGTAGAATCTCAATCACAATCAAAAGGGAATCATTTCTTAACAAGTATATAGTTAGCAATTAATACAGGTTACAGAAGGTAAAGTCTTATTAGCAAGTCCTTGTAAAATGTCCGTTTCAAATTTTAAGTTTTTAGGTGTTCGCAACAAGTTTCCAGGTGTCTCATAGTTTAGGCCCAATCTGTTTATTGATTTGAAGGCGAGGTGGGGAGATTTTTCTGTTAAGTCACTCAAGAAGTCCTTTGTCATGGTAATGAATTCTTTCCCTAACGTTTTTGTAGTGTAACCATGGCTTACAATTTAAGCAAAGTACAAAAGTCTTTTTTTGGGAGGCGAGGCAAAAGCCCAAGTTTGTCGGAATTCTGTCGGTCCCATGCACAAAGGAAGGACTTCATAACCTAGAGAAATGTTAATTAGTTTTTTCTTCTACTTCAGGGTGTGAGGACCCTTTAATGTTCTAGGGACAAGGCATACGTATAGAGTCGTTAGTAGAAACAACTGACCTTCTCTTCGTCCATTATATCACCTGTAGTAAGAAAGGGGGTTGGGTATGAATGATTAATTTGCCTCGGGTGAAAGGGTGGCACAAGCGACCAAGCTAAGCATGGCTAGGAAAATGTTTTCTGGATTCTGCGGCATTCCCTGTTGAGAGACCAAATTTTCAGCTCGGTTAGTAAGGGTTTTTATTTGTCCCCAAGTGGGGAGGTTATAAGGTTGATGTCACCGAGGGCGGCACTTCCTGGAGATCTTTAGAGCCGCCATGGCTCATATTGGAATTTATTCCTCCTGGGGTTTTTGTTGTTTTGTCTCTGTTTTGAAGTCTGGAGGCCCCCTTGAGTCCAATTTTCTGAAGAGGAAGCTATGAGAGTTCATTGGATCCATCTGGGGAGATAAAAGAATACCTCTTTCCCTGTAAGATTAGTTTCCCAGATTTCCATTGTTTTGTTAACCCATCTTGGTACTAAATGGGCAGAGGAAGAGAAGTGTCCTTCAATTCCTCAAAATGTTTTTCTGCTCTAGTTAAAATATCTCTCTGTGGCAAATTTAAAAAATTTAAAACAAATAAAGCTGTATTCTAATAAAGTCTGCTTTAGATAGGGGAGACAGTACTGTTCCTGTATATTCCTCCTTTTTTAATTTTTAGAAAACATACACTAATCACCCCTGTCTCCAGACATGCCATAAATTTTTCTGTACTTCTCAGAGTGTAACCTCGGGCTTATTGATTATTGGCCAATTGTTTAACTGTTTGAACACACAACACACGATTGATGGGATTACTGTGGTTGCATTTACCCTTCCTAGTTCATGTAAGTCTCAAGGAATTTGGAGTGGTGAGTTCGGACACGTACACATGGAGTATCAAAGATTTTCACAAATGCTGGTCGGGGTCCTTGCCTAACAGAAGACTGCCTTGGGCCAGCCGGTGTAACAGACTGTACTCTACTATCTGCATTGTCCTTCTGAGTGAATTTGTTTCCCAGAACAAGTGGCTACAACAATGTGAGTAAAATTTCTCCCTATTAAATTAAGAGGGGCATCTATCACATAAAGTTTTAATGTTGTAGGTTGGCCTTCTGGTCCCTCACATGGATATATTTGAGTACTTTGATAAACCTCTTGTACTTTAGTTTGAGAAATTTCTGCAACTTGGCAAGAAATTTTTTGTATAGGCCAAGATTTGGGCCATAAATATTTGGAAATGATAGTAATATTAGATCCAGTGTCGAGGAGACCAGAAAAATTTTTTACCATTAATTTTGATATTTATATTTCATCAGGCAAATTCAGATATTAATGAAGTCCACAAGGATTGTTTTTGATCCGTACTGCTAAATCCGCCCATCCATACATCTTTAGAGGAGTTAATAGAAATGTAACGTAAAAGAAATAATTGAGCCATTTTGTCTCCCTTTTTAAATTGCCATAAAATCTGGGATGACATCACAATTTGAATTTCTCCTCTATAATCTGAATCAATTACTCCAGGGTGAACAGTAATTTCTTTAGAAGTCAAACTAGAGCGGCCAAGTAAAAGACCGAAAGTTTGTGGGGACAGGGCTTCAAACAGTCTGGTAGGTATTGGAGAGGGAACTGTTTGCGGGTTTGAGGGAAAAGATGGAATTTTTCCCTGGTTATTGTTGGAGGCGACCTGGGGGGGTCCCCTGCTTGGAGTTTTTCAGAATATGTTTCCCTTTAATGTCAGATTTAGATTTACAGTCTTTGACCCAATGCATTCCTCTAGGTAGCGAGGGCCGATTTTGGGGGTTTTATTATTAACCTTCTTAGAGCAATCCCTTTTTAAATGGCTTTTATCTCCACATGTAAAACATCTTTCATTTCTCTTTTTAAGGACAGCAACCATTGTTTTAGCTAGCATTTGCATCTTTTGAGTTTCTGATCCTAGATTGCAAAAGCCTTCAAATAATCTATAATAGTGCCTGCCTCCCGAATAGGAGCTATGGCTTTTTGGCATTTTTGATTTTCATAAGCAAGTAGTTACTCTAGTTGTCTTTTAGCTTCTTTTCCAATTACAGTATGGGAAATAGCAGTTTGTAATCTAGCTAAAAAATCAGCATATGTTTCATTAGGTCCTTGCAATATCTTAGTGTAGCTACCTGTAGGCTTCCCTTGAGGAGTAATTCGCTCCCAAGCCTCAAGGGCCACTGTTTTTACTTGTTCATGCAACAAAGGAGGGCACTGTATTTGAGAATATGGGCCGTACATAGTTATAGCCTTTTTTATTTGTTGTGTATGATAAAAGTTAATAGCCTTATATTGAGGTATTATGTGCCCATGAGCGTCAGAATTTTTTAAAACTGGAAAAATGGAAAAACCATCAGCTTCAGAGACCTGTGATTGTAAAGCCAGCAAATTAGAAAGCCTCTGTCATAAAGGAGAGTGGGCAGGTAACAAATTTTTACAATTAAGGGTATGTGGTAAAAACTCATCATTGTTATTTAGAAAGATGTTAATTTTAATGTCAAAAGGTGTACTAGATGAGTCCTTGCTAGAATCATTAGGTTTTAGCAAAGGAGCAGCTTTTAAATTTGCATCTGCTGGCAGGAGGAGAGCTTGGAACAACCAGGGGAGGGTTTGTAAATATATTATGTTGTTCCAATTGGGCCTTTTGTAAGGTTTTATCATTTAGTTTATATTTATGTAATAAGTGTTCTGCCTGTTGTTGAATATCTGGAGGGCCAGGATTACCTTGAAGTGGCAGAATCATAGTTTCAATAGGAGCCCTTAAAGGCCAGAAATCTGTAGGAATGTTTTTTCCCTTTCTGGCGACTCGTTTAGCATTCTTTTTGACCTGGTGCCAAATTTCTAAATCAATATCGCTTTCCTCAGGGAACCAAGGGTTACATTCAACCACTGTTTGAAGGCCAGTCTCTATTTCTTGGTGCAGAACTAAATATCCCTGAGCTTTAAATAAGTGATGAAGTAAAAATAAGTGATAAAGTAATGTAAAAAAGTGATTTGGATTTCCGCCGTTATATTTACGCCCTTAATATTTACCAGCCTCGATAGGCTCGCTGTTACACCTATGTCTTTAGTACTTACCAGCTTCAATAAGCTTTCCGGGGTCACTCTGCCCGACCTGCCATATCCCAAGTCCCAGTTCTGGCGCGCCAATTGTTGTGGCCCTTTAAAGGACCAGAACTTGTGGGTACAAAGTTGACCGATAAGAAAGTGAAAGAAGGAAGAAAAGAGGCTAATATTCCCTGGTTTACACAGTATGCCAATATGACTCTAGGACGAAGAGAAAGCACCTTCTACGTAGGCTCAGGGTGCCCTCTTGAAGAGGTCTTGAAAGCCCAGGCAAGTAAGTAGACACAGTGGACACCTGTGCTCCGTGGAAGTAGCCTGAAAGGTAGAGGGGGGAGAGAGCAAGAGAACGAGAGTGAGAGAGAGAGAGAGAAATGAGGAAAGATATGGGGACCAGTGCTCTGATGGAACAAAGGCGTTTATTTAACATACTGTGGGCATATATATATACTCTCTTACCAGATAGCCCTTTTTAGCAGAGATAGGGATCAAAAATCTAACAAGTCATCCAGAAAGCCAAAGGCTAGAATCATTCTCTAGAGAGGGGGTTGTAAAAGTTACTTTACATATCAGAAGGGAAGAGAGTTGTAAATGGCTGCTGTTCACCGTATGGAATTTCAATACGAATGAGATACATGAATTTCTATTATTCCCGAAAGCTGGCTTGCCAGCTCTCTGGTACCTGTATTCAGGTGCTGTTAAGGAACATAAAATTCATGCAAGACTGAAAACAGCACACAGGAAGCCTCCTGTTAAATGCATCCTGATAGGTGCCCGCTTTGAACATGGAGGAATCTTGTTCAAGAAAAAGAGAACTTTTTTTTTTTAATTAAAGAAATTATATTTTTCCTTTCCCCTGAAGTTTCTCTTTCAAATAGGCATGATGGTTTTATTAAGAGTATGCAACAGACTGACTGTGCCCCCAAAATTTATATATTGAAATCTAATCCCCAATGTGAGTAATTGGGAGATGAGGCCTTTGGAAGATGGTTAGATTATGAGGATGGACCCCTCATGATTGGGATTAGTGCCCTTACAAAAACAGCAGAAAGCTCTCCCCACTTCTGCAATGTGAGGACACAGTGAAAAGCCTACTATCTCTGAACCAGGAAGGGGGTTCTCACCAGACACTGACTCTGACAGTGCCTTGATCTTGGACTTCCCAGCTTCCAGAACTGTCAGATAAATCACTGTTGTTTATGAGACTATGGCATGTTGTTGTTGCTGTTCAGTTGCTACGTCCTGTCTGACTCTTTGTGACCCCATGAACTGCAGCATTCCAGGCTTCCTTGTCCTTCACTATCTCCAGGAGTTTGCTCAAACTCCAGTCCATTGAGTAGGTAATGCCATCCAACCATCTCATTCTCTGTCATCCTCTTTTGCCCCTTCTCCTGCCTGCAATCTTTCCCAGCATCAGCATCTTTTCCAATGAGTCAGTTCTTCACATCAGGTAGCCAAAGTATTGGAACTTCAGCTTCAGCATCAGTCCTTCCAGTGAATATTCAGGGTTAATTCCCTTTAGGATTGACTGTTTTGATCTCCTTGCTGTCCAAGGGACTCTCAAGAGTCTTCAGTACAATTTCAAGGTATCAGTTCTTTGTTACTCAGCCTTCTTTATGGTCCAACTCTATGTTATAAAAAGACATTATTCAATATTGTCCTAAGGAAAGAAAATTTGAAATTTTAAACATTTGTGTGCATTTTGCTGTTCATCTTTATATTGTCTAATGATTGCTTTAAAGGCAAACATTAGAGAATCTAACCTGTATACAGAATTACAGAAATTGCACAATTTATGTTTTGTAGCTTATTCCTAAGGGTGACTCCAGCATGCCTGAAGAGACAAATGGAAGCCAGATCAGGAAGGTTGGGAAAGGAAGAAAAGGTTCTTCCAGACATGGGACTTGCTAAGAGAGTGCACTCTGAGGAAGGAGAATTATTCCTGGGCCAATAAGACTCTCACAGGCTTCTGAGAGCTCCTTAAGTCCCATGACTAAGGGCCTGAGAGCTGAAGTATTCCACCTCCTGCCAGCCTCAGCTCCCAGATGGACAGGCTGCAGCCAAGCTGCAAGTGGAAAGGCAAAAAGTTGAGCTGATCATTTTTTTTCCCCCCAAGAGCCCATTGTCCTGACCTACAGCAGAGACAATTCCCAGGGATCTTAGCCTCTGCCCCCGGACACACTAGCTGGTTTCCTGGTTTGGGGATGGGCTAGAAGCTAGAGACTAGACCCTGCCAGGACACAGTCTCCAGCTGGCTGCCAACCAGAGAGGCAGGAGGTGCCAGCTGAGATGGTCATGCCCCACTGACACATACAGGGCACATATACACAACTTGGACACTCTGTTTTCAGTCCTGGGAAAAGAGTGATGACAGAAAGCAGTCCTTCTCATGCCAAATGGACCTAGGTCACCTGCAAGCAAGTCATCTGTTATCTCTGGTCACCTAGGGAGAGAAGAAAGCCAGATCACGCCTATAGATTTAAAGGATGTGGGAACAGGCATGGACAGTGCTTCAAGGAAGAGGAGTCAGGGAGAGGAACTCTGTGTGAGTGAAGTCTCCAAGAGTTCAGCGCATCACTGTCCCAACAGATTTCAATTAGAGAACACAGATTTTAAAGTAAAATGATTAAGATGTTAATATGGTGACAGCAGAACATTAAACAAAGCATGAAGTCCTCTTGAATGTGGCCTCAAGTGAGACTACAGAGATCTCAAGCCCCAGAGTCCCATTCTGTCTGGATGCCAGTTCTGAAAGAAATCTTAATGGCCAAAGCTGGAAAAATTTGAACCACAAAATAAATATAAAAAATCAGATTAGAACCCAAAGTATAAAATAAATATTCACAAGTGCATGTTGATATAAATAAATAATCAGAAACAAGGACAGATCTTCTTTGCAGGAGAATTATAAATAATACATGTAGCTACACTCCCTCTTTTCCAACTCATCCCCAAGTAGAGTTTAATTCACTTCCCCTTCATCATAGGCTGGATGTAGTGATTCAACCAAAAAAAAAAAAAAATTATGGCAAGTGACACTTTAAAGAAATCTGGAAAAAGCCATTTTAAACAAGTTCCAGATGTTAACATCACTAAGTAGAGGAAAGAACATCTTACAGAAAAAAATATGAGAAAGAAATGGTTATGACAATCTTGAAAAGCACCCAGCCAAGTGACTTCTTGCAGTGTCTCTGTACCAGGTGACTCGGTGATAAAGAACCTACCTGCCAATGCAGGAGAGGTGGTTCGATCCCAAGGTCAGTAAAATTCCCTGAAGGAGGAAATGGCAACCCACTCCAGTATTCTCGCCTGGGAAATCACATGTACAGAGGAGCCTTGTGGGCTGCAGTCCATGGCATCACAAAGAGTCAGATGCAAGGACAAAGAATGTATAAAATTCTCTACATGAATAATTAAAGGAGAATTTCGCCCATGATAGGATCCTCACTCAATGGATATGGTATTCTAGCAATGCTTTTGTGATATGATTTTAGGGTGGTGCCCCCCCTACACACACACACACACCAGTTTTCAACCCTTTCTGTTCACACTTCTTCTGCTAGATATTTAGTTAAAAGTTTAGCTAAGCATTACTGTAAAGGGATTTTGCAGATGCAATGAAGATCCATAGTTAGTTGACATTAAATTAAGGAGGTCGTTGGAATTCCTTGGTTGTGCCATTGGTAGGTCTCTGTGTTCTCACTGAGAGGATGCAGGCTTGCTATTTGGTTGGAGAACTAAGATCCTGAATGTCATGTGATGTGGCCATAAATAAATAAAATAGAGAGATTGTTTTGGTAGGCCAGATCTAATCATGTGAATCCTTTAAAAGCATAAGTTTTTCTTCAGCTGGTCACAGGAGAGGAAGTCAGTGAAACAGGCATTGGGTGGTCTGGAGGAAAGCACTATTCATGTTTTGAGGTGCCTTTCAGGCACAGGACAAGGAACAATCTCCAGTTGCTGAGAAGGTCACTGAAGAACAGCTAACAGGAAAATGGGAATCCTAATTCTGCAACAGGATACAAATGAATTCTGCCAACCTCCAGTGAGCTTAGAATACCCCAAATTCTAGTTAAGAACCATATCCCTGACCAACATGTGGATTTCAGTCCCATCATGAGAACCTGAGCTGATCCAGCTCTGACATCTTTGGACTTCTGATCCCCAGAAAATGTGAAATAATAGATGTGTGCTACTTAAACACGTTTGTTTTAATAATTTATGACCCAGTAATAGAAAATAAATATACTATCTGTATTCTTAGTCGAGCTAGGGGAACACACAAATCTTATCCATGATTGGAAGGTGCTGTATAATAGTCCAATTTATGTAATAATAGCCATAATTTTGGGGATTTTTTAATTAAACATATATGTATTAATCTCTCAGCCTTGTTGGACCTTTGCAACCCCTTGAACCCTAGCCTTCCAGGCTCCTATATCCATGAAATTTCCCAGGCAAGAATACTGTAGTGGGATGGCATTTTCTTCTCCAGGGAATCTTCCTGACCCAGGGATAAAACTGGGGTGTCCTGCATTGCAGGCAGATTCTTTACCACCTAAACCACTAGGGAAGTTCCTATGTTTTCTTAGGTCTTTTTATAATATCAAATTAATGTTAAGAAAATAATACAAACATAAGGAAAATCTATGAATAAACTATGAATGAAAGGAAGCTTTCAAAATATGACAAACAATATCTGCTATATATTAAAGTAAAAATAATATGCAAAACTGACAGTAGAATAACAAAACACTGATGACAGAAATGACCACTTTTGTTTAAAATGGCTTTTATGACAAATAGATTTAAGGGACTAGACCTGATAGACAGAGTGCCTGATGAACTATTGACAAAGATTCATGACATTATACAGGAGACAGGGATCAAGACCATCTCCATGGAAAAGAAATGCAAAAAAGCAAAATGGCTGTCTGAGGAGGCCTTACAAATAGCTGGGAAAAGAAGAGAAGCAAAAAGCAAAGGAGAAAAGGAAAGATATTCCCATCTGAATGCAGAGTTCCAAAGAATAGCAAGGAGAGACAAGAAAGCCTTCCTCAGCGATCAATGCAAAGCAATAGAGGAAAACAAGATATTGGGAAGGACTAGAGATCTCTTCAAGAAAATTAGAGATACAAAGGGAAAATTTCATGCAAAGATGGGCTCGATAAAGGACAGAAATGATATGGACCTAACAGAAGCAGAAGATATTAAGAAGAGGTGGCAAGAAAACACAGAAGAACTGAACAAAAAAGATCTTCACGACCCAGATAATCATGATGGTGTGATCACTCACCTAGAGCCAGGCATTCTGGAATGTGAAGTCAGGGGGGCCTTAGAAAGCATCACTATGAGTAAAGATAGTGGAGGTGATGGAATTCCAGTTGAGCTATTTCAAATCCTGAAAGATGATGCTGTGAAAGTGCTGCACTCAATATGCCAGCAATTAGGGAAAACTCAGCAGTGGCCACAAGACTGGAAAAGGTCAGTTTTCATTCCAATCCCAAAGAAAGGCAATGTCAAAGAATGCTCAAACTACCACACAATTGCACTCATCTCACATGCTAGTAAAGACATGCTCAAAATTGTCCAAGCCAGGCTTCAGCAATATGTGATCCGTGAACTTCCAGATGTTCAAGCTTGTTTAAGAAAAGGCAGAGGAACCAGAGATCAAATTGCCAACATCTGCTGGATCATCGAAAAAGCAAGAGAGTTACAGAAAAACATCTATTTCTGCTTTATTGACTATGCCAAAACCTTTCACTGTGTGGATCACAATAAACTGTGGAAAATACTGAAAGAGATGGGAATACCAGACCACCTGACCTACCTCTTGAGAAACCTGTATGCAGGTCAGGAAGCAACAGTTAGAACTGGACATGGAACAACAGACTGGTTCCAAATAGGAAAAGGAGTACGTCAGGCTGTATATTGTCACCCTGCTTATTTAACTTCTATGCAGAGTACATCATGAGAAACGCTGGGCTGGAAGAAACACAAGCTGGAATCAAGATTGCCGGGAAAAATATCAATAACCTCAGATATGAAGATGACACCACCCTTATGGCAGACAGTGAAGAAGAACTAAAGAGCCTCTTGATGAAAGTGAAAGAGGAGAGTGAAAAATTTGGCTTAAAGCTCAACTTTCAGAACACTAAGGTCTTGGCATCTGGTTCCATCACTTCATGAGAAATAGGTGGGTAAACAGTGGAAAGAGTGTAAGACTTTATTTTGAGGGGCTCCAAAATCACTGCAGATGATGATTGCAGCCATGAAATTAAAAGACGCTTACTCCTTGGAAAGAAGGTTATGACCAACCTAGATAGCATATTTTAAAGCAGAGACATTCCTTTGCCAACAAAGGTCCGTCTAGTCAAGGCTATGGTTTTTCCAGTGGTAATATATGGAAGTGAGGGTTGGACTGTGAAGAAAGCTGAGCACCAAAGAATTGATGCTTTTGAACTGTGGTGTTGGAGAAGACTCTTGAGAGTCCCTTGGACTGCAAGAAGATCCAACCAGTCCATCTTAAAGGAGATCAGTCATGGGTGTTCATTGAAAGGACTGATGTTGCAGCTGAAACTCCAAGACTTTGGCCACCTCATGCGAAGAGTTGACTCATTGGAAAAGACTCTAATGCTGGGAAGAATTGGAGGCAGGGGAAGAAGGGGACAACAGAGCATAAGATGGTTGGATGGCATCATTGACTCGATGAACATGGGTTTGGGTAAACCCCTGGAGTTAGTGATGCACAGGGAGGCCTGGTGTGCTGCGATTCATGGGGTCACAAAGAGTCAGACACAACTGAGTGACTGAAATGAACTGAATTATAACCCAAGAATTCAGTTATAAAGAAAAACAATAACAAATATTGAAAATGAGAACAAGTAACAAGATGAAATTGACTTGCTCAAAACAGCTCTGACATTTCAAAAATGATTCAGTTACAAAGAAAATAAGAACACAAAATATTGTTTCCTGCAAAAGAAATGCTTATTTGCCTGCAAAATCCAGGAAAATTCTATGAACATTCATAGGATTAATAAGGCAATTTTTTATATATTTGATTAAAAATATCCTTAAAGAGAGAATCAATTGTTCTCTGTATATGGTGTTTTTGACAAGCTAGCATAATGAACATAAATCCTATTCATAATAGCAATCAAAATATAAAATACATAGAAAACTTAACATAGCAGGATTATATTGTAATGAAAATTAAAAGAGGGCAATCATAGGAATGAATATGTATTCCTAAATTTAATTTCTGTATTAAAGATTTTAGTACATGTTCAATGTTTTCTTTTATTTTTTATTTCAGCTATGTCAATTCATCATTGTTGGAATTTGTACAGTTTCTCTATTATTTAATTTCATCTGTTCCCCTTCATTCCCATCTGTTACACTAAATTTTTTTCCTATTACAATAGGCCACCTTTATTTTGTGTTAATTGTATATTCAGGGCTTTCTTGGTGGCTCAGTGATAAAGAATTGATAGCTTATGGTGAAGAGTGTTGAATTCGTGATCTCCAAAGGAGAGAATTTTGCTTCAGGACCAAAGACATGGCTTCAGTCACTCAGAGCTTTATGTGGCAAAAGCTTTATCACAGTGAAAAAGGGGTAGAGAAAGCTTCTGACACAGACATCAGAAGAGGGCAGAGAGTGCCCCACTTGCTACTCTTACCAAGGTCTTATTGCTTTTTCAATTGATTACTAACAATAGAAAGGTGTAACCAGACCGACTCCCACAACACACATCCTAAGATAACAGGGTTAGTCAGAGGTTCTTAAGAAGGAGAAACATGTCCTCAAGCAAGACAAATTGCTGTTACATAATTATTAGTATAGTTCAGCTCAATTCAGTTCAGTCTCTCAGTTGTGTCCGACTTTTTGCGACCCCATATACCACAGCACGCCAGGCCTCCCTGTCCATCACCAACTCCTGGAGTCCATCCAAACCCATGTCCATCGAGTCAATGATGCCATCCAACAATCTCATCCTCTGTCGTCCCCTTCTCTTCCTGCCCTCAATCTTTCAAATGAGATAGCTCTTCACATTAGGTGGCCAAAGTATTGGAGTTTCAGCTTCAACATCAGTCCTTCCAATGAACACTCAGGACTGATCTCCTTTAGGATAGACTGGTTGGATCTTCTTGCAGTCCAAGGGACTCTCAAGGGCCTTCTCCAACACCACAGTTCAAAAGCATCAATTCTTCCGTGTTCAGCTTTCTTTATAATCCAACTCTCACATCCATACATGACCACTGGAAAAACCATAGCCTTAGGTGCGTGGGTTTATCTCTGGGCTTTCTATTATCTTCGACAAAGGAGGCAAGAATATACAATGGAGAAAAGACAATCTCTTTAACAAGCGGTGCTGGGAAAACTGGTCAACCATTTGTAAAAGAATGAAACAAGAACACTTCCTAACACCATACACAAAAATAAACTCAAAATGGATTAAAGATCTAAACGTGACCAGAAACTATAAAACTCCTAGAGGAAAACATAGGCAAAACACTCTCCGACATAAACCACAGCAGGATCCTCCATGACCCACCTCCCAGAATATTGGAAATAAAAGCAAAAATAAACAGATGGGACCTAATTAAAATTAAAAGCTTTTGCACAACAAAGGAAACTATAAGCAAGGTGAAAAGACAGCCTTCAGAATGGGAGAAAATAATAGCAAATGAAGCAACAGACAAACAATTAATCTCAAAAATATACAAGCAACTCCTGCAGCTGAATTCCAGAAAAATAAACGACCCAATCAAAAAATGGGCCAAAGAACTAAACAGACATTTCTCCAAAGAAGACATACAGGTGGCTAACAAACACATGAAAAGATGCTCAACATCACTGATTATTAGAGAAATGCAAATCAAAATCACAATGAGGTACCATTTCACACCAGTCAGAATGGCTGCTATCCAAAAGTCTACAAGCAATAAATGCTGGAGAGGGTGTGGAGAAAAGGGAACCCTCTTACACTGTTGGTGGGAATGCAAAGTAGTACAGCCACTATGGAGAACAGTGTGGAGATTCCTTAAAAAACTGGGAATAGAACTGCCATATGACCCAGCAATCCCACTGCTGGGCATACACACCGAGGAAACCAGAATTGAAAGAGACGCGTGTGCCCCAATGTTCATCGCAGCACTGTTTACAATAGCCAGGACATGGAAGCAACCTAGATGTCCATCAGCAGACGAATGGATAAGGAAGCTGTGGTACATATACACAATGGAATATTACTCAGCCATTAAAAAAATACATTTGAATCGGTTCTATTGTGATGGATGAAACTGGAGCCCATTATACAGAGTGAAGTAAGTCAGAAAGAAAAACACCAATACAGTATACTAATGCATATATATGGAATTTGAAAGATGGTAACGATAACACTATATGCAAGACAGAATAAGAGACACAGATGCATAGACCAGTCTTATGGACTCTGAGGGAGAAGGTGAGGGTGGGACGTTCTGGGAGAATAGCATTAAAACATGTATATTATCATATGTGAAACAGAACACCATTCCAGGTTCGATGCATGAGACAAATGCTCAGGGCTGGGGCAATGGGATGACCCAGAGGGATGGGATGGGGAGGCAGGTGGGAGGGGGGTCCAGGAAGGGGAACACATGTAAACTCATGGCTGATTCATGTCAATGTATGGCAAAAACTACTACAATATTGTAAAGTAATTAGCCCCCAACTAAAATAAATAAATTTATTAAAAAAAAAAAAACCATAGCCTTGACTAGACAGACCTTTGTTGACAAAGCAATGTCTCTGCTTTTTAATATGCTGTCATAAGTTGGTCATAACTTTCCTTCCAAGGAGTAAGTGTCTTGTAATTTCATGGCTGCAATCACTATCTGCAGTGATTTTGGAGCCCAGAAAAATAAACTCAGCCACTCTTTCCACTGTTTTCCCATCTATTTGCCATGAAGTGATGGGAGCAGATGCCATGATCTTAGTTTTCTGAATGTTGAGCTTTAAGCCAACTTTTTCACTTTCCTCTTTCACTTTCACCAAGAGGCTCTTTAGTTCTTCACTTTCTGCCATAAGGGTGGTATCATCTGCATACCTGAGGTTACCGATATTTCTCCTGACAATCTTGACTCCAGCTTGTGCTTCCTCCAGCCCAGCGTTTCTCATGATGTACTCTGCATATAAGTTAAATAAGCAGGGTGACAATATACAGCCTTGACGTACTCTTTTTCCTATTTGGAACCAGTCTGTTGTTCCATGTCCAGTTCTAACTGTTGCTTCCTGACCTGCATACAGGTTTCTCAAGAGGTAGGTCAGGTGGCCTGGTATTCCCATCTCTTTCAGAATTTTCTACAGTTTATTGTGATCCACAGAGTCAAAAGTTTGTCATAGTCAAGAGTTTAATGAAAAATATACCCTTGAGCAAGATGAGTTGTTTTGTTGTGCAGTCATTAACTTTGGGCTTATAGAAAGTCAATCTCAGGCAAAATAGATAGTTCCCATAACAACTCAGAGCTTAAGAAAAAAGAGTCTTTTGTGACTAAGATGAAGGAATATAGAAAAAAAGTTTGTCCCTTCCTTCTCCTCAAGGGCCCTGTTCTCCTTATCAACCTACCTAAGAATTAGCTCTCTCAGAATCCACCTGCAAATGGAGGAGATGAGGAGTTTATCCTTGGGTCAGGAAGATCCCCTGCAAAGGGAATGGCAACCCATTCCAGTATTCTTGCCTAGGAAATCCCATGAACAGAGAATCCTGGCGGGCTATAGTCCATGGGGTCTTAAAAGATTCGAACACAACTTAGCAACTAAAAACAACAACCAACAATTATATATACATTTTTTTTAGGTATGTTCCTACAAAGTTTGTATTTAATGGACATATATTAAATTCCATGTTTTTTTTTTTTTTTATAAATTTATTTATTTTAGTTGGGGGCCAATCACTTCACAACATTGCAATAGTTTTTGCCATATATTGACATGAATCAGCCATGGGTTTACATGTGTTCCCCCTCCTGGACCCCCCACCCACCTCCCTCCCCATCCCATCCTTCTGGATCATCCCATTGCCCCGGCCCTGAGCCCTTGTCTCATGCATCGAACATGGAATGGTGTTCTGTTTCACATATGATAATATACATGTTTCAATGCTATTCTCCCAGAACGTCCCACCCTCACCTTCTCCCTCAGAGTCCAATGTTCATCGCAGCACTGTTTACAATAGCCAGGACATGGAAGCAACCTAGATGTCCATCAGCAGACGAATGGATAAGGAAGCTGTGGTACATATACACAATGGAATATTACTCAGCCATTAAAAAAAAATACATTTGAATCGGTTCTACTGAGATGGATGAAACTGGAGCCCATTATACAGAGTGAAGTAAGCCAGAAAGAAAAACAATACAGTATACTAATGCATATATATGGAATTTGAAAGATGGTAACGATAACCCTATATGCGAGACAGAATAAGAGACACAGATGCATGGAACAATTTTATGGACTCCATGTTTTTTTAAATGTTTAATTTTTTATAGAGAAACCTGGTTTTGAAACACTCTACTGTTATATTTATACTTAATACTTTGCTTCTAATTACTGGACAGTAGTTCACAGTATGCACCCAGCTTACAATGATGGAAAATGACATCACCTCCAAATCCTTACATCACAAATAATTTTCAGTGAGTATACTTGTACATATTCCCTTTGGAACACTGTAGGGCTTTGTTTGTGCTATTTAGCTAGATAATAAATATACCGGTATGTCATTTGCCTAAGTGCTGCTAGATTGATCTCAGAATAGCTGTTCTCTGCTCTCCTTCCAGCCACCAGTACATTAGGGTCCCTATTCCCATTATTCACCAACAATTAAATGTTTTACTTTCTTTTTTTATTTTTGCCAGTGTAGTAGAATATTATTTTATCTTTTTATTTTAATTTGTATGTCTGAATTCTAATTCAAATATTGCTTTCATATAAAATTTCCTTTTGTAAATTGGCTATTTTTACTATTTACCTGTTTTTGTCTTGAGTTGTCCTCTTCTTAATGATTTGCAAGATCTTTGTATATTATAGACGTTAAACATTTTTAAGTTTTAAACATAGTGGAGTATCTTCTTAATGTTATCTTTCTATTAACTTCATTATATGCTTTATTAAATATAAATCTTTAATTTTATTATAATCTCACGTATTAGTATTCTGTATTATGTTTGACTTTTGAAATTTTGTTTTTTAATTTTATTTTGTTGTGTGGTAAAACACAGCATATGTTCTATTATAAATACCTTTTAAGTGTATGGTACAGTACAGTTGTAGCAGATCTGTAAACATATTCATCTTGCTGAGTTGAAACTGTAACTTTTGATTAGTAAATCCTCTTTCCTCTTTTCCCTTAGCTCCTAGAACCAGCATTTCACACTTCACTTCTATGAATTTGACTATGTTTGCTACCTCATATAAGTGGAATCATGCAGAATCTGTCTTACTACAAGTGGCTTATTTCATTCCATTTATACTTAAGAAATCCTTCCCCATCCTAGGTCAATGATATATTATACATTGTATGCATGCACAGATTGCCTTGGGCCAAAGGTCAGTCCAACTAAACAGACTTGCAAATAGGAAGGACTCAATACACATTATAACACTGTGGAAATGACAATTGTTCAAAACACCTTTTTAATCACTTCATGCTTGCAAGTGAAAAATTTTAGAAATACTGGCTATGTGTAAAAAACAAACAAACAAAAAAGAATCTTTTAAAAAGGATAGTTTATATTTTCTGTTGAAATAGACCAAACATGCTTACATTAAGACTGAATTTTCCCTTGAGGAGCTGATGATCTGAGCCACAGTCAGCTCCAGGTCTTGTTTTTGCTCTACAACTTCTCCATCTTCGGCTACAAAGAATAAAATCAATTTGTTTTTGATATTGACCATTTGGTTATGTCCATGTTATCTCTTGTGCTGTTGAAAAAGTGTGTTTGCTATGACCAATGAAGTCTCTTTGCAGAATTCTGTTAGTCTTTGCTCTACTTCATTTTGTACTCCAAGGCCAAACTTGCCTGTTACTCCAGGAATCCCTTGACTTCCTACTTTTGCATTCGTATCTCCTATGATGAATAGGGCATCTTTTTTTGGTGTTAGTCCTAGGAAGTTTTATAGGTCTTCATAGAACTGGTCAACTTCAGCTTCTTCAGCATTGGTGGTTGGGGCATAGACTTGGATTACTGTGATATTGAATGGTTTGCCTTTGAAACGAACTGAGATCATTCTGCCATTTTTAAGGTTACACCCAAGTACTGCATTTCGAATTCTTTTGTTGATTATGAGGGCGACTCCATTTCTTCTATGCAATTCTTGCCCACAGTAGTAGATATAATGGTCATTTGATTTAAATTCTCCTATTCCTGTTCATTTTAGTTCACTAATTCCTAAGATGTTGATGTTTACTCTTCTCATCTCCTGCTTGACCACGTCCAACTTACCTTGATTCATGGACCTAACATTCCAAGTTCAAGGTTTTGGTCTATTCAGTAGTCATGTACAGATGTTAGAGCTGGACATTAAAGAAGGCAGAGCGTCAAAGAATTTATGCTTTCAAATTGTGATGACTCTTGAGAGTCCCATGGAAAGCAAGCAGGTCAAATCAGTCAATCTCAAAAGAAATCAACCCAGAACACTCTTTGGAAGGATTAATCTGGAAGTCGAATCTCCAATACATTGATCACCTGATGCAAAGAGCTGATGCAAAGAGCTGATGCATTGGAAAAGACCCTGATGCTGGGAGATTGAAGGCAGAAGGAGAAGACAATGACAGAGGATGAGATGATTGGATGGCATCACTGATTCAGTGGACAAGAACTTGTGCAAACTCTGGGAGATATTGAGGGACATGGAAGCCTGGCATGCTGCAGTCCATGGGTTTAGAAGAGTTGGACACAACTTGATGATTGAACAACAACATTTACATTGAATGTGAATCTTTCCCCAAGACTTCAAGAAGCTCCACTGAGAAGTTTAAATGCTCCAAATATGAATTATTATAAAATCTTTCAGAATTTTATTCTGTTAAAATTTATATAGATATCCAATGTCTGAGACCACAAATATATATTTTTGTAGACCTCTTATTTAAAGCTTTTGAAATGTTTGAGGTGGAAGCATCCATTTTCTCCCTCTGCCAGACGTCCCAGTGCATGGTGTTCTCCTCACCTGTATTTTTTGTGAACAAGATATCCTGGAATCAGTTATTGCACTAATACTTATAAGAGAACTAAGAGGACTTCTGTGGTCATACATGCTTATTTATACCAGTGAAATGTGGATAACTAAGTCTAATAATTAAAGCTATCAAATACAGCCTGGTGAAACCAAAAGGTTGACATATACAGAGGGAAACATACTTTTTGCACATGGTTTGGAGTATTTGATTTTTTTTTTCTCTATTAGAAGGAGTGTGCATTTTTTCACATATCCCTAGGCTCTACTGATAAATACATTCCTGAGCAACTTTTGGATGAAATAGTCATTCTTCAGAGTAGCATTTTTACTGTTTCAATTTTCCTAAAACTTTCCTCCTTTAAGGTAAATGGCCATCTAGCAGAACATTAATAACAAAGAATTTCCCATGTTACTCTCTTCATTGACTTGCAAATGCAATCATTCTTGTTCTCTTTTGAAAGAAGAGGATTGCAGTGTACTGCCTTACAGGCTGCAATTCTCATCAGAGAGTTGTACAAAGAGCTCGTTCCATTTCCTATTAATATATGGAAAGACACTACTGAAAAATGCATTATTTTGTATGTAAAGTTTATTCTATCCTTCAACGAGAAAAGAAGAATCTACCTTTCTAACTAAGGTGTAATTAACATAATTAAAGTCAATGGAACAGTCCATATCAGAAAAATGAGAAAATCTGTGTCCAAGAGTCAAATTAGTTATTGTTTATTTGCTAAGTCATGTCCGACTCTTTGCGACTCCATGGACTGCAGCATGCCAGGCTTCCCTGTCTTTCACCATCTCCCTGAGTTTGCTCAAACTCATTTCCATTGAGTCAGTGATGCCATCCAACCATCTCTGCTGCCCTCTTCTCCTTTTGCCTTCAATCTTTCCCAACATCAGGATCCAAGGGTCAAATACAAGTCAAATGACTTAAAATAGAGATATAGGTGAATTCAAGACAATGGAGAAAAATGGGATTATTTTCAAGTTTTAAAGAAAGATTTAAATGGATTATGGTTTTCTGTATTCCTTTAAGAACCACCTCATAAGCAGAATATGTTAGAGCTATGAAAGCATATGTGTGTGTGTGTGTGTATTCTAATTTTGTGGCATATATTTCACTTATTTGATTAGGATAGGTCTTAAAAATGAATAGATTTAGTGATAAAAGATTATAGTGAATTTATAGGTTACAGCTAACATTAAAAAAGAGAAATAAATTTGGAAAATCCTAATTGCTTGGGCCAATTAAAACTCTTTTTCATCATATAACAAAGAATTGGAAAAATAGAAGATAAAAGTATTAAAAAGTCATAATCCAGGAAAAGACTGGACAAGTGATTTCATTATGGTTTGTTGTCTTGATTTTTTAGATAAAATCTAGTGCTACTTATCTATCAGCTAAGTATATGAGTAACAATAACAAAACATGCCCTGTTAGAGAAATATTTTATACAGCATCATCTCAAAGGTCTCTCCAACTTCAGCATTTTTCAGAAAAAAAGAAGCCTAATTGGAAAATAAAGATATACCAAAAAAAAAAAAAATCCCAAATCTATTTCAGTACAGATTTACCAAAGGGTGTCTTTCTTTCCTATACATTGCTGTGAGAAATTCTTTAGTCTGGAATTCAGTTTAAATAAATGATAATAAAGGTTTCCTAGCCAAAAGTAAAAAAAAAAAAAAAAAAAATAGGATATTTATGCTTTTGTTTTGTTTCATAAACTTCAATTACCACTTGTTCAGTTGATCCTCTCCAAAGTCTTTCAAATAATGGCTTGTATTTTAATTTAGAAAAAGTTGAATTTAGGATTTGGTTGCAGTTTTAGGCTAGAGACGTTTAAGTTTCTGATTTCAACTCCCCTTTAGAAAACTCAACTGAGAGAGATGGGGAAACAGTAGTCATACAACTATGTTTTTTACAGAAAAGCTCCAAGGCTGGAATTTTCCTGTGAAAAATTGCCATCTCATAATGGGTACTAGTTTATACTTACCTACTTTTATTATTTGTTTTCTAGTTCTGAATCATTAAGTGTTAAAATTATGGTTTATTTTGGTGTAGTGCTGCAGGAAGGCATAACAACACTCATAGTACTTCAAATACTAATTTTAATAAAATGTTCTAGCAAGTTGAAATTTTGGAGGTAGGCAACTATCATTCTTGATGCTAAATTTGCTTTCTTGGAAGATTAGGGACATTTAGAACTCTCAGTAGTTGTTCAGGGCACAAAGACACTGTCAGTCTCTCCTACAGTGTAACTTAGTACTCAGGAAATAAAAACAGATATTCTTCAAATCCAATACTTACTCTCTTGATTAAATTTATATTCTAGTGACAGCAGAGCTAGTAAGCTCCTAAATTCTTTTTACTGTGCTAAAAGTAGAGAAAAAGTTAACAAATAAAGGATAGATTGAGCTGCCTAATGTTAAAGGTACAGATGTGTGTGGGAGAGATGATATCTGTCATATGAAGGGCCTGGCTCCCTGCCCAGACAAGGCCTCAGGCTACAAACTCAGATGTGGTTGTAAATTCCACAATCTGTTTGTAATATTTGCATATGCTTGAAGGAGTGTGACCTTCGTGGAAATAGCTCACATTAACCAAATTCACAAGAGACTAACCTACTAATCAAATGACAGACCATTAATGTGTAAAGAGGAATGCAAAATGACAAATTATTAACGTGTTGAGAGAAATGTAAAATGACAAACCATTGACTTATAAAGAGAAATGTAACTCTCAAGGAGAGTATAACATTCATTTCCTTTATTTGGGAAGATGCTCCCAGCGGAAAAATCCTCATGAAAAGCACAAAAAAGTTATATCATGGCAATAATTATCATTTAGGATCAGAGATGACTGCATCTGCTGAGCAGGTTTGTTCTAATGGGCACAGCTAAAGACATAATAAAACCTCCTTACTCTTTTGAGTCTTAAAGATAATATGGTTACTATTTCCTTCCTGTTTGTACAGCCTTCTTTTAGTCAGGGTATATTGCAATAAATTGAGAGGAACCAACTTTGGTTAATTCAAATCTTACACAGAGTCTTGATGAATGGAGGGTGGGTAGTGTAACTGATCAAAATGGAGCTGAGGATTTCCCTTGTGGTCCAGTGGTTAAGAATCTGCCTGCCAATGCAGGGGACACAGGTCCAATTCATGGTCCGGGAGGATTCCACATGCTGCAGAGCAACTAAGCCTGTGTGCCATAGCTACTGAGCCCATGTTCCAGGGCCCATGAGTCACAACTACTGAGCCAGAGTGCCTAGAGCCTGTGCTCCACAAGAGAAGCCGTGAAATGAGAAGCCCAAGCACTATATCAAAGAATAGCCCTTGCTTGCAACAACTAGAGAAGACCCAGAACACCAAAGATAAATAATTTTTTTAAACTGTGGTTGAAATGGACTTGAGGTCTCCCTTTCTCCCAACCTGCAAGCTATTCCACTCACGCTATCCTCTTTAGTCCCTAGAGAATTCGGGAGCTGTGCCAACCAAGATGGAAAACCACTGAATTAAAGGAAGCAGTATCCTCTGCAGTATCAAGGATGAAATCTTATTTGTTCAGGGTTTCTTTGCTCATAAAACAAAATGATAATACCATATTCCTGTACCGGTTTGGATGAGCTAGTTTACAATTTAGTAACAACAACTCTTAAATCTTAGTGACATCAAAAAAACCCCTTGTTCTTCACTCATGTTCAGGCTCTTCACAATTTTCCTGCACTGATCTTGTTTTTCCTCAGGACTCACACATTCTGTGAACACTCTTGGAAGCTGAAGAAGAAAAGGAGAGGATGTGGATGCACATGCACACTCTAGAAACTTCTACCCAGAAGTAACATATATTAATCCTGCTCACTTAGTCTTGACCAAAGACAGAAAACCAATTTCAAAGGTGATGGGAGTGAAACACAGCTGAGAGGAATACTAATCATTGTAACATACAACCTAATACTAACCTTTACTAGAAACTTGAGAGGTGGTCAAGGAAATGGCCTAAGGAAAGTAGCTTAGGTAAAATATTATGGCAATTATTCTGTTTATTCTGGGGTCTATGTTGGATGGAAGAGAGGAGAAGTTTGAGGCAATTCTGGAACACTTGCCAGCATTAGAGTTTTATTTACCTTTCACCACTGGTCCCTCAAGTGGGAAGTAGAATGGACACAAGCCCATCAGTGTTAGAAAGAGAACATAGCAGTACATCCTGAT
Source organism: Giraffa tippelskirchi (assembly GCF_054371585.1). Classification (NCBI taxonomy): domain Eukaryota; kingdom Metazoa; phylum Chordata; class Mammalia; order Artiodactyla; family Giraffidae; genus Giraffa; species Giraffa tippelskirchi. The sequence continues at coordinate 68,923,542 of NC_137279.1, forward strand.
AACTTTCTAGTTTTACTGAGTTCTATTTTGTTTTCTTATTTTCCTTAATGTTAAGTATGTTTACTATCTCATTGGTCTGGAGAAACCAAATGGGCAATTTAACCAAAGCAACATCTTAGAGATAATGGAAAATTCACACTCCACAGAGATCTTGACAAATTGGCAAACACTGAGTGCAATATCTGATGTTAGAAAGAACAAGAAAACTTGTTCTTTCATAATCGGCCATCAATGCCACTAAGAACTGACTACTGAAAATAGAGAGTATTTGGTGGACTCATCAATGTCTATCCATTCCTTAGACCTAAACACACATTTTGGTGAAAAATCATCGAATTATACATTTTGATATATACTGTAATTATAAATATAATAGACAGATTGGTGGGAAAGATTGAGGGCAGGAGGAGAAGGGGGTCACAGAGAATGAGATAGTTGGATGGCATTACCAACTCAATGGACATTTGAGCAAACTCTGGGAGACAGTGAAGGATAGGGAAGCATGACATGCTACAGTCCATGGGGTTGCAAAGAGTCAGACATGACTTAGCGATTGAATGACAGCAACAATACATACACAGATACTCTTTCAAGTTTTTTTCAAAAAATCATTTTTATCTGAATAGTATTTTCAAAATGTGACCCAAAGTGGTATTTTACATTTCCCCTTCATGGTCTGTACAACACTAAGAGCAGAGATATTACTTTGCCTACAAAGGTCCATATAGCCAAACTATGGTTTGTTCAGTAGTCATGTATGGATGTGAGAGCTGGACAATAAAAAATGCTGAGCACCAAAGAATTGATGCTTTTGAACTTATAAGACTCATGAGAGTCCCTTGGACAGCAAGGAGATCAAATCAGGCAATCCTAAAGGAAATTAGCCCTGAATATTGATTGGAAGCACTGAGGCTGAAGCTGAAGTTGCTGTACTTTGACCACCTGATGCAAACGGCTGACTCATTAGAAAAAACCCTGATGCTGGGAAAGATTGAAGGCAGGAGGAGAAGGGGAAATGGAAGATGAGAAGGTTGGATGGCATCACTGATTCAAAGGACATGAGTTGAGCAAGCTCCAGGAGATGGTGAAGGACAGTGAAGCCTGGCATGATATGGTCCATGGGGTTGCAACGATTCAGACATGATTCAGCGACAGGGCATTGAACAACAAAAAGAGTAAGTAGACGCAAGAGAATGTCACATCCTCAGATACCAGGGCCCCTACTCTGCTTCAGATAGAGAAGCTGTGATTATTTCTATGTATATTTATATTTTTTAGGTTTCTATATGAAATCACCACAGCTAACAACAACAACAAATCAAAAACTAAAAAAAAAAAATAAGTGTCTTCCATTAACATTTATTAAAAGTCTGATAATATGATGACTAAGACTGTAGTCTCTGAAACTAGCCTGCTTGAGTTTATTAAAATAGGCTTGATATACAGTAGATTCAAGCCTTCCATTTAGTTAGCCATTGATTTACTCAACGGAATGGTAAACAAAGCCCATATTCAAGTTCATACTTACAAATACAAAGAACACACAAAAACAAGAACTTTGGAAACAAAATGAATTACCAAATTAAAAGATGACTTCAAGCTTAAACTAAAAAAACAAAGAGAGTTACCAAAATATGTTAAATGACATCATCAATTTCAGTTCAGTTGCTCAGTTGTTTCCGACTCTTTGAGACCCCATGGACTGCAGCACACCAGGCTTCCCAGTCCATCACCCACTCTCGGGGCTTGCTCAAACTCATGTCCTTCAAATCAGTGATGCCACCCAACAATCTCATCCTCTGTCATCCCCTTCTTGTCATGCCTTATATCTTTCCCAGCATAAGGATCCTTTCTAACGAGTGAATTCTTCGCAACAGGTAGCTGAAGTATTGGAATTTCAGCTTTAGCATCAGTACTTCCAATGAACATTCAGGACTGATCTCCTTTAGGATTGACTGGTTTGATGTCCTTGCAGTCCAAGGACTCCCAAGAGTCTTCTCCAACACCACAGTTCAAAAGTATCAATTCTTAGGCGCTCAGCTTTCTTTTTAGTCAGACTCTCACATCCATACATGACTACTGAAAAAACTATAGCTTTGATTAGATGGACCTTTGTTGGCAAAGTAATGTCTCTGCTTTTTAATATGCTGTCTAGGTAGGTCATAGTTTTTCTTCCAAGGAGCAAACATCTTTTAATTTAATGGCTGCAGTCACCATTTGCAGTGATTTTGGAGCCCCCAAAAATAAAGTCTCTCATTGTTTTCATTGTTTCCCCATCTATTTCCCATGAAGTGATGTTAGTGGTTGCCATGATCTTAGTTTTTCAAATGTTGAGTTTTAAGGCAACTTTTTCACTCCCCTCTTTCACTTCCAGTAAGAGGATCTTTAGCTCTTCACTTTCTGCCATAAGGGTGGTGTCATCTGCGTGTCTGAGGTTATTTTTATTTCTCCTGGCAATCTTGATTCCAGTCTATGTTTCATCCATCCCAGCCTTTGAAATAATTAAATAAGCATGGTGACAACACGCAGCCTTGATGTAATCCTTTCCCAATTTGCAACTAGTCTGTTGTTCCATGTCTGGTTCTAACTGTTGCTTCTTGACCAGTATGCAGATTTCTCAGGAGGCAGGTAAGTTGGTCTGGTATTCCCATCACTTTGAGAGTTTCCCACTGTTTGCTGTGATCCACACAGTCAAAGGCTTTGACGTAGTCAATAAAGTAGAAGTAGATGTTTTTCTAGAACTCTCTTGCTTTTTCGATGATCCAACGGATGTTGGCCATTGATCTCTGATTCCTTTGCTTTTTCTAAATCCAGCTTATGCATCTGGAATTTCATGGTTCACATACTATTGAAACGTGTCTTGGAGAATTTTGAGTATTACTGTGCGAGTGTGCGAGATAAATGTTAGTGTGCAATAGTTTGAACATTCTTTGGTCTTGCCTTTCTTTGGGATTGGAATGAAAACTGACCTTTTCCAGTCCTGCAGCCACTGCTGAGTTTTCCAAATTGTATGGCATATTGAGTGCAGCACTTTCACAGCATCATCTTTTAGGTGTTGAAATAGCTCAACTGGAATTCCATCACTTGCACTAGCTTTGTTCATAGTGATACTTCCTATGGTCCACTTGATTTTGCATTCCAGGATGTCTGGCTCTAGGTTGGTGATAACACCATCATGGTTATCTGAGTCATGAAGATCTTTTTGGTATAGTTCTTCTGTGTATTCTTGCCACCTCTTCTTAATATCTTCTGCTTCTGTTAGGTCCATACCATTTCTATCCTTTATTGTGCCCATCTTTCCATGAAATGTTCCCTTGGTATCTCTAATTTTCTTGAAGAGATCTCTACTCTTTCCCATTCTATTGTTTTTTGGAGAGATGGTGTACACTGCCTTGTTGATCACTGCCTTGTCATGAACTTCTGTTCATAGTTCTTCAGGCAAACTGTCTATCAGGTCTGATCCCTTGAATTTATTTGTCACTTCCACTGTATAGTCGTAAAGGATTTGATTTAGGTCATACCTGAATGGTCTAGTGGTTTTCCCTACTTTCTTCAATTTAAGTCTGAATTTGCCAGTAAGGAGTTTGTGATCATCAAATACAAGTAATAACTTATATAAGAAAGGAAAAGTGAAAAGTTTTTAAAATCCAATTAATATTTCAATTGCTTCTGATTCTGAAAATTTTATTTAATTCTGGGCATTTTTATATTTTTAGTTTTGTACTACACTTAAAATGTTTGTGGCAATTACATTATTGGAAGTAAATCTTTTTTTTTAAAGTCTTGTTTTAGATAGTATGACCAACTGATAGCTTACTCTTAAGGAAAAATAGCTTTGAATTGAGTCTATTTCTTCAGAAATAATGTTCTAAAATGTATATTTGCCTTGTAAATTCATGATAATTTCTAGTTCAGAGTTTAAAGAAGAGGAGGATTTGAAAGCAACTTCTACTTCCAATTCAGCTAAAAAAAAGTATAAAATATGCTTAAAAAGTAAATTCCTGCATGATCTATAAGTATTCAAAACATTTGTCAATAGAACACTGGCAACAAGAAGATACCCTGAGATTTCCAGCTTCTGCTTAGTATACAGAAAGCTGGAAAAGACATTTTCCTACCATTTCACCAAGGAAAAACATATACTCTATAAAGGTCATAATTTTTTCTTGAGCTCATTAAAAATCTAAAGTCACAGGGTAATCAATTAGTTTGACATAGAAGCAAAGACAAAGCCTTGAAAGACAGACAGTGATAAGAGCCTCCCAGGGTCAGGGAGAAAAATGAAACCAAGGCTCTCTTAGAAGACGATAAGGAGGTTTCAGCCACACTTTCAAGGGATTTCTAAAAGTCAAGTATGAACTGGAGGGAGAAACTATCGACTCTGGTAGTTGTGAGGGGGCGTTTGGCCTCACTAACTGTTTCTTCTCCACTGGCCTCATTGGGTACTCACAAATGACACTGAGAGCTGGGCAGGGTACCAGAGGGTTTCCTGGAGAGTTGGAGGCTTCCCAGAAGGAAGCTGCAGAATGTCATGAGAAAGAGGGTAGAAATCACTGAGAAAATCCACTCCCTACTCAGAGAGAAAAGGCCTGCTCAGTAATGAAACTGAAGGAATACAATAGAGGAAACCCCCAGAATAAAAAAAAAAAGTTTATAAATGTTAATCTAAACATATCAATAATTTAAGGCAACATAAATAATCTAAATATGCAAACTAAAACATAAAGCTTGGTATATTGGATTTTAAAAAACAAAGACTAATTATATGTTGTCTACAGAAAATTCGCATAAATATAATAAAAATACAAACTACAGTTGTAGACTTAAAGATTTTGTTTCAATCAATAGAAGCAATAAAATCAGTATGAATTTAGAAGATACAGCCAAAACTATTTAGCAATTAGATCTAATTTATATTTGTACCACTCCCCACCAAACAGCAAAAGAATACACTTTATTTTTAAGTGGATATAGGATCTTAATAATTAAGATAGGACCAATTCTGAGCCATGGTCAAGTAACTAAAATCATGTAAAGTATATTTTGTGGTCAAAATGAAATTATATTAAGAATCATTCATAGAACAGAAAAAAGCTTGGAAAATTCCTAAATATATTCCTATATATATTCCTAAATATTTGTAGAAACAAATCTCACTCTTACAACTAACTTACACATCAAAAAGAAAAATATCAATTGGAAATTAAAAAAAAATATTTTATACTGATTGAAAATGAAACCACAATGCATAAAATTTTATGTGATGCAAATAGTACTATTTAGAAAGGAATTCAATAGAAAAGAGTAAAGGGAAATAGAGGAAACTAAACCTAAAAAAAAAGAAAGAAAATAAGAACAGAAATGAAAATATAAAAACAACAGAGAAAATTAATGAAACCTGAATAGGCAGTTGCATGAAAAGAACAATGTAACTGATAAACCAAGCCAGAATGGCCAAGGGAAACAAAAAGTGAAAAATATAAATTAAAACACAGAAGATACCATAAGACATCAAACAGACATTAAAATGATAACAATATGTATTAGACTTATGTGGCCCTATACATGTTTAATAACTTCAATTCATAATTGAAAACTTTCTGGAAACACCAACATTTCCGGGTCAAGGTGACTTCAGTGGAGATTCCTACAAATCACGTATAGAAGAAATAATACCAACTATATTCAAACATTTTCATAAAGTAAAAGTGTATTTAAAACTTTCTACTCCTTTTATAAGGACTGCTTTTGTCTGATATGAAAATTATACGTAGACATTACAACAGAAGTAAACTGGAGACCACAATCACTAATGAAAATAGAAACATCAAAGTATTAGTGAATCAAATCTAGCAATATATTAAAAGAAAAATATTATCATGTCTGGGAAATGCAAGGCTGATTCAACATTTAAAAGTGAGCATAATTCAGTAAGACAGAAACACGGGTTCAGGCAGGAAAATGCATGTTAGGAATGCTTATTAAGTTTCCATAACTTAGAGGCTCAACAAATAAAATGTCAACAAAGGTCACTTATGCCTGAGTCTCAAACAAAAACACCAAATCAAATATGCTGAAATTAGTAAAGATGTATATAAAGAAAATTTGGCCCAAATATACATATTTGAAAACTTCTTACAATATTTCACACACTTTCACTGAGAAGTTGGGAGAGAAGGCACACACATAGTCATTTGATTCTCTTGTTATTTTTATTAAATTGGAATTTTAGTTTTAACTCTTTAATGTTCTTTCTTCAACTTTTACTTCAGGTTTTTCCCACACTAAGTGTTGGTAGCAGCGCTTTTTATTAATATATCATTTTGTCACATGAAAGTGAAAGTGTAGTCACTCAGTCATTTCTGACTCTTTGAGACCCCATGGCGTTCTCTGTCCATGGAATTCCCCAGACAAGAATACTGGAATGGATTGCAGTTCCCTTATCCAGAGGATCTTTCCAACCCAGGGACTGAACTAAGGTCTCCCACAAGGGGCAGATTCTTTACTGTCTGAGCCACCAGGAAACATATTGGATGCCTGATATTCTAGAAGTATACATGTGTGCATGCTAAGTCTCTTCAGTCATGCCCAACTCTTTGTGACCACCATGGACCATAGCCTGCCAGGCTCCTCTGCCCATGGAATTCTCCACACAAGAATACTGGAGTGGGTTGCCATGCCCTCCTCCATGGGATCTTCCCCACCCTGGGATTGAACTCATGTCCCTCATGTCTCCTGCATTGGCAGGCAAGTTCCTTACCACAAGTGCCACCTGAAAAGCCCCTCTAGAAGTGTAGCCAGATCATTTAATTAAGGAAGTAATAAAAAGAAGAGGGAGTTGTATGTCTGAAGAGCACTTAGTAACACTTAGCACAATACCATAATATTATAGATTATAAAAGAAAATATAAAGAATTTACATTTGGCCACTGTCTGGTTGGCAATGTAACTGAGTTGCATTGACTATAGACCCACTGCTGTCCTCTAAAAGTAAATCAGAATATCTGACAATTGCTTAGACTAGTATGTTTACACAGCACAGAAACCTTTTGAGGGAGGAAATATTTTAGGGTTTTATACCTACGTTCATGCCTCTAACTGAATTTCACTTATGTTTAGTTATTTCACCCAATTTGTTCAATCCAGTGAAATCTTCAAAATAAACAAACTTCACCTAAAATTTAATTGCCTCCTTCTGTAATTTTCATGAGATAAATCCCTGAACATAAAATAGTTTTGTTTTGTCCATGATCCATATGTGTGTGTGTGTGTGTGTGTATTATAAATTGATGAATAAAGGTAGTATGTAGAGGTAAAATGAAACATAAAACATGATGGAGGATTTTTAAAAGTTATCTTATTTTCAATAAGTACCTAATGCTGAAAAACAAGACAAAAATATATTTAAAAACTCAAGAAAATAATTAATAAGGTTAAAAATGTAGCCTGAACATCCAATCTTTGGAAAGGAACTATGCATTGATATTTTTATACTGCATCTAACTTGGTCCTCAACAACATTCTCTTGTCTTCTTTTCTGTCCTGAAATGTGCAGTTAGAGCCTAATAACTATTTCAACTATGATTTGTAAAGGGTTTTACTTAAGTTTAGTTAAGGTTTATAAAAAAATCTCATTCTGAGAATATAGATACACATATAATTTTTCATAAAATACATACTCATTTTTTTTCTGCTTTGATGAAAGGTGAATATTTTATAAATTGAAGAGGAGAAATAAATTATTTCTCACTCTAAAGTTCAAAATATGCTTCATCAATTAACACAAGGACAAAAACTACTTTAAAAATGCACGTTTACACAACTTAAATGACATAGCAATATATATTAAACCAATGGTATATGGTACTTCCATATATCCTTTTCTGAAATACCTAGTTAGCAGAGACATTACTTTGCGAACAAAGGTCCATCTAGTCAAGGCTATGGTTTTTCCAGTGGTCATGTATGGATATGAGAGTTGGACTATAAAGAAAGCTGAGCACCGGAGAATTGATGCTTTTGAACTGTGGTGATGGAGAAGACTCTTGAGAGTCCCTTGGACTGCAAGGAGATCCAACCTAAAGGAGATCAGTCCTCGGTGTTCATTGGAAGGACAGATGTTGAAGCTGAAACTCCAATACTTCGGCCACCTGATGCGAAGAGCTGACTCATTTGAAAAGACCCTGATGCTGGGAAAGATTGAAGGCAGGAGGAGAAGGGGATGACAAAGGATAGGATGGTTGGATGGCATCACCAACTCAATGGACATGAGTTTGGGTAATCTCCAGGAGTTGGTGATGGACAGGGAGGCCTGGCGTGCTGCAGTTCATGAGGTTGCAAAGAATCAGACATGACTGAGTGACTGAACTGAACTGAACTGAGTTGTAATAAAATATTGTCCCTTATCATGATTATTACCTCCTACCTATATGTCAACTTTGTTTATATATTCTGACCAAAATAGCACCCTACATGGCAGGTTTGTGTTCCTTCTGCTATATTTTTGTATCACATATTTGACATCATATGATAGCATGTAAAAGATCTCTCTCAATTATTAAAAAAAAAGTTACTTTTGCATGATTAATACAAAAATGTTGATTGAAATACCTTTGTTATTTCTTGGAACTCATCAATGAAAAGACGGGCATGGTACCTCTGTAGCTCATACTCTATTCCTTGCTTCTGAATGAAAAAGACACATTTTCCCCTAGTCCCTCTGTATAACAGTAAAAGACAGCAGACCCACTTTTATTCCATAGGTCTTCTCCTCTTCTTAAATTTTGGAAGAGCTTTTAATAACTAAATATTTGATTAGCTTGTGTAGTTTGTCTGTCATGCTAGAATGTGTCTGTCATTATTTTCCAAACTGTTGAAGCATATGGTTTACCTGTATATTTACACAACAGCAATCCCTATTTTACACTGGAAAGTGTCATTTTGAAAACTCTAAGTTCTTGTAGCATAAATAAGATACTCAACAGCTCTGTGTTTTTATTTCATTCTTTATTTCTCTTCTTCATTTTTTCATTCTCTGGCACCACACCTTGTCTTAGTTCAGGCCGTCCTAATAAAGTACTGCAGGCTAGATAGCTTAAATAATGTTTAAATATTTAAAAAATAAAACATTACTTTCTCATGTTTCTGGAGCCTGAAGGTCCAAAAATCAGAGTGGCAACATGATTCTTAGAGTTTAGAAATTCTCTGGCTTGCAGAAGGCCCCCTTTTTGCTATGTCTCATTTTGTCTTTCTTTAATGCATGCATTTGAAGAGTGAGAAAAAGAATTCTTTGGTCTCTTATGGGCACTAATTCTATATTATTAGAACCATACCTACCCTTATGACCTCATTTAACTATTTCCTTAAAGGGCCCATCTTCAAATACAGCCAAACTATTATTTAGGGCTTCACCATTGGAAATTTGAGTAACTGAAACATTCATTCTATAACACACTGGGATTGAGAACAGTGATAAAGACTGGCTTGGGGATAGCAGAAATCATCCCGAGCAGGACAAACAGACATGAGTATACTAAAAGACTGGTGAAAATGAAGGCATTAAAAAAAAGACTCAATAAGGATACTGAGACAGAGCATCCGCAGATATAACAGAGGAACTGCCAATATGTTCATTTTGGTTGGCAAGGAAAAAGACTATTTCAGCAAGGCAGGCCTGCCTCGAATGCTGCCATAGGTCGCATGACAAGAAAACTGAAAGGTGTCTGCTGGGTTCAGCATCATGGCCAGTGGAGGCCGTAGAGTGATCATGGAGGAATTTTTTGAAGAAAATTTGATTGGTTTTCACTGCACAAAGTTGCTATTTATTTTATGATGCTAAATTCATTACAACTATGATACTTCACACAATGAAATTCATGTTTAATAGATTAAAATTAATGAAATCAATTTTCTTTGATAAATAGCACAAAAATTTGTCCAGTAGAAGTGCTTCCTTGAATGATAAGAAACTCCTGTAAACTGAGTGCTAATTAGCACAATCACCTCACAGTGGATAAAAAATGGATGCTTGTTTCTTTGAAGAAAAAATACAACATATTCACTGGAGCTAACTTTAGAGTCTAGGGTTCACTAAAAAACTGCTGTTATCAAGCAAATGAGAAGACATGACAGACTGAGAAAAATATTTGTGAAAGACACACCTGATAGGAGACTGTCATCTGAACTATAAAAATAACTCTTAAAAGTTAACAGCCTAGCTAAAAAAAGAACCAAAGATCTCCCCAGTCATCTAACCAAAAAAAAAAAAAAAAGATATATGAATGACAAATCAGAGTATAAAAATGATGCTCCCATCATATGTCATCAGGGAAATTCAGGTTAAACAATGAAATGCCACTACACACTTACTAGAAAAACTCAAATCCAGAACACTGATATCATCAAATTTTGGCAAAGATGGGGTAGCAACAAAACCTCTCATTCATTGCTGGTGGGAATGCAAAAGGGTTCAGTCATTTTGGAAGAAAATGTGTTGGCTTCTTACAAAAATAAACATATCTTTACTATATGACCCAGCAACCATGCTTCTTAAAATATTTACCCAAAGAACTTTTAAATATGTACACATATAAATCTGCACACAGATGTTTATAACAGCTTTACTTGTAATTTTCAAAATTTGGAGTCAGTCAATATGTCCTTCTGTAGGTGAACAGAAAAACCGTGGAGCATCTACATACTGGAATATCATTTATACTAAAAAGATATAAAGCATCAAGCCATGAAAATGTAGAGGAAACATATAAGCCAGTTAAAAAGTGAAAAAAGCTAATATGAAGACTCTATAGTGTATAATGCCACTATGTAACACCTAGGCAAAACTATGCAGGCAGTATAGTTTCAGTGGTTTCCATTTGGGTAGGGGAAAGGAAGAATGAACAGACAAAGCAAATGAAGGTGAAAACTAAGATTATGGCAACTGGTCCCATCACTTTTGTAAATCAGTTCAGTTCAGTCACTCAGTCATGTTCGATTGTTTGCAAACTCATGTCTGCAGCACGCCAGGCTTCCCTGTCCATCAGCAACTCCCAGAGCTTGCTCAAACTCATGCCCATAGAGTCAGTGATTCCAATCAACTATCTTATTCTCTGTCATCCACTTCTCCTCTGCCTTCAAACTTGCCCAGCATCAGAGTTTTTTCCAATGAGTCAGTTCATTGCATCAAGTGGCCAAAGTATTGGAGCTTCAGGTCGAGTATCAGTCCCTCCTATGAATATTCAGGACTGATTTCCTTTAGGATTGACTGGTTGGATCTTCTTGCTGTCCAAAGGACTGCAAGAGTCTTCTCCAATACCACATGTCAAAAGCATCAGTTCTTCAGCACTCAGCTTTCTTCATGGTCCAACTCTCACATCCAAACTTGAATACTGGAAAAATTATAGCTTTGACTATGCAGACATTGGTCAGCAAATAATGTCTCTGATTTTTAATATGCTGTCTAGGTTGGTCATAGCTTTTCTTCTAAGGAGCAAGTGTCTTTTAATTTCATGGCTACAGTCACCATCTACAGTGATTTTGGAGCCCAAGAAAATAAAGTCTGTCACAGTTTCCATTGTTTCCCATCTATTTGCCATGAAGTGATGGGACTGAATGCCATGCTCTTAGTTTTTTGAATGTTGAGTTTTAATCCAGCTTTTTCACTCTCCTCTTTCACTTTCATCAAGAGGCTCTTTAGTTCCTCTTTGTTTTCTGCCATAAGTGTGGTGTCATCTGCATATCCGATGTTATTGATATTTCTCTCAGCAATCTTGATTCCAGCTTGTGCTTCTTCCAGCCCAGCATTTCACCTGATGTACTCTGCATATAAGTTAAATAAGCAGGGTGACAATATACAGCCTTGAGGTACTCCTACCCAATTAGGGACCAGTCTATTTTTTCATGTCTGGTTCTAACTGTTGCTTCTTGAGCTGCACACAGATTTCTCAGGAGGCAGGTAAGGTGGTCTGGTATTCCAATCTCTTGAAGAATTTTCAACTGTTTCATGTGATTGACAGAGTCAAAGGCTTTAGCATTGTCAATGAAGTAGAATTAGATATTTTTCTGAAATTCTCTTGCTTTTTCTATGAGCCAACAGATGTTGGCGATTTGATCTCTGGTCCCTCTGCCTTACCTAAATCCAGCTTTAACATCTGGAAGTTTGGGTTCACGAACTGTTGAAGCCTGGCTTGGAGAATTTTGAGCATTACTTTACTAGTGTGTGAGATGAGTGCAATTTTTGGTAGCTTGAACATTCTTTGGCATTGCCTTTCTTGGGATTGGAATGAAAACTGACCTTTTCCAGTCCTGTGGCCACTGCTGAGTTTTCCAAATTTGGTGGCAAAATGAGTGCAGTACTTTCACAGCATCATCTCTTAGGATTTGAAATAGCTCAACTGGAATTCCATCACCTCCACTAGCTTTGTTTGTAGTGATGTTTCCTAAGGCCCACTTGACTCTGGACTCCAGAATATCTGGCTCCATGTGAGTGATCACACCATCGTGGTTATTGGGTCATTAAGTTCTTTTTTGTATAGTTCTTCTGTGTATTTTTTCCACCTCTTCTCAATATTCTATGCTTCTCTTAGGTCCATACTGCTTCTGTCTTTTATTGTGTCCATTTTTGCATGAAATATTCCCTTGGTATCTCTAATTTCCTTGAAGAGATCTCTAGTCTTTAACATTTTATTGTTTTCCTCTATTTCTTTACATCGATCACAAAGGAAGGCTTTCTTATCTCTCCTTGCTATTCTTTGGAACTCTGCATTCATATGGATATATCTTTTTTTTTTTGCTATGCTTTTTGCTTCTCTTTTTTTTTTTTTTCTCAGCTATTTGCAAGGCCTCCTCAGACAACCATTTTGCTTTCTTGCATTTTTTTCTCTTGGAGATGGTTTTGATTTTTGCCTCCAATACAATGTCACGAACCTCGGTCCATAGTTCTTCAGACACTCTGGCTATCAAATCTGATAACTTGAATCTGTCTGTCACTTCTTGTGTAATCATAAGGGATTTGATTTAGATCATACCTGACTAGCCTAATTGTTTAACCCATTTTCTTCAATTTAAGTCTGAATTTTGAAATAAGGAGTTCATGATCTGAGCCAGCGTCAGCTCCTGGTCTTGATTTTTCTGGCTGTATAGAGCTTCTCCATTCTAGCTGCAAAGAATATAATCAATTTTTATTTTGGTATTAACCATCTGGTGATGTTCATGTGTAGAGTCATCTCTTGTGTTGTTGGGAAAGGGTGTTTGCTGTGACCAGTGCATTCTCAGCAAAACTCTGTTAGCCTTTGCCCTGCTTCATTTTGTACTCCAGGCCAAACTTACCTGTTACTATAGATATCTCTTGACTACCTATTTTTACATTCCGGTCCACTATGAAGAAAAGGACATCTTTTTTTGGTGTTAGTTCTTGAAGGCCTTGTAGGTGTTCATAGAGGAGTTCAACTTCAGCTTCTTCGGCATTAGTGATTGGGGCACAGACTTGGATTACTGTGATATTGAATTGCTTGTCTTGGAAACAAATAGAGGTCATTCTCTCATTTTGAGATCGCGCCCAAGTACTGCATTTTGGACTCTTTTGTTGCCTATGAGGTCTACTCCGTTTCTTCTAAGGGATTCTTGCCCACTATAGTAGATGTAATTGTCATCTGAATTAAATTTTTCCGTTACAGTCAATTTTAGTTCACTGATTCCTAAAATGTCGATGTTGCCTCTTGCCCTCTCCTGTTTGACCGCTTCCAATTTACCTTGATTCATGGACTTAACATTCCAGGTTTCTATGCAGTATTTTTCTTACAGCAGAGGACTTTCCTTCCATCACCACAAGTGGGTGTTGTTTTGCTTTGTCTCAGCCTCTTCACTTTTTCCTGAGCTATTTTTCTGCTCTTCTCCTGTAGCATATTGGGCACCCACCGATCTGGAGGGTTCATCTTTCAGTGTCATATTTTTTCACCTTTTCATACTGTTCATGGAAAATAGATTGGAAAAAAGAGGAAATGGTGACAGATTTTATTTTATTGGTCTCCAGAATCACTGTTTACTGTGACTGCATCCATGAAATTAAAAGACACTTGCTCCATGAAAAGAATACTATGACAGATCTAGACAGCATATAAAAAGCATAGACATCACTGTGCCAACAAAAGTCTATATAGTCAAAGCTATGATTTTTCTAGTAGTCATGTATGGATATGAGAGTTGGACCATAAAGAAGGCTGAGCTTCAAGGAATTGATGCTTTTGACTTGTGTGCTAGAGAAGACTCTTGAGCTGCAAGGAGATCAAACAAGTTAATCTTAAAGGAAATCATCCATGAATATTTATCGGAAGGACTGATGCTACAGCTCTAATACTTTGGCCACATGATGCGCAGAGCCATCTCATTGGAAAAGACCCTGATACCAGGAAAGATTAAAGGCAAAAGGAGAAGGAAACGGCAGAAGATGAGATGGTTAGTGTCATCAACACAATGGACATGAATTTAAGCTAACTCTGGGAGACACGGAGGACAGAAATGCCTGTTGTTCTACAGTCCATGAGATTTCGAAGAGTTGTTTGTGACTCAGCATCAACAACAACATAAGGATGGTTAGGGCAGTAAAGTTACTCTGTATGATACTACAGTAGTGGATGTCTGTCATTTTACTTTTCTCTAAACATGTACTATACAAAGAAGGCAGCAGTATGTAAATTACAAATGCTGGATGATTAAAATGTGTCAACATAGATTCTTCTACTATCACAAAGGTATCACTCTGTTGGGGGATGCTGATAATGGGGGAGGCCACACAAGTGTAGGGCAGGAAGCATGTCTCTGTATCTTCTGCAAATTTTGTTGTGAATCTAAAACCGCTCTAAAAAATAAAGTCCATTAAAAAAAATCTGCTGTTAGTGACCAGCTCTCCATGAAAACTTCTAATAAACTCATTTCACCCAAATAACCTGAAATCATCTCCAGTAAATTTATTAAAATCTCTGCACGTTACAGTACTACTAAAATGGAAGAACCAAGTGAACATATACAGAGAAACCAAAATCGATCCTGATCATGATTTTGTAGATAACTGCCATGAAAGCAAATGATAAGTCCTCTAAGAAATGACTTTGAAAACAAAAGACAGTGTGGTACCAGTGGTTCTGAATACCTATCACTAAGTTGTTCCATAACTCAGTGGACTCCACACTATGTCTTCAAATTAATTATTGTACCAAGCTGCTAAATATTTTTGAATATCAAACATTCAGTTATAATGTACTGCTGTTGTTTATAATTTTACATAACAAAAATTGTAAACATTTCAATAGACATTTACTATAGCTATGTACCCTGCTTTTTTATTTATTAAAAATGTACCTCATACTTTCAATGACTTTGTAATTAAATGCATAATAAGTTTTGTTCCATCTCAGTGTGTAGGTTTAAGCATTTTAAATGCCAACAGATGATTATTTTCCTTAACTTATGGCTAAATAGGTGGTGCTAATGGTAAAGAACCCACCTACCATGCAGTAGACATAAGAGATGTAGGTTTGATCCCTGGGTTGGGAAGATCACCTGAAGGAGGGCACAACAGCTCACTACAGTATTCTTGCCTGGAGAATCCCATGGACAGAGGAGCCTGGCAGACTTCACAGTGTCAGACATGCCTGAAGCAACTTAGCACACGTGCATATGTCTAAAAGTAATTCTTTAAAAAAAAGTTGGACCATACTGAAAAAGGATATGCATGATTGTTTCTGCTTTTTTTGTGTTTCCTTATTAAAATAATCATTCATTAGGAAAGCAGAATCAAGGGCTTAAAGTTACAAGTAATTATTATTTCCTTTAATGCTGTGTATGAATGCAGTTAATTTGAAAAATTTGTCTTTCCCAGAATGCCAAAGTCAGAAAGTGTACTTATTTTTTTAAACAAAAACTCTTTCTTAACAACAACAACAACAAAATGAGAGAAATAAAATTGCTATCACAGAGGAACTAATTATCATAAAGTAGGTCTCAGAGACTGCTAGCGTTGCATGAAGTATAGGCAGCGTGGAAGAACAAATTAGGATTTGCTATTTAAACAGTACTGACTAAAACAACCTTTGAATAAATGCATTTTTGGAATCCTTTCCCTTGTATGTAAATAGCTTATGGATAAGCTCATTTGCCCATGTCACTAATTTCTGAGTCCTTTAAACATTAAATGCTATAGGCTAAATACTTAAATATTTGAAGTTTTAAAACAAAATGCATATTTTCAAATAATTAGATAAAATATACTATTCACATTTTAGGGGTTTTTTTGTTTTTATTTTTTTTTTAGGTCAGAGTGAAAGAGTGCTTTGATTTAACCTTGAAGAAGTTTTTATAAATCAGTTTATGACTTTTTAAAAATTAATCAGAACATTATTACAACAGAAAATTAGGTGGGAAATAATAATTATAAAAATGTACAATTTTGCAGAATATGAAGAACACAAAATTTAGTAAGATTTGGTTATTAGATCCTATTTAAACTCTTACCAGGACATAGTGAAAGACAGGGGATCCTTACCATGCTATAGTCCATGAAGTCCAAGAGTTAGACACAACTTACAGACTGAACAACAACAAAACTCTTACCACTAGTGGAACAGTAAATTAAAATATTCCCTAAGTGACTTTCAGATGCCAAATAACTTATTCCCTTTATCTACCTATTTGTATGTTGTGTTAGAATTTTAACTCATATTTTGTAAAATGCACTCATTTCAACTGTACAGTTTAACAAACATTTACAAGTGTTCATATGTGTGTAAATTCCACATAGTATGTTTATTGAATCTTTCCTTCTTCTTTTATGCCTCTTTGCAGTCAACATCTTCCTCAAACATTAACTATTGGCAACCACCAAAATGCTCTCACTAGATTTGATTGCTTTAGAATTCTCTGTTAACAGAATCATGTGGTAAGAGGTATCATGGATCCTGACTTTCACACTTTGCATAGTGCTTTTGATTCACCCATGTTATTGTTCATATAGCTAATTTGTTCCTTTTTGTTGACTGCTGAGAACTATTCCATTGTTGTTGTTGTTGTTGTTGTCCAGTTGCCCAGTTGTGTCTGACTCTCTGTGATCCCATGGACTGCAGCACCCCAGGCATCCCTGTCACTCATTATTTCCTGAGGTTGCCCAATTTCATGTTCATTGCATTGGTGATGCTGTCCAGTCATCCCATCCTTTAATGCCCCATTCTCCTTCTGCTCTCAATCTTTCCCAGCATCAGGGATTTTACCAATGAGTCTTCTGTTCACATTAGATGCCCAAAATACTGGAGCTTCAACTTCAGCATCCATCCTTCCAGTGAAGATTCAGGGTTGATCTCCCTTAAGATTGACTGGTTTGATCTCCTTGCTGTCCAAGGGACTTTCAGGAGCCTTCTTCAGCAACATAGTTCAAAAGCATCAATTTTTTGGCATTCTGCCCTCTTTATAGTCTAGCTCTCACAACTCTAAATGATCACTGGGAAGACCATAGCCTTGACTATACGGACCTTTGTCAGCAGAGTAGTGTCTCTGCTTTTCAACACACTGTCTAGGTTTGTCATCGCTTTCCTGCCAAGAAGCAATTGTCTCCTGATGTCATAGCTGCAGTCACTGTCTGTAGTGATTTTGGAGCTCAAGAGGAGGAAAAGTGTCACTACTTCCACCTTTACCCCTTCCATTTGCGCTGCAAATAGATGCTAGTTGCCATGATCTTAGTTTTTTCTTTTTTTTCTAAGATTTAGTCGTAAGCTGGCTCTTTCACCCTCCTCCTTCACCCTCATCAATAAACTCTTTAGTTCCTCTTTGGTTTCTGCCATTAGGGTGGTATCATCCGCATATCTGAGGTTATTTATGTTTCTCCCACTTATCTTGATTCCAACTTGTAACTCGTCTAATCCGGTATTTCTCATTATGTGTTCAGGGTGACAGCAGACAGCCCTCTCATGCTACTTTCTGGATCTTGAACCAATCAGTTGTTCCATACAGGGCTCTAACTGTTGCCTCTTGACCCACATGCAGGTTTCTTAGGAGACACATAAGATTTTCTAGTATTCCCATCTCTCTAAGAACTTTCCACAGTTTGTTATGATCCACCCAGTCAAAGGATTTAGTGTACTTGATAAAAAGAGGTAGACGTTTTTCCAGAATTCCCTTGCTTTCTCTATGATCCAGAGAATGTTGGCAATTTGATGTCTAGTTCCTCTTCCATTTCTAAACCCACCTTGGACAACTGGAAGTTCATGGTTCCCATAATGCTGCAGCCTAGCATGCAAGCTTTTAAGCATAACCTTACTAGAATGGGAGATGAGTGCAATTGTCCAATGGTTAGCATGTTCTTTGGCACTACCCTTATTGGGGTTTGGGATGTGGGTTGACATTTTTCAGTACTGTGGCTACTGCTGGGTCTTCCAGATTTGTTGACATAATGAATGTAAAACCTTGATGATGGCAGCATCCTTTAGGGATTTGAATGCTAAAACCTTTGACTGTGTGGATCACAATAAACTGTGGAAAATTCTGAAAGAGATGGGAATACCAGACCACCTGAACTGCCTCTTGAGAAACGTGTATGCAGGTCAGGAATCAACAGTTAGAACTGGACATGGAACAACAGACTGGTTCCAAATAGGAAAAGGAGTACTTCAAGGCTGTATATTGTCACCCTGCTTATTTAATTTATATGCAGAGTACATCATGAGAAACGCTGGGCTGGAGGAAGCACAAGCTGGAATCAAGATTGCCGGGAGAAATGCCAATAATCTCACATATGCAGATGACATCACCCTTCTGGCAGAAAGTGAAGAGGAACTAAAGAGCCTCTTGAAATTGAGAGAGGAGAGTGAAAACATTGGCTTAAAGCTCAACATTCAGAAAACTAAGTTCATGACATCTGGTCCCATCACTTCATGGCAAATAGATGGGGAAACAGTGGCTAACTTTATTTTGGGGGCTCCCAAATCACTGAAGGTGGTGATTGCAGCCATGAAATTAAAAGACGCTTACTCCTTGGAAGGAAAGTTATGACCAACCTAGACAGAATATTAAAAAAGAAGAGACATTACTTTGCCAACAAAGGTCTGTCTAGTCAAGGCTATCGTTTCTCCAATGGTCATGTATGGATATCAGAACTGGACTATAAAGAAAGCTGAGCACAGAAGAATTGATGCTTTTGAACTGTGGTGTTGGAGAAGACTCTTGAGAGTCCCTTGGACTGCAAGGAGATCCAACCAGTTCATCCTAAAGGAGATCAGTCCAGGGTGTTCATTGGAAAGACTGATGTTGAAGCTGAAACTCAAATACTTTGGCCACCTGATGTGAAGAGCTGACTCATTTGAAAAGTCCCTGATGCTGGGAAAGATTGAGGGCAGGAGGAGAAGGGGACAACAGAGGATGAGATGGTTGGATGGCATCACCGACTCAATGGACATGGGTTTGGGTGGTCTCTGGGAGTTGGTAATGGACAGGGAAGCCTGGCGTGCTGCGATTCATGGGGTCGCAAAAAGTCGGACACGACTGAGCGACTGAAATGAACTGACTGGAATTTCATCACATCCACTAGCTTTATTAACAACAATGTTTCTTAAGGCCCACTTGACTTCACATTCCAGAATATGGCTCTGGATGACTAAGCGTAGTAACCTGGTTCATTAAGTTCTTTCTTATACAGTTCTTACATGTATTATTTCCATCTCTTCTTGATCTCTTCAGTGTCTACTAGGTCTGCACCATTTTTATCCTTTTTTATGCTCATCTTTGTATGAATGTTCACTTGCTGTTTCCAATTTTCCTGAAGATGTCTCTAGTCTTTCCCCTTTTGTTGTTTTCTTCTATCATTATCATACTATTAAGAGAAGAATAAGGCCTTCTTGTCTCTTCTAGCCATTTTTTGGAACTCTGCATTTAATTGGATGTACTTTTCCCTCTCTCTCTTGCTGTTTGTATCTCTTCTTCTTCCGCTACTTGTAAAGCCTCCTCAGATAACCACTTTGCCTTCTTGCTTTTCTTTTTCTTTGAGATGGTTTTGTTTGCTGACTCCTGTACCATATTATGGAACCCTGTCCACAGTTCTACAGGCACACTGTTTACTAGATCTA
This sequence comes from Giraffa tippelskirchi, assembly GCF_054371585.1. Taxonomy (NCBI): domain Eukaryota; kingdom Metazoa; phylum Chordata; class Mammalia; order Artiodactyla; family Giraffidae; genus Giraffa; species Giraffa tippelskirchi. The sequence goes on from NC_137279.1 coordinate 68,943,644, forward strand.
GTCCCTTGAATCTATTCACTACCTCTACTGCAAATTTATATGGGATTTGATTTAAGTCATACCTGGCTGGCCAATTGTTTTTCTGTTTGTTTTTTTTTTTATCAGCCTGAATTTTGCTATGAAAAGCTGATGGTCTGAGCCACAGTCAGCTCCAGCTTTTGTTTTTGCTGACCTGTATACAGCTTCTCCATCTTCAGCTACAAAGAATGCAATTGATTTGATTGATTCCATTGTAGACTGTACCAAAATGTGTTTATTCATTCATGAGTTAATAGGCATTTTAGTGTGCCTTATAGAAAGCTATTATGAAAATTTTATGTTCAAGTCTTATGTAAACATGCATGAAATCTAAAAAACTACAGTTCTGATAAATTCTGTGAGCAAGTCTTTTTGCACTGCTTTCATTTTCTGAAAGTATGTTTTCCTGGTTTTTATTCTCTTTTTCCCCCTTATAGTAAGTTTTCATCCTCAGTCTCTCAGTCTTTGCAACCCCATGAACTACAATTAACCAAGTTCCTCTGTCCATGGCATTCTCCAGGCAAGAATACTGGAGTGGGTTGCCATTTCCTCCTCCAGGGTATTTACCCCACCTAGGGATTGAACCCACATCTCCTGTGTCTCCGTATGGAATTAAAGCCCACTTCTTAACTGACTCCTATGTGAACTGTTCCTAAGCTGAAGCAGGTATATCTCAGGAAGAATTTTCTAATGACACAGAGCTCCAGATTCTATTGTTCTGTTTTTGCCATAGAGTTCACAAATATGGTGACTTGGCTTTGCTTTCCTGCGCCAGCTTCCCTCCTCCACTTTTATCTGGACCTTTCCCCTCTTTTTTCCTTTTTTGGTCTCTACATTGCTTATTTTTGTGCCACGTCCGGTAGTTTCTTTTCAGTGTGCTATCTGATTCTAAAATACATGGTTAGTTGGTCAATTTTGGGAGTTCTTGTAACGGTATAGATCGAATCATACGGAACTAGCACTTTCACATGCTATACTGAGTTCTACTGCTTTTTCTCTGCAAATATAGTATTAATGTGAACTTTTTGCATCTGTTTGCCTTTATTCAGTTTTGAGATTTGTGGGGACAACTCATCTCCGAATTTTGCTGCAAAAATAGTATTCATAGGTTTCATATTGTGGATATATAACTGCTCTCCTGCTTTTTATCAGGCTTTAGAAAACTATGTTGTAATTTCCATCTGCCAAGAATCTCCTAGTTATTTTTAAACACCTTCATACAGCTGGCTCAGAAAATGTTTTAGTCACTGTTTTTTGTTCCCAAAGTCATTTTCTCATTAATTTTTAATAGGACACCCAAGATGAATATGATTAGCTACGGTCATTCTACCAGTGAATCATTAATGTTAAGACAAGTTTCTTTACTTTGATGACTTGCGTCAATGTTAACTTTAAGAGGAAAAAAGTATAAACAATTCTGTAATATTTTCAAGGAGTCAGGCTTAAATAGGGGCATATATGGCCCCCTCTATAAGATCTTTATGGTATTAGAATATACAAAGTTCCTCATTTTGGTTGTTTAAAACTCTTATTAGCCTTTTTAGTTTTTAAGCCTATTCCTTCATATTTGAGAATAAAGCCAATGTTCAAACAAGCAGAAAGAAAATGAGTGTAAAATTCAAAATATACTTAATAAATTCAAAAAACCTATAGAAGTTAATTACAGCATGTTTGGATAGGAAAAATATTCATGGAATGGGAATATACTTAGTTTTACAATAGGTAATGGCTTAAGTATTTATTATAGGACCTAGTTTTGTCACCAAAATGCAAGTTTATGGGCCAGCATACACAGTGAGGTGAAATAATACCAAAATGTTGGAGTTTAGAGCAGAGAAACATTTACTGAGGACCATGCACGGAGAGGGATGGTTTGTGCATTAAAAAAATCATCTCAAACTCTCAGCAAAGCCCTTTTCGAGGAGAGAGGAGGGAGGGCCATGAGGGGTGGTTGTAAACACCTTGGTGTCATATCCCTTGTTCTGGAGATCAGGTCATGGTCAGTTAACATGTTCTTATAAATCTCGAACAAGTGTTATCCTCTGTCCTGACAAGAAAGGGCAGGTCTCAAGGCATAACTTTCCCTCTCCAAGGTCTGGTCCTGCTGAGAGGAGGAAGATCTCAGCTGGCAGCACCCTCAGGGCTGGGTCCTCAGACCCTGCTCAGCTGTCATTGCTGAAGGAACCAGGCGCCCAACCCAATTGGCCCTCAGGCCCCTAGGTTGCCCATATGGCAGAGAACTTAGGGGTATGGAAGGGGGCAGGTCCCATAAAAAGTATCCCAAGCAGATGGCTGATGCCATGAGGAGGCAGAGGTGGGGATGGGGAAGTCACAAGGCCTGGGCCTGGCCAGTGGGTGGCCTTGACGAAGGTTCTGGAGGCCAGCAGGACACAGCCCTTCACATGTAACCTGGGCTCCCAGCTCACCCACTTGCCTAAGGATAGATGAGCTGGAGGGCCCTGAGGAGAAGTCCAGGATCCACCTCTGACCTCATTCTCCTCTTTCTGATGATCACCACTCTGCTGACCACTGACTGAATGGAACCTTTAACAGTTGCTAACAGTTGCTTATTTGGGGACACAGCCCATGGTGGCCCTGACCAACAGCTTTAAGACATGCATGAAGGCTTACTCGGGTCCAGTGCTTTTGCGACCCCCATGGATTGTAGTCTGCCAGGCTCCTCTGTCTATAGAATATTCTAGGCAAGAATATTGGAGTATATTGCCATTTCCTATTCCAGGAAATCTTTTCGACCTAGGGATCAAACTCATGTATCCTGTTTCTCCTACATTGGCAGGCAGATTCTTTACCACTGCAGGCATTTGGGAAGTACTAAGGTACCATTGTTGGCAAAGTAATGTCTCTGCTTTTAAATATGCTATCTAGGTTGGCTATAACCTTCCTTCCAAGGAGTAAGTGTCTTTTAATTTTATGGCTGCAATCACAATCAGCAGTGATTTTGGAGCCCCAAAAAATAAAGTCTGATACTGTTTCCACTGTTTCCCCATCTATTTCCCATGAAGTGATGGAACCAGATGCCATGATCTTAGTTTTCTGAACGTTGAGATTTAAGCCAACTTTTTCACTCTCCTCTTTCACTTTCATCAAGAGGCTCTTTAGTTCTTCTTCACTTTCTGCCATAAGGGTGGTGTCATCCGCATATCTGAGGTTATTGATATTTCTCCCGGCAATCTTGATTCCAGCTTGTGTTTCTTCCAGCCCAGCGTTTCTCATGATGTACTCTGCATCTAGCATATTTAAAAGCAGAGACATTACTTTGCCAACAAAAGTCCGTCTAGTCAAGGCTATGGTTTTTCCAGTGGTCATGTATGGATGTGAGAGTTGGACGGTGAAGAAAGCTGAGCACCGAAGAATTGATGCTTTTGAACTGTGGTGTTGGAGAAGACTCTTGAGAGTCCCTTGGACTGCAAGGAGATCCAATCAATCCATCCTAAAAGAGATCAATCCTGGGTGTTCATTGGACGGTCTAATGTTGAAGCTGAAACTCCAATACTTTGGGCACCTCATGCGAAGGGTTGACTCATTGGAAAAGACCCTAATGCTGGGTAGGATTCGGGGCGGGAGGAGAAGGGGACGACAGAGGATGAGATGGTTGGATGGCATCACCGACTCGATGGACATGGGTTTGGGTGGACTCCGGGAGTTGGTGATGGACAGAGAGGCCTGGCATGCTGCGATTCATGGGGTCGCAAAGAGTCGGACATGACTGAGCGACTGAACTGAACTGAAGGTACCATTAATGGTCTTCTCAGTAACCATTACCTGGTAACGAGGTGAGGTGGATGGGGTAACAGCTCGCAGTAATGTTCCATTGATAAGGTCTACACAGGGCTATGCTCTATTACAGGTTGGCCAACACACCCAGCATAAATTGGCACTTACTATTTGAAAAAGCAAGAGAGTTCCAGAAAAACATCAATTTCTGCTTTATTGACTATGCCAAAGCCTTTGACTGTGTGGATCACAATAAACTGTGGAAAATTCTGAAAGAGATGGGAATACCGGATCACCTGACCTGCCTCTTGAGAAACCTGTATGCAAATCAGGAGTCAACAGTTAGAACTGGACATGGAACAACAGACTGGTTCCAAATAGGAAAAGAAGTACGTCAAGGCTGTATATTGTCACCCTGCTTATTTAACTTATATGCAGAGTACATCATGAGAAACGCCGGGCTGGAGGAAGCACAAGCTGGAATCAAGATTGCCTGGAGAAATATCAATCACCTCACAAATGCAGATGATATCACCCTTATGGCAGAAAGTGAAGAGGAACTAAAAAGCCTCTTGATGAAAGTGAAAGAGGACAGTGAAAAAGTTAACTTAAAGCTCAACATTCAGAAAACTAAGATCATGGCATCTGGTCCCATCACTTCAGGCAAATAGATGGGGAAACAGTGGAAACAGTGGCTGACTTTATTTTTTGGGGTTCCAAAATCAATGCAGGTGGTGATTGCAGCCATGAAATTAAAAGATACTTACTCCTTGAAAGGAAAGTTATGACCAACCTAGATAGCATATTAAAAAGCAGAGACATTACTTTGTCAACAAAGGTCCATCTAGTCAAGGCTATGGTTTTTCCAGTAATCATGTATGGATGTGAGAGTTGGATTGTGAAGAAAGCTGAGCACTGAAGAATTGATGCTTTTGAACTGTGGTGTTGGAGAAGACTCTTGAGAGTCCCTTGGACTGCAAAGAGATCCAACCAGTCCATTCTAAAGGAGATCAGTCCTGGATGTTCATTGGAAAAACTGATGTTGAAACTGAAACTCAAATACTTTGGCTACCTCATGCGAAGAGTTGACTCACTGGAAAAGCCCCTGATGCTGGAAAGGATTGGGGGCAGGTGGAGAAGGGGACGACACAGGGTGAGATGGCTGGATGGCATCACCGACTTGATGAACATGAGTTTGGGTAAACTTCAGGAGCTAGTGATGGACAGGGATGCCTGGCGTGCTGTGATTCATAGGGTCACAAAGAGTCGGACACGACTGAGTGACTGATCTGAACTGAACTGATTCTAGGAAGGGCTTCCCAATTATTGAGGGTAAAGAATCCACCTACAAGCAGGAGATGCAAGAGACATGGGTTCAATACCTGGGTTGGAAAAATCCCCTGGAGTAAGGAATGTTAAACACTCCAGCATTCTTGCTTGAAAAAAACATGGACAGAGAAGCCTGGCAGCTATGGTCCATAGGGTTGCAGGCAGTGAGGCACAAGTGAAGTGACTGAGCACACATTCTAGGAAGAAATGCTACAGAGCCACATGTTGATATATTGCCCCCTCTTTGGTCTGACCTAATGGGTTTCTCATTGATCTCTCATGCTCAGTTCACAATCTCACATTTTAGGTGAATGACCTACACACCTTGTAAAACTACCACCCAAAAAAGATGTTATTTTCAGTATAGGGGAGTGGAATGCAAAAGTAGAAAGTCAACAGATACCTAAAGAAACAGGCAAATTTGGCCTTGGAGTACAAAATGAAGCAGGGCAAAGGCTAACAAAGTTTTGCCAAGAGAACACACTGGTCATAGCAAACATGATCTTTCAACAACACAAGAGATGTCTATGTACACATGGATATCACAAGATGGTCAATACCGAAATCAGATTGATTATCATTTTCTTTGCAGGTGGAGATGGAGATGCTGTACACAATCAGCAAAAACAAGACTGGGAGCTGAGTGTGGCTAGGATCATGAACTCCTAATTGCAAAATTCAGACTTACATTGAAGAAAGTAGGGAAAACCACTAGACAGCTCAGCTATGGCCTAAATGAAATCCCTCACAATTATACAATGGAAGTGACAAATAGATTCAAGGGATTAGACCTGATAGAGCCACTGAAGAATAAGATGATAGATGTAGATTCATGGCATGTACAAAAAGCAGTTATCAAGACCATCCCCAAGAAAAAGAAAAGCAAAAAGGAAAAATGGTTGTCTGAGGAGGCCTTAAAAATAGCTGAGAAAAGAAGAGAAACTAAAGGCAATGGAGAAAAGGAAAGATATAACCATTTGAATGCAGAGTTCCAAAGAATAACAAGGAGAGACAAGAAAGCCTTCCTCAGTGATCAATGCAAAGAAATAGAGGAAAACAAGAGAATGGGAAAGACTAGAGATCTCTTCAAGAAAATTAGAGATACCAAGGGAACATTTCATGTAAAGATGGGCACAATAAACGACAGAAATGTTATGGACTTAACAGAAGCAGAAGTATTAAGAAGAGGTGGCAAGAACACACCAAAGAACTATACTAAAAAGGCCTTCCTGACCCAAATAACCATGATGGTGTGATCACTCATCTAGAACCAGACATCCTGGAATGCGTAGTCAAGTGGACCTTAGGAAGCATCACTACAAACAAAGCTAGTGGACGTGATGAAATTCCAGTTGAGCTATTTCAAATCCTAAAAGATAATGCTGTTAAACTGTTTCACTCAATATGCTAGCAAATTTGGAAAACTTAGCAGTGGCCACAGGACTGGAAAAGGTCGTTTTCGTTCCAATACCCAAAAAAGGGAACACCAAAGAATGCTCAAACTACCACACAATTGCATTGATCTCACACGCTAGCAAAATAATACCCAAAAGTCTCCAAGCCAAGCTTCAGAAGTAAATTAACCATGAAATTCCAGATGCTCAATCTGGATTTAGAAAAGGCAGAGGAACCAGAGATCAAATTGCCAATATCTGTTGGATCACTGAAAAAGCAAGAGAGTTCCAGAAAAATCATCTACTTCTGCTTTACTGACTACATCAAAGTCTTTTACTGTGTGCATCACAACTAACTGTGGAAAATTCTTAAAGTGATGGGTATATGAGACCACCTTACCATCCTCCCGAAAAATCTGTGTGTCGGTCAAGAAACATCAGTTAGAACTGGACATGGAACAGACTGGTTCCATATTGGGAAAGGAGTAGGTCAAGACTGCATGTTGTCACCCTGCTTATTTAACTTATATGCAGAGTACATCATCCAAAATGCCAGGCTGGATGGAGCAAAAGTTGGAATCAATATTGCTCAGAGAAATATCAACAACTTCAGATATGCAAATGACACCACCCTTATGGCAGAAAGTGAAGAGAAACTAAAGAGCCTTTTGATGAAAGTGAAAGAGGACAATGAAAAAGCTGGCCTAAAACTCAACATTCAAAAAACAAAAATTATGGCATCCGGTCCCATCACTTCATGGCAAATAGATGGGGAAACAGTGAGAGACTTTCTTTTTGGGGGCTCCAAAATCACTGTAGATGGTGACTGCAGCCATGAAATTAAAAGATGCTTGGTCCTTGGAAGAAAAGCTATGACAATCCTAGACAGCATATTAACATTACTTTGTCGACAAAGGTCCATCTAGTCTAAGCTATGGTTTTTCCAATAGTCATGTATGGATGTGATAGTCAGGCTATAAAGAAAGCTGAGCACCAGAGAATTGATGCTTTTGAACTGTGGTGTTAGAAAAGACTCCTGAGAGTCCCTTGGACTGCAAGGAGACCAAACATGTCAATCCTAAAGGAAATCAGTCCTGAATATTCATTGGAAGGACTGATGCTGAGGCTGAAGTTCCAATATTATGGCCACCTGTTGAGGAGAACTGACTCATTGGAAAAGACCCTGATGCTGGGAAAGGTTGAATGCTGGAGGATAAGGGGATGACAGGGGATAAAATGGTTGAATGGCATAACTGACTCAATGGACATGGTTTGAGCAAGCTCCAGGAGTTGGTGAAGGACAGGGACACCTGGTGTGCTGAAATCCATGAGGTCACAAAGAATCAAGCATGACTGTGTTACTGAACTGAACCTATAACACATCCAGGGTGCAAAATGAAAATATGTACAGTATTGTTCAGTTGTCTTAAAAATGAACATCTCCAACATTTTTATTAATCAGCCTAATTTATTTCAGACTTTTTGCCAATTACTTCTTGACAATTTTTGCTCCCTTGTAATTTTGTGATTTATTATGTCATCTGGCTTAGCAACAAAGATTTATAATATCTTGTCCTTAATTTCTCCAGTCCTTCAACACAATATATGAATTAGTACCTAGCTTTAAAACAGGAAGTAAATAGTCATATACACTGAACACTTCTGTTTTCCAACTTATGAGTTATTTATATAAGTATATGAGAAAAGTTAAAGTTGCTCAGTTGTGTCCGACTCCTTGCAACCCCTTGGACTATACAGTCCATAGAATTCTCCAGGTCAGAATATTGGAGTGGGTAGCCTTTCACTTTTTGATGGCATATTCCCAACCCAGGGATTGAACCCAGGTCCCCTGCATTGCAGGCAGACTCTTTAAATGCTGAGCCACAATGGAAGCCCTGGAATACTACAGTAGGGCCTATCCCTTCTCCCACGGATCTTCCTGACCCAGGAATTGAAGCATGTGCTCCTGCATTGCAGGCAGATTCTTTAACAACTGAGCTATTAGGGAAGTAACAAAAAGAAATTACACTGAAAGATGAACTCCCCAGGTTGGTAGATGCCCTATATGCTAATGGAGAAGAGTGGAGAAATTACTCCAGAAAGAATGAAGAGACAGATCCAAAGGAAAGAAACACTCAGTTGTGAATGTAACTGGTGACAGAAGTAAAGTCTGATGTTGTAAAGAACAATATTGCATAGGAACCTAGAATGTTAGGTGCATGAATCTAGGTAAATTGGAAGGAGTCAAATAGGCAAGAATGAACAATGACATTTTAGGAATCAGTAAACTAAAATGGACTGGAATGGGCAAGTTTAATTCAGATGACCATTATATCTACTACTATTGGCAAGACTCCCTTAGAAAAGGAGTAACCATCATAGTCAACAAAAGAGACTGAAATGCAGTACTTGGGTGCAATCTCAAAAATGAGACAATGATCTCTGTTTGTTTCCAAGGCAAACCATTCAATATCACATTAATCCAAGCCTATGCCCCAACCACTAACGCCAAAGAAGCTGAAGTTGAACTGTTCTATGAACACTTACAAAATCTTGAATTTTGTAGAAAGGCAGATTACCGTACAAATAGTTTCGTTTACGTAGATTAGGGGAACAACATACTGATTTGTCAAGTCGGTTCTGAGCCATTAGGTGGAACTGACTTGAAGACAGAGTTTGGGGTAAATGCACAGTACATTAACATAGCTTAAGACAAACATTTACATAAAAAATACATTGGTTAACTCAAGGCTTGAGAATAGTTAACTTCAGGTGAAACCAGGTGTCATTATGGCAACACAGTATTTTAAGAGAAACCTCCTTTTAAAGTTGTAAAGAGATGGGGGAAATATATATATATATATATATATATATATATATATATATATATATATATATCACTAGTTTGTTTCCTTCTGCAGCTTAAGAGAGAGATAAAAATGTCTGACACTTGCAGCCTATTTCCTCCGTTTGGAGACCTCTGGACTTCCTGCTTGTTACCCTCTCATAAATAGATAGGAATCAATGGAAATAGTGAGAAATTTTATTTTCTTGGGCTCCAGAACCACTGCAGATGGTGAATGCAACCATGAAATTAAAAGATACTTGCTCCTTGGAAGAAAAGCAGAGAGACATTACTTTGCCAACAATAGTCTGTTTAGTCAAAGCTATGGTTTTTCCAGTAGTCCTGTATGGATGTGATAGTTGGGCTATAAAGAAAGCTGAGCACCAAAGAATTGATGCTTTTGAACTGTGGTGTTGTAGAAGACTCTTGAGAGTCCCTTGGACTTCAAGGAGATCAAACATGTCAATCCTAAAGGAAATCAGTCCTGAACATTCATTGGAAGGACCGATGCTGAAGCTGAAGCTCCAATATTTTGGCCCCTTGTTGCAGAGAACTGACTCATTGGAAAAGACCTTGATGCTGGGAAAGATTGAAAGGAGGAGGAGAAGGGGACAACAGAGGATAAGATGGTTGGATGGCATAACTGACTTGATGGACATGAGTCTGAGCAAGCATGAGTTGGTGAAGGACAGGGGACCCTAGCTTGCTTCAGGCAACGGGATCACAAAGAATTGGACAGGATGAAACATCTAAATGAACTGAACTCAATAAATTCTCAAGAGTTGGTGACTTAATTTATTTTCTTCTTGTCATGATCATGTTCCCTGCATCTTTGTATTGATATTTTCTCTTTAGTCAGGAAACATCTGCCAAAAAGCTTTGCAAACAATTCCAATGGTGCCAAAAAATGCAGATAAATATATACATATATTAGGGAATATATTAAGGAGCATAGGACATATATATAATATATGTTATGCAATATATACATGTGGAGATGGTTGGATAGCATCGCCGACTCAATGGACATGAACTTGGGCAAACTCCAGGAGAAAGTGATGGACAGGGAGGCCTGGAGTGCTGCAGTCCACGGGGTCGCAAAGAGTCAGACACGACTTAGCAACTGAACAGGAACAACAATGTATGGAGTAGTAAATGGCTCCCCACTCTGGTATTCTTATCTGGAAAATTCCATGGGCAGAAGAGCCTCTCTGGTCCACGAGGTCAAAATAGTCAGACTTGGCTGAGCGACTGAAAAATAAATCCTACTAGTGCAAGAACAGATATACATACTTAAAACATTTAAATTTATAAAATGCAGGTCTATATACTAATGAAGATTTATTTACAAACATAAAGGGGGAAATAAGCCAAAAATAAAATCCTCATGTTGATATTGATCTATACCAATTTCCACCTCTGCACATTTAACAAAGTGTCCTATAAGATATTCTGACCTAGTATAATATTTTATCATCCTATTCACATCCTCTCTTATGAATAGAATTGTGAAATGAATTTCCTAGGAATTCTCTCCTTCATATAAAGTCCTCTAGTTATTAAAATATGGAGTACTGGGGCAAAAGTGCAACAAAGATTGCATAAGCAAGTATAGCAGGATAATACTTATTTTTATAAAAAAGGAACAACTATATAGCCTTATCTTTAAAATATGATACTATTCTCAGGAAACCATCTTCAAATTTAATTTATATATATTTTTTTATTGCACAGCTGGTTTTGTACTACATGATACTTTATTATAAAATCATTAGCATTTCCATTTGCAATTTAATAAAAAATCTGGGACCAAATAAGAAATGTATTTTAAAAAATAAGTATGAGTATGAAAAAAAATCAAATTTGAATTCAAAAACCACGTGAATATTTTTCGTGGAGAAGATTTAGTGTTCAGTCGGTCATTTAAACTATTTACTGTCTATGTAAACCCGCAATACTGACCTCATGCCCAACCAACCCATGTCCTTGTTAAATGCTGAGGAGGAAAGAAGTGATCGTTTGTATTACTGAAGTTTCACTTCCAGTGGTTGAATAACATTGCTAGCAGTAGAAGCAAGCTGGAGATTTTGTAAAGAGCAGTTCAAAAGGCATAGATGACCCTCTTTGATGAGAGGCTGTTAACATTTCCTCAATAACCAGCTCTTAGCAGCTGCCTGGCTGTGAGGGCCACAAGGGTGCTAGAGATGAGGCAGTGGCCCAGGGCCTTTCTCATTCAACCCATCAGCAGTGGGGTAAATTATACACTTCACATCTCAATCTTAAAATTTGAAACATAAAGATAACTTCTGGAAGGCAGAAATGCCTGCTGTTGTTAAACTAGGTAGCAGTGTTTATATTCTTTCCAGTACAATATATTTATATTTCACGTTGTCTTTAACATGTATTATATAGTCTTATACTTAGTTCTTTACATCATAATTGTCCCAATTTTGAAGTTCCTCAGGGTAAGTCACAAATCCAAGTCCTCTTTATATGACTATTTTATAGTCACTGCACATAGGGCAATGACCAGAACATAGTAAATATTATATAAAATTGAGTATATTTAATCATTAATAAGGACATTTTCTTATAAAATCTGAATATAAACTCAATTAGTGACAGTATTAAAATAATCATATTATTTTTTCTATGGTGTTTTTTGCCATAGTAAATGTTTTAAATAATAATGTTAAACACAGGAGACGGAAGCATTTTAGAAAACATACTATGAACAAAATTTATCTGCTATGACACTGTAAAATCTATTATTCAAGGTAAATTAAGGGTTTAAGACTTGAAAAATAAGCAACTGCTTTATAAATCTTTTAATGTGTAAATTTGAAGTAGTCAATGAATACTTTTCAGACAAAGCACTTAGCAAGATGAAGATCAAACTCCTAAAATTCAAAATTTCACTGATAATAGAAAAAACAATACATATTATCATGTTGTGAATATTCATACCACATGGGGAGTAAACATGGGAGCTATTTACCTATCAAATTACTTTTTTGTCATATGCCACAAAATTAAATATTATAAAGCAATAAAATATAAATGCTGTCAAATTGTTTATGATGCATCATTTTCCATACTGATCATTTTATAATCAATTATGATAATTCCAACCCAAAACAAGTACAGAACAGGGTAGGGATATAACCATGGTGATAACAGTTTCATCTAATTTAAAGGAAAATCACTTTTATTATGATTCAATGGGGCAATAGTTGTTTTTTATTCCCCCCATGGTTTAATTGGGAAGAGCTGCTTTATAGCACTGTGTTAGTTTCTGCTGTACAACATAGTGAATAAGATATATATATATATATATACACACATATATATAAATTAAGAAGAGGTGGCAAGAATACACAGAAGAACTGTACAAAAAAGATCTTCACAACCCAGATAATCACGATGATGTCATCACCAACCTAGAGCGAGACATCCTGGAATGTGAACTCAAATTGGCCTTAGGAAGCATCACTATGAACAAAGCTAGTGGAGGTGATGGAATTCCAGTTGAGCTACTTCAAATCCTGAAAGATGATGCTGTGAAAGTGCTGCACTCAATATGTCAGCAAATTTGGAAAATTCAGCAGTGGCCACAGGACTGGTAAAAGTCAGTTTTCATTCCAATCTCAAAGAAAGACAATGCCAAAAAATGCTCAAACTACCGCACAATTGCACTCATCTCACACGCTAGTAAAGAAATGCTTAAAATTCTCCAAGCCAGCCTTCAGCAATATGCGAACCATGAACTTCCAGATGTTCAAGCTTATTTTAGGAAAGGCAGAGGAACCAGAGATCAAATTGCCAACATCTGCTGGATCATCGAAAAAGCAAGAGAGTTCCATAAAAACATCTATTTCTGCTTTATTGACTATGCCAAAGCCTTTGACTGTGTGGATCACAATAAACTGAGGAAAATTCTGAAAGAGATGGGAATACCAGACCACCTGACCTGCCTCTTGAGAAACCTGTCTGCAGGTCAGGAAGCAACAGTTAGAACTGGACATGAAAAACAGACTAGTTCCAAATAGGAAAAGGAGTACGTCAAGGCTACATATTGTCACCCTGCTTACTTAGCATATATACAGAGTCATCATGGAAAACGCTTGGCTCGAGGAAGCACAAGCTGGAATCAAGATTGCCGGGAGAAATATCAACAATTTCACACATGCAGATGATACCACCCTTATGGCAGAAAGTGAAGAGGAGCTAAGGAGCCTCTTGATGAAAGTGAAAGAGGAGAGTGAAAATGTTGGCTTAAAGCTCAACATTCAGAAAACTAAGATCATGGCATCCGGTCCCATCACTTCATGGCAAATAGATGGGGAACTGTGGAAACAGTGTCTGACTTTATTTTTCTGGGCTCCAAAATCAACTGCAGATGGAGATTGCAGCCATGAAATTAAGACACTTACTCCTTGGAAGGAAAGTTATAACCAACCTGGACAGCATATTAAAAAGCAGAGACATTATTTTGTCAACAAAGTTCCATCTAGTCAAGGCTATGGTTTTTCCAGTGGTCATGTATGGATGTGAGAGTTGGACTATAAAGAAAGCTGAGCACCAAAGCACTGATGCTTTGGAACTGTGATGTTGGAGAAGACTCTTGACAGTCCCTTGGACTGCAAGGAGATCCAACCAGTCCATCCTAAAGGAGATCAGTCCTAGGTGTTCATTGGTAGGAGTGATGTTGAAGCTGAAACTCCAATACTTTGGCCATCTGATGCGAAGAGCTGACTCACTGGAAAAGACCCTGATGCTGGGAAAGATTGAGGGTAGGAGGAGAAGGGGACGACAGAGGATGAGATGGTTGGATGGCATCACTGACTCAATGGACATGAGTTTGGGTGGACTCCGGGAGTTGGTGATGGACAGGGAGGCTTGGCTTGTTGCGGTTCATGGGGTCGCAAAGAGTCGGACACGACTGAGCGACTGAATTGAAGCGAAAAGCGCATAGTGGATATGATGAAATTCCAGCAGAACTTTTCAAATCCCTAAAGGATGTTGTCATCATCAAGGTTTTGCATTCATTGTGCCAACAAATCTAGAAGACCCAGCAGTGGCCACAGGACCGGAAAAGGTCAATCCTCATCCCAAACCCCAGGAATGGTAGGACCAAAGAACATGCTAATCATTGGACAATTGCACTCATCTCCCATGCTAGTAAGGTCATGCTTAAAAGCTTGCACTCTAGGCTTTAGCATTATGGGAACCATGAACTTCTAGATGTCCAAGGTGGGTTTAGAAAAAGAAGAGGAGCTAGAGATCAAATTGCCAAAATTTGCTGGATCATAGAGAATGTAAGGTGATTCCAGAAAAACATATACCTCTGTGTTATCGACTACAGTAAAGCCTTTGACTGGGTGGATCATGACAAACTGTGGAAAGTCTTTAGAGAAATGGGAATACCAGTCCATCTTACCTGTCTCCTGAGAAACCTGGATGCGTGTCAAGAAGCAACATTTAAAACCCTGTATGGAAAAACTGATTGGTTCAAGATCTAGAAAGGAGTATATGAGGGCTGTCTGCTGTTACCCTGAGCACATCATGAGAAATGCCAGACTAGATGAGTTACAAGCTGGAATCAAGATAGGTGTGAGTAACATCAACAACCTCAGATATGCAGATGATACCACCCTAATGGCAGAAAGCGAAGAGGAACTAAAGAGTTTCTTGATGAGAGTAAAGGAGGAGAGTGAAAGAGCCACCTTAAGACTAAATATTAAAAAAAAAAACAAAAAAAACTAAGATCATAGGATACAGAATCTATTCGCATTGCAAACAGAAGGGGAACAGGTGATAGTAGTGACAGATTTTCTCCTTTTGGGCTAGGAAATCACTGCAGATGGTGACTGCAGCTATGAAATTAGAAGACAATTGCTTCTTGGCAGGAACGTGATGACAAACCTAGACAGTGTGTTGAAAATCAGAGACATTACTCTGCCGACAAACATTCGTATAGTCAAGGCTATAGTCTTCCCAGTGGTCATGTAGGATTGTGAAATCTGCACTTTAAAGAAGGCAGAATGCCAAAAAATTGATGCCTTCAAACCATGGTGCTGAAGAAGACTCCTGAAAATCCCTTGGACAACAAGGAGATCAAACCAATCTTAAGGGATATCAACCCTTAATACTCACTGGAAGGACTGATGCTGAAGCTGAAGCTCCAGTATTTTGGGCATCTGATGTGAACAGACAACTCATTGGTAAAGTCCCTAAGGCTGGGAAAGATTGAGGGCAGAAGGAGAAGAGGGCATCATAGGATGAGATGGCTGGACAGCATCACTGATGCAATGAACGTGAAATTGGGCAAGCTCGGGTGATGGTGAGAGATAGGGAGGCCTAGGGTGCTGCAGTCCATGGGATCACAGAGATTCAGACACAACTAGGCAACTGAACAGCAAAAACAGTACATATCTCCCTTCCTTCTTGAGCCTCATTCCCTCTCCCTCATCCCACCAGAACAGGCCATCACAGAGCACCAGGCTGAGTTCACTGTGCTATATACCGGGTTCTCACCGGCTTTCTCTTTTACATATGGTAGTGTATGTAAAATTCCTGGGTTCAATTTCTGGTTCAATTCCCGGGTTGGGAAGATCTCTTGGAGAAGGCAACGGCAACCCACTCCAGTACTCTTGCCTGGATAATCCCAGGGACAGAGGAGCCTGGTGGGCTGACGTCTAAGGGGTCACACAGAGTCAGACACGACTGAAGTGACTTAGCAGCAGCAGCAGCAGTGTATGTATGTCAGTGCTACTCTCTCAATTCATCCCACTTTTCCCCCACTGTGTCCACACATCTATTCTCTATGTCTGAGTCTCTATTGCTGCCCTGCAAATAGGTTCATCCGTACCATTTTTCTAGATTGCACATATATATGCCAATATACGATATTTGTTTTACTTTCTGATTTTTTCCACTCTATGACAGACTCTAGCTCCATTCACAGTTCTACAAATGACCCAATTTATTCCTTTTATGGCTGAGCAATATTTCACTGGATATATGAACCATGGGCACATACTCAGATACTTAGTAGCTCAGTAATGTCTGATTCTTTGCGACTCCTTGGACTGTAGTCCTCCAGGCTTCTCTGTCCATGGAATTTTCCAGGCAAGAATACTGCAGTGGATTGCCATTTCTTCTGCCAGGGGATCTTCCTCACCCAGGGATCAAATCCATATCTTCTGTCTCCTTCATTAGCAGACGAAATTTTACCAGTGAGCCACCTAGAAAGCCATACATGTACCACATCTTCTTTATCAATTCAGTTTCTGTAAAGTTAAAGTTGACAATTAGACCCTGAAATGGTGTGATTCCACAATAGGAACTACAGCACTGCGGGTGTTCTTCTCTGTCACCCAATCCACAACAAAGGAGGCAAGAATACATAATGGAGAAAAGACTGTCTCTTAAATAAATGGTGTTGGGAAAAATGGACAGCTTCATGTAAGAGAATGAAATTAGGGTACTCCCTAAAAAATATTTATAGCATAACTTATTTTAAAACTTCTGCTTATTACATTTAGGTCGTTAATCCATTTTGAGTTTATTTTTGAATACCATACACCATACACAAAAATAAACTCAAAATGTATTAAAGACTTAAATGTAAGTAAGGGGCAATAGTTTTAAAATAAGCATTATAACATTGCACTTAAAAGCATATGTGATAGAGAAGAACCTCTACAGTGTTGTAGTTCTGTGTGGAGTCACACTATTTCAGGGTCTGTTTATCAGCTTTTACTTTACAGAAACTGAATTTCACCACAACATTCACAAATGAATAGACATTTAGGGAACAGTTCATGTGTTAATCAAAGTTGCACAACTCAGGACATTGGAATACAAGGGGAATGGTTATTTTCATAATTTTTTCATACTCAAAAATGTCAGCCATATTGAATGGCTTCTTCCTGATATCAAATATCCTAGGTGGTTACACAGTTTAGGGAGCTTCATATTAACAATGCAGGAATAAGTGCTGTGCTTTAACAATTCAGAACACTTAAAATCATTTATATTTCAAATATTTTCATTGTCTTCCCTTAGCAGTCTCCCCCTCAACCAAGCTAACATTCATTGCTTCAAGAGAAGTTTGGATTTATTCTAGAACAGACAATTTAATTGATTAATGGATTGTAAAATCCACAGCAAATAGAATAGCATGAAAACAAAAATATTTAAATACACTTTAAAAACATATTTTACTGTTAAGATTTATAGAAAAGTTGTAAAGACAGCAATAGTTGCAAAAGATAGTAGAAAACCAGTTTCTCCTGTTGTTAATATCTTATATCACCATGGTGCATTTGTCAAAATAAAGACGCTGGAATTAACACGTTAGTATTAACTGAACTGTAGATATTATGCAGATTTCACTTTTCTATTAAAATTCTCTTTTAATTTCAGGATCTGTTACAGGATCCCACATTCGATGTGTTTAAGATAATCTTTGCCAGATTTCTGAGCTCTAAAGTTACTATTTTTCTCTTTGCATAACCTCTCCTTGGGAAGCAAGTCCTTAAATCTACCTCACCTAGGGGTGGGGTTGGGGTGTGGGTGCAGGAGAAGGTGGAGGGCCTGGTAGTTAAGCATGTCTCCTGAAGGGAGCAGTATCTACATATGCTATTTTGAATTCTCCTTCAAAGAAGACTTGTCCTTTTTTAGCTCTCATTTGTTTATTTATTCAATCGTTTAAGTTAGTTGGCATTTTTGTTTAAAATATTACCCCAGCTATATCAAGATATAATTTATATATAATATTTTATAAGTTCAAGGGGTAAAAATGAAGACTTGATACTTAAATATTGTGAAATGATTATTACAATAGGGTTAGTTAACATTTCCTTCACCTGTGTATTTACCATTGTGTGTGTATGTTTGTGTGTGTGGTGAGAACATTCAAGACCTAACCTCTCAGCAGCTTTCAATCACATAACATCAATATTATTTTAACTATAGTCACCAGGCGGTACATTAGATCCCAGAACTTACTCAACTTATAACCAGAAATGTGTATTCTTTGGCCAACATCTCCCATTTCTTCCACCCCTCAGCCCCTGGTGACCACCATCCTTTCTTCTGCTGCAATGTATATGACTGTGAGCTGGATTTTTAAAGTGATAGGAAATATAAGAAACCTCGAATAGCCAAAGCAATCTTGAGGAAGAAGAATGGAACTGGAGGAATCAACCTGCCTGACTTCAGGCTCTACTACAAAGCCACAGTCATCAAGACAGTATGGTACTGGCACAAAGATAGAAATATAGATCAATGGAACAAAATAGAAAGCCCAGAGATAAACCCACGCACATATGGACACCTTATCTTCGACAAAGGAGGCAAGAATATACAATGGAGAAAAGACAATCTCTTTAACAAGTGGTGCTGGGAAAACTGGTCAACCACTTGTAAAAGAATGAAACTAGAACACTTCCTAACACCATACACAAAAATAAACTCAAAATGGATTAAAGATCTAAACGTAAGACCAGAAACTATAAAACTCCTAGAGGAAAACATAGGCAAAACACTCTCCGACATAAATCACAGCAGGATCCTCCATGACCCACCTCCCAGAATATTGGAAATAAAAGCAAAAATAAACAAATGAGACCTAATTAAAATAAAAGCTTTTGCACAACAAAGGAAACTATAAACAAGGTGAAAAGACAGCCTTCAGAATGGGAGAAAATAATAGCAAATGAAGCAACAGACAAACAATTAATCTCAAAAATATACAAGCAACTTCTGCAGCTGAATTCCAGAAAAATAAACGACCCAATCAAAAAATGGGCCAAAGAACTAAACAGACATTTCTCCAAAGAAGACATACAGATGCCTAACAAACACATGAAAAGATGCTCAACATCACTCATTATTAGAGAAATGCAAATCAAAACCACAATGAGGTAACATTTCACACCAGTCAGAATAGCTGCTATCCAAAAGTCTACAAGCAATAAATGCTGGAGAGGGTGTGGAGAAAAGGCAACCCTCTTACACTGTTGGTGGGAATGCAAAGTAGTACAGCCACTATGGAGAACAGTGTGGAGATTCATTAAAAATCTGGGAATAGAACTGCCATATGACCCAGCAATCCCACTGCTGGGCATATACACCGAGGAAACCAGAATTGAAAGAGACGCGTGTACCCCAATGTTCATCGCACCACTGTTTACAATAGCCAGGACATGGAAGCAACCTAGATGTCCATCAGCAGACGAATGGATAAGGAAGCTGTGGTACATATACACAATGGAATATTACTCAGCCATTTAAAAAAATACATTTGAATCGGTTCTACTGAGATGGATGAAACTGGAGCCCATTATACAGAGTGAAGTAAGCCAGAAAGAAAAACACCAATACAGTATACTAATGCATATATATGGAATTTGAAAGATGGTAACGATAACCCTATATGCGAGACAGAATAAGAGACACAGATGCATAGAACAATTTTATGGACTCTGAGGGAGAAGGTGAGGGTGGGAGGTTCTGGGAGAATAGCATTGAAACATGTATATTATCATATGTGAAACAGAACACCATTCCATGTTCGATGCATGAGACAAGGGCTCAGGGCTGGGGCAATGGGATGACCCAGATGGATGGGATGGGGAGGGAGGTGGGTGGGGGGTCCAGGAAGGGGAACACATGTAAACCCATGGCTGATTCATGTCAATGTATGGCAAAAACTATTACAATATTGTAAAGTAATTAGCCCCCAACTAAAATAAATAAATTTATAAAAAAAAATAAAAATAAAAAATAAAGTGATAGGATACAATTTCACTTAATATAATGCCCTCAAAGCCCATCCATGTCATCACAAATGGCAAGATTTCCTTCTTTATCATGGCTGAATAATATTTCATTGTTTGTGCAAAATATCTCCTTTATTCATCTGTAGAGAGACCCTTTGTTTCCATATCTTGGCTATTGTGAATAACTCTGCAACAAACATGGGAGTGCAGATGTCTATTAATGACTTCATTTTCTTTGCTATACACTCAGAAGTGGGGTTACTGGATCATATGGTGGTTCTATTTTTCACTTGATGATGAACCTCCATCATGAAGTGTTTTCCATAGTGGCTGGAACATCTCACATTACTACCTGCAGTGCACTAGAATTCCTTTTTTTCCACGTCCTATCTCTTGTCTTTTGATGGTAGCCATTCTAGTAAGTGCAACTTTACATTTCTAACAGGTATAAAGTAATATCTCATTGTTATTTGGATATGTACTTTCCTGATGACTGTTGATGTTATTTTTGATGTTGAGCACCTCTTCATATATTTGTTGGCCAACTGTATGTCTTCTTTGGAAATTTGTTTATACAATACAATATAGAGTATTTTTTTCTTGCTTTTGACCTTTATGAGTTTCTTATATACTTTGGATGATCACCCTTATCAGATTGATGTGAGGTTTGCAAATATTTTCTCCCATTTCATTGATTGTCTTTTCATTTTTCTGATTTTTTAATTTTGCTAAAATTTAATTGCTCTTTTCTTATCAATTCACTCATACTTCTTTTTGCAACTCATACCAATTTATGAAATATATATTTTATTAATTTATAAAGTATTTGACAAATGCTAACAAATATTTCTGATGGTGAGATTTAAAGTGATACTTTATTCTTTGCATTCTTCTCTATCATGTGAGTTTATTTTTAAAATGAGCATTTATCACTTGTTAAAAAATTCTAACGTTATAATTTAAAAATGTCACTCAAAATCCAAAATGAAGAGCATTTTTCTCTAATAGAAGGTTGAAATGTCTTTATTCAAAGCCCATAATCAGAAAGGTCAGGGAAAATTAGTAATTGCATTTGTATTTACAAGATTTTAAACAATTACTCAGAAGTAGGCTAATTTTATTAACTTTGTGCTATGTTGAGTTTAATTATTTTCTTGAATGTGTCGTGTAGATTATTATTTGTCAGTTGATTGTAGAATTGAACATTTTAATCACTTCTACTTTATTCAAGGAAGGAAGACTTGAAAATGAGTTTTTATGAAGTCTAAATTTAGAGACATTAAGCTTTATTTGTTACATAGGAATATTTTTCTTATTGACTCATCATACACATATACACAAACACACACATACACACAAAGCATGAAGTTTCAGTCAATGGATTGAATCAGGCCAAATTAAAACTTTACCTTTAAAGTTGTAAAGAGACTAGACTTAATTTTTCTCACCACAAAAACGAGATGATAGTGATGTGAAGTGATAGAGAGGTTAGCTAAAGCTGAGTGCTAATCGTATATTGTATAAATGTAACAAATCAAAAATTTATACACCTTAAATTTACACAGTGATACATATCAGTATCTCAACTAAAAAAAAAAGACAGGAAAAAAAATCACAGAAAACATGTACACATATACACACAAAAACAAAGTAAGCTAGTATTGTTATCTTTAGGACAAATTCTAATGCCAGAATTGTGATATTTCCTACTGTATTGTTTCCAATAGTATGAGTTGGTATGTTTCTTTATTTTTTGAGGTCCTACCATTTTATTATATTCATTTGGTACAGATTTGTTTCATTTATCTTGCTCAGGACTTAGTATAATATTTCAAAATTAAAAATTATTATTAATCTCTAGCAAAGCATTCTCTATCATGATAGAATGTGTACTTTGCCCATTTTATCTATATGTTTATTTTGTAAGTCATTTTAGAAATATGGAAGACCAACTCACCCTGCTGTCTCAAACTCTGAAATTTGTTTTTTTCATCTTCTATCTCATAACATTGATTTCTGGGCTTCTTCCCTATGTAAATCTTCAGTCTGTTTTCCCATATGAATTTTAAGTCTACAATGTAAGCAGACAATGTTTAAATATATATATATATATATATATATATATATATATATATTACTGCATAGTATATGACTTCATTGTATATATTTTGGGCACCTGTTCATATGATCACTATTTTTCTTTTGAAATTTCTCTGAAGCTTAATTAGCATATGATTTAAAACATAATTTTTGTAATATCCATTTTAATATACCACTGCACTAAGCAGTCATACAGGTTCAGCTTACAACTATTGCAAGATTACTTTTTAGATATGTAACACTATCTTTCTTAACACAAAATTCACCTGAAAACTTAAAAGAACAGTTATATAGAAACAGATTGCTTTAATTTGCATGACACAACTTACACGTGTGTGTGTGTTCAGTCTCTCAGTCATGTCCGATTCCGGAGATGGCAATGGCAACCCGCTCCAGTGTTCCTTCCTGGAGAATCCCAGGGACAGGGGACCCTGGTGGGCTGCTGTCTATGGGGTCGCACAGAGTTGGACACGACTGAAGCGACTTAGCAGCAGCAGCAGCATGTCTGATTCTGTGACCTCATAGACTGTAGCCTGCCAGACTCCTCTGTCCATGGAATTCTCCAGGCAAGAATACTTT
Organism: Giraffa tippelskirchi; assembly: GCF_054371585.1. NCBI lineage: Eukaryota > Metazoa > Chordata > Mammalia > Artiodactyla > Giraffidae > Giraffa > Giraffa tippelskirchi. Next base: position 68,966,434 of record NC_137279.1, read on the forward strand.
TGTGGGTTACCACGTCCTCTCCCATGGGATCATACCAACCCAGGATCGTACCCAGGTCTCTCGCATTGCTGGCAGATTGAGCCACCAGGGAAGCCCAAGAATACTGCAGTGGGTAGCCTATCCCTTCTCCAGGGAATCTTCCTAATCCAGAAATCGAACCAGAGTCTCCGGTACTGCAGGCAGATTCTTTACGAGCTGAACTACGAGATAGTTTACAAGTATATATTAAGAAGAAAATAAGGGTAAATAAATTGGATAAATGTTTCTAAAATGTCTTCAGTCAGAGTTAACTTTTTCTGAAACATTTTTATCTCAGAGTTGTCCTTGTTTTCTTTGTCCACACAACTTTCTCTTCTAGGGCATTAAGAGAGATAAATATTTAGCCTCCCTTAAAAGAGCCCTCTGCTCCTAGTCATCTCCTCTAGTCAATAAACAGTCAGTTCTACCAGAAGGTGTTGAAAAATGGCTTTAGAACAACAGCCACAACATACATTTCTATCTAAAATTGTTCTATATACAGATTGCTATTAGAATATTGAAGGTTTTTGTTAGCCAGTCATAATACCAAGGGCAAAGGCAATGGCACCCCCACTCCAGTACTCTTCCCTGGAAAATCCCATGGATGGAGGAGCCTGGTAGGGTGCAGTCCATGGGGTCTCTAAGAGTCAGCACGACTGAGCAACTTCATTCTCACTTTTCACTTTCATGCATTGGAGAAGGAAATGGCAACTCACTCCAGTATTCTTGGCTGGAGAATCCCAGGGACGGGGGAGCCTGGTGGGCTGCCGTCTATGGGGTCGCACAGAGTCGGACACGACTGAAGTGACTTAGCAGCAGCAGCAGCATAACACCAAGATTAACATTATTATTATCACAGAATTGACAGCAGCAATTTTATGATGGTCTTACTAATTGTATCATTAGTTTAGTGATACTGATATTTTAGGGAAAGTGTTCATTTGTGGACCTTTGACACATGATGTATGCATGAATAAAACCTCATATTAAATCGTGTATTTTTTATAATAATCCATAATTGACAATGTTTTATCACTACTTCAGTAAAAAAGTATGATAAAATCAGCTAAATACTATTTATAATTTTTATCTCCCTCTATGCCTGTGTGCTAAGTCGCTTCATTCGTGTCCTGTTCTTTGTGATCCTATAGACAGTAATATGCCAGACTCCTCTATCCATGGGATTCTCCAGGCAGCATACTGGATAGGGTTGCCATGCCTTTCTTCAGGGGATCTTCCCCACCCAGGGATCGAACCGACATCTCTTGCATCTCCTGCATTGGCAGGCTGGGTCTTTACCACTAAAATGACCTGGGAAGCCTTATCTCCCTCTGGTGAAAGTGAAGCTGCTCAGTCGTGTCCGACTCTTTGTGATCCCATGGACTGTAGCCCAGCAGGCTTCTCTATCCATGGAATTTTCTAGGCAAGAGTACTGGAGTGGGTTACCATTTCCTTCTCCAGGGGATCTTCCCGACTCAGGGATAGAACCCGGGTCTCCCACATTGCGGTCATACGCTTGACCACCTGAGCCACCAGGGAATCCCAAAATACCCTCTTTCTTTCTGTTAAGTGTTCATTAGGTTTTGTGAAATAAAGTTCAATATTTTGAAATATAAACTAAATTTCAGAAGAATCAATCTAATTAAAATAGTTTCCAGAATACAAAATTTTAAAAATCTATCCTTAAAAATTCACAGATGCATTTTCTTTGTGATAATAATTAGAGATATTTGTTCTGATTGTGCCTTGTTTATTTAAAACATTGATTTAATTGTCGGGAGCCGCATTAGGCATTACTGACAAAATGGAGGCACGGCCCCAACCCCCTCTCCTCATCCCGCAGGCACGGTCCCAGGATGAAGGAGTTAGATCTTGTGATTCTGACTTGTCCTTTCCTTCCTCCGGTTGAGTTGGCTAGAAAGAATGTTATAATCCATAAAGTTAACTATTGACATTTGTTCTGTAGTACTTCGATGTTTCATATTTTTGTGTTCTTTCAAATATTTTCCTTTGTGAAAATAAAACCAATTACTTTGCCCAGCTTTGTGTAGTTTTATCCAGTCTTGTAAAACTAAAACATTCATGTATGAATTCTACAAAATTCATGTATAAATAAAATTTTCATGCTATACAATTTTGTTAGTACCATTCATTTCAAAACTCTAAGTATAATAATTTGATTTTTTTCTACATTAAATTTAATGAATAAATGTCTGAAGGAAGACTGATATGCAGACATACTTCTTTGTAGAACATCTGCATAACTTAAGTGTGCACAGGATTTGTTTTTATACTTAAATTCTTTGAAGTACTATTAGAAGTATTTACTTTTTTGAAAGACTTTGATACTTGGTAAGGTATTTGTATATGCAAAATTAGATCTTTTTTTGTAATCTCAGAAAATTGTACTTCCTGTATACTATTATTATTTAAATTTTTTAAAAAACTTTTTCTTTGGGAAAAATTAATATCATGTATTTGGCTGTGTTTTTTCTTTACAATATACTCAATTCTTCATTCGATATATTGTCTCTAGGCAATTACCAGCTTTTCTTTCCGGTCCTCCAGAGCATTAATTATTCTTGCCTGATTCATCAAAATTTACTTTTACTTCAACTTTATTTTCCTTTTTTTTAATTGATGTGAAATTCACATAACATCATATTAAACATTTTAAAGTGAATAATTCAGTGGCATTTAATTTATTTACAATGCTGTACAACTACTTCTTGAACTAGTTACAAAACATTTCATCACCCCAAAATAAAACTTTGTATTCATTAAGCAATTATTCCCTATTTACGTATCCTCCTATTCCCTGACAACCATCCATCTGCTTTCTGTCTCCACTATACTGATGACATGTTCTAGATGTTTATAATCTCAATAAAATCATTCAATATGTGGCTTTTTGCATCTTGACTCTCACTTAGTATAATGTTTTCTACCTCCATCTATGTCTTTAGCATATATCAGTATTTAATTCCTTTTTTGCTTGAGTAATATTCCATGGTATTTAAATATACTACAATTTGTCTATTCATTTATCCATTGATATTTGAGCTGTCTCCATACTGACATTTTGGCTATTGCAAATATTGTTGCCATAAACATCAATGTACAACTATTTGTTTGAATATATGATTTCAGTATGTTGGGTTATACAGCTTAGGAGTGGAACTTCTAGTCGCATAGTAATTCTGGTTTTAACTTAAGGACACTCAAAGATCCCTTGGAGGAGCAAATGGCAACCTACTCCAGTATTTGCATCTGGGAAATCCCATGGACAGAGGAGTCAAGCGGACTACAGTCCATGGGGTTGTAAGGAGTCAGACACGACTAAGAACATGCAAAAGCAACTATTTTTGATAGCAGCAAACAAAATCATTTTACATCCCCACTAGTGTTCCACAAGCACTCTGATATCTCCACGTACTTTCCAACACCTGTTATTTTCCATTCTTTTGATTATAGTCATCATAGTGGGTGTTTCACCTCAAAGTTTTACTTTATAATTTGATCATTTTATTTTACAGAATTCATCATTGCTGTAGACAAAAACCTATGTAGTTGGTAAAATCATGTTTCCTATGGTGGCTATCTTCAAAGAAAGGGTTGTTTAGAATCTTCTTCAAAGTTTGTGCTTCTACAGACACATAGGATTTTTCCAATCACTTATATATAGTCAAGCACAATATCTGATGGGGAAAAAATGGCCTGCCTGTCAATAATGACTGATTTTTTTTCACCCTCGGTGCTATAGTTAATTCTAGAGTCAGTTACTGCAAATTATTTGATGAGGAATTTAATGGACTGAAAAAACTTAGGAGTGATTCTGTGATTTTAGGTATTATATTCAAGTGCTTAAACTCTCTAATTTTTCTGTATGGTATAAGATAGTGGTCAGTTTTTTTCTTTATTTTTTATTTTTATTTTTTCACGTGGCTGGCCAGTTTTTGCAGCACCATTTATTAGACTATCATTCTCCATTGTGTATTCTTAGCTCCTTTGTCATAAATTAATTGACCAAGTGCATAATTTACTACAGTGCCTAGTACATGTACTAAAATAGCATTGGTAGTAGTACTAATTCCAGTAATCACCACAGTCCTTATAAAATAAATAGTCTGTGGATAATATTATCCATAATCCAGATTTAAAATACAGCATATTGTTTATCCCAACAAATTGCTGTAAAAATTAATACAGTACAATGTCAGATACATAACAAATATCATATATTAAAACATATAAATGGAATCTAGAAAGATGGTACTGATGATGGTACTATTTGCAGTGCAGCAATGGAGATACAGACATAGAGAACGCACTTAGGGGCATGGGTGGTGGGGAGGAAGAAGAGGGTGAGACAAATGGAGAAAGTAGCATGGAAGCATACACACTACCATACAGATAGGCAATGGGAATTTTCTGTATGACTCAGAGAACTCAAACCAGGGCTCTGTAACGACCTAGAGGGGTGGGAAAGGATGAGAGATGGGAGGGAGGTTCAAGAAGGAGGAGACATATGTTTATCTATGGCTAATTCATGTTGATGTATGGCAGAAACCAAAGCAATATTGTAAAGCAATTATCCTCCAATTAATCTTTCAAAGAACTAATCCTTTTAGAGAGAGAATAGCATTGAAACATATACATTACCCATATGTAAAATAGATAGCCAGTGGGAGTTTGATGTATGACGCAGTACACTCAAAGCACCCTCATCCATGTCAAAGGGGATGAGATGACAACCTGGAGGGATGGGATGGGGAAGGAAGTGGGAGGGGGGGTTCAGGAGGGAGGGGATACATGTATGCCTATGGCTGATTCATATTGATGTATGGCAAATCCATCACAATATTGTAATTATCCTCCAATGAAAATAAATAAAATTAAAAAAAATAAATACAAATAAAAAAATGATAAAAAATCAGATACATAAATATGAGGGTGTGTTTATGTATTTGCAAGCCAGCACACAGACAGAAGTGTGGAGCATTAAATGGCTTTTAGTTTCCAGTATTTCCCTGTTGAATCACAACTTGTTATTTTCCCAAATGCAAATCCATGTAGCTCAGAGCTGAGAAAGTTTTTTTCTTTAATATAAATTTATTTATTTTAATTGGTGGCTAATTACTTTAAAAATTGTAGTAGTTTTGCCACACATTGACATTAATTCACCACGGGTGCACATGCGTTCCCCATCCTGAACCGCCCTCTCACCTCCTTCCCCATCCCATCCCTCTGGGTCATCCCAGTGCACCAGCCCCTAGCACCCTGTCGCATGCATAGAACCTGGACTGCCAATTCATTTCAGATATTAAAATATATATGTTTCAATGCCACTCTCCCAAATCATCACTCCCTCGACCTCTCCCAGAGAGTCCAAAAGACTGTTCTATACATCTGTGTCTCTTTTGCTGTCTTGCATATAGGGTTATCATTACCATCTTTCTAAATTTCATATATATGCATTAGTATACTATATTGGTGTTTTTCTTTCTGGCTTACTTGACTCTGTATAATAGACTCCACTTTTATCCACCTCATTAGAACTGATTCAAATGTATTCTTTTTAATGGTTGAGTAATATTCCATTGTGTATGTGTACCATAGCTTCCTTATCCATTCGCTTGTTGATGAACATCTATGTTGGTTCCATATCCTGGCTATTATAAACAGGGCTGTGATGAACATTGGGGTACACGTGTCTCTTTCAATTCTGGTTTCCTGGGTGTATATGCCTAGCAGTGGGATTGCTGGGTCATATGGCAGCTCTATGTCCGGTTTTTAAAGAAATCTCCACACTGTTCTCCATAGTGGCTGTACTAATTTGCATTTCCACCAACAGTGTAAGAGGGTTCCCTTTTCTCCACACCCTCTCCAGCATTTATTGCTTGTAGACTTTTGGATAGCAGCCATTCTGACTGGCATGAAGTGGTACCTCATTGTGGATTTGATTTTCATTTCTCTAATAATGAGTGATGTTGAGCATCTTTTCATGTGTTTGTTAGCCATCTATATGTCTTCTTTGGAGAAAGTTTTAAAAAAGCTGACAGGTAAGGAGACTGTGAGAGTTTGCAGTTTCATGGTTTTACAAGATGAACTTCACTGATCTATCAGGAACACTTTTGGGAGGAAAGTCATGAAAATGTTCGAAATGTGTTAGGAAACCTGGTGTCCATGTTGGGGACAAGAATATCAGGTTGGTAGTCAGGAGGTTCTGGAATTAATCCAAAATGTACTACTTTATAAACTGCAAAGTTTGGCAATTATTAGCTTCCTAAACTCAGCTTTTCTTGCTTTGATTTATGGACAAAAATGATTGCTGTACAAGATTGTTGAGGATGAAGCAAATTTAAACTATGGTATCTTCATATAGATACACATCATATTTTTAATAGTCAACAAACAATATCTCCATTTTTTATAACAAAATAAGTAAAAATGGCCTGTGACTTCAGTAGTTTGGTAGCTTGTTTTACTTTGATTTGTTTTAAATGATACCAGTAATGGACAGGTTTCCATAAATACCAATATCGGTTATCTATAGTTACATTAAATATCTATGCCCCTAAAGCATTGATTTTTTTTCTACTATCTATAACACTGAACAATAATTTAGATGGATACCTTTGATTACTTATTTAATCCCCCAACACATTGTTGATTTGTTCAGATTTTCTACTTTTTCATGATATGATCTTGGTAGATTATAAAAGAATAAAATATTTAGGAATAAAGTTAAATATGAAGATTGAATACTTGTACACTGAAAACTTCAAAATGTATAGAAAATATTAAAGAATATATTAAAAATGATAAGACAATCTATGTTCATGAACTTGAAAACTTAACATTGGTAAAATGTACATACTACTCAAAGGAATCTGGAGGTTCAATATTATCTCCATCAAAATCCTGACAATATTTTTTATAGATAAGGAAAACAAATGTATAACGTTTATATGGAACCACACACACACACACACAAATAACCAAAGCAATCTTGAGAAAGAAGAATAAGGCCAGAGAGATCAAACTTCCTGACTTTAAAACATATTTTAAAGCTACAGTAATTAAAATGGCATGATCCTGACATAAAGACAGACATACAGACAAATGGAACAGAAGAGCTAACCCAGAAATATGCCCACATATCTACAGTCAAGTGATCTTTGATAGGGCATCAAGAACATACACTGAAGAAGGACAATTTCTTCAACAAAAGGTGTTGGGAAAATTAGATACTTATGTGTAAAAGATTAAATTTGGACCTTTAGCTTAAACTATACACAAAAATCAACTCAAAATTTATTAATGACTTAAATGCAAGCTGTAAAACTACTAGAAGAAAAATCACAGAGAAAGTTTCTTGACATTAGTCTCAGCAATGATTTCCTGGAAATGACATAAAAAACACAGGCAAGAAAGGTAAAAATGGGCAAGTGAGACAATTTCAAACCAAACAAAACTTTTGTACAATTTATGAAACAAGAAATAAAATAATTAAGAAACAGAATGAAAAGGTAACCTACAGAACAGGAGAACACATATACAAATCATGTATTTGATAAGCGTCTAATACCCATAACATATAAGAAACTTCTACAACTCAAGAGCAAAAAAAAAAAAAAGTGTTTGAATAAACATTTGTCCAAAAACAACATACAGATATCCCCTAAGTACATGAAAAGGAGTTCAGCATCACTACTCATCAGAGAAATGCAAATCAAAACCACAATGAAACATCACTACACATAAATTTGGGGAGAACTAATATTTTCATTATAGAAAATTTTTCTAGGAATATCATTTGATTTGTCATGTTTTCTTAATGCTGCTAAATGAATTTTTATAATTTTCTCCATAAAGATTTTGCATACCTATTGTTACAGTCATCCCTAGATAAACTATATTACTGTATTTGTGTTGTAACTGCATTTCTATCAACTATAATAAATGTCTTTTTAAAACTCATGTTTGTAAATATTTGTAGTCAGTGAATAAAGCAACTGCTTTTATATATTGCTTCTAATATAATCCTACCCTAGTAAATCCTTTTATTTTTTTCTAAGTATTCTTTTTTTCTTCCTACTGTTCTATAGGTTATTTTTAATCTATTTATTTTTGGGGGGAGGATATTTACTTTACAATATTGTGATGGTTTTTGCCATACATCAACATGAATCAGTCACAGATAACTTATGTATATTCTATTGGTTTTTATATTATGTTTCCTATGCATGAGTTTGGTTTTTGTACTTTCAGTCCTTATATCTCCATTCCAGTGTGTGCATGCTAAGTCACCTCAGTTGTATCTGACTCTTTGCGATGCTATGGACTGGCCAGCCAGACTCCTATGTTCTTGAGATTTTCCAAGCAAGAATACTGGAAAGTGAAAATGAAGTCGCTCAGTCGTGTCCAACTCTGCGACCCCATGGACTGTAGCCTACCAGGCTCCTCCATTCATGGGATTTTCCAGGCAAGAATACTGGAGTGGGTTGCCATTTCCTTCTCCAGGGGACAATTACGACCCAGGGATCAAACCCATGTCTTTTATGTCTCCTGCAGTGGCAGGCGGATTCTTTACCACTAGTGCCACCTGCATGGATTTTCTCCATTCCAATATTAGACAGTAAAGGTGAGCATCTTTGTCTTATTATGGATACTAAAGTAAATTAGCGATACATTTTTTTTAATTTTTTAATTTTAATTGGAGGCTAATTACTTTACAATATTGTAGTAGTTAGCAGAATGTTCACTGGGGATTTATGGTAGATAAGAAAATTCTCTACTCTCTCTTGTTATTGAACAGCTTATAACATTAATGAAGATTTTTGTTTTTAATCAATCTTTCCATAATTACCTAAGTTGATCATATTGTTTTTACATTTAATTTTATTTAGATAATATCTAGTTGTTAACTGACTTGGATTTCTGTTATAAACTTAATGTCATTATGCTGTCAACTATAAAATATAGTCACAACCTGAAAGTTGAGAGTTATATTTTTTCTGTAAGAATTCTTAGGACTTCAAGCGTGGAGGCAGAATCTCACGTAACCCTGAGAAACTGCTCTGAGGAGGCAGGAGAGGGAGTTAGGTTATATAGAAGTTTGCAACGAAGAGGGACAGATATTCTGAACATCAAAGATTATTATTAAGGAAACCAGATATCTCAAGTTAAGGAATTTAGCTCTCTTCTATGTATGTAAAGATGCAAGCAACTGGGTTCACTGAATCCATTCCTTTCATATGTATCTCAGCTACCTGGGGCCAATATCCTGCTTCTTGATTTTATTACACCCTTAAGTTCCTTGCTCACTGTAGGGAGTGACTGATGGCTGCCAGATCACAGGCATTGTCTTGGGGCCCTGCAGGCTCAGAAATCCACATTTGGATGCTGGAAATCACTGATGGCTGTTACATCTTTGTTTATTGGTATGGCAGGAAATATCCCATTTCACAATATTTCTCCTGTCTTCCTTTGAACTCAGGTTGCCGGTAGGCAGGGGTTATAGGGTCACTATATAGCTTTCCCAATCCTGTGTTTGAGTCTCTGCGAAAATGCAGGTGATAGTAGCTGATTTCAATGCTACATCAAGCAGTGAACAAATAAGCTGTGCTTGTTCTCATGTGGTTTGCTTCATTTACTTCCACGAGCTATACATTTCGCTTTAAAAGAATAAATTACATTGACCCTCATGTTTTGATAGGAAGTGTTCTCATTAAAATTCTTCTCTATTTGATTCACCTGTTATTTGTAAGTGTTGCATCATAAATTTCTAAATTTGTAAGCATTCTTAATCCAATTATTTTGGGGTATTTATTTTTTAATTAATTCCATTGTAGATAGAGAACTTCACCTACATGGTAGTTGTTTCTTTTTATTTGTAAAGATATTTTGTGAGCATGATACTTTGGTATGTGTTTTCTGAAGTTGGGTGTAGTTATTTATGGGTATCCATTAAATCAAGTTTATTACTTACCTTGTTCAAGTCTTCTCTACTGGTTTATGCTATTTTACAAATAACTGGGAAAATGCAATTAAAAACAAAATCTTCTCTCCGTCCAGAAGATCCTTCCACAAAGGTAGAATAGAAAGAAGACAGCTTTATCATTGAATACACAGGAAATGTGATGTGCATCACAGGGGTTCACTGAGACCATGCAAAGACACATAAAAATCTAACCCTTTTATAAGCCAAGCAGGCACAACCCATTGTGTACATGTTTTCAAGATAAACAGTAACTAGTCCCCCAAGTAAGAGGACTTGACAATACCATGTGCCACACAGTCACCTTAGATTTACTTGGTAACTGGGAGACCAGCTGTGTTAGTTAACTGACTTTATCCAAAGGAAAAACAAACTTCTCATCTTCATGACAGGAAGTACTACAGGAGTGAGATGTCTAGCTGGGGCATTTTCTTTCTTAATAATTATATTTCAAAGACATAGCTTCCTAGTTCTTGAGAAAGATATGCCTGAGTTTTAAAGCTAAAAGATGCTTGAAAAAGTGAAAGTGTTACTCATTCAGTTGTGACCCCATAGACAGTAGACTGCCAGGCTACTCTGTCTATGAAATTTTCAGGCAAGAATACTGCAGTGGGTTGCCATTCCCTTCTGCAGGGGATCTTCCCCAAATGATTATATTTCAAAGACATAGTTTCCAGTTCCTTGAGAAAGACATGCCTGAATCTTAAAGCTGAAAGATACTTATTTACTTCAAAAAGATTTACATAGATTTCAAAGAGAAAGAAAAAGAACTTATATTTTTTCTAAAGTAAAAACTCTAAGAAAAGGGAGAGGGAGAATTTAATTTTTCTTTCTTTTAATTTGTATTTGTCCTTATAATGTCAAGGATTGAGAGAAGTTTATAAAAACCACATACCATATTGTTGTAATTCTTTATTTTGGGGGGAGAGGTCTGTTTTCCTCTCTTTTATATTTGGTTTTCTTTTATAGTCACACCATCTTAGAATTGTTACAGCTTTCTGATCAGTTAAATATTTTGTAAATGTATAGATGGCTCAGATGGTAAAAAATCTGACCGCAGTGAGGGAGAACTGGGTTCAATTCCTGGGTTGGATTGGGAAGATCCCTTGGAAAAGGGAATGACAACCCACTCTAGTATTCTTGCAAGAAGAATTCCATGGACAGAGGAGCTCAGTGGGCTACAGTCCATAGGGTCACATAGAGTCAAACACGACTGAACAACTGATACAGTCATAAACTTGGTTTTGCAAATCTATTTATATAAGGTAAAAATATATTTTCTAACTTATTATTAAAATTTTCAATTTTTATATTTTCCAACATCATAATTTCAAATATTTCAAGTTTATTTGTATTGAAGTATTTCTTAATGAAAAAATATAAAGCTGATTTTTTAATGTAGAATTTTAGTACCATTAATTCCATTCCTTTGGGATTACTAATGTATTTTGACTTTGATTTGTTTCTATCATTTTATCTTCTGCCTTCTATGTATTCTGTTTTTTAAATTTTATTGAAATATTTTAAAACATACATAAAAGTCATACAACATAAATATGAAGTTTCATCAATTATCTGTGTAACACTACTTCAGTCAAGAAATAGATTATTCCCAACACTCCCAAACCCCCCATATCTCCATGTTGCCCCATGTTTCCTATTCAATAACAGCCTTTCCCTCAAGGCTATAGAGAATCCATACCCTGAATAATGTGGTAATTACTTCCTTGTGTGTTTTGTTTTATAATTTTAAACATGGAATCCCAAAAGAGTTTGTCTTTTTCATCTTTTCTGAATTTATACAAAAAAAAATCAAACATTGCATATTTTTTGCCTTTCATGTTTATTATTTTCCTCAAAAATTTTTAAGATTCACTCTTGATGTGTGAGCAGCTTTCCTAAATTCATTTTTAGCTTTCTCTCATATTCAATTGGGGAAAAGGACCCAGATCATTGATCCCTTTTAGAGTTGGTCAATATATGAGTTGTTTTCGGCATTGTTGCCCTTCAGTCCCCCAGTTCTGACCAACTTTTTGTGACCACATGGACTGCAGCACACCAGGCATTTCTGTCCTTCACAATCATCCAGAGTTTGCTCACACTCATGTCCATAGAGTCAGTGATGCCATCCAGTCATCTCATCTCTGTCGTCTGCTTCTCCTCCTCCCTTTAATCTTTCCCAGCATCACAGTCTTTTCTAACGAATTGGCTCTTTGCATCAGGTGGCTAAAGTACTGGAACTTCAGCATCAGCATCATTCCTTCCAATGAATAATCAGGGTTGATTTCCTTCAGGATTGACTGGTTTGATCTCCTTGCAGTCCAAGGGACTCTGAACAGGTTTCTCTAGCACCACAGTTCAAAAGCATCAATTACATGGCACTCAGCCTTCTTTATGGCCCAGCTCTCACATCTGTAAATGACTACTGGAATAACCATAGCTTTGACTATATGAAGCTTGGCTGGGAAAGTCTTATCTCTGCTTTTAAATATGCTAGGTTTATCATAGCTTTTCTTCCAAGGAGCAAGTGTCTTTTAATTTCATGGCTGCAGTCACCATCCACAGTAACATTGTAGCCCAAGAAATAAAGTCTGTCACTCTTTCCATTGATTCCCCATTTATTTGCCATGAAATGATGGGACCAGATGCCATGATCTGAGTTTTTGAATGTTGAGTTTTAAGTCAGCTTTTTCACTCTCCTCATTTACCTTTATCATGCAACTCTTTAGTTAGTTTCTGCCATTAGGGTCATGTCATCTGCATATTGAAGGTTATTGATATTTCTCCTGGCAATCTTGATTCCAGCTTGAGCTACATCCAGCCTGGCATTCTGCAAGATGTAAGAGAATGCTGGTCATAGCAAACACCCTCTTCCAACAACACAAGAGATGACTGCACATGAACATCACCAGATGGTCAATAGAGAAATCACACTAATTATATTCTTTATAGTCAAAGATGGAGAAGCTGTGTACAGGCAGCAAGAAACAAGACCAGGAACTGAAAGTGGCTCAGATCATGAACTCATTATTGTCAAATTCAGACTTAAATTGAAGAATGTAGGGAAAACCACTAGCCATTCATGTATGACCTAAATCAAATCCCTTATGATTATACAGTGGAAGTGACAAATATATTCAAGGGATGAGATCTGATAGAGTGCCTGAAGAACTATGAATGGAAGTTCATAACTTCGTATAGGAGGCAGTGATCAAAACCATCCCCAAGAAAAAATATGCAACAAGACAAAATGGTTTTTCAGGGAGATCTTTTGAATAGCTGAGAAATGAAGACAAGTGAAAGCAGGAGAGAAAAGGAAAGATACATCCATCTGAATGCAGAGTCCCAGAGAATACCAAGGACAGATTATAAAAATATTTTTAAGTGATAAATGCAAAGAAATAAAAACAATAGAATGGGAAGGACTAGAGATCCCTTCAAGAAAATTAGAAATACCAAGGAAATATTTCATGCAAAGATAAGCACAGTAAAGAACAGAAACAGTATGGATCTAACAGAATCAAAAGATATTAAGGAGAAGAGGCAAGGATACACAGAAGAAGTATACAAAAAATGTTAATCACCCCCAAAACCACGATGATGTGATTACTCACCTAGAGCCAGACATCCTGCAGTGTGAGTCAAGTGGGCCTTAGGAAGCATCACTACGAAAAAGCTAGTGGAGGTGATGGAATTCCAGATGAGCTATTTCAAATCCTAAAAGATGCTGCTGCTAAAGTGTTTCACTCAGATGCCAGACAATTTGGAAAATTCAGCAGTGGCCACAGGACTGATAAAGGTCAGTTTCATTTCAATTCCAAAGAAGGGCAATGCCAAGGAATGTTCAAAATACCACATAATTGCACTCATTGCACCTGCTACCAAAGTAATGCTCAAAATCCTTCAAGCTAGGCTTTTGCAGAATATGAACTGAGAACTTCCAGATATACAAGCTGTTAGAAAAGGCAGGGTAACCAGAGATCAATTGCCCACATCAGTTGGATCACAGAAAAAGCTAGAAAATTCCAATAAAACATATATTTCTGTTTCATTGACTATGTTAAAGCCTTTGACTGTGTAGATCACAAAAAAAACTATAGAAAATTCTTAAAGATTTTGGAATACCAGACCACCCTATCTGTCTCCTGAGAATTCTGTATGCAGGTCAAAAGTAACAGTTAGAACCGAACATGGAACAATGGACTGATTAAAAATTGGGAAAGGAGTTCGTCAAGCCTGTATATTATCATCCTGCATATTTAACTTATATGAAGAGTACATCTTGCAAAATGCCTGGCTGGATGAGGCACAAGCTGGAATAAAGATTGCCAGGAGAAATATCAATAAACTCAGATATGCATGACACCACCCTTATGGCAGAAAGCGAAGAGGAACTAAAGAGCCTCTTGATGAAAGTGAAAGAAGAAAGTGAAAAAGCTGGTTTAAAACTCAACATTCAAAAAGGGAAGATCATGACATCTGGTCCCACCACTTCATGGCAAATAGATGGAAAAACAATGGAAATAGTGACAGACTTATTTTCTTTGGCTCCAAAATATCTGTGGACACTAGCCATGAAATTAAAAGATGTTTACCCCATGGAAGAAAAGCAATGACAAAAATAAACAGCATATTGAAAAATAGAGACATTACTTTGCCTAAAAATGTCCGTATGGTCAAAGCCATGCTTTTTCCAGTAGTCATGTATGGATGTGAGAGCTGGACAATAAAAAAGGCTAAGCACTGAAGAACTGATGCTTTTGAATTGTGGTGTTGGAGAGACTCTTGAGATTCCCTTGGACTGCAAGGAGATCCAAACAGTCCATCTTAAAGGAAATCAACCCTGAATATTCATTAGTAGGACTGATTCTGAAGCTGAAACTCCAATACTTTGGAACCTGATGGGAAAGCCGACTCACTGGAAAAATCTCTGATGTTGGGAAAGATTGAGGCAGGAGGAGAAGGGAAGGGCAGAGGATGAGATGGTTGGATGGCATCACTGACTCAATGGACATGAGTTTGAGCAAACCCAGGAGATAGTGAAGGACAGAGAAGCCTGTCATGCTGCAGTCAATGGGTTTACAAAGAGATGGACATGACTGAGTAAATGAAAAACAATTACTCTGCATATAAGTTGAATAAGATAGTGACAACATACAGCCTTGATGTACTCCCTTACCAATTTGGAAGCAGTCCATTGCTCCTTGCTTCATTCTACCTGTTGCTTCTTGAGCTGCATACAGGTCTCCTAAGAGGCAGGTAAGGTGGTCTGGTATTTCCATCTTTGTAAGAATTTTCCACAGTTTCTTGTGATTGTGATCCACATAGTCAAAGGCTTTAGTGTAGTTAATGAAGCAGAAGCATTTTTTTTTTTTCTGGAACTCTACTGCTTTTTCTATGATCTAATGGATGTTGGTAATTAGATCTCTGGTTCCTCTGCCTTTTCTAAATACTGATTGTGCATCTGGAAGTTCTCGGATCACTTACTTTTGAAGCCTCGCTTAAAGGATTTGAACATTAAGTGCTAGCATGTGAAATGAGTGCAATTGCGCACTAGTTTGAACATTCTTTGGCATTGCCCTCCCTTGGGACCGGAATTAAAACTGACCTTTTCCAGGCCTGTGGCCACTGCTGAGTTTTACAAATTTGCTGGCATACTGAGTGCACCACTATAAAAGCATCATCTTTGAGGATTTGAAATAGCTCAACTGGAATTCCATCACCTCCACTAGCTTTGTTCATAGTGATGCTTCCTAAAGCCCACTTGAGTTCGCATTCCAGGATGTCTGACTCTAGGTGGGTAATCACACCATTATGGTTATATGAGTCTTTAAGATTTTTTTCATATAGTTCTTCTGTATACTCCTGCCATCCCTTCTTAATATCTTCTGTTTCTGTTAGATCCACACAATTTATGTCCTTTATTGTGCCCATCTTTGCATGAAATATTCCCTTGGTATCTCTAATTTTCTTGAAGAGATCTCTAGTTTTTCCCATTCTATTGTTTTTCTCTATTTCTTTTCATTGATCACTTAGGAAGGCTGTCTTATCTCTCCTTGCTATTCTTTAGAACTCTGCATTCAGATGGATCTTTCTTTCCTTTGCTCCTTTGCCTTTGGCTTCTCTTCGCTATTCAAGGCCTCCTGAGACAACCATTTTACCTTTTGCATTTCTGTTTCTTGGGGATTGTTATGGTCACCACCTCCTGTACAACGTTACAAACCTCTGTCCATAGTTCTTCTGGCACTCTATCAGTTCTCATCCCTTGAATCTATTTGTCACTTCTACCGTATAATCATAAGGATTTGATTTAGGTCATACCTGAAAGGTCTAATGGTTTTCCCTACTTTCTTCAATTTAAGTCTGAATTTTGAATAAAGGAGTTCATGATCTGAGCCACAGTCAGCTCCAGGTCATGTTTTTGCTGACTGTACAGAGATTTTCCACCTTCAGGTGCAAACATTATAATCAATCTGATTTCAGTGTTGACCACCTGGTGATATCCCTGTGTATAATCATCTCCTAGGTTGCTGGAAGTGGTTCTTTGGTATGACAAATGCATTCTCTTGGCACAATTCTGTTAGTTTAGCCCTGGTTTATTTTGTACTCCAAGGCCAAATTTGTCTCTTACTCCAGGTATCTCTTGTTTTCCTACTTTTGCATTACAGTATCCTATGATGAAAAGGATATCTTGTTTTGGTATTGGTTCTAGAAGGTCTTGCAGGTCTTTGTAGAACCATTAAACTATGTGTAGGTCCTATGTATAGTGTATTGCAGTAGTATCTATACATCAGTTTTGGAATGGAAGGCTCCCTGGTTACATAACATAACTTGAAATTAGCCAGATGTGGTCACTTAATTTTCCAAAATAGTTTTACAAAAGTACTCAAGAACTCCTTAGTCTTCAGTAAATTGATAAGAATTTCAGGTACTGAAAAAATCTTGTTGTCACACCTTAACATTTCGGTTTACTATTGTTTATGTAACTCCAGGTGGTGCTTGTGGTAAAGAATCCACCTGCCAATGCAGGAGACAAAAAAAAGACATGTATTCAATCCCTGGGTCAGGAAGATCCCCTGGAGTAGGAAATAGCACCCTACTCCAGTAATGCTTCCTGGTAAATTCCATGGTGATTGCAGCCATGAAATTAAAAGAAGCTTACTCCTTAGAAGGAAAGTTATGACCAACCTGGACAGCACATTAAAAAGCAGAGACATTACTTTGTCAACAAAGGTCTGTCTAGTCAAGGCTATGGTTTTTCCAGTAGTCATGTATGGATGTGAGAGTTGGACTATAAAGAAAGCTGAGCACTGAAGAATTGATGCTTTTGAACTGTGGTGTTGGAGAAGACTCTTGAGAGTCCCTTGGACTGCAAGGAGACCCATCCAGTCCATCCTAAAGGAAATCAGTCCTGGGTGTTCACTGGAAGGACTGATGTTGAAGCTGAAGCTCCAATACTTTGGCCACCTGATGCGAAGAGTTGACTCATTTGAAAAGACCCTGATGCTGGGAAAGATTGAGGGCAGGAGGAGAAGGGGACGGCAGAGGATGAGATGGCTGGATGACATCACTGACTCAATGGACATGGGTTTGGGTAGACTCCAGGAGTTGGTGATGGACAGGGAGGCCTGACATTGCTGTGGTTCATGTGGTCACAAGGGTTGGACACATCTGAGCAACTGAACTCAACTGAAATTCCATGGGCATTAGAGCCTGGCAGTTTATAGTCCATGGGGCCACAAAGAATCAGACACAAGTGAGCACCTAAACACACACACACACACACAGAGGATATTCTTATGTTTTGTGACAAGTCCCTTAAGAATATCTAATTCACAATTTGCTACCAACATGCAAAGACACCATAATGTGGGAGAATAAAGATGAAAATATCAAGCACAAGTGAAAATGTGGAGAAACTGGGACTTGCATAGGCTGCTGGTGGGATCAGCAACTGTGTTAAAGCACACATAATCATCAGGTATTACATCCTGGGAGATATACATGGTTGTACAGAGATTCATGAAAATTACTCCAAGTGTTGTTCCTTGTCTGGTGACTTTGCAGCCCTTCCCATTCAGAAGTAGAGTGTATTTGCCAGTATTTGAAATTGATACTAGTTATCTTGCCTGGGAACAAAATATAGGCTATTTCTGAATTTAGGTGTATGCCTTTGTTCATATCAATCTAACTGTGATAATGAGATAATTGCTCACAAACCCTGCAATTTTAAAGAAAGATTTTTTAAAAATCCATATTACATCAGCATATTTTATTTTCTATCCATGCAACAAAATTCTACCAAAAGTGACAAGAAACACTAACATTTCATCAGTTTGCCAACAAAGGTCTGTATAGTCAAAGCTATGGTTTTTCCAGTAATCATTTACAGATGTGAGAGCTGGGCCATAAAGAAGGGTGAGGGCAGAAGAATTGATGCTTTTCAACTGTAGTGCTGGAGAAGACTCTTGAGAGTCCCTTGAAGAGAAAGCAGATCAAACTAGTCAATCTTAAGGGAAATCAACCCTGAATATTCATTGGAAGAAATGATGCTGAAGTTGAAGCTCCAATACTTTGGTCACCTGATGCAAAGAGCCGACCCACTGGAAAAGACTGTCATGATGGGAGAGACTGAGAGCAGAAGAAGGGGGCAGCAGAGGATGAGATGGTTAGATGGCATCCCTGATTCAATAGACATGAATTTGAGCAAACTCCTGGAGACAGTATAGGGCAGGGAAGCCTGGTGTGCTGCAGTCCATAGGGTCACAAAGAATGGAACATGACTTAGCAGCTGAACATCACCACCACCAACACTGACATGAAACATCGTTTTCTTATTCCATTCTGCAGACCTTCAGATTATTCGTTATAAATCTTGAGAGGAAGTCTATTTTGGATAGTGTGGAGAGCCAAGGGCAATAGTACTTAATCTTGAGTGAAAATCTCCAATGCTTTTATCATAGAAACTTTTACTTTGGGATTGTTCATTACAATAAATACTAAAATAATTTTATATTCAAGTAAATCCCCTTTTCATATATGTCATGTTTATGTTATTTCCTTAGAGTATTAAAATACAAGGACATGGATATACTACTTTTTACCTGTTAAATTTAACCAATTTTTGAAAGTATATTATAAACAAAAAAGACAGCCTCATTTGGGGTTAAAGTTGTCCATACTTCAAAAAGAGCTTGCTTTCTAATGATTATTGAGATATAATTCTACTGCCTGGAAATCTTTATCAGGTTTTTCTGTGCATTTAAAACAAAATGTATTGGAATATAGTTAATGTGCAACGTTGTGTTAGTTTCAGGTGTACAGCAAAGTGATTCAGTTATACATATACATACATTTACTCTTTTTAAAATTCTTTTCCCATATAGATCATTATAGATTGTTGAGTAGAGTTCCCTGTGCTATATAGTAGGTCCTTATTAGTAACCTCTTTTATATACAGCAGTGTATACATGTCAATCCCAGTCTACCAATTTAGCCCTCCTCCCTTACTCCCATAAGTTTGTTTTCTACATCTGTGACTCTATTTCTGTTTTGTAGATAACTTCATTTGTATCTTTTAGATAGTCCACATACATCTATGCATTTTTTAGTTTTTTCATTATATTTTCCTTAATTTCTTAAATGAAAACACTCAAGATACCTTATGACATCCCCACTTACTTCGTATCATGACTGTTCTCCTTGCTCCTCACACTTCAGACTCCGTAGATATTTTTTCTCAGGTCTTGAATGTGTCACATTCTTTTTTACTTTCTAGCTTTTAAACAGGTTGCACTCTCTGCCTGGAATTCTCTTTCCCTAAAATTAATATCACTGCTTTCTAGACAACTTTGACTTTTTTACATTAAATATTTAAACAAAGCCATCTCTGAATTTATAATCACTCATTTTCATTAATTTTCTGGTATAACATTAAATATGATGTCTTTAAATATTTATTTTTGTGATTATTTATGTAAATTCTCTCTCTTGCACTGGATTTTAAGTTTTAAGAGAAAAATCCTAACTTAACCTTCCTTGCTAATTCCTAGTACCTAGGATTCCTAGTACCTAGTACTGAGGCTGTTAAATAGGAAAAAATACTCTTTTTCTCAATGTGATGCGTAAAAGAGTCTGTGAATGAGTGCATGGATTAGTGAAGAAGAGAGAGTTCCTAAAGACTCCTGGGATTCTGATGTTGTTGTCTCATTGGTTTTATTCCTACCTGAAAGTTCATTTTCTACAAGAGTGTCTGGTACTCAAATACAGATGAAAAAATACTTGTGGACCAAACAGAATTTTGTTTTGTTGGGAGTGAGGCTGATTAAAAGCTCACTGGTTTTTATTTTTCAGTGATTTTCCAATCATTCTTTACTCTGAAATTTTCTTCTGTCTCAGAAATAAGAAGTAATCTACATTTTCCAGAGCAATATTAAGTCAGACTTTACTGAGTTTTATAAATTTTAAATTTTATAACATGTCCCTTACTTACTTAAAATCTACTATGCTTATAATATAATACTTTACCATAGTATAAATATAATACTAACATAAATAATGTAATACCATTATAAATGCATTGCACAATTCTGGTTTTGTAATTGTGAATGTGCAAGTATTATTACAAAGATGCAAACAGTAGTTGCTTTCATAAGACAAAGACTAAACATTATTTAGATGAAGTACAGCATTATGATTTTTATGCATCATTTATGATATATTTATATGCATATATATGCATTTATATAGCTTTTAAAAACTAAAAATAATGCTGTGCTAATCAAAGTGATTTTCAATATCAAAACATAAATATCGCAACATTTATGCAGAAAATGAAGCACAGTTCTTTAAGAAATTGAATAAAAGTTTTGGAGTTTTGAATAAAATATTTTGGGTAGAAATGAGGCAGAAAATATCTAAAACACAATTGTCCCAAAATATTACTTATTTAATTAGTAAGCCATCATAGATTCTAAGATAAAAGCCTGTCTGGGAATTATGTTTCTTTGTTTTTGAAAGAAATGCATCAACCATAAGGTTTCACCACTTCTGGTTGTAATTGTCATAATATTAAATTTAAAATCAATAATAGTCTACAGACTTTAAGTCAGCTCTTTGAGCTGGTGAATGAAAGAGTTTCAAAGGGAAATAATATAACTTTTTTGGAAAGGAGATACATGTAGCTCCTTTGCCTATGACTCCAAATACTCAGTAAACAAAAATCAGTCCCACTCCTCGGAATATACCTTGCTGCTGCTGCTAAGTTTCTTCAGTCGTGTCCAACTCTATGCGGCCCCATAGGTGGCAGCCCACCAGGCTCCACCGTCCCTGGGATTCTCCAGGCAAGAATACTGGAGTGGATTGCCATTTCTTTCTCCAGGAGAAAACCACAATTCAAAAAGATAGATGTACCCCAATGTTCATTGCAGCACTATGTTCATATGCAGTTCATATGCAGCTATTACAATAGTCGGACATGGAAACAACCTCTATGTCCATTGACATATGAATGGATAAAGAAGACATTTTATATATATATATACATATATATGTATATATGTATACACACACAAACAATGGAATATTATTCAGCCTTAAAAAGGAGCAAATTTGAGTCAGTCATAGTGAGATGGAAGCACCTAGAGCCTGTTATACAGAGTGAGGTAATTCAGAAACAGAGAAATAAATATCACATGTTAATCCATATATATGGGATCTAGAAAAATAATACTGATGAATCTATTTACAGAGAAGAAATGGAGACACAGACATAGAGAACAGACCTGTGGACCCAGGAGGTGAAGGCGAGTTTAGAACAAATTGAGAAAGTAGCATTTGACCCATATACACTATTATGTGTAAAACAGATAATTGCCAGGAAGCTGTATAGCACAGGGAGCCCAGCCTGGCGCTCGATGACAACCTGGAGTGGTGGGATTGGGGGGCGGGGGCTTAAGAGGGAGGGGATGCTAAAAATATGTGAAATTATATATATACATATAAAATTATATATATTGTATAAAATTATATACATACATAATTATAAAATTGTTACTGATTTGCATTGTTGTATGGCAGAGACCATACAATTTCTGATTTACCGAGAGTTTTTCCTAAATGTCCGGATAGGATCAGATGCCTCTTTGTATGTTTCTGCACAGCTTATCCTTACCTCATCTTAGCCCTACCACACACTACCCCCTCTTTCTACTTTCTCTCAGTACACAATAAGCTCAGTATGTCTCAAATACCTCTGCATTCCCAGGCATGCAGTCAGCAATCAATAAATATTTGCCAACTGTACACATGAGCGAGCTTTTGGCTGGAAATGTTAGAATATCCTACAGAATTATTCATTAACTTTTGAGTCACTCATGGGTTCAGGAAATCATTACATGAATAACCTGCTGTTTCCTCTCACATATCTGCATTCCTTTATTTCTCAACCTGACAAATTTTATTAATCATTAAAGACTTCTCCAATAGACCTGTCCCAGTGCTCCCAAATGTATTCTGTTCCTCATCTACTTTCCCAAAACACTTTGTTCAAAACAGAATCCATAAACATCTTACTCTGGACTCAATAGGAAGCTGGAAACTCAGGAAGACTGGCAATCTTTCCACTGTAGGAATTTATAACAGTGCCCTATAATTGTGCTACTGCATTTCCATGCAGTATACAGGCTTTCTCCCAATGAAAATGAAACAGCTCCAGAATCATATTCTTCATCTTTGGGGTCCTATGTATTATATTCCTTTCTGTATATGTTTTCAACATGTTATAGGGCATGAATAGACTTCTAGGTGATTTCTCTTCCTCAATGAAGATATTTGTATTCAATATCAATAAAATTTTAATCTTAGTAGCAATGTACCTATATAAAATAATCTATTTCAAACTGATTTTTAGCTGTTAAATATGTTATTCAGGATGCTATACAAAAGAGACTTTGTAGGAATGAAATTATGGAGATTTATCAAATTTTGTCTAGGATTTTTAAATGGAAGCAAACAAGAACCTGAGTAGATTTATGGAGTGATAAAGTGGCCTCAATGGATTTAATTAACTTACCCTATAAGAAATGAAAATTAAGGCATCATTCTTGTCTAAACTGAGCTATTAACATAGTTTTAAGTGCAGTCTTTACGGACAGAAAGTCTAAGAGCAGATAGTAAATTTATACTCCTTTTGCCCCTATGTAGAAGAAAGAAGTAGATAATATAGTGCAGGAAACTGTGTTTCACGAATAAACTCAGAATGCAAGGGGTTGGAACTATTTCTAAATGGTGTATGAAATTTACCATTGTTTATTCTAAAACTATATAAACACCATATATTTTTATGCTTTGATAAATTTTCCCATAAACAATAAAAAGTAACTTGTATTCTCTGAAATACTAGTAATGGTTTTATCAGAACAACTGAAAGAAAGAAACTGTGTATCCCTTTTTCTAATTAACTTTAAATATATAAGCATGAATGTACACATGCATTACATGCATAAGCATGAAGTATATTTCCCTGAGCTATTATTTCACCACATCCAAAAAGAGAACTATATTTTGAGTGTGTGATATATGGCAAGAAATTTGCTAAAGCCCAAAAATATGTGTATGCATATAATCTGATTCTTATTATTAAATTTTTAAATTTATATTAATTGGAGTACAGTTACAGTTGATTCACAATGTTGTGTTAGTTTCTGTTGTACAGCAGAGTGACTCAGTTATACATATATATATATACCTATTCTTTTTCAGAGTCTTTTCCCACACAGGTTACTACAGAATATTGAATAGAGTTCCCTGTGCTATATAGCCGATCCTGGTGGGTTATCTATCTTATATAAAGTAGTTTAGTTCAATTGGTCAATCGAGTCCAACTCTTTGCGACCCCATGAATCGCAGCACATCAGGCCTCCCTATCCATCACCAACTCCCGGAGTTTACCCAAACCCATGCCCATCGAGTCGGTGATGCCATTCAGCCATCTCATCCTCTGTCGTCCCCTTCTCATCCTGCCTCCAATCCTTCCCAGCATCAGAGACTTTTCTAATGAGTCAACTCTTCACATGAGGTGGCCAAAGTATTGGAGCTTCAGCTTCAACATCAGTCCTTCCAATGAACACTCAGGACTGATCTCCTTTGGGATGGACTGGTTGGATCTCCTTGCAGTCCAAGGGACTCTCAAGAGTCTTCTCCAACATCACAGTTCAAAAGCATCAATCCTTCGGTGCTCAGCTTTCTTCACAGTCAAACTCTCACATCCATACATGACTACTGGAAAAACCATAGCCTTGACTAGACGGACCTTTGTTGGCAAAGTAATGTCTCTGCTTTTAAATATGCTATCTAGGTTGATCATAACCTTCCTTCCAAGGAGTAAGCGTCTTTTAATTTCATGGCTGCAATCACCATCAGCAGTGACTTTGGAGCCAAAAAAAAATAAAGTCTGACACTGTTTCCACTGTTTCCCCATCTATTTCCCATGAAGTGTTGGGACCAGATGCCAAGATCTTAGTTTTCTGAATGTTGAGCTTTAAGCCAACTTCTTCACTCTCCTCTTTCACTTTCCGGAGAAGGCAATGACACCCCACTCCAGTACTCTTGCCTGGAAAATCCCATGGATGGAGGAGCCTGGTAGGCTGCAGTCCATGGGGTCGCTAAGAGTCGGACACGACTGAGCGACTTCACTTTCACTTTTCATTTTCCTGCATTGGAGAAGGAAATGGCAACCCACTCCAGTGTTCTTGTCTGCGGAATCCCAGGGATGGGGCAGCCTGGTGGGCTGCCGTCTATGGGGTCGCACAGAGTCGGACACGACTGAAGCGACTTAGCAGCAGCAGCTTTCACTTTCATCAAGAAGCTTTTTAGTTCCTCTTCACTTTCTGCCGTAAGGGTGGTGCCGTCTGCATATCTGAGGTTATTGATATTTCTCCCGGCAATATTGATTCCAGCTTGTGCTTCCTCCAGCCCAGCGTTTCTCATGATGTACTCTGCATATAAGTTAAATAAACAGGGTGACAATATACAGCCTTGACGTACTCCTTTTCCTATT
The DNA here is from genome assembly GCF_054371585.1 of Giraffa tippelskirchi. NCBI lineage: Eukaryota > Metazoa > Chordata > Mammalia > Artiodactyla > Giraffidae > Giraffa > Giraffa tippelskirchi. The sequence goes on from NC_137279.1 coordinate 68,991,513, forward strand.
TGGAACCAGTCTGTTGTTCCATGTCCAGTTCTAACTGTTGTTGCCTGACCTGCATACATGTTTCTCAAGAAGCAGGTCAGGTGGTCTGATATTCCCATCTCTTTCAGAATTTTCCACAGTTTGTTGTGATCCACACAGTCAAAGGCTTTGGCATAGTCAATAAAGCAGAAATAGATGTTTTTCTGGAACTCTCTTACTTTTTCGATGATCCAGCAGATGATGGCAATTTGATCTCTGGTTCCTCTGACTTTTCTAAAATAAGCTTGAACATCTGGAAGTTCACGGTTCATATATTGCTGAAGCCTGGCTTGCAGAATTTTGAGCATTACTTTACTATCGCCTGAGATGAGTGCAATTGTGTAGTAGTTTGAGCATTCTTTGGCATTGCCTTTCCTTGGGATTGGAATGAAAACTGACCTTTTCCAGTCCTGTGGCCACTGCTGAGTTTTCCAGATTTGCTGGCATATCGAGTGCAGCACTTTCACAGCATCATCTTTTAGGATTTGTAATCACTCAACTGGAATTCCATCATCTCCACTCGCTTTGTTCATAGTGATGCTTCCTAAGGCCCACTTGACTTCACATTCCAGGATGTCTGGCTCTTGGTCCATATAAAGTAGTATGCAAATGTTAATCTCAATCTCTTATTTAACCCCTACTAACTTTTCCCTTTAGGTAACCATAAATTTCTTTTCTAAGTCTGTGAGTCTGTTTCTGCTTTGTAAAAAGTTCATATGTATCATTTTTTAAGATTTTATATAGAATTGATATCATATGATATCTGACTTATTTCACTTAGTATGATGATGTCTAGGTCCATCCATGTTGCTGAAAATGGCATTGTTTCATCCTTTTTTATGGAATTCTGTTCTTATAGTAAACTTATTTCATTAAAATTTCAGACCTTTTCTCTTACAATGCAAATATTTTAAACTATATTTTCTCTATGTATTACTGTTTTCATTTTAATTCCATCATAATTTTATATAAGCTGTTTAGATATTGGAAATATTGCAGTTGTTGCACTGATTTTACCTGAGTACATAATTGAGACAATTATGTGAATGGAGCAAGTCACAAACACTCTTTTCCCAGGAATACTGACCAACAGACCCTTCACTCATGCCACTCTACATTTAGATTTGCTTGCTAAACGTGAAAGTTAGAACTGCCTAATCTGTTAGTTAACATTAAAACCATTTAGAATTCCAGTAAGCTGACAAAAAGTCCTTGTTCTAATTAAAGAAATAGTTGAAGTGAGAAATTCAATTCCCACTAATTAACTTTTAAAATGTTCTATTTGGCCAGTCTGTATGGTTTCCCATCTTCTAGGACAGGGTTCCCCAACCTCCAGGATCTAATGCCTGATGATCTGAGGTGGAGCTGATGAAACAATAGAAATAAAGTGCACAATAAATGCGTTGTGCCTGAATCATCCTGAAGCCATCCCTCCAAATCCCTGGCCTGTGAAAAAATTGTCTTCCATGAAACAGGTCTCTGGTGCCAAGAAGGCTGGGGACCACCTGCTCTAGGAAACATTTGTTCTTGGAGGTTAACAGTAGACTATTCAGAAAATAGACTATTTTGATTTTTCCAAGTGTTTCAGTTGTATCTGTACAGTGAAGACTTAAAGGATGGGCAACAAACCAAGGTGAATGGCTATAGCCTTACAGATCTGGTTAACACTTCGTGGACAGTAACAAAGATTACTATACTAGGTCTTATGATCTAACTCTTTACTGATACTAGAAATATCAAAACCCATAGATGAGGGCCTTTGATAGAGATCCATAGGTCTTCTCAGTGAAAGTGCTTTAGGGTTTTATACAGGAAATCCACCTGAAGCAGCTGTTTATTATGATCAACTTAAAGGTAATTTCTTTCTTATTCCTACTGCACTTTTATCAAAGTCATCCCCGCGGGACAAAATGATTTTTAGGCTTGAAATTCTGACATAGTTTTAAATGGTGTCAAAGAGACCATCAAATAGGTAGTGAACCTCATAACAAAGTTCAGTCATGAAGTGGAGTGATAGATTCACTCCAGAGAAGAAGCTTAGGGCATTTACTTATCCATCCATAGTATAAAACACAGAGGTCTTATGAGACCTCCCTGCAGTATCAGCCATGTGGCTGAAAGCACTTGGTCTATCCAAGCCAAGACAAGGCAGGTTGTCTGGTTTACCAATGGGAAAGCCTGGAAGGAGGGCTGCACTGCTATTCGAAAACCTGCAAACATATGCTTTCAGTACAATAAAACCTTCATGGGAAAGGAAGGGTGAGATGTTTTTGAACTGTGGTGCCAGAGAAACTTTTGAGAGTCCTGTGAACTGCAAGGAGATCAAACCAGTCAATCCTAAAGGAAATAAATCTTGAATATACATTAGAAGGACTGATGCTGAAGCTGACACTCCAATACTTCAGCCACATGACTCTTCCGAAAAGTCCCTGATGCTGGGAAAGATGGAAGGCAGAAGGAGAAGGGGGTGACCTTCTCCTTTTCAGGATGAGATGGCTAGATGGCATCATCAACTCAATGGACATGAATTTGAGCAACCTCTGGAGACAGTGGAGGACAAAGGAACCTGGCATACTGCAGTCCATGGAACAGCAAAGAGTCGGGCACAACTTTAGTGACTGAACGACAACAATGAAGGCAAGAGATGACAACTGAATAAGTACTGGTGAAATGGAAGGTCTCACCCTTTATGAAATATTTAGATATTCATATTCTGGGTGTTTAGCCAATAACTTTGCTGCACAGTTACATAAATCAGCTTTGTGTGACTGTACAGTAAAGATTATCCCTAAATTGATCTCTCTTTTATGAAAAAAAAAATCCTGCTCAGAGCACTCAGTTACAGTTAAAAAATCAACACAAGATGTTAGATTCGTTATGGACATATTTGGGGGAATTTACAAGTATTGAAGTGGACCATGTATATGTCCACCAAAAGAGAACAAGGAGGAGGAGAAAAAAGAGAGATGCTGCCAACAACTGCAAGCTCAGTGGGGACTGGAATCCTCTCTCTACAGCCAGCTTCCTAAATTTATAAGACAAACAGGTATTTGAGTGTTCAGGCCTTGCATCGTAGGGCCATAAAGCTGCACATTCCCCTTGTACTGACCACATGACCAGTGTGACAAACAACTACACCCGATGACAATGGGAAATAAATCCTAAGAAAGTGGCTGTGGGACAAATGCTAGAACAGAGCTGGTAAGTGAGTTATAGCTGACCTCTCCCTAGTACCATAAGGAGACTATAAACTGGGTGTAATACTTTTTCTACTCTAGGGTCACATGTTCAGCAACAGAAGTAACCTATAGTTGAAGGTTTGGAAAAGTGACTTGTCTAGCCATTAAGCTCCTCTTTGAATCATTTCTTCTGATTCAAATGTACACAATATGCATTAAAGAAGTAATTAGAAGGGAATTTCTGGGTGCTTTGAAAACACTCTTATACAAGTTAGGGCATAATCATGATCGAGTGGTTGAATACATTCAAAAAAGTTTATTTTTTCCCCCTCTGAATACCTTGAAGTAAGCATAAATTGCTTGGATGAGACAGAAGGAAAAATAAGGTCTTTTTAAATTTTTTTCTATGAAAATGATGCTCATCTCTCGGTTATCTATCTTAATGGGGAGGAACAGCAGTATGAAACATCCAGGATGCCTGATAATCATAAAGTCACGATGCTTGCAAACAATTTAGATGCTGTCTACTTGAGTAGCTTCACCTTCTCGGCAATATTTTGCTTCAGTGCACGATATGATGAGTTTGCATTCTCTGTATACACACCATATACGTGATAAGGGAACATATCCAGGAAGGTGCAGTACGGTTAGCAGCAGCCTGCCGATAGGTAATACACAGAGCAGGGAACCTGTGTCCTTAACACACAATTGGCACTACATCTACATGGATCTGCTGACGTGACTGCAGGCCAGGCAAGAATGTTATTTTTATTACTATCAGGTACAGTTATCTTCCCTTAACCACATTTAAGAGAACTTAAAACAACTTACCTCTGAAAGTATATTGCAAAATTTTGGATTTATTGCTCAAACAGAACCAAAACTACCTAAGGAAAAGTATCAGGCTACTAGACAAAGTAATGTTCAAAATTCTCCAAGCCAGGCTTCAATAGTACATGAAGTGTGAAATTCCAGATGTTCAAGCTTGATTTAGAAAATCCAGAGGAATCAGAGATCAAATTACCAACATCCATTGGATCATCAAAAAAGCATGAGAGTTCCAGAAAAAACATATATTTTGGCTTTATTGACTCAGTGAAAGTCTTTGACTGTGTGGATCACAGCAAACTCTGGAAAATTCTTAAAGAGATGGGAATACCAGACACCACCACCTGCCTCCTGAGAAATCTGTATGCAGGTCAAGAAGCAACAGTTAGAACTGGACATGGAACAACAGACAGGTTCCAAATCAGCAAAGGATTACATCAAGCCTGTGTAATGTCACCCTGCTTATTTAACTTATATGCAGAGTACATCATGCAAAATGCCGGGCTGGATGAAGTACAAGCTGGAATCAAGATTGCTGTGAGAAATATCAGTAAGCTAAATTATGCAGATGACACCACTCTTATGGCAGAAAGCGAAGAAGAACTAAAGAGCCTCTTGATGAAAGTGGAAGAGGAGAGTGAAAAAGTTGGCTTAAAGTTTAGCATTCAGAAAACTAAGATCATGGCATCTAGTCCCATCACTTCATGGCAAATAGATAGGGAGACAATGGAAATAATGAGAGACTTTATTTTGGAGGACTCCAAAATTACTGCATATGGTAACTGCAGCCATGAAATTAAAAGCCCCTTGCTCTTTGGAAGAAAAGTTATGACCAACCTAGACAGCATATTAAAAAGCAGAGATATTACTTTGCCAGCAAAGGTCAGTGTAGTCAAAGCTATGGTTTTTCCAGTAGTCATACGACTTCCCTGTAGCTCAAATGATAAAAAAAACCTGCCTGTGATGCAGGAGACCAGGGTTCGATCCCTGGGTTGGGAAGTTCCTCTGGAGAAGGAAATGGCAATCCATTCTAGTATTCGTGCCTGGATAATTCCATGGATAGAGAAACCTGTTGGGTTACAGTCCATGGGGTCACAAAGAGTCATATATGACTGAGCAACTAACACACACACACACACACACGTATGTATGTGAGAGTTGGGATTATAAAGAAAGTTAAGCACCAAAGAGTTGATGCTTTTGAACTGCGGTGTTGGAGAAGACTCTTGAGGGTCCCTTGGACTGCAAGAAGATCCAACCAGTCCATCCTAAAGGATATCAGTCCTGAATATTCATTGGAAGGACTGATGCTGGAGCTGAAACTCCAATATTTTGGCCACCTGATGTGAAGAACTGACTCATTGGAAAAGACCCTGATGCTGGGAAAGATTGAAGGTGGGAGGAGAAGGGGACAACAAAGGATGAGATGGTTGGATGGCATCTCTGACTCAATGGACATGAGTTTTAGCAAGCTCCAGTAGTTGGTGATGAACAGGGAAGCCTGGCGTGCTGCAGCCTGTGGGGTCACAAACAGTCGGACAGGACTGAGCAACTGAGCTGAACTAAACTGAACTAGACATGAAGAGATTACTGAATTAGGTGATCAACTTTTCTCTAAGTTTTGTTATCCCTTAGGAAAAAAAGAAAGCAATTTTAGCTAAATTTGGTTATGACAATGTCCTGCTTTCATTTCTTAAATTAAAAATAAAGACTATTCATTTTACAAAAATTGTAAATGCTAAACTGCTGAATAAAAATTGCAAAAATTAACAGTAACTTCATCAACACAGAATAGGGCTATTAAGGAAGTCTTATGAAGCTATTTTCTTTTATAACAATTTCGGTCTTACTGAACATTATGTTTTCCGATCTGTTTTCTTATATATCTTACTCTTTTAATATATTAGTTTAATGTTATCATATTATTTATCAAAGTAGTTAAAGTGTTAGTCATTTAGTCATGTTTGACTCTTTGCATCTCCACAGACTGTTTGACCATCAGGCTCCTCTGTCCATGAAATTCTCCAGGCAAGAACACTGGAGTATCAGTTGCCATTCTATTCTCCAGGGGATATTCCCGACTCAGGGATCAAACCCAGGTATCTGGCACTACAGACAGATTCTTACCATCTGATCCACCAGGGAAGCACTAGATATTTTATTTAGTTAAGGTCTTATTACTGAATAAGAAGATTGCTTGCATATTTCTAAAGAACAAGTGAATATTGTCTAGTGGTTACAAGTTTGAGATTTAAAAGCAAAATGCTCAGGTTTAAATTCTATTTCTCTGTCTTCCTGTTATTCACTAATAATTTGTTTCTTAGTTTTGGCTGTTCTATGTAAATTATTACAAAGCTAATAACATTATTTCTTTATTATCTAGGGACTATTTGTATTTAATTAAATACAGTAGTAGAATGTAAAATCAAAAAAGTAATTAAAAGCATCAGGCATATTCAGCATGGCCCACTAGGAAGCTGAATGGACTCAAAACTAATGTTCAGGTTTTTATTAAAAGAGGACATTATTTGAATTATAATTTTAAAATATCATCCTAGAAGAGAAGATAAGGAGGTAAAGGCAAAAACATGGAAACCACCAGATAACTGTTACAATTGTTCACAATAGTGAAGACTTGCTGTAGAGGTAGAGATGCTGAGGTGGTTACCATATAACTGACAGAATTTGCCTAGAAATTATATGTGGTATTTCAGGAGAGCAAAAAGAGGAAGTTGAAAAAATTCCAACATTGTTGGCATTAGCTACTGGGGAAGATACTGTTTGCATTTACTATACTGGAAAAAAGAAAGAGGAAAAAACAATTTTGGCAGAGATGAGATTTCAGGACAGATGAGACTTCTGAACAGATAAGTTCCAGAAGCTTCTCGCCTAAGTAGAGATGTGCTGGAGGTAGCTGGACCTTTAACTTCGGGAAGAGGTCAGAATAGGAGATATGACAGTCATTACAAGACAGGGTTTAAAATTGAAATTATCAAGTGTGTGAGTATAGGAAGATAAGAGTTATGAATGATTAAACTGTCTACAGGATAAAAAGAGTGTTTTCTAGAAGGCAAGTATTTTGTTGTTCAGTTCGTCAGCCATGTCTGACTCTTTGCAGCCCTATGGACTGCAGCACACCAGGCTTCACTTTCCTTCACCATCTCCTGGAGTTTGCTCAAATGCATGTCCATTGAGTTGGTGATGCCATCCAACCATCTCATCTTCTGTCACCCCCTTTTCCTCCTGCCTTCAACCTTTCCCAGCAACAGAGTCTTTTCCAATAAGTCAACTCTTCACATCAGGTGGCCAAAGTATTGGAGTTTCAGCTTCAGCCTCAGTCCTTCCAATGAATATTCAGGGTTGATTTCCTTTAGGATGGACTGGTTGGATCTCCTTGCTGTCCAAGGACTCTTGGAGTCTTCTCCAACGACACAGTTCAAAAGCATCAATTCTTCGGTGCTCAACCTTCTTTATGGCTCATATCTCACATCCATACATGACTACTGGAAAAACCATAGCTTTGACTATATGGACCTTTGTCAGCAAAATGATATCTCTGCTTTTTAATAAGCTGTTTAGGTTTGTCATAACTTTTCTTCCAAGGAGAAAATGTCTTTTAATTTCATGGCAGCAGTCACCATCTGCAGTGATTTTGGAGCCCAGAAAATAAATTCTGCCATTATTTCTATTTTTTCCTCATCTACATTCCATGAAGTGATGGGAACCGAGTATTTCAATGAACAGGGGTGAATCAGCTGTGGTGATGGTGGTGGACAGGACAAATAAATTCAGGACTGGGTAAATGACCACTAGATTTAACAAAGTCATTTATGAACTTTTTCTGGCATAGTGCAACTAAAATCTATTTTAAAAGAATTTGAGAAGGAATGGAGAGGAGAAATGAGGAAAGAAATTAGAGACAGAAAGCAGAAGGTTATAGGGGCAGAGCAGTGGTGTGGTGCCTGGGGTATGATGCCAGCAGTGTTAATAAGATGGAGAAATTATGCCATTCTTGTCATGCACGATCCTCACCGATCATTTGTATTACAGAGAAAAATAATGCCACAAAACAGAAGCAGAAAGTCTAGAGCCATGTTTATGAGTGAGTGTGAGAAAGCTGACATCTGGAGCACAGGTGAAAAGTTTTTGTCTTTGATCAAAATATAAGCAATTCATACACAGTAAGGAGAAGCATGTAGAGGCCCAGGTCACAGAGTTGGGGGGTGGGGATGGTGGAAAGAGCTTGGAAAAATTCTTTTGGGATTGCTTACATTTTCTGCTGATGTTTGAGGCTATTGGTCATAGATCTGGCCCAATTTAATGTGGCTTTCCTCCAGGAGAAGTAGATATGAGGATGCTTGGGTTTTTAAGTGAGAGAGAAGGAAGAGAGGTGAGGGTAAAGTTTAGGTGGGTAATTATAACAACAAACCCTGACTTCTTAACTGGTTAAGTGAAAAGTGAGAGCGGAAGTGAATTGTGGTAAGACTGGTGGATTGTCAACTCGGTTACTTTAATGAGTTGGATTCATTGTGCAAGGAACTAGAAAGAAACAGCTGGAAGTTCAGGAGTCTGTGGTCATAAACTCGGTGGCTTCAGAAGGATACTACTGAGGGGTTTCAGTTGATGGTGACAAGAGGGTAGTCCTGACACAGATGTGAGTCACTGTGATAGTTTCATGAACTAGAGAACAAGAGGCAGGGGTATGCCAATGTCTCTGGAATTTTAAACGAGGTAGTTTCATACAGAGAAATAGAGACATAGCACTATAAATGGGGTTGGGGAAGCAAGCCTAGGGAAATAAAAAAGTCAGAAATCATAGACAATTCTCACCAATATTCTCAGTCATCTGCAGGACAAAACTGAATGATTTTTCAGGAAAGAAGCTGGGAGCCGTTGGCAAAACCTTACCTCCTCCAAAAGCCAACCATCTGTCTGTCGCAGCCACAGAACCTCCAATTAGTTATCTTTCATCTTCAACTTCTCACATGATTCACTCAGTTTGGCAGAATGTAGTTCTTAAGCTTCCAGATCCTGTGACACATGAGGAAGTACAAAGAATAAATCGTGCTAAATTGCCACCAGAAAAGTTGGTACAGTTTACATATCTGGCTATGCTAATTTCATACTCTTTTTCATTTAATTTTTATTTTACATTGAAATATAGTTAGTTTTATATTGTTGTGTTAGTTTCAGATATATAGCAAAGTGATTCAGTTATACATATACATATATCCATTCTTTTTCAGATTATTTTTTCACATAGGTTATTACAGAATATTGAGTATAGTTCCCTGGGCTATACAGTAGGTCCTTGTTGATTACCTGTCTTATACAGACAGTAGTGTGTATATGTTAATCCCAAACTTCTAATTTCTCCCTCCCTCACCGTGTTTCCTCTTTGTTAACCATAAGCATGTTTTCTATGTCTGTGAGTCTGTTTCTGTTTGTAAATAAGTTCATTTGTATCTAATTTTTAGATTCCACATATAAGTGATACCATATGATATTTATCTTTCTCTGTCTTACTTCACTTAGTAGGTGAAGACTGACCTGATAGTATTGAATCCATGATTACTGATCAACCCAAGCAGCATCAGCCTGTGTGCTGGCCAAGGAATGGAGAAACCCTACTTGGATCTCCTCCACGTCAAGGTAAACTTGGCTGCCCAGATGCTGGGAGGCCTTTCGTGATTGTCTCAGCTGAACTGAGTTGTCTCTCTAATTATTCTGTCTGTTCAGGGGCAGGGCAATCCCAAGGGCTTATTATAGAAGTAGAAAGTCTAGGTAATTCAGAGCCAACCTATGACATGAATGTCTGATAAGGCATGTGCATCCACAGCTCAAACTGGGAGCTATCCACTGACCACAGAACTCAACTTTTCCCTCTGACTCAGTTCTGCCCTTTCTCCTCCACAGATGTTATTCAAAGAGCATTTCCTGATAAATATCCTGAATATTACACTTTTTAATATTAAATTAAACCCAAACTGTGGCATCAAGCTTCCAGAGTGTGATGCAACTAGATTTACTCAAAGGAATCTCCTCATATAGAATAAAAGGAAGACAAAAATTCCCATTGGTAACTGTTGTGATTATTCTTTACTTCAACACACTTACTTTTTTTTAATATTGTATATTGTAAGACTTAGTTGTATCATTGTCCACAAGCAATAACCTTTATAAAAACTAGCTATGCTAGGAGAAAAGGGAAAAAAAAAAGTAGGCAGTTGTGTACAAGTCAGACTAAATATTTTTTATTCTATCACAACAATGCAACTACAAAAGGTGCTGTTTCCCAACAGGGATTGTGACTCTGTCTTTAATATGCTATCCCACAACTCTGTAATGTCAGCTGATTATGGAAAATGGAACTATTTGTATCAGAGACTCTCATGGTCATGAATCAATTGCTTTATTATTTTATTATTGTATCTATCTATTGTCTATCTACTCACGTATCCATCTATTTTTGCTGCATGATGAATCCTGAGAATAGAGAGGTACATACATAGATAATGGGTTTGGAAGAAACATTTCCAGCTTCTAGGGCCACCTGCATTCTCTGACTTAGCCCCTTCCTCTCAGCTTACAGCCCCCTGCTCCATCTTCACAAAGCACAGCCTTCAGTCTCTACAAATGACCATATAATTATATAATGCCCACCCTGCTAGTAGTCTAGGGTACTAGAGGTAGTCCCACCTTCTCCAGAATCTTAAATACATCTGCAAAGTCGCTTTTGTCATGCAAGGTAACATATTCACAGGATCTCAGGTTTTGAATATGGACATGTTTATGTGAGAAAAGTGACGAAATTATTCTATCCACCAGGGTAATTCACTCTAACTTGATGTATGCTACTTCCCAAATTCAAGACATTCAGTGATCATTTCACCTCGTGTTCCTGTGTGAAAAATCAAAAATATCAATATGTAAACTTATTTTTCATTTTGAAGGAGTATCTTATCATTTCACCAACATTGGAACTCTTAAAGTGTTTACCAAAGAGAAGATCACTCAATTTTCATATGCAGGTACATTTCTTTAAAAGGTAGCTATCAAAATTGCATTTCATGATCGACATTCCCAATCAGCATGATTCAATGTAGGAGGTCAATAAAATAGATCAGCATAGTGTACCAAGGATGGTGATACAATCAAAGTTGCTTTGGACTAGATTATAACCAAGGACTCAGGTTGTCAAAGCACTGAGATAAGTCACTGATGTGTATCACTGCAAGTGCTGCTGAAAGAGAACTGCTTCAGGACAACTTGTTAATTAGTGGAAGAAAAAAAAAGTCAACTCAATGAGCAAGCGAAAATCACTCAGTTGTGTCCAACTCTTTGCGACCCCCTGGACTGTAGCTGGCCGGGCTCCTCTGTCCATAGAATTCTCCAGGCAAGAATACTGAAGTGGGTAGCTGCTTCCTTCTCCAGGAGATCTTCCCAGTCCAGGGATTGAACCCAGGTCTCCTGCATTGCAGGTGAATTCTTTACCATCTGAGCCACCAGGGAAGCACACTCAATGAGTAAAAGGTATAGGAATCTACTGCAGTCAAACAAACACACACACATTCCTATTACCAAAGTCCCAGTACTGCCAATAAGCACCATACCTCTCATACAAAAGCCATGAAAAGATTACAAATTCAGTATGTATTATAATTTTATATTCTGTAAATCAAATTATAGATCTGGATTACATCAACCCTTTGATAAAAATGGTAGCAAAATGCCTCACAGCAATTACAGAATTCCTCATTTTCCAACCAGGTCTTAAACTAAGAACTGAAAAGCATGAGCTTGTTATTGTCATTTTCTAAATACTCTTGTATAAAGACTAATGTTAACCCACCCAGAAATTGTTGTAATCATTTCCACAATATTATATTGCAGGAGCTATTACTTTCCCAAATCCTTGTCTTTAATAGACACTTTATTCCAGGTAAATGTAGGTAATCATTTAATGAACTATTTTTCCATAACATGTCATGGGATCGATCAATATAAATTCCTGAGCTGATGATGAGATTGTTATTATCTTCAAATATTCTATGATTAGACCAGATATCCTTCTCAGATCACATTGCAAAATCTTTTCACAAGGACCACTTCAAGTACAAATAACAGTCAAAAAAATCGAACAAAAAAACACCAGTCACTCGAGATATTTCAGGCTGGAGGGGATCTAATACAGAGAATTAATGGCAAACAAAACTGTTGGAAGAGCTACATCTTTCAAGAAGTCTAAAAGTGCTAGAATCACAGGAAGCTTTCATCAACAATCTTGGCTGCTGCAATCCGGAACCCAGTGACTCACAGAAGAACTCAAAAGAGCAAATTATGTTTTCTTGTTATTTTCTAAAACCCAAGAATCTGGTCATTGTTGCCAGTGGAGCAGTGATGGTTCTTGCTTCTTTCTCTTTCCAATCTTGCATTTCTTTGGCAGATATTCGTTTATTGGACTCATCAAAATAAAAAAATAGGAGGCTGTATTAATTTCTGACAGATAAGCACAGATGTTGCAACCCTATGAGCTACGTGAGGAGTGACACTGGAAAGTAGAATAGAGAGTAAGAGGTACATGTTTAAGGAGTAAAGAAGAAATAACTTTAATCCAGTAAACTGGATTTAGCTTTTAGTTTGTAAAAATTATTTCTTAAAGCTTATGCTACCATCTCTCTGGACTTCCCAGGTGGCATGAGTGGTAAAGAATCTGCCTGCCATTGCAGGAGATGCAAGACTCTGGTTCGATTCCTGAGTCGGGAAGATTCCCTGGAGTAGGAAATGTCAACCCACTCCAATATGCTTACCTGGAAAATCCCACAGACACAGGAGCTTGGTGTGTTGCAGTCCATGGGCTTGCAAAGAGTTGGACATGACTGAGCACACAAACACATACCATCTCTCTCCACGTGACTGTTATTTGTTATTTTTCTTTGATTTTTCTCTATCACTGACACATTTGCTAACTTTCTGAAAAATCAATGAGAACTTCTCACTTGTCATAATTGTTCTGATAGAGCTTCAATTACATGCAAGTTAATTATATCTTGAATGTTCAAACCCCAAATATTTTAAAGAAACTTCTGCTAAAATTATATCTACTTAGAGAGCTTTTAAACATAAGATTGACAGCTTTTATTTTTTTTCTTGTCTTGTCATGCTGATTTTCTACACTTTTAAAGCAATTAGGTATATCCTATTTTTTAAGAAAAAATCATGAATTTTTGTAATTCATGTAATGAATTAGTAATATAATTTTAGTACATTTCTATTTTTTTAGCATGCATGTTACATGGTATATCTTAAATTTTTGGAGAGCCACACCTATGGTTATTATTACTGTGGGCTTTGGGGTGAAAATGCCTGGAAATGAATGACAGCTCTCACTGGCACTGCTCATGTGCTCTTGTTTGTGTGTTCTCAGGTTTCTCACATATAAACAGAGAATACTATCAGTACTTATAGAATTTACTGTGATGATAAAATATTAATAGTTCATAGTACCAAGTACACGGTAAGATCAAAGTTACCAACTGTTATAGTAACTGTTCATAAGTGAAAGTATTAGTCAATCAGTTATGTCTGACTCTTTGGGACACCATGGACTATAGCCTGCCTGGCTTCTCTGTCCATGGGATTTCCCAGGCAAGAATACTGGAGTGGGTAGCCATTTCCTTCTCTGGGACATCTTCCCCACCCAGGGATTGAACCCAGGTCTCTTGCATTGCAGGCAGATTCTTTATCATCTGAGCCAACAGGGAAGCCCCAATAATCGCTCATAACAATAAACTATAGGCTCTCTTTGCTCTTACCTGTAGAAGCAGGCTTTTAAGATCTGCCTTTAGTCCTTTATGAAGAGAAAATAATTTTTACCTTTTCATTTTTCTGCCCCTAGAGGGTTCCCAGCTTTTTCTTTTCTTTTTGTTTGTTTACTTTCAAGGCTACTCTTAGAGTTGAATGACTTGTGAGACAAGAAGTCACACACTCTACCTACTGTCACCCATATCCAGCCTTGGCCTCCAGAAATGAACACACAAACTGCAAATTGTCTTATGCCAGCAAGACCAAGAATCTCCTAGAAAGCTAATCAATGATCCTGAGACTATATAGCTTTTAAAATTCCTTTTCAGAAAACTATAGAAGGTGGGGAACAAAACACAAATGTCACTGGGTTTGACCTTAAGTATGTACACACTGCATCTTGGCCTTCACCTGTATGAACTATAAAATAGATGTGAATGTATATATTTTTTATATATTTTTATTTGGCTGCATTGGGTCTTAGTTGTGGCAAGCAGGTTATTCAGTGCATCACACGAAATCTCTCCTGTGGTACACAAGCTTTCTAGTTGTGGCTCACAGGCTTAGATGCTCTGCAGCATTTGTATCTTAGTTCCCTGACCAAAGATCAAACTCATGTCCCGTTCATTGGAAGGCAGATTCTTAACCACTGGACCACCAGTGAAATCCCAATGTGAACATATTAATAGTACCCTTGCCTATACCTGCGTTCTCTTCTTTGCCAACTTTAGTAACATTACATCCATATTTGTTAGGATTTTCTTTCTATTCCAATATTAAACTGTAAAAGTATATCTCCTTCCATACATTAACTCATAAAGTAATTTAATTAATTCAGAAATGTACCTATTGAGGGGAATTCATTTCACTAATTTTGGGGCATACAAAAAGTTATTCTATGGGCACATGAAGTTATTCTAGCATAAGGAAGTAGGCAAAAGAAAAGGTTGATGACTCTCAACTACGCTAACTGCTACCATATTGGGCAATTTGAAATGTGATGGGCCTAGAGGAAACTCAGGAGTATGGCATGAACATGGGAAAGAAAAGGAAAGCAAGGAAATATTAGATCAGGAAGCAAACACTTAGTCTCAGAGAGCAGAGGCTTAAGGAAAAGATAGAGTAAAACCTGAAAGGGGAAAAAATCTCAGTGAAAGAGATCACTTTTCCAATGAACCACATAGATGGGCTCATTTTCACCTTGCCTGATTATTATCAGTTCTATCAATTTTTCCATTAAAGTCTAACATGAGTACGGTCAATAATGGACTGTCTGCTTACTACATGTACCACCTGTGTACCTGTTTCATGCCTGAAATTGAGGGCTTCCTCAATGGGGCAGAAGTACTGAATGTCTCTAAGGGTTGTCACAGGTCTAAGATTTAAAAGATGCCCAATGCATAAACAAAGGAACTTAAGCAGTTGGCTGCTTAGTCACAACAGGTAACTCAACACAAGTATTTCATCATTATGAAATGATATATTACATCATTTCATAATTCAGAGACTCTCATGTTTGCTCTCATAATTTGATGGTCCTTGTTTTATATTAATTTATTCAACAAGTATTTATTCAGACCAGGATTTTAAGTGAAGAATATGAAATATCCCTGGAGTCCTTATCATGTATATGGCTGAAGGCAGGTATGACATCAAGCCAATGCTAGATGATTATGAAACCCCTTAGATCTAATTCTCACAAGACAAGGTTCTCTGGCTTCCTTGCCTGGCTTTCTCTCTCTCTCTCCCTTTTGATTAATCAGTTGTTGCGGCTTGGTTGCCCAATCATGTTCAACTCTTTGAGACCCCATGGACTGGGGTTTCCCTGTTCTTCATCATCTCAATAGGTTTGCTCAAACTCAATGCCCATTAAGTTGGTAATGCTATCCAACCATCTCATCCTTGTCATCCCTTTCTCCTCTTGCCTTCAATCTTTCCCAGCATCATGGATTATTATTCAATGGGATATTATATTTTTTTAGTTTTTTTGGCTACACCCCACAGCATGTGGGATCTTAGTTCCCTGACCAGGGATGGAACCCACGCCCCCTGCAGTGGAAGCACATAGTTCTAACAACCGAACCACCAGGGAAGTCCCTTTCCTTCTCTTTTACTAGTTCATTAGACATGCTGTAGTATGAGTTATCTTTCCAGTTACTCATTTGCTCCATTCTGAACTAACTGAGTGTGGTTAACTACACTTACTTCTTGATGATGTTCTGAAAAAGATATTATATCTTGTTTTAGAATGTGTTGTACCATTTCATAAATACCCGCATGATTGCTCTCATAATTTTACAGTCTTTATTTTATATTAATTTACTCAACAAATATTTATTCAATTCATATTACACACATAATAAGATATAGTCCTGTCCTTAAGACATTCACATTATGTCACTGAATAAATACAGTTCTCAGGGGAAGGGTGTGGACACATAAAGGAGAAAAGAGTAGATTTTTTCCCTACTTAGTTGGGATGGAGAGGGAGGGAAGGCTGAAGGTGGTGCTGTTTATGTTCATCTTTAAAACTGAATACATGCTTGCCCAGCAAATGAGGTGTAAAAGATGAGGAGTAAGAAGCAGTGTGAACAAAGCCATGGAGAGGGGACTGATTCATGAAAGGAATGTGTTTGCTCTGTTCAGATAAGCACCAGAAGGTTGCTCTAAGTCAAGTAAGGAAATAACTGAGAAAGGGGTCTGTGCCCAGATCTGAGATTCCGGAGAAAGGAGACAGGAAGGATGCTAAAGGGGCTGCAGTCGATCTTAAGGTCTGTAGGGAGTTATTAAAAATAGTAAGCAGAGTGGATAAGATGCTCAGATGAAATTGTTTAAATGTGTGGAGTAAGAATATATGAATAGGTTATTGAAAAAGAATAGAAATTCCACAGACAAATGTATGTATTTTATGAGGATTTGGTGCTTTAATCTGTGGGAAAACAAAATTGTTTTAGAAGGCTGAATAGTCTAGGGTCATTCTGCTAGGGTTAGAATGCTGATTCTACCAATTAACATATGTATGAATTGGGCAAAACCAATAACCACTTGATGTCTTACTTGTCCCTTCTTTCAAATGCTGTGTTTAATCCTCAAACACCAATAAAGTGGGAATAAATTGAAAGCTCCTGGCGCAGTTAAGGGTTGTCCAATATTAGTGATTATTATTATAATTACAAGTTGTTTATCCAGTTAAAAATATTCAGATTCATATTTCACACCATTTAGAAGAATATATTTCAAGTAGATCAAACTAAAACTTTTTTTAAAAAAAATATGGAAGTATTAGAATAAAAAACATAGACATGACCTTATAACTTTTGGATAGAGAAAGTCTTCTAAGTAATTATGTAAAAACATCAAACAAAAGTGTGTAAGTTTGAGAATACTACAATTATGAATTTCTGTGCAAGACATCCTCTGCTGCAAATGAAAACAAATGACAGACCAGATTTTTCAATATACATAAGAAGTGGTGACAAGGGTTGGGGGAGATAGGTATTTATGGAGAGCTCACAGGTGGTCAAATAGCTGTAGTCATTTTAGACAGCAGTGTGGCAGGATTTCTTAAAATAAAAATGACAGACGGGTTCTGTGAGCCCATTTCTATGTCTTTGTTACTTATAGGCATCATACAGGTGGTGGTGGTGGTTTAGTTGCTAAGTTGTGTCCGACTCTTGCAACCCCACGGACTGTAGGCTGCCAGGCTCCTCTGTCCATGGGATTCTCCAGGCAAGAGTACTGGAGTGGGTTGCCATTTCCTTCTCCAGGGGATCTTCCCAACCCAGGAATTGAATCTGGGTCTCCTGCACTGCAGGCAGATTCTTTAACAACTGAGCTATAAGGGAAGCCCATATTATACAGGTAACTTTAAAATACCTCAGTATAAAAAGTGTGATATAAATGTGTAAAGCATTCACACCTATGCTCAATGAAGCATACAGAAGGATTTTTACTGCACTGCTGTTGGTAGGAGAAAAAAAATGTAACTACCTGAATGCCCATCAATGGAATTTTAACTATACTACATCTAACCTATGGAATATCATGAACGTTGAAAGAGAAGAAGACAGAGTTGGATCATTTATATGAGAACAAAACTCTATGACATATGGTTAAGAGAAATAAAAACTGTAAAACAGGGACAGTGTAAGATCTGCTTTAAACCACTAAAGTATATCCTTATTTACAGAGGAATATGCACATATTAATGGATAGAAAAAGGTTTAAAACAATATTTTCCCTTTCCTCCCTTCACATCAGTTCAGATCAGTCACTCAGTGATGTCCAACTCTTTGTGACCCCATGGACTGCAGCATGCCAGGCCTCCCTGTACATCACCAACTCCCTGGGTTTACTCAAACTCATGTCCATTGAGTCGGTGATGCCATCCAACAATCTTATCCTCTGTTGTCCCCTTCCCCTCCCGCCTTCAATCTTTCCCAGCAACAGGGTCTTTTTAAAGGAGTCAGCTCTTCGAATCAGGTGGCCAAAGAACTGGAGCTTCAGTTTCAGGATCGGTCTTTCCAATGAATATTCAGGACTCATTTCATTTATGAATGACTAGTTGGAACTCCTTGAAGTCCAAGGGACTCTCAAAAGTCTTCTCCAAAACACAGTTTAAAATATCAATTCTTTGGTGCTCAGCTTTTTTTATAGTCCAACTCTCACATCCATACATGACTACTGGAAAAACCATAGCCTTGACTAGATGGACCTTTGTTGGTAATGTCTCTGCTTCTTAATATGCTGTCTAGGTTGGTCATAACTTTTCTTCCAAAGAACAAATGTCTTTTAATTTCATGGCCGCAGTCACCATCTGCAGTGATTTTGGAGCCCCCCAAAATAAAGTCAGCCACTCTTTCCCCATCTATTTCCCATGAAGTGATGGGACCAGATGCCATGATCTTAGTTTTCTGAACGTTGAGCTTTAAGCCAACTTTTTCACTCTCCTCTTTCACTTTCATCAAGAGGCTCTTTAGTTCTTCTTCACTTTCTGCCATACGGGAGGTGTCATCTGCATATCTGAGGTTACTGATATTTCTCCCAGCAACCTTGATTCCAGCTTGTGCTTCATCCAACCTAGAGTGTCTCATGATGTACTCTGCATATAAGTTAAATAAGCAAGGTGAAAATATACAGCCTTGACATACTCCTTTCCCTATTTGGAACCAGTCTGTTGTTCCATGTCCAGTTCTAACTGTTGCTTCCTGACCTGCACACAGGTTTCTCAAGAGGCAGGTCAGATGGTCTGATCTTCCCATATCTTTCAGAATTTGTCACAGTATGTTGTGGTCCACACAGTGAAAGGCTTTGGCATAGTCAATAAAGCAGAAATAGATTTTTTTAGGGGGGACTCTTGTTTTTTCGATGATCCAGCGGATATTGGCAATTTGATCTCTGGTTTCTCTGACTTCTCTAAATCCACTTTGAACATCTGAAATTTCACAGTTCACGTACTGTTGAAGCCTGGCTTGGAGAATTTTGAGCATTACTTTACTAGCGTGTGAGATGAGTGCAATTGTGCAGTAGTTTGAGCACTCTTTGGCATTGCCTTTTTTTGGGATTGAAATGAAAACTGACTTTTTCCAGTCCTGTGGCCATTGCTGAGTTTTCCAAATTTGCTGGCATATTGAGTGCAGCACTTTCACAGCATCAACATTTAGGATTTGAAATAGAAAAATTGAAATTCCAACACATGCACCAGCTTTGTTCAGAATGATGCTTCCTAAGGCCCACTTGACTTCACATTCCAGGATGTCTGGCTCTAGGTTGGTGATCACATCATCGTGATTATCTGGGTCGTGAAGATCTGTTTTGTATAGTTCTGTGTATTCTTGCCAACTCTTCTTAATATTTTCTGCTTCTATTAGGTCCATACCTTTTCTGCCCTGTATTTCTGAACCTATATTTGCATGAAATGTTCCCTTGATATCTCTAATTTTCTTGAAGAGGTCTCTAGTCTTTCCCATTTTCTTGTTTTCCTCTGTTTCTTCATTGATCATTGAGAAAGGCTTTCTTATCTTTCCTTGGTCTTCTTTGGAACTCTGCATTCAAATGCATATATCTTTCCTTTTCTTCTTTTCCTTTTCCTTCTCTTCTTTTCACAGCTATTTGTAAGGCCTCATAAGACAACCATTTGCCTTTTCGGATTTCTTTTCCTTGGGGATGGTCTTGATCCCTGCCTCCTGTATAATGTCACAAACCTCCATCCATAGTTCTTCAGGCACTCTGTCTATCAGATCTAGTCCCTTAAATCTATTTGTCATTCTTACTGTATGATCATAAGGGATTTGATTTAGTTCATACATGAATGGTCCCGTGGTTTTCCCTACTTTCTTCAATTTAAGTCTGAATTTGGAAGTAAGGCGTTCATGATCTGAGCCACAGTCAGCTCCTGGTCTTGTTTTTGCTGACTGTATAGAGCTCCATCTTTGGCTGCAAAGAATATAATCAATCTGATTTCGGTGTTGACCATCTGGTGATGTCCATGTGTAGAGTCTTCTCTTGTGTTGTTGGAAGAGAGTTTTTGCTATGACCAGCTTCTCTTGGCAAAATTCTGTTAACTTTTGACCTGCTTTGTTTTGTACACCAAGGGCAAATTTGCCTGTTAACTCCCAGTACCTCTTGACTTCTTACTTGTGCTTTCCAGTCTCCTATAAAAAAAAGGACATGTTTTTTGGGTGTTAGCTCCAGAAGGTCTTGTAAGCTTGTAGGCTTTGGTGGCTAAGTGAAGACTTTTCTTTGTGGAGTAATCAGAGCATGTTCATTTTTTATTTATATTTTTTAAGTGAGATCTGAAGGAATAGAAAGGCTGAACAAAAGAGAAGAATGAAGCATGTTCCTGACAGAGCAAGCCATAAGCTAGATTCATGGGACAGATGGCAAAGTCTGAGGCTCATATGAGGAAATGGGAGAAGTTCAACTGGACCAGGGAGAACAGGTGTAACAGAAGAAGAATCAAATGAGGTTAATGGTCCTGAGCTTTGCATAAGCGAGACTGCCTTTATTTTGCCCTTGAACATGAATGTCATTTTGTTCAGGCATAGAATTCTTGTCTCACATTCGTTTTCCTTTTAGTATTCTGCAGGTTTGCTCATTACCATTTGGCATGCAGTGTTGCTGAAATGTCAAAGGTTGCCTGGTGCTTGTTGCTCTGCACGTAAATGAACGTGTCTCTTTTATTGAATATAATGCATATTTTTATCTTGTGTCATTAATATTATTTTCTCTGATAGTCAATGAATCTGAGAAACCCAGTATTCATGTTATCACTGATGATCCCTTAACTGCAAATTGTCTCCTTTTGGAAATCTTACCACTCATACGTTGGAACTCCTACACATTCTCCATGTTTCATCTTTGCTAATGACTATATAGCCTTCATTTCAACATCTAATGACTTTTGGGGGAAGGTTTGTTATGGCTTTTCTTCCCCCTTAATTTAATTCTTGGTCCCATTAATAACTCAGTGTTTTTATTCCTTTACTATTGTTTTAAATTCAGCAACTGTTTGTCAGTCTTTCCCTTTTCATTACTACCAGAACTTATTTCATTAGCACAATGCCCTCTGAAATGTTATAAAGTGATTAATGTAAATTTCTATTTGCATTCTATATCACTCAGGGTTCTTCAGAGAAAGGGAAACAGCAGGAATAGCTAATTAAAGAAATAAAGGAAAACAGGGAGAGAAAGTATTTTAAGAAAGTGTTTCACACAATTGTTGTAGTTTAGTCACTAAGTCACATCCAAGTTTTTCATAACTCCAAGGACCGTAGCCCACCAGGTTCCTCTGTCCATGGAATTTTCCAGGGAAGAATACTGAAGTGTGTTGCTTTTTCCCTTTCCAGGTCACATGACTGTGGAGGCAGGCAAATATGAAATCTATGTGTCAGGCTGGTACCTGGAGACGCAGGCAAGATTTCTATGTCACAGTCTCACCCTTAATTTTTTCCCCACCTCTGTTTTTGAGGGGAATATTTTTATTTAAATCAACTGACTGTATATGTTAATCACATCTACAGAGCACCTTCATAGCAGCAACTAGAGGAGAGTTTGTCCAAAACCTGAGACCATAGCCTAGCCAACATGACACATAAAGTTGACCAACATTGCAATTTATACCAGTTTTTGTTATATTAATATAAAACATTATAGTTACTTATGATATTAGAAGTCCTCTGGGTTTGTGTGATACTCTATTTTTTATCAAACCACCAGCTCTGATTCTCCCATGCAGATTCATTTGATGAAACGTATCATCTTTTCATTTGCCCACACGTTTGCTTGTATTTTGTTTTGTTTTTTAATCAATACAGAATTTATGTCAATGCTTTCCAGATTTTGAGGTCAAAATGAATTCTGTCAAATCAGACCCCGTTGGATAATCTATCTCAGCTTTCCATTTTGCAATCTCTTATAAGTAGTAAAAAATAATAACACTTTTAAAAGAAATATGTTTGTAATAACCCTTTTTTAGTCTCTGTCAGGTTGAAAACATATTTCCAGATAAAGTAACAACTTTAAGTAAAAAGTGTTTGGATCCTCATTCAGAACTGTCTGGTAAAATTGAAGCCCCAAAAGTCACCATCTCAAGCAATCAAAATGATTGATTTAGTAAGCTAGATAAAAGCAATTTTAGAACTTTGTTAAAATAGTTAAAAATAAACTATCACTGATACCTTTTAAAAGTAAAGGGAGTGGTCAGTGGTTATTAATAAAAGAAAGAGTGCCATCTACTGACTACACAATTCTCTGATGAAAGCTGCCTTCAAAATCAATGTAATACCACACAATTTCCTAATGTGATAGTGCTATCATTCATTTGATATTCTGAATTTTCCAAGAACTTTTGTTCATTTTAAAAGATCACATTTAAATCTCTAGTTCTGCTAACTGAAGTGGAATTTACATGTGCTTAAATCAAATGACTGCCACTTTACAAAATCACTGTCATCAAGAAGCAATTTTTTTAAAGTGCCCCTTTATGCTCAGAACTACATGATATAAAAGAAATATGTCTATATTCTCCTCACACAAGACTCAGCAACAATGGTGGAGACTGCAGAAATGTAAGACCAGTTAGGCCCCGGCACCTCCCCTCGGCACACACACAAAAAACAAAAACCCTGCTGACATGATTAAAGAAAAGCAAGCATTGATAGAACTTCCTGATAAAGGAGACACTGAAACATATTTCATAAGGAGGATTAGAGTTAATACCTTTCACCTTTTAATTCAGATACCATTTTACAGAGGAAGTAACATTTAGAGTTTTTAGGACAATCGAAATAACACAGTAATTGGAGGAGAGTATCATGTACTATATTTAAATTTTTCTTGCTTAGTTGCTCAGTTGTGTCCAACTCTTTACAACCCCATGGACTGTAGCCCTCCAGGCTCTTCTGTCCATGGTATGTTCCAGGCAAGAATACTAGAGTGGGTTGCCATTTCCTTCTCCAGGGTGTCTTCCTGACCCAGTGGTCGAATCCATGTCTTCTGCTTGGCAGGCAGGTTTTAAATAGAAATCAATGTTTTGTGGCTTCCCTTGTAGCTCAGTCAGTAAAGAATCTGCCTGCAATGCAGGAGAGCCGGGTTTGATTCTTGGGTTGGGAAGATCCCCTGTAGAAGGAAATGGCAACCCACTCCAGTATTCTTACCTGGAGAATCCCATGGACAGAGGAACCTGGAGGGCTATAGTCCATGAGGTCGCAAGAGTCAGACATGACTTATCGACTAAACCACCACCAATGTTTTAAAAGTGCAGAGGATGAGATGGTTGGATGGCATCACCGACTCAATGGACATGAGTTTGAGCAAACTCCAGGAGACAGTGAAGGATGGTAAAGCCTGGTATGCTGCAGTGCATGGGGTGGCAAAGAATCAGACACGACTTGGCAACTGAACAAGAACAACCATTTTAAAAGTACAGAGACAAAGTGACACTGTAAAATTTCCAGAAAGTGAAGCAGGGATGGGAGGGCTGTGCATCCAAGGTAGGACTGTAGTGTGTAGAGGAATCACTGGCTCCAGAGACAGAAACACAGGGCCAAGGAGGTTCATCTCCAGGGGATACTTTTCAGTCTCGCTGCTGGCTTCAGGGTCCCAGGTAGAGCGAGCTGGGTGAATACGTGACCCTTCACATTTCACCCTTTATATGTTAATAGATCAGGCAAGTAACAAAACTGAAACTTCCCTGCTGGCCCAGTGGTTAAGCCTTCACCTTTCAATGGAGGGGGTGAGGCTTCAACCCTTGTTCAGGGAGCTAAGCTCTCACATGCCTTGTTGCCAAAAAACCAAAATATAAAACAGAAGCAATATTGTAATAAATGCTAAAAATTAAAAAGAAAGAAAGAAAGAAAGAAAGAAACAAGATGGATGTTCCTATGAAAGTGCAAAATGCTAATCTCTTCTGTTAACTCTGACATCCTGGGCTCTTGCCCTGATGAAGGTTTCTCCTGGAACATTGCTAGGCTCTCTCAACAAGGGAGGAATCATGAGAAGTCTACAATAAAACTAGAATTAGTAGTGCATTCCAACTCCATTTCTTTGTTAACTCATTTCATAGAGTACTTTTAAGCAGAATAGGTTTGTATAATCCATTCATCTGTGTTTTGTTTGAGTTAGATTTTTTTTATTGTTAAAATAAATAAACTACAACACATGCTTCCAGTCTCAGGGCCCAACTATTACTAAAACACTGCTTATTCTCCCTGTAAGGCAGAAATGTCATGTGGACAATTAAACATAACATTGCTAGAAAGAGTGTAGGATAAGAGTATCTATCTTAATGCCAGTAGGACTTCAGGTTAGTGCAAGAGAAAGATACCAACAAATTTTATAGGTAAAATTTAGAACTAATTTTATCCCTTTAAAACTTGCAATGGTACTCTAGTTCCCTAACTCCTTGTGGTCAGTGAAGTAACAGATCCTACATATATTAGGTCATAATATCTGGCACCCATATATGTTAGCTTTTGTGGAAAGTGGTTTCAAGATATGATTAATTTGAGGAGCTTGAAAAGGGGACATTATCCTGAAATATCTGAATAGGTCCTAAACACAATAACAAGCATCCTTATAAGTGGGAGGCAGTTGACATACTGAACGAGAAGGGCATGTGAAAACGGAGAAGAAAGAGATTTGAAGATGCAGACCTCAAAAATTTGAAGATGCTTGGCTTAAAGACTGGAGACTTGGCTTAAAGATTTGGCCACAAGCAAAGGAATGGTCTTCCCTGGTGTCTCAGATGGTAAAGAATCTTCCTGGAATGGAGGAGACTTGGGTTCCACCCCTGCATTGGGAAGATCCCCTGGAGAAGGGAATGGCAAGTCACTCCAGTATTCTTGCCTGGAAAATCCCATGGATGGAGAAGCTTGGTAGGCTTCCAAGCATGGGTGGCAAAGAGTCAGACATGACTGAGTGACCAACACTTTTACTTTTTTCAAGGAATGGCAGAACCATGAGAAGCTGGGAGAAGCCAACACCTTGATTTGAGTCCAGCAAAACTGATTCATATGGGGGGCCTGGAGAACAGTGAGAAAATACATTTCTGTTGTTTTAACCTCTAATTTTGTAGTAATTTGTCATGGCATCCACAGGAAATCAATATACTCCATTGGGCATTGTCTTTCTATTATCCAGGTTTCATAATATAATACTGGGTACCATTTAAATGCCTTTGGCACCATGCTAAATCTTTTACACAAAGTATCTCCGATCCTTCTCTTTTTCCTGAAATAATTCTGCTCTTTCCCTGCTCACTCTGCTCCAGACACACTTCATGCCTTAACACACAAATACATTTCAGAGTGGACCACGGTTCTCTCCTCTGAAAGGAATGTTTCTACTCAGACATCATAACAATGAACTCTCTTGCCTTCTTCAAATCCCAGATCAGATTTACTCTCTCACTGGGTCTACTTCTGAACCATCCTACTCCACATAGCAGCTTCCTTCCGTACCTGTAATTGTATCCATTCTCTTTTATGATTTTAATCTCATTTCAACCTCTAAAATGTCAAACATGTTACTTGCTATGTTTATTTTATATCTTCTTTCTTTCTTCTTTCTTTCTCTAGGATGTGGTCTTCCTAAGGTCAAAGATGTTATCTCTGTTTCACTAATGTGTTCTCAATGAATAAAAGAATATTCAATATCAAGCAAATAATAGGCACAGGACTGAATGTAGCTGAGATCATGAACTCCTGATAGCAAAATGCAGGCTTAAATTGAAGAAAGTAGGGGAAAAAACTAGGACACTTATGTACGACCTAAATCAAATTCCTTATGATTATTCAGTGGAAGTGACAAACAGATTCAATGGAATAGATTTGATAGAGTGCCTGAAGAACTATGGACAAAGGTTTGTAACATTGTGCAGGAGGAGGGGATCAAAACCGTCCCCAAGAAAAATAATGCAAAAAGGAAATCTTAATAACCACACATATGCAGATGACACCACCTTTATTGCAGAAAGGGAAGAGGAACTAAAGAGCCTCTTGATGAAGGTGACAGAGGAGAGCGAAAAAGCTGGCTTAAAACTCAACATTCAAAAAACTAAGATTATGACATCTGGTCCCAACCCTTCATGGCAAGTACATGGGGAAACAAAGGAAACAGTGACAGACCTTCTTTTCTTGGGCTCAAAAATCAGTGTTGATGGTGACTGCAGCCATGAAATTAAAAGACGCTTGCCCCTTGGAAGAAAAGCTATGACCAATATAGGCAGCATATTAAAAAGCAGAGACGTTACTTTGCCAACAAAGGTTCATATTGTCAAAGCTATGGTTTTTCCAGTATTCGTGTATGGATAAGAGAGTTGGACCATAAACAAGCTTGAGTGCCAAAGAATTGATGCTTTAGAACTATCGTGTTGGAGAAGAAGCTTGAGTGCTCCTTGGACTGAAAGCGGATCACATCAGTCAATACTAAAAGAAATCAACCCTGAATATTCATTGGAAGCTGACGCTATAATACTTTGGCCACCTGATGAGAAGAACTGACTCCTTAGAAAAGATCCTGATGCTAGGAATGATAGAAGGAAGGAGGAGAAGGGGATAATAGAGGAAGAGATGGATGGATGGCATCACCAACTCAATGGACATGAATTTGAGCAAAATCTGGGAAATGGTGAAGAACAGGGAATCCTGCCATGCTGCAGTCTGGGGGTCACAAAGAGCCAGAAACAACTGAGTGACTGAACAACAACCACATATTTTTTTGTTAAATGAATGAAATTGAAGGAAAGCATTTAAACATTTATCACAATAAGTTAAAGAGTTTGCGATCCTACCCAAATGAATTTTAACTGAGTACAAGATGACACACCCAATCTTCTTGTGTTTTTATTGGTGTTCTATGCTAGTTAAAGGCTCATACTTCATTAATGGGGACATAGAACTGGCAACTATTCTTCTGGTTATCAGACAGTCTGATAACTTTCTATTTACATAAGTACCCAATGGAACTTCACATAAATTTATCCCATGGATAAGGGCAAAAATGTTAGGGAAAGTGTTTCTCTAACAAGATTGGATCTTATACCTACCACAGAACCTGTCAGATAATTCCCTAAATAAGAAGAAACTCACACTGAATGGATATAAAGGATGTCTGAACATTTTCCAAATTAACTGGATAAGGCATGATAGAGAAAAATTCCCTTTGCAGATTCCTTATTTAAAATCTTTACTGATCAATTAACAAGGAAAATCAAGAGGAATTTCCTATTTCTTTAGGTAGAAAGGCTGAAATACTGAAAGAGTAAATAATTTTATACTTTTTAAAAATTATTTTACGAAAGTATAGTTGATATAGATAGACAGATAGATAGATATAGTTCATAGATAAATTCATTCGTACCATATTTTAGATTCTACATATTAATGATATCCTTTTTTAATTAACTTTTTTTAGTGAAGGATAATTGCTTTACACAATTGTTTTATCTGTCAAACCTCAGCATGAATCAGCCATAGGTATAGGCAATGCCAAAGAATGCTTAAACTACAGCACAATTGCACTCATCTCACATGCTAGTAAAGTCATGCTGAAAATTCTCCAAGCCAGGCTTCAGCAATACATGAACCGTGAACTCCGAGATGTTCAAGCTGGTTTTAGAAAAGGCAGAGAAACCAGAGATCAAATTGCCAACATCCGATGGATCATCAAAAAAGCAAGAGAGTTCAAGAAAAACCTCTATTTCTGCTTTATTGACTATGCCAGAGCCTTTGACTGTGTGGATCACAATAAACTGTGGAAAATTCTGAAAGAGCTGGGAATACCAGACCATCTGGCCTGTCTCTTGAGAAACCTGTATGCAGGTCAGGAAGCAACAGTTAGAACTGGACATGGAACAACAGACTGGTTCCAAATAGGAAAAGGAGTACGTCAAGGCTGTACATTGTCACCCTGCTTATTTTACTTCTATGCAGAGTACATCATGAGAAATGCTGGGCTGGAAGAAACACAAGCTGGAATCAAGATTGCAGGGAAAAATATCAATAACCTCAGATATGCAGATGACACCACCATTTTGGCAGAAAGCTAAGAAGAACTAAAGAGCCTCTTGATGAAAGTGAAAGAGGAGAGTGAAAAAGTTGTCTTAAAGCTCAACATTCAGAAAACTAAGTTCATGGCATCCGGTCCCATCACTTCATGAGAAATAGATGGGGAAACAGTGGAAACACTGTCAGACTTTATTTTGGGGGCTCCAAAATCACTGCTGATGGTGATTGCAGCCGTGAAATTAAAAGACGCTTACTCCTTGGAAGGAAGGTTATGACCAACCTAGATAACATATTAAAAAGAAGAGACATTACTTTGCCAACAAAGGTCCATCTAGTCAAGGCTATGATTTTTCCAGTAGTCATGTATGGATATGAGATTTGGACTGTGAAGAAAGCTGAGCGCTGAAGAATTGATGCTTTTGAACTGTGGTGTTGGAGAAGACTCTTGAGAGTCCCTTGGACTGCAAAGAGATCCAACCAGTCCATCCTAAAGGAGATCAGTCTTGGGTGTTCATTGGAAGGACTGATGTTGAAGCTGAAACTCCAATACTTTGGCCACCTCATGTGAAGAGTTGACTCACTGGAAAAGACCCTAATGTTGGGGGCAGGAGGAGAAGGGGACGACAGAGGATGAGATGGTTGGATGGCATGACCAACTTGATGGACATGAGTTTGGGTAAACTCCGGGAGTTGGTAATGGACAGGGAGGCCTGGCATGCTGCGATTCATGGGGTCACAAAGAGTCAGACACGACTGAGTGACTGAACTCTACTGAACTGGGCTGAATGGTGTTAGGAAGTGTTCTAATTTCGTTATTTTACATGTAGCTGTCCAGCTTTCTCAATATCATTTATTGAAGAGGCTGTCTTTGCCCCATTGTATATCCTTGCCTCCTTTGTAAATAATGTGCCCATAGGTTCAGGGCTTATTTCTGGATTTTCAGTCTTGTTCCATTGGTCTATATTTCTGTTTTTGTGCCAGTACCATAGTGTCTTGATGACTGTAACTTTGTAGTATAATCTGAAGTCAGGAAGGTTGATTCCTCCAGCTTCATTCTTCTTTCTCAAGGGTGCTTTGGCCATTTGGGGTCTTTTGTGTTTCCGTATGAACTGTGAAAATTTTTGTTCTATTTCTGTGAAAAGTGCTCTTGGTAATTTGACAGGGATCACATTGAATCTGTAGATTGCATTTGGAAGTACAGTCATTTTCACAATATCGATTCTTCCTACCCAGGAACACAGAATACCTCTCTGTTTATGTCCTCTTTGATTTCTTTCATTGGTGTCTTATAATTTTCTGTGTACAGGTCTTTTGTCTCCTTAAGAAGATAGGACACTGAAAGATGAACTTCCCAGGCCGGTTGGTGCCCAATATGCTACTGGAGATCAGTGGAGAAATAACTACAGAAAGAATGATGGGACGGAGCCAAAGCAAAAACAATACCAAGCTGTGGATGTGACTGGTGATAGAAGCAAAGTCTGATGCTGTAAAGAGCAATATTGCATAGGAACCTGGAATGTTAGGTCCATGAATCAAGGCAAATTGGAAGTGGTCAAACAGGTGATGACAAGAGTGAACGTCGCCATTCTAGGAATCAGCGAACTAAGATGGACTAGAATGGGCAAATTTAACTCAGATGACCATTATATTTACTACTGTGGGCAGGAATTCCTTAGAAGAAATGGAGTAGCTATCATGGTCAACAAAAGAGTCCGAAATGCAGTACTTGGATGCAGTCTCAAAAACGACAGAATGATCTCTGTTAGTTTCCAAGGCAAACCATTCAATATCATGGTAATCCAAGTCTATGCCCCAACCAGTAATGCTGAAGAAGCTGAACTTGAACGGTTCTATGAAGACCTACAAGACTTTTTAGAACTAATACCCCAAAAAGATGTCCTTTTCATTATAGGGGACTGGAATGCAAAAGTAGGAAGCCAGGAAACACCTGGCATAACTGGCAGATTTTGTCTTGGAGTACCGAATAAAGCAGGGCAAAGGCTAATAGAGTTTCACCAAGAGAACTCACCGGTCATAGCAAACACGCTCTTCCAGCAACACAAGAGAAGACTCTACACATGGACATCACCAGATGGTCAACACCAAAATCAGACTGATTATATTCTTTGCAGCCAAAGATGGAGAAGCTCTATACAGTCAGCAAAAACAAGACCGGGAGTAGACTGTGGCTCAGTTCATGAACTCCTTATTGCCAAATTCAGATTGAAGAAAGTAGGGAAAACCACTAGGCCATTCAGGTATGAGCTAGATCCAATACCTTATGATTATACAGTGGAAGTGACAAATAGATTTAAGGGACTAGATCTGATAGACAGAGTGCCTGATGAACTATGAACAGAGGTTCGTGACATTGTACAGGAGACGGATCAAGACCATCCCCATGGAAAAGAAATGCAAAAAAACAAAATGGCTGTCTGAGGAGGCCTTACAAATACCTGGGAAAAGAAGAGAAGTGAAAAGCAAAGGAGAAAAGTAAAGATATTCCCATCTGAATGCAGAGTTCCTAAGAATAGCAAGAAGAGATAAGAAAGCCTTCCTCAGTGATCATTGCAAAGAAATAGAGGAAAACAACAGAATGGGAAAGACTAGAGATCTCTTCAAGAAAATTAGAGATACCAAGGGAACTTTTCATGCAAAGATGGGCTCGATAAAGGACAGAAATGGTATGGATCCAACAGAAGCAGAAGATACTAGGAAGAGGTGGCAAGAATACACAGAAGAACTGTACAAAAAAGATCTTCATGACCCAGATAATCACAATGGTGTGATCACTCACCTAGAGCCAGACATCCTGGAATGTGAAGTCAAATGGGCCTTAGAAAGCATCACTATGAGCAAAGCTAGTGGAGGTGATGGAATTCCAGTTGAGCTATTTCAAATCCTCAAGATGATGCTGTGATAGTGCTACACTCGATATGCCAGCAAATCTGGAAAACTCAGCAGTGGCCACAGGACTGGAAAAGGTCAGTTTTCATTCGAATCCCAAAGAAAGGCAATGCCAAGGAACGCTCGAACTACCACACAATTGTACTCATCTCACATGCTAGTAAAGTAACGCTCAAAATTCTCCAAGCCAGTCTTCAGCAATACATGAACCGTGAACTTCCAGATGTTCAAGCTGGTTTTATAAAAGGGAGAGGAACCAGAGATCAAATTGCCAACATCCGCTGAATCATCAAAAAAGCAAGAGAGTTCCAGAAAATCATCTATTTCTGTTTTATTGACTATGCCAAAGCCTTTGACTGTGTGGATCACAATAAACTGTGGAAAATTCTGAAAGAGATGGAAATACCAGACAATCTGACCTGTCTCTTGAGAACCTGTATGAAGGTCAGGAAGCAACAGTTAGAACTGGACACGGAACAACAGACTGGTTCCAAATAGGAAAAGGAGTACATCAAGGCTGTATATTGTCACCCTGCTTATTTAACTTACATGCAGAATACATCATGGGAAATGCTGGGCTGGAAGAAACACAAGCTGGGATCAAGATTGCCAGGAGAAATATCAATAACCTCAGACATGCAGATGACACCACCCTTATGGCAAAAAGTGAAGAACTAAAGAACCTCTTGATGATAGTGAAAGAGGAGAGTGAAAAAGTTGGCTTAAAGCTCAACATTCAGAAAACTAAGATCATGGATCTGGTCCCATCACTCCATGGGAAATCGATGGGGAAACAGTGGAAACAGTGTCAGACTTTATTTTTGGGGGCTCCAAAATCACTACTGATGGTGATTGCAGCCATGAAATTAAAAGACGCTTACTCCTTGGAAGAAAGGTTATGACTAGCCTAGATAGCATGTTTAAAAACAGAGATATCACTTTGCCACAAAGGTGCATCTAGTCAAGGACATGGTTTTTCCAGTGGTCATGTATGGATATGAGATTTGGACGGTGAAGAAAGCTGAGCGCCGCAGAGTTGATGCTTTTGAACTGTGGTGTTGGAGAAGACTCTTGAGAGTCCCTTGGACTGCAAAGAGATCCAACCAGTCCATCCTAAAGGAGATCAGTCCTGGGTATTCATTGGAAGGACTGATGTTGAAGCTGAAACTCCAATACTTTGGCCACCTCATGCGAAGAGCTGACTCATTGGAATAGACCCTAATGCTGGGAAGGATTGAGGGCAGAAGGAGAAGGAGACAACAGAGGATGATATGGTTGGATCGCATCACCGACTCGATGGACATGAGTTTGGGTAAACTCCGGGAGTTGGTGATGGACAGTGAGGCCTGGCGTTTTGCGATTCATGGGGTGGCAAAGAGTCGGACACGACTGAGCAACTGAACTGAACTGAGGTGAGTTTTTTCCTATATATTTCATTATTTTTGTTGCAATAGTGAATGGGATTGATTCCTTAATTGCACTTTCTGATTTTTCATTGTTAGTATACAGAAATGCAAGTGATTTCTGTGTATTGGTTTTGTATCCCGCAACTTTGCTAAATTCACTGATTATCTCTAGTAATTTTCTGATAGTATCTTTAGGGTTTTCTATGTACAGTATCATGTCATCTGCAAACAGTGAGAGCTTTACTTCTTCTTTTCTAATCTGGATTTCTTTTATTTCTTTTTTTTCTCTGATTGCTCTAACCAGAATTTATAGACCTATGTTGAATCAAGTGGTGAAAGCGGACACCCTTGTCTTGTTCCTGATGTTAGGGGGAATGTTTTCAGTTTTTCAACAATGAGAATAATGGTTGCTGTAGGCTTATCATATATGGCCTTTACTATTTTGAGGTAGGTTCGATATCATATGATACTTACAAGGGTAAATCACTTTAGACAAAAAAAAATTTGCACTATGATATAAAACTGTGAAGCTTTAAGAAGTTCAGAGTGAGCCTGGGGAGGGCCATGCTCTGAAAAGAAATGTGGGACCAGCACTAACAATCTTTTGGAGAGAAAGTGTCAACACAGATGCTTAGATTACAGAATTTCAATGATTGTCAAGTGATAATCAAGCCAGAGAACATGGCAGAGAAAAAGTATGCCCTAAACATTGTTGAAACAAGAAAACATGAAGTTTTCAATACCATTAGCTAATATCTATACTTCCTTGATAACCTTTTTCAGGGTTATTGAAATCTAAACTTTATATCTGAGTGAACTGTTTTGGTTAGTTAATCTGTGACACAATTTTCACTTTTGTTCTTTAGACGTGCATTTCTACAATAAATAGATCAAGTTAAGGAGAATTTTTTTCTACCTTTTTTTTTAAAGGGTGACATATTTATTCAAATTAGAATTAACACTGTTACCAGGATTTGAATACCATTTTAAGAAAAGGTGAGAAATTTGTCACCCAATTCTATTTTGAAAAGGTTGTTTTAACTTATGTATTTAGAATTTAATGATTAAAGAAGATACTCTCAGGGAAAGTCATGAATCATAGAATCCTAGAAATACTAAACTACAGAACACTGGGAGTAAAAGATGGAGGAAAAAAACTTTAAATTTGAGAAGACTTTTGTCCCAACTAATCTAAGAAATTTAAATAACCAAATAGAAAAAAATGAAACTTGGAGATAAGTCTGTTCCCAGTGAATCCGAGGTCTTTAATACCTCACTGCAGAAAGAATCCATTTGAGAGACAAAGTGATATATACAAAGTGGGTTTATTTAGAGACAAACAAACTCCACAGAGTCTGGGCCATCTCAGAAGGTGAGAGAGCCTTGAAACACAGCGTGGTTAGCTTTTTGGAAGAATTTTTCCAATTATTTCAGTGTAGGCATGGGGCTTTCCAGGAATTGGGCCATCAACCACTTTTTGACCTTTTATGGTGGCCTCAGAACAGTCAAGGCGCTGGAAGATGGTTCCTTTAGCTTATGCTAATGTATTACAATGAACATATGATGGGGCTCAAAGTCTACTGGAAGTCAAATCGTCTGCCATCTTGGATCTATTTGGTTATAAACACTTTGTGTCCTCACCTTATATCATTCTTTTAAAGGTTGTGCTCCACTTCTTTCTCTCCTGTTTCAATAGATATTCAGTATCCAAATAATTATATAATAGTAAACATTAAAGGAATGACAAGGTGGTATGTGGCATGATCATGATAGAAATGTCTATTTGAAACAAATTATTTTAAGTATGATTATACAGAACTGACTCAAAGGGTATGAATTTGAACAAACTCCAGGAAAGAGTGGAGAACACAGGAGCCTGGCATGCTACAGTCCATGGGGTTGCAAAGGGTTGGACATGACTTAGTGACTGAAGAACAGGAACACAGAATATTAATTCTACAAAGCATAATTATCAAGTCACAGGTACAATCTACAATTTAGGTAGGAAATAAAAATAATTAGGACAAAATGTCAGTAAATCATGTTGTTTATACATTTGTTTTTAAAACTTAAGGATGGTAAGAGTTTTACTTAATATCGAAAGCTAAACTGCATTCACCAGGAGTGCAGTCACTGAGTTCAGGTGTGTTCAGTCTTTCTATAATGTCTGACTCTTTGTGACCCCATTGAATATTATAGTCTGGCAGGCTCTTCTGTCCACAAAATTTTCTAGGTAAGAATACTGGAGTGGGTTGCCAATTCCTTCTCCAGGGAATATTCCCAACCCAGGGATTGAACCCATCTCCTGTGCTGGTCGCAGATGACCATTATATCTACTACTGTGGGAAAGAATCCCATAGAAGAAATGGAGTAGTCCTCATAGTCAACAAAAGAGCCCAAAATGCAGTACTTGGGTGCAGTCTCAAAAATGACAGAATGATCTCTGTTCATTTCCTTGAAAAACCATTCAATATTACAGTAATCCAAGTCTATGCCCCAACCACTAATGCCGAAGAAAATGAAGCTGAATGGTTCTATGATGACCTACAAGACTTTGTAGAACTAGCACCAAAAAAAAGATGGCCTTTCATCACAGGGGACTGGAATGCAAAAATAGAAAGTCAAGAGTTACCTGGAGTAACAGGGAAGTTTGGCCTTGGAATACAAAATGAATCAGGGTAAAGGCTAACAGAGTTTTGCCAAGTGAATGCACTGGTCACAGAAAACACTCTCTTCCAACAACACAAAAAATGACTCTACACATGGGCATCACCAGATGATCAATACTTAAATCAAATTTATTATATTCTTTGCAGCCAAAGATGGATAAGCTCTATATGGTCAGCAAAAACAAGACTGGGAGCAAACTGTGGCTCAGATCATGAACTCCTTATGACAAAATTCAGACTTAAATTGAAGAAAGTAGGGAAAACCACTAGAACATATAGGTATGACTTAATCTAATCTCTCATGATTATGCAGTGGAAATGACAAATAGATTCAAAGTATTAGACCTGATAGAGTGCCTGAAGAACTATGGACAG
Organism: Giraffa tippelskirchi; assembly: GCF_054371585.1. Classification (NCBI taxonomy): domain Eukaryota; kingdom Metazoa; phylum Chordata; class Mammalia; order Artiodactyla; family Giraffidae; genus Giraffa; species Giraffa tippelskirchi. The sequence continues at coordinate 69,027,206 of NC_137279.1, forward strand.
AGGTTTGTGACACTGTTCAGGAGGCAGTGATCAAGACCATCCCCAAGAAATAGACATGCAAAGAGGCAAAATGATGGTCTGAGGAGGCCTTACAAATAGCTGAGAAAAGAAGAGAAGCTAAAGGCAAAGGAGAAAAGGAAAAGCATAACCATCAGAATGCAGAGTTCCAAAGAATAGCAAGGAGAGATAAGAAAGCATTACTCAGTAATCAATGCAAAGAAATAGAGGAAACCAATAGAATGGGAAAGATGAGAGATCTCTAAGAAAATTAAAGATACCAAGGAAACACTTAATGAAAAGATGGACACAACAAAGGACAGAAAAGGTATGGACATAACAGAAGCAGAAGATATTAAGAAAAGGTGGCAAGAATACACAGAAGAACTATACAAAAAAGATCTTAGTGACCCAGATAACCGAGATGGTGTGAAAACTCACCTAGAGCTGGACATCCTAGAATGTGAAGTCAAGTGGGCCTTAGGAAGGTTACTATAAGCAAAGATAGTCGAGGTGATGGGCTTCCAGGTGAGCTCTTTCAAGTCTTAAAAGATGATGGTGTGAAAGTGCTGCAGTCAAGCACTGTTTACAATAGCCAGGACATGGAAGCAACCTAGATGTCCATCAGCAGACGAATGGATAAGGAAGCTCTGGTACATATACACAATGGAATATTACTCAGCCATTAAAAGAAATACATTTGAATCGGTTCTATTTAGATGGATGAAACTGGAGCCCATTATACAGAGTGAAGTAAGCCAGAAAGAAGAACACCAATACAGTATACTAATGCATACATATAGAATTTGAAAAATGGCAACGATAACCCTATATGCAAGACAGAATAAGAGACACAGATGCATAGAACAGTCTTATGGACTCTGAGGGAGAAGGTGAGGGTGGGACGTTCTGGGAGAATAGCATTGAAACATGTATATTATCATATGTGAAACAGAACACCATTCCAGGTTCGATGCATGAGACAAATGCTCAGGGCTGGGGCAATGGGATGACCCAGAGGGATGGGATGGGGAGGGAGGTGAGAGGGGGGTTCAGGAAGGGGAACACATGTAAACCCATGGCTGATTCATGTCAATGTATGGCAAAAACTACTACAATATTGTAAAGTAATTAGCCCCCAACTAAAATAAATGAATTTATTTAATAAAAAAAAAATGGAAAAAAATAAATAAATAAAATCAGCTTGAACATAAAAAAAAAAAGAGAAAGAAAGAAAGTGCTTCAGTCAGTATGCTAGCAAATCTGGAAAACTCAGCAGTGGCCACAGGACTGGAAAAGGTCAGTTTTCATTCCAATCCCAAAGAAAGGCAATGCTAAAGAATGTTCAAACTACCACACAGCTGCCCTCATCTCACACCTGAGCAAAGTAATGCTCAAAACTCTCCAAGCAAGGCTTCAACAGTATGTGAACAAAGAACTTCCAGATATTCAAGGCAGATTTAGAAAAGGCAGAAGAACCAAAGGTCCAATTGCCAACATCTGCTCTATCATACAAAAAGCAAGAGTTCCAGAGAACATCTACATCTGTTTTGTTGACTGTGTAGATCACAACAAACTGTGGGAAATTCTTCAAGAGATGGGAATACCAAAACACCTTACCTTGCTCCTGAAAATCTGTATGCAGGTCAAGAAACAACAGTTGGAACCAGACATGGAACAACGTATTGTTTCCACATTGGGAAAGGAGTACCTCACCCTGGTTATTTAACTTATATGCAGAATACACCATGTGAAATGCCAGGCTGGATGAAGCACAAAGTGGAATCAAGATTGCCAGGAGAAATATTAATAACCTCAGATATGCAGATGACACCACCCTTATGGCAGATAGTGAAGAGGAACTGAAGAAGCTCTTAATGAAAGTGAAAGAGGAGAGTGAAAAACCTGGCTTAAAACTCAATATTCAAAACACTAAGATCATGGCATCTGGTCCCATCCCTTCACAAATAGATGGGGAAACAATGGAAACAGTGAGGGAGTTTATTTTCTTGGGCTCCAAAATCACTGCAGATGGTGACTGCAGCCATGAAATTAAAAGAGGCTTGTTCCTTGGAAGAAAAGCTATGACAAATCTAGACAGTATATTAAAAAACAGAGACATTACTTTTCCAACAAATGTCCATCTCCTCAAAGCTATGTTTTTTCCAGTAGTCATACATGGATGTGAGAATTGGACCATAAAAAAAGCTGAGTGCCAAAGAATTGATGGTTTTGAGCCATGGTATTAGAGAAGACTCCTGAGAATCCTTAGACAGTAAGGAGATCAAACCAGTCAATCCTAAAGGAAATCAACCCTGAATGTTCATTGTAAGGACTGATGCTGAAGCTGAAACTCCAGTACTTTGGCCATCTGATGCAAAGAACTGACTCATTGGAAAAGCCCCTGATGCTGGGAAAAATTGCAGGCAGGAAGAGAAGGGGATGAAAGAGGATGACCTGGTTGGATGGCATCACCACTTCAATGGACATGAATTTGCACAAGCCCTGGGATTTTTTGATGGTCGGGGAATCCTGGCATGCTGCAGGCCATGGGGTTGCAAACAGTTGGATATGACTGAGGAACTGAGCTGAACCTGCACTTGTAGACAGATTCTCTACTACTGAGCCACTTTGGAAGCTCGGATGGTCACTGAGTGAGGCTCCGCAAAGATAAACATGAGTAGAAACAATCTCTTTCCTAAGGTGCACAGGTCAGGTAGAACAAAAGTACATAGATTGACTAATATTAGAATAAAATTCAAATTAAGACAATCAAGTCAGGACTTCCCTGGTGGGGAAGACTGGTGGCATCAGTTGTGGTATAGCTAAAACTTTTGGAAGACTAAGTGGAGAGATGGTCCCATTGCAAAAAGAATGCAATTAGGTAAAGACAATTAAAAATCAACAAAGATAATGAGAAAGTATTTCTCTCAAAAATGAGTGTTGCAATGTTTCTCCTAGTAGTCAAACCTGAACACCATGCAGGTTTCCTCTCATGTGCTAAGAGAACCATGGCCTCTGGCTGAGCATTGCTATATAATGCAGGTCAAATCAACTTGGATTTTTTTTAAATCGTGTTAAGCCAAAAAGCCATAAGAGAATCTGGCATGAAGATTCATAGCCTGTTGTGTTACTTAAAGGAAAGGTACTAAGAAGACTTATACTAAGAAGTTGACAGCAATGAAAAGTTTTCTAACAGAGGATTTCTTCCTCAAACTTAATTTTCCCTAATGAAAAATTGTGATATACATGTATTTGCCTATATAAATATTTTCACAAATGAGAGAATTTCTAATCAAGGACCTATTGGTTGCTACTTATTCTGAGTCTTTCTGAGTGAACCTGAAGTAACTGTTTTTCAAAATTCAAAATTGATAATTTGTTCAGAACTCAAAAACTCTAGTAAAGAAAAAATACAAGTAGTTTTGTTGTGGTTTAGTTGCTTTGGTTGTGTCTGTTTTACAACCCCATGGACTATAGCCCACCAGGCTCCACAATCTATGGGATTTTCTAGGCAAGAATACTGGAGTGGGTTGTCATTTCCTTCCCCAGGCGATCTTCCCAACCCAGGGATCAAACTCATGTCTCCTGCATTGGCACAAGGATTCTTTACCATTGAGTCACCAAGCTGAACTGAAAAGAGATGAAGGTCCTAAAAATTACATAGTCAAAATGAGACTATGAGAAATGAAAAATAATGGTATATTTCCACCAAGTCTAATCTATGTGTCATAAAACACAACTAATTATCCCTGTGTTTGATCTGCAATTTCACTGGTATATATGATAAACATTAAAAATTATTAAGGATTTTCATAGTTTTGTTCTCATACTTAATCTCCCAGTAGATTTTTATTCACCATAATTGATTATTTAATGTACCTTTCTGATAAGAGGAACTTGAATAATGCAATCTTACTATTATCCACCTCAGAACCTCTTTAGAGCTCAGTGGGCTATAAGGAAATATTTAATAACAAAATAAGAATAACAGGAAGAAAGAAGGAAAGGAAGGAGGAAGAAAAAGTGGGTAGGGAAGAGCAAAAAGTCTTATGATTAAGGAATTTTAAGTCTTACATAATATGTTGCAAAGGAAATTTCAGTAAATGAGGAAAAGCACCAAAAGCCAAACTTCATAGTTCACATTTTAACTAAGGAATAATCTAGACTATATGCATCATTCTAGATACACATGTGTTTTCTCTGTAGGCTGGTATTTTTTATATTTTTACATTTTCACTGTATGTGTACATTTTCATTTTTTAAACAATTTTAAGTGCAACAGTTAATTTTCTATTTATGTCAATGCATAGAAAGATAAAAAGTCATAATGTTATGGTAGAAATGGTTATACACTGTAGAAATTAATTAATAATAACTGGGATGACCCCCAGGAGGAGGGCATGACAACCATTCCAGTATTCTTGCCTGGAGAATCCCATGGACAGAGGAGCCTGGTGGGCTACAGTCCATGGGCATGCAAAGAGTCAGACGTGACTGAAGTGACTTAGCAAGCACGCAGGATGGGAAGAATAATCATATTTCTGAAATGAGGTTAGAAGCTGCAAAATGAGAATTAGTTAACTAAATCATTCACTAATTAAATAAATGGATTTATCCACACATCACAATTTTGACTCCAACTAATAAAATGTGAAGGAAATAAAAATGAAAATTAGCATTCTAATGACAGGCGTAACATAAATGGAATCAGTTCAAATCAGAGATGTCTACAAGTATTTGCAAAATCATAAAATATATTGTCTTTATACTGCAATTCACAGATTATCCAAAATTATAACTATATGTATTCCATTGTTCCTATCCCCGGATCCTTTTGGCAGTTCTACTTTTCTGGAGATATTGTCTACATTTTTAAATATATGTTTTAAATATAATTTATGGTCATCCAGGAATAGCAATAATGGTTGCAAACCTATTATTAACGTTAAATATGTTTTAATATGGTCCATTACTGAAGCATGTGTGCCATATGTCAAATTATGAATTATTAATATAATGATAAAACTTTTCCTCTTTATTACACTCTTCAGACAATTATTCTCATAAAGTTGCCTTTTTTTGCTGAAATAAACTGAATATATTAGATTAAAAAAGATATTAATCCAAGCAAAATGGCAAACACACTTATTAATTATAAACAAAATTGAAAGTTGTTCTCTATCATACAATGAAATATCAGGCAAGACTGCATTTCATTTATGTGAGAAGACTGTCTAATTGCAGAGAATATAATTTATATGTGTATCTGTGTAAAGATATAATTTTATTCATCAGACTTCTTCTTATAAGAAGCACTGTATTGCTGGAAGAAAGAGTTTGATAAAATGCCATGATTAACAGCTAGGTAAGAAGTACATTATCAAGGCCTTACTCAAAAAAAAGAAAAAAAATCTATTAAAATGTTTAATAATACCAAAAGAAGAATATATTTCTCCTGTGAGAAGTGAAGAGAAGGGAGGAGACTCTAGGAAGGAGCAGCCCAAATTACTGATACTGAATTTTTCATTGAAAATGAAAGGGAAAGTCACTCAGTCATGTCCAACTCTTTGAGACCCCATGGACTATACAGTCCCTGGAATTCTCCAGGCCAGAATACTGGCATCGGTAATCTTTCCCTTCTCCAGGGGATCTTCCCAACCCAGGAATTCAACCCAGGTCTCCCGCATTGCAGGCGGATTCTTTACCAGCTAAGCCACAATCTTGAGACAAACTCAAGACGTTCTGAATTTAAAGAAATATGTTATTTCTAGAACCTGGAGAGTCATGAACCTGACCATGCTTCTTATATTTATATAATAAACTTAATTTAGGTGTTTCATACCTTCTATTCATTAATTATAAAAGTGGAAAATGCCACTATCTCTTCTATTTATTGTTTACTTATTCATTCATCAATTTATATTCATCTTCTCAAGAACATTTCAAAAAATTAAGTATGCTATAAAAATACTGCTTAATATTTAAATATAAAACAACGTCTCTAAAATATATCTATGGAAACATGCAAAGACAAATGCTGTACTTAAATTATCTCATAATACAGCTGAGCAATATTACAAAGAAAAAGACTTCAAGTTCACTGTAAACCCTCCAATTTAAAAGCAGGGTCTATACCCATCCCTTTTATTCTGGGAGGACCATGACTGCTTCAGCCTATAGAGTACAGAGGAATGGAAGCTATGGGACTTGCAAAGTTAGGTCATCAGAAGCCACTCATTCTTCATGTGGTTCTCCTGCAACACTGATCTTTGGAAGCCCCGTACTTGTACACTCCTACTGAGAACCCAGATGACACATTCTGAGAAACGCAAGCTACATGGAGAGGTCACAGGTCAATGCACCGAACTCAGCACTGAACTCCATAAGCTCAGCCCAGAGACTTGTGATTAAGAAGCTATCAATGGAAGTCTTTCCAGCTGAGGACACAGATAACTGTGCAGCAGAAAAGATGCATGCTCATTATGTCATAGCCCAACCCTGACAGATTCCATGAGCAATTATTTTTTCTTTAATTCACTCTGGGGTGGTACATATTAACAACATAGTGCATTCACTACAAAGGATAGGAATAAAAGAAGTGAAAGCAGTTTAAACCAAGAACAGGCTACAAACATTTGCAAATATATATATGTGTGTGTGTGTGTGTGTGTGTGTATGTGTGTGTGTGTGTATATATATATATATGTGTGTGTGTGTGTGTGTGTGTGTGTGTGTGTGTAAGCTTCTATATTACAATCCATTAATTTCCTAACTATAGCCATATTTAATCCACTGTTCACATATTCTTCACCCAGGTAAACCCAGAGAGAAAGATTATCCTGTATTCAATGGTGTCTAAAATTTTATTGAGGTAAGGCTCTTTAAATAATTTAATTCATTTTCAATTTTGTGCAGTTAAATTTGCCTCTTTTTATAAACATTAAAATTTTTGTATAAGAAAAGTAAATATAGTAGCAACCCCATGGACTGCAGCCTATCAGGCTCCTCCATCCATGGGATTTTCCAGGCAAGAGTACTGGAGTGGGGTGCCATTGCCTCCTTCGATCTTATAAAGGGTACTTAAATTATTTGATATTTTAAACTTCATTCAATGAATACTTAAGAGCCCTCTCAAACCACTCTATATCAAGTTCAGTTCAGCTCAGTCACTCAGTTGTGCTCAACTCTTTGCGACCCCATGGATTGCAGCTTTCCAGTCTTCCATGTCCATCACCAGCTCCCAGAGCTTGCTCAGACTCATGTTCATCGAGTCAGTGATGCCATCCAACTATCTCCTCTGTCATCCCCTCTCCTCCTGCCTTCACTCTTTCCCAGCATCGGGGTCTTTTCCAATGAGTCAGTTCTTTGCATCAGGTGGCCAAAGTATTGGAGCTTCAGCTTCAGCATCAGTCCTTCCAATGAATATTCAGGGTTGGTTTCCTTTTGTATTGACTGGTTTGATCTCCTTGTTGTCCAAGTGACTCTCAAGAGTCTTCTTCAACACCACAGTTCAAAAGCATCAATTTTTCAGCACTCAGCTGTCTTTATGGTACAACTCTCACATCCATACATGACTACTGGAAAAACCATAGCTTTGATTAGACTGACCTTTGTTGGTAAAGTAATGTTTCTGCTTTTTAATATGCTGTCTAGGTTTGTCATAGATTTTCTTCCAAGGGGCAAAAGTCTTTTAATTTCATGGCTGCAGTCACCATCTGCAGTGTGTTTGGAGCCCCAAAAAATAAAGTCTATCACTGTTTCCATTGTTTCCCCATTTATTTGCCATGAACTGGTTGGACCAGATGACATGATCTTAAGTTTTTTTGAATGTTGAGTTTTAAACCAGCTTTTTCATTCTTCTCTTTCACTTTCATCAACAGGCTCTTTAGTTCCTCTTCACTTTCTGCCATAAGGGTGGTATCATCTGCATACCTGAGGTTATTGATATTTCTCCTGGCAATCCGGCTTCCATCTTGTGTTTCATCCAGCCTGGCACTTCACATGGCGTATAATAAGCTAGAAATAAAATAGAAATAAAGTTATAGCTCTATTATGAATTTGGAAATGACCTCCAAGTTCTGGGAAGGTGGAAAATCTCTACCCCTAGGTGACTAGACTAAAGGCGGGGTATAGAAATAAAAGGTACAAGTTCAGTCAGGAGACAGCAAATTGAGCAGCCCTCTAAAGTTTAAGAACTGGCAGTTTTTAAGGGCTTTTTTGTGACACTCTTCCAGCATCATTTACATTGTACCACATAGAGTAATTTAATGAGCATATCAGTTGTACCTCCTATGAGGTATAAAACATGTACACAAAAAAGATTTTTTATTACTCCTGGTAATTTGCAAAAGACAAACAGAAAAATGAGAATGATGTGACTTGTAGAAACAAAATTATAGTGGCTGAGAAACAATGCTGTGTTATTTTTTTTTCTTTCACATTTAAGATAAATAGGTTATAATAAAAATCCATTTCAAGAATCACTATAAGAAGCCCATTGCTCTATAAGAAGCATACTTTGAGTCACTGCAATATGATAATTTTGAGGGCAGGAGGAATTTTATACATTACCATAACTAATATATCTGAATTTATAAGATTTTAACATATAGCCAAGAAAAACTCAGAATAGATTCTCACAGTAGGCTACTTTAAATATTTAAGACGCTCTTTGGTCTCGGCGGCAGAAGCAAGATGACGAAGGGAACGTCATCGTTTGGAAAGCGTCGGAATAAGACGCACACGCTGTGCCGCTGCTGTGGCTCTAAGGCCTACCACCTTCAGAAGTCGACCTGTGGCAAGTGTGGCTACCCTGCCAAGCGAAAGAGAAAGCATAATCGGAGTGCTAAAGCTAAAAGACGAAATACCACCGGGACTGGTCGAATGAGGCACCTAAAAATTGTATACCGCAGATTCAGGCATGGATTCCGTGAAGGAACAACACCTAAACCCAAGCGAGCGGCTGTTGCAGCATCCAGTTCATCTTAAGGATTTCAACGATTAGTCGCGCAATAAATGTTCTGGCTTTTAAAAAGAAAAAAAAGAAAAAAAAAATAAATAAGTAAATATTTAAGACGATAACAAAAGCTCTGTGGATCACTGTTCAAACATGTAATATTTTCATCCCTTCTCCTTTCTCCAAATCATTTTTCCTTCTAATAAGTAATCTGAATAAACTAAGGCTCACACTGCCTAACATTTGGATTTTTGGCTAAATCCAAAATCAGCACGGTTAAAAATAAATGTATGACCATATTATAAATGCATATAAGCAGAGCAGTGCTTAGCTATACATAGTACATCCAACAAAAAGTATTGTGAACATTCTATATGGGTATCTACTCCTTTCCTTGATGCCCATCAATTCCACTATTTGTCGCTAGTGTAACGTTTTTAATCACACTCTTAAGTCTTGCTCTGTAAGCTGTTTTCTCACTGTTGAGCTATTGCATCATGCAAATCCCTGAAAATATTCTAAGCTTTTCTATGAAAAGATATTCTGAATTTTGCATTGAAGTAAAAAATCAAAAGAAGAAAAAAACTACAATATATTGCTTATTTTTTTGAGAAATGCAGTATTCTCTAAGGCTCTAATCACCAATCACAACACCCTCAATGATTCAACATTAGTTGACTCCAAGAATCCAAGATTTGTACCTTAAGGTGGTTTCCTCAGGGGATTAATTGCCTGAGTATAGATTAGTGAAAGTCAATGGGAGGTGGTTCACTAACCTTGGTGGGAGAAAAATAATTTGCAGATATGCTGTGAGATTTAATATATTTCTTTACTACATTGTTTTTTATAAATATAAACTGTATATAATTTTATTATAAAACACAATAATTAGATAAAAATATCAGGTGACTTCTTGTGAAGGGTGGGTATTTTCACCCCAATGAAAATAAAACGTTGATAGACAGATTCACTGAACAGAGAACATAATGCCATTTACATGGGATTATATTGTCTATAGCTTCTAGGAAAGCCTCCAAGTTTAAACAAACAAACAAAAAAAAGAGTAAAAATGTAACTTTCTTTAAACTCATGATTTATGTTCTCACTGTGTCTTGAAATAAATTGAAATCATTATTTGCACACCTAAGGCAAACAATAACAATAATAATCTGTTCCTTGGATTTTTACTTTATCAAATCTCAATGATTTATATCCAGTCTTTCTAAAGGTGGTATGAGTTCATTACTGGAAACATATAATTCTGAGTGAACATACAGTGCTACTTGTAATTGATCTCTATCAATATTAAATATTCCTCATGTTTTCCTTTGGAGAATTTTTAAATTTTCACCTTGTTTTCCCATTGTTTTTTTCATCAATCACAGAACTACAAATAATTGGAGTGTCTTTTTGAGGACAGAGGCAATAGGAAAAATCATATGGCTAGTCAAGGCTATGGTTTTTCCAGTAGTCATGTATGGATGTGAGAGTTGGACTGTGAAGAAAGCTGAGCGCCACAGAATTGATGCTTTTGAACTGTGGTGTTAGAGAAGACTCTTGAGAGTCCCTTGGACTGCAAGGAGATCCAGCCAGTCCATCCTAAAGGAGATCAGTCCTGGGTGTTCATTGGAAGGACTGATGTTGAAGCTGAAACTCCAATACTTTGGCCACCTCATGCGAAGAGTTGACTCATTGGAAAAGACCCTAATGCTGGGAAGGATTGGGGGCAGGAGGAGAAGGGGACGACAGAGGACGAGATGGTTGGATGGCATCACTGACTCAATGGACATGGGTTTGGGTAAACTCCGGGAGTTGGTGATGGACAGGGAGGCCTGGCGCGCTGGGATTCATGGGGTCGCAAAGAGTCAGACACAACTGAGCGACTGACTGAACTGAATGACTTAAAAACTTTTTAATTTTCAAATTTATTTCACATTAAATTATATTTTAAGAAAAGTATTAAAAGTTCCTAGTTTGAAACTCAGTATTTCAGAGTATCTGTGCTGTATCTGTCAATTGTTGTATACATAAGAAATCATAATCCATGATAAAAAAAACTCAATTAAGCACAAATGACTTAGCATTTGAAAACATCCAGCCAGTTTCTTATCAGATTTTAATGATGTTAAGCTATTATTTAACAAATTTATTTTTTGTTTCCAAGACACAGTTGAAAATTTGTGTTTTTACATAAATAAACATGCTGAAAAAACTAACTTTAGTTAAATTATATATATATATATCTGTTGATAGAATTTATATAAACAGATTAAGAATAACAAAGAACTTCATAACAATTTCTAAAGGGATATTTACTTTTACAGACTAAACTTGTATTAGTCCACTTTACTGAGAAGGTAGCTAAAATCTTTTTCATGTACAGTCATTTGTAAAATTCATTTTAATTTTTGGTTTACAAACTAAAATTTCTGTAGTCCAAATTCAGAAATATAATTGCTTCAGCTTGTATTGCTAATGAGTTACTTGTATGATAAATGGTGATATAAACTGTAGATTTACTTATCTACAAATGATCCTGGATGTATTCACTAAATGGATGTTTAAATATATTATTCTTAAGACACTGTACTATTAGTGAAGCTTTCCCTCTGTATAACTTCTGCTTATGCATTTATATAACTTTAATTTACTTAATATATTTGTCCAAAAATAATAAACTTTATGTTGCTGCATTGAGCAACATGTCACTAAAATATTAGCTTTGGCTATATTTGGCTACAGTGACTGCTCATTGTTGAAGTCAGTGAAAATAATCTCTCTATACCCTAAAACCTATCTGAAAGTAATGACTGACTTCCTATTCATTCAACATCTAATAAAGAAACAAAGTTTTATTATCTATGCATACAATAAATGCAGATTACTTATCAAGGTAAAATTTACATAACTTAAAATTAGCCATGTTTAAAGCATATTGCTCAGTGGCAACTGGTATATTAACAGTGTTTTGCAGGCTTTTTTTTTTTTCAGTACCTTTATACATAAGTATACATACTGCATTCACATATTACTAAACACTAACTTAATTCAGAAAGATTTTAAAAATCTTTCAATATTTATGACTCCACTCAATTTGTCACATAGGTATATGTTGCCTTAAGTTGTCTGTTCAATTAATGGATGGATGCCTTGTTTTCTTAATCAGGTTGCAAACACCTCAAGGCAAAATAAAAACATGTTTTTTTCTTTTTATATTCTCATAAAGCAAAGTTTTTCATATTGGTTGGTGATTCCCTAGATTGTATCTAGATGTCCCAAGGGGTCAGCATCTGTCCTTCAGTGGAACACTGCTAAAAACCAAACTTTTGCAGGATCATTTAATTCTTACATTTTAACTCAAATGCCAACTTGAGCACAGAAATTGGGTAGCAGTGTTCTTTTTACAGGGCTTCCCTAGTAGCTCAGCTGGTAAAGAATCTGCCTGCAATGCAGGAGACCCTGGTTCTTTAATAAACAACCCCTCCCAGAAGATCTGAAGATACATGTGTGGGGATTACACTAGATAGTCACTAAATTAAAAAGAGGTGTAAAATTTCACTATTTTATTTTGTAAGTGTTTGGAGGAAAAGACATTTCAAAGTCCATAAGAAATAATTGTTACTGTTGTTGTTTAGACACTCAGTCATGCCTGACTCTTTGTGAACCCATGGACTGTGGGACTGTGGGCCACCAGGCTCTTCTCTCCATGGGATATCCAGGGAAAGAATACTGGAATGGGTTGCCATTTCCTTCTCCAGGGGGTCTTCTTGACCCAGGGATCAGACCCATGTTCCTGAATTTGCAAGAAAATTCTTCACTGTTGTACCACCAGGGAAGCCCCTCAAAATAAATATGATATACTTCACAGAAATCCGGCCCCATGACTTCATGGCAAATAGATGGAGAAACAATGGAAACAGCGAAAATAAATCCTTTATTTTCTTGGGCTCCAAAATTAATGCAGATGGTGATTGCAGCCATGAAATTAAAAGACGCTTGCTCATTGAAAGAAAAGCTCTGACAAACCTAGGTAGCATATTAAAAAGCAGAGACATTACTTTGTTGACAAAAGTCTGTCTAGTCAAAGCTATGGTTTTTCCAGTGTTGAGTGTTAGACCATTAAGAAAGCTGAGCACCAAAGAATTGATGCTTTTTTAACTGTGGTGCTGGAGAAGACTATTGAGGTCCCCTGGACTGCAAGGAGATCAAGCCAGTCAATCCTAAAAGAAATCAGTCCTGAATATTCATTGGAAGGACTGATGCTGAAGCTGAAACTCCAATACTTTGGCCACCTATGCGAAGAGCTGACTCACTGGAAAAAGACCCTGATGCTGGGAAAGATTGAAGGCAGGAGGAGAAGGGGACAACAGAGGATGAGATGGTTGGATGGTATCACCAACTCAATGGACATGAGTTTGAGTAAGCTTCAAGAGTTGGTGAAAGACAAGGAAGCCTGTCATGAGGCAGTCCATGGAGTCACAAAGAGTTGTACATGAATCAGTGACTGAACTAACTAACTCATGGAAAAACAGTATACAGATGTTAACATTTTACACCAACTAGCAGAACAGTTACACCCCTAGTGCACTGAAGCAAAACTTGTTGGATTTGGGACTTAACTTTCTACTTGATAGTTATGTGGCCTCAAAGAAACTCCTGAACCTTCAAAAAATTCAGTAAAATGGGAAAAATCATAAAATTCATACACCATAAGCTCACTGTGAGAACTGAGTCAATGTATTTAAAATTGAGAAAGGCTACATTATAAATCCTAGAAACTCAGTTTGTTGGATGGCAGACCTTAATTTTGTTAATCTTGCCACAGTTTTAAGGAAATGCATAAACTGTTACTTTAAAAATGACAAGTGAGGTTTCAAGGAGTTTTCTTTGAAGCCCAAACTAGGTAGGAAGAACAATTACAGTCTATTTATAACCCAGAAAGTTGTTTAAGAAGTTTAAGATAGCTATCCAAGAATTAAAGCAGAGTAATAAAATAAAAATAACTCAAATAGGTCTAGATTCAAACCAAGTGCCAGGAAAAAAATCACCTGTAATTTGAGGATTCAGATATATTATGCAAAAACTGGGCACATGCCTTTTTCTATTCTAGTCTTAAAATCTGACATACACTTTGTAAAATTAAAAATATAATATTACAGATTAGGTTTAATAGACTTAAATGAATTACAGACACCATAATAATACTTAACAATGTTGTAGAAAATTGCTGCATTAACCTAGCTTCTGATTTATTTATAGAACAGGCCTCCCAGTGTCACCCTAACAAGGATCTCAGGGAAAGGAAAGGAAGAGAAATGGCTTTTTTTTTTTTTTTTTTTCATTTTCACTTTACTTCACCTTCCTTGGGGAGAAGATATTGACACAGTTTCCAAAACAAAGGTCCATGTCATATACTACATTAATGAAATAACATTTAAAAGTGGAGAAGGAAATGGCAACCCACTCCAGTATTCTTGCCTGGAGAATCCCATGGACAAAGGAACCTGATGGGCTACAGTCCATGGAGCTGCAAAGAATCAGACACGACTGAGAGACTAACACACACACACACACACACACACACAAAAGTGGAAAGGCTCTCTTATTATCAGAAGTACTGATAGGTGTTAGAATAATATAGTGAAAGTCATTCATTTGGAGAAAAATCATAATATAAATAGTCTGTGTTTGCCTTCAGCATTTGTTAGATCCAACTGGAATAATGTCTTTGAAAATTTAAAATCTTTAAATGCATAGAAATGACCACAGAGGATCTATTTTTCTTGCCATGAAAACTAAGCTGTCTGCTACCTTGAGGAAAAGAAAATAATGAATTTGGAAAGTGACATTCATATTTTAAATACTGCCAGGCTTTGTGATTTGTTTTTATTTGCTATGTTCTAGTGTAACTTGGAAGAAACTGGATATGAATACTGATTAGAAATTTAATCAAAGAGTAATGAAGGCTTTTTTTCCCTTTTTAAACCAATGTTATCACATTTTTTTCCCCACAAAGTCCATGTTTCCTAACAAAAATGAAGTTAGGACTAATGAAATTAAGACTGCAATGCAGATTCACAAATAGTCACAGATTAGTAAATGTGTCTAAAATGTATCAAGAGACTCCAATATGAACATATTTCAAAATAAGTTGAGATTGTAAAATAGTTTGTAATCCAGAAGATTAACTAGTGGGCAAAAGTCAATGATGTAATTATAAGACCTAATGATTGAATTTACAATTTTCTGTCTCCTCTGTGTTGCCACCCTACCTGACATTCAGCCTAGCGAGAGACAGACAACAGACTAGCTGCAATAGTATGTGTATGGCCTGATAGGAATGTTTTGAAAGTTATAAAGACCATATACAAGAAACACTGAACCAACCTTTGTGGGTTGAGGGAAAGTTTTCTAGAGAAAATGACATTTATGTCAGAGCCTTAACTTCTAACCTTAAATTCTTCCCCAAGTAAACCGGTCATCATTTGACAGTTTCTAACATATAATCACATTTATTAAAATAAAACTCTGGTATGTTAGAGTCTCAATAAGTGTTTGATGATTTATCTTTTCTCTTCCTACAAATTTCAACCTATTTTATGCTACTTTTAAAACTGGCTTTTATCAACGTAACACATCTACATAGTTTTAAAAATCATGTAATATTGACAGATATATAATGACAAGTCCACCCCTTAACAGCACTCTTCAAAAGCAATAATCTTAAATATATTAAGCACTTCTTCACTTCCCTACTTATAAACTCTCAACATGACTCTTATCCTGCTCTCTCTCTTGACTTTTCAATTTCAGACACTATTGTTTTTTCTCTACTGAAGATGAAAATCCTGTCACTCTTAAGGACACTCCCTTCACCACAAACATTCACATATAAACAGAACACACTCTCACACACATACTCACAAAAGCACTTCCTTGCCTTATTTTCTTACTATGGTTATATCACAATGTCATCACTACTTATATTACAATGACAGTGATAAATTCTGTAGTAAAATTGCATTTTTCATTATATTATCATTTGTTATCCAGGATGAATAATTGGTTAAATATTTGAATCTGATTATTTGTTAATATGGGGCTTCCCTGGTGGCTCAGCAGTAAAGAATCTACCTGCCAATGCAGGAGATGCAGGTTCAATCCCTGAGCTGGGACAATCACCTGGAGGAATAGCAACGCACTCCAGTATTCCTGCCTGTCAGGCTACAGTCCACGGGGTCGCAAAAGGGTTGGACATGACTTAGTGACTAAACAACAACAATTCTGATTAAGTATCCATCAAGTATTTTATCTTACTGATTTTTTTTAGCATCTCTCTCTATTTCTCTTTGCTGCCATAAAACTGGAATCTTTTTTTAACTTTAGTTTCATTTTTTTTCTGAAAATTTAGGAAGGCATGGAGATAAACACATGTATTCAATTTGTCATGTTTAATCAGATATATGCCATTTACATATTTGTAAAATCTTTAGGCTAAATACATACATTTTACATACACACATATATACATACATATGTTTGAGGATGGATTTCCTTATATAAAATATTTCAGTGTTGAGTCAGTCTTAAGTCATGACACCATTATCTATCACAGATCAGCAACAGCACTGTCCCTCCACCAATTCATCTCCTGAATGTTAGGGACTCCCTTTCTTGGTCACCAGTGTATCCCCAGGGCTTGACTCAAAAGTATTTGGTGAAAACAGATGTCTGACTGAAAAGCTAATGTACCATTAAGAAGTCTCCAGTCATTGGATTTTATGGCTTCTGCCTTTATAATTATTATGGTGTGATATTTTTTAATAGAACAGGATTGCTATAAACCAATTCGGTAAGGCCTACAGGAAGTCAGACTTTCTCTTGATACTGCAAGTATTTATTTTTTTTAATTTAGTTTTAACTTATTATTATGCACCAAACACTGTGATCCACACTGCACTCGACCTTCAAGCCCAGAAGACTAAGGCTTTAGGTTGGGATTATCATATGCACACTATGATATATAAAATAACCAATGAGGACCTACTGTACATCACAGGGAACTATACACAATATTTTATAATAACTTACAAGGGAAAAGAATCTAAAAAAAGAATATATATAGATAGATAGATTAACTGAATCTCTACTCTGTATACCTGAAACTAGCACAACATTGTAAATCAACTATATTTCAATAAAAAACAAGAACAAGTAAAATGTATTTTGGGGTTTGGTTGGTAGCTCTGATGGTAAAGAATCTGCCTGCAATGCAGGAGACTGCGGTTCATTCCCTGGGTTGGGAAGATCCCCTGGAGAAGGGAACGGCTACCCACCCCAGTATTCTTGTCTGGAGAAATGTGTAGACAAAGGAGCTTGGAAGGCTACAGTCTATAGAGCCTCAAAGAGTCAGACACAACTGAGCGGCTAAGCACACAGCACAAGACATATTTTTAAAAACAAAACCAAAAAGATCACTTTATATGAATTATGAAGTTTCACTGCTTTCAGCAAAGCGGGCACATGGTTAGTTTAAAACCCTGATTATATATAGACTCTGCTGCACTCTCTAGACTTCCTGGAACGTTGCTTATCAAGTCCTCTTTGACATTTCATCCTATATATTTTGAGCCTATTTCTGACAACTGTTCTGACCATGCTGTTTATGTCTCATGACTTTAGCCAATTTAAGACTAGATTCCAGCTTGCCATCATCTACCACAGTGATCTCATCTGAACTGCTTTGCCAAGGCCAGACCTTACTTCCATCTTCTTCCTGCCTACCCAGTAAACAGTAATGTCCTCTAAATCTTCCCCATGTGAGTTCATGTGGTGCCTGCTCAGGACAGATAGTATTTCATCTAGAATAACTGTAATCCTTTCCCACTGGGCTTTAGATTTGACATATCACTTCATTACTTTCATACCCTGCTTTGTGTATTTTGCACACATGCCTGAAACAGCTTTAGTCATCTCTAGTCAGATTTTGTTTACCTAAATCCTCGATTAGATTTCTGTGAATGCAGTGATATATAGAGGGCATCATTTTATCTTCCTATCAAAGCAATCACTTTCTTTTATAAGAAATTCTAGATCTCTGCTATGAAAAATCAAGTTTATATGATTTCAGCTCCTTTTAACTTCAACTTTTCCTGAAGAAACAGCATCAGTTCTTAAGATATTCTAAAAGGCAATGTATGGTGATTTGTGTTTCATAAAGTAAATAGAATATGGAGGAAGTCTAAATATAACCAATTCTGATTCTGCCTTTAATTGGTGGTGTGACCTTATTTAGGTTACTCTATATTCCATGAGCTTCTCCTTTCTCACTTGGAAAACAGATTTGCATAGTAACTATCCCTTAGGGATTCTTGAAGGATACATATATAAGAAGCACATATAAAATATCCAGCACATAGCACACATTACAGAAGTATCTGCTGTCTTACTTTTGTTGGGGAGGAGGGTGTTGTCTTTGGAATGAGAGCAATTTTATTAATAACTATAGTTTTTAATTGAATGTATAAAGCATATCAATTACCAATGGAAGGAACCAACCAATCAACCTGTATAACATCAAAGTTTGTTTAGCTACATCTCTGATGAATGAAGGGATTCCTAGGTGACACAGTGGTTAAAAAATCTGCCTGCAATGCAGGAGGCACAGATGTATGTTCGATCCCTAGGTCAGGAAGATCGCCTTGTAGAGGGCATGGCAACCCACTCCAGTATTTTTGCCTGGAGAATCCCATGGATAGAGGAGCCTGGCAAAGAATCAGACATCACTGAAATGACTGAGCACGCACACATGCACTGACAAATGAATTTCTACCTAACTCTTCAAATATGGCACAGGCATTCAATTTTTTACAACTCCCACTAAATTATTGTACAGTTTGATTTTCTGGAACATTCACTTATGTTAGATAAATGTGTTTCACTGTAATTTCCCCTCCGTAATTGCTATCAATATTTAGAGACAGAAAGAGAAAGCATTCCCATTACCTCCCAATCATGAGTGTCTCAAGCCCAACACAGTAGCTGTCTCTTGACACATAGGATTCACAGTATCCTTAAGTTAGGGGATTTGGTATCTCTTGTTGGCTAAAAAAAAAAAAAAAAAAAAAAAATTCTTGATCAATATAGAGATATTTATCCTTTAACCAGCATGCTTCACATATTTTTCTTGACCAACCAGAAAAGTTTTCAATGTATCCTCTAATGCACATTTCACCATTTTAATTCACAGGAAGCTGTGGTCAAAGGTCCTGTTGAAATGAAAATTAATCAGCCTCAGGACCTCGCTGGTGGTTCAGTGCTTGAGACTTCACTTTCCAAGGCAGGAGGTGCTGTTTCAGTCACTGGTTGGAGAGCTAAGGTCATACATGCCTCATGGCCAAAAGTAACCCCAGAATAGAAACAATAGAAGTAGTACTGTAACAAACTCAATAAAGACTTTTTAAAAAAATGGTCCATACAAAAAAAAATCTTTAAAAAAGAAAACATCTGCCCTATTTTCAACCTCCTGTAATCTGTAAGCCCAATGAAACCATCAATGAAGTGATCAACAACAGACAGCTGTATTTAAAATCAAGATCTGAATCAGTAAACCTATGGGTCACTTGAAGTAGAGGAATATCTCAAGAAAAGCCGTCAAACAGTGATCACACAGGCAAAAATTCTTTCTGAGATCAAGAACAGACTGAGGGGAAATGAGGAACTGTGGTCTTATGGGAATTTAGCCAAACCAGGTCCTTTATTACTTCAAAGAGCACATCTCATTTTATGTCTGATTAGGTCAGTCCAAACTATGTTGCTGTGATTTAAATACAAAGAATATTGTTACTAAAGGAGACTAAAGACTTTCATGTTACCAGAAAAGAATTCTTCAATTTAAGGATATCTGAACACTAAGCTTCTGAGAGCAAACATAATTGCTTTTGATTAACCCAGTGAGCCCTGCACTCCTGATAACATTGTGGGCTTGTTGTTCTATATTATTGTTGTTCATGACTCTTTTTTTTTCCTAGATAAAGATGATTTATAGGGCTCCAGAAGGCTTACAATGGAAAGTCAAGTCACATTTCAGTTTGGTTTATAATTATGTATTCAAAAATCATACTGTTCTAGTTAAAATTGAGAAACAGTAAGTGCAAAAATGGTCAAACTCATCACTGTAACTATCGTTGACTTCTTTTATTGTCTAAATTGGTTCATTAAAACTTGGTCATCTCAGAGCATATAAATAAACACTAAGGATTTTTTTTTTCAGTGTATATACTCATGTTTTATAAGGTCATACCTCTGGCTCCATCTCAAAATATTTGAACATTATCTGTTTAGCAATTTGCAAAAGCTGTATGGCAATTCAATAGGCATTTGAGTTTTCTTATTTAAGAGTTTTCACCTCTAAAGCTCTAACCATCATTATTTTGAACGCATCTAACTATGAAAACAGTAAGATTATTCTTTCATAGTGACCCAGTCCAAGGGATGTAGGCTTCTGAACTATCACAAGATTCTTCAAAACAGATTTAATGTTTTTTGCTATGTTTCAGTAAAAGCCTCAATATAACACCAAGCACCTTATTTTGATTCAAATTGAACACCTCTGTTCCACGCTTAGGTAAGCTGTAACAAATATCACTTTCTATTTCTAAATTTCACCTGCTATTTCTATCATATTTAATTCATCTTTCCTCAGTAACAATTGTTCCCCAGGAGTGAGTGAGTTACAAGATCCCAAAGAGAAAAATACATTGTTAGCTTTGGAACTAAAATGGCAACCCTCTCCAGTGTTCTTGCCTGGAGAATCCCAGGGACGGAGGAGCCTCGTGGGCTGCCGTCTGTGGGGTCGCACAGAGTCGGACACGACTGAGGTGACTTGGCAGCAGCAGCAGCAGCAGCAGCAGTCATAGAAAAGAGATATTATGTTTGTCAAATCATTGTTTAGAGCAAGTTTATACACTATTATAAAGTGTAGGTATTATAAGCATAATAAAAAAGTAAAACAAAAAGATTAAAAAGGCTTCATGAAAGCAGCACAAAATAAGATTTGGGCTTAAGGACTCTATTTAAGAAATACATTTCTTAGGTTGTATTTTTCACTGGAATTTTGTAGAGATTATCTATTTTTTTCATCCTTTTTTTATACTCTTTGTCTTGAGGATATTTACGACTGTATCATTATATGTTATCACATGTTACATGACCATGTTATTGTTAATCCTCCTGAAATGGTTGCTGAAATACCAATGAGTATTATTATATCAGACTAAAGTGTATAATATTTATTTTTTCTAAGAAGTATTATAGGACTCCTGTATCCCTCCTTAAGCAATATTTTTCCTATAAAATAACTACCATTGGTTTCTACCCTGGATATTATATTGTTGTCATTCAGTTGCTCAGTCATTTCCTACTCTTTGAGACCCTATAGACTGCAGCATGCCAGGCTTCCCTGTCTCTCAGAGTTTGCTCAAACTCATGTCCATTGAATCAGTGATGCTATCCAACCATCTCATCCTCTGTCAACATTATTGGATGGACAAAATCATTTTCTGGGTTAGTGAAGAGCATAGATCATTTGATCAAGTTAGTATTTTCAAAATGGTATTGGCATTTATATATCTCTAATATCCTTTTGAAAAGATAACAACTGAAATTTGTAGCACAGAACACCTAGATATATTTTTTAAAGTTTAAAATTAGGTTGTAAAAGTAACATCTATGTCAATGTTAATAAAAATGTAAATTTCTTATGAGCATGCTCAGGCGGACCTCTGAGTTGAGAAGTCTAATTCTTAATAAAGATGCACACACACACTATACACTTATATTTAAAACTTTGTAGAAGTTACCTGATACCTAATATCAAAATAAGCATAGAGAAACTTCATCCTCACAACTAGTTCTAGAAGCAGTGAGGTAATTAGCTTCACTTTTTTTCACTCAACTGGTATGAGCAGTAAACTTAATAAAACATATCAGTGGAGGTGAGATACAAGAAATAATATGATCTTGAATATATTAGAAAAATAGTATTCCAAAATATTTTCATATGCAAAATACTATTTTCAAGTAACACCTCTACCGTATTGATTAAAGCTTTCTAGGAAAATTCTCATATTACCTTCCTCATAAAACCTTCTCTGCCTTTGTTGTTGTTTCATCACTAAATCATGTCTGACTTTTTGTGACCCCATGAACTGCAGCATTCATTCCAGGCTTCCCTGTCCTTCACTCTCTCCTAGAGTTTGCTCAAACTCCTGTCCATGAGTCAGTGTTGCCATCCAACCATCTCATCCTCTGCTGCCCACTTCTCCTGCCTTCAATCTTTCATGGCATCAGGCTCTTTTCCAATGAGTTGGCCCTTCACATCAGGTGGCCAAATTATTGGAGTTTCAGCTTCAGTCCTTCCAATGAATATTCAGGGTTGATATCCTTTAGGATTGACTGGTTTGATCTCCTTGATATCCAAGGGATTTTCTGCCTTTAGGTAGATTCAAAATGAGATCTCATAAGGATGGTCTGAAGGATACAATGTAACTAAAACAAGTTTTTCTTGCTGGAAAATCTAGTCCATGTCCTTCCTGTAACACAATGAGAATGGGGTATATATGGAAGCTAAGGAGGAGGTGGTTGATATAGTAATCAAAGTGGATGAGGTCAGGAGAACAGCCCAGAACACCTAGGTCACTCTGCAAAAGGAACCCTGTTCGTTTCTCCAGAAATGTTTTTGCTGGGCGTCCATCCTGTGTGAACTCCTGAGGAACTTCACCATTTACCCATTTTGTACACACCCTTCTCTTTAATGATTATTAATATTTATTCATGGTTATTAATGAAATTAAAAGATGCTTGCTCCTTGGAAGAAAAGTTATGACCAACCTAGAGAGCATATTAAAAAGCAGAGACATTGCTTTGCCAACAAATGTCTTCTAGTCAAAGCTATAGTTTTTCCAGTAGTCACGTATGGATGTGAGAGTCAGACTATAAAGAAAGCTGAGTGCTGAAGAATTGATGCTTTTGAACTGTGGTATTGGAGAAGACTCTTGAGAGTCCATTGGACTGCAAGGAGATACAACCAGTCCATCCTAAAGGAAATCAGCCCTGAATATTCATTGGAAGGACTGATGCTGAAGCTGAAACTCTAATACTTTCACCACCTGATGCGAAGAATTGGCTCATTTGAAAAGAACCTGATGCTGGGGAAGATTGAAGGCAGGAGGAGAAGGGAACGACAGAGGATAAGATGGCTGGATGGCATCACTGACTCAATGGACATGAGTTTGAGTAAACTCTGGGAGCTGGTGATGGACAGGGAGCCTTGGTGTGCTGTACTCCATGGGGTCACAAAGAGTCGGACATGACTGAATGACTGAACTGAACTGAACTGAATATTTATTCAACTCTTCGAAAACAGTCTAGAAACACTGTATTTGGATATTTGGAAAGAACTGATTTACAGCTGGTCTCTTTTTCTCTGGGATATCTATATGGCTGATTTTTAAATCACAAAAAGAGCAGTGGGATATATGTGCTGTTTTGAGTTTGTAATCTACCTAGTGACCACCAGATTTAGTTTCTTTACTAATAGTTTGCAACTGACCTAAGCAATTCAAAGAGCCCAGCTTCATCACCAAAAGGGCTACTGAGAATTTTTCCAGGGAGCACTCCCAAAGCCAAGATTCCCTGCTCTAATCTTGGAGGTTCAAGCCACTGACAGGTGAAAATTCAGGGAGATGATAGCAAGAACATGTCTAACAACCTCAGTGTGCCTGCAAATTCTTTCTCTGCACCGTGTCCTCTGCTTATATGTGCACACCATATAGAGATTCTGGTGAGTCTCCCTCACGAGAACATACTATGTGCCATTTGGATTTTGATGTATCTTTTAGTGTTAGTCTGAGACCTACTGTTTAGGTCCCCTTTAAATTCCTGAATCATTAATACCTTTCAAACAATATATCTCACCTAGTGTGAAAACAGTTTTTCCCAACTTTGACATTGTTTTTTCTTTCAGCAATCTTACCAAGAAAGTTCTGTTTGACCCAGATAAGTATAACCCAGAGGGTAATGCACCATGTGACTGAGCTGGAAGTGGAGCATCCTGCCTGTCATGCTGTGTCCCTGCCAGACGGGATGAGGTGGGGAACAGCACAGGGGAATTGGGTCCAAGCTCATGATTCAGCACAGGAGATATATAATCTCAGTCCCAACATTCCTGTCTGTGAGTGCTCAGGCCTGTCCAATTCTTTGTGATGCCATGGACTGTAGCCCGCCAGGATCTGTTCAAGGGATCCTGCAGGCAAGCATAATGGCTTGGGTTGCCATTTCCTCAGTCTAGTAATGAGAAAAACATAAGACAAATCCTAATTGAGGACATTCATAAAATGATACTTGAAAAGTCCTTTTCAAACTGACAAGGCCTCAGAAAATTCTGAGAAACTGTTGCAGACAAGAGGAGCTTTGTATTCCTAATACAAGCCTACTAAATGCAACGTCCTATCTTTTTGCCTTTTCTTCCCTTTCATAGGGTTCTCAAGGCAAGAATACTGAAGTGGTTTGCCATTCCCTTCCCCAGTGGACCACATTTTGTCAGAACTTTCCACCATGACCTGTCCATCTTGGGTGGCCCTACATGGCATGGGTCATAGTTTTACTGACTTAGACAAGAATGTGATCCAAGTGATCAGTTTGGCCGGTTTTCTGTAACTGTGGTTTCCATTCTATCTGCCCTCTGATAGATAAGGATAAGAGGCTTGTAAAAGCTTCCTGATGGGAGGGACTGGCTGTAGGAGAATCTGGGTCCTGCTCTGGTGGGCAGGGCCATACTCAGCAAATCTTTAATCCAATTTTCTGTTGATGAGTGGGGCTGCATTCCCTCCCTGTAATTTGGCCTGAGGCCAAACTATAGCAGGGGTAATGGAAAAAATGGTGACCTTCCTAAAAAGAACTTATGTCAGAACTGTTGTATTCAGTGCCCCTGACCCCATGGCAAGCCACTGTCAACCCACACCTCCGCTGGTGACTCCTGGACACTCATAGGCAAGTCTGGCTCAGTCTCTTGTGGGTTCACTGCTCCTTTCTTCTGGAGCACACAAGGTTTTGTTTCTGCCCTCCAAGAGCCTGTTTCCCCAGTCCCATGGAAGTTCTGTAATCAAATCCCACTGGCATTCAAAGTCAAATTCCCTGGATCCTTTTCCCGGATCCCCAGGTTAGGAAATCTGTTGTGGGCCCTAGAAATTTCACAACAGTGTGAGAACTTCTTTGGTATAATTATTCTCCAGTTTGTGGGCTGTTTGCTTGGTGGCTTTATGGTAGGGCTCACACACCACACCTCCCAGGTCTGCTGCAGCCAGAGCCCCTGTCACCACAGCAGGCCACTACTGACCCATGCCTCTGCAGAAGACATTCAAACACTCAAAGGCAGGCCTGGCTCAAACTTTTGTGGTGGACCCTGGATCATGGTGCATAAAAGGTTTTGTTTGAGCCCTCTGAACATCATTGGTGGGTATGGAGTTTGATTCTAAATATGATTTCACCCCTCCTAACATCTTGTTGGGGTTTCTCTTTTGCCATTGAATGTGGGGTATTTTTTTTTTTTTTTGGTGGGATCCAATATTCTCCTGTCGATGGTTGTTCAGCAGTTAGTTGCAATTTTGGAGTTCTCATAGGAAAAGATGAGCGCACATCCCTTTACTTCGACATCTTGTGGAATCTGTTTTTCCCAGTATGGAAAGGCAAGAAGATATGACACCAAAAAATGAACTTCCCAGGTTGTTGGTGCCCTATATGCCACTGGAGAAGACTGGAAAAATAGCTCCTGAAAGACTGAAGAGGCTGACCCAAAGTAAAAACAATGCTCAGTTGTGGATGTGACGAGTGATGAAAGTAAAGTCCAATGCTGTAAAGAACAACATTGCATAGGAAAACGGAATGTTAGGTCCATGAACAAGGTAAATTGGAAGTGGTCAAATAGGAGATGGCAAGAGTAAACATCAACATTTTAGAAATCGGTGAACTAAAATGGACCAGAATGGGTGAATTTAATTCAGATGACCATTATAACTACTACAGTGGGCAAGAATCCCTTAGAAGAAATGGATTAGCCATCAGAGTCAACAGTAGAGTCTGATATGTAGTACTTGGGTTCATCTCAAAAACAACAGAATGATCTCTGTTTGTTTCCAAGGCAAACCATTCAATATCACAGTAATCCAAGTCTATGCCTCAACTACTAATGCCAAGGAAGCTGAGGTAAACAGTTCTATGAACACCTACAAGACCTTCTAGAACTAACACCAAAAAAAAAATGTCCATTTCATCATAGGGGACTGGAATGCAAAGTAGGAAGTCAAGAGATATATGGAGTAATAGGCAAGTTTAGAATCAGAATACAAAATGAAGCAGGGCAAAGGCTAACAGAATTTTGCCAACTGAACACACTGGTTATAGCAAACACCCTCTTCCAACAACACAAGAGATGACTCTACACATTGACATCACCAGATGGTAAATACCGAAGTCAGATTGATTATCTTCTGTGCAGCCAAAGATGGACAAGCTCTATACAGTCAGGAAAAAAAAAAAAGACCAGGAGCTGACTGTGGCTCAGATCATGAACTCCTGATTGCAAAATTCAGACTTAAATGAAATAGGGAAAACTACTAGACCATTCCACTATGACCTAATTCAAATCCCTTATAATTACACAGTGGAAGTGACAAATAGATTCAAGGGATTAGATCTGACAGAGTGAAGAGCTATGGACAGAGGTTCTTAACACTGGAGGGGATTAAAACCATCCCCAAGAAAAAGAACTGCAAAATGGAAAAATGTTTGCCTTGGCAGGCCTTACAAATAGTTGAGATAAGGAAAGAAGCCAAAGGCAAAGGAGAAAACAAAAGATATAATTTTGAATGCAGAGTTCCAAAGAATAGCAAGGAGAGATAAGACAACTTTCCTAAGTGATCAATGTAAAGAAATAAAGGATAACAATAGAATGGGAAAGACTAGAGATGTCTTCAAGAAAATTAGAGATACCAAGGGAACATTTCATGCAAAGACAGCACTACAAAGGAACTGCATGAACCTAACAGAAACAGAAAATATTAAGAAGAGGTGGCAAGAATACACAGAAGAACTATATAGAAAGAGCTTAGTGACCCAGATAACCAAGACAGTTTGATCACTCACCTAAAGGCAGATATCCTGGAATGCGAAGTCAAGTGTGCCATAGGAAGAATCAATACAAACAAAGCTAGTGGAGGTGCTGGAATTCCAGCTGAGCTATTTCAAATCCTAAAAGATGATGCTGTTAAAATGCTGCACTCAATATGACAGCAAATTTGGAAAACCTAGCAGTGGCCACAGGAATGGAAAAGATCAGTTTTCATCCCAGTCCCAAAGAAAGGCAATGCCAAAGAATGTTCAAACTACTGCAAAATTGTACTCATTTCACAGGCTAGCAACGTAATGTTCAAAATTCTCCAAGTGAGGCTTCAAAAGTATGTGAACTGAGAACATCCAGATGTTCAAGTTGGATTTAAAGAAGGCAGAGCAACCAGAGTTCAAATAGCCAACATTCACTGGATCATAGAAAAAGCAAGAGAGTTCCAGAAAAATATCTACTTCTGCTTTATCAACTATGCTAAAGCCTTTGACTATGTGAATCACAACAAACTGGAAAATTCTTCAAGAGATGGGAATTCCAGACCGCATTATCTGCTTCCTGAGAAATCAGTATGCAGGTCAAGAAACAACATTAGAACCAGACATGGAACAGCAAACTGGTTCCATATTGGGAAAGGAGTACGTCAAGCCTGTATATTGTCACCTTGCTTATTTAACTTATATGCAGAGTACATCATGAAAAATGCAGGGCTGGATGAAGCACACACTGGAATCAAGACTGCAAGGAAAAATATCAATAATCTCAGATATGCAGATGACACCACCCTTATGGCAGAAAGTGAAGACAAACTGAAGAGGCTTTTAATGAAAGTGAAAGAGGAGAGTGAAAAAAACTGGTTTTAAACTCAACATTCAAGAAACAAAGATCATGGCATCTGGTCCCGTCACTTCCTGGCAAATAGTTGGGGAAACAATGGAAGCAATGACAAACTTTATTTTCCTGAGTTCCAAAATCACTACAGAATGTGACTGCAGCCGTGAAGTTAAAAGAAGCTTGTTCCTTGGAAGAAAAGCTATGAAAAACTTAGACAGGATATTAAAAAGCAGAGATGTTACTTTGCTGACAAAATCTGTCTTGTCAAAAGCTATGGTTTTTCCACAGTCATGTGTGGATGTGAGAATTGGTCCATAAATAATACTGGGTGCCAAAGAATTGATGCTCTTGAACTGTGGTATTCAAGAAGACTCCTGAGAGTCCCTTGGATTGCAAGGAGATCCAATCAGTCCATCCTAAAGGAAATCAGTCCTGAATATTCATTGGAAGGACTGATGCTGAAGCTGAAGCTCGACTACTTTGCCCACCAGATGCAAAGAACTGACTCATTGGAAAAGTTCCCAGTGCTGGGCTAGATTGAAGGCAGGAGGAGAAGGGGATGACAGAAGATGAGATGGTTGTATGGCATCACAAACTCAATGAACATGAGTTTGAGCAAGCTCCAGGATTAAGTGATGGACAAGGAAACCTGGCATGCTGCAGTCCATGGGGTCACAAGAGTCAGGCAAGGCTGAGCAACTGAAGTGAACTGAAATGCAATGTGTTATCTTGGTTGAGATTCTGTATCATAAAAATAACATCAGATAAAATTTAAGGAAATCTGAAGAAATCACAGGTTTTAATTAATAACACTATAGTATATTGGCTCACTGACTGGAATAAATGTATCATATTAGTGTAAGACATTCATGAAAAAACCGGACTTGGGTTTTATGGGAACTCTCTGTAATATTTTTAAAAATTTAATGTGAAACTATTCTAAAGTAAAACATTTATTTTAAAAGGCTTTAAACACAGCATCTTCTTCCTATACATTGTTTTATATTTTATAACATATATGGTATATGAAACAAAATACATTTAAATAACACTAAAGTCTGTTTCAAAAATATAGGTGATATTCATAGTGTGGCTTCCCTGATGGCTCAGTGATAAAGAATCTGCCTGCATTGCAGGAGACCTGGGTTTGATCCCTTGGTCTGGAAGGTTCCCTAGAGTAGGAGATGGCCACCAACTCAAATATTCTTGCCTAGGAAATCCAATGGACAGAGGAGCCTGGCAGTCTACAGCTCATGGGACTGAGTGACTAGCATTTTTACTTTCAATAACAATGTATTTCCTAAGCATTATACACATTAAGGAACAAAGAAGAAGGAATGCAATATTTTCAAGAACACCTAGGGTCATTTCTATGAACATTAAAGTAAACAAGAACTATTAATATAAAATTTAACCAAAATTATGAGTCTAAGCTCTATCATTTGTCAAATGGGATGTTTCTCATATGCGTATTTAAATCTGTATTTTTCTATTACTTAGGGAAAAATATTGTCAAAGTGACAATACCCAAAGTTCTTCAGTAAGAAAAATATCTATTAGAATTTTAACTTATATGTCTTATTAAATAAATCACTGAATATTATTTATTAAGTATATGTTTATCATGTTGGGTAGAATCACTTTAAATAACTTAGGAGTATTTTCTAGAATAATCATGACTCAGAATTATCTTACACTATATCTGTGATGTATCAATGTATTTCTTTTTTGATTTTACTACTTTAGATTTAATTTTCACAATAGTAAATATATTCACAGATATGGTTGTTCAGCATATCCAGCAACTCATCATCATTTATAATGCCTCAGTTGAGGGAAAGCCACTAAATATCCAACTCTTTAATCATAATGTGAACAAAATCATTTTAAAGTTTTTTCTTAGGGTAGAAATGAGTCAAAAGGTCAGAATTTTAAGAGACATTTGATATATATTCCATAAGTTTAAACCAGCCAAGAAATAAATGGGTTAGTTCAGTTTTTGAATCAGCTTTTGAATCATTATCATCATTCCATATCATTGATTAATATTCACAAATCTGGTAAAGAAATGATTTAATTTGCAATTCTGGATTAACATTGAAGTTAACATTCATCATAACGTTCACATAACCTTTATTTCACGCCAGATATGAAAATCAATCCCAAAGGAATACAGATCAGAATGTAGAGGTTTAATCATAATCCTTCCATTAGACAACATAAGGAAACATTTTCATGACCTTGGAATAGAGAAAGACTTCTTTAAAAGGAAACAAATTAACAGTAAAGAAATTATTAATTGCTATTTTAAAGCTAAGAATGCACATTTAACAAAAAAAAAATATCAAAGACTAAAAATGCGAGCAAGAAAATGGAACAAGGCATTTGTAGCAAGTTTATCTGACAAAAGACTTCTATTTGGACCATATAAGGAACTATTCTAAAACAATAAAGAAAAGATAGATGCCTTGATAGAAGATAAAGAACATGACTATCAAATAGAGATTTCTTAGCAAGCTATTCAAATACCAAATAAATACATGAAAATGCTAAATTTCATTAGTCAGTCATTGCATGCTAAGTCGTTTCAGTTGTGTCCAACTCTTTGCAACCCTACGGACTGTAGCTTGCCAGGCTCCTCTGTCCATGGAATTCTCCAGGCAAGAATACTGAAGTGGGTTGCCATGCCCTCTTCCAGGAGATCTTCCCAACCCAGGGATTGAACTCGAGTCTCCTTTATCTCCTGCATTGGCAGGCAAGTTCTTTACAATTTGTGCCATTGGGAAAGTCAGTCATTGGGGAAATGCAAACTAATACCATGGTGAGCTGCTCCTATAAGTTCACTAGAAAGGTTATATTAAAGATAAAAGTGTGAGATATCCCTGAGAGTTGGAATAATCAGAATCTTTATGCATGGGTACTGAGAGTGTGCATTTAAAAAAAAAACAACTTTAGAAGACCAGAAAATTATTGAATTTAAATACACACATTTGTGATCCAGCAATTCACTCCTAGATTTATGCAAAACAGAAATGAACATATGAAAAACAACAGATAATATATTATTACATTATATATATTCATTTTATATTATTTACATATTATTTGTATTACTATTATTTGATAGTATATTTAATATCCTGAAGTAGCAAACAACTCAAATGGCCATCAAAACTAATGTGAATAAATGAATGGGATTATTAATAAAATACTACAGTAGTGAAAAAGACAAAAATAGACTTCAAAAATGTAAACTTGAGAAAAAACAGGCACAAGAGAAAGCATATTTTATTTTTTGATTTATGTAAATTTCAAAAACATATATTATGGTGGGCTAAAGGTCAGAGCTATCTTTACTTTTAGAAATAAATTAAAAGTTCATAATTTGAAGGGGGCATGAGAATTGCTTCTAAGTTTCTGGAAATATTTTATTTCTTGACCCAGTGGTACTTACATGGTTGTGGTCGTTGTCTGAAAGTTTAGTTAATTGTACACTCATGATTCATGCATTTGTTCTGTATGTAAATTAAATTTCAACTATATATTTTAAAATTAAAAATGCTGCCTAGGTAGATGGTTTCAAGAATATATCCTGCTTCTAAGAGTAATTTTATGAAGTTTAATTTTTTAAGAAAAATTTTTTTTTTAGCTTCTTAAATTGTTTCATGTCCTGGAACATGAAAATGATCACAGTTTTACATTTTATGTATAGTTCATTAGAAGTTACTATGTTCAATATAAGTGAACAAGAAGTGTAGAACATCATTTTATTTGTGAAACACTACTGGGTAGCTAGCCCTATATGCATCTTATATAACATAATCATATTTTATATTTTAGGAAGGATAATGAAGAGCAAGGATAATGAAGAGCTCAAATGGATAACAAAAATGGTTTCCCAGTGAATAACTGACTGACTAGCCATTAATCTATTCTACAATGTAGTTTCAAATTTCATATTAAGTTGTAAGTTATTATTTCTATAAAACCATAAGTTGATAGAACACCAAAACTACTGGTGTATAACTGACCAGGATATAATAATTCATTTAAAAATTTAAAAAATAGTTTCTGTGCTATCATACCTGCTGATACAGCACATTCCATCTTAGCAAACTGTCTTGTAAAACATCTTCTAAGGATCTGAAATAAATTCTAAATATCACTGAAGAAAAAAAGCAGCAAAATAGGAACAGAGCCAGTAAATTTCCTTTAAAAAAGAAAGATCAGGTTTCACGTTAGAAAGATAAAAGTTCTAGTTAAATGTTAAATCCAAGCAGTCATTATCATATAACTCCGGACACAATATTGAAATGAAAAAATTCCTGGTCACTGAGTAATGCCATAGGACTTGTATGAGAAGCAGCAGGAAAGCAAGAAGATGAGACTGAGGCACAGTCTGTCACTTATCAGATGTGTTGCCTTGAGACCATTTAGCTTCACAAAAAAAAAAAAGGAATAATATTGAACTTCAAGGAGTTTGATAATCATGCTTTAGATTTGTTACTTTCTTTCTCTAAGGCACTTGTCACAAATAGAAATTTATGTAACTTGATTAAAGATCTCTAATGTTTTTTGAAATGTTTCTGCTGCTGCTGCTGCTGCTTCTAAGTCGCTTCAGTCGTGTTCAACTCTGTGCGACCCCATAGACGGCAGCCCACCAGGCTCGCCTGTCCCTGGAATTCTCCAGGGAGGAACACTGGAGTGGGTTGCCATTTCCTTCTCCAGTGCATGAAAGGGAAAAGTGAAAGTCAAGTCACTCAGTCGTGTCCAACTCTTAGCGACCCCATGGACTGTAGCCTACCAGGCTCCTCCATCCATGGGATTTTCCAGGCAAGAGTACTGGAGTGAGGTGCCATTGCCTTCTCCATTGAAATGTTCCTACATTTTATTAACTGATAGATTAAAATATAGTTATGTGTTTGATTCTTGAATTATAATAAGAAATGCTCTATTTTTGTTTCTGGTTACCCCAATTATAAGTATTATTCTGTGCAAATAATACATGTTCCATGCAAATGACACATATTTTATTTATTTATTTCCTCAATTTCTTATTATTACTTTGGTTTAAGTGTATGTTGCCTGAATATATCCCCTGCATAAATGATAATTTTATGATCAAATCATAGTTCCAAATTATAAAACTGGTATCAAATTTATTCATCCAAAGAGATTTATTTTGCTACATGCATATTAATCAGTATAATAAATGCAGGTGAGAAAAATTGTAAATATGCTAGAGAAAATGCAAGGAAGGTGCATGAATAATTATACAGTATTAACTATTTCATGTTTTTATATATTAACCAAGAATAACAATTAATGGAAATCCTTCAATAGGAAAAATGATTTAGCTATAGATGCTTGCTCCTTGGAAGAAAAGCTATGACAAACCTAGATAGTGTACTAAAAAGCAGAGGTATCACTTCACCGACAAAGGTTCCTATAGTCAAAGCTATGGTGTTTCTCATACTCATGTGTGGATGTGAGAGTTGAACCATAAAGAAGGGTGGATGACAATGAATTGATGCTTTTGAACTGTGGTGCTAGAGAGGACTCTCTTCAGAGTCCTTTGAACATTAAGGAGATCAAACCAGTCAACCCTAAAGGAAATCAGTCCTGAATATTCTTTGGAAGGACTGATGTTGATGAAGCTCCAATACTTTGGCCATCTGAAGTGAAGAGCTGACTCATTAGAAAAGACCCTGATGCTGGGAAAGATTGAGGGTAGGAGGAGAAGCGGGTGACAGAGGATGGAATGGTTAGAGGGCATCACCGACTCAATGGACATGAGCTTGAGCAAATTCCAGGAGATAGAGAACGACAGGGAATCCTGGAGTGCTGCACTTCATGAGGTCACAGAGTCAGACATGACTTAGTGATGAGCAACAACATTCTTTCAGTAAAACATGTACTGACCACCTACTTTGTGCCAGTAACTGTAATCTATAAAGTAGGAATATAAAAGGAACTAGAGATAAGCATCTCTGTTTTAACATAACTTAACGTTTATGGGAAGGAGAAGGAGTAAGCAAATAAATAAGCAAATGAACAGATGTCCAATGTTCAGATAGTGATAAATGTCATCAAGAAAATGAAATTGATGTGAATGACTTAAGATGGTGAAATCCAGCAGGACCCTGTGGGGCTCCTGGGCACAAAGCCTTTCTGTGTTCCCAATTCTTGACTACATGAAATAGGCTTCATTCAGCCTCTATGACCTTCCTGAGTTCCAAAGGGGAGGTTCAAGCAGTTGCTCATCAGGCAAGGAGGGGATGGAGACAAAGGAGAAACTGACAGTCAAGAGAAGCAATAGTGTAGCCTTGGGGCAGCATCCTGATTCCCCATCAAGGGATATGTAGAGCAGTTATCTTTGAGCTGTTTTGCAAATACCGAAACCCCCACCAGGTGGGAGAAGTTAACATTATGCTGCCCACAAGCACGTCAACCCCAGATTGATTAGAACCAGATGGTTGATGATGCTGACTCCCATTTACCTCACCACCAGTCAATCAGAAGAATGTCCACAAGCTGATCACGCCCTGTTTGAACCCCACTATAAAGCTTCTCACTGTCAATTCCAGGTCAGGACACACAGTTTTGAGGGCATTAGCCCACTGTGGCCCACTCTGCTTGGCAAAGCAGTAAAGCTATTTTTCAACTTCAATCAAAACTCTGTCTCTGAGATTTAATTAGGTGCTGGAGTATAGAGACTGAATTTCAGGTTCAATGGTAAGCTGAAGATGTAGCCCCTTATCCTAGGTACGATAGATTGAGCTATGGCAAATCTAAAAGACTGATGTAGATTTGGGAGTAAAGTAAAGCATGGCTTGAATTCAGTTGTGTTAGCACACTTAATTTTACTATTAAAGTGTCAAAAACTTACACAAATAAATTCAGCTGTAAGAAAAATGACGATATGTGTGTGTATGTGGCTATGACAGGGGGACCTCAAGTTCACTGTGCCTGGATCCCAAGTGGAGAAAGATTTTGCCCCATGTCAGTGGACTCTTCTGCTTTTCTTATTGTTTTAGGACAAATTACTGAAAGATTTCCCTTAAGACCAAAACAGAAATTTATTGCTGGTCAAAATATATGCATCCAAATTTTATGACTTGTTTCATTGTTAGGCTTACTCAAATGTCTGTGACAATCCTGATTGTGCCCAGATAATGTCTGAATGTAGGTCTAAATGATAACATAGACATAAATGTTTGAAGATCTGGGGAAAGAGGGCAAAAGAATCAGGACACATATTTGAATAAGAGGTGTGTCCATATAGGTGGTGTCTTGATGACTATCGAAAGGAATATGAATCTTCCTTTAAGTGCAAGGAAAAGTCAATGAGGATGTTTAAACAGCAGAATTTAATGGTCCAATTTCTTTTTTTAATTTTAATTGGAAGATAATTAATTTGTGATATTGTGATGATTTCTGCCATACATCAATAAGAATCAGCCACAGGTATACACATGTTCCCTCCCTCTTAAACCTCCCTCCCACCTCCCTCCCCATTCCATCCCTCTCATTTCAGTTCAGTTGCTCAGTCCTGTCCAGCTCTTTGCAACCCCATGAATCGCAGCACATCAGGCCTCCCTGACCATCACCAACTCCTAGAGTTTACCCAAACTCATGTCCATCGAGTCAGTGATGCCATCCAGCCATCTCATCCTCTGTTATCCCCTTCTCCTCCTGCCCCCTGTCCCTCCCAGAATCAGGGTCTTTTCCAATGAGTCAACTCTTCGCGTGAGGTGGCCAAAGTATTGGAGTTTCAGCTTCAACATCAGTCCTTCCGATGAACATCCAAGACTGATCTCCTTTAGGATGGACTGGTTACATCTCCTTGCAGTCCAAGGGACTCTCAAGAGTCTTCTCCAACACCACTATATAAAAGCATCAATTCTTTGGTGCTCAGCTTTCTTCACTGTCCAACTTTCACATCCATACATGACTACTGGAAAAACCATAGCCTTGACCAGAAGGACCTTTGTTGGCAAAGTAATGTCTCTGCTTTTAAATATGCTATCTAGGTTGGTCATAACTTTCTTTCCAAGGAGTGAGTGTCTTTTAATTTCATGGCTGCAATCACCATCTGCAGTGATTTTGGAGCTCAAAAAAATGAAGTCTCACACTGTTTCCACTGTTTCCCCATCTATTTCCCATGGAGTGATGGGACCAGATGCCATGATCTTAGTTTTCTGAACGTTGAGCTTTAAGCCAACTTTTTCACTCGCCTCTTTCACCTTCATCAAGAGGCTCTTTAGTTCTTCTTCACTTTCTGCCATAGGGGTGGTGTCATCCGCATATCTGAGGTTATTGATATTTTTCCCTGCAATCTTGATTCCAGCTTGTGTTTCTTCCAGCCCAGCGTTTCTCATGATGTACTCTGCATATAAGTTAAATAAGCAGGGTGACAATATACAGCCTTGATGTACTCCTTTTCCTATTTGGAACCAGTCTGTTGTTCCATGTCCAGTTCTAACTGTTGCTTCCTGACCTGCATACAGGTTTCTCAAGAGACAGATCAGGTGGTCTGGTGTTCCATCTCTTTAAGAATTTTCCACAGTTTGTTATGATCCACACAGTCAAAGGCTTTGGCATAGTCAATAAAGCAGAAATAGATGTTTTTCTGCCCCTTCTAGGTTGTCACACAGCACCAGCTTGGGGTTCTGCTTTGGGATCCCTGCATCACATAGCAAATTCCCACTGGCTGTCTACTGTACATATAGTAATGTATATTTTTCTGTACTACTCTCTCAAGTCATCCCCACTCACTGTTACCGAGTCTGTTCTTTATGTCTGCTAGTCATCCAATTTCTATATTTGAATTACCACATTGGCATTAAAAGGGAAATGCACTATCACATGTGGAAGTACTCAGTCCAGCTGGGAAAGCAGAGATATAATCCTTCTCTAGAAATGACAGAATGGTGCCACTGGAAATGGAGAGAATGTGGCAAAATCAAGTTTTATTTTGGAAAGAAAAGTGATAAGACTTACTAATGAAACAGATGTGCAGATCAAGGAAATGGGAATAATTAAGCATGCTTCTTAGGTTAGGTGATTTAGTACCAGAGTGGAGGATGGTGCCATTTACTAAAATGTAGGTAACGTGGGGTACACATATACAGAGCAGGTTACATGGAGAATGCAAAGCTACCTGAATAAGCCTATATGTCTGGAGGACATATCTAATTTGAGATAACTGTATTCTATTAATGTGCCCGCAATTTAGGAGTTTTCATCAGAAAGATAATATTTAATGTTCATGAGGCTTGAGGAGATCACCAAAAACTGGCATACTAAAAATAAATCAGAGGGAGACCCAAATCAAGCTCTGTGGATTCCTGCATTAAAAGTACAGGAGAGGAGAAGGCACTGATAAAGGGATTTGATGGCATGTGAGAAAATTATTTCGTATCTGTGAGCAAGGGAGGTTTGTGTTTCAAGAAAGTGAAAGTCGCTCAGTCATGTCGGACTCTGTGATCCCTCCAGGCCAGAATACTGGAGTGGGTAGCCGTTCCCTTCACCAGGGGAACTTCCCAACCCAGGGACTGAACCCAGATCTCTTGCAATGCAAGTGTATTCTTCACCAGCTGAGCCACAAGGGAAGTCCTTTGTTTCAAAAAGGAGACTGTTAAACACTGAGACCAGACAACAACATTCAATGTGACCTCACTGTGACTTAAAGAAAACAATTCCAGGGGACTGTTTTTCTCTGCATATTTTCACTCAATATGCATTTGAAAAAACCTGTGAAATGCTACCTATAAGTAAGCTAGCATCTTTCACCTTATCTATGCATAATGTTCTCTCAGTTTGGTTTTGACCAACTCATGGACTTGAAATTGCTTTGTAGTATTTTAATTTATTGTGATGTAATGAGTTTGTTGTCTTAATGTTTATTTGTTTAGCTGTTAAAATATGGAATATTATGTAGCTTTGCATGAAATAAAGTACATTTCTATACGTTACTAAGAAAAAAATGGATTTCCAACTGAAATACAGCTGGAGTGCATTGGCTAGAGAACAGGTGGTAAGGAATCAATATGCACTGAATATACTTTCTAAAATGCTCACTGTGAAAGAGAGGAAAAAATAGGATGATAAACATGAGCAAAGGTGGATTCAAGGTTTTATAACTGCCTTTTTGTCTGATTTTTTAAGAGAGATATTTCTCTTGCTTCATGTTAATGAAAATGATTTAGTACCATAGGAGAAATTT
The DNA here is from genome assembly GCF_054371585.1 of Giraffa tippelskirchi. Lineage (NCBI taxonomy): Eukaryota > Metazoa > Chordata > Mammalia > Artiodactyla > Giraffidae > Giraffa > Giraffa tippelskirchi. The sequence goes on from NC_137279.1 coordinate 69,065,402, forward strand.
AGGATTCTGGATGAAGATTATTTCAAGAGTGAATTCTTTAAGAGGCTTAGAGGGAATAAAAATTAGAGAAAAATTGGAGAAGCTGGACAAGACTTTGACAGGTGCAGCAAGTATCATTTTCCTTGTGGAAGGCTTAAAAGCAGGAAATATGAGTTGGAGAGTCAGGTAGTATAGGATTGCAAATATGAAGTGTTTTATGAGTCTTGATTATATTCATTTTTTTAATGAATTATGAGACAAATCTTAGGGGAGAATAAGAGGATTAAATTATTCAAAGTGTATAAAGAGGAAAGAAGGTCTGAACTATTCTCGTTAGGATGAGACATAAATTTCCTAAAAAATGTAGAAAGACTGAAAGTGATATGTTTTATTTATTTGACTATTTTATACTCCAACCATATTTGAAGGATTTAACTATAAGCATTCTGGAATTCTTGGAAATCATATGAATATTTAAGCATATAAAATAATTATTAACCTAAGATATTAAAGTGGGTTTATTTCTTCTTGAATATTGATATAAAGACTTAGATTGAGTTTGTCTAACACAGCTCTATTTAAAGTGGGATGTTTAAAATTTCTTTTAAAATTAAGTACAGACAGGTTTTAATTCAGGAATTTTCCCCCATGAAAGGAACAATGCAATTTTGTCTCTTTCTGGATTGGCTTCATGTTGGGGTTTGACTACCTCTGCCCTCACCTTTAGGCAGGCATGAGCTCCCAGAGATTTTGTATATTTTAGTCTAATATTTTGTCTTGCAAGTATATATTAATTTTGAAAATATATACATTGGCCTAATACTAAACTGATTTCTTTCCTGCTTTTTAATACCCCCTCTACTCTATTTTTCTAATATCAGTAAGTTATAAACTTTACACATAATGATGTTAATAACATAATTATTTTAATACCCATGAATTGGAAATGTGTTCAATTAACTAGAAGGAAGTGATAAAGTAAATCATGGAGGAATGTAATCTCATGTAGTCATTGAAATACGATATTTATGAAAAGTTTTAATAACAAGAGATATTTGTTACAATTCTAAATGAAAAACCATTGAATTACTTTTCATATGTCCTACTTTGTTGCAAAAATTTTAAGCTAGCTTACAAAATCCCATATTATTCAACATGACAAAAATATGTTATACTGGGTAAATGATTGAAAAGAAAAAAAATATTAGGGAAAATAAAGTGAAACATTATTCACCTTTACTTCTGAAAATCTGCCAAAAGATGTTTTACACACTTGCTGTATTTGGACACATAATTTACTATAAGCATCCTCAAAACCAGTTTTGCCTAATAAAAAGCAAGTTCAGTTATATGATTTAGAGCATCTGCAAGAGAAGGCAAACCAGCTGTTTTAGGAAGAGCCAGCTAAACTTGACACAGCAGCTGCTAGACTTTTTTGTGCTGTCTCAGACTCCTCAGCACTTTATGGGGAAATTTAGTTCTCTTCAGCAGGAAGGGAGATAAAACAGAAGAGAAACATGTAACCAGCTTTGTTAAAAATACCACTGTTATAAATGGACAAATAAAAAGAGGTGAATTATTCTCTGGTTCATCAGGAGACAATCCCAAAGATCCCAACTCATTTATTTGCAATAAAGTGAAAATCCCCTTTGCTGTTGCTGCTAATGATGGTGATTAATTATTGTATCTACACTATTGTTTAAGAAGAAAGAATAAGCCACAGATATGTTGGCCTATAATCATACTCTCTCACTAAATGAGATGGACTAATAGTGACCTTGATGTGGGAGGGACGCAGCCCCACAATTCTATGATCCCAAATCCTTGGGACCAGATATAAGCTTGAATCTATTTTTTAAACATTTTGATAAGTAATACATTATATAGATTGAATGCTTTGGTACACCTCATAAACAAACCTATTAATATTTCTGCAATTGGATATTTTCACTTGATCAAATGAAAAAAAGACTATAAAATAATAGCATCACAGTATAAAGCATGACTTGCCTTCAAATAAATTTACAAATGTTTACAATAAAAACAAACTCAGTTTTTACCATTTTTTTGTTGTTGTTTTTAGGAATGGTGGGATATGGAATCTTGACCTGCGCATTCTGTGTGGGGTTGTTGTGAAGGTTAAGTGTCGGGATTTAAATCATTTGATTCACGCTTGCTGAACGCTCATACACATTACTTATTTTGCCTGCCTTTCTGGCAGACTGTGGGTCCTACCCAGCCTGCTGTTTTATAGGCCTGTGTTATTGCAAACAGGGAGTGTAAGATATGTATACATGCACACACAGCTGTTTGTCTATCATCTATCATTCATCTGTCATCTACCCACATACATACACAAAATATAAACATTTGATAGAATCTATTCCCCTTCTCTCTCTGTCTTTCTGCATGTTTTAGGTATTTAGAAACTCTTCTATTTCAGAAATAAAAACTATTGATAATCTACTTGCAACAGATTATCAGATTTCTAACTCCCGATGATAGTATTTATTTCTTACTATTTTAATTGAATCACAAGATTTCCAACTGATCTGCACTAGAAACATAGTTATAAAACTTCAGTGGGATGAACTGAGAGTAGCACTGGCATATATACACTACCATGTATAAAACAGATAGCTAGTGGGAAGCTGCTGTATAGCACAGGGAGCTCAGCTCAGTGCTCTGTGATGAGCTAGAGGGGTGGATTGGGGTAGAGAGGGGGTAGGACAGAGGCTCAAGAGGGAGACAATATATGTAAACTTAACAACTGATTCACTTCACTGTACATGAGAAATTAACACAATGTTGTAAAGTAATTATACTCCAATACAAATAAAAAAAGAAAATGAATTAGTCACCATTATCAACCTCAAGTGGTGCTCCTCAGTATCTCCTATTAAAAATGATTTGATCTTATCAATTATACACATCTATTGAACATCTATCCACAGTTAAAGATCCACTGATATGCTGAGCTTTTGTTGCACTGCTCTGTCTGTGGTGAGAAATCTAACTGCACGTGTTTCTGCATTGCTTAAATCTTTATTATTCTTTATAAATCCACAAAAGCACATACTGTGGTAGATTTGCCAAAGAATAATGAGTTTTCTTTCAATATAATAGAACCCACTGCATTAAGGCAAATGTTCATTAGTAACATGTTTGTTTGTGCCTTGAGTGAGGACTACATTACAAATCATTATTTCATTTTGGAGCAGATGATGTATGAAAAAATTTAAGGAAAACTTCAAGCCGTCATCTTTGGGCTAATCCAAGTGATTCCAGAAAGCATTTTAACATCACAATTTTATATGTAATGGACCAAGAAGAGAGAAATCTTGTTTCTGATTTGCAAGCCTGCTGTGATCAGCTGCCTGCAGTCACAGGAACTGAGGAAAATTGGTCAAAAATGACCTTTTGAAGGGGATGAAGTGAGGCTGGCTATCATGAAAGACATTGCCTCATACAGGGTAATTATTATGGATGCTTCTTGAAAAATAAGCTCTGGTACCACTAGAATAGATGGACAAATCAGATGATACATTTAGTGCATTTACTCTTAAACAGTTTTAGAAAATAAACATCTGAAACATTATAAAAATGAATACATTTGAAACATTGTAAAAATGAATACATTTGTCTCTAAATGTCACTGAAATTATTTTGAAATGGTTTTATGAGTAATGCTGATTTTTCTTTTCTGTTTTCTTTATTGTGATTTATTTTCTTGAACTCCACAAAACCTAGAAAGTAAGCACAATGTATATCACTGTATTATTGTGGAGGAAAGAGAACATGGAGAGACTAAACACTTTGCCTAATAGTCTATCTCAACCTAGGACTGAAATTCTGCAGGTCATGATCACAACTACTAAACAATAGGCATACTTGCTCATCTAAAAAAAAAATCAAATTTAAAAGTATAGAGCAGATTTTAAACTACAGACATTTTTTAAGCTTTTTATTTTATTTTTGGGCATGCATGTGTGGTTTAGTTCCTCGACCTGGGATTGAACCCATGCACCCTGCACTGAAATTGCAGAGTCTTAACCACTGGACTACCAGGGAGATCCCTAGAGGTGCTTGAATACTAGGACAAAAGGCTGGCAGTGTAGAATGGAGATATAATCAGAGTCTAAAAGTAGATCAATATAGGGTTATCGTTACCATCTTTCAAATTCCATATATATGCATTAGTATACTGTATTGGTGTTTTTCTTTCTGGCTTACTTCACTCTGTATAATGGGCTCCAGTTTCCTCCATCTCAGTAGAACCGATTCAAATGTATTTGTTTTAATGGCTGAGTAATATTCCATTGTGTATATGTACCACAGCTTCCTTATCCATTCGTCTGCTGATGGACATCTAGGTTGCTTCCATGTCCTGGCTATTGTAAACAGTGCTGCGATGAACATTGGGGTACACGCGTCTCTTTCAATTCTGGTTTCCTCGGTGTATATGCCCAGCAGTGGGATTGCTGGGTCATATGGCAGTTCTATTCCCAGTTTTTTAAGGAATCTCCACACTGTTCTCCATAGTGGCTGTACTAGTTTGCATTCCCACCAACAGTGTAAGAGGGTTCCCTTTTCTCCACACCCTCTCCAGCATTTATTGCTTGTAGACTTTTGGATAGCAGCCATTCTGACTGGTGTGAAATGATACCTCATTGTGGTTTTGATTTGCATTTCTCTAATAATGAGTGATGTTGAGCACCTTTTCATGTGTTTGTTAGCCATCTGTATGTCTTCTTTGGAGAAATGTCTGTTTAGTTCTTTGGCCCATTTTTAGGCAAAAACTATTACAATATTGTAAAGTAATTAGCCCCCAACTAAAATAAATAAATTAAAAGAAAATAAAAAATAAAAAAATAAAATGCATAATTGAGTAATTAAAAAAAAAGTAGATCAATAAATCAAATTATTGCCTTATTTTAATCTTAAAATTGCATATATTGCCTGATATGTTTATTTCTGTTTCATTGTTTCTACTCTTTTCAAAACCAATTTGCTTAAAAAAAGGAAAGTGAAAAATGGACAGGAATAATGGTTATGCTAAATTATAAAACCACGTAAATCAGCTTTCACTTCCAGCCAATATGAGTAGAGAACAGATTTAACTAGCTGATAATGCCAGAAAGCAAGTAGGTGGTTTTCCAGGGTGAGAAGGAGCATAGGAGAAGGGGAAATAAACTTCAAAGGGCATGAGAAAACTCTTGGAGGTGATAGGCTCAGAATCCTGATTGAGCCAATATTTTCAGAGATGTAAAAGGGAAAAAATTAGACATAATTTGGTGGTTATCTTCATATAAATGGCACTTGATATATTGAATGTGAATAAGACAACCAAGGAGAGATAAGAAAGAAAAGAAAAAAAAAGCCTTCCAAAGTTATGAATGCAAAGAAAGACAGGAAAACAATAGAAGGGGAAAGACTAGAGATATCTTCAAGAAAATTAGAGATAGCAAGGGAACATATCATACAAAGATGGACACAATAAAGGACAGAAATGGTATGGCCCTAACATAAGCAGAAGATATTAAGAAGAGGTAGCAAGAATACACAGAACTATACAAAAAAGATCTTCATGATGCAGAAAACTACTATGACGTGATCACTCACCTAGAGTCAGACATCCTGGAATGCAAGGTCAAGTGGCCCTTAGGAAGTATCACTATAAACAAAGCTACTGGAGGTGATGGAATTTCAGTTGAGTTATTTCAAATCCTAAAAAATGATGCTGTTAAAGAGGTGCATTCAATATGCCAGCAAATTTGGAAAATTCAGCAGTGGCTACAAGACTGGAAAAGGTCAGGTTTCATTCCAGTCCCAAAGAAAGGCAATACCATAGAAAACTACCTCACAACTGCACTCATCTCACATGCTAGCAAAGTAACGCTCAAAATTCTCCAAGCAAGGCTTCAACAGTACATGAACCAAGATCTTCCAGATACTCAAGCTGAATTTAGAAAAGGCAGAGGAACTAGAGATCAAATTGCCAACATCCTTTGGATTATTGAACAAGCAAGAGAATTCCAAAAAAAACCCATCTACTTCTGCTTTATTGACTACATCAAAGCCATTGACTGTGTGGATCACAACAAACTGGAAAATTCTTAGAAAGATGGGAATACCAGACCACCTTACCTGCCTCCTGAGAAATCTGTATTCAGGTCAAAAAGCAACAGTTATAACCGGGCATGGAACAGGACTGGTTCCAAATTGGGAAAGGATTACACCAAGACTGTATATTGTCATCCTTCTTATTTAACTCCTGCTGTGGAATCATCAGATTTTTTTAGTGCATTTCTGCAGAAAGTTCTGTATATTAACATAGTTGAAGAGTCTAGTTGAGTTACTTGGCTTTAAATTGTATCCCCGTAGAAACTATATATCTGAAATTTACTCTTAGATTATATCTCTTTCTATTTTGAGGAAAATAAAATGTTAATCCTGTAGTTATAAAAAAAATCATTTTCCAAATTAAAAAGTTAACATAACCCCAGGCAATAGTTAGTGTGCTAATTGCTAATATCCACAGAGAATTTAGATTAAATTAGACTTAACATCTGCACCAATCAAAGTGTGGTTAGCCAGAAGCAGTAATATCTATTACTATACTCAAAAGTACTGGTTTCTGGGTTCACTGCTCTGGTATAAATAAAGTATATAAAGAACAAGAGAAGACATCACATTTTAATCCCACCAATACAAGTTGACAATTTTATTGATAAAGTTAAAGATCAAGCATTCCCTGTTTAGTAATATTTTCTAAATGACTATGTATTTTAGTCATTAAGTCTATAGAGCATACACGCAAATGAAACTAAAGTATTAATTAAACTAGAGAAATGAAAGTGAGCACCGCAGATAGCACATGAAAAAAAGGTGTAAAATTCGCTCTAATGATTTGATTCCTAATGTTTGAAACTTCCACCAGTAACTAACCCAAGATGCACAGAGAAATACATGTTTTAACTTTTAAACATAATTATTAGCAATACTGTACATTATACAGACAAAGAATGAATATTTATCTTATTCTGTAAGTGTTACACTACTATGTTGTGGTTCTTTAATGGACTGGAACCTGGTGGTCCGGAGTCGTCGATAAGAAAGTGAAAGAGAGAAAAAAGCTAATATTTGCTGGTTTACATAGAGAACCAATAAAACCCTAGGACAGGGCTTGCACAGCTCACGAAGGCACAGGGCGCCCTCTCAAGGAGGTCTTGAAAGCCTGGGCAGGAGAATGAGCTTGGTGGGTTTCCATGCTCCAGAGAATTAGGCAGAGGGAGAGAGACAGAGAGGCAGAGAGAGAGAAGGAGAGAGAGAAAGACACGGGGACCCAAGCTCTGATGGAGCAAAGGTATTTTATTAGCAGAAATGCAGGCTTATGTATCTTTAGTAAGATGATTACTCAGCTATTACACAGGATGAAATTTTATCAATAGCCACAATATGGATAGTCTAATACATACAAGGTCACTGATGCTGAAAAGAGCCACTGAATGGAGTTACTGAAAGGAATCCAAGCAGATACCCTTTCCCATGATCTCAGTCCTGGGAACTGCATGCAGCTCTACTCCTTTCCAGAATAGGAACTGATAAGGAACAGAGAATCCTTGAGAAATGGCACACAAAGGAAGAAAAGTGTAACATTTTGGATTCCTTAAAGTTAAACATCCCCTGACACTACTAAATGAATGCTAACATGATAACATAATTCCCACCTCAGGGTTTTTGAACTTGTGATGTTATTTCCCAGTCTCTGTGCATGACTGTTTCTCCTTGTCTTTCATCCTAGTTGTATATCTATTGTCTTAATACACATTCAAAGACAAATACTAGTTTCTGAGTTACAGGGATTATTCAAGCTATATGATAAATTCCATCAACAAATATCAGATTTCAACTTGATTCTTAAGTTACAAGCACTGAGGGTTTTTTTTTTTCCTTCTTTGTAATTTTCCTTTTTGTTACAAGTGCAACAATACCTGTATTTAGAGGCCTCCACTGGATTGAAAATATAATGATCTAGTAGTTGGCTCCAGAAGGCCTACTTAATGGATCATTTTGGCAACATTTTAATTCCAGGGAGATTTTCCTCTCCAATTTAGCATCATTTTGATTGTTAACATTCCTTTAAATGTTCTCTGTCAAAGAATTGCTGATAATTTATGAAAGAATTTTTTCTTAGTCTGAGAAAAACTTCATTACAAATATAAGCCATTGCCATAAATAAACCAAACATTTTACCAACTCAATTCTCAATAAACTAACTATCTTCCTATTCTTCTTTTAATTTGTATCATGGTTGCTAATGTTTAATATAAATAAGTCAACTTAGAGAATAGGTATAATATTGTTACCTGTTGATCTTAACTCTAAAATGAGCCCAAAATACAATTTTTCTGCCATGGCAGTGTATCTCAGGAAAATATCTTAAAATAGTCCATTGATTTAATTAAGTGTTTTAATGTGAAAATACATTTTGCTGATTGCTGTCTATTTATTAAGTGTAAATCAAGAAATAAATGCCTTTAAATTCAGGTGAATGAGGTAACATAAGGTACAATTTGATATTTTTCAACTTCTAAGAATGTTTTTACATGTGCATTTAAATTATATAATTTCTATAATACAGGTCCAATGCTGCTTAGAAGTGTTACTTTCCAGTTGTACAAAATAGTATTTAAAGTAAAACAACAAAGATCATTTTTGATGGACCATTTTAAATATTTACTTAGCTTCAAAAATATCCTAATTATTATTAAAAAATCAGGCTAACAAACACATGATGTCACAGGGAAGGCTACATTCGACCTTAAATATTGTGTAAAGAAAGAAATGCTAGAAATGATAGCCTGACAGAAAAGAAATGCTATGAGGTCACTATAAGAAAGAAAGAAAGATAATGATGCATTGTTTAAAAAAAATGAAAAAGTTACAAAAGTTCAGTGCTTTATATATTTAGAACTCACTCAAAAAGCTATTTTTATTTTGGTGTTTTTACTGCAGTTTTCCACTGAAAACAGCTACATCATTAGAAGAATATAAAGCTAGGACAGAATGAAAGGTGGATTATGTTTATAGATTCAACTATGAAGTAAGCTTCATAGTACTGAAGATGCAAAAATAATGATTGTTAATTTTAACATATCACTTTAGAGTTAGGAGATCTTACTAAACTATCTTATTTGACATTCAAAATGACCCTGTCTGATGGTCACAGATCTAATTCTCCTTTTACTGATGAAAAACTAGGGAGAAATACTGAGCAAATCATCTGAAATCATGTCAGTTCAGTTCAACTGCTCAGTTCTGTCTGACATTGCGACCTCACATACTGTAGCACATCAGGCTTCCCTTGCCATCACCAACTCCAGGAGCTTGCTCAAACTTATGTCCCTCAAGTCGGTGATGCCATTCAACCATCTCATCCTCTGTCATCCTCTTCTCCTTCTGCCTTCAATATTTCCCAGCATCAGGGTCTTTTCCAGTGAGTCAGTTCTTCACATTAAGTGGCCAAAGTATTGGAGTTTCAGCTTCACCATCAGTCCTTCCAATGAATATCCAGCACTGATTTCCTTTAGGATGGACTGGTTGGATCTCATTGCAGCCCAAGGGACTCCCAAGAGTCTTCTCCAACACCATAGTTCAAAAACATCAATTCTTCAGCGCTCAGCTTTCTTTATAGTCCAACTCTTACATCCATACATGACTGCTGGAAAAACCATAGCTTTGACTGAGTAGACCTTTGTGGAAATCATGGAGCCAATAGTAATTAAAGTTTGGACATGATACCAGGACTCCTGAATTTGGATCCAGTGACTTTCATATGTGCAAGAGAAAGATCAGACACTAAGAATATGAAGGTTTAAATAAATACCACTGCAGTTTTTAATGTTATGTATTCAAATTACAGGGCCTTCCCTGGTGGCTCAGCAGTAAAGAATCACCTGCCAATGTAGGAGATATGGTTTCAATCACTGGGTCAGGAAGATCCCCTGGAGGATCAAATGGCAACCCACTCCAGCATTCTTGCCTTGGAAATCCCATGGACAGAGGAGCCTGGCGGGATTCAGTCCATGGGGTCACAAAAGCGTTGGACATAACAGACAGACTAAGCAACAATTCAAACTAAGAGTGAAGTCTCTATTTTCTTTTGTTCTAGCTTGATGCTTTTTGTTTGGATATTTTCTTTATTCCAGTGACCAAATCTCTTGCAATGGATATACTTTCATCACCATGATCCTTGGGACATTTAGAAATCAACCTGAGTGTTAACAATAATTTCACTGTGATTATCAAAATTACAAATTTCCATTTGTTCACATCTGATTTGAAAAGTTCAGTTCAGTCACTCAGTCATGTCCAACTCATTGTGACCCAATGGACTGTGACATGTCAGGCCTCTCTGTCCATCACAAACTCCTGGAGCTTGCTCAAACTCCTGTCCAGTGAGTTGGTGATGCCATCAACCATCTCATCCTCTGTCGTCCCTTCTCCTCTTGCCTTCAATCTTTCCCAGCATCAGGTTCTTTTCAAATGAGTCAGTTCTTCACAACATGTGGCCAAAGTATTGGTGTTTCAGCTTAGCATCAGTCCTTCCAGTGATTTCCTTTATGATTGACTAGTTTGAATTCCTTGCTGACCAAGGGATTCACAAGAGTCTTCTCCAATACCACAGTTCTAAAACATCAATTTTTCAGCACTCAGCTTTTCTTATGGTCCAATTCTCACATGCACACAAGACTATAGGAAAACAATAGTTTTCACTAGATGGACTTCTGTCAGGAAAGTAATGTCTCTGCTTTTTAATATGCTGTCTAGGGTGGTCATAGCTTTTCCTCCAAGCAGTAATTTGTGTCTTTTAATTTCATGGCTCTCATCACCATCTGCAGTGATTTTGGAGCCCCCCAAAATAAAGTCTGTCACTGTTTCCATTGTTACCCTATCTATTTGTCATAAAGTGATGGGACCAGAGGCCATGACCTTTGTTTTTTGAATGTTGAGTTTTAAGCCAGCTTCTTTACTCTCTTCTTTCACGTTCATCAAGAGGCTCTCTAGTTCCTCTTTGCTTTCAGCAATAAGTGTAGCATCATTTGCATTTATGAGATTATTGATATTTCTCCCAGCAATCTTGATTCCAGTGTGTGCCTCATCCAGCCCAGGATTTTGCATGATGTACTCCATATAGAAGTTAAATAAGCATGGTGACAATATACATCCTTGATGTATTCCTTTCCCAGTGGGCAACCAGTTATATGTCCAGTTCTAACTGTTACTGCTTGACCTGCACACAGATTTCTCAGGAGGCAGGTTAAGGTGGTCTGGTATTCCCATTTCTTGAAGAATTTTCCAGTTTGTTGTGATCCACACAAAGGCTTTGGCATAGACAATAAAGCAGAAGTAGATGTTCTGGATCTCTCTTGCTTTTTTGATGATCCAATGGATGTTGGTAATTTATCTCTGGTTCTTCTACATTTTCTAAATTCAGCGTGAACAGCGGGAACTTCTCAGTTCACATACTGTTGTAGTCTCATTTGGAGAATTTTGAGCATTACTTTGCTAGCATGTGAGATGAGTACAATTGTGCGGGAGTTTGAACTTTCTTTGGCATTGCCTTTCGTTGGGAATGGGATGAAGACTGACTTTTCCAGTCCTGTGGCCACTGCTGAGTTTTCCAAATTTGCTGGCATACTGAATGAAACACTTTTAGAGCATTACCTTTTAAGATTTGAAATAGCTCAACTGAAATTCCATCACCTCCACTAGCTGTGTTCAAAGTGATACTTCCTAAGGCCCACTTGACTTCGCATTCCAGGATGTCTGGCTCTATGTGATTCCACCATCATGTTTATATGGGCCATGGAGATCTTTTTTGTATAGTTCTTCTGTGTATTCTTGCCACCTCTTTTTAATATCTTCTGGTTCTGTTAGGTTCATACTGTTTGTGTCCTTTATTGTGCCCATCTTTGCATGAAATGTTCCCTTGTTATCTCTAATTTTCTTTAAGAGATCTCTAGTCTTCCCCCTTCTATTGTTTTCTGCTATTTCTTTGCATTGATCAATGAAGAATGCTTTCTTAACTCTCCTTGCTGTTCTTTGGAACACTGCATTCAGATGGATATATCTTTCCTTTTTTCCTTTGCCTGTAGCTTCTCTAGTTTTCTCAGCTATTTCTCAGGCCTTCTCAGACAACCATTTTGCCTTTTTTTCCCCTTTGCGGATGGTCTTGATCACTGCCTCCTGTACAATGTCATGAACTTCCAGCCACAGTTCTTCAGGCACTCTATCACATCTAATCCCTTTAATCTATTTGTCACTTCAACTCTATAATGGTAAGGGACTTGATTTAGGTCAGACCTAAATGGTTAGTGATTTTCCCTACTTTCTTTAAATCTGAATCTTGTAATCAGGAGTTCATGATCTGAGCCACAGTCAGCTCTCAGTTGCCGGAGTCCAGCTCCAGCAGCCAGGGAAACGCCCTGAAGGGATGAACGGTGTCGGTGGAGAGAATGATGCAGCCTCTCACTCAAAGCACTGGACTGCATGTTTATTTTAAGCATCAGGTTTTCCTTTATACTTTTACAAAAGCATTAGGTCAGAGGTATGACATCTTCAGTTTCCCCTCACCCAGATTTACTGTCTCCATAAGTCATTGTTGTCCTTCAGAGTTTCCTCTTAAGTGTCCTTGTGATAACATTGTAACTCAATTTTGTCTCTAGGCTATATACCACATTCCTCAGTATATTTCTTATCTTTCTAAATCCTGCTATCCCCTAGTAACTTAAGCTCATTATCTCCTAAAAAGGCTTTAGCTATCAGTATCTCTAAAATTCTTAGTTTCTATAAGCTGTAGTAAAATATGCCAACACTACAACATATCTTAAACTTTTAGCTTCTAACTATTCTTAATTATTCCTAAATTCTAAACTCAGCAAACTACTTTGCCATAAACATTTCCCTTACAAGCAGGTTTCAGATAACAATGTTTCCCATGGCCTCAAGCTGCGGCCTATGTGTTCATCCTGGAACATTCTTTGTAAAGGTCCTTGAACAAATGTAACTTTATGGATTATTTACTGGGCAACTGTAGAAGACTTTGTGCTTTCTCATGCAAGAACAATAAGCACCTTAACATACTTTCCAGCCAACTCAACCGAAGGAAGGAATGGACAAGTCAGAATCACAAGACCTGACTCCTTCATCCCGGGACCACGCCTATGGGATTAGGAGAGGGGGTTGGGGCCGTGCCTCCATTTTGTCAGTAATGCCTAATGCAGCTACCGACACTCAGTCTTGTTTTTGCTAACTGTATAGAGCTTCTCCATCTTTGGCTGCAAAGAATATAATCAATCTGACTTCCGTACTGACCATCTGGTGATAATCCATGTGTAGAGTCGTCTCTTGTGTTGTTGTAAGAAGGTGTTTGTTATGACCAGTATGTTCTCTTTGCAAAAATGTTAGCTTTTGCTCTGCTTCAGTTTTTACTCTGATACCAAACTTGCCTATTACTCCAGTTATTTCTTGACTTCCTACTTTTGCATTCCAGTCCCCTATGTTGGAAAGAACATCATTTTTGGTGTTAGTTCTAGAAGGTTTGGAGGCTATCATAGACCCATTCAACTTCAGCTTCTTTGGCATTAGTGGTTGGGGCATAGACTTGGATTACTGTGATAGTGAATGGTTTGCCTAGGAAACAAACAGAGATCATTCTGTTGTTTTTGAGTTGGCACCCCAGTATAGCATATTGCACTCTTTTTTTGACTATGATGGTTACTCCATTTCTTCTAAGGGATTCTTTCCCACAGTAGTAGTTATAATGATCCTCTTAAGTAAATTTGCCCATTTGGTCCATTTTAGTTATCTGATTCTTAAATGTCTATCACTCTTGCCATCTCCTTGTTGACCACTTCCAATTTACCTGGATTCATGCGCCTAACATTCCAGGTTCCTATGCAATATTGTTCTTTACAACATTGGACTTTACTTCCATCACCAATCACATCCACAAACAGGCATTGATTTTGCTGTGGCTCAGCCTCTTCATTCTTTCTGGAATTATTTCTCCACTCTTCTCCAGTAGCATATTGGGCACCTACTGACCTGGAAAGTTCATCTTTCGGTGTTATATCTTTTTGCTTTTTCACACTGTTCATGGGATTCTCAAGGCAAGAATAATGAAGTGGTTTACCATTCACTTCTCCAATGGGCCACGTTTTGTCAGAACTCTCCACCATAACCCATCCATCTTGGGAGGCCCTACACAGCATGGCTCATAGTTTCACTGAGTTAGACATGGCTGTGATCCATGTGATCAGTTTGGTTAGTTTTCTGTGATTGTGGTTTTCATTCAGTCTGCCTTCTGCTGGATAAGAAGAAGAGGCCTGTGGAAGCTTCCTGATGGGAGGGAATGCCTATGGGGAAATCTGGGTCTTGTTCTGATGGGTAGGGCCATGCCTGGTAAATCTTTAATCCAATTTCCCATTGATGGGTGGAGATGTTTAGTTTGCCTGAGTTTAGTTTGCCATACTTTAGTTAGTTAGTTCAGTCTCTCTGTCGTGTCTGACTCTTTGCGACCCCATGAATCACAGCAAGCCAGGCCTCCCTGCATCACCAACTCCCGGAGTCAACCCAAACGCATGTCCATCGAGTCAGTGATGCCATCCAACCATCTCATCCTCTGTCATCCCCTTCTCCTCCTGCCCCCAATCCTTCCCAGCATTAGGGTCTTTTCCAATGAGTCAGCTCTTCGCATGAGATGGCCAAAGTATTGGAGTTTCAGCTTCAATATCAGTCTTTCCAATGAACACCCAGGACTGATTTCCTTTAGGATGGGCTGGTTGGATCTCCTTGCAGTCCAAGGGACTCTCAAGAGTCTTCTCCAACACCACAGTTCAAAAGCATCAGTTCTTTGGCGCTCAGCTTTCTTCACCGCCCAACTCTCACATACATACGTGACCACTGGAAAAACCATAGCCTTGACTAGACGGACTTTTGTTGGCAAAGTAATGTCTCTGCTTTTAAATATGCTACCTAGGTTGGTCATAACCTTCCTTCCAAGGGGTAAGCGTCTTTTAATATCATGGTTGCAATCACCATCTGCTGTTGATTTTGGAGCCCAGAAAAATAAAGTCTGACACTGTTTCCACTGTTTCCCCATCTATCTCCCATGAAGCAATGGAACCAGATGCCATGATCTTAGTTTTCTGAACGTTTTGCTTTAAGCCAACTTTTTCACTCTCCTCTTTCACTTTCATCAAGAGGCTCTTTAGTTCTTCTTTGCTTTCTGCCATAAGAGTGGTGTTATCTTCATATCTGAGGTTACTGATATTTCTCCTGGCAATCTTGATTCCAGCTTGTGTTTCTTCCAGCCCAGCGTTTCTCATGATGTACCCTGCATAGAAGTTAAATAATCAGGGTGACAATATACAGCCTTGACGTACTCTTTTTCCTATTTGGAACCAGTCTGTTGTTTCATGTCCAGTTCTAACTGTTGCTTCCTGACCTGCATACAGGTTTCTCAAGAGGCAAGTCAGGTAGTCTGTTATTCCCATCTCTTTCAGAATTGTCCACAGTTTATTGTGATCCACACAGTCAAAGGCTTTGGCATAGTCAATAAAGAGGAAATAGATGTTTTTCTGGAATTCTCTTGCTTTTTCCATGACCCAGCGGATGTTGGCAATTTGATCTCTGGTTCCTCTGCCTTTTCTAAAACCAGCTTGAACATCTGGAAGTTCATGATTCATGTATTGCTGAAGCTTGGCTTGGAGAATTTTGAGCATTACTTTACGAGTGTGTGAGATGAGGGCAATTGTGCGGTAGTTTGAGCATTCTTTGGCATTGCCTTTCTTTGGGATTGGAATGAAAACTGACCTTTTCCAGTCTTGTGGCCACTGCTGAGTTTTCCAGATTTGCCTGAGGCCAAACTGTAGTAGTGTAATGAGGTAATTGCAACCTCCTTCAAAAGGACTTGTGCATGCACTGTTGTATTCAGTGCCCCTCACCCTGCCAAAGGACACCATTTACCCACACCTCTGCCAAAGACTCCTGGACACTCACAGGCAAGTCGGGCTTTGTCTCTTTTGGGGACACTGCTACTTTCTCCTGGCTCCTGATGCATGCAAGGTTTTATTTGTCGCCTCCAATAGTTTGTTTCCCCAGTCCTGTGGAAGTTCTGTAATCAAATCCCACTGGCTTCCAAAGTCAAATTCCCTGAGGGTTTTCAGTCCCTTTCCTGGATCCCCAGGTTGGGAAACCTATATGGGTCCTAGAACTTTATTAACAGTGCAAGATTTTCTTTGGTGTAATTGTTCTGTAGTTTGTGGGTCGTCTGCTTGACCGCTCTTTTGTGGGGCTAATGGCAACGTCCTCCAAGAGGGCTTAAGGCCCACGTTGCAAGTCCAAGGTTTACTGTAGCCAGAGTCCCTGTCACTAGGTCAATCCACTGCTGAGCAGTACCTCCACAGGAGATACTCACTCAAAAGCCTTTCTGGCTCAGTTTCTGTGGAGTCTCTTGATCCTAGTGCACACAAGGTTTTGACTGAGCTCTCTGAGCATCTCTGGTGGGTATGGTGTTTGAGTCTAAATGTGGTTTCACCCCTCCTACCATTTTGTTGGGGTCTTTCCTTTGCCCTTGGACAAGTGGTATCTTTTTTTGGTGGGATCCAACATTCTCCTGTTGATGGCTGTTCAGCAGTGTTACAGTTTTATAGTTCTCAAAGGAGAAGATGATAGAACATCCTTCTACTTCACCATCTTGTGTCCAGATGTCCTAGGGTGGGACTAAATGTTCCAGTCATCTAACCACAATTTTGGTTCTCCTGACAACCAGACCCCATATTTAGGTGCTTCCAAAAGTCACCTCATTAACATTAACCCAGATGTGGTATTAAGGGGCTTGCTATAAATAGCAATACACCCATTTCACGTTTATGATCCTGGAGTTTTTCTAGGAATTGAAGAAAAAAGACTAAATATTATAAGAAAAAATCTACCTTTGTTCTTGATTCTCAAGAAATTCTTCTTGTCCCATTTTCTCTACGTGGCATGATAAACATTTATTTTCCAGATATTGGCTCTTCCCATCTCCCTATAAACTATATCCCTCCCCTCTATAGTCCCAGACCCCTACCCCTTCTCCTTTAGCTCAGGATGGCACACAAGCCTAAGTCACCTGACTGTCTTGAGTCCTCTCAAGTTTATGTGAGGTTCCTTATACACAAAATCACATTCGTTTTTCTCCTTTTAATGTCTTATGTCAATTTAATTATTAGACCAGCCAAAAGAGCCTACAAGTGTAGAGGGAAAATTTTCCTTTTTAACAGTACTAACAAAAAAATTTTCTTAGCTCTGGACACTGTAGTATAGTTTTATAAGTGGTTATCACTAGCAGAAGTTTGTAAATGTTACAGAGTAATTGATGTCCTGTTTCTGGAACTTGCAATGGTTTCATAATTATTTCAAAATATAAATTTTTAAAAATTTATCAAATGTAAAAATCAGTGCTTCTTTTTCTGGGGTTGCCCTTTTACATAGTATGTAACCCGGCTAAAATGATGTAATCTGAAATGTAACAAATATATCCACTTAGATGATTATAAAAGCCAAGCATTATACAGAAAATAATATATGTATAATAAAATTTCCTAAGTATTCTTTTATCCACTGATGAAAAAAAATTTACTCAAAAGTTAAGTCTGAAATAAAATCATTTATTCAGTCTTTATTCAATGAACATTAGCTGAAAGTTTATCAAGTACTTAGAGTTTACTTGATAACTATTGCCTGGACTGCTTTTGGAGTGATAAAATAGGTATATAAGGAACTATAGCAGAGAAAAGTAGCAAAATGGAGAACTGGGAAGAATAGCCCTAAAATTTCACCATAAGTAGTTATCACAAAGGCCACATGGACACCTGAACTGCTATATGTCAACAAAAATAGTAAAAGTCAGACTCTGCTCACTCATAGGGTATAGCTTGTAACTTTATGGCCTTACTGTAATTGACATCGCATTTTTATGCTTGAATTTTCATATTAGCTTAATACAGAGGAGCAACATAATTAATATTTTATAACAAACTAAGCTTTCTTATTTCTTTGTGACCCCATGGATGATAGCCCACTAACCCCCTCCATGGGATTCTACAGGCAAGAATAGTGGAGTGGGTTGCCATTTCCCCCTCTAGGGAATCTTTCTGACCCAGGGATCAAGCCCAGGTCTCCCCCACTGCAGGAAGTTCTTACCATCTGAGCAACTAGGGAATCCCATTCTTTTAATAAGAATACTCAAATGGTCCCAGCTACTATTAAAATCTTACTGGAAACTTTATCACTATTTGAGAATGTTATTTTTTTCCTTTTGCTGTTTGATCAACTATTTACATTTCTAGATTCTTTGTTTTTATAAATCTCTCTCCCATCGCTTTTGAGATGAAGCTGTTCTCAGGAAAAATAAATAAATAAATAAATACATTATCTGTTAAAAAATACAATCACAATAATTAATATATTAGGAAAGTTTGTTTTTGTCTTTTATTCATAGTAGTTAAACAGAAGAGGGCTTCTTCTATGTAATGGATTTGATTCTCAAGAATAGTGTTTCCCAGTTACTGAATAACATTAAACATGCAAAATAAGTACTACTGAAAATGTATGCAATATTTAGGGAAAATGAAACATTTTTGCAAGTATAATGACAGAGAGTGCTTTGTTCCTTTTATGTTTTAGTTTTCCTCTACTTGTTTTGTCTGGAGTTGAAAAAAGATGCTATTGATCATATTCCTTTTGTAGCGTTTTGGAAGCCTTTGGAGAGAGAGGAATGTTTCACTTGTGAAATCATTTATAGGGAAACTAGTATGTGCATCGTAATAGCACTGCACCTGTTTTCATCTTATTTTTTCTGGCCAGCATTCCTGAATTCAGCACTATGTAATTATAGTAACTGCCAAAATGAACACTAACTCAATAGAAATAAGAAAACGTGCCCAGTCTTGCTTCTGAAAAGTAATTACATAGCAGTATCAAGAAGCTAAGAATCATCATGTAAAAAAATACTAAATAGAAATACCAGAAAATTCTATGGCAGAACATAAAGGCTATTTTGAATATCTTGCTAAAACAGGTCACCAGAAACTATTCCATATAGCATGTTTGAAATATCTAAGTATTTTTGGATTGCTTTTTTCCATTATGTGCTGGCTTTCTTAGAAGGTCAGTTTTGGTCTGACTTAGAAAGACAGAAGAAACATTTTTTTGAAGTGTTTCTTAGTTAAGAAGCCCTGCTTCACGCCCATTATCTCCGTAACTAACCCTAGAATTATAGTTACTGCCTCCTCAATATTAGTTTTCTTCCATTGTGCAGTTTCTAGTGCATAACTAGGTTCTTCTAGCACTGATATAAAAAGCAAACAAAAAACATTCTAGAGTTCCCAGAGACAGTTTCAGTACTCATGCGAAAGGTCTAGCTCTTATTTTAGCAGTTTATGGGTGAGGGGCAGCCCATGATCTTATGATCTGCTACCTCAGAGGGTCAGATAGTCCCCTGCTGTAAGACCCTGACGCTGGGAAAGATTGAGGGCAGGAGAAAGGGACAGCAGAGGCTGAGATGGTTGGATGGCATCACTGACTCAATGGACATGAGCTTGAGCAAACTCTTGGAGATGATGAAGGACAGGGAATTCTGGCGTGCTGCAGTCCATGGGGTCACACAGAGTTGGACATGACTAAGTGACTAAACAACAACAATGGCTGTGTTTCTTCCTCTCCCTCAAGAGACATAGCCCTCAAGAGAACTCTCCACTCATGGAGCAACTCTAGTCTGATAGATCAGATTTATTATTACTTACTATTAAAGTAAGTTTATGTATTTATAAGGATAGTTTACTTCAAAAGTTAAAGAAAAATATTAAGGTAAATATTTCCATACTTTCACAAATCACTATAAACAACACATAGAAACCATACTTTGTTGGGAATTAGACTGTGGTTCTCAGCAGTCATGTTCCTAACTCAGGGTCCTGACTGCCTAGTGTAGATGTGGATCAAACACTGTAAGTGCAATTTGCTTTTATTAGCATCATATTTAAAATAGGGCACTAATTCCATATGGACACATACAAAATTACTTCAGAAGTGTATAAAATTGATAGATGCTGACTCCCTTCCACAGAACCAAAATACCTCCTCCTAAGAGGAGTGGAGGTTGCTCAGTGTGTAAAGAATCCTCCTGAAATGCAGGAGACAGAAGTTCGATTCCAGGGTCAGGAGTATCCCCCAGAGGAGGGCATGGCAACCCACTCCAGTATGCTTACCTGGATAATCCCATGGACAGAGGAGCCTGGCAGGCTACAGTCCATGGGCTTCGAAAAGAGTTGGATATAACTTAGCGACTAAACAACAGCTGATGATACCTTCAGAAAGGGATAAAAGAAAACAAAACAAACAAAAAAAAAACCCTCTATAACTTTCTTTCTGTGTTAACTGTTGACCCATTCTAACTACATAACAGAGTGGACAGAATTCCAACATTTTCTATATTCCTTTTCTGTATTCTATATTCCATTTTCTATATTCCTTTCTATATTCTTTTTCAGAAATGCTTGATAACGCTCACCAGTAATATCATCAAAGTGTTGTATTTTCTTTGAGAAAAAAAATTTTGCCTGCCTTACCAATTACTTATAAGAATTGCTGTATGGAATTTTTTTCTCTAGAAAAGCATTTATGTTATTTAAAATTTTTAATTTATTGACATAAAGTTATATATAATATGCTCTCACAATTTTATTTATTTACTCTCTGACTTGACTTTACTGTTTTTTATTTCTAAGGTTATGTGTACTCATAAGTTATCAAATTTACCATATTTGTTTTTGTTTGTTTGTTTATTTCCCAAAGACTAACATTGGGTTTTACTGAACTATACCAAAGTTTTTATTCTATTTAAAGTTATTGTTTTTTGTCTGTGAAGATTTCCTTTGCCTTGAGGTTATTTTATAAAATAGATTTTCATAGAATATATCTTGTTTTAGCATTAGACAAACACTAATTTTATACATTTTACACATTTTCTTTTTTTATTTACATATTTTCCTGTTATGCTAAAAAGTAGTATTTCTATTCTTAAAAATAATAATTTTAATTTTCTTGTTAAATAATTATTCAGAATAGTGTATTTTATATTAAATAATGGTGAAATATAATTTTGGCTAGCATTTAGCATTTATAAAATGTATTAAGTAAAATTAGGCTTTTTCTCTTAAAATTACTTGACATTTCTTTTAAGACCTTGTACATGGAAACTATCCACTACTGCTTATAAAAGTTTTTGAAAGAGTATAAATGTTGGACTTGTGAGTGTATAGTTCTGTATACATTCATTATATCAAGATTTTCAGTTGTATCAATCAAATTTCTTTATCCTATTCTTTTGTTACTGTTTACTCTGTCTTTTCTCTAAGAAGTTCAATGTCTTCAATTTTACAGTAAGTTTTATTGTTATATTACATATCTAGCTACATGTATGAAGGTCCATGAATATTATGAATTCTTAGATTTTATCTCAAAATAACTGTCTTAGTTTCCTTGACCTACCATAATAAAATACCATGAACTGGGCAGATTAAAGGGCTTCGCAGGTAGTACTAATGGTAAAGAACCTGCCTGCTAATACAGGAGACATAAGAGACGAAGGTTTGTTCCTGGGTCAGGAAGATCCCCTGGAGGAGAGCATGACAACCCACTCCAGAATTCTTGCCTGGAGAATCCCATGGACAGAGGAGCCTGGCGGTCTATGGGGCTACGGTCCATGAAGTGGCAAAGAATCAAACATGACTGAAGCAACTTAGTATGCACACATGCACAGGCAGATTAAACAACAGAAATTTATCTTTCACCCTTATGGAGACTGGCAAGTCCAAGATCCAAGTGCCATCAATGTAGGGTTCATTCTGAGGCCTCTTCTCTTGGCTTGGAGGTAGTTGCCATATCATTTGTGGTAACATGACTCCTCCTTTGTGTATGAGGACAAAGACCATACTCTCTGGGGTTTCTTCTTATAAGAGAACTAACTCTAAGGCCTACAAGGGTCCCATTCTCATAAATTCATCAACCCTAATTACGTCCTAGTAGTCTCATCTCCAAATACCACCACGCAGGGGATAGGGGCTTCTACATCTGAACTTGAGAACACAAGGATTTAGTTCATAATAATAATCTAAATTGTCCTTCTCTGTTATATTAAAGTTTTTTCTTAAATTCTCTCTTCTCTGACAATATTAATATAGCTGCTTGCTTTCTGCTAGCCTTAGCCTGGAATCTTTTGCAATCCTTCATTTTCAACTTTTCTCTATAAATATTAATATAACATAATTTAGTGAATCTTTTGCAAAAATGCATATGGTTGAATTCATTTCAATAAATCTCTTTGCCTTTTACAACAGAAATTTAACACATTCAGATTTACTATATTTACTGATTCTTAGACTCATACATACTGTCTTAATTTATGTTCCGCCAGTCATATTTGTTTCTTATGTTTTCTAACTTTTCTGTATTTATTCTATTAGTTTCATGTCTAAGATATAAGATAGTAATATGCATTCAGTTTATTTTTTCTAGTGCTTATTTTTGATTCACTGAGTCCCTACTGACTTCTTTTTTTTCATGGGAATATAAGTGCTTTACAATGTTGTGTTAGTTTCTTCTGTACAATGAAATGAATCAACCATATGCATACATTTATCCATTTCCTCCTGAGCCTCCCTCCCACCCCAACCCCAATCCACATCTCTAAGTCACCACAGAGCACCAAGTTGAGCTCCTTGTGCTTTATAACATGTTCCCACTAGCTATCTATTTTACACACTAGTGTCTGTGTGTGTTTGTGGTGTGTGTGTGTGTGTGTGTATGTTAATTCCAATCTTCCAGCTCGTCCCACTCTCCCCTCCCAACCCCTGTGTCCAGATTTCCATTCTCTTCATCTGTCTCTAATTCTATCTCAGAAATAGGTAATCAAGATGAAAAGACAACCCTCAGAATGGCAGAAAATATTTGCAAACAAAGCAACAAAGGATAAACCTCCAAAATATACCAACAGCTCATGGAGGTCAAGATCAAAAAAGCAAACAACCCAATCAAAAAAATGGTACAGGGGAAGACCTAAATAGACATCTTTCCCTACTGACTTCTTATAAATATTTCTTGCACTTTCTTTTCCTTAACCTCTTAGAGACGTGTGATTTCCAGATATTTTTCAAGCCTAGTCCTTCATTCCTCAGGGTTCTGTTCTCTGAGTTTCCATATCATTTCATTTCTCATTGGCTGTAATGTAAAAATACAGTCAAGGCAAAAGTTTAGTTTTATAATTCTGGGATGGTCACAGTACATGAGGAGCAGAAATGGGAACCACAGATGTTACAATTGGTATCAAAACATATTAGATATATTTTTACCCAAGAGTTTAAGCCAATTAGGGAAAACAAAAAAAAAACTGTCATGATCAATCATGCATCCTGGGTACAGCACAGAGAAGAACTTGCCAAATGCTTTCAATTTAGCATTTAAGTTTCGCTAAATGTTTGCTGTTTGACTGCAGTCTTCCATGACCTCTTATTTTTAAGCAACATATATAGCAAGTCCAAGTTTTTTAGCAGGTTTCTTTGCTGACTTTCATCCAGTTTCTGGAAAAGTGACTAGAGACAGTCAGAACTTCAAAAAAATGATTTAATAAATTAATTAAAAGTTTTAAAAATACTAAAAACTAGCAAAACTTAAGTAATTTTTATATATTAAGGAAGAAAGCAGATGTCAACTGTGATATCCCAGTATGAATTGTAGGATTTCTTTGACGTATATTTAATGTGATTAATGCAAATAGAAATATAATTAGTGGAACTCTACTGATTTCTCTGTATTTATCATATAGATTAAGAAAAACAAAATTATCTGAATGAAATTGATTACATATGTTCCCTCTGCTTTTTATATGTTACACAAGACTTTCCCCTGACACAGAGGAAAGTTACAAATGCTGAAAAACTAGCATCCTTTTTGACAATGATAACATAGTTTTCTACCATGTCCTTAAGTGTCTTGATAAATTATAGTTTCCATAATATTGTGAGAGTTAAATAACTGTTTAAACATGCTATATTTTCCCCCTGATCTTCTTATTTATAGAATTTTAAATAGAACACACAATCTTATATTGGGTCTGACTTAGTACTGAAGGCAAAAAGAGAAGAGGGAAGCAGAGGATGAGATGGTTGGATAAGATCGCCAACTCAATAAACATGAATTTGAGCAAACTCCAGGAGACAGCAAAGGACAGAGGAGTCTGGCATGCTGCAGTCCATGGAGTCACAAAGAGTTGGACACAACTTAGCCACTGAACAACAACAACAAGCCTTGATTTACAGCAAAACTAAATATGATGTTGAAGGATATTAATAGATTGTTTTAAAGGGCCCTATTGTATTTTGTTTGAAAGTGTTCTCTCTGTTCTAAGATTTTCAGCTTAATGTTAAGGATTCCATTCTCTCTTCAGGTCAGTTCAGTTCAGTTCAGTCGCTCAGTCGTGTCCGACTCTCTACGACCCCATGAATTGCAGCACGCCAGGCCTCTCTGTCCATCACCAACTCCTGGAGTCTACCCAAACCCATGTTCATCGAGTCGGTGATGCCATCCAACCATCTCATCCTCTGTCGTCCCCTTCTCCTCCCGCCCCCAATCCTACCCAGCATTAGCATCTTTTCCAATGAGTCAAACCTTCGCATGAGGTGGCCAAAGTATTGGAGCTTCGGCTTCAATATCAGACCTTCCAATGAACACCCAGGATTGATCTCTTTTAGGATGGATTGATTGGATCTCCTTGCAGTCCAAGGGACTCTCAAGAGTCTTCTCCAACACCACAGTTCAAAAGCATCAATTCTGCGGCACTCAGCTTTCTTCACCGTCCAACTCTCACATCCATACATGAGCACTGGAAAAACCATAGCCTTGACTAGACAGACCTTTGTTGGCAAAGTAATGTCTCTGCTTTTAAACATGCTATCTAGGTTGGCCATAACCTTCCTTCCAAGGAGTAAGCGTCTTTTAATTTCATGGCTGCATTCACCATCAGCAGTGATTCTGGAGCCCAAAAAAGTAAAGTCTGACACTGTTTCCACTGTTTCCCCATCTATTTCCCATGGAGTGATGGGACCAGATACCATGATCTTAGTTTTCTGAACGTTGAGCTTTAAGCCAACTTCTTCACTCTCCTCCTTCACCTTCATCAAGAGGCTCTTTAGTTCTTCTTCACTTTCTGCCATAAGGGTGGTGTCATCCGCACATCTGTGGTTATTGATATTTCTCCCAGCAATCTTGATTCCAGCTTGTGTTTCTTCCAGCCCAGCGTTTCTCATGATGTACTCTGCATATAAGTTAAATAAGCAGGGTGACAATATACAGCCTTGACGTATTCCTTTTCCTATTTGGAACCAGTCTGTTGTTCCATGTCCAGCTCTAACTGTTGCTTCCTGACCTGCATACAGGTTTCTCAAGAGACAGGTCACACGGTCTGGTATTCCCATCTCTTTCAGAATTGTCCACAGTTTATTGTGATCCACACAGTCAAAGGCTTTGGCATAGTCAATAAAGCAGAAATAGATGTTTTTCTGGAACTCTCTTGCTTTTTCGATGATCCAGCAAATGTTGGCAATTTGATCTCTGGTTCCTCTGCCTTTTCTAAAATAAGCTTGAACATCTGGAAGTTCACGGTTCACATATTGCTGAAGCCTGGCTTGGAGAATTTTGAGCATTACTTTACTAGCATGTGAGATGAGTGCAATTGTGCGGTAGTTTGAGCATTCTTTGGCATTGCCTTTCTTTGGGATTGGAACAAAAACTCACCTTTTCCAGTCCTGTGGCCACTGCTGAGTTTTCCAAATTTGCTGGCATATCGAGTGCAGCACTTTCACAGCATCACCTTTGAGGATTTGAAATAGCTCAACTGGAATTCCATCACCTCCACTAGCTTTGTTCGTAGTGATGCTTTCTAAGGCCCACTTGACTTCACATTCCAGGATGTCTGGCTCTAGGTGAGTGATCACACCATCGTGATTATCTGGGTCATGAAGATCTTTTTTGTACAGTTCTTCTGTGTATTCTTGCCACCTCTTCTTAATATCTTCTGCTTCTGTTAGGTCCATACCATTTCTGTCCTTTATCGAGCCTATCTTTGCATGAAATGTTCCTTTGGTATCTCTAATTTTCTTGAAGAGGTCTCTAGTCTTTCCCAATCTGTTGTTTTCCTCTATTTGTTTGCAATGATCGCTGAGGAAGGCTTTCTTATCTCTCCTTGCTATTCTTTGGAACTCTGCATTCAGATAAGAATATCTTTCCTTTTCTCCTTTGCTTTTCACTTCTCTTCTCTTCCCAGCTATCTATAAGGCCTCCTCAGACAGCCATTTTGCTTTTTTGCCTTTCTTTTCCATGGGGATTTTGTTGATCCCTGTCACCTGTACAATGTCACGAACCTCTGTCCATAGTTCATCAGGCACTCTGTCTATCAGGTCTAGTCCCTTAAATCTATTTGTCACTTCCACTGTATACTCATAAGGGATTTGATCTAGGTCATACCTGAATGGTCTAGTGGTTTTCCCTACTTTCTTCAATTTAAGTCTGAATTTGGTAATAAGCAGTTCATGATCTGAGCCACAGTCTGCTCCTGGTCTTGTTTTTTTGCTGACTGTATAGAGCTTCTCCATCTTTGGCTGCAAAGGATATAATCAATCTGATTTTGGTGTTGACCATCTGGTGATGTCCACGTGTAGAGTCTTCTCTTGTGTTGTTGGAATAGGGTGTTTGCTATTACCAGTGCGTTCTCGTTGCAAAACTCTCTTAGCCTTTGCCCTGCTTCATTCTGTACTCCAAGGCCAAACTTTCCTGTTAAGCCAGGTGTTTCTTGACTTCCTACTCTTGCATTCCAGTCCCCTATAATGAAAAGGACATCTTTTTTGGGTGTTAGTTCTAGAAGGTCTTGTAGGTCTTCATAGAACCGTTCAACTTCAGCTTCTCTCTTGGACCAGTATAATCAGGATTTTGCCCACATTACCACTTGAGAACTTTTTATGATGTCCGCCCTTGGTTTTCATGTAAATTCAATGAAATCAGTTCTCATCAATCTACACACTTTCCCAGTATAATGATGAGGAACTCCTTATCTCTAGCATCAACTCACCCCTCAAACCAGTCCAATATATTCCATTCAACTATATACTTAATATCTGATGCTATGGATCTAAAAGATATCTCAAATGTCCTGCGTAAAAACTAAACTGATCATACTTAAACTTACCCAAAGTGGCAACCATTATCATTAATGGCATTATAGTTATTTCATAAATTCAGGTCAAGAACTCTAGAGTCCTTCTAGACAAGTCTGTTTCTCATAGCATCCATTCACTTGATTAGAAACTCCTGAGAGATCTGTCTTCTGACCATACCCACCGTTTAATCACTTTATCCTACCAAGCCATCTACTACTGGGACTTCCCAGGTAGCTTAGTGGTAAAGAACCTTCCTGCCAATGCAGGAGATGCAAGAGATGGGGGTTCAATCCGTAGGTCAGGAAGATCCTCTGGAATAGGAAATGGCAGCCTACTCCAGTATTCTTGCCTGGAAAACTCTACAGGCAGAGGAACTTGGAAGACTACAGTCCAAAGAGTCAGACACAACTTAGTATCTGCTACAAGAACAAGCCAAGTCACCATGATATCTCATCTGAATTACCGTAATAGTCTCCTAAATCATGGATGTTTGTCTGCCCATGCTCTCTCTTATTCTTAAATTCTACGATTAGACTGATTCTTTCAAAGTATAAATTAAGCTATACAACTCATTTCCTCAAAATTCTGTAATGTGTCTGTATTTAAAAGGGAAGGTCAAAACAGAGTCAAACATGACTTAGTGACCAAACAACAACAAAAAGAGAAAACATCTGTGTGATGGTCTATAAAGCCTTATATAATCTGATCACCTTGTTACTTCCCTAACTCCATCTACTCCTTCTCAGCCATTGTTCACTCACAATTTTTCAGACTAGCCTCTTGACCAACTTGAAACATGCTAGGGCTTTAGCATTAGTTACAAATCTGAATTTAGTCTCTGTACTCTGACACTCAGAGATAGAGTTTGGGCTTGGGCTCCTTTTTGCGTTCTGAGGGTGGGGTGCCTAGGATATTGAGGGCTCACTCCTTATTGGTGACTTTAAAGCTTAAGAGTGGAAATTAGGGTGAAGGACAGGAAAAGGTGTCAGGTATGTATATAACCCAGTTTTTTTTTTTTTTATCGGAGCACAGTGTAGTTGACTTACAATGTTGTGTTAGTTTCAGATGTACAGCAAAAGTGACTCAGTTACACACACACACACACACACACACACACACATATACAGTAACACTCAAAATTCTCCAAGCCAGGCTTCAACAATATGTGAACTCTGAAGTTCCAGATGTTCAAGCTGGATTTAGAAAAGGCAGAGGCACCAGAGATCAAATTGCCAACCACCGTTGGATCATCAAAAAAGCAAGAGAGTTCCAGAAAAAACATACTTCTTATTGATTACGCCCAAAGCCTTTGACTGTGAGGGTCACACAAAACTGTGGAAAATTCTTAAAGAGATGGGAATACCGGACCACCTGATCTGCCTCTTGAGAAATCTGTATGCAGTTCAAGAAACAAACAGTTACAAATGGACATGGAACAACAGACTGGTTCCAAATTGGGAAGGAGTACGTCATGGCGATATAGTGTCACTCTGCTTATTTACCTTATATGCCTAGTACATCATGTAAAAGGCCGGGCCGAATGAAGCACAAGCTGGAATCAAGATTGCCGGGAGAATATCAATAACCTCAGCTATGCAGATGACACCACACTTATGGCAGAAAGTGAAGAAGAAATAAAAAGCCTCTTGATGACAGTGAAAGAGAAGAGTGAAAAAGTTAGCTTAAAACTCAACATTCAGAAAACTAAGATCATGGCATCCAGTCCCATCACTTCAAGGCAAATAGATAGGGAAACAATGGAAACAGTGACAGACTTTTTTTGGGGGGGGGCTCCAAAATCACTGTGGATAATGACTGCAGCCATGAAATTCAAAGACACTTGCTCCTTGGAAGAAAAATTATGACCAACATATACAGCATATTAAAAAGCAGAGGCATTACTTTGCAACAACAGTCCATCTACTCAAAGCTATGGTTTTCCCAGTAGTCATGTATGGATGTGAGAGTTGGACTATAAAGAAAGCTGAGCACTAAAGAATTGATGCTTTTGAACTGTGGTTTTTGAGACTATTGAGAGCTCCTTGGACAGCAAGGAGATCCAAACAGTCCATCCTAAAGGAAATCAGTTCTGAATATTCATTGGAAGGACTGATGCTGAAGCTGAAACTCCAATATTTTGGCCACCTGATGCAAAGAACTGACTCATTTGAAAAGACTCTGATGCTGGGAAAGACTGAAGGCGGGAGGAGAAGGGGATGACACAGGATGAGATGGTTAGATGACATTACCGATTCAATGGACATGAGTTTGAATAAGCTCCAGGAGTCAGTGATGTATAGGGAAGCCTGGTGTGCTTCAGTCCATGGAGTCACAAAGAGTCAGACACGACTGAGTGACTGAACTGAACAAAACTCTTTTTTAAATTCTTTCCCCATGTAGGTCATTACAGAGTACTGAACAGAGTTCCCTGTGCTATACAGTAGGTTCTCATAAGTTATGTAGTTTATATACAGTAGTGTGTATACGTCAGTCCCAATCTCCCAATGTATTCTTTCCCTCCTCTCCTTGCTTCTCCCTTGGAATCCATAAGTTGGTTTTCTGCATCTGTGACTCTAATTCTGTTTTGTAAATAAGTGCATTTGTACCATATTTTTTAGATTCCACATACAAGTGATATCATATGGCATTTATTTTCCTTTGTCTCATTTACTTCACTCATCATGGCGATCTCTAGGTTCAGGGCTTTTTCTATAGGGACTTTCTTGGGTGGGACAGCCTGGTTCCTTATCTAGGTGTCCTGTCAGTACCTGTGTCATGCAGTTGGCTATATGTTTATTCAAGGTAAATGCCATTAAAATGGATACCTTAGCAATCAAAAGCTTAATTGTAAGTTACATTGCTATTAAAAATGCTAGGCACTTATACCACATTGCCAATAATACAATTCAATTTTTAAACAAAAATTACCATTTTGGAAAACTTGTATCAGCATCCCAGCTTCACTGAAAAAACTGATGAAACTGATAGTGACTTTGTATATGTATAATGAAATATGTCAATATCAGACATAATTACCACCTTCTTAACAACCAATACATGAAGGTGCAAAATCATGCATACATGAGAGACCCTTGCAAAGTGAAAGGATCACCAGTGGGTTTTTAATGTAAGAGAAAACAAAGAATCCACTGACAACATTACAGATTCCACTTTGCAAGCAAGCTTTACAAAATTAACAGTTATTTAGTGTTGGTGTCGTATCAGAGAAATATATCTATCACTATCTGAAAAGACTGTTAAAACACCCTTGTCTTCCAACTAAACAATTGAATGAAGTGAGCTTATTCATTTTCTTCAAGGAAAACAATATATCTCAATAGATTGAATGAAGAATCTGATACATAAATCTAGTTATTATCTAGTTAGTGAGATAGACAAAGAGCAGATTTTCAAAAACGTAAAACAATGCCACTTTTCTCACTGTTTTTATATTTCAGATTTTGAAATTATAGGTCTTTTTATAAAAATATGCTAACCTGTAAAAGGTTAATTATTGGCACTTTTAAGCAAATATATTTATTCTATCTTTTTGGAATAAATATATATATATATCTATTCTGTAAGTCTACTTTAATATCTAATACAGTAAATATTGAAAGATATCAACACAGAAGCTTCTTGTGATCTGCAACCATTTTTAAGACTGCACAGAAATACCCTGTGCACAGATATATGTAAATAAATTTTCTTTTCAGAGATAGTATTGTCACTTCCTAATGTGCACTGACTTTTGTAGCTACTCTTTCTTCAGTTTCTGAATGAAAATAATATTCCCCAGAGTCATTTTTATCTTGACCTCAAAAAAGTATGCTTAATACATTTATGTGTGCTAGAAGTCTATGTGCCCTTTATTAGAAAATCCACATAAACAATATTCTTTAAATCATGATGCATGCCTGAGGACTAGTGAAAGTACAGTTAGACATAATTTTTCAAAGTTCAGAGTTATAAAACATTCTTTTTGCCACAGTTTCACAATGGGCAACAATAAAATATGCTTGGCCAACTGCCCTCCCCCACCCCCCTGCCCCACTGGATCTTGCTCATTGTCTAGGGCAGACAAAATCTTCAGAGGCAGCAAACGGTGTGGATTTTTCAAAAGCGCTTTTAGCCAAAATATGACGGTTATAAATGCACGCAGATCTGTAGTTTGACTAAAATGTTTTTCATACAGAAAAGCAATGAAATTGACCTTCCTGAGTCTTTTGGCTAAGTTCTATATAAAAGGCCACATACAATTCGGGCCTTAAATTACTGTTAAAAGCTTCAAAATGTGTAGGCTAACTTAAAACAATTATAATTTCATTTATAAGCTGAGCTGTTCAGTCCAATAGGTACTATTCACATGTTCCAATCAATATAGATAAAACACAGAATGAAAAATCAGAAACAGTCTAGAGATCTGAGAAAGCCATCACTTCATAATCTGTTCTTTTGATACCTTCTATTACTTGTTATGAGCAATTTTGTGTGATATTATAGGAATAGAATCAGAAGATTATTGAACTCTCTAGTGAGAAACAGCAGGAATCTTATCTCTGCTATTGTTGATTGTGCCACAGTCTTGAAATTTTGATCCTGAAGAAAAGGAATACTAGAATATTTTCCAATATTAGTCTTTCAGTGAACCATCTTAGAGCAAATAAGCACAGATGCTTTTTATATATTATTTTTCAGGCTATAATGCTTTATACTGCAATTAACAGAACCCCCAGAAAATAAAATAGCATGTGATTACTTACAGGATGCTTCTGAACACAGAAAGTTAAAAAACAAAAACAACAACAACAACAAAAATAGTTACTAGGGTAAAAGAACTCTTAAGTAAGATAAACAGAATGTATCAGTTCAGTTGCTCAGTCATGCCCAACTCTTTGTGACCCCATGGACTGCAGCACAACAGGCTTCCCTGTCCATCACCAACTCTTAGAGCTTGCTCAAACTCATGTCCATTGAGTTGGTGATGCCATCCAACCATCTCATCCTCTCTCATCCCCTTTTCCTCCTGCCTTCACTCTTTCCCAGCATCAGGGTCTTTTCAAATGAGTCACTTCTTCACATCAGGTGGCCAAAGTATTGGAGTTTCAGCTTCAGGATTACCCCTTCCAATGAATATTCAGGACTGATTTCCTTTAAGATTGACTGGTTTGATCTCCTTGCAGTCCAAGGGACTCTCAACAGTCTTCTCCAACACCACAGTTCAAAAACGGAGTGTATAGACTCTAGTAACTGAAGGAAAAAATGCCTCTGTGAAGATATCAGTTTGGGGAAAATTTAGGCAATAAGTATTTGTAATTCTTGGAAGTAAGTTAGATAAGAAAAAAAAAGATTTTAAAGATTATGATCTATATATTTTTTACTGTGCTCAATTGTTCAGTCATGGCTGATTCTTTTTTGACCCCATGGACTGTAGCCTGCCAAGCTCCTCTGGTCATGGGATTTCCCAGGCAAGCATATTGGAGTAGGTTGTCACTTCCTTCTGCAAAGGATTTTCCTGACCCAGGGAACAAACCTACATCTGCTTACATCTCCTGAATTGGCAAGTGGGTTCTTTATCACTTGAGCCACCTGGGAAAGCCCATGCTTTTAATAATCATGTACTACTAAAATATTAATTCTTTGTAGGGATTGTTATGTATATACATTCATTATACATGAGTGGTATACCCACACACCCCCACCCACCATACATTCCTCTCTAAACACAGAAGTTTATAAAACTAAATATTAGAGTCAGTAACCTGTAATCATTTCAGTGGGAAAATAAATTTAAAAATTAAATGTGTAATTTTAATCTTCCAGATGTTCCTTTATTCTATAGCAGTAAATAGAAGAGGTTCATGTAATGGCAATGCTAATAAATATCACAGACCCAAAAATGTCTTGTGATTATTATTTTTTTTTTTTACTTTACTTCACTTCTGGTCACACTCTTCTCACTATCTTACTTAGGATAATTGTATTCTTTATAGTCCAACACAGATTGCATCTCCTTGAAGCCTGCAAAGCAGTAATCTCTTCCAACAATGGAAGTGATATGATATTTTTGTATATTTGTCTTGTACATTTATTCATTCATTCAACAATACCTCTTACATTCTGGTTATTATTGTAGACCCTGGGATACAGATTGAACAAAATGAAGATGCTGTACTCAAGGACTTTTCTTTGTACTTTAGGCAAATCATAAGTAACCATTTGGGTCAGCCTGTAAGGGGTATAAGAGGAAAGCAAGTATGGAGTAAGGTGTCTTCTCTCATCTCTTTATGGACTTGTCACATACTTGTCTCACAGTGTTTATAGCTAATATTTCTTTATACAACCTCCAGAGTTCCAGTTCTTTTGTAGATTGCTTGTACCCATTCACACACATCTGCAATGTTTCCTTCCATAGAGAGGAAACAGAGCACTGCTGGGTTCACGTTATTTCTCCTATGATGGCATATATTCAGTTTAGGATAATGATCCTGCTTAAGCTTAGGTCTGGACTTCATACCTCACCTGGTAAAGAATCTGCCTTCAATGCAGGAGACCCCAGTTCTATTCCTGGGTTGGGAAGATCCCCTGGAGAATGGATAGGCTACCCACTCCAGTATTCATGGGCTTCCTTGGTGGCACAGACAGAAAAAAATCTGCCCACAATGCATGTGGGAGTCTTGGGTTTGATCCCTGGATTGGGAAGATCCCCTGGAGGAGGGAGTGGCAACCCACCCCAGTACTGTTGCCTGGTGAATTCCCATGGACAGAGGAGCCTGGCAGCCTACAGTCCATGTGGTCACAAAGAGTCGGACAGGACTGAGCGACTAAGCACAGCACAGCACAAGCTTAGCTCTGTTCTTTCCTCCCCTCTTTTGCTTGGGAGCTAAAAGAGCCTGGCAGGTAGAAAGGTTCGAAACTGTTACTGTCTGAGTGACTCAGTCCATATCTAGGGTCTCTTATTAGGAAGACCATTAGCCCACGTACATAACCCACAATCTTAAATGTCAGCTCCTCATTATAAATACTATATTTTATTCCCATATGCTTAACTCACTTTTTTTTTTAATTCATTTGAAATCCAGTGAGGAAAAGGGAGGTCATTCAAAGCACCATATTTAAGAACTATGTAGAAAGGATAGAAAAAAAAATCTAGAAAAGAAGAAACAGATGAATGAGGAAACCATCAAGGGATTTAAACAATAATAGCTCATCAGTGGCACCCCACTCCAGTACTCTTGCCTGGAAAATCCTATGGACGCAGGAGCCTGGTAGGCTACAGTCCATGGAGTCGCTAAGAGTTGGACACAACTGAGCGACTTCACTTTCACTTTTCCCTTTCATGCACTGGAGAAGTAAATGGCAACCCACTCCAGTGTTCTTGCCTGGAGAACCCCAGGGACGGAGGAGCCTGGTGGGCTGCCGTCTGTGGGGTCGCACAGGGTCGAACACAACTGAAGCGATTTAGCAGCAGCAGCAGCAGCTCATTTGACAAAAGGAGAATCAACAATTGCATTAAACATCTCTGAAATACTGAGTAAAGTGAGGAGATAAAAAACTACATACCTGTGGAGCGGCCAACACAGAGTTCCTTTGTGACAGTGGAAGGGATGGTTTCAGTGGATAGAGAAGCAGGAAGCTGGCTGGTACAAGATGAACCATGAAAGGGTGGGGAGCCCGGGCCAACAGCACATGAGGACGATGGCCTGGTGACGGCGCAGACGCTGGATGCGTCTGTGAGATGAAAGTGTAACGGTGCAGGCGCTCAGCTGTTATCGCAAGACCATTAGCCCGGTGGTTAGCATTCCTCCTGCTCTGCCAATGATCAGCCTAATGGTGGTCCTCTCTGCTGAGTGCGGTGAGAGGTGGGCCTGGGTCTTCTTCCTTGGCCCTCCAGGCCCTCTGGCCTTGGGGCCGGCCAGTGGATGAGTTGGGGGCCCAGAATAGGCTGAGGACTGTGTCCCACAGAGCTCTGGAGCCCCCGCTATGGCTAATGACCATCCAGATCCACACCTGGAAGCAGCCCAGAACCTCATCCCCATCCCTGTTGTGGTCCCTGAAGCCCTCAGCAGCTGGAGGATATCATAGGACCATAAGGTAAGAGCTTCAGCCAGCTTCTGTGTCTCCGTTCAAGTTTCCAAACTTGGCCCAGCGTTGATCAGTTGTCCACCCCCAAGAGATGGCCAGAGGTCAGGGTTCAGGTGCAAGGACTTTATACATCATTACCTTCAGACTCATCTCTGTAGTTGGGACCTCTCTCAAAGAAGGGTGATTGTTGTAAGCTGGAGATTAAGCTGATTGTGGTTTGCTACAGGTGATGCTTTGGAGAAGGCAATGGCAACCCACTCCAGTACTCTTGCCTGGAAAATCCCATGGACAGAGGAGCCTCTTAGGCTGCAGTTCATGGGGTCGCTAAGAGTCAGACACGACTCAGTGACTTCACTTTCACTTTTCACTTTCATGCACTAGAGAAGGCAATGGCAACCCACTCCAGTATTCTTGCCTGGAGAATCCCAGGGATGGGGGAGCCTGGCGGGCTGCCGTCTATGGGGTCGCACAGAGTCGGACATGACTGAAGCAACTTAGCAGCAGCAGCAGCACAAGTGATGCTTTCCAGTTTAAATGAAAAGCCTGAGGACTAGCCAGTCCTGGGTGCCTGGCTCCATCAGCGATGATGGCTGGATGGGGCCTTGGGACCCTGAGAGTCATTGTATTGTAGTGAGATTACCCTTTAGAGAGAATCACTTTGATGACATAGGAGGAAAGGAGTGCAAACCTATGGAGTGACGTTTCTAAGAACAGGAGGTTCTGGGCTGAGAGAACATATGGAAAGAATTGGCATTTGCTGGAAGAGATGCTTTCTCCATGTTAATAAATCAGATAGAAAGGGTGGTTTCAGTCACATCAGAACTACGAAGCTCCTCTCTGTCTAATGTCTTAGAAAATGTGTCTAAGACCCTTTGTTGAAAATAGGGAAACAAGCTTAAAAGAGCTAGCCAGAAAAAAACAGAGTAGAGTTACTCGGTGTGTGGGTCAGGACCTATTTGAGTTTCCTGTGATTTCACTGTGATATTCTTCTCAGCTCTGTAGTTTTTCCCAAGGATTTTCCTTAACTCAATGACTTGTCTTACTGGACTCACATCCTCCATGAATTATCCTCCCCTTCTCCCTAGTTTTACATTTTGCTCTTCATTGTCATTGTTCAGTTGCTAAGTTGTGTCCAATTCTTTGCAACCTCATGGACTGAAGCATGCCAGGTTCCCCTGTCCTTCACTGTTTCCCCAAGTTTGCTCAAATTCACATCCATGGAGTCAGTGATGCTATCTAACCATTTCATCCTCTGTCATCTCCTTCTTTTCTTGCCCTCAGTCTCTCCAAGCATCAGGGTCTTTTCCAGTGAGTTGGCTCTTTGAATCAGGTGGCCAAAGTATTGGAACTTCAGCTTCAGCATCAGTCCTTCCAATGAATATTCAGGGTTGATTTCCTTTGGGATTGACTGGTTTGATCTCCTTGCTGTCCAAGGGACTCTCAAAAGTCTTTTCCAGTACCACAATTTGAAAGCATCAATTCTTTGGTTTCAGCCTCCTCTTTAATTTCTGCTTTATCCAGCCTTTCCTTAGAGAAACACCCTTACTACTGATACCATTAAATTAGCTACTATATGTGAAAATATTTAGCAGTGTTCCTGACAGACAATTGCTTAATTCTAGTTAAATATTAGGTTATTTTTCTTTTTTCCTAGAGACATAGTTTCCTTTGAGAGCATATTATTCACATGAAGGAGAACATCCTTCATACAAATGAAGGATGAATTCTTCAGTAAGTGCTATGATGCTTCTTAGATATACAGAGAGACAGCTGCTAACTAGTCTTATAGAAATTTATTTAAACTGACATCTGCCACATTCCCAATAAAGGAAAAACACTTACCTAAACCTATGCAATGTTTTAGTAAATGCTTTCTTTGAAATTCTAGAGTACTAAATCAGAAGGCTTTTAATAAATTAATAACTTGTTGAATCAAAGAAGGACTAATTCAATAAGAAATGAGGGAAGAAATTTATTGATTACAACTTAAAAAATAAAATTACACTCTAGTTGGCATACATCTTATAGCTGGTCAGTGAACACATTTCCTTTCCTCCTCCCCGTAGCCATGCATTCTGGAGCCTGGATGTGATGGAAATGATTCATGCCAATTCCATATTCCATTAGTAATAGCCAAATTGCTCCTTCATGATCATTTCCCCCTCAAAAAGCTGGAGGAAGACAAGCAGGACAAGCCTGGAATTCACATGTTGAAAATAATGAACTTACCAGGAAGGGTTCTAGGTCCTTGAAGATCGTCTTAGAAGAAATCTACCCAGTGGACAGGGCTGTTTGGGATTTCAAGTGATTAATAAACAGATTCAGGTGGTAAGTCCACCATGGTCTGGGGGTTTATCTTTGGAGCTGTAAGCATCATCTGCACCAATAGTTCCGTATCCTGTCTTTCCTATTTCTCCAAGCTGAAATATACATGCATGTTTGAGAGCCAGCTTCCAACAGGCTTAGAATGACAGCAGCTGGGTCTATGAGCAAAGTCTCCTGTACCAGTGGCACCATGAGCTAATATGTACTGCCCTCCTGCACCTAGACTCCTGTTTGAAGAAAAATCAAATATCTGTTATCTTTGAGCCACTGGGTTATGGGAGCTCTTTGCTCCAAAGTTTTACCCTACACCTTAAATCAGTAGTGCTCATGGTTTGATTGCATCAGGATTGCCTGTAAGGCATGTTAAAACCTAGATTTCTGTTAAATCATAGATGTTAACTCCCAAGTTAAAACAATAGATGCAAATATAGCATTATTTTATCATAATTATTGAAATAGATTTATGTGTAATAAATGAGGCATGAAAGAATATAAAGTTAAACCTTAAAATACAGTTGTGACACTAAACATGCTGCACATCAATTACACTTTGAAGAAATAGGGCCTGTGAACTGTTACTGAAACACTATCCAAAGTAGAATGCTTAGCCTTTCCCACAACTGTTCTACCTTTTCAGTCTAGATAAATTTCATCAGGAATGATAATGACATTAGAATCATGGCTTCTTAATATTTTGATATAATTATCTTCATTTGACTTGTTGGTCACTTTTATTTGCTTTAAAGCAGTATAAATTTTAAGCAAGTCTGAGAGCCACGTGTAAACACATTTTCATGTCAGTGAAACCAAAGCCAAGTTCATAACCTACTGATAATATGTGTAGACTAATATACGGAATAGAAAAAGTACTAAACTAGAACAAAATGAATCAGGGCATTATTCTTGACCCTGGAATTAAGGGACGAGTCAATTCATAATGTTAGGTTTTCTCTCCTTCATTTACAAAATGGCAGCAGTGTTCCTTGTCCTCATCTCACTAAGCTTGTATTGTGTGTGTGTGTGCTCAGGTGTGTCTGACTCTTTGTGACCCCATGGACTGTAGCCCACCAATCTCCTCTGTCCATGAGATTTTCCCAGCAAGAATACTGGAGTGGGTTGGCATTTTCTTCTCCATCTTGTATTAAGTAGGTGGAAATGTAAAGTTCTAAGCAGATATGTTTATCTGAGTAGCCAAGTTAGGTGGCACTAGTGGTAAAGAGCCTGCCTGCCAATCCAAGAGATGTAAGAGATGCAGGTTCAACCCCTGGGTTGAGACGATCTCCTGGAGAAAGGCATGGCAACCCACTCCAGTGTTCTTGCCCCAAGAATCCCATGGAGAGAGGAGCCTGGCAGGTCGCACAGAGTTGAACATGACTGAAGCTATGGGGTTGCACAGAGTTGAACACCACTGAAGTGACTTAGTTTGCCTGCAGGTTCATATTTTATGTATGTTAAGTATGTTAACCCAATTAATTTATTTTTTAGTATTATCTATTTATCAAGAATAAGAAGCAAGCCAAAGGGGAAAGAAGTTACTTGATTTGTATTTGTATGTGTTCAGATTACTCTCTTACTACACTTTCCTTTGCCCAACAAAGTGAGGAAAATACTGTTTGCAAACATGGCAAATCGAAATGTCCAAATGAAAACATTTACTCCAAAGGGAATGGTTTTGCTTTACAGATAAATTAAAAACCAGCTGTGCCAGTCTTCATGGAAAACATTATGCAGCAACCGATTTGTTCACAAATGAATCATCTCAATGAATGCAATACATAATGCTGCAGGTGGCATTTATTTTGACAGGCTAGGTTTATTAAGGTAGTTGAATTTAAAAAAAAATAAACATTCTGTGTAAAATAATTGAAAATTTTTCAAAAAATGATCTTTTAAGTTTAAAAGGAAGGGTTCTTCCTACAATTAATTGCATTTCTTGGATTTCCTATTGCTGTAATACATAGACGATACAGAATAGTGAGCAGTAATTTAGGTAAGAGTTTTATAGTTCAAAGCAGAAAACCCAGCAGGACTGCTATTGGCAACAAACTATCATCATATAAGATAAACAGATAAATATAGCCATGTACTCAACAGTACTCACTGAACTCCAGTGATAAACAAGGGAGTGTCCAGCTGCTAAAATTTCAGTACTGAATAAAGGCATTACTTCATAGAGCTCACAATCTGATAATGAAAAACTGATACTAAACAACAAAATATATTACTGACATTCAGTCATAGTTTAACAATTTCAATTGTGTATTTCCTTAGATGACTTAAAATATTGCATTGCAATTTGATTCAATTGAAAAGTATGCATTTTTAATTATGTGTCATACCTGACTGGAATTCCATCACCTCCACCAGCTTTGTTCATAGTAATACTTCCTAAAGCCCACTTGACTTAGTGCTCCAGGATGTCTGGCTCTAGGTGAATGATCACACCATCATGGTTATCTAGAACGTCAAGATCTTTTTTGTATAGTTCTTCTGTGTATTCTTGCCACCTCTTCTTAATGTCTTCTACTTCTGTTAGGTCCATATCATTTCTGTCCTTTATTGTACACATCTTTGCATGAAATGCTCCCTTTGCATCTCTAATTTTCTTGAAGAGATTTCTAGTCTTTCCAATTCTATTGTTTTCCTCTATTTCTTTGCATTGATCACTGAGGAAGTCTTTCTTACCTCTCCTTGCTAATCTTTGGAACTCTGCATTCAAATGGATATATCTTTCCTTTTCTCCTTTGCCTTTTGCTTCTCTTCTTTTCTCAGCTATTTGTAAGACCTCCTCAGACAACCATTTTGCCTTTTTCCATTTCTTTTTCTTGGGGATGGTCTTGATCACTACGTCCTGTACAATGTCACAAACCTCCATCCATAGTTTTTCAGGCACTCTGTCTAGCATATCTAACCCTTTGAATTTATTTGTTATTTCCACTGTATAATTTTAAGGAATTTGATTTAGGTCATACCTGAACGGTCTACTGGTTTTCCCTATTTTCTTCAATTTAAATCTGAATTTGGCAATAAGGAGTGGCTTTAATAAGTGGCACTGAATAACTGGCCTTAATAAGTCAAGTGGGCCTTAGGAAGCATCACTACAAACAAAGCTAGTGGAGGTGATGGAATTCCAGTTGAGCTATTTCAAATCCTAAAGATAATGCAGTGAAAGTGTTGCACTCAATATGCCAGCAAATTTGGAAAACTCAACAGTGGCCACAGGATTGGAAAAGGTCAGTTCTCATTCCACTCCCAAAGAAAGGCAATGCCTAAGAATGTTCAAACTACTGCACAATTGCACTCATCTCACACCCTAGCAAAGAATGCTGAAAATTCTCCAAGCCAGGCTTCAACAGAACATGACCTGAGAACTTCCAGGTGTTCAAGCTGGATTTAGAAAAGACAGAGAAACCAGAGATCAAACTGCCAATATCTGTTGGATCATCGAAAAAGCAAGAGTGTTCCAGAAAAATGACTACTTCTGCTTTATTGACTAGGCCAAAGCCTTTGAGATGTGGCTCACAACAAACTGTGGAAAACTCTTCAAGAGATGGGAATACCTGACCTCCTGACCTGCCTCTTGAGAAATCTGTATGCAGGTCAAGAAGCAACAGTTAGAACTGGACTTGGAACAACAGACTGGTTCCAAATAGGGAAAGGAATATGTCAAGACTGTATATTGTCACCCTGCTTGTTTAACTTATATGCAGAGTACATCTTGTGAAATGCCAGGAGGAATGAAGCACAAGCTGGAAACAAGTTTGCTGGGAGAAATGTCAATAACCTCAGATATGCAGATGACACCACACTTATGGCAGAAAACCAAGAAGAACCAAAAAACCTCTTGATGAAAGTGAAAGAGAAGAGTGAAAAAGTTGGCTTAAAGCTCAATATTCAGAAAACTAAGGTCATGGCATCCAGTCCCATCACTTCATGACAAAGAGAAGGGGAAACAATGGAAACAGAGAGAGACTTTATTTTTTTGGGCTCCAGAATCACTGCAGATGGTGACTGCAGCCATGAAATTAAAAAAGACACTTGCTCCTTGGAAGAAAAGCTATGACAAACATAGGCAGCATATTAAAAAGCAGAGATATTACTTTGCCAACAACAGTCCATCTAGACAAAGCTTTGGTTTTTTTCCAGTGGTCATGTATGGATGTGACAGTTGGATTATAAAGAAAGCTGAGTGCTGAAGAATTGATGCTTTTGAACTGTGGTGTTGGAGACGACTCTTGAGAGTCCCTTGGACAGCAAGGAAATCCAACCAGTCAATCTGAAAGGAAACCAGTCCTGAATATTCATTGGAAGGACTGATGTTGAAGCTGAAACTCCAATACTTGTGACCACATGATGTGAAGAACCGACTCATTTGAAAAGTCCCTGATGCTGGGAAAGATTGAAGGCAGGAGGAGAAGGGGATGACAGAGGATGACAATGTTGAATGGCCCCACCGACTCTATGAACATGAGTTTGAGTAAGCCTCGGGAGTTGTTGATGGACAGAGAAGCCTGGCGTGCTGCAGTCCTTGGGTTCAGAAAGAGATGAACAGGACTGAGTGACTGAACTGAACATACCTGAGTATACAAGTTAGAAATATAACAATAAATTTAAAAAATTAAGTCTCTGCTCTAATAGAATTTCAATTTTCATGAGAGTCAGAGAATCCTATGTAGATTATTACTAGGTGAATAGAAGGTAAGGAGATAATGTGTTATGGACTGAATATATCCTCACAAATTAATATGTTGAACTCCTAACCCCCAATATGATTATACTTAGATATGGGACTTTGGGTAAGTAATTAGGGTTAGATGAGGTCATTAGTCACTCAGTCATGTCTGACTCTGTGCCCCCATGGACTATAACCTCGGTCCATGGAATTCTCCAGGAAACAATACTGGAATGGATAGCCGTTCTCTTCAGGGGATTTTCCTGACCCTGGGATTGAACCGAAGACTCCTGCATTGCAGGCAGACTCTTTACTATCTGAGGAGTAAATTCAGGAGTAAGCATAAGACAGTGTCCAGATGTAGGCCCACCAGGAAGATGTCATCTTTACGATGGAAATTTCTTCCTCCAAGACTGGGGCTTGTTTGAAGCCATGACCTACCTGTTGGTGGCAGAGAGCCCAGGTTTTTAGGCATCCTTGTGGAAGAACACTAAAGATGTAACCCACTTCATGTGAAGGCAAGCTATCCTCATCACCCTCGTGGAAAGGAATGCTTAAAAGTGCCTTTGCAATATCAATTACCAAGTACCTTCAGCTTGGGCCATAACCTGTAGTGATCACAATGTCCAGGAAACACTGTAGACTCAACTGCTAAACTACAAGTTTGAGCCATTTATTACCCAAGGTGATTCTCCAGATGCCTGAGGCCTTCCACACAGGCAAGATGGGGCTGCCGAATAGAGAAACAGTTTCAGAGAGGGCTTTGACTTCCTGGGGCTCAGCAATGGGGGCAGCTGTTTATTTTTCTCCCTCAGGCAGCCAGTATTTTTTTTTTTTTTAATTTTATAAATTTATTTATTTTAGTTGGGGGCTAATTACTTTACAATATTGTAATAGTTTTTGCCATACATTGACATGAATCAGCCATGGGTTTACATGTGTTCCCCTTCCTGGACCCCCCACCCACCTCCCTCCCCATCCCATCCCTCTGGGTCATCCCATTGCCCCGGCCCATGGAAGCAACCTAGATGTCCATCAGCAGACGAATGGATAAGGAAGCTGTGGTACATATACACAATGGAATATTACTCAGCCATTAAAAAAAATACATTTGAATCGGTTCTACTGAGATGGATGAAACTGGAGCCCATTATACAGAGTGAAGTAAGCCAGAAAGAAAAACAACAATACAGTATACTAATGCATATATATGGAATTTGAAAGATGGTGACGATAACCCTATATGCGAGACAGAATAAGAGACACAGATGCATGGAACAATTTTATGGACTCTGAGGGAGAAGGTGAGGGTGGGACGTTCTGGGAGAATAACATTGAAACATGTATATTATCGTATGTGAAACAGAACACCATTCCATGTTCGATGCGTGAGACAAGGGC
Organism: Giraffa tippelskirchi; assembly: GCF_054371585.1. Classification (NCBI taxonomy): domain Eukaryota; kingdom Metazoa; phylum Chordata; class Mammalia; order Artiodactyla; family Giraffidae; genus Giraffa; species Giraffa tippelskirchi. Next base: position 69,109,184 of record NC_137279.1, read on the forward strand.
CAGTATTTTTTTTAAGCTATTTCTTTCTTTCTTTTTTAAATTAATTTTTATTGGAGTATAGTTGCTTTTCGGCTTTACAGGTAGCTCAGTGGTAAAGAATCCACCTGCAATGCAGGAGACTTGTGTTCAATCCCTGGGTCAGGAAGATCCCTTGGAGAAGGAAATGACAATCCACTCCAGTATTCTTGCCTGGAGAATCCCATTGACAGAGAAGCCTGGCAGGCTACAGTCCATGGGGTTGCAAAGAGTCAGACATGACTGAGTGACTAAAAACAATAGTTGCTTTGCAATGTTTGTATTAGTTTTTTACTATGCTTCAGAGTGAATCAGCTATATATACACATATATATCCTCTCTATTTCCAATTTTCTTTCTATTTAGGTCACCTACAGATGGCTAACAAATGGATGAAAAGATGCTCAACATCACTAATTATTAGAAAAATGCAATCAAAACTGCGATGAGGTGTAACCTCACACAGATCTGAATGGCTAGCCTCAAAAAAATCTATGAAGAGTAAATGCTGGACAGGGTGCAGAGAAAAGGGAATCTTCATGCTCCATTGGTGAGAATGTAAATTGGTGCAGCCAGTATGGAGAACAGTATGGAGGTTCCTTAAACAATTAAAAATAGAACTACCATATGACCCAGCTATCCCATTACCAGGCATATACCCAGAGAAAACCATAATTCCAAAAGACACATGCAACTAGCATTGTTTTTGAGAGACAACTGCAGTAGGTACGGGTACGGGTAGTAGAATGGGTACATGGTCATCCATATGCCCCATGGGGGTAGCCCTAATTGCAGTGCTTCCTGACAGGAACTCTGGTCAAAAGTGAGCAAGAGAGCATATAGATAATAGACTGGTTCATTCAGGAGCAGGACATGTAGCAATGGGGGTTTTTAGAGGTCCTAAGGGTCCTATAGTCAAGGTTGGGCAGTGGTCCCAGAGGTGGTGGTCTCAGCCCCTATTTCAGAAGCTGTGATTCTTCCTTAACCCACTTTGGACTCTAAGCCTTGTATAGAACCTTCTGTTCTCCAGGGAACAGATGGACCTTGGCCTAACCTCTAGTACTGTTTTGTTTCTTTCTGTTTTGTTTTATTTTTAAAAGCCCCAAAGACCTGGATCAAAGTTGGTGAGGCACCTGATGCATCTCCAGTTTCATGGGAAGGGTCAGGGGGAATAGCAGTCATACTAGTCATAGGACAATCATGAGGACCCTAGCAGTGTCGCCTATAGGGACCTGGCCTCAAGAGCTTATTTATCTCCTCTATTGAGACCTCATGCTTGAATAACCAGACCTAGATATTGCTTTGGGAAGATGCTTGCTCAGATGGTCCAGGAGAGAGTCCCTAACTATAATTTTTACCTGTTTTGTTGTTGTTGTTATTTTTTTATTAGGTTTGCTATTTTGTCTGTAGCTGCCTTTTCTGTGTCCATGTTTGTCAGCTAAGATTTTAGTTGTGCTGCTGACAGATAGAACTGATCTCATAAGGAGATTTAATTGGGTTTGATAACCAGTAGGAACTGCATGAGCAAATATGGAAATCTGACTATGGCTAATAGTCTTATCACCTGGAGTTCCCACTACCTAATTATAGAATCAGGAGACAACCAAGGTGGCTTTCATGGGCACCATGGCCTCAGTGAGGATGGTCTAGAATGTTTTTCAGTGATGGAGAACTCATCTCAGATGAACAAACTAGTGGGAGCCCAAGTGGTACCCAAAGGAGGAAGAAGAGGGTCTGGAATGCTGGGATCCACACATTATTCTTCCTCCTCCATAGGTGAAAAGGCTGATGTCAAGGCACTCTAGAGGAGAGGCTCTATTTCCAGGAATAGGTTCAAAGTTGAAAAATCAATTCAAGAATCACTAATTTAACAACAAATTACCAGCCAAAGACCAGGAACAAGACAAGGTTGTCTACTAGAAATTCTACCCAGAGCAATTAGTCAAGAAAAGAAGGAATTAAAGACATCCAGATTGAAAAGGAAGACTGAAAACAATCTCTATTCATAGATAATGTAATCATGTATATAGACAACTCTAAGGAATGCACTTCCTGTAGCTCTGTATTCTTTCCTGTAGCTCAGATGGTAAAGAATCTGCTTGCAATGCTGGAGACCTGGGTTTTATCCCTGGGTTGGGAAGATCCCCTGGAGAAGGGAATGACAATCCATTCCAATATTCTTGCCTGGAGAATCCCATGGACAGAGGAGCCTGGTGGGCTGCAGTCTGTGGGGTTGCAAAGAGTTGGACATGACTGAGTGACTAACACTACTACTACTACTAAGGAATGCACTAAACACTGGAAACTAATACACAAGTTGAGCAATTTTGCAGGTACATGATCAATATACAATAATCAATTGTATTTCTACACACTTGCAATGAAAAATCCAAAATAGAGTAAAGAAAGCAATTTCAGTTGTAATAACATCAAAAAATATAAATAATAAATTTAACCAATAAACTGCAAAACATACTCATTGAAGACTATGAAACAGTGTTGAAAGAAACTAAAAACAATTCAAATAGAGGAAAATGTTCACTGAATTCATGAATTACTATAGGTAAGATTGTAATACTCACCAAATTTGTCCAAAGAGTGAACACAATCTCTATCAGAATCCCAGCTGGCTATACTACAGAAATTGACACAGTCTAAAATTCACATGGCAGGGGACTTAAAAAGCCAAAACAGTCTTTAAAAATAAAAGTTGTTAGAGTTATACCTCCCAGCTTCAGATCTTATTACAGACCATAGTAACCAAAACACTGGTACTTGCATAAAGATAAACACATAGATCAGTTGAATAGAATTGAGAGTCCAGAAAAAAAACTTTGTGTCTACAGTCAATTGATTTTCAGCAAAGGTGTCAGCAGCATTGAACTGAGAAAGAATAGTCTTTTCAACAAATGATGCTGCGGCAACTGGATAGCCACATCCAAAATAATAAAACTGGACTTTTACCTCATTCTATGTACATAGTTCAGAGAAGGCAATGGCACCCCACTCCAGTACTCTTGCCTGGAAAATCCCATGGACGCAAGAGCCTGGTAGGCTACAGTCCATGGGGTCGCTAAGAGTCGGACACGACTGAGAGACTTCACTTTCACTTTTCCCGTTGATGCACTGGAGAAGGAAATGGCAACCCACTCCAGTATTCTTGCCTGAAGAATCCCAGGGATGGTGGAGCCTGGTGGGCTGCCGTCTATGGGATCGCACCGAGTCGGACACAACTGAAGCGACTTAGCAGCAGCAAAATCATGTACATAGTTTATCTAAAAGTAGATTCAACATCTAAAAATAAAAACTGAAACTACAAAACTTTTAGAAGAAAATATAGGGATAGGTTTCTGTGACCTCAGATTTCACAAAAGATTTTTAGATATGACACCAAAAGTATAAGCAACAAAAGAAAACAAATTTAATTAGATTTCATAAAAAATAAAAACATATCTGCTTCATAGGAAACTATCAAGGGAAGTGAAAAGTTACAATAAGGTATTTGAAAATTAAATACATGATGAGGTACTTTTGATCTAGGATATACAGAACCTTTACAGCTCAATAATAAAACCCAATTAAAAATTAAGTGAGAGACCTGAATAGATATTTTTATAAAGAAGTTATGTGATTGACTAATAAGCATGTGAAAAGATTCTTTATCCATCAGGGAAATACGGACTGAAACCACAATGAATTTTCACTTTATACTCACTAGTATGGCTATAGGAGAAGGCAATGGCGCAGTATCAAACTCCTTATACTCTGCTGGTGGGACTATATAATAGTGTAGCCATATTTGAAAACAATATGGTGATTTGTGAAACATTACCATATGTTACCTTGAGTGAGTGATAGCTGCTTATTCGTATCTGACTCTTTGCTACCCGATGGACACCTAGATGCCTGCTAGGCTCCTCTGTCCATGGAATCTCCAGGGAAGAATACTGTAGTTATCTTATTATCCAGAAATTCTACACTTTTGTAGATACCTAAGAGAAACTAAAATACCTGTCCACACAAAAATTAGTAGAAGAATATATATGTGTATATATATATATAGCAGCCTTATTCATAAAGCCTTATTCATAATAGCCAAAAGATGGAACAACCTGAATTCCATTGACTGACAAATGGATAAACAAAATACAGTATATCCATGCAGTGAAATATTATTTTAGCCACAAAAAGTGATGGAGTGGTGATACAAGTTACAGTGTGGATAAATCTCAAAACCATGATATTCAGTGAAAGCAGCTAGTCACAGAAGACCACATAGTATATGAATTGTTCAGAATAGGTAAATCTATAGAGACAGAAGGGATTTCCTTGGTGGCTCAGTGGTAAAGAATCCACCTGTAGTGCAGGAGACCTGGATTTGATCCTTGGGTTGGGAAGATCCCCTGGAGGAGGGCATGGCAACCCATTCCTCTGTTCTTGCCTAGAGAATTCCATGGACGGACTGAGAAGCCTGATGGGCTACAGTTCCATAGCAACTGTTTTGAGATTTTATAATAAGAGGAGAAATTTAATGGGTCCAGAACTAGATGGAATAACATGGTCAGGGGAAGATTTTTTTGTTTGTTTTTAATAAGGAAACGTAACATAGAAAGAAAAGAGGAAGAAATTTATGTAGGATGTTGTTTAGGTGCTAGAAAGAGCGTGTGTGTCAATTTAACAAAGACAATGGCTTTATAGAACAAATATGCTATTAGAAAACTTAGTTACTTCTACTTAAATGAATATCCATTTTGACCCTAAGTAACTTGAGCTAATCAAGCCAAGTTTATTCCTACTTATTTATGCAACTGGATTTTTTTTTTTTTGGTCTTAAAATCAATTCCATTCCATTCCATAACCTGGGATTTGGATAATGCTATTTAGATTATTTTTACAAATTCTCATCAGTCTTTTAAGTCCCGATTTAAATATATATTTAACTCTAATACGTCTAGAGTTATGCAAACTCTACTGTATATATACATATATATTCTGTATAATCACAATAACTCTATTGTTACTGCATTTTTTGTTTTGGTTATAATTATTTCAGTTAGATATAGCATAGGTTTAGACTTTAAATAATAACTCCAGGTTTTCCACTGCTGTAATCTTTCTTACTTCATTAATCTCACTCTCATTTTTCACAGCTATACTTAACTGTATGCACACTAACCTGTATCTTGGTTGTCTGTAATAACATTAAAGAAACATGATATTTAGATAGAACCTCTCTCCTTTGCTGACTTTTTAATATTCTTCACAGTTTTGATCACTCTTTTCACATTTTGTACTTAATATCACATGAAAAAAAATTTGTACTGTGTGTCTGCTCAGTAATTTCAGTCAAAATCAATAATTATGTGATAAAAATGCACTAATCTAGATATGGTAAGCTGCATTTTAAATAAAATTATAGCTTTGAATTTAGCAGTGGAGAAAAATAAAAGAACTCATTATCAGTTCCATGAGTCATTCAATATCTTTACGTATTACTTTTGGTCGAGAAATAAAACTTTAAGAAAGCAATTTTTCATTCCATGAGAGGTGTAATTATTTAACTCATTAGCAGGAATCAAACTGCTGATTTTGGTGATTCATACCAAACAACTAAATTTTCAATATATTTCTAGTAACTTCTTTCATAATGTCAGCTTTGAAAACTGAGAAATGATAAAGGACAAGTGTGTAACACTAATGGATGTTCTTTTTGATGCAAAAAGGGTAACCTAAAACACCTCTTATTAAAAAAAAATACTCCATCACAGCAGGCTTGAAAACCTAGTGCAATCTGAGTTTTACAAAAAAGCTAATATTAAAGCTCTTATTAATTTCTTATCTGCGATGACAGAAATTCCAGAAGTCCTTGAAATATGTTTCACCTTTAAAAGTATTACTTTTAAAGCTACTCCACATTTTTCAGAACGTACTTCATTTTTCCAAAATCAAATGAAAACCTCAGTCTTCTTTGTCCATGTCTAAAGGCTAACTAAAGATATGTTAAATGTATATTAATACTAAATATTGAGCACAGTATTGGGTTTAATAAAGAAGTTCAGTTAATAATATATATTTATGTTTACACTTATAGGAATACATAGGTTGTTGATATTTATTTTAACTCTCCCTTTTAACTTCTGAGAATGTACATTATATATACACACACACATTCATTTATACACACCTGTATGTATTATATCATTTTTATTGACCCTAAGACACATAACTTCCCACATTATATCCTTTCTGATATTTTAATGCCTCTTATAATTGGTGGAGGCTTATATTTGCTTGTGGATAGGTTGTTGTTGTTCAGTGGTGTCCCAGTGGTGTCCGACTCTTTCTGACCCCATGGACTGCAGCACAACAGGCCTCCCTGTCCCTTACCATCTCCAGGAGTCTGCCCAAGTTCATGTTCATTGCATCTGTGATGCCATCCAATCATTTCATCCTCTGATGCCCTCTTCTCCTTCTGCCCTTGATCTCTCTCAGCATCAGGGACTTTTCCAATGAGTCGTCTGTTCACATCAGATGCCCAAAATACTGGAGCTTCAGCTCCAACATCAGTCCTTCTAGTGAATATTCAGGGTTGATCTCCCTTAAGATTGACTGGTTTGATCTCCTTGCTGTCCAGGAACTTTCAGGAGTCTTCTCCAGTACCACAGTTCAAAGGCATCACTTCTTTGGTGTTCTGACTTCTTTATAGTCCAGCTCTCACAATATGTGACCACTGGGAAGACCATAGCCTTGAGTGTATGGATCTTTGTCAGCAGAGTAATGTCTCTGCTTTTCAGCATACTGTCTAGGTTTGTCATTAGTTTCCTGAGAAGAAGCAATCGTCTTCTGATTTCATGGATGCAGTCACCATCCAAAGTGATTTTGGAGCCCAAGAAGAGGAATTCTGTCACTACTTCTACCTTTTCCCCTTTTAATTTGCCATGCAGTGACGGGGCCGATGCCATGATCCTAGTGTTTTTTTTTTTTTTAATATTTAGTCTTAAGCTGGCTCTTTTATCCTCCTTCACCCTCATCAAAAGGCTCTAGTTCTTCTTTGCTTTCTGCCATTATGGTAGTATTATCTGCATATCTGAGGTTGTTGATGTTTCTCCCTCCTGTCTTGATTCCAGCTTGTAACTCATCCAGCCAGGCATTTCTCATGATGTACTCAGCACATACATTAAACAAACAGTGTGACAGCAGGCAGCCCTGTTGTACTCCTTTCTCAATCTCGAACCAATCAGTTGTTCCATACAGGGTTCTAACTGTTGCTTCTTAACCCACATACAGGTTTCTCAAGAGACAGATAAGATGGTCTGGTATTCTCATCTCTCTAAGAGCTTTCCACAGTTTGTCATGATCTACCTAGTCAAAGGCTATAGCATAGTCGATGAAACAGAGATAGGTGTTTTTCTGAAATTCCCTCGCTTTTTCTGTAATCCAGCAAGTGTTGGCAATTTGATCTCTAGTTCCTCTTCCTTTTCTAATCCCACTTTGGACATCTGGAAGTTCTTGGTTTGCATAATGCCACAGCCTAGCATGCAAGGTTTTAAGCAAGACCTTACTGGCATGGGAAATGAGTGTAACTGTCTCATGGTTAGCACATTCTTTGGTACTACCCTTCTTGGGAATTAGGGTGAGGATTGACCTTTTCCAGTCCTAGGTCTTCCAGATTTGCTAACATAATGAATACAAAACCTTGATGGAATTCTCCTTTAAGTATTTAAATATTTCTTCTGTAATTCCATCATATCTACTAGCTTTATTAGCAGCAGTACTTCTTCAGGCCACTTGACTTTACACTCCAGAATGTCTGGCTCTGGATGACTAACCACACCATCATAGTAATCCAGTTCATTAAGAGCTTTTTTATACAGTTCTTCAGTGTATTCTTTCCATCTCTTCACCATCCACTAGGTGTATAGATAGGCAGTAAGAATAATGTACAGTAATTGTCATCGCTGGTCTTTGGCTTGTATTTTCTTCTTTGCATACACACCACAGTGATATAAATATTTAATAACACTCTATGTTATAAGATGATATTGTATTATGGTTTCATCGACAAGGTATTCATTCCATTTTTATTAACATGTAAGGTAGTGGTGACAGATTCAAACAATGATACCTTAAGTTTGATAATATACACAATAAATTCATATACACATTGACTTGAATTCATTTCCAGGCATATCTCCCTTCAACCAAATTTCATTGAAAAGCAGTTTGTATTCATTCTCTCCATTTTCTCCCTGCCTATTCACTGTTTAATGTATTATTTGACATTTGTTTCCACCACTGAAGAACCCTTTCTGGAAAAATGTAACCAATGACTTCTAAATATTCAGTTATCACTCTTTGTATCTTTCCTGAATTTCAAATATTTGACTTTTTTTTTCTTGAATTTTTTTCTCCCTTAGCCCTTTGGCATTTTCCTCAATTTTATGCAATATTAGTTCCAGTATTTCTTAGTCTTATATGCTGGAATTTCTTCCTAAAGACACCTAAATTTTGCTATTCCCCACAGTTTTGTCTTCAGTTTTCTTCTCACTCAAGAAATGCTACTAACTTCATTTTAATTTTATCTAATAATATGATTTCAAATATCACCTGTTTGCTAATAATTCCCAAATCAATACAATTTTCCAAGACATCTCTTGAGAGTCAAAATGTATCCAACATTTTATTATGTTCCCTTGAGAATCTCATCAAACTCCAAATATCTATTAATGAATTATAACTACTCGTTTACTTTTCACTTAAATTTTTTTTCCAAGGAATATACTTTGACTTTCATATTCAAGCAGTATTTCATCCTGGCTTCTATAGTTTTATCTACACCATAATCTGCATTGTTTCTTGGATTAAGAATCAGGGACACAATCAAGACTTTATTTCCTTATGTCCTCACATTAAACTAACAGATAATCCCTCACACCAGTCAGAATGGCCATTATCAAAAAATCCACAGCAATAAATACTGTAGAGGGTGTGGCAAGAAGGGGATCCTCCTACACTCTTGATGGGAATGTAAATTGGTACAGCTACTATGTAAAAGAGTAAGTAGGTTCTTTCAAAAACTAAAATTAGAGTTACCATGTGATCCAGAGATCCTACTTCTGGGCATATATCCAGAGAAAAATGTGGCCTGAAAGGATACAGTCACCACAATGTTCACTGCAGCACTGTTGACAGTAGCCAAGACAAGGAAGCAACCTAAATGTCCATCAACAGAGGAATAGATAAAGAAGATGTGGCACATATATACAATGGAGTATTAGTCATTAAAAAGAATGAAATTATGTAATTTGTGGCATGGATAGACCTAGAGATCATCATACTGAGTGAAGTAAGTTAGGCAGAGAATTAGAAATACCAATATCGTATGATATCCCTTTTATGTAGAAGCTAAACATAACTGGTACAAACGAACTTATTTACAAAGCAGATGCAGACTCACAGAGAACAAACATGATTGCCAGAAGGGAAGGATGGGGGAAAGGTATAGTTAGGGACATGTACACACTGCTGTGTTTGAAACGAGTAAGCAGCAAGGACCTACTGTGTAGCACAGGGAACTCATTTCAATGTTATGTGGCAGCCTGCATTAGACAAGAGTTTGAAGGAGAATGGATACATGTACATGTGTGGCTGAATTAATTTGCTATCCACCTGAAACTATCACAATATTGTTAATTAGCTATACTTCACTATAAAATAAAACTTTAAAAAAATTAATAGATAATCAACAAGGACCAACTGTATAACACAGGGAACTCTACCCAATGCTCTGTAATAACCTACAGGGGAAAGCACTCTAAAAGAGTAGATATATGTATATGTATAACTGAATTACATTGCTGTACACCCAAAATTAACACAACATTATTCATCAATTCTACTCCAATGTACACATTTAAAAATCTATGTTTAGGATCAACAGATTCTGCCTTCTAAATACATCTCTGAATTTCTCTCCTCTCTTCATTCCTGCTGCTAGTCTATTAATTTAGGTCTCTTGCAACATAGTTTATTTTTAGAAATACCCCTATCATAGTTTTCCTTATGAAATTTATTATTTAATTCCTTCCTCATATTGCTTCAAGAGTGAAAGTTTGGAGGAAAAACAACCAGATTATTTTTCTCTCTTAATGAACTCCACTTAATAGCTCCGTTTTTGCTTCAAAAAAAAAAAGTCTAAATAATCTAGCGTGTTTCTTAGTAACTTTGATGATTATAATACAGTATTGTTGCCTATATTCACCATACTGTGCATTACATCTTTAGGACTTATTTACTACTCATTGCAAGTTTGTATCCTTAAATGAAATTTGTCCTATCCTCCCAATCCCCATCCCTTGATAACCATCATTTAACTCCCTTTTTTACTAGTGTGGCTTTTTTAGATTCCACATATAAGTGACATGATACATCATTTGTCATTCTAACCTGACTAGACCTTAATTATTCCTGCCACTAAAAGCAACGAAAATTTTATGACATGATAAAGAAGCTAATTTGGAAAACTCAGCAGTGGCCACAGGACTGGAAAAGGTCAGTTTTCGTTCCAATCCCAAAGAAAGGCAATGTCAAAGAATGCTCAAACTACCGCACAATTGCACTCATCTCACATGCTAGTAAAGTAATGTTCAAAATTCTCCAAGCCAGGCTTCAGCAATACATGAACCATGAACTTCCAGATGTTCAAGCTGGTTTTAGAAAAGGCAGAGGAACCAGAGATCAAATTGCCAACATTTGCTGGATCATCGAAAAAGCAAGAGAGTTCCATAAAAACATCTATTTCTGCTTTATTGACTATGCCAAAGCCTTTGACTGTGTGGATCACAATAAACTGGAAAATTCTGAAAGAGATGGGAATACCAGACCATCTGACCTGTCTCTTGAGAAACCTGTATGCAGGTCAGGAAGCAACAGTTAGAACTGGACATGGAACAACAGACTGGTTCCAAATAGGAAAAGGAGTACGTCCAGGCTGTATATTGTCACCCTGCTTATTTAACTTATATGCAGAGAACATCATGAGAAATGATGGGCTGGAAGAAACACAAGCTGGAATCAAGATTGCCGGGAGAAATATCAATAACCTCAGATATGCAGATGACACCACCCTTATGGCAGAAAGTGAAGAAGAACTAAAGAGCCTCTTGATGAAGGTGAAGGAGGAGAGTGAAAAAGTTGGCTTAAAGCTCAACGTTCAGAAAACTAAGATCATGGCATCCGGTCCCATCACTTCATGGGAAATAGATGGGGAAACAGTGGAAACAGTGTCAGACTTTATTTTTGGGGGCTCCAAAATCACTGCAGATGGTGATTGCAGCCATGAAATTAAAAGATGCTTACTCCTTGGAAGGAAGGTTATGACCAACCTAGATAGCATATTTAAAAGCAGAGACATTACTTTGCCAACAAAAGTCCATCTAGTCAAGGCTATGGTTTTTCCAGTAGTCATGTATGGATGTGAGAGTTGGACGGTGAAGAAAGCTGAGTGCCACAGAATTGATACTTTTGAACTGTGGTGTTGGAGAAGACTCTTGAGAGTCCCTTGGACTGCAAGGAGATCCAATCAATCCATCCTAAAAGAGATCAATCCTGGGTGTTCATTGGAAGGACTGATGTTGAAGCTGAAACTCCAATACTTTGGCCACCTCATGCAAACGGTTGACTCATTGGAAAAGACCCTAATGCTGGGTAGGATTGGGGGCGGGAGGAGAAGGGGACGACAGAGGATGAGATGGTTGGATGGCATCAGCAACACGATGGACAGGGGTTTGGGTAGACTCCTGGAATTGGTGATGGACAGAGAGGCCTGGCGTGCTGCAATTCATGGGGTCGCAAAGAGTCGGACACGACTGAGCGACTGAACTGAACTGAACTGAAAGAAGCTAATTATTTATGTGATATCAATCATATTATAAAAAATATGTATCAAATCAATGTGTTATACAGCTTGAATTTACACAATGTTATATGTCAGATAGATTTGCTTTAACAATAAACACCCAGTTCAGTTCAGTTCAGTCACTCAGTTGTATGCAACTTGTTAGTGACCAGATGGACTGCAGCATGCCAGGCTTCCCTGTCCATCACCAGCTCCCAGAACTTGCTCAAATTCATGTCCATTGAGTCGGTGATGCCATCCAACCATCTCATCCTCTATCGTCTTCTTCTCCTCCTGCCTTCAATCTTTCCCAGCATTGGAGTCTTTTCCAATGAGTCAGTTCTTCACATAAGGTGGCCAAAGTATTAGACTTAGAGTTTCAGAAGCATCAGTACTTCCAATGAATATTTGGGACTGATTTCCTTTAAGATTGACTGGTTTGATCTCCAGGCAGTCCAAGGGACACACAAGAGTCTTCTCCAACACCACAGTTCAAAACCATCAGTTCTTCACCACTCAGATTTTTTTATTGTCTGACACTCACACCCTAACATGACTACTGGGAAAGCCATGGTTTTGACTAGATGGAACTTTCTCGGCAAAGTAATGCCTCTCCTTTTCAATATGCTATCTAGGTTTGTCATAGCTTTTCTTCCGAAGAGCAAGCGTCTTTTAATTTCATGGAAGCAGTCACCATCTGCAGTGATTTTGGAGCCCCTCAAAATAGTCTATCACTTTTTCCATTGTTTTCCCAACTATTTGCCGTGAAGTGAAGGGACTAGATGCCATAATCTTCATTTTTTGAATGCTGAGTTTCAGGTCACTTTTTACACTCTCCTCTTTCACTTTCATCAAGAGGTTCTTCAGTTCTTCTTCACTTTCTGCCATAAGGGTGGTGTCATCTGCTTATCTGAGTTATTGATATTTCTCCCAGCAATCTTGATTCCAGCTTGTGCTTCATTCAGCCTGGCATTTCGCATGATGTACTCTGCATATAAGTTAAATAAGCAGGGTAACAATATGGAGCCTTGACGTACTCCTTTCCCAATTTGGAACCAGTCCATTGTTCCATGTCCAGTTCTAACTCTTGCTTCTTGAGCCGCATACAGATTTCGCAGGAGACAGGTAAGGTGATCTGGTATGCCCATCTCTTGAAGAATTTTTCACAACAGTTTGTTGTGATTCACACAGTCACAGGCTTTGGCACAGTCAGTGAAGAAGCAGTTGTTTTTCTGGAACTCTCTTGCTTTTTCTTTGATCCAAAGGATGTTGGCAATTTAATCTCTGGTTCCTCTACCTTTTCTAAATCCCACTTGAACACCTTGAATTTCTTGGTTCACATACTGTTAATGCCTAGCTTGGAGAGTTTTGAGCATTACTTTGCCAGCCTGTGAAATGAGTACAATTGTGCAGTAAGTTTGAACATTCTTTGGCATTGCCTTCCTTTGGGATTGGAATGAAAACTGACCTTTTCCAGTCCTGTGGCCCCTGTTGAGGTTTCCAAATTTGTTGCCATATTGAGTGCAGCACTTTCACTGCATAATCTTTTAAGACTTAAAATAGCTCAGCCTGAATTCCATCACTTTCACTAGCTTTGTTTGTAGTAATGCTTCCTAAGACCCACTTAACTTAGCACTCTAGGATGTCTGGCTCTAGGTGAGTGATCACATCATCATCGTTATCTGTGCCATTAAGATCTTTTTTGTATAGTTCTTCTGTGTATTCTTGCCACCTCTTCTTAATATCTTCTTTTTCTGTTAGGTCCATACCATTACTGTCCTTCATTTTCCCCATCTTTGCATGAAATGTTCCCTTGGTATCTCTAATTTTCTTGAAGAAATCACTAGTCTTTCCCATTCTATTGTTTTCCTCTATTTCTTTGCATTGATCACTGAGGAAGGCTTTCTTATCCTTCCTTGCTAGTCTTTGGAACTCTGCATTTAGGTGGATATATCTTTCCTTATGTCCCTCACCTTTACCTTCCTTTCTTTTCTCAGGCTTCCTGAGGTAACCATTTGTAAGGCCTGCTGGAGACAACCATTTTGCCTTTTTGCATTTGATTTTCTTGGGGATGGTTTTAACCACTGTCTCCTGTACAATGTCACAAGCCTCTGTCCATAGTTCTTCAGGCACTATGTCTATCAGATCTAATCCCTTGAATCTATTTGTCACTTTCACTGTATAATCGTAAGGGGTTTGATTTAGGTCATACTGAAATGGTTTAGCAGTTTTCCCTACTTTCTTCAATTTAAGTCTTAATTTTGCAATAAAGCATTTAAAATATGAGCCACAGTCAGCTCCCAGTCTTGTTTTTGCTGACTGAATAAGGCTTCTCCATCTTTGGATGCAAAGAATATAATCAATCTGATTCTGGTATTAACCATCCGGTGATGTTCATGCTTAGAGTCGTCTCTTGTGTTGTTGGAAGAGGGTGTTTGCTATGACCAGTGCATTCTCTTGGCAAAACTCTGTTAGCCTTTGCCCTGTTTCATTTTGTACTCCAAGGCCAAACTAACCTGTTATTCCAGATATCTCTTGACTTTGTACTTTTGCCTTCCAGTCTCCTTTGTTGAAAAGGACATGTGTTTTTGGTGTTAGTTCTGGAAGGTTTGGAGGTCATCACAGAAACATTCAACTTCAGCTTCTTTGGCATTAGTGTTTGGGGCATAGATATGGATTACTGTGATATTGAATGGTTTGCGTTGGAAATGAACAGAGATCATGCTGTCATTTTTGAGGTTGCACCCAAGTACTACATTTCAGACTCTTTTATTGACTGTGAGGGCTACTCCATTTCTTCTAGGGGATTCTTGCTTACAGTAGTAGATATAATGGTCATCTGAATTAAATTCACCCATTTCGGCCCATTTTAGTTCACTTATTCCTAAAATGTAGATTTTCACTCTTGCCATCTTCTGTTTGACCACTTCCAACTTACCTTAATTCATGGACCTCACACTCCAGGTTGCTATGCAATATTGTTCTTTACAGCATCAGATTTTACTTCTATCACCAGTCACATCCACAACTGGACGTTGTTTTTGCTTTGGCTCTGTCTCTTCATTCTTTCTGGAGTCATTTCTCCACTCTTCCCCAGTAGCATATTGGGGACCTACCGACCTGGGAAGTTCATCTTTCAATGTCATATCTTTTCACCTTTTCATATTGTTCATTGAATTCTCAATGCAAGAGTACTGAAGTGGTTTGTCATTTCCTTCTCCAGTGGACCACGTTTTGTCAGAACTCTCCACTATGACCTGTCCATCATGGGTGGTCCTACAGGCATGGCTCATAGTTTTATAAATAAACATCCTAACATGCTATAACCTGGCCTTGATTACATCACCAGGATTATCTCCAGCTACACCTTACATTCACATTGAATTATTCAACAATTCTAATCTTTTCAAAACTGCCAGCCGTTATCCCCTACTTTTTTCTAATTGTCATTAACTTTTATCTCCTTCCTTGAAAATTCACATTCATCTTCAAATGTAGGTCATAAATGACAAAAGAAGATGCTCCCTGATGCATTTTTACTCCTGTTCTAAAGAAATTCCACTGTTTGTTTGCATATCTGTGTTTCCAACTAGTCTGTGAGCATCGTAAGGAAAAAAAAAAAAGTTTCCTCTTTCATGTCTATGTGTGCATTGCTCTGCACAAGGCCCAGCACTTAACTGGAGCTCCATCCATGTTTACTAAATGACAAGTGAGAAGGTAGTGAATAAATGCACAAACTAAAAACTGAGTAGATAAACAGCTTTTCAAAATTAGAGTTAAGAATAACTCTATTCCTTTTAAGCGTGATTTTGTTATGTAATGGGTGATAAACATCCTAGGAGTTAGCTTCACTGATTTCTTCAGTCTGTAACTATTAAACCTTTATCTGTCTCTTTCCTATTCTGTACTAAGTTGCACTGTTATTAGAGAAACGTGATTGAGGATATCAAGGAGAAGAGGACATTAGAAAGGAAATTAAGAGTGATCCTTAGCTGTCCAGTGGTTCACCTTCTAGTGCAAGGGGTTCAGATTTGATCCCTGGTTGGGGAGCTAAGATCCCTTATTCCTGGAGGCCAAAAAACAAAACCATAAAACAGAAGCAATATTGTAACAAATTTAATAAACACTTAATAAAAAAAAAAAGTAAGTTAAATGTTCTGAACCAGAATCTTTTAAGGTAAGTTTTGTGGTTTTCTAGGAAGATTTAATGAATCAGATTTAGGGGTCTATGGACTTCCTGAAATTGTACACAGAAGGTGAACTGCATGTGAGAGGAAAAAGAATCCAGAGGCAAAACAAAATAAGGAATTGTGTCACAAAGGAAGCTTATAAGTATGGCCCTAGAAATTCAGCTACTAAATCAAATCAATAAGTTAAAACACAAAACTTCACCAAAACCTTCTCTGAGTATTTGATACTACAGAGAAAAACACTCTAAAACTTACTTGAGTAACATAATTGGCTTTCAGATTGGTGCATGAATTAATAGGATTCCCATGGACAGCTCTTGATCTGAGTCCTTAATTGCAGTCGCCATTCAACACTGGCAGGTTAGAGTCCGTGGAAGGCTCACCTGATCTGTTCATCCATTGTGTATTACTCCCACTGCTAGGAGACTGGAAGATTAGCCATCAGTCATTGCATCCAGGAGGCTTGGGTTTGTCACAGCATGATGACTGGACTCAGAATATGGTAAAAGCACCCCATGTACAAATGTCCTGGGACAGGATACAGAAGTTGCCAAGCCAGTTAAGGATACACCTGAAATAAGCAAAGTATCCTTCTCCACTCTATTCTGTTGGTCAAGGCAATCACAGTTGTTCCTAGTAGTTTTCTGTTTTTGTTTTTTTTTTTAACAAGAAGACAGACTCTTTCTCTTATAGAGACAAGGCATCATCACATTGCAGAGCAAAGTGTGAAGTGGGAGATATTGCTTTGGCAATCCATGGAAAAGAAAATCCGCCATGATGTTTACCAGGAAAAAGGAGTTTAGGAAAAGTAATTGAGGACTCCCAGAAAGCTTATTAATGTCTTACAGAGGTTATTTATATTGACACAGATGCAAAGAAAGAAGGCAAAATAACAAGGAGGAACTTAATGTGAGGTGAAAAGATGATCAAAATATTCAAAGCCTTTTTTTAAAGCACTACTAAGGATCTTGCATCCTATCACAAATTAATGGTAATCTATTTTAAGAGTTTTAATCAGGTAGATGAAATTGTTATGTATATTTCCAATAATTGCACTAAGTATCTGTGAATCCCTGATAGCTCAGCTGGTAAAGAATAGGCCTGCAATGCATGAGATCCTGGTTCGATTCCTGGGTTGGGAAGATCCCCTGGGGGAGGGCATGGAAACCCACTCTAATATTCTTGCCTGGAGAATTGCCATGGACAGAGGACTCTGGTGGGCTATAGTCCATGGGGTCGCAAAGGGTCTGACACGACTGAGCGACTAAGCACACAGTACACATCTATAAATCAGTTACCTTGTATTATCATTTCGGCAACTGTGTCAGAGTAGTATTAAAATTATGACTCTTTTACAAATAAAGAAATTGAGGTTCAGTTGCACTAAAAACAGAACAAAACAAAAAATTGTTCCAAGTATATGGACTTCCTGGTGGCTCAGATTGTAAAGAATCTGCCTACAATGTGGGAGACCTGGGTTCAATCCCTGGGTCAGGAAGATCTCCTGGAGAAGGAAAGGGCAACCCACACCAGTATTCTTGCCTGAAAATCCCATGGACAGAGGAGCCTGGTAGGCTATAGTCCATGGGGTCGCAAAGAGTCGGACACAACTGAATGACTTCACTTACTTACTTATACATTTAGTAGATGTCAGAGCTAGAACTTGAGTGAGTCTGGCCAGATGAGTGAACATGGGATCACTTACCGGCCAGGCTAGAATTGTTGCACACACAGTCAAGTTTTCTTCCCCTAACCACACCTCAAGTTGAAACAGAGATAAAGTCTTATTAGTAAGAAAAGAAGATGCTGGGATGGTGAATCATCTGTTACTCTTAGAGGGGAAATACATTAAGCAAGAGTTGAAGCCTTAATAGGTTCTCTGGTTCCCAGTTCATTTATTATTTCCTGGAATAAACTTTTACAACCTGAAGAAGCTATTCAAAACCCTCATTAAGATCTCCAGCATCTCACCGTTGTAGATGAGTGAAAGCAAAGTGACCTGAGGTAGGAGTGAGTGCTTTCTTAAATAGAATAGTGCTTTGCTCCAGGCACAAGTACTGCTGCACGTCAAGTGTTAAAAAGTGGAAGATTACAGGATATCCTTGGTGGCCACACAACTTGGAGAAAAACAGAGTGAAAGCAACTCTCTTGTCTTTGTGAAAGTGCCAGCAGGAATCCACCAGCAGTGAGAACTGCTAAATTTAGATATAGAGCTAACAGAAGACCAGTCTGAATTTACTTGGGAATGTCGTCAGTTTATGAAGACAGAGGCCTTGACTTTAGTGCACAGCAACAGAGATCACACAAGTCACCACGGAACAAGTGCCCTAGAAACGGCAGGGCATGGAGAGGGAGAATCTAAAACATACACTGCCCTTGACTGGAGATTTCTCAACACAGACACTCTCTGGATTGTTTGCTTTGGTGTTTCTGATGGTGAATCAGCCTCTGCACCTTTGCCTAATCAAATCTCAGAAGGGTGAAGTCTAAAAAAAAAGATAGCTTTGTTGATTTGCCAGGCAAAGGAGGGCACAGTGGGCTAATGTCCTCAAAACTGTGTGTCTCAACCCGGAGGGATTTGGTGAGCAGTTTCATAGCAGTGGTTCAAGGGTGGAGTTGCTGATAAGAGTCAGAGGGTGCAAGGTCTGGCCTCATCTGGTCTTCTGTTGAGCTTCTGTTGTTTACAGGTTATCAAACTGTGACCTTCTCTCTGGAATGAAGACTGCTTCATCAAGTAGTTAACATCTTCCATCTGTTGGGAGTTTTAGTTCTGCAGAAGAGCACAAAAATGTTATTATGTGTATCCCTTGAGGAGGAACTAGGACCCTGCCCAGAGACTGCACTCGTGTTTCCTGGGTGCTCCTTCCTTTTCTCTATATTCCCTCTCTTCCCTGATTAGCAGCTGTTTAAACCTGCACTTTGGAACTCAGGGAAGGTCGCTTAGGCTGGAGACTCTTCCCTACACACAAGAAACTGGAAGTAAAGAGTCTTCCTTGCCTGGGAGCCCCACAGCATCCTGCTTGGTTGCACTAGGGGGGAAGGTTTCCTCTAACCAGTCAATCCCCAGCACTCACGTCGATAGACAGTGGGGCCACCGTTAAGACTGGGAAGAGGAGATGTCACAGGAAACATCTTAAAGCAAAAGCCCAGGTAACCTGTCACAGATCATGTTTGAGGAGCTGTCCTCTGTCTTAAAAATAGGATTTATCACTTTTAGATGAGTTTGGATTCTGAATTAGTTGAGAGGAAGGCACAGGCTCTAGCTTTCACAATCTGTCTGAAAACAAAACACAACTAATAGCAAGTTAGTATCTTTGTTGCTTCTTTCTTTTTCACTCATTTTCTGCCTTCTGAATAGAATTCCAACTTCATCATTGAGAGTTCAAAAAAATTCAACTCATCCACAGAAAAGTATAACTTCTTGGCACAAATATTATTATGAACTAGTTTATCACATTTGATCAATCAGATCACTTGATATAAATGACTATTTAAAGATTGGTCACCATAAAAAATGGCTAATGTCTCTTTCAATATGCAGAAACGCACTGCTATTTTTACCATCAGCATTATTTAAATTAATAAAGTTTTTAAATTCATACAGTTATTGGAGACAGTAAAACCCCAAAGAAGGACTTTCTCAGAGAACTGCATCTGACTAATCAGGGACCCCAGACATTAATGCTGGCCCAGGAACCTTCCCCTAGCTTCACAGGGAGTGAGCAAGAAGGTGATGGTGACTGTGTTTGCTTTGTCAGCATCAAAATATGTCCTGGCTTGTGTCCTCTGTGTGTACATGTTAGACAGTTGCAGATAAGAAATCCCAGTCTTAAGGGGAGGAAATGATTTCTCAAGCTCCCTCAGCAGCCAGTAGTGGTGGTTTCTTGTTTTTGTATTTCACTAATCATCAGTTAGGCTTGGTGTTGAGTAGGACTTGTAATCCATGTGAGTCCTTGATGGTTCACCTGCTTGTACTCACACAGAGGTTTTGCCTGTAAATGTAAGAGCAGAACTCAGGAGGTGGTTGCAGTAAATGAAGGCTCATCTTTAAACGAGCCCAGCTCCTTTTCCAAAATAATAGATGCACAGGTAGCCTACATATGGACTACTGAGTCAGAATGTTAGTGATGTGACAAGCCATAGGTATTCTGGAAACTTCCCTTAGGTGACACTGAAGGTTAAATGTGTGGTTAGAATTACAGCTTTTAAGAAGTCAAGAAGTTGAGGATTTAACTTCAGCAATCAAATATAAGCACATAAATGGGCTCTGTTCTTTATTTTTTAGGTTTTTATTACTATTATTATACTACATCATGTTAGTGAGTTTTAGTGAGTGTATGGGGATATGACTTTATAAGTGGTAATGTGAAATTATAAAGTTATTATAGAAGATATTGTGGCATTATACATCAAAATGCTTAAAATATTTATACAACACTTTGACTCACTAATTTTACTCTGAAAAGTATGTTACTAGGTTTCAGCCATACAAGCAATACCAAATTTCTTTTCAATAGTAACAGTATGGTAAAGCCTCGATGTTTTAGTCAAGGCAAGTATCTTTCCTATATAGACTATCCATAGTTTCTTTGCATAAAAGCAAATGCTGTATCTTATTTATCTTTGTAATCCTTTTGTAGTTCCTTGAAACAAGCTATTTCCTGCGTGGATGAAAATAAAAACTACATCTAACTCCTTAGATTAGTAAAGTTATATGTCAAATTGGTTTACATAGTTTCTTTCACAGAGGTTTATCGTGTATATTTTGTTTTTTAATTAAAAAATATGTCCACTTAAAAAAAATGAATACCTGAAGTGATATTTGAAATAAAAGTTGTTTATATTTTCCCTCATGCATGTATTACTTCTACAAATTTGGGCCTAAGTTCTCACTGAAGCCTGAATATGTTATATGCTAGGATGTGTTACTCCCCAAGCAATCAGTAAATTGAGCCAACTTTTCTGTTTGAATATTTGCTTTCTAATTAGCCTGGTGGATATATTGTCAGCAACCTCCTGCCTCTCAGAAATGGCTTACTGAGTTTGTTTGGTTTTTATCTTAGAAGTTAAAAATTTCCAAAATTACTTAGGGATTAATTAGTTGGTTTTTTTTTAATTAAAACTTTGCTGTTGATTTTTGGGATAGTACGGGAGAGTTCTTAGCTGCTTGAGGCTATATCCAGAATGCAGATGGAATTAGATTTGCCCAGAGGAGTGCAATTTGGGTACCTATGTGTCTTTTTGATGGTTGGTTAGTTTATCAGCAATGAGACAAAAAAGAGGATGAAAACAAAATAGCCCTGCCAAGTCTTCTGCTTTACTTATTTTTATATCGAGACTAGATGTTTATTTGAATAATGTTTCTAGACATTTTCAAATGAACATAAAAGCATGTAACTCAGCAACAAATAGCAAATCCCTACATTGTGCTGAGGTAGGAAATAATCCCAAAATACACACACAATGTTACCAAGTCCAAGCTGGCTCTGCTTGCCACATGAAACGCCAGTGAATCTGAGGGAGCAGGTGTTCAGGCAGAGAATAGGATTTTATTTAGGAAGGAGGCTGACAGACAAGATGATAGACTAATGTCTCCAAATAACCATCTTGTCAGAGTCTGGATGTCAGTTTCTTGCATGGATCAAAGATAAGGGAGGTGAAACAAAGGAAAAAGGTCATTTAATCTTTCAAGTATCTCCTACTAGGTCATTTAATCTTTCAAGTATCTCCTAGAATGGCAAGCCTCTGGCAGGGGGCTATGTTAATTTCTTCGTTACTGTCATCTACAGGTGGATGAGATTCTGAACAAAGGCACTTTAGCTTAACAGTGAGACAGAGGGGCACGATTCTCTGAGGCAGGCCATTCAGTTCAGTTATGTTCAGTTCAGTTGCTCAGTTGTGTCCAAATCTTTGTGTCCCCATGGACTGGAGCACGTCAGGCTTCCCTGCCCATCACCACCTCCTTTAAATTGCTCAAACTATGTCTATTGAGTCGGTGATGCCATCAAACCATCTCATCTTCTGTCATCCCATTCTCCTCCTGCCGTCAATCTTTCCAGCATCAGGGTCTTCCAATAAGTCACTTCTTTGCATCAGGTGGCCAAAGTATTGGAGCTTCAGCTTTATCATCAGTCCTTCCAGTGACTATTCAAGATTGATTTCCCTTAGGATTGACTGGTTGGATCTCTTTGCAGTCCAAGGGACTCTCAAGAATCTTCTCCAACACCACAGTTCAAAAGCATCCATTCTTTGATGCTCAGCTTTCTTTATGGACCAACTCTTACATCCATACATGACTACTGGGAAAACCATAGCTTTGACTATATGGACCTTTGTTGGCAAAGTAATATTTCTGCTTTTTAACATTCTGTCTAGGTTGATCATAGCTTTTCTTCCAAGGAGCAAGTGTCTTTTAATTTCATAGCTGCAGTCAATATCTACAATGATTATGGAACCTGAGAAAATAAAGTTTGTCACTGTTTCCATTGTTTCCCCATCAATTTGCCATGAAGTGATGAGACCAGATGCCATGATCTCTGTTTTTTGAATGTTGAGTTCAAAAACATCAACAGAAAGTTGGATGAAAGCTTTACTTATTTACTTTGATGCCCAACCCATCAAACCAAGACCCAGATTACCCCACAGCCAATCCCTCCCATCAGGAAGCTCCCACAAACCTCTTATCTTTATCCATCAGAGGGCAGACAGAATGAAAATCACAATCACAAAAAACTAACCAAACTGATTGCATGAATCACAGCCTTGTCTAACTCAATGAAACTATGACCCATGCTGTGTAGGGCCACCCAAGATGGTGGAGAGTTCTGACAAAACGTGGTCCACTGGAGAAGGGAATGGCAAACCACTTCAGTATTCTTGCTTTGAGAACCCTCCATGAACATTATGAAAAGGCAAAAAGTTTTGACACTGAAAGATCAACTCCCCAGGTCGGTAGGTGCCCAATATGTTACTGGAGAAGAGTGGAGAAATAGCTTCAGAAAAATGAAGAGGCTGAGCCAAAGCAAAAACAATGCCCAATTGTGAATGTGACTGGTGATGGAAGTAAACTCTAATGCTGTAAAGAACAATATTGCATAGGAACCTGGAATGTTAGGTCCATGAATCAAGGTAAGTTAGAAGTGGTCAAACAGAAGATGGAAAGAGTGAACATCAACATTTTAGGAATCAGTGAATTAAAATGGACTGGAATGGGTGAATTTAATTCAAATGACCGTTACATCTCCTACTATGGGCAAAAATCCCTTAGAAGAATTGGAGTAGCCCTCATAGTCAATGAGTCCAAAATGCAGTACTTGGGTGCAATCTCAAAAACAACAGAGTGATCTCTGTTTGTTTCCAATTCAGACCATTCAGTATCACAGTAATCCAAGTCTGTGCCCCAACTACTAATGCTGAAGAGGCTGAAGTTGAACAGTTCTATGAAGACCTACAAGACCTTCTAGAACTAACACCAAAAAAAGTGTCCTTTTCATCATAGGGGTCTGGAATGCACAAGTAGGAAGTCAAGATACCTGGAGTAACAGTCAAATGTGGCCTTGGAGTTCAAAATGAAACAGGGTGAGAGAATGCACAGGTCATAGCAAACACCCTCTTCCAACAACACACGATATGACTCTACACATGGATATCACCAGATGGTCAGTACTGAAATGAGATTGATTGTATTCTTTGCAGTCCAAAAGAAGCTCTATACGGTCAGCAAAAACAAGATCAGGAGCTGACTGTGGCTCAGATCATGAACTCTTTATTGCAAAATTCAGACTTAAATTGAAAAAAGTAGGGAAAACCAGTAGACCACTCAGGTATAACCTAAATCAAGTCCCTTATGATTATACAGTGGCAGCACAACATTATGTATTATTACAATAACAAAGGTGAGCAAAGAAACAGATCTAGCACTGAAGAGTCGAAATAGACTCTTCCAGGTTAGGTTACAACAACACAGATGCAACTATCTCAGAGTTGAGGGCTGGCTAACAAGATACCTGGGATTGAATGTTATTTTTGTGGCTGTTTTAAACAGAACTGGATCAATGGACAGCATTTCAGGGAGGTGGCTTCCATCTCTGAGGAAGAGAATTTTCCCAACATGCAAAGATGTAGAGACAGGTAATGTGCATTGCTAGGACTTGGCCACTGGTGATTGGAAGTTTGTGTAATTCATTTGCTTATTTATTTGCAGTAAACTTCACTCTGAGTGGTTTCAGCTGTGTGTTTTGACAAATGTGGTATTGCTATGTTTGTTATTTTTTAGCCATTCTAACACTTATGCAGTGTAACCCCGCATTTCTCTAATGACTAATGACATGGAAATTGACTACCTTTTCAGGTCCTTATTTATTGTTCATAAATCTTTTTTGGTGGAGTTTCTATTCAAATGCTTTGCCCACTCTTTTATTGGGTGGTTTGCTTTCTTATCCTTGAGTTTTGAGAATTAACTATTCTGGATACTTTTTACAAGTCTTTTCTCAAATATGTCTATTACAAATATTTCTCCCAGTCTGATGTTTGCTTTATAATACTTTTAATGGAACACTTCATGAACCAAATTTTTCTTTCCTGTAAAGCCAAATTTTTTTTTCTTACATAGATAATGGTTTAATTGATATATCCAAGACAATTTTACCTATCCCAGAGTCACAAAGATTTTCTTCAATGTTTTCTACCAGAAGTTTTATAAATTTATAGTTAGGTTTGTGATCCAATTTTAGTTTTTTAATAGATTCAAAGTTTATTTTTTTAGCAAGTAGACTTTACATTTTGTAACACTATATTTTTTTCTAAATGTACCTTTTATTCTACTGACTTGTCTTTATACCTTTGTCAAAAATCAGCTGATTATATTTCTATGGGGCTGTTTCTGGATGCTCTACTCTGTTTCACTGAAATATATGTGTATTCCTTGATAATCCCCACTATTTTACTGCAGCTTCATAGCTCTTAAATCATGTAGTGTTAATCCTCTTTTCTGTTTGAATAAATTCTCGTGGTTGTCTTGTTTCAAAGGACAACCAGAAAAAAAGTCTCACATCTTATCTCTTTTAAAATCTTATTTTTTTTTCACTCCATATGTCTTCTAAGTCTACATATAAGATTAAATCATATTAGCTACTCTCATGTACATTTCAAGCACAGACATATACACATGCATGCACAAAACCCTAAAATGTAAATCTTTCTAAATATGAGAGGCATTTATTTTGTTTCTGTACAAAATTGAAACTGCTATTATTGCTGGTAGCCAGAGCTCTCCTGATTGGTGCTACAATACTTCAGTGTTCAACAATGAGCTCTACCATACTGAATTCTTGGCTCCTGGGTCACTGTGTTTTTCAGCAGCAGGCTGGCAAACAGCATGGAAGGGCACATATGTAAGGTGTTACTGGAAAGGCCTGAGAAATGTTCTGCCATTTGCTCCCCAATAGAGGACACTTAGTCATGTGACCATGCCTTACTGCACAGTAAACTGGTTAGAATGTATGTCTAGGAAAAGAGAAGGTGGATAGAATAGGTCTCTGTCAGAGCCACTGATGATTTCATAGTTGATTGTGAATATCAAATTTCCAGTAACCATATTTATAAATGCATAACATAATTTGGGGGGAGGTTTCTTTGTTTTTAAAAACAGCCTCGTGCAAACACACATGATTGTGTTAAAGTAGAGCTTCCACTTTTAACAATAAATTTTGAATAATGTTTGAAGCAATATCAACTTATGTTATGAGTTATCTATTTACACATAATATATACATATATGTGTATATGTATATACAAATATATGCATATATATAATTGAATATATATTTATTCAAAAAACTATGACCATGGCATCTGGTCCCATCACTTAATGGCAAGTAGGTGGGGAAACAGTGACAGACTTTGTTTTCTTGGGCTCCAAAATCACTGCAGATGGTGACTGCAGCCATGAAATTAAAAGACGCTTGCTCCTTGGAAGAAAAGCTATGACCAACCTAGACAGCATATTAAAAAGCAGAGACATTACTTTGCCGACAAGGGTCCACATAGTCAAAGCTATGGTTTTTCCAGTAGTCATGTATGGATGTGAGAGTTGGACCATAAAGAAAGCTGAGCGCCGAAGAATTGATGCTTTTGAACTGTGGTGTTGGAGAAGACTCTTGAGAGTCCCTTTGACTGTAAGTAAATCAAACCAGTCAATCCTAAGGGAAATCAATCCTGAATATTCATTGGAAGGACTGATGCTGAAGATGAAGCTCCAATACTTTGGCCACCTGATGCAAAAGCTGACTCATTGGAAAAGACCCTGATGCTGGGAAAGATTGAAGGCAGGAGGAGAAGGGGACAATAGAAGTTGAGATGGTTGAATGGCATCAACAACTCAATGGACATTAGTTGAGTAAGCTCCAGGAGCTGGTGATGGACAGGGAAGCCTGGTGTGTTGCAGTCCATGGAGTCTGCACAGCTGAGCGACTGGACTGAACTGAACTGATACTTTTACATACTTAGGTGTTGCCTTTCTTATATGAAAATTCTTAAATTTTTCTTCATAATTGCATAGTTTTAAAACTAACATAGAATGATTGCCTGTTTCATACATTTAAACATTTTTTCTCATATGTGAGGATATAAAACATATACATACACATCTGATATATGCTTCAATATGTCATATATGAAAGAACTAGAGAAAGTACCAAAGATAAGAATGAGTGGACGTATGACTTAGTGATGAAATTTATTAAATTATTAATAGAACAAATGATCTCAAAACAAAGACTTGAATAGTCAGATATCCTAAATAACTGAGCTATTACTAATATTGCTATAATATAAATTAATCATAAACTTATGCCTAGTAGAACCAAGTGATTATTTTCTGAATCATAAATCAGATGAAGTATTTGGCCTCTAACATGAGCCTATCATATTTGGATGCAGTGCTATTAGGAAAAAATAAAATAGCATCATTTTCAAATTATACATCATGCAGGATTGGATTTTAATGTGCTTTAGAATACTTAAACATGATCCCAAATACAGCAATCCTACGGGAAAAATGTTATGTTAACAGGCATCCTATTTGTGTTACATAATAAAATCACATTTACATTGAAATTTGGATTTTATTATGTTGGTGTTTTATTTACACTTTTGAGTTGTAACATTAATTACACTAGGTTAAATTAAATCTAGCCTAATTTCATTTTTCACAAACTTTGCTTTTATACATATTTGCATAATTTCCAGTAAACAGTAATCACAGTAATTCGACTCCCTGTAACCTCCTCTAACCATGTCATTCATAATTGCAGAAAATAGAAATTAACCTTTCTGAAAGTTCAATAGCATAGTACTATTTGCTGTCAGGGAAAAGGCAGCAGGTGTGGCAGTGGGCTGCAGTCATTTGTCAACTTAGGTAAACTTCGATGGTGGCATCTACATGAAAATTATGCTAATGCAAAAGTAATGCTTCTCAATGCTGTTATTAACACTCTGCACCAGCAGAATGATAATGAAACTCAAAGCACTTCTGAATTTTCAAGTTATTTTTTTCCCAATAGTGGAGTGTTCCTTAGATTCTTTTTTTAGATGCTTTGCATATGGAAATAAACACACTGAAGGTGCTTAATAAATTATAAAGTGATTGAATGCAACCTAAAGATCAGTCACATTTAAGTAATATTAATGTAATCTTTCACATGATTAGTTTATCAATTTTTTATAAATGTAACAGTTTTCAGTATTTATGTTACTTAGAGGTTTAATAGCACATTAGGATCACTTCTTTTCTTTACATACCCATTTATGTTTCTCAGTAAGTGACATGTCAAAAATATTGTCTTCTTTCCTGTGATTCAAATTTACAGCCTGTGTTTGAGCCCTAAAATTGCCCTAGCAATGTGAATTTCAAAAAGTAAGTTAGTTTCTCTTGATGTTTGATTTCTTTATGTGTTAAAAAAAGAAGAAAATAGTAACCACTCTTGATTTATTTAGATTGTTATTGTGAGGTCAGAGATACAGCAGTGAGCAGTCCCTGCCCAGGAATTAAACCTGGGTAGCCTCGGTGAAAACCAGGACTCCCAACTTTTAGACCCACCAATGGACTAGAGGCTAGAAGCAGAAGGGCCTTGACTCTTATCCCAGTGAAAGCAGGAATGTTTCAAGAAAGCAAAAGCTGTAAAAACAGGTACAAAGTTTATTATTAGAGCAAGTGAGAGAGCAAGTGAGAGAGCACACAGAGAAACAATTTATTTAATGTACCCCAGTGTTCATTGCAGCACTATTTACAATAGCTAGGACATGGAGGCAACCTAGATGTCCATTGACAGATGAATGGATAAAGAAGTATGGTACATATATATAATGGAGTATTACTCAACCATAAAAAAGAACAAATTAAGTCAGTTCTAGTTAGGTGGATAAACCTAGAGCCTGTTATACAGAGTGAAGTAGATTAGAAAGAGAAAAACAAATATCATATATTAACACATATATGTGAAATCTAGAAAAGTGGTATTGATGAACCTACTTGCAGGGAAGGAATGGAGTTGCAGACATAGAGAACAGACTTGTGGACACAGTGGGGAAGGAGAGAGTAGGGCAAATGGAGAAATTAGCATCACCATATATACACTATCATTTGTAAATGGAGAGCTGGTGAGAAGTTGCTGTATACCATAGGGAGCCCAGTCCAGTGCTCTGTGATGCTTTGAGGAGTGGAATGGAAGGAGGGAGGGAGGCTCAAGAAGAAGGGGATATGAGTGTAATTGTGGCTGATTTACTTTGTTGTTGGCAGAAACCAACACAGCATTGTAAAAATTAAAAAACAAAAACTTAAAAAAATCAGCTTATATTAAAAAAGAAAAAGACTGAAGCAAGGCAGAAATACACACCTGGAGAGAAAGGATGTGAACATCTTCTCTAATGAGAAGGAACATTTATTTTTTCACACCTACCTGACTGATCCTAGGATCTTCCCCAAGATGCCTATGCAACTTTTTGCTAAGATGGATCCCACCACAGAGGCCTGTGGGAATATGTCCACACTTATTATGGGATGGTGCCCCCTCCCTTTTTGACCTTCAAGGAGCCTTCCTACACAAGTGCAGAAGAGAAGTCTTCCTTGACCTCAGGAGGAGGCACCTTATCTCTTCACTTCAGCAGAGCTCAGCTTCTGCCACTAGATTTGTCCTTGGAGTGTCTGAGTCAGAACAAAGCTTCAATCTTACTCAATTTGACAAACACCAGCTGTCCAGCCCAGAGGCCAATCTATCTCCTACCTCAATTGTAAGGGTAGATGATGCTATGTAAATAAAATCACTTTGTAGCTTTTAAAGCACCACATGTCATTAAAGTACGTGTGTTACTTACTATTGCCTGACAGCATTTAAAATCTTCAGTGTTAGGAGAAAATAGGCAACCTATCATTTGAAGAATCAAAATAGTGAAGTCTTAATTGGTTTTGGATTTCCCTGGTGGCTCAGATGGTAAAGCATCTGCCTACAGTGCAGGAGACCCGGCTTCGATCCCTGGGTCGGGAAGATCCTCTGGAGAAGAAGGAAATGGCAATCCACTCCAGTACTCTTGCCTGGAGAAGTCCATGGATGCAGGAGCCTGGTGGACTACAGTCCATGGGGTCGCGAAGAGTCAGACACAACTGAGCGATTTCAGTTAATTGATTTTGCATTTTTCTGGCTAGATCTGAAACTTAAAGGATATTAAGTATCAGAATAATATGGTTAAATGCAGAAGCCTCCTGTCTACCACATTTTCTTGGCAAGAGATCAGACTATGGATAACAGAATTAAATGTCTGAGACAGGCATATGAGCTCTACCATGAGAAAGCTAAAGAACAGGTATGTGTCTTCCTCCATCATAGAGCTAAAAATGGAGAGAGCTGGGATTCCCACACTGACTGCTTGACTGCCCGAGGCCATGTTCACAATTTCTAAGCAGTTGGGGCATAACTTAACATCCATGAATCCATTAAATTTTATTCCACAAAATTCCTGTGGTAAAATGAAGATGGCCACAATGTCTTTGCAACTCTGTTGAAAGGGGGATTCTGATTCTTCTGTTGAATCTGTACAGGTTTATTAGCTCATTTGTCTTACAAAATTAAGCAGTAGTCCAGATTTGGTCTGCAGAACATACTTTTTGACCCCTAATTAAGGAGTAAATTGGATTTTGCCTGGAAGTAAAAACTGAGAGGTTCTGTATGCTATAGCAATTTTTACTTCAGCCTTAGAGAATCCCAAGAAGTACTTTGCATTTTCCAAGTGACCTTTAAGAGACTCCTAGTTTTTTGCTACTTTAGGAACATACACTAAAACCCCTACCATGGGTTATATTCAATGCTTGTTCACAGACCTCAGACAAACAGGCATAAGATTTCCTAAGTTGCAAACATTGTGTTTTTTACATTTTTACATTTTACATTTTTACTGAGGCATACAACCCAGTCATTTGTATTTCTACTAAAATATAATAATGTTAGAAAGAAAGGAACCAATTAAGCTTAGATGACACAAATAGAAAAGTGAAATAAGAAGTGAGAAAAAGACAAGAATAAAGGATGATTCAGACCTCATCAACCGGGTGAATTGTGGTGTCGCTTAGAGCTAGAGAATACCAATGTGATGATTTGTAAACACAGCCAGTCTTTCATTTCTCCCCTCAAGGGTTGGAATCTGCCACCCAGTTCTTAGGTCTTGGTTGACCATGTGACTTGTTTGTTAGCCAATGAAACATTAGCCAGTGTCACACCACAGAGACCTGAAAATTACTTGCTCGTTTTACTTTTCTCCCTTAAGAACTTAAATTGCTACCATCCTGAGAACAATTCCAGAATAACCTGTACACATGGAGAGAGGACCAAGTTGATAACACTTCCAGCCAAAGCCTGTATGAAACACCCATGGCCCTGACCTTCCAGCTGACAGATACATGAACCAATAAGCACAGACCAGAACTATCTAGTTGGATCAAAATCAATTGCAAAACTGCAGAGCTGTGAGCTAAATGAATAGTTGTTGTTTTAAACCACAGTCATTTGGGATTTATATTAGTTATCTCTTGCAACAGAGTGCAACAACACTTAGATTGCTTATTTCAGTTTTCACGGCTCAGGAGTCAGAGCATGGCTTATCTGGGTCCTCTGTTAGGGGTCCCTCAAGGTTGATATTGCATCAATAAGGCTGTGACTTTATCTAGAAGCTGGATTGGACCCAGCAATCCCACTACTGGGCATATACCCTGAAAGAAACATAATTCAAGAAGACACATGCATCCAAAAGTTCACGGCAGCACTCTTGACAATAGCCATACACGGAAGCAACCTAAATGCCCATCAACAGAGGGATGGATAAAGAAGATGTGGTACACATATACAATAGAAGATTACTCAACCATAGAAAGGAACACAATGGAGTCATTTATAGAGAAGTGGATGGACCTCGAGACTGTTACACAGAGTAAAGTAAGTCAGAGGAGACAAATGTACTTTCAGACACGCTCAGGTTGTTGGCAGAATTTGTTTCTTCATGGGTGCAAGACAGAGGGCTCAGCTTCTTGCCCACTTTCGGCTGGAGGTTGCCCTCCACCACCAGAGGTTTCTCACACTCCTTGCCATGTGGGCTTTGCTATTGTGGCTACTTCCTTACTCAGCCAGCAAGGGGCATCTCTAGAGCAAATCTGCCAGCAAGACCAAGTCCTCCATAGGTAATATCATCAAGAAAGTGACATCCCATCACCCTGGCCACATTCTATTGGTTAGGAGCAAGACACAGACCCTACCTACATTCAGGGAGGAATATTATATTAATAAAAAGTCTCGAACACCCTGGAGTCTGTCCACCACAAGGTCATTTGTTGCACAGGAGAAGTTAACCGATACAACCAGATAAGAGGCATGTAGTTTTCTGAAGACATTATGATTTTGTACTTAAAAGGGTAGATTCTGTAGCTAGACTGCCTGATTTTGTATCCTACATCTGACACTTAGCTGTGTGGCATGAGGCAACCATCTCACTTCATTCCTAACTACATAAACAATTTCTATTTTAATAGCGTTTGTAGATTTTTTTATTTATTTTTTACTGAAGGATAATTACTTTACAGTAGATATTTTTACCTATGGGAATTCTTATTAATAACAACCAAACAAGTCACAATCATACTGATATATTTTACTCATACCATAAAAAGAAAACTGACACAAGATGTTGTATCTATCATAGCTTTGTACTCACCTACAACTTCCCAGTAAGTGGGGGTAGAAAATCTGTCAGCAACAGCTCTGTGAAAGACAGCACAATGCAGTTATGCTTCAGGCAGCTTTTAGTGACATAAATATTGAAACTGTTGAAACATTAATTTGCATTTGGGATTCACGCTGCAGTGCTTTTACTGTGTTGTGTAATTGGCTAGGACTTCCCACCTGTTTTTCCACCAAACTGAAAGTAGGAAACTACTGGAATTTATGTAGGCTTTTACCTAAACTTTCTCTTTTGTAACATCTAAAAAGGCAGGATGGAACAGCTAAGAGAATAAACATTTGAATGTTAGCAAAGTAATTCCTTCAAACTTTATTCCTCTGTTTAAAAAGGAAAGTATTGTCTATACGGGGTTTCTCAGGTGGCTCAGTGATAAAGAACTGGCCTGTCAGTGTAGGAGACACAGGTTCCACCTCCTGGGATGGGAATATCCACTGAAGGAGGAAATGGGTCTATATACACTCACCTATTGTATGTATTATTTGCCCATATGATTTTCAATATATATTACCAACATGATTGGCAAGTGATATTGCAATTTAGACTGAGCACTAAGTGGCATACATTAAAATAACATAAAAATAAGACATTTTGTTTCTGCATTTTTAATTTTAAACTTTTGTGTAACTCAAGACTGCATTAAAATAAACCTGACATTTTACAGCTTTAGAGGATTAATTCACTCATCACCTATGAACAAAAACTGGAAGCACATAACTAGATTCTTTAAAATTAATTTTTACTGGTGCATAGTTGCTTTACAATGATGTGTTGGTTTCTACTGTGCAGCAAATTGAATCACCTCTACACATACATATATCCCCTCTTTTTTGGATTTCCTTCCCATGTAGGTCACCACAGAACACTGAGTACAGTTCCCTGTGCTATACAGTAGGTTCTCACTAGTGAGCTATTTTATACATAATAGTGTATATATGTCAGTCCCAATCTCCCAGTCCATCCCAACTTTTCCGCCTTGACATCCATGTGTCCCTTGTCTATGTCTGTGTCTCTATTTCTGCTTTGCAATTAAGATCACTTACACTATTTTTTTCTGGGCTTCCCAGATGGCTCAGTGGTAAAGAATTTGCCTGCCAATGAAGAAGACAAAGGCTCAATCCCTGGGTGGGGAATATTCTCTGGAGGAAGGCATGGCAACACACTCCAATATCCTTGTCTGGAAAATTCCATGGACAGAGGAGCCTGACAGGGGTTACAATCCATAGGGTCACACAATCTATAGGGTCACAAAGAATCAGACATGACTGAGCATACACACACACACACACACACACACACACACTATATTTTCTAGATTACATATATATATATAAACAAATATTTGTTTTTCTTACTTCACTCTGTGTGACAGTCTCTAGGTCTATCTACAGCTAATTTGTTAATGGCAAGTGTGTGGCATCATAACTTTAGAAATCACCGATCTCTTGTTCATTTTTGTATGTGGAAATCTTACATAATTCTTGATCTTGTATGAAACAAAGAAGTTTTTCTATATTATCTTATGCTACTTGCTGATACACAAAAATCACTCTGTACTCATTACCCTGTACTCTTAATCGTTCATTGCCATTACCTAGAATACATGTTAATAGAAAAAGAAGGTCTCTTATGAAGAATATCTGATATTTAGCTTTTATTTAATCTGAGGAAAAAATTAAGCCACCTTCTTTAAGCCATTTAGGCCTTTGCAAACTTGTGAGTCATAAAAAACAACTTGTAGAGTCATTAGGATGCTAAGATGGAAGAAAGAAGCCGTGAGTGTTAAGCATAATGATGTGCACCTGCTTTCAGTCAGCCTTTCTGCCGGCACATCTACCATTTTGGAATACAAATTCTCCTTCTTGCACAGATGGAATACAGTGCTACTTTCCAGATAGTGGAAAGTCATTAAGGGCACACAAATAGACCGCATGGGATTGTGGAAGATTGAACTATGAAATTTACTAAGGGGTGGGATTGTTTAAAAAAGGTTTTAATTGTTTAGAAGGCCTTTTTTTAAATCGGAGAAGGCAATGGCACCCCACTCCAGTACTCTTGCCTGGAAAATCCCGTGGACGGAGGAGCCTGGTAGGCTATAGTCCATGGGGTCGCTAAGAGTCGGACACGACTGAGCGACTTCACTTTAACTTTTCCCTTTCATGCACTGGAGAAGGAAATGGCAACCCACTCCAGTATTCTTGCCTGGAGAATCCTAGGGACGGCGGAGCCTGGTGGGCTGCCGTCTATAGGGTCGCACAGAGTCGTGTCCGATAGCCTAAAGTAAAAGCAGAAAGAATCATTTCATTGCCTGCCCAGGATTGATTTACACAGTCTATAAATACAAGAGTGATTATCATGTAATGTGGGAGTTATTGCTTCTGCCCTAAAATAAGCCTCCTTGTATGTCTCCAAAGGTGGACATTCTGCTACCAGGGGAACAGACTTGACTTTCCACTTATCTTATAATGACTTCCTGCAAGCAAAAACCTTGAGCTAAAATCCTACTGACATCTGATGGTTGGTATGAGTCTAATTTAGAGGCTCAGTCCTAGGTAATTATTCATTTTTTTTGTCGGCAGTAGGATTGTGTAGATCACAATGTTTTGCAACATGTAAGCTATAATAAATAAAGGAATAACAAAACTCTTTTCCTAAATACTCAGTTACATAGAACACCTGCAAGACAACCCAGAGAGCTTATACTGTTTATTGCAGAACACTGCCTAGAGTTCACACTTATCATTAGCAAATGGAAGGCAAAGAAACTGCTAGCTTTTCCATCTTACATCAGGTTGGATATTTTAATAATCAAGGAAATATTCACATTGTCATTTATGCTGTTATTTAAGTCACCCTGGGGGTATTTGTTTTTATCCTTAGTAATAATATTTTTTTAAGGGAATATGACTTCACTGAAAAACAATAGCTTTTGGCTTAAAAAAATATGGATTTAAGCCTAAACCTGATCTTGGAGATAGTAGGAAAAACTCTTAGACATTCTCAAACTCTTTATTCCTATTTTGCATGGAAATAACAATATTTATCTCATAAGGACATTCAGTCATTCAGTCGTGTCCAACTCTTTGTGATCTCATGGACTGCAGCACGCCAGGCTTCCCTGTCCATCACCAACTCCGAGAGTTTGCTCAAACTCCTTTCCATTGAGTCAGTGATTCCATCCAACCATCTCATCCTCTGTCAACCCCTTCTCTTCCTGCCTTCAATCTTTCCCAGTGTCAGGGCCTTTTCCAATGAGTCAGTTCTTCGCATCATGTGGCGAAATTATTGGAGCTTCAGCTTCAACATCAATCCTTTCAATGGGTATTCAGGACTGATTTCCTTTAGAATTGACAAGTTTGATCTCCTTGCAGTCCAAGGGACTCTCAAGAGTCTTCTCCAACACCACATTTAGAAAGCATCAATTCTTCAGCACTCAGCTTTCTTATGGTCCAACTCTCACATTCATACATGACTACTGGGAAGACCATAGCTTTGACTAGACAGAACTTTGTCGGCAAAGAAATGTCTCTGCTTTTTAATATGGTTTCTAATAAGCTTTGGTCATAGTTTTTCTTTCAAGGAGCAAGTGTCTTTTAATTTCATGGCTATAGTCACCATCTGCAGTGATTTTGGAGCCCAAGAAAATAAAATCTGACACTGTTTCCACTGTTTCCCCATCTATTTACCATGAAGTGACGGGAACAGCTGCCGTGATATTAGTTTTCTGAATGTTGAGCTTTAAGCCACCTTTTTAACTCTCCTCTTTCAGTTTCATCAAGAGGCTCTTTAGTTCCTGTTTGGTTTCTGCCATAAGGTTGCTGTCATCTGCATATCTGAGGTTATTGATATTTCTCACAGCAATCTTGATTCCAGCTTGTGTTTCATCCAGCCCAACATTTTGCATGATATGCTCTGCATAAAATTAAATAAGCAGGGTGACAATATATAGCCTTTTTATACTTCCCAATTTTGAACCAGTCCATTATTCCATGTCTGGTTCTAAAAGTTGCTTCTTGAACTTCATACAGCTTTCTCAGGAGAGAGGTAAGGTGGCCTGGTATGCCCATCTCTTGAAGAATTTTCCATGGTTTGTAGTGATCCACACAGTCAAAAGCTTTAGCGTAGTCAGTAAAGTCATAAGGGCATCAGTACAGTTCAGTTCAGTCGCTCAGTCGTGTACGACTCTTTACGACTCCATGAATTGCAGCACATCAGGCCTCCCTGTCCAACACCAACTCCAAGAGTTTACCCAAACTCATGTCCATCGAGTCGGTGATGCCATCCAGCCATCTCATCCTCTGTCGTCCGCTTCTCCTCCTGCCCCCAATCCATCCCAACATCAGAGTCTTTTCCAATGAGTCAACTCTTCGCATGAGGTGGCCAAAGTATTGGAGTTTCAGCTTCAACATCAGTCTTTCCAATGAACACCCAGGATTGATTTCCTTAGGATGGACTGGTTGGCTCTCCTTGCAGTCCAAGGGACTCTCAAGAGTCTTCTCCAACACCACAGGTCAAAAGCATCAATTCGTCGGCGCTCAGCTTTCTTCACCGACCAAATCTCACATCCATACATGACTACTGAAAAAACCATACCCTTGACTAGACGGACCTTTGTTGGCAAAGTAATGTCTCTGCTTTTTAGTATGCTGTCTAGGTTGGGCATAGCTTTTCTTCCAAGAAGCAAGCATCTTTTAATTTCATGGCTGCAGTCACCATCTGCAGCGATTTTGGAGCCCAAAAAAATAAAGTTTGACACAGTTGCCACTGTTTCACCATATATTTGCCATGAAGTGATGGGACCAGATGCCATGATCTTAGTTTTCTGAACGTTGAGCCTTAAGCCAACGTTTTCACTCTCCTCTTTCACTTTCATCAAGAAGCTTTTTAGTTCTTCAATTTCTGCCATAAGGGTGGTGTCATCTGCATATCTGAGGTTATTGATATTTCTCACAGCAATCTTGATTCCAGCTTGTGCTTCCTCCAGCCCAGTGTTTCTCATGATGTACTCTGCATATAAGTTAAATAAGCAGGGTGACAATATACAGACTTGACACACTCCTTTTCCTATTTGGAACCAGTCTGTTGTTCCATGTTCAGTTCTAACTGTTGCTTCCTGACCTGCATACAGATTTCTCAAGAGGCAGGTCAGATGGTCTGGTATTCCCTACTCTTTCAGAATTTTCCACAGTTTATTGTGATCCACACAGTCAAAGGCTTTGGTATAGTCAATAAAGGAGAAATAGATGTTTTTCTGGAATCTCTTGCTTTTTCAATGATCCAGCAGATGTTGGCAATTTGATCTCTGGTTCCTCTGCCTTTTCTAAAACCAGCTTGAACATCTGGAAGTTCACAGTTCATGTATTGCTGAAGCCTGGCTTGGAGAATTTTAAGCATTTCTTTACTAGTGTGTGAGATGAGTGTAATTGTGCAGTACTTTGAGCATTCTTTGGCATTGCCTTTCTTTGGGATTGGAATGAAAACTGACCTTTTCCAGTCTTGTGGCCACTGCTGAGTTTTCCAGATTTGCTGACACATTGAGTGTGGCAGTTTCACAGCATCATCTTTCAGGATTTGAAATAGCTCAACTGGAATTCCATCACCTCCACTAGCTTTGTTCGTAGTGATGCTTTCTAAGGCCCACTTGACTTCACCTTCCAGGATGTCTGACTCTAGGTGAGTGCTCACACCATCGTGATTTTCTAGTTCGTGAAGATCTTTTTTGTATAGTTCTTCTGTGTATTCTTTCCATCTCTTCTTAATATCTTCTGCTTCTGTTAGGTCCATACCACTTCTGTCCTTTATCGAGCCCATCTTTGCATGAAATGTTTCCTTGGTATCTCTAATTTTCTTGAAGAGATCTCTAGTCTTTCCCATTCTGTTGTTTTCCTCTATTTCTTTTCACTGATCACTGAGGAAGGCTTTCTTATCTCTCCTCGCTATTCTTTGGAACTCTGCATTCAAATGGGAATATCTTTCCTTTTCTCGTTTGCTTTTCACTTCTCTTCTTTTCACAGCTATTTGTAAGGCCTCCTCAAACAGCCATTTTGCTTTTTTGCATTTCTTTTCTATGGGTATGGTCTTGATCACAGTCTCTTGTACAATGTCACGAACCTCCGTCCATGGTTCATCAGGCATCCTGTCTATCAGATCTAGTGCTTTAAATCTATTTCTCACTTCCACTGTGTAATCACAAGGGATTTGATTAAGGTCATACCTGAATGGTCCAGTGGTTTTCTTTACTTTCTTCAATTTTTGTCTAAATTTGGCAATAAAGAGTTCATGATCTGTGCCACAGTCAGCTCCTGGTCTTGTTTTTGCTGACTGTATAGAGCTTCTCCATCATAGGCTGAAAAGAATATAATCAATCTGATTTTGGTGTTGACCATCTGGTGATGTCCATGTGTAGAGTCTTCTCTTGTGTTGTTTGAAGAGGGTGTCTGCTATGACCAGTGCATTCTCTTGGCAAAATTGTATTAGCCTTTGCCCTGCTTCATTCTGTACTCCAAGGCCAAATTTGCCTGTTAACCAGGTGTTTCTTGACTTGCTACTTTAGCATTCCAGCTCCTATAATGAAAAGGACATCTTTTTTGGGTGTTAGTTCTAAAAGGCCTTGTAGGTCTTCATAGAACCGTTCAACTTCAGCTTCTTCAGCATTACTGATTGGGGCATAGGCTTGGATTACTGATATTGAATGGTTTGCCTTGGAAATGAACAGAGATCATTCTGTCATTTTTGAGATTGCATCCAAGTACTGCATTTCAGACTCTTTTGTTGACCATGATGGCTTCTCCATTTCTTCTAAGGAATTCCTGCCCACAGTAGTAGATATAATGATCATCTGAATTAAATTCACCCATTCCTGTCCATCTTCATTCACTGATTCCTAGAATGTTGACGTTCACTCGCCATCTCCTGTTTGACCACTTCCAATTTGCCTTGATTCATGGACCTAACATTCCAGGTTCCTATGCAGTGTTGCTCTTTACAGCATCGGACCTTGCTTCTATCACCAGTCACATCCAAACTGGGTATCGTTTTTGCTTTGGCTCCATCCCTTCTTTCTTTCTGGAGTTATTTATCCACTGATATCCAGTAACATATTGGGCACCTACTGACCTAGGGAGTTCCTCTATCAGTATCCTATCCTTTTGCCTTTTCATACTGTTCATGGGGTTCTCAAGGGAACAATACTGAAGTGGTTTGCCATTCCCTTCTCCAGTGGACCACATTCTGTCAGACCTCTCCATCATGACCCATCCGTCTTGGGTGGCCCCACATGGCATGGCTTAGTTTCATTGAGTTAGACAGTGCTGTGGTCCATATGATCAGATCGACTAGTTTTCTGTGATCATGGTTTCATTGTGTCTGCCCTCTAATCCCCTCTTGCAACACCTACCGTCTTACTTGGGTTTCTCTTACCTTGGATGTGGGGTATCTCTTCACGGCTGCTCCAGCAAAGCGCAGCCACCGTTCCTGACCTTGAGCGTGTAGTAGCTCCTCTCGGCCCTCCTGTACCCAGGCAGCCGCCACTCCTTGGATGTGAGGTTGCTCCTCTCGGCCACTGCCCCTGACTACTGACTTGGGGTAGCTCCTCTCCGCCACATCACTATGTTAATAATGCTTTATTTAATCTCTAAGCTCTTCCACTACTTCATTTGAAGCATTTAAGTTTAAGTATAAATTGATGCTGACTGGGTGATGTTTTGCATTGAAGGACAAGTCTAATCAGTTCAGCTTAATGATAGGGAGATAGTGAGCCAACTGCATAATAAAACTTAGTCTGGCATTTACCAAAGTGAGAAAGATACAAATGGGGCCCATGTTTACTGGGTGCTAAAGAATGTCCCCAGGATATCAGGACCTAATTCCTACAATCTATGATTATCACCTTATATGACAAAAAGGTGTGATGGTTTGTAAGGATTTTGAGATGGGACATTATGCTGGATGATTCATTGCCCTAAATGCAGTCGCACATGTTCTTATAAGAAAGTAGTAGAGAGATGGTGAACATAGAAGAGGAAAAAACACACAGAAAGACAGTGTCCATGGAAACAGGTGTGGGGGTGAGAAAGATGTAAGTCACAGAAGCTGGCAGCCCCTAGAAGCTGAAAGAGGAAGCCTATTCTCCCTTGGAGCTTCCTGAGAGAGCACCGCCCTGCTGACACTGGATTTCCAAGTGATGATGCTGAATTCGAACATCCTACACTCAGTGCTGTGAGAGAGTGTTTTTCTTTTGTTTTACATCAAGTCGTGGTCATTCATTACAACGGTCTCCATGACTAGCACAGCACTCTTGATTGTTCACAGATTAGTGGGACTGACCCCCAAACAATCCCTGGTGCAGGAGGAGAAAAACACCAGACCCGTGTCCCGTGAGCTGGAAGACCAGGATAGAGGCACCATGCATGTGACATCTGAGGGGCATCGAGGTTTCAGAGTGTTCACAGGAGTGACATAGAGTGGGAAAGGGGTGTTCCAAGTGTATCACATACACAAGGTGGAAAAAGATGATTAAAATGTCAGATAAGCACTTGTGTTAGTCACTCAGTCGTGTCCGACCCTTTGAGACCCCATGGATTATGTCCTACCAAGCAAGAATACTGGAGTAGCCAGTTTCTCCAGGGGATCTTCCCGACCCAGGGATTGAACCTAGGTCTCAGTTGGTATTGATTGATTTCCCAAACACTCGTTAGTGAAAAGAAATTAGAGAAGCCTCAAAGCTACATTAATTTTAGATATATTAATTAACAGTAGATTTTTTTTAAATGGTATAACTATGTGGTGAGTATGAATGAGTCATCATATTAAATTAATTGTTGGGTTCATTGTATCTACTTAATTGCTTTTTGTACAGTCCATGTGTTTCCCTGCTGGCTCAGCGGTAAAGAATCCGCCTGTAATGAAAAGCAGAAAGCACTTGTTCTAAGATCAGGACCTAAAGAAGGAAGCTCACTGTCATTATTTTTATTCCACACAATTATTATGGAAGTTCTAGCCATGGAAATCATAGAAGAAAAAAAAAAGGAATCCAAATTGGAAAAGAAGTAAAACTGTCACTGTTTGCAGGTGACATGATTCTATACATAGAAAATTCTAAAGATGCCACCAGAAAACTATTAAAGCTCATCAATGCATTCAGCAAAATTTCAGAATACAAACTTAATACACAGTAACTGATAGAATAAGCAACTGACCTTGGAAGTTAAAATTGTTGCCTAATAGAAGCTATGGGTAAGATATTTTGAAAAATTTTAAAATGTATTTTTCGTGTACTCCAAAAGTATTAAGTAGAAAAGTTTGTATTTATTGGTTTTGGCTAATAATAATTGCTTTACCCATATGGAAAAGAATTTTAAAGTCCTCAGTCAACAAAAAAGTGTGCAGTTTTTCAGTTTAAGATATTTTTATAACTATATAACTATATTCTTATACCAGCTTTAAAAATATTGAAATTAGATTAGCAATTACTATATTAGAGATTTTATACTTTTTAAGACATGACATATTTTTCAAATATTTATCATATTATTCTATAATCATATTAATATGTAAGAGTACCCATAAAGTAAATCAAGTATAAGTTAGGATCAGAAACTATCTTCAGATTTAACTATCCAAAAGGCTATTATAAGCAACTTTGTAGTGACAGTGAAATTTAGATTAGTGGTTTTAACAGTGTACTTTAAGTATAAATATTAAAGGATAATGTGTAATATTAGGCATAAAGATTTTACAATTGTAACAGCATCTGTGGGAGACAAATGAGTCACCTTCTTTGAAGTCCACTTTGAGAGAAATTTGCATATACATTGCATATACAATGTTTCCTTGAAGCCAAGAACTGCCTACCTTTCTATGTACTCTCAGGGTTTAGCATATTCTCTATTATGTCAAATTTGCTGAAAAAATATTTAAGAAAAGAATAAATGAACATTATGAAGTTACTTGCTAGTCAGTTTTCCCTAACACAGAATCTGTTTTCCATGGAGTTGCCTTTCCAGTGAGAAGGAAAGCAAGATTTGACAGATTGGTTTGCTCTGCAATATCATATTCATAATTATAGGGTGAGGTTTCATGATAATACCATGAAATGAAAAAATTCTGGTCACAATGTCTGCTAAGTTTTTTCTTCTAAGCATTTTCCATAAATTAGGAGAAATGCATGAGTGTTCAGGGTTTTAAAAAGGTTCCTGTTGCTACAGGAATTAAGTATAATTTACATATTAATTGTAATTTAGATATTACAATCAAGTTTGGTTGACCTTTGCCTTTTTATAAACATTTGCTTTCACCTATGGACTTAAAAATATTATTAAAAGTTTGCCTAAGCCTTTAACCTTATGTTCATTAAACTGAGAATTTATGCACCAAAGATGGCTAGTAGGTGAGGAAAACGTCCTGTTACCACATCAATTCCTTAATATAATACCTATATTATCTTTCCCTATTTCGACTCAAAGTAACTTTCCATTTTCTTTTTGGCATCATAGCAGTCAATTGTTTGGGTTATTTAGAGGAATGATCATATTGCTTTTAAATTGTATTGAAGGTAAATATTGATATTATCTGAGACTGTTGAGAGGAAGAAATTTCACCCTCTACCCCCTTGAGTCCTGTTGGCTGGACAAGAAATAAAATTGACACAAGACAGATTAACAGGAGAAAAAGAAATACATTTTACTCATGTCCACAGAAGTCTCATAGAAAGAGGGCCTAAGAAGTGGTTATAATAGCTTATACAATATTAAACAAAGAAACAATATATTTGTAAGAATCAACAGGACAAAGAAACTTAATTGTTGGATGTTTAATTAATGAACATAAGGGAGTATGGGGCTGGAGTGGTAAATTCACCTCACATGGTTTGTTTTCATGGGCTCCTTAGCCCTGAATTTCCTGTCTTTCATGATAAGGATGTCCTCTTACTTCCAGATACAGAAAGTCTACTTTTCACATGAGAGATTTATTTCCTGCCTTCAAGGACACAGAAATGAAGGTCAAGATGTCCCTCTTGCTTTGGCCATTTCTTAAATAACTTTAAAGTAATCAATATGTCACTGAAGCACATTTTGGGGTGGCCAACCCAGGCCTAAACACTGCCTTTTTTTTTAAACAAGTATGCAATAGACAGCTA
The DNA here is from genome assembly GCF_054371585.1 of Giraffa tippelskirchi. Lineage (NCBI taxonomy): Eukaryota > Metazoa > Chordata > Mammalia > Artiodactyla > Giraffidae > Giraffa > Giraffa tippelskirchi. Next base: position 69,152,697 of record NC_137279.1, read on the forward strand.
GATTTTGACTCTCGGAATCTGAATTCCTGGAAGTGGGACTTAGAAATTAACTTTGGACTGAGAGACTGTCATACAGAGTGAAGTAAGTCAGAAAGAAAAAAATGAACATCATATATTAAGGCACATATATAGAATCTAGAAAAATGGTACAGATGAGCCTATTTGCAGGGCAGGAATAGAGGTGTAGATGTAGAGAATGGATATATGTGGACACAGAGAGCAGAGAGGGGATGAACTGGGAGACTGGGTTGACGTATGTGCACTACCTTGTGTAAAATAGATAGCTAGTGGGAAGCTGCTGTACACCACAAGGAGCTCAGCTCTGTGAGGACCTGGAGCTGTGGGGTGGGGTGGGGTGACTCACTTTGTTGTACAGAAAAAACTAACACAAGATTATAAAGCAACTATAATCTAATAGAAAATATATAAAAGTAATCATATACAATCCCCTTTTTTCCACCTTCAAAAAAAAAAAAAGGAAAAGAAAATTACATTTTAATTTACTTCCGGAGATTCACAACTGTTGCTACTGGAGCAACCCAAGCCCACTTCACGTCTGCATATGATTTTGATGAGGAAGAAAATCCTTATCATGATTCAAGGACACAATAAATACACTGTGGTAAGGATGTTAATGGGATAAATGAAGGAAGTATAAATAGATTTAAACAGAAACAAGCAATCTCTTGGTCTCTCCTCTGAGATGTCTTCCTCTTTCAGGTTTATTCCTCTTTCTATTGATTCTTTTTTCTTCATCTTCTCATGCAACCTGTACAATAAAGCAAATCGCATATACCTGTCCTTCAGAAAGGATTTCCTTCCATTGAGTTTTGTAGTTTGTAGGAAAACCAAGTGGGGCCCATTAGAAAAGAAGAGTTAGATGGAAAAATATTGGGTTGACCAAAGGATTGTTTGGGTTTTTTTCATAAGATGTTACAGAAAAACCCAAATGAACTTTTTGGCCAACCTAATAAATTATTTTCTAGAATTTTTCATGAAGAAATGTTTTAATTTTGTTGGCTTCATCTTACCATCATTACTAACCACTCATTCATTCACTTAGCAAGTATTTATCGACTTGCTACCATAAGCTGGGAAGTGTCATAGGCACTGTTGAATGGGTCCTAAAAGTGGTCAAAGAACCAATTATAGTGATAATCCTATGGAGATATTGTAATATGAGGAAACCATAAGAAGATATACAATATTTCAGTACTTAATAGCCCTATGAGGAAAAAAAAATAAGCAAGTCAATGGGGATTGGAATTTAGGAAGTTTAAAAATGTAAAAGAGCAAATCATGAAGCTATTTAGGAAAAGAGCAGTCCAGGCAGAAGTTGCAATATTTAAGGTGCCTCTGAAGGTAGAGTGTTTGGTCAGCAAAGAATCAGTTAAGAGGCCAGAGTGGCCAAGTTAGAAAAAGGGAAGGATGACAGGAAATGATCCCAAAGACATTGTGAAGAATAGACCATGTGTGTCCTTTCAGGTCGGCACGCAGCATAGAGTTTGGCTTTATTATTAGTGGTGTGAAAACCCGCTGGAATTCCCATGTCAGAATAGAGAGACCCCATTTGGGCTTCCCAGGTGGCACAGTGGTAAAAAATCTGCCTGCCAATGCAGGAAACGGAGGTTCAATCTGGGTTGGGAAGATCCTCTGAAGGAGGAAATGACAAATCATTCCAGTATTCTTTCCTGAAAAATCTAATGGACAGAGGAGTGTGTCCATGGGACACATCATGGGTTACAGTCCATGGTATCCCAAAGAGTTGGACACTTCTAAGAACATGCACACAAACTTGCCAAAATCAAGGTAAAAATGTTTGGTCACCCTCCGACATATGTAGAAAGAATCATTGTTTTCTCCAGCCTAGCTTACCACACTTAATATGCATTTTCAAAAGGTTTAGTCATTCAGCTGAATATCAAAGTTATAGCTTGTAATAAATACCATTTCTTGCACTCAACAAAATTGAAATAATTCTGATCTTAAGGAATAGCTATTGTATTACTAAGCATCTCAGTTATTAATAGAAACAGAATCCAACCCCAGATGTTTTAAGCGACTTCAACAAGATAGTATTTACAGAGTGTTAAAATAGTATAATGAAACAAACAAAAAACTGAAACATTGATGAACCTAGAGAATAGTAATGACAGTAAGCCATTATGTCTCCTGGGGCTGAAGGGGTTATCTGCATTAAAAAGCAAATTGGATGTGTAGACATTACTAGACATTTTTTTTAATGAGATAAAGTGTTTAAGCTGATGGCAATGATTCAGAAAAAAAAAAAAAAGTATTTTTTATCAAGTAGTAAGGAGAATTTCTCAAGCCATATCCTTTCTTGTAAGCAAAACTGTGAGAACATGTATACTTGATAAGAGCATCTCTGCACAAGAAAAGCTATAATAGTGACATATGACTGAGATGCTGGTAGGCAAGTGGTTGGATTTAGGAGATTTTAGATTTTTCCTTCTTTATTGTTTCTATTTTTGAAGAAAAAGAAAGTGAAATGGTCTACAGTAGGACTTTTTTTCCTGTTTTATTTTTAGATAACTTCTATATCTACTTTGCTGAAAACTCGTGAGGTTGTTATTCTTTTTGTGATAAATGAATGCTGAAGTTTTGCAAATATAATTTCTACTTTTACTATCATGAGCCCATTGTTTTACTCTTTAATTGGTTAAGATATTGATTTACATTTACTGATTTTTAATGTTAATAAAACCTACATTCACTGAGATAGATCAAATTTGTTCAGGATGTATTTAAATTTTGGTGTGCAATTTTTTTTTCAAAATCTATTACATCCATGTTCATATATGAAATTGGCTAGTCTTTTTCTTTCTCATACTATCCTTGTTGGATTTTGGTGTGAAGGTCTTCCAGCCTCATGAAATGGGTAGGGTTTTCTTCATCTATTCTCTAGAAGAGCTTCTATAAGACTGAAAATTTTCTTCCTTAATAATTTGGTAGAATAGAAGGTAAGACATCATGACCTTGAGTTTTATTTGTGGAAAAAAATATTGATGATATTCCATCTCTTTAAAGCATAGAATACTCAATTATTTTTCATGGACAGTTTAGCAAGTCACTCTTCACATTTGTTCCAAATATGTTGCTCTTAGATTGTTTATAATATCCTTTCATTATCTGTTTAATGTTTTCTCTAGCTATAGTTATCCACTGTCTGTCATGACTGAAATATATATATATATTTATGATTTCTCTTTTTTTCCCTCTCTCAATAAAGAAGCCATTGTTTTGTCAAATTTTCAGAGCTTTGTTGAACTTTGCTGCATGTATACTTTCTATTTAGTTATCTTTCTCTAAGATGTTTTCTTCTGTCTACCTCTTAGACTCAGATTGTTTTTCATTTTGCAACTTTTTCAGCTGATACTTTATTTCTAAGTTGTGTGTGTATAAGTCGCTCAGTGGTGTCCAACTCTTTGTGCCCCCCTAGACTGTGGCCCACCAGGCTTCTCTGTCCATGCAGTTCTCCAGACAAGAATACTGGAGTGGATTGCCATTCCCTTCTCCAGGTGAGCTTCCTGACCCACAGAACAAACTCTGATCTCCTAGATTGCAGGCAGATTTCTAAGTTATACATTTAAAATTACAAATTCCTTCAAATTGCTGCTTTACTTTTTCAAATGATTTGATAAGCATCATTTTGTTATCAATTAGAATTTTTTCCTAATACACTTCTGTATTTCTTAATATTTAAAAATGTGAGGTAAGGGGTATTTTATTTGTGGTTTGCCACTTGTTTGTAATATAATTTCATTGTATTTTTAAATATCTTAATTTTATGTCTGAAAGGTTTTGTGATTTGTGTTCAGGTCTAACATATTTGTAAATGAATTGCTTACAATGCTTATAAATGTACCATATATTCTTAAAAAATTGTGTATAATCTAGTTACTTATTGACCTAGTTTTATCCATTAAATCAAGATCATTTGTAGTATTTTTCAAATCTTGTTTGGTCCACTTTATGCTTTTTAAAATTAATATATATTTTGTAAAATTTTAATTATTTTATGTTTATAATGATAAACATTGTACAAAAATACATTTTATTGTATCTATTTAAAGATACCTTATCGCTATCTAAAAAAATTGAAAAGACAGATATTTATTAAAATAAGGCAAATTCATGTATATTCTCATAAGCACACACATCTCACCGAGTTATAGATTTTAGAGCAGTTTCAGATTAAAGAAAAATGAGTGAATATATTTGAATTTATTGAAGTAGATTACAAGAAACTGTGGAAAATTCTGAAAGAGATGGGAATACCAGATCACCTGACCTGCCCCTTGAGAAACCTGTAGGCAGGTCAGGAAGCAACAGTTAGAACAGGACATGGAACAACAGACTGGTTCCAAATAGGAAAAGGAGTACATCAAGGCTGTATATTGTCACCCTGCTTATTTAACTTATTTGCGGAGTACATCATGAGAAATGCTGGGCTCAAAGAAGCGCAAGCTGGAATCAAGATTGCCAGGAGAAATATCAATAACCTCAGATATGCAGATGACACCACCCTTATGGCAGAAAGTGAAGAAGAACTAAAGAGCCTCTTGATGAAAGTGAAAGAGGAGAGTGAAAAAGTTGGCTTAAAGCTCAACGTTCAGAAAACTAAGATCATGGCATCTGGTCCCATCACTTCATGGGAAATAGATGGGGAAACAGTGGAAACAGTGTCAGATTTTATTTTGGGGGGCTCCAAAATCACTGCAGATGGTGATTGCAGCCATGAAATTAAAAGATGCTTACTCCTTGGAAGGAAGGTTATGACCAACCTAGATAGAATATTTTAAAGCAGAGACAGTCCTTTGCTGACAAAGGTCCGTCTAGTCAAGGCTATGGTTTTTCCAGTGGTCATATATGGATGTGAGAGTTGGACTGTGAAGAAAGCTGAGTGTGGAAGAATTGATGCTTTTGAACTGTGGTGTTAGAGAAGACTCTTGAGAGTCCTTTGGACTGCAAGGAGATCCAACCAGTCCATCCTAAAGGAGATCAGTCCTGGGTGTTGATTGGAAGGACTGATGTTGAAGCTGAAACTCCAATACTTGGGCCACCTGATGCGAAGAGTTGACTCATTGGAAAAGACCCTGATGCTGGGAAGGATTGGGGGCAGGAGGAAAAGGGGACGACAGAGGATGAGATGGCCGGATGGCATCACCGACTCGATGGACATGAGTTTGGGTAACCTCCGGGAGTTTATGATGGACAGGCAGGCCTGGCGTGCTGCGATCCATGGGGTCGCAAAGAGTCGGACACAACTGATCGACTGAATTGAACTGAACTGAGCAGCTTCTACTTCTTTCCTACCAAAATGTTTATTTACCACACAGCAGTGAGAGAACATGGGCTTCCCTGGTCGCTCAGTGGTAAAGAACCCACCTGCCAAAGCAGAAGATGAGGGTCTCATATCTGGGTTGGGAACATCCCTTGGAGGAGGAAATGGCAGTCCACTCCAGTATTCTTGCCTAGGACATCCCATTGAAAGAGGAACCTGGAAAGCTACAGTCCATGACGTCGCAAAAGGGTTGGACGCAACTTAGAGACCAAACAACAATAAGAGTGAGAATGCCTTTGAAATACTGGATATTCTTCAAATTTCAGATTATAAATAATGTTTTATGGTAAGTATGTCTCATGCAATTTTTGGGACGTCTTTTATGTCACATTTATTCATTGTTTATCTGAAGTTCAAATTTTACTTAGCATTGTGTGTGTGTGTTTTTTTTTTTTTTTTGCTAAATATAGATGTTTCTCTGTTGCTCAAAATTCTCCAATGGCTTTCCAACCTCATACAGAGTCAAAGCCAAAGTAAAAAATCAATTTTAGGCATGGCAATGCGAGCTCTGGACCGGACTGACTCTCTGATCTCATTTCCTATAATAACATCCAACATTCCTCCAGAAAAACCCACAGTGATCTTCTTGTTCTGCCTTTCCAGCATAGAACACACTTCTGCCCTGGGGCATTGCTGTTTGCATCCTCTCTTTCTTCAGGTGCCTGTTCAAATGGGTCGCTGTTTGAGAGTCCCTCCCCAACCAGCTTACCTCAAGCAGCAACAATCTCCACTTACTCTGCTCCTTCCACTCATCTTTTTTTGGGATACTTATCATCATTTGATGTTATCTAATTTTGCTTTCTGCTTCTGCCCTAAATAAATAAATTTAAGCTCTACAAAGTCAAAGACTTAGTTGTGTTCACTACTGTATACACAATACCTAGAACTGTACCAACCGGTAGTCAGGGCTCAAAATATTTTTCCAGATGAAATAAATGTAGCAAACAGTTGCTTATCCTGAAGGTAACACAGATGTTTTCATTCATAATATTATTCTCCAGTGCACCATCATCACAGGGATTGTGTTTACAAGTCAAAAGAAATTTTATGAAGAGTATTAAGGTGATTTAGATGATCATTTCAACACAAATTCTACTTAACCTTCAATTAGAAAGATTAATATTTAGATGAGATATCATATATTTTCATGTCCTCTTATGCTTTACTTAAAAATTACTGAAGCAAATAAGTAAAGAGACATTAAAATTAATGATGTTATCATTTTACTATAAATAGTTTTGAAAGCAATTAAGTTTTTTTTATGTTTTGGTTTTAAATTTACCCATGCAATTATCTTGACTCTTCTCAGAATTTTTATAAAGCTGTATATAAACTTTTATTTTTTTAATCTGATTGCACACATTGCATGACTTTCTTTTAAAAAAATAATCAATGTATTAAAGAATAATAAAATACTAAAAAGTCAAGGATGCATATAAACCTACCTCTGCAAATAATGAAAACTAGCCTCACAGGTCCAGTGATCCTCAGTAATTATGTTTCTAGAAGCTACTCTGAGATTGAAGTTGCAGCTCATGCAGATCGCTATAGCTTCTAAAGAATAATATAGTGCCAGAGTGTTTGCACCCAGGGCTCACAACATCAACTATAACATTAGTCCCAGCCCTGCCATGTAAACAGTCAGACCATTGTGTTTAAACATAGATGCCATCAAAGGCCTCCACTTCCCTCAACATGTTCTCATCGTAAGGATTTGGAGATTTATCTTTCCAGAGGGCATGAATTAAAAGCTTTCCATCCCATTATGGAGGCTCCAAGAATATTGAAGGAAGAGCTCTGGGGACTTCCCCAGAGGTCCAGTGATTACGACTCTGCGTTTCCACTGCAGGGGGAAGCTTTTTTCTTCACAGGGAAGTCAAGGAAACTTGATCTGTGGTCAGGGAGCTAAGATCCAACAAGCCACACAGCACAGCCAAAAAAATTAAATAAATAAAAACTTAAAAGAAGAAAATAAAGCTCTGTTTACAGGTCTTCTTAATTATGTTTTCCTAATGACATAACAGAGCAAGTGGAGAGAGGAACTGTGTCTCCATAAACATCAGACCAGAAACAGGTTCATCCTTTCCTTACACAGAGTAATTGCTGAATGGCCTTTTTTCCTAGCTGTGCACTGTTTTTTTTTGTTTGTTTGTTTTTTTGCTGGAAAAGATCTTTGAATTTTTATGATTTCAAGATTAACCCAGTGGCTTAAATTCTTATAATATTTCTGTAACAAATGCAAGTTACTAAAAAAAAAGTTTGCAAAGTGAAAGAGAGTCATTGTTTTGTCTGGGGTTATGAATTCGCATATTAAAGAAAAACTTAGGGATTAAAAGTGTGGATTTGGAAGTTCTGTTGCCCCAGATTCAATTCTGCTGTGTTGGTTTTTACCTGTGATCTTGGGCAAGCTAGAAGTTTCTAGAAGCTTCAGTTCCTCTTCTATGGAAAGAAGATCAAATGAGCATCGTTACAAATTTTCAGAAGCTTTACACCAAACAGGCAGTTATTTTAAAACTAATTTTGAGGAAAACTATATACATCAAATCTATAAAAGTCATTTGTTTATACAGAAGAAGAAAAAACCATAGCCAGTAATGATTGTGTGATCAATTCTATCTGCTCTCAAAGGAAGAATGGATAAAGTGGTGGTGGAGATGATCAATATGGTAAAATAAGCTGTAAAAAATTATTGTATAGAGATATTACTTTTATCGTAATTAAATTTTAATCAAACTTAAGACCTTGCAGTCATATACCCAATGCTTGGAGATGTCAACTTTTAATTTTATATATTATTTGCACTTTTCAAAAAATAATTCTAACCTTTATTAAAAACAATATAATTTTTTGCTGACCACCTGGTTTCAATGACAGAGCAAAAGACTATGTGGGTGCTATGATTCTCATAAATTAAACCCGAGTCTGGCTTACTAAAGGAATAACACTTTCTCAAACATATTCCAAAACCATTCACACTTACATATTGTTGCCACCTATCTAGAAACACTTTCCAGACCCCAAAGATAAAAGGCAAAGACAGAACAACAGTGAGAGAAGAAAGGAGGTTTTCCTTCATCCAGTAGAGAAGGGAAAACTCAGCAGATGGAATGGAAGCCGACTGAGCTTGGAAAACCAGGCAAGTAGATGAATCTCAGATCCCTCTCTGCCTAAATATACTATCTGTTATTTCCATTTCACAGTAACTGCAACTTCTTCCGGGTTGACACTGGCAAGAATTCCAACCACAGGTTCTGCATCATTGCTCTGGAATTCTAGACACATCTAGTGGGAGTTATCTATAAGAAGGGTTTTGAACCCAGACAGGGAGACTGAACTCAGGAATCATCTAGAACACTCAGTCATGACTACACACAAGTCCTACTAAATATGACAAGCCTTCTACCTGCCATTTGGGATCTGACATTGATTGTGTGCCAGGAAGAGAACCTTTTGGTCCACTCTACCATTTGTAGTCTGAGTCACCCTGGCTATCAACTTTGAGCTTAACAATTTCTTTTTTTCTTTTTCTCCAGAAGGCAGACTTCTGCATAAAATGGTAACTCTCAAGACAAAATTTGCATGATGGACCTAGAAAAAGTCTCATCAAAAATGGTCTGTGACATTTTTGTCCTATGTTTATGTATATTCTCTAAGGCACCATTTGATATTGACTTTGTAAATCTAGGGACAGTAAGTATACAAAAAATTCAGAATGAAGTATGTTAAACACCTCCACATGTTATCTGACTCCACTAATCTCTGCATTTGTAAATAATAAAAGCAAGATATACAAGGCATTCTTAAATAATTTTTACTAAAAAGTAAAAATATCGACAGATGTAAAAGTTTGGCTTGAAAATTTTGTGAACTTAATATGGGCTCAATAAAGGACAGAAATGGTAGGGACCTAACAGAAACAGAAGATATTAAGAGGAGGTGGCAAGAAGACACAGAAGAACTGTACAAAAAAAGATCCTCACGACCCAGATAATCACGATGTTGTGATCACTCAGCTAGAGCCAGAGTTCTTGGAAAGTGAAGTCAAGTGGGCCTTAGGAAGCATCACTATGAACAAAGCTAGTGGAAGTGATGGCATTCCAATTGAGCTATTTCAAATCCTGAAAGATGGTGCTGTGAAAGTGCTGCACTCAATATGCCAGCAAATTTGGAAAACTCAGCGTGGCCACAGGACTGGAAAAGGTCAGTTTTCATTCCAATCCCAAAGAAAGGCAATGCCATAGAGTGCTTAAACTACCGCACAATAGCGCTCATCTCACAAGCTACTTAAGTAATGCTGAAAATTCTCCAAGGCAGGCTTCAGCAATACGTGAACCATAAACTTCCAGATGTTCAAGCTGGTTTCAGGAAAGGCAGAGAAACCAGATATCAAATTGCCAACATCTGCTGGATCATCGAAAAAGCAAGAGAGTTCAGGAAAAACATCTATTTCTGCTTTATTGATTATGCCAAAGCTTTTGACTGTGTGGGTCACAATAAACTGTGGAAAATTCTTAAAGAGATGGGAATACCAGACCATCTGACCTGTCTCTTGAGAAATTTGTATGCAGGTCAGGAAGCAACAGTTAGAACTGGACATGGAACAACAGACTGGTCCAAATAGGAAAAGGAGTACGTCAAAGCTGTATATTGTCACCCTGCTTATTTAACTTATATGCAGAGAACATCATGAGAAATGCTGGGCTGGAAGAAGCGCAAGCTGGAATAAAGATTGTCAGGAGAAATATCAATAACCTCAGATATGCAGATGACACCACCCTTATGGCAGAAAGCGAAGATGAACTAAAGAGCCTCTTGATGAAAGTGAAAGAGGAGAGTGAAAAAGTTGGCTTAAAGCTCAACATTCATAAAACTAAGATCATGGCATCTGGTCCCATCACTTCATGGGAAATAGATGGGGAAACAGTGGAAACAGTGTCAGACTTTATTTTTGCGGGCTCCAAAATCACTGCAGATGGTGATTGCAGCCATGAAATTAAAAGATGCTTATTCCTTGGAAGGAAGGTTATGATCAACCTAGAGAGCATATTAAAAACCAGAGACATTACTTTGCCAACAAAGGTCCATCTAGACAAGGCTATGGTTTTTCCAGTAGTCATGTATGGATGTGAGAGTTGGAAGGTGAAGAAAGCTGAGCATGGAAGAATTGATGCTTTTGAACTGTGGTGTTGGAGAAGACTCTTGAGAGTCCTTTGGACTGCAAGGAGATCCAACCAGTCCATCCTGAAGGAGATAAGTCCTGGGTGTTGATTGGAAGGACTGATGTTGAAGCTGAAACTCCAATACTTGGGCCACCTGTTGCGAAGAGTTGACTCATTGGAAAAGACCCTAATGCTGGGTAGGATTGGGGGCAGGAGGAGAAGGGGATGACAGGGGATGAGATGGTTGGATGGCATCACCGACTTGATAGACATGGGTTTGGGTAAACTCCGGGAGTTTGTGATGGACAAGGAGGCCTGGCGTGCTGTGATTCATGGGGTCGCAAAGAGTCGGACATGACTGAGTGACTGAACTGAACTGAACTGAGACAGCATGTTAAAAAAAGAGACATTACTTTGCCAACAAAAGTCCGTCTAGTCAAGGCTATGGTTTTTCCAGTGGTCTTGTGTGGATGTGAGTGTTGGACTATAAAGAAAGCTGAGAGCCGAAAAATTGATGCTTTTGAACTGTGGTGTTGGAGAAGACTCTTGAGAGTCCCTTGGACTGCAAGGAGATCCAACCAGTCCATCCTAAAGAGATCAGTCGTGGGTGTTCATTGGAAGGACTGATGTTAAAGCTGAAATTCCAGTACTTTGGCCTCATGATAGGAAGAGCTGATTCATTGGAAAAGACCCTGATGCTGGGTAAGATTGAGGGCAGGAGGAGAAGGGGACGACAGAGGATGAGATGGCTGGATGGCATCACCGACTCAATGGACATGTGTGTGGGTGGACTCAGAGAGTTGGTGATGGACAGGGAGGCCTGGCATGCTGCGGTTCATGGGGTCGCAAAGAGTCAGACACGACTGAGTGACTGAACTGAACTGAACTGAATATAAAACAATTTCAGTACTTTATTTTAGTATATATTGTATTGATTAAAAGCAAAAACATGGAATTCAACCTCCAGACCTAGAACCTTAATTCAGTCCATATTCTAGAATTTTAGATTTTTATTAGTTTCAATTACTAAAAGAAAGATACTGTGGCAAGCACCTTGTTTAGAAAGATGACACTCCTTACAGTTAAATAGGCATGTGAATATGCATAATTCAAAATAAAAAAGATTTAAAAATTAATTATAGATATATATATATATGAGGCTTCCCTGGTGGTCCAATGGTCAAAAATCTGCCTTCCATTGTAGGAGATGTGGGTCCGATTCCTGGTCAAGGAACTTAGATCCCACATGCCTGCCACGGGGCAACTAAGCTTGCATGCAGCAACTAGAGGGACCACATTATGCAACTGCTGAGCCTGTGCAGCCAAAAAAGAAAAAAAAAAGCTCTAATAATAATTATAATATACTCTATCATTGTATAGAAAGGAACATTAGATACAATAGGCCTCCTTCTAAACAAGACCCTGATATAGGAGATGCCATTTTGACAAGCTAACTGCTTCCCTAATCTTCTCCAGAGAGTTTCCTTGACTTCCCTGTGAAGAAAAAAGTTTCACTTGAGATGCAGGGTAGCCAGTCTCATGGCTGCCTGTTAGGGAGGATAGTTAAACTTACTTGCCATGATATCTTAAGGCAATCTGTGGTGTACCATGACTTAGCAGTTCCTGGACTTATCTGCCTTTGAAATCCTGAAGAGTCCTTGAGCATTTTTATGAGACAAAAGAAATATCCTTCGTCTGAGACAACTTGAGTTTAATAAGCAATCACAAAGCATGGTATAACAAGGGCTGAGCCATGGAATTCCCTTGAGCGTATTCATATATTACAGCAAGGAGAGGAAAATTACATATTAGAGCTCAACTTTTGCATTCTGGTCTATGCTATGCAAGTTTTAGCATGCTTAATATCCTACAACATCAGAGAGTACAAGAAGATTCCTCTTGCTGTCTCAAAGGAGTAAAGAGAAGTTCTAATACTGATCACTATCAATCACCTGAAAAGTGTAAGGGGGCATTTTCACTTCAGGGAGAAAAGCCACACCCGGTTATGTCTATGGAGCACGTCCATTAACCAAGGTCTTCCCCACTCCCTTCTCAGATGGTGGAGTGGCAGTGCAGGTGCCCCAGTTCTTCTGGGGGATTTCCGATATTGCATAAAAATGGATCTCATTAACAGAACGTTAAGGAAACCCATGCTTTAAAATGTCTCTACACAACACAATACTTTTTTAATCAAAGAATATGTCAACCATACAAAGTTAACCCTAGCACAGAATATATTCCATATTTCTAAAATTATTATGCATTTCTTTTGTTAAAATTTCATCATTAAATCTTGATCCATTCTTTACCCTGCTAAACCGCAGTCTCCTCAAGAATAAGTCCATTACTTGACCAGCTTTGTCGAACAACTCTTAACATCTCCATCAGGTAAGCTTCCCCTATGCAAATAATTCCAAAGAACCTATAAAAACTTATTTAACTTATAAATGTAAAACTGAGCTATTACAGGCCAAAAATATTTTAAAATATGTTTTCAATGTAGCAAAAGAAATTAAAACAACAAAGAAGCAAAAGGGAAAATAATTTTTCTATTCAGCTCAGTTCAGTCGCTCAGTGGTATCTGACTCTTTGTGACCCAATGAATTGCAGCAAGCCAGGCCTCCCTGTCCATCACCAACTCCCAGAGTCTACCCAAACCCATGTCCATCAAGTCGGTGATGCCACCCAGCCACCTCATCCTCTGTCATCTCCTTCTCCTCCTGCCCCCAATCCTTCCCAACATTAGGGTCTTTTCCAATGAGCCAACTCTTCGCATCAGGTGGCCAAAGTATTGGAGTTTCAGCTTCAACATCAGTCCTTCCAATCAACACCCAGGACCGATCTCCTTTAGGATGGACTGGTTGGATCTCTTTGCAGTCCAAGGGACTCTCAAGAGTCTTCTCTAACACCACAGTTCAAAAGCATCAATTCTTCAGTACTCAGCTTTCTTCACCATCCAACTCTCACATCCATACATGACTACTGGAAAAACCATAGCCTTGACTAGACGGACCTTTGTTGGCAAAGCAATGTCTCTGGTTTTTAATATGCTCTCTAGGTTGGTCATAAACTTCCTTCCAAAGAGTAAGCATCTTTTAATTTCATGGCTGCAATCACCATCAGCATTGATTTTGGAGCCCCCCAAAATAAAGTCTGACACTGTTTCCACTGTTTCCCCATCTATTTCCCATAAAGGGATGGGACCAGATGCCATGATCTTAGTGTTCTGAACGTTGAGCTTTAAGCCAACTTTTTCACTCTCCTCTTTCACTTTCATCAAGAGGCTCTTTAGTTCTTCTTCACTTTCTGCCATAAGGGTGGTGTCATCTTCATATGTGAGGTTATTGATATTTCTCCCAGCAATCTTGATTCCAACTTGTGTTTCTTGCAGCCCAGCGTTTCTCATGATGTACTCTGTGTATAAGTTAAATAAGCAGGGTGACAATATACAGCTTTGATGTACTCCTTTTCCTGTTTGGAACCAGTGTGTTGTTTCATGTCCAGTTCTAACTGTTGCTTCCTGACCTGCATACAGGTTTCTCAAGAGGCAATTCAGGTGATCTGGTATTCCCATCTCTTTAAGAATTTTCCACAGTTTATTGTGATCCACACAGTCAAAGGCTTTGGCATAGTCAATAAAGCAGAAATAGATGTTTTTCCTGAACTCTCTTGCTTTTTCGATGATCCAGCGGATGTTGGCAATTTGATCTCTGGTTCCTCTGCCTTTTCTAAAACCAGCTTGAACATCTGGAAGTTCACGGTTCACATATTGCTGAAGCCTGGATTCGAGAATTTTGAGCATTACTTTACTAGCCTGTGAGATGAGTGCAGTTGTGCAGTAGTTCGAGCATTATTTGGCATTGCCTTTCTTTGGGATTGGAGTGAAAACTGACATTTTCCAGTCCTGTGGCCACTGCTGAGTTTTCCATATTTGCTGGCATATTGAGTGCAGCACTTTCACAGCATCATCTTTCAGGATTTGAAATAGCTCAACTGAAATTTCTATTAATTTGCTAGTATTTGATTATCTGCATATTTATTTGAAAATGGCATAAACAGAATTTATATGATAATTCTAATTGGTATTTTAATATTATACAAGACTATCATTGATTAATGTTGATGACTTCCCAGCATTTAAACTTATTTGAAAGCTTAGTGTTTTCCTTTTTTTCCCTGACTCTTGGTATATCATTTCCTGTACTAAATCATAATCATTATGATTGAGATAATACTGTGCCTTTACGTTGAGAACATAGAGAAAAAAGTAATGGTTAAGTGGATCCTCACGTATAATTAAGGAATGATATGCTTACTACACTTCTAAATCATTTTAAGGGGATTGAAAGCAACTTAAAAGGAAAAAAAATAAGTATTTAGATGACACATTTCCTTAGGTAGATATTTACTAGAATAAGTCCCAGACAGGGAGGATGGTAGGGTAGTGGAGATTATCCAGTTGGCTAGTAGCATTCCTGATAACAAGGCACATAGAAATAATGATTTTCCTGGATGTCACCCACCAAACAGTGTATATATTTGACACTCTTCAGTTTTAGTATTTTAAAAATGACAATGTTTCTTTTAAGTTTTTTGAGTAATTTGTGTATTTTCTATATTGTGTTTAATACCTTTCATTTAAATTTCAATGTTATTACGTGAGTGAAATGTGCTGATGATAAGAAATAGGTTCCATGAAAGTAGGGATATTCCTGCCTTCTGCAGCAGAGTAGATTCAGTATTTACATATAGTTTATAGCTCATAACAGTACATAGATGATGAAGGATTTTTTTCTTATTAGAGCTTGAGTAATTTAAGATTCCCAAAGGTTTTGAAAAATGTTAGATTAACATTCTTATAAAAATATAGTTTAAAAAGTTTGCACTAAATAAATACAATGCATTAAAATATGATAAAATAATATATCCTAATATATCACTCAATATATGTCCTTACGGTATATATCCTATTACTAACAATGAATATCTTAATGATTATGTATTTCTTCCCACAATGTGTTCTAAATTGTGTACTGAATAAAAATTCAGCTTCAGAGAACAGTGGTTAGTTAAGTGGCTTCTGAAATTCCTAAAGATCTCAATTTGTATTTTCCTTTATTTTAAATAAATTCATAGAGATAGGCATTCAAAACCTAATGTAGAAAAAATAATTTTTTGACACATATAAGATCAGTGAATGAATTCAAAGCAGTCCGTTTCATTCTGCTACAAATTGATGAAAACCAAACTGACATAAACAGTAATTAAATTTCAGGCAATATTCTGCAAGGCATGTTCAGCTTCTGAAGAATATAGCAGCTGCTTGTTAAATGTGACAGTCTCTTCCTCTTAAGAGAGAAGCTGAAAAACCTCATGAAAAGCAGAAAATCACATGAATGGAGTAAGATTTTTTTTTAAATCTTTGGCTGGATAATGAACTTTAATTTGAAAAGCAGAAAAAATGTAATACTGGTTTCTATAAATATACAAACATTATAGAATGTTAGTATTTTCATTACTTGACTGTTTCTTCTTATAAACTTTCAGATGCAGCACAAAACATTCAAACATCTTAGAATCTGTAAATTCTATGTTTTATCCTATATGGCACAACATGTAATCTCAGCATACATAATATTCAACATAAAATCTGAAACCACCCCCAATACATCACTGTAGGTAATACTCACAAGTAGTTGAACTGATTTTCAAGTTAAATCTGCTGCAACAGTTTCAGAATAAAGTGCCGTATCTGAAATCTTAGCATACCTCTCATTTGAATTGAAACTACTTCAAATCGTGTCACTTTTCTCTAATTAAAGCCTTGGAAATCACCATTGAGTGCTGGCTTTAAATGTGTCAATTTGGAGACTTTAAGAATTCTACTTTTTCTAAAGTTCATTCAGGGTTTGACAAATAATTTTCAGATTTCAATTCAGGGTAGGAATGGTGCCAAGAGATATCTATTTAAGGATGACCACTTTGTTTCCCTATTCACTACTCTTTGTTGAAACACTTATAAATTACAAACAAGTATGAGATTCCCCAGTAGCTCAGTTGGTAAAGAACCTGCCTGCAGTACAGGAGACCTGGGTTTCACTCCTGGTTTGGAAAGATCCCTGGAGAAGGAAATGGCAACCCATTCCAGTATTCTTCCCTGGATAATCCCATGGACAGAGGAGGTAGGCTACAGTCCATGGGGTCGCAAGAGTCAGACATGACTTAGCAACTAAACCACCACCATGATTCAGAGGAGTTATCATACTGGATTTGATTAAACCACCTAGTCTGTGGAAAAGCTAAGGATACCATCAGCAAAAGAAAGTAGCCTAGCATGGTCCAGCATAGCAGAAGCTTCTCATATTTTCTCTTTTTGCAGAAACAACACTAATTTCCAACACCATTTTAATACAAGGCTAATGAAGTGAGGAAATACAGACTCTAAACTTGCTTAAACTATGACAAAGCATATTGCTTAAGCTTGCATAAAATTATAACTTAAGCATATTAAAAAGCAAAGACATTACTTTACCAAAAAAGGCCCATATAGTCAAAGCTATGCTTCCCCCCCCCCCAGTAGCCATGTAGGGATGTGAGACTTGGACCATAAAAAAGGCTGAGTACTGAAGAACTGATGATTTCCAACTGTGGTGCTGCAGGAGAAGACTCTTGAGTGTCCCTGAACTTCAAGGAGATCAAGCCATTCAATCCTAAAGAAATCAACCCTGAATATGCATTGGAAGGACTGATGCTAAAGCTAATACTTCAGCCACCTGATGTGAATAGCCAAGTCATTGGAAAAGACCCTGATGCTGGGGAAAACTGAAGGCCAAAGGAGAAGGAGTCAACAGAGGATGAGATGGTTAGAACATCACCCATTCAGTGGCCATGATTTGAGTAAACTCAGGGCAATAGTGCAGGACAGGGAAACCTGGTGTGCTGCAGTGTAAGGGATGGCAAAGAGTGGGATATGACTCAGTGATTGAACAAAAGCAACAAACTACCTTAAAATTCAATGTTGGACCCCAAACACTTGACTCTGAGGAGGATTACACATGATGGTTAATCAGAATTTACTTTTTACTTATAAACCATGAATAACTGATTTCTTGTCAGGCAGAAAACACACCAAACATATTTAAATAGGATGTTTTGTAAAAATCAGAGATGAAAACTACAAGGATGGAAATAGGCAAGTACAA
Organism: Giraffa tippelskirchi; assembly: GCF_054371585.1. Classification (NCBI taxonomy): domain Eukaryota; kingdom Metazoa; phylum Chordata; class Mammalia; order Artiodactyla; family Giraffidae; genus Giraffa; species Giraffa tippelskirchi. Next base: position 69,170,423 of record NC_137279.1, read on the forward strand.
TTTTCCATTATAACACAATCATGTCAAAATGATAGCCTTGGTTATCAAAAGGGTGTCACTTCTGTTTAGTACATTTTATTTAAGAAATATATGATATAGAAATATTTCAAAAATTGCTAAGTTTTAGATTGCTATCAGTGGGAAACTGGCAAGATAAAATAAGAATGTGTTGTGTTAGTCACTCAGTCATGTCCAACTCTTTGTGACACCATGGACAATACCCCATCAGTATAGTCTCTCCATGGACTTCTCCAGGCAGGAATACTAGAGTGGGTCACCATTCCCTTCTCCAGGGAATATTCCTGACCCAAGGCTTGAACCCAGGTCTCCTGCATTACAGGTGGATTCTTTACCACTGAGCCACCCAGGAACCCCTAAAATAAGAATGCCATCACTAAAATAAAGTAATCCAGCTCTGTCCTGCATAGCATAAGGTTCTTATATTTTAAGTTGCTTTTTAAACAAGGAGTAGTTCTCTTGTTGGAAAAAGTTGGTTTCTTTTCATTGGAATATTTATGTCATAAAGAGAAATGCTTTAGTGCATTTGAACCAGACTAATAATAAGAAAGTACATCAATAGTGTATTACCCTCTTAGATAGTTAGTCACTAGACAGCTGTAAATTGGGTCAATTTCTCCCACTTTGTAGAAGCACTGGAATCAAGAAATAAATAATATCCTGAAATGGATTAAGTTTATTAAACAAATTACCTTTTTTGTAACTTGGGATTTAAAATATGAAGCAATGAAATTCAAACAATTAGAACTCAAATTGTGATTAAGATACAATAGTGTCCAATTTCACCACTATTATTCAACATAGTTCTGGAAGTCCTAGCTTCAGCAATTAGAGAGGAAAAAGAAATAAAAGGAATCCAGATTGGAAAAGAAGAGGTAACATTCTCACTGCTTGCAGATGACATGATACTGCACATAGAAAACCCTAAAGATAGTATCATAAAACTACTAGAGCTAAATAGTGAATTTAGCAAATATGCAGGATACAAAATCAATACACAGAAATCACTTGCATTTCTATATACTAACAATGAAAAATCAGAAAGAAGAATTATAGAATCAATCCCATTCAACATTGCAATCAAAAGAATTAGATATCTAGGAATAAACTTACCTAAGAGGCAAAAGAATTGTACACAGAAAATTACAAGATACTGATGAAAGAAATCAAAGATTACATAGACAGATGGAAAGGTATTCCATGTTCCTGGATAGGAAGAATCAATATTGTGAACACGACTATTCTACCAAATGCAATCTACAGATTCAGTGTGATCCCTCTCTAATTGCCAATGGCATTTTTCACAGTACTAGAACAAAAATTTTCACCATTCATATGGAAACACAAAAGACCCCAAATAGCCAAAACAGCCTTGAGAAAGAAGAATGGAGCTGGAGGAATCAACCTTCCTGACTTCAGATTATACTACAAAGCTACAGTCATCAAGACACTATGGTACTGGCACAAAAACAGAAATATAGACCAATGGAACAAGATAGAAAACCCAGAAATAAACCCATGCACCTATGCATACCTTGTTTTTGACAAATGAAGCAAGAATATACAGTGGGGCAGAGACAGCCTCTTCAATAAATGATGCTGGGAAAACTGGACAGCTACATGTAAAAGAATGAGATTAGAATACTTCCTAACACCATACACAAACATAAACTCAAAATGGATTAAAGACCTAAATGTAAGACCAGAAACTATAAAACTCTTAGAAGAAAACCTAGGCAGAACACTCGATGACATAAATCAAAGCACGATCCTCTATGACCCACCTCCTAGCGTAACAGAAATAAAAACAAAAGTAAACAAGTGGGACTGATTAAACTGAAAAGCTTTTGCACAACAAAGGAAACTGTAAGCAAGGTGAAAAGACAACCCTCAGAATGGGAGAAAATAATAGCAAATGAAACAACTGACAAAGGATTAATTTCCCAAATATACAAGTGGCTCATACAACTCAATGCCAGAAAAACAAATAACCCAGTCAAAAAGTGGAAAAAAAACCTAAACAGACATTTCTCCAAAGAAAACTTACAGATGGCTAACAAACTCATGAAAAGAGGCTGAACATTCCTCATTATCAGAGAAATTTAAATCAAAACTACAATGAGATATCACCTCACACCAGTCAGAACGGCCATCATCAAAAGGTCTAAAATCAGTAAATGCTAGAGAGGGTGTGGAGAAAACGAAACACTCTCCCACTGTTGGTGGGAATGTAAATTGATACAGCCACTATGAAAAATGGTATGGAGATTCCTTAAAAAACTCGGAATATAAACCATCATATGACCCAGCAATCCCACTCCTAGGCATATATCCTGAGAAAACCAAAATTGAAAAAGACACATGTATGCCATTGTTCATTGCAGCACTATTTACAATAGCTAGAACATGGAAGCAATCTAGATGTCCATCGACAGATGAATGGATAAAGAAGTTATAGTACATACACAATATGGAATATTACTCGGCCATAAAAAGGCACACATTTGAGTCAGTTCTGATGAGGTGGATTAACCTAGAACATATTATACAGAGTGAAGTGAGTCAGAAAGAGAAAGATAAATATCGTATTCTAATGCATATATACGGGATCTAGAAAAATGGTACTGAATAATTTATTTATAGGGCAGCAATGGAGAAACAGACATAAAGAACAGACTTATGAACATGGGGAGAGGGGAAGAGAGGGTGAGATGTATGGAAAGAGTAACATGGAAACTTAAATTACCTTATGTAAAATATATAGCCAATGGGAGTTTGCTGTATGGCTCAGGGAACTCAAACAGGGGCTCTGTATCAACCTAGAGTGGTGGGATCGGGTGGGAGATGGGAGGGAGGTTCAAAAGGGAGGGAATATATGTATGCTGTTGCTGCTGCTGCTAAGTCGCTTCAGTCGTGTCCGACTCTGTGTGACCCCATAGACAGCAGCCCACCAGGCTCCGCCATCCCTGGGGTTCTCCAGGCAAGAATACTGGAGTGGGTTGCCATTTCCTTCTCCAGTGCATGAAAGGGAAAAGTGAAAGTGAAGTCGCTCAGTCGTGTCCGATTCTTAGCGACCCCATGGACTGTAGCCTACCAGGCTCCTGCGTCCATGGGATTTTCCAGGCAAGAGTACTGGAGTGGGGTGCCATTGCCTTCTCCGGAATATATGTATACTTATAGCTGATTCACGTTGAGGTTTGGCAGAAAACAAAATTCTGTAAAGCAATTATCCTTCAATAAAAAAATAAAACGAAAAAGAAAGATACCCAATACAGTTTCCAGTTTAAATAGATGTAGTCATGGTGAAGAAGGCAATGGCAACCCACTCCAGTACTCTTGCCTGGAAAATCCCGTGAATGGAGGAGTCTGGTAGGCTGCAGTCCATGGGGTTGCAAAGAGTTGGGCACAACTGAGCGACTTCACTTTTACTTTTCACTTTCATGCATTGGAGAAGGAAACGGCAACCCACTCCAGTGTTCTTGCCTGGAGAATCCCAGGGACAGCGGCGCCTGGTGGGCTGCCATCTATGGGGTCGCACAGAGTCAGACACGACTGAAGCAACTTAGCAGCATCAGCAGTCATGGTGGAAAGAAAAAAAAAAAATGTCCTTTTTCCTACTTCCTCTCTATACCTCCTGTTATAATCTCTGCTCCTAGTTTGGCTCCAGATCACAGTGGCAAGTTAAACCAAGGTAGACTGATGACTGTATATACACAGAACATAAGTGTACCTTGGTACCACTGTGCCAGGGTTTCAACTTTTAAGCATTTTGTGGATAAGTTTAAGAACACCTGACTTTCAAAACTTACTGAGAAATGAAAAAGGCAGAATCAGTGTTCATCACCCTATACAGTTACAAACATTTTCTTCCTGTGATGAGAACTTTATTTATAAACTCATAATCTCCTGATATCTCAAAACAAGTCATAATAATATCAAGATTATTAACTGTGCCTGGGTATATTCTCTATTCATTAAAAGAAGACTATTTGAACATTTTCTTCTTTTGGAAACAAATGTTCCAAGTGAGATTCTTTTGCTTTGTACATACTGAAAAAAGAAGATTCTGCATCACTTTAAAAATTCATTGAAGCCTAAATAATAATAACTTAAGAAATAGACATTATAGAATGAAAATAGTTTTGACCCATACAATGTTTTCACGTCTTCAGTATCAGGAAGAGATCATTATTCTCAGCATGGTACCTTATATATTGCAAAATGCAGCGTCCAAAGAATTTTTTGTAGAAGGCAATTTGGTCAAATGTTGTGCTTAAGAAAATTAGCAGTTTGAAATGAGAAAAGTTTGACTTGTGAGTTAACTTTTGGTTCACTTGGATTCTAAATCAAAACTGAATGTGGTAAAGAGTGAAAATAATATAACTTCATAAAATTCTGAGAAGCTCAAATGAATGTCTTGAGTGTGAAAACTATCTTGGAAAAAACAAAGCACTGCAAAATAGATTCGCTTTGTGACGAAGATCACTGCTGCTACTGGTAAGTCACCTCAGTCGTGTCAGACTGTGCGACCCCATAGATGGCAGCCCACCAAGCTCTGCCGTCCCTGGGATTCTCCAGGCAAGAACACTGATAAGGATAAATAAACAGTGTTTTCTTCATGATTTGTACTATCACAAGACATGGCAAGATTTTAGAAGTATAAGAGTTACAAGATCATCTGAAAATATCAAGTTGTTTAAAATGAACAATTCACTACAGCCTTCACATAATGATCAGGCTCCTAAGAATCAGCAATGTGAATTAAATAAAATTTAGTACAAAATAAAAATAACAAGAAATGAATCAAATAAGGTAAAAAACCTTTCAAGTTTTTTTTTTTCACATTATAGTAATATAAGTAATTAAAACTATAGGAACTACATGTATAAATTTACATACGAAATAACAAAATGACTCACAATAATGCTATAGTTAAACTCTGATGGTATTAATAACATAATATTCCAATTTACCTAGACTTATAGAGGCCCTTGGGCTTGCCTGGTGGCTCAGTGGTAAAGAATCCACCTGCCAACGCAGAAGACACAAGAGATGAGGGTTCAATACTTGGGTCGGGAAGATCCCCTGGAGGTAGAAGTGGCAACCCACTCTGGTATTCTTGCCTGGGAAATCCCATGGACAGAGGAGCCAGTGGGCTACAGTCCATGGGTCACAGAGTCAGACATTATTAGCAACTGAGCATGAATGCACATGTCTCTTAAGGATAAATTCATGGAGATTGTCTCATTTTCGTTCGAACTGTGATAAGTGATTTTAGTCCTGGTCTGCTTCAACTCCATAGTTAGATTCATAAGCAGAAGTTCATTTTATCTTAAAAGTATCTTGTTATATATCAACAGAAACTGTTTTAATAAGTCCATTTTAAACATAATGAAATGGAGGTCATGGGATTTATAAGAAATAAAGACTAGGTTGTGTATCCTCCTGTTTCAGTATTCTCTCCTATTTGTCAGTGACTTATGAGTTGTCTTCTTTCAACCCTAGGGCTATGAGATGATTAGATAACATCACCATTGAATGGACATGAATTTGAGCAAACTCCAAGAAATAGTGAAGGACAGGGGAGCCTGGCATGCTTCAATCCATGGGTTCACAAGAGTGGGACACAACTTAGCAACAGAACAGAACAGCAACACATTGGGTACAGAGACCCTAATAAACATGTTTTGTGTCTCTGATACCGCTGATTATAATGTAGATGTGGTTGGAAACTTTGCTTTTAGATGATTGATGCATTTCAGGATGACTAGGCGTCAAAGAGTTTAGTGTTTACTGAAATTTAAAATAAATATATGTTTAATAAGCTTCTGTCAGCTCCAGGATTGGAACTGTGAGTATATTTTGTGTTAAGTATTAATGAAGATTTCTGACAGAGAGCTATCCCCTTGAATCCTACCTGATTTTCAGCAGAGGCTTAAATGATGATATTGTTTATTCATGTTTCATTCATTCTTTATACTTCACTGCATTTAAACATGCAGGGAATCACAGAGTTGACTTGCCCTGATAGGCTTATACCAATATCCTTATTGCTGATTAGTTAAACATGGATAGGTATACAAATAGGATGCTTTTAGAAGTTTAACTATAATTAACAGTGGGTTATTTAACAAAATAGCATATAAATAAAGAAAATATGCTAAATATTTCAATGATATATTAGATAATCCGTATATGCATTTGTGATACATATATATATCTGAAATGCAAATATACTCATATAATATAAATATATAAGTATAATATAAATATACTCATTTATATTATATATAGTATGAAAATTATAACTGATATAGATAAATATCAGTTGATGTACCTTGATATAGATTTGTATAACTTTTCATAAAGTATGCATTATTATATTCATTATTTTGGAAATAACCCCACATGTTTTCTTTTATGCTCAAGAATAGAGGAAAAATATAAAACTTTAAAGATACTCATTTCATTTCATTTGAAATCATATTATCTTATTCAAGAAAGTGTCACAAATAAATGACAAGCCAATTTTCATGGTCTTAATTAATCTAATAAAAAAAAAAGTAAGGGAAAGTTCAGTCAGTTCAGTTCAGTTGCTCAATTGTGTCCGACTCTTTGCGTTCCATAGACTGCAGCACAGCAGGCTTCCCTGTATATCACCAACTCTCAGAGCTTATGTAAACTCATGACCATTGAGTCAATGATGCCATCCAACCATCTCATCCTCTGTCATCCTCTTTTTCTCCTGCCTTCAATCTTTCCCAGCATCAGGGTCTTTTCGAATGTGTCAGTTCTTCTCATCAGGTATTGGAACTTCAGCTTCAGCATCAGTCCTTCCAGTGAATATGCAGGACTGATTTCCTTTAGGATGGACTGGTTGGATCTCCATGCAGTCCAATGGACTCTGAAGAGTCTTCTCCAACACAACAGTTCAAAAGCATGAATTCTTCAGTGTTCAGCTTTCTTTATGGTCCAAGTCTCACATCCATACATGACTATTGGAAAAACTATAGCTTTGACTATGCACATCTTTGTCAGTTTTAATAGGGAAAGATCATTAATACTCAATAGTGAATAGATGCAGAAGAATGAAAATACTGAACACACCATAAGGAGTGATTTTAAATCTAATCTATACATTATTTTGACCACCTGATGCAAAGAACTGTGATACTTTGGCCACCTGATGGGAGGAACTGACTCTTTGGAAAAGACCCTGATGCTGGGAAAGATTGAAGATAGGAGGAGAAGGGAACTACAGAGGATGAAATGGTTGGATGGTATCACCAACTTGATGGGCATGAGTTTAAGCAAGCTCCAGGAGTTGGTGATGGGCAGGGAGGCCTGGTATGCTGCAGTCCATGGGGTTGCAAAGAGTCAGACATGACTGAGTGACTGAACTGACCTAAAATGAACATAGTTTTGACTGATAGCTACAGTATCATGAAACATTTTGCATAAAACACAATCAGATTTAGAGACCCCTTTATCTCTCATAATTCAAGGATTGTTTAGAATTGTGTTGACAGAACCCCGGGATGTAATGTCTTTGATATTCATAGTCATTTTCAAAAAGGTATGTGGGGAGGGGAGGAAAGTACAAAGAAGTTAAGAATATTTTTAAAAAATATCTTTTAAAAAAAATAAATAAATAAAATAAAAAATATCTTCAGCCTACCATTTCATGGATTTCAGAACTAGAGAATGTAATCAGAATAAAACTGAAATCACAAACAACTAAAAGTGGTATATAAAGATCAAAAGAGAAGATTCTGATCAATAAATCAGAAGTTTTTAGTGCATATTAGAGGATAAGTTTGATTGCATAATCGATCAAATTGCAAAAATAAGCAAGTTTTTTTGGGGGGGGGGTCTGTTTTAAAACTCAGATACAAAGTTCTGAGTAATTTCAAATGAATTAACCAGTTAATTAGTAACTATAAGAATGAATATGGATGCTTCATATGTTTCCTCTACAAATATAGTTTGGGAGCTTGCACTGAAGATTCAGAGAGAAATAAAGCAATTACCTTTCTTTATGAAACTAGTGACAAGAATACAAAGCTTTAATACTTAAATAATTTGCCCAAAATCCAAACCATTATTATTGGTAATGTCATTTCATGAAAAGTAAGGTACTTTAAATAATTTAAATTCCAAGAAATACAAGTTCTCTACATAAGAGCAAAAGGCAATGTGATGGAATAAAACAACTTTGAGAGAGTGGAGGTGGTGTTGGAAGGGGTGTACATTTCAGACTGAAATTAAGTTTTTAGAATTTGAACTTAATTTCTGTACTTATTTATGTGGCACTAGGAAACTTATCTAATTTCTTTGGGACACAGATTTTTCTTCTCTGAAACAGTATTGAGAAAACCACGTTGTAATATTGTTGTAGGCATTCATGTTGGATGGGAAGTCCCTCATTCAGTGGCTGGCATTTAGAAAGACTCAATAAATGCTATCAATTATTTTGAACATAGAAAATTACTGGAAAACTAAATAATATGCATTAGTATACTGTATTGTTGTTTTTCTTTCTGGCTTACTTCACTGTGTATAATGGGCTCCAGTTTCATCCATCTCAGTAGAACCGATTCAAATGTATTTTTTTTAATGGCTGAGTAATATGCATATATATGGAATTTGAAAGATGGTAACGATAACCCTATATGCGAGACAGAATAAGAGACACAGATGCATGGAACAATTTTATGGACTCTGAGGGAGAAGGTGAGGGTGGGACGTTCTGGGAGAATAGCATTGAAACATGTATATTATCATATGTGAAACAGAACACCATTCCATGTTCGATGCATGTGACAAGGGCTCAGGGCCGGGGCAATGGGATGATCCAGAAGGATGGGATGGGGAGGGAGGTGGGTGGGGGGTCCAGGAAGGGGAACACATGTAAACCCATGGCTGATTCATGTCAATGTATGGCAAAAACTATTACAATATTGTAAAGTAATTAGCCCCCAACTAAAATAAATAAATTTATAAAAAAAAATAAAAACAAAAATAAAAGATTGAAAAAAAAAAAAACTAAATAATAAACTTAGATTTTCAGTTCTTAAAAACTCAAAATAATTATGTAATAATTTGCATATAGGAAAATCCTGCTTAGGATGGAATGATCAAAGAAGTACTTTAGAAAGTCATAGGCAGTATTCTTTTATCAAATATTTTCTAAATATTTTATACCCGTAGGACACATAAATATTAAGACAAGATAATGTGCAAGATGTCACAAGCCAAAACTGCATACGTGTGTATGTTGGACTCTTTGCAATCCTATGGACCGTAGCCCGCCAGGCTCCTGTGTTCAAGGGATTCTCCAGGCAAGAATATTTGAGTGGGTTGCCATGCCCTCTTCCAGGGGATCTTCCCGACCCAGGAATCGAAAGTGGGTCTTGCATCTTACATCTCCTGTATTGGTGGGCAGGTTCTTTACCAATAAGCCCCAGATACTCGTGGATTCCATAGTAATTTAGAATTTTTAAAGATGATTTCACTATATGAGTAAAATGATCACATAGTAAAACTCTGATTTGTTTCTATTCTTTTCTTCTGCTTCCATAACCCACACATGCTTTATTCCAATCTTATATATAATGATTTATTCTGATCACTCCCAAGTTTTTCATAACTTGTACCTTTAAGTATGCTCTTCCTTTGGCCAAGAATGACTGTCTTTATTATAGAAGATAGGGATTGTCTCCTTTTTAGGGTTCTACACTCATGATACTTCTAATAACAGCAGCAAAAAAAAAAAAAAGTCCCTCCAGAGAATCCCTCCTTATTTCTCAAGAATTGTCCCAAGACACATTTAAACTTCTTCACTGCTAAATCCTTCTCTCCTACATTTTAACAGCTCTCTAAAGAATCATATACCTCATCTTTGAGCTTCCAAAACATCCCATATTTGCAGCTGGTATGAAATTTAAGATCACCAGAATCTGTTCAGAATTGAGGACAGGAAAGGATAAATGGTATTAACATCTTAGAATTCTCTCTAAAGTTGTTTTAGAACTCTCTCTAAAATAATTTTTAAAGATACACACAGCAGTTCCCAGGTTCACAGTTCTGTATCCCTGATGATGTAGCATAATGTTGGTGACCTGGTCTTTAACAAATCATGACCTTCCATGAATCAAAGTCCATGTAAGGTAGATTATAAAAATATACAAGAATGTTTCTACATAGTTGTTTTTTTTTTTTTATGAAACCACACTTTTATAATAGAATGCAAAATTTTTAAAAGACCAATTACTATAGAGTCCAAATAATAAAAACAAAATTAATATCCATGGATTTTTTAGAAGAAATATATTTCCTTTATCACATCACAGGTTACTTATCAGAATCAAATCAAATAATAAATGTAACAGTGTTGGAAAAGCTAATATTGTGTATATTAGATTTTTCTACATAGAAACCTAGAAGTTTTCTGTGCAAGTGTGCTAAGTCACTTCAGTCGTCTCTGACTCTATGTGACCCTATGGACTGTAGCCTGCCAGGCTCCTCTGTCCTTAGGATTCTCCAACTAAGAATACTGAAACGAGATGCCATTCCCTCCTTCAGGGGATCTTCCTGACCCAGGGATTGAACCCATATTTGCCGGAGCATTCTTTACCACTAGTGCCGCCTGGGAAGCCCAGAAGTTCTCTGTAACTCCTCACTTTCCTTTTGTTAATAATTTGTCCTTGTTCAGTCACTCATTCATGTCCAACTCTTTGTGACCCCATGGACTGCAGCATGCCAGGCTTCCCTGTCCATCATCTCCCAGAGCTTGCTCAAACTCATGTCCATTGAGTCAGTGTTGCCATCCAACCATCTCATCTTCTGTCACCCCCTTCTCTTCCTGCCTTCTATCTTTCCCAGCATCAGGGTCTTTTCTAATGAGTCAGTTCTTCACATCAGGTGGCCAAAGTATTGGAGCTTCAGCTTCAGCATCAGTCTTTCCAATGAATATTTAACGTTGATTTCTTTTAGGATTGATTGGTTTGATCTCTTTGTAGTCCAAAGGACTCTGGAGAGTCTTCTCCAACACCACAGCTTGAAAGCATCAATTCTTTGGCACTCAGCCTTGTTTATGGTCCAGCCCTCACATCTATACATGACTACTAGAAAAACCATAACTTTGACTATATGGACTTCGGCCAGCAAAGTGATGTCTCTGGTTTTTAGTACGCTGTCTAGATATGTCATAGTTTTTCTTCCAAGGAGCGAGCATCTTTTAATTTCATGGCTGCAGTCACTGTTCACAGTGATTTTGGAGTCAATAATAATAATTATAAAGTCTGTCTCTGTTTCCATTATTCCCCATCTATTTGCCATGAAGTAATGGGACTGGATGCCATGATCTTAGTTTTTTGAATGCTGACTTTTAAGCCAGCTTTTTTACTCTCCTCTTTTACTTTCATCAAGAGGCTCTTTAGTTCCTCTTTGCTTTCTGTCATAAGGGTGCTGTCATCAGCCAAAATTTGTGAAGTTTATCTATTGAGTAGTATTTGAATAATCTCCTAATTTCTATCCAGTATACCTAATTTTATTTTCTTTTAATTTTTATTGGAGTATATTTGCTTTACAGCGTTGTGTTAGTTTCTACCATACAGTGAAGTGAATCAGCTATACATATACATGTAGTGAATTTTGAACATTAGCATCTTTAGGTATCACAGATTTTCATGATTTTTTTTTTAAAGAAAATACATAGCCAGTTAATGATTGCAAGTAGATTTATTAGGAAGTAAAAGAAAATCCAGAGATTATAGAAATTCAACTAGTGAAAGGAAAATAGCGAAATAAGGAAATTAACTAAAGTACTACACAATAGCAAATACCTTAAAATTTATTTTAAGCAGAATTTAATACAAAACAACAGATTTTGATCTTTCCAGTTTTTCTAAGAACGTCATTAGAAAGAAAACATAAATTGATACTTTGCAAGGTATAGAAAATGGATCAAAGTATTTATTTTGAAATGCATGTGCATTGTACATTTTGCAAATAAACCTTCTATTCCAAACTTTGGATTAGAAAAAAGAAGTGAAATTTCCTTGGCTCTTGAAATCCTCTCATGCATCCTCTTGATTTTGCTCTTGACTGCATTGGCAACATGTCCCAATTTATTATCTTCAGCTTCTGTTTTTAAAATCCTGTTGGTCAGAGTTTGTCATTATTGGTCTCATGGTTTTCTAAAGTGATTTAAGTCACGTGTGCTTTCCTCCTCTGACATGTATAGTGTCACACTCTCTCACTGTGACTTTCCAGCCTGTGGAGGAAACAACCTCACAATACTGTGAGAATATCTGCATCATAGACATAGAGAACAGACTTGTGGACACAGTGGGCAAGGAGAAGGTGGGATGATTTGAGAGAGTAGCAGTGAAATATTTGCATTACCATTTGTGAAACAGATAGCCAGTGGGAATTTGCTGTATGACTCAGGGAGCTCAAATCGGTTGCTGCGTGACAGCCTAGAGGGGTGGGATGGGGTGGGAGGTGGGAGGGAGATTCCAGAGGGAGGGGACATATGTATACTTCTGGCTGATTCATGTAGATGGAGGGCAGAAACCAACACAACATTGTAAAGCAATTATCCTCCAATTAAAAATAAATTGTAAAAAATACCCTAAGAAGTCATACTTTTAGAGGATTAGAGGGTCACCATAGGCAGGTTTTCTTTCTGTGGTCTGCAATGATATTTTTGCTATAAATCTGTGGACATAGTGATGACTGATGACAGGAGAGAAGAGCCAATTATTTATCAAAAACTTTCTGTGATAGACACGACTTTTCCCTGGGAACCTCTCCTAATCTTCCATGTGAAAACAGCTTTTGTTTTATGTCAGTAAATATTTTAGCTTCAACATTGTAGCAAATCCTAGATCTGTTCAATTCAATAAGGTCCTAAGCTCAGCTTTTCCTGAATAATTGTCTATTTAGTCCACTAGAGCACAAACTTTACACCATACACAGCCATTTATTTTCTTTACTGTTTAAAACCCTAAACTTGAACACTCAGCTGGTGTTCTATACCTTATGTTTTTTCTCTAATTGATGCTGCTGTAAGTATTTAATATTAAAATAATTGAATAACAGTACTACACTAGTTTAGAGCTTCCATAGTGGTTCAGACAGTAAAGCGTCTGCCTACAATGTGGGAAACCAGGGTTCGATCCCTGGGTCAGGAAGATACCCTGGAGAAGGAAAGGGCAACCCACTCCAGTACTCTTGCCTGGAAAATCCCATGGATGGATGAACCTGGTAGGCTACAGTCCATGGGGTCGCAAAGAGTCGAACACGACTCAACGATTTCACTTCACTTCACTTCACACTAGTTTAACATTTCTTTTCTACTTCAGTTCTTTTTTTTTTTTTTTTTTGGCTTTAGCGTTCCATCTCAAATTTTCTGTTTGTTTTTGTTTTATTTGTGATGGGTATTATGGCTTTGAGGTTAATAATAAAAGTGGTAAGAGATTTGGTATTGATAACTGCAAATGATTTTATGTTTACCATGAGCTAAGTTTTGCCAGGCTAATTGATCATAGAATGAAATAATTACAAGTTGTGTGTTAGTCGCTCAGTCGTGTCTGGCTGTTTGTAAATAATTAAAAAACAATTAAAAATAATTTGTAAATAATTGCAAAAAGATAATAATTAACTAAACACAAATATACTAAAATATAACTTTTATTTATTTTTTTTAATAAATTTATTTATTTTAGTTGGGGGCTAATTACTTTACAATATTGTAATAGTTTTTGCCATACATTGACATGAATCAGCCATGGGTTTACATGTGTTCCCCTTCCTGGACCCCCCACCCACCTCCCTCCCCATCCCATCCCTCTGGGTCATCCCATTGCCCTGGCCCTGAGCCCTTGTCTCATGCATCGAACATGGAATGGTGTTCTGTTTCACATATGATAATATACATGTTTCAATGCTATTCTCCCAGAACGTCCCACCCTCACCTTCTCCCTCAGAGTCCATAAAATTGTTCTATGCATCTGTGTCTCTTAAATCAAGTCCTAAATTGTTAGACAACTGTCATCATTACCAAAAGACTATTCGCAAGTCAGTTACTTAATCAGTCAATGATTTCAGTCATTGTGTCTTTGAATAATGGCCTGAAAAGAAAGACATTTCACTTCATGGATCTCTACTGTAAATTTTAGTTTTCTGTTTCTCAGCTTCCCATCTTTATTCCCACCCCAGTGATTCAGCATTATATAAATGAAGTGTCCACTTTTTTTTTTTTCATATCCTATTGCTGGATTATATTAACCTAATTGGTTGTGGACATAATTGATCAAATTTTAAAACAATTCCTAATCTCCTCTACTGACCTCAAGTGACAAGTAAATAGGAAAAAGGTATAAAACTACATGGATCTTCCAAATCCATAACTATTTATGTTATGTTATTAACTGAGGTTCCCAAACAAGAAGTGTATTAATTTCCCCCTCTTTGAAGATACAGTTCAGTTCAGTCACTTGGTCAGGTCTGACTCTTTGTAACCCCATGGACTGCAGTGCACCAGCCTCCCTGTCCATCACCAATTCCTGGATCTTGCTCAAATTCATGTCCATCAAGTCGGTGATGCCATCCAACCATCTCATCCTCTATTGTCCCCTTCTCCTGCTGCCTTCAATACTTACCAGCAACAGGATTTTCCAGTGAGTCAGTTCTTCCCATCAAGTGGCCAAAGTATTGGAGTTTCAGCTTCAGCATCAGTCCTAACAATGAATATTCAGGGTTGATTTCCTTTAGGGTAGACTGGTTAGATTTTCTTGCAGTCCAAGGGACTCTCAAGAGTCTTCTCCAACACCACACTTCAAAATCATCAGTTCTTCAGTGCTCAGTTTTCTTTATGGTCCAACTTTCACATCCAAATATGACTACTGGAAAAACCATAGCTTTGATTAGATGGACCTTTGTCGACCAAGTAATGTCTCTGCTTTTTTAATATGCTATCTAGGTTGGTCATAGCTTTTTTTTCCAAGGAGCAGGGGGGTCTTTTAATTTCTTGGCTTCAGTCACTATCTGCAGTGATTTTGGAACCCAAGAAAATAAAGTCTGTCACTGTTTCCATTGTTTCCCCATCTATTTGCCACGAAGTGATGGGACTGGGTGCCATGATCTTAGTTTATTGAATGTTGAGTTTTAAGCCAGGTTTTTCACTCTCCTCTTTCATTTCATCAAGAGACTCTTTAGCTCCTCTTCACTTTCTGCCATAAGGGTGATATCATCTGCATATCTGAGGTTATTGATATTTCTCCCAGCAATCTTGATTCCAGCTTCTGCTTCATCCAACCCAGCATTTTGCATCATGTACTCTGCATATAAGTTAAATAAGCAGGGTGACAATACACAGCCTTGATGTATTCCTTTCCCAATTTGCAACCAGTCTGTTGTTCCATGTCTGGTTCTAACTATTTCTTCTTGACCTGCATACAGACTTCTCAGAGGCAGGTAAGGTGGTCTGGTATTTCCATCTCTTGAAGAATTTTCCACAGTTTGTTGTGATCCACCCAGTCAAAGACTTTGGCGTAATCAATAATGCAGAAGAAGATGCTCTTCTGAAATTCTCTTGCTTTTTCTATGATCTGATGAATGCTTACAATTTGATCTCTCATTCCTCTGCCTTTTCTAAGTCCAGCTAACATCTGGAAGTTCAGGGTTCACGTACTATTGAAGCCTGGCTTGGACAATTTTGAGCATTACTGTGCTAGCGTGTGAGATGAGTGTGTTTATGCATTAGTTTGAACATTCTTTGGCATTGCCTTTCTTTTGGATTGGAATGAAAACTGACCTTTTCCAATCCTGTGGCCGCTGCTGCGTTTTCCAAATTTGATGGCATATTGAGTTCAGCACGTTATCAGCATCATATTTTAGGATTTGAAATAGCTCAGCTGGAATTCCATCACCTCCACTGTCTTTGTTCATAGTGATGTTTCCTAAGGCCCACTTGATTTTGCATTGCAGGATGTCTGGCTCTAGGTGAGTGATCACATCATCACGATTAACTGCGACATGATCTTTTTTGTATAGTTCCTCTGTGTATTCTTTCCACCTCTTCTTAATATCTTTACTTCTGTTAGGATATACATCAGTACACAAACTCAGTTTGTCAGGCAGCCTTTTCTACAAACCAGTCACACAAAAAGCATTAGTCTATTTAAATTAGGGGCTATTAAATCCACAAATTAGCAAACAAAGTTTGAAAAATGCATATCTTATTAGTTTCAATACCTTTCATCTAGCTCCTCTTGAATTTTTTCCAGAAACTATTTTCTAGTAAAAACTTTGATTTAAAGCTTTCCAAAATTTGGTGGTCAATAATTGTTTTCTAGTCACTAAGAAATACATTAACTTCTGTACTCATTGCGTTGCCACATATCTGTATTGAACTTTCGTCTAATTGTAATATATGCAAAGTTTAGAATAGCAATTTCCTATTTTTAATGAAATGCTTACATATTTAGGGTTGCATTAAGTGAGGGTTTATAACAATAATGATAGTGCTCCTAGTGTCCATTACTTTCTGTTACCATAGTATTAATCTAATAATCCAGAAGTTTTTTAACTCATTAGACTTGAATTAAGTCCTCAAAACTTATCAACTATTTCTTATTTGTATTCACAGCTCGTATTCAGGCAGTCTTACTTTATAGCCATTAATCTAATTTTTCTTTAATTATGCTTTTATTATTGATTTTTTTACTCTGAAATTTTCTTATGAATATAGAAATTTTGACAAGAAACCGGAAAGAAACTTTAAACATCAGCAATCTAATGTACTAGATATGAAACACAATTAGTACTGTTTTATTTACTTATTTTCATTAAATTTCATTGGCATATAGTTGCTTTACAGTGTTCTGTTAATTTCTACTGTACAGCAAAGTGAATCAGCTTTACATGTACATATATCTCTTATTTTTGGAATTTTCTTCCCATTTAGGCCACCACAGAACACTGAGTAGAGATCCCTGTGCTCTACAGTAGGTTTACATTAGTTATTTATTTTATATTAATACATGCATTGTTTCAATAGTGTGCATATGTCAATCCCAATCTCCTAATTCATTCCACTACTCCCTGCCTCTTTGATATCCAGACACTTATTTCCATGTCTGTGTCTGTATTTCTGGTTTGCAAATAGTATCATGTATATCATTTTTTCTAGATTTCACATATATGTGTTAAGATGTTTGTTTTTCACTTTCTGACTTACTTCACTCTGCATGAAGGTTTCTAGGTACCACCAATTTAACAGCTTATAGTGGCACCTATTCATTATTTGGTGCTCTGCAGGTCAGAAATCAAGGTGAACTCAACTGTGTTCTTTGCTTAGGGCTTCAAAAGTCCAAGATGAAAGTGATGACCAGGCTTACATCCTACATGGAGGATCTGGCAGGGAGAATCTGATTCCAAACTCTGTTGGATTTTTAACTAAATCGAGTTCCTTGCTGTTTGTCTCCTATAGCCTGAGATTCGGAGAAGGCAATGGCAACCCACTTCAGTACTCTTGCCTGGAAAATCCCATGGATGGAGGAGCCTGGTAGGCTGCCGTCCATGGGGTCACTAAGAGTCGTTAAGTGTTCTTGCCTGGAGAATCCCAGGGATGGGGCAGCCTGGTGGGCTACTGTCTGTGGGGTCGCACAGAGTAGGACACGACTGAAGCGACTAAGCAGCGGCAGCCACAGCCTTGGACTCTCATTCTGCTACAGACTGATGGTTGAGAGTCACTGTCTGCTTATAGGACCAGCTCTCAGGTCCTTCCCCTCTTTCTGCCTCCATCTTAAAGACCACAACAGAATATCCTCTCATGCCAACATTTTCTCAACACATCCAGTATCTTTAATTTCTTCTTCTGCTACCAGCCAAAGAAAATTTGCTTTTAAAGAGCTTATGTGATTAGATTAGGCCAATCTGTTCATCTGGTATTTTTTACTTCTGCATTTTAAAATAATTTTCTGCATTTCTCAAGCTTTCTATATTCATGTTTTTCCTATATTTAAAAAAAAAAAACAACCAACCAAAAGCTTATTTTGAAATAAAGTTTGATCTTACTTTGTATACTTTTTAAAAGACTTTTTGAAGTGAAACATTTTTAAAGTTTTTATTGAATTTGTTAAAACATTGCTTCTGTTTTATGTTTGTTTGTTTGTTTTTTTTGGAGAGGGGGTGGTTGGTTGTGAAACATGTGGATTCTTAGCTCCCTAACGAGGGACTGAATTCACATCCCCTGAACTGGAAGACAGGGTCTTAATCACTGGACCACCAGGGAAGTCCCTTACCTTGTATACTTTTAAATTGGACATTTAAATGAATAAGTCATATTATTCTTGGGTAGCAGGGCTTCCCTGGTGGATCAGATGGTAAAGAATCTGCTGACAATGTGGGAGACCTGGATTCAATCCCTGGATTGGGAAGATCCCCTGGAGGAGGGCATGGCAACCCACTCCAGTATTCTTGCCTGGAGAATCCCATGGATAGAGGAGCCTGGTGGGCTACAGTCCATGGCATTGCAAAGTCAGTTGTGTAACAGGAGAAAATTGATAATTTTGTGGAAGCCCAGATTGTGAACTACTAGTTAGATGGGCGAAAATATCTCATTATCCAGGGCTTGTTGAGAGACAAATATTTCAGATACTTCATTTCTTAACACCCTGTGGGTGGTGGACAGTTGCACCTAACTTAGACTTACCTTAGCTAATGACCTGCCCTGCAATATTGTATCCAACTACTGAACATTTTTAAATCTAATTATGCAGAGAAGGAAGAAATATTTTACTTTGACAACACAGTGTTAGCAGCAAACCTATAGTTTCCAAACAATAAGATGTATTATAATAACAACTACCCAATTTTCTCCCCAAATTGTGACAGTTTTAGAAAAATAATGTCAAAGAATTTCTTCAGGATCAGTTCAATGAACAGGGATTTTATTGCCATCATTATGACTATGTGAACATCAGTTTTCCAAGTATAACACCTAAAAACTCTTGACAAGATTTTTTTTTTAGCTGCCTGAAAACACTTCAGAGTAACCATAGACATTCTGGTGAATAGTGGAAATGGAAAACAGAAAAGAGAAAAGGGTGAAACTTAAAATATGTTAAACTCTGATTATACTAACATCCATGTTAGTAGATCACTTCCTATAGGGTAATTTCAGATGCTTATTAAAGAAAAGAGTTTATTTAACATGAAAATTTTATTTAAAAATATATTGTTAATTATTAAAATTATTCAATGAGCCCTTAAATAATGAATTAAAGCTTTTAACTTCAAAAGAAAAGTCACAAGGAATCAGAGTATTTTTTTTTAATTTTTTTATTGGAGGATAATTGTTTTGCAATATTCTGCAGGTTTCTGCCATACATCAACATGAATCAGCCACAGGTATACATATGTCCCTTCCTCCTTGAGCCTCCTTCCCATCTCCCTCTAGGTTGTCACAGAGAACCGGGTTAAGCTCCCTGTGTCAAAAAATGGGCAGAGTATTTCTGCAGCTAGTTCTCATGTTTTGTTCTTTTTTTTTTTTTGTCTCTTTCCTCTATTAATATAAAGTTTTACATTTTATTTTTCACCGAACTCTTATCTCCTCAGTTGGAAGCCACTCACTCTGTCCTGTTGCTTCTATTGCAAGTAAAATTTGGTCTAAAAATGTCCTGATTACTTGTTGATGTAAAGTAAACTTTACTAAAATATTCTCTTAATATGAAGTAAATGAAATGTTGTAGAAAATACTCTAGATTTAGGTGTTCTTTGTCTTCACAGAGTTGTGTAACATTAATTGGGACACCTTAACTCTCAAATTTTATTCAGTCATGAAATAGGTATTAAAATAGCCATACCTTAAGCTTACCGTGGGAAATATTAAATATGTAATATATGTCAAATATTTTGTTCAATAAAAATATTTTTCCTGCAATAGACTCTTATTTGCTGTTGTGGTATTTGATTTTAAATGACTTTGACTATCTGAATGGACAGCAGTTTTTTATCTTAAACCTGGATAATGATCCTAAAACTTAAATATCATACTTTCCTATTTAGGAGTGAATGATGGATGAGCACACCAGTTTATTAGGATTCAACTCAGAGTTGACTTACCTTAGAGTTTTAAAATCATAGTCTTTTCACATGTGAAGGACAGAGAAGCCTGACGTGATGCAGTCCATGAGGTTACAAAGAGTCAAACACGACTGAGTGACTGAAAAACAACAAAGTCTTTTCACCATACTGAGCCCCAAATAGGAAATGTTCTTATCTAAATTATTTAAATCTCTAAAGAAGTTTCATGTCAATTCTTAGAATATTTGTAAAAGAATAAATAAATAATCTGAATTATTTACCTCCTGATAGGTCTTTATGAATAGGTTAACCTTAGAAATATGTTAACTTCTCATTGTTTAATATTGAATAACACTAAAAGATGTAGGATGTTGATTGTTTTGGAAGCAAAAGAAAATGGCAGAAGAGTAAGATGGGGAGATCGCCAGCCTCCCCACAAATACATCAAAAACTCATTAAGATATGGAACAATTCCTACAAAGCAACCTCTAGGTGACAGCAGAAGACAATAGGCCTCCAGGGGAATAGTCTAAGCAACCTGAAAAGAGGTAGGAGAGAGGATTGAGACCTGAAAAGGGGAAAGACAGAGAAGTTCTGGGCAGGACCTTTTGCCCCGAAGGAAGGAGGGAGTCCTGAAACAGGAGGAGTCCCCATGCACAGGGAAGCTCCCTTGTAGGTGGGCCCAAGGAGAAGATGTGGGGTCTTGCAAAGCAGGCAGGGCCGAGAGAGAAAGTTGCACTTCTCAGCTCATTAACGGCTCACAGACTGTGGCCCCAACTGGACCGCAGGGTCAGGAAACTCAGAGTGGGGAGACATACTAACCTCTCCAGTACATACAACCCTTCTGGCACAGAGTGGGGCCCGAGTAGCCGAGTGTGGCATGGCATACAAACCCCTGAAGCACATACAACCCTCGCGGTGCAAAGGGCAGGCCCAAGGTGCTGAGAGAGAGAAAGAGAGAGAGAGAGAGAGAGGAGGCGTACAAACGGGCAGTGCACGCAACCCCCGTGGCACAGAGGGCAGGCCAGGGGACCCAAAGGAGGAACACATAAGTCCCACAACAAAGAGGACAGGCTGGTGAGACAAAACAAGGGCACACAAACCCCACAACACAGAGGGCAGACACAGGGAGCTGACAAAAGTGAACACAAACCCTGCGAAGCCGAAGGCAGACCAGGGGAGCCAAGACAAGTGCACACAAGCCCCACAATGCAGAGGGTGGGCTCGGAAAGCTGAGAGAAGTGAACAAAAATCCCATGAAGAAGAGGGCATGCCTGGGGAGTTAAGACAAGTGCACACAAGCCCCTTGACACAGAGAACAGAGAAAAGTGTGCACGAGCCCTGGGATATAGAGGGTGAACTCAGGGGGCTGAGGGAAGCCCACACAAGTCTCTGCGATACAGAGGGCACAAGAAAAGATCCACACAAGCTCCTATCTATGAAGCTTTGGTCAGCAGTGCAGGGCAGGACAGGGGAACAGAAGCACCAGCAATGATTCCAGGGACAAGTAGGGGTCTGGCAGCAGTGAAGATATGCTGACAGGGAAACTTTGAAGCAGCTGTAGAAATAGTTGTGTCTAATGCTGCCAAAGCCAGAAGGACTGCCCAAAGGCATAATGAACCCATAGACACCCCAAAACCTACTACTGGACACTGCACTGCCCTTCATAGACACAAGGTCCAGCTCCATCAACTAAAACACAGGTACAAGCTCCCCCAACCAGGAAAACATCACAGGACACTAACCCAACCCCATCCACAGGGGCAGACTCCACAACAAAGAAAACCTATGACCTGGAGAACTTTTGTTCCCCTTTTTATCTTATAAATCACACTTTATTTCCCCTACATATTTCCACCTTCATGTTAGCCTTTTGTGGTGCTGTGGAGTTTTCCCCTTGTTTTTCTTGTTTAAAAAAAAAAAAATCATTTTAAGATTTTTTTTTTTTCTTTTTCACCCTCTTTTTTTTTTTTTGATGACTTTTTTGATTTCTGTCTTTGATACATTCAACTGTTTTTCCTATAGTTCTTTACCGAGTTTTCCAATAGTTCTTTACACGATGATCCAAAACCTATGAGATTCAGCAAAAGGAGTTCTAAGAGGGAAACTTATAGAGATACAACCATACCTCAGTTCAGTTCAGTTCAATTGCTCAGTCGTGTCAAACTCTTTGAGACCACATGGACTGCAGCATGCCAGGCTTCCTGTCCATCACCAACATCCAGAGCTTACTCAACTCATGTCCATAGATTCAGTGACGCCATCCAATCATCTCATCTTCTGCCATCCCCTTCTCCTCCTGTCTTCTATCTTTCCCAGCATCAGGGTCTTTTCTTCACATCAGGTGGCCAAAGTATTGGAGTTTCAGCTTCAGCATCAGTCCTTGCGAGAATATTCAGGACTCATTTCCTTTAGGAAGAACTGGTTGAATCTCCTTGCAGTCCAAGGGACTCTCAAAAGTCTTTTCCAATACCACAGTTCAAAAGCATCAATTCTTCATCACTCAGCTTTCTTTTCAGTACAACTCTCACATCCATACATGACTACTGGAAAAACCATAGCTGTGGAGAGAAAAAGATGGTAGAGGAGTAGGTTTACCTTGACTACATCTCTCTACACAGATACACCGAGAATACACCTTCAGACACAGAAGTGCATGCAGAACACCAGCTGAGAGTGGACAGGAGGACCTGACCAGTGGAAAACAATAATATAGAACCCCACAAAACTCGATAGGATGAAGGAACGAGGTGGGGAAACAGAAGTATTAGTAGGAATGGACCTGCCCTTGGCAGGTGGGGGAATTGAAGCAGGGGTCAGATCCCCACAGCGGGGCAGTTGTCTGAGTCAGAAGAGAAACATTTAAGGATGAGAGTGAAACAGCTGATCTGTGGCAGCCTAAATAGGATGAGAATCAGACAGTCCTTGCTGCAGCCATACATATGCCAGGTAGGAACACAGGTCTCCTGGAAGGGAGAGTGGCTGGCAGCTGGAGTTTAGGGATTGTGGAGCAATCCCAGTGGGAGGGCTGCTGTTGACTGCAGAGAAAAGGATTGAGGAGATGTGAGGGGGGAGATCATGATGGGACATGCCCGTTGAGGAAAGCCAGGCAGCCATGGAAGCAAGGCAGTACTGCTGAGTCACGCGTAGAGGGTGGAGCCAGCATCATAGCCTCTCTCTCTACACGCCAGCATCGGCAGCTGAACAATAGAGAAGCTGGCGCATCAAACACCTGATGCACTGAACTACAGAGTAGGACCTCACTCATGGTGCCCCTTTAAGTTGCTGATGCACCGATCTACAGAGTAGGACCCCAGTCAGGGGGACCCCTCTATGTGTCTGAAGCTCCGAACAACAGAGAAGGACCCCAGGCAAGGGACCCCTCTAAGTGCCTAACCGGGTGGAGTTATGGAGAAAGACTTGCCAAAGAAGCCTACTGATCACCAGCTACAAGAGGCTTGAAAAAAGACTGATTGGTCCATAACTCCTGCCGCGGAGGCAGTGTCCCTGAACATTTGGCTCCACCAGGGTCCCTGCAAGCCAAGCAGCTGCACCACTTTCACGCATAACTCTTACTGGGGCAGAGCTGCCACAGGCC
Source organism: Giraffa tippelskirchi (assembly GCF_054371585.1). Taxonomy (NCBI): domain Eukaryota; kingdom Metazoa; phylum Chordata; class Mammalia; order Artiodactyla; family Giraffidae; genus Giraffa; species Giraffa tippelskirchi. The sequence continues at coordinate 69,194,136 of NC_137279.1, forward strand.
AAAGAATAAGTCTTGTGTTTATGCATGCAGGGTCACTTTGTCCTGTCTGACTCTGTGACCCTATAGACTGTGGTCTGCCAGGCCTCTGTCAGAGAGGGCATTCCCCAGGCAAGAATACTACAGCATGTTGGCCAACACTGGTTGCCATACCCTTCTAGAGCACTATATTTCCTGCTGCCCTATCTGCCAACTCCCCTGAGCACCTGGTGCTGCCAGAACCCCTGCTACCCAAGCAGGTGCACCACCTCCACACCTGGCCTTCACAGGGGAAAACCCAAGCCCTCCAGGGCAGCCTCAGGAACAAACCCCAGTGGACGACCCACATGTAGATGTGGAAATAAAACCACAATTGAAACCCAGGGGTAGTGTGGCTAAGGAAGAAGACCCAAAACCTTCCCACCAGCTGTACAGCTGCAGATTAAATCCACTAAGCAGATTCTGTGTCTATGAATATATAAAAGGCCACTGAGAGCTCCCACAAAAGAAAACGCACTAGCTCTGATAGCTGTGGATATTGGAAGTAAGAACACACAGGAGTAGGACCAGATTAGAATCTGAGCAGCTCCCACAGCAGATCCAGAGATCACCACAGTGTGCGAAGGCATCCTAGGGAGGTAAGGGGGATTGTGATTCCCAGCACTGGAAAGGACTCTGACAGCAGTGACTCAAGAAAAACATTATTATTCTTATTTTCTGACTTGTTCTATAGATTCTTTTGGATTTTTTTTTCTTTTTCTTTCCTTCCCCCCCCCCACCGCCGTTGTAGTTGTCGATTTTATTGGCACTAAGAAATCCAATTAAGCTTTTGAGTTTTTTTTTTTTTCTCAGTCACATTGTTTATTGTTGTCATAAACCTCTGCCTCTACGTTGGGCTTTTGCAGTTCTATGGAGTTCTCCTCTTTATTTTTTTTTCTCTCTTTTTTTATTTTAATTTTTTAAAATCTATTATTATTTTTTTCTACATTTATTCCTTTGTTTGCTTTTCCTACTGTTCTTTTCCCCTTGCAGTTAATCTTTAATGTATATAAATCTTCTTTATCTACCTCTATTTAACTTTGCATGTCTTTACTTTCTTTCTTTTCTATCTCTCCTTTCCTCTCAACATATTTGTTAGTTTTGTTTTCATTGCTTTATTACCCAGTTGGCACCTTGCTTTAGTTTTGTTTCCCAGTTTGTGCTTTAACTAGTTTTGTTCTGGTAAATATAATTTTTGGTTTCCTTTGCTCACCGGGTCACACAATTGTACTTAATTTTTGTCTGACTGTTTTGATTTTGCTTATGGGTGCATATGTATATATGTACATTCAGTCACATTTTCTACTGTTGTTATAAACCTCTGCCTCTACATTGGGCTTTTGCAATTCTGAGGAGTTTTCCTTTTTTTCTTTCTTCTTCTTTTTTTTTTCTCTCTTTTCTATAATCTTAATTTTTACTTTTTTAAAACATTATATTTTTTCTGCATTTATTCATTCATGTGCTTTTCCTACTGTTCTTTTCCCCTTGAAATTAATCTTTAATGTATATAAATCTTCTTCATCTACCTCTATTTAACTTTGCATATCTATTTTATCTTTCTTTTCTTTCTTTCCTTTCCACTCAACATATTTGTTAGTTTTGTTTTCATTGCTTTATTCCCCATTTGGCACCTTACTTTAGTATTGTTTTCCAGTTTGTGCTTAAGTTGTTTTGTTCTTAACTGGTAAATATAATTTTTGATTTCCTTTCTTCGCTGAATCAGCCTACTGTACTTTATTTTTGTTGGACTGTTTTCACTTTGCTCATGGGTGTATATCTATATGTGTATATTCCTTTATTTTAATTATTATTTGCCTGATTTTGTAACTACCATTTGTCTGGGGTTCATCTTTGGTTTCTCTTTTTTGGATATTTGTTTTACTCTCCCATAATGCCATAAAAAACCACTTGTGGAATTTTTGTTCCTGACCAGAGATCAAACCCTGAGCCTTTGGAATGGGAGCACTGACTCCAAAACCCTAGACTACCAGAGAACTAACCCTCGGGAGTATCAAATAGTGAGAACTTACACAAAGGAAACCACTTGAATACAAGACGTGGCATCACGCAACCACCAGTAACACCCTGTGCAGGACGCCTCATCTAAACAACAAACAAAACAAAAATACAAACCAAATCATCAGCAGACAGGAGTAACACCTCACTTAGCCCTGCCCATCAGAGGAAAAACAAACAAAGAAACAAAAATGCAGTACAAATCTTACCCTATACCAAGCTCACACAAACCATTGGATCAACCTTAGGAAGGCAGGAACCAAAAGGAAGAAAAAATTCAACCTTCTTCAAGGAAATAATTCAACTTGAAACCTGGGAAAAGGAGACCTGAAACACAATAACTTAAAAAAATAAAAAGAAAAGGCAGAGAAATACTGCACAAATGAAGGAACAAACTAGAAACACGGAAGTCCAAATAAATGAAGAGGAAATAGAAAAACTAACTGAAAACTAAATCAGACTAATGATAGTAAAGATGATCAAATCCTTGAAAACAAAATGAAGAAAATGCAAGAATCAATTAACAAAGACCTAAAAGAATTAAAAAATAAGCATACAGAGACAAACAACACAATTACTGAAATCAGAAATACTCTAGAAGGAATAAATAGCAGACTGTCTGAAGCAGAAGAACGAATCGGTGAGCTTGAAGATAAAAAGTTGAAAATAACTTCTGAAGAGCAGAATAAAGTAAAAAGAATGAAAAGAGCTGAGGACAGTCTAAGAGATCTCTGGGACCATGTCAAACGCACCAACATTTGAATTATAGGGGTCCCAGAAGAAGAAGAGAAAAAGAAAGTGTATAAGAAAATTTTTGAAGAGATTATACTTGAAAATTTCCCCAATTTGGAAAAGGAAATAGCCAATCAAAATCAAGAGGCACAAAGAGTCCCATACAGGATAAACCCAAGGAGAAGAATGCCAACACACGTACTAATCAAACTAACAAAGACTAAACACAAATAAAATTAAACAGAAATAATATTAAAAGCAGCAAGGGAGAAGCAACAAGTAACATACAAGGGAAACCCCATATGCTGAACACCTCACCTTTCTGCAGAAACTCTGCAGGCCAGAAGGGAATGGCAGGATATATTTAAAGTACTGAAAGGGAAAAATCTACAACCAAGAATACTGTATCTGGCAATCATCTCATTCAAAATTGAGGGAGAAATCAAAAGATTTTCAGACAAGCAAAAGTTAAGAGAATTCAGTACCACCAAACCAGCTTTACAACATACGTTAAATGGACTTATATAGTCAAGAAATACAACAGAAGAAAAAAGATCTACAAAATCAACACCAGACAATTAGAAAATGGCAATAGGAACATATATATCAATAATTACTTTAAATGAAAATGGACTAAATGCTCCAACCAAAAGATAAGACTGGCTGAATGGATAAAAAAATAAGACCCATATATATGCTATCTATAAGAAACTGACTTCAGACCACAAGACACATATAGACTGAAAGCAAGAGGATGGAAAAATATATTCCAGGCAAATGAGAAGCAAAAGAAAACTGGAGTAGCAATCCTAATATCAGACAAAATACACCTTAAAATAAAGAATATTACAAGAGATAAGGAAAGACATTACATAACCATCAAGGGATCGATCCAAGAGGAAGACATAACAATTGTAAATATCTATACACCCAACATAGGAGTACCTAAATACATTAGACAAACACTAACAGATATAAAAGGAGAAAATGACAGTAACACAATAATAGTAGAATTTAACACCCCACTCACATCAATGGACAGATCATCAAAACAGAAATTTAATAAGGAAGCACAAGTCTTAAATGATACATTAGATGAGATGTATCTCATTGATATCTTCAGGATATTCCATCCAAATGCAGAAGAATACACCTTCTTCTCAAGTGCACATGGAACATTCACCAGGATAGACCACATCTTGGGTCACAAATCAAACCTCAGTAAATTTAAGAAAATAGAAATTGTATCAAGCATCTTCTCTGACCACAACGCTATGAGACTAGATATCAATTACAAGAAAAAAACTGGAAGAAACACAAACACATGGAGATTAAATAACACGTTTTTAAATAACCAACAGGTTACTGAAGAAATTAAAAGAGGAATAAAAAAAATTCTAGAAACAAATGACAATGAAAACAGGACAACTCAAAACCTATGGGATGCAGCAAAAGCAGTTCTAAGAGGGAAGTTTATAGCAATACAATCCTACCTCAAGAAACAAGAAAAACATAGAATAGACAACCTAACTTTATACCTAAAGTAACTGGAAAAAGAAGAAGAAAAAACTCCCAAAATTAGTAGAAGGAAAGAAATCATAAAGATCCAAACAGAAATAAATGAAAAAAGAAAAAAGAAAGAAAGAAGGAAACAATAGTAAATATTAATAAAACTAAAAGCTGGTTCTTTGAGAAGATAAAACAAAATTGACATTTAGCCAGACTCATCAAGAAAAAAAGAGAGAAGAATCAAATCAACACAATTAGAAATGAAAAAGGAGAGGTTACAACAGACAATGCAGAAATACAAAGGATTATAAGAGACTATTATGAACAACTATATGGCAATAAAATGGATAACCTGGAAGAAATGGACAGATTCTTAGAAAAGTTCAATCTTCCAAGACTGAACCAAGAAGAAATAGAAATTATGAACAACCCAATTATAAGCACTGAAATCGAAGCTGTGATCAAAAATCTCCCAAAAAACAAAAGCCCAGGACCAGATGGCTTCACAGGAGAATTTTATCAAACATTTAGAGAAGAGCTAATTCCTATCCTCCTAAAAATCTTTCAAAAAATTTGAGAGGAAGGAACACTTCCAAACTCATTCTACAAGGCCATCATCACCCTGATTAAAAAAAAAAAAAACAAACAAATGAAGACAACACAAATAAAGAAAACTACAAGCCAATATCACTGATGAACATAGATGCAAAAATTCTCAACAAAATTTTAGCAAACAGAATTCAGCAACACATCAAAAAGCTCATACACCATGATCAAGTTGAGGTTATTCCTGGGATGCAAGAATTCTTCAATATGTGGAAATCAATCAATGTGATACACCATATTAGCAAATTGAAAGATAAAAACCATATGATCATCTCAATAGATGCAGAAAAAGTCTTTGACAAAATTGAGTACCCATGTATGACAAAAACCACTACAATATTGTAAAGTAATTAGCCCCCAACTAAAATAAATAAATTTATTAAAATCTCAAAAAAAAAAGGGGGGCATAGTAAGAACTTACCTCAACATAGTGAAGGCCATATGGTAAGTCTACAGCAAACATTATTCTTAATGGTGAAAAACCTGAAAGCATTCCCCCTAAGATCAAAGGCAAGACAAGGGTGTCCACTTTCACCACTATTATTCAACATAGTTCTGGAAGTCTTAGCTACAGCAATCAGAGAAGAAAAAACTAAATAAATAAAAGGAATCTAGATCAGAAAAGAAGTCAAGCTCTCAGTTTGCAGATGACATGGCACTATACATAGAAAATCCTAAAGATAGTATCAGAAAATTATTAGAGCTAATTAGTGAATTTTTCAAAGATGGAGGATACAAAATCAATACACAAAAGTCACTTGCATTTCTATATACTAACAATGAAAAATCAGAAAGAGAAATTAAGGAATCAATCACATTCACCATTGCAATGAAAAGAATTAAATATCTAGTAATAAACTTACCTAAGGAGACAAAAGAACTATACACAGAAAATTATAAGACAATGATGAAAGAAATCAAAGATGACTTAAACAGATGGAGAGGTATTCCATGTTCCTGAGTAGGAAGAATCAATATTGTGAAATGACTATACTACCAAATGCAACCTACAGATTCAATGTGATCCTTATCAAATTAACACTGGCATGTTTCACAGAACTATAATAAAAAATTTCACAATTCCTATGGAAACACAAAAGACCCCAAATAGGCAAAGTGGTCTTGAGAAAGAAGAATGGAGCTGGAGGAATCAACCTTCCTGACTTCAGGTTATACTGCAAAGCTACATTCATCAAGACAGTATGGTGCTGGCACAAAAAAAAAAAAAACAAAAAACAAACAACAACAACAAAAAAACAGAAATATAGACCAATGGAACAAGATAGAAAACCCAGAAATAAACCCATGCACCCATGCATACCTTATTTTTGACGAAGGAGGCAAGAAGATACAATGGGGCAAAGACAGTCTCTTTAATAAACAGTGCTGGGAAAACTGGACTGCTACACGTAAAGAATAAAATTAGAACACTTCCTAACACTATACACAAAGATAAACTCAAAATGGATTAAAGACCTAAATGTAAGACCAGAATCTATAAAAATCTTAGAGGAAAATACAGGCAGAATACTCGATGATGTAAATCAAAGCAAGATCCTCTATGACCTACCTCCTAGTGTAACGGAAATAAAAACAAAAGTAAACAAGTGGGACCTGATTAAACTTAAAAGCTTTGCACAGCAAAGGAAACTGTGAGCAAGGTGAAAAGACAACTCTCTGAATGGGAGAAAATAATAGCAAATGAAACAACTGACAAATAATTAATTTCCAATATATACAAGCACTCATACAACTGAAAACCAGGAAAACAAATAACCCAATCAAAAAGTGGGAAAAAGACCTAAACAGAGATGTCTCCAAAGAAGATATACAGATAGCTAACAAACACATGAAAAGATGCTCAACATTGCTCATTATTAGAAAAATTCAAACCAAAACTACAATGAGATATCACCTCACACTGGTCAGAATGGCAATCATCAAAAAGTTTACAAACAGTAAATGCTGGAGAGGGTGTGGAGAAAAGGGAATGCTCTTGCACTGTTGGCAGGAATGTAAATTGATATAGCTACTATGAAAAATGGTATGGAGATTCCTTAAAAAGCTAGAAATAAAATCACCATATGACCCAGCAATCCCACTCCTAGTAATATACCCTGAGGAAACCAAAATTGAAAGAGACACATGTATCGCATTGTTCATTCCAGCACTATTTACAATAGTTAGCACATGGACACAACCTAGATGTCCACTGACAGATAAATGGATAAAGAAGTTGTAGTATATATACACAAAGGAATATATCTCAACCATAAAAAGGAACACATTTGAGTCAGTTCTAATGAGGTGGATGAACCTAGAAACTATTATACAGAGTGAAGTGATTCAGAAAGAGAAATAAAAATACTTATTCTAACACATATATATGGAATCTAGTAAAATGATACTGAAGAATTTATTTACAGGGCAACAATGGAGAAACAGACATAGAAAATATACTTATGGATATAGGGAAAGGGAAGTGGAGGGTGAGATGTATGGAAAGTGTAACATGGAAACTTGCATTACCATACGTAAAATAGACAGCCAATGGGAATTTGCTGTATCACTCAGGAAACTCAAACAAGGGCTCTGTAACAACCAAGAGGTGTGTGATGGGGAGGGAGATGGGAGGGAGTGTCAAAAGGGAGGGTATATATGTATACCTATGTCTGATTCATGTTGAGGTTTGACAGAAAACAACAAAATTCTGTAAAGCAATCATCCTTCAGTAAAAAGTTTATTGATAAAAAAAAAGGAGGATGTAGAAAAAGAAAAGCCATAGCTTTGAACAGACGGACTTTTTTGGCAAAGTACTATCTCTGCTTTTTCATATGCTGTCTAGTTAAGTCATAGCTTTTCTTCCAAGGAGTAAACGTCTTTTAATTTAATGACTGCAGTCACCATGTGCAGTGATTTTGGAGTCCAAAAAATAAATAAATAAATAAAATAAAGTCTCACTGTTTCCATTGTTTCCCCATCTATTTGCAATGAACTGATGGAACCAGACACCATGATCTTTTTTTCTGAATGTTGAGTTTTAAGCCAACATTTTCACTCTCCTCTTTCACTTTCATCAAGAGGCTTTTTAGTTCTTCTTCTCTTTCTGCCATAAGGGTGGTGTCATCTGCATATCTGAGGTTATTGACATTTCTCCTGGAAATCTTGATTCCAGCTTGTGCTTCAACCAGGTGTGTGCTTATCTTCTCCAGTGAGAACTCTAAAATTGTAACTCACTACTGAGAAACCATCGACAGGAGAATGCTGGATCCCACCAAAGAAACATACTCCACATCCAAGGGTAAAGGAGAAACCCCAGCAAGATGGTATGAGGGCAAAATAGCATTTAGAATCAAACCCCATATCTGCCAGAGACACTCAGAAGGCTCAAAGAAACTTTGTGTGCACCAGGACCCAGAGACCCCATAGAAACTGAGCCAGAACTGTGTTTGAGTCTCCTGTGGAGTTACAGGTCAGCAGTGAACTGCTTCAGGGTCAGGGGCTCTGGGTGCAGTAGAGCTGGGTATGGCATAAGCCCTCTTTGAGGAGGTCGCCAATAATCCCACCATAGAGCCACCAGAATTTAACACAGGACTGAGGAAACAGAGGGCACAAACAAAAGCTTGTGTGCACCAGGACCCAAGAGAATGGAGCAGTGACCCCACAAGAGACTGACCCAGACTTGCCTGTGAGTGTCTAGGAGTCTCCAGCAGAGGCATGGGTTGGTGGTGGCCAACCTCAAGAAACAAGAAAAGCATTGAATATAAAATCTAACTCTATAACTAAAGCAGCTGGAAAAAGAAGAACAAAAAATGCTCAAAGTCAGAAGAAGGAAAGAAATCATAATCATCAGAGCGGAAATAATTGACAAAAGAAATGAAGGAAACAATAGAAAAGACTAACAAAGCTAAAAACTGTTTTTTGAGAAGATAAACAAAATTGACAAATGACTAGCAAGACTCATCAAGAAAAAAGGGAGAAAAATCAAATCAACAAAATTAGAAGTGAAAAAGAGATTACAAAAGACAACACAGAAATAAAAAGTATCTTAAGAGAATATTATGAGCAGCTATATGTTAATAAAATGAACAACCTAGAGGAAAGGGACAGATGCTTAGAAAAGCTCAACCTCCCAAACCAGAACCAGGAGAAATAGAAATTGTAAACAAGCCAATTACAATCACTGAAATCGAAACAGTGATAAAAAATCTCCCAAAAAACAAGAGTCCAGGGCCAAAAGGCTTCATAGTGGAATTCTATCAAACATTTAGAGAAGAGCTAATGCCTATTTTTCTGAAACTCTTCAAAAAAATTGCAGAGTGGGGATCATTTCCAAACTTCTTTGACAAGGCCACAATCACCCTGATAACAAAACCAGCAAAGACAACACACACAAAAAAAATTACAGGCAAATATCACTGATGAACATAGATGCAAAAATCCTCAACAAAATTCTAGCAAACAGAATTCAACAGCACATTAAAAACCTCATACACCATGATCAAGTTGAGTTTATTTCAGGGATGCAATGATTCTTCAATATACACAAAGCAATTAATGTGATACACCATATTACCAAATTGAAAGATAAAAGACATATGATAATCTAAATAGATGCAGGAAAAGCCTTCAACAAAATTCAGCATTCATTTAAGGTAAAATGTTTCAAAAAATCAATGTAGAAGGAACCTACCTCAACATAGTAAAAGCCATATATGAAAAGCCCACACAAGCATTATTCTCAATGGTGAAAACTAAAAGCATTCCTTCTAAGGTCAGGAACAAGACAAGGGTGTCCACTCTCACCACAATTATTCAACATAGTTTTGGAAGTCCTATCTACACAAATTAGAGAATAAAAAGAAAGAAAAGGAATACATTTTGTAAAAGAAGTAAAACTCTCATTGTTTGCAGATGATATGATAGTATACATAGAAAACCCAAATGAAGCTATGAGAAAATTACTGCAGCTAATCAGTGAATTCAATAAGCAACAGGATATATGGTCAATACACAGAAATCACTTGGATTCCTATATACTAACAATAAAAAGTCAGAAAGAGAAATTGAAGAATCAATCCCACTCACCATTGCAACAAAAAGAGTAAAATATCTAGGAATAAACATACCTAAGTAGACAATTCAGCTCAGTCACTCAGCTCTGTCCAACTCTTTGTGACCAATGGACTACAGCATTCTAGTCTTCCTTGTCTATCACCAATTCCCGGAGTTGCTCAAACTCATGTCAATTGAGTCGATGATACATTCCAACCATCTCATTCTCTGTCATCCCCTTCTCCTCAGGCTTTCAATCCTTACCAGCATCAGGGTCTTTTCCAAGGAGTCAGTTCTTCCCATCATGCGGCCAAAGTGTTGGAGTCTCAGCTTCAACATCAGTCCTTCCAATGAACACTCAGGACCGAGCTCCTTTAAGATGGACTGGTTGGATCTCCTTGCAGTCCAAGGGACTCTCAAGAGTCTTCTCCAACACCACAGTTCAAAAGCATCAATTCTTCTGCGCTCAGCCTTCTTTATAGCCCAACTCTCACATCTATACATGACAACTGGAAAAGCCATAGCCTTGACTAGATAGACATTTGTTGGCAAAGTAATGTCTCTGCTTTTTAATATGCTGTCTAGGTACATCATAACTGTCCTTCCAAGGAGTAAGCATCTTGTAATTTCATGGCTGCAATCACCATCTGCAGTGATTTTGGAGCCCCAAAAAATAAAGTCTGCCACTGTTTCCACTGTTTCCCAATCCATACCTTTTCTGTCCTTTATTGTGCCTATCTTTGCCTGAAATGTTTCCTTTGTATCTCTAATTTTCTTGAAGAGATTTCTAGTCTTTCCTATTTTGTTGTTTTCTTCTATTTCTTTGCATTGATCACTGAGGTAGGCTTTATCTCTCCTATTCTTTGGAACTCTGCATTCAAATGGGTATATCTTTCCTTTTCTCCTTTGACTTTAGTTTCTCTTCTTTTCTCCCCTATTTTTAATGCATGCTCAGACAACAATTTTGCCTTTTTTGCGTTACTTTTTCTTGCAGATGGTCTTGATCACTGCCTCCTGTACAATATCACGAACCTCCGTCCATAGCTCTTCAGGGACTCTATCAGATCTAATCTCTTGAATATGTTTGTCACTTCCACTGTATAAGTTGATTTAGGTTATACCTGAATGATCTAGTGGTTTTCCCTGCTTTCTTCAATTTAAGTCTGAATTTTGCAATAAGGATTTCATGATCTGTGCCACAGTCAGCCCACAGTCTTGTTTCTTCTGACTTTATAGAGCTTCTCCATCTTTGGCTTCAAAGAATATAATCAATATTTTGGTGATGTCCATGTGTAGAGTTGTCTGTTGTGTTGTTGGAAGAGGGTGTTTGCTATGACCAGTGTGTTCTCTTGCCAAAACTCTGTTAGCCTTTTCCCTGCTTCATTTTGTACTCCAAGGCCAAATTGCCTGTTTCTCCAGGTATCTTTTACTTCCTACTTTTGCATTTCAGTCCCCTATAATGAAAATGACATCTTTTATGGGTGTTAGTTGTAGAAGGTGTTGTAGGTCTTTATGGAATTGTTCAAATTCTACTTCTTTGGCATTAGTAGTTGGGGCACCAACTTGGATTATTGTGGTATTGAATGGCTTGCCTTGGAAACGAACAGAGATCATTCAGTGGTTTTTGATATTGCACCCAAATACTGCATTTAGGATTCTTTCATTGACTATGAGGGCTACTCCATTTCTTCTAAGGATTCTTGCCCAAAGTAGTAGATATAACAGTCATCTGAATTAAATTCACCTATTCCAGTCCATTTTAATTCACTGATTCCTAAAATGTCAATGTTCACTTTTGCCATCTCCTTTTGGACCACTTATAATTGACCTTGATTCATGGACCTAACCTTCCAAGTTCCTATGCAATATTGTTCTTTACAGCATCAGACTTTACTTCCATCACCAGTAACATCCACAACTAGGCATTGTTTTTACTGTGGCTCCATCTCTTCATTCTTTGTGGAGTTATTTCTCCACTGTAGCATATTGGGCATCTACTGACCTGGGGATCATCTTTCAGTGTCCTATCTTTTTGCCTTTTCATACTGTTCATGGGGTTCTCAAGGCAAGAATACTGAAGTGATTTTCTATTCCCTTCTCCAGTGGACCACGTTTTGTCAGAACCCTCCACCATAACCCATCCATTTTGGGTGGCCCTACTGGCCTGGCTCATAGTTTCATTGAATTAGACTAGGATATGGGACCTAGTTAAACTTAAAAAGTTTTGCACAGCAAAGAAAACTACAAAAAAAAAAAAAATACAATGCTCAGAAAGGTAGAAAATGATGGCAAAGGAAACAACTGACAAATAATTAATTTCCATAATATGCAAGCAGCTCATACAACTCAATACCAGAAAAACAAACAACCCAATCAAAATGTGGGAAAGAGATCTAAAAGGACATTTATCCAAAGAGGACATTCAGATGGCTAACAAGCACATGAAAAAAATGCTCAACATCACTCATTATTAGAGAAATGCACATCAAAACTATAATGAGATACCACCTCACACCAGTCAGAATGGCCAGCATCAAAATTTCTACAAACAATAAAAGCTGGAGAGGGTGTGGAGAAAAGGGAACCCTCTTGCATCACTGGTGGGAATGCAAACTGATACCACCACTATGGAAAATGGTATGGAGATTTCTTAAAAAACTAGAAATAACACCACTGTATGACCCAGCAATCCCACTCCTAGGCATATACCCTGAAGAAATCAAAATTGAAAAAGGCACAGGTACCCCAGTGTTCATTGCAGCACTATTTACAATAGCTAGAACATGGAAGCAACATAGATGTTCATCAATAGATGAATGGATAAAGAAACTATGGTACATATATACAGGGGAATACAAATTAGCTGTAAAAAGAACAATTTAGGGTCAGTTATAATGAGGTCCTGTTATACAGAATGAGGTAAGTCAGAAATAGAAATATAAATATTGTATTCTGATGCATATATATGGAATCTAAAAAGATGGCACTGATCAATTTATTTTCAGGGCAGCAATGGAGAAACAGTCATCGAGAACAGACCTGTGGACCTAGGGGGAGAGCAGGAGGGAGAAGGTGAAATGTGTGGAGAGTGTAACATGGAAATTTACCATACCTTATGTAAAATAGATAGCCATTGGGAATTTGCTGTGTGACTCAAGGAATGCAAACAGGAGTGCTATGATAGACTGAAGGGTGGGATAGGGAGAGAGATGAAAGGTTCAGGAGTGAGGGGTCATGGGTGTACCTATGGCTGATTCTTGTTGATGCATGCCATAAAACCACAAAATTCTCTAAAGCAATTATCCTTCAATTAAAAAATTTTAAAAAATGTGTAGGATGTCTTATTACTACAATTTTAGCATGGTTACAGTTTTTTAAACAAAAATTACAGTTCTCTAGTCTGGAAACAAAAACAAATTGTGAAAACACTTCTTCAACATTATTGTAGTTACTTTCCAGAAGTTAGCTTTACATGTATGTGTATTTTGCTTCATTCATCATAACTCTTTTACTAAATAACTTTATTTGACAAATGAACATTTCCTATAAGATGTCTGCAGGTTGCAGTATTAACTCACCTAATAGTGTTTTGAAAGAACCAGACAGAGAGTTATTACACAGGATCCTAAATCAAGTGAAATCATATTTATAAGTATGCATTCATCACTTTTACACAAACAGCCTATTATTACAATTCTGTTTACCAGTGAACAGGATTCTGTTCCTACAGTTTCAAATAGACATCCTGTAGTTAATGATTCTTCACAGGTATTAGTCACATCCTTTATCAAGTAGCCTAATGATGCTGAGGAAATGGGATCATTATGATGCTAAATTATATTTTTCCTGACAGGGAATTAAAACTCTTTTTTAATAATTATATAAAGTGATAGGTAGTAAGAACAAGAAAATGACATATCAAAAGTATTATTTTAATTTTCATCTGAAAAAAAACATTGCAAAAAGTGAGCTGTCCTTTTCATTGCTTTTCCCTTATTTCTTGTCATGTTATCACATGGTTTGTGTTACCAAGTTCACCCATCCTGTTGGAATATGTTGGAATGTTGTATTTTTCTTATACTAAGTATCACTTCTCTAACTTAACTGGATCATATCATCATAGCAAAGGAATATTTTACTGGTTTTATATATGTGAAAGGGCTTCCCAGGTGTCACAGTCATAAAGAATTTTCCTGCCAACACAGGAGACGTAAGAGATGTGAGTTCAATCTCTAGGTCAGGAAGATCCCTTGGAGAAGGAAATAGCAACACATTTCAGTATCCTGTCCACAGACAGAGCGATCTGGTGGGCTACAGTCCATAGGTCACAAAGAGTTGGACACTACTGAGAGTGCACACACACACACATGAAAATATTTTCATAGCTACAAAGTCCTATATAAATGGTGCTGAACTCATTGCCATTTTAAAATTTTACCTCTCAACTATGAAGCCTATTAAAAAAAAAAAAAACACCAAGAGAAGCAAATTAACTAAAGTAGAGTTCAGAAGAATGCTATTCAGAAGAGGTTGAATATTGCAGATTAAGATATCTGGGAAAGAGTTCTGGGAGATAATTACAGTTAGGAATTAGCAATAGATTGTCTGCTTTAAAGTGAAGGAACAGAAAAGCTTCTATTTTGAAATCCAATTAATTATGGATGAATTGGATTCCTTTTTTGCTATATCAAATATACCATCATTTACCAACCCTTGTTAACCTTACCTCCTTTGACACTTCAAGCCATCCAGATAGTTCTCTCCATCAAAACAGGAACAATCTAGCTTATCTCTATCATCTCTGATCTCTAGTCAGGCATCCTTCTGCTGGTGACATGACCACCTTCATCTGTGCTCGCTTTTCCCTATGTCCTTCCATTCTCCAAAGTTATCTTCTGAAACTGAGGAGATACTCAACATGATGGTTAATGTTCTGTGTCAACCTTCTAGGCTATAGTGCTCAACTGTATACTCAATAATTAGATCTTGATTCAAGGTCTTTAAATGTGGCTAGCAATCAAAGCAGACTTTGAGTAAAACATATACTCCATAGCCTGGGTAGGATTCTTCTTAACAATTGAAGGCAAAGACATATTTCCTGAAGAAAAAGCAATTTTCAAGACTTTAATATAGAAACCTTGCATGCTTGAGTTTCTAGCTTTCTCTCTCTCTCTTTATATATTTATGTGTATATATATTTATAGCATATGTATAGATCTGTGTATGTATACACTTTTTCTGGTTCTATGAAGAATGAGGACTAATAAATCTACACATAATGCTCTGTGGCCACTTCCACTTCCACTCATCTCTCTAGAGTCATCTAGCACAGCACTCTGGTCCTGTTGAATTTTCTGTATCTCTGTCTTATCTTCTGTCTGTGTACTTGGCCGTGGCACACTTTTCCCTGTTCAATACCTGGTTACTGTCCTTCAGAACTCAACCAGCCATCATCTGCTTTCCCTCCTCATACTTCATACCTGCAAAAACTGGAGTAGGAAGTTTCTACTCCTAGAGCATCCTTTGTGGACCATTGTAATGCCATTTATCTCACAATAATCATGGACTTATTGCCTAGCTCACCACTGTAATTTTCTCAAAGGCAAAGCCAACATTGTATTTTTCTTTGCATCCCCAGAGTCTTTTGCTATTCTAAGCACATATTAATTGTTGAATAAATCAATTTTTTGTCAATTCATTGGAACATGTAATTCTAACAAGGCTACCAAATAGGTGACTCTTTTTTCTGTTTATTTTATTCATTTGAATGTATACTTAAAGTACTTGTAATATTTTATTCTTTGAAAGGGATCTGAAGCTACCATAGTCTTAATATAGAAAGAGAAACAAGAGTGACATCAAAGTGTTTTATTCTGTGAATCAAATGGAGCTCTGTGTCTGTTCTCAATCTAAAGAAACAAATGTAGTCTAATGATAAATTAGAGTGTTTATTGTGTGTCAAGCACTGGTTTAAATACTTCATAAACTCAGAGATAAGAAAGCCTTATGAGGCAGATAAGGCTGTTATTATCTGCATTGTGTAGGCAAAAACCAAGATACAGAGAGTTTGAGGGATTTGCCAAAGGTCACAGAGATAGAAAGTAAAAGAGGTGTAAAGATGAGCCCATAAAGTTTAGATTTAGCATCTATGTGTTCACCACTCTATAATGTCTCAATGGGTGACAAATTTGGAGAAATATAAATATGTGTAACTAACTAGCCTCTACAGTTTTTAGTTCAGCCATAGACTGTGTAATAGATCTTAATAAATTTAGCCAATTTAAGTGGTTAACAAATAATGGTAACTTTGACTACTGGAGAAATCAAAGTTGAGTTTTAGAATAAAATATATATTAGATACTAAATGAATTTTGATGTCATAAATAAATGAATTGGGCCAAAATAACGAGTGAAGATTTTATCTATCATGTCATCAAAATCAAAACTTTTGTTTTGAAGGTATGACCAAGAACAAATACTTGCTTGCTTAAAAAGAAAAAAAAAATCAGAGATGGAGGCAAAATGTTAGTTAAGTTTTAGTTTCATGATTTATATCAAAATAAAAATTACTGCTGTATTAAATTTTTACCAAGTATACGACTTTCCTAAGGCAGCTACAACAAAATGCGACAAGCTGGATGACCTAAAACAACAGAAATTTTATTCCCTCTTGGTCTGGAGCCTAGAAGTCTGAAATCAAGGGGTGAGCAGGGCCATGCTTCTGCTGAAATTTCAGGGACAGTCTGTTCTCTGTCTCTTTCCCAGCTTCTGCTGGTTACTGACTGTTCTTGGCATTTCTAACTACATCACTGGTATCTCTGCCTCTGAGGTCACGTGGCCCGTTTGTCTCTGTTTGTGTCTGTATCTCTGTGTTTAGATTTCCCTCTTCATAAAAAAGACAACAACCATTGGATTTAGGGCCTGTCTAAATCACTAGAACCTCACATCTGCACAGACCCTTTCAAACAAGGTCACATTCACAGACTCTGAGTGGACATAAATTTGCAGGCACACTGTTAAGCACAGCACCCTAAGTTTACCTTGTAAATAGGCTGGTTTTCAACAGGACTCTATTACTAAAGTTCCTTTTAGGAATATTTTGTTGTGGGTAGCATCTCTTTACAATATAAATTAGATATATTTGAAAAGTGGTTAAATTCATTTTTTGTTTCTTATGTTTAAATACTTTTCTCTCTTAATTCTTATATAGCTGGTAACTTAAAATATGTAAATATAAAAATATAAATATATATTTTAGTGTCTTTATGATAACTCTTAGACAATAACTAATGTCCTCCTTTCTTTGTAAGTGAATAATTTTGTTCAAGCTGAAGCCTCATTTTCCCCCAAAGTTTTAATTCTACACCAGCTTCAGATGATTTGAGTATTTTTTTCTTTTATATTGATCCATCTCTAAAATAATATACTTTTCAGAATGCTGGACACCACATCATACACTGCAGCACTATAATTTCTTTGATTGTTAATGGATGTGCAGTTGGGAGTAACTGTTTAAAATAGATTTGGAGCTATCATTTCTTATTATTATTGTTTTTTTTTTCCTCATTCTATATCTAGAGAGAGGGAACTGAAATGCTTTAATATTCCAATAATAAAATTATTTTACTGATTTTAGTAAGATGATAAAAATAATACTTATAAAGTCATATTCTTCTCTGTGACATTTTTAACAAAATGTTCTACAGTAATACATTAAATTCTTTTGGAAAATGTAAAGGCTTTAAAATATATTTGTTTACTCGCTAAGTCATGTCTAAATCTTTTGAGACTCCATGGGCTATAGCCACCCGGGTTCCTTTGTCCATGGAATTTTCCAGTCAAGAGTATGGAATGAGTTGCCGTTTCCTTCTCCAGGGGACCTTCCCAACTCAGGGATCGAACCCAGGTCTCCTGCAATGCAGACTATTGTTTACCACTGAGCCACCAGAGAAGCTCCTTTTAAATGTATAATTGATCTTAAACTAAAATTCTTCTTTCATTTTTATTGTATGAAAATAAAGACACATTTTCATTTTAGATATTTTTTCTATATATCCAGGAGTTATTTTAATGTTTTAAAATGTCTTAAAGTGCATCTTTTTATGGCTTGATAGCATATTTCCTTTTAGTGCTGAACAATATTGCCTTGTTTAGATATACCACAATTCATTTATCCATTCACCTACTGAAACACCTCTTGGCTGTTTTCAAATTTTAGCTATTGAGAATGAGGTTACTATAAACTTCTGTGTGCAGGTTATCATGTGGTCATACATTTTCATCTCCTTTGGATAAATACCAAGCAGTGCAAATGCATAATTGAATGGTAAGAATATGTTTAGTTTTGTCAGAAACAACAGTTTTGAAGATTTTTTAATTTCAATGAAGTCCAGCCTATTATTTACTTCATAGATTGTGGATTTAGTGAAGTATCTAAAAGGCCATCACCTTACCTAAGGTCATCTAGGTTATCTCCTATTCATATTCTAGAAGCTTAATGATTTTGCATTTCATATTTAGGCCTGTGATCCACTTTCAGTTAATTTTTGTTAAGGGTATAAGTTTTGTGCCCAGATTATTATTATCATTATTATTATTTTTGGCATGAGAATGTCTAATTGCTGCAACATCTGTTGAAAAGATATATTACTCTTTTAAGTGGAGAAAATTTGTTTTAGTTAGAAATATAATTGTAAGAATTCAATGTTTTTGTCCATTTAGTTGCTCAGTCATGTCTGACTCTTGCTGCCCCATGAACTGTAGCCTGCCAGGCTCTTCTGTCGATGGCATTTTCCAGGCAAGAATACTGGAGTGAGTTACCATTATTTGTAGTTTATATGTGATTTGGAGAAAATATTTCTGTAAAATAGTTGGGGAACATAGGGTCTAACTATGCTGTCCATGGTGAAATTTTGCATACTTACTATACTCTTTTCCAGCTTGTACATTGATAATGGATAGATCATCACCAATCTCCTGAGTCTTTTTATCTCTAAAATTCTTTGAACATGAAATATCAGAGAACTGATTCATACAAGTACTTGGGAAGAGTCAATTAAGAAAGCCAGAATGTTGTCTAGCATAGTGCAGATACAATCTTTGAATTAATTAATTAATTGAATATTTTAGGAAAACTGAAGAAGCCCTTGCTGTTGAGACGGGTCATTGAGTTCTACTTGTACTTTTTTTCCTGTATTTTCCTACATTTATTTCCTACAGCTTATTCCCCTCTGTCAATAATCTAATTTGATAATTGTCTTAATGATGGCAATTTTCATGAAATATTTCTTAATATTAGAGTTCTTCACTTAGCACAATAATGAAATATAAATCACCAGTGTTTTTATTGCTTACAAGAGAGAAGTTCAAGGACTATTTGATACATCTATGCAAAGTATTCAGATAATTAACACAGAATTTTGAGGCTCATAAAAATTCACTACCTTCAACAGACCTTCTTGGCACCACATAATAGATTGATTTTTAATGTAGTGTAAGGTTTAGTCTCAGTCAGTAGAGATTTCTGACTATAATTAGCTTTGGTGAGTTAGAAAAAACATTATCTATGGTGATTGATGATACTCTAGTTATGTATGTGAGAGTCAGTAATGAAATTAAATTACATTCAAAGCATAGAGGGATTTATTACATTGTATTTGTACATCATGTAGAATTCTTCAGTCATGTTTTGGCCACTCCAAATTTATTTTCATGGATTTATATGAAAATTTTACTTTCAGTTGATTCACTGGAAAATTTCAAACCTG
Organism: Giraffa tippelskirchi; assembly: GCF_054371585.1. Classification (NCBI taxonomy): domain Eukaryota; kingdom Metazoa; phylum Chordata; class Mammalia; order Artiodactyla; family Giraffidae; genus Giraffa; species Giraffa tippelskirchi. Next base: position 69,213,836 of record NC_137279.1, read on the forward strand.
AGGTGAAGTACTGCTTTACATATATATTTTTGATAGAATATTCCCAAACAATTATTCTGATTAAGGGCTATTCTACAAAGCATTTTATATTTCAAACAATCTTGTTTGTTTTTTCTCTGAGACTTTGATTATGTCAGTGCTAATTGAATAAACTAATAACTTGATCCATCTAATTTCTTTGATTCAAGCTATAAAAGCCTCAGCCTAACATAGAAAATCAGACAATTTGTTGTCTTCGTTGACTCTGCATCCCAGATACTGAAATAATGAACCCAGGATATTTCCAAATTTATTTTGAAACAATTTATATAATCTCCCTTCATTAAAGAAGCTACAAGCAAGATAGAATAATTAAATTATGATATGCCAAAATGTAGACATTCTCATGTCTTCTTACTCCTAGATTTCTTCTCCTATGTGTGTGTGTTCATTTGCTTCATTTGTGTCCAACTCTTTGTGAGCTTATGGATTGTAACCCACCAGGCTCCTTTGTCCATGGGATTCCCCAGGAATGGATATTGGAGTAGGTTGTCATTTCCTCCTCCAGGGATCTTCCCAACCCAGCGATCGAATCTGTCTCCTGAACTGCATGCAGATTCTTTACCCACTGAGCCACCTGGGAAGCCCTCTTTTCCTATGCCTCTCTTTCAATTCTAGGAGAAGGACACCACGAATTTCACATGACACATAGAGTCCTCACTGAGCCAACCTCGTAGGTGTTTCCATTGGATCCTACAATACACCTCAAACTCACCTCACATTAGACAAACAACCTCCAACACTCTGTGCTCTTTCATGTTCTAATACCTTTACTTAGTTTGGTAGTCATAAGCAGGCCACGTGTATTCTAGTTCCCCTTCTTTTCCAAGAAAATGGTAACACTGTACCTTCCTGCTCCCTTTGAAAACTGATGTTGACAGATGGCATAGCTTGACCAGTTAAATGTAAACAGAGGTCAGTTGTAGGAGAGAGATGTAGGAGTTAACGATTTAATAATTATACAGTCTCCATGTGCCACTGAGGAACTTAGATGTTTGTTTAGAAGGGAGTCTCCATCAGCCTAAATCCTGAGCATCTGCAGTGGGCAGAGCTTCTGCATCAGTAAGGTTTCTGACTGGAAATAGAATTCAACTCCTTTGATTCAATGAAGATAATGTAATGAAGGTTCTAGGGCTAAGGAGAATCACCATAAAGATGAAGGCCTTCAGAGGTGAAGGTGGAGGAGACTCCAGATAGAAGAGGTAGCAGGTGTCAATGAAGGCAGAGCTGGGGGCAGGGGGTGGGGGGAGCAAGGTGCTGAGCATGGGTTTTCAGCACTAAAACAAAAAAATATTATGACTAAACTACAGAGATTGAGAGTGAGATAATGATGAAATTAGAATGAAAAGTAAAATGATACTATGGTAAGTTGATTGAGTGAAAGCTACTGCTGAAAATCCTTTATCTGTATTAGCTTATTTGATTTTTGAAAATGATTATATGAAGTAAGTATATGTGATAAATTCTCTAAGAACTAAGGCTCAGAGAAGAAAATATTCTGCATAGTTCATCTAGCTCAAGTGTGACGTGTTTGGGTCTGAACACAAGCAGTATAGGTGCACAACTCATCTTTAACAACTACACTAAAGCCACCAGGCAGCTGGTGAAAGATTGTGCAAGACTTGTAGGGTAAAGGAAATATTTTTTTCTCTTCCTCCTAAGAGAAATAGGAATCCATTGAAAGGTTTTCAAGGACAACCTGAAGAGATGTGATTTCTAAAATGGCTATTCTTTTTGTAGTATGGAGACTAAATGGAGACCAGAAAGGACAGATTTGAGAGACTAATTAGATAGAATGTATATTAGTCTAGGCAGGAAATGATGGTGTTTGGCTTAGAGTGATAGTGGTATTGATGTTGAAATATATGAATGACTTTTAGAGAGATCTAGAAAGTGAACTTGATAATGTCAATGTGCATTATATATGGAAGAGAGAGAAAGTACAGATATCAAGGACAATACCTATGTTACTATTTTACTCAACCAGATTTACCATGGTTTCTTCATGAAAGTGGAAATAGTGAAGGAGAAGCAGCAAAAGAGAGATGAGTTTGGTTTAGGACTGGTTGACTTTAAGTTGACTTTATTTATTCATGTGTAGATACTGATTCAGCAACTTTTGCTAATGTCTGATTCTCACTCAAACTACTAATTTGGAGTCTATTTTCTAGAGATGACATTTAGAGCAGGAAATGTGGAGCAGACTGCCAGGACAGAGAATGCAGAGTGAAAAAAAATGGGATCTCATACCAGATCTTAATTGCTCCGACATTTAACATCAAGAACAGGTAAGTTCCCTTTAAAGAATATGAGAAAAGACTATATATAGTTCAAAGAAAAGATGAACATAACCAGAACTGAAGCACAATAGTTGTCAATCATTCCCACATTCTAAGTTGAGTTGTGATTCTATTATTTGAAGTGGAATAAAATACAAACATTTCCTTTGCTTGTTTTTATCTGAAGCTCCTCAACTACATAGAGACAAGAATGTTGTCAGGATTTAGTGATTAAGAGATTTTCAGAGAGAGTTCTTGAAGTGCTGAGTCCCAATCACAATCCCCAAGTAAACAAAGTGGAACATATTTCCCTCTTCATGTAAGTGTGATAAAATAACACATTTAAGAAGACCACACAGATAGCTTACTATACTTCCCCTCCCTCCCTACTCCAGAGCTTGAGGAGCACAGTGGAGTCTTGTCTGATGTCCATGCTCCTGTAGAACAAAAGATTGAATTGCTAGCTGGTGTTAGGTCAGATCAAGGACAGAGGTGTCTGAGTTGAAATCAGTCTTCTCCCAGTTTTTACATGTGGGACTAGAGGCTTCCAGTGATTAGAGCTCCATGAGTGCTATAAATATCCTCTCTCAAAGTCCTACAATCAGGTGAGATGTTCAGTGAAAGCAAGGCTTAGACCAAATTCTGCCACTCATAGAAAAATTGACAGACCCCAGACAGTCCTGAGCTACAGTCCTATAGCTGTATTCAGTTCTACATCCAGTGAGTTCATCAGTATTCAGTTCTACATGTAGTACCTTCTCTAGTATGATGACAGATGCCTCTACATCATGAGGCATCACTGATGGAATAAGCACCTGGGCCAAAACGTTCAGTTGGAAAGATGTTATGCCTTGAACTCCCTAGAATGTGTCCAAAGGCCAAGTGTCTGTACAAGTTCACTAGTTTATAAACATATCTTGACCACTACCCATTTAGCAAATATATACAGTTAAAAAATGTATTGGAGTTCAGTTGATTTACAATGTTGTGTTAGTTTCAGCTGTACAGGAGGAGAAGGGGATGGTAGAGGATGAGATGGGTCGTCCCCTTCTCCTCCCACCCCCAATCCTACCCAGCATTAGGGTCTTTTCCAATGAGTCAACCCTTCGCATGAGGTGGCCAAAGTATTGGAGCTTCAGCTTCAACATCAGACCTTCCAATGAACACCCAGGATTGATCTCCTTTAGGATGGATTGATTGGATCTCCTTGCAGTCCAAGGGACTCTCAAGAGTCTTCTCCAACACCACAGTTCAAAAGCATCAATTCTTCGGCGCTCAGCTTTCTTCACTGTCCAACTCTCACATCCATACATGACCACTGGAAAAAACGACTTAGCAGCAGCAGCAGCAGCTTGTCTGTCCCTGGGATTCTGCAGGCAAGAATACTGGAGTGGGTTGCCATTTCCTTCTCCAATGCATGAAAGTGAAAAGTGAAAGTGAAGTCGCTCAGTCGTGTACGACTCCTAGCGACCCCATGGACTGCAGCCTACCAGGCTCCTCCATCCATGGGATTTTCCAGGCAAGAGTACTCTTGTGGGTTGCCATTGCCTTCTCCATTAGTTCAAGCCATTGTATTAATTTTAACTTAATGAACTTCATTTAAAGTTGAAATTCCTCTCCCTATTAATGGATCAATGCAAAGAAATAGAGGAAAACAACAGAATAGGAAAGACTAGAGATGTCTTCGAGAAAATTAGAGATACCAGGGGAGCATTTCATGCAAAGATGGGTACAATAAAGGACAGAAATGTTATGGACTTAACAGAAGAAGATATCAAGAAGAGGTGGCAAGAATACACAGAAGAACTGTACAAAAAAAGATCTTCATGACCCAGATAATCACGATGGTGTGATCACTCACCTAGAGCCAGACATCCTGGAAGGTAAAGTCAAGTGGGCCTTAGAAAGCATCACTATGAAGAAAGCTAGCGGAGGTGATGGAATTCCAGTTGAGCTATTTCAAATCCTGAAAGATGATGCTGTGAAAGTGCTGCACTCAATATGCCAGCAAATCTGGAAAGCTCAGCAGAGGCCACAGGACAAGAAAAGGTCAGTTTTCATCCCAATCCCAAAGAAAGGCAATGCTAAAGAATGCTCAAACTACCACACAATTTCACTCATCTCACACGCTAGTAAAGTAATGCTTAAAATTCTCCAAGCCAGGCTTCAGTAATACATGAACCGTGAACTTCCAGATGTTCAAGCTGGCTTTAGAAAAGGCAGAGGAACCAGAGATCAAATTGCAGGTCAGGAAGCAACAGTTAGAACTGGACATGGAACAACAGACTGGTTCCAAATAGGAAAAGGAGTACTTCTAGTCTATATATTGTCACCCTGCTTATTTAACTTATATGCAGAGTACATCATGAGAAATGCTGGGCTGGAAGAAGCACAAGTTGGAATCAAGATTGCTGGGAGAAATATCAATAACCTCAGATATGCGGATGACACCACCCTTATGGCAGAAAGTGAAGAAGAACTAAAGAGCCTCTTGATGGAGGTGAAGGAGGAGAGTGAAAAAGTTGGCTTAAAGCTCAACATTCAGAAAACTAAGATTATGGCATCTGGTCCCATCACTCCATGGGAAATAGATGGGGAAACAGTGGAAACAGTGTCAGACTTTACTTTTTTGGGCTCCAGAATCACTGCTGATGGTGACTGCAGCCATGAAATTAAAAGACGCTTACTCCTTGGAAGGAAGGTTATGGCCAACCTAGATAGCATATTTAAAAGCAGAGACATTACTTTGCCAACAAAAGTCCGTCTAGTCAAGGCTATGGTTTTTCCAGTCGTTTCAGTCATGTCGGACTCTGTGCGACCCTATAGACGGCAGCCCATCAGGCTCCCCAGTTCCTGGGATTCTCCAGGCAAGAACAATGGAGTGGGTTGCCATTTCTTTCTCCAATGCATGAAAGTGAAAAGTGAAAGTGAAGTTGCTCAGTCGTGTCCGACTCTTAGCGACCCCATGGACTGCAGCCTACCAGGCTCCTCCATCCATGGGATTTTCCAGACAAGAGTACTGGAGTACTCATCGCCTTCTCCAATAAACTAATTGAGTCTCACTATATTGTCTCACTTTGTTATCTGTGATGAATTCAAAACCTTATAGTCAGTATAAAAGTGTGTTTTTGGTTAGGTGAAACAAGTCATAGAGCTGAGTACAAACGTTATTATACTCAGGATAACTATCAGTAATAAACAATAAATGGACACATGTTGCCTTTGAGATCACCTGAAGAAAGAAATGAAAATTGTAAATAACCAGACAATATGGTCTCCAAACAGTGCATCCCCAGTGAAAATTTAACATAGTGCATATATTTCCTTCAGTATAAAAGGGTAATCAAGTTTCCTTAAAGGAGACTGCAAGTCAACAAAAGCAAAAATACGAAATACAAATAGAACTGGAATGAGCTTTTTCATGAATTTGTAAGATATAAGAAAATGTCTGTGTGTGTGAATGTAAGTGTGGTTAAGAAATGTTAAAGGAAAAAGAAGAATCTGTGAGCTCTTTGTATTCCTTTCTAAAATGAATGTATTCAGGAGGTTCTGAAGGTTCTTCACTTTAAAAATATATTGATAGAAAGAACTAGTAAAACTCCCAGTTGGAGAAAATGTAATTTTTAGGAATTGTCCGGTAGGAACATAACAAGCAGGCAAATACTTGGCAAAAAATACAGAATCATTCTGGCAGTTTAGTAATCATGAGATTTTTTTCCATGAAGATTTTGAGTTGCTGAAATGAGGAGGTTTGTATTTGTCATAAGTAAAACAAGTAAGTACCTATATCAAAATTTGAGAGAAGAATCATCTTTTTCTTATAGCTTAGTAAGTTGCCATCAATATACTACTTGCCTAGTAGTTGAAATATTTTTATCAATTTATCTGCAGTTACCAAAGAAATATCATGCAGAGATAATTATGTACTGTTCTCATTTTTTGAAAGTAGTGTTTTATCATCTAGTGTTTGATTGTATCTATTGGCCCTGCACAAACTCAAAGGGAATTTGGGGAAACTACTGAGGGGAGTACATTGTACTTTACAATTCCTTTCAAAGTTAGAGTTAAGGACGCACTGCTAGTTGTAAAACAGTTATGTTCAGCTTTTGGTCTGACATTTATTATTTCAGCAATATCTCTGCATAGAAGTCTATACTTTTATTAATTAAGATCTTCATTCATCTTCTTTTTTTTTGGTTAATTATAAGTCTTGTTTTCCCTCCCCCTCAGGCCAAATGTAGGATGCAGGATCTTAGTTCCCAGACCAAGGATTGAACCCATGCCTCTGCATTGGGACCATGGAGTCTTCACCACAGGACCATCAGGAAAGTCCCAGCCTTGTCCTTTTGATCCATCTGCTTTCATAGTTTACTAGCAAGAAGACAATATTATGGATGGTGTCTATTGTGCACTTACCATATTCCAGGCACTCCGTGAAGGGCTTTATATGAACTAGCTTATTTAATCTGCAAAACAAATCTTGAAAGGAGATATTTTGTTATTACCTTATTTTTTCCAATGAAAAGAAATAAGGCACAGAGAGGTTAAGGTGGCTGTTGGTGGCAGAGCAGGTTGGGAGCAGAGTTAGGCTTTGAAGTCTATATTTATCTCTGAAACCTGAACCTGATGCCTAACCATAATGCCATGTTCCCTCTGCTACAAAATTCTCAGTCAAACAAAAGGAGAAGACTGTTTTTTTTTTTTATAAAGAGTCAGCCTTCCAGGCAAAATCACCAGCAGCTTAACAAAGGTGATATTATTTAACATAAATTAGTAAAAATTGCTATAAAGCAAAATATTTCAAATATTTTAGGAAAGGGAAAATAAAAGGACAAGTATCAATTAAAAATTGCTGTAGGTCTACAATATACTGAGATAATGCCAAAAGCTCACTAATGATATTCATAAAGTATTGTTTTATTCATAAAGTATTGTTTTATTCATAAAGTATTGTTTTCAAACATGATGCATGGAGAATTTAACACATTAGGGACTTATTGTTTCTTTGACTTGATGGATGACACTTAGGGCAAGGGTAACTTTATCACAGGCAAACCACTGTTTTCCAAAGACTACAGATTTATTTGCTTCCATGCTGTGGCACATATACTTATTTTTAAACAAAAATATTCTGTGTTTAATCCTGTGTATGAACAATGTTTGCATATTTTAGGACTTCAATTCTTTGCAAATATTGGAGAATTAGACATGAGAGCGGGCTTCTCTTATAGTTCAGCTGGTGAAAAATCCACCTGCAATGTGAGAGACCTAGGTTTGATCCCTGTGTTGGGAAGATCTGATGGAGAAGGGAAAGGCTACCCACTCCAGTATTTTGGTCTGGAGAGTTCCATGGACTGCAAAGTCCATGGGGTAGCAAAGAGTCGGACACGACTGATCAGCTTTCACTTTCACTGACACTTTCACTGTGGTGGGAAGTCATTGCTGTTTCAGAAAGAGAAAAACTGACTTTTTCAGGAGCTAACAATTTTTGTGTGTGCATGGATTTTCTGAGCCATTTGTCCTTCTCCTGACTTCTAAGTTTTCCCTCTTTTCTTTTTTAATTGATTATTGCTAGCAGAGAAAATAAGTACCGTTTAGGGTGTTATGCTACTTCTGACTTTCAGAGAAAAAGGAACAGTACAATTCTAGATCTTGAGAAAAATTAAGAACAAATTAATGAGTCGTATTTCTTTCTTCTATATTTATAAAAAGGAATATCCAAATATTCATTTCCAGAATGCAAAGGAAATATTTCAGTGTAGGTTCAACAGAGGAAGCAGAACAATGAATAAGTAATGTCCATCTGTCCATCTTACCTCTGTGGTGGCACATCCTGGGTACTCCAAGCTCCAGCAACAGTTTGCCCTGGAAAATCACTTGAGGCCAAATTCTTAGGACTGTGTCAGACACTGAGACTTAGGGGTCACAAGGTAGGCAGTGAGGGAGAGAATATGAATGTAAAGTAAAGTGACTACAATCAGGAACTCATAAAAAAATAGCAAGTTAGAGGCTATGAAAACAGACTGAAACCTATTTGAATCCTTATTGCCTCTGACCTTGACTGTGTGGTTTTTCTGCACAAGTCAAGCTCCTTCCTCATGGAATTAAATGCCCACACTGGTCCCAGAGTAGAAGAAGCTGAAGGAAGATGCAATGGGAGGTGGGCAGTGGCAGACCTGGCCACCATCACTTGTCAACGAGATGAGCTAGTAGATCAATGAGGATATACAATGACTGCTGTTGCACTTCCCTTCCAGTCCCCTGGAAGAAACTGTAGTACACCACTCTAACCAGAAACATACAGAAAAGAAAGTCTGGAATGCATAGTTAAGACTAGCCAAGTGGTCACGTCACAAAGCCAAAACAGCTTACCCCTTATCAATTTGGCACCCATGCATAGCTCCTTAAATTGTTTTGATTTCCAAATATTGAAAACAGGCAAGTATATTGAAAACAGCCAAGTGATGCTTCCATCTAACTTGATACTACTACCCTGGATACAGCTGAAAACAGATGAGTCCACTCCACTGAAAGGATACAAAATCCCCTTTTGTCTGAGTGATACCATTTTCTCCTGATTCATTCATACTCTCTCACTGATACCTTGCAGCTTAAACATGAAGATACAAAGTTAGGTATTATTAAAACACATCTTGTTTTACATGATTAGAAGATGAGAAAGGGAAGAAAATTGAGAAAAAAAATTGTGTAATGTGATGTGAGAGAGTGAGTGAGATAACACACACATACATACACACATATTCATATCAAAATAGGGGCAAAATACTGGTAACTCTCACAATTCACATTTCTCCAGCTGACCATATGATCACAGCTGGTATGTATAACAAGCTTCATACACTATCGTTTCTTGTCCTTCGCAGGCACTCCTGCCAGTCATAGATCCTTGCCTGCTAAACTTACCCAAACCTTCCTTCCTGAAGAATCTCAATCATTAGCAGCCCAATCTCAACTGAGTTATGATAGTTTTCCACTGACTTTAATCATAGGAAATGAAAGTATGAAAAAGCACCCTGGAGGAACCCCTACATTCCATACAAACCCTCCTTTACTTATATTACTTAGTAGTAAGCCAATTTCACCTTGCCAGAAGAGTCCTGTCAACTGTCAGTATGACCAAAAAGTTTGTTCAGGTTTTTCTGTAAGAAGTAATGGAAAAACCCAAAGATTTTGGCCAAGCAAATAGTACAGAAGCCCCATTCTTTGCCTATTAATTTATAAGTCTAATCTGGCTAGATCAAACTCTCAACTTCTAGTTCAATGAAATTATTGTCATGTTCCCTGGCAGAAGCATTATTTTCTTTAGAACTATGGGAGATGAGAAGCAAACATTTTGCTCATGAAACACTTGCAGTGATAGTGGAGGAGACACTCCCATTACCCTCCCTTGACTTCCTGATCCAGGATCTCTGACAATGGGAGATGTAGCATTATATATGAAGGGATGATGTTCATACAGAACCGTCTGGAGATATTATTGTACCTCTGCCCTGAAAGTTACTGCCATCTAGATGGCACCATAACTGAGTCTCCCTTAAGACAAATCAACCATTCCATCAGCTATTCTATAAGGCAAATCATGGTTAGAATAATTAATTCCATGAGAATGGATCCAGTGCCACATTTCATTTGCTGTGAAATAAATCCTTTTGTCAACAATGGTGCCTTGGGGAAGATCATGATGATGGGCAAGCACTTCTACAGAAGTACATAGAAGATAGTCTATGGGCAGAGTGGACACCCAGCAGTGTCTGTAGGCAGTAAACCTTGGTGAGTGGAAAACTCATACTGCTGAGCCCATGCAAACCTCCAGCCCTGTCATCATGGCCCATTTTTCTTAAGCGTACTTGTCAATGACAAGAGTGGCTAGAGAAAGAGGTTAACTGGTGTCCACAGAACAACTGTTAAAATCCTCTTTTGTTGAGGATACCCTTTGGTGAGTCTTCACTTGAAACACAATTACGTTCAAACCATGTGTCTATTTGGGGGATTTTGGAAACCAGTTGATCATCCGACCAAACAGCTGGCCATAGCCCATGTATCTAGACCTGAAACTCTGTTTTTTTTATCCTTTGAAGCAAAATGAACAACCAGGTTCACTTTTCTAGTTCTGCCCATTGGGAAGATTTCTTTTCACCACTGTCCTTTGGGGCTATCCCATAATAGAGCTGGAGGACTGATGCTGTCCTCTTTGTTGTTACTGTCATTCAGTCACTCATTCATATCCCACTCTTTGTGAATCCATGGACTGCAGCATGCCAAGCTTCCCTATCCTTCACCATCTCCTGAAGCTTGCTCAAACTCATGTCCATTGAGTCGGTGATGCCATTCAGCTATCTCATCCTCTGTCATCTTCTCCTCTTTTAGAGGTACCGAAATATTGTGCAACACCACAGATAACAGACCTGTTTTTTTTGTTTGTTTTGTTTTTTTTCCCCTCATTCAGTTGATTGCAGGGATCTTTCCATGAGACAATAAATGAAGGCTGAGGGAGAGGTGTCAATATAGCAGGAGTTCATGGATACTTGGGCAATTTCCTTGTGTCTTCAGGGTGGGTCCAGTCTCATCTTATATATGCCACTACAATCTGGTAATGGAGTGCTGTTATGCATGCCCAGTTTTATGACTTGTTGGGTCATACACACCCAGTTCATGATGAGCATGTCACTGTCGCATGGTAGCTTGGTGGTCCATGGTCAAATTTTCAGTCTCTACTAAAGACAAGGAGCAGGCCAAAAACTGTCTCTTAAAAGGAATATAGTCATTCACAGTGCTTTGGGTCAAAATCCTAATAGTCTGAATAGTGATTCACCTATTACAAGTTGTGCAAGGCTTCAGTCAGCATCGCCATCTTAGGACCCAGGGGTCAGAGCAGACTGCTATACAGCAGAAGCACACCAAAATGAGAAATTAAAATAATTTCTAAAGTCTTTGGGGTAATTGAAACAATTTCCTGTGTGTTTGTTAAGTTGCTTTAGTGATATTCGACTCTGTGTGACCCTATGGACTGTAGCCCACCAGGTTCCTCTGTCCATGGGATTTCTCAGGCAAGAATAGTAGTGGTTTAGTAGCTAAGCCATGTCCAACTCTCAGATTCTCCAGGCAAGAATACTGGAATGGTTTCTATTTCCTTCTCCAGGTGACCTTTGCGATCTGGGAGTCAATCCCATGTCTCTTAGGTCTCCTTCATTGACAGGTGGATTCTTTACCACTGAGCCATCTTCCTTGTTATTGTTCAGTCGCTCAGTCATGTCTGACTCTTTGCAACCCCATGGACTGCAGCATGTCAAGTTTCACTGTCCTTCACTGTCTCTTGGAGTTTGCTCAAACTCATGTCCATTGAGTTGGTGGCCACCTTCCTAGAATCATTCACATTTAATATTGAATAATTATACTCTGATTCCCAAAGCATAAACAGGAGTTCAAATCAGATTTTGAGACATTTATAAAGATCAATGATCAAGAAATTTCAAAATGTTCATGTGCCACTATTTAAAGATTTGGCTGGTTTCCTGATCAAAAATAGTGTATTTCAATCAGTGTGTCTATTTATGGTCCTTGTGGTAGTGTGTGCCTATGATTCTATTTATGTGATCATTTCTTTGGCTCAAATCTTGGAAATATTGATGTAGTAATCTCATTAGCTTCAGTAAAATCAGTTCATGCTGGTTTCTAAGGTGAGATATTAAGGTAGAACACAAAGAGCTGTAAATGAGAATCCATCAAATGTGGTCCTATATTGACAAATGTAAATGATGAAGAAAAGTGAATGCTGATGATTTAGTCTATAAAGGAGCTTCCCTGTGGCTCAGATGGTAAAGCATCTGCCTGCAATGTGGGAGACCCAGATTCGATCCCTGGGTCGGTAAGATCCTCTGGAGAAGGAAATGGCAACCCACTCCAGTATTCTTGCCTGGAAAATTACAAGGACTGAGGAGCCTGGTAGGCTACAGTCCATGGCGTCGCAAAGAGTCGCACACAATGAGCTAATGAGATTATTACATCTCTTTTAGTCTATAAAAGAGAAAGCTAAATAACTGTGTTTCATTATTGTTTAGTCACTAAGCTGTGTCCAACTCTTTTGCTACCCCATTGACTGTAGCCTCCCAAGCTTTCTGTCCATGGGATTTCCAGGTGAGAATACCTAGAGTGGGTTGCTATTTCCTTCTCCAGGGGACCTTCCTGACCCAGGGATTAAACCCGCATCTCCTCCATTAGCAGGTAGACCTTTACCACTGAGCCGCCTGGGAGTCCCTTGTGTTTTGAAGGGTGTGTAAAAATTTCTTCTAAAGTGAATTTAAAAGAAAATTAAAGAAAAAGAAAGGAAATGAAGGAGAGAGAAAGGGAAGCAGGAGTTAAAGTTTAGGTTTTCAGCACTACAAGTGTACTACATAGAACCAAAAATGACAATGAGAGAGATGAATTTAGGTATCTTTTAGTTTCATTTTTATAATTCATATTTACAATCCTGAAATTATAAATGTTTATATTTATCACTAATATTTAATAGAGAGGTGAAGCCTGAATTTTGAGTAAACAGTTGGCATCTACTACAGGAAAGAGTTCTTGGCTCTGCTTCTGTTTGCCCACATCTACTTCCAACATGGATCTTTTGTTTGGCTTCCTTCTGTCCTGCATGTACATAGGTTAAGCAGGTTTATTCAAAAGTTGTTTATTCAAGTTAATACCTGGTTAAGATACGGTAAATTCACTATTTTTGCGTGTGTGCTATATTTAAGACTAATGCCTTATTGTATGGGGCAGGTTTTAGTCCATATTTTTAAAAGAGGTGCTGATGCAAAGGCTGAGCTACCAAGATAACTGTCAATAGCCCCTCTTTCTTTTGCTGAAGTCCTGGTTCCCACTTCTCCTGTTGTGACCTTGACTGTGTTTTCCTTGGAGACAACGTGGTGTCTTACCCTTCAGGAAGCTCTCCTTATTTATTCAGGTTGGTGAGCCCAACTCCTGGCAGGAGGGCAGAGGATTAACTGAAGGCTCTCCTGCAGCTCTCAGTCAGCAACCAGCTCGATCACTGGTTCAAACAGATGTTTCTCTTTTAGATCTTTAAGAACTATAATCGCGGGGGGGGGGGGTGCGGGGGATTGCATGTTTCACTTAATTCAATTTGCTAGCTGCATTTATTCGTTGGAAACTCATTGAAAATCCACATAAACATGTTGGTTTGAATAAATGAAGGGTCCGTGAGGTATATGATTCTGTCTAAATGTCAATAAAATATATTTGCACAATAGTTGACACTAGTAAATGCAGCTTAACTCATTGAGAGACTTCTCTGTGAACTTATGCCTAATTCAGTTGATAGCAAAGGTCTTGATATAATGTCTAATGTTCTCAAGGTCAAGTAACTTTATGTGGGTTACTGCTATATATTTATCTTTTAGTCTTGACTATTAAATATCCAATAAAACTTAATATTATATTTAAGTATAATTAATTAGACACGTGTTTAAGATCATTCATTGTGTTTTACATATTTTTAATATGAAGTGGACAACAGTATTACAACTTAAACTTTGTTTTAGAGCACATTAGGAAATTCTGTGGAGCCATTGTTTTAGAGATGGCCCTGGAGTTAAAGCTCAGTATTTAAATAATTTAGCATTAGGATTTTACCTTATGTAACTTTTATATTTATAAACATTTTCTCTGTATTATTTCTGGGATAATTAGCTCTTAAATTAGTTCTTAAAAAGTTCATTTTGAGTGTTAACTATAAAATCTGGACTCAATTTTAATTTCCTTCATTATTTTTCATGGTAGATATTGACAAAATTTTCTATCTTGCTGAATGAAGGATAACTGTATTTAAGGCACATAATTTTCGCCTTTAATAAATACCTTGTCATATAAAAAAGGTTTGTAGGGAATATCAACAAATTCAAAACACATGGGGAAGTCTATTTTCTCTCCTTTAATAAAGTCATAAAAAAAGTCTTTCATTGGACCAGCAGAAGTGACTTAGTGACAACCTAAATAATTATAAATATTAATCTTTATTCAAAGCATATCATCATTAAAATTCAGCAGGTAGGAGGATGGACTCCTAAAATACTTAATCAGAAATGTGGCACTCAGAATTTTCATAATTTTATTATAGTACCTTGGCCCATCTGCCTATTCCCTTCCATATACTCTCAACATTATCAAAGAATTCTGACAGATTTTGAAAGTCAAATACTATTAAAATTTTATCTCTCATTTTAAAGACTGCTACTTTGAGACAAATTATATCTCCTCTCCCCTTTCTTGACCCCAATACATAACTCCTTAATTATTCAGGCTTAAAAATAAAGACTAAGAAAAAGAAGAATTGTAGTATAACAACATAAAAGCTAGCCAATTTATGTAGAAGAAAGTTAGACAATGGAAACCTAGATTCTTCATATGAGAAAGAATACTTTCCCTTTGTCAGGGATGGGGTGTGTAATTTCCTTGGCTCTGTCTCATCACAACAAAAATTTGAAGCCATGGACGTTAAAGCCCTTGGCACGTCACAGCTCTCAGACAGTGTTACAGCTCCATGTTATAGCTCAGTTTTATTTAGAAAATAAAGAAAAAGACATCCTCGAGGTGTGAGGATATGCTGACACAAAAGACGCAAAAAGAAGAAAGAGAGAGAGAGTGCACGCACAGAAGAGAGAGAGAACCCTGGCCCTTTGGCTCCGCTTTTTATATGTTTTTTTCTCCTCCCCCCTGGGTCTGCCCTATGTAAACTGGGCTAGCCAGGGTTGCTGTTTGTTCTACCTGAGGTCCTCACTCTGGTCCTTGGACCTTCCTTTGTTCTATTTTTGCAGGCTTTTCCCTTCCTTGTCTTTTAGCCACCGGCATTCTGGACTCTTTTTTCCTATTCTAGCTACCTAACACCTTAATGCAGAGATCCCCTATGTAATATCACAGAAAAAAATGTTAATAGCCCTTGCTTGAACAATTCTAGCAGTGAGGAATCCACTACTTTATTGAGCAGTTCATTTTACTGCTGGACAGATTTAAAATTGGAAAGCTACACCTGATATTTGCTCATTTTTCCATATAGATGATGAACAAATTGCACAGCTAAGGTAGCTGACCTCATCCACACTCTGGACAGGGCTGAACTCCTGGAACTTGTGTGCTTTGTACTGCAGATGATTTGACAGCAAAGGGCTATGTTGGGTTCACTGCTCAAAATGCTCATGCGTAAAAATATCTTCAAGATTTCCCTGTTGGCTCAGTGGTGAAGAATCTGCCTGCCAATGCAGGGGACCTGGGTTTGACTCCGGGGCCCAGAAGATCCCCTGATGAAGGAAATGGCAACCCACTTCAGTATTCTTGCCTGGAAAATCCCATGGACAGAGGAGCCTGGCAGGCTACAGTTCATGGGGTTGCAAAGAATCAGACATGGTTTAGTAACTAAACAACAACAGTAACAACAAAAATATCTATACAGATTCTTTAGATTCGTTTATTTTAAATCTTGTAAAGATGATAAAATACATTCTTGATAACTGAATTCACACTCAGAAATGAGAGCCTGACCACATGAGAAGTTACCAACCTCTTTTTCTTCCTCACCAAATGGTAGTTGCTCAATCGTGTCCAACTCTTTGTGAGCCCATGGAAGAACCCGTCAGGCTCCAGCATCCATAGAACTCTCCAGGTAAGAATACTGGAGTGTGTTGCATTCCCTTCTCCAGAGGATCTTCCTGATCTAGAGATTAAACCAGGCTCTCCCACATTGCAGGCAGATTCCTTCCCATCTTAGCCACCAGGGAAGCCCTTCCTCTTCATCAAAGGTGTGGTGAAAATCTTTACCTATATGCCTGAAATAATGGATTCTACATGGTCCTTTGTAGTTTTTGCCTTATTCCGTGTGATCTAAAAATACATTTGCTTCTTTTAAATGAAGTCTACTAGTCTATTGATTCTGCCCTTGTTTTAAGTATAATCTTTTATACTAAGCATTAAGTATATCTTTAAGATATAACCTTGTCTTCTCCTGTGTGCCTGACTGAATGCTGACTTGGGATGTGTAGGGCTCCCATTCTGACAGAGCTTTAGAGGCTGTGAAGATGGAGGGATATTAGCCTTGAGGACTGTGGGGATGAAAGACTTTTACAAAGTAAATCCAAACCTGCTTAGTGTTTTAACTCAAAGCCCTGTAACACATCTCTTCAACATTGGGTCAGTATAGCAATGTTTGCTATGTGTGCTATGTCACTTCAGTCACATTCGATTCTTTGCAACCCTATGAACAGTAGCCTGCCAGTCTCCTCTGTCCATGGGATTCTTCAGGCAAAAATGCTGGAGTGGATTGCCATGCCCTCCTCCAGGTTATCTTCCCAACTCAGGGATAGAACCCACATCTCTTAAGTCTCCTGCATTGGCAGGGGGGTTCTTTATGACTAGTGCCACCTGGAAAGTCCAATGTAGCAATAATGATCCCCAAGAATCATTAGCTCAGAAAAAGATGATGTTTTGTAGAGGACTAGAAAAACAACTCGACGGTCTCTAGCAGTTAAGGACAACAGTTGTTGTCTTGGTTGGAAGATATTTAGGATGGTTACACATAGAGTTTTCATTTTAAACATTTTCATATGCACACCATCCTGTATACCTTCCAATCAGGATACCAAGTATCACATTGAAGTATCTGAATTTACATAAAGAAAGTATATAGAATAAAAAAAACAAAAAAAGCCTGCCCTACTTGTAAGAGACAAAGGCCCAGCATACAATGGAATCAGTATTGGTTCTATGCTTACATTTATGTTACCGAAGCCCTTACTAGTTTTTAGCTACAGATACAACAAGACTACACTACAATAAAAATAGGATAAGTGAATTGACATTTGGCACAAAATTAAGTTGAATAGATATTTGACACTGTTATGTTAGTTTTGACACAAAACTAAATTGAATCATGTAGAGTTACATTCAAGGAAGTGCTTCAGTTAAGTTCAATCTCTCAATTGTGTCCAACTATTTGCGACCCCATTGAATGCAACGCACTGGGCTTCCCTCTCCATCACCAACTCCCGGAGCTTGCTCATACTCATGTCCATTGAATTGGTAATGCCATCCACCATCTCATCCTCTGTCATCTGCCTTATGCTTCTGCCTTCAATCTTTCCCAGCATCAGGGTCTTTTCCAATGAGTCAGTTCACTGCATCAGGTGGCCGAAGTACTGGAACATTAGCTTCAGCATCAGTCCTTCCAATGAATATTCAGGACTAATTTCCTTTATGATTGGCTGGTTTGATCTCCTTGGTGTCCAAGCACTGACACTGACCTTTTCCAATCCTGTGGCCACTGCTCAGTTTTCCAAATTTGCTGGCATATTGAGTGCAGCACTTTCACAGCATCATCTTTTAGGATTTGAAATAGCTCAACTGGAATTCCATCACCTCCACTAGCATTGTTTGTAGTGATGCTTCCTAAGGCCAACTTGACTTCGAACTTCAGGATGTCTGGCTCTAGGTGAGTGATCACACCATCATAGTTATGTGGGTCATTAAGATCTTTTTTGTATATTCTTCTGTGTATTCACGTCACCTCTTTTTAATATCTTTGGTTCTGTTAGATTGATAAAATTTCTGTCCTTTGTTTTGCTTATTTCTGCATGAAATGTTTCCTTGGTAGTGTTAATTGCTCAGTTGTGTCCAACTCTTTGCAATCCCATGGACTGTTACCCCATCAGGCTCCTCTGTGCATGGGATTTCCCAGGCAAGAATACTGGAGTTGGTTACCATTTCCTTCTCCAGAGAGGTTCCGTTGGTGTCTCTAATTTTCCTGAAGAGATCTCTAGTCTTTCCCGTTCTATTGTTTTCCTCTATTTCTTTGCATTGATCACTTAGGAAGTCTTTCTTGCCTCTCCTTGCTATTCTTTGGAACTCTGCATTCAGATGGATATATCTTTCCATTTTCCTTTGCCTTTCTTTCTTCTTCTTTTCTCAGCTATCTGTAAGACCTCCTCAAACAACCATTTTGCCTCTTTGCATTTCTTCTTCTTGAGGATAGTTTTAATCCCTGCCTCCTGTACAATGATATGAACCTCTGTCCATAGCTCTTCAGGACTTTGTCTATCAGATATAATCCCTTGAATCTATTTGTCACTTCCACTGTATAATCATAAAGAACTTTATTTAGATCATACCTGAATGTTTCAGTGGTTTTCCCTACTTTCTTCAATTTAAGTCTGAATTTTGCAATAAGGATTTCATGAGCTGTGCCACAGTCAGCCCCCGGTCTTGTTTTTGCTGACTCTATAGAGCTTCTCTATCTTCAACTGCAAAAAATATAATCAATATTCTGGTGATGTCCAGGTGTAGAGTCATCTTTTGTGTTGTTGGAAAAGGGTGTTTGCTATGACCAGTGTGTTCTCTTGGCAAACTCTGTTAACCTTTGCCCTGCTTCATTTTATACTCCCATGCCAAATTTGCCTGGTACTCCAGGTATCTCTTGACTTCCTACTTTTGCACGCCAGTCACCTATGTGGACAAGGACAGATTTTTTTGGTGTTAATTCTAAAATGTCTTGTAGGTCTTCATAGAACCATTCAACTTCAGCTTCTTCAGTGTTAGTGGTTGGGGCATAGACTTGGATTACTGTGATACTGAATGCTTTGCCTTGGAAATGAACAGAGATCATTCTGTCATTTTTGAGACTGCACCCAAGTACTGCATTCTGGACTCTTTTATGGACTGTGAGGGCTATTCCATTTCTTCTAAGAGATTCTTGCCCACAGTAGTAGATATAATGGTCATTCGAATTAAATTCACCATTTCAGTCCATTTTAGTTCACTGATTCCTAAAACATCAACGTTCACTGTTGCCATCTCCTGTTTGACCACTTCCAATTTACCTTGATTCATGGACCTAACATTCCAGGTTCCTATACAATATTGTTATTTACAGCATTGGACTTTATTTCCATCACCAGTCACCTCCACAACTGAGCATTGTTTTTGCTGTGGCTCCATCTTTTCATTCTTTCTCAACTCTTCTCCAGTAGCACATTGGGCACCTACTGACCTGGGGATTTCATCTTTCAGCACCATCTCTTTTTTCCCTTTTCATAGTGTTCATGGGGTTCTCAAAGCAAGAATACTGAAGTGGTTTGCCATTCCCTTCTCCAGTGAACTACATTTCATCAGAACTCTCCACCATGAGCTTTCCATCTTGGGTGTCCCTACCTGGCATGGCTCATAATTTCACTGAGTTAGACAAGTCTGTGATTCAAGTGATTGGTTTGCTTAGTTTTCTGTAATTGTGGTTTCCATTTGGCCTGCCCTCTTTTGGATAAAGATAAGAGGCTTGTGGAAGCTTCCTGATGGGAGGGACTGGCTGTGGGGAATCAGGGTCTTTCTCTGATGGGCAAGGCCATGATAAGTAAATCTTTAATCCAATTTTCTGTTGGTGGGTAGGTCTGTGTTCCCTCCCTGTTTTTTGGCATATGACCAAATTATGATAGGGGTAATTGTGGCCTCCTTCAAGAAGACTGATGCTGCGACTGTTGTATTCTGTGCCCATGTCCCTATGGAAGGCCACTGTCGACTGATGCCTCCAGTGGAGACTCCTGGACACTCACAGACCAGTCTGGCTCAACTTCTTGTGGGGTCACTACTCCTTTCTCATTTCTCCTGGTGCACATGAAGTTTTGTTTGTGCTCTCCAAGAATCCGTTTCCCTCCTCCTGTAGAAGTTCTGTAATCAAATCCCATTGGCCTTCAAAGTCAAATTCCCTGGGGGAATTTGCCAGATCCCCAGGTTGGGAAATTTGTTGTGGACCCTAGAGCTTTTGCAACTGTGTGAGAACTTCTTTGGGATAAATGTTCTCCAGTTTATGGATTGTCTGCTCGGAGGCTCTATAGCAGTGTTCATATGCTGTGCCTCCCAGGTCTGCTGCAGCCAGAGCCCCTGTCCCCATGACAGGCCACTGCTGACCTGTGCCTCCACAGGAGACACTCAAACACTCAAAGGCAAGTCTGGCTTAGTCTTAGAGAACATTCTTAAAATGGTTTCAAATGAATGATAACAACTAAATGAATCACTTTTCTTTTTCAGTTAAGCGTGTTGTTATACTTATTTGTTATTTGAAAAATCTTTCCAAACAATTATGTAAAAACAGTGTGGAAAATAAAGACAAGAGTTTCTGAAAATGACAGGAGATTTTTTATGCTAGCTATGTCTTTGAAAAGGAGAAGACATGTATTAAAGTTTTTAAAAGTAAAAAAAATTAGCATTCAAGTAGTGTATTAAATTCAGAGAGAAGTTTCACTAAATGAATAATAACATATGGAGCATGTCATCAAGGAGACCAATTAAAAATGTCATCCATCAAAAATCTTGTCATCATTCTAGTGGAACAGAACTAAAGGGAAAAAGACAAGAGAATACAAGTCAATGTTTTCTCCATTGACAAAGTTCAGCCATTATTTTTTAATCTTAATATGGAACATACAAAGTAGACTCTCAGTTGGTGTAAATTCCTAATAGCAATCTCATTCTTGCATATACAATTTTTAAATTAACCTTTTCCCCATCAGAATTCTCATCTAAAATATGCAGTTTTGTATTTTATTCTCCCATTATCTTAATTATTAATTGAAGAATGACTACATAAAATTATGAATTTTCTTAAAGCAAACTGAGATTTACTTTTTCATTTTTTAGTATCACTATAATAGATTGATATACAGCCAGATTTACATACTGAGATAATCTTTTCCACATATTAAATACAAGTATCTTTCTTCACTTTGTAAATGTCTCCACTGTGTCTCCAAATATTTTTAAACACCTAAACATTTAATATTTCTGGTTAAGACATCTTGATCTTTCTGTTAAAATGCAAGTTCCTCTGAATAGATAATGTATTAGAACCTAATCAGCTATATTCTCTAATAGGATCAATTTACTGATTACTTTTCCAGCATCACTAGTGATTGAGGGAAACTGTAATGTGAGTAAAGGTAACTTCATTATGTAGAGAGCATTGAGGATGCTACATAGTGCAGAGTTTTGCTCATCTCTAGGTAAATATAGTCTATGGGCAGGTAATGAACCAGAAAGGAACCTCTGGGAACAGAAAATGGATGGAAGAAAAAGTCGAGACAGCAGAAGGGAAATAGAAACAATTAGAAAAAAAATCTATTTCTCAGTGTAATCTCTACAAATGGAGTTGCCAATTATCTTCGTTCTATATTAATAATGTTTATGCATTATTATGAAAACCAAAAGTGTATATCAGCTTATCACAATTAAGATTTAATAGTTTTAAAATTAATATTTATAAAACATTTAGTAGAAAATGATGGAATAGGTCTGATATATATTCATTTACTGTACAAATGCTTGTCGAACTGACAGTGCACAATGAACTGTGCTTATACATAGTTTACAATGAGGCAAAGGATATGAATGATATTTCTTTAGCACCCTACAATTGGTTCTTGCAGATATTTTCATGCTTTGACTTGTTTAAGCTTATGAGCTTTAACATTTTGAGTGGGACTCAGGGATTATACTATTAGAAGGTAAGGTTTATAAGAACCATACATAAGGAGAAAGAATATTGTATCAGAATGATTGAGAGTTGCATTTTTAAAAATTATGATTGTACTTAAATGAGAGATTTAAAACACATACTCTTGGAAGAACCATGTGTTTATGATATTTTAAATTTTTGTTTATGATCTTTGGAAATGAAAATATTATTATCTATCATTATGAATTGATGCATCTGGGTATCAAGCTCCTTTGGAGAGAAAGGATGGTTCATTTTGCTATGTTCTCTAAATCATTTCCTAATCTAAGATAAAATTTTAATAGCTGATAAAATCTTCAAGAATTGATGTTTAGGTAAATTACATTTCATTTAGTTTTCTATTTAACTTGATATAAAATTGAGGATGGATACTTCTGGAAAATAATTTTAATGCTGAAATGTTATCAAAATGCATAACAGAGTACAGTATAAATGATAATAAAATTATAGCATTTTCTGATTTAAGGTTATGATTAAAATAAGTTATAATCATACCGATAAAAGATAACCAGTTTGCTAAATATAGGAATAAAAGCTTCTCCTGGGGGTTGTGTGTGTGTGTGTATGTGCATAAATATATAGGTGTATGTACATATATATGTAGTATACAAAATAATGCCAATCAAATAGTAAGAAACTTAATGAATATTTGTTAATATTATTTGTGAATTAAAGAATTTAAATTTAAGTGGACAAAGTCTTACTTGAGCCATTCATGTGTGTGTGCTAAGTTGCTTCAGTCGTGACCACCTCTTTGAGACATGCCAGGCTCTTTGTAGCCCACCAGGCTCCTCTATCCATGGATTTTCCAGGCAAGAATGCTGGAGTGTGTTGCCATGCCCTTTTCCAAAGGATCTTCCTTACCCATGGATCAAACCCTGATCTCTTAGGCCTCCTGCATTAGCAGGCATCTTCTTTACCATTAGCACTAACAAAGCAATGCATTTCTTGAAAACACTGTGTCCAAGGACCTATGTTAGGGAAACAAGTAAATATCGTTTCAGTTCAGTTGCTCAGTCATGTCTGACTCTTTGCGACCCCATGAACAGCAGAACACCAGGCCTCCCTGTCCATCACCAACTCCAGGAGTTTACCCAAACTCATGTCCACTGAGTCGGTGATGCCATCTAACCATCTCATCCTCTTTAGTCCCCTTCTCTTCCTGCCTTCAATCTTTCCCAGCATCAGGATCTTTTCAAATGGGTCAGCACTTCACATCAGGTGGCCAAAATATTGGAGTTTCAGCTTCATCATCAGTCCTTGCAATGAATATTCAGTACTGATTTCCTTTAGGATGGACAGGTTGGATCTCCTTGCAGTCCAAGGGACTCTCAAGAGTCTTCTCCAACACCACAGTTAGAAAGCATCAGTTCTTTGGCACTCAGCTTTCTTTATAGACCAACTCTCACATCTATACATGACTACTGGAAAAACCATAGCCTTGACTAGACCAACCTTTGTTGGCAAAGTAATGTCTCTGCTTTTCAATATGCTGTCTGTGTTGGTCATAACTTTCCTTCCAAAGAGTAAGCGTCTTTTAATTTCATGGCTGCAATCACCATCTGCAGTGATTTAGGAACCTAGAAAAATAAAGTTTCTCACTGTTTCCCCATCTATTTGCCATGAAGTGATGGGACCAGATGCCACGATCTTAGTTTACTGAATGTTGAGCTTTAAGCCAAAGTTTTCGCTCTCCCCTTTCACTTTCAAGAGGCTCTTTAGTTCTTCTTCACTATCTGTCATAAGGGTGGTGTCATCTGCATATCTGAGGTTATTGATATTTCTCCCAGCTATCTTGATTCCAGCTTGTGCTTCATCCAGCCCAGTGTTTCTCATGGTGTACTCTGCATATAAGTTAAATAAGGAGAGTGACAATATACAGACTTTACGTACTCCTTTTCCTATTTGGAACCAGTCTGTTGTTCCTTGTCCAGTTCTAACTGTTGCTTCCTGACCAACATACAGGTTTCTCAAGAGGCAGGTTAGGTGGTCTGGTATTCCCATCTCTTTCAGAATTTTCCACAATTTATTGTGATCCACACACAAAGGCTTTGGCATAGTCAATAAAGCAGAAATAGATGTTTTTCTGGAACTCTCTTGCTCTTTCGATGATCCAGTGGATGTTGGCAGTTTGATCTCTGGTTCCTCTGTCTTTTCTAAAACCAGCTTTAACATCTGGTTGTCCATGGTTCACGTTTTGCTGAAGCCTGCCTTGGAGAATTTTGAGCATTACTTTACTAGCGTGTGAGATGAGTACATTTGCGCGGTAGTTTGAGCATTCTTTGCCATTGCTTTTCTTTAGGATTGGAATGAAAACTGACCTTTTCGAGTCCTGTGGCCACTACTGAGTTTTCCAAATTTGCTGGCATATTGAGTGGAGCACGTTCACAGCGTCATCTTTCAGGATTTGAAATAGCTCAACTGGAATTCCATCACCTCCACTAGCTTTGTTCGTAGTAATGCTTCCTAAGGCCCATTGGACTTCACATTCCAGGATGTCTGGCTCCAGGTGAGTGCTCACACCATCATGATTATCTGGTTTGTGAAGGTCTTTCAGTTCTTCTGTGTATTCTTGCCACCTCTTCTTAATATCTTATGCTTCTGTTAGGTGACTACCATTTCTATCCTTTATTGAGCCCATTTTTTCATGAAATGTTCCCTAGGTATCTCTGATTAAACAAATAAAAAAGCAAGAGAGAGAGAAGGAGGAGGGTGTCAGGAAGAGGGGGAGGGAAAGAAGAAGAAAAGAAAGAGCATTTACTAGTTCAAATTACCTCCTCCATCCCTGGTGCTTCAGACAGTGAAGAGTCCACCTGCAATGCAGGAGACACAGGCTTGATCCCTGGGTAGGAAAGATTCCTTGGAGAAAGAAATGGCAACCCACTCCGGTATTCTTGACTGGAGAATTACATGGACAGAGGAGACTGGAGGGCTAATGTCTATAGGGTCGCAAAGGGAGGACATAACTGAGCAACTAACACTTACCTGGGGCATCCTTCCTCTCCTCTTAAGACCTTTTACCCCCTCCTTGGTGCATCCTTTCCCAGTTCCTACTTAGGCACTCACAGATACTGCAATATTTCCGGAATGCCTTTGAACCTGCAGTGGCCCATCAGTGGTTTGTACTGAGAATCACCAATGCCTTGAATCTCCCTCAAAAAACATACAAAATGTTCTATTCATACATTATTCTGCACCAGCCCCTTCAACAACATTATGTCTTGAAAATGATCTAATAAGATCATGAATATCCTTCTAGTTGGTAATTAAGGGTGATTGCTTCATAAAATATTCCTTGATAACTGAAACAAACAAAAACAACAGAAAAGTAGCAACAATAAAGTCCTAAATAAAGCATGCAAACCAGAAAAAAAAAAATAAAGTCATGAGTCTCATCTTCCGTCTAAGACACCCAGCATTGCCCAGAAAAATCACACACTCGACATACCTTTGCTCAGGGCATTTGACTCTGGCTCTTAGGTTGTCAAGGCTGTATATTGTCACCCTGCTTATTTAACTTATATGCATATGGGGTCACAAAGGTTTGGACACGACTGAGTGACTGAACTGAACTGAACTTAGGTTGTCTCCTCAACTGCTCTTTTTTTTTTTTTTTTTCTGTCTTATTTTTTAATTGAAACTATGTTTTCATAAGCATAGAAAATTAGTAGCATTTGGTGACAGCTACTTTATTTTTTTTTTTAATAAATTTATTTATTTTAGTTGGGGGCTAATTACTTTACAATATTGTAATAGTTTTTGCCATACATTGACATGAATCAGCCATGGGTTTACATGTGTTCCCCTTCCTGGACCCCCCATCCACCTCCCTCCCCATCCCATCCTTCTGGATCATCCCATTGCCCCGGCCCTGAGCCCTTGTCACATGCATCGAACATGGAATGGTGTTCTGTTTCACATATGATAATATACAGGTTTCAATGCTATTCTCCCAGAACGTCCCACCCTCACCTTCTCCCTCAGAGTCCATAAAATTGTTCCATGCATCTGTGTCTCTTATTCTGTCTCGCATATAGGGTTATTGTTACCATCTTTCAAATTCCATATATATGCATTAGTATACTGTATTGTTGTTTTTCTTTCTGGCTTACTTCACTCTGTATAATGGGCTCCAGTTTCATCCATCTCAGTAGAACCGATTCAAATGTATTTTTTTAATGGCTGAGTAATATTCCATTGTGTATATGTACCACAGCTTCCTTATCCATTCGTCTGCTGATGGACATCTAGGTTGCTTCCATGTCCTGGCTATTGTAAACAGTGCTGCGATGAACATTGGGGTACACGCGTCTCTTTCAATTCTGGTTTCCTCGGTGTATATGCCCAGCAGTGGGATTGCTGGGTCATATGGCAGTTCTATTCCCAGTTTTTTAAGGAATCTCCACACTGTTCTCCATAGTGGCTGTACTAGTTTGCATTCCCACCAACAGTGTAAGAGGGTTCCCTTTTCTCCACACCCTCTCCAGCATTTATTGCTTGTAGACTTTTGGATAGCAGCCATTCTGACTGGTGTGAAATGATACCTCATTGTGGTTTTGATTTGCATTTCTCTAATAATGAGTGATGTTGAGCATCTTTTCATGTGTTTGTTAGCCATCTGTATGTCTTCTTTGGAGAAATGTCTGTTTAGTTCTTTGGCCCATTTTTTGATTGGGTCGTTTATTTTTCGGGAATTCAGCTGCAGAAGTTGCTTGTATATTTTTGAGATTAATTGTTTGTCTGTTGCTTCATTTGCTATTATTTTCTCCCATTCTGAAGGCTGTCTTTTCACCTTGTTTATAGTTTCCTTTGTTGTGCAAAAGCTTTTAATTTTAATTAGGTCCCATTTGTTTATTTTTGCTTTTATTTCCAATATTCTGGGAGGTGGGTCATGGAGGATCCTGCTGTGATTTATGTCGGAGAGTGTTTTGCCTATGTTTTCCTCTAGGAGTTTTATTGTTTCTGGTCTTACGTTTAGATCTTTAATCCATTTTGAGTAAACTTTATCACTTCAAAACTCCATCTAGGGGACTCCCTGGTAATTTTCAAATGATAATTCCAAATTCATAAATTCCCTCAACTGTTTATGCCCACAGAGAAATGACCCCACCTTTCCCTCCAGTCTCAAAAATACTAAAAAAATCGTAACATGATGGGCTAATATACACAAGGAATAGCATTTAACACAGTCATTACCAATAACTAAGTTATTCAATAATTACAACAGTGCTCTAAAATAAATACTAACATTTTTTTCTTTTTTAAATAATAAAACTGAAGTTTAGAGAAGTTAGGTCATATTCCCATTATCATGTACTTAGGCAGTAGCAGAACCAGTATTTTAACCCTCTTGTTTGGAGAGCTCCTTCTCACTTTCACATAAACTGAGAGAGAATAAGTGTGCTCCTTTGCACCTAATCTAATCCTCATCTTGTTCCGCAAATACTGCCTCCAAAGTTATTTTTTGAGGAAGTAAACAGAAGAAAGTGTGTAGAAGAGAATGTGGTCAATAGTTTTGTTTCCTAAATTCTTACCTTCTTTTCTTACCTCTACTAATGACCTTATTCTACCAACATCTAGATTATCTGCTGAAATGTATGTGTGTGGTTGATACTCAATGAAGACACATTGAATGACTAAACCTGATTCTCCTTCATACTGTAGAAAAGATATTGTATATGGGGTTTTTCTAAACTCTCTGGCAACTCTTTTGCTCCTTCATTCCTCTGGTACTTATATGCTGGTGAAACCCAGAATTTTATCCTCACTCACCTGGTCTCACTCTCACCCCTTTCTTTGGGAAATTTATCCCACATCCAACACTCAGTTTCCACTTGTAATATGCTAATTTATTTCAAATCAATCAATATCCTATCCTCAGGGCTCTTATTTTCTTCATTTGTCTCACATATTCAAATTCTATTTATGCCTGAGTGCCCATTAAGCATCATAAACAAAACAAGCTTATTTTTTCCCATCATGAAAATTTTCTGTGTTCTCTGCCCATAAAAGGCACCAACAACTACCTAGTTCCTTAGGCTAGAAGCCTGGGAGGTACACAAGACAGCTCTTCTTTCTTGCTCATGTATAACTTTTCTACATTAAAATCGAATTTATTTCCCTCCTTTGGCCATCTCTACTGCATCAGGGTAGTACTCTATCATTTCCTCTGTGTAATGATTTCTAACTGAGAATTTTCCATTTTTCACAATGCATCATACATAAATTAAAAAAAAAAATTCCAAAATCCTGCAATACTCATTTAAAATTCTTTACTGGTTCCTCTTATCTTCAGAATGAAAATCCAAACCCCTCTCTATTATGTATATTTTCTCTATATCTATATGTTCTGAAAAGATATATCACTCTTAATTCCCCAAATTCATCTTCCATGATGTCTATGCCCTTACAATTAATATAGATTCTAGTCATTCTGAATGAATTGATTTTCTGAAAATGAGATGCATTTTATTTGCTCATGGCTAACAATGTGGTTCTCAAGTTTCATTCCAAGTAGCACTTCTTCTGAGATGTTTTTCCCATGACCGAAAGAAAATGTCCCCAGGTTGTAACAATGTAGCATTACTTGCAAAATTCTACTGTATTAGATTATTTTCCATCTCCCACATTAGACATTAGCTTCTTGAGACTAGAGGACCCAGCTTTATTGTTGAAGTGCTGAAAACTAACACAATGCCTGGCACTAAGGATTTTGTTGTTGTATTTAACTTGCTAGTGGAAAGTAAATTTCTAGCCTACAAGTATCAGTGAAAGGCAATTTGTGGATATAGTTTACATATCCTTTTAGTAAACCATTTTTGGATAGGGCTTACATACTTCAATCTGTTTGATGTTCATTTTAAAATTTTGTGAGTGTTAGCATTTATTAATCATTCTCATTTTACAAATAGGACAAATTTTCCTCAAGAGTTGAATCCTCCATTATTATAACATCATCACATCTTCACACACATCTTAAAACAAAGTCTTTCCAAACCTACTCCCACCACAGGGGGCATTACTGTGGCCTCATTACCTTTATTTTGCATCCTCATACCGTTTAGTCAAAATTTTTGGAGAAAATTATATTTCAAGCACATGAGAGAGAAACTGAATGACAGTAATGCTAAATGCAATTACAGTTTAATAAATATGTCAATATGGCCACTAGAAATTGTGACTGAGGAAACAAGAAAGTTCTATATAACAAGTATTTAGGTATATATATGTAGGTAGATACATAGATAGACATACACACATGTTGGGCTTCCAAGGTGCTTCTAGTGGTAAAGAATTTGCCTGCCAACGCAAGACACACAAAAGATGCAGGTTCGATCCCTGGGTTAGGAAGATCACCTGGAGGAGGAAATAGCAACTCACTATAATATTCTTGCCTGAAAAACCCCATGGACAGAGGGACCTGGCGGGCTATGGTCCAAAGGGTCACAAAGAGTCTGACACAACTGAGCATCTGAGTATGGCATCACATACACACATGTACATATATACATATACATAAATTGTTGTTGTTGTTGAGTCACTAAGTTGTGTCCAGCTGTTTGCAACCCCATGGCCTGAAGCACTCCAGGCTCCCCATCCTTTGCTTTCCTTTAGGATTGACTGGTTTGATCCAACACCACAATTAAAAAGCATCTGTTCTTAGGCATTCAGCCTACTTTATGATCCAACTCTTAAATCTGTACCTGACTTCTGGAAAAACCATAGCTTTGATGATACGGATCTTTGTCAGCAAAGTGATGTCTCTGCTTTTTAATGTGCTGTCTAGGTTTTTCATAGCTTTCCTTCTAAGGAACGAGCATCTTTTAACAATGTGGCTGCAGTCACTACCTGTAGTGATTTTGTACGCAAAAACTCATATACATAAATACATATGAGTTTATGTGTGCTTTTAAATGTGTACATATACACACCCACACATGCACATGAATTTGTGTATACATACACATGTATGACATCTGTTCATTACATATGCCTGAATTTAAATGTGCAAAGCAGAAAACGTCACTGTATCTATGTCTCATTTTATATAAAAATAACAAACCTATCTTTATTTCTTACAGAGAAAAACAGAAGTAATAACTTTATGATACTAGGAGTGGAAGTCATTTAATTTATTACTTTCAATATATTGAAAGTCACACAACCATATTATTTTCAATATTTATACCCATAAACTCTTACTTAATATGTTGTGTAGCTGTATTTATGTTCCAAATAACATTATAAAGATACTACTTTTAAATCATGAGAGATATTTAGAAAACTATCACATATTTTTTATGATTATATTTACAGAAAAAATCTTTTTTTCCCCCTTCTGATAGGGAAAGGGGCTATGAAGTCATACTTTATAGATCTACATTCATGTCCTCATCTTCTCTTTGCCATAGTTTCAATAATGATTTCTTGTTCAGATTCATTACCTAAAAGTATGAGCTACCAGACAAATTTTACTCTAAATGTGGCTTCATTTCCTAAAGAAATTATGTGGGAAAAATCAGAGAAGGGGAAGAATGTTAATTGATTAACTTCAGCATGAGGTAAATTACTGTATTACAGCTATCAAGAAAGTATTATGTGGAGAATGTCATTATTATTCACCAGACTGTAAAGTCCAAGGTAACCATCCTTTAGTTGACACTGACATGTATTTCCAGTAGCCCTGCCCTCAATTACTCTGCACGATCAACCTTGCCCTTGGTGGTAGGGCTTTTTTATTGTGTTAAAAAGTTAGAAGCATCAATATAATCCGTGGGTAAATACATCCATCTTTTTACCTACATCTATCTATATTGATATCCAAGGCATATCTGTATCTCAATGTTTCAAACACATAATGAATGAATGTGATAGTTGTAACAAAAATTGGTATATAGATATTCCTATGAATTTTATGTAAATGTGATATTCCCACTAGCAAATATAAATTTCAGACAAGTCCCAAAATACCATGTTCACATTAGCATAATTGTATATATTCTATTGGGCTTCCCAGGTGGCTCAGTGGTAAAGAATCTGCCTACCAATGCAGGAGACATAGAAGACATGGGTTTGATCCCTGGATCAGAAGCATCCCCTGACCTGAGAAGGAAATGGAAACCCACTCCAGTATTCTTGCCTAGGAAATCCCATGAACAGAGGAGCCCAGCTGGATAGTCCATGGGGTCACAGAGTCAGATAGGACTGAGCACAAAAACACACACACTCATATTTTGTTATTTTTAAAATAAAGACCAGGATTTGGGGAATAAAAACAGCTATAATAATACAGACCACAGCTCATATCAAAATGCATTATTAATTTGATATAATTGCTATAGAAAATGTGATTGCTTGCACATTATTTTTTTGCATAGAGATATACAAGTTTTATACTGAGCAACTTCGCTTTCACTTTTCCCTTTCATGAACTGGAGAAGGAAATGGCAACCCACTCCAGTATTCTTGCCTGGAGAATCCCAGGGACGGTGGAGCCTGGTGGGCTGCCATCTATGGGGTCGCACAGAGTCGGACACGACTGAAGCGACTTAGCAGTAGCATACAAGTTTTCAAATTTATTCATAGCCAAAAATATATGTAAATTATTCATTAACCAAATTGAATGCTTTTTTACGCAGTTGAGTGTTACTATGTGCTATACATAGCTGCTCAGTCTTGTCCGACTCTTTGAGAACACAAGGACTGTAGCCTGCCAAGCTCCTCTGTCTTTGGGGATTCAACAGGCAAGAACTCTGGAGTGGGTTGCCATGCCCTCCTCTGGGGACTCTTCCCAACCCAGGGATCAAACCCAGGTCTCCAACATTGCAGGCAGTCTCTTTACCGTCTGAGCCACCAGGGAAAGGCAAAATATAGGTCATTTCTTTTTCTCTCAGTTGGTAAATTTATTCAATTTGGATATATAGCTAGTGATTTTCCTATTCTGTTAAGTCAAAACAGCGCAGCTAAGATTGCAAATGAGTAGTTCAATTTCAGAAATATTGTGTATGTCATTTAGACGGCAGGCTGTCTTGGTGACTCTGCTAGAATTCCTCTCCCTGAAGACACAGTTTTTATTATATTCTCCATATCACACAACAAATTGCCATGTCCTGTCGACAGAAAGTCAAAAGTCAGGTTTAAATCTGATGTTATATTGATACACCATCTTAAGCAGTAACACATGGAAACAA
This sequence comes from Giraffa tippelskirchi, assembly GCF_054371585.1. Lineage (NCBI taxonomy): Eukaryota > Metazoa > Chordata > Mammalia > Artiodactyla > Giraffidae > Giraffa > Giraffa tippelskirchi. Next base: position 69,245,911 of record NC_137279.1, read on the forward strand.
GTAAATTAAAAATCTCATTATCTCCTGCTATGATGTTTTCTATTTCCTCCCACGAAAAAAAAATGAAGAATCTTGAAGTTTCCCTGTATATGGCTATTCAATCCTGTGATGTTGAACTTCTCACTCTTGTTATTTAATTTTAGCTCTAATTTATTACTTGAATTTAGAACTTGAAATTTCAGTCTTTAGGTTCCAGCAGCACTATTTTTCTGACTTCTATTTTTTGGGATGGGGAGGGGGGTTCAGGATAGTGAACACATGTACACCCATGGCGGATTCATGTCAACGTATGGCAAAACCACTACAATATTGTAAAGTAATTAGCCTCCCAATTAAAATAAATAAATTTATATTAAACAAATAAATAAAAAAACAAAAATAAGCTAAAACTTTATACTGCTAAAGATTAAAGATCCCAGTTTAACAAAATGCCCATTTGCAATGAAAATTTATTTTCTAATCTGATTTGCCAAATTGAAAGTGTACAAGTTGCTTTTGTAAATGGCCTTTGCTCTGAAATACCTGGCATTTCTTGCTGGCATTCTTCTGTATTTTGTGTGTTCTTCCTACACTCTCTTGGACTGTTTTACCTGCCATTGTTTCAAACCCAGATTATTTTGATTTGCAGTTTAATTCAGGTGGCAGTTATGGAACTCCGGCCAAAAAAAAATCATAGTACTAAAGGATACAAATATGAAGCAAGCAGAGACCTTATCCTTTAGCTTTCAGAAAAAAATTGAGAAACTATACATTTATTGTACATCAAATATGTGCCAGATTGCCTCTGATATATAGTGTAGGCTCAGCTGCTTATTCACAAAAACCACCCTGCAGAAAAGATATTAATATCAATTATTTATTAATATGCCCTGGGTGGGGAAGATCCCTTGGATGAGGAGATGGTAACCCACTCCAGTATTCTTGCCTGGGGAATTACATGGACAGAGGAATCTGGCAGGCTACAGTCTTTGGGGTCGCATAGAGTCGGACACGGCTGAGCGACTGAGCACGCATGCATATTTATTAATATGAATGACTCAGAAGCATTTGATAAAAATGGCTTAAACCGTCAGGTCAAGATATTATGTAAGAGCAAATAATGCCAAGTTCACTATGTCTAAATAGACCATCCAGTTAAAGCAAAATTGGGAGGAGGGTCAATGTATATTCAATATTATATTCCTTAATCAAAATTCTAAATTCACCTTATTCAATATTACAGGACTCCAGGTATTTTCTTAAAGTTTTTCTTCCTAATGTGACCCAATCAATGTTCTCTGGTATTTTTTACTTGCAGCTTTGTTTGACACACAATAAATAGGTACTTTTTGTTTCTCTTGACACTAATACCACACACTCTTGATTACTGGCTTTAGGCTGTAAGATAGTATGAATTCTCCAACTCTCTTCTTTTCCAAATTATTTTTATTGTTCTTTGTCCTTACACTTCCACGTGTATTTTTAGAATCAATTTGTCAATCTTTACTGAAAATCTCCTGGAGTTTTGATTTGGCTTGTGTTGCATCTGTAGAAAAATTTGAGGATAATTGATATTTTAATAACACTATGTCTTTCTTCTTCTTAAAAAAAATTTGGGCACACCATGCAGTTTGCAGGATCTTAGTTCCCAAACCAGGGATGGAACCCAAGCCCAGCGCACTGAGAGTGTTGTAGCCACGCATTCCGGGAAACAAACTCACTCAGAAGGACAATGCAGATAGTGGAGTGCAGTTTATTACACCGGCGGGCCCAAGGCAGAGTCTCCTCTTAGCCAAGGACCCTCACCAGTTTTTGTGAAAACCTTATATACCCTAAGTGTACATGCTCAAATCCACCTCCCCAAATTCTCTGAAACTAGTCTGAACAAAGGAAAGATACAATCAAAGTTTAATCCGTGATTTGTATGCCTTTAAGCCTAGGTAGTTAACAGTGGACAGTTATCAATAGGCCTGTGGTCATACCCCAATGAGCATAATAGAATTTATGATTCTATTTGGTTACACAGATAGTTAGGGTATTCTTTTAGGCGATGCAGAGTCTAGGTACGAGCCCTGGGGCTCTTCCATCTGGGGTGTCTGGTTTTCCAGTCGGTATATCGTTTCCATAGATACTGGGCATATAGCTCAAAGTTCACAGTCTGGCCCAAGATGGAGTCCTGCTTTCAAGATGGAGCCTGTTCTGTCTGTTTCCTCCTTCAAGAGCACAGAGTCTTAAGAACTGGACAGCCAGGGCATTCCCAATACTGTGTCCTCTGATGCATAGATATGGTATATGTATATAAGTTTCTCCAATTATTTTTAGCAATGATTTCAGGTTTTTGATACAAGATTTCTGTAATTCTGTCAGACTGGTGTCTGTATTTTGTATTATTTGTTACCGCCATGGTACAAGACTATCAGAAGGTTATGACAAGGAAGTTTTCTTCCAGAAAATTTCTGGGGGAAGGCAGGGAAAAGGGGAGCTAGAGAGGGTCACATGGGTCCAGGTTACTCCATTCAGCATCAAAGCTGAGAGTCCTGGGCCAGGAGACACCCACGCTGCTCCAGTCTGGGCTGCAGGACTGATTTTATCTCTGCCCAGCACATGATGCAGATTACAAGGTACATGAGCTCATTCTCTCAGTTGTGTCCAACGCTTTGTGAGTCCGTGGACTGTAGACTCCTCTGTACATGGGATTTCCCAGGCAAGAATACTGGGGTGGGTTGCCATTTCCTCCTCCAGGGGATCTTCCTCACCCACAGATCAAACCTGCATCTTTTCCATCTCCTGCACTGCGGGGTTCTTTACCATTAATTCCACCTGGGAAGCCCTTTGCAGGATACAGAAAGACCCTAAATGGCTAAAAGTCTGCTTTGGGGATTTACATTTTAAGACAATTGAATGTGCAAGAAAGTTGAGTTTGGTGCTGGTGGACTTATGAGCTAATGGGCTCCAGCTTCTTATGAAGAAGTAAACAACATAGGCTGACTATACAGAGGCCATCTTTAGCTTATCTATGTAACAGTCCCCTTGGCGCCACGGTGGTTTATAATCCAAGTTGCACATTATCTTACAACACTTGAATCTGAAGCAAGGGATAAAGTATCTTCAAGACTCAGAATACTTAAAGGTCATGATCTTGGATTTCAAAGTCCTTTGGCAGCTAATCTGATCAAATAGTGGGGGAAAGCCCTGGAGGATAGATAAGAAAGGAGATTCTGAATTGCTCAATATACTTAGTCTGTAGAGTGATATTATGGTCCCTTGGCTGAGTGTCCCCAGCAACATGTAAAACAAACCTAACCAAGGTCATCTACCCACAAGCAACAATCTACCCACTGCTCAGCAATGTGCAGCCCCTCCTTCAGCAGCCAATAAACTCTCTAGGATCATGAGATTATCTAACACCTGCAGTGTATGGTGAGACGCTCCCAAGGGTTCCAGCCCTGGGCTATTTGTTTAATTATGTGGATAACTCCTTAGAAAGGGCTCTCTCCATTGTGTGGTGGTCTGTACATATGCCATTCCTCCTGCCTCCAAAATTAGTGACCCAGGGGCATGAGTTCCAGGGGGACAATTTTAAAAGTTCACTTGCAGTCTTGGAGAGTTGCCCCCAGTGTAATCTGTAGGAACAAGTGAAGGAGTCTTTGGGCCTAGAAAAGAAAACAATTGGTCTCAAAGTCCGTTGCTGAATCATCTAACTTCAGGGAAAACTAAATCGAACTTTAAGTCTTTCCCTGATGCTCCCAGCCGGTTGCATCTGCCTGGGACTTATCACCCCTTCCCCAGAAACCTTCCACCCGCTTCATCTGCCCAGGACTTATCACCCCTGCCCAGGGGACTTATCACCCCCTGCCCAAAACCTCCCACCCCCTGTTCAACTACAAATGCCATCTCAACTAAATATTACCCAAAACATCCTGCCTGACATTTCCCTTATCGCTTCCACAAACCCCCCTTTGAATATGAAGCCTCCCTAATCCCTCTCACGCTCAGCCTGGTCGTTAGGCTGACTGTCGCCCCTCCTTGCCTGAATAAAGGTAATCTACTTCCGTTGAAGTCATCTCTCCTTCTTTTCTGCCTCGGCCCGAACTATACCTTACAATAAGAACTTTCATAGGAAAGGAAGCCAGGAAGATGTTCAACTGCTTAGTAAAGATCTCCTGTAATTTTGAGCCAGCTCCCCACATAGGAAAACATTGGCCAGGATTGAATGAGGAGAAGCTAAGGGGAAGCTCTTTGATTCCCTCAGTAGCCCATGAGGCTTCCTCTGCCATCAGTACTCTCTGTGTGCTATGAGGTAATTTGTGGCTTAATGCCATTCCAGTTGGTGTTAATAGGAGCATGCATGCGTGCATGGTCAGTTGTGTCCAACTCTTTGTGACGTTACATACCGTAGCCCACAAGGTTCTTCTGCCCATGGGATTTCCCAGCGAGAATAATGGAGTGGGTTGTCATTTCCTTCTCCAGGGGATCCTCCTGACCCAGGGATTGAACCCACATCTCCCGCATTACAGGCAGATTTTTTACAGTCTGAGTCACCAGGGAAGCCCAATTTTGTAATAGGAGCACAGAATTTTATAGTGAAATAAGCATATTTGTCATCTTGAAATTGATCAGGACCTTCTGGGGCTCTGGGCACAGAAGACTTTCTGTATCCCCTTCCTGAAGTTCCAAAGGGCAGGTTCAAACAGTTGCTAATCAGGGTATAGAGGAAATGCAGGGATAAGGGAGGAGCAATTAAAAACAATAGTGTAGCCTTGAGGGCAGGGTCGTAGTTCCCCGTCAAGTGATACACACAATAATATCTTTGGGCTGTTTTGCAGATACTGAAACCCTCACCAGGTAGAAGGAGTGTTAACTGTATGCTGCCCACAAGGCAGACCTTTGGAATCATAAGGCTGATGATGCTGCCTCCCACTTATCTCACCACCAACTAATCAGAAGAAAGTCCACAAGATGACCATACCCTCCTTGAACCATTACTATAAAACTTCTCACTATCCTCTCCAGGTCAGGACATACAGTTTTGAGGGCATTAGCCCGCTGTGTCCCCCTCTGCCTAGTTCCAGAGATCTCTACCTGCTACAGCCCAATCTGGGGTGATGGGTAACCTACCCTCAGGACAGAAGCTGCCTGCACCCCCCTTCTATTTGAGCCTGCCTGATGGGTACCTAGGGACACACAACAGTAGCTAACATGTGACATTCTGACCTCCTTCCTCAGGGAGCTCAGCATCTCTGATCCCCTAAGCCAGTTCCCATGTGTGGGTTCTCTCAGATACTGGTGTTACATCTTGCCCAGGCTGATGAGGAACACGGAGAAAGCACAAAAACATGAGATACAGCACAACTCAGAGCAAGGTCACCAACCTCACACGAGGGATTCTAACTGTTGAGTTCTAGGGACTTCCCTGGTGGTCCAGTGGCTAAGACTTCACGCTCTCAATGCAGGAGACTCAGGCTCAATCCCTGGTCAGGGGAATAGATCCCACATGGTGCAACTAAAGATCCTGCGTGCCACAACTAGGACCAGTTTCAGAGTAGCCATTGCCCCCAGAGCTACTACGTCCTCTTACCCTATATGAAGTCTGACCCCGTTTTAGTCTTTTGTACATTCTGTGTGTAAATGATGAATCCTAACCCTGTGCTCAATACCCCCTGCATAACTGAAACACTTGTGTGATTTTCTAATCCTTTAAGAGCCTCGAATTGTCAATGGACTGTTCACGTTCAACTCATACTGACTTTTGTTGTTCAGTCGCCAAGTTGTGTATGACTCTTTGTGACCCCATGGACTGCAGCATGCCAGGCTTCCCTGTCCTTCACTATCTCCTGGAGTTTACTCAGATTCATGTCTATTGAGTTGGTGATGCTATGTGGACAATAACCATTGGGGAAAAAAATGAAAAAAGCACAACCCTTAAGAATTATGTTGGTTTTTTTTTTTTTTTTTTTTGGTGGACTTTCTGAGGATGTACGTCCAGAAGACAGCTCTTAGCTCTGAGGGATTGCTCCAAATGTAAGAGAAGAGCCAGGGTATTTGGAGTTTTTGCAACAAAATCAGGAGGCCAGAACATCAGAATATTACTATTAATTAAAGAAAAACAGACATCTCAAATTAGTTAGATTTAGTGCTTTTTGTATGGGAAAACGCAAGAGTCTGGGCTCTGTGAGGTCATTGCTTGGACATGCACTTTAGCTGTCCAAGCAAGTCTCCTGTCCAGTCTCCTCATTTTCCCATCGTGAATCCCCACTGGTACACAGTCAAGACCTCTGCAGTGGCTGATAGCTTAATGGGTGCAGCATCCTTTGTTTGCAGGTATGGCAGGAGGCGTTCTTCATCCACACCACCTTCCCAGCCCAATTCCAGATCCTGCTGTCCACTCCTCCAATGCCATTAGCATTCCTAGCTTCTCCTTTTCCTATAACACCTTTTGTCTTCTCCTGGCCTTTCCACTGTGTCCACCATAAGTTCCATATTCTTCCTCATCACATCCTAGCCCCCAATAAATTCCTACGTATGTGCTTGCATGCTCAGTCTTTCAGTCATGTCTGATTCTTTTGTGACCCCATGGCCTGTAGCCCTCTCACTCCTCTGTCCATGGGATT